>NC_090931.1:33515571-35915571 GCF_040938575.1 Ambystoma mexicanum
CCATAAAATAATAACAATGCTGTCCTAGTGGAGTCTCATCAAAATAAAAGGGCCTATACTAAAAAACCTATTGCCAATCCTTACTGCTAATGTACAAATAGTGTGGGGAAATGTTCATGAAACAGAAAGAAGTGTTCACAAAATAATAGGTCGGGATGTTCAGGCTGTTGGCCTCCCTTCCCCACGTTTTCAGCATGGGCCAAGGCGGTTCACTAGACCATAGCACACTCTTGGGCTTCTTCGGCACCGGGACACAGGTCCATTACCAACATCAGGGCCTTCTGTGCCCATGTCTCTTAAGTTATCAAAGTCTCTTGATGCAGAGGGCCTGATGAACCAAAAACAAACTAAAGGTTCTTTCACACATATGTAAGTCAGGTGAGTCACTCTCCAGCCTGGAACCTCCTCTTCCAGCTCAGATCCCTTTTATACAACTAGTTTCCCTCAGCCAAGCTCGGACCAGTCTCAGTTCAATTCGTTGGCATCCCTCAGCCGGGTTCACATTTGCCACAGCAATTCCTTTTCGCGAGTGACTCACGGTTCACCCCGGATCCCCCTCTTCCGGGCTCAGATCCCCTTTTCACAATTACAGTTTATATTAGCTATCAAAGACTTTCGAATGTGCACAGGGTTTGGCTTGACCCGTTGCAGGACCACTTCGATTTCCCAGTTCACAATTTTCCACTCTCAGTTGGATACCTAAGAGGCCTTTCGAATGAGCACCCACGTGGCGCCGGACCACTCTGTATGCAGTATTCACTTTAGTTTCAAAAGTTCAGTCACTCCTTGGATATTCAATTATATTTGCGTCATTCATCACATATGCCTTAAACTATGTTCTTTGCAGATTTCTTTATACAATGTTGCCGCTTGCAACCTTGGTTCTAACACAGACCGGTCTGCTATCAGTCTCCCTGACTCACCGGCTGTGTTGACTTTATTGGAGTGACTTTGTTGTCGGAGCCAACAACAGTACCACAGCGGCAATCCCTTCTGCCCGCCTCGGCCGTCGATGCGGGAAAGCCCTGGGTACCTTCCACACACAATGCACCTTTCTGCAGCTTTAGTTCCCGGTCTTATGTTTCTTATCCTCGAGGGCTCGTGGAAGTAACGATTTTCTTCCTCTGAAAAGGCCAAGGGCAATTCCCACCTTGCCATCCTTTCTGGTCTCGCCGTCTTTCCCCTCGTATTAAACTGCCATCTCGGAACTACTGCTTCCTCAGGTGTTTAACCTCGCTCAGAGTGTGCTTTCGTGCTCTGCC
The DNA here is from genome assembly GCF_040938575.1 of Ambystoma mexicanum. Lineage (NCBI taxonomy): Eukaryota > Metazoa > Chordata > Amphibia > Caudata > Ambystomatidae > Ambystoma > Ambystoma mexicanum. The sequence goes on from NC_090931.1 coordinate 33,516,834, forward strand.
CTTTATCCATGTGGGGAAGTGTAATGGAAAGGTGAATGTAATTATCAGTAATTGCCTGACTCTGCCTGACCCTTGTGTTGGAACATGTACAGCTCTGGTGTTAGTCCGTTGTCGCTCACGGTGAACTCTCTGTGAGAAGGTGTTCGTGTCGGAAAAGGGTGGGTGGGTTGAGTTCCTAAGGTATCCTTACTGGTAGGATGGGGAAAAGGTGTTATTGGAAAGGGATACTGTGTCTTACCCTCCGGTGTCCCACTTCCACTCCCTGAGGAACCCTCATCCAGGTGATCCTCCCACACTGGTCCACCACCAGGAACTGGATCCAACAGCGATGGCCGTGTCCTGATCACCTGGATGACAGATCCCCGGGGACTAGCAGGTGAGACACCTCCAGGTTTCTCACATACCCTTCCCCTATGCAATGTGGATATGCCTGTTCTTTGTCCAGGTTCTTTGTTGTGAAGACCTGAGAGAGAACAGGCATGAGATATATCCAAGAGCTTTCACATATTCCATTGATTTTCCTTTGCTGATGTAGGTAGAGGTGGAGTGGTTTTATTGGTCTCTCTAAAGTAACCCATGAACTGGTCTCTAAGGGGTGACTCGGGTTTCATAAATTCTTTATATCTTGAAGGGGTTGATTGATTGATATTTTATTTCTATCGCGCCCATACACAAGTGTTTCAGAGCGCGACCAGGCAGGGAAAGGGAACAGGGGAGAACAAAAACAACGATCTTATTAGACCCAGTGACATTGAGAACGTGCAAGTGCAGGGTAGAGGGAGAAGGGGGAGAAGTGCATGGAAGGGGGAACAAAAGGAGACTGCGGAGCAAGAAGGAAAAAAATAAAAATAATAATAATAAAATAATAAATAAAAAAGGCAACAAACAATGGGAGTGCAGCCAGCAAGTGGCAAGTGCTGGGTTTATGGCAGCAGGCCGTGTAGGTCTGAAAGTGCAGGAAGAAAAGAGGAGGGCTGTATGTATACAGATACAGACCCCAGTGCAGGGGGTGGCCCGGAGGCAGTGCGTGAGGGTGGCAAGATGAGCAGGTACCTGGGCCCATAGGACAGAGGGTGGCCAGGTCCATGGTGCCGAGGGAGAGTAGAATCAACAGGGGAGAGGGGAGGAGAAGGCAGAAGCAAAGAGGAAGGTTTTGAGGTGCTTCCGGAACCAGAGATGGTTCTCCTCAAGTTTTAGAGTGGCAGGGAGGCTGTTCCAGAGGGAGGCCCCAGCCGAAGACAGAGATCTACCCCCAGCTCGTTTCTTTGAGAAACGACTGACCCTGGGGGAGTTAGAGGTAGAGAAACGGAGAGCTCGAGATGGGAGGTATTTGCAGAGGGATAGCTGAAGGTATGTTGGACCCAGGCCCCAGAAAGCCTTGTGGACAATGCAGAGGGGGTTTTGAATTTAATCCTTGCATCCACTGGGAGCCAATGGAGAGATTTCAGAGCTGGAGAGATACGATCCCAGGGCTTGAGGCCAAGGACAAGTCTTGCAGTCCTGTTCTGGATAAGTTGTAAAGGGCGGAGAGTAGAGGCAGGTAGATTAAGAAAGAGGCTGTTGCAATAGTCCAGCTTAGAGAGAACCAGAGCTTGGGAGACAGTGAGCTTCTCGGGGAATGAGAGGAAAGGAAGCATACCTCTGAGGAGGTGCAGTAGGAGGTTTGACTTTATTGATACATCAGCGATGTGGGCAGAGAAGGAGAGTGTGGAATCAAAGGTGACACCAAGGTTCTTGGCCTCGCAAGGGAGGCCGGCCAGAGAGTGTGGGGAAAGTAAGGTGATTGTGTGCCAATGAGGAGGATCTCTGTCTTGCTGGTATTAAGACAAAGATCGTTGGCGGCACACGAATCTTGGATGGCAGTTAGGCAATCAGTATGAGAGAGGTGGAGGAGGTGGCCGAGGGCAGCCAGAAATTTAGTTGAGTATTGTCTGCGTAGCACTGGAAGTTTGAGCAGAAAATGGCCATACAGTGGGCGAGAGTTGCCAGGTATTGGTTGAAAAGCCAGGGCGAGAGGTTAGACCTGTGGGGAACACCACAGGTGGACAGGAAGATAGATGATAGGAAAGACTCAAGTTGGACCTGGGAGGGTCGATCAGAGAGGAAAGAGGTCAGCCAGGCCAGAGCCTGAGCGGTGATGCCCAAGTTTTCCCGGAGACGGTTGAGCAGGATGGTATGGCTGACCGTGTCGAAGGCAGAGGAGAGATCAAGTAGGATGAGAACAGAGGGAATGCTAGAGTCAAGGTTGGAAAGCAGATCTTTACGGATGTTCAGGAGAGCAGTTTCCGTGTTTCTGCCAGATCTGAAGCCAGACTGATGGTCATGGAGACAGCCAACAGAATCAGAATGAAGGTTTAGCTGAGAGATGGCCAGCTTTTCAAGGAGTTTGCCTAAGAACGGGGTAATGGAAATTGGGTGATAGTTGGCCGGACAAGAGGGATCCGCTGTGGGTTTCTTGAGGAGAGGATGCACAAGGGAGTGCTTAAGAGGGGAGGGGGAGGATCCTGAGGCAAAGGAGAGGTTGCATAAGTCAGCAAGGGCCAGAGCGAGGGTATCAATGTGGTCCTTGAGAGTTTTAGAGGAACAGTGAGGAACCTGTTTTGACGAGGCTTTCATAGATCGGACTTGTCTAGCGACCTCATCAGGGGAGAAAGAGAAAAGGAAGAGAAAGAGGGTGGGGGGGTGGCTGGAGGAGGGTTAGTGAGTACCGACGGAGAAGGGAGAGGAGAGGGGGTGAAGGAGAGTGTGGACAGGATGTCCTGGGTTTTTGAGATAAAGTGTGAGGCCAGGGCATTGCAAAGAGCCTGAGAGGCAAAGGGAGGGGTAGAGACTGCAGCAGGCTTGGCCAGCTCCTTACAAATTTTAAAGAGTTCGGCCGAGCTGTTAGATGCCGCTGAGACACGGGCTTGAATGTGGACTCTCTTCTTGGTACAGACAGAGAGACGGTATTGCCTTTGGAGAAGGCGACAGGCCAGTTTGTCAGAGGATGAGCAGGAATCCCTCCATTTTCTCTCAGCCGCCCTACACCTACGTTTAAGTGTAGCTAGGTCGGAGTCATACCAGGAATTGCACTTGGCTTTGGACTTCAGGCGGATCCTCATGACAGGGGCAAGAACATCAAGAGTATCAGAAATAGAAGAATAGAGAGAAGACAGGGCTGTGTCAGGGTGTGAGTCAGCCAGAGGAAGAGGGGGTGGGGAGAAGGTGGAAGCAAAAGCCTCGACTGACACACGCTTCATGGGCCGGATGTCCAGGAAGGTAGGTGGCAGTGTTGTGGTAGGCTTGGCTTGGGGGGAAGAGAGAGAGAGATGAGAGGAGAGGAGGTAGTGGTCACTCCAGGAGAGGGGAGTGGTGAGAGGGATAGATAGGGGGAGGCTAGAGGAGATCAAGACATCAAGTGTGTGCCCTGCAGAGTGTGTTGGGCCAGATGGGAGGATAGAGAGGGAGAGGGAATTGCAGAGGTCGCGAAAGAGCATTGTTGAGGGACAGGGAGAATCAAGGTGAATGTTGAGGTCACCAAGGAGGAGGTGTTGAGTGGTTGAGGCCAGTATAGAGGAGGAGAGGTCAGCCCACTCAGAGAGAAAAGAGGTGATTTGACCAGGGGGCCGGTAGAGAGTGGCAACAGTAAGAGAGTGGCTAGGAGAGATTGAGAGCCTGCAGACGAGGCATTTGAAAGAGGAGTAGATCTGAGTGGGAATTATAGTGGCAGGAATCCACTCAGGAAAGATCAAGGCTACACCCCCTCCAGGGCGAGTGGATCTGGGTGCAGAGAGGATCTTGTAGCCATCAGGGAGGAGAGTGTCAAATCTCGTGACAGAGCTGCCCGTGAACCATGTCTCTGTAGAACCAAGAATGTCAAGGTCAAGTTCTTCAAGGAGGTGGCAGATGTCAGAGGAGTGTTTGACAGCAGAGCAAGAGTTGAGAGTGGCAAGATGAAGAAGGTTGCCGGCCTTAAAGACCTTCCGGGGAGGGGTACAAATCAGAGGTACGCCCTGCAGAGTTGTGGAGGTAGCCAGAAGAGGAGGGAAGAGTGGGCAAGGTAGCCAAGGACCCAGTCCCATATTGGAGAGTTAGAGTAGTAATTTGACTACCAGCAAGTCTGGGGTAAAAGATCTCCATAGGCAGGTGGGGTTTCCTGCAAGAGAGTAGAAAACGTAGGCAAGTCCCGACCCAGAATAACTTCCTCAGGGAGTCCTGGAATGATGGCTTAGGATATTAAACAGGACTCGCCCTGGATATTAATGCGTATGGGTATTTTGGGCTATACTTCATTGTCCCTGCGTACAAAGGTAACTCTTAGCTAGGGCAGCGTTCTCAAGGTCCTTTGTTGTGACCAAGTCAGCTCGTATAGCGGTTTGCTTGCTACCCGAGCCAAATAATGCCTTTACACTGCTTCCCATTCACCCAAGCCTTTTCATATGTGAAGTCAGCAGAAGACTGACAAACATATGCTAACGGTGTCTAAATCCTCTTCAGGTTCTTCCCACTCTTCTCACTTTAAACAGTCTATTTCCATAGGTCCGTCCCTTACATTTTTCAGGCAGTGTCTAGCTAAATGCCCCGTTTCTCTACAGGAAAAGCAGATAAGAGGGGGTGGTCTACCTCCTTTAGTTTCCTCCCGTCTGCTTTCGTCTTTGGTTTTAGGGTCAGAACTCTTGATTTCTTTTGGTATCCCTTCCTTGATTCTTTACGATCCCATTCGTTTGTCTACTCCCTGAGGTTGAGGTTGGTGTATAGGTTTGTAATCTTTCCGTTCCTCTCCTCCATGTGCCGAGTGGAAGTGTTTAGCTGCATCTGCGTGGTTTTATGTAGTTTCAGTGGCTATGGCTAGGGTAGGTCGACTTAATTGCAAGACAGCTTTTTGCCAAAAAGGGGTAAAGGAATTGGTGAACTGTTCTAAGGTGATCCTCTCTATTAACTCTTGTAGGGATTTGTTATTGATTTAAAGGGCTAGAATGTTTTTGACATGTTCACCCATTTCTAGGGGGTTTCTCCCGGGTTGAATCTAATGGCCCTCAATTTCTGCCTATAAAAATTGCAAGTTAGCTCCACTCTTTTCAACAACTCTTCTTTGATGGAAACAAAGGTGGCTCCCTGGGCAAGATTAAGAAGTTGATAGGCTGTTTGTAGTTCACCTTTCAAGAGAGGGGCCAAATGGCACCTTTTAAGATTCTCTTCCCATCCTAGTTGTTCAGCTAGATGTTTGAAATTCAAGAAAGAATTCCCTAGATCTTCGCCTTCTAGGTATTTATTTATTTATTTGTATTTGTAAAGCGCACAAGCAGCCCGCAGGCATCGAGGCGCTGTTGCAAAGATTGTCTTATATGAACATATGTCTCTTAGTTACGCAAATATAATTAGTTATTGGTTACATTGAGCTTGAAAAACAGTGTTGCCTTAGTTACAAGTGGCAAAATTGATACAGGAGAATGCAATAGCTGGTAGTTATAGAGAGCCTCAGTCAGGCGTGCTGATGGATGGCTCGGGTGAACAGCAGGGTTTTGATTTGTTTCCTGAATGCCAGGTGAGATACAGTGTTCCTAGCGTGTGGAGGGAGGGCATTCCAGCGTGTTGCTGCCAGAACTGGAAAGCTGGATCCTCCTGCTCGGGCTCTCCTGGATTTAGGAACGGATAACCTGTTAGCATAGGCTGTTCTGGTGGGTCTCGTGGGTTCTTGCCAAGTATTGGTGTGCCTGGTTGTGGAAGCATTTGTGTTTTATGGTCAGGGCTTTAAAGGCTATCCTCTCTTTGATGGGGAGCCAATGGACTTGTTTTCTTGTGTCGGAGATGTGTTCCCTTTTGGAGATGCCCGTGGCTGCCCCAAGGGCGTTATTCTGGACTATCTGTAGTTTGGAGAGGGTTTTATTGGAAGTCCCTAGGAAGAGGGCATTAAAATAGTCTAATCTTGATCCGATTATTGCTCTTGCAATGGTAAAACAGTTAGGCTTCGAGAGGTATGGTCTTACAGCATTGATGAGTTTGGAATGATATGCCAAGGTTGAGGCAATGGCATTGACCTGCCTGTTCGTTGAGAGGTCCAAGTCGAGGTAGACTCCCAAGGTTTTTACAGTTTGTAGTACTGGGATGGAAGAGTGGTCAATAGTAAAGGAGCTGTATTGTTTATCCAGCTTCTTAAGTGTGGCTGGTGATCCAATTATCAGAAGCTCGGTTTTATCCCCATTGAGGCATAACCAGTTTTCTGCCATCCGCGTTTGAATTGTGGAGTAGATTGAGTCGAGGGTAGCCTTATCGGCTTCGTAGTCACCTGTAAGCGGAATGAGGACCTGTGTGTCATCAGCATAGTTGGTATATATGATGCCCAAGGCGTCCAGGATCTGGAACAGTGGCCTGGTGAACAGGTTATAGAGAGTGGGGGAAATGCAGGATCCCTGTGGGACTCCACATTTAATGGGGCTTGGGTGGGCAAAGGCTGAGTCGGAAAAGACCTTCATAACCCTTTCCTGATGAAGAAACAAGGTGATCCAAGCTATGGCTGTAGGGGAGAAGTTAGTGGCAGTGGAGAGGTGTTGACAGAGTGTATTGTGATCTACCAGGTCGAAAGCCGCTGATAAATCAATGAGCAGAAGGAGCGCGGGTTTGCCCGCGTCTCTCAAATCGTCCATTTGATTTTTGAAGTCTGTGAGCGCAGTTTCAGTGCCGTGCCCGGTGCGGAATCCTGACTGCCTAAGACCAAGCACCTTGTTAGTTTCCAAAAACATCTGGATTTGCAAGTATGCTGCTTTGTCCAGGATTTTTAGGAGAAAAAGGACTGTCATAATGAGTCTGTAATTCCCTGGGGCAGTTGGGTCTAAGGTTGGTTTTTTTCAGAAGAGGGCGTACCCATGCTTCCTTGAGACTGGTGGGGATGCGGCCTGTTTGGAAGGATGCATTGATGAATGCAGTGAGAAAGGGGGTAAGGGGGCTGGCGCAATCTTTAATAAGTTGAGCTGGGCAGGCATCCCCCTTGCAGGCAGATGGTTTGATTGAATTCAGGAGAGCGATAACCTCTTGTTCGCTCATATCCTTAAACTCGAAGGATGGGGCGTTATTGCTGGTAAGTTTGAGCCAAGGTTATCTGGTGACTAAGGGCTTGTTGATGGGCTAGAATTCTGTTCTGGAGCAAGGTAAGTTTGTCTAGCATGGCTGTTTGGATTTGGTTGCACCACTTTTCATCCTTGTGGAGCTTTGGTGGAGGGGTAGTGGGAGTTCCCAATTCCCTAAAGATCGCAAAAATGTACTTCGTATCAGATTTAGAGTTCGCTATTCTTGAGTTGAGCGAGGAGGCTTTTGCTGTAATGATTGCTGTTTTGTATTCTTTTGATATGGTTTTGAGGGTGGACTTGGTGAGGACATTGGGGTCTGCTTTCCAGTGGGAAAGTGCTGTCCTTTTATTTGTTCTAAGGTCGTATAAATCCTTGGAAAGCCAGGCGTTAGAGTGCTTAGTTCGTTTGGCCTTTTTCAGGGTGAGAGGTGCAACAGCTTCCACTGCCTGAGAGATGATTGTTGTGAATGCTTCAGCAAGAATGTATGGATCGTTAGAGCTCAGGGACTGGAGGGTCGGTACTAGTAGGTAGTACCCCCTGTGGTAGTAGGGGTCTACTTCGCAACTCAACCAGTTTTGTTAGATTTTCTTGTATCCTAGCGTCAGCCTGCATTTGATGGGCCGCCAACTGTGCTATGACATTAGCTAGGTCGGCCAATTCTTCAGGTGGGGTAAGGGTTCCTTCTCTGTTTATTTCTGAATCAGAAAAGAAAACAGGTTTCGACTCCCTCGGATAAAGTTTTGAAGTCATCTGATTCTTCTGAGTCTGATCTTCCCAAAGGGATTCACCTCAGTAGGTTGGTCTCTAATTTTGATGGCCCCGCGAAGGATGGCAACTGGGTACCAAAAAAAAGTTTCAGGAGCGGGGGGGTTGAAGCACTAGGCCTAATAAAGGTGAAGGCTGGTCAAACTTTCAATATTAATCAATCCCACTGTTGTATATTATAATGGGAGAGAGGAAGGGTGTCTAATAGTAGTTGAGTTTTAAAGTATAGACCTTGTTGACCATTCGGGATACGTAGTTGAGAGAGCAAAACCTCTTTTAGCGTGGATACACGGTCAGAGTCAAAGAGTTCAACGATTCTATTTTCCCCTTCTGGTGGCATGACAATTATCAGCATGGATTTCAATTTTTATCAGTTGAATCACATCCCAATCTTGACACCATATGTAAGGAAGGCATGGAATCAAAGTAAGATAGACACAAGTGACCACAGTTCAAGGGGGTTTATTGAACCTTATCAAGGGTGTGATAAATGCCCATCTAAACCTAAAAGTAAGATGTGAGCGAGCTACGAGCATCAAATAATAATGCCGTCCTAGTGGAGTCTTGTCAATATAAAAGGGCCAATACTAAAAAACGTAGTGCCAATCTTTACTGCTAATTTACAAATAGTGTGGGGAAATGTTCACGAAAAAGAAAGAAGTGCTCATAAAATAATAAGTCAGGATGTTCAGGCCGTTGGCCTCCCTTGCCCACATTTGCAGCATGGGACAAGGTGGTTCACTCAAGCATAGCACACTCTTGGGCTTCTTCAGCACGGGGACACAGTTCCATTACCAATATCAGGTCATTCTGTGCCCAAATATCTTATGTTATCAAAGTCTCTTGATGCAGAGGGCCTGAAGTACCAAAAACAAACAAAGGTTTCTTTCACAAATATGCAGGTCAGGTGAGTCACTCTTCACCTGGGATCACCCTCTTCTGGGCTCAGATCCCTTTTACACAACTAGTCTCCCTCAGCCGGGCTCAGACCAGTCTCATTTCAATTCGTTGGCATCCCTCAGCCGGGTTCACATTTGCCACAGCAATTCCTTTTCCCAGGTGACTAGCGGCTCACCCCGGATCCCCATCTTCCGGGCTCAGATCCCCTTTTCACAATTACAGTTCAGATTAGCGATCAAAGACTTTCAAATGTGCACAGGGTTTGGCTTGACCCGTTGCAGGACCACTTCGAATTCCCAGTTCACAATTTTACACTCTCAGTTGGATACCTAAGAGGCCTTTCGAATGAGCATCCACGTGGCGCCGGACCACTCTGTATACAGTATCCAGTTTAGTTTCAAAAGTTCAGTCACTCCTTGGATATTCAACTATAATCGCATCATTCATCACATACGCCTTAAACTCTGTTTTTTGCAGATTTCTTCATACAATGTTGCTGCTTTCAACGTTGGGTCTAACAGACCGGTCTATTATCAGTCTCCCCGACTCACCGACTGTGTTGACTTTACTGCAGCGGATTTGTTGTGGGAGCCAAGGACAGTACCATAGCGGCAATCCCTCCTCCCCGCCTTGGCTGTCGATGCGGGAAAGCCCTGGGTACCTTCAACACGCAATGCACCTTTCTTCAGCTTTAGTGCCCAGTCTAATGTTTCTTATCCTTGAGGGCTTGTGAAAGTAACGGTTTTCTGCCTCTGAAAAGCCTTGCAACCCTTTCTGGTCTCACTGTCTTTCTCCTCATATTACACTGCCAATCCCAGAACTGCTGCTTCCATGGGTGTTTTGCCTCGCTCAGAGTGTGCTTTCGTGCTCTGCTTTTTCTCCGTTTGTGGAAGTGTAAAGGAAGTCAGGTGTGTGTAATTATCAGTAATTGCCCGACTCTGCCTGCCCCTTGTGTCGGGACACGTTAGGTATATAGCTCTGGTGTTAGTCCGTTGTCACTCACGGTGAACTGTCTGTGAGAATGTTTGTGTCAGAAAGAGGGCCGGGGGGTCTAGGGTTGGCGTCCTAGTTATCCTACCTGGTAGGATGGGCAAAAGATGTTATTTGGAAGGGGATACCGCGTCTCACTCTCCGATGTCACACTTCCACTCCCCAAGGACCACTCATCCAGGTGATCCTCCCGCACTGGCCCACCTCCAGGGACTGGATCCAATAGCGATGGCTGTGTCCTGGCCACCTGGACGACCGATCCCCAGGGACTGGCGGGTGAGACACCTTCAGGTTTCTCACAAATGCCAGTAATCATCATAAATTATGTGGTAACACCCAATTAGATTGAAAAAAACTGACCGTATGGCTGTTTTGATCTATTTGGGTTTGCCGTTTTGGTCGAATACAAAAAATACTGAATATGAGGAGCGGGGGCTGCAGGGCTATCCCCCTGCTCCCCATGTCCCCTTAAAGCCAAATCACAAGTAGTCATGGTTGGAGATTTCAACTTAGGTTTTCACGATCAATCAGACACTGGCGAAAAAAACAAAGAATGCACTGAAAAACCTAGACTTTTCACAATACATTTTGGAACCCACACACTCTGGGGGTAGAATCTTAAACTGGGCAGAGGCGCACGGGACTCAACCTAACACGATCGAAGTCCAACCTTGGCCCTGGTCTGATCATTCTTTCATAAAGTTCAATCTGCCCATCGGCAAGGCCATAAAGAAACCTACCCAACCACGGGAGAACCTTTTCTGTTGCAATCTGCGTAAACTTACCCCTGAGGCTTTAGAACCTCTTTTTTCCCCCCTTATTTGAATCATCTTCCCCAGTACAAATCTGCATCGGACCTATCAGCAGCTTATAACAAAATGATGGGTAAAGCAGTTGACACTCCAGCTCCACTGAAGCGAAGGCCTGGCAAAACCGCACAGTCCAACATTTGGTATTCCTCTAAAATTCAAAAACTAAAACTTTAAAAAAATAAAACCTTTTGAAATTGGCAAAAATCACTTTCAGACATCGATAAGACTAAGTATAGCCTTGCAGCCAAGAACTATTTAAGATCCTCAAACGAGCCGAAGATCCTTACCCTTGCACCTCTACGATCATTAAAGATTCAGCTTGGTGCACTAAAATCGGAAATGCCATGACCAATAGGATAAATGGTATCAAAAAAGCCATTAAAGTAAGGCGTATTCACTTATCCCCCTTGTCCACCGTCATTCAATAGCAATGCTCAGTCTGACATTTCTAAATCCTTCACCTTTTCAGAGGTTAGCGAATGGGATATCTGTCACCTTCTTTCCAAGTTGAAACCCACTATCTGTAAAGGCGATGCCTGTCCAGCCAAAACTGTGAAGGCCTGCGCCCATCTACTTGCCCCACTTATCACAACATTTGTGAACCTGTCCTTTCGGGACATGTCAGTTCCTGCCGATGTGAAGCAGGTGTGGATTACTCCACTCCTTAAAAAGCCTTCCCTAGATCCTCTTTTGGCGAGCAGCTACCAACCCATTACCAACTCCCCCATTCTTTTGAAAGTTTTGGACAAAGTTGCTAACCAACACATTCAGGCATTTTTAACTGAGCACTGTATTCTTGGTCACAAACAATCAGGTTTTCAGAGCGTACATAGTACTGAGTCCACTCTGTTGGACCTGAAAACGAACACCCTACGTACCATGGAGAAGGGCAAGACCTCACTACGGATGCTGCTGGATCTAACAGCCGCATTTGACTTGGTCGATCATTCCATTCTTGCCAACAGGCTATTAGAACAGGCCTATTTCTCCAAGGAAGCAGTCAATTGGGTTATTGCTTTCTTGTCAGAAGGTTCAGCCAAGGTCTTCCATGGAGAAGCTGCATCAGAGGGTTCAATTCTTCACTGTGGGGTACCACAGGGTTCTTGCCTTTCCCCCACTCTGTTTAACCTTTCATGCTCATTCGGTTTGATCTTTTGGACGCCAAAGGCACTTGCTATGCCAACTACGCCGATGATACTCAGTGTCTTTTTCCGCACTCTAGGGACTATATAAAAGACACTGGAGTCATCAATGGTACCTACAACCTTATCCACCACTGGATGGCAGTAAATGGATTAGCCATGAATAGCTCACAAATTGAGATCACGATTCTAGGCACAGGCCCCAAATTGCGACTCTTGGATCCAGCCTTTGCGCATGTCAAAATTGTGGACTGTTTCCTCCCCACCCGAAAAAAGTAAAAACCCTAGGAGTGACTTTTAACCAAGAGCTCTCGATGAAACACCACGTTGGCTGCCTGGTTTCCAATGCAACCTACTACATAAAACTCCTGACTCAAATCATGCCTTCCCTAGACATATACAGTTGTGCCACACTAGCCAGGGCCATTATTGGTAGCCAACTGGACTACTGTGCTAGCAGTCTATTGGGGGTGAGCAAGGGGGAACTTAACCATCTGCAAGTAGTGCAAAACAATGCTGTAAGGTGGTAATGGGATTATCCAAGTTGGATCATGTATCGTCTGCCAAGAGAGAACTGCATTGGCTGCCCATTCCAAAGAGAATCCATTACTGCACCTTCTGCATAGCACACTCCTGTCTCTTTTGCCAGAGTCCATCCTAACTGGCCCATCAGTTGAAATGGCTCCCTGACAGACGCTGCCTGAAGTCAAACAACTCAGGGCTAATAGGTGCACCGAAAGCCAAATTGGTCCTGGTACAGAACAGCTGTTTTCCATTCTCTCCCTCTCATTTGTGAAATACCCTTCTGCCTGATCTTCGGCTCTGCCCGAGCCTTTCTATTTTCAAACGAAAGTTGAAAACAGTTCTATTTGAATAACTTCACCTAGGATGCCTGCCGCAACCTAGAGAAAAAGAAAGGAGAGGTGGCTACTACCTATAGCGCCTACAGACTTCTAATAATCTAAACAAGTAAAAAGTAACCAAGCATGAGCAGAGAGTTTCAAACAATTATGGATTTTATCGAAAAGTTGATTTATTGGAAACCCTAGTGTTAATTCACAGTAGGTGTTTCAAAAGAAATTTTTGGGAGTTCAAAAAGAAAAAAGGAGAAAACTATTTTTGTGAGCCAAATCCTTAGAGGTCCTTAACAGTTAAGTTACTTCTTTGTTGAAGGTGGGTTTTGTGATTTCTTGTTGTCTTTACTTTGCCCAATTAGGTTTATGCGTATTTCTATGAGCAATAGGATCCGTAGTTCAAGAGTTGATTGTTGAAAAACTCTAAATCCCTTAGATAAGGTCCTAGTACACTTTGTTTGTTGAGATTCTTTAGATCCCGCTAGGTCCCTTTTGTAAGGTCCATGATGCATATAGTTTGTTGAGATTCTTTGGATTCCTCGACACGTGTTTCCCCAATATTATTTTATTGGTTCTTCAGGAGGGGTATATTCATTTTGTTCAAGCGCTGTTTTGAATTGAAAAAAGGGAAGATTAGTGTTCTAATGGTTTGTAAGGAGTTTGTAAGGAGTTTGTTTCTGTTAAAAGCTTGACTAAACATGCTCAAGCTTGTGAGGTTAGAGGACAATATAGGTTTGGTGAGATACATATGCATACTTAAAGCCGCAACCTAGTCGGTCCACCCGTAGTATCCTTCACTGCTTTTTGTTCTTTGTTGTCTGTTATGTTTCAGTGCTCTTACGCCTCAGGGCCTTTGTCTTCAGCGCTTAAGAAATAAATAAAATAAATATTCGGTATTTGGGAGGATCGGGGGTGCGGGGTGTCCCCTGCATCCTTACCCATTGGCGGCAGGGGACAAAAATTGCTCGGGCCCCCGTTTTTAATGAACGGTCAAAACTGGGGCTCGAGCAATTTCACTGCAGGCAATCCACCCGCAAACAAAGGGTTTGCGGGCAGACAACTGTATTACAGTTACGTTATGTAACTCTCTTGCTTTCTTCCAATACAGGGCTTCCCGTTCTCTTAGGCTGTCAGCCTCAATATTACCATCTCTTCTGTAACTTTCATGCGGTCCCCGGGGTCTCCCTCTTATTAAAATTACCCTGATACCTTCAGTCAGCTTGGGTTGATTCCACAGTCTCGGCGAAGGAACGTGTCCGCTTTTCCCCTCCGATTTCTCACTTCTATCCCAGGCTCTTCCTGCTTGTTATGCTAACTCACGTTGCTCGGCACACTTTTACAGATGGGAGGACTCGCTCCTTGGACTGGTATGGGTCTCTTCATTGTTAGGCCGGTTCCCGACCCACCACGATCCTCTTGTGGATATGCCACTCTTCGGGACGATCTGCTGGACCCTGTCCGCACAGCAGTTGCTCCACTGTACGTTACGCCGGGCCTCCGGCATCTCACTTTGGCGTTCCAATTCGCTCATGTTGCCGCTGGCTCAGCAGCACAGCCCTGCTCTGCCTCTCTTATGCCTGCGTACATACGTACGCATGCACGCACATCTGAGGGCTTCCCCTGCATATGCTTCTCTCCCCGTCTCCATGATTTGCTTGCCCTTTTTACAGGTTTTACAAGGTAATCCCATAGATGCAGACAGTTTTGCTTGTGTAGGGAGATCCTTGTTGGGATGGGAGCCCTTGCTCCTAGAGGGGAGTCACTCCCAGTGAGGTCTCACTTACTCAGACCCCTAGGGAGGGTCTTGCCGAGGGGTCTCACCCCCCTAGCCTCACAGGGGGTGGCTCCCCCTGGGGAGAAGGAAGATTTGTCACATACCCTTCCCTTTAAGTGTGTGGCTTCCCCTTCAAGTTGGAGTGGGAATCGACTTAGAAAGTCTACATTTCTTTGTTCAATTCAACACTGAAAAACAGAAGGGTCACACGTCCAGAACCCATCTCATGACTTGTGGGTTAGAGTCTTTTCTGAGGCTTATCCAGGTTAGTGGTGAATGGTTTGTTACTAGCCTGTATTTTCTCCCAGTAAGGTAATATCAGAGATGTGTTACCTTCTTATAACTCTTCCCCCCTACCTTTTCCTACTCCCTCCAATACCGTGTCTAACTTTGCTCCTGTATCAGATTCTGAGGTGCCTCTTGTCTTGGCCAAAGTTCACCCCACTGCTGCCCCCACTGACCCTGTTCCTTCTTTACTTATTCCTAAAATCTACCCGCTTTTGGTACCCTTTCTTGCCTCTTTCTTTAATATCTGTCTCACCACCTCTACTTTTCCTTCTGCCTACAAACATGCAATTATCATTCCCATCCTCAAGAAACCTACAGCTAATCCCCTTCTTGTTTCTAACTTTCGTCTTATATATCTCTTACCTTTTCTGTCTAAGCTTCTTGAGCGTCTTGTTTATTCACAAATGTAAACATTCTTGTCTGGTCTATCTCTCCTTCCTCCGACTCAGTCTGGCTTTCGTCCCCGCCACTCTACTGAAACAGCCCTGACTTGCGTGCTTAACCCTCTTCTCACAGCTCGTTAGTCCAAACACTCTTCTGTTCTTATTCTTCTTGATCGGTCTGCTGCTTTTAACACTGTGGATCACTCTTTGCTTCTGGATTCTCTCTCTTCCTTTGGTTTTCGTGGGTGTGTTCTATCGTGGTTTTCAACTTATCTATCCAACCATACTTTTGCTGTCTCCTAGGGTGGCAACACCACTCCATCTTTTTCCCTCGATCATGGTGTTCCTTAAGGGTCAGTCATTGGTCCTTTTCTATTTTCCTTATATACTTCTTTTCTTGCCACCATTATATCATCTTTTGGAGTATCAAACCACTTCTATGCTGATGATACTCCTCTTCCTTTCCTTCTGATCCTTCACACCTCATATTCATCACACTCTCTCATCTTGCCTCTCTGCTATCAAATCCTGGATGACCTCTCATTTCCTTACTTTAAATGTCGGAAAGACTGAAGTCTTATTCTTTCCCACCAACACACTCTTGTCACAGTCTCCTCCCTCTTCTATTTCTTTTTCTCCCTCCAGTCTCTCTATTTCTACCACTGCCAGCAATCTTGGTCTTTATTTCGATTCTTATCTTTCCTTTGCCCATCATATCTCCCTTACATCGCGTGCCTGTCGATTTCATCTCTACAATATTCGCAAAGTTCGCCCTTTTCTTACTTTTCATGCCACAAAACGTCTTGTCTCTTCACTGGTCTTCTCCCGACTATTCTACTGTTCTGTTCTGTTCTTTGGTCTTCCCTGCTCACGCCTTGCTCCTCTTAAATCAATCATTCTTCTATTTGCTCACTCTGCCTTCTCTCTTATCGGGACTCAATCTCTTCTTCTCCTGCCTCACTCGGCTGGCTGTCTTTCTACTCTCAGCTTAAATATAACTTTCTTGGTCTAGTTTTTAAATCTCTTTACGGACTCGCCCCTGACTACCTTGCATCTCTCCTTTCATTTTATTCTCCTTCTCGCTCCCTCCGCTCTGCTGGTCTCTTCAGACTTAATGTTCCCCGTCCCCCCTGAGCTCAATCCCGCTTTCGTTCTTTTCAGCTCCTTGCCCCTCTTCACTGGAACCTGCTCCCCCTGTCTCTTCGTTCCATTACTTCCTATCCTCTGTTCCATTCCTCTCTAAACACTCACCTGCTTCAGTCCTCTGATTGATTGATCCCGGCAGTATATGAACACCGATTTGCATTTCTGATTTTATGTACTGTTGATCGTCCTATGTAAATCGTTTTGGAAAAAGTCGTTTTATAAAGCACAATAAAAATACAAATATAAATACCATCCACTTTCTAGCCAGAGCTTTGAGTTTTATGGTGGCATATGATTGTCCTCGAGGAAAGAGTTTCCTATTGGTGTACAAGATGGGATGTTCAATACCATTGTGTTCTTGGGACAGTACCGCTCCTAATCCAACCTTGGAAGCATCCATTTGTCGGTTAAACTCTCTATTAAAATTTGACATTTTAAGGATAGGTTCGTGAACTAGGATATTGATATTGATATTTTATTTCTATCGCGCTAATACACAAGTGTTTCAGAGCGCGAAAAAGGCAAGGGAGGGGAACAGAGGAGAACAAAACAGCGATCTTACTAGGCCCAGTGACATTGAGAACACGCAAGTGCATGGGAGGGGGGAGGGGAAAAGGGCATGGAAGGGGGAGAAGTGGAAAGTGCGAAGCAGAGGAGAAACAGATAAATAACAATAAATAAATAATAAAGGCAACAAACAGTGGTAGTGCAGCCAGCAATTTGCAAGTGCTAGGTTTAAGGCAGCAGACAGGGTAGGCCTGATAAGTGCAGGAAGAAAATGGGGGGGGGCTGTATGGGTACAGATACAGACCCCAGTGCAAGGGGTGGCCCAGAGGCAGTGCAGGAGGGTGGCAGGGTGAGCAGGTACCTGGCCCGGAGGACAGAGGGTGGCCAGGTGCACGTTACAAGAGAGAGCAGAGCAGCAGGAGAGAGGGGGTGCGAAGGCAGAAGAAAAGAGGAAGGTCTTGAGTTGACTCCGGAACCAGAGATGGTTCTCCTGAAGTTTTAGAGTGGCAGGAGGCTGTTCCAGAGGGAGGCCCCAGCAAAAGACAGGGATCTACCCCCAGCTTGTTTCTTTGAAAAATGACTGACCCTGAGGGAGTTCGAGGTAGAGGAGCGAAGAGCTCGAGAGGGGAGGTATTTGCAGACGGATAGCTGAAGATATTTTGGACCCAGGCCCCAGAAAGCCTTGTGGACAATGCAGATGGATTGGAATTAAATCCTTGCCTCCACTGGGAGCCAATGGAGAGATTCCAGAGCTGGAGAGATACGATCCCAGGACTTGAGGCCAAGGACAAGTCTCGCAGTCCTGTTCTGGATTTGTTGCAGAGGGCGGAGAGTAGAGGCAGGTAGATTTAGAAAGAGGCTGTTACAATAGTCCAACCTAGAGAGAACCAGAGCTTAGGATACCATGAGCTTCTGGGGGAAGGAGGGAAAAGGAAGAGTACCTCTGAGGAGGTGCAGTAGGAAATTTGACTTTTTAGAGACTTCAGAGATGTGGGCAGAGAAAGAAAGGGCGGAGTCAAAGATGACCCCGAGGTTCTTAGCCTCGCAGGTGGGGGTAGGAGTAGGGCCAAGGGAATCCGGCCAGAGAGTGAGGAGAAAGGATGGTGAAGGTGTGCCGATGAGGAGGATCTCCGTCTTGCTGGCATTCAGACAAAGATCATTGGCGGCACACCAATCTTGAATGGCAGTTAGGCAATCAGAGATGAGAGAGGGAGAGGAGGTGGCAGAGGGCAGCCTGAAAATGAGTTGAGTGTCGTCAGCGTAGCACTGGAAATTTGAGCAGAAAATGGCAATGCAGTGGGCGAGAGTTGTCAGGTATTAGTTGAAAAGCCAGGGCGAGAGGTTAGACCCCTGGGGAACACCACAGGTAGAGAGGAAAATAGATGAAAGGAAGGACTCAAGTTGGACCTGGGAGGGTTGATCTGAGAGGAAAGAGGTCAGCCAGGCCAGAGCCTGATCAGTGATACCCAGGTTTTCACGGAGACGGTTGAGCAGGATGGTATGGTTGACCGTGTCAAAGGCAAAAGAGAGATCGAGGAGAATGAGGGCAGAGGGAATGTTAGAGTCAAGGTTGGAGAGCAGATCTTCACGGATGTTTAGGAGAGCAGTTTCTATGCTTCTGGCAGCTCTGAAACCAGACTGGTGGTCATGGAGACAGCCAACAGAATTGGAATGAAGGTTAAACTGAGAGATGGCCAACTTTTCCAGGAGTTTGCCCAGAAAGAGAGTAATGGAAATTGGGGGATAGTTAGCTGGACAAGAAGGATCAGCTGTGGGTTTCTTGAGAAGAGGATGCACAAGGGAGTGCTTCAGAGGAGAGGGGAAGGATCCTGAGGCAAAGGAGTGTTGCAAAAATCAGCAAGGGTCGGAGCGAGGGTGTCAGTGTGTGGTCCTTGATGGTTTTAGAAGATGTGCTTTAAGCCTTCAAAACATTGTTCTTGTTCTTTTCCCCAGATCAGCTTTTGGGGTTGGGAATTTTTCAGTTTGTCGGTGAGGCTAGCCGCCAAGATATAATTATTAGGGATAAACTTGAGGAGAACCATCTCCGGTCCCGAAGCACCTCAAGTCCTTCCTCTTTGCTTCTGCCTTCGCCCCCCCTCTCTTCTGCTGATCTGTTCTCTCTCAGCACCGTGCACCTGGGCTACCCTGTGTCTTCCGGCCCAGGTATCTGCTCACCCTGCCACCCTCCCGCACTGCCTCCGGGCCACCCCTTGCACTGGGGTCTGTATCTGTACCCTTATAGTCCCCCCCCTCGTTTCTTCCTGCACTTATCAGACATACCATGTCTGCTGCCTTAAACCCAGCACTTGCCACTTGCTGGCTGCACTACCACTTTTTGTTGCCTTTATTATATATTTATTATTATTTATCTGTTTCTCCTTTGCTCCGCACTTTCCCCTTCTCCCCCCCTCTATGCACTTTTCCCCTCTCCCTCTCCCATGCACTTGCACGTTCTCAATGTCTCTGGGCCTAGTAAGATTGTTGTTTTGTTCTCCCCTGTTCCCGTCCCTTGCCTTGTTGTGCTCTGGAACACTTGTGTATGAGCGCGATAGAAATAAAATATCAATATCAAAGTTCAGGTAATACATGGTTAATCCAAGGAAGGCCAGTTGGTGTCCATTGTAAAGAATTCACTTCATCGTTCTAGGGTTGGATAATTCAATTTGCAACAAAGTATCCCAGATACTAGACGGCTGACTGAGCGAGATGGCACCTCTTTGGATTAGACCTTAATCCTGCTTTCCTTAGGCCACAGGCAATGGTCTATAGATGTTGTGGATGTTCCAGTCAGGTGGTACTGTATACCACTATATCATCTAAATAAACTCCATAGAAAGCAGTATAGGATCGCAATACTTTGTCCATGAAGCGTTGGAATGTTGCTGAAGCCCCATGTAGACCAAAGGGAAGCGCCCTAAATTGAAATAAGCATTGTTGTGTGGAAAATCAGTCTTCTCCCTATCCCCCGGATTCAGGGGAACTTACTTGCCAATGCAATTTGTTCAAGTCGAGGGTGGAGATGTATTAGGCTGTACCCAATTATTCAGTTAGCTCATACATTTGGGGCATGGGATCATTATCAAAGCTGGAAATTGAATGGAGTTTCCTGAATTCAATGCAAAAATGCCAGGAATTATCGGGCTTAGCTACTAGGACAATCGAGGAAGACCAAGGACTCTCAGAATGCTCGTTGATATCAGCCCAAAGCATTTCTTCTACTTCTTCCTCATTGATCTTCCTCCTTGCTTCGGGTAGTCTGTATGGTTTTAAGTTTACTACTGTCCCTGTCAGGGTGCAGATACAATGAAAGAAATGAGTGATCATACCTGATTGTTAAGAAAACACCTCGGGGAACTGTGCCAAGAAGTCATCATGATCTTCCAGTTGGAAAAGAGGTAATGTTTTGGGGACTAGTTGGCTCTCTAGTTAGGATTCTGTTAGGAGTGCTGCCATAGTCATTGTGGTCTCTTCAGTGAGGCCGCTTTTCCATTCTTTTAACAAATGTATGTGGAATAGTTGTGTTTTCTGACATCTGTCAGGCTGGGAGATCAGATCATTTAATGGGCCTTTTTCTCTAATATTTGACATGGGCCATACCACATCGAAATCCTCTTTTTCTCCGATGCATTACCTAAGCCAATAGAAGGGACACAATGTTATTGTGATTTAAAGGCAACCCATAGATGCAGACAGTTTTGCTTCTGTAGGGAAATACTCGTGGAAATGGGAGTCCTTGTCCCATAGAGGGGAGTCACTTCTAGTGAGGTCCCACTACCCCAGACCCTTAGGGAGCGTCTTGCTCAGCGGGCTCACCTCCCTAGTCTCACAGGGAGTGTCTCTCCCTGGGGAGAAGGGATGAACAACCTAGAGTTGTCTCATAAACCATAACTATTTCATTATAAATACATTTGGAATGCATTTGAAAACAGACAATTTTTTCCAGACTCTGAAAACACAGCCAATGTTATGTTTCTGAAACATTTGATATAACATATTATAGACCGAATCTATTTGTTCTACAAAATTATTCCTACTGCTAGAGTCCCTACACTAGTGAAAGTAGTGAGAGAGGTTAGGGCGAGCACCTTGTCTATCCCCTCACCTGGATAGGCGGCACCATAGCGCCTTCTAGGGTCAGTACATCACATGCAGGGATAGCAAGTATCTTTATAGGGACATTTAGTCATATGTAGGGACTCTAGCAGTAGGAATAATTTTGTAGAACAAATAGATTCTGTCTGTAATGTGTTACATTGAAGTTGGGTTGAGACAGAACGAGCTAACCCTGTGACTCCACTTGTAAGCTAATACTGAAACATTTGAGCCTGGTTTACCCTCTATGCCCATCTACAAACATAACCCCAAGCAATAAAAACATATATGTATCCTGTGCAGCTCAAGGTCTAAGGATAATATAAGCAGAACTAGCTGCTAAGTGTGAGATTCTGCATGTATAAAGCTAAGCCTCTAATGCTTAGAATACTCAGCCTATGCCCAACCCATTTCAGTCAAGTACCAAAAACATGGCCCAATGTTTTACATTTTGGAGTCTAAAACATCTGCAATAAAAATGGGTGAATAGGGATTGCCAACTTCTGTGTATTCAGGCATTTTCAATGTTCACTCATATTGGTTCAGGGTCATGTCTTAAGGTGCATTTGCTGTACAACTCACATATCTGACTGATAAGCGGCAGTATGCCGTTTGGCTGAGTAGCTCAGATTGATATACCCTGTACAGCTTCTCATCCCTGGCTAGCTGGAATCATAGAGTGCACACTTACGTAGTGAGTGTGTTTAAGCCACAGGCTTTCATCTTCAGCATCCGGTCTTGCCAATATTCCCGAGGCACTCTGAAATAATGCATAGAGCCCCCCAAAATCCTGAAGGGTACACCTTCCAGAAGAAATGTTGACCCGTCCGTCTGTAGTCCCATCTGCCGAGGCCACAATTTGAAGGGGAGCAGGTCAAACCTGGAATCAAAGAGAACATTTGTTACTCCTAAGTGCAGAAAAAATTATAGAGTGCTGGATGCATTGCTGGACACACAGTTAACTAGTGGTCCCTGCAATTGCACCGGTCATAGGGTCACAGAGCTGCCAGGAATATGCTCATGGGAATGTGAAGCACCCAAAGCAATGTGCATGTAGGAGTGGGAAGAGATCATGAACTCACTCTGAACCCCGCCAAGGTATCACCACACTTAACTTTATACATGATCCATATGTAACCCCTAGCCCCAAAAGGGGCCCCAGAAGATAGGGGGTTATGGGAAGCATATAAATAAATATATAAAGACAAGACACCCAGGAGTTTATTCAAAGCTTTATTAAATGTGTTTGTGTTGGACAGTGGACTTACCCGACTGTACCATGTTCCCCACCATGGGGGACACATGGAATCTTGAGGAGGCTGAAGGACAATGGGCAGCCCTCCATGCCAAGAAATGGAGACATGGTTTGACTGAAAAAACGTTAGAAGGCGACAGTTGAAAGAAGGGGGTTGAAGAAGAACAGATAGAGAAAGCAGGAAGAGAAAGAGCAAAGAACAGAAAGAAAAGAAGAGCTGCAGTCCCTGGGGGGGGGGGGTCACGGCCTCAAGCAGCCCCCGGGTAATTCTTTAATGAGCCGGGCTGTGTCTGCCAGCTGCAGCCAAGAAAGAAGTTGAGCCCTAGACAACGTGTGTGGTGCAGCCAGGGAAAGACCAACACCCGTGCCCGGGGCTGCGTGTGCGGGGCAGTTCCCTGAGGGGGAGCGTGGCCTGGGAGTCAGGGCCCGCCTGGCGGCCAACCCGGGCAGGCCAGAAGGAAAAGAAAGACCCCAGGTCCGGCCTGCGTGTCACCACGACCTGAGGGCGACGGGCCGCTCGCTGGCCAGTCCGGCTGGCCCTGAGGTGTGCGCTGGAGCCCGGGTGAAGAGCAGGCCCTGGCAGCAAGCGGGGCGGGCAGTGAAAATGAGGGAAACCCTGACAGTGCAGGCGGGGAGAGAGCGAGACTGCCAGCACTGCCGGGGGGGGGGGGGGGTTCTGCGAATTACCCGCTCTCCCTGGGGCCAGACGGGCAGAGCGGGAGAAAGCAGAACTCACCTGGAGCACCGGCCGCAACCTCCTAAGCGGCCTGCCTGCTCTCAATGCAATGGGCGCTCACACAGGGTTCAACAAGGACTTTTCTCCACCTGAAGGAAAATAAAAACCACTGCACTGCTAGCTGCAAGCAGCATGGGCTTAAAAGACCAAAAGACATTTTGCGCTGGCAAAGGCCAAACAAAATAAAAACCGCCTCAGAGGAAATTAAATAAAGGGCTCATCAAGCCCTGTCAAGAAAGTAAGGGCTGCCAAAGCCCCAGTAATACAATGAGGAAATAAGAGCTGCCAAACCACAGCAAAGTAATGAAATTAAGGGTTGTCAAAGTCCAGCAAAGTAATGAAGGAAAGGGTTGTCAAAGCCCAGCAAAGCAATGGAGAAAAGCACCAGTTTGTTTGCCATTTGTCTTTGGCAGGAACTGCTCCCCAGAAGGAGCAATCACCCCGTACAAGTCACCCGTGGAAGAGCAGGGCATTTAGACAGAGTAACCAGGACAGCAAGAACGAGACAGACAATAAGGTACTGGGTTTGGAGGGGAATTTTACTAGGGCAGACTACAACTACCAATGTTTTTTCACTTTGAGTAATTACACCCAGAAAGGTACATGTGAAAAGTGGGAGGCTGTGATGTGGAAAGGATGAAGCCCAGGGTGGAGAGCTCGAAACCTGCTCAAGATTAATATGAAGAGGGGCTTGTGCGAGGGTTATCTCCTACTCCTGTAAACACATGGTGAAACGTAGAATGGGGACACTGGATGGGGGCTGGTGGTGATCTGAGCAAAGTGGATAAGTGTACATGTTAAGTTAAACATTTCTGTACAAAGGTCTGTAAGGGCACCAAACCTCAGATCTGAGACTCAGTAGTGTGGCCCATCTACCAGATTAACACATTTTATTTGCTGGTTGCTTAGCGCCCTACCAGAGCAGCTGGTCTGGGATGGTGGGGTGGTATTCATGGGAGCTGTCTCTGCTCCGGGGAAGGGAAGAGTGTACCCTTGCCCGGACCAGGGCCGGGACAAAAAAAAAACAGGGGCTACACATAACTCCCTATTTACATATCTTTAGACATCAAACCAGAAACTACGTCTAAATGTCAGGTTTTCTGAAAAATATCTAATCTTTATTTACACTTAATAAAATGAATAATAATTTCACAGCAGACAATGATTTTAAACACAAGTAGAGAGTGCTTGAGGTTGGCCCTCAGAACAGCTTGATTAGACAGACAAATGTGTTGGTGGACTGCACCCAAGCCACTGCATGCCCTTTAGGGGAGTCCCGAGTGATGTGATTTCATATTGTTCCACTGATCAGATCATGCACTCAACCGGGTGCAGATGAATAAAGGGTACCTGTAATACCGGGGTCCTCCAGGTAAGTAGTAGAGTAATATAAACAAATGGACCTCGGCAATGAGGTTGGAAAGATTCACTTAACAAATAGTTATCTTACAAAAAGAATTGTGACTATTACAAAAAACAAAATATATCAAAATGTTTGTTTAAAAACCAAATTCACTACACATTTGACATCATCCAAATCATTCCACCATAGATACACGTGTTCACTCACATACATCCAATGTTCACTCACAGTGGTCTAGGTTAACAACAGCGTCAAACCCAATTCTAAAGCAAGACATTCCAACTTCCTCAATGTCTCACACCCAAATAAACTACAAGTGTCAATTTATGTTTAACAGCGTAAAACAGCTTGTCAACATTGTCGGGATTTCATCTTTTCATTATTTTACATAAAAAGATGACACATATCAAGTTCGAATAATCAACACAGGATAACAGATGAACATACAAACTCGGTAACTAAATATGAACTTGCAAAAATATGCAATACAATGAAGCAGAAGAGGAAGAAGAAGTAAGAAAAAGAGGTGAGGAAGAAAGAGTGAACAAGACCAAATGTTATCTGATATGACAACAGTAATTCATAGTAAGTGCATAATTCATGAATGATCACAAAACAATGACAATTTCTTTAGCCAGGATAACAATGGCCTACACGGATATGAAGAACCGAACAGTGTACTTTGCCAACAACACTGAATTCTGACAAAACAGTACAGTACATGTTTTCTATTTGGACACATTAGCCATAGACGTCGAGGAAACTTTCCCATATGTCCAACAACGTGTCAGTATCCCCACCTTGTTTGTAGATTGCCCTCTCATAGGTAGAAACGGTAAGCAACTCCTCCACCCAATCGTCGATGCAAAAAGAGGCAGACGATTGCCAGGACCTTAAAATCATCTTTTTATCACAATCATACATGCCCGGAAGACCCATATTCTTTTACTGAATTAAATATTCTCTAACAGAGATGTATCTCAAGCACCAAAAGTGTTGCAGTCATTGGAACTGTACAACACAAGAGTAAGCCCAGTCTTTCACAGACCCCCTCCCAAAATGCTTTGGTTTTCGGACAGAACCAAATCAGATGGCTTGGAGTGCCCCCATCTTACTTGCACTTCCAATACAATTCATTTTCCAAAAGGTATCTTTTGAACATGCAAACTGGCGTCCAATAAGATCTGAAGAAGAGTTGGGTTTGCGAAGCTCTTAAGCCCCAGACCATGCTCATCAGTCGCAAGTTACCACGGCACCTTAGCCAGCAGCCCTCGTCAATCACTTCACCCAGTTCTTCAGCCGAAACATTCACCACCTCCGGATCCCCCTTGCGACATGTTTTCAAGATTCTGTACATAGTGGCAGCTTGGTGATTTGCATGCTTGCAAGTTTCCAAAGCTGTCCAAGCTCCACTCTGAGCCGTCAATTGCGATGGTTCCATAATTACAGTGATGATGTGCTTCAGTTTTCTGTATTCGTGTAAGTGCATTCACCCATGTCAAAGGTGTGGCGTGACTGCACAAATGGGACCCATTCAACACCTTCAACCAGATCCTCGATGTACTTTATTCCTGCCATAAACCACGCCGGCCAGAAAAGAACTTTCCCTTGCGATGTAATGCTGGATTACACCAGATGGAAGCATCCGGAAACAAGTATGGCTTGGTTCCAACATGATTGGAAATGTTGCACCAGCATCCTTCATATAGGCAGTCAGTGGATTTTGCCCCTTGGAAGGTTTTGTCACCGTCGTCAGTAAAGCCTTATGAGCCAGTTGTGATAAGCCATTGCTTTCTCACTTGTTAACATTGTCATTGTCTACACATGTTTCGGTCGGCAGGAGCGGCTTCTACTGTAGCCTTGTGTTCACCCGACCTTCTTCAGGACGTAGGTGGGGCATAAATAGGGCCTCACACTTACTACCAATCCAGTGGAAGATGTCTTCACACTAACTCACTACAAAAACAAACATACAATAAAACCTAATTACTATCCAACCTCTTTTCATCATATCAGCAATACACTTTGATTGTGTGTATAAATCTTTAGTCATTATACAAGTTTGCACCCACCTCCAACAGGAGCTTATGGCTGTAATGCAAACTGTCGAATTAATCCTAAGTACTCCAGTGGTTGGTAAAGTTGCACAGGAACCTAAGAAGGGGAAGAGGCACAGAGTAAATGGGACACTCTTTCCCTAGAGCACTGTGAACAGCACTCAAAAATTATACATTGGATTCTATCAAGGTAACGTGTCTCCCAGTTACACTTACTTTCCGTGGAGCAGCCACAGCTGTCTCTCAAAGCCCAGCCAGGGAAGCCTTTTTGCTGAATGCACAAACGTGTGCACCAAACTAATAGGGAGTCAATGTCATGCACTCTGCTATTCAGACACTAAATGAAAAAGCAGAAAGAAAAAGATGGCTCAGGTCCTACCTCCATCTGATAGCCTCATCATTACATGTTATCTCACGTATTCACGAAGGACAGTGCACAGCCAATGGCAGATAGTCACAAAACATACTTGTATCTTGGCAGCCCTTCATCACTGCGCATGCTAGAGCCAGCCGAGCTGTACATCTGGAGTCTTTTGTTCCTGTATCACAGTATCAAATCCCGTGTCTAAGTATTCACTATAAAGCAAAAATAAAAAACAGCCAACTGAATCCATTGGCCCTTTTTCTCATGAAAAGCGGGGCTGCTCACTCACGAGCAGCACCGAGCCTACTATGCTTATTCATCTCGCATCTACACTAATATGATCACGTTATCATATTTTTCTTTAAATAGAATCTATTTCATTTACAAACACTGTTTGCAACCGGGTGCATTCAGAAGCACAACGCTGCTGGGTCTTACAGTGCCCTGGATTCCGATCAGAAAGCAGCTGTTTTTAGGAGAGTCACAATCTCCACTCAGGCCTCCTTAAAGGACTACTTTCCTAGGGTGGACCAACCCTGGAGGAGGATCTACACGTGCATGCTTTTCCTTGGAAAGGGGTGGATCTGGAGGAGGTTCCCGGTGATTGGAATACCTACGGCACATTGACTCTGGCTCCACGTAAGGTTTCTCACAATAGCCTGCAAGGGACAAGCAGAGAATCCACCAGGGCTAAAGAAGCCCACAGCCCAAGAAGGGCCAACCGAAAGGCTTATAGCCCAGGACAGGCTAAAATAAGGAGAGTAACTGGGCTGAGGGAGCTCTCCATCTAACCGCGGCTGAAGAACCAGAGAGCTAGGAAGTCTCAGAGACCAGTATTCTTGGAATTGGACTTACCGAGCAACCTCAGTCAAGTTGCACTATCCCTGGAGACAGTATAAGGCTCAGATACTGAGAAGAGCCCTCGTTGCGGAAACATTTTATGTGACATATTTCATTTGGAAACTGTTTCCTTGTCTTTTGAACTTTATGAGACCTTCTGTTGTCTGGAAGAAACCACACCTAAGAACTTTTAGAAACTTTATCCATCACTAAATGGGGGTCAGACACCAGCCTCCACTAAGTTCCCTGGGTGGAGTAACCCTAAATAAGCACAAACATAACCTTCTTTTCTATCTTCTTCCTTTCTACTAGAATAGGTTAGTGATAGGTCAGTTTAGGTTTTGGACTGAAGACTGTATTTGTTTTGTGACCTCCTGACGAGCGCCCGTTTATTGTTTTGTAGCATAGGGAATGCACCATAGTGATAGGGACTAGAGAATGCTTTTCTTTATGTTTACCAATAACGCATTGGTTGAATCATGTCCTCATATCAGTTTCCTATGGGCCTCATTACACGGTAGGCGGTGAGCCATGGCGCTATTAGCGCCATGGCTCATGCCAGTAAAATACCGGCACCGCCTTGGCGGAAAGGGGATTCACCGCCCCATTCCAAGGTTGGAGGGGCGGTAAATCCCCCTTCCACCATTGCCCTTCCCCATTCCCATTTCTGCCCCATAGGGCTCTATGGGAATGGGGAAGGCGCTAATTACAGGACCGCAAATTTGCGGTGCCGTAATTAGCTCTGAGGTCCCTTAGCGGGTTGGATTTTAACGCCTGCAAAAAGGAGGCGTTAAATCCCCCAACCCGCAAAGGGACCTCGTAGTAAGGCGGTAAGGATTTACCGGTACCGGTATTTTACCGGTACCGGTAAATCCCTACCGCCATCCGTGTAATGAGGCTCTATGTCTTACTTACCACACCTGGCTAATCAAAAAGAACAATGAAAATAAACAGTCTCTCAAAGTTTCTGTGAGGAATTCGACCATCCGGTGGGTGTGTGCTCACCAGGGCTTTTTGAAATGTTTAATTAAATGGAATAATGGTAGAGCATCCTCATGAAGATGTGGGGGGCTAATCCACACAAATGATTCCTATGCTCACATCACGATAAACGCACAGACCTGTGTACTCTGGGTGCACACAGCTTAGAGGCACAGTCTGCCCTGTCATATTTAGTTGGAATGTGACAGAAGTGCACTATGTCATCTCCAGGATGGGGAGGGGCCAACCTTCCCACTGCCATGGTCAGCCTGATTAACTAACAAATGCTCTATGGATCTGCCCTGTTCCTTTGTTAGGCCATGCAGCTGGTAGCAGTGATTAACATACCAATAGAGGAGGCCCACACACGGCCTGGCTGCAAAGGTTAACAAAGGAAACAAAAACATCAAACATATGAAACAGTGTCAACCTGAAGCCAGCTCCCACCCTCAGTATCAAAGACAGTGAGCTGCCATGTCTGGGACTGCTGTTAAAAGTAAGCCACCCTGCTAGGACGATCCCATTCATAAGATCTGAGAATGTGGTCTGCAGAAGCCAGAGAGTATGGTTACCACCATGTGACCATGATGCAGTTCCTGGGAGCTACCATGCTCCCCAGGAGGGGTGAAATGCAACACTCCTTTTCTTTCATAACAACAAAATAAATCCACAGCATAATACACACTCTACCACTAGAACTGTAAATCCCCCTAGCATACCCAAACTTATAGACCAAGCTCGCCCCGGGATGACAGTCTGGGCTGGTGAGCAAACAGGTGAAACGTTGGAACTTCCCCCACACACACGCATCCTTTATTAACCTGAGTGAGTGGTTCCAATGTCACCGAATGGCACCAATGAAGGCTCCTGGCACCACATAAAGCAGTCCACATAGACGGATGTTCACAGCTTTACATTTCCCAGTGACTGGGCCATTTTAAGCAAGTCTAGGTCTGCAGGCTCCCAGCCTTTTAAGGGGATGTCGATGGTGTCTATCTTGCGCATTCGTGGAGTTGCAGGAAACCAGTTTGTCTCTTCATCAGTGTTCGTATGGGACAGTCACCCCACAGTCGAATGGGCCGGTAAAGCGTCACATCGGCCAAGTCCACAGTCTTGGGGGGGGGCACCTGTGATGGGGTACTGGTGACAGGGCAGTAGACTCCTCCTTACACCCCCCCCCCCATGGGGCGGGCGGCAGGGAGACACCGGTGGCAGGGTATCTGAGCTGCAGCCCTAGGAGGGTGCACAAGCACTCGTGAGAGCTGCAAAGCCCCTCTCCAAACTCTTTGCATAATAATCACCACCATGGACCTGGGCAGTCCCTGTGACTAGCGTGGGGCCCATCTACTATTTCGTGAGTGCAGGCAGCCACACGCTTTCCTTTAGGCTGAGTAGTGTGGGTTCCCCTTCACTCAGATCCCCTAAACCGGGTCCCCAAGAAACAGCAGTAATAAAACAGACAGAGTTTCTTGTTGTTGGAAAAATTATGTCCGTAGGCTTATTTTATTTTCTACAAAACAATAGTACCAATAATATCATGACAAGTAATAAATGACACCACTCGCTTTTGGGCCCATCGTGTCCCGGATGTGCAGATGCCCCTCCCACTTCTTGGCTGGTCTTATTTACCCGGGGCATCCGATCCTGGACACGTGCCGCCGCCTACGACATTCTGTGACCGTGTACCGAAGGAAGTACTCGGTGTTCCTGTTCCATGTTCTTTTCCCCTTGCCCATTTGCTGGGTGGGTTGGGTGGCAAAAACGTTCTTCTCTCCCCCTGATCCAGGCCCTGGGAGCCTATCCGTGTTAGGTGAGCTCCCTACCTGAATGTAGCTCTCCTTTCTCTGGGGTATTTATGCCCCCTTGGCCCATTGTTGCTAGCTGGGGGCAGGACTTCCTCCTGCCCCCATGTTGCTAATTCTCACACCTTTCCCCTAAGAGCCTGGGTCGCCTAGGCTACGCTGCGGGTGGGGGCGCCGCCTGGCTGCCCCTCCCTTTCTTATTCGCGCCGTTTGGGTTCCCCCCACCCTGCGCCTAACCCCCCAGGCCCTTTATCGTACCGCACTTTGTGCCGCACTGGGCCTGGGGCATAGGCTGAGTAGTGTGGGTTCCCCTTCGCTCAGATCCCCTAAACCTGGTCCCCAAGAAACAGCAGTAATAAAACAGACAGAGTTTCTTGTTGTTGGAAAAATTATGGCCGTAGGCTCATTTTATTTTCTACAAAACAATAGTACCAATAATATCATGACAAGTAATAAATGACACCACTCGCTTTTGGGCCCATCGTGTCCCGGATGTGCAGATGCCCCTCCCACTTCTTGGCTGGTCTTATTTACCCGGGGCATCCGATCCTGGACACGTGCCGCCACACCTGAGTGGGTGAAGCCTCGGCCGCTCAGGTCCCCCCCCAAAAAGCGTCCCTACTTACAACCTCGTTCCGCTAAGGCTCTAAAAATGTTATCCGTAAAAATTCCCATCCCTTTGTTGGATACATGTATCCCATCCTGGTGGAATAGGTCTGGATTGTTCTGCGACAACCCATGCTTTATAAACTGTAGCCCCATGCTTTTGCAGTACTTTTCTACAGTTTTGTTGAGCTTCTTCCTTGCCACTTCGATTGCATGCCTCCTGTGCGCGCCGTACCAAATTCTGCATGTGATAATCTCTGACATGAAAATTTCGGTTTTCCACCAGCAATGCGCTATTGCCCTTAGGGACACACACATGTTGCGCAGCAGTTCCCCTTTATTTGTTTTGACCAGATCATTCCCGCCCAGGTGGATTACCAGGTATTCGGGTGGATCCCTGAAACCGATCAAATCCGACAACCGGTCGTGGACGTCCTCCCAATGCATCCCAGGAAGGCCCCACCAGGAAGTTATTGTCTTTTTAAAATGTAGACCCTCTCTGAAATCTTCGATCCACCTGCCTGCCCGGGATACGAATGAATGGCCGACTATCCATGCCGACTTGTATGGGCTCGTATCTGCGTGGGGGTGGATAGGAAAGAAATCATATCAAATGTTCTCTTACATATCTTTTAAAGCATTGAGACCTCCACCCCCCGATTTTTTTCACTCCCTTCTCCCCCAAACCTCCTGCCCATGCTGATGTGGCTGCCCCTATTCTAAAGGAATGGGTCCCAAATTCCGCCGCATCCCATCCTGCTGTGGCTATGGTTTTCTTTAGCACTGCCTGGAATTGGTATCTGCTGAGAGCCCTGACGTCCCTATGGATTAGCAGCTGGCCCCCTACGTCGGGCCGTACCTTGATGAATTCTTGTGTTATGCACCTGGGGCAGTGCCCCCTATCCTTAATACAATTCAGATCTATTGTTCTACCTTTTCCCATTTGGTCTGTTTTTTGATTTCCTAAGTAGAATTGACATGCCCTTGGACCCCACACTGATGTCTCCCCTTGCCAAGCCGTCCCCTACCACCGTGTTGCGTGCTACTAGTTCCCCAATCCTGAACGCCCCGTAATACGCTAGCGCAAATGCCGCCCTGAACAGCTTTGTCTCGTAACTATCGCTGCACGTGCCTTCTAACAGCTGCAAGAGTTTTATCATTTTGCAAAAATTAAGGGGTCTCCTCCCACCCGGCTTCTTTCCTTCCAATTTTGCCCAGCCCTTCATTGCATATTTTATTCGAGGGCTGCAAGTTGAGTCTGTCACCCCTGCCACCTTAACTGTGTATGCGACGGCAGCCAAATGAGCTGCTGCCCAGCTTTTTCTTTTCCCTTGCGCAAATGCTTTCTCCAGGAATGTACACATTTTGGAGATTGTGATCTCCCCCACATTTTGTAAACCAGTTTCTTTTAACACATTATTTACATTCTTCTTGTATTGCTTACCAGTCTTGTATGTTATGGCGTTCCTGGCCAATCTTTCTATCACCTGGCCTTGTACCTCCTCTTCTGAGTCAACCTGGTAGCTGACCGTTCTTTCGCCATTGCTTCTAAAGGGACCCATGCCTTTAGCGGCGTGGGTGTTTTTTTCCTGTTTGCGTCTGGCCGTAGCTCCCGAAATTTGCCCCACTGGAAACGAGACAAGGCGTCTGCGACCACATTTGCTTCCCCGGCGATATGCCTCGCCTTTAGTGCCACATTATTATTCAGACATTCCAGTGTAATTACCCTCATCAATTCCAATACCAGCGGGCATGATGCGCTTCCATTGTTTACCACATGCACTACCGCCATATTGTCTGACCACACATTCAGTTCCTTGCTATTCAGCTCTGCCTCCCAAGCACATAGAGCTACCCAGATAGGGAACAGCTCCAATAATGTGATATTACTCGTCCAAGATGCCTCCCGCCATGCATTTGGCCACTCCTCTGTGCACCAGTTTGTACCCAAGATTGCCCCAAAACCAAAACCCCCGGCTGCGTCTGTAAATAGTACCTTATTGCTTTCTTCGTTTAGTGGTGAGCGCCAGATTACCGCTCCGTTGAATGCTTTCAGGAATGCACCCCACACTTTCAAATCTTTCTTGATACCTCCTCCAATTGTGACTCTGTGGTGACCTTCTTTTGCCCCTCTTGTTCGCTGTTCGATCCTTCTCTGAAATATCCTGCCTTGCGGTATAACCCGTCCAGCAAAGTTTAGTTTTCCTGCCAGTGATTGTAGTTCCTTAACCTTGGCCTTGTTTTTTCCCCTTAGGCTTCTGATTGTACTCAAGAGGTCTGTTACTTTTTCCTCCGGGATCCTGCACACTCCTTTTCGTGAATCTATTTCTATACCCAGAAATTGTATTCTCTGCGTAGGGCCCATTGTTTTTTCTTCTGCCAGCGGAAAACCCCACTCCTCCGTTAATGACATGAATTTATTCAAAGTTGCCCCACATAACTCGGAACCCTGCGGCCCCACGAATAGAAAATCGTCTAAGTAGTGGACCACTTGTGCCTCCTCTATCTCCTTTGTGAGTGACCATTGTAAGAACGAACTCACTTTCTCAAAGTATGCACATGAGATAGCACAACCCATTGGCAGGCATTTATCAACGTAATATTCACCCTCCCAGTGCATGCATAGCCACCTTTGAGAATCCCCGTTGACTGGTAGTAAGCGAAAAGCTGATTTTATATCTACCTTCGCCATCCATGCCCCTCTCCCTGCTTTCCTGACCACCTGCACTGCATCCTGAAAATCTGCATATGTCACTGATGCTGCCTCTTGTGATATGCCATCGTTTACCGATGCCCCAGGGGGGTATGATAAGTGATGTATTAGCCTGAACTCGCCCGGTTCCTTCTTTGGGACCAGACCCAATGGTGAGCATATATATACGTCAAATGAGGAGACGTGTATGGTCCCCCTATCCTTCCCAGTTCTACTTCTTTCCTGATCTTTCGGCCCACCAACACCCTGTTTTCTAAGGCAGATTTCAAGTTTTTTGGGGTATCCTGGGAACTCTGACCCTCAAAAGGTATCTTGAAGCCCTCCTGGAAGCCTCTTCTGATTGTCTCTGCGATTTCTTTGTCTGGGAATACCCGTAGCCACTTTTCCATTCTTTCAATTTTAACGGGTGTGGCCCCCTTTTCCATGCTTTTTTCAGTTCCGTTTGTCCAGAGCCCTGTGTGTGCTAGCTGATGTTCTGGTACATTTTGCTGTACTATGTTCGCCCCTACAATTTTCGCATCTGTGGCCAAACTTGCATTTTTTGCCCCAGCTGCATGGTACCCCGTTTTCAAAGTTTCTGCATTGTGCTGCCTCGGTCCTAGTTGGTCCATTGGCACTTCTTCCCCCCCCCCTTGTGCTGTTGGCAATATATTGTTCTGCCAACTTCTCTGTGTGTTGTATTGCCTGCTCCGAAAACTCTGCTCTCTCGACCTGTCATAATTGCTCTCGTATCTTCTGTTCCCATATCTATAATCACATCTGGAATCGTACTGCCAATATTGCCTCCTTTGAAAGCCCCCCCGAGCTGCTCTGTTCCCTAGCGTCCCATTTTTCTTTTAGCACATTGAATATGTATAGGTTGAAATTCTTTTCGTCCCAACCTATGTCTGGGAAGCAATCCATTTCTTTTCTAAATTCATGGTCATATTCTTTCCATGCCTCCCCCCCAAATGCTTTGTAAACCTTTAACACCCTCTGCTGGTATGTTACTAGTGACAACCCATCTTCTGGATATTTATGCAGTATGATGGTGGACATAATTTGGAAAGCCGCTGTCCAATTATCGAAATTCCTAGCTACTGGTGCCCTCTTCAGTAATCCCTTCTCATCCTCTTTTATGTCTTCTAGTGCTACATTTTGGCCTCTCTTCTGTACATCTAGCAATGAAACGATATCTATGAATTCTTTCCTCCATATCTTCTCCTTCACTTTCTCGTTAATGTACCATGCTTGGGCCTTCATCGAACGTCCCTGTACGTCCTTCCCAACCGTGGCCCTGCCATATTTCGTCATTACTGTGGCAGGCTCTTGTACTGTTATGGTCGTGAGCCCGGTCGCTGCCACCGGTATGCCGGTGTTTGCCCCTTGAGGGGTAGCACCTGGTAGTCCCCCTTGTCCATCCCCCTGCGTGATGGGTACCCCGCTGCCTGTCGTGCCTAAACCATCAGCTCCCTGACCACCTCCTGCCCCATCTGCCCTGGTCCTCTTCTGCCTATCTTTGCGTATCACCCCCTTCCTAAAGCACACAGCAAACATTCAAGCCAGCACTCCTTTTTAGAGGCGAATTAACAATGTACCAGAAGTGGGGCTCGAACCCACGCGGACAATTGTTCATTGGATCTTAATTCCAAGCCGTAACCACTCGGCCATTTTGGTGGTCTCACCCAAGCCTTTAAATGCTCTCTTTCCTCATCCTCGCTACTCTCCTCTTCTTCAGATGTTACTGCTGTTTGCTCAGACCTGTGGTTTTTTCGCTTTTTCTCTTTACCCTCTTGAGCTCTGGGCGACTTACCCTGAACCGTGATGCATTCTTTCAACATTTTGACAATTTTTCCCCCAATGTTATTATCAATCTTTTCTTTAGCTTTTTTGTTGGTCTTCTTTTGCTTCTTCTTGGGCTCCTCCGGCTGTTCCTGTGTTCCCTCTGCTACTTCCCTTGCCCTTTTCTGGCCTTGCGGTATTATTGCCTCCTCCAGTAGCAAAGGCGACATTGCCCTTGCCTTCTCCTCTTTCTGCATTAGCTCCAGTACCCATTGCGCTCCATATTCCTTTTCCGCCTTTTTTGCCCATGCGCTAAATTCCTGCGCTCTTCTTGCCCCTGCTTCAGCCATTGCTTCACACGCTTTTGCTCTTGAATCTCCTTGTCTATGTTGCTCTTCTTTTGACAGCTGCTCTTCTGAGGGCTGTTCCAACTGAGCTCTCCCACCGCAATTCAGTTTGTTGCCGCTAAAGCTGTGAGTGCCAATCCTGCATCACTCACATGCAAAAATTTGCCTCAATCTCCTGAACTCGGGTCGCCTGTATTCTAAAGTATTATGTTTTAGGTTATTTCACAGAATCACAGCCCATTGATGGGTTCGAACCGCAACCCTTCCCATTAGCGGCCACGGGAATTAACTAATTGTGCCACAGCGCCTGCAAACTTCCCCTTTCGCTGTTAGCCGTGTGTGTCCTCCCTGAGCCCCGCCTCCTGTCTTTTGCTTGTGCTGAGCCGTGGCGGGGAAAAATTAAATCTTTGCGCCCTCTCCGAGGCTCAAACCTATGCCCTTTGGCTTATGAGACTGACGCGCTGCTTGATGCGTTACGAAGGCTCTGTGTTTGCAGCCCCGCTGATTTCCTGGTGTCGTGCTCGGGACCCGCCTTCTCGATGTGCGAGTTCCGTCTTCGTCTGTGTAGCCGCTCGCTGCAGACCTCTTCGGGCTCCTTGGTCCTGCCTTCTTTGGTCCTCGTACGGGCTGTTTCGTGGGTGCCGCTTGCAACTCCCACCTTCCAGACCCTCCGCCCGTTGCTGCAGACGCCGCTGCAGTCCTCTCCGCTATAGTGGGCAAGCCAAGAGAAAAGACCCGAAACGCCCGCAGCTCCTTCTTCCAGACCCTCTGACCGTTACTCTTTACGTCGCTGCAGTCCTCTCAGCTGTGTCAGAAAGAAAGGGAAAAAACACGAAAAGCCTGCAGAGGCAAAACGTTCTTCTCTCCCCCTGATCCAGGCCCTGGGAGCCTACCCGTGTTAGGTGAGCTCCCTACCTGAATGTAGCTCTCCTTCTTTCTCTAGGGTATTTCGCGCCGTTTGGGTTCCCCCCACCCTGCGCCTAACCCCCCAGGCCCTTTATGGTGCCGCACTTTGTGCCGCACGGGGCCTGGGGCATAGGTGCCCTCCATCTTGCCTCTTGTTTCCCCAAGTTACCTCAGATAGGCCCATGATGACCAGGGGCATGCAGTTCGTCATGCACCCTGCGCCGTCATGGGGCCCTTCCTTCTCATGAATCCCATTTCGGAAAGCTCCGGCATTTGGAGCATGTCCCTGCTCTTTTTTTATTTTCGCACATCGCTGCCATTGGGCCGGGTCTCGGGAGGGCCAGTGAGCAGCGCCTTATTTCTGCATTCGCTGCGCTCCGGGGCATTTCCTCTCCCTCTCTCCGCAATGCCCCTCATTGATGTTGTCGGGCATGCGGGAGGGAGGGAGGGGGCCAGCTCGGCTCTCCCATGAATTTCTTTGCGGCCAGCCCTGCATGGGGGCATCTTGTTGCGAGCACGGACACCCCTCCATCTGCCCCCTGCAGGATTGCAGGAGCTCCATTAGCTGTTTTCATGCGGCCACCCTCGCCGCCTCCTCCCTGCGGGCACACGGGCCCTGGATCACCCACAGAGGTTTTTGTTTTTACACTGAGCCACCCCTGTTTCAATCAGGGTCGCCCAGCTGTACAGCGGCTCTCTTCAAAGACACCAAGCACCGCTGCAGGCAGCCCTTCTTCTGTCGGCGGTGGCGGCCAACGCCGCCGCACCATCACCACGTGGGCATCAGGCAGCCCGTCTCACAGCACCCAGCTCACAGCAGCCCCGTGTCTGGGGGCACCCAGGCCGGGGTTGCGCCATCAGCTATGGTCACATGGCTAGACCATTCAGGGAGGACGGCGTTGCCCGGCAGGGGCGCCGACCTCGTGCGGGCCCGTCCTTGGGCCTACTGCACGCAGTGTTGCACCAGCAGGGGGCCTCCAAGAACCACACCCGAGTCAGTTTAGTATCAACTGAGGAGCCAGAAGCGGCTCCTCTATTTTATTAACCTGGTCACAAGGTTACCACCATGTGACCCTGATGCAGTTCCTGGGAGCTACCATGCTCCCCAGGAGGGGTGACATGCAACACTGGGCAGCGCCAGCCATGGGCTTGGCAGAGCTGAAGTCCTCCCACTTTGATGCAGCAGACTGTCATCAATATGCTATGAGGCCCAGATGGCAAACACCTGTCACATTTGTCACCTCGGAGAGCAGTGTATTTACTTTTAAACTTTAAAGGTAAGTAAATACACTGCTCTCCAAGGTGAGAAAATAGTCTTTTACCGTGACCACGGCCTCAGCAAACCTGCTGAGGGCAGAAGCCTGCCCAGGGCATGATATCAACAGACCCCTGTGTGGAAGCTACAGGCTAAACTGCTGGGCTCAGCTCATGCCCCCAAAGATTAGCAATGCTTTGTTTCACTAAATAGCCGGTGAGATGCAGAGGTGTGGACAGGGAAGGGCCAGAGAGGGTCCAGACGGAAACAAGCAAGGGGAAAATAAGTGCGTGTGTGTGTGTTGTGTGTGTTGTGTGTTTTGTGTGTGTGTGTGTGTGTGTTGTGTGTTTTGTGTGTGTGTGTGTGTTTTTTTTTATTTGTCTGGGAAGAAAAGGGACCAAATTTAGCCGAGATATCTCATGTAACAACAAAGTTACAAGGGATTGAATGGCGACATACCCAAATCACCAAAAAAGGCCTTGGCACTGGGGGGAAAACCCCTTGGCAGTTAAGGGGTTAAAGAGAAAGTGTGTATGTAATGAAGTCCTGGCAGCCGAGTAAACCAGGTGAGGTTAAGTTAAATGTTGGCAGTACAAAGTCCTGGCAGGACAGTATGCCAGGTGAGGACACTTATGGGTGCATACTGTACTGTGCCTCAAGGAAGGATCATGCCCTTGAGAGTACAAACTATTGTGTGAACTGTTGAAAGGAGAATCTCAAGGAAGGCCATGTCCTTGAGCTTGTGAACGGTTATCAAAGTGTGAAAAAGAAAAGACTCCCTAGGAAGAAAGATGCCTTGTGAAGAGAAAGTTTTGGGAAGAGAACGATTTCCCCATAGGAAGTAAATGCACCAAGGGGATAGAGTAATCCTCTTGGAAACCCAGTTATTCTTTTTGAACTTGTTGCTTTGGTACAAGGAGTCTGTGGAAGAAAGCTATTCCCTAGAACTGTGAACATTGTCCATTTGGAAACCTTTTCGTTGGATTTGAACTTGTGTTGAACTTGAGACCATCTGAGCACTTTGAGAAATCAATAGACAATACCCTTTCCACCTTGGAGTTATTTAGAGTGTGAGGGCCAGAATAGGATTACGGACACAGGACCTACTTTTGTTTGGACATCTTAACACAGGACAGACCCATTTGTTTTGGTTGAGGTAGGGACATTCTTCCTAGATTAAGGATAGGGAGGCATTTTCCAACCCCCATTTGCTCTAATATAGGTTTGTAGCCACAAACATGTCTCCTCTGTGTCTCTGTCTGAATCCTGGCTCCTCAGAGCACCTTCTTACTTCATAGGTGAAGTGCATCTCAAGTTTGCATTTTTTATTAAGGGAGGGCCTTTTAAGTCACCGACGTTTCAACATTTTGCTTTATTCTTTAAACCCTGTTTTGATTACACCGGCTTAATTATTAGAATTATAATAGTTTTTTTATAACGCTCTTAATACCGAAGAGGTTTCCAAGCACGGACCTGGGATTCGAATCTGTTTTGCACTGCGTCGTCTTGCGTCCAAGACAAGCGTGTTGCCACTGAGCTATACTGCCTATGCCATAAAGTATTTTCTTTAAAAAGACTCAAAGTCTGAGACCCTTCTGTTTGCCATGATGTCACATCGCCCATATCTGGCTCTGGCCTGGAGACATGTTACGTTGAATCTATCGATTCAAAACATGAGGCTGGGTGAGATCTTGATGAGCCGGTGAAAGCAGAGACGTACAGAGGGGCAGCAAGAGTAAGTAATCGTGGCAAGAGCCCACCCAAGTGAACATAATATTTGGGCATATTGGAATAGGTATGAATTCATGAAAACTGTGAAATCTTTATCTTTTATAGAGTAAGTTAGGACTTGTTAAACTTCGATTATGAGAAAGTCTTTAGCCACCTTTTTTAAGAGATCCTGGTTTATTAGGTTAGGCCGGTGTCTAAAGGGGAGAAAGGAACTGCATAGCATCTGGAGAGAACCTCACTTTTATGTTGGCCCATCCAGCGCACTGTTGCCCTTTCTCGTTTATAGTACATTCCCCTAGAGCAGAGGTCTTCAAACTTTGGGGCGGGGTGGGCCGTGAGAGCCCAGCATGAAATGTAAACAACTTTTTTTTTTTTAGATTGGAGGAAATGGGCAGGGGCGGCTCACATGGTCAGGCTGGAGCATGAAACGGTCTCAGGCACCAATGAAAAAGTGTCCCGCAGATGCAAATGGATATTCATTCCTTTAGTCACGGACTATTTGAATAGTACCCAAAGGGGTGTTTATTGTTAAAATGTAAGCAAATTGTGATATTTAAAGAAATTTATCATCAACAATGGTCAAAATGACTAGCTGCACAGTTAAGTAACTCATCAAACTGGCCCACAAAGTGGCCCATTATACTGTCCCACACTAGTATTTTGCATTTTTTGTACGGGCATTGCTGTATAGGCCAGTCCGAGCCTGGTGGCTCATCCATAATGGCGGTGGGGTGTCCACCCAGTGACCCTCTCGCCCATTATGGAGGAGTCAAGGAGCCAGCCCAGTAAAACACTGAGCACTCTCTCTGCAGCTTTTTCCAGCTGAGGGAGTTCTCCTGGCTGGCCGAACTTTCAAAGGGAAACACTGTTTCCCTTTGACAGTTCAGTTCCCCAGCGCACATGCTCACTGACCCATGCAATGCTGGGGGCATTTTGCTTTGCCAGCCTTTCATAGCTCATTGGAAATGCTGGCTGGGGCACTGAATATCTGTATGTGCGAGATAGAACTCCTGTGCCTCCTCGCACATATGGACCGAGCCGCCTGGAGCAGTGCGTTTCAGCACCCACGCGCAGGCCCCTGCAGAAGGTACGTTTATGTTCATTTATTTTTTATTTAAACATGTGTATGGATGCATGTATGCTTATGTTATGAGTGAGTGTATGGTGATGGGTGATCATGGGAATGATAGAGTGATTGCTGTGTGAATGTGTGTGAGTTTGTTTTGGTCCGTTGAGCTGATTTTGGCGAGTGGGGGTAGAGGGGGGGGAAGAAGGGTTGTAAAACAAAGTCATTTTAAAAATGCCTAAATGCCTTTGTTGCACAATCTCCCTACTCACCTGCCAAAATCAGCTCTCCTTCTGAGGCGCTGTGGAGCCCAGGGGACATGGACGGTGTCTTTTTACTGGACATCTATCATAGATGTCCAGTAACAAATGTCATGCCTGCCCCCTGGGCCCCCAAACACCAATTGCAAACTGTTTGGCATATTTACCCATTTTTTTTAAAGTGTGCTCTACAAAGCAACATTTTAACCCATTATTTTAAAGAAATTCACAGGGAAAAGCCCACAAACTCCCCTTGATTGGTTCGGGCTCGGTCGCTATGGTATTTTTGGTGGAAATATTTATGCCCCTCCACTTAAAAAATTCACCAGCCGCCACTGGCCCTCGGACTGTGTTGGGATCGGGGTGGGGGGAACCCAGGGACTGTGGTGGGAGCAGGATGGGCAGGAGCCATGGGATAGTGGTGGGAGCAGGGTGGGCAGAGCCCAGGGTCTGTGATGGGGTGGGGAGAGCCCGGGGACAAGTGGGATAAGGTAGCCCAGTGACTGTGATGGGAGCAGGTGGGGGAGCCCAGGGACTATACTGGGAGTAGGGTGTGGTGACGGCGCGCAATAGTTCATAGCCATTTGTACATACTGTCCATTTGGCATTTTTGGGGGATCCGGCCTGCCCAAATTTTGCTCAGGGTGTGCCCAGGCAACAAACGTTTGAAGACCACTGCCCTAGAGCCTGTAGGCATTCATTCATATCTTTTGGGATAAGGAGTGGATAAAGACCGTTAATATATATGTCTAAGGATTGTTACTGCAGTATCTGTGCGAAAAATCGGACCTTGCTTTCCAATGCGCTCTCTGTGGTCCTCCAATCAGTGTCCTTTAAACATTCCTTCAACACAATGTTGCGCCAGATGACACCGGTGGTTTTCAGTCCTAGGCCCCTGTCTCTGGAACAAAGCCCCTATACAGCTTTGCTCCTGAATTCCTAGTTGATCTTTAGGAAAAAGTTAAAAACTCACCTCTTTAGTTAATTGGTTAAGATGCTTTCTTTTCCAAGTGCACACGACTATTGGATCCTAGTTCTCCGATATCTTATGTTCTGTCTGCGCCCAGCTGCCCGATGCGCTTTACAAATAATCACAAAATAATCAATGCTCGATGGTAACACGGGAGATGCTTTTGCAGGACACTGGGCCTCATTCCGAGTTGGGCGGTCTGGTAAAAGAGTGCCGGTGTTCGTGGATACCGGCACTTTGCCGGACCGCCCGACTACGGGTTTGCCGGTGGGGCACCCGAGTTACCTCCTCTACTGGCAAACACAGCCCTCATTAGGCAAATCCCCTCATGGAGTCCTATGGGACTGATTTACACCGTCCTGCTGGCACTGGTAATCTGGCGCCCGAGTGCCAGTAAAGGTAAGTACACCCAATGCCGGTAACACACTCAGAATGAGGCCCATTGATTGGACAGAAAGGTTGTGCATGCATTACGCAGAACTGGCACATCGATGATTATTTTTCCTTATTTGCACGTGCTCTACAGAGACCTCCTTTCTGTAGGTAAGAAGGTTGCAATGATTAATATGTCTGTCAATGAACAACTGTGGGCTGGGTATGAGGGTCCACACGATTTTCAACTCCATCGCGCTGTCAGTCTTACAAGAAAAAGATTGTGGGAAAAGGTCCGAAGGTTGCAGAAGGTTTGTACACAACAGAGCCAAACCGCCCCCATGTCCTCTAATTTAGAACCCAGGATCTCTGGCACAGGTTAGTATGTCATGCTGGGATCGATAACACAGGTTACATAAAATAATGTAGATGACTAAGTGGCTGTGGCAAGCATGGACTATATATGCATTGGGAAACACTGCAGCGGGTCTCTTTACTGCCATAGGATGGGAGAAGGCACTCAAAGTTAGGAAAATACGCCTAGAGTTTCATGACACACGTGGCATGCACAGCGATGTCTTTCCGGCAGAGAACAGCAAGGCCAGAGCTCACAGCACAGACACTAGTCTCGGGGATTTTCCAGGCTGTACCTGGCAACCACTGAGCCAACCGAGGTGCGCCATCAGGCTTTTTCCAGAGGTAACTAATAGCACGCGGGCCAATTCTGTTCTTCACACAAGGTGCTCCCTCGGGCTTTGAGTCTGTCACTTGGGAGTAGCCCGTGTTGTCCATGGTAATATCAGAACCTACTAACACGGCAGAGACTGGTAACCTTGGGGAACAAGGCAGGCACTGCGCGTGCAGTCACTGCATGCCGAGGTAATAAAGTCTCCACTGGGCCCCAAATTACCACTCTGCATGGATCGCCTCTGCAGACAACACCGTTGAGCTCTGTCCAAAGGGAGGCCAGCCCTTTGAAGGAAAGCTCTACCGACTTTATAGTAGGTAAGGCAACAACTACAACTGGAAGAGGTTACAAACCTGGGGCACTGCAGTAGGTGGGCCACACTGGTCCTGCATATGAAGCCTGTCGCAGGCTCAGGGCACAAGTGCAGCTTATCACTTGGGAGGAGGTGGGAGGGTCTGTCGCAGCATTGTCTCCTTGGGTCTACAATGCAGTAAGCCTCCAGGAGAGCCAAAACCTAGTCAATCACAATAGCCTCATTTGGAAATGACAAGGCCCCATAAGGTGGTCAGGTCTATGGGCCTAGTTTCAGGAATGCCTTGCCGCCTCCAACGCCCGGAAGACTGTTTCACCCTCCTGCCTCCCTTTACCAAGTGGCATTGCAGCCTCCATCGAACGCAGCAGATGGGCACCTTACACTGCTGCAGGCACAATGCAGGGGGTGCTTCCTGACCAGTGCACATGCGTGTAAAATGTATGCACTCCAGTGTGTTTTCTGCAATCCAACCACACATACATCCTTCACGCTGACTTGCATTAAGTGGGACGTGCTTTAAAGAAAAAAAATATTAACAACTACTACTTAAGTAGTTATGAAGGGAGAGTTCTTTGCATAAAGCGCTAAATAAGAGTTGTAGTTGGCCGGTCCGGGAAAATTGCCAGTGAAATAGCCGTTAATTCCGTGACCAGCAGTTTTCCCAGACCGGCCAACTACAAGTTTGCCAGAGGGGGTTCACTGATTTACCTCCAGTCAAGAGCTGGAGGTAAATCAGGCCCCAACTGGTAAGAAAACCAGCCGGTATTTCCGGCACCAGTATTACCAGTGCCAGAAATAACGGTAATCTCCTCCACAGAGTCCTATGGGACTCCATGGAATGGGGATTTACCGCCCTTTCCGCGACCTGTAATCTCCTGGTCAATTCTGGGATATCAGGCAGCGGAAACGGTAGGGTCAGTTTGCCGGTATCCCGACAGAATTGCCAGCGGGATACCGGCAAACGTGTAATGACCCCAATACGCATGTCCATCACATGTCTATTACTTTAAATACACAAGCTCAGGTGTTACAGTGCATAGCTTGATGCACATTGTACAGGGCTGCCAGTCTCCCTCATCACACTGAATTCTTTTGAACACCTTTATTCAAGGTGTCTTGATAAAGACTGGATAATCAATTTGTACTGGATCTCAAATAGTTAACTATATACCTGCGCAAGAAGTCTGCAAGAGAATTATAGCTAATGTGCTCTTGAACCTACAGCCAGATCACCGGGAATTCCAGTTGCTCTTGAGTAGCCTGGATCCAAGAAGTGACAGCAGTTCTAGCTACTTTGAGGGTGGACTACCACAACCAACCCCAAAAGAAAAACTGGGCTTGTGCACCTGGACCCAAACCATACTGAACGGCTTAGGAGAAAGGTGTCGAAGAACTACCAATGAACAAGCCAACAAACCTGCCACAAACAATCCTTGGAGAAGT
This sequence comes from Ambystoma mexicanum, assembly GCF_040938575.1. Lineage (NCBI taxonomy): Eukaryota > Metazoa > Chordata > Amphibia > Caudata > Ambystomatidae > Ambystoma > Ambystoma mexicanum. The sequence goes on from NC_090931.1 coordinate 33,561,359, forward strand.
AACCACTGGGACTTTACCTGTACCGGAAGTGTGACAAAGTCCCAGCACAGTGGAACTGGCACGGTCAGATCGGGGACAACCCCAGGATCCCATAGAGCAAAGAAAGCCTTTATTTGGGCTTTGTAAGGAAGGCATGGTATCAATGTAAGACAGACACAAGTGATCACAGTTCAAGGGTGTTTGTTAAACTGTAAAATGGGTGCGATAAACGCCTAATATAAATCTAAGATGGGAGCAAGCTACAACCATCAAATAATAATAATACCGTCTAAGTGGAGCCTAGTAAGAAAAAGGGCCTATAATAAAAACCTATTGCCAATCCTTACTGCTATGCTACAAAATAGTGTGGGAGAAGGTTCACAAGAAAAGAAAGAAGTGTTCACAAAATGATAAGTCAGGATCTTATGGCCAGGGTCTCCCTTCCCCACGTTTTTAGCATGGGACAAGGTTGGACTCTTGAGCACAGCACTCTCCTGGACTTTTCCGGCACAAGGTTACAGTTCCTTTTCTCAATATCAGGACCTTCTGTGTCCAAGTCTCTTTCATGCAAAGTCTCTTGCTTCAGAGGGCCTGATGTATCATAAACAACAAAACAAAAGTTCCTTCTATTTATCTTCATGTCGGGCGATTACTCTTAACCATTGGATCCCCCTCGGCCGGGCTCTGATACTTCTCTCAATGTTAGCCTGCCTTAATCAGGCTCAAACCAACCACTCACTGTGGACATCCCTCAGTCAGGTTCACACTTGTCTTCACAATGTTCACTGGTGTATTGGGGCTTACCCTAATTCTCAGACATCCGTCAGCCAGGTTCACATTTGCCAATGATCACAGTTCACTTAGATTTAACACCATGCAGGATTCACTTCCCTCGGCTTTCTCCTGGCATCCCTCCATCGGGTTCACATTGCCTTTCAATCACAATCTCATTATTTGTAATATTCAAAAGTCTCAAAGTCTTTTTAAACAACCATCTAGTTTAGTTAGGTCCCAGTCATTCGGGCTCAGACCTTCCTTCACTGGTCTCCTAAAACACTTGCTAGTTCAAACAGAGACTTCTGAGGAGCGATCATGTCTCACTGGGTCACTCTGTTATCCTCTGGCAAGTGCTTACTTCCCAATATCACAGTTCACATGGCGTTCCCTTCATCCGGGCTCAAACGCCAGTTTCACACTTTCATATTCCTCAAAGACTTCTGTAACGTGATTGTACAAGGGGTTTGGCTTGACCCTTGTATGACCACCTCAACACCTCAGGCCGGCCTCTCCTAGTGCCTCTCGATACTTGTAGTTTCAACAACAACCGAAGACTTTTGACTGTGCACGGGATTCAACATAACCCGCTGCAGGACTACTTTGATTTCCCAGTTCAATATATTCTCCTTGTGCAGGAGCAGGGCATCAGAGTGCTTCATTGAGCACCCACGTAGCACCAGACCCACTCTAACTGATACCTATTCTATGTCAAGACTCAGAGGCGAAGGATTATGCTCAGTTCTACTCTACTTCTCGAGCAGCCAACAATAAAAACGAATTGAACAACAAACTGACAATGCACTACATTAACCATGATAACATTAGTGAATGTGAATTTGAAGTTTGTGCTTCATAAGTTTATTCTTCCACGTGATCCCTCTAGTCCAATCATGTTTCTACGGTCCACAATAAACACTGTCGACTTCCTTATTTCCTCCTCTTTCTTTGATGCTCGAGCAGCTGAGCTAAGTGAAATGTACAAATTCTTTATTAATGCGTGATTGTGACTGTGTATGATATTTGTGACTGAAAGTTAGTAGGAAGCGCAGCGCAGCGTCGGGCGCGCGCAACGCAGATACTTTTTGACGGAGCTTATCCACTTTGTAGAATGCAATGGGGAGAATGCTCTGCCGTTCTGAGCCTCGGTAGGAGGCAATGCCGCATGGAAGTTCGCGCCAGGTGCGACGCAAGCTCATAAGTTCCAGCGCCATTGCGAAACGTCCGTGGGAACAGTTCAGTATTGAGAGAGGTGCAGCCTTATATAACGCAGATTAAAGATATACAGTTATATGATCATGCAGACTGCTTGTGTTATGCTTATACACACCTCCGGATACGGGAGAACGAAATTACAACACGCCGCCTAGTGGCTGTGGTAGCGCACCTCAGGATCAGCTGAAACAAGGTGCAGGGGAAGCCAGACGGGCACCGTCTGCCTGGGAACAAGTAATTACCCCAAAGCGGAGGTGAGGCTCTGTATACTAACGGGCACGGTCCCAAGCAATACTGTCAAACCTGAAATTAGACCTGCCTAGCTACAAAGTAAAGGAGAAATTGACAGGGGCATCCCAGGTGAACTGCATAAGGACACTACACACGGCACAGGCTCCAACATGAGCAGATACTCCGATGAAAACTCAGAAGGCCCACATGTGAGTGGCATGAGAATGAGTCAGGTAGTGGAAAATGATCTGAGGGCCAGCAGAGACCCATGCGAGAAGAGAGGGGCATCATGGAAGACCTTGTGGCTTTCTCTCAGGGCATGGCGGAACTGAGGAAACCGCGCAAGGGCAAAGAAAAAAGAAAACCTGTAGGGTTCGTAGCGCCCAGATCCCCCGAGGTTCGCCACAGAAGAACAAAAGGTGGCAAAAGAAAAGCAAGGTCAAGAGCAGATACGGCCAGGACAGCTCAGAGGACACCACTGAGGACGCCTGCATGAGCAACGAAGAATCAGACGATCAGAGCTTGCTAGAATCACAAACATCATCCTCGAATGATGGGTGAGAACCCAGGGGCAAAAGAGGCAAACCTGTGAATGAAGAGCCTCAGGGCGACGAGTTCGACCCCGATACCTTAGTACACCCAAGGTAATCGGAATGGGACCCCCCAGAAAAGAAAACATTACGGCCTACTTAAAAAAGCGACTCAGAGCCCCACTGAGTAAAGAGTCCAGGAGCAAGATGGGGGCGGAATGCCCCAGACCCAGAGTCTCGGACAATGTTGCAGAGACACCTGAAATTTACGATCAGATGCTGACCTTAATGGGAAGGTATGGCACGGAGACAAGAAGGGTATAGATCGTTCATGGAGGTCTTGCCAGGACAAATTACTGGACGTCGTCAACCCAATCACGAGAATATGGCAGCTGGCAGAAGAGGCTAAGCAAAAGAAGGAGGCCCTCGACCCGGAGATACTCTCCGGCTGGGTTCAGAGGGCAATATGTCTTCTGAGAAATGCGAATAGCTCCATAGCCACTGAGAAAAGATCTACTTTAATGAAAATAGACTCAACGTTGGGGGAACTGGCGCCATCAGAAACGGCATGGCAAAGTTTGCCAGCAAGTATGCCTCAGTGGACAAGGCACAGGTCTCCCTTAAGAAGATTTTTGGGAGGACGTTTTTCGATACGGCTGGCAGAGGCAAGGGTTGCTCGGCCAGCCAGTACCCATATTACAGGTCCTCAGGTCATAGAACACACTGGAAAGAGCAAGAGGACCGATGGGCCAACCCCTTCTTTCCTTCCAGGGAAAGAGGCAGAGGCTGGAGAGGCAGCAGCAGGCAGCAGCAAAACGGAGCATGGGAGACAAAAGGGAGCGCTGGCAGAGGGGTTAAAAGCAGGGATACCTCCGGTGTGTAAGAGGATTCAATTCAACACTATAGCTAAGTCAATGCCTAGTCTGGGATACTGAATGGAAACCCTTATTGATATATCTTTACGTCCAGTTCATGAGTTCTGGATGACTACCCCTATATAACACCCCTCTCTTGGAATCCCCCTGACCCCACTGAGCCAAGAAGTAGTTCTGTTTTGCAGGTTTAAAAGGTTTATTTGATAATTTAAACAATATATATATATATATATCACACTTTATAATAAATTAATAATTGAATATCACACTTAATCTGAGCAGTAATCAATAATGGATAGTCCGGCACTAGCACACTTCTTTATAATCAATGATGAGTGGTTATAGGATGGATACAATAGCAACAATACTTTTATGGTTTCAAATGGATGCAATGTGGAATGAAATGCAGTACAGAAAATAACTTGATAGGATTTCAGCAAAAGACAATGTAATCACTTTCTTGGTCAATTCACCCCCCCCCCTTAATGCAATGTAAGGAGATGAATAGAATGGGACTCAGTTCATAGGAATGCAATCAAATAGAATTCAGTTCAATTCCCCCCCAGCAGCTTATACAACAGATAGGAGTTTTGAAACACAGACCCAAGTGCTGTGAATATGGTGACAATGCAGTGAGAAATATGCTGAAAATGCTTTTAATTCCCTTCAGGAGGTTCAGGGTGAGTGGTATCTAGTTAATATTAGTCCAGGCTCACTCTGGCAATGATTCTAGGATGGTTCTTAAGAGGCAAACGAAATTTAGTAGTTCAGGCAAAAGCAGCTATCTTTTTACAAGTAAAGAAATCGGGCCAAATCGCAAATTGCGGCAAAATTCGCGGGTGCGAGAATCGTGATTACGGAGAAAGTATAAGGAGCTTTCAGAGGAAAGTTAAACCAAGTTCCTAGCCCAAACGGTTCCAGAGATACGGACGATTAAATAAAGGTAGTTTTTCGGATTTTAAATTTTAAAAGTTCAAAGCAACAGGTTACAGCTTGCAGCTTGCAGCTAGAAAATGACAGGTGACAGCTTTGAAAATGACAGGTGACAGTTAGGAGGCAGTTCTGGTTAGATTAAAATAGTTTGGATTAGATTATTTTAACTAAGAGATTGGTTCTGCACAGTTCTGCTAGGTACTCACAATATATTTTTGAATTAGGCCTCCCCACGGATCTGGTCAGGTTTTGGACTGGACTCCGGTTCTGGTCTCGGCACTTCACAGTGATCTGGGTCAGCTCTCTGGTTCTGCTAACAGCGGTCTGGGTCACTCTGGATCTCTGGCCTCTGGCCTCTGGTTCTGGATACTGCTCTGCTTTCTCTGGGTACAGCACTGCTTCTGGATCTTTCTGCACAGCTTTCTCTGGATCCAGCGCTGATCTGCACGGCTCCTGGATGCTGCTACCGCTGTTAGGTTTGCTGGATGCTGAGGCCTACTGAGAAGAGTTCTCAGTTTGTGGGTTTAGGCCCTTGCCTTGAGTTCTGAATCAAGTTCTTTGGAGTTTTAAAGTCTAAGTGTTGAATCTGGATCTTCTGGATGTTGTATGGTCCGGCAGCATGCTCCGCAGCAAATGGAATTGAATGTCCTCTCTAGCTTCCAGTGGCTCTTTTTATGTCTTTTGAAAGTGGGTGTGTGTGCAGCATCACTAGCCAGCCCCTCTTTGAACTTGTCATTGGCCCAATTCTCCCCTCTCCCATGATTGGGGAAGGAACTGTGAGTCAGAGTGATGCTGTAGGTTTTATGGGTCAGAAGAGCCTCCCCTGGTCAGTTTGCCCACAAATCTATATTTGATCAAAATGCACATTTCTCAAATACATAGGTAATATGTACATGCAATGACAAACCACTATCACATGAGGTAGTCTCTTTCCCAAATCTGCTCTTCCTGAGGGCTTGCATTCAGAAACGGCAACATTTTCGATTTTAGTGGGTTATGCAACCTTGGTTCTTCATTAAAAATTATACACATATACACAGCCTGTCCATACATACTCCAGTAACTTCCCATGTCTCTAGCTTAAACACGGAGTCTGTAGTATCCATAAATAGCGGGGTTTTGCCCCAGAACATCACACAAATTCCCAACGCGTCTTAAAATGTGCACAGAAAAATCACAAGAATTATGGTATCATTTAAATAATTTTGACAAGTCCGCACCATGAGTTATACATCTTTCTTAGAATCATATTCTGGCCAACAGGGGTGTGTCTCTTCAGGTCACATGGTGTAGAAACCAGTTTATCCAGTTTCTGCCAAGCTCAGAGACCCTGCCCCTCCCAGCTTTTGCCAAGAGGAAGCTATTTTACGGCCACCCTAATAAACCATCTGCCTGGGCCCAGGACAGGCCTTTGTTCAACTCCCTGTAGCTGCTCCACCCCTAATCTAATCAGAGAGGTGACAACTCCTTTTGGCAAGGGGAAGAGTGGCAGAGCAGGTTTTAACTCATGTGGGGGTAGATGTCAGGCAGAATTCAGTTTCATTAAGCCAGGTTTCAGATAAAATGTCACTTTTTGTTCCCCAGTTTAAGTCAAGACAATTTTTACATATGCAGCTAGAATGCTGATTCTAAGTTCAAAACTATGACATTTCAACAGTGACAAACTATGTGACACTCAAAGTAGGTCACTCAGTTAATTTAAACATTTTCGATTTTTGGTACTTTTAAATCCAGTTTCAGTTAGGCTGCTGCAGACCTGCAGAGCTCAGCCAGTCTTGTTATGAACATTGTTTTGGGGCTCTTCAACTTCCCAGATTTAGTATGCACACATTCTTCATTCTGCCAGATGTCCGCTGGTGTTCAGTGAGATTTTTGGATATGTTGCAATGTTTGAAAATAGGCATTTTGAGCTGGCATTCAGGGAAACCAAAGGTGATTTTAAAGTGCGGTTTTTCCTCTGGCACACATTTCACTCATGGCACCCCGGCCCATCCTGCTCGCACTGGTGGGTGGCAAGTTAGGCAACCATTTTAGTGTGCACAAACTGCGTGGTTCTCCTGGATTCTGGCGCACATGTGGGCTTTTTGGCCATCTTGGATTTTCTAAGCCCACAGCGCCAAATGTTGCAGCATGATAGCTCAAACGTGGGTCAGGACCCCCAACAGGTGGGAGGGGGAGTAGCACTACACTCACAAAGATGCTTAGGAATATCTTCAGATGCATGGGCTCTGCAGACTGTTCAGGGTTTTCTCTTGGAATTCTGCCAATAACCAATACAAGAATTCCCGCCCAACCAGATAAGGTTCAACAGAGAAGACGAAGCACTACTAGACAGAGAGGTAGAACAGCAGAGAATAAAAAAGGCCATCAGCCCGGCCATCGAGAACCAAAGGGGATTCTTAAGCAACTTTGTTCCTAGTTAAGGGCAGCCGCGAGGTCAGACCAGTGATCAACCTCAGAGCACTGAATTCATTCTTGGTGTTCAGACACTTCAAGATGGAAGGAATTCACCTGCTGAGGGGACATTCTACAGAAAGGGGACTGGCTAGTCAGGATATGCCTCAGGGATGCCTACCTGACGATACCTATTCAACAGTCAGAGGAGTCTATTGCAGTTCCCCTGGAAGGGACAGCAATGGGAATTTACAAGCTTGCCTTTGGACTAGCCTCAGCCCCTTGGTGCTTCACCAAGCTGATGAAATCGGTTGTGGGGCACCTCAGGGAACAAGGAATCAGATTAATTATGTACCTGGACGATATATGCATAAGGTGCCAGGACAGGTAAATGATAGTGGAACAGGTCAACATAGCGACAGAATTGTTGCAGCGGCTAGGTTTTCTGATCAACTGGGAGAAATCAGAATTAACCCCGGCCCAGACAATGGAATACTTGGGGTTAATTCTAGAAACAGTGCAGGGCAGCCTCAGTCTGCTCTTAGAGAAAGGGAACTCTATCAAGAGAGAGACAAAGGACATGATGGTCAGGGAAATGATTTCCCTTAGGGAATAGCCAGACTGGTAGGCCGAATGTCATCCTCGATTCAAGCCATTTTTACAGGCCCTCTGCATTACAGGGCGTTGCAGCGCTTGAAAATAGAACACATCAGGAAGGGAATATCCTACAAACAGAGTGCCCATTTCTCAGGAAGTGTAGACAGAACTAGAGTGGTGGTATCACCACATGGAGGCTTGGAATGGCAGGGCAATATTTGGATCCTCCCCAGACCTTGTAATAGAACTGGGGCTGGGAAGCCAGGTGCAGCGACCAGTCGACTTGGGGGAGATGGTCGAACGAGGAACTAGCCCTACATACCAATTGTCTCAAACTGTTAGCAGGATCCTCTGCAGTCCGCTGCTGGTCTTGAGAAGGGACGAGATGTGCCATCCTACTCAAGATGGACAACGTCTCAGCAGTCAGGTACATAAACCGACTGGGAGGGACGAGATGCATATTGCTGGCATAGCCAAGGACTTTTAGCATTTGTGTCTCAAGAGAGGAGACAGCATAACGGCGGAGCATCTGCCGGGAGATCAGAACCAGATTGGGGAATGGAACTCGAGACACTTGAGCGACTCCAGCGATTGGCAGATGGAGGAGTCCGTTTTCCAGGAGATCATGCGTCTGAGAGGTCAATGTCAAACAGATCTGTTTGCTTTGAGGTTGAACAAGAAGCTCTCCAGGTATTTCAGTTGGAGACCAGACCCAGAAGCGATATTGAAGGATGCCTTTCTCCAGGTCTGGGGACCAGCAACAGAATACGCATTCCTGCCGTTTGTCATGATAGCACAAACTGTGGCGCAGGGCAGGAGACCGAGAGCGACAGTGATCTAATGACACCCGATTGGTCAAGCTTGATTTCCAAACCTGCTGGAAATGGCTTACGACATTCTATTTCTACTGCCACACAGACAATACTGGGCCCCGACAGGAGAGTTTTGCCCACTGGTTCAATCAGGGAACCTGAATCTGATAGCCTGGGGAATTTCAGGAGATCCTGGGCCAAGCTGTGTCTTTCGGGAACAGTTCAGGGTAGATGTAAAATGCAGGTGGCAGCAGGAGCCTGAAGGGGCAGTTACCTTCTAGATTGGGAATAGTTGTAATCTGCAGATGGCAGCTGGGGCCTGTGGGGGGCAGTTACCTTCTACAGGGGTAATTGTAACCTGCAGATGGCAACTGGGGCCTTAGGAGGCAGTTAACTTCCACGGGGGAGATGTAATCTGTAGGTGGCAGCAGGAGACTGAGAGGGCAATTCAATTCTACTGGGGTAGTTGTAATCTGCAGGTGGCCGCTGAGGCCTGAGGAGGCAGTTACCTTCTAGAGGCGGAATAGTTGTAATCTGCAGGTGGCAGCTGGGGCGTGGGGGGGGCAGTTACCTTATACAAGGGTAGTTGTAACCTGCAGGTGGCAGTTGGGGCCTGAGGGGGCGGTTACGTTTTACAGGGGTAGTTGTAATATGAATGCGTCATCTTGCGCCTGAGGTGAAAGTTACCTTCTACAGGGGTAATTGTAACCTCCAGGTGGTAGCTGGGGCCTGAGAGGGCAGTTACCTTCTACAGGGGTAGTTGTAATCTGCAGGTGGTAACTGGGGCCTGTGGGGGGCAGTTACCTTTTATATGGGTAATTGGAACCTGCAGGTGGCAGCTGGCACCTGAGAGGTCAGTTACATTCTGCATGGATTGTTGTAATCTGATGGTGGCAACTGGGGCCTGAGAGGGGCAATTACTTTCTACACGGGTCGCTGTAATCTGCAGGTGCCAGCTGGGGCCTGCGGAGGCAAATACCTTCTACGAGGGTAGATGTAATCTGCAGGTGGAAGCTGAGGCCTGAGAGAGGTAATTACCTTCTAGAGGGGTAGTTGTCATCTGCAGGTGGCAGCTGGGGCCTGAGAGGGCAGTTACCTTTTAAATGGGTAATTGTAACCTGCAGGTGGCAACTGGGGTCTGAGAGGGAGGTTACCTTCTACAGGGGTAGTTGTAACCTATAGGTGGCAGCTGGGGCATCAGGGGGCAGTTACCTTGTACAGGGGTAGTTGTAATCTGCAGGTGGGAGCTGGGGCCTGTGGGGGCAGTTACCTTCTACAGGGGTAATTGTAATCTGCAGGTGGCAGCAGGGCCTGAGGGGACAGTTACCTTCTACAGGGGTAATTGTAAACTGCAGGTGGCAACTGGGGCCTGAGAGGGCAGTTACCTTCTACAGGAGTAGTTGTAATCTGCAGGTGACATCTTGGGCTTGAGAGAGGTAGTTGTGATCTGCAAGTGGCAGCTGGGGCCTGAGGGAGCAGTTACCTTTTACAGGGGTTGTTGTAATCTGCAGGTGGCAGCTGGGGCCTGAGAGGGGTAGTTACTTTCTACGAGGGTAGATGTAATCTGCAGGTGGCAGCAGGAGCCCGAGGGGGCAGGTACCTTCTAGAGTGGGAATAGTTGTAATCTGCACGTTGCAGCTGGGGCCTGAGGAGGCAACTACCTTCTACAGGGGTAGTTGTGATCTGCCGGTGGTAGGTGAGGCCTGAGATGGGTAGTTACTTTCTACGAGGGTAGATGTAATCTGCGGGTGGCAACTGGGGCCTGAGAGGGCAGTTACGTTCTTCAGGGTTAGTTGTAATCTGTAGGCAGCAGCTGGGGCCTGAGAGGGCAGTTACGTTCTACAGGGTTAGTTGTAATCTGCAGGTAGCAGCTGGGGCCTGAGAGGGCAGTTACCTTTTAAATGGGTAATTGTAACCTGCAGGTGGCAATTGGGGCCTGAAAGGGCAGTTAACTTCAACAGGGGTAATTGTAACCTGTAGGTGGCAGCTGGGGCCTGAGGGGGCAGTTACCTTCTACAGGGGTAGTTGTAATCTGCAGGTGGGAGTTGGGGCCTAAGGGGGCAGTTACCTTCTACAGGGGTAGTTGTAATCTACAGGTGGCAGCTGGGGCCTGTTACCTTCTACAGGGGTAGTTGTAATCTGCAGGTGGCAGCTGGGGCCTGAGGGGCCAGTTACCTTCTACAGGGGTAGATGTACCCTGCAGGTGGCATCAGTAGCCTGAGGGGGCAGTTACCTCCTAGAGGGGGAATAGGTGGACCCTTCAGGTGGCATCAATAGCCTGAGGGGGGCAGTTACCTCCTAGAGGGGGAATACTTGGACCCTGCAGGTGGCATTAGTAGCCTGAGGGGGAAGTTACCTCCTAGAGGGGGAATAGTTGGACCCTGCAGGTGGCATCAGTAGCCTGAGGGGGCAGCTACCTCCTAGAGGGGGAATAGTTGGACCCTGCAGGTGGCATCAGAAGCCTAAGGGGACAGTTACCTCCTAGAGGGGCAATAGTTGGACCCTGGAGGTGGCATCAGTAGCCTGAGGGGGGCAGTTACCTCCTAGAGGGGGACTAGTTGGACCCGGCAGGTGGCATCAGTAGCCCGAGGGGGCAGTTACCTCCTAGAGGGGGAATAATTGGACCCGGCAGGTGGCATCAGTAGCTTGAGGGGGCAGTTACCTCCTAGAGGGGGAATAGTTGGACCCTGCAGGTGGCATCAGTAGCCTGAGGGGGCAGTTACCTCCTAGAGGGGGAATAGTGGGACCCTGCGGGTGGCATCAGTAGCCTGAGGGGGCAGTTACCTCCTAGAGGGGGAATAGTTGGACCCTGCGGGTGGCATCAGTAGCCTGAGGGGGCAGTTACCTCCTAGAGGGGGAATAGTTGGACCCTGCGGGTGGCATCAGTAGCCTGAGGGGGCAGTTACCTCCTAGAGGGGGAATAGTTGGACCCTGCGGGTGGCATCAGTAGCCCGAGGGGGCAGTTACCTCCTAGAGGGGGAATAGTTGGACCCTGCGGGTGGCAGATGGAGCCTGAGGTGGGAAGTTACCTCCTAGAGGGGGAATAGTTGGACCCTGTGGGTGGCATAAGTAGCCTGAGGGGGGCAGTTACCTCCTACAGGGGGAATAGTTGGACCCTGCGGGTGGCATCAGTAGCCTGAGGGGGGCAGTTACCTCCTACAGGGGGAATAGTTGGACCCTGCGGGTGGCATCAGTAGCCTGAGGGGGCAGTTACTTCCTAGAGGGGGAATAGTTGGACCCTGCAGGTGGCATAAGTAGCCTGAGGGGGCAGTTACCTCCTACAGGGGGAATGGTTGGACCCTGCTGGTGGCATCAGTAGTCTGAGGGGGCAGTTACCTCCTACAGGGGGAATAGTTGGACCCTGCTGGTGGCATCAGAAGCCTGAGGGGGGCAGTTACCTCCTAGAGGGGGACTAGTTGGACCCTGCAGGTGGCATCAGTAGCCTGAGGGGGGGCAGTTACATCCTAGAGGGGGAATAGTTGGACCCTGCAGGTGGCATCAGTAGCCTGAGGGGGGCAGTTACCTCCTAGAGGGGGAATAGTTGGACCCTGCAGGTGGCATCAGTAGCCTGAGGGGGCAGTTACGTCCTAGAGGGGGAATAGTTGGACCCTGCTGGTGGCAACAGTAGCCTGAGGGGGGCAGTTACCTCCTAGAGGGGGAATAGGTGGACCCTGCAGGTGGCAACAGTAGCCTGAGGGGGGCAGTTACCTCCTAGAGGGGGAATAGTTGGACCCTGCGGGTGGCATCAGTAGCCTGAGGGGGCAGTAGTTGGACCCTGCATGTGGCATCAGAAACCTGAGGGTGCAGTTACTCCGTGGACCCTGCAGGTGGCATCAGTAGCCTGAGGGGGCAGTTACCTCCTAGAGGGGGAATAGTTGGACCCGGCAGCTGGCATCAGTAGCCTGAGGGGGCAGTTACCTCCTAGAGGGGGAATAGTTTGACCCTGCAGGTGGCATCAGTAGCCTGAGGGGGCAGTTACCTCCTAGAGGGGGAATAGTTGGACCCTGCAGGTGGCATCAGTAGCCTGAGGGGACAGTTACCTCCTAGAGGGGGAATACTTGGACCCTGCAGGTGGCATCAGTAGCCTGAGGGGGCAGTTACCTCCTAGAGGGGGAATAGTTGGACCCTGCAGGTGGCATCAGTAGCCAGAGGGGGAAGTTACCTCCTAGAGGGGGAATAGTTGGACCCTGCAGGTGGCATCAGTAGCCTGAGGGGGGCAGTTACCTCCTAGAGGGGGAATAGTTGGACCCTGCAGGTGGCATCAGTAGCCTGGGGGTGCAGTTACTCCCTGTACCCTGCAGGTGGCATCAGTAGCCTGAGGGGGCAATTACCTCCTAGAGGGGGAATAGTTAGACCCTGCAGGCGGCATCAGTAGCCTGGGGGGGCAGTTACCTCCTAGAGGGGGAATAGTTGGACCCTGCCGGTGGCATCAGTAGCTTGAGGGGGCAGTTACCTCCTAGAGGGGGAATAGTTGGACCCTGCAGGTGGCATCAGTAGCCTGAGGTGGGCAGTTACCTCCTAGAGGGGGAATAGTTGGACCCTGCAGGTGGCATCAGTAGCCCGAGGGGGCAGTTACCTCCTAGAGGGGGAATAGTTGGACCCTGCAGGTGGCATCAGTAGCCCGAGGGGGCAGTTACCTCCTACAGGGGGAATAGTTGGACCCTGCAGGTGGCATCAGTAGCCCGAGGGGGCAGTTACCTCCTACAGGGGGAATAGTTGGACCCTGTAGGTGGCATCAGTAGCCCGAGGGGGCAGTTACCTCCTAGAGGGGGAATAGTTGGACCCTGCAGGTGGCATCAGTAGCCCGAGGGGGGCAGTTACCTCCTAGAGGGGGAATAGTTGGATTCTGCAGGTGGCATCAGTAGCCCGAGGGGGGCAGTTACCTCCTAAAGGGGGAATAGTTGGTCCCTGAGGGGGCATCAGTAGCCTGAGGGGGCAGTTACCTCCTAGAGGGGGAAAAGTTGGTCCCTGCAGGTGGCATCAGTAGCCTGAGGGGGGCAGTTACCTCCTAAAGGGGGAATAGTTGGTCCCTGCAGGGGGCATCAGTAGCCTGAGGGGGCAGTTACCTCCTAGAGGGGGAATAGTTGGACCCTGCAGGTGGCATCAGTAGCCTGAGGGGGCAGTTACCTCCTAGAGGGGGAATAGTTGGACTCTGCAGGTGGCATCAGTAGCCTGAGGGGGCAGCTACCTCCTAGAGGGGGAATAGTTGGACCCTGCAGGTGGCATCAGTAGACCGAGGGGGCGGTTACATCCTAGAGGGGGAATAGTTGGACCCTGCAGGTGTCATCAGTAGCCTGAGGGGGGATGTTACCTCCTAGAGGGGGAATAGTTGGACCCTGCAGGTGGCATCACTATCCCGAGGGGGCAGTTACCTCCTAGAGGGGGAATAGTTGGTCCCTGCAGGTGGCATCAGTAGCCTGAGGAGGGTAGTTACATCCTAGAGGGGGAATAGTTGGTCCCTGCAGGTGGCATCAGTAGCCTGAGGAGGGTAGTTACCTCCTAGAGGGGGAATAGTTGGACCCTGTAGGTGGCATCAGTAGCCTGAGGGGGCAGTTACCTCCTAGAGGGGGGAATAGTTGGACCCTGTAGGTGGCATCAGTAGCCTGAGGGGGCAGCTACCTCCTAGAGGGGGAATAGTTGGTCCCTGCAGGTGGCATCAGTAGCCTGAGGAGGGTAGTTACCTCCTAGAGGGGGAATAGTTGGTCCCTGCAGGTGGCATCAGTAGCCTGAGGAGGGTAGTTACCTCCTAGAGGGGGAATAGTTGGACCCTGCAGGTGGCATCAGTAGCCTGAGGGGGCAGTTACCTCCTAGAGGGGGAATAGTTGGACCCGGCAGCTGGCATCAGTAGCCTGAGGGGGCAGTTACCTCCTAGAGGGGGAATAGTTTGACCCTGCAGGTGGCATCAGTAGCCTGAGGGGGCAGTTACCTCCTAGAGGGGGAATATTTGGACCCTGCAGGTGGCATCAGTAGCCTGAGGGGGGCAGTTACCTCCTAGAGGGGGAATAGTTGGACCCTGCAGGTGGCATTAGTAGCCTGAGGGGGCAGTTACCTCCTAGAGGGGGAATAGTTGGACCCTGCAGGTGGCATCAGTAGCCTGAGGGGGAAGTTACCTCAGTAGCCTGAGGGGGGCAGTTACCTCCAGTTACTCCCTGTACCCTGCAGGTGGCATCAGTAGCCTGAGGGGGCAATTACCTCCTAGAGGGGGAATAGTTGGACCCTGCAGGCGGCATCAGTAGCCTGGGGTGCAGTTACTCTGTGGACCCTGCAGGTGGCATCAGTAGCCTGGGGGGGCAGTTACCTCCTAGAGGGGGAATAGTGGGACCCTGCCGGTGGCATCAGTAGCCTGAAGGGGGCAGTTACCTCCTAGAGGGGGAATAGTTGGACCCTGCAGGTGGCATAAGTAGCCTGAGGGGGCAGTTACCTCCTAGAGGGGGAATAGTTGGACCCTGCTGGTGGCATCAGTAGCCTGAAGGGGGCAGTTACCTCCTAGAGGGGGAATAGTTGGACCCTGCGGGCGGCATCAGTAGCCCGAGGGGGCAGTTACCTCCTAGAGGGGGAATAGTTGGACCCTGCGGGTGGCTTCAGTAGCCCGAGGGGGCAGTTACCTCCTAGAGGGGGAATAGTTGGACCCTGCAGGTGGCATCAGAAGCCTGAGGGGGGCAGTTACCGCCTAGAGGGGGAATAGTTGGTCCCTGCTGGTGGCATCAGTAGCCCGGGGGTGCAGTTACCTCCTAGAGGGGGAATAGTTGGATTCTGCAGGTGGAATCAGTAGCCTGAGGGGGGCAGTTACCGCCTAGAGGGGGAATAGTTGGACCCTGCAGGTGGCATCAGTAGCCTGAGGGGGCAGCTACCTCCTAGAGGGGGAATAGTTGGACCCTGCAGGTGGCGTCAGTAGCCCGAGGGGGCAGTTACCTCCTAGAGGGGGAATAGTTGGACCCTGCAGGTGGCGTCAGTAGCCTGAGGGGGCAGTTACCTCCTAGAGGGGGAATAGTTGGACCCTGTAGGTGGCATCAGTAGCCTGAGGGGGGCAGTTACCTTCTAGAGGGGGAATAGTTGGACCCTGCTGGTGACATCAGTAGCCTGAGGGGGGCAGTTACCTCCTAGAGGGGGAATAGTTGGACCCTGCAGGTGGCATCAGTAGCTTGAGGGGGCAGTTACCTCCTAGAGGGGGAATAGTTGGACCCTGCAGGGGGCATCAGTAGCCTGAGGGGGGCAGTTACCTCCTAGAGGGGGAATAGTTGGATTCTGCAGGTGGCATCAGTAGCCTGAGGGGGGCAGTTACCTCCTAAAGGGGGAATAGTTGGTCCCTGCAGGGGGCATCAGTAGCCTGAGGGGGCAGTTATCTCCTAGAGGGGGACTAGTTGGTCCCTGCAGGTGGCATCAGTAGCCTGAGGGGGGCAGTTACCTCCTAAAGGGGGAATAGTTGGTCCCTGCAGGGGGCATCAGTAGCCTGAGGGGGCAGTTACCTCCTAGAGGGGGAATAGTTGGACCCTGCTGGTGGCATCAGTAGCCTGAGGGGGCAGTTACCTCCTAGAGGGGGAATAGTTGGACTCTGCAGGTGGCATCAGTAGCCTGAGGGGGCAGTTACCTCCTAGAGGGGGGATAGTTGGACCCTGCTGGTGGCATCAGTAGCCTGAGGGGGCAGTTACCTCCTAGAGGGGGAATATACCTCCTAGAGGGGGAATAGTTGGACCCTGCAGGTGGCATCAGTAGACCGAGGGGGCGGTTACATCCTAGAGGGGGAATAGTTGGTCCCTGCAGGTGGCATCAGTAGCCTGAGGGGGCAGTTACCTCCTAGAGGGGGAATAGTTGGACCCTGCAGGTGGCATCAGTAGCCCGAGGGTGCAGTTACCTCCTAGAGGGGGAATAGTTGGACCCTGCAGGTGGCATCAGTAGCCCGAGGGGGCAGTTACCTCCTAGAGGGGGAATAGTTGGACCCTGCAGATGGCGTCAGTAGCCCGAGGGGGCAGTTACCTCCTAGAGTGGGAATAGTTGGACCCTGCAGGTGGCATCAGTAGCCTGAGGGGGGCAGTTACCTTCTAGAGGGGGAATAGTTGGATCCTGCTGGTGACATCAGTAGCCTGAGGGGGGCAGTTACCTCCTAGAGGGGGAATAGTTGGACCCTGCAGGTGGCATCAGTAGCTTGAGGGGGCAGTTACCTCCTACAGGGGGAATAGTTGGACCCTGTAGGTGGCATCAGTAGCCCGAGGGGGCAGTTACCTCCTAGAGGGGGAATAGTTGGTCCCTGCAGGTGGCATCAGTAGCCTGAGGGGGGCAGTTACCTCCTAAAGGGGGAATAGTTGGTCCCTGCAGGGGGCATCAGTACCCTGAGGGGGCAGTTACCTCCTAGAGGGGGAATACTTGGACCCTGCAGGTGGCATCAGTAGCCTGAGGGGGCAGTTACCTCCTAGAGGGGGAATAGTTGGACCCTGCAGGTGGCATCAGTAGCCAGAGGGGGAAGTTACCTCCTAGAGGGGGAATAGTTGGACCCTGCAGGTGGCATCAGTAGCCTGAGGGGGGCAGTTACCTCCTAGAGGGGGAATAGTTGGACCCTGCAGGTGGCATCAGTAGCCTGAGGGGGGCAGTTACCTCCTAGAGGGGGAATAGTTGGACCCTGCAGGTGGCATCAGTAGCCTGGGGGTGCAGTTACTCCCTGTACCCTGCAGGTGGCATCAGTAGCCTGAGGGGGCAATTACCTCCTAGAGGGGGAATAGTTGGACCCTGCAGGCGGCATCAGTAGCCTGGGGGGGCAGTTACCTCCTAGATGGGGAATAGTTGGACCCTGCCGGTGGCATCAGTAGCTTGAGGGGGCAGTTACCTCCTAGAGGGGGAATAGTTGGACCCTGCAGGTGGCATCAGTAGCCTGAGGTGGGCAGTTACCTCCTAGAGGGGGAATAGTTGGACCCTGCAGGTGGCATCAGTAGCCCGAGGGGGCAGTTACCTCCTAGAGGGGGAATAGTTGGACCCTGCAGGTGGCATCAGTAGCCCGAGGGGGCAGTTACCTCCTACAGGGGGAATAGTTGGACCCTGTAGGTGGCATCAGTAGCCCGAGGGGGCAGTTACCTCCTACAGGGGGAATAGTTGGACCCTGTAGGTGGCATCAGTAGCCCGAGGGGGCAGTTACCTCCTAGAGGGGGAATAGTTGGACCCTGCAGGTGGCATCAGTAGCCCGAGGGGGGCAGTTACCTCCTAGAGGGGGAATAGTTGGACTCTGCAGGTGGCATCAGTAGCCCGAGGGGGGCAGTTACCTCCTAAAGGGGGAATAGTTGGTCCCTGAGGGGGCATCAGTAGCCTGAGGGGGCAGTTACCTCCTAGAGGGGGAAAAGTTGGTCCCTGCAGGTGGCATCAGTAGCCTGAGGGGGGCAGTTACCTCCTAAAGGGGGAATAGTTGGTCCCTGCAGGGGGCATCAGTAGCCTGAGGGGGCAGTTACCTCCTAGAGGGGGAATAGTTTGACCCTGCAGGTGGCATCAGTAGCCTGAGGGGGCAGTTACCTCCTAGAGGGGGAATAGTTGGACTCTGCAGGTGGCATCAGTAGCCTGAGGGGGCAGCTACCTCCTAGAGGGGGAATAGTTGGACCCTGCAGGTGGCATCAGTAGACCGAGGGGGCGGTTACATCCTAGAGGGGGAATAGTTGGACCCTGCAGGTGTCATCAGTAGCCTGAGGGGGGATGTTACCTCCTAGAGGGGGAATAGTTGGACCCTGCAGGTGGCATCACTATCCCGAGGGGGCAGTTACCTCCTAGAGGGGGAATAGTTGGTCCCTGCAGGTGGCATCAGTAGCCTGAGGAGGGTAGTTACATCCTAGAGGGGGAATATTTGGTCCCTGCAGGTGGCATCAGTAGCCTGAGGAGGGTAGTTACCTCCTAGAGGGGGAATAGTTGGACCCTGTAGGTGGCATCAGTAGCCTGAGGGGGCAGTTACCTCCTAGAGGGGGGAATAGTTGGACCCTGTAGGTGGCATCAGTAGCCTGAGGGGGCAGCTACCTCCTAGAGGGGGAATAGTTGGTCCCTGCAGGTGGCATCAGTAGCCTGAGGAGGGTAGTTACCTCCTAGAGGGGGAATAGTTGGTCCCTGCAGGTGGCATCAGTAGCCTGAGGAGGGTAGTTACCTCCTAGAGGGGGAATAGTTGGACCCTGCAGGTGTCATCAGTAGCCTGAGGGGGGATGTTACCTCCTAGAGGGGGAATAGTTGGACCCTGCAGGTGGCATCACTATCCCGAGGGGGCAGTTACCTCCTAGAGGGGGAATAGTTGGTCCCTGCAGGTGGCATCAGTAGCCTGAGGAGGGTAGTTACATCCTAGAGGGGGAATAGTTGGACCCTGCAGGTGGCATCAGTAGACCGAGGGGGCGGTTACATCCTAGAGGGGGAATAGTTGGACCCTGCAGGTGTCATCAGTAGCCTGAGGGGGGATGTTACCTCCTAGAGGGGGAATAGTTGGACCCTGCAGGTGGCATCACTATCCCGAGGGGGCAGTTACCTCCTAGAGGGGGAATAGTTGGTCCCTGCAGGTGGCATCAGTAGCCTGAGGAGGGTAGTTACATCCTAGAGGGGGAATAGTTGGTCCCTGCAGGTGGCATCAGTAGCCTGAGGAGGGTAGTTACCTCCTAGAGGGGGAATAGTTGGACCCTGTAGGTGGCATCAGTAGCCTGAGGGGGCAGTTACCTCCTAGAGGGGGGAATAGTTGGACCCTGTAGGTGGCATCAGTAGCCTGAGGGGGCAGCTACCTCCTAGAGGGGGAATAGTTGGTCCCTGCAGGTGGCATCAGTAGCCTGAGGAGGGTAGTTACCTCCTAGAGGGGGAATAGTTGGTCCCTGCAGGTGGCATCAGTAGCCTGAGGAGGGTAGTTACCTCCTAGAGGGGGAATAGTTGGACCCTGCAGGTGGCATCAGTAGCCTGAGGGGGCAGTTACCTCCTAGAGGGGGAATAGTTGGACCCGGCAGCTGGCATCAGTAGCCTGAGGGGGCAGTTACCTCCTAGAGGGGGAATAGTTTGACCCGGCAGGTGGCATCAGTAGCCTGAGGGGGCAGTTACCTCCTAGAGGGGGAATATTTGGACCCTGCAGGTGGCATCAGTAGCCTGAGGGGGGCAGTTACCTCCTAGAGGGGGAATAGTTGGACCCTGCAGGTGGCATTAGTAGCCTGAGGGGGCAGTTACCTCCTAGAGGGGGAATAGTTGGACCCTGCAGGTGGCATCAGTAGCCTGAGGGGGAAGTTACCTCCTAGAGGGGGAATAGTTGGACCCTGCAGGTGGCATCAGTAGCCTGAGGGGGGCAGTTACCTCCTAGAGGGGGAATAGTTGGACCCTGCAGGTGGCATCAGTAGCCTGAGGGGGAAGTTACCTCCTAGAGGGGGAATAGTTGGACCCTGCAGGTGGCATCAGTAGCCTGAGGGGGGCAGTTACCTCCTAGAGGGGCAATAGTTGGACCCTGCAGGTGGCATCAGTAGCCTGGGGGTGCAGTTACTCCCTGTACCCTGCAGGTGGCATCAGTAGCCTGAGGGGGGCAGTTACCTCCTAGAGGGGGAATAGTGGGACCCTGCCGGTGGCATCAGTAGCCTGAAGGGGGCAGTTACCTCCTAGAGGGGGAATAGTGTGACCCTGCAGGTGGCATAAGTAGCCTGAGGGGGCAGTTACCTCCTAGAGGGGGAATAGTTGGACCCTGCTGGTGGCATCAGTAGCCTGAAGGGGGCAGTTACCTCCTAGAGGGGGAATAGTTGGACCCTGCAGGCGGCATCAGTAGCCCGAGGGGGCAGTTACCTCCTAGAGGGGGAATAGTTGGACCCTGCGGGTGGCTTCAGTAGGCCGAGGGGGCAGTTACCTCCTAGAGGGGGAATAGTTGGACCCTGCAGGTGGCATCAGAAGCCTGAGGGGGGCAGTTACCGCCTAGAGGGGGAATAGTTGGTCCCTGCTGGTGGCATCAGTAGCCCGGGGGTGCAGTTACCTCCTAGAGGGGGAATAGTTGGATTCTGCAGGTGGAATCAGTAGCCTGAGGGGGGCAGTTACCGCCTAGAGGGGGAATAGTTGGACCCTGCAGGTGGCATCAGTAGCCTGAGGGGGCAGCTACCTCCTAGAGGGGGAATAGTTGGACCCTGCAGGTGGCGTCAGTAGCCCGAGGGGGCAGTTACCTCCTAGAGGGGGAATAGTTGGACCCTGCAGGTGGCGTCAGTAGCCTGAGGGGGCAGTTACCTCCTAGAGGGGGAATAGTTGGACCCTGTAGGTGGCATCAGTAGCCTGAGGGGGGCAGTTACCTTCTAGAGGGGGAATAGTTGGACCCTGCTGGTGACATCAGTAGCCTGAGGGGGGCAGTTACCTCCTAGAGGGGGAATAGTTGGACCCTGCAGGTGGCATCAGTAGCTTGAGGGGGCAGTTACCTCCTAGAGGGGGAATAGTTGGACCCTGCAGGGGGCATCAGTAGCCTGAGGGGGGCAGTTACCTCCTAGAGGGGGAATAGTTGGATTCTGCAGGTGGCATCAGTAGCCTGAGGGGGGCAGTTACCTCCTAAAGGGGGAATAGTTGGTCCCTGCAGGGGGCATCAGTAGCCTGAGGGGGCAGTTACCTCCTAGAGGGGGACTAGTTGGTCCCTGCAGGTGGCATCAGTAGCCTGAGGGGGGCAGTTACCTCCTAAAGGGGGAATAGTTGGTCCCTGCTGGTGGCATCAGTAGCCTGAGGGGGCAGTTACCTCCTAGAGGGGGAATATACCTCCTAGAGGGGGAATAGTTGGACCCTGTAGGTGGCATCAGTAGCCTGAGGGGGGCAGTTACCTTCTAGAGGGGGAATAGTTGGACCCTGCTGGTGACATCAGTAGCCTGAGGGGGGCAGTTACCTCCTAGAGGGGGAATAGTTGGACCCTGCAGGTGGCATCAGTAGCTTGAGGGGGCAGTTACCTCCTAGAGGGGGAATAGTTGGACCCTGCAGGGGGCATCAGTAGCCTGAGGGGGGCAGTTACCTCCTAGAGGGGGAATAGTTGGACTCTGCAGGTGGCATCAGTAGCCTGAGGGGGCAGTTACCTCCTAGAGGGGGGATAGTTGGACCCTGCTGGTGGCATCAGTAGCCTGAGGGGGCAGTTACCTCCTAGAGGGGGAATATACCTCCTAGAGGGGGAATAGTTGGACCCTGCAGGTGGCATCAGTAGACCGAGGGGGCGGTTACATCCTAGAGGGGGAATAGTTGGTCCCTGCAGGTGGCATCAGTAGCCTGAGGGGGCAGTTACCTCCTAGAGGGGGAATAGTTGGACCCTGCAGGTGGCATCAGTAGCCCGAGGGGGCAGTTACCTCCTAGAGGGGGAATAGTTGGACCCTGCAGATGGCGTCAGTAGCCTGAGGGGGCAGTTACCTCCTAGAGTGGGAATAGTTGGACCCTGCAGGTGGCATCAGTAGCCTGAGGGGGGCAGTTACCTTCTAGAGGGGGAATAGTTGGATCCTGCTGGTGACATCAGTAGCCTGAGGGGGGCAGTTACCTCCTAGAGGGGGAATAGTTGGACCCTGCAGGTGGCATCAGTAGCTTGAGGGGGCAGTTACCTCCTAGAGGGGGAATAGTTGGACCCTGCAGGTGGCATCAGTAGCTTGAGGGGGCAGTTACCTCCTACAGGGGGAATAGTTGGACCCTGTAGGTGGCGTCAGTAGCCCGAGGGGGCAGTTACCTCCTAGAGGGGGAATAGTTGGACCCTGCAGATGGCGTCAGTAGCCTGAGGGGGCAGTTACCTCCTAGAGTGGGAATAGTTGGACCCTGCAGGTGGCATCAGTAGCCTGAGGGGGGCAGTTACCTCCTAGAGGGGGAATAGTTGGACCCTGCAGGTGGCATCAGTAGCTTGAGGGGGCAGTTACCTCCTACAGGGGGAATAGTTGGACCCTGTAGGTGGCATCAGTAGCCCGAGGGGGCAGTTACCTCCTAGAGGGGGAATAGTTGGTCCCTGCAGGTGGCATCAGTAGCCTGAGGGGGGCAGTTACCTCCTAAAGGGGGAATAGTTGGTCCCTGCAGGGGGCATCAGTACCCTGAGGGGGCAGTTACCTCCTAGAGGGGGACTAGTTGGTCCCTGCAGGTGGCATCAGTAGCCTGAGGGGGGCAGTTACCTCATAAAGGGGGAATAGTTGGTCCCTGCAGGGGGCATCAGTAGCCTGAGGGGGCAGTTACCTCCTAGAGGGGGAATAGTTTGACCCTGCAGGTGGCATCAGTAGCCTGAGGGGGCAGTTACCTCCTAGAGGGGGAATAGTTGGACTCTGCAGGTGGCATCAGTAGCCTGAGGGGGCAGTTACCTCCTAGAGGGGGGATAGTTGGACCCTGCTGGTGGCATCAGTAGCCTGAGGGGGCAGTTACCTCCTAGAGGGGGAATATACCTCCTAGAGGGGGAATTGTTGGACCCTGCAGGTGGCATCAGTAGACCGAGGGGGCGGTTACATCCTAGAGGGGGAATAGTTGGTCCCTGCAGGTGGCATCAGTAGCCTGAGGGGGGCAGTTACCTCCTGGAGGGGGAATAGTTGGACCCTGCAGGTGGCGTCAGTAGCCCGAGGGGGCAGTTACCTCCTAGAGGGGGAATAGTTGGACCCTGCAGGTGGCATCAGTAAACTGGGGGTGCAGTTACTCCGTGGACCCTGCAGGTGGCATCAGTAGCCTGAGGGGGCAGTTACCTCCTAGAGGGGGAATAGTTGGACCCTGCAGGTGGCATCAGTAGCCCGAGGGGGCAGTTACCTCCTAGAGGGGGAATAGTTGGACCCTGCTGGTGACATCAGTAGCTTGAGGGGGGCAGTTACCTCCTAGAGGGGGAATAGTTGGACCCTGCAGGTGGCATCAGTATCCCGAGGGGGCAGTTACCTCCTAGAGGGGGAATAGTTGGTCCCTGCAGGTGGCATCAGTAGCCTGAGGAGGGTAGTTACATCCTAGAGGGGTAATAGTGGGACCCTGCAGGTGGCATCAGTATCCCGAGGGGGCAGTTACCTCCTAGAGGGGGAATAGTTGGACCCTGCAGGTGGCATCAGTAGCCTGAGGGGGCAGCTACCTCCTAGAGGGGGAATAGTTGGTCCCTGCAGGTGGCATCAGTAGCCTGAGGAGGGTAGTTACCTCCTAGAGGGGGAATAGTTGGACCCTGCAGGTGGCATCAGTATCCCGAGGGGGCAGTTACCTCCTAGAGGGGGAATAGTTGGACCCTGCAGGTGGCATCAGTAGCCTGAGGGGGCAGCTACCTCCTAGAGGGGGAATAGTTGGTCCCTGCAGGTGGCATCAGTAGCCTGAGGAGGGTAGTTACCTCCTAGAGGGGAAATAGTTGGTCCCTGCAGGTGGCATCAGTAGCCTGAGGAGGGTAGTTACCTCCTAGAGAGGGAAATAGTTGGACCCTGCAGGTGGCATCAGTAGCCTGAGGGGGCAGTTACCTCCTAGAGGGGGAATAGTTGGACCCAGCAGGTGGCATCAGTAGCCTGAGGGGGCAGTTACCTCCTAGAGGGGGAATATTTGGACCCTGCAGGTGGCATCAGTAGCCTGAGGAGGGTAGTTACCTCCTAGAGGGGGAATAGTTGGACCCTGCAGGTGGCATCAGTAGCCTGAGGGGGCATAGTTGGACCCTGTAGGTGGCACCAGTAGCCTGAGAGGGCAGTTACCTTCTACAGGGGGAATAGCTGGACCCTGCTGGTGGCATCAGTAGCCTGAGGTGGGCAGTTACCTCCACGAGGGGGAATAGTTGGGGGCAGTTACATCCTAGAGGGGGAATAGTTGGACCCTGCGGGTGGCATCAGTAGCCTGAGGTGGGCAGTTACCTCCTAGAGGGGGGAATAGTTGGTCCCTGCAGGTGGCATCAGTAGCCTGAGGGGGCAGTTACCTCCTAGAGGGGGAATAGTTGGACCCTGCAGGTGGCATCAGTAGCCCGAGGGGGCAGCTACCTCCTAGAGGGGGAATAGTTGGACCCTGCAGGTGGCATCAGTGGCCCGAGGGGGCAGTTACCTCCTAGAGGGGGAATAGGTGGACCCTGCAGGGGGCATCAGTAGCCTGAGGGGGGGCAGTTACCTCCTAGAGGGGGAATAGTTGGACCCTTCAGGTGGCATCAGTAGCCTGAGGGGGGGCAGTTACCGCCTAGAGGGGGAATAGTTGGACCCTGCAGGTGGCATCAGTAGCCTGAGGGGGCAGTTACCTCCTTCAGGGGGAATAGTTGGTCCCTGCTGGTGGCATCAGTAGCCTGAGGGGGCAGTTACCTCCTACATGGGGAATAGTTGGACCCTGCAGGTGGCATCAGTAGCCTGAGGGGGCAGTTACCGTCTACAGGGGGAATAGTTGGACCCTGCTGGTGGCATCAGTAGCCTGAGGGGGCAGTTACCTCCTAGAGGGGGAATAGTTGGACCCTGCGGGTGGCATCAGAAGCCTGAGGTGGCCAGTTACCTCCTAGAGGGGGAATAGTTGTAATCTGCGGGTGGCATCAGTAGCCTGAGGGGGAAGTTACCTCCTAGAGGGGGAATAGTTGGACCCTGCTAGTGGCATCAGAAGCCTGAGGGGGCAGTTACCTCCTAGAGGGGGAATAGTTGGACCTGCGGGTGGCATAAGAAGCCTGAGGGGGGCAGTTACCTCCTAGAGGGGGAATAGTTGGACCTGTGGGTGGCATCAGTAGCCTGAGGGGGGCAGTTACCTCCTAGAGGGGGAATAGTTGGACCCTGCGGGTGGCATCAGTAGCCTGAGGGGGCAGTTACCTCCTAGAGGGGGGAATAGTTGGTCCCTGCAGGTGGCATCAGTAGCCTGAGGGGGCAGTTACCTCCTACAGGGGGAATAGTTGGACCCTGCAGGTGGCATCAGTAGCTTGAGGGGGCAGTTACCTCCTAGAGGGGGAATAGTTGGACCCTGCAGGTGGCATCAGTAGCTTGAGGGGGCAGTTACCTCCTACAGGGGGAATAGTTGGACCCTGGGGGAATAGTTGGACCCTGCTGGTGGCATCAGTAGCCTCAGTAGCCTGAGGGGGGCAGTTACCTTCTAGAGGGGGAATAGTTGGACCCTGCAGGTGGCATCAGTAGCCTGAGGGGGCAGTTACCACCTAGAGGGGGAATAGTTGGTCCCTGCAGGTGGCATCAGTAGCCTGAGGGGGCAGTTACCTTCTAGAGGGGGAATAGTTGGACCCTGCTGGTGACATCAGTAGCCTGAGGGGGGCAGTTACCTCCTAGAGGGGGAATAGTTGGACCCTGCAGGTGGCATCAGTAGCCTGAGGGGGCAGTTACCTCCTAGAGGAGGAAGAGTTGTAGCCTGAGGGGGCAGTTACCTCCTAGAGGGGGAATAGTTGGACCTTGCAGGTGGCATCAGTAGCCTGAGGGGGCAGTTACCTCCTAGAGGGGGAATAGTTGGACCCTGCTGGTGGCATCAGTAGCCTGAGGGGGCAGTTACCTCCTAGAGGGGGAATACTTGGACACTGCTGGTGGCATCAGTAGCCTGAGGGGGGGCAGTTACATCCTAGAGGGGGAATAGTTGGACCCTGCAGGTGGCATCAGTAGCCTGAGGGGGGCAGTTACCTCCTAGAGGGGGAATAGTTGGACCCTGCAGGTGGCATCAGTAGCCTGAGGGGGCAGTTACGTCCTAGAGGGGGAATAGTTGGACCCTGCGGGTGGCAACAGTAGCCTGAGGGGGGCAGTTACCTCCTAGAGGGGGAATAGTTGGACCCTGCGGGTGGCATCAGTAGCCTGAGGGGGGCAGTTACCTCCTAGACGGGGAATAGTTGGACCCTGCAGGTGGCATCAGTAGCCTGAGGGGGCAGTTACCTCCCAGAGGGGGAATAGTTGGACCCTGCATGTGGCATCAGAAACCTGGGGGTGCAGTTACTCCGTGGACCCTGCAGGTGGCATCAGTAGCCTGAGGGGGCAGTTACCTCCTAGAGGGGGAATAGTTGGACCCTGCAGGTGGCATCAGTAGCCTGAGGGGGCAGTTACCTCCCAGAGGGGGAATAGTTGGACCCTGCATGTGGCATCAGAAACCTGGGGGTGCAGTTACTCCGTGGACCCTGCAGGTGGCAGTTACCTCCTAGAGGGGGAATAGTTGGACCCTGCAGGTGGCATCAGTAGCCTGAGGGGGCAGTTACCTCCTAGAGGGGGAATAGTTGGACCCGGCAGCTGGCATCAGTAGCCTGAGGGGGCAGGTACCTCCTAGAGGGGGAATAGTTTGACCCTGCAGGTGGCATCAGTAGCCTGAGGGGGCAATTACCTCCTAGAGGGGGAATAGTTGGACCCTGCAGGTGGCATCAGTATCCCAAGGGGGCAGTTACCTCCTAGAGGGGGAATAGTTACCTCCTAGAGGGGGAATAGTTGGTCCCTGCAGGTGGCATCAGTAGCCTGAGGAGGGTAGTTACCTCCTAGAGGGGGAATAGTTGGACCCTGCAGGTGGCATCAGTAGCCTGAGGGGGCAGTTACCTCCTAGAGGGGGGAATAGTTGGACCCTGTAGGTGGCATCAGTAGCCTGAGGGGGCAGTTACCTCCTAGAGGGGGAATAGTTGGTCCCTGCAGGTGGCATCAGTAGCCTGAGGAGGGTAGTTACCTCCTAGAGGGGGAATAGTTGGTCCCTGCAGGTGGCATCAGTAGCCCGAGGAGGGTAGTTACCTCCTAGAGGGGGAATAGTTGGACCCTGCAGGTGGCATCAGTAGCCCGAGGGGGCAGTTACCTCCTAGAGGGGGAATAGTTGGACCCGGCAGCTGGCGTCAATTAGCCTGAGGGGGCAGTTACCTCCTAGAGGGGGAATAGTTGGACCCTGCAGGTGGCGTCAGTAGCCTGAGGGGGCAGTTACCTCCTAGAGGGGGAATATTTGGACCCTGCAGGTGGCGTCAGTAGCCTGAGGGGGGCAGTTACCTCCTAGAGGGGGAATAGTTGGACCCTGCAGGTGGCGTCAGTAGCCTGAGGGGGCAGTTACCTCCTAGAGAGGGAATACTTGGACCCTGCAGGTGGCATTAGTAGCCTGAGGGGGCAGTTACCTCCTACAGGGGGAATAGTTGGACCCTGTAGGTGGCATCAGTAGCCCGAGGGGGCAGTTACCTCCTAGAGGGGGAATAGTTGGTCCCTGCAGGTGGCATCAGTAGCCTGAGGGGGGCAGTTACCTCCTAAAGGGGGAATAGTTGGTCCCTGCAGGGGGCATCAGTAGCCTGAGGGGGCAGTTACCTCCTAGAGGGGGAATAGTTGGTCCCTACAGGGGGCATCAGTAGCCTGAGGGGGCAGTTACCTCCTAGAGGGGGAATAGTTTGACCCTGCAGGTGGCATCAGTAGCCTGAGGGGGCAGTTACCTCCTTGTCATGCATGCTGGACGTGGTCCTACCTCCTACGCTCGTAGAACAGCTAGACCGTTCTATTCCAAATGGCGGTTGTTCGACACGTTGCCGGGAAAACGACGTTTGCACTTTTCACGTCGCTAACTCACGTGTATTCTGCTTCGTCACGTGAACTACGGCATTGCGTATTTAAGCAGCATGGAAACTTCACTCGCTGCTTCTGATCGAATCATTTGGCGTTGTGTATCTGAACCTCCGGTCTGCATCCTTGCTGGTTACTACAGCTACCTTTTTGGCCTTCTATAGCGTGTTTTCCGCCACACGCTGATTCCTGGAGCTGTTTGGTTGCGTGTAAATCCACACGTTGTCTTCAAACGCGGCCGGCCTGGGCTGCGTGAATCCTGTTCGCGTGTAATTCCACACGCGCACGCTATCTTCAAACGCGGCTGGCCTGGGCTGCGTGAATCCTGTTCGCGTGTAATTCCGCACGCGCACGCTATCTTCAAACGCGGCTGGCCTGGGCTGCGTGAATCCTGTTCGCATGTAAATCCACACGCGATCTTCAAACGCGGCTGGCCTGGGCTGCGTGAATCCTGTTCGCGTGTAAATCCACACGCGCACGCTATCTTCAAACGCTGCTGGCCTGGGCTGCGTGAATCCTGTTCGCGTGTAAATCCACACGCGCACGCTATCTTCAAGCGCTGCTGGCCTGGACTGCGTGAATCCTGCTCGCGTGTAAATACACACGCGCACGCTATCTTCAAGCGCTGCTGGCCTGGACTGCGTGAATCCTGCTCGCGTGTAAATCCACACGCGCACACTATCTTCAAGCGCTGCTGGCCTGGACTGCGTGAATCCTGCTTGCGTGTAAATCCACACGCATATGTTGTCTTCAAGCGCTGCTGGCCTGGACTGCCTGAATCCTAATCGCGTGTAAATCCACACGCACACGCTCTTTTCTTCGCGGCTGTCCAGAACCGCGTGTACTTTGTTTATACCCTAAAAGGAGCGCTATTTCCAACTCCTGCACCTGTGTTATTAACAGGGGGATTGATTCACTTCTATACTTTACACTACGTGGGAAGGAAACTTTCAAGGATAATTGGAAGGTGACAGTGAACAGTACTTTGGACGCTATCCTGTGGTGCATCAACCCGGTATCTAGCGTGAGCCTCGTTCCGTTCGGGATAAGTCTCCCTTACTAATCTTCCCTTCCTTGTCGTTTGTTCTACCTTGGATTCCGCAAGAGACTCTGCTGGATTCATCTGCCCTAGACTCAAGGTCAGTGTGTGCATTCATGACATTTCCTATTCCATCATACCCAGGTTGGGACAGTTATTCATGATACTTTATTTTGTTCTAGGCTGACTTCTTATACCTTACCCACGCCCTTTCCAGTGATCCATCGCTCTGCCTGTTTTACCAGTCAGAGAGTTGTATCATTTGGAAGGTCTTAATTTGACTTCACAACTATCAAAACGCGTGAACAGGGATCCGGAAGACCCTACCACCTGTATCCTTTTAAGTACCGTATCCTTTTCAGTTAATACTTTGGTGCTTTCTGACAGAATCAGAAGCCATGGAGGGTACGGATCCTTTAGCTGTTTTGACTCAGTTGATCAGCGATTTGAGAAATGAAATGGTTACGGCACAGGACATGTTACGGCACCGTATGGACGTTATGCAAGACGCCATGCACGGTAGTCCTCAGGGAGCACAGGTTCCAATGGCCACTGCATCTGGATCTGGGACCATGACACCCCCACAGGAAACTATTAATGTGGTTATGCCCACTCAGTTTCCCTTGGCCCCTCCGGAACGGTTCACTGGTGATCCCAAAACCTATAGAACCTTCGTTAATCAGTGCCGACTCCATTTTCTTTGCCGTCCTACATCTTTTCCTGACCTAACCACAAAAGCAGCATTCGTGCTTTCCCATTTAGGGGGCACAGCTGCTGCTTGGGCTAACCCTTTGTTGGAAACAAATAGCCCTTTGTTGTACGACTGTGACGATCTCTTGGCTGCTATGAGTAAAGTTTTTGACATGCGTTATGCTACTCAAGCCATGGATCTGGAGTTACTTAATCTACAACAAGGCAATCAACCTCTTTTGCCTTACATTGCCCGGTTCAATCAACTAACGGCCGAAACTCAATGGCCTGACGGCAAGAAAACGGCTGTTTTCTACAAGGGTCTTTCAGAAGAACTGAAAGATGCCTTATCTACAGTTCCGGTGGTTCCTACGGGATTCACAGAGCTGCTCGATTTGGTTTTACAAATCGATGCCCGAAGGAATGCTCGGAAAGGAGAGAAAAAGCCCTTCATGCAAGCCTCGGGGCGTTCAGAGACACCGGCAGTCCTCTCGAACGACCCCGAACCCATGCAGATTGGCGTCGTGAGAGGCCGTTTGTCCAATGCAGAACGAGAGAACCGAAGAAAGAACCATTTATGTATGTATTGCGGTTCATCCGAGCATTTATTGGCGACATGTCCTAAAAAACCCATCAAGCGTTCGGGAAACGCCAAAACTCGACAATAGCAGGAGTCCCTATGTCGAGTGTTTCATCGGACTCCAGTACCATTCATAAACACGCACCCGTAATTGTTGAGGTGACGTTACGTTGTGGGGAACGAGAATTGGTTTCCAAGGCCATGGTTGATTCCGGAGCCACCAACAATTACATAGACATCACATATGCCAAGAACTGTTCCATACCCCTTGTAAACAAAAACAAACCTGAAACGGTTATTACCGTGGACGGATCTGTTTTGACTTCGGGTATGGTAACCCAGGAGACGGTATCTGTTCAGATGACATTATCGAATAACCATTCGGAAGAAATCATCTTCGATGTCATAGCTGCTCCGCAGTACGAGATCATACTTGGTCTTGCATGGTTAACCCTTCATAATCCCGCCGTTGACTGGGTTTCGGGATTGCTCCAGTATCCTTCGAATCATTGCAATGAACATTGCTTCACCAGTCAGGAGGTGTCAATCAAGCAACACATATTGGCCTCTATGGTGGGAGCTTCAACTATCAGCGTGGTACATCAAAGCGACGCTACCATACCATGCGAATACGCTGAGTATGCTGATGTCTTTGACAAGGGCCAGGCAGAACAATTGCCTCCCCATCGACAGTACGACTGTCCTATTGAACTAATTCCTGGTGCCAAAATCCCTACAGGTCGTTTATATTCACTGACCCCAAAAGAAGACGTTGTGTTGAAAGAATACATTGACAAAGCTTTGGCGATGGGTTTCATACGGCCATCACAATCACCTGCTGCGTCTCCTCTATTCTTTGTTCCGAAGAAAGAGGGAGATCTAAGGCCTTGTATTGACTACAGGGCACTTAACGACATTACCATAAAAAACCAATATCCTTTACCACTGATAAACGTTCTATTGGATCAATTAGGTACCTCCAGTTACTTCACCAAATTGGACTTGCGAGGAGCATACAATTTAGTTCGCATTCGTGAAGGCGACGAATGGAAGACCGCTTTCAAGACGCGGTATGGTCTTTACGAGTATTTAGTGATGCCTTTTGGTCTGTGCAACGCTCCCGCCACTTTTCAATTCTTCATGAATGATATATTCAGGGACATAATGGACCAGTTCGTGGTGATTTATCTGGATGACATCCTGATCTATTCATCATCTTTTTCGGAACACGTCAAACACGTTTCTACAGTTCTACAAAGACTCAGGGAGAACCTTCTTTATGTGAAAGCCGAGAAATGCGTCTTTCATTCACAGGAAGTGGAATTCCTGGGCTATGACATTACCAATCTAGGTGCTCGAATGAGCCGTTCCAAGGTGAAGGCCATATTGCATTGGCCGGTTCCGCACAATGTCAAGTCATTACAGTCTTTCTTAGGCTTTGCGAATTTTTATCGTAGATTTATTCATTCCTTCTCCAAAACAGTAGCCCCTTTGACGGCCTTAACTAGTTCTAAAGTTCCTTTCTGTTGGAACCCAAATGCCCAAGCATCATTCGAAAAGTTGAAAGAGGCATTTACCACTGCACCCGTGCTTCAACATCCAGATCCAGATCGCCAGTTTATCGTTGAAGCGGATGCATCCAGTGTCGCTACTGGAGCGGTACTCTCACAAGTTTGCACAGAAACCAAGGAGGAGCACCCAGTGGCTTTCTTCTCTCTCTACCCCATATGAACGGAACTACACCGTCACTGAGCGGGAACTGCTGGCTATAAAGGATGCCTTCCGAGAATGGCGTCACCATCTTCTTGGGGCCAAACATCAGGTGTTAGTGTACTCTGACCATAGAAATCTTCAAGCATTCAAATCCATGGAATGCCTTACGGCCCGACAGGCCAGATGGCATGTCTTTTTTGCCCCATACGATTTCCAGGTCACATATCGTCCTGCCCGAGAACACGTTAAGTCGGACGCATTGTCCCGTATGAGTGAAGAGGCGAAGGAAGAAGCACAAGTACAGAATCAGTTGTTGGCAGATCATGTAATATGTAGTTGTTCTGTTCAACCATCCTTAAAAACCGAAGTACAAGAGTGGGTGAAAAGTCATCCACAAGTTATCCAGGATATGAATCTGGACGTACATAATGGTTTACCATTCACACAAGGAGTGCTCTACCTACCGACGTCTTCAACGCGGAATAAAGCCCTCAAGTGGAATCATGATTCCTTGATCGCAGCCCATCCTGGACGGAAGAAGACACTAGAACTACTCAAAAGATGGTGCTGGTGGCCGTCCATGTAAAAAGATGTCATAGATCATGTATCTACTTGTTCTGTATGCATCCAATGTAAAAGCACTCCTGGTAAACCAGTGGGTTTACTCCAGTCCCTACCTGTCCCTAACAAACCATGGGACATGATATCTATGGACTTTGTGGTAGAACTCCCACCAAACCAGGAGTTCGATACCATATGGGTTGTAGTGGATTATTTCACTAAATTGGCTCTTTTTGTTCCCTGTAATGGTTTACCAACCGCTGCTGTTCTGGCTGACCTATTCATCCAACATATATTTCGTTTCTTTGGTCTACCGTCAGTAATCATTACAGACAGGGGCTCACAGTTTGCGTCACGCTTTTGGAGAGCACTAACCTCTGCATTACTGATTGATGATAGGATGTCCAGTGCTTATCACCCTCAAACTGATGGACAGACCGAAAGAGTCAACTGCACTATGGAACAATATCTGCGGTGTCTGTGTCTGCAGTACCAATCGGATTGGCTCACGGTCCTGCCGGCAGCTGAATTCGCCTATAACAACTCCTATCATAGTGCCATAGGCACTTCACCGTTCTATGCGCTTTATGGACAGCACCCTGGATCAATACCTTTGGATTCCAGCTTGTCTTTGGATACTCCTGCCGCAGGCCGTACCTTTCGTGATCTGAAGAAATTACAGAGGAAGGTGAAGCAGCAATTGGAGCAGGCTAAAAGACGCGACAAGTTCTATGCCGATGCTCATAGAATATCCGCACCTGTCTACAAGGCTGGTATGAAAGTATGGCTGTCCTCTAAGCACTTGAGAATCCCGGGCAAAAAGAAATTATTGCCTAAATACATTGGTCCGTATATAGTGCTCCAAGTAATTAATCCGGCTGCTGTCCGTCTGGCTTTGCCACAACGATGGCGAGTGCATCCCGTATTCCACGTGTCACTCATTAAGCCATGTTCTGAAGCTACTAGATTGCCTGTGCGGCCTGTTGCGATTTCTGTGCTGGGTTCGGATGAATACGAGGTACAGGACATACTGGATATGAGACTACGTTCTGGTAGGCCGTTGTATCTGGTGGACTGGAAGGGCTATGGTCCCGAAGATAGATCCTGGGAACCTCTTTCTAATATTCATGCTCCTGCTTTATTGAAGCGTTTTCACACGAGAAGGGGAGAGGTTGCCCCTTTGGGGGATGGCACTGTCATGCATGCTGGACGTGGTCCTACCTCCTACGCTCGTAGAACAGCTAGACCGTTCTATTCCAAATGGCGGTTGTTCGACACGTTGCCGGGAAAACGACGTTTGCACTTTTCACGTCGCTAACTCACGTGTATTCTGCTTCGTCACGTGAACTACGGCATTGCATATTTAAGCAGCGTGGAAACTTCACTCGCTGCTTCTGATCGAATCATTTGGCGTTGTGTAGCTGAACCTCCGGTCTGCATCCTTGCTGGTTACTACAGCTACCTTTTTGGCCTTCTATAGCGTGTTTTCCGCCACACGCTGATTCCTGGAGCTGTTTGGTTGCGTGTAAATCCACACGTTGTCTTCAAACGCGGCCGGCCTGGGCTGCGTGAATCCTGTTCGCGTGTAATTCCACACGCGCACGCTATCTTCAAACGCGGCTGGCCTGGGCTGCGTGAATCCTGTTCGCGTGTAATTCCGCACGCGCACGCTATCTTCAAACGCGGCTGGCCTGGGCTGCGTGAATCCTGTTCGCGTGTAAATCCACACGCGCACGCTATCTTCAAACGCGGCTGGCCTGGGCTGCGTGAATCCTGTTCGCGTGTAAATCCACACGCGCACGCTATCTTCAAACGCGGCTGGCCTGGGCTGCGTGAATCCTGTTCGCGTGTAAATCCACACGCGCACGCTATCTTCAAGCGCTGCTGGCCTGGACTGCGTGAATCCTGCTCGCGTGTAAATCCACACGCGCACGCTATCTTCAAGCGCTGCTGGCCTGGACTGCGTGAATCCTGCTCGCGTGTAAATCCACACGCGCACGCTATCTTCAAGTACGACTGGCCTGGACTGCGTGAATCCTGCTCGCGTGTAAATCCACACGCGTATGCTATCTTCAAGCGCTGCTGGCCTGGACTGCGTGGATCCTGCTCGCGTGTAAATCCACACGCATATGTTGTCTTCAAGCGCTGCTGGCCTGGACTGCCTGAATCCTAATCGCGTGTAAATCCACACGCACACGCTCTTTTCTTCGCGGCTGTCCAGAACCGCGTGTACTTTGTTTATACCCTAAAAGGAGCGCTATTTCCAACTCCTGCACCTGTGTTATTAACAGGGGGATTGATTCACTTCTATACTTTACACTACGTGGAAAGGAAACTTTCAAGGATAATTGGAAGGTGACAGTGAACAGTACTTTGGACGCTATCCTGTGGTGCATCAACCCGGTATCTAGCGTGAGCCTCGTTCCGTTCGGGATAAGTCTCCCTTACTAATCTTCCCTTCCTTGTCGTTTGTTCTACCTTGGATTCCGCAAGAGACTCTGCTGGATTCATCTGCCCTAGACTCAAGGTCAGTGTGTGCATTCATGACATTTCCTATTCCATCATACCCAGGTTGGGACAGTTATTCATGATACTTTATTTTGTTCTAGGCTGACTTCTTATACCTTACCCACGCCCTTTCCAGTGATCCATCGCTCTGCCTGTTTTACCAGTCAGAGAGTTGTATCATTTGGAAGGTCTTAATTTGACTTCACAACTATCAAAACGCGTGAACAGGGATCCGGAAGACCCTACCACCTGTATCCTTTTAAGTACCGTATCCTTTTCAGTTAATACTTTGGTGCTTTCTGACACTCCTAGAGGGGGAATAGTTGGACTCTGCAGGTGGCATCAGTAGCCTGAGGGGGCAGTTACCTCCTAGAGGGGGAATATACCTTCTAGAGGGGGAATAGTTGGACCCTGCAGGTGGCATCAGTAGACCGAGGGGGCGGTTACATCCTAGAGGGGGAATAGTTGGTCCCTGCAGGTGGCATCAGTAGCCTGAGGGGGGCAGTTACCTCCTGGAGGGGGAATAGTTGGACCCTGCAGGTGGCGTCAGTAGCCCGAGGGGGCAGTTACCTCCTAGAGGGGGAATAGTTGGACCCTGCAGGTGGCATCAGTAAACTGGGGGTGCAGTTACTCCGTGGACCCTGCAGGTGGCATCAGTAGCCTGAGGGGGCAGTTACCTCCTAGAGGGGGAATAGTTGGACCCTGCAGGTGGCATCAGTAGCCCGAAGGGGCAGTTACCTCCTAGAGGGGGAATAGTTGGACCCTGCTGGTGACATCAGTAGCTTGAGGGGGGCAGTTACCTCCTAGAGGGGGAATAGTTGGACCCTGCAGGTGGCATCAGTATCCCGAGGGGGCAGTTACCTCCTAGAGGGGGAATAGTTGGTCCCTGCAGGTGGCATCAGTAGCCTGAGGAGGGTAGTTACATCCTAAAGGGGGAATAGTGGGACCCTGCAGGTGGCATCAGTATCCCGAGGGGGCAGTTACCTCCTAGAGGGGGAATAGTTGGACCCTGCAGGTGGCATCAGTAGCCTGAGGGGGCAGCTACCTCCTAGAGGGGGAATAGTTGGTCCCTGCAGGTGGCATCAGTAGCCTGAGGAGGGTAGTTACCTCCTAGAGGGGGAATAGTTGGACCCTGCAGGTGGCATCAGTATCCCAAGGGGGCAGTTACCGCCTAGAGGGGGAATAGTTGGACCCTGCAGGTGGCATCAGTAGCCTGAGGGGGCAGCTACCTCCTAGAGGGGGAATAGTTGGTCCCTGCAGGTGGCATCAGTAGCCTGAGGAGGGTAGTTACCTCCTAGAGGGGGAATAGTTGGTCCCTGCAGGTGGCATCAGTAGCCTGAGGAGGGTAGTTACCTCCTAGAGGGGGGAATAGTTGGACCCTGCAGGTGGCATCAGTAGCCTGAGGGGGCAGTTACCTCCTAGAGGGGGAATAGTTGGACCCTGCAGGTGGCATCAGTAGCCTGAAGGGGCAGTTACCTCCTAGAGGGGGAATATTTGGACCCTGCAGGTGGCATCAGTAGCCTGAGGAGGGTAGTTACCTCCTAGAGGGGGAATAGTTGGACCCTGCAGGTGGCATCAGTAGCCTGAGGGGGCAGTTACCTCCTAGAGGGGGAATAGTTGGACCCTGTAGGTGGCACCAGTAGCCTGAGAGGGCAGTTACCTTCTACAGGGGGAATAGCTGGACCCTGCTGGTGGCATCAGTAGCCTGAGGTGGGCAGTTACCTCCTCGAGGGGGAATAGTTGGGGGCAGTTACATCCTAGAGGGGGAATAGTTGGACCCTGCGGGTGGCATCAGTAGCCTGAGGTGGGCAGTTACCTCCTCGAGGGGGAATAGTTGGGGGCAGTTACATCCTAGAGGGGGAATAGTTGGACCCTGCGGGTGGCATCAGTAGCCTGAGGGGGCAGCTACCTCCTAGAGGGGGAATAGTTGGTCCCTGCAGGTGGCATCAGTAGCCTGAGGAGGGTAGTTACCTCCTAGAGGGGGAATAGTTGGTCCCTGCAGGTGGCATCAGTAGCCTGAGGAGGGTAGTTACCTCCTAGAGGGGGGAATAGTTGGACCCTGCAGGTGGCATCAGTAGCCTGAGGGGGCAGTTACCTCCTAGAGGGGGAATAGTTGGACCCAGCAGGTGGCATCAGTAGCCTGAGGGGACAGTTACCTCCTAGAGGGGGAATATTTGGACCCTGCAGGCGGCATCAGTAGCCTGAGGAGGGTAGTTACCTCCTAGAGGGGGAATAGTTGGACCCTGCAGGTGGCATCAGTAGCCTGAGGGGGCAGTTACCTCCTAGAGGGGGAATAGTTGGACCCTGTAGGTGGCACCAGTAGCCTGAGAGGGCAGTTACCTTCTACAGGGGGAATAGCTGGACCCTGCTGGTGGCATCAGTAGCCTGAGGTGGGCAGTTACCTCCTCGAGGGGGAATAGTTGGGGGCAGTTACATCCTAGAGGGGGAATAGTTGGACCCTGCGGGTGGCATCAGTAGCCTGAGGTGGGCAGTTAACTCCTCGAGGGGGAATAGTTGGGGGCAGTTACATCCTAGAGGGGGAATAGTTGGACCCTGCGGGTGGCATCAGTAGCCTGAGGGGGCAGTTACCTCCTAGAGGGGGAATAGTTGGACCCTGCGGGTGGCATCAGTAGCCTGAGGGGGCAGTTACCTCCTAGAGGGGGAATAGTTGGACCCTTCAGGTGGCATCAGTGGCCCGAGGGGGCAGCTACCTCCTAGAGGGGGAATAGTTGGACCCTGCAGGTGGCATCAGTGGCCCGAGGGGGCAGTTACCTCCTAGAGGGGGAATAGGTGGACCCTGCAGGTGGCATCAGTAGCCTGAGGGGGGGGCAGTTACCTCCTAGAGGGGGAATAGTTGGACCCTTCAGGTGGCATCAGTAGCCTGAGGGGGGGCAGTTACCGCCTAGAGGGGGAATAGTTGGACCCTGCAGGTGGCATCAGTAGCCTGAGGGGGCAGTTACCTCCTACAGGGGGAATAGTTGGTCCCTGCTGGTGGCATCAGTAGCCTGAGGGGGCAGTTACCTCCTACATGGGGAATAGTTGGACCCTGCAGGTGGCATCAGTAGCCTGAGGGGGCAGTTACCGTCTACAGGGGGAATAGTCTAGAGGGGGGCAGTTACCTCCTAGAGGGGGAATAGTTGGACCCTGCTGGTGGCATCAGTAGCCTGAGGGGGCAGTTACCTCCTAGAGGGGGAATAGTTGGACCCTGCTGGTGGCATCAGTAGCCTGAGGGGGCAGTTACCTCCTAGAGGGGGAATAGTTGGACCCTGCGGGTGGCATCAGAAGCCTGAGGTGGGCAGTTACCTCCTAGAGGGGGAATAGTTGTAATCTGCGGGTGGCATCAGTAGCTTTGAGGGGGAAGTTACCTCCTAGAGGGGGAATAGTTGGACCCTGCTGGTGGCATCAGAAGCCTGAGGGGGCAGTTACCTCCTAGAGGGGGAATAGTTGGACCTGCGGGTGGCATAAGAAGCCTGAGGGGGGCAGTTACC
Source organism: Ambystoma mexicanum (assembly GCF_040938575.1). NCBI lineage: Eukaryota > Metazoa > Chordata > Amphibia > Caudata > Ambystomatidae > Ambystoma > Ambystoma mexicanum. The sequence goes on from NC_090931.1 coordinate 33,599,624, forward strand.
TCCTAGAGGGGGAATAGTTGGACCTGCGGGTGGCATCAGTAGCCTGAGGGGGGCAGTTACCTCCTAGAGGGGGAATAGTTGGACCCTGCAGGTGGCATCAGTAGCCTGAGGGGGCAGTTACCTCCTAGAGGGGGGAATAGTTGGTCCCTGCAGGTGGCATCAGTAGCCTGAGGGGGCAGTTACCTCCTAGAGGGGGAATAGTTGGACCCTGCAGGTGGCATCAGTAGCCCGAGGGGGCAGTTACCTCCTACAGGGGGAATAGTTGGACCCTGCAGGTGGCATCAGTAGCTTGAGGGGGCAGTTACCTCCTAGAGGGGGAATAGTTGGACCCTGCAGGTGGCATCAGTAGCTTGAGGGGGCAGTTACCTCCTACAGGGGGAATAGTTGGACCCTGGGGGAATAGTTGGACCCTGCTGGTGGCATCAGTAGCCTCAGTAGCCTGAGGGGGGCAGTTACCTCCTAGAGGGGGAATAGTTGGACCCTGCAGGTGGCATCAGTAGCCTGAGGGGGCAGTTACCTCCTAGAGGGGGAATAGTTGGTCCCTGCAGGTGGCATCAGTAGCCTGAGGGGGCAGTTACCTTCTAGAGGGGGAATAGTTGGACCCTGCTGGTGACATCAGTAGCCTGAGGGGGGCAGTTACCTCCTAGAGGGGGAATAGTTGGACCCTGCAGGTGGCATCAGTAGCCTGAGGGGGCAGTTACCTCCTAGAGGAGGAAGAGTTGTAGCCTGAGGGGGCAGTTACCTCCTAGAGGGGGAATAGTTGGACCCTGCAGGTGGCATCAGTAGCCTGAGGGGGCAGTTACCTCCTAGAGGGGGAATAGTTGGACCCTGCTGGTGGCATCAGTAGCCTGAGGGGGCAGTTACCTCCTAGAGGGGGAATAGTTGGACCCTGCAGGTGGCATCAGTAGCCTGAGGGGGCAGTTACCTCCTAGAGGGGGAATAGTTGGACCCTGCTGGTGGCATCAGTAGCCTGAGGGGGCAGTTACCTCCTAGAGGGGGAATAGTTGGACACTGCTGGTGGCATCAGTAACCTGAGGGGGGGCAGTTACATCCTAGAGGGGGAATAGTTGGACCCTGCAGGTGGCATCAGTAGCCTGAGGGGGGCAGTTACCTCCTAGAGGGGGAATAGTTGGACCCTGCAGGTGGCATCAGTAGCCTGAGGGGGCAGTTACGTCCTAGAGGGGGAATAGTTGGACCCTGCGGGTGGCAACAGTAGCCTGAGGGGGGCAGTTACCTCCTAGAGGGGGAATAGTTGGACCCTGCGGGTGGCATCAGTAGCCTGAGGGGGCAGTTACCTCCCAGAGGGGGAATAGTTGGACCCTGCATGTGGCATCAGAAACCTGGGGGTGCAGTTACTCCGTGGACCCTGCAGGTGGCAGTTACCTCCTAGAGGGGGAATAGTTGGACCCTGCAGGTGGCATCAGTAGCCTGAGGGGGCAGTTACCTCCTAGAGGGGGAATAGTTGGACCCGGCAGCTGGCATCAGTAGCCTGAGGGGGCAGTTACCTCCTAGAGGGGGAATAGTTTGACCCTGCAGGTGGCATCAGTAGCCTGAGGGGGCAATTACCTCCTAGAGGGGGAATAGTTGGACCCTGCAGGTGGCATCAGTATCCCAAGGGGGCAGTTACCTCCTAGAGGGGGAATAGTTGGTCCCTGCAGGTGGCATCAGTAGCCTGAGGAGGGTAGTTACCTCCTAGAGGGGGAATAGTTGGACCCTGCAGGTGGCATCAGTAGCCTGAGGGGGCAGTTACCTCCTAGAGGGGGGAATAGTTGGACCCTGTAGGTGGCATCAGTAGCCTGAGGGGGCAGTTACCTCCTAGAGGGGGGAATAGTTGGACCCTGTAGGTGGCATCAGTAGCCTGAGGGGGCAGCTACCTCCTAGAGGGGGAATAGTTGGTCCCTGCAGGTGGCATCAGTAGCCTGAGGAGGGTAGTTACCTCCTAGAGGGGGAATAGTTGGTCCCTGCAGGTGGCATCAGTAGCCCGAGGAGGGTAGTTACCTCCTAGAGGGGGAATAGTTGGACCCTGCAGGTGGCATCAGTAGCCTGAGGGGGCAGTTACCTCCTAGAGGGGGAATAGTTGGACCCGGCAGCTGGCGTCAGTAGCCTGAGGGGGCAGTTACCTCCTAGAGGGGGAATAGTTTGACCCTGCAGGTGGCGTCAGTAGCCTGAGGGGGCAGTTACCTCCTAGAGGGGGAATATTTGGACCCTGCAGGTGGCGTCAGTAGCCTGAGGGGGGCAGTTACCTCCTAGAGGGGGAATACTTGGACCCTGCAGGTGGCGTCAGTAGCATGAGGGGGCAGTTACCTCCTAGAGAGGGAATACTTGGACCCTGCAGGTGGCATTAGTAGCCTGAGGGGTCAGTTACCTCCTACAGGGGGAATAGTTGGACCCTGTAGGTGGCATCAGTAGCCCGAGGGGGCAGTTACCTCCTAGAGGGGGAATAGTTGGTCCCTGCAGGTGGCATCAGTAGCCTGAGGGGGGCAGTTACCTCCTAAAGGGGGAATAGTTGGTCCCTGCAGGGGGCATCAGTAGCCTGAGGGGGCAGTTACCTCCTAGAGGGGGGAATAGTTGGTCCCTACAGGGGGCATCAGTAGCCTGAGGGGGCAGTTACCTCCTAGAGGGGGAATAGTTTGACCCTGCAGGTGGCATCAGTAGCCTGAGGGGGCAGTTACCTCCTAGAGGGGGAATAGTTGGACTCTGCAGGTGGCATCAGTAGCCTGAGGGGGCAGTTACCTCCTAGAGGGGGGATAGTTGGACCCTGCTGGTGGCATCAGTAGCCTGAGGAGGGTAGTTACCTCCTAGAGGGGTAATAGTTGGTCCCTGCAGGTGGCATCAGTAGCCTGAGGAGGGTAGTTACCTCCTAGAGGGGTAATAGTTGGTCCCTGCAGGTGGCATCAGTAGCCTGAGGAGGGTAGTTACCTCCTAGAGGGGGGAATAGTTGGACCCTGCAGGTGGCATCAGTAGCCTGAGGGGGCAGTTACCTCCTAGAGGGGGAATAGTTGGACCCTGCAGGTGGCATCAGTAGCCTGAGGGGGCAGTTACCTCCTAGAGGGGGAATATTTGGACCCTGCAGGTGGCATCAGTAGCCTGAGGAGGGTAGTTACCTCCTAGAAGGGGAATAGTTGGACCCTGCAGGTGGCATCAGTAGCCTGAGGGGGCAGTTACCTCCTAGAGGGGGAATAGTTGGACCCTGTAGGTGGCACCAGTAGCCTGAGAGGGCAGTTACCTTCTACAGGGGGAATAGCTGGACCCTGCTGGTGGCATCAGTAGCCTGAGGTGGGCAGTTACCTCCTTGAGGGGGAATAGTTGGGGGCAGTTACATCCTAGAGGGGGAATAGTTGGACCCTGCGGGTGGCATCAGTAGCCTGAGGTGGGCAGTTACCTCCTCGAGGGGGAATAGTTGGGGGCAGTTACATCCTAGAGGGGGAATAGTTGGACCCTGCGGGTGGCATCAGTAGCCTGAGGTGGGCAGTTACCTCCTCGAGGGGGAATAGTTGGGGGCAGTTACATCCTAGAGGGGGAATAGTTGGACCCTGCGGGTGGCATCAGTAGCCTGAGGTGGGCAGTTACCTCCTCGAGGGGGAATAGTTGGGGGCAGTTACATCCTAGAGGGGGAATAGTTGGACCCTGCGGGTGGCATCAGTAGCCTGAGGGGGCAGTTACCTCCTAGAGGGGGAATAGTTGGACCCTGCGGGTGGCATCAGTAGCCTGAGGGGGCAGTTACCTCCTAGAGGGGGAATAGTTGGACCCTTCAGGTGGCATCAGTGGCCCGAGGGGGCAGCTACCTCCTAGAGGGGGAATAGGTGGACCCTGCAGGTGGCATCAGTAGCCTGAGGGGGGGCAGTTACCTCCTAGAGGGGGAATAGTTGGACCCTTCAGGTGGCATCAGTAGCCTGAGGGGGGGCAGTTACCGCCTAGAGGGGGAATAGTTGGACCCTGCAGGTGGCATCAGTAGCCTGAGGGGGCAGTTACCTCCTACAGGGGGAATAGTTGGTCCCTGCTGGGGGCATCAGTAGCCTGAGGGGGCAGTTACCTCCTACATGGGGAATAGTTGGACCCTGCAGGTGGCATCAGTAGCCTGAGGGGGCAGTTACCGTCTACAGGGGGAATAGTCTAGAGGGGGGCAGTTACCTCCTAGAGGGGGAATAGTTGGACCCTGCTGGTGGCATCAGTAGCCTGAGGGGGCAGTTACCTCCTAGAGGGGGAATAGTTGGACCCTGCTGGTGGCATCAGAAGCCTGAGGGGGCAGTTACCTCCTAGAGGGGGAATAGTTGGACCCTGCGGGTGGCATCAGAAGCCTGAGGTGGGCAGTTACCTTCTAGAGGGGGAATAGTTGTAATCTGCGGGTGGCATCAGTAGCCTGAGGGGGAAGTTACCTCCTAGAGGGGGAATAGTTGGACCCTGCTGGTGGCATCAGAAGCCTGAGGGGGCAGTTACCTCCTAGAGGGGGAATAGTTGGACCTGCGGGTGGCATAAGAAGCCTGAGGGGGGCAGTTACCTCCTAGAGGGGGAATAGTTGGACCTGCGGGTGGCATCAGTACCCTGAGGGGGGCAGTTACCTCCTAGAGGGGGAATAGTTGGACCCTGCGGGTGGCATCAGTAGCCTGAGGGGGCAGTTACCTCCTAGAGGGGGGAATAGTTGGTCCCTGCAGGTGGCATCAGTAGCCTGAGGGGGCAGTTACCTCCTAGAGGGGGAATAGTTGGACCCTGCAGGTGGCATCAGTAGCCCGAGGGGGCAGTTACCTCCTACAGGGGGAATAGTTGGACCCTGCAGGTGGCATCAGTAGCTTGAGGGGGCAGTTACCTCCTAGAGGGGGAATAGTTGGACCCTGCAGGTGGCATCAGTAGCTTGAGGGGGCAGTTACCTCCTAAATAGTTGGACCCTGGGGGAATAGTTGGACCCTGCTGGTGGCATCAGTAGCCTCAGTAGCCTGAGGGGGGCAGTTACCTCCTAGAGGGGGAATAGTTGGACCCTGCAGGTGGCATCAGTAGCCTGAGGGGGCAGTTACCTCCTAGAGGGGGAATAGTTGGTCCCTGCAGGTGGCATCAGTAGCCTGAGGGGGCAGTTACCTTCTAGAGGGGGAATAGTTGGACCCTGCAGGTGGCATCAGTAGCCTGAGGGGGCAGTTACCTTCTAGAGGGGGAATAGTTGGACCCTGCTGGTGACATCAGTAGCCTGAGGGGGGCAGTTACCTCCTAGAGGGGGAATAGTTGGACCCTGCAGGTGGCATCAGTAGCCTGAGGGGGCAGTTACCTCCTAGAGGGGGACTAGTTGGTCCCTGCAGGTGGCATCAGTAGCCTGAGGGGGGCAGTTACCTCCTAAAGGGGGAATAGTTGGTCCCTGCAGGGGGCATCAGTAGCCTGAGGGGGCAGTTACCTCCTAGAGGGGGAATAGTTTGACCCTGCAGGTGGCATCAGTAGCCTGAGGGGGCAGTTACCTCCTAGAGGGGGAATATACCTTCTAGAGGGGGAATAGTTGGACCCTGCAGGTGGCATCAGTAGACCGAGGGGGCGGTTACATCCTAGAGGGGGAATAGTTGGTCCCTGCAGGTGGCATCAGTAGCCTGAGGGGGGCAGTTACCTCCTGGAGGGGGAATAGTTGGACCCTGCAGGTGGCGTCAGTAGCCCGAGGGGGCAGTTACCTCCTAGAGGGGGAATAGTTGGACCCTGCAGGTGGCATCAGTAAACTGGGGGTGCAGTTACTCCGTGGACCCTGCAGGTGGCATCAGTAGCCTGAGGGGGCAGTTACCTCCTAGAGGGGGAATAGTTGGACCCTGCAGGTGGCATCAGTAGCCCGAGGGGGCAGTTACCTCCTAGAGGGGGAATAGTTGGACCCTGCTGGTGACATCAGTAGCTTGAGGGGGGCAGTTACCTCCTAGAGGGGGAATAGTTGGACCCTGCAGGTGGCATCAGTATCCCGAGGGGGCAGTTACCTCCTAGAGGGGGAATAGTTGGTCCCTGCAGGTGGCATCAGTAGCCTGAGGAGGGTAGTTACATCCTAAAGGGGGAATAGTGGGACCCTGCAGGTGGCATCAGTATCCCGAGGGGGCAGTTACCTCCTAGAGGGGGAATAGTTGGACCCTGCAGGTGGCATCAGTAGCCTGAGGGGGCAGCTACCTCCTAGAGGGGGAATAGTTGGTCCCTGCAGGTGGCATCAGTAGCCTGAGGAGGGTAGTTACCTCCTAGAGGGGGAATAGTTGGACCCTGCAGGTGGCATCAGTATCCCAAGGGGGCAGTTACCGCCTAGAGGGGGAATAGTTGGACCCTGCAGGTGGCATCAGTAGCCTGAGGGGGCAGCTACCTCCTAGAGGGGGAATAGTTGGTCCCTGCAGGTGGCATCAGTAGCCTGAGGAGGGTAGTTACCTCCTAGAGGGGGAATAGTTGGTCCCTGCAGGTGGCATCAGTAGCCTGAGGAGGGTAGTTACCTCCTAGAGGGGGGAATAGTTGGACCCTGCAGGTGGCATCAGTAGCCTGAGGGGGCAGTTACCTCCTAGAGGGGGAATAGTTGGACCCTGCAGGTGGCATCAGTAGCCTGAGGGGGCAGTTACCTCCTAGAGGGGGAATATTTGGACCCTGCAGGTGGCATCAGTAGCCTGAGGAGGGTAGTTACCTCCTAGAGGGGGAATAGTTGGACCCTGCAGGTGGCATCAGTAGCCTGAGGGGGCAGTTACCTCCTAGAGGGGGAATAGTTGGACCCTGTAGGTGGCACCAGTAGCCTGAGAGGGCAGTTACCTTCTACAGGGGGAATAGCTGGACCCTGCTGGTGGCATCAGTAGCCTGAGGTGGGCAGTTACCTCCTCGAGGGGGAATAGTTGGACCCTGCGGGTGGCATCAGTAGCCTGAGGTGGGCAGTTACCTCCTCGAGGGGGAATAGTTGGGGGCAGTTACATCCTAGAGGGGGAATAGTTGGACCCTGCGGGTGGCATCAGTAGCCTGAGGGGGCAGCTACCTCCTAGAGGGGGAATAGTTGGTCCCTGCAGGTGGCATCAGTAGCCTGAGGAGGGTAGTTACCTCCTAGAGGGGGAATAGTTGGTCCCTGCAGGTGGCATCAGTAGCCTGAGGAGGGTAGTTACCTCCTAGAGGGGGAATAGTTGGACCCTGCAGGTGGCATCAGTAGCCTGAGGGGGCAGTTACCTCCTAGAGGGGGAATAGTTGGACCCTGCAGGTGGCATCAGTAGCCTGAGGGGGCAGTTACCTCCTAGAGGGGGAATATTTGGACCCTGCAGGTGGCATCAGTAGCCTGAGGAGGGTAGTTACCTCCTAGAGGGGGAATAGTTGGACCCTGCAGGTGGCATCAGTAGCCTGAGGGGGCAGTTACCTCCTAGAGGGGGAATAGTTGGACCCTGTAGGTGGCACCAGTAGCCTGAGAGGGCAGTTACCTTCTACAGGGGGAATAGCTGGACCCTGCTGGTGGCATCAGTAGCCTGAGGTGGGCAGTTACCTCCTCGAGGGGGAATAGTTGGGGGCAGTTACATCCTAGAGGGGGAATAGTTGGACCCTGCGGGTGGCATCAGTAGCCTGAGGTGGGCAGTTACCTCCTCGAGGGGGAATAGTTGGGGGCAGTTACATCCTAGAGGGGGAATAGTTGGACCCTGCGGGTGGCATCAGTAGCCTGAGGGGGCAGCTACCTCCTAGAGGGGGAATAGTTGGTCCCTGCAGGTGGCATCAGTAGCCTGAGGAGGGTAGTTACCTCCTAGAGGGGGAATAGTTGGTCCCTGCAGGTGGCATCAGTAGCCTGAGGAGGGTAGTTACCTCCTAGAGGGGGGAATAGTTGGACCCTGCAGGTGGCATCAGTAGCCTGAGGGGGCAGTTACCTCCTAGAGGGGGAATAGTTGGACCCAGCAGGTGGCATCAGTAGCCTGAGGGGGCAGTTACCTCCTAGAGGGGGAATATTTGGACCCTGCAGGCGGCATCAGTAGCCTGAGGAGGGTAGTTACCTCCTAGAGGGGGAAAAGTTGGACCCTGCAGGTGGCATCAGTAGCCTGAGGGGGCAGTTACCTCCTAGAGGGGGAATAGTTGGACCCTGTAGGTGGCACCAGTAGCCTGAGAGGGCAGTTACCTTCTACAGGGGGAATAGCTGGACCCTGCTGGTGGCATCAGTAGCCTGAGGTGGGCAGTTACCTCCACGAGGGGGAATAGTTGGGGGCAGTTACATCCTAGAGGGGGAATAGTTGGACCCTGCGGGTGGCATCAGTAGCCTGAGGTGGGCAGTTACCTCCTCGAGGGGGAATAGTTGGGGGCAGTTACATCCTAGAGGGGGAATAGTTGGACCCTGCGGGTGGCATCAGTAGCCTGAGGTGGGCAGTTACCTCCTCGAGGGGGAATAGTTGGGGGCAGTTACATCCTAGAGGGGGAATAGTTGGACCCTGCGGGTGGCATCAGTAGCCTGAGGTGGGCAGTTAACTCCTCGAGGGGGAATAGTTGGGGGCAGTTACATCCTAGAGGGGGAATAGCTGGACCCTGCGGGTGGCATCAGTAGCCTGAGGGGGCAGTTACCTCCTAGAGGGGGAATAGTTGGACCCTGCGGGTGGCATCAGTAGCCTGAGGGGGCAGTTACCTCCTAGAGGGGGAATAGTTGGACCCTTCAGGTGGCATCAGTGGCCCGAGGGGGCAGCTACCTCCTAGAGGGGGAATAGTTGGACCCTGCAGGTGGCATCAGTGGCCCGAGGGGGCAGTTACCTCCTAGAGGGGGAATAGGTGGACCCTGCAGGTGGCATCAGTAGCCTGAGGGGGGGGAAGTTACCTCCTAGAGGGGGAATAGTTGGACCCTTCAGGTGGCATCAGTAGCCTGAGGGGGGGCAGTTACCGCCTAGAGGGGGAATAGTTGGACCCTGCAGGTGGCATCAGTAGCCTGAGGGGGCAGTTACCTCCTACAGGGGGAATAGTTGGTCCCTGCTGGTGGCATCAGTAGCCTGAGGGGGCAGTTACCTCCTACATGGGGAATAGTTGGACCCTGCAGGTGGCATCAGTAGCCTGAGGGGGCAGTTACCGTCTACAGGGGGAATAGTCTAGAGGGGGGCAGTTACCTCCTAGAGGGGGAATAGTTGGACCCTGCTGGTGGCATCAGTAGCCTGAGGGGGCAGTTACCTCCTAGAGGGGGAATAGTTGGACCCTGCTGGTGGCATCAGTAGCCTGAGGGGGCAGTTACCTCCTAGAGGGGGAATAGTTGGACCCTGCGGGTGGCATCAGAAGCCTGAGGTGGGCAGTTACCTCCTAGAGGGGGAATAGTTGTAATCTGCGGGTGGCATCAGTAGCCTGAGGGGGAAGTTACCTCCTAGAGGGGGAATAGTTGGACCCTGCTGGTGGCATCAGAAGCCTGAGGGGGCAGTTACCTCCTAGAGGGGGAATAGTTGGACCTGCGGGTGGCATAAGAAGCCTGAGGGGGGCAGTTACCTCCTAGAGGGGGAATAGTTGGACCTGCGGGTGGCATCAGTAGCCTGAGGGGGGCAGTTACCTCCTAGAGGGGGAATAGTTGGACCCTGCAGGTGGCATCAGTAGCCTGAGGGGGCAGTTACCTCCTAGAGGGGGGAATAGTTGGTCCCTGCAGGTGGCATCAGTAGCCTGAGGGGGCAGTTACCTCCTAGAGGGGGAATAGTTGGACCCTGCAGGTGGCATCAGTAGCCCGAGGGGGCAGTTACCTCCTACAGGGGGAATAGTTGGACCCTGCAGGTGGCATCAGTAGCTTGAGGGGGCAGTTACCTCCTAGAGGGGGAATAGTTGGACCCTGCAGGTGGCATCAGTAGCTTGAGGGGGCAGTTACCTCCTACAGGGGGAATAGTTGGACCCTGGGGGAATAGTTGGACCCTGCTGGTGGCATCAGTAGCCTCAGTAGCCTGAGGGGGGCAGTTACCTCCTAGAGGGGGAATAGTTGGACCCTGCAGGTGGCATCAGTAGCCTGAGGGGGCAGTTACCTCCTAGAGGGGGAATAGTTGGTCCCTGCAGGTGGCATCAGTAGCCTGAGGGGGCAGTTACCTTCTAGAGGGGGAATAGTTGGACCCTGCTGGTGACATCAGTAGCCTGAGGGGGGCAGTTACCTCCTAGAGGGGGAATAGTTGGACCCTGCAGGTGGCATCAGTAGCCTGAGGGGGCAGTTACCTCCTAGAGGAGGAAGAGTTGTAGCCTGAGGGGGCAGTTACCTCCTAGAGGGGGAATAGTTGGACCCTGCAGGTGGCATCAGTAGCCTGAGGGGGCAGTTACCTCCTAGAGGGGGAATAGTTGGACCCTGCTGGTGGCATCAGTAGCCTGAGGGGGCAGTTACCTCCTAGAGGGGGAATAGTTGGACACTGCTGGTGGCATCAGTAGCCTGAGGGGGGGCAGTTACATCCTAGAGGGGGAATAGTTGGACCCTGCAGGTGGCATCAGTAGCCTGAGGGGGGCAGTTACCTCCTAGAGGGGGAATAGTTGGACCCTGCAGGTGGCATCAGTAGCCTGAGGGGGCAGTTACGTCCTAGAGGGGGAATAGTTGGACCCTGCGGGTGGCAACAGTAGCCTGAGGGGGGCAGTTACCTCCTAGAGGGGGAATAGTTGGACCCTGCGGGTGGCATCAGTAGCCTGAGGGGGGCAGTTACCTCCTAGACGGGGAATAGTTGGACCCTGCAGGTGGCATCAGTAGCCTGAGGGGGCAGTTACCTCCCAGAGGGGGAATAGTTGGACCCTGCATGTGGCATCAGAAACCTGGGGGTGCAGTTACTCCGTGGACCCTGCAGGTGGCATCAGTAGCCTGAGGGGGCAGTTACCTCCTAGAGGGGGAATAGTTGGACCCTGCAGGTGGCATCAGTAGCCTGAGGGGGCAGTTACCTCCCAGAGGGGGAATAGTTGGACCCTGCATGTGGCATCAGAAACCTGGGGGTGCAGTTACTCCGTGGACCCTGCAGGTGGCAGTTACCTCCTAGAGGGGGAATAGTTGGACCCTGCAGGTGGCATCAGTAGCCTGAGGGGGCAGTTACCTCCTAGAGGGGGAATAGTTGGACCCGGCAGCTGGCATCAGTAGCCTGAGGGGGCAGTTACCTCCTAGAGGGGGAATAGTTTGACCCTGCAGGTGGCATCAGTAGCCTGAGGGGGCAATTACCTCCTAGAGGGGGAATAGTTGGACCCTGCAGGTGGCATCAGTATCCCAAGGGGGCAGTTACCTCCTAGAGGGGGAATAGTTGGTCCCTGCAGGTGGCATCAGTAGCCTGAGGAGGGTAGTTACCTCCTAGAGGGGGAATAGTTGGACCCTGCAGGTGGCATCAGTAGCCTGAGGGGGCAGTTACCTCCTAGAGGGGGGGAATAGTTGGACCCTGTAGGTGGCATCAGTAGCCTGAGGGGGCAGTTACCTCCTAGAGGGGGGAATAGTTGGACCCTGTAGGTGGCATCAGTAGCCTGAGGGGGCAGCTACCTCCTAGAGGGGGAATAGTTGGTCCCTGCAGGTGGCATCAGTAGCCTGAGGAGGGTAGTTACCTCCTAGAGGGGGAATAGTAGGTCCCTGCAGGTGGCATCAGTAGCCCGAGGAGGGTAGTTACCTCCTAGAGGGGGAATAGTTGGACCCTGCAGGTGGCGTCAGTAGCCTGAGGGGGCAGTTACCTCCTAGAGGGGGAATAGTTGGACCCGGCAGCTGGCGTCAGTAGCCTGAGGGGGCAGTTACCTCCTAGAGGGGGAATAGTTTGACCCTGCAGGTGGCGTCAGTAGCCTGAGGGGGCAGTTACCTCCTAGAGGGGGAATATTTGGACCCTGCAGGTGGCGTCAGTAGCCTGAGGGGGGCAGTTACCTCCTAGAGGGGGAATAGTTGGACCCTGCAGGTGGCGTCAGTAGCCTGAGGGGGCAGTTACCTCCTAGAGAGGGAATACTTGGACCCTGCAGGTGGCATTAGTAGCCTGAGGGGGCAGTTACCTCCTACAGGGGGAATAGTTGGACCCAGCAGGTGGCATCAGTAGCCCGAGGGGGCAGTTACCTCCTAGAGGGGGAATAGTTGGTCCCTGCAGGTGGCATCAGTAGCCTGAGGGGGGCAGTTACCTCCTAAAGGGGGAATAGTTGGTCCCTGCAGGGGGCATCAGTAGCCTGAGGGGGCAGTTACCTCCTAGAGGGGGGAATAGTTGGTGCCTACAGGGGGCATCAGTAGCCTGAGGGGGCAGTTACCTCCTAGAGGGGGAATAGTTTGACCCTGCAGGTGGCATCAGTAGCCTGAGGGGGCAGTTACCTCCTAGAGGGGGAATAGTTGGACTCTGCAGGTGGCATCAGTAGCCTGAGGGGCAGTTACCTCCTAGAGGGGGGATAGTTGGACCCTGCTGGTGGCATCAGTAGCCTGAGGGGGCAGTTACCTCCTAGAGGGGGAATATACCTTCTAGAGGGGGAATAGTTGGACCCTGCAGGTGGCATCAGTAGACCGAGGGGGCGGTTACATCCTAGAGGGGGAATAGTTGGTCCCTGCAGGTGGCATCAGTAGCCTGAGGGGGGCAGTTACCTCCTGGAGGGGGAATAGTTGGACCCTGCAGGTGGCGTCAGTAGCCCGAGGGGGCAGTTACCTCCTAGAGGGGGAATAGTTGGACCCTGCAGGTGGCATCAGTAAACTGGGGGTGCAGTTACTCCGTGGACCCTGCAGGTGGCATCAGTAGCCTGAGGGGGCAGTTACCTCCTAGAGGGGGAATAGTTGGACCCTGCAGGTGGCATCAGTAGCCCGAGGGGGCAGTTACCTCCTAGAGGGGGAATAGTTGGACCCTGCTGGTGACATCAGTAGCTTGAGGGGGGCAGTTACCTCCTAGAGGGGGAATAGTTGGACCCTGCAGGTGACATCAGTATCCCGAGGGGGCAGTTACCTCCTAGAGGGGGAATAGTTGGTCCCTGCAGGTGGCATCAGTAGCCTGAGGAGGGTAGTTACATCCTAGAGGGGGAATAGTGGGACCCTGCAGGTGGCATCAGTATCCCGAGGGGGCAGTTACCTCCTAGAGGGGGAATAGTTGGACCCTGCAGGTGGCATCAGTAGCCTGAGGGGGCAGCTACCTCCTAGAGGGGGAATAGTTGGTCCCTGCAGGTGGCATCAGTAGCCTGAGGAGGGTAGTTACCTCCTAGAGGGGGAATAGTTGGACCCTGCAGGTGGCATCAGTATCCCAAGGGGGCAGTTACCGCCTAGAGGGGGAATAGTTGGACCCTGCAGGTGGCATCAGTAGCCTGAGGGGGCAGCTACCTCTTAGAGGGGGAATAGTTGGTCCCTGCAGGTGGCATCAGTAGCCTGAGGAGGGTAGTTACCTCCTAGAGGGGTAATAGTTGGTCCCTGCAGGTGGCATCAGTAGCCTGAGGAGGGTAGTTACCTCCTAGAGGGGGGAATAGTTGGACCCTGCAGGTGGCATCACTAGCCTGAGGGGGCAGTTACCTCCTAGAGGGGGAATATTTGGACCCTGCAGGTGGCATCAGTAGCCTGAGGAGGGTAGTTACCTCCTAGAGGGGGAATAGTTGGACCCTGCAGGTGGCATCAGTAGCCTGAGGGGGCAGTTACCTCCTAGAGGGGGAATAGTTGGACCCTGTAGGTGGCACCAGTAGCCTGAGAGGGCAGTTACCTTCTACAGGGGGAATAACTGGACCCTGCTGGTGGCATCAGTAGCCTGAGGTGGGCAGTTACCTCCTTGAGGGGGAATAGTTGGGGGCAGTTACATCCTAGAGGGGGAATAGTTGGACCCTGCGGGTGGCATCAGTAGCCTGAGGTGAGCAGTTACCTCCTCGAGGGGGAATAGTTGGGGGCAGTTACATCCTAGAGGGGGAATAGTTGGACCCTGCGGGTGGCATCAGTAGCCTGAGGTGGGCAGTTACCTCCTCGAGGGGGAATAGTTGGGGGCAGTTACATCCTAGAGGGGGAATAGTTGGACCCTGCGGGTGGCATCAGTAGCCTGAGGTGGGCAGTTACCTCCTCGAGGGGGAATAGTTGGGGGCAGTTACATCCTAGAGGGGGAATAGTTGGACCCTGCGGGTGGCATCAGTAGCCTGAGGGGGCAGTTACCTCCTAGAGGGGGAATAGTTGGACCCTGCGGGTGGCATCAGTAGCCTGAGGGGGCAGTTACCTCCTAGAGGGGGAATAGTTGGACCCTTCAGGTGGCATCAGTGGCCCGAGGGGGCAGCTACCTCCTAGAGGGGGAATAATTGGACCCTGCAGGTGGCATCAGTGGCCCGAGGGGGCAGTTACCTCCTAGAGGGGGAATAGGTGGACCCTGCAGGTGGCATCAGTAGCCTGAGGGGGGGCAGTTACCTCCTAGAGGGGGAATAGTTGGACCCTTCAGGTGGCATCAGTAGCCTGAGGGGGGGCAGTTACCGCCTAGAGGGGGAATAGTTGGACCCTGCAGGTGGCATCAGTAGCCTGAGGGGGCAGTTACCTCCTACAGGGGGAATAGTTGGTCCCTGCTGGTGGCATCAGTAGCCTGAGGGGGCAGTTACCTCCTACATGGGGAATAGTTGGACCCTGCAGGTGGCATCAGTAGCCTGAGGGGGCAGTTACCGTCTACAGGGGGAATAGTCTAGAGGGGGGCAGTTACCTCCTAGAGGGGGAATAGTTGGACCCTGCTGGTGGCATCAGTAGCCTGAGGGGGCAGTTACCTCCTAGAGGGGGAATAGTTGGACCCTGCTGGTGGCATCAGAAGCCTGAGGGGGCAGTTACCTCCTAGAGGGGGAATAGTTGGACCCTGCGGGTGGCATCAGAAGCCTGAGGTGGGCAGTTACCTTCTAGAGGGGGAATAGTTGTAATCTGCGGGTGGCATCAGTAGCCTGAGGGGGAAGTTACCTCCTAGAGGGGGAATACTTGGACCCTGCTGGTGGCATCAGAAGCCTGAGGGGGCAGTTACCTCCTAGAGGGGGAATAGTTGGACCTGCGGGTGGCATAAGAAGCCTGAGGGGGGCAGTTACCTCCTAGAGGGGGAATAGTTGGACCTGCGGGTGGCATCAGTACCCTGAGGGGGGCAGTTACCTCCTAGAGGGGGAATAGTTGGACCCTGCGGGTGGCATCAGTAGCCTGAGGGGGCAGTTACCTCCTAGAGGGGGGAATAGTTGGTCCCTGCAGGTGGCATCAGTAGCCTGAGGGGGCAGTTACCTCCTAGAGGGGGAATAGTTGGACCCTGCAGGTGGCATCAGTAGCCCGAGGGGGCAGTTACCTCCTACAGGGGGAATAGTTGGACCCTGCAGGTGGCATCAGTAGCTTGAGGGGGCAGTTACCTCCTAGAGGGGGAATAGTTGGACCCTGCAGGTGGCATCAGTAGCTTGAGGGGGCAGTTACCTCCTAAATAGTTGGACCCTGGGGGAATAGTTGGACCCTGCTGGTGGCATCAGTAGCCTCAGTAGCCTGAGGGGGGCAGTTACCTCCTAGAGGGGGAATAGTTGGACCCTGCAGGTGGCATCAGTAGCCTGAGGGGGCAGTTACCTCCTAGAGGGGGAATAGTTGGTCCCTGCAGGTGGCATCAGTAGCCTGAGGGGGCAGTTACCTTCTAGAGGGGGAATAGTTGGACCCTGCAGGTGGCATCAGTAGCCTGAGGGGGCAGTTACCTTCTAGAGGGGGAATAGTTGGACCCTGCTGGTGACATCAGTAGCCTGAGGGGGGCAGTTACCTCCTAGAGGGGGAATAGTTGGACCCTGCAGGTGGCATCAGTAGCCTGAGGGGGCAGTTACCTCCTAGAGGGGGACTAGTTGGTCCCTGCAGGTGGCATCAGTAGCCTGAGGGGGGCAGTTACCTCCTAAAGGGGGAATAGTTGGTCCCTGCAGGGGGCATCAGTAGCCTGAGGGGGCAGTTAACTCCTAGAGGGGGAATAGTTTGACCCTGCAGGTGGCATCAGTAGCCTGAGGGGGCAGTTACCTCCTAGAGGGGGAATAGTTGGACCCTGCTGGTGGCATCAGTAGCCTGAGGGGGCAGTTACCTCCTAGAGGGGGAATAGTTGGACTCTGCAGGTGTCATCAGTAGCCTGAGGGGGCAGTTACCTCCTAGAGGGGGGATAGTTGGACCCTGCTGGTGGCATCAGTAGCCTGAGGGGGCAGTTACCTCCTAGAGGGGGAATATACCTCCTAGAGGGGGAATAGTTGGACCTTGCAGGTGGCATCAGTAGACCGAGGGGGCGGTTACATCCTAGAGGGGGAATAGTTGGTCCCTGCAGGTGGCATCAGTAGCCTGAGGGGGCAGTTACCTCCTAGAGGGGGAATAGTTGGACCCTGCAGGTGGCATCAGTAGCCCGAGGGTGCAGTTACCTCCTAGAGGGGGAATAGTTGGACCCTGCAGGTGGCGTCAGTAGCCCGAGGGGGCAGTTACCTCCTAGAGGGGGAATAGTTGGACCCTGCAGATGGCGTCAGTAGCCTGAGGGGGCAGTTACCTCCTAGAGGGGGAATAGTTGGACCCTGCAGGTGGCATCAGTAGCCTGAGGGGGGCAGTTACCTTCTAGAGGGGGAATAGTTGGATCCTGCTGGTGACATCAGTAGCCTGAGGGGGGCAGTTACCTCCTACAGGGGGAATAGTTGGACCCTGCAGGTGGCATCAGTAGCTTGAGGGGGCAGTTACCTCCTACAGGGGGAATAGTTGGACCCTGTAGGTGGCATCAGTAGCCCGAGGGGGCAGTTACCTCCTAGAGGGGGAATAGTTGGTCCCTGCAGGTGGCATCAGTAGCCCGAGGGGGGCAGTTACCTCCTAAAGGGGGAATAGTTGGTCCCTGCAGGGGGCATCAGTACCCTGAGGGGGCAGTTACCTCCTAGAGGGGGACTAGTTGGTCCCTGCAGGTGGCATCAGTAGCCTGAGGGGGGCAGTTACCTCCTAAAGGGGGAATAGTTGGTCCCTGCAGGGGGCATCAGTAGCCTGAGGGGGCATTTACCTCCTAGAGGGGGAATAGTTTGACCCTGCAGGTGGCATCAGTAGCCTGAGGGGGCAGTTACCTCCTAGAGGGGGACTAGTTGGTCCCTGCAGGTGGCATCAGTAGCCTGAGGGGGGCAGTTACCTCCTAAAGGGGGAATAGTTGGTCCCTGCAGGGGGCATCAGTAGCCTGAGGGGGCAGTTACCTCCTAGAGGGGGGATAGTTGGACCCTGCTGGTGGCATCAGTAGCCTGAGGGGGCAGTTACCTCCTAGAGGGGGAATATACCTCCTAGAGGGGGAATAGTTGGACCCTGCAGGTGGCATCAGTAGACCGAGGGGGCGGTTACATCCTAGAGGGGGAATAGTTGGTCCCTGCAGGTGGCATCAGTAGCCTGAGGGGGGCAGTTACCTCCTGGAGGGGGAATAGTTGGACCCTGCAGGTGGCGTCAGTAGCCCGAGGGGGCAGTTACCTCCTAGAGGGGGAATAGTTGGACCCTGCAGGTGGCATCAGTAAACTGGGGGTGCAGTTACTCCGTGGACCCTGCAGGTGGCATCAGTAGCCCGAGGGGGCAGTTACCTCCTAGAGGGGGAATAGTTGGACCCTGCTGGTGACATCAGTAGCTTGTGGGGGGCAGTTACCTCCTAGAGGGGGAATAGTTGGACCCTGCAGGTGGCATCAGTATCCCGAGGGGGCAGTTACCTCCTAGAGGGGGAATAGTTGGTCCCTGCAGGTGGCATCAGTAGCCTGAGGAGGGTAGTTACATCCTAGAGGGGGAATAGTGGGACCCTGCAGGTGGCATCAGTATCCCGAGGGGGCAGTTACCTCCTAGAGGGGGAATAGTTGGACCCTGCAGGTGGCATCAGTAGCCTGAGGGGGCAGCTACCTCCTAGAGGGGGAATAGTTGGTCCCTGCAGGTGGCATCAGTAGCCTGAGGAGGGTAGTTACCTCCTAGAGGGGGAATAGTTGGACCCTGCAGGTGGCATCAGTATCCCGAGGGGGCAGTTACCTCCTAGAGGGGGAACAGTTGGACCCTGCAGGTGGCATCAGTAGCCTGAGGGGGCAGCTCCCTCCTAGAGGGGGAATAGTTGGTCCCTGCAGGTGGCATCAGTAGCCTGAGGAGGGTAGTTACCTCCTAGAGGGGGAATAGTTGGTCCCTGCAGGTGGCATCAGTAGCCTGAGGAGGGTAGTTACCTCCTAGAGGGGGGAATAGTTGGACCCTGCAGGTGGCATCAGTAGCCTGAGGGGGCAGTTACCTCCTAGAGGGGGAATAGTTGGACCCAGCAGGTGGCATCAGTAGCCTGAGGGGGCAGTTACCTCCTAGAGGGGGAATATTTGGACACTGCAGGTGGCATCAGTAGCCTGAGGAGGGTAGTTCCCTCCTAGAGGGGGAATAGTTGGACCCTGCAGGTGGCATCAGTAGCCTGAGGGGGCAGTTACCTCCTAGAGGGGGAAAAGTTGGACCCTGTAGGTGGCACCAGTAGCCTGAGGTGGGCAGTTACCTCCTCGAGGGGGAATAGTTGGGGGCAGTTACATCCTAGAGGGGGAATAGTTGGACCCTGCGGGTGGCATCAGTAGCCTGAGGTGGGCGGTTAACTCCTCGAGGGGGAATAGTTGGGGGCAGTTACATCCTAGAGGGGGAATAGTTGGACCCTGCGGGTGGCATCAGTAGCCTGAGGGGGCAGTTACCTCCTAGAGGGGGAATAGTTGGACCCTGCGGGTGGCATCAGTAGCCTGAGGGGGCAGTTACCTCCTAGAGGGGGAATAGTTGGACCCTGCGGGTGGCATCAGTAGCCTGAGGGGGCAGTTACCTCCTAGAGGGGGAATAGTTGGACCCTTCAGGTGGCATCAGTGGCCCGAGGGGGCAGCTACCTCCTAGAGGGGGAATAGTTGGACCCTGCAGGTGGCATCAGTGGCCCGAGGGGGCAGTTACCTCCTAGAGGGGGAATAGGTGGACCCTGCAGGTGGCATCAGGAGCCTGAGGGGGGGGCAGTTACCTCCTAGAGGGGGAATAGTTGGACCCTTCAGGTGGCATCAGTAGCCTGAGGGGGGGCAGTTACCGCCTAGAGGGGGAATAGTTGGACCCTGCAGGTGGCATCAGTAGCCTGAGGGGGCAGTTACCTCCTACAGGGGGAATAGTTGGTCCCTGCTGGTGGCATCAGTAGCCTGAGGGGGCAGTTACCTCCTACATGGGGAATAGTTGGACCCTGCAGGTGGTATCAGTAGCCTGAGGGGGCAGTTACCGTCTACAGGGGGAATAGTCTAGAGGGGGGCAGTTACCTCCTAGAGGGGGAATAGTTGGACCCTGCTGGTGGCATCAGTAGCCTGAGGGGGCAGTTACCTCCTAGAGGGGGAATAGTTGGACCCTGCGGGTGGCATCAGAAGCCTGAGGTGGGCAGTTACCTCCTAGAGGGGGAATAGTTGTAATCTGCGGGTGGCATCAGTAGCCTGAGGGGGAAGTTACCTCCTAGAGGGGGAATAGTTGGACCCTGCTGGTGGCATCAGAAGCCTGAGGGGGCAGTTACCTCCTAGAGGGGGAATAGTTGGACCTGCGGGTGGCATAAGAAGCCTGAGGGGGGCAGTTACCTCCTAGAGGGGGAATAGTTGGACCTGCGGGTGGCATCAGTAGCCTGAGGGGGGCAGTTACCTCCTAGAGGGGGAATAGTTGGACCCTGCGGGTGGCATCAGTAGCCTGAGGGGGCAGTTACCTCCTAGAGGGGGGAATAGTTGGTCCCTGCAGGTGGCATCAGTAGCCTGAGGGGGCAGTTACCTCCTAGAGGGGGAATAGTTGGACCCTGCAGGTGGCATCAGTAGCCCGAGGGGGCAGTTACCTCCTACAGGGGGAATAGTTGGACCCTGCAGGTGGCATCAGTAGCTTGAGGGGGCAGTTACCTCCTAGAGGGGGAATAGTTGGACCCTGCAGGTGGCATCAGTAGCTTGAGGGGGCAGTTACCTCCTACAAGGGGAATAGTTGGACCCTGGGGGAATAGTTGGACCCTGCTGGTGGCATCAGTAGCCTCAGTAGCCTGAGGGGGGCAGTTACCTCCTAGAGGGGGAATAGTTGGACCCTGCAGGTGGCATCAGTAGCCTGAGGGGGCAGTTACCTCCTAGAGGGGGAATAGTTGGTCCCTGCAGGTGGCATCAGTAGCCTGAGGGGGCAGTTACCTTCTAGAGGGGGAATAGTTGGACCCTGCTGGTGACATCAGTAGCCTGAGGGGGGCAGTTACCTCCTAGAGGGGGAATAGTTGGACCCTGCAGGTGGCATCAGTAGCCTGAGGGGGCAGTTACCTCCTAGAGGAGGAAGAGTTGTGGCCTGAGGGGGCAGTTACCTCCTAGAGGGGGAATAGTTGGACCCTGCAGGTGGCATCAGTAGCCTGAGGGGGCAGTTACCTCCTAGAGGGGGAATAGTTGGACCCTGCTGGTGGCATCAGTAGCCTGAGGGGGCAGTTACCTCCTAGAGGGGGAATAGTTGGACACTGCTGGTGGCATCAGTAGCCTGAGGGGGGGCAGTTACATCCTAGAGGGGGAATAGTTGGACCCTGCAGGTGGCATCAGTAGCCTGAGGGGGGCAGTTACCTCCTAGAGGGGGAATAGTTGGACCCTGCAGGTGGCATCAGTAGCCTGAGGGGGCAGTTACGTCCTAGAGGGGGAATAGTTGGACCCTGCGGGTGGCAACAGTAGCCTGAGGGGGGCAGTTACCTCCTAGAGGGGGAATAGGTGGACCCTGCGGGTGGCATCAGTAGCCTGAGGGGGGCAGTTACCTCCTAGACGGGGAATAGTTGGACCCTGCAGGTGGCATCAGTAGCCTGAGGGGGCAGTTACCTCCCAGAGGGGGAATAGTTGGACCCTGCATGTGGCATCAGAAACCTGGGGGTGCAGTTACTCCGTGGACCCTGCAGGTGGCATCAGTAGCCTGAGGGGGCAGTTACCTCCTAGAGGGGGAATAGTTGGACCCTGCAGGTGGCATCAGTAGCCTGAGGGGGCAGTTACCTCCCAGAGGGGGAATAGTTGGACCCTGCATGTGGCATCAGAAACCTGGGGGTGCAGTTACTCCGTGGACCCTGCAGGTGGCATCAGTAGCCTGAGGGGGCAGTTACCTCCTAGAGGGGGAATAGTTGGACCCTGCAGGTGGCATCAGTAGCCTGAGGGGGCAGTTACCTCCTAGAGGGGGAATAGTTGGACACGGCAGCTGGCATCAGTAGCCTGAGGGGGCAGTTACCTCCTAGAGGGGGAATAGTTTGACCCTGCAGGTGGCATCAGTAGCCTGAGGGGGCAATTACCTCCTAGAGGGGGAATACTTGGACCCTGCAGGTGGCATCAGTATCCCAAGGGGGCAGTTACCTCCTAGAGGGGGAATAGTTGGTCCCTGCAGGTGGCATCAGTAGCCTGAGGAGGGTAGTTACCTCCTAGAGGGGGAATAGTTGGACCCTGCAGGTGGCATCAGTAGCCTGAGGGGGCAGTTACCTCCTAGAGGGGGAATAGTTGGACCCGGCAGCTGGCGTCAGTAGCCTGAGGGGGCAGTTACCTCCTAGAGGGGGAATAGTTTGACCCTGCAGGTGGCGTCAGTAGCCTGAGGGGGCAGTTACCTCCTAGAGGGGGAATATTTGGACCCTGCAGGTGGCGTCAGTAGCCTGAGGGGGGCAGTTACCTCCTAGAGGGGGAATACTTGGACCCTGCAGGTGGCGTCAGTAGCCTGAGGGGGCAGTTACCTCCTAGAGAGGGAATACTTGGACCCTGCAGGTGGCATTAGTAGCCTGAGGGGGGCAGTTACCTCCTGGAGGGGGAATAGTTGGACCCTGCAGGTGGCGTCAGTAGCCCGAGGGGGCAGTTACCTCCTAGAGGGGGAATAGTTGGACCCTGCAGGTGGCATCAGTAAACTGGGGGTGCAGTTACTCCGTGGACCCTGCAGGTGGCATCAGTAGCCTGAGGGGGCAGTTACCTCCTAGAGGGGGAATAGTTGGACCCTGCAGGTGGCATCAGTAGCCCGAGGGGGCAGTTACCTCCTAGAGGGGGAATAGTTGGACCCTGCTGGTGACATCAGTAGCTTGAGGGGGGCAGTTACCTCCTAGAGGGGGAATAGTTGGACCCTGCAGGTGGCATCAGTATCCCGAGGGGGCAGTTACCTCCTAGAGGGGGAATAGTTGGTCCCTGCAGGTGGCATCAGTAGCCTGAGGAGGGTAGTTACATCCTAGAGGGGGAATAGTGGGACCCTGCAGGTGGCATCAGTATCCCGAGGGGGCAGTTACCTCCTAGAGGGGGAATAGTTGGACCCTGCAGGTGGCATCAGTAGCCTGAGGGGGCAGCTACCTCCTAGAGGGGGAATAGTTGGACCCTGCAGGTGGCATCAGTAGCCTGAGGGGGAAGTTACCTCCTAGAGGGGGAATAGTTGGACCCTGCAGGTGGCATCAGTATCCCAAGGGGGCAGTTACCGCCTAGAGGGGGAATAGTTGGACCCTGCAGGTGGCATCAGTAGCCTGAGGGGGCAGCTACCTCCTAGAGGGGGAATAGTTGGTCCCTGCAGGTGGCATCAGTAGCCTGAGGAGGGTAGTTACCTCCTAGAGGGGGAATAGTTGGTCCCTGCAGGTGGCATCAGTAACCTGAGGAGGGTAGTTACCTCCTAGAGGGGGGAATAGTTGGACCCTGCAGGTGGCATCAGTAGCCTGAGGGGGCAGTTACCTCCTAGAGGGGGAATAGTTGGACCCTGCAGGTGGCATCAGTAGCCTGAGGGGGCAGTTACCTCCTAGAGGGGGAATATTTGGACCCTGCAGGTGGCATCAGTAGCCTGAGGAGGGTAGTTACCTCCTAGAGGGGGAATAGTTGGACCCTGCAGGTGGCATCAGTAGCCTGAGGGGGCAGTTACCTCCTAGAGGGGGAATAGTTGGACCCTGTAGGTGGCACCAGTAGCCTGAGAGGGCAGTTACCTTCTACAGGGGGAATAGCTGGACCCTGCTGGTGGCATCAGTAGCCTGAGGTGGGCAGTTACCTCCTCGAAGGGGGAATAGTTGGGGGCAGTTACATCCTAGAGGGGGAATAGTTGGACCCTGCGGGTGGCATCAGTAGCCTGAGGTGGGCAGTTACCTCCTCGAGGGGGAATAGTTGGGGGCAGTTACATCCTAGAGGGGGAATAGTTGGACCCTGCGGGTGGCATCAGTAGCCTGAGGTGGGCAGTTACCTCCTCGAGGGGGAATAGTTGGGGGCAGTTACATCCTAGAGGGGGAATAGTTGGACCCTGCGGGTGGCATCAGTAGCCTGAGGTGGGCAGTTACCTCCTCGAGGGGGAATAGTTGGGGGCAGTTACATCCTAGAGGGGGAATAGTTGGACCCTGCGGGTGGCATCAGTAGCCTGAGGGGGCAGTTACCTCCTAGAGGGGGAATAGTTGGACCCTGCGGGTGGCATCAGTAGCCTGAGGGGGCAGTTACCTCCTAGAGGGGGAATAGTTGGACCCTTCAGGTGGCATCAGTGGCCCGAGGGGGCAGCTACCTCCTAGAGGGGGAATAATTGGACCCTGCAGGTGGCATCAGTGGCCCGAGGGGGCAGTTACCTCCTAGAGGGGGAATAGGTGGACCCTGCAGGTGGCATCAGTAGCTTGAGGGGGGGCAGTTACCTCCTAGAGGGGGAATAGTTGGACCCTTCAGGTGGCATCAGTAGCCTGAGGGGGGGCAGTTACCTCCTAGAGGGGGAATAGTTGGACCCTGCAGGTGGCATCAGTAGCCTGAGGGGGCAGTTACCTCCTACAGGGGGAATAGTTGGTCCCTGCTGGTGGCATCAGTAGCCTGAGGGGGCAGTTACCTCCTACATGGGGAATAGTTGGACCCTGCAGGTGGCATCAGTAGCCTGAGGGGGCAGTTACCGTCTACAGGGGGAATAGTCTAGAGGGGGGCAGTTACCTCCTAGAGGGGGAATAGTTGGACCCTGGGGGAATAGTTGGACCCTGCTGGTGGCATCAGTAGCCTCAGTAGCCTGAGGGGGGCAGTTACCTCCTAGAGGGGGAATAGTTGGACCCTGCAGGTGGCATCAGTAGCCTGAGGGGGCAGTTACCTCCTAGAGGGGGAATAGTTGGTCCCTGCAGGTGGCATCAGTAGCCTGAGGGGGCAGTTACCTTCTAGAGGGGGAATAGTTGGACCCTGCAGGTGGCATCAGTAGCCTGAGGGGGCAGTTACCTTCTAGAGGGGGAATAGTTGGACCCTGCTGGTGACATCAGTAGCCTGAGGGGGGCAGTTACCTCCTAGAGGGGGAATAGTTGGACCCTGCAGGTGGCATCAGTAGCCTGAGGGGGCAGTTACCTCCTAGAGGGGGAAGAGTTGTAGCCTGAGGGGGCAGTTACCTCCTAGAGGGGGAATAGTTGGACCCTGCAGGTGGCATCAGTAACCTGAGGGGGCAGTTACCTCCTAGAGGGGGAATAGTTGGACCCTGCTGGTGGCATCAGTAGCCTGAGGGGGCAGTTACCTCCTAGAGGGGGAATAGTTGGACCCTGCAGGTGGCATCAGTAGCCTGAGGGGGCAGTTACCTCCTAAAGGGGGAATAGTTGGACACTGCTGGTGGCATCAGTAGCCTGAGGGGGGGGGCAGTTACATCCTAGAGGGGGAATAGTTGGACCCTGGAGGTGGCATCAGTAGCCTGAGGGGGCAGTTACCTCCTAGAGGGGGAATAGTTGGACCCTTCAGGTGGCATCAGTGGCCCGAGGGGGCAGCTACCTCCTAGAGGGGGAATAATTGGACCCTGCAGGTGGCATCAGTGGCCCGAGGGGGCAGTTACCTCCTAGAGGGGGAATAGGTGGACCCTGCAGGTGGCATCAGTAGCCTGAGGGGGGGCAGTTACCTCCTAGAGGGGGAATAGTTGGACCCTTCAGGTGGCATCAGTAGCCTGAGGGGGGGCAGTTACCTCCTAGAGGGGGAATAGTTGGACCCTGCAGGTGGCATCAGTAGCCTGAGGGGGCAGTTACCTCCTACAGGGGGAATAGTTGGTCCCTGCTGGTGGCATCAGTAGCCTGAGGGGGCAGTTACCTCCTACATGGGGAATAGTTGGACCCTGCAGGTGGCATCAGTAGCCTGAGGGGGCAGTTACCGTCTACAGGGGGAATAGTCTAGAGGGGGGCAGTTACCTCCTAGAGGGGGAATAGTTGGACCCTGGGGGAATAGTTGGACCCTGCTGGTGGCATCAGTAGCCTCAGTAGCCTGAGGGGGGCAGTTACCTCCTAGAGGGGGAATAGTTGGACCCTGCAGGTGGCATCAGTAGCCTGAGGGGGCAGTTACCTCCTAGAGGGGGAATAGTTGGTCCCTGCAGGTGGCATCAGTAGCCTGAGGGGGCAGTTACCTTCTAGAGGGGGAATAGTTGGACCCTGCAGGTGGCATCAGTAGCCTGAGGGGGCAGTTACCTTCTAGAGGGGGAATAGTTGGACCCTGCTGGTGACATCAGTAGCCTGAGGGGGGCAGTTACCTCCTAGAGGGGGAATAGTTGGACCCTGCAGGTGGCATCAGTAGCCTGAGGGGGCAGTTACCTCCTAGAGGGGGAAGAGTTGTAGCCTGAGGGGGCAGTTACCTCCTAGAGGGGGAATAGTTGGACCCTGCAGGTGGCATCAGTAGCCTGAGGGGGCAGTTACCTCCTAGAGGGGGAATAGTTGGACCCTGCTGGTGGCATCAGTAGCCTGAGGGGGCAGTTACCTCCTAGAGGGGGAATAGTTGGACCCTGCAGGTGGCATCAGTAGCCTGAGGGGGCAGTTACCTCCTAGAGGAGGAAGAGTTGTGGCCTGAGGGGGCAGTTACCTCCTAGAGGGGGAATAGTTGGACCCTGCAGGTGGCATCAGTAGCCTGAGGGGGCAGTTACCTCCTAGAGGGGGAATAGTTGGACCCTGCTGGTGGCATCAGTAGCCTGAGGGGGCAGTTACCTCCTAGAGGGGGAATAGTTGGACACTGCTGGTGGCATCAGTAGCCTGAGGGGGGGCAGTTACATCCTAGAGGGGGAATAGTTGGACCCTGCAGGTGGCATCAGTAGCCTGAGGGGGGCAGTTACCTCCTAGAGGGGGAATAGTTGGACCCTGCAGGTGGCATCAGTAGCCTGAGGGGGCAGTTACGTCCTAGAGGGGGAATAGTTGGACCCTGCGGGTGGCAACAGTAGCCTGAGGGGGGCAGTTACCTCCTAGAGGGGGAATAGGTGGACCCTGCGGGTGGCATCAGTAGCCTGAGGGGGGCAGTTACCTCCTAGACGGGGTATAGTTGGACCCTGCAGGTGGCATCAGTAGCCTGAGGGGGCAGTTACCTCCCAGAGGGGGAATAGTTGGACCCTGCATGTGGCATCAGAAACCTGGGGGTGCAGTTACTCCGTGGACCCTGCAGGTGGCATCAGTAGCCTGAGGGGGCAGTTACCTCCTAGAGGGGGAATAGTTGGACCCTGCAGGTGGCATCAGTAGCCTGAGGGGGCAGTTACCTCCCAGAGGGGGAATAGTTGGACCCTGCATGTGGCATCAGAAACCTGGGGGTGCAGTTACTCCGTGGACCCTGCAGGTGGCATCAGTAGCCTGAGGGGGCAGTTACCTCCTAGAGGGGGAATAGTTGGACCCTGCAGGTGGCATCAGTAGCCTGAGGGGGCAGTTACCTCCTAGAGGGGGAATAGTTGGACACGGCAGCTGGCATCAGTAGCCTGAGGGGGCAGTTACCTCCTAGAGGGGGAATAGTTTGACCCTGCAGGTGGCATCAGTAGCCTGAGGGGGCAATTACCTCCTAGAGGGGGAATACTTGGACCCTGCAGGTGGCATCAGTATCCCAAGGGGGCAGTTACCTCCTAGAGGGGGAATAGTTGGTCCCTGCAGGTGGCATCAGTAGCCTGAGGAGAGTAGTTACCTCCTAGAGGGGGAATAGTTGGACCCTGCAGGTGGCATCAGTAGCCTGAGGGGGCAGTTACCTCCTAGAGGGGGGAATAGTTGGACCCTGTAGGTGGCATCAGTAGCCTGAGGGGGCAGTTACCTCCTAGAGGGGGGAATAGTTGGACCCTGTAGGTGGCATCAGTAGCCTGAGGGGGCAGCTACCTCCTAGAGGGGGAATAGTTGGTCCCTGCAGGTGGCATCAGTAGCCTGAGGAGGGTAGTTACCTCCTAGAGGGGGAATAGTTGGTCCCTGCAGGTGGCATCAGTAGCCTGAGGAGGGTAGTTACCTCCTAGAGGGGGAATAGTTGGTCCCTGCAGGTGGCATCAGTAGCCCGAGGAGGGTATTTACCTCCTAGAGGGGGAATAGTTGGACCCTGCAGGTGGCGTCAGTAGCCTGAGGGGGCAGTTACCTCCTAGAGGGGGAATAGTTGGACCCGGCAGCTGGCGTCAGTAGCCTGAGGGGGCAGTTACCTCCTAGAGGGGGAATAGTTTGACCCTGCAGGTGGCGCCAGTAGCCTGAGGGGGCAGTTACCTCCTAGAGGGGGAATATTTGGACCCTGCAGGTGGCGTCAGTAGCCTGAGGGGGGCAGTTACCTCCTAGAGGGGGAATACTTGGACCCTGCAGGTGGCGTCAGTAGCCTGAGGGGGCAGTTACCTCCTAGAGAGGGAATACTTGGACCCTGCAGGTGGCATTAGTAGCCTGAGGGGGGCAGTTACCTCCTGGAGGGGGAATAGTTGGACCCTGCAGGTGGCGTCAGTAGCCCGAGGGGGCAGTTACCTCCTAGAGGGGGAATAGTTGGACCCTGCAGGTGGCATCAGTAAACTGGGGGTGCAGTTACTCCGTGGACCCTGCAGGTGGCATCAGTAGCCTGAGGGGGCAGTTACCTCCTAGAGGGGGAATAGTTGGACCCTGCAGGTGGCATCAGTAGCCCGAGGGGGCAGTTACCTCCTAGAGGGGGAATAGTTGGACCCTGCTGGTGACATCAGTAGCTTGAGGGGGGCAGTTACCTCCTAGAGGGGGAATAGTTGGACCCTGCAGGTGGCATCAGTATCCCGAGGGGGCAGTTACCTCCTAGAGGGGGAATAGTTGGTCCCTGCAGGTGGCATCAGTAGCCTGAGGAGGGTAGTTACATCCTAGAGGGGGAATAGTGGGACCCTGCAGGTGGCATCAGTATCCCGAGGGGGCAGTTACCTCCTAGAGGGGGAATAGTTGGACCCTGCAGGTGGCATCAGTAGCCTGAGGGGGCAGCTACCTCCTAGAGGGGGAATAGTTGGACCCTGCAGGTGGCATCAGTAGCCTGAGGGGGAAGTTACCTCCTAGAGGGGGAATAGTTGGACCCTGCAGGTGGCATCAGTATCCCAAGGGGGCAGTTACCGCCTAGAGGGGGAATAGTTGGACCCTGCAGGTGGCATCAGTAGCCTGAGGGGGCAGCTACCTCCTAGAGGGGGAATAGTTGGTCCCTGCAGGTGGCATCAGTAGCCTGAGGAGGGTAGTTACCTCCTAGAGGGGGAATAGTTGGTCCCTGCAGGTGGCATCAGTAACCTGAGGAGGGTAGTTACCTCCTAGAGGGGGGAATAGTTGGACCCTGCAGGTGGCATCAGTAGCCTGAGGGGGCAGTTACCTCCTAGAGGGGGAATAGTTGGACCCTGCAGGTGGCATCAGTAGCCTGAGGGGGCAGTTACCTCCTAGAGGGGGAATATTTGGACCCTGCAGGTGGCATCAGTAGCCTGAGGAGGGTAGTTACCTCCTAGAGGGGGAATAGTTGGACCCTGCAGGTGGCATCAGTAGCCTGAGGGGGCAGTTACCTCCTAGAGGGGGAATAGTTGGACCCTGTAGGTGGCACCAGTAGCCTGAGAGGGCAGTTACCTTCTACAGGGGGAATAGCTGGACCCTGCTGGTGGCATCAGTAGCCTGAGGTGGGCAGTTACCTCCTCGAGGGGGAATAGTTGGGGGCAGTTACATCCTAGAGGGGGAATAGTTGGACCCTGCGGGTGGCATCAGTAGCCTGAGGTGGGCAGTTACCTCCTCGAGGGGGAATAGTTGGGGGCAGTTACATCCTAGAGGGGGAATAGTTGGACCCTGCGGGTGGCATCAGTAGCCTGAGGTGGGCAGTTACCTCCTCGAGGGGGAATAGTTGGGGGCAGTTACATCCTAGAGGGGGAATAGTTGGACCCTGCGGGTGGCATCAGTAGCCTGAGGTGGGCAGTTACCTCCTCGAGGGGGAATAGTTGGGGGCAGTTACATCCTAGAGGGGGAATAGTTGGACCCTGCGGGTGGCATCAGTAGCCTGAGGGGGCAGTTACCTCCTAGAGGGGGAATAGTTGGACCCTGCGGGTGGCATCAGTAGCCTGAGGGGGCAGTTACCTCCTAGAGGGGGAATAGTTGGACCCTTCAGGTGGCATCAGTGGCCCGAGGGGGCAGCTACCTCCTAGAGGGGGAATAATTGGACCCTGCAGGTGGCATCAGTGGCCCGAGGGGGCAGTTACCTCCTAGAGGGGGAATAGGTGGACCCTGCAGGTGGCATCAGTAGCCTGAGGGGGGGCAGTTACCTCCTAGAGGGGGAATAGTTGGACCCTTCAGGTGGCATCAGTAGCCTGAGGGGGGGCAGTTACCTCCTAGAGGGGGAATAGTTGGACCCTGCAGGTGGCATCAGTAGCCTGAGGGGGCAGTTACCTCCTACAGGGGGAATAGTTGGTCCCTGCTGGTGGCATCAGTAGCCTGAGGGGGCAGTTACCTCCTACATGGGGAATAGTTGGACCCTGCAGGTGGCATCAGTAGCCTGAGGGGGCAGTTACCGTCTACAGGGGGAATAGTCTAGAGGGGGGCAGTTACCTCCTAGAGGGGGAATAGTTGGACCCTGGGGGAATAGTTGGACCCTGCTGGTGGCATCAGTAGCCTCAGTAGCCTGAGGGGGGCAGTTACCTCCTAGAGGGGGAATAGTTGGACCCTGCAGGTGGCATCAGTAGCCTGAGGGGGCAGTTACCTCCTAGAGGGGGAATAGTTGGTCCCTGCAGGTGGCATCAGTAGCCTGAGGGGGCAGTTACCTTCTAGAGGGGGAATAGTTGGACCCTGCAGGTGGCATCAGTAGCCTGAGGGGGCAGTTACCTTCTAGAGGGGGAATAGTTGGACCCTGCTGGTGACATCAGTAGCCTGAGGGGGGCAGTTACCTCCTAGAGGGGGAATAGTTGGACCCTGCAGGTGGCATCAGTAGCCTGAGGGGGCAGTTACCTCCTAGAGGGGGAAGAGTTGTAGCCTGAGGGGGCAGTTACCTCCTAGAGGGGGAATAGTTGGACCCTGCAGGTGGCATCAGTAACCTGAGGGGGCAGTTACCTCCTAGAGGGGGAATAGTTGGACCCTGCTGGTGGCATCAGTAGCCTGAGGGGGCAGTTACCTCCTAGAGGGGGAATAGTTGGACCCTGCAGGTGGCATCAGTAGCCTGAGGGGGCAGTTACCTCCTAAAGGGGGAATAGTTGGACACTGCTGGTGGCATCAGTAGCCTGAGGGGGGGGGCAGTTACATCCTAGAGGGGGAATAGTTGGACCCTGGAGGTGGCATCAGTAGCCTGAGGGGGCAGTTACCTCCTAGAGGGGGAATAGTTGGACCCTTCAGGTGGCATCAGTGGCCCGAGGGGGCAGCTACCTCCTAGAGGGGGAATAATTGGACCCTGCAGGTGGCATCAGTGGCCCGAGGGGGCAGTTACCTCCTAGAGGGGGAATAGGTGGACCCTGCAGGTGGCATCAGTAGCCTGAGGGGGGGCAGTTACCTCCTAGAGGGGGAATAGTTGGACCCTTCAGGTGGCATCAGTAGCCTGAGGGGGGGCAGTTACCTCCTAGAGGGGGAATAGTTGGACCCTGCAGGTGGCATCAGTAGCCTGAGGGGGCAGTTACCTCCTACAGGGGGAATAGTTGGTCCCTGCTGGTGGCATCAGTAGCCTGAGGGGGCAGTTACCTCCTACATGGGGAATAGTTGGACCCTGCAGGTGGCATCAGTAGCCTGAGGGGGCAGTTACCGTCTACAGGGGGAATAGTCTAGAGGGGGGCAGTTACCTCCTAGAGGGGGAATAGTTGGACCCTGGGGGAATAGTTGGACCCTGCTGGTGGCATCAGTAGCCTCAGTAGCCTGAGGGGGGCAGTTACCTCCTAGAGGGGGAATAGTTGGACCCTGCAGGTGGCATCAGTAGCCTGAGGGGGCAGTTACCTCCTAGAGGGGGAATAGTTGGTCCCTGCAGGTGGCATCAGTAGCCTGAGGGGGCAGTTACCTTCTAGAGGGGGAATAGTTGGACCCTGCAGGTGGCATCAGTAGCCTGAGGGGGCAGTTACCTTCTAGAGGGGGAATAGTTGGACCCTGCTGGTGACATCAGTAGCCTGAGGGGGGCAGTTACCTCCTAGAGGGGGAATAGTTGGACCCTGCAGGTGGCATCAGTAGCCTGAGGGGGCAGTTACCTCCTAGAGGGGGAAGAGTTGTAGCCTGAGGGGGCAGTTACCTCCTAGAGGGGGAATAGTTGGACCCTGCAGGTGGCATCAGTAGCCTGAGGGGGCAGTTACCTCCTAGAGGGGGAATAGTTGGACCCTGCTGGTGGCATCAGTAGCCTGAGGGGGCAGTTACCTCCTAGAGGGGGAATAGTTGGACCCTGCAGGTGGCATCAGTAGCCTGAGGGGGCAGTTACCTCCTAAAGGGGGAATAGTTGGACACTGCTGGTGGCATCAGTAGCCTGAGGGGGGGGCAGTTACATCCTAGAGGGGGAATAGTTGGACCCTGGAGGTGGCATCAGTAGCCTGAGGGGGCAGTTACCTCCTAGAGGGGGAATAGTTGGACCCTGCAGGTGGCATCAGTAGCCTGAGGGGGCAGTTACGTCCTAGAGGGGGAATAGTTGGACCCTGCAGGTGGCATCAGTAGCCTGAGGGGGCAGTTACGTCCTAGAGGGGGAATAGTTGGACCCTTCGGGTGGCAACAGTAGCCTGAGGGGGGCAGTTACCTCCTAGAGGGGGAATAGTTGGAGCCTGCAGGTGGCATCAGTAGCCTGAGGGGGGCAGTTACCTCCTAGACGGGGAATAGTTGGACCCTGCAGGTGGCATCAGTAGCCTGAGGTGGCAGTTACCTCCCAGAGGGGGAATAGTTGGACCCTGCATGTGGCATCAGAAACCAGGGGGTGCAGTTACTCCGTGGACCCTGCAGGTGGCATCAGTAGCCTGAGGGGGCAGTTACCTCCTAGAGGGGGAATAGTTGGACCCTGCAGGTGGCATCAGTAGCCTGAGGGGGCAGTTACCTCCCAGAGGGGGAATAGTTGGACCCTGCATGTGGCATCAGAAACCTGGGGGTGCAGTTACTCCGTGGACCCTGCAGGTGGCATCACTAGCCTGAGGGGGCAGTTACCTCCTAGAGGGGGAATAGTTGGACCCTGCAGGTGGCATCAGTAGCCTGAGGGGGGGCAGTTACCTCCTAGAGGGGGAATAGTTGGACCCTGCAGGTGGCATCAGTAGCCTGAGGGGGCAGTTACCTCCTACAGGGGGAATAGTTGGTCCCTGCTGGTGGCATCAGTAGCCTGAGGGGGCAGTTACCTCCTACATGGGGAATAGTTGGACCCTGCAGGTGGCATCAGTAGCCTGAGGGGGCAGTTACCGTCTACAGGGGGAATAGTCTAGAGGGGGGCAGTTACCTCCTAGAGGGGGAATAGTTGGACCCTGGGGGAATAGTTGGACCCTGCTGGTGGCATCAGTAGCCTCAGTAGCCTGAGGGGGGCAGTTACCTCCTAGAGGGGGAATAGTTGGACCCTGCAGGTGGCATCAGTAGCCTGAGGGGGCAGTTACCTCCTAGAGGGGGAATAGTTGGTCCCTGCAGGTGGCATCAGTAGCCTGAGGGGGCAGTTACCTTCTAGAGGGGGAATAGTTGGACCCTGCAGGTGGCATCAGTAGCCTGAGGGGGCAGTTACCTTCTAGAGGGGGAATAGTTGGACCCTGCTGGTGACATCAGTAGCCTGAGGGGGGCAGTTACCTCCTAGAGGGGGAATAGTTGGACCCTGCAGGTGGCATCAGTAGCCTGAGGGGGCAGTTACCTCCTAGAGGGGGAAGAGTTGTAGCCTGAGGGGGCAGTTACCTCCTAGAGGGGGAATAGTTGGACCCTGCATGTGGCATCAGAAACCTGGGGGTGCAGTTACTCCGTGGACCCTGTAGGTGGCATCAGTAGCCTGAGGGGGCAGTTACCTCCTAGAGGGGGAATAGTTGGACCCTGCAGGTGGCATCAGTAGCCTGAGGGGGGGCAGTTACCTCCTAGAGGGGGAATAGTTGGACCCTGCAGGTGGCATCAGTAGCCTGAGGGGGCAGTTACCTCCTACAGGGGGAATAGTTGGTCCCTGCTGGTGGCATCAGTAGCCTGAGGGGGCAGTTACCTCCTACATGGGGAATAGTTGGACCCTGCAGGTGGCATCAGTAGCCTGAGGGGGCAGTTACCGTCTACAGGGGGAATAGTCTAGAGGGGGGCAGTTACCTCCTAGAGGGGGAATAGTTGGACCCTGGGGGAATAGTTGGACCCTGCTGGTGGCATCAGTAGCCTCAGTAGCCTGAGGGGGGCAGTTACCTCCTAGAGGGGGAATAGTTGGACCCTGCAGGTGGCATCAGTAGCCTGAGGGGGCAGTTACCTCCTAGAGGGGGAATAGTTGGTCCCTGCAGGTGGCATCAGTAGCCTGAGGGGGCAGTTACCTTCTAGAGGGGGAATAGTTGGACCCTGCAGGTGGCATCAGTAGCCTGAGGGGGCAGTTACCTTCTAGAGGGGGAATAGTTGGACCCTGCTGGTGACATCAGTAGCCTGAGGGGGGCAGTTACCTCCTAGAGGGGGAATAGTTGGACCCTGCAGGTGGCATCAGTAGCCTGAGGGGGCAGTTACCTCCTAGAGGGGGAAGCGTTGTAGCCTGAGGGGGCAGTTACCTCCTAGAGGGGGAATAGTTGGACCCTGCAGGTGGCATCAGTAGCCTGAGGGGGCAGTTACCTCCTAGAGGGGGAATAGTTGGACCCTGCTGGTGGCATCAGTAGCCTGAGGGGGCAGTTACCTCCTAGAGGGGGAATAGTTGGACCCTGCAGGTGGCATCAGTAGCCTGAGGGGGCAGTTACCTCCTAAAGGGGGAATAGTTGGACACTGCTGGTGGCATCAGTAGCCTGAGGGGGGGGCAGTTACATCCTAGAGGGGGAATAGTTGGACCCTGCAGGTGGCATCAGTAGCCTGAGGGGGCAGTTACCTCCTAGAGGGGGAATAGTTGGACCCTGCAGGTGGCATCAGTAGCCTGAGGGGGCAGTTACGTCCTAGAGGGGGAATAGTTGGACCCTGCAGGTGGCATCAGTAGCCTGAGGGGGCAGTTACGTCCTAGAGGGGGAATAGTTGGACCCTTCGGGTGGCAACAGTAGCCTGAGGGGGGCAGTTACCTCCTAGAGGGGGAATAGTTGGAGCCTGCAGGTGGCATCAGTAGCCTGAGGGGGGCAGTTACCTCCTAGACGGGGAATAGTTGGACCCTGCAGGTGGCATCAGTAGCCTGAGGTGGCAGTTACCTCCCAGAGGGGGAATAGTTGGACCCTGCATGTGGCATCAGAAACCAGGGGGTGCAGTTACTCCGTGGACCCTGCAGGTGGCATCAGTAGCCTGAGGGGGCAGTTACCTCCTAGAGGGGGAATAGTTGGACCCTGCAGGTGGCATCAGTAGCCTGAGGGGGCAGTTACCTCCCAGAGGGGGAATAGTTGGACCCTGCATGTGGCATCAGAAACCTGGGGGTGCAGTTACTCCGTGGACCCTGCAGGTGGCATCAGTAGCCTGAGGGGGCAGTTACCTCCTAGAGGGGGAATAGTTGGACCCTGCAGGTGGCATCAGTAGCCTGAGGGGGCAGTTACCTCCTAGAGGGGGAATAGTTGGACCCGGCAGCTGGCATCAGTAGCCTGAGGGGGCAGTTACCTCCTAGAGGGGGAATAGTTTGACCCTGCAGGTGGCATCAGTAGCCTGAGGGGGCAGTTACCTCCTAGAGGGGGAATAGTTGAACCCTGCAGGTGGCATCAGTATCCCAAGGGGGCAGTTACCTCCTAGAGGGGGAATAGTTGGTCCCTGCAGGTGGCATCAGTAGCCTGAGGAGGGTAGTTACCTCCTAGAGGGGGAATAGTTGGACCCTGCAGGTGGCATCAGTAGCCTGAGGGGGCAGTTACCTCCTAGAGGGGGGAATAGTTGGACCCTGTAGGTGGCATCAGTAGCCTGAGGGGGCAGTTACCTCCTAGAGGGGGGAATAGTTGGACCCTGTAGGTGGCATCAGTAGCCTGAGGGGGCAGCTACCTCCTAGAGGGGGGATAGTTGGTCCCTGCAGGTGGCATCAGTAGCCTGAGGAGGGTAGTTACCTCCTAGAGGGGGAATAGTTGGTCCCTGCAGATGGCATCAGTAGCCTGAGGAGGGTAGTTACCTCCTAGAGGGGGAATAGTTGGACCCTGCAGGTGGCATCAGTAGCCTGAGGGGGCAGTTACCTCCTAGAGGGGGAATAGTTGGACCCGGCAGCTGGCATCAGTAGCCTGAGGGGGCAGTTACCTCCTAGAGGGGGAATAGTTGGACCCGGCAGCTGGCATCAGTAGCCTGAGGGGGCAGTTACCTCCTAGAGGGGGAATAGTTTGACCCTGCAGGTGGCATCAGTAGCCTGAGGGGGCAGTTACCTCCTAGAGGGGGAATATTTGGACCCTGCAGGTGGCGTCAGTAGCCTGAGGGGGGCAGTTACCTCCTAGAGGGGGAATATTTGGACCCTGCAGGTGGCGTCAGTAGCCTGAGGGGGGCAGTTACCTCCTAGAGGGGGAATAGTTGGACCCTGCAGGTGGCGTCAGTAGCCTGAGGGGGCAGTTACCTCCTAGAGGGGGAATACTTGGACCCTGCAGGTGGCATTAGTAGCCTGAGGGGGCAGTTACCTCCTAGAGGGGGAATAGTTGGACCCTGCAGGTGGCATCAGTAGCCTGAGGGGGAAGTTACCTCCTAGAGGGGGAATAGTTGGACCCTGCAGGTGGCATCAGTAGCCTGAGGGGGGCAGTTACTCACTGTACCCTGCAGGTGGCATCAGTAGCCTGAGGGGGCAATTACCTCCTAGAAGGGGAATAGTTGGACCCTGCAGGTGGCATCAGTAGCCTGAGGGGGAAGTTACCTCCTAGAGGGGGAATAGTTGGACCCTGCAGGTGGCATCAGTAGCCTGGGGGTGCAGTTACTCACTGTACCCTGCAGGTGGCATCAGTAGCCGGAGGGGGCAATTACCTCCTAGAGGGGGAATAGTTGGACCCTGCAGGCGGCATCAGTAGCCTGGGGTGCAGTTACTCTGTGGACCCTGCAGGTGGCATCAGTAGCCTGGGGGGGGCAGTTACCTCCTAGAGGGGGAATAGTGGGACCCTGCCAGTGGCATCAGTAGCCTGAAGGGGGCAGTTACCTCCTAGAGGGGGAATAGTTGGACCCTGCAGGTGGCATCAGTAGCCTGAGGGGGCAGTTACGTCCTAGAGGGGGAATAGTTGGACCCTGCGGGTGGCAACAGTAGCCTGAGGGGGGCAGTTACCTCCTAGAGGGGGAATAGGTGGACCCTGCAGGTGGCATCAGTAGCCTGAGGGGGCAGTTACGTCCTAGAGGGGGAATAGTTGGACCCTGCGGGTGGCAACAGTAGCCTGAGGGGGGCAGTTACCTCCTAGAGGGGGAATAGTTGGACCCTGCGGGTGGCATCAGTAGCCTGAGGGGGGCAGTTACCTCCTAGACGGGGAATAGTTGGACCCTGCAGGTGGCATCAGTAGCCTGAGGAGGCAGTTACCTCCCAGAGGGGGAATGGTTGGACCCTGCATGTGGCATCAGAAACCTGGGGGTGCAGTTACTCCGTGGACCCTGCAGGTGGCATCAGTAGCCTGAGGGGGCAGTTACCTCCTAGAGGGGGAATAGTTGGACCCTGCAGGTGGCATCAGTAGCCTGAGGGGGCAGTTACCTCCCAGAGGGGGAAGAGTTGGACCCTGCATGTGGCATCAGAAACCTGGGGGTGCAGTTACTCCGTGGACCCTGCAGGTGGCATCAGTAGCCTGAGGGGGCAGTTACCTCCTAGAGGGGGAATAGTTGGACCCTGCAGGTGGCATCAGTAGCCTGAGGGGGCAGTTACCTCCTAGAGGGGGAATAGTTGGACCCGGCAGCTGGCATCAGTAGCCTGAGGGGGCAGTTACCTCCTAGAGGGGGAATAGTTTGACCCTGCAGGAGGTGGCGTCAGTAGCTTGAGGGGGCAGTTACCTCCTAGAGGGGGAATATTTGGACCCTGCAGGTGGCGTCAGTAGCCTGAGGGGGGCAGTTACCTCCTAGAGGGGGAATAGTTGGACCCTGCAGGTGGCGTCAGTAGCCTGAGGGGGCAGTTACCTCCTAGAGAGGGAATACTTGGACCCTGCAGGTGGCATTAGTAGCCTGAGGGGGCAGTTACCTCCTACAGGGGGAATAGTTGGACCCTGTAGGTGGCATCAGTAGCCCGAGGGGGCAGTTACCTCCTAGAGGGGGAATAGTTGGTCCCTGCAGGTGGCATCAGTAGCCTGAGGGGGGCAGTTACCTCCTAAAGGGGGAATAGTTGGTCCCTGCAGGGGGCATCAGTAGCCTGAGGGGGCAGTTACCTCCTAGAGGGGGAATAGTTGGTCCCTACAGGGGGCATCAGTAGCCTGAGGGGGCAGTTACCTCCTAGAGGGGGAATAGTTTGACCCTGCAGGTGGCATCAGTAGCCTGAGGGGGCAGTTACCTCCTAGAGGGGGAATAGTTGGACTCTGCAGGTGGCATCAGTAGCCTGAGGGGGCAGTTACCTCCTAGAGGGGGGATAGTTGGACCCTGCTGGTGGCATCAGTAGCCTGAGGGGGCAGTTACCTCCTAGAGGGGGAATATACCTTCTAGAGGGGGAATAGTTGGACCCTGCAGGTGGCATCAGTAGACCGAGGGGGCGGTTACATCCTAGAGGGGGAATAGTTGGTCCCTGAAGGTGGCATCAGTAGCCTGAGGGGGGCAGTTACCTCCTGGAGGGGGAATAGTTGGACCCTGCAGGTGGCGTCAGTAGCCCGAGGGGGCAGTTACCTCCTAGAGGGGGAATAGTTTGACCCTGCAGGTGGCATCAGTAAACTGGGGGTGCAGTTACTCCGTGGACCCTGCAGGTGGCATCAGTAGCCTGAGGGGGCAGTTACCTCCTAGAGGGGGAATAGTTGGACCCTGCAGGTGGCATCAGTAGCCCGAGGGGGCAGTTACCTCCTAGAGGGGGAATAGTTGGACCCTGCTGGTGACATCAGTAGCTTGAGGGGGGCAGTTACCTCCTAGAGGGGGAATAGTTGGAGCCTGCAGGTGGCATCAGTATCCCGAGGGGGCAGTTACCTCCTAGAGGGGGAATAGTTGGTCCCTGCAGGTGGCATCAGTAGCCTGAGGAGGGTAGTTACATCCTAGAGGGGGAATAGTGGGACCCTGCAGGTGGCATCAGTATCCCGAGGGGGCAGTTACCTCCTAGAGGGGGAATAGTTGGACCCTGCAGGTGGCATCAGTAGCCTGAGGGGGCAGCTACCTCCTAGAGGGGGAATAGTTGGTCCCTGCAGGTGGCATCAGTAGCCTGAGGAGGGTAGTTACCTCCTAGAGGGGGAATAGTTGGACCCTGCAGGTGGCATCAGTATCCCGAGGGGGCAGTTACCGCCTAGAGGGGGAATAGTTGGACCCTGCAGGTGGCATCAGTAGCCTGAGGGGGCAGCTACCTCCTAGAGGGGGAATAGTTGGTCCCTGCAGGTGGCATCAGTAGCCTGAGGAGGGTAGTTACCTCCTAGAGGGGGAATAGTTGGTCCCTGCAGGTGGCATCAGTAGCCTGAGGAGGGTAGTTACCTCCTAGAGGGGGGAATAGTTGGACCCTGCAGGTGGCATCAGTAGCCTGAGGGGGCAGTTACCTCCTAGAGGGGGAATAGTTGGACCCTGCAGGTGGCATCAGTAGCCTGAGGGGGCAGTTACCTCCTAGAGGGGGAATATTTGGACCCTGCAGGTGGCATCAGTAGCCTGAGGAGGGTAGTTACCTCCTAGAGGGGGAATAGTTGGACCCTGCAGGTGGCATCAGTAGCCTGAGGGGGCAGTTACCTCCTAGAGGGGGAATAGTTGGACCCTGTAGGTGGCACCAGTAGTCTGAGAGGGCAGTTACCTTCTACAGGGGGAATAGCTGGACCCTGCTGGTGGCATCAGTAGCCTGAGGTGGGCAGTTACCTCCTCGAGGGGGAATAGTTGGGGGCAGTTACATCCTAGAGGGGGAATAGTTGGACCCTGCGGGTGGCATCAGTAGCCTGAGGTGGGCAGTTACCTCCTCGAGGGGGAATAGTTGGGGGCAGTTACATCCTAGAGGGGGAATAGTTGGACCCTGCGGGTGGCATCAGTAGCCTGAGGTGGGCAGTTACCTCCTCGAGGGGGAATAGTTGGGGGCAGTTACATCCTAGAGGGGGAATAGTTGGACCCTGCGGGTGGCATCAGTAGCCTGAGGTGGGCAGTTACCTCCTCGAGGGGGAATAGTTGGGGGCAGTTACATCCTAGAGGGGGAATAGTTGGACCCTGCGGGTGGCATCAGTAGCCTGAGGGGGCAGTTACCTCCTAGAGGGGGAATATTTGGACCCTGCAGGTGGCATCAGTAGCCTGAGGGGGGCAGTTACCTCCTAGAGGGGGAATAGTTGGACCCTGCAGGTGGCATCAGTAAACTGGGGGTCCAGTTACTCCGTGGACCCTGCAGGTGGCATCAGTAGCCTGAGGGGGCAGTTACCTCCTAGAGGGGGAAGAGTTGTAGCCTGAGGGGGCAGTTACCTCCTAGAGGGGGAATAGTTGGACCCTGCAGGTGGCATCAGTAGCCTGAGGGGGCAGTTACCTCCTAGAGGGGGAATAGTTGGACCCTGCTGGTGGCATCAGTAGCCTGAGGGGGCAGTTACCTCCTAGAGGGGGAATAGTTGGACCCTGCAGGTGGCATCAGTAGCCTGAGGGGGCAGTTACCTCCTAAAGGGGGAATAGTTGGACACTGCTGGTGGCATCAGTAGCCTGAGGGGGGGGGGGGGGGCAGTTACATCCTAGAGGGGGAATAGTTGGACCCTGCAGGTGGCATCAGTAGCCTGAGGGGGGCAGTTACCTCCTAGAGGGGGAATAGATGGACCCTGCAGGTGGCATCAGTAGCCTGAGGGGGCAGTTACGTCCTAGAGGGGGAATAGTTGGACCCTGCAGGTGGCATCAGTAGCCTGAGGGGGCAGTTACGTCCTAGAGGGGGAATAGTTGGACCCTGCGGGTGGCAACAGTAGCCTGAGGGGGGCAGTTACCTCCTAGAGGGGGAATAGTTGGAGCCTGCAGGTGGCATCAGTAGCCTGAGGGGGGGCAGTTACCTCCTAGAGGGGGAATAGTTGGACCCTGCAGGTGGCATCAGTAGCCTGAGGGGGCAGTTACCTCCCAGAGGGGGAATAGTTGGACCCTGCATGTGGCATCAGAAACCTGGGGGTGCAGTTACTCCGTGGACCCTGCAGGTGGCATCAGTAGCCTGAGGGGGCAGTTACCTCCTAGAGGGGGAATAGTTGGACCCGGCAGCTGGCATCAGTAGCCTGAGGGGGCAGTTACCTCCTAGAGGGGGAATAGTTGGACCCTGCAGGTGGCATCAGTATCCCAAGGGGGCAGTTACCTCCTAGAGGGGGAATAGTTGGTCCCTGCAGGTGGCATCAGTAGCCTGAGGAGGGTAGTTACCTCCTAGAGGGGGAATAGTTGGACCCTGCAGGTGGCATCAGTAGCCTGAGGGGGCAGTTACCTCCTAGAGGGGGAATAGTTGGACCCTGCAGGTGGCATCAGTATCCCAAGGGGGCAGTTACCTCCTAGAGGGGGAATAGTTGGTCCCTGCAGGTGGCATCAGTAGCCTGAGGGGGCAGCTACCTCCTAGAGGGGGAATAGTTGGTCCCTGCAGGTGGCATCAGTAGCCTGAGGAGGGTAGTTACCTCCTAGAGGGGGAATAGTTGGTCCCTGCAGGTGGCATCAGTAGCCTGAGGAGGGTAGTTACCTCCTAGAGGGGGAATAGTTGGACCCTGCAGGTGGCATCAGTAGCCTGAGGGGGCAGTTACCTCCTAGAGGGGGAATAGTTGGACCCGGCAGCTGGCATCAGTAGCCTGAGGGGGCAGTTACCTCCTAGAGGGGGAATAGTTTGACCCTGCAGGTGGCGTCAGTAGCCTGAGGGGGCAGTTACCTCCTAGAGGGGGAATATTTGGACCCTGCAGGTGGCGTCAGTAGCCTGATGGGGGGCAGTTACCTCCTAGAGGGGGAATAGTTGGACCCTGCAGGTGGCGTTAGTAGCCTGAGGGGGCAGTTACCTCCTAGAGGGGGAATACTTGGACCCTGCAGGTGGCATTAGTAGCCTGAGGGGGCAGTTACCTCCTAGAGGGGAATAGTTGGACCCTGCAGGTGGCATCAGTAGCCTGAGGGGGAAGTTACCTCCTAGAGGGGGAATAGTTGGACCCTGCAGGTGGCATCAGTAGCCTGAGGGGGGCAGTTACTCACTGTACCCTGCAGGTGGCATCAGTAGCCTGAGGGGGCAATTACCTCCTAGAAGGGGAATAGTTGGACCCTGCAGGTGGCATCAGTAGCCTGAGGGGGAAGTTACCTCCTAGAGGGGGAATAGTTGGACCCTGCAGGTGGCATCAGTAGCCTGGGGGTGCAGTTACTCACTGTGCCCTGCAGGTGGCATCAGTAGCCTGAGGGGGCAATTACCTCCTAGAGGGGGAATAGTTGGACCCTGCAGGCGGCATCAGTAGCCTGGGGTGCAGTTACTCTGTGGACCCTGCAGGTGGCATCAGTAGCCTGGGGGGGGCAGTTACCTCCTAGAGGGGGAATAGTGGGACCCTGCCGGTGGCATCAGTAGCCTGAAGGGGGCAGTTACCTCCTAGAGGGGGAATAGTTGGACCCTGCAGGTGGCATAAATAGCCTGAGGGGGCAGTTACCTCCTAGAGGGGGAATAGTTGGACCCTGCTGGTGGCATCAGTAGCCTGAAGGGGGCAGTTACCTCCTAGAGGGGGAATAGTTGGACCCTGCAGGCGGCATCAGTAGCCCAAGGGGGCAGTTACCTCCTAGAGGGGGAATAGTTGGACCCTGCGGGTGGCTTCAGTAGCCCGAGGGGGCAGTTACCGCCTAGAGGGGGAATAGTTGGACCCTGCAGGTGGCATCAGTAGCCTGAGGGGGCAGCTACCTCCTAGAGGGGGAATAGTTAGACCCTGCAGGTGGCGTCAGTAGCCTGAGGGGGCAGTTACCTCCTAGAGGGGGAATAGTTGGACCCTGTAGGTGGCATCAGTAGCCTGAGGGGGCAGTTACCTTCTAGAGGGGGAATAGTTGGACCCTGCTGGTGACATCAGTAGCCTGAGGGGGGCAGTTACCTCCTAGAGGGGGAATAGTTGGACCCTGCAGGTGGCATCAGTAGCTTGAGGGGGCAGTTACCTCCTAGAGGGGGAATAGTTGGACCCTGCAGGTGGCATCAGTAGCCCGAGGGTGCAGTTACCTCCTAGAGGGGGAATAGTTGGATTCTGCAGGTGGCATCAGTAGCCCGAGGGGGGCAGTTACCTCCTAGAGGGGGAATAGTTGGATTCTGCAGGTGGCATCAGTAGCCTGAGGGGGGCAGTTACCTCCTAAAGGGGGAATAGTTGGTCCCTGCAGGGGGCATCAGTAGCCTGAGGGGGCAGTTACCTCCTAGAGGGGGAATAGTTTGACCCTGCAGGTGGCATCAGTAGCCTGAGGGGGCAGTTACCTCCTAGAGGGGGAATAGTTGGACCCTGCTGGTGGCATCAGTAGCCTGAGGGGGCAGTTACCTCCTAGAGGGGGAATAGTTGGACCCTGCTGGTGGCATCAGTAGCCTGAGGGGGTAGTTACCTCCTAGAGGGGGAATAGTTGGACCCTGCAGGCGGCATCAGTAGCTTGAGGGGGCAGTTACCTCCTACAGGGGGAATAGTTGGACCCTGTAGGTGGCATCAGTAGCCCGAGGGGGCAGTTACCTCCTAGAGGGGGAATAG
This sequence comes from Ambystoma mexicanum, assembly GCF_040938575.1. Lineage (NCBI taxonomy): Eukaryota > Metazoa > Chordata > Amphibia > Caudata > Ambystomatidae > Ambystoma > Ambystoma mexicanum. The sequence goes on from NC_090931.1 coordinate 33,642,282, forward strand.
TTGGTCCCTGCAGGTGGCATCAGTAGCCTGAGGGGGGCAGTTACCTCCTAAAGGGGGAATAGTTGGTCCCTGCAGGGGGCATCAGTAGCCTGAGGGGGCAGTTACCTCCTAGAGGGGGACTAGTTGGTCCCTGCAGGTGGCGTCAGTAGCCTGAGGGGGGCAGTTACCTCCTAGAGGGGGAATAGTTGGTCCCTGCAGGGGGCGTCAGTAGCCTGAGGGGGCAGTTACCTCCTAGAGGGGGAATAGTTTGACCCTGCAGGTGGCGTCAGTAGCCTGAAGGGGCAGTTACCTCCTAGAGGGGGAATAGTTGGACCCTGCAGGTGGCGTCAGTAGCCTGAGGGGGCAGTTACCTCCTAGAGGGGGAATAGTTGGACCCTGTAGGTGGCATCAGTAGCCTGAGGGGGGCAGTTACCTTCTAGAGGGGGAATAGTTGGACCCTGCTGGTGACATCAGTAGCTTGAGGGGGCAGTTACCTCCTAGAGGGGGAATAGTTGGACCCTGCAGGTGGCATCAGTAGCCCGAGGGTGCAGTTACCTCCTAGAGGGGGAATAGTTGGATTCTGCAGGTGGCATCAGTAGCCCGAGGGGGGCAGTTACCTCCTAGAGGGGGAATAGTTGGATTCTGCAGGTGGCATCAGTAGCCTGAGGGGGGCAGTTACCTCCTAAAGGGGGAATAGTTGGTCCCTGCAGGGGGCATCAGTAGCCTGAGGGGGCAGTTACCTCCTAGAGGTATAGTTGGACCCTGCAGGTGGCATCAGTAGCCTGAGGGGGGCAGTTACCTTCTAGAGGAGGAATAGTTGGACCCTGCTGGTGACATCAGTAGCCTGAGGGGGGCAGTTACCTCCTAGAGGGGGAATAGTTGGACCCTGCAGGCGGCATCAGTAGCCTGAGGGGGCAGTTACCTCCTACAGGGGGAATAGTTGGACCCTGTAGGTGGCATCAGTAGCCCGAGGGGGCAGTTACCTCCTAGAGGGGGAATAGTTGGTCCCTGCAGGTGGCATCAGTAGCCTGAGGGGGGCAGTTACCTCCTAAAGGGGGAATAGTTGGTCCCTGCAGGGGGCATCAGTAGCCTGAGGGGGCAGTTACCTCCTAGAGGGGGACTAGTTGGTCCCTGCAGGTGGCATCAGTAGCCTGAGGGGGGCAGTTACCTCCTAGAGGGGGAATAGTTGGTCCCTGCAGGGGGCATCAGTAGCCTGAGGGGGCAGTTACCTCCTAGAGGGGGAATAGTTTGACCCTGCAGGTGGCATCAGTAGCCTGAAGGGGCAGTTACCTCCTAGAGGGGGAATAGTTGGACTCTGCAGGTGGCATCAGTAGCCTGAGGGGGCAGTTACCTCCTAGAGGGGGGATAGTTGGACCCTGCTGGTGGCATCAGTAGCCTGAGGGGGCAGTTACCTCCTAGAGGGGGAATATACCTCCTAGAGGGGGAATAGTTGGACCCTGCAGGTGGCATCAGTAGACCGAGGGGGCGGTTACATCCTAGAGGGGGAATAGTTGGTCCCTGCAGGTGGCATCAGTAGCCTGAGGGGGGCAGTTACCTCCTGGAGGGGGGATGGTTGGACCCTGCAGGTGGCGTCAGTAGCCCGAGGGGGCAGTTACCTCCTAGAGGGGGAATAGTTGGACCCTGCAGGTGGCATCAGTAAACTGGGGGTGCAGTTACTCCGTGGACCCTGCAGGTGGCATCAGTAGCCTGAGGGGGCAGTTACCTCCTAGAGGGGGAATAGTTGGACCCTGCAGGTGGCATCAGTAGCCCGAGGGGGCAGTTACCTCCTAGAGGGGGAATAGTTGGACCCTGCTGGTGACATCAGTAGCTTGAGGGGGGCAGTTACCTCCTAGAGGGGGAATAGTTGGACCCTGCAGGTGGCATCAGTATCCCGAGGGGGCAGTTACCTCCTAGAGGGGGAATAGTTGGTCCCTGCAGGTGGCATCAGTAGCCTGAGGAGGGTAGTTACATCCTAGAGGGGGAATAGTGGGACCCTGCAGGTGGCATCAGTATCCCGAGGGGGCAGTTACCTCTTAGAGGGGGAATAGTTGGACCCTGCAGGTGGCATCAGTAGCCTGAGGGGGCAGCTACCTCCTAGAGGGGGAATAGTTGGTCCCTGCAGGTGGCATCAGTAGCCTGAGGAGGGTAGTTACCTCCTAGAGGGGGAATAGTTGGACCCTGCAGGTGGCATCAGTATCCCGAGGGGGCAGTTACCTCCTAGAGGGGGAATAGTTGGACCCTGCAGGTGGCATCAGTAGCCTGAGGGGGCAGCTACCTCCTAGAGGGGGAATAGTTGGTCCCTGCAGGTGGCATCAGTAGCCTGAGGAGGGTAGTTACCTCCTAGAGGGGGAATAGTTGGTCCCTGCAGGTGGCATCAGTAGCCTGAGGAGGGTAGTTACCTCCTAGAGGGGGAATAGTTGGACCCTGCAGGTGGCATCAGTAGCCTGAGGGGGCAGTTACCTCCTAGAGGGGGAATAGTTGGACCCTGCAGGTGGCATCAGTAGCCTGAGGGGGCAGTTACCTCCTAGAGGGGGAATATTTGGACCCTGCCGGTGGCATCAGTAGCCTGAGGAGGGTAGTTACCTCCTAGAGGGGGAATAGTTGGACCCTGCAGGTGGCATCAGTAGCCTGTGGGGGCAGTTACCTCCTAGAGGGGGAATAGTTGGACCCTGTAGGTGGCACCAGTAGCCTGAGAGGGCAGTTACCTTCTACAGGGGGAATAGCTGGACCCTGCTGGTGGCATCAGTAGCCTGAGGTGGGCAGTTACCTCCTCGAGGGGGAATAGTTGGGGGCAGTTACATCCTAGAGGGGGAATAGTTGGACCCTGCGGGTGGCATCAGTAGCCTGAGGTTGGCAGTTACCTCCTCGAGGGGGAATAGTTGGGGGCAGTTACATCCTAGATGGGGAATAGTTGGACCCTGCGGGTGGCATCAGTAGCCTGAGGTGGGCAGTTACCTCCTCGAGGGGGAAAAGTTGGGGGCAGTTACATCCTAGAGGGGGAATAGTTGGACCCTGCGGGTGGCATCAGTAGCCTGAGGTGGGCAGTTACCTCCTCGAGGGGGAATAGTTGGGGGCAGTTACATCCTAGAGGGGGAATAGTTGGACCCTGCAGGTGGCATCAGTGGGCCGAAGGGGCAGTTACCTCCTAGAGGGGGAATAGGTGGACCCTGCAGGTGGCCTCAGTAGCCTGAGGGGGGGCAGTTACCTCCTAGAGGGGGAATAGTTGGACCTTTCAGGTGGCATCAGTAGCCTGAGGGGGGGCAGTTACCGCCTAGAGGGGGAATAGTTGGTCCCTGCAGGTGGCATCAGTAGCCTGAGGGGGCAGTTACCTCCTAGAGGGGGAATAGGTGGACCCTGCAGGTGGCATCAGTAGCCTGAGGGGGGGCAGTTACCTCCTAGAGGGGGAATAGTTGGACCCTGCAGGTGGCATCAGTAGCCTGAGGGGGCAGTTACCTCCTACAGGGGGAATAGTTGGTCCCTGCTGGTGGCATCAGTAGCCTGAGGGGGCAGTTACCTCCTACAGGGGGAATAGTTGGACCCTGCAGGTGGCATCAGTAGCCTGAGGGGGCAGTTACCGTCTACAGGGGGAATAGTCTAGAGGGGGGCAGTTACCTCCTAGAGGGGGAATAGTTGGACCCTGCTGGTGGCATCAGTAGCCTGAGGGGGCAGTTACCTCCTAGAGGGGGAATAGTTGGACCCTGCTGGTGGCATCAGTAGCCTGAGGGGGCAGTTACCTCCTAGAGGGGGAATAGTTGGACCCTGCGGGTGGCATCAGAAGCCTGAGATGGGCAGTTACCTCCTAGAGGGGGAATAGTTGTAATCTGCGGGTGGCATCAGTAGCCTGAGGGGGAAGTTACCTCCTAGAGGGGGAATAGTTGGACCCTGCTGGTGGCATCAGAAGCCTGAGGGGGCAGTTACCTCCTAGAGGGGGAATAGTTGGACCTGCGGGTGGCATAAGAAGCCTGAGGGGGGCAGTTACCTCCTAGAGGGGGAATAGTTGGACCTGCGGGTGGCATCAGTAGCCTGAGGGGGGCAGTTACCTCCTAGAGGGGGAATAGTTGGACCCTGCGGGTGGCATCAGTAGCCTGAGGGGGCAGTTACCTCCTAGAGGGGGGAATAGTTGGTCCCTGCAGGTGGCATCAGTAGCCTGAGGGGGCAGTTACCTCCTAGAGGGGGAATAGTTGGACCCTGCAGGTGGCATCAGTAGCCCGAGGGGGCAGTTACCTCCTACAGGGGGAATAGTTGGACCCTGCAGGTGGCATCAGTAGCCTGAGGGGGCAGTTACCTCCTAGAGGGGGGAATAGTTGGTCCCTGCAGGTGGCATCAGTAGCCTGAGGGGGCAGTTACCTCCTAGAGGGGGAATAGTTGGACCCTGCAGGTGGCATCAGTAGCCCGAGGGGGCAGTTACCTCCTACAGGGGGAATAGTTGGACCCTGCAGGTGGCATCAGTAGCTTGAGGGGGCAGTTACCTCCTAGAGGGGGAATAGTTGGACCCTGCAGGTGGCATCAGTAGCCTGAGGGGGAAGTTACCTCCTAGAGGGGGAATAGTTGGACCCTGCTGGTGGCATCAGAAGCCTGAGGGGGCAGTTACCTCCTAGAGGGGGAATAGTTGGACCTGCGGGTGGCATAAGAAGCCTGAGGGGGGCAGTTACCTCCTAGAGGGGGAATAGTTGGACCTGCGGGTGGCATCAGTAGCCTGAGGGGGGCAGTTACCTCCTAGAGGGGGAATAGTTGGACCCTGCGGGTGGCATCAGTAGCCTGAGGGGGCAGTTACCTCCTAGAGGGGGGAATAGTTGGTCCCTGCAGGTGGCATCAGTAGCCTGAGGGGGCAGTTACCTCCTAGAGGGGGAATAGTTGGACCCTGCAGGTGGCATCAGTAGCCCGAGGGGGCAGTTACCTCCTACAGGGGGAATAGTTGGACCCTGCAGGTGGCATCAGTAGCTTGAGGGGGCAGTTACCTCCTAGAGGGGGAATAGTTGGACCTGCGGGTGGCATAAGAAGCCTGAGGGGGGCAGTTACCTCCTAGAGGGGGAATAGTTGGACCTGCGGGTGGCATCAGTAGCCTGAGGGGGGCAGTTACCTCCTAGAGGGGGAATAGTTGGACCCTGCGGGTGGCATCAGTAGCCTGAGGGGGGCAGTTACCTCCTAGAGGGGGAATAGTTGGACCCTGCAGGTGGCATCAGTAGCCTGAGGGGGCAGTTACCTCCTAGAGGGGGAATAGTTGGTCCCTGCAGGTGGCATCAGTAGCCTGAGGGGGCAGTAACCTTCTAGAGGGGGAATAGTTGGACCCTGCAGGTGGCATCAGTAGCCTGAGGAGGCAGTTACCTTCTAGAGGGGGAATAGTTGGACCCTGCTGGTGACATCAGTAGCCTGAGGGGGGCAGTTACCTCCTAGAGGGGGAAGAGTTGTAGCCTGAGGGGGCAGTTACCTCCTAGAGGGGGAATAGTTGGACCCTGCAGGTGGCATCAGTAGCCTGAGGGGGCAGTTACCTCCTAGAGGGGGAATAGTTGGACCCTGCTGGTGGCATCAGTAGCCTGAGGGGGCAGTTACCTCCTAGAGGGGGAATAGTTGGACCCTGCAGGTGGCATCAGTAGCCTGAGGGGGCAGTTACCTCCTAAAGGGGGAATAGTTGGACACTGCTGGTGGCATCAGTAGCCTGAGGGGGGGGCAGTTACATCCTAGAGGGGGAATAGTTGGACCCTGCAGGTGGCATCAGTAGCCTGAGGGGGGCAGTTACATCCTAGATGGGGAATAGTTGGACCCTGCGGGTGGCATCAGTAGCCTGAGGTGGGCAGTTACCTCCTCGAGGGGGAATAGTTGGGGGCAGTTACATCCTAGAGGGGGAATAGTTGGACCCTGCGGGTGGCATCAGCAGCCTGAGGTGGGCAGTTACCTCCTCGAGGGGGAATAGTTGGGGGCAGTTACATCCTAGAGGGGGAATAGTTGGTCCCTGCAGGGGGCATCAGTAGCCTGAGGGGGCAGCTACCTCCTAGAGGGGGACTAGTTGGACCCTGCGGGTGGCATCAGTAGCCTGAGGGGGCAGTTACCTCCTAGAGGGGGAATAGTTGGACCCTTCAGGTGGCATCAGTGGCCCGAGGGGGCAGCTACCTCCTAGAGGGGGAATAGTTGGACCCTGCAGGTGGCATCAGTGGCCCGAGGGGGCAGTTACCTCCTAGAGGGGGAATAGGTGGACCCTGCAGGTGGCATCAGTAGCCTGAGGGGGGGCAGTTACCTCCTAGAGGGGGAATAGTTGGACCTTTCAGGTGGCATCAGTAGCCTGAGGGGGGGCAGTTACCGCCTAGAGGGGGAATAGTTGGACCCTGCAGGTGGCATCAGTAGCCTGAAGGGGCAGTTACCTCCTACAGGGGGAATAGTTGGTCCCTGCGGGTGGCATCAGTAGCCTGAGGGGGCAGTTACCTCCTACAGGGGGAATAGTTGGACCCTGCAGGTGGCATCAGTAGCCTGAGGGGGCAGTTACCGTCTACAGGGGGAATAGTCTAGAGGGGGGCAGTTACCTCCTAGAGGGGGAATAGTTGGACCCTGCTGGTGGCATCAGTAGCCTGAGGGGGCAGTTACCTCCTAGAGGGGGAATAGTTGGACCCTGCTGGTGGCATCAGTAGCCTGAGGGGGCAGTTACCTCCTAGAGGGGGAATAGTTGGACCCTGCGGGTGGCATCAGAAGCCTGAGGTGGGCAGTTACCTCCTAGAGGGGGAATAGTTGTAATCTGCGGGTGGCATCAGTAGCCTGAGGGGGAAGTTACCTCCTAGAGGGGGAATAGTTGGACCCTGCTGGTGGCATCAGAAGCCTGAGGGGGCAGTTACCTCCTAGAGGGGGAATAGTTGGACCTGCGGGTGGCATAAGAAGCCTGAGGGGGGCAGTTACCTCCTAGAGGGGGAATAGTTGGACCTGCGGGTGGCATCAGTAGCCTGAGGGGGGCAGTTACCTCCTAGAGGGGGAATAGTTGGACCCTGCGGGTGGCATCAGTAGCCTGAGGGGGCAGTTACCTCCTAGAGGGGGGAATAGTTGGTCCCTGCAGGTGGCATCAGTAGCCTGAGGGGGCAGTTACATCCTAGAGGGGGAATAGTTGGACCCTGCAGGTGGCATCAGTAGCCCGAGGGGGCAGTTACCTCCTACAGGGGGAATAGTTGGACCCTGCAGGTGGCATCAGTAGCTTGAGGGGGCAGTTACCTCCTAGAGGGGGAATAGTTGGACCCTGCAGGTGGCATCAGTAGCTTGAGGGGGCAGTTACCTCCTACAGGGGGAATAGTTGGACCCTGGGGGAATAGTTGGACCCTGCTGGTGGCATCAGTAGCCTGAGGGGGCAGTTACCTCCTAGAGGGGGACTAGTTGGTCCCTGCAGGTGGCATCAGTAGCCTGAGGGGGCAGTTACCTCCTAGAGGGGGACTAGTTGGTCCCTGCAGGTGGCATCAGTAGCCTGAGGGGGGCAGTTACCTCCTAGAGGGGGAATAGTTGGACCCTGCGGGTGGCATCAGTAGCCTGAGGGGGCAGCTACCTCCTAGAGGGGGACTAGTTGGACCCTGCGGGTGGCATCAGTAGCCTGAGGGGGCAGTTACCTCCTAGAGGGGGAATAGTTGGACCCTTCAGGTGGCATCAGTGGCCCGAGGGGGCAGCTACCTCCTAGAGGGGGAATAGTTGGACCCTGCAGGTGGCATCAGTGGCCCGAGGGGGCAGTTACCTCCTAGAGGGGGAATAGGTGGACCCTGCAGGTGGCATCAGTAGCCTGAGAGGGGGCAGTTACCTCCTAGAGGGGGAATAGTTGGACCTTTCAGGTGGCATCAGTAGCCTGAGGGGGGGCAGTTACCGCCTAGAGGGGGAATAGTTGGACCCTGCAGGTGGCATCAGTAGCCTGAAGGGGCAGTTACCTCCTACAGGGGGAATAGTTGGTCCCTGCTGGTGGCATCAGTAGCCTGAGGGGGCAGTTACCTCCTACAGGGGGAATAGTTGGACCCTGCAGGTGGCATCAGTAGCCTGAGGGGGCAGTTACCGTCTACAGGGGGAATAGTCTAGAGGGGGGCAGTTACCTCCTAGAGGGGGAATAGTTGGACCCTGCTGGTGGCATCAGTAGCCTGAGGGGGCAGTTACCTCCTAGAGGGGGAATAGTTGGACCCTGCTGGTGGCATCAGTAGCCTGAGGGGGCAGTTACCTCCTAGAGGGGGAATAGTTGGACCCTGCGGGTGGCATCAGAAGCCTGAGGTGGGCAGTTACCTCCTAGAGGGGGAATAGTTGTAATCTGCGGGTGGCATCAGTAGCCTGAGGGGGAAGTTACCTCCTAGAGGGGGAATAGTTGGACCCTGCTGGTGGCATCCGAAGCCTGAGGGGGCAGTTACCTCCTAGAGGGGGAATAGTTGGACCTGCGGGTGGCATAAGAAGCCTGAGGGGGGCAGTTACCTCCTAGAGGGGGAATAGTTGGACCTGCGGGTGGCATCAGTAGCCTGAGGGGGGCAGTTACCTCCTAGAGGGGGAATAGTTGGACCCTGCGGGTGGCATCAGTAGCCTGAGGGGGCAGTTACCTCCTAGAGGGGGGAATAGTTGGTCCCTGCAGGTGGCATCAGTAGCCTGAGGGGGCAGTTACATCCTAGAGGGGGAATAGTTGGACCCTGCAGGTGGCATCAGTAGCCCGAGGGGGCAGTTACCTCCTACAGGGGGAATAGTTGGACCCTGCAGGTGGCATCAGTAGCTTGAGGGGGCAGTTACCTCCTACAGGGGGAATAGTTGGACCCTGGGGGAATAGTTGGACCCTGCTGGTGGCATCAGTAGCCTGAGGGGGCAGTTACCTCCTAGAGGGGGACTAGTTGGTCCCTGCAGGTGGCATCAGTAGCCTGAGGGGGCAGTTACCTCCTAGAGGGGGACTAGTTGGTCCCTGCAGGTGGCATCAGTAGCCTGAGGGGGGCAGTTACCTCCTAGAGGGGGAATAGTTGGTCCCTGCAGGGGGCATCAGTAGCCTGAGGGGGCAGTTACCTCCTAGAGGGGGACTAGTTGGTCCCTGCAGGTGGCATCAGTAGCCTGAGGGGGGCAGTTACCTCCTAAAGGGGGAATAGTTGGTCCCTGCAGGGGGCATCAGTAGCCTGAGGGGGCAGTTACCTCCTAGAGGGGGAATAGTTTGACCCTGCAGGTGGCATCAGTAGCCTGAGGGGGCATTTACCTCCTAGAGGGGGAATAGTTGGACCCTGCAGGTGGCATCAGTAGCCTGAGGGGGCAGTTACCTCCTAGAGGGGGAATAGTTGGACCCTGCAGGTGGCATCAGTAGCCTGAGGGGGCAGTTACCTCCTAGAGGGGGGATAGTTGGACCTTGCTGGTGGCATCAGTAGCCTGAGGGGGCAGTTACCTCCTAGAGGGGGAATATATCTCCTAGAGGGGGAATAGTTGGACCCTGCAGGTGGCATCAGTAGACCGAGGGGGCGGTTACATCCTAGAGGGGGAATAGTTGGTCCCTGGAGGTGGCATCAGTAGCCTGAGGGGGCAGTTACCTCCTAGAGGGGGAATAGTTGGACCCTGCAGGTGGCGTCAGTAGCCCGAGGGTGCAGTTACCTCCTAGAGGGGGAATAGTTGGACCCTGCAGGTGGCGTCAGTAGCCCGAGGGGGCAGTTACCTCCTAGAGGGGGAATAGTTGGACCCTGCAGGTGGCGTCAGTAGCCCGAGGGGGCAGTTACCTCCTAGAGGGGGAATAGTTGGACCCTGTAGGTGGCATCAGTAGCCCGAGGGGGGCAGTTACCTTCTAGAGGGGGAATAGTTGGACCCTGCTGGTGACATCAGTAGCCTGAGGGGGGCAGTTACCTCCTAGAGGGGGAATAGTTGGACCCTGCAGGTGGCATCAGTAGCTTGAGGGGGCAGTTACCTCCTAGAGGGGGAATAGTTGGACCCTGTAGGTGGCATCAGTAGCCCGAGGGGGCAGTTACCTCCTAGAGGGGGAATAGTTGGTCCCTGCAGGTGGCATCAGTAGCCTGAGGGGGGCAGTTACCTCCTAAAGGGGGAATAGTTGGTCCCTGCAGGGGGCATCAGTAGCCTGAGGGGGCAGTTACCTCCTAGAGGGGGACTAGTTGGTCCCTGCAGGTGGCATCAGTAGCCTGAGGGGGGCAGTTACCTCCTAGAGGGGGAATAGTTGGTCCCTGCAGGGGGCATCAGTAGCCTGAGGGGGCAGTTACCACCTAGAGGGGGAATAGTTTGACCCTGCAGGTGGCATCAGTAGCCTGAGGGGGCAGTTACCTCCTAGAGGGGGAATAGTTGGACTCTGCAGGTGGCATCAGTAGCCTGAGGGGGCAGTTACCTCCTAGAGGGGGGATAGTTGGACCCTGCTGGTGGCATCAGTAGCCTGAGGGGGCAGTTACCTCCTAGAGGGGGAATATACCTCCTAGAGGGGGAATAGTTGGACCCTGCAGGTGGCATCAGTAGACCGAGGGGCGGTTACATCCTAGAGGGGGAATAGTTGGTCCCTGCAGGTGGCATCAGTAGCCTGAGGGGGGCAGTTACCTCCTGGAGGGGGGATGGTTGGACCCTGCAGGTGGCGTCAGTAGCCCGAGGGGGCAGTTACCTCCTAGAGGGGGAATAGTTGGACCCTGCAGGTGGCATCAGTAAACTGGGGGTGCAGTTACTCCGTGGACCCTGCAGGTGGCATCAGTAGCCTGAGGGGGCAGTTACCTCCTAGAGGGGGAATAGTTGGACCCTGCAGGTGGCATCAGTAGCCCGAGGGGGCAGTTACCTCCTAGAGGGGGAATAGTTGGACCCTGCTGGTGACATCAGTAGCTTGAGGGGGGCAGTTACCTCCTAGAGGGGGAATAGTTGGACCCTGCAGGTGGCATCAGTATCCCGAGGGGGCAGTTACCTCCTAGAGGGGGAATAGTTGGTCCCTGCAGGTGGCATCAGTAGCCTGAGGAGGGTAGTTACATCCTAGAGGGGGAATAGTGGGACCCTGCAGGTGGCATCAGTATCCCGAGGGGGCAGTTACCTCTTAGAGGGGGAATAGTTGGACCCTGCAGGTGGCATCAGTAGCCTGAGGGGGCAGCTACCTCCTAGAGGGGGAATAGTTGGTCCCTGCAGGTGGCATCAGTAGCCTGAGGAGGGTAGTTACCTCCTAGAGGGGGAATAGTTGGACCCTGCAGGTGGCATCAGTATCCCGAGGGGGCAGTTACCTCCTAGAGGGGGAATAGTTGGACCCTGCAGGTGGCATCAGTAGCCTGAGGGGGCAGCTACCTCCTAGAGGGGGAATAGTTGGTCCCTGCAGGTGGCATCAGTAGCCTGAGGAGAGTAGTTACCTCCTAGAGGGGGAATAGTTGGTCCCTGCAGGTGGCATCAGTAGCCTGAGGAGGGTAGTTACCTCCTAGAGGGGGAATAGTTGGACCCTGCAGGTGGCATCAGTAGCCTGAGGGGGCAGTTACCTCCTAGAGGGGGAATAGTTGGACCCTGCAGGTGGCATCAGTAGCCTGAGGGGGCAGTTACCTCCTAGAGGGGGAATATTTGGACCCTGCCGGTGGCATCAGTAGCCTGAGGAGGGTAGTTACCTCCTAGAGGGGGAATAGTTGGACCCTGCAGGTGGCATCAGTAGCCTGTGGGGGCAGTTACCTCCTAGAGGGGGAATAGTTGGACCCTGTAGGTGGCACCAGTAGCCTGAGAGGGCAGTTACCTTCTACAGGGGGAATAGCTGGACCCTGCTGGTGGCATCAGTAGCCTGAGGTGGGCAGTTACCTCCTCGAGGGGGAATAGTTGGGGGCAGTTACATCCTAGAGGGGGAATAGTTGGACCCTGCGGGTGGCATCAGTAGCCCGAGGTTGGCAGTTACCTCCTCGAGGGGGAATAGTTGGGGGCAGTTACATCCTAGATGGGGAATAGTTGGACCCTGCGGGTGGCATCAGTAGCCTGAGGTGGGCAGTTACCTCCTCGAGGGGGAATAGTTGGGGGCAGTTACATCCTAGAGGGGGAATAGTTGGACCCTGCGGGTGGCATCAGTAGCCTGAGGTGGGCAGTTACCTCCTCGAGGGGGAATAGTTGGGGGCAGTTACATCCTAGAGGGGGAATAGTTGGACCCTGCGGGTGGCATCAGTAGCCTGAGGGGGCAGCTACCTCCTAGAGGGGGAATAGTTGGACCCTGCGGGTGGCATCAGTAGCCTGAGGGGGCAGTTACCTCCTAGAGGGGGAATAGTTGGACCCTTCAGGTGGCATCAGTGGCCCGAGGGGGCAGCTACCTCCTAGAGGGGGAATAGTTGGACCCTGCAGGTGGCATCAGTGGCCCGAGGGGGCAGTTACCTCCTAGAGGGGGAATAGGTGGACCCTGCAGGTGGCATCAGTAGCCTGAGGGGGGGCAGTTACCTCCTAGAGGGGGAATAGTTGGACCTTTCAGGTGGCATCAGTAGCCTGAGGGGGGGCAGTTACCGCCTAGAGGGGGAATAGTTGGTCCCTGCAGGTGGCATCAGTAGCCTGAGGGGGCAGTTACCTCCTAGAGGGGGAATAGGTGGACCCTGCAGGTGGCATCAGTAGCCTGAGGGGGGGCAGTTACCTCCTAGAGGGGGAATATTTGGACCCTGCAGGTGGCATCAGTAGCCTGAGGGGGCAGTTACCTCCTACAGGGGGAATAGTTGGTCCCTGCTGGTGGCATCAGTAGCCTGAGGGGGCAGTTACCTCCTACAGGGGGAATAGTTGGACCCTGCAGGTGGCATCAGTAGCCTGAGGGGGCAGTTACCGTCTACAGGGGGAATAGTCTAGAGGGGGGCAGTTACCTCCTAGAGGGGGAATAGTTGGACCCTGCTGGTGGCATCAGTAGCCTGAGGGGGCAGTTACCTCCTAGAGGGGGAATAGTTGGACCCTGCTGGTGGCATCAGTAGCCTGAGGGGGCAGTTACCTCCTAGAGGGGGAATAGTTGGACCCTGCGGGTGGCATCAGAAGCCTGAGGTGGGCAGTTACCTCCTAGAGGGGGAATAGTTGTAATCTGCGGGTGGCATCAGTAGCCTGAGGGGGAAGTTACCTCCTAGAGGGGGAATAGTTGGACCCTGCTGGTGGCATCAGAAGCCTGAGGGGGCAGTTACCTCCTAGAGGGGGAATAGTTGGACCTGCGGGTGGCATAAGAAGCCTGAGGGGGGCAGTTACCTCCTAGAGGGGGAATAGTTGGACCTGCGGGTGGCATCAGTAGCCTGAGGGGGGCAGTTACCTCCTAGAGGGGGAATAGTTGGACCCTGCGGGTGGCATCAGTAGCCTGAGGGGGCAGTTACCTCCTAGAGGGGGGAAAAGTTGGTCCCTGCAGGTGGCATCAGTAGCCTGAGGGGGCAGTTACCTCCTAGAGGGGGAATAGTTGGACCCTGCAGGTGGCATCAGTAGCCCGAGGGGGCAGTTACCTCCTACAGGGGGAATAGTTGGACCCTGCAGGTGGCATCAGTAGCTTGAGGGGGCAGTTACCTCCTAGAGGGGGAATAGTTGGACCCTGCAGGTGGCATCAGTAGCTTGAGGGGGCAGTTACCTCCTACAGGGGGAATAGTTGGACCCTGGGGGAATAGTTGGACCCTGCTGGTGGCATCAGTAGCCTCAGTAGCCTGAGGGGGGCAGTTACCTCCTAGAGGGGGAATAGTTGGACCCTGCAGGTGGCATCAGTAGCCTGAGGGGGCAGTTACCTCCTAGAGGGGGAATAGTTGGTCCCTGCAGGTGGCATCAGTAGCCTGAGGGGGCAGTAACCTTCTAGAGGGGGAATAGCTGGACCCTGCAGGTGGCATCAGTAGCCTGAGGGGGCAGTTACCTTCTAGAGGGGGAATAGTTGGACCCTGCTGGTGACATCAGTAGCCTGAGGGGGGCAGTTACCTCCTAGAGGGGGAAGAGTTGTAGCCTGAGGGGGCAGTTACCTCCTAGAGGGGGAATAGTTGGACCCTGCAGGTGGCATCAGTAGCCTGAGGGGGCAGTTACCTCCTAGAGGGGGAATAGTTGGACCCTGCTGGTGGCATCAGTAGCCTGAGGGGGCAGTTACCTCCTAGAGGGGGAATAGTTGGACCCTGCGGGTGGCATCAGAAGCCTGAGGTGGGCAGTTACCTCCTAGAGGGGGAATAGTTGTAATCTGCGGGTGGCATCAGTAGCCTGAGGGGGAAGTTACCTCCTAGAGGGGGAATAGTTGGACCCTGCTGGTGGCATCAGAAGCCTGAGGGGGCAGTTACCTCCTAGAGGGGGAATAGTTGGACCTGCGGGTGGCATAAGAAGCCTGAGGGGGGCAGTTACCTCCTAGAGGGGGAATAGTTGGACCTGCGGGTGGCATCAGTAGCCTGAGGGGGGCAGTTACCTCCTAGAGGGGGAATAGTTGGACCCTGCGGGTGGCATCAGTAGCCTGAGGGGGCAGTTACCTCCTAGAGGGGGGAATAGTTGGTCCCTGCAGGTGGCATCAGTAGCCTGAGGGGGCAGTTACCTCCTAGAGGGGGAATAGTTGGACCCTGCAGGTGGCATCAGTAGCCCGAGGGGGCAGTTACCTCCTACAGGGGGAATAGATGGACCCTGCAGGTGGCATCAGTAGCTTGAGGGGGCAGTTACCTCCTAGAGGGGGAATAGTTGGACCCTGCAGGTGGCATCAGTAGCTTGAGGGGGCAGTTACCTCCTACAGGGGGAATAGTTGGACCCTGGGGGAATAGTTGGACCCTGCTGGTGGCATCAGTAGCCTCAGTAGCCTGAGGGGGGCAGTTACCTCCTAGAGGGGGAATAGTTGGACCCTGCAGGTGGCATCAGTAGCCTGAGGGGGCAGTTACCTCCTAGAGGGGGAATAGTTGGTCCCTGCAGGTGGCATCAGTAGCCTGAGGGGGCAGTAACCTTCTAGAGGGGGAATAGCTGGACCCTGCAGGTGGCATCAGTAGCCTGAGGGGGCAGTTACCTTCTAGAGGGGGAATAGTTGGACCCTGCTGGTGACATCAGTAGCCTGAGGGGGGCAGTTACCTCCTAGAGGGGGAAGAGTTGTAGCCTGAGGGGGCAGTTACCTCCTAGAGGGGGAATAGTTGGACCCTGCAGGTGGCATCAGTAGCCTGAGGGGGCAGTTACCTCCTAGAGGGGGAATAGTTGGACCCTGCTGGTGGCATCAGTAGCCTGAGGGGGCAGTTACCTCCTAGAGGGGGAATAGTTGGACCCTGCAGGTGGCATCAGTAGCCCGAGGGGGCAGTTACCTCCTAAAGGGGGAATAGTTGGACACTGCTGGTGGCATCAGTAGCCTGAGGGGGGGGCAGTTACATCCTAGAGGGGGAATAGTTGGACCCTGCAGGTGGCATCAGTAGCCTGAGGGGGGCAGTTACATCCTAGATGGGGAATAGTTGGACCCTGCGGGTGGCATCAGTAGCCTGAGGTGGGCAGTTACCTCCTCGAGGGGGAATAGTTGGGGGCAGTTACATCCTAGAGGGGGAATAGTTGGACCCTGCGGGTGGCATCAGTAGCCTGAGGTGGGCAGTTACCTCCTCGAGGGGGAATAGTTGGGGGCAGTTACATCCTAGAGGGGGAATAGTTGGACCCTGCGGGTGGCATCAGTAGCCTGAGGGGGCAGCTACCTCCTAGAGGGGGAATAGTTGGACCCTGCGGGTGGCATCAGTAGCCTGAGGGGGCAGTTACCTCCTAGAGGGGGAATAGTTGGACCCTTCAGGTGGCATCAGTGGCCCGAGGGGGCAGCTACCTCCTAGAGGGGGAATAGTTGGACCCTGCAGGTGGCATCAGTGGCCCGAGGGGGCAGTTACCTCCTAGAGGGGGAATAGGTGGACCCTGCAGGTGGCATCAGTAGCCTGAGGGGGGGCAGTTACCTCCTAGAGGGGGAATAGTTGGACCTTTCAGGTGGCATCAGTAGCCTGAGGGGGGGCAGTTACCGCCTAGAGCGGGAATAGTTGGACCCTGCAGGTGGCATCAGTAGCCTGAAGGGGCAGTTACCTCCTACAGGGGGAATAGTTGGTCCCTGCTGGTGGCATCAGTAGCCTGAGGGGGCAGTTACCTCCTACAGGGGGAATAGTTGGACCCTGCAGGTGGCATCAGTAGCCTGAGGGGGCAGTTACCGTCTACAGGGGGAATAGTCTAGAGGGGGGCAGTTACCTCCTAGAGGGGGAATAGTTGGACCCTGCTGGTGGCATCAGTAGCCTGAGGGGGCAGTTACCTCCTAGAGGGGGAATAGTTGGACCCTGCTGGTGGCATCAGTAGCCTGAGGGGGCAGTTACCTCCTAGAGGGGGAATAGTTGGACCCTGCGGGTGGCATCAGAAGCCTGAGGTGGGCAGTTACCTCCTAGAGGGGGAATAGTTGTAATCTGCGGGTGGCATCAGTAGCCTGAGGGGGAAGTTACCTCCTAGAGGGGGAATAGTTGGACCCTGCTGGTGGCATCAGAAGCCTGAGGGGGCAGTTACCTCCTAGAGGGGGAATAGTTGGACCTGCGGGTGGCATAAGAAGCCTGAGGGGGGCAGTTACCTCCTAGAGGGGGAATAGTTGGACCTGCGGGTGGCATCAGTAGCCTGAGGGGGGCAGTTACCTCCTAGAGGGGGAATAGTTGGACCCTGCGGGTGGCATCAGTAGCCTGAGGGGGCAGTTACCTCCTAGAGGGGGGAATAGTTGGTCCCTGCAGGTGGCATCAGTAGCCTGAGGGGGCAGTTACATCCTAGAGGGGGAATAGTTGGACCCTGCAGGTGGCATCAGTAGCCCGAGGGGGCAGTTACCTCCTACAGGGGGAATAGTTGGACCCTGCAGGTGGCATCAGTAGCTTGAGGGGGCAGTTACCTCCTAGAGGGGGAATAGTTGGACCCTGCAGGTGGCATCAGTAGCTTGAGGGGGCAGTTACCTCCTACAGGGGGAATAGTTGGACCCTGGGGGAATAGTTGGACCCTGCTGGTGGCATCAGTAGCCTCAGTAGCCTGAGGGGGGCAGTTACCTCCTAGAGGGGGAATAGTTGGACCCTGCAGGTGGCATCAGTAGCCTGAGGGGGCAGTTACCTCCTAGAGGGGGAATAGTTGGTCCCTGCAGGTGGCATCAGTA
This sequence comes from Ambystoma mexicanum, assembly GCF_040938575.1. Classification (NCBI taxonomy): domain Eukaryota; kingdom Metazoa; phylum Chordata; class Amphibia; order Caudata; family Ambystomatidae; genus Ambystoma; species Ambystoma mexicanum. The sequence goes on from NC_090931.1 coordinate 33,659,224, forward strand.
GCCTGAGGGGGCAGTAACCTTCTAGAGGGGAATAGTTGGACCCTGCCGGTGGCATCAGTAGCCTGAGGGGGCAGTTACCTTCTAGAGGGGGAATAGTTGGACCCTGCTGGTGACATCAGTAGCCTGAGGGGGCAGTTACCTCCTAGAGGGGGAAGAGTTGTAGCCTGAGGGGGCAGTTACCTCCTAGAGGGGGAATAGTTGGACCCTGCAGGTGGCATCAGTAGCCTGAGGGGGCAGTTACCTCCTAGAGGGGGAATAGTTGGACCCTGCTGGTGGCATCAGTAGCCTGAGGGGGCAGTTACCTCCTAGAGGGGGAATAGTTGGACCCTGCAGGTGGCATCAGTAGCCTGAGGGGGCAGTTACCTCCTAAAGGGGGAATAGTTGGACACTGCTGGTGGCATCAGTAGCCTGAGGGGGGGGCAGTTACATCCTAGAGGGGCAATAGTTGGACCCTGCAGGTGGCATCAGTAGCCTGAGGGGGGCAGTTACCTCCTAGAGGGGGAATAGTTGGACCCTGCAGGTGGCATCAGTAGCCTGAGGGGGCAGTTACGTCCTAGAGGGGGAATAGTTGGACCCTGCGGGTGGCAACAGTAGCCTGAGGGGGGCAGTTACCTCCTGGAGGGGGAATAGTTGGACCCTGCGGGTGGCATCAGTAGCCTGAGGGGGGCAGTTACCTCCTAGACTGGGAATAGTTGGACCCTGCAAGTGGCATCAGTAGCCTGAGGGGGCAGTTACCTCCCAGAGGGGGAATAGTTGGACCCTGCATGTGGCATCAGAAACCTGGGGGTGCAGTTACTCCGTGGACCCTGCAGGTGGCATCAGTAGCCTGAGGGGGCAGTTACCTCCTAGAGGGGGAATAGTTGGACCCGGCAGCTGGCATCAGTAGCCTGAGGGGGTAGTTACCCCCTAGAGGGGGAATAGTTTGACCCTGCAGGTGGCATCAGTATCCTGAGGGGGCAGTTACCTCCTAGAGGGGGAATAGTTGGACCCTGCAGGTGGCATCAGTAGCCTGAGGGGGGCAGTTACCTCCTAGAGGGGGAATACTTGGACCCTGCAGGTGGCATCAGTAGCCTGAGGGGGAAGTTACCTCCTAGAGGGGGAATAGTTGGACCCTGCAGGTGGCATCAGTAGCCTGAGGGGGGCAGTTACCTCCTAGAGGGGGAATAGTGGGACCCTGCAGGTGGCATCAGTAGCCTGAGGGGGGCAGTTACCTCCTAGAGGGGGAATAGTTGGACCCTGCAGGTGGCATCAGTAGCCTGGGGGTGCAGTTACTCCCAGTACCCTGCAGGTGGCATCAGTAGCCTGAGGGGGCAATTACCTCCTAGAGGGGGAATAGTTGGACCCTGCAGGTGGCATCAGTAGCCTGGGGGGGCAGTTACCTCCTAGAGGGGGAATAGTGGGACCCTGCCGGTGGCATCAGTAGCCTGAAGGGGGCAGTTACCTCCTAGAGGGGGAATAGTTGGACCCTGCTGGTGGCATCAGTAGCCTGAAGGGGGCAGTTACCTCCTAGAGGGGGAATAGTTGGAACCTGCAGGCGGCATCAGTAGCCTGGGGGTGCAGTTACTCCGTGGACCCTGCAGATGGCATCAGTAGCCTGGGAGTGCAGTTACTCCCTGTACCCTGCAGGTGGCATCAGTAGCCTGAGGGGGCAGTTACCTCCTAGAGGGGGAATAGTTGGACCCTGCAGGTGGCATCAGAAGCCTGAGGGGGGCAGTTACCTCCTAAAGGGGGAATAGTTGGTCCCTGCAGGGGGCATCAGTAGCCTGAGGGGGCAGTTACCTCCTAGAGGGGGGAATAGTTGGACCCTGCTGGTGGCATCAGTAGCCTGAAGGGGGCAGTTACCTCCTAGAGGGGGAATAGTTGGACCCTGCAGGTGGCATCAGTAGCCTGAGGGGGAAGTTACCTCCTAGAGGGGGAATAGTTGGACCCTGCAGGTGGCATCAGTAGCCTGAGGTGGGCAGTTACCTCCTAGAGGGGGAATAGTTGGACCCTGCAGGTGGCATCAGTAGCCCGAGGGGGCAGTTACCTACTACAGGGGGAATAGTTGGACCCTGTAGGTGGCATCAGTAGCCCGAGGGGGCAGTTACCTCCTAGAGGGGGAATAGTTGGTCCCTGCAGGTGGCATCAGTAGCCCGAGGGGGTCAGTTACCTCCTAGAGGGGGAATAGTTGGATTCTGCAGGTGGCATCAGTAGCCTGAGGGGGGCAGTTACCTCCTAAAGGGGGAATAGTTGGTCCCTGCAGGGGGCATCAGTAGCCTGAGGGGGCAGTTACCTCCTAGAGGGGGAATAGTTTGACCCTGCAGGTGGCATCAGTAGCCTGAGGGGGCAGTTACCTCCTAGAGGGGGAATAGTTGGACTCTGCAGGTGGCATCAGTAGCCTGAGGGGGCAGTTACCTCCTAGAGGGGGAATATACCTCCTAGAGGGGGAATAGTTGGACCCTGCAGGGGGCAGTTACCTTCTAGAGGGGGAATAGTTGGACCCTGCAGATGGCATCAGTAGCCTGAGGGGGCAGTTACCTCCTAGAGGGGGAATAGTTGGACCCTGCAGGTGGCGTCAGTAGCCCGAGGGGGCAGTTACCTCCTAGAGGGGGAATAGTTGGACCCTGCAGGTGGCATCAGTAAACTGGGGGTGCAGTTACTCCGTGGACCCTGCAGGTGGCATCAGTAGCCTGAGGGGGCAGTTACCTCCTAGAGGGGGAATAGTTGGACCCTGCAGGTGGCATCAGTAGCCCGAGGGGGCAGTTACCTCCTAGAGGGGGAATAGTTGGACCCTGCTGGTGATATCAGTAGCCTGAGGTGGGCAGTTACCTCCTAGAGGGGGAATAGTTGGACCCTGCAGGTGGCATCAGTAGCCCGAGGGGGCAGTTACCTCCTACAGGGGGAATAGTTGGACCCTGTAGGTGGCATCAGTAGCCCGAGGGGGCAGTTACCTCCTAGAGGGGGAATAGTTGGTCCCTGCAGGTGGCATCAGTAGCCCGAGGGGGGCAGTTACCTCCTAGAGGGGGAATAGTTGGATTCTGCAGGTGGCATCAGTAGCCTGAGGGGGGCAGTTACCTCCTAAAGGGGGAATAGTTGGTCCCTGCAGGGGGCATCAGTAGCCTGAGGGGGCAGTTACCTCCTAGAGGGGGACAAGTTGGTCCCTGCAGGTGGCATCAGTAGCCTGAGGGGGGCAGTTACCTCCTAAAGGGGGAATAGTTGGTCCCTGCAGGGGGCATCAGTAGCCTGAGGGGGCAGTTACCTCCTAGAGGGGGAATAGTTGGACCCTGCTGGTGGCATCAGTAGCCTGAGGGGGCAGTTACCTCCTAGAGGGGGAATAGTTGGACCCTGCAGGTGGCATCAGTAGCCTGAGGGGGCAGTTACCTCCTAAAGGGGGAATAGTTGGACACTGCTGGTGGCATCAGTAGCCTGAGGGGGGGGCAGTTACATCCTAGAGGGGCAATAGTTGGACCCTGCAGGTGGCATCAGTAGCCTGAGGGGGGCAGTTACCTCCTAGAGGGGGAATAGTTGGACCCTGCAGGTGGCATCAGTAGCCTGAGGGGGCAGTTACGTCCTAGAGGGGGAATAGTTGGACCCTGCGGGTGGCAACAGTAGCCTGAGGGGGGCAGTTACCTCCTGGAGGGGGAATAGTTGGACCCTGCGGGTGGCATCAGTAGCCTGAGGGGGGCAGTTACCTCCTAGACTGGGAATAGTTGGACCCTGCAAGTGGCATCAGTAGCCTGAGGGGGCAGTTACCTCCCAGAGGGGGAATAGTTGGACCCTGCATGTGGCATCAGAAACCTGGGGGTGCAGTTACTCCGTGGACCCTGCAGGTGGCATCAGTAGCCTGAGGGGGCAGTTACCTCCTAGAGGGGGAATAGTTGGACCCGGCAGCTGGCATCAGTAGCCTGAGGGGGTAGTTACCCCCTAGAGGGGGAATAGTTTGACCCTGCAGGTGGCATCAGTATCCTGAGGGGGCAGTTACCTCCTAGAGGGGGAATAGTTGGACCCTGCAGGTGGCATCAGTAGCCTGAGGGGGGCAGTTACCTCCTAGAGGGGGAATACTTGGACCCTGCAGGTGGCATCAGTAGCCTGAGGGGGAAGTTACCTCCTAGAGGGGGAATAGTTGGACCCTGCAGGTGGCATCAGTAGCCTGAGGGGGGCAGTTACCTCCTAGAGGGGGAATAGTGGGACCCTGCAGGTGGCATCAGTAGCCTGAGGGGGGCAGTTACCTCCTAGAGGGGGAATAGTTGGACCCTGCAGGTGGCATCAGTAGCCTGGGGGTGCAGTTACTCCCAGTACCCTGCAGGTGGCATCAGTAGCCTGAGGGGGCAATTACCTCCTAGAGGGGGAATAGTTGGACCCTGCAGGTGGCATCAGTAGCCTGGGGGGGCAGTTACCTCCTAGAGGGGGAATAGTGGGACCCTGCCGGTGGCATCAGTAGCCTGAAGGGGGCAGTTACCTCCTAGAGGGGGAATAGTTGGACCCTGCTGGTGGCATCAGTAGCCTGAAGGGGGCAGTTACCTCCTAGAGGGGGAATAGTTGGAACCTGCAGGCGGCATCAGTAGCCTGGGGGTGCAGTTACTCCGTGGACCCTGCAGATGGCATCAGTAGCCTGGGAGTGCAGTTACTCCCTGTACCCTGCAGGTGGCATCAGTAGCCTGAGGGGGCAGTTACCTCCTAGAGGGGGAATAGTTGGACCCTGCAGGTGGCATCAGAAGCCTGAGGGGGGCAGTTACCTCCTAAAGGGGGAATAGTTGGTCCCTGCAGGGGGCATCAGTAGCCTGAGGGGGCAGTTACCTCCTAGAGGGGGGAATAGTTGGACCCTGCTGGTGGCATCAGTAGCCTGAAGGGGGCAGTTACCTCCTAGAGGGGGAATAGTTGGACCCTGCAGGTGGCATCAGTAGCCTGAGGGGGAAGTTACCTCCTAGAGGGGGAATAGTTGGACCCTGCAGGTGGCATCAGTAGCCTGAGGTGGGCAGTTACCTCCTAGAGGGGGAATAGTTGGACCCTGCAGGTGGCATCAGTAGCCCGAGGGGGCAGTTACCTACTACAGGGGGAATAGTTGGACCCTGTAGGTGGCATCAGTAGCCCGAGGGGGCAGTTACCTCCTAGAGGGGGAATAGTTGGTCCCTGCAGGTGGCATCAGTAGCCCGAGGGGGTCAGTTACCTCCTAGAGGGGGAATAGTTGGATTCTGCAGGTGGCATCAGTAGCCTGAGGGGGGCAGTTACCTCCTAAAGGGGGAATAGTTGGTCCCTGCAGGGGGCATCAGTAGCCTGAGGGGGCAGTTACCTCCTAGAGGGGGAATAGTTTGACCCTGCAGGTGGCATCAGTAGCCTGAGGGGGCAGTTACCTCCTAGAGGGGGAATAGTTGGACTCTGCAGGTGGCATCAGTAGCCTGAGGGGGCAGTTACCTCCTAGAGGGGGAATATACCTCCTAGAGGGGGAATAGTTGGACCCTGCAGGGGGCAGTTACCTTCTAGAGGGGGAATAGTTGGACCCTGCAGATGGCATCAGTAGCCTGAGGGGGCAGTTACCTCCTAGAGGGGGAATAGTTGGACCCTGCAGGTGGCGTCAGTAGCCCGAGGGGGCAGTTACCTCCTAGAGGGGGAATAGTTGGACCCTGCAGGTGGCATCAGTAAACTGGGGGTGCAGTTACTCCGTGGACCCTGCAGGTGGCATCAGTAGCCTGAGGGGGCAGTTACCTCCTAGAGGGGGAATAGTTGGACCCTGCAGGTGGCATCAGTAGCCCGAGGGGGCAGTTACCTCCTAGAGGGGGAATAGTTGGACCCTGCTGGTGATATCAGTAGCCTGAGGTGGGCAGTTACCTCCTAGAGGGGGAATAGTTGGACCCTGCAGGTGGCATCAGTAGCCCGAGGGGGCAGTTACCTCCTACAGGGGGAATAGTTGGACCCTGTAGGTGGCATCAGTAGCCCGAGGGGGCAGTTACCTCCTAGAGGGGGAATAGTTGGTCCCTGCAGGTGGCATCAGTAGCCCGAGGGGGGCAGTTACCTCCTAGAGGGGGAATAGTTGGATTCTGCAGGTGGCATCAGTAGCCTGAGGGGGGCAGTTACCTCCTAAAGGGGGAATAGTTGGTCCCTGCAGGGGGCATCAGTAGCCTGAGGGGGCAGTTACCTCCTAGAGGGGGACAAGTTGGTCCCTGCAGGTGGCATCAGTAGCCTGAGGGGGGCAGTTACCTCCTAAAGGGGGAATAGTTGGTCCCTGCAGGGGGCATCAGTAGCCTGAGGGGGCAGTTACCTCCTAGAGGGGGAATAGTTTGACCCTGCAGGTGGCATCAGTAGCCTGAGGGGGCAGTTACCTCCTAGAGGGGGAATAGTTGGACTCTGCAGGTGGCATCAGTAGCCTGAGGGGGCAGTTACCTCCTAGAGGGGGAATATACCTCCTAGAGGGGGAATAGTTGGACCCTGCAGGTGGCATCAGTAGCCTGAGGGGGCAATTACCTTCTAGAGGGGGAATAGTTGGACCCTGCAGGTGGCATCAGTAGCCTGAGGGGGCAGGTACCTCCTAGAGGGGGATTAGTTGGACCCTGCAGGTGGCGTCAGTAGCCCGAGGGGGCAGTTACCTCCTAGAGGGGGAATAGTTGGACCCTGCAGGTGGCATCAGTAAACTGGGGGTGCAGTTACTCCGTGGACCCTGCAGGTGGCATCAGTAGCCTGAGGGGGCAGTTACCTCCTAGATGGGGAAAAGTTGGACCCTGCAGGTGGCATCAGTAGCCCGATGGGGCAGTTACCTCCTAGAGGGGGAATAGTTGGACCCTGCTGGTGATATCAGTAGCTTGAGGGGGCAGTTACCTCCTAGAGGGGGAATAGTTGGACCCTGCAGGTGTCATCAGTAGCCTGAGGGGGGCAGTTACCTCCTAGAGGGGGAATTGTTGGACCCTGCAGGTGGCATCAGTATCCAGAGGGGGCAGTTACCTCCTAGAGGGGGAATAGTTGGTCCCTGCAGGTGGCATCAGTAGCCTGAGGAGGGTAGTTACATCCTAGAGGGGGAATAGTGGGACCCTGCAGGTGGCATCAGTAGCCTGAGGGGGCAGCTACCTCCTAGAGGGGGAATAGTTGGTCCCTGCAGGTGGCATCAGTAGCCTGAGGAGGGTAGTTACCTCCTACAGGGGGAATAGTTGGACCCTGCAGGTGGCATCAGTATCCCGAGGGGGCAGTTACCTCCTAGAGGGGGAATAGTTGGACCCTGCAGGTGGCATCAGTAGCCTGAGGGGGCAGTTACCTCCTAGAGGGGGGAATAGTTGGACCCTGTAGGTGGCATCAGTAGCCTGAGGGGGCAGTTACCTCCTAGAGGGGGGAATAGTTGGACCCTGTAGGTGGCATCAGTAGCCTGAGGGGGCAGCTACCTCCTAGAGGGGGAATAGTTGGTCCCTGCAGGTGGCATCAGTAGCCTGAGGGGGCAGCTACCTCCTAGAGGGGGAATAGTTGGTCCCTGCAGGTGGCATCAGTAGCCTGAGGAGGGTAGTTACCTCCTAGAGGGGGAATAGTTGGTCCCTGCAGGTGGCATCAGTAGCCTGAGGAGGGTAGTTACCTCCTAGAGGGGGAATAGTTGGACCCTGCAGGTGGCATCAGTAGCCTGAGGGGGCAGTTACCTCCTAAAGGGGGAATAGTTGGACACTGCTGGTGGCATCAGTAGCCTGAGGGGGGGGCAGTTACATCCTAGAGGGGCAATAGTTGGACCCTGCAGGTGGCATCAGTAGCCTGAGGGGGGCAGTTACCTCCTAGAGGGGGAATAGTTGGACCCTGCAGGTGGCATCAGTAGCCTGAGGGGGGCAGTTACCTCCTAGAGGGGCAATAGTTGGACCCTGCAGGTGGCATCAGTAGCCTGGGGGTGCAGTTACCTCCTAGAGGGGCAATAGTTGGACCCTGCAGGTGGCATCAGTAGCCTGGGGGTGCAGTTACTCCCTGTACCCTGCAGGTGGCATCAGAAGCCTGAGGGGGGCAGTAACCGCCTAGAGGGGGAATAGTTGGTCCCTGCTGGTGGCATCAGTAGCCTGAGGGGGCAATTACCTCCTAGAGGGGGAATAGTTGGTCCCTGCAGGTGGCATCAGTAGCTTGAGGGGGCAGTTACCTCCTAGAGGGGGAATAGTTGGACCCTGCAGGTGGCATCAGTAGCTTGAGGGGGCAGTTACCTCCTAGAGGGGGAATAGTTGGACCCTGCAGGTGGCATCAGTAGCCCGAGGGGGCAGTTACCTCCTACAGGGGGAATAGTTGGACCCTGTAGGTGGCATCAGTAGCCCGAGGGGGCAGTTACCTCCTAGAGGGGGAATAGTTGGTCCCTGCAGGTGGCATCAGTAGCCCGAGGGTGCAGTTACCTCCTAGAGGGGGAATAGTTGGATTCTGCAGGTGGCATCAGTAGCCTGAGGGGGGCAGTTACCTCCTAAAGGGGGAATAGTTGGTCCCTGTAGGGGGCATCAGTAGCCTGAGGGGGCAGTTACCTCCTAGAGGGGGACTAGTTGGTCCCTGCAGGTGGCATCAGTAGCCTAAGGGGGGCAGTTACCTCCTAAAGGGGGAATAGTTGGTCCCTGCAGGGGGCATCAGTAGCCTGAGGGGGCAGTTACCTCCTAGAGGGGGAATAGTTTGACCCTGCAGGTGGCATCAGTAGCCTGAGGGGGCAGTTACCTCCTAGAGGGGGAATAGTTGGACTCTGCAGGTGGCATCAGTAGCCTGAGGGGGCAGTTACCTCCTAGAGGGGGGATAGTTGGACCCTGCTGGTGGCATCAGTAGCCTGAGGGGGCAGTTACCTCCTAGAGGGGGAATATACCTCCTAGAGGGGGAATAGTTGGACCCTGCAGGTGGCATCAGTAAACTGGGGGTGCAGTTACTCCGTGGACCCTGCAGGTGGCATCAGTAGCCTGAGGGGGGCAGTTAACTCCTAGAGGGGGAATAGTTGGACCCTGCAGGTAGTGTCAGTAGCCCGAGGGGGCAGTTACCTCCTAGAGGGGGAATAGTTGGACCCTGCAGGTGGCATCAGTAGCCTGAGGGGGGCAGTTACCTCCTGGAGGGGGAATAGTTGGACCCTGCAGGTGGCGTCAGTAGCCCGAGGGGGCAGTTACCTCCTAGAGGGGGAATAGTTGGACCCTGCAGGTGGCATCAGTAAACTGGGGGTGCAGTTACTCCGTGGACCCTGCAGGTGGCATCAGTAGCCTGAGGGGGCAGTTACCTCCTAGAGGGGGAATAGTTGGACCCTGCAGGTGGCATCAGTAGCCCGAGGGGGCAGTTACCTCCTAGAGGGGGAATAGTTGGACCCTGCTGATGACATCAGTAGCTTGAGGGGGCAGTTACCTCCTAGAGGGGGAATAGTTGGACCCTGCAGGTGTCATCAGTAGCCTGAGGGGGGCAGTTACCTCCTAGAGGGGGAATAGTTGGACCCTGCAGGTGGCATCAGTATCCCGAGGGGGCAGTTACCTCCTAGAGGGGGAATAGTTGGTCCCTGCAAGTGGCATCAGTAGCCTGAGGAGGGTAGTTACATCCTACAGGGGGAATAGTTGGACCCTGCAGGTGGCATCAGTATCCCGAGGGGGCAGTTACCTCCTAGAGGGGGAATAGTTGGTCCCTGCAGGTGGCATCAGTAGCCTGAGGAGGGTAGTTACCTCCTAGAGGGGGAATAGTTGGTCCCTGCAGGTGGCATCAGTAGCCTGAGGAGGGTAGTTACCTCCTAGAGGGGGAATAGTTGGACCCTGCAGGTGGCATCAGTAGCCTGAGGGGGCAGCTACCTCCTAGAGGGGGATTAGTTGGTCCCTGCAGGTGGCATCAGTAGCCTGAGGAGGGTAGTTACCTCCTAGAGGGGGAATAGTTGGTCCCTGCAGGTGGCATCAGTAGCCTGAGGAGGGTAGTTACCTCCTAGAGGGGGAATAGTTGGACCCTGCAGGTGGCATCAGTAGCCTGAGGGGGCAGTTACCTCCTAGAGGGGGAATAGTTGGACCCGGCAGCTGGCATCAGTAGCCTGAGGGGGCAGTTACCTCCTAGAGGGGGAATAGTTTGACCCTGCAGGTGGCATCAGTAGCCTGAGGGGGCAGTTACCTCCTAGAGGGGGAATATTTGGACCCTGCAGGTGGCATCAGTAGCCTGAGGGGGGCAGTTACCTCCTAGAGGGGGAATAGTTGGACCCTGCAGGTGGCATCAGTAGCCTGAGGGGGGCAGTTACCTCCTAGAGGGGGAATACTTGGACCCTGCAGGTGGCATCAGTAGCCTGAGGGGGCAGTTACCTCCTAGAGGGGGAATAGTTGGACCCTGCAGGTGGCATCAGTAGCCTGAGGGGGGCAGTTACCTCCTACAGGGGGAATAGTTGGACCCTGCAGGCGGCATCAGTAGCCTGGGGTGCAGTTACTCTGTGGACCCTGCAGGTGGCATCAGTAGCCTGGGGGGGCAGTTACCTCCTAGAGGGGGAATAGTGGGACCCTGCCGGTGGCATCAGTAGCCTGAAGGGGGCAGTTACCTCCTAGAGGGGGAATAGTTGGACCCTGCAGGTGGCATCAGTAGCCTGAGGGTGCAGTTACCTCCTAGAGGGGGAATAGTTGGACCCTGCAGGTGGCATCAGTAGCCCAAGGGGGCAGTTACCTCCTAGAGGGGGAATAGTTGGACCCTGCTGGTGGCATTAGTAGCCTGAAGGGGGCAGTTACCTCCTAGAGGGGGAATAGTTGGACCCTGCAGGTGGCATCAGTAGCCCGAGGGGGCAGTTACCTCCTAGAGGGGGAATAGTTGGACCCTGCAGGTGGCATCAGTAGCCCGAGGGGGCAGTTACCTCCTAGAGGGGGAATAGTTGGACCCTGCTGGTGGCATCAGTAGCCTGAAGGGGGCAGTTACCTCCTAGAGGGGGGATAGTTGGACCCTGCAGGTGGCATCAGTAGCCCAAGGGGGCAGTTACCTCCTAGGGGGGGAATAGTTGGACCCTGCAGGTGGCATCAGAAGCCCGAGGGGGGCAGTTACCGCCTAGAGGGGGAATAGTTGGTCCCTGCGGGTGGCATCAGTAGCCTGAGGGGGCAGTTACCTCCTAGAGGGGGAATAGTTGGACCCTGCAGGTGGCATCAGTAGCTTGAGGGGGCAGTTACCTCCTAGAGGGGGAATAGTTGGACCCTGCAGGTGGCATCAGTAGCCTGAGGGGGCAGTTACATCCTAGAGGGGGAATAGTTGGACCCTGCAGGTGGCATAAGTAGCCTGAGGGGGCAGTTACCTCCTAGAGGGGGAATAGTTGGACCCTGCAGGTGGCATCAGTAGCCTGAGGGGGCAGTTACCGTCTACAGGGGGAATAGTTGGACCCTGCAGGTGGCATCAGTAGCCTGAGGGGGCAGTTACCTCCTAGAGGGGAAATGGTTGGACCCTGCAGGGGGCATCAGTAGCCTGAGGGGGCAGTTACCTCCTAGAGGGGGAATAGTTGGACCCTGCAGGGGGCATCAGTAGCCTGAGGGGGCAGTTACCTCCTACAGGGGGAATAGGTGGCATCAGTAGCCCGAGGGGGCAGTTACCTCCTAGAGGGGGAATAGTTGGTCCCTGCAGGTGGCATCAGTAGCCCGAGGGTGCAGTTATCTCCTAGAGGGGGAATAGTTGGACCCTGCAGGTGGCATCAGTAGCCCGAGGGGGGCAGTTACCTCCTAGAGGGGGAATAGTTGGTCCCTGCAGGTGGCATCAGTAGCCTGAGGGGGGCAGTTACCTCCTAAAGGGGGAATAGTTGGTCCCTGCAGGGAGCATCAGTAGCCTGAGGGGGCAGTTACCTCCTAGAGGGGGAATAGTTTGACCCTGCAGGTGGCATCAGTAGCCTGAGGGGGCAGTTACCTCCTAGAGGGGGAATAGTTGGACCCTGCAGGTGGCATCAGTAGCCTGAGGGGGCAGCTACCTCCTAGAGGGGGAATAGTTGGACCCTGCAGGCGGCATCAGTAGCCTGGGGGTGCAGTTACTCCGTGTACCCTGCAGGTGGCATCAGTAGCCTGAGGGGGCAATTACCTCCTAGAGGGGGAATAGTTGGACCCTGCAGGTGGCATCAGAAGCCTGAGGGGGGCAGTTACCGCCTAGAGGGGGAATAGTTGGTCCCTGCTGGTGGCATCAGCAGCCTGAGGGGGCAGTTACCTCCTAGAGGGGGAATAGTTGGACCCTGCAGGTGGCATCAGTAGCTTGAGGGGTCAGTTACCTCCTAGAGGGGGAATAGTTGGACCCTGCAGGTGGCATCAGTAGCCTGAGGGGGCAGTTACCGTCTACAGGGGGAATAGTTGGACCCTGCAAGTGGCATCAGTAGCCTGAGGGGGCAGTTACCTCCTAGAGGGGGAATAGTTGGACCCTGCAGGGGGCATCAGTAGCCTGAGGGGGCAGTTACCTCCTAGAGGGGGAATAGTTGGACCCTGCAGGTGGCATCAGTAGCCCGAGGGGGCAGGTTACCTCCTACAGGGGGAATAGTTGGACCCTGCAGGTGGCATCAGTAGCCCGAGGGGGCAGTTACCTCCTAGAGGGGGAATAGTTGGTCCCTGCAGGTGGCATCAGTAGCCCGAGGGTGCAGTTACCTCCTAGAGGGGGAATAGTTGGACCCTGCAGGTGGCACCAGTAGCCCGAGGGGGGCAGTTACCTCCTAAAGGGGGAATAGTTGGTCCCTGCAGGGGGCATCAGTAGCCTGAGGGGGCAGTTACCTCCTAGAGGGGGACTAGTTGGTCCCTGCAGGTGGCATCAGTAGCCTGAGGGGGGCAGTTACCTCCTAAAGGGGGAATAGTTGGTCCCTGCAGGGGGCATCAGTAGCCTGAGGGGGCAGTAACCTCCTAGAGGGGGAATAGTTTGACCCTGCAGGTGGCATCAGTAGCCTGAGGGGGCAGTTACCTCCTAGAGGGGGAATAGTTGGACTCTGCAGGTGGCATCAGTAGCCTGAGGGGGCAGTTACCTCCTAGAGGCGGGATAGTTGGACCCTGCTGGTGGCATCAGTAGCCTGAGGGGGCAGTTACCTCCTAGAGGGGGAATATACCTCCTAGAGGGGGAATAGTTGGACCCTGCAGGTGGCATCAGTAGGCCGAGGGGGCGGTTACATCCTAGAGGGGGAATAGTTGGTCCCTGCTGGTGGCATCAGTAGCTTGAGGGGGCAGTTACCTCCTAGAGGAGGAATAGTTGGACCCTGCAGGTGTCATCAGTAGCCTGAGGGGGCAGTTACCTCCTAGAGGGGGAATAGTGGGACCCTGCAGGTGGCATCAGTAGCCTGAGGGGGCAGTTACCTCCTAGAGGGGGAATAGTTGGACCCGGCAGGTGGCATCAGTATCCCGAGGGGGCAGTTACCTCCTAGAGGGGGAATAGTTGGTCCCTGCAGGTGGCATCAGTAGCCTGAGGAGGGTGGTTACATCCTAGAGGGGGAATAGTGGGACCCTGCAGCTGGCATCAGTAGCCTGAGGGGGCAGCTACCTCCTAGAGGGGGAATAGTTGGTCCCTGCAGGTGGCATCAGTAGCCTGAGGAGGGTAGTTACCTCGTACAGGGGGAATAGTTGGACCCTGCAGGTGGCATCAGTAGCCTGAGGGGGCAGTTACCTCCTAGAGGGGGAATAGTTGGACCCGTCAGCTGGCATCAGTAGACTGAGGGGGCAGTTACCCCCTAGAGGGGGAATAGTTTGACCCTGCAGGTGGCATCAGTAGCCTGAGGGGGCAGTTACCTCCTAGAGGGGGAATATTTGGACCCTGCAGGTGGCATCAGTAGTCTGAGGGGGGCAGTTACCTCCTAGAGGGGGAATAGTTGGACCCTGCAGGTGGCATCAGTAGCCTGAGGGGGAAGTTAACTCCTAGAAGGGGAATAGTTGGTCCCTGCAGGTGGCATCAGTAGCCTGAGGGGGGCAATTACCTCCTAGAGGGGGAATAGTTGGACCCTGCAGGTGGCATCAGTAGCCTGAGGGGGGGGCAGTTACATCCTAGAGGGGGAATAGTTGGACCCTGCTGGTGACATCAGTAGCCTGAGGGGGGGGGGGCAGTTACCTCCTAGAGGGGGAATAGTTGGTCCCTGCAGGTGGCGTCAGTAGCCTGAGGGGGGCAGTTACCTCCTAGAGGGGGAATAGTTGGTCCCTGCAGGTGGCATCAGTAGCCTGAGGGGGCAGTTACCTTCTAGAGGGGGAATAGTTGGACCCTGCAGGTGGAATCAGAAGCCTGAGGGGGGGCAGTTACCTCCTAGAGGGGGAATAGTTGGACCCTGCTGGTGACATCAGTAGCTTGAGGGGGCAGTTACCTCCTAGAGGGGGAATAGTTGGACCCTGCAGGTGGCATCAGTAGCCTGAGGTGGGCAGTTACCTCCTAGAGGGGGAATAGTTGGACCCTGCAGGTGGCATCAGTAGCCCGAGGGGGCAGTTACCTCCTACAGGGGGAATAGTTGGACCCTGTAGGTGGCATCAGTAGCCCGAGGGGGCAGTTACCTCCTAGAGGGGGAATAGTTGGACCCTGCAGGTGGCATCAGTAGCCCGAGGGGGCAGTTACCTCCTAGAGGGGGAATAGTTGGTCCCTGCAGGTGGCATCAGTAGCCCGAGGGGGCAGTTACCTCCTAGAGGGGGAATAGTTGGATTCTGCAGGTGGCATCAGTAGCCTGAGGGGGGCAGTTACCTCCTAAAGGGGGAATAGTTGGTCCCTGCAGGGGGCATCAGTAGCCTGAGGGGGCAGTTACCTCCTAGAGGGGGACTAGTTGGTCCCTGCAGGTGGCATCAGTAGCCTGAGGGGGCAGTTACCTCCTAGAGGGGGAATAGTTGGACCCTGCAGGTGGCATCAGTAGCCTGAGGGGGCAGTTACCTCCTAGAGGGGGAATAGTTGGTCCCTGCAGGTGGCGTCAGTAGCCTGAGGGGGGCAGTTACCTCCTAGAGGGGGAATAGTCAGACCCTGCAGGTGGCGTCAGTAGGCCGAGGGGGCGGTTACCTCCTAGAGGGGGAATAGTCGGACCCTGCAGGTGGCATCAGTAGACCGAGGGGGCGGTTACATCCTAGAGGGGGAATAGTTGGACCCTGCAGGTGGCATCAGTAGCCTGAGGGGGGCAGTTACCTCCTAGAGGGGGAATAGTTGGACCCTGCAGGTGGCGTCAGTAGCCTGAGGGGGGCAGTTACCTCCTAGAGGGGGAATAGTTGGACCCTGCAGGTGGCGTCAGTAGCTTGAGGGGGCAGTTACCTCCTAGAGGGGGAATAGTTGGTCCCTGCAGGTGGCGTCAGTAGCCCGAGGGGGCAGTTACCTCCTAGAGGGGGAATAGTCGGGCCCTGCAGGTGGCATCAGTAGCCTGAGGGGGGCAGTTACCTCCTAGAGGGGGAATAGTTGGACCCTGCAGGTGGCATCAGTAGCTTGAGGGGGCAGTTACATCCTAGAGGGGGAATAGTTGGACCCTGCAGGCGGCATCAGTAGCCTGGGGGTGCAGTTACTCCGTGGACCCTGCAGATGGCATCAGTAGCCTGAGGGGGGCAGTTACCTCCTAGAGGGGGAATAGTTGGACCCTGCAGGTGGCATCAGTCGTTTGAGGGGGCAGTTACATCCTAGAGGGGGAATAGTTGGACCCTGCAGGTGGCATCAGTAGTCTGAGGGGGGGCAGTTACCTCCTAAAGGGGGAATAGTTGGACCCTGCAGGTGGCATCAGTAGCCTGAGGGGGCAGTTACATCCTAGAGGGGGAATAGTCGGACCCTGCAGGTGGCATCAGTAGCCTGGCGGGGCAGTTACCTCATAGAGGGGGAATAGTCGGACCCTGCAGGTGGCGTCAGTAGCCTGAGGGGGAAGTTACCTCCTAGAGGGGGAATAGTCGGACCCTGCAGGTGGCGTCAGTAGCCTGAGGGGGCAGTTACCTCCTAGAGGGGGAATAGTCGGACCCTGCAGGTGGCGTCAGTAGCCTGAGGGGGCAGTTACCTCCTAGAGGGGGAATAGTCGGACCCTGCAGTTGGCGTCAGTAGCTTGAGGGGGCAGTTACATCCTAGAGGGGGAATAGTCGGACCCTGCAGGTGGCGTCAGTAGCCTGAGGGGGCAGTTACCTCCTGGAGGGGGAATAGTCGGACTCTGCAGGTGGCATCAGTAGCCTGAGGGGGCAGTTACCTCCTAGAGGGGGAATAGTCGGACCCTGCAGGTGGCATCAGTAGCCTGAGGGGGGCAGTTACCTCCTAGAGGGGGGAATAGTCGGACCCTGCAGGTGGCATCAGTAGCCTGAGGGGGGCAGTTACCTCCTAGAGGGGGACTAGTCGGACCCTGCAGGTGGCATCAGTAGCCTGAGGGGGGCAGTTACCACCTAGAGGGGGAATAATTGAGGGGGAATAATTGGACCCTGCAGGTGGCATCAGTAGCCTGAGGGGGCAGTTACCTCCTAGAGGGGAATAGTCGGACCCTGCAGGTGGCATCAGTAGCCTGAGGGGGCAGTTACCTCCTAGAGGGGGAATAGTCGGACCCTGCAGGTGGCATCAGTAGCCTGAGGGGGGCAGTTACCTCCTAGAGGGGGACTAGTCGGACCCTGCAGGTGGCATCAGTAGCCTGAGGGGGGCAGTTACCACCTAGAGGGGGAATAATTGGACCCTGCAGGTGCCATCAGTAGCCTGAGGGGGCAGTTACCTCCTAGAGGGGGAATAGTTGGACTCTGCAGGTGGCATCAGTAGCCTGAGGGGGCAGTTACCTCCTAGAGGGGGAATAGTTGGACCCTGCAGGTGGTATCAAAAGCCTGAGGGGGAAGTTACCTCCTAGAGGGGGAATAGTTGGACCCTGCAGGTGGCATCAGTAGCCTGAGGGGGCAGTTACCTCCTAGAGGGGGAATAGTTGGACCCTGCAGGTGGCATCAGTAGCCTGAGGGGGGCAGTTACCTCCTAGAGGGGGGAATAGTTGGACCCTGCAGGTGGCATCAGTAGCCTGAGGGGGCAGTTACCTCCTAGAGGGGGAATAGTTGGACCCTGCAGGTGGCATCAGTAGCCTGAGGGGGGCAGTTACCTCCTAGAGGGGGGAATAGTTGGACCCTGCAGGTGGCATCAGTAGCCTGAGGGGGGCAGTTACCTCCTAGAGGGGGAATAGTTGGACCCTGCAAGTGGCATCAGTCGCTTGGGGGTGCAGTTACTCCGTGGACCCTTCAGGTGGCATCAGTCGCCTGAGGTGTAGCTTGAGGGGGCAGTTACAACCTAGAGGGTGAATAGTCGGACCCTGCAGGTGGCATCAGTAGCCTGAGGGGGGCAGTTACCTCCTAGAGGGGGGAATAGTCGGACCCTGCTGGTAGCATCAGTAGCCTGAGGGGGGCAGTTACCTCCTAGAGGGGGACTAGTTGGACCCTGCAGGTGGCATCAGTAGCCTGAGGAGGCAGTTACCTCCTAGAGGGGGAATAGTTGGACCCTGCAGGTGGCATCAGTAGCCTGAGGGGGGCAGTTACCTCCTAGAGGGGGGAATAGTTGGACCCTGCAGGTGGCATCAGTAGCCTGAGGGGGGGGCAGTTACCTCCTAGAGGGGGAATAGTTGGACCCTGCAAGTGGCATCAGTCGCTTGGGGGTGCAGTTACTCCGTGGACCCTTCAGGTGGCATCAGTCGCCTGAGGTGTAGCTTGAGGGGGCAGTTACATCCTAGAGGGTGAATAGTTGGACCCTGCAGGTGGCATCAGTAGCCTGAGGGGGGCAGTTACCTCCTAGAGGGGGAATAGTTGGACCCTGCAGGTGGCATCAGTAGCCTGAGGGGGCAGTTACCTCCTAGAGTGGGAATAGTTGGACCCTGCAGGTGGCGTCAGTAGCTTGAGGGGGCAGTTACATCCTAGAGGGGGAATAGTTGGACCCTGCAGGTGGCGTCAGTAGCCTGAGGGGGCAGTTACCTCCTAGAGGGGGAATAGTTGGACCCTGCAGGTGGAGTCAGTAGCCTGAGGGGGCAGTTACATCCTAGAGGGGGAATAGTCGGACCATGCAGGTGGCGTCAGTAGCCTGAGGGGGCAGTTACATCCTAGAGGGGGAATAGTCGGACTCTGCAGGTGGCGTCAGTAGCCTGAGGGGGCAGTTACATCCTAGAGGGGGAATAGTCGGACTCTGCAGGTGGCGTCAGTAGCCTGAGGTGGGCAGTTACCTCCTAGAGGGGGAATAGTTGGACCCTGCAGGTGGCATCAGTAGCTTGAGGGGGCAGTTACATCCTAGAGGGGGAATAGTTGGACCCTGCAGGTGGCATCAGTAGCCTGAGGGGGGCAGTTACCTCCTAGAGGGGGAATAGTTGGACCCTGCAGGTGGCATCAGTAGCCCGAGGGGGCAGTTACCTCCTAGAGGGGGAATAGTTGGACCCTGCAGGTGGCATCAGTAGCCCAAGGGGGCAGTTACCTCCTAGAGGGGGAATAGTTGGACCCTGCAGGTGGCATCAGTAGCCTGAGGGGGGCAGTTACCTCCTAGAGGGGGAATAGTTGGACCCTGCAGGTGGCATCAGTAGCCTGGCGGGGCAGTTACCTCCTAGAGGGGGAATAATTGGACCCTGTAGGTGGCATCAGTAGCCCAAGGGGGCAGTTACCTCCTAGAGGGGGAATAGTTGGACCCTGCAGGTGGCATCAGTCGCTTGGGGGTTCAGTTACTCCGTGGACCCTGCAGGTGGCATCAGTAGCCTGAGGGGGCAGTTACCTCCTAGAGGGGGAATAGTTGGACCCTGCAGGTGGCATCAGTAGCCTGAGGGGGCAGTTACCTCCTAGAGGCGGAATAGTTGTACTCTGCAGGTGGCATCAGTAGCCTGAGGGGGGTGTCCAGTCATAATTTCGAAAACATAATTTCGAAAGTCAAAAAAGTCGAATCAAAAATGTCGAAAAAAAAAATGTCGAATTGTTTTTTTTTCGATATTTTTTTTTGGGCTCTAGTTTCTGTGAAAAAAAATAGGTAAAAATAAAAAAAAGGGGGGTTGGGGGGGGAACCCCCCCATTTCGAAAAAAAACGTCATTAAAAAAAAATTCGACATTTTTTTTTTCGGCGTTTTTTTTTCGACTTTTTGACTTTCGAATATTTTGTATTCGAAATTATGTCTATGAACCCCTGAGGGGGCAGTTACCTCCTAGAGGGGGAATAGTTGGACCCTGCAGGTGGAGTCAGTAGCCTGGCGGGGCAGTTACCTCCTAGAGGGGGAATAGTTGGACCCTGCAGGTGGTATCAAAAGCCTGAGGGGGAAGTTACCTCCTAGAGGGGGAATAGTTGGACCCTGCAGGTGGCATCAGTAGCCTGAGGAGGCAGTTACCTCCTAGAGGGGGAATAGTTGGACCCTGCAGGTGGCATCAGTAGCCTGAGGGGGGCAGTTACCTCCTAGAGGGGGGAATAGTTGGACCCTGCAGGTGGCATCAGTAGCCTGAGGGGGGGCAGTTACCTCCTAGAGGGGGAATAGTTGGACCCTGCAAGTGGCATCAGTCGCTTGGGGGTGCAGTTACTCTGTGGACCCTTCAGGTGGCATCAGTCGCCTGAGGTGTAGCTTGAGGGGGCAGTTACATCCTAGAGGGTGAATAGTTGGACCCTGCAGGTGGCATCAGTAGCCTGAGGGGGGCAGTTACCTCCTAGAGGGGGAATAGTTGGACCCTGCAGGTGGCATCAGTAGCCTGAGGGGGCAGTTACCTCCTAGAGTGGGAATAGTTGGACCCTGCAGGTGGCGTCAGTAGCTTGAGGGGGCAGTTACATCCTAGAGGGGGAATAGTTGGACCCTGCAGGTGGCGTCAGTAGCCTGAGGGGGCAGTTACCTCCTAGAGGGGGAATAGTTGGACCCTGCAGGTGGAGTCAGTAGCCTGAAGGGGCAGTTACATCCTAGAGGGGGAATAGTCGGACCATGCAGGTGGCGTCAGTAGCCTGAGGGGGCAGTTACATCCTAGAGGGGGAATAGTCGGACTCTGCAGGTGGCGTCAGTAGCCTGAGGGGGCAGTTACATCCTAGAGGGGGAATAGTTGGACTCTGCAGGTGGCGTCAGTAGCCTGAGGTGGGCAGTTACCTCCTAGAGGGGTAATAGTTGGACCCTGCAGGTGGCATCAGTAGCTTGAGGGGGCAGTTACATCCTAGAGGGGGAATAGTTGGACCCTGCAGGTGGCATCAGTAGCCTGAGGGGGGCAGTTACCTCCTAGAGGGGGAATAGTTGGACCCTGCAGGTGGCATCAGTAGCCCGAGGGGGCAGTTACCTCCTAGAGGGGGAATAGTTGGACCCTGCAGGTGGCATCAGTAGCCCAAGGGGGCAGTTACCTCCTAGAGGGGGAATAGTTGGACCCTGCAGGTGGCATCAGTAGCCTGAGGGGGGCAGTTACCTCCTAGAGGGGGAATAGTTGGACCCTGCAGGTGGCATCAGTAGCCTGGCGGGGCAGTTACCTCCTAGAGGGGGAATAATTGGACCCTGTAGGTGGCATCAGTAGCCCAAGGGGGCAGTTACCTCCTAGAGGGGGAATAGTTGGACCCTGCAGGTGGCATCAGTCGCTTGGGGTGCAGTTACTCCGTGGACCCTGCAGGCGGCATCAGTAGCCTGAGGGGGCAGTTACCTCCTAGAGGGGGAATAGTTGGACCCTGCGGGTGGCATCAGTAGCCCAAGGGGGCAGTTACCTCCTAGAGGGGGAATAGTTGGACCCTGCAGGTGGCATCAGTAGCCTGAGGGGGGCAGTTACCTCCTAGAGGGGTAATAGTTGGACCCTGCAGGTGGCATCAGTAGCCTGGCGGGGCAGTTACCTCCTAGAGGGGGAATAATTGGACCCTGCAGATGGCATCAGTAGCCTGAGGGGGCAGTTACCTCCTAGAGGGGAATAGTTGGACCCTGCAGGTGGCATCAGTAGCTTGAGGGGGCAGTTACCTCCTAGAGGGGGAATAGTTGGACCCTGCGGGTGGCATCAGTAGCCTGAGGTGGGCAGTTACCTCCTAGAGGGGGAATAGTTGGACCCTGCGGGTGGCTTCAGTAGCCCGAGGGGGCAGTTACCTCCTACAGGGGGAATAGTTGGACCCTGCAGGTGGCATCAGTAGCCCGAGGGGGCAGTTACCTCCTACAGGGGGAATAGTTGTACCCTGTAGGTGGCATCAGTAGCCCGAGGGGGCAGTTACCTCCTACAGGGGGAATAGGGCAGTTACCTCCTAGAGGGGGAATAGTTGGACCCTGCAGGTGGCATCAGTAGCCTGAGGGGGCAGTTACTCCGTGGACCCTGCAGGTGGCATCAGTAGCCTGAGGGGGCAGTTACCTCCTAGAGGGGGAATAGTGGGACCCTGCAGGTGGCATCAGTAGCCCGAGGGGGCAGTTACCTCCTAGAGGGGGAATAGTTGGACCCTGCAGGTGGCATCAGTAGCCCGGGGGTGCAGTTACTCCGTGGACCCTGCAGGTGGCATCAGTAGCCTGAGGGGGCAGTGCCCTGCAGGTGGCAGTTGGGCCCTGCAGGCGGCGCCGCCAGTGTGCAGGAAACTTCCCTCACCTGTAGAGCATCAGCACCGTCAGCACCCCGGAGAGGGCCCATAGGCGTCGCCGCACCACCCGCCGCATCGCCGGCTCAGAGAGGGTCCGGATCCGGGACTGTTGCCACCCGACGCTGCCTGCGCTCCACCACACTTGGGCGCTCCCTGGTTTCCATGGAGACGGTCAGCGCTCACGGGCTGCATCTGCCGCGCCTCCCCGGCAGGTGTCGCTCCACCCCCTGATTGCCTCGGACGGCGATTGGCCAGTAAAGTAAGGCGGGCGGGAACCGCACATGACAGACAGTGGGCGGAAAGTGCACGCCAATTGGGCGTCACTCACCTGTATCCTCGCGTGATTGGGCGAATGACCTCAGGTAAGCGATGCTCGCCGTGGAGTAAGTGCTGCTTGTGGAATCGGCAGACCATAGAGACGTAGAGCTCGCGGGACTGTCGGACAGAGCGCCTCGCGCGGCGGCGGCCGCCATGTTGAAGTGATTGAACGTTTCGCGCGCGCCACGTGCTCCCGGGGAGCGAGGCCCAGACGCGGCAAATTCACCTCAGTTTTCCCACACGTCCTGCACCAAACGAAGCGGGGGCTGAGAAGGAAGACAATACATGATGCCCATGGCCATGCTTATTTACCAATGGGCCCATAGGTGCTATGGGTCCTCAGCACCTTAGAGGCCCAGTGCCTCTGGGGGCTGCAGGGGACACCCAGTCTTATGTGGGGGCCGGGCGGGCCATAGCATGACCTTGCAGACCCTTGGCAACTTGCTGGCTCTAGGGTCCCTGCAGGCCCGCGCGCACATGGTGTGGGCCTGCAGGCCTAAATGAGAGAGGAGTCTGCAGCTGTTCTGCTGCACATGCCTGCAGGGATCTTTTTATTAGGTCGGGCCTGTGTCATGGCCCATGTTAAAAGGGCAATACACAGGGGAGGGACACATTCCCTTAAAGGGGTAAAACACTTGGGAGGGTCACACACCACGCTCCTCCTTTTTCATAACAAACAAATGTTACAGAAACATAAATGATTCCTTACACCCCGCTACAGAACATTACTTGGGCCCCTTCAGAATTTTAGGATCGACAACAGATAGGATGTGCCACTGCTACACACTTTGGGCACACATAATTATAGAAATACAACACACTCTACACATAACACGTGGGTTACAGTCGCTGTTGGCGAACCGCCGGTGAAATGTTGGTATGTTGACAGTTCGATCACATGTTACAAAACCCTTTATTAACCTGGGATCAGTGGAACTTCCATCACTGAATTAGGCCATTGCTAGCTGCTGCCACCATTTAGAGCATGCCTCCAGACTTACGGGAATACAGCTTCACATCCATTTAACTGGGACCACTTTAAGCACATAATTTACATGCAGGCCCCCAGCATCTAAACACGTGTCTAGTGAGACTTCTCGGGGCACTTGCAGGACTGCAGGGGACCAGTTTTCTTTGCTCCAGCGGCCATTCAGGATAGTAATTTCCACAGGTCCGGGTTTGTTGATGTTACAGTTCAAAGGCCGGTAAAATCGCACCTGGGGGCACCAGGTGCCACATTGGCTTAGTCCCTTGATGTTGGGGCAGGCAACAAGACACAGGTAGCAGGGCGTCCAAAATGCGCCAGGCTCAGGTTCAGCCAGTCCCTTGACGTTGGACAGTCAGCGAGATGCCGGCAGCGGGTCGTCCAAGCTGTGCCACATGATGCCCCCAGGCAGGAGTTTCTCTTCACTGTAGTGGGACATGAGGGCACACAATCACTCGTACAGAGCTGAAACCCTTGCATGCCCCTAGCACGTCTTCTTGCTGGTAGGTTTGAGGGCTGCAAGACATTGGTTGGCCAGACACAGGTGCCAGGGTGCCTGGGCCACTTCTTCCCCTCGCCCAGGCAGGAGTCACTGCTGCTGATGGGGCTGCAGCAGTCCGGGCCATTCTCATCCTCCCTTCTTCCAGGCAGGACAATAGGTCAGGTAATGTACCCGCTTGGGGGTGGCAGAAGTCACACCCAGGGTCACATCGGCCTGGTCCATGGATGGCGGACCTGGCAGGGCGCACACCAGTGGCAGGGTGATGAGGCCACTTGCACAATTCCCTCCCCCAGGCAGGCTTTTGGGCAGGAATGCTGCCATTATCAGAGGGCACCTACCAGTGGTAGGGTACCATTGAGGGCAGGGTGTTGGGGCCACTTCTTTATTCAGCTCACCCCAGTCAGGAGAAGCTGGCATTGCACTGCCAGCAGTAGAGGGCGCTGATGGCAAAGCATTTGAAACCACACATTTTCCTCCCCCACTTAGAGGTTGTTATCATGTTCCTGCCAGCAGTAGCGCGCACCAGCCGTCATGTGAGCTGCAACCCTCTCTTTTTGGTGGTGAGGAGCCAGGTCACTTCTTCCTGCTCCTCCTTGTAAGCAGGGGCTGTTGGCACTGGTTTGCTGTGCAGCTGAGAGCCAATTGGTACCGTTTTAGCAATGATTACTGGCTTGTTGTGCAGCTTTGTGCAATTTGTTGTTGAAATGCTTTATTACACCGCCGGGCCCGGGATCTGCTGATGGCCATGTACCCTCCTGTTGCGTTGTACAGGCAGGCCATGATGTACTTCCCCCTCACTGCCTGCAGGGCTTGTTTTCTATGGGGGGGGCTATGTCCTTCCTAGCTTTCATTCCAGCCACCTCACGACCGATGGGCCCGGGATCGATCAGGGACATTTCCATGTTGTTTTTCTTTCGTGCACTGGCATGGAGTGCTTCCTTTGATCACCCCCGGAGACCCAGGATCTTTCCTTTTCCCACCTAATTTTCCACCTAAGCTCCAACATGGAGCTGCTGATTTGACCCCCGGCGGGCTGGTTTTACAGCAGCTGGGGCTGCCGGTATTACTGGTGGAAGCGGGCAGCCTCTGTATGCTATCTTCACGGCCTGGCCAGCGACATTACTCTGTTTTCAGCGCCTGGCCTGGGACATCACTCTCTCTCCCCCACACGCTCCGGTGTTGGGAGCACACCACCATTCAGGCACTCACCTCTACATAACTCTCCCCAGGCGGGAGGTCCCTTTGTTCTTGCAGCCCCTTCATTTCCCTTTCTTTTCATCATGACGGTGGATGCCGCAGGGGCTGCGAGAGCCTGTGGGCTGACCCTCCCCTGGCTGCACGAGCATCCTCTTCACACAGGGCCACAGCCAAGGAGGATGCACCAGCAGTGCTCTGGTCTCCCCTTTCCTTTTGGGGCTATTGGTGCTGCACCCACTCTCGTGGCAGATGCTGCAGGGAGGCTGCTGCCTCACTTCCACGAGCCGCGGCCAGGGGGGAATCGCCGACATGGCTCCCGGCATGAGTTCTCCTTGCCCTCCCGATGGCAATGGATGCCGCTTCTCCTCCCTTTACTCGCGGCGATGGCTGCCACCTGCTGCATTCTCTCCCCCAGCGAGGGACAGCTCCTTCCCGTCCTTCCTCCTTTGAAGAAAAAAAAGAAAACGCAGGAACAGCGGAGGTTCTTCCTCGTCGACATTGTTATACGGGGGCCTGCTATGGGCATCCAGCAGGCCTCCATGGGTGCTATGGGTCATCAGCACCTTTGATGCCCAGTGCCTCTGCAGATTGCCGGGGGACACTAGGTATTATGTGGGTGCCACTTTGCTGGCTCGAGGGTCCCACCGTAGTATGGCCTGCAGGCCCGTGCTCACACAGTGTGGGCCTTCAGGCCTAAATTAGGCACAGACTCAGTCATTCCTCTTTGGGATTCTGCAGCCGTTCTGGTGCACGTGCCTGAAGGGGCTCCGTTTATTAGCTTGGGCCATGTTATAAGAGCAATGCACATGGGAGGGACACATTCCCTTAAAGGGGCAACACAATTGGGAGGGTCACACACCACCTGCTAATCACGCCTCATCATTACTCTTTTTACCTGCCCTGACACTTTCTTTTCCTGTTTAACTATTAGTTTCCATGCACTCTGTGTAATAGCACCTCAAAGCCTTTTATTTTGGCAGAGTGGATTTACCATACTGAATGACCCCAGACTCAAATAACTGGACATACCTAAAGAATATAGCAAAGAATGACTTTATTGTCAGTACAAAATAAAGTAGGTTAACCTGGCGAACCACAAGCACTAGTCTGCACATTCACACACGATTTTAATTTCACAAGGGCTTCATAATTCAATATGCGTCAGGTATGATGCCACACTACGTGGCAAACTTAAACCCTATTGAAGGGAGAGGTTGTTTAAGGGAACATATGTACCTATACTATCTGTAAGTGTTAATAACTTCATTGGCTGCCCCTTATCGAATAGGCATGCCTTGAACTACCTCTAAATAGTTTTAATGCTGTTTAGAACACAATACAGTAGCGGATGGGCCTGTGCAACTTTGTATGGCAGGTTGCTACATGGACACGTGATTGGTTGGCATTATTTCCCAATCTTGGACTTTTGGCTTGCTAGCAGCACATAACTGAAACGAAACCCAGGTACGTAGACCAACGTCAGACTACTACCCACTTGCTCCAATTAGTCCATCATCTCTCATCGGTCAGGCCCCTTAGCCAAAGTTTCTCCTTTGTAGTTGACCTTGCAGCCTGTTCCAAGCTCTGGCTTCTTTGAGTGAGTGTGGGTACATCCTTATCTTCATCCGGAGCTTAATGAATGGATGTTGTTTTCAACCTCTGTTGGGGAGAATTCTCATTCTGTGGCTAATTTCCCTTCCTATAGAGTCCCCCAGCAGCTTTGCTGGATTTGAAGGGTTTGTTTTTTCTCCTGCCAAGAGTGAAACTCTTTTTCCCACTCTTAGGCATTGTTGCTATGTGTGTTCTAGGCTATTTTTTGTGTTTAATGTCTATGGGGTTTTTCTCACCTCCATAGGAACCATCTTTATTCACGTGTGTTACACAGCACCCTCCGTGCAGTGACACAAGGGTGTCGTAGCGACCCCCAAACATAGACTCCATACCCTGGGACTGACTACTGTCTCGCAGGGCATGTAAAGTCCCCATTGACTTTACTAGTCAATTTTTATGAACTAAACCAGTACAACCCATCTTACTATGGAGGTACTAGAAAGGGTTAATAGTTTTTCCCTTATGTTCATTTTCAAGAGGGTACCGTACAGTCCCTCTAACAAAGGTTTCTGGCTGGTGGCAGTGGTTAACACCGTAAATATTCGACCGCAAATATTTTCCTATGGGATTTTCCCATTGTTCGAGGCTACTACGTTTTCTGACAGCCTCTAACATACCGCCGGTGTATTTTAATATGAACTTTACTCCGGTAGGTTTTATTTGCCAGAACTTTAATATAACTTCTTTCTTGTGTCTTTCTCTAAACTCCTAACCTAGGTCGGGGATCCTTTGTTCGTCCTTTTGGCGGGCTTCTGCCAAGAAGCCCTCCTTTCGGCGCCACTGAGTCTGGGGTGGGTCCATTGTGTGGGAGGGGGAGTAGGACCCCTGGACAGGGTTGCCTCAGCAACCCATGTCGCACTCTTTCCTGATAGGCTGGAGGGTCTCCCGCCAAAATGACCACTCCACTGTGTGAGTGACAGCTAGGCTGTATGAATGGGGATCTTTTTGCATAAAAGCAGGGTCCTGAGGACTGGAAGAGCAAGACGTCACCACTGGAACTAAGAGGCTGAAGAGGAGAGAGACTAGAGACATCTGCAATGACTGAACCACTGGTGAAGCCCTGCTGCAGCGTCTCACCACTTTTCTCCACACGACGAGAGAAGATCTTCATCTGCAAGAGCCTTCCCTTGAGCTGGTGGGGCCAACCAGTTTGCCAATCGCCCTCCCGGACCTGCCTTGGTCGAATCTACAGTACCCTGTACTCGGAGGCCGGATAGCCAGATAGCCAGGCCCCAGTCCACCCGGACGCGATTTAAAGGAGCGTACCTTTTATTCGTCGGGCCGCACCGCAGCTGTTTTCATCCCTGGGTAGGGCAGTAACTCGAGCCATCCTCCATGACGAGAGCCTCTCTTCTTCTGCTGGATCCCCCGAACTGCAGGAACTACCAGGAACAACCGCCACTGCAGGAGCCAATTCTTCATTTTAAAGGTACATTGTTCCGCCCGGCTGCCCTTTCTGCATGGTAGAGCTAAAGGTGTTTTAAATCCTTTACCTACCTGCTGGGTTGGTCGCCCCCCTCTCTTAACATTGTCTTTTACCTTCTGCATCCACCTTTTCAAAATCATTAAACATAGACTTGACTGCAGCTACAAGAACATTTTGCTCCTAGGCCCTTGCCCTGTACCACTAACTCTGGCACAGGCCTACTGACTAAATTTGTTAGAACAGCCTTCTCTAGATTGCTTCTCAACTAGAACTGTGTTGGTGCACCTACTTCTTACAACCACCCTTTCCTCCCCACTTTTAAACCTTGTGAAGTGCCATTTTGCCCAGTTTTCATTTAAGTATTTTCTATACTGATGTACTGCCTTGCTTAAACTGGTTCACAAACTCATGGGAAGTGTTGCTAGGGTGTGTAAGAAGATATTTCTGTATAACTTGTGTTTTGCCTCCCTTGTGAGAAATTGCTAGAGTGCCATTTGTGTTTGGTTTTCACTGTGCCGTTTTGCTCAGTTTTCACTCTTGCTCAAACTTGTCTACAATTTAACAAAGTCTGGATAGTGGTGCTGTAGTGCCCACTACCCCAGCAAATGTAGCAAACAGTGAGGAGGATAATGTTGAACATTTTATTGTTGAAACAGATGAGGAAGAGGAAGATAACAATGTCACCCCTCTGGCCCTCTACCTGCTCAAAGGCCTCAACCTGTGGCTACTGGACCTTTACTAGGTCCCACATTAAGTCCTAAATTTATCTCTCTAGAAAAAATGAGACTTGAACTAGAATTCAAAAGAATTGGTGCCCAAACTGAACAGAGACATCAAGAACTAAGGCTCAAAGAAATGGAGCTCGATCATGAGCTTGAGATGAAGAAATTGTCTTTGGAAAATGCTTCTCTCCCCGAATCCTCTAGATCTTCCAGTCCAAAAAGACCCCAGATGCCTAAAGAGATTGTGGGTATGTATGAACCTAAGTTGGATGTATTAAATTGGCTAGCTATGTTTGAATACAATCATGGGCTCCAGGATATCACAGGGAATCAGTTGATTCCCTGGTTATTCTCTAGGCTCCCCCCTGTTGCATCTGATGTAGTAATGGAGTTCGGGGAGGTGGATAGGATGGATTATGAATGTGTAAAGCTAGCTTTGATAGCTAGATTTGGGAAGACTCCTCCCAGTACCTTAAGAGGTTTAGGACCCTCAAAAAGCATGATAGTACCCCTTGGGCTACTTGGGTGAATGAGAGTTTGAAGAATTTAGAGGGATGGATTAAGGGTTATAGAGTTAACACTTATGAAGGAATGAGAAATCTTGTAATGATGGAGTCTATCTATGATGCCTGCTCTCCTGAGCTCAGACAGCACTTGGCTAATTCAAAAGAACTAGATTCTAAGAAGCTAGCTAAGGCTGCTGACTTGTAGGTTGCCAACAGGGCTACTCACAAAGATTCAGGGGTAACTCAGAAAAAGGATGAGGGAAAGCAGCCCAAGAAAGACAACAAAGAGAATTCAAATAATTCCAATTCCAAAGAGGCCCCCAAACAAAATTCTAAGGGTAAGCCACAAGGGAAACCTAATCAGGCTAGTGCACCTTCTGGTCCCAGACCAGAAGGAGGTCAGAACAAGCGACCATTAATAATGACATTTGGAAAATGTTATGTTTGTGGCTCTACTGATCATGTGAAAGGGGATCCCAGATGTAAGGGTAAACCTTCAGGGGTCCACACTGTCTCCTTAGCCTTCGCTCCAGAGGAGGAAGTACATATGGCCAGTGGAAACTTTAAACTACTAGCTGAAGACCCCATTGGAGTCTCAGCTAGTGTATCTTTAGTATCCCTAGGGTTGTGGGAACAACAGAATTTAGATGTGTATAATTCTATCCCTCCCAATACTAAAGAGTATTATAAAGACAGTGGGCCTCATTACAAGTGCTCCGGTCCGGAATTAACGCAGCCGGTATAACCATACCGGCACTGTTTCCGCGTCCGCCTAATCATAACCTGCTAACCCGGAAATAGCACCACCTCCAACCGCTACCTCGGAGTTAAAGCTCCCGTAAACTCTGCCTGCACGGAAACTCCTCTGTTGCCTGCAATACGAAACACAGCGAGCATCACAACTAGCGCGGACATGTAAACACCGACAAAAAAATGGCGGTAAAACCGTGATCACGGTGGCGGTACTGCCGCCACAGCGAACATGACGTTAAACTGCCTGGTGTCCTGAATCAGCCCAGCTGGACCCAGCAGGCCACTGGGTGCGTACAAAAGGGCCACACCCAGCCCAACTCAAAACAGAACCATACAGGCAGCAGCTCTAGTAGCATTGGGACTGGGCCTACACAACCAACAGGCAGCACTGCACATGATGGCAGTAATGTTGCAGAGGAGGAGGCGGAGGCGTAGGAGGTGCAGGTGCCAACCAGCTAACCCTCTACTCATGGCAAACCCCATTGTCCAGCCGGCAGCACCCTGCAGGCAGCCTGCAATACCACGCATCAGGGCCTCACCCTGGAACCTCACCCCAGGACAGATACACACATTATACTGGCTGGACCATCCAACAATCCTGTACATCACTGGCCTGATAGAGGACGACATCAACAGCCACATAGACACCCCCACCGCCATCCCCCCCTCCTGAAGGTCGTGTTTGTACTGCACTTTCTTGGCACCGGTACCTATCAACAGACAGTCGGTGAGCTGCACGGCCTATCAAAACTCTGTTTCTCAATAATCCTGATTCAGGTACTGGATGCCCTGTTGCGCCATGTGTCTGAACAGATTGCCCTACCCCGTACCCTCCCCCAGGTGATTGCCACCAAGTTGGCCTTCCATGCCATAGCAGGCATGCCAAATTGCATAGGTGCACTCGAGTGCACCCACATTGAGCTGACAGTAACACGTGCAATTGAAATGGTGTTCCGCAATAGGAAACAGTACCACTCACTAAATGTACAGATGGTATGTGATGCGACGCTAGTGATTACACATTGCTGCGCACGTTTCCCAGGCTCAACCCATGACTCAATGATACTGCGGAATTCAACATTGCCACGGTACATGGAACGCTATGCTGGACAAAGCACATGGCTATTGGGTGAGTACAGCTGCCAATGCTCTGGACCTGTGTAAGTGGGGTGTGTGTGTGTGACCAGGGTAATGAGCTACGTGAGTGGGCTGCTGCGACTGCAGATGCATCACCCCCCGCCCATCCACTGAATAGACAGCAGAACCCAAACTTCACAAAGCAACACATGACAGGTAGCCACAGTGTAGCCGTACACACCCTGCCACCTGACACACACAGCCTGAACTCCCGCTGGCACACACACCTGGAGCCACAGCAAACCCTCCCCAACCCCCTTAATATACAACACAGCACTCACAATGCACATGATGGCTGTACATGAGACGTCCTGCATCTACCATATCATCACTCTGGAGTGACCCTGCCATGTGTGCACATCACTGCACAATGCCATACTCACAAGCCACATGCACACCAATGCATTGCTCAATGTCCAGCTGCCAACCCCCACTATGATGGCCATAGAAGATTAACACCCATCAGTGAAAACACTGCATGACACATACACATGAATAAACAATGACACAAGATTGCACTGCATCTGATGAAGACATGATACTACCAACACTGACATGTCTCCCACATCTACATCCCATGTAGGAGATTCCGGATATGCACTCAGGCCATGGCTGATGACGCCTGCACGGAGGCCAAGGAACAGGCATGAGGATGCGTACAACAGGGCACATGTCCGCACATGTGGCATGATTGAGAGGACATTTGGACTACTGAAGGCCCGGTTCCGCTGTTTAAGCAGATCTGGCGGATCACTGCTGTACAGCCCAGTGAAGACGGGTAAAATTACGCTCGTTTGTGCCATGCTGCACAATCTGTGCCAGCGCAGGAACATTCCAATGCCCCCAGACGGAGATGATGAAGATGGGGATGGGATGGCACAACCACCTCCTGGGGGTCCACTAGATGGACAACGAGCACGGGATGCACTGATTCGCATTTACATTTGAGAGGCAGTACATCCACAGCATTTCAGGGATATCGTGATGCCACTAAATGAATAAAGGGTATTTCCGTGACCAAATTGTAATTGTCCCTACAGGTTGGCCATGTGTTTTCAGGCATGGATCTGTCGATCGTAGAAAAATTTCCTATGGACCTTACCCGACTTTTCATCCACTAAACAAATGATAAATCAGGCTGCTGTGCGCCGACATTATGTGATAATCCTATCACTTGCCCCATCGCTCTGGCTGACCTGCTTTTGCGGCACTAAATCATATCCCCCGCCCCTGAGCCTGACATCAACAAAGCATTCATATTCCCCGCCTCTCTCCGTGACGTTACCGGGCTGCGTAGCCAAACGCGCCCAGTCGACTTCTACACGACTTCACACAGAACCCGTTGTTAGGGAGAATTCTCTATTTAGGCTGAATTTCCTAACCTAGTGAGTCCCCCAGCAGCTTTGCTGGATTTCTGGAATTTGTTTTTTTTAGTCTGCCAAGAGTGAGACTCTTTTTTTTCCCACTCTTGGACATGATTTGTGGTGTTCCTTTGAATGTTAATGTGTTTCATGGGCTATGGGGTCTTTTACTCCATAGGGTCTCATATGTTTTTTTCTATGTGTGTTACACAGCACCCTCCGTGCAGTAACACCGGGGTGTCATAGTGACCCCCCCCATAGACCCCATACCCTGGGACTGACTACTGTCTCCCAGGGCATGTAAAGTCACCATTGGCTTCACTAGTCCCAAATTACTAACAGAACCAGTACAAACAATCATATTGTGGACGTACTGGCAGGGGCAATTCGATTGCCCCTGGGTCTGTTGTTCGAGGGGGCACTGTCCCGTCCCCCCTCGTCGAGTTTTGGCTGGTGGCATTGGATACTACTTTTTATATTCAACCTCAAATATATCTCTATGGGATTTTCCCATTGTTCAAGGCTAATACTTTTTTAACATAGCCTCTAACATACCGCCGGTTTATTTATTTAATATTAATTCACCGGTTGGTATTTTCTGCCAGAACTCGGTTTTAAAATGGCGTTTGTGTTCGCCTCTGTAACTCCAAACCAAAGGTCGAGCCCTTTGTTCCACTTTTGGCAGGCTTCTACACAGAGGCCCTCCAAAGTGGTGCCATTCTGTCTGGGTACCACAGGGGGTGTGGGAGGGGGTTTAGGCACCTTGGACTAAGTTGCCTTGCCAACTCAGGTTGCACTCTTGCGTGATTGGCCCAAGTGGTGAGCCACCCCGCTCACCACTTAGCATGTTTGATTGACAGCTAGGCTGAATGAATGGGGGTTTCTTGCATAAAAGCAGGGCTTTTGGGACTGGAACTTCAGAAGTCGCCACAGGACCTGAAAATCTGACGAGGGAGAAGCTGAGCCGACCTGCTACGACGACACCACCGGTGGAGCCCTGCTGAATCGACTCACCGCTTCCCAACGACAGAGGAGATCTCCCGGCTGGAGAGTCTTCTTCCCTTGACTGGTGGGCACAACCAGTTTACCTTTTTTGCTCGCATTCCAGGACGTCTCGTGGTCGAATTGCCCGTGCCAAGCACCCCGGCAACCGGATAGCCACTTACCACTGGACCGCGAATAAAAGGACTGCTCCTTTTAACTGAGAACTCCGCAGCTGGTTTCTTCCCTGGCAGTGCAACGGACTCCTGTTTTTCTCCACGACGATATCCTCTCTTCCCCCAGACGAAGCACCGACTTGCACCCGCTGCCAGGAACAGGAGAGTTCTCACCATTTTAAGGTACCGTGTCCGCCAGGCCTCCCTTTCTAAAGATTGCTACAAGGTAACAATAATCCCTTAATCTTCTGGACTGGGCTGGCCGCCTTGACCATCTAACTGGTCCCTTTCTTTTTGGTCCAACTCTTTCTGAAACTTTTGCGAGACTTTAGGGCACTTTCAACCGTGTGACCTTGGACACATTTCGTCCGGAGCCTCTTAAAGTGGGTCCGGCCTTTTTGACTTTTTTACGGTTTTAATCTGCCTTCTTCTCCTACTGTGTTCTTCCGAAAGTGTTGGGATCTGTTTCTATCTTTGCTCTGCCTTTCTCTCCCTTTTAAACCGATTGATTAGAGTGCCATCTTCGTTAAGCGCTCACCGCTGTCTGAAAATAAGTGTTGCTTTACTTAAGACTTGTCTAATAATCGTTGAAGGGAGTGTATATCTTTTAGTGACCGTGTTTTTGAACTGCTTAATATTAGTGTCAGTGTGTTTAACTAGATGTGTTTTTAAATAAATAATTATATCTCTTTTACACCAAGCTCTGGTCAGTGTTTGCTTGTTCTACTGTGTTCTTTTGACCTATTGTGAATACTCTGTATACTGCCTAACTCTTCTTGAGAGAAGTCTGACTGCTCAGCCACAGCTACCAGGTAAATCTTGGTGGTACAGACTGCTACCAATTGGGTTTACTGCCAGCCACCTGTAGTCTTAAATCTTTTGCAGTGGTCCCAGAGGGAACTGCACAGGTTTCTGCCTAACACCCGTAAAACAACACAGATCATCTCACAACACAGCGTGCCACAATTCGGAATATGAAATTGTGGTTTAAAAGCAAACAGCAAGATTGTACAATTGGTAAAGTACATTTATTTGATGTCAAATGTTTAGAGAATATTCAGCGATTCACATTTGTCTTTGCTCTCGATCCACAAAAGTTCATCTTGAGTCACGCGCTGTTCCTTTGCAGTACACAGGGTGTTGGTTTACGATAAAAGAAGCACTATGGTCGCAC
Organism: Ambystoma mexicanum; assembly: GCF_040938575.1. Lineage (NCBI taxonomy): Eukaryota > Metazoa > Chordata > Amphibia > Caudata > Ambystomatidae > Ambystoma > Ambystoma mexicanum. The sequence goes on from NC_090931.1 coordinate 33,693,361, forward strand.
TGATAATCGCAAGGCTGTTCCATCAACGAGGCACTACCCCACCGTAACGGTTGGTATGTTGCTTCTAGCCGCTAGTACCGCGTAAGGGCATATTGGTCCTTGCCGATCGTCCCATAAAATGGTCAAGGTGGTGAAGTTGTTGACATGGAGCTGCACCTGGCAGCTGAAGAACCCGTCGGCCGGGGTCTGGAAATGATGGCATTGACAGTAGGGAAGGATGTACTTGTATTAAAAACATGAATTAGTCTCTCCAGCAGATCTTCATTAAAATTATTCATTTCATTTATTGGGCCTGAAACTATTTGCTAGCGAGGATAATGCAACGGAGTATGTTACGTTATTCCCACTAACCCACCCACTCTCCTCTGCCTTTTTCAGAGCCGTCTGAGCACCAGGGGACCACTTCGGCGTTGATAGTGTGCGGTACAAAATGCCACATAGAACGAACAAGTCCAACTTAACCGGCTTTTAACGCTACGCTATTGTTAATATATTCTGGGATAAAATCATCTAAAGGGTTACTTACATTAGATTTGCATTTTCCATTGTCTAGACGTAATGCAGTCCCTAAATACCACTCCGTCTGTGCCAACGATCTTTCTTATAGTGAACAAACATGAAAATCGGCCTCGTTTCTGAAATTTCATCCTTATCATCTCTTACGTTATTGCACCCCTCCTTCAAAAAAAGTCTTTAGGCACGGTGCCTGTCTGTCAAGGTAAAAAAAAAATAGAACCTTATACTGCGAGTCGTGGGCCACTCCGGCCCGCAAGCAATACATCGAAGCAGCTGACCTTCACTGTGAACGGGCATACAGTCTTACTTTGCAACATTCTGTGTAAAGCGATCCCTGAGAACTTGAATTCTACACTCCATCTTTGTATATTGTCTGCGTGCTTTGCAGTCCTAGAGAACCATAAATATGGAGATAATTGTCTATTTATGTAAAAGTGAGATTTATCGTTTGTTTAGTGGATGAAAGGTCGGGTCAGGTCCATAGCAAATTTTACTACGATCGACCGATTAATGTTTAAAAACACATGGCCGACCCGTAGGTAAAATAAAAATTTAGGACCGGAAATACCATTTAATTGTACTGCATATGAAATGACAGATGCCCACTCATTATGGTACTTTTCAAAGGTATTGTATTTTCGATAAACCAGGTAAGAAAGTGCATTGGGTAGGTAAGCTGTACACCCGTGCCCACCCACCACCCAAACGTACACACCCCCAACCAGGCCCCAAACAACTAACCCCCTAATGGACCTCCCCCACCATCCAAACGTACCCACCCCCCTACACCCATGGTGTCCCCAAATGTCATGTTGACTGGCATCCCCACATGCCACTATTTGCGGGTGCGCTTATGCAGTGCCGTGACCTTGCTGGCGGCTCCAGTCACCCGACTAGAACGCCTCCGTGTCCTGGCAGTGGCAGAGCTGGATGGGGTGGTGCTGGCTGAGGTGACTGTCGGTGTGACTGCGGGCAAGCGCCCTTGAAACGCCTGCTGGGCTACCAACATTGACTGAGCAATGCTGGATTGCACACTGTTCCCTTCCCTGACATGGCGTACCAGGGTGACAATGGTGGCCACAAATCGTCCAATCGACCTGGAGAGCCGCCGCACTGACGTAGCATTGCTCTCACGCTGCAGCCTGGCCTCCTCCCGCTGATGCACGGCCTCCTCACGCTGCAGCCTGGCCTCCTCCAGCTGACTTTTCATCAGCTGCGTCAGGGTGGCCTGTTGTTGCTCAAAGTGCTGCAAGCGTGTACTGAGCTCAGCCATGGAGGGAGCTGGGGAGCGCATGGGGCTGTGCAGTTCTTGGGGGCTGAACTGTAGGCCATGGATGGGTGACACCTCATCCATGTTGTCGCCCCTCACCCTGTTGTACTGCTTTGGCCTGCATGGCCGGGCCACTTCCATCACTTGATGCAGCTTCCTCAGCTGTGCAGATGGGCTGCGAATCATCATCCGGGGCTAGGAGGGGTGCCTGCATGGGGATGGTGGCGTATGCTGGTGTGCAGTCATGAGGTTGCGCACCCGGAGACTGAGGTCATCCCACCTCTTATGGCTGTCCTTCACAGAGCGTGTGGTCACACCGACCGCTGTGCACTTGCGTGCTGCCTCCGCCCACACCTCCTTGCGCCGTTGCTGAGTAGCGCGCCGCTGGTCTGCACTAAAGAGCATTTCCGCATGCTCAACAATGTGGTCCACCAGAACTGTGAGCTCAGCCTCACTAAAGCACGGCTTTCGCTGTCTGCGTGCTGGTATCCTGGATGCCATTCGATGAGTTGTCAGTCTCAGGGAGGTAATCTGACCTGTGGTGTCTGAGGATGGCAGTGGATTGTGCTTTGTATAATGGCCGCCTCTCTGTTTCCGTTTTTTTCCCGCGGTCATGCTGTTTCCGCTTCCGGTGTTGGTGTTTCCGCTTCCGGTGTTTCCGTGTCGGCGGGGGCGGACACGGGTTTAGCACCGTTTTCTGTGGCATAAAGTCCATGTGCGTGGGTGTTTACATGACGGTGGTGACTCTGTTTCCGCCTCGGTGTGTTGCGCGCGACCCAAGTGCCGTAATCGGCCCTTATTTCCGCAACCTTGCGGTCTTGGAAGTGGAGTAACCGTCGTCACGGAATCACCGGATTCCGGCACGGCCGACTCGTAATGAGGCCCAGTGTCCTAGTCAATGGTCAGGAGACTCCTGCCATTAGAGACACTGGGGCCAGCATAACTGTGGTGGACGAATCTTTTTTCAAGATGAAAGATGTTGCTAAGGCACCCAAACGCCTCACCAAGTTAGATGGATAATAATAATTCCCCAATTACCAGCTCTCATCCAGTGCAATGAAATGACTTTCAGGATACCTGTGAGTGTACAATCTGAAGTACCAGGAAGGGTGCTGTTGGGAAATGATTTGAAAGACCTGGGGGTGGTGTCAAGTACTCCCAGACCTCCAGGGTCGGACTGGGACAAGAAATAGGCCCGGACACCCAAAAAAAAATGGCCCACCCTGTGCCTCAAAAAAGTGGACCACCCCGCGCCTCAAAAAAAGTGGCCCACCCCGTGCCTCAAAAAAAGTGGCCCTTAAACCATCATCTGTGAATCGCCTACCACGCTTCTCACTGCGCAAACACAGATGTTTCTACAGTATCAGTGCCATTAATGAAACACAACCTTTCACCCCTTGACAAAACAGGAAGTGGCATCAAAAGTAGACTAATATGGTTATGATTTCACTAATGTAATATGCATTTCATACAACAATGGATCACCATATGTATCATTAATATCTGTGTGTTTAGATCCATATTGTCAAATTACTGTGAATGCAAGCAGACGTCCAAGGCCAAATGATAATATGTTATTGTATAGCACTTATGCTTAAGCTCTTTTTTTATAGAACAAATATGCATACAATATCACCCAACCTGTGTTGGTATTCATTTATCAAGCTCAGAAGAATGAAAGGCTGAGATGGCCTTGCTGGGATTCAAACCTGCAACCTGCAGATCACACACACATCGCAGCAGCGAACGCTCAACCCACTGAGCTATCATATCGGCTATAGTAAAATGAGCAATTATTCTGTAATGGATACCATTTAACTGGTAACTGAGATTTAACAGCAGACCAGTTAAGTTCATCTGCAGGTCTGGTGCAAATGTGGCCGCATGTCAAGCCTACGTGCATCTCTTTTCAAGCTTCAGAGTTTGGCAAAATAGGGAAAGCAGGGAGCACACTCACAGGACATCCCATACTCTCAGCACTAGTTACCTCATACATGCAATGAAAGCCTCTTGAAGTCCAGGTTTGACAATCTTTCTGGCCCTTCCCTGGCAGGGCCCAGGCTGTAAACAGGTACCCGAGAAAAAGAAGCCATGGTGTGCTTGAGCCAGATTAAATTGAACCTTATTAAAGTATGGCAGGTGTGTACCCTGCCTGAAATGTCTGCCTTCTTCTGTGCCCTGTTCGTGAAAAGGTGCCAGGGGATGTTTGCCCATTTAGGTTACATATTCATATTCTTTTTAGCAGCAGATTAGTAGCGCCGCAAAGAAGCCCCTAGGAGCTGCTTCTTTGCAGCCAAACACCCTGCTAAGCTCTTAGCGGAGCCCTGTCACAAGTCCTTAGTTCCACAGTAGGCTGCTGCTCCTGTAAGTCTGGTAGGGCTGGGCCATAGTCATTCACTGACACCTCAACGCGGGCAGAAACTTTAAGAAGTCAACTGGGCTAAGTCGTCAAATGGCCACCATAGTTGCATTTTAAACCAACAGCCCGGTGAATGCTGGGACTTGTAGTTTAATTGTTCCCATAAGTACAGAACTGCAAGTTCCATACAAATGTACATTGGATCAGTCACAACTTAGTCATATCTAAAATGCTAGTCGGGTGACACACAGGGCATGTTGCCACCCTGATGTAAGGAAGAGCTAGCCACTGGGATAACTTGGCGGGCTGGTAGCTCTGAAAGGCCGGCAGGGGTGGGGTGGAGTCAGCGATGTGTTCGGTGCAGTGTGAGCAGATTTCCCCTTCAGGTTGAGCAGCATTTACAAGTGTTCTGCCAAGAGCTCGCTCTGCGTCACTTTTCAAAGTACTTATCTATAGGAAGCTGGTAATACCCAGCCACTGAAGTACTGCTAAGATGATTCTGCTGGTTAAAGCTCTCAAAGGAGTGCGCTAGTGTTTAAAATGAGTTTAGTTGCTCTGGAGAATTGCAACTTCTGCTCTGCCATTGTGTCATTTGGATGCCCTGGGGGTTGACAGTGATGTGAACAACATGTTTATATGTTTTAAAGAATCGTGAATGTTCCAGAAGATCCAGGTCCAACACCAAAGGAATTTGGCATGTCCCACTCCCTCCCCCACCCCCGCCCACCCCTACCCCTCTCCTTCAGATCCGCCAGAACCCCTGGAGACAATGTAAATTGAAACATGAAGGGTATACATTTGAAAAAAATACCTAACATTACATACAAGTTGGATTCTCCCATAGGCATATGTATTTAATATAGATAGACAACCAGAGACAGACAGATAAATAGATAGCGGGTGAGGGAAAGAAATGCATGCTTTTTCACTAGATTAATAAATGAAGGCCAACCTCCTTCAAGGCTCCTGCCCCCCACCTCCGAACCCCCACTTCCCATCGTTCAGCCCGGGGAAGCCAGGAAGTGGAGATTTTGGAGCATTGTGTGAAAACTTGAACATAGTTGTGATAAGCCTCTTTTCGGGCCGACTTTCCCTTCTCGGCCTAATTCCACCGAGCGACATCCTCTGACTAGCGGCTTTAAGGTATTTTATGGCTGTGCCCGGCCACTCTCACCTGTTGCCTTCCTGGGTGAACTTGCTTTTTAACAGTGAATTATGGGCTCATGAAAAGTGCTGGGCGGAATCTCACGCGTGTGCAATAAAAATCATTTGCACAGTACACGCTTAAAAAGGAATTGTTTCTTGAAGAATAAATAATCCTTCTCACTCTACTGTGCACGTTTCTCCACCTCCGCGGGTGAAAGACTGAGTTTGATGAAGAAGCCTACAAATTGAAAGCAACATACATGCCAAAATGCCCCATGCACTGATGCAAGTAGGTAGAACCTAGTCCAGTCCCAGGTTTAACTTTGCATTCTGGGATTTGTAGTACCGGATTTCCACATTGTAGTACAAGTCCCAGAATGCAAAATTAAAACCGGGACTGGCAGCTAACTAGAATGGGACATTTTTTTGCATGTATAAGAGATAAGAATGGCACAAACTCAATCCACTGAGTTATCTTACATCGTCCATGTATACATATTGCATGGTAGCTTAGAGTCTTACCTCAGCTCAGGGCCATCTCTCTCCGTCTCCGCTTCTAGGTAGCTGTGGCGTGCGCCTGTGGCTGTGTGGGAGGGTACTACTAGGTGGCTGTGGCCTGGGCTGTGGGGGGCTGCCCGGGCCGGCCGGCTAGGCTGGCTGGCTGGCTGCCTGTGTGCCCTGGGCCCCTGGCCTCAGCTTGCTGCTACTGCTGGAGTGGCTGCTACTGTGGTCCCTCTCCTCCTGACTCCTGGACACTACAGTACGGCGGCCTCCGACACCCCCATGGCCCTCGTCCTCCAGGTGTCACTGTTAGTCTGTGCGCTGCTCTCTTTGCAGCCCCAGTCCAGTCCGACCTGTTTGTCTGAGTAGTGAGTACTGTAGACCGGGTCAGAGGCCCAGGGAAAATATAGTCAGTCACGTGACGTGACTGAGGCTGGTGGCGGCACAGAGTCTCGTTGGCTGCTGCCTGCAGCCGCATTTTTATTGGCCCAATGGTCCGCCTGTTTTTCTGGCGGCCCCCAGGCAGGCACAAGTTGCTTTTCAACTTTGCAAAAGTGCAACAAATTTGCTGCTTTCTGCAAAGTTTAAAGCAACTTAATGTGTGCACCGCTGGGCCCAGCCAGGCCCCGCCCATCCCAGCCCTGCCCTGCAGTCAGCCTCCAGGCTCCAGGAGCCTGCCCAGTGCTGGCCCGGTTGTTAGTTCATTTTGCAAAATGCACGCTGTCTCTCTGAGACTCTGACTCACTTGAGTGAGCCGGCTCGAGCAGCGCACAGCGGCCCCAGCCCCCTGCAGTGGCAGCACCTTCATCCCCCGCTCCTCTAATTTCCATGCATGCTGCCTGATGCATGCATCATCATTATGATGCATACATCACACCATGCATGCAAAATTTTAATCATCAAAGCAAGGTAACAGTTACCTTGTTTTGATGATTTATATGCTGCCCCTGTGCCCCAGCCCAGCCGCCCTCTCCCCCAGCCAGAATGCGGCAGTTGATCCGCCGACGCCGTCCTGTTGGCTTGGCCCGCCCCGGGCAAGGGGAATGGGATGGGATCAATTTAATGCTGCGGCACGCGCGATCCGGCCGCAGCCAGGCACACACTGACACACTGACTCTGACTGCACACTGCGGCCCGAAAGGCTGCGGGCGGCTGCACTGCAGGCAGTTTTGTGACACGCACTCTATATTATGTTAATAAAACAATTTAATAAAAACAAATATTCAAAAGAAAACCAGCCCCATGCGTGGCCAACTACCGGCCCCCTGGCCTCCACACATGATTTCCTATCGGCCACGGGCCGATTGGCCGATGGGGCCAGTCCGACCCTGCAGACCTCCTAGTAAGAGATTACAGGAGCTTACCATACCTGCAAGGGAGAGGACATTGAGGGGCTCTCCCGAGGAGATGATAGAAAAAGAAATCACTCCTACTCCACTGGAGTTACTAACTGCTATTTCAAAGCAACCAGAAGCAAAGGTGAAACCCGAGACTTCAAAGAAGAAACCAGCAGAAAGCACACCAATGATGCCAACCAGGAAATCTCCTAGGTTGTCAAAAATCACACCTGTGATTCCTCCTCCAGCTGAGGCTGAGAGTGAGGTACAACCCTGTGTGGTTGAACTAGAGCCTGAAGATTCAGATCTAGTGTTTTTGCTGGCAGAAGGTGGCCCCAACATGGCAGACTTCAGTAGGGGACAAAGAGAATGTCCAACTCTGGAAGGTCTTCGCCACCAGGCAGCTTCTCAGCTTGAAGGGTAAGAGCCTGGGAAGTAGGGTTGTAACGGTATACCGGTATAAACACTGTGAACAATTTAATTATCATGAAATAACCATCATCTTTTTTGTAACGGTATACCGATATCGTGTTTGTAGTGCACGTGTTCAGTGCACTTTACAATATGCGAACAGGGCTGTGGAGGCACTGGCTTCTGCTCGCAGTCCGTGATCCTGGAACTGGAGGAGGAGTTTGCCCGGGCCCGGATTGCTTAGAGTAGATGTGCCGACAACCGACACATGTGCTGTGACTGAATAAAGTCGGCAGCAGTGCCTGCAGCACTCGTTCGGGCTCAATAAAACAAGACTGAATCATATTGGTCCTTGCCGATCGTCCCATAAAATGGTCAAGGTGGTGAAGTTGTTGACATGGAGCTGCACCTGGCAGCTGAAGAACCCGTCGGCCGGGGTCTGGAAATGATGGCATTGACAGTAGGGAAGGATGTACTTGTATTAAAAACATGAATTAGTCTCTCCAGCAGATCTTCATTAAAATTATTCATTTCATTTATTGGGCCTGAAACTATTTGCTAGCGAGGATAATGCAACGGAGTATGTTACGTTATTCCCACTAACCCACCCACTCTCCTCTGCCTTTTTCAGAGCCGCCTGAGCACCAGGGGACCACTTCGGCGTTGATAGTGTGCGGTACAAAATGCCACATAGAACGAACAAGTCCAACTTAACCGGCTTTTAACGCTACGCTATTGTTAATATATTCTGGGATAAAATCATCTAAAGGGTTACTTACATTAGATTTGCATTTTCCATTGTCTAGACGTAATGCAGTCCCTAAATACCACTCCGTCTGTGCCAACGATCTTTCTTATAGTGAACAAACATGAAAATCGGCCTCGTTTCTGAAATTTCATCCTTATCATCTCTTACGTTATTGCACCCCTCCTTCAAAAAAAGTCTTTAGGCACGGTGCCTGTCTGTCAAGGTAAAAAAAAAATAGAACCTTATACTGCGAGTCGTGGGCCACTCCGGCCCGCGAGCAATACATCGAAGCAGCTGACCTTCACTGTGAACGGGCATACAGTCTTACTTTGCAACATTCTGTGTAAAGCGATCCCTGAGAACTTGAATTCTACACTCCATCTTTGTATACTGTCTGCGTGCTTTGCAGTCCTAGAGAACCATAAATATGGAGATAATTGTCTATTTATGTAAAAGTGAGATTTATCGTTTGTTTAGTGGATGAAAGGTCGGGTCAGGTCCATAGCAAATTTTACTACGATCGACCGATTAATGTTTAAAAACACATGGCCGACCCGTAGGTAAAATAAAAATTTAGGACCGGAAATACCATTTAATTGTACTGCATATGAAATGACAGATGCCCACTCATTATGGTACTTTTCAAAGGTATTGTATTTTCGATATACCAGGTAAGAAAGTGCATTGGGTAGGTAAGCTGTACACCCGTGCCCACCCACCACCCAAACGTACACACCCCCAACCAGGCCCCAAACAACTAACCCCCTAATGGACCTCCCCCACCATCCAAACGTACCCACCCCCCTACACCCATGGTGTCCCCAAATGTCATGTTGACTGGCATCCCCACATGCCACTATTTGCGGGTGCGCTTATGCAGTGCCGTGTCCTTGCTGGCGGCTCCAGTCACCCGACTAGAACGCCTCCGTGTCCTGGCAGTGGCAGAGCTGGATGGGGTGGTGCTGGCTGAGGTGACTGTCGGTGTGACTGCGGGCAAGCGCCCTTGAAACGCCTGCTGGGCTACCAACATTGACTGAGCAATGCTGGATTGCACACTGTTCCCTTCCCTGACATGGCGTGCCAGGGTGACAATGGTGGCCGCAAATCGTCCAATCGACCTGGAGAGCCGCCGCACTGACGTAGCATTGCTCTCACGCTGCAGCCTGGCCTCCTCCCGCTGATGCACGGCCTCCTCACGCTGCAGCCTGGCCTCCTCCAGCTGACTTTCCATCAGCTGCGTCAGGGTGGCCTGTTGTTGCTCAAAGTGCTGCAAGCGTGTACTGAGCTCAGCCATGGAGGGAGCTGGGGAGCGCATGGGGCTGTGCAGTTCTTGGGGGCTGAACTGTAGGCCATGGATGGGTGACACCTCATCCATGTTGTCGCCCCTCACCCTGTTGTACTGCTTTGGCCTGTATGGCCGGGCCACTTCCATCACTTGATGCAGCTTCCTCAGCTGTGCAGATGGGCTGCGAATCATCATCCGGGGCTAGGAGGGGTGCCTGCATGGGGATGGTGGCGTATGCTGGTGTGCAGTCATGAGGTTGCGCACCCGGAGACTGAGGTCATCCCACCTCTTATGGCTGTCCTTCACAGAGCGTGTGGTCACACCGACCGCTGTGCACTTGCGTGCTGCCTCCGCCCACACCTCCTTGCGCCGTTGCTGAGTAGCGCGCCGCTGGTCTGCACTAAAGAGCATTTCCGCATGCTCAACAATGTGGTCCACCAGAACTGTGAGCTCAGCCTCACTAAAGCACGGCTTTCGCTGTCTGCGTGCTGGTATCCTGGACGCCATTCGATGAGTTGTCAGTCTCAGGGAGGTAATCTGACCTGTGGTGTCTGAGGATGGCAGTGGATTGTGCTTTGTATAATGGCCGCCTCTCTGTTTCCGTTTTTTTCCCGCGGTCATGCTGTTTCCGCTTCCGGTGTTGGTGTTTCCGCTTCCGGTGTTTCCGTGTCGGCGGGGGCGGACACGGGTTTAGCACCGTTTTCTGTGGCATAAAGTCCATGTGCGTGGGTGTTTACATGACGGCGGTGACTCTGTTTCCGCCTCGGTGTGTTGCGCGCGACCCAAGTGCCGTAATCGGCCCTTATTTCCGCAACCTTGCGGTCTTGGAAGTGGAGTAACCGTCGTCACGGAATCACCGGATTCCGGCACGGCCGACTCGTAATGAGGCCCAGTGTCCTAGTCAATGGTCAGGAGACTCCTGCCATTAGAGACACTGGGGCCAGCATAACTGTGGTGGACGAATCTTTTTTCAAGATGAAAGATGTTGCTAAGGCACCCAAACGCCTCACCAAGTTAGATGGATAATAATAATTCCCCAATTACCAGCTCTCATCCAGTGCAATGAAATGACTTTCAGGATACCTGTGAGTGTACAATCTGAAGTACCAGGAAGGGTGCTGTTGGGAAATGATTTGAAAGACCTGGGGGTGGTGTCAAGTACTCCCAGACCTCCAGGGTCGGACTGGGACAAGAAATAGGCCCGGACACCCAAAAATAAATGGCCCACCCTGTGCCTCAAAAAAGTGGACCACCCCGCGCCTCAAAAAAAGTGGCCCACCCCGTGCCTCAAAAAAAGTGGCCCTTAAACCATCATCTGTGAATCGCCTACCACGCTTCTCACTGCGCAAACACAGATGTTTCTACAGTATCAGTGCCATTAATGAAACACAACCTTTCACCCCTTGACAAAACAGGAAGTGGCATCAAAAGTAGACTAATATGGTTATGATTTCACTAATGTAATATGCATTTCATACAACAATGGATCACCATATGTATCATTAATATCTGTGTGTTTAGATCCATATTGTCAAATTACTGTGAATGCAAGCAGACGTCCAAGGCCAAATAATAATATGTTATTGTATAGCACTTATGCTTAAGCTCTTTTTTTATAGAACAAATATGCATACAATATCACCCAACCTGTGTTGGTATTCATTTATCAAGCTCAGAAGAATGAAAGGCTGAGATGGCCTTGCTGGGATTCAAACCTGCAACCTGCAGATCACACACACATCGCAGCAGCGAGCGCTCAACCCACTGAGCTATCATATCGGCTATAGTAAAATGAGCAATTATTCTGTAATGGATACCATTTAACTGGTAACTGAGATTTAACAGCAGACCAGTTAAGTTCATCTGCAGGTCTGGTGCAAATGTGGCCGCATGTCAAGCCTACGTGCATCTCTTTTCAAGCTTCAGAGTTTGGCAAAATAGGGAAAGCAGGGAGCACACTCACAGGACATCCCATACTCTCAGCACTAGTTACCTCATACATGCAATGAAAGCCTCTTGAAGTCCAGGTTTGACAATCTTTCTGGCCCTTCCCTGGCAGGGCCCAGGCTGTAAACAGGTACCTGAGAAAAAGAAGCCATGGTGTGCTTGAGCCAGATTAAATTGAACCTTATTAAAGTATGGCAGGTGTGTACCCTGCCTGAAATGTCTGCCTTCTTCTGTGCCCTGTTCGTGAAAAGGTGCCAGGGGATGTTTGCCCATTTAGGTTACATATTCTTATTCTTTTTAGCAGCAGATTAGTAGCGCCGCAAAGAAGCCCCTAGGAGCTGCTTCTTTGCAGCCAAACACCCTACTAAGCTCTTAGCGGAGCCCTGTCACAAGTCCTTAGTTCCACAGTAGGCTGCTGCTCCTGTAAGTCTGGTAGGGCTGGGGCATAGTCATTCACTGACACCTCAACGCGGGCAGAAACTTTAAGAAGTCAACTGGGCTAAGTCGTCAAATGGCCACCATAGTTGCATTTTAAACCAACAGCCCGGTGAATGCTGGGACTTGTAGTTTAATTGTTCCCATAAGTACAGAACTGCAAGTTCCATACAAATGTACATTGGATCAGTCACAACTTAGTCATATCTAAAATGCTAGTCGGGTGACACACAGGGCATGTTGCCACCCTGATGTAAGGAAGAGCTAGCCACTGGGATAACTTGGCGGGCTGGTAGCTCTGAAAGGCCGGCAGGGGTGGGGTGGAGTCAGCGATGTGTTCGGTGCAGTGTGAGCAGATTTCCCCTTCAGGTTGAGCAGCATTTACAAGTGTTCTGCCAAGAGCTCGCTCTGCGTCACTTTTCAAAGTACTTATCTATAGGAAGCTGGTAATACCCAGCCACTGAAGTACTGCTAAGATGATTCTGCTGGTTAAAGCTCTCAAAGGAGTGCGCTAGTGTCTAAAATGAGTTTTGTTGCTCTGGAGAATTGCAACTTCTGCTCTGCCATTGTGTCATTTGGATGCCCTGGGGGTTGACAGTGATGTGAACAACACGTTTATATGTTTTAAAGAATCGTGAATGTTCCAGAAGATCCAGGTCCAACAACAAAGGAATTTGGCATGTCCCACTCCCTCCCCCACCCCCGCCCACCCCTACCCCTCTCCTTCAGATCCGCCAGAACCCCTGGAGACAATGTAAATTGAAACATGAAGGGTATACATTTGAAAAAAATACCTAACATTACATACAAGTTGGATTCTCCCATAGGCATATGTATTTAATATAGATAGACAACCAGAGACAGACAGATAAATAGATAGAGGGTGAGGGAAAGAAATGCATGCTTTTTCACTAGATTAATAAATGAAGGCCAACCTCCTTCAAGGCTCCTGCCCACCACCTCCGAACCCCCACTTCCCATCGCTCAGCCCGGGGAAGCCAGGAAGTGGAGATTTTGGAGCATTGTGTGAAAACTTGAACATAGTTGTGATAAGCCTCTTTTCGGGCCGACTTTCCCTTCTCGGCCTAATTCCACCGAGCGACATCCTCTGACTAGCGGCTTTAAGGTATTTTATGGCTGTGCCCGGCCACTCTCACCTGTTGCCTTCCTGGGTGAACTTGCTTTTTAACAGTGAATTATGGGCTCATGAAAAGTGCTGGGCGGAATCTCACGCGTGTGCAATAAAAATCATTTGCACAGTACACGCTTAAAAAGGAATTGTTTCTTGAAGAATAAATAATCCTTCTCACTCTACTGTGCACGTTTCTCCACCTCCGCGGGTGAAAGACTGAGTTTGAAGAAGCCTACAAATTGAAAGCAACATACATGCCAAAATGCCCCATGCACTGATGCAAGTAGGTAGAACCTAGTCCAGTCCCAGGTTTAACTTTGCATTCTGGGATTTGTAGTACCGGATTTCCACATTGTAGTACAAGTCCCAGAATGCAAAATTAAAACCGGGACTGGCAGCTAACTAGAATGGGACATTTATTTGCATGTATAAGAGATAAGAATGGCACAAACTCAATCCACTGAGTTATCTTACATCGTCCATGTATACACATTGCATGGTAGCTTAGAGTCTTACCTCAGCTCAGGGCCATCTCTCTCCGTCTCCGCTTCTAGGTAGCTGTGGCGTGCGCCTGTGGCTGTGTGGGAGGGTACTACTACGTGGCTGTGGCCTGGGCTGTGGGGGGCTGCCCGGGCCGGCCGGCTAGGCTGGCTGGCTGCCTGTGTGCCCTGGGCCCCTGGCCTCAGCTTGCTGCTACTGCTGGAGTGGCTGCTACTGTGGTCCCTCTCCTCCTGACTCCTGGACACTACAGTACGGCGGCCTCCGACACCCCCATGGCCCTCGTCCTCCAGGTGTCACTGTTAGTCTGTGCGCTGCTCTCTTTGCAGCCCCAGTCCAGTCCGACCTGTTTGTCTGAGTAGTGAGTACTGTAGACCGGGTCAGAGGCCCAGGGAAAATATAGTCAGTCACGTGACGTGACTGAGGCTGGTGGCGGCACAGAGTCTCGTTGGCTGCTGCCTGCAGCCGCATTTTTATTGGCCCAATGGTCCGCCTGTTTTTCTGGCGGCCCCCAGGCAGGCACAAGTTGCTTTTCAACTTTGCAAAAGTGCAACAAATTTGCTGCTTTCTGCAAAGTTTAAAGCAACTTAATGTGTGCACCGCTGGGCCCAGCCAGGCCCCGCCCATCCCAGCCCTGCCCTGCAGTCAGCCTCCAGGCTCCAGGAGCCTGCCCAGTGCTGGCCCGGTTGTTAGTTCATTTTGCAAAATGCACGCTGTCTCTCTGAGACTCTGACTCACTTGAGTGAGCCGGCTCGAGCAGCGCACAGCGGCCCCAGCCCCCTGCAGTGGCAGCACCTTCATCCCCCGCCCCTCTAATTTCCATGCATGCTGCCTGATGCATGCATCATCATTTATGATGCATACATCACACCATGCATGCAAAATTTTAATCATCAAAGCAAGGTAACAGTTACCTTGTTTTGATGATTTATATGCTGCCCCTGTGCCCCAGCCCAGCCGCCCTCTCCCCCAGCCAGAATGCGGCAGTTGATCCGCCGACGCCGTCCTGTTGGCTTGGCCCGCCCCGGGCAAGGGGAATGGGATGGGATCAATTTAATGCTGCGGCACGCGCGATCCGGCCGCAGCCAGGCACACACTGACACACTGACTCTGACTGCACACTGCGGCCCGAGAGGCTGCGGGCGGCTGCACTGCAGGCAGTTTTGTGACACGCACTCTATATTATATTAATAAAACAATTTAATAAAAACAAATATTCAAAAGAAAACCAGCCCCATGCGTGGCCAACTACCGGCCCCCTGCCCTCCACACATGATTTCCTATCGGCCACGGGCCGATTGGCCGATGGGGCCAGTCCGACCCTGCAGACCTCCTAGTAAGAGATTACAGGAGCTTACCATACCTGCAAGGGAGAGGACATTGAGGGGCTCTCCCGAGGAGATGATAGAAAAAGAAATCACTCCTACTCCACTGGAGTTACTAACTGCTATTTCAAAGCAACCAGAAGCAAAGGTGAAACCCAAGACTTCAAAGAAGAAACCAGCAGAAAGCACACCAATGATGCCAACCAGGAAATCTCCTAGGTTGTCAAAAATCACACCTGTGATTCCTCCTCCAGCTGAGGCTGAGAGTGAGGTACAACCCTGTGTGGTTGAACTAGAGCCTGAAGATTCAGATCTAGTGTTTTTGCTGGCAGAAGGTGGCCCCAACATGGCAGACTTCAGTAGGGGACAAAGAGAATGTCCAACTCTGGAAGGTCTTCGCCACCAGGCAGCTTCTCAGCTTGAAGGGTAAGAGCCTGGGAAGTAGGGTTGTAACGGTATACCGGTATAAACACTGTGAACAATTTAATTATCATGAAATAACCATCATCTTTTTTGTAACGGTATACCGATATCGTGTTTGTAGTGCACGTGTTCAGTGCACTTTACAATATGCGAACAGGGCTGTGGAGGCACTGGCTTCTGCTCGCAGTCCGTGATCCTGGAACTGGAGGAGGAGTTTGCCCGGGCCCGGATTGCTTAGAGTAGATGTGCCGACAACCGACACGTGTGCTGTGACTGAATAAAGTCGGCAGCAGTGCCTGCAGCACTCGTTCGGGCTCAATAAAACAAGACTGAAGCATTCACGGCCGGTGCTGCTGTGGGTGCATTTGATTACAGGATTTTTTTAACAGGAGCTCGTTTGACTTCTGTGCTGAGACTCGAGTGACAACAGAAAGCAGATGACAGGCGGGTGTTGGAGCGGGCTAATTACATTCGTAGCCCTTTGCCACTCCGACATGGTCTGGTGCTCTGGATTCAGAATCGGACGCAGTAGCAGGGCAGCAGTCAGCACGAAAAGAAAGATATGTGTTTTTCCCTATTAGCATGAAAATGCAATATAAATAAACTGGTCATTTACACCTTCTCCTGGGCCAAATAAGCTCAGACTGTACATTCAAACACTGGCAGTTTCTTGGCTATGCAGGTCAGCAGGCATGGGTGTGGGCGGATGGGTGAGGAGGACTGGGGCCAGTAATGAGGGGATAGGTAGGCATTATAAGACGTGACGTGATGAGAGGTGGAAAAGTCAAATAGTGACAGTGTGGATTAGTAGAGGGATGAGACCTTGGGTAGGCTTTGTGGAATAATACAGGTAGGGTGGTACAGATTGCTAAGCGGGTGGGTGCAATTTGGTGAAACGGAGGGGCAGCCATGAGGTAAAGTAAAGCTATGAGTGCATAGGGTCTGTGTGGTCAAGACAAGTATCCCAACCTTTGTTGTAGTGAGGGATGTTGGGGGGGGGGGCAGTCCTTTGGGACAGTGAGATGTTTCAGCCACTGTTTTTAAATCGGGCAGGGGTCCAGGGGTCAGAAAAAAGCATAGGGGAATCACAGAGCCTGGAATTAAGCCTTTTCCTGAGGGGGTGGTGAGTAAGAGATCTGCAGCCTTTTCCTGTGGTGGGGGAGGGTGTGTGGGAGCCTCTAACTCCAGCATTTAACCTGGGTGGGTGTGACTGTGAAACCTGCAACCCTAGCCTGCGATGGGCATCGGGGGTTAGATACAGTCTTTTCCTGAAGGGGTCGGGGTTGGGTTCTTCTGACCTTAACCTGGTGGGAGAACTGCCTGCAACCTTGAAAATGTACGGGGATGAGGGGGAGGGGGCATAGTTCTTTACCTGGCAAACAGCTGCAGCCTGGGGAGGGGCATGCGACCTAGTACGTGTTTGTAGGGTGAGCTTGACGAGCTACTAGTTGGTGTATTAAAATATGGGTGCTGTAGAAGGGTGGGGGTCAGAGGAAGCAAGGTACTGCGAGGGCAGGTGCTCAGGTTGCAAAAACATTTCTTTTATCAGTGGCATGATGGAACGTTTCCAACTCAAAGAGGTCGCAAAGTACTTGCAAATATGTGATAGTTGAAGTGAGCAACACAAAGCACCCAGTTAAAAACATCTTGAAATACAACAATATAAAGTTGCTTTATGGCACTCACTAATCAAATGTTTTCATGATGATGAATAACAACGAGTCGGAGGTTTGTTGCAAAGAATCTCTGTACCTATCTGAGTTTACAAGCTTTTTATTACACGTCTTAAATCACTGAAAGTACACAGTGGGTTTAAATAGATTTTTCACGTTGACTGACATCTTGCATTCTGGGATGGATTACCATTCGTGATGTAAAGATTAAAGCCATAATGATATTCATGTGGCTTTATTATGCAACTGTAGTTTGCATTTTTTGTAAGTAAACTCGTAACTGTAGGCCTTGAAATCCAAACTATTTTTACTGAGTAAAGCTTGGAAAGTAGGTATATGGTCAAATTGGAAGAATTTATTAAAATCCCTGCTTCACTCACTGTTCCGCCAAAGTTTGTGATCCTGGTCTGTCCCCGGGCACTCCCGCACCCACTCCCCCCAACCCCCTCGCCATATGCCTGGCCATCACACTCCCTCCATTTTGGATGCAGTCACAGTACCACTCGTTCCTTTTTTCACTTCCACCACTGCCTAACTAGAAGTTTCATGTACATGCAGCTTCCCATGGGCAGCTTGTTCCAAAAGTGCCCAAGTGTTTCCTGCAAAAATGTTAACCTTCTAAAATACAAAGAATGCCCATGTTGTTCAATTAGTACTATTTTTATAAAACATAACAGCAGTCCACTGAGTCCAGCCCTGTGTCACTCGCCGTGACGGCCTGGAACTGCAACTGGAAAACGAGTTGATCTGATCTTATTTGTACAGATCAGCTCGTTTTCCATTTTGCACAGTGTAGACGCACAGCACACTCGAATTCCCATGCAATTGCTTGCAAGTTCACTGGACCATCACAAGGTGGGATCACAGGGCTGGAGTGGAGGTCTGCTGCAAGGAAGGCACACCCCATGTTTAATTCCGTTGGAAGCATAAAATTAAACATGGCTTTTTTTTTAATTTAACACAAAGTTAATTCTGTCAGCCAGGCCGTTGCTTTGGGATCCCTCCCCAACCCCTACCAGTCCAGTACAACCAGATATTCCAGCACAGGCAGTGCCACGTTAATAGCCCTGCTAAAACTTGCAGTGCAGAGCACACAGCAGCACATGCTTTGCAAGGGCTCATCAGAGGGGAGATGGTGTAACACCAGAAGTCTAGTTCTACCATCCAAGGTAGAGAAGACTGAGCTATTAACTGCAGGAGTCCAATAGTCTACACATTACATAGCCAAAAAATAAACTCTCTTACGGGTCATCATTCCTTGCATGGCAAAGCTATTCAAAAGCTGGTAAACTAGCAGCAGGCCCTTAACTTGCTGAGCTATCTGTGTGATCTGCAGGTTCCTATCCCTGCTAAGTCAACTCAGCCTTTCGTCATTCTAAATGGGCTTTAGTCCCAGACCCACAACCCCCCTGCAATTTTGGATTACAGTGACTTGACTGACCATGGCAGAACAGGACAAGACACACACAATGCAGGCCCGGTAATTGCTAATGTAACGCATGCATGAAGATGCCAAATCAATTGCCTGCTGATTCTGAAATACAGCATGGGACAAAGCACAGGGCTATTACCCCCTAGTACTTTAGCAATGAACCTCACTTTGCCCCCATAGAAAAGAAATGTTGCCCAATTTCCAGTTTCTGGACATACATCCTAAGTGGGTCTGTGTCACTGTACTGGGAAATGTGGATAAAATACTGTTAGTCATAGACGTCAGGTGAACTGTACATAATGCAGCGATTTTGCTCAGTATCACTATCGGGTATTTGGCATCCCCAATCCATTCAGTGTATATTAAGTAATCAGGCAATACCTTTGGGGAAAGAGGGCCTACATTTTCCCACACTGCTGAGTCCTGACTGAGCCGAGTGTAATGCACACAATCACGCATGTCATATAAAGTATAACTTTTTATATGGCTCTGCCCCCCTGACACACCCCATTATGCTTTAAATGTCTTCTAGATGTGTGCTTCTGTTTTAACCAGGCTCGTTCAGCCTACAAGCAGCAGCGCTATAGCTACTGAACCCTGCACGTTCTTCTGACATCAAGCCTCAGTGACTAAAGCTTCCTACCTCCTCCTTGTGACTTATTTTGAATATACGCGCGTGTGTGCTATAGTGCTATATCGCGATAACCGTGGTATACCGTCATTTCAAATGAAGGTTATCATACCATCAAAAAATCAATATCGTGACATCCCTACTGGGAAGTATAGGTTACACTGGGAAGATGGCCTCTTCTATAGTGAACCGACAGAGTCAATCCCTGGAGACTACAAAAGACTTGTAGTGCCCCAAGAAAACCGACTCCAATTCTTGCAACTAGCCCATGAGATACCTTTGGCTGGTCACTTGAGTTTCAAGAAGACCAAGGAAAGGCTCCCTCTCTAATTTTATTGGCCTAAAATGGGGGCTGAGGTAGATAACTATTGCAAGAGTTGCCACACTTGCCAAACTTCTGGTAAAAGTGGTTCCAAGCACGTGGCACCTTTAGTGCCTCTCCCTGTGGTGGGTGTCAGGAGTAGGGTCTGGGGCAAGCCCATGAGAAAGTATACGAGAAAATTAGGATTCCCAGCATGCTTAAGGGGCGAGTTGTAGTCTATGCACTTCGCGCAATTGAACAGCTGAGCCATTAAGAGAGTATTTAGCCGTTGACCGCCCGGCCACAGGTGCTGATAATTAAGGTTATGCAGCACTGGCGGTCATGACAGCGTTTGAGGAGAATTGGACGAGCTGATGGTGAGCGGGGAAGAAGTGTTCACGGAAGGCAACACAACAGGGAGAGCGAGCATTGCCGGTTCGCACTCGCGGACCCTTGCAGTCTGACTCTAGTGTTCATGTGAGTTCCGCAGCAGCCTCCTGCAAGTTCGTTTTCTACGCGGGCCGCGGCAGTGACTTCATTCCTATTGCTGCCTGCAGTTTATGCGTGGCAGTAGCACTCTGAGGCTACGGCGCTTCACGGCGACAGTTCCTGATGTCCGGGTGTTCTTGTGAGGCACCCGGACGCTAAAATAAGTACCTCCTAGTATTCATGTGAATCTTGAGAACACTATATGGTGTGCTACGTATAAGAGAATTATGAGTTAATGTAAACCAGTGCAAATTACATGGGTTACACTGGGAGTATGAGGCAATACTCTCAGTGCAGAGAAGGTTCTCTATTAATGGGAAGGGGCAAGGTGGTCCAGTCCTAGTATGACAGGAATGTCACGATGTATGTGCTTTGCTTTTGTTTGCTTATGTTAAATGTCAGCCCACGGGGCCATGTGTCATGTTGAATTCATGTAGGGAGTATTCCCTTGTGTGTACCATACAGTTGGTGTTGCTTTATGTCTGCTATATGTGATATCTCCATGGTCAGAGTCATGGATATGGTCAGGGGTATGGTGTAGGGTAATGACATTTGTGATGTCATCTTTGATGTCCTGGTTGTTAGTCTTAGCAGAGCACGGTGGTGGCACGAGTTATGGTTGCTTAGCTTACCATAACTGGCGAATTTCAAGGGTTTTTCGGTTTTACTTGGAACCATAACGTCCCTTTAACAACGTTTTTTTCACTGAATTTCATAGGTTTTTAGTAGCAAAACTTAACCATAACGTCCCTTTAACAAAGTTTTTTTCACTGAATTTCATAGGTTTTTAGTAGCAAAACTTAACCATAACGTCCCTTTAACAAAGTTTTTTTCACTGAATTTCATAGGTTTTTAGTAGCGCAACTTAACCATAACGTCCCTTTAACAAAGTTTTTTCACGGAATTTCATAGGTTTTTAGTAGCAAAACTTAACAATAATGACTTTGACTTTATATACATGTCATATGGAACTGACTAGATCTCTTCTTATGAACTTGATGTCCGCAAACTTATTTAATGTTCGCGGACATGTTCGGAGAACTGTACCACTACCTAAAAACTTTGGGGGGGGGATATGTTTGATTGTTATATCATAATATAAGAACATTTAACAAATTCAAAAAGCAGCACACAAACACATTATATATAGTAATACATAAGAAATGTAACCCATATATGTAACACACTAACCATTCATTTAAATACAATATGTTCTGAAATGGAATATACCACAAGAACATAAATTGGCTTCCAACATAATTACCTCACAGACACAACAGAACTGAGAACAAGACCAGACCCACTGAATACATAGGACTTATCTTACCAGAAATAGTAAGTGTACTTCATGTTACTCATATATTTATAAACTTTCTGTATTAGATTAAAAAAATATTATCTTTTCTTTTTTTTCTCACAGAAATGTCTAGTACTCTGGAATGGCTAGAGGACAATTTCCCACATGAAGAAATGTCACAAGATAGTGAAACTAATGGTAAACACTTTATAATATAAACCATTTAAATATTATTATTTTGTATACATTTAACATATATATATATTTTTTTATACAGAGCATAACAAAATAGAAACTACCTCTGAAGAAGCTGTTATGCAAAACACGCTTGACAACATAAAAGAAAAAATTGATTTACTGTTGACCAATTTTAATAATTTGAAAACTTTTGGTGAAGATCATTTTAAAACAAAAACGTCATACCATTGCCCCACATGTACTTGTCCCTCCTCACCATATCCCAGTCAATTATCCCCAAACCCTCTCAATAATCCAAAACGTTTTGATAAGATTTCCATCCCTTCCTCACCTAATACCAATCATGTTGAAACCCCAAATTCTCCTGTTTTTGTTTCTGTTTCTGCCTCACCTTCTCTGTCATAAATTATTAATATATGTTAAATAAAGTTTAATTTTTATATTGTATTGTGAACAGTTTCCGTTTTTTTTTTAAAAAACAATAAAAGTGTCCGCGGACAGTGCGAGTGTTCTGAAATGTTCGTACATAAACGAAAATGGAGGTGTCCTGAAGAACACCACACCTGTTCGTACTGTTCGCTAGCAAGTTGAAACTGTTCTAAGAACACACGTGGTGTCCTGAAATGTTCGTAAAGAAACAAAAATTAAAGTGTTCTAAAGAACACTATATCTGTCCGTAATGTTCGCTATCAACTTAAAACTGTCCTAAGAACACAATTGCTGTCCTGAAATGTTCGTAAATACACAAAAATGATGTGTCCTGAACAACAGTACAACTGCTCGTAGTGTTCGCTACCCAATTGAAAGTGTTCTAAGAACACAATTGGTGTCCTGAAATGTTCCTACATAAACTAAATTACACGTGTCCTGAAGGACACTATATCTGTCCTTACTGTTCGCTACCAAGTTTAAACTGTTCTAAGAACACACGCGGTGTCCTGAAATATTCGTTTCAGTGTGACACACTTTTAATTACTTCAGAACCCGAACAGTGTCCGTAGGACATCAATGCGCATGCGCTAACCAATCTCCGTGCACTTGGTGTCCTGCGGACCGGCGCTTCCTTCGCAGACTGGTTCGCAAACAGATCATATGACCGCGCCCACGCTCATCGTGTGTCCTGAAATGCGGACACTGTTCGTGTCCCCGAACAATTTAAAAGTACATTTTCAGTTAATCCATAATATTTTTCAATAAAATCTCACCATGCCACAAGTCCCACATAGCAATCTTGACTTTCTATATACCTTTTGAAACTTTCCGATCCTGTTTTTGTGTTCGATCTGTCCGCGCACAGTGCGCATGTCCGCGGACCGCGCACAAGCACCCCTATAAAAGACCACGGCCAAGAGCTTATTCCCATTGTGTTTCTGGCTATTCTTCAGAACACAGTGATTTTTGCTGCCACCTGCAGACTACACCATCATCGACATGGCATCCTCGGCTGCTGAACTGCCACTTGGTGCTGAACCTGTTTCAGCACCACCACCACCACCCCCTCCACCACCACCACCTCCCCAAGGGCCTCAAGAGGGGAACAGGAGTGAGGATGCGGAGGAGGAAGAAGAGGATGATGAGAATGAGGTAGAGGAAATCCCTACTACCCGCACTAGGCGTGAGTCTTGGGTGTGGCGGTTGTTTACCATTCATGGGAATGGTCCTAAGGCTCGTGCGAACCATGTTACCTGCAATGAGTGCAAAATGATACTCCGTCGCGGGAAGCACGGTAACTACAGCTTTGGGACCACTACTATGAAGCGACACCTGAGGTCATTTCACTCTGGGGCTATTCGCAGGGTTGTACCTTGCGAAGAACGTAGCAGGTTGATTTCCTCTACTTCATCCTCTGTTTCTGATCCTGTCACCACAAGGACCACCTCTGTGGGACAGCGTCTTTCTCAAGCTGCCTCACAGGCCATACAGAATGCTGATGACCCTTACCTTTCGAGGGTCACAGTTGTATGTATGTACTGTGACACAGTACTCTGCAGGGGGGAGCGACTTCGGAGTGCTTTTGAGACTATCGTCTCAGAGCACGAGAAGACCTGCTCACTACCCAAATAAAACCCACTCTACATCTTCCTCTCTCAGCTCACCCTTTCTTATCCCTGTGGTTGGTGTCCCCCCCTTTACACTCCTTTACCCTCCTCTCCTACTGTGTCGTGTCTGAAAAACCAAAAAAAATACAAAATTACAAAAATCAAAAAAAAATAAGGCTCTTTTCAGAGCCGCCTTTTCCAGTTAAAAAATAGAAGTGAAAATAAATGAAGCAGGGCTCTTTGTATTTTTTAGAAGTCCGCGAACAGTTCGCGAACATTAAAAAAATTGGGTTACTACTCCATCACAAACATTGTAATTTTCTCTGGAAAGAAGTGGTGGCTCTGAAAAGAGCCTTTGGGTGGTGTTTGTAAGTCAAACATTGTAAATGCTTAACATCTACTTCAAAATCGTTGTTGTAATTCCAAAAAAGGTCGCAATGCATTTTGTACATTTCTCAGAAAAATCTGATTGCCAGCATAAGTAAGATGGACTCCATCTCTGCGAAAAATGTATGTACTACAAAACATAATATTTTCATTGTGAAAAGAAGACATGCCAAAATCTCTTAGAAAGCCACAAACAGCCTTATTAACATTGCGCCTTGCTTTTTCCATTTGTGGACCAAATGAAGAAGAATGAAGCCACATTTGTCTCTGCGCAATCCGTGAAAATATCACTTGCGAATTAGGAAACATGTCCATAACCTTCCTCAGTCCTTCTTTCATAGCAAATTGCAAAAAAATTCCAGTCACATGCCCTAAACTGTTCCCTCCACAATGAATTACAATTATGTCTGGATGTTGCTCTGTCTCCAAAGTAGCACAGAGAGGTAGCAAATCCAACCACTTCATTCCACGTACTCCATGCCAGTGTACTTCCACATGTGGGAATCCAAAATCTACAGCTACTCCACAGCTTTCTGCATGCACCTTCAACCAATGTATCCACGAATCTCCTAAAATCCAAACAATCTGTTTTCTGAAACACACAGCCATAGCTATCTTTTGTTCTCTCAGCAAAAACAGTATCTCAAAAAATCTCTCCTGGCACAACACACCCACCAAACTTTCCTGACCAATCCCTTTCAGTGCTTATTCTCATTTGCATGACTTCTGAACCCATAAATCCCCGGATGTAACTCCCGATGTCCTGGAACTACCGTCATGTCTGCGGACATATCGTAACATGAACAGCCCTTCTACCATTTCCACTACACTCTCTCTGCCATTCCCTCATTGGATGTACCTCAAAAATCACATGACCATGCACCAATCACATTCAAGACCTCTACATCTAACTGCATCATCATAGATCAGCACTGCAAATGTACTCTGAATCTCTCTGAGTACAAGTGTCATATCATTGGCAAGCAGCATCTACCACAAATACTGTACAAGTCTTCAAGATTTCTACTTGCAGCTCCACGCATATCCATATGCATGAACACAAACTTCAGGTATGCATATTTTCTGTATAGTACATGACATAGCTCTCAACCATTTTTGTTTTACAGGCGGGTGAAATCACCCGATTTTGTTTTTAGCGGGTGAGGCGCCCATTGGAATGAATGGGCGTGCAGGAGGCTTGGCGGGTGAGTCTGCCCTTTACAAGGCATGTGACACCCGCCAAAAGCGTGTGACTTGAGAGCTATGGTAGATGAACACATTTTCAAACAGACTTTTACCTTGTAAAATCTGTTAAATGAATTTACTGTACTTTTTTCAATTTCCTAACATCAACTACCACTTATACACCTTTATACGTTTTACTTTCTTTAAACACACACACTCAAATCATGTTAAACTAACATTTTTTAAATGAAATATATAGACTACATATATTCAAACAAAAATGCATGCAAACACAATCTATGTTTAAACCTTTATCAAAATACTTATACAATTTCATATTTTTTGTTTTTATTTATTTATTTACTTAATTACTTTAAATTAGACATGACATTGAGGCGCTATTACCTAGAACAGTTTACTTACAGAAATAGTGGTATTCACTAATATATTATAAATTTCACAAGACATAGTAAAGATATTTTATTTTTGCTACAGTTAGTCATTCAATACAATTTGTTCATTAAGAACATATCATATACACTGAACTGATGCAATGTATCTTATGTAAATAAATTAGTTTAATAGTTTTACAGAAGGCACTGAGGATTTCAATTAAAAAAATGAATATCTAAATTAAAACAGTGCTATATACAAACAAAGTTACTAATTTGAAGCTTTCACAGTTGCAGTGAAGACCAGTTTCCTGAAAAGAAGCAGCCGAATTCGAAGAAGAAAGAAAAACTAAGAAGTTACCTGTTAATTTAAAAAAAAAGTAAGTAAAATATCACCATATTATTTATATTATTAATCAAATATACTATAACATTAATACCAGACCAGCTATTTTGGTTTCTTAAAATAGAGATTTTGTACCATTTTGTCCAAAAATGTCCATGTCGTAAACAGCGATTTACAACCAGAATGGCCCAGAAATTTCTATTTTTGGACACACAAATTAGCCAACTGAACCACTGCAATTTTCATATTATAGAACAAACAACTGTTTTAATTGTATACATTACATTTACTATTTGTACTTTTCCACACCACTAGCTTACTTTTTTTTGTCATCTGAACCCCAGTTTAGTGACACATAAATTCAAGAATACCTACCCCTAGTAGTTTTAGTTCCCAATGCACAATCACACACCATTACATACATCTTTATCATCTTACTCAAACACTCATGCACACAGCACACATACATTCCAGAACACCCCAACCCATATCTTCTATATTTTCTTCAACAGACCCTAAAGAATGCCTACCAAAAGACAACTCCGTAGAAAGCAACGCAAAATTAGAGCAAATGAAAATAAAGGTGTCCAACATAAGCATCCATCTCTAGCAGAATTTGTAAAAAAAAGTTGAAACAAAACAGCTAATACAATCATTTAGTGAAACACAAAAAGTTTCAAGTACAACAACTTCGCTTCCTCTATCAAAATGTAAAACAAACCAAAAAACAATTAACAGAAAATCACCTATCAGTACAGATAAAACTACTTCTTCAAATTTTAATATAGTGCAAAGTAAGTATACCAAGAAAAGTATTTTAGCCAAAATATACCGTCACAAAGTCCTTCAAAATCTTATAAAAACAGGAGAGAAATCAGGTTCAAAGCTTAAAACCTATCGTAGGAAATTAATCTTAGAAGCATTGATGGACAGTGCAATTCTTCTCAAAAGAAATGTATTTATTTTACTGTTAAACAAAATGAAACCACTAACAAAACTAATAACTAAATTACAAAAAAGACTTCTCAATAAGCGAAATGTCAACAGAAAGAACTTCTTAAGTATCTGCGGAGGTGAATGGAATCACACTACGAGCACAGAACCATATTTTAATGAAGAAGCGTACAAACAAAAGCAAACAAATACAATTGCCATAAATAGCAGTGGTCAAGGTTATGAAAAAGTGAATAATACCATAATGGAACAAGAAGTACTCCTTACAAAAATATGCCCTGAAAACTTAGAATTACCCCTCCACTCAACTGAATCAGAACGTCTAGTGTACAAATGGCCATGCACGTCAATGTGTAACATTCCCAAACAATGTTTCAAATCTTTACGCCAATTCCTCAATAAATATGTAAAAAGCAAAGACAAAATCAAAATTAAATTACTGCAAAATATAGATACCTGTCCAGTGCGCAAGTACACAGGACTACAAGGACATTCATTGGCCTGCATTACAGGACCTACTTGTAAAACCACTTTCCATGATATCAAAAGGATATCAACACATCATTCAACTATAAGAAATCTAGTCTATAAACTGTACTATGCTAAAAGTCCTGCTTTAGCTCTAGCAAAGTTAAATAACATCCTTCTACATGGTACAGCAAAGGACCTACTTGAAGAAATTCACTATATCCAGAAACAATATTTTGGAAGTGAAAGCCATTTACAGAATGAAATAGCTTTAAACCAATTAAGCAACAATTCTACACATGGCAACCTTTTGCTAAACACATACAAAAAATAAATACTAAAATTTAAAAGTACATCAGCTGAAGTACCAAACCATGTATGTGTATGTTGCCGTAGAATTTTTTTTATAAAAGTAACACAAAAACTGTGGACCTATCATACAAAATAGAAGACAATGAAGATTCTAAATGGTTTGAATTAGCTCTCTACCTTCTAGCAGAAAACAAATATTACATAACTGAGCCCTTAATACTTTGCAGTTATTGCACTACAAAACTTGACAACAACCAAACCCCTTCACGTTCTATCACAAATAATTTGGAATTATACCCAGTACCAAAACCTCTACAACAACTTAATTTATATGAGAGCATCATAATTCAAACAGTACACCCATTTCAAGCAATAATACGCCTTCAACCAAAAACAGCAAAATTACCTCCCTCTGAATTGGTAAAAGGCATTCATGGAAAAGTAGTTTATTTACCATTAAATCTAAAAGAAAATGTGCATACTCTAGGAGTGCAACGTCCAATGCATCAATCTTTAATTATATTAGTAAATGGAGTACCTACAAAAGACAAAAAATATGGCAACAGCTGGTAGATTTATATAAAGTTAGACAAGCCTTCCAATATCTTAAAGAGAATAATGAATATTACAAAGAAATTAATATTGAAGAAAACTTGAAAGATACAACTGAAATAATTCAAGAAACACAAGAAGCTGGTCAATTTGAGCTACTAGATCCTGCTACAATATCAAATACTTTAGACCAGTATACAATTCATCCTTTGCACTGTAATGACACCGTACAAGATGTACTGGAAACTTACCAAATGCGTCAAACAAAAGGATCACCAATCAGTATATGGGAAAAAAGTATAGAAGCACGTTCTTTTCCTCTACTCTTTCCAACTGGCAAAGGAGGAAGATATGATGATAGACCTATTCAAATATCAGCTTCAGAATACCGCTCATTACGGATGTATTCTGAAGATCCCAGATTTAGACAAAATGTGGAATACATATTCCACCTACTCTTTGAAAGTGAACTAGCAACTTTATGTTGCGGAGTTGCACACATATTAAAATCAGGATCACACTTTCAAAATATGACAGCTACACAATTATTAGAGAAAGTGCAACAAAAGGATGAGGTTTTACAATCAAATATTACATATCTATTAGCAAATATGCGTGGTACTAAAGAGTACTGGTTTCGACGTCATGGAGATGTACGTTGTATGATCAGAAACTTTGGCCCACCCACTGGGTTTGTTACATTAAGTTGTGCAGAATATGCATGGGAAGATTTACATGATTTCCTACCCATATCAAATAAAAACAAAACAAACATAGATATTCTAACACTTGGAGAACTTTGTTCTTTGGATCCTGTTAATGTTTCAAGATATTTTCACCATCGCTTCATTGCTATGCTACATTTTATTTCTAATAAAACTGTTCCTCCCCTTGGAGAAGTGCAACACTTCTTTTGGAGAAAAGAATACCAAGCCAGAGGAGCACCACATATCCACATGCTTTTATGGATTAAAGATGCTCCTAAATTTGGTCAAGACAGTGATGCCACTGTTTTACAGTTTATTGAAAAATATGTCACTTGTCAAATTCCATCAGAAGCCAAAATTGTGATCTTTGTGCACAAATTTTACAATTTCAAAGACACAAATGTGGAAAATATTGTCGTCGCAAATACAAAAACAAAGGCAAATACTACACCAAATGCCAATTTGGTTTCCCTAGACCAGTTACAAATACAGGTCAAGTAAACAACCTCATGTCTTCAGTTAGACATACTGTTAAAGGAAAGTCACCTAAAAATACATATTACATAAAAAGAAAAGAAGAAGAAAAATATATCAATGATTATAATGCAATCATTGCCCACTTATGGAATGCAAACATAGATGTGCAGTACATTGCAGACAATTCTACTGCAGTTGCATGATATGTCACAGCATACTTAACTAAAGCAGAAAAGACAGAGCTCCAAGACCTCTGGAATGACCTGTCATCAGATAAAACAGTATCTCAGAAATTATAAAGCTTGGGCATAAAAATGCTCACCCATAGAGAATGTGGATCTTATGAAGCAGCTGATCGTTTAAGTGGTACTTCATTGTATGGTAAATCTGAAAATATAGTATGGCTAAGTCTTGGTCCAGCTAAATTTAGAAAAAGAGTTCTAAAATCATATGAAGATATAGAAACAATAGCCAAACATGATCCCAACAGCCAAGACATTTTAAAAAAACAATTTATTGGACACATACTACCCAAACAGAAGTAATACTTTGGAAAACATGTGTCTATACCAAATAGCCCAAAACTACACATACAAAAATAATATGAAACCCGATGAAAAAAAGGTAAATATAGAGTGACAGACTGTGAAGGCAGCTTAGTTAAACTCACTAAACCAAATTTAATTAATCATATCAAATTGTCATTGAAGACTCCTCAACATAAAGAAGTATATTAAATGTCCCTGCTACAACTCTTCAAACCATGGAGAAAAGAAGAACAATTACTAGATAACTATAACTCATATGAGGATGCTTTCAAAGCAAATGAAAGCACTATAACTGATGTAAACTTTACATAGTACAAAACAATGTTGCACAATGAACAGCAACATGAAGAAGAACTCCAAGCTCAACTAGATAAGGATACTCCTGACAGTAGTCAACCTTCTGTAACAGGAAGCCAAGAACCACTGGGAGAACCACTAATAACAAATGAGGCAGAATTAGCTATGATAGAAGTAGAAAACACCATGTGTCAGTATGAAGATAAGGAAGACTTAACTATACTACAATCAAAACTAAACAATGAGCAAAGTAGCATTTTTCAAGAAGTAACAAAACAAATTGCACATGGTGTAAAACATGAAAATAAAGAATGTTCCTGCCATAATTATAAACCTATACTACTGTACGTCAGTGGTGAAGCTGGGTCTGGCAAAACATTCCTAATCAAAATCATTAGTAAGTTACTTCAACAATTGATAAACAACAAACTGTCAGCTGTTGTCACTGCCCCCACAGGTTTAGCTGCCTACAACATAGGTGGTGTGACATTACACTGATTACTACTATTACCAGTAGAACACCAGAAAAAATTAGACTATTACAAACTTTCTGCAGAAGCTTCAATGGAATTACGCAGAGTATTGAAACAAATGAAAATGCTACTAATAGATGAAGTGAGCATGGTCTCCAACCTGATGTTAGCTTTGATTCACCTCAGATTACAAGAAGTACTCAAAACAGACTATGAAGAGCTCTTTGCAGGAAAACACATTATTGTTTTTGGAGATCTGCTTCAATTAACACCAGTAAAAGGTGAACCTATTTTTAAAACATTAGGGCACAAACTCTGCCGTAAAACTATTGGCAGCATTGGAAATGTCAACCTTTGGCAACATTTCCAATACAGAGAATTAACAGAAAACATGCGCCAATCTGCAGATGTAACTTATGCCAACATTTTAAAAAGTTTGAGAGTTGGTATACTTTCTAAAGAAGCAGAAGCAACATTGAAAACCCGGCACATTAATGCACTTTATGGCGATAATGCATGTGCTACAGATGTTATGGAACAATTAGCCCACAAAAATGTCAATTGTATGGCCTTAATGCCAACTCTTGCAAGCTGTTTCAAATTCAATGAAATCATGCTAAGTAAAGAAATGCAACCAATAATGGAATTTAGCGCCACAGACAAACTAGATGTACATGGTATGACACTACCCATGTGTGACCAAGCCACAACAAGACTAAATTATTTAGAAAAATCAATCTCAAACACAGCAGGCTTAGAAAAGATGTTAAAATTATCCTTAAATTGTAGAGTAATGCTAAACGTAACCTTGACGTGGACCAAGGACTAGTTAATGGAGCACTGGGTACAGTTGTTGGCTTTCAAACATACCCACGTGACAACAAAATTCAGTTTGTCAATATACTCTTTGACAAACTTCCAGAAGTAAAATGGATAGGACGCTCAACAGCTAGATTCCTTCTCTTCAAAGATATGTATGTACGCAGAGAACAATTTTTTCTAACTCTTGCATACGCAGTCACAATTCATAAATCACAAGGTCTTACCCTAGACAAAGCAATGATAGATATTGGTAACACAGTCTTTAAAGAAGGCATGAGCTACGTAGCACTATCACGCTTACGTACACTTGACGGTCTATTTCTAATCAACTTTGATGCAAGTAACGTAAACGCTGATATTCCTTGCATTTTAGAATATAATAGACTTCGCTCACTATACACTCCCCATCTAAACACATATTCTGTTCCACAAAAACTAAAACATTGTAAAAGAAAACTAAATCAAACTGAAATGCAACAGGACATCACTGGAAATCCTCCAAAGAGAGTAAAAGAAACTAATACTTCATCAAGTACCACAAACAAAAAAGAATCAATTAGAGAAAGTAAACCAGGTACTTCTTTAAAGAAGGAAGACAAACTCCAAAAAAAGCAGTTAGATACAGAACTACCTGGACCATTTAAATTCTCAAATATAGTTGGTGTAAGTTGCTATGCAAATGTAGCAATGAATATTCTATTTCAATTACCACCAATTGTTGACAACATTTACTCACACAGTACAAATCCATTGTGTTTGCAAATGTTAGTACTTCACAGAAATGCAGCAAACAATCCTGACAACACATATAGAGGCCGATTCATGGAATAATTAGCGCGGCGCAAGTGGGCAAAAACGTGCGAATCGCAGTGGAATAGCGAAAATCGCAGTGCAAGTGCGAAAATCGCACGAAAAGCAGCGCACGTCGATTCATGGAAGGCCGTGCGCGAGAAAACCAGCGGATGTGCGATAAAAAAGTGCGCGGCGCACGTTGGCGCACGTTGGCGCACAGGCCATCTAACAGCGTGCGCCAGGTCACAGCGAAAATCGCACAGGCCACAGCGAAATTCGCACATAGCGCGGCGCACGCAATAAAAGTAGGCGGAACACGGGCGTAACACTCGGAATGGGGAACAACTTGCCAAAACGTGGGCGTCACGGGGGAAGTACAGGGCACAAGTGCGCGGAACGCCCACACGCTCGCCTACAACACGTATTCATGGAATAGAATAGGGCAAAAAAGCGCACGCTCAAACCAGCGCACAGGCACAAACACGACCGCCACAAGAAAGGAGGCGGTAGCGTCTCTGCGGCTGTAAGAAATGTGCGCCAAAAGGTGCGCCAACAAATAGCACCTATATACTGCCATGATGAATGTCCCATACTGTGGCCCTCCAGGAAAAATGACGTGCAAAGGGGTACCCACAAACACGGACACCCGCTGACAAAAAATATGTGTGCATGTATACCGGGGTGCGCGGGAAGTGTCACACGCAATTTGCAGGGTACGTGCATCACAGGGGTTCGCGTGAAGTTATTCACGCGATCGGGCCTGGGGGAGCGGGCTACGTGTATTACAGGGGTTCGCGTGAAGTTCCTCACGCGATCGGGCCTGGGGGAGCGGGCTACGTGTATTACAGGGGTTCGCGTGAAGTTCCTCACGCGATCGGGCCTGGGGGAGCGGGCTACGTGTATTACAGGGGTTCGCGTGAAGTTCCTCACGCGATCGGGCCTGGGGGAGCGTGCTACGTGTATTTCAGGGGTTCGCGTGAAGTTTCACACGCGAATAGCCTGGGCGCGTGAATTTGAGGGGTGCGCGGGAAGTTCCACACGCGATCGGGCCTGGGGGAGCGGGCTACGTGTATTACAGGGGTTCGCGTGAAGTTCCTCACGCGATCGGGCCTGGGGGAGCGGGCTACGTGTATTACAGGGGTTCGCGGGAAGTTCCACACGCGAATAGCCTGGGCGCGTGAATTTGAGGGGTGCGCGGGAAGTTCCACACGCGAATAGCCTGGGCGCGTGTATATCAGGGGTGCGCGGGAAGTTCCACACGCGAATAGCCTGGGCGCGTGTATTTCAGGGGTTCGCGGGAAGTTCCACACGCGAATAGCCTGGGCGCGTGAATTTGAGGGGTGCGCGGGAAGTTCCATACGCGAATAGCCTGGGTGCGTGTATTTCAGGGGTGCGCGGGAAGTTCCACACGCGAATAGCCTGGGCGTGTGTATTTCAGGGGTGCGCGGGGAGTTCCACACGCGAATAGCCTGGGCGCATGAATTTGAGGGCTGCGCGGGAAGTGCCACACGCGAATAGCCTGGGCGTGTGTATTTCAGGGGTGCGCGGGAAGTTCCACACGCGAATAGCCTGGGTGCGTGTATTTCAGGGGTGCGCGGGAAGTTCCACACGCGAATAGCCTGGGCGCGTGTATTTCAGGGGTGCGCGGGGAGTTCCACACGCGAATAGCCTGGGCGCATGAATTTGAGGGCTGCGCGGGAAGTGCCACACGCGAATAGCCTGGGCGTGTGTATTTCAGGGGTGCGCGGGAAGTTCCACACGCGAATAGCCTGGGTGCGTGTATTTCAGGGGTGCGCGGGAAGTTCCACACGCGAATAGCCTGGGCGCGTGTATTTCAGGGGTGCGCGGGGAGTTCCACACGCGAATAGCCTGGGCGCGTGTATTTCAGGGGTGCGCGGGAAGTTCCACACGCGAATAGCCTGGGCGCGTGTATTTCAGGGGTGCGCGGGAAGTTTTACACGCGAATAGCCTGGGCGCGTGTATTTCAGGGGTGCGCGGGAAGTTTTACACGCGATTTCTGCACGGTACGTGTATTTCAGGGGTGCCGGGGAGTCCCACATGTGATTTGACAGTGTGGGTCCTCCCAGGTGTACCCTGTACACCCTCCACGGCCCCTGCAGGCAGCCCACACCACAGGGGACTACCCTGCATCCCTGGTCATGTCCCGCAGGCAGCCCACCCAGCATGGGCATGCCCCCCAGCAAAGGCACATGTCTCCTTGAACTAATGAACACCAACACATGTCCCCTTGCACCCCCACCCCCCAGCACTGTGGGGCACATGCCAGCAGTCCCCCACCCAAGTCCAACTCATGTCCCCCACCACCCCCACCCCCCAGCACTGTGGGGCACCTGCCAGTAGGCCCCCACCCATGTCCAACTCATGTCTCCCACCACCCCCACCCCCCAGCCACCAGGGTCACCCTCCACCAGGGCCCCACTCATGTCTCCCACCACCCCCACCCCCCAGCCACCAGGGTCACCCTCCACCAGGCCCCCACTCATGTCACCCACCACCCCCAGCCACCAGGGTCACCCTCCACCAGGGCCCCACTCATGTCTCCCACCACCCCCACACCCCAGCAGTGCAGGGTCACCCTCCACCAGGCCCCCACTCATGTCACCCACCACCCCCACACCCCAGCACTATGGGGCACCTGCCAGCAGGCCCCCACCCATGTCCAACTCATGTCTCCCACCACCCCCACCCCCCAGCACTGTGGGGCACCTGCCAGCAGGCCCACACCCATGTCCAACTCATGTCTCCCACCACCTCCAAATCCCAGCCACCAGGGGCACCCTCCACCAGGCCCCCACTCATGTCACCCACCACCCCCACACCCCAGCAGTGCAGGGTCACCCTCCACCAGGGCCCCACTCATGTCTCCCACCACCCCCACACCCCAGCAGTGCAGGGTCACCCTCCACCAGGCCCCCACTCATGTCACCCACCACCCCCACCCCCCAGCACTGTGGGGCACATGCCAGCAGTCCCCCACCCATGTCCAACTCATGTCCCCCACCACCCCCACCCCCCAGCCACCAGGGTCACCCTCCACCAGGCCCCCACTCATGTCACCCACCACCCCCACCCCCCAGCCACCAGGGTCACCCTCCACCAGGGCCCCACTCATGTCTCCCACCACCCCCACACCCCAGCAGTGCAGGGTCACCCTCCACCAGGCCCCCACTCATGTCACCCACCACCCCCACCCCCCAGCACTGTGGGGCACCTGCCAGCAGGCCCCCACCCATGTCCAACTCATGTCTCCCACCACCCCCACCCCCCAGCACTGTGGGGCACCTGCCAGCAGGCCCCCACCCATGTCCAACTCATGTCTCCCACCACCCCCAAACCCCAGCCACCAGGGGCACCCTCCACCAGGCCCCCACTCATGTCACCCACCACCCCCACACCCCAGCAGTGCAGGGTCACCCTCCACCAGGCCCCCACTCATGTCTCCCACCACCCCCACACCCCAGCAGTGCAGGGTCACCCTCCACCAGGCCCCCACTCATGTCACCCACCACCCCCACCCCCCAGCACTGTGGGGCACCTGCCAGCAGGCCCCCACCCATGTCCAACTCATGTCTCCCACCCCCCAGCACTGTGGGGCACCTGCCAGCAGGCCCCCACCCATGTCCAACTCATGTCTCCCACCACCCCCAAACCCCAGCCACCAGGGGCACCCTCCACCAGGCCCCCACTCATGTCACCCACCACCCCCACACCCCAGCAGTGCAGGGTCACCCTCCACCAGGCCCCCACTCATGTCACCCACCACCCCCACACCCCAGCAGTGCAGGGTCACCCTCCACCAGGCCCCCACTCATGTCACCCACCACCCCCACACCCCAGCAGTGCAGGGTCACCCTCCACCAGGCCCCCACTCATGTCTACCCCCACCCCCCAGCCACCAGGGTCACCCTCCACCAGGCCCCCACTCATGTCTCCCACCACCCCCACCCCCCAGCACTGTGGGGCACCTGCCAGCAGGCCCCCACCCATGTCCAACTCATGTCTCCCACCACCCCCACCCCCCAGCACTGTGGGGCACCTGCCAGCAGGCCCCCACCCATGTCCAACTCATGTCTCCCACCACCCCCAAACCCCAGCCACCAGGGGCACCCTCCACCAGGCCCCCACTCATGTCACCCACCACCCCCACACCCCAGCAGTGCAGGGTCACCCTCCACCAGGCCCCCACTCATGTCACCCACCACCCCCACACCCCAGCAGTGCAGG
This sequence comes from Ambystoma mexicanum, assembly GCF_040938575.1. Taxonomy (NCBI): domain Eukaryota; kingdom Metazoa; phylum Chordata; class Amphibia; order Caudata; family Ambystomatidae; genus Ambystoma; species Ambystoma mexicanum. The sequence continues at coordinate 33,729,711 of NC_090931.1, forward strand.
GTCACCCTCCACCAGGCCCCCACTCATGTCACCCACCACCCCCACACCCCAGCAGTGCAGGGTCACCCTCCACCAGGCCCCCACTCATGTCTACCACCACCCCCAGCCACCAGGGTCACCCTCCACCAGGCCCCCACTCATGTCTCCCACCACCCCCACCCCCCAGCACTGTGGGGCACCTGCCAGCAGGCCCCCACCCATGTCCAACTCATGTCTCCCACCACCCCAACCCCCCAGCACTGTGGGGCACCTGCCAGCAGGCCCCCACCCATGTCCAATCCATGCCCCCCTGCACCTGGGTCCCAACATTCCCCAATCATGTCCGTAATGCCCATCCTCCCCTGCCAAAAGGCCCAACCAACTATCACACCCACCCACATATCAAAGGCAATTACATGTTACACCCCCAATGTAAATAATGCAATTTAACACATGTCTGTCACACACAATGGCTGCAAGTGAATGACAAAACACCCAACATGACATGCCTGAAAGCAATGAGATGATACGACACATTGAAGATTAAAAAAATAATATGTATTGAACAGCAAATAAGAAAAAACACAAAGCAAATCAAACAAAACAAGATGAATGTCCAAGAAAAAATTCTGAAAAATTAAAATAAGCCAATTAAGAAGATCATCCTGGGTCCATGAGCCCTACCAAATTAAACCTAACTGACTACTAACTAAAAAGGGAACTATATACAAAAAAGTGGTGCAATGTCCAATCGCAACCAAAAAAAAATCAAAAAAACAAAGGAAACCTAACCCTAACTATACAACTATATACAAAGGCAGCGGGCTATTCGGACGGCTCACTGGTTGTTGTCATGGGCCAGGGCATCATCGAACTCCTGGTCAATGGCTTGGAGGCGGGCATGTTCCCTGGCCCCGAGGTCCCGCAGGGATAACGCAGTGTCAAGCTCAAACTCCCTGCGAAGACCCTCGAGGCACTCAGCCCGCCTCAGCGCCCTCCGCATGGAGTCCTCCGCCCTGACCATCGTGAGCCGTTCCTCCTCTGCCCGCTGCCGCTCCGCACCTATCCGCTGGCGCAACCTCTCCCACACGGAAGCCACTCCCATTCCAGGGTTCTCCTGCCCTCCGGCCGATGCCTGCACCCCTGATGTTGATGGCCCCGAGCCATGATGCCTCCCACGTTGAGCCTGCTGCTGCCTCCGACGCAACTGCCTGTGCCAGCACGACGGCATCCAGGCTGATGGAAACCACCGACGCCGTCGTGCACGTGCCCTGCCCGATGATGCCGTCACATCCTCCATCTGCTGGGGTCCAGTTGCTCTGGTGTCCACCCCTGCTGGATCTCTGACTCCCGACTGTGGCAGGGATGGGATCCCCACCGAGCTGGCTGCATTGGTCGGGGCAGGTCCACAGGGGGCCCTGGTGGCATCTGGGCTGGAAGACGGCAAGGAGAACGACTGGTGGATAGCCTGCACAGAGGAGGAGAGGGCCGCCACATTGGCCAACACATGCAGGAAACCCCTGAACATGGCCGATCCCAATTGGGCCACGTCGGCACGGTGCACTTCGTGATGACGTGCGTGCTCCTCCCGGGAAGCACGCACGGCATCACGAATCACAGCCGTGCGCAACGCGACCCCAATCAGGACCTTCTCCGCACGGCCAGGGGTTCCCACGTCCGCAGGTGGAGGGGAGTCAGGTGACATGGACATCCCCTCTACCTGCGGACAGGCCTGGGACGGGGCATCCCTGCTGGTGCATGGTGGTGCACTCACAGGGTCAGGGACAGCGACATGCACAGGCCCCTCCACGGTGACCTGTGCTGCCTCCTGCCCCTGGCCCTGGACTGCACCACTTGCACCAGCAGGGATGCCCCCACCAGGCCCCATGTGTGCCCCAGTGGCGGCCTCCTCCTCCTCTGTGCAAACCACCAACCTGGATGGCTCCTCACCGTCTCCCACCGTAGCAGGCCCCTGTGGGGGCTCACCCACCCCTTCCGCTGCAGCCGTGGGGGCATCCCCGCCGCCTTGCTCCACAGCGCCGTCTCCGCCCTCTTCTTCACTAGCCGCTGCGTAGAGGGAGACAAAGAACACAAGCATCAGGGCACTGTACAATGGTCCCCTAGACAGGAAGCAATAGCAGATGAGCACCACTGTCAAAGTACACTTCCATCATGTCCCTCCACAACACATGGGTCAGTCCAGGCAAAACACACACAGTAACAGGCATGGTGCATGCCATGGACATTTCCATGCATGTCCAATGGACTCTTGAAACATTCAATGATATGTAACTCACATGCATCATGCCTCATGCCCATCACATGCACACACTTCACCTCAGTCACATCCATCTGGCCCCAAACACACCAAACACAGCGGATACAAGGGTAATTTGGCTGCTTTACTGAATCTCTGCATTGTCACACACATGTGTCATGCATCCATGGCATGCACAAGTCACAGACACGCAGGTCAGGCACACAGACATGGCTACCATATATGTACCTGGCATCAGCACCCATCCCTCACCCCCACCCATGTCCAGGTACAGAGACTGGCATGCTCTCATGTTCAAAATCTGAATAGGGCTCCCCATGCGGCATTTCAACACATGCAACAACCATGTGCATCACACATCACTGGTCGCACATGCATTACCATGATGTCCCTGCACACATACATGCATACATGGCCTATGGCACACATACAGGCAAGTATCATAGAACCAGCACACCGCAACATGCCCTGTCTCACACAGTAATGCATGGACACTTACCGCTCAACTCCAGACGGGCCTCCCTCTCAAGGATCTGGGCGTGGAGCGCTGGGCGTACGCGTTCCAGGACCCTCATCTGGATGGTACTCATGCGGCCCCGGCCCCCCTCCACGAGGCGCCGGGCCTTCACAAGGGTCCTGGACCTCAAGTCCTCCCAGCGCTTCTTGATCTTCAGGACGTCGCGGGTTGCCACCCCCTCCGCGTTGATGGCAACCACACAGTCGGCCCAGATCCTCTGCCGTCCTTCCTTGCTGGCGCGGGACGATCCAAAGAGGGCATCATACTGCCCCAGGACATGCTCCACCAGGACACCAACTTCGGTGACAGTGAAGCTGGTGCCCCTCTGCCCCTCTGGCCTGGGGTTGCCACTGGTGCCAGATGTGGAAGTGCCCGACATGGCAACCCCAGAGGCAGGTGTGGGTGGGCAACTGGGTCCTGGGGCTGGGCTGTGGAGCGATGTAATACCAGTCGGGAGTCTTCAGTTCCAGCAGGGGTGGACACAGCAACTGGACCCCTGCAGATGGCTGATGTGCAGGCACCAAATGGCAGGGCACGGTGGCAGCAGGCAGGCAGGCAGGCAGGCAGCAGCAGATGGCACGTGGGAGGCTGCTCGGGGCACTGGGGGGCAGTAACTCGGCCTTCTGGGCAGGAGCGTGGGCTTCCGTGTGTTTTCGCGTGGCCAGCTTGATACGGAGTGATTTGGCACGTGAAAATCCTGCACGTCAGCGTGAAATCCGAGGAAAGGCCCTTAGCGCGTAAGCGCGTCAGCACGCATACGCGATTCTATTGGACCAGAGTCCCTCAGCGCGTAAGCGCGTCTGTGACGTGACCCGCACGGGTGTTCCCCACTCAGCACGTGATGACGGGGCACACGTGGAGATACTGCACGTCAGAGTGTCATCGCGTGTAATTGGACAAAAGTGCGCGTACACGCGATTGGCCTATGTACGTGTATTTAATGGGTGCGCGGCCACTTACACACGCAAGTACGTCAGCGAACCTGTATCACGTGGTGCGTGTGAATTTCCGCACGCTATTGGACTGGGAACTGGATTCCAGGGGTGCGGGTCACACGCTGTATCCCGTGGTGCGTGTGAATTTCCACACGCTATTGGACTGGGAACTGGATTCCAGGGGTGCGGGTCACACGCTGTATCCCGTGGTGCGTGTGAATTTCCGCACGCTATTGGACTGGGAACTGGATTCCAGGGGTGCGCGGGTCACACGCTCGCCTAGAACACGCGCTAAGCATAAATTGCGGACTTTAACAATAACAAGCTCAGACGCCAGGATGAACATACCGTTCCTAGCAGCAGTGGCAGTGGGCTACCAAAGGAGGAGGAGGAGGATAGTCAGGGCCAGAATATTCACACCCAGAACCAGCCTTTTCGGGATGCCTGATGACCAGGTGTATGGGAGGTACAGGTTTCCACCACACATCATACTGGACCTGGTGAGTGAGTGGGAGGATGACCTCACATCACCCACCCTGTGCTCCCAAGCACTCAGCCCCCTGGAGAAGGTCCTCAATGTACTGCACTTCTTAGCCACTGGATCATTTCAGCGGACAAGTGCCATAGTGGGTGGGGTGTCACAGGCCACCCAGTCACGCTGCCTACACCAGGTCTTGAACATCATGACTGCACGCCCATCAGTCCGCAGGCACATATACCTGCCCAGAACACCTGCAGAAAGGCATGCTGCCGCCCTGGATTTTTACGCAGTGGCACGATTCCCCAAAGTGCTAGGTGCCATCGACTGCACCCATGTGGCTCTACGTCCCCCCAGGGCATCTGAGCACATCTATAGGAACCGCAAGCACTGGCATTCCATCAACGTGCAGGTAGCATGTAATGCCAAGGGAATCATCACCTCAGTATATGCCAACTATCCCGGCTCCACCCACGACAGCTTCATTTACCGAATGTCCACCCTAAGCCGGGACCTAGAAGCTGGGCGGCATGGCGATACATGGCTGCTTGGTGAGTATGTATGCCACTGCACATGCATGCATGTTGGATACTGAGCAAGGTCACAACCTCACCAATGATACCAATCCCCACCTCCACAGGGGACAGTGCCTACCCTCGCAGCCCCCACATGATGACGCCAATTCGGAACCCCACCACGCCACCCCAGGTAAGATTTAACACAGCCCACATTACAACCAGGGGCATAGTGGAGCGCACATTCGGAGTGCTAAAGTCACGCTTTCGCTCCCTTGACCGTTCTGGCGGGCAGCTGTTATACGCTCCCCCAGTAGTGTGCAGGATCATAGTGGCAGCATGTGTCCTGCACAACGTTGCAACACGCCGGGGCCTGGCCGTGGACATGGTGGTGGCCCCACATCCTCAACCACATGCACAGCCGCTGCGCATGGGAGGGGAAAGGGCACGGGGGGAGGCAGCCCGTACACAGCTAGTGGCTAATTACTTCACATAGAAATCACACTCCTGTGGAGTGCACACTGCCCTGGCACATTCCATCTGACAATCAATGATGACTCTACCTGACACTGATCCTGAATGTGTGGAGAATGAACCGGGAATTCCATGTCAGCCTGAGATTGTTCACCTGGAAGTGTCACAATGTGTGCATCCCTACCCACACAGACACCACCAATGCAGTTTTGTGAAGTTACACATTGAAGCAGCTAAAATGAATACCCACTTGCAAAATGCAACAAGAGGACAGTGCCATGTCAGCCAACCCAACCCCAGCACTGCCACACGACACACCGTGCCATGTCATGCTAATTGCAGGTAAACAAAGTAATCCCCACAACATGACATCACTCTCACTATGTACAGTGGCACTATTAGAAACCTGCAACACCTGAAATGCTCACAGCAATGCCGGACCAACAACATACTTGAGCACGTAGTACCATTAACATGACATCAAAAATGTTACATATTAGTAGTCTCACCACCTGGAAATGCCTGCACTCCCACCACTACCAACTGTGCAGTGTTGGCGCCATGTAGAGTTGTAGGTGCACTGCTGCCAACATGGTCCCCATCGCCAGACTAGAGGTCCTTGTGTGGACTTGAGGAAGGGACCTGCAAATTGGGAGGTAGACACAGAAGAAGAGTTACACATCAATGCAACATGCAGTGTACAACACAACAGCAATATGCACTATGAATGTATACACAGTATTGACTACAGACTGGCCACACAGCTCATGGGAGTCCAACGTCACTGTGTAATTCACTGTCACTTGGGCACACCCTTTGCAAGCCCATGGAAACGGGAAGCAGGAGGGGTGTGTGTGACTCAAACCCAAGCATCTGAACCAAATACATTACAAGCCTGCATGTGCCCAGCCACAATGCAGCGTATGCCCACAGGAACCACGGAAGCCAACAGATCGAAGCCAACAGATCGAAGCCAACAGATCGAAGCCAACACATCGAAGCCAACACATCGAAGCCAACAGATCGAAGCCAACAGATCGTCCCAAAAAAATTGGGAATAAAAGAAATCAAAATAAAAATAAAAATTTAGAAACAATCAAAAATGGCCATTGATGGGCCCGGGGGGGTTGGGGAGGCCACCCAGGAGGTCCGAGGACAGGATGCACACCAGAACCCACCTGCGTGGATCCTGGGAAGATAAAACACCTCCATGGGCTCATGGCCCACACGGCTACCCTATTGTGGGAGTATCACTGCTGTCGCTATTATCACCCTGTGCAGCTGCATCCGGAGGTGGTTGCACTATGGGAGGCAGCCCACGCAAGGCCCTAGTCTGCTCCTCCATGGCTGCAAGCATGCGGGTGTGGTAGGTCTGGTTCTGGAGGATGAGTGTGCGGAGGTCCCCATGCAACAACTCACGGGATGCCCGGACCTCCGCCCTCGTTGCCTGCATCTCAGCTGAGAGCGTACGGGTGAGACGCTCCAGCTGCTGTTCTGTCCTTTGGTGTGTTGAAGCCTCAAGCTCAACAAGAGTCGTCCTGAGGTGTAGGAGCTCCTGCCTCAGGGCTTCCCTGTGGCCCTGGGACTCAATGGAGATGGCCTCCTGCAGAGTCGCCAGTGCCGCCCGCCTGTCCCTGTTGGACCCCAACATGTCCTCCCTGTGTGACTGGCAGATGGAGTCGGTTGCCTGCTCTAGTCGCTCCATCAGCCTTTCTGGGGGGACAATGGAAGTGGCCACCCTATCCATGGCCTGAGCCATCATCTCGGATGATGCAGCCTGTTGGGTAGCCATACCGTAAATGGATTGCTCCCATGCGGTATTGCCGGGTGGCGTACGGCCACCACGTCGGCGGGCACCACACCTGTCTGGGGCAAGGCGAACTGCGCCTTGCTGTGCCGGCACTGCCTGAGGCTGCAGGACTGCATTCCCCCTCTGATCTGCTGGCCCAGGAACAGGATCAGATGTCGCGGAGTGTGACCCTGCATCCGTAACCACCGAAGGCGTAGCTGCCAACACTGACATCCCCATGGAGGGTACTGACCCTGGTGCAGGTGGGTGAGACAGAACAGAATCCCTCCCTGGAACACTCACCTGCGACGGCTCATAGGTCTCATCCGAATCAACACCTGAGTACAGCTCGGGGGAGGTGCAGCCAGAGACACCCCTTGAGAGCACGACCTGCAGCACTTGTGGGTTCTCCCCCACCACCACACCACGTCCCTCACTGGTGGTTGGTCGGCCCTGGGACACCTCCTGGGTCTGCACCATCTCCACAACCCCAGCAGTATCAGGTGCGTCTTCCCCTGCAAAGACATGAAAACAAAGAAATGGAAACAGGCATTAGCACCATGGCACACATTGAGGGCTGAGAAGCAAGAGAACCAGTACTTGATTGACACATGTCCCACATGACTAAAACCCTCCCATGCATGCACCCTCACTGCGTATGAAGTGCAGGCAAATGGCACACACTGATGACACCAAGATGGAAGATGAACAAATTTTCTGCATGCTGCCTGGCAGTGGCATCACACATTGGCCTGTGATTGGCAGGTGAAACACACATGCCATCACACAGATGGCATGTACCATTGCTATTGAGTGAAGATGGAGAGGAGGGCAGCACCTATTCATTCAGTCCAGTTCCCGCATGTAATAGCTTTTCTGATTCTAAAAGGTCAGATTTTTCACCTGGAGCTGCCAGTCTGAAATGGTCAAATTGCACAGGGACATGTGTGTACAAATGATATCCAGGTAACAAAGTCACTCCACTTTACCATACCCATGTCAGACATGTGACTAGTGGACAGCGACATGCCTAGTGAAAGTGGTGGAATGCAAACAAACTGACTGAATGAACAGTGAAAAATAAGCAAATATGTTGTGTCAAGGTGACACTTCAAGGGCAACTGGCGTGCAGTTGTGCTAGATGTCTACTGTTGGCAGAAGGGATACTGCTATGGCCAAATGCAGCTGCGCAGGAAGTATTGCATGAAGCACATGGCTGACCCATACGACTCAGGCGCACACACTCTCACCTGGCACCCAAACAGAAGCCCTCACACACACACCATGCACATGGATGACACACACATGCATGTGCACTCACCGGACAATGCCTCGTAATCAGCCAGATCTCCCACGCCTTGGATCTGTTCCTCCGTGACGTAGGTCCCAGCGACTGACTCATGTGGAGTGAGTTCCATGTCTACTACTGGAGACCCACCTCCAGTCACTAGAGTTGCGGCATGACTTGAGGCCAGCTTACTCTTTGCCCTGCGCTTTAGGTCATTCCAGCGCTTATAGCAATCATTGGCTGTGCGCCTCACGATTCCAAGGGCACTTACGATGTCCGCAACGGTCTGCCAGTGTGCCTGGCGTTGTGCAGGTGTGGTCTTGGATCCTGCAACAATGACCATCTCGTTGTCATGTCCGGACACATACTCGACAAGTGCATTCAGTTCGTCATCCGTGAAGCTGGGCTTCCTGGACGGGCCGGACTGTGTAGCCGTGTCTGGGGCATCAGCCTGTGCCGGACGAGCACTCTTCCTCTTCCGCTTGGAAGGTGGTGGTGATCCTGAGTGTCCTGCGCCGCTCTGGACACTAGGGGCAGGAGCCCTGGTGGACTCTGTATCAGGAGTGTGGGATTGCACACTCAGCATGGGAGTTGGTGCAGGCATTGGCTCTAGTGTGATGGTGTCAGGGGGAATGTCAGCAGCATGGACTAGGACCGACACTGTCCTGGCTGGGTGTGTGAGGGCTGGGGTGGATGGAGCCGCAGCTGCCCCTGCGGCCACTCCGCCCTGCCTCCTTGGTGCAGCAGATGACCTTGCTGCCCCAGATCCACGTGGCATGATGGCATCAACGTGCACCAGCGCACGTGTCGTAGCCCTGCTGACCTGGAAGTCAGCCAGGTCTGGTGCCACAATGGGCTGGTCCAACAAGGGCTGAGCATGGATGGTGTCAGCCACTTCAGCCTCAACGGGAGGGGGGGAGGGGGGGAGGGGGGGATGATGGGTGCCCTTGACTGGTCCTCCACACATGGGGGGACAGGCTCACCCTGCAAGTTACGACCACGTCCCCTACCGGATCCACCACGGCCACCACTTGTGGCTCTTCCACCTTTGCCACCCTTACGGAATCCTCGCCTCCCAGCCATGGCACTGATATTAATGTGCGTATGGGAGTGGCTGTAGACAATTGTCCTGGGCAATTGGGGGTCAAAGGGGTTGGGTACCAGATGGTAATTGTACCCTAGTGCTCTAGCACGGCTGATTGTAACCCCTGGGTATAGATGACGGGTCACGCAACGCACAGGAGGCCCAAAAAAGGGAGATGACGTGCACGCAACCCCTCCTAGACCACGTGTGCAGAAAGAAAAACCTGCACTACGCTGTGGCACCCAGTAACACAAGAGTGAACGTATGCGTGTCACACGCAGCCTAGAATGACCTCTGAAGGGGTTGGCTACACACGGGGCAAGCACAGAAGTTGGATACGTGCGTGACTCACCGTCTGCCAGGTAAAAGAGCGTGAAGAATGAGCGCGTTTGGCTGGCTAAACCCCCGCCAAAAGAAGATGTGTACGCTGTCTGAGAAGACAGGACAACAGTAGAAGGGGACACTGTTTGAGGGAACAGGCCCAGGTAAACCAGTAAAAGAGAAAAAAGAGAAAAAGCTGTCAGAGGTAACAGGGAATACGAACTGGAAACGCCGTGAAGTGAATCGCGTGTGAAACGACAAGAAGTACAGATTTCACCCACTCGCTCTCCACGAAAAGCACGTACAAGGAAATGGTGTTCTACATGTACCTTATATACAGGCCCACACGTACAGCGTCACTTACGCGGCGTGTACGTTCACCAATCACACGCTTTGTCACTCCTGCGTGTAGATCCATTTTCACCAATCACACACTTTGTCACTTCTGCGTGTAGATCCATTTTCACCATTCACACGCTTTGTCACTTCTGCGTGTAGATCCATTTTCACCAATCACATGCTTTGTCACTTCTGCGTGTACATCCATTTTCACCAATCACACGCTTTGACACTGGGACGTGTCACGCAACAATTTCCTGCACGTGCAGGTGACTATAGGCGCGCATATGCTGTTGACGGGTTTACGCGCTAAGGGCCTTTGCTGACGTGTGGGATTTCACTCCCTATCAGGCTGTCCACGCGTTCACACACGAGAGACCACGCTCCTGGCCAGGAGGCCAAATTACTGCCCCCCCAGAGCCCTGAGCACGCTCCCACCTGCCATCTGCTGCTGCCTGACTGCCTGCTGGCCACATGCCCCACAGTGCTGGTGGGTGGGGGTGTTGGGAGACATGGGTGGGGGCCTGGTGGAGGGTGCCCCTGCACTGGTGGGGGTGGTGGGAGACATGGGTGGGGGCTTGGTGGAGAGTGCCCCTGGTGGCGGGGGGGTGGGGGTGGTGGGAGACATGGGTGGGGGCCTGGTGGAGGCTGCCCCTGGTGGCGGGAGGGTGGGGGTGGTGGGAGACATGAGTGGGGGCCTGGTGGAGGCTGCCCCTGCACTGCTGTGGGGTGGGGGTGCAGGGGGACATGAGCAGGTGTGCAGGGTAGTCCCCTGTTTTGTAGGCTGCCTGCAGGGGCCGTGGAGGGTGTACAGGGAACACCTGTGAGGACCCACCCAGCCTAATCGCGTGTTAAACTTCCCGCGTACCCCTGTAATACACGTACCCTGGCCAATCGCGTGTTCAACTTCCCGCGTACCCCTGTAATACACTTACCCTGGCTAATCGCGTGTTAAACTTCCCGCGTACCCCTGTAATACACGTACCCTGGCTAATCGCGTGTTAAACTTCCCGCGTACCCCTGTAATACACGTACCCTGGCCAATCGCGTGTTACACTTCCCGCATACCCCTGTAATACACGTACCCTGGCCAATCGCGTGTTCAACTTCCCGCGTACCCCTGTAATACACTTACCCTGGCTAATCGCGTGTTAAACTTCCCGCGTACCCCTGTAATACACGTACCCTGGCCAATCGCGTGTTAAACTTCCCGAATACCCCTGTAATACACGTACCCTGGGCAATCGCGTGTTAAACTTCCCGAATACCCCTGTAATACATGTACCCTGGCCAATCGCGTGTTAAACTTCCCGCGTACCCCTGTAATACACGTACCCTGGCCAATCGCGTGTTAAACTTCCCGCGTACCCCTGTAATACACGTACCCTGGCCAATTGCGTGTTCGACTTCCCGCGTACCCCTGTAATACACTTACCCTGGCTAATCGCGTGTTAAACTTCCCGCGTACCCCTGTAATACACGTACCCTGGCTAATCGCGTGTTAAACTTCCCGCGTACCCCTGTAATACACGTACCCTGGCCAATCGCGTGTTACACTTCCCGCATACCCCTGTAATACACGTACCCTGGCCAATCGCGTGTTCAACTTCCCGCGTACCCCTGTAATACACTTACCCTGGCTAATCGCGTGTTAAACTTCCCGCGTACCCCTGTAATACACGTACCCTGGCCAATCGCGTGTTAAACTTCCCGAATACCCCTGTAATACACGTACCCTGGGCAATCGCGTGTTAAACTTCCCGAATACCCCTGTAATACATGTACCCTGGCCAATCGCGTGTTAAACTTCCCGCGTACCCCTGTAATACACGTACCCTGGCCAATCGCGTGTTAAACTTCCCGCGTACCCCTGTAATACACGTACCCTGGCCAATCGCGTGTTGAACTTCCCGCGTACCCCTGTAATACACGTACCCTGGCTAATCGCGTGTATTACTTCACGCGTACCCCTGTAATACACGTACCCTGGCTAATCGCGTGTATAACTTCACGCGTACCCCTGTAATACACGTACCCTGGCCAATCGCGTGTTGAACTTCCCGCGTACCCCTGTAATACACGTACCCTGGCTAATCGCGTGTATAACTTCACGCGTACCCCTGTAATACACGTACCCTGGCCAATCGCGTGTTGAACTTCCCGCGTACCCCTGTAATACACGTACCCTGGCCAATCGCGTGTTGAACTTCCCGCGTACCCCTGTAATACACGTACCCTGGCTAATCGCGTGTTGAACTTCCCGCGTACCCCTGTAATACACGTACCCTGGCCAATCGCGTGTTGAACTTCCTGCGTACCCCTGTAATACACGTACCCTGGCTAATCGCGTGTATTACTTCACGCGTACCCCTGTAATACACGTACCCTGGCTAATCGCGTGTATAACTTCACGCGTACCCCTGTAATACACGTACCCTGGCTAATCGCGTGTATGACTTCACGCGTACCCCTGTAATACACGTACCCTGGCCAATCGCGTGTTGAACTTCCCGCGTACCCCTGGAATACACGTACCCTGGCTAATCGCGTGTATAACTTCACGCGTACCCCTGTAATACACGTACCCTGGCCAATCGCGTGTTAAACTTCCCGCATACCCCTGTAATACACGTACCCTGGCCAATCGCGTGTTGAACTTCCCGCGTACCCCTGTAATACACGTACCCTGGCTAATCGCGTGTATTACTTCACGCGTACCCCTGTAATACACGTACCCTGGCTAATCGCGTGTATAACTTCACGCGTACCCCTGTAATACACGTACCCTGGCCAATCGCGTGTTGAACTTCCCGCGTACCCCTGTAATACACGTACCCTGGCTAATCGCGTGTATAACTTCACGCGTACCCCTGTAATACACGTACCCTGGCCAATCGCGTGTTGAACTTCCCGCGTACCCCTGTAATACACGTACCCTGGCCAATCGCGTGTTAAACTTCCCGCGTACCCCTGTAATACACGTACCCTGGCTAATCGCGTGTATAACTTCACGCGTACCCCTGTAATACACGTACCCTGGCCAATCGCGTGTTGAACTTCCCGCGTACCCCTGTAATACACGTACCCTGGCTAATCGCGTGTATTACTTCACGCGTACCCCTGTAATACACGTACCCTGGCTAATCGCGTGTATAACTTCACGCGTACCCCTGTAATACACGTACCCTGGCCAATCGCGTGTTGAACTTCCCGCGTACCCCTGTAATACACGTACCCTGGCTAATCGCATGTATAACTTCACGCGTACCCCTGTAATACACGTACCCTGGCCAATCGCGTGTTGGACTTCCCGCGTACCCCTGTAATACACGTACCCTGGCTAATCGCGTGTATAACTTCACGCGTACCCCTGATATGCACGTTACCCGCTTTGCGTTCCTTGTTTGGCAGCCCTGTAAACTGGTCCAGGGTTAGCGCAGCCCTTTGCGATGATTTAGCGATTTTGATGGCTTTTCCTTGCGCGAGGGCGTTCTTGGGGGCGTTACTGGCGCTGCTGCAGGGTCGCTGCGATACTCTGCTCCACGGCTGGTTTGGGAGCATGAAATCCATGAATACGCTGTGCGCGGAAATCGGTTTTAGCGCACGTGCCTGGCGCAGTCAATCGCACGCGGACACTCTGCGCCAGCCGCTTGCGACACTTTTCTGCGAAATTCTATGAATTACCCTGATAGTGTTTTTGGAATAAGACGACAATTGGACTACTGTGCTGGAATGGTGAAATTCACTATAAACTCACAGGAAGATCCACAAGAATTTCTAATGTACTTACTACAAGTACTGGAAAACAAAAACATACCTATAAATGAAATCTTTCAGATTTCATACATGTGGAAACATACATGCACTCTCTGAAACAATGTGACACAAGAAGAAATCCCCAATGAACGCTTCATATATATATCAATACCAAATTGTGAATCCATTCCATTTCAGCAACTTGTACAAAATGCAAACCATGGTATATTATGCCCTACCTGCAATTCAGATAATCGCTCCACGTTGGTAATACAAACACATAGTAAATACGTAATACTAATGCTTCTACGTTACAATGCCGATGGTACCAAAAACAACTGCAAGCTGACTGGATTCACACATGGTCAAATATCACTTGGTAAGAAAACCTTCACAACAATAGGTATAATCTACCACGCAGGAGCCACAACCAATTCAGGGCACTACACTGCATACATAAAAAAGAAATATGGATGGTTTGAATGTAATGATAGTACCATTACTCTAAAGCAGAGATTACCAGCAAATCTTACAAACGCTTATTTGATGTTCTTAAAACCAAAATTTGATAAATAAACTGTATTTAAACCTTTAAGTAAATTTGTGTTACAAAAATATAAACTGTTAGAATACTCCAAAAGCTAAATTAGGCCAAAAAATACACAGTTGGAATACGCCAATTGGTATCTAACTGTCCCAAAATGTAACAATATCCAAATAGGTAAATGAAAACCACTACAATATATTAAAAAAATAGACAGTTAGAATACACCAATTGGTATCTAACTGCTCCAAAATTTTATAATATCAAAACAAATGAAGAATCTGTTACTGTTCCAAAAAAAATACAACAAAGCAGAGTATAAAGCATTAGCCAGAAACAACAAGTGAACACTGAAAACAAACAACAAATAAACTGTAGCATAACAGAAGGTTTTTTTTTTTAATCCAACATGGATTTTTTTTTCTCCCACAGACCCAATGATTTTAGCAACAAATACAGAAACTGAGCAAATTGCACAGTACTCTGATTTGTACTCTACTAAATATGAGGGTCGAAAAAAATAAAAGTATATTGCTTATACAATGTAATAAGTCATTACAAAATACTAATACTAACATGCTATTTTCTTTTATCACAGAAATGAAAAAGAAAAACATGGACTCCCATTACTAGACCAAACAGTAAGTATACAATAATAAGGACAACCATAGCAGCACATCACATCCATAGTATCAAATACCTTTGTTCCTTATACATTTGTTTTTCACCCAAAGTTATAAACAAATATGAATGTGATATGCTGCGGTGGTTGTTGCCAGGGCATAGAGTCTTGGGTGCATGGCCGAAAGGCCATGCACCCAAGACTCTATGCCCTGGCAACAACCACCGCAGCATATCACATCCATAGAGTCAAACATTTCAACTATGATCTATGGGAAACTTTTAATGTCCGCGAACAATGTGAGTGTTCTTAGAACACTTTGAACTTGCCAGCGAACAATACGGACACCGTTTTCAGGACACCCCCTACGAACATTCCAGGACACCGGGAGTGTTCTCAAAAACGTCTTCAGAACACCCCCATCTTGTTTATTTGCGAACAATTCAGGACACCGCGAGTGTTCTTAGGACACATTCAACTTGACAGAGAACAATACGGACAGCGTCCTCAGGACACCCCCTACGAACATTCCAGGACACCGGGAGTGTTCTCAAAAACATCTTCAGAACACCCCCATCTTGTTTATTTGCAAACATTTCAGGACACCGCGAGTGTTCTTAGGACACATTCAACTTGACAAAGAACAATACGGACAGCGTCCTCAGGACACCCCCTACGAACACTACCCGGACACCGGGAGTGTTCTTAGAAGCGTCTTCAGAACACCACCATCTTGTTTATTTGCGAACATTTCAGGACACCGCGAGTGTTCTTAGGACACATTCAACTTGACAAACAACAATACGGACAGCGTCCTCAGGACACCCCCTACGAACACTCCCCGGACACCGCGAGTGTTCTTAGAAGCGTCTTCAGAACACCCCCATTTTGTTTATTTGCGAACATTTCAGGACACCGCGAGTGTTCTTAGGACAGACTCAACTTGACAGAGAACAATACGGACAGCGTCCTCAGGACACCCCCTACGAACACTCCCCGGACACCGCAAGTGTTCTTAGAAGCGTCTTCAGAACACCCCCATTTTGTTTATTTGCAAACATTTCAGGACACCGCGCGTGTTCTTAGAACACATTCAACTTGACAGAGAACAATATGGACAGCGTCCTCAGGACACCACCTACGAACACTCCCCAGACACCGCGAGTGTTCTTAGAACAGTTTCACTTTGCTTGCGAACAAAACGGACACATTTTGACTCCTTAGAACACCCCCTAGTCAGTTTATTTAGAAAATTTCAGAACACCTGTGATGTCCGCAAACAAATCGAACACAAAAAGAACGTCTAACACATAAAAAACACAACTTTCATCCTATCTCACACACTCACACCCTCCCCAAACACTCCTACACACCAACACACTCTACAAAATACACATTTTGAACAAAGCTTCACCGCGCTGCCCGGGGACGTCCGCGAATCCAATATGGCGGGCGCTACCGAAAAATCTGACGCGCTTCACGCTCCACGCCGTCCAATCAGCGAACACTTTGCATGTCCGCGAACATCACGCAAGACGATTGGCCAATCAGGACACTTTCCGCGGAGCGAACAGGGAAGTGTATCCGCAAACCGAACACAGATATCACTAATTTTTTTTACCTACTTTTTGGTCATTTTAAAAAAGAACTACTGGACGAATTTTCACCAAATTTGCAAAAGCACGCTTTCGGGACCAAGCCGCTGCTCCTGGTCCAAATTTGGTGGAAATCCGTCCAGCGGTTTGGGCTGTAGACGCAAGCAAAAATGTTTTCCCATTCACTCTATGGAGAGTGAGTATAATGTATACAAATATGAGCATATAGAGGGAAGGTAGAGTAATAAAAATAAAACTATGACAAAGTGCTGATAACCATAATGATTATCTTCATGCACAGAAAGGATTGCTCTCTTTCAAGCCTGTATCTTCCGCTATGTACATGTTTCATATATGATGTGACAGGACCCCAAGTCTACAAATATAGTACCTTTTCAATTTTTACTTCCTGACTGTTACTGTAGAAAACTATGTGGCTTCGATATGTCAGTAAAGGATAAAAAGGGAGAGCCAGCCATGTGATGTCATCAGTTATGTCATCAATGACATTTGTGATCTCATCTTTGATGTCCTGGGTGTTAGTGTTAGCAGTGCACGGTGGCGCGAGTTATGGTTGCTTATGTTACCATAACTGGCGAATTTCAAGGGTTTTTTGGTTTTACTTGGAACCATAACGTCCCTTTAACAAAGTTTTTTCACTGAATTTCATACGTTTTTAGTAGCACAACTTAACCATAATATCCCTGACATGTAACATAGAACATACTAACCCCCTCGTAGTGATTTTCATGTCCGCGGACTACCGCCATGTCCGCGGACACATCGAAAATCTGAGCATGGTGAATGTAAATTTAAATAGTGTGCCCCATTTCCCCTTTGAAGTTGGCTCTGAAAAGAGCCGTTTTTTTTTATTTTTACAGATGCTTGACAGACACCTATTATTTTATATTTTTTTTTCTTACTTTACTCCTAAAATCTTCACATAACCTTCTCCAAAGCAACCCTTACATTCCAAAATAAAAAGTCATTTCCGGTAAAAGATAAACAAATGCCATCTTCTTTAAAATTAACAGCATTACTGGCATCAATATTCTCATTGTTACAGAAGAACATACCAGCTCTAAGCATGAATGCACACATGCCTCGGTTGATGACACACCTAGCAATGTTTTGCTGAGGACAAAAAACTGAACTATTGTCCCATATTGCCCTAGGTAGTAATCCAGAAAAAAATTACTTTCGCATTTGGAAGGATCTTCACTACGGCTTGAACCAAGCGTTCCAAATCAGCCAACAAAGTAGGGGCACTGACGTTGCCCAAATGGAAAGCACCATAGTGCAAAACTACCACATGCGGACTGTTCATCGTGGCCATATCCGCACAAACTTGTACAATTCCCTGTACATTGCAATCAGGCACAGTGCTCCACACCACCTCCACTCCTTTGACATCAAAGTTCTTTGCAACATGCCTGCATTCAGCGTACTGCTGTAAACCATGCACAAACATATCTCCGAGCACCAACACCCTGACTTTCTCCACTTCTGCCATCTTCACCACACACAGTCTCTTTCAACACAAATCCACAACCTCGACATCTGATTGGCTGATCCGCACAGTCTTCTTTTCATGTTGGATTTCCTGGAAAAACCCGGATTTACCACGCCCTGTCCACGAACAGCCGCAGTGTCCGCGGACGGTGTCCACTTTACTCTCTGTACCATTTCCTCATTGCATACAGCTAAGCAATCACACAATACGAATAACGTCCACAGAACACCCCCATTTTGTGAATTTTCGAACATTTCAGGACAATTATCATTTCATTATTCTACATATTAACATTACAAATATTATACTTTTATCTTGTACTCTGCATACAATGCTATCTTTCTCCATTAGCAGCTCAGTATACTACATAGAATCCCATAATACAATGCTATTTATTGATATAAATGCATCGTTCAAAGCACTAATAACGTTATGATATTTATTGCAATATCCTTGACACTTTTTTCGGAACATTATAATGAAAATCCCTAGTACACAAATTCCATGAAAAGTACATACACATGTGATGTCATCAGTGATTTCATCAATGACATTTGCGATGTCATCTTTGATGTCCTGGGTGTTAGTCTTAGCAGTGCATGGTGTTGCCGCGAGTTATTTTTCATAGCTTACCATAACTTGCTATTTTCAGGGATCTTTCGGCTGAACTTAGAACCATAACGTCCTTTAAACAAACTTTTTTTAATATCACGCAAACAATATACAAACATGGCGTGCAAAAACCAACTTCTACAGATGGCATTACACAGAATGTTGCAAAGTAAGAATTTATGCTCGTTCACAGTGAAGGTCAGCTGCTTCCATTTTTTTCCCGGGCCCCGGAGAGGCTCACGAAGCAGACTATAAGGTTGTATTGTGTTTTGACCTTGACAGACAGAGATTGTGATGAAAGACTTCTCTTGAAGGAGTGTTGCTAAAACTTAAGAGAAGATAAAGATGAAATTTCTGAAACGAAACCACTTTTACATATTATATCACTATGCGAAAGATCGTTGGCACACGCGGAGTCGTATTTTGGGACTACACCACTCGTAGACAATGGAAATATCAATTGTACTGTAAGTAACCCTTTACACTACTTTATACCAAATATAATTACAATACCGTAGCATTAAAGACCGCTGAAGTTGAACTTGTTCGTTGAAAGTGGCATAATGTTTTCTACCGCGCACTATCACCGCCGAATTGATCCCCTGTCGTTTAGAGGGCTCTGAAAAAGGCAGTCGACACAGAGTGGGTTAATATAAATAATTTAACCGGTCTATAGGCGGTCAAGCGCTTTACTCGCTGTGCCACTTCACTGTAGCCTGTCAAGTGGCACAGCGAGTACAGCGCTCGCTTTGACATCCGTGCACAGCTTGCTAATGCAAGTTCGAATCCCGGCAAGGCCAAACTCAGCCTTTCATCCTTCCGTGGTCGATAAATGAGCACCACACACCGTGGTTAATAATAAGCACCGCTTAGATACCTCACAGTTCTTAGCGCTATATGAATGGGAAAATATTATTATTTTATTATTAACATACTCTGTTGCACTATCTTCGATAGCAAATAGTTTCACGCCCTAATAAATAAAATGATGATTTTTAATGAAGATCGGCTGGTGAGACTAATTTATGTTTTTTAAAACAGGTACGCGGCCCCGTTTTGTCTATGTCACGATTTACAGACTCCAGCGGATGGGGTCTTCAACTGCCAGGTGCAAGTCCAAATATGCAACTTCATGACCCTCACCATTTTATGGGACAATCGCCAAGGACCCCTTACGCAGTACTAGCGGCTACAAACAACATACCAACCAATACGGTGGTCTAATGGCTCCTTGTTGGAGCAACCTTCCGATTATCAGAGAGACCATTTACTGCTTTTATCATAAACCAACAGCCTATCTACCGCAAAGGAACAACGCGTGGCTCCAAATAAACTTTTGCTGATCGACAGCAGAGACAATAGAAAATCGCTGAATATTCACTAAACATTTCATGTGAAATAAATGTACTTTACCATATGTACAATCCTGCTGTTTACTTTCAAACCACAGTTTCATATTCCGAATTGTGGGGCACTGAGTTGTAACCTGATCTAACACTCTCTGTACCGCAAAGGAACATCGCGTGTCTCAACATGAACTTTTGTGGATCGACAACAAAGACAAATGCAAATTGCTAAATATTCTCTAAACATTTGATGTCAAATAAATGTACTTTACAACATTTACAATCTTGCTCTTTCCTTTTAAATCACTGTTTCATATTCTGAATTGTGGCGCGCTGTGTTGTGACATAATGTGTGTTGTCTTCCGGGTTCTGTGTAAAGTCGCGTAGTACTGGAGACGACTGGGCGCGTTTCATTACGCACCCTGTAACGTCACGGAGAAAGGCGGGGAATATGAATGCTTTGATAATATCAGGCTTAGTGGCGGGAGATATGATTTAGTGTTGCAAAAGCAAGTCAGCCAGGTCAATAGTGCCAGTCATAGGATTATCACATAATGTCGACGCACACCAGCCGGATTTATCGTTTCTTTAGTGGACAAAAAGTCGGTTGACGTCCCAAGGAAATTGTACTATTAGCGAACAAAAGGAGTGCTCTTAAAACACTTTCACCCTGACAACGAACAATGCAAACAACGTTCTCAGAACACCCCCATTTTGTGTGTTTGCAACCATTTCGGGGCACTGCGAGTGTTCTTAGAACACATTCAACTAGACAGATTACAATACGGACAGCGTCCTGAGGACACCCCCAGTTTGTGTATTTACAAACAATTAAGTACACCGCGAGTGTTCATAGCTCATTTTTACCTTCCTTGCGAACAAAAATGACACATACTCCGTCCTCTAAACACCCCACCATTTAGTTTATTTACAAAATGTCAGAACAGCCGTGTTCTCCGCGGACAAATCGAACGCAACAAAAAGGTCTAGCACATAAAAAAACAAAGCATTGAACCTATCTCATACTCCCCAACCCTCCCCAAACACTCTTACACACCAACACACGGCACTAAATACAATTTTTTATCCACGTTTCACTGCCCTGTACGCGGTCGACTGAGAATACAAGATGGCGGGCGCCACAGAAAATCTGACGCGCTCCACGCCCCTCGCCGTCCAATCAGCGAACACGTTGCATGTCTGCGGACATGACGCAAGCCCATGGGCCAATCGGGGTGCTGTCCGCGGAGCGAACAGGGAAGTCCGTCCGCGAAGCGAACGCAAATATCACTTTTTTTTTTGCCTTACATTTTGGTCATTTTTAAAAAAACTACTGGACAGATTTACACCAAATATACAAAAGCACGCTTTTGGGACCAGGCCGCCGCTCCTGCCACAAATTTGGTGTAAATCCGTCCAGCGGTTCGGGCTGTAGCCGTGCGCAAAGTTTTTTCCCATTCAGTCTATGGGAAAAAAAAGTTTTGGGACCCCCCCTATAACTTTCCCCCCCCGGACGAATCCGCCCCAAACTTTGCAAAGAAATTCAGAGTGACCCAACTACTTTTTTTGCAAAGTTTGGTGAGGATCCGTCCAGGGAGAGCGAAGTTATAAGCCGCCCAAAAAGTGCTCTTCCTATGGAAACAGCAACTTAACCATAACTACATGGCCACTACCGTGGCCATGTAATATATACATATATATATATATATATATATACATGCATGTTCTCTATTCCCTACCTTCCCTTTGTCATTCCATCCCCTTTCCCTAACTCCGTCTTCCCCCCATCGGCTGCCACGTGGTTATCTGTGTTTTTACATTCAGACGTCCGTGCCAACCACGGTGGGAGGGTCGATCTATTCAGCTTCTGTGGTTCGGGAGAGGGTTTGAAACCCTTTCATCCCTTCCTAGACTTGACAGAATTATCGGCCCCCGATTTAGGGGTATTTGAACCGCTCAAGCAAGCCAAATGGATTCGAATCCTCCTTCGTTAGCAGAAGTGCTAACGACATTGCAAGAGATCCAAGCAGAATTAGCGCATGCCAGACGGGAATCAAATACTATTAAGGCACAGGTACAAGGGTTAGTGGCTCAGGGTACTCCCTTGGAGGGGGCAGGGCCCTCTACGGGGGCTACCTCAGGAAGAACATCTACAGTCATTGTACAAGCACCCAGCAGTGTGCCATTAGCAGCACCAGAAAGATTTGCAGGAAATCCTAAGAAGTATATGACATTTTTAACGCAATGTAGATTGCATTTTTTGTGTAAACCCGCTGCATTTGAAACCATCCAAGCTAGGACATCATTTTTGATTTCTTATTTGACGGGGGATGCAGCGGCCTGGGCCATGCCATTGGTGCAAAAGGATGATCCGCTGTTGTACAATTGGGATATGTTTTTGACAGAATTTGGACGGCTATTTGATCGAAGGGAAGTTTCATTAGCCCAGGACAAGGAATTGTTAGCCTTAAAGCAAGGAACACGTGATTTAGTCTCCTATGTTACGCAATTCAATCGGTTGGTCATAGAGACAGATTGGCCAGAGAATAAACAGACGGTCTTGTTTTATCAGGGACATAGGGAGGAATTGAAGGATGCGATGGCCCAGGTGGAACCACTACCCAGTTCATGCACTGCTATGATTGACCTAGCCTTGATGTTAGATCATTGCATGGATGAAAGAAAAGGGGATAGGAAAAGTCTGGAGGTGGCACCTTTTGTAAGACTGGACAAGGGGTGGGGAGGAAAAAGCAGTGATGGGGAGCCCATGCAAATAGGGGGCATAAGAGGTCCTTTGTCAGCAATGGAGAAGGAGCAGCGCAAGGCTAATAACTTGTGTTTGTACTGTGGGCAACCAGGCCATTACATACGAACATGCCCTAATACGCCAAGGAAGGTGGGAAGCAAGGTGGAGGCGGAAAAGGAGTGGGCTGGCCTTAGGGGGAACTCAGGTGTCAGGCCCCAGTATGAATAGGTTCCCAAGCTGGGCAGCTAATACGATGGATCACAAAAATTCACATGTCTATCTGTTGGTAATGTTGATTTTTGCATGCACAAAACAAATGGTGTCAGCTATGGTAGATTCAAGTGCTACTGGAAATTTCATTGATATCGGTTTGGCACGAAAGTTGGGATTACCAGTAAGAGACAAGGCACAGGTGGATGGTTACAGTGGATGGTTCAGTGGATGGAAGTACAGTCAGTGGATGGTTCTCCTTTAATTTCTGGTCCCATTTCTCAGCAAACCCAACCAATTCAGATGAAATGTGGATCAGGGCAAACAGAGGAGATTGTGTTGGATCTGATAGCAGCTCCTCAATTTGGTCTCATTTTGGGAATGCCTTGGTTGACCTTACATAACCCTAATATTTATTGGGTCAAACAAGAAGTTTCATTTAAAGGAGCAGGGTGTGAAGAACATTTGGAGGAAGTGGTTGGGCCGGCCCTTTTTCTGGCAGATCAAGTAAGGAATTCACAAGTGGTGGGGGCTGTGGGGCTTGGCATTCCTTGGCAGTATGTGGATTTCGCAGGAGTGTTTGACAAGAAGGGAGCAGCGATAGGTTACCTCCACATCGCTCTTATGACTGTGTAATTGAACTCGAACCTGGAGCCAAGTTGCTGTGCAGTCGTATTTATGCTTTAACAGAAAAAGAAAATCAAAACTTAAAGGAGTACTTGTATGATATGTTGCAAAAAGGTTTCATTAGACATTCCACTTCACCAGTATCATCCCCTTTGTTTTTTGTGCCAAAAAAAGGAGGGACACTCAGAACCTGCATTGACTACAGAGCTTTGAACAAGGTGACCATACAAAATAGGTATCCCCTGCCTTTAATATCAGTTCTCTTGGATCAAGTGAAATCCGCAGTGGTCTATACTAAGCTGGATTTGAGAGAGGCATATCACTTGATTCGTGTAAAGAACGGGGATGAGTGGAAAACAGCCTTCAGAACTAAATTTGGATTATTTGAGTATTTGGTGATGCCCTTTGGGCTGTGCAATGCCCCTGCCGCATTTCAGTATTTCATGCAGGAAGTGTTGAGGGAATTTTTGGACATGTTCATCATTGTATATATTTATGATATCTTGATCTATTCCGAGTCGCAAGAGCAACACGTAGATCATGTGCGAGTAGTATTACAAAGACTACAAGAGCATGAATTATGTGTTAAGTTGGAAAAATGTGAATTCCACACTACTCAGGTAGAATTTCTTGGATTCATACTCACTCCTACAGGTATAGTCATGGACAGAAAGAAGGTACAGGCAGTCATTGAATGGCCAGTGCCTCAATGTATCAAAGACATTCAATCCTTCTTGGGATTTGCCAACTTCTACAGGAGATTCATTTCAAATTTTTCACAAATTGTGGCACCCATAACTAAATTGTTATGAAAATCTTCAGAGTTTCAATGGAGTCCAGAGGCAAATCAAGCATTCAGTGCACTAAAAGAAGAATTTACGTCCGCTCCTGTATTGAGACATCCAGATCCAGAAAGACCTTTTCAAGTAGAAACTGATGCTTCCAATATAGCGGTGGGTGCTGTGCTGTCTCAAAAAAATAGAGAAGGGAGATGGCATCCAGTGGCTTTCTACTCCCGGAAACTCACTGGTTGTGAGCAGAATTACTCTATTACGGACAAAGAACTATTGGCCATATGAGCAGCATTTCTGGAGTGGCAGCAGTATCATTTGGGAGTGAGACATCAAGTACTAGTAGTAACTGACCATAAGAATTTACAGTACTTTAAAACTGCACATATGTTAAGTCCCAGACAGTTGTGGTGGTCACAATATTTCAACGAGTTGACTTCCTGGTGACTTTTCGGCCAGGAAAGAAAAACGGGAAGGCTGATGCATTGTCTAGACAGCAAAACTTAGAAAATGTAATGACAGAGGTGGAGACTATTCTTCCTGTGGAAAGAGTGGTAGGAACAGTGACCAGCAGTCTGTTGAAACAGGTGAAAAAAGAAATGAAGAAACAAAAGAATGCTGCATGGGGCAGGAAACCTTTGGAGACTGTCAAAGACGGGCTTCCGTACTATGCAGGGAAGTTATATTTACCCAATCAAGACTTACAAACATAGGCTCTGCAGTGGTGCCATAACTCCCCCTTGGCAGGGCATGCGGGGAGAAAAAAGACACAGTAAATGTTGACGTTTTATTTCTGGTGGCCAACCTTAAGACAGGATACCATTGATTATATTACAAAATGTGAAACATGCACACGGTGTAAAGCTGATCATGTACGGAAGGCAGGACTATTACAACCTTTGCCTACTCCTGAAAATGTTTGGACTCATATTTCTATGGACTTCATAACTGACTTGCCTCCTGATAATCATCATGACACCATTTGGGTGGTACTGGATTATTTGTCCAAACAAGCTCATTTTGTGCCTTGTCAAGGTATTCCAGAGGCAGGGAAATTGTCAGAATTATTCTTACAGAACATCGTTAGATTGCATGGGTTGCCACAAAGTATTGTGTCAGATAGGGGTCCAAAGTTTACATCTAAATTCTGGTGTGCCTTTTGTCAAATGCTGGGTATTGAGTGTGCTTTATCTACAAGTTATCATCGACAGACTGATGGACAAACTGAGCGTGTCAATGAGACTTTGGAGCAGTATTTACAATGTTATTTGCATGACGGAATGGATTCTTGGGTACAGGCTTTGTGGTTAGCAGAGTTTACGTACAATAATACTGAGAATGCTTCACTAGGAATGGCACCTAATGAATGTTTGTATGGACAAAGACAGAATATGTTACCAGAACAGTTACCCCCAGTGGAAACCTTTCCAGTGTTGCAGGAGAGTAAAGAATTACTTATGACTATGAGACAAAAGGCTAGAGTAAATTTAGAGCAAGGCTAGAAGGATTATAAGAAACAGGCAGAGAAGGGGAGACGGGCAGCTCCTCATTATCGAGTGGGTGACAAAGTATGGTTATCTACACGTAATTTACCATTGGCAGGATATCGTAAATTTTTCCCCAGATTCATTGGGCCTTACGAAGTTGTAACATGCATATCGCCAATGGCTGTGAAACTAAAGTTGCCTGATACCTTAAAGATACATCCTGTGTTTCATGTGTCTCTCCTTAAACCTGCAGTTCCAGGAACACGTGTACAGAGACCACCAGCCATCACCAAACAAGGTCAAACGGAGTATGAAGTAAAGAAGATATTGGATTCAAGACTCAGACAGAGGAACTGGTTATGGGCTGGAGGATTGTCCTTGGAACCGGCCAGTTCGGTGCATGCTCCAAGATTGGTAAGACAATTTCACTTAAGTCACCCGGAAAAGGCAGGACCTGGGAGGAGCCCTGGGAGAGGAGGTACTGTCAGGAGTAGGGTCTGGGGCAAGCCCAGGAGACAGTATACGAGAAAATGAGGAAGAAACTACGATTCCCAACATGCTTAAGGGGCGAGTTGTAGTCTATGCTCTTCGCGCCATTGAAGAGCTGAGCCATTAAGAGAGTATTTAGCCGTTGACCGCCCGGCCACAGGTGCCGATAATTAAGGTTATGCAGCACGGGCGGTCATGACGGCGTTTGAGGAGCATTGGACGAGCTGAAGGCGAGCGGGGAAGAAGCGTTCACGGAAGGCAACACGACAGGGACAGCGAGCGTTGCTGGTTCGCACTCGCGGACCCTTGCGGTCTGACTCTAGTGTTCACGTGAGTTCCGCAGCAGCCTCCTGCAAGTTCGTTTTCTACGCGGGCCGCAGCGGTGACTTCATTCCTATCGCTGCCTGCAGTTTATGCGCGGCTGTAGCACTCTGAGGCTACGGTGCTTCACGGCGACAGTTCCTGATGTCCGGGTGTTCTTCTGAGGCACCCGGACGCTAAAATAAGTACCTCCTAGTATTCATGTGAATCTTGAGAACACTATATGGTGTGCTACGTTTGAGAGACTTATGAGTTAATGTAAACCAGTGCAAGGACGTTGAAACCCTTTCATCCCTTCTTAGACTTGACAGTGGGAGTACCATTTGAGAGGGTAAGAATCGACATTGTTGGTCCCCTTGATCCTCCAACCTCTTCAGGCAACATGTTTATACGTGTTGTAGTAGACCATGCTACTAGGTACCCTGAAGCAATTCCTATGAGGACTGTTACAGCTCAGGCTGTAGCTAAGGCCCTCCTTGGTATTTTTACCAGGGTTGGGTTTCCTAAGGAGGTAATATCCGACAGGGGGTCGAATTTTATGTCCCACTACATGAAGGCCATGTGGAAAAACTGTGGAGTTACCTACAAGTTCTCAACAGCATACCACCCTCAGACAAATGGGTTGGTAGAAAGGTTTAACAGAACCATGAAGAGCATGATAGGAGTTTAAGAGGATCCCCTTAAGAAAAAGTGGGATCTCCTACTGCCATGCCTTCTCTTTGCATATAGAGAAGTCCCTTAGAAGGGATTGGGTTATAGTCCCTTTGAACTTCTCTAAGGCCATTCGGTCAGAAGTCCATTGGCCCTGATCAAGGAGGGGTAGGAGAGTGCTCCTTCCCCCACACCAGTCATTATGTGATAGGACTCCGGGGGAGAATGTCACACATGATGGCTGAGGCAAGTGATATCTTGAAAGCAGGTCAGACTCTGGTTAAGCATTAGCATGACCAGAAGGCCAACATGGCTCCAACATGGCTGAGTTTGCTCAAGACCAGCTAGTTCTTGTTATGGTCCCCACAAGGCAGAGGGCATTGTAGGACTAATGGATGGGACCCTTCAAGGTTGTGGGAAAACTTGGAGAGGTGAACTATCTAGTGGATTTAGGCAATCCTAAGGAGGCTCCCAGAGTCTTTCACACCAACCGTCTAAAAGCTTATGTCTCGAGACCAGAACTGGGAGCTTTGCTTCTAGCTTCAGCTCAGGAGGAGGAGGAGCAGAGTGAACCTCTGCCTGACCTCCTTAGAGGCAAACCTTTAGATGAGAAAATAGAAGGAGTTAATCCCTCTTCTAGTCTAACACCTGAACAACAGGAGGAGTGCAAAGTTTTGTTAAATCAATTTGCCCCTCTGTTTTCTCTAGCACCAGGCTTCACCCCTTGGGGCCAACATGATATCCATACTGGTGACTGTTTACCTGTCAAAAGCAGGGGTTACAGGATGTCAGAAAATGTAAGAACCCACATCAAAGGAGAGGTCAACAAGATGCTTGATCTCAGGGTAATAGAGCCCTCTACTACTAGTCCATGGTCTAGTCCAGTTGTGTTAGTACCAAAGGCAGGATCCAAGGAGTTGAGATTCTGTGTGGACTATAGAGCTCTAAATGCAGTCACTAAGACTGATGTCCATCCTTTGCCAAGGACAGATAAGCTGGTGGGTAGACTTGGTTCAGCCAAGTTCCTCAGCACATTTGACCTCACGTCAGGCTATTGGCAAATAGCCCTGACTGACCATGCCAAGGAGAAAACTGCATTCTCCACCCCAGTTGGCTTACACCAGTTCAAGGTTATGCCTTTTGGATTAAAGAATGCACCTGCTACATTCCAAAGGATGGTTAATCAGGTTCTGAATGGGATGGAGGACTTCTGTATGGCATACTTGGATGACATTGCAGTGTTCACCGTTACTTGGAAAGAACATGTTGACCACCTAGGATATGTTTTGCAGGCTCTTGAACAGGCCCATCTGACCATAAAGGCAAGTAAATGCCAAATTGGTCAGAGTAAAGTGGTCTACCTTGGGCATGAGGTAGGAGGTGGTGAAATAAGGCCTTTGCTCAGCAAGATTGAAGCTGTGCAAAATTCAACAACCCCTTCTACTCAAACCCAGGTGACAGCCTTCCTAAGCCTCACTGGGTATTACAGGAATTTCATTGAGAACTATGGATCCATAGCTTCTCCACTGAATGTAATCTCTTCTCCTAAGTTCCCTAAAAAGATCAAATGTAATGAGGAGTGCAATCAGGCCTTTGAAAGCCTGAAGAAAGCCCTTTGTCAAGCTCCAGTTCTCAGAGCTCCTGACTACCACCAACCCTTCATTGTACACAAAGATGCTTCCAATATAGGTATAGGTGCAGTACTCAGTCAACTGGATAAGAAAGGTAGGGATCACCCCATTTGCTTCATTAGTAGGAAACTGCAGGAACCTGAAACAAGGTGGGCAACTATTGAGAGAATGTTTTGCCATTGTGTGGGCTTTGAAGAAGTTTAGGCCATACTTGTATGGATCTACTTTCATCATTTGAACAGACCACCAACCCTTGAGATGGTTGATGCAAATGAAAGGGGAAAACCCAAAACTGATAAAATGGTCAATCTGCCTCCAAGGGTTTGATTTTACCATTGAGCACAGGTCAGGATGTCACCACCAAAATGCTGATGGTCTCTCTAGGATGTTTATAACCAACTAGAGGTAAGAGACTCATCCAGGAGTGGATTAGATTCTCCTGTCCCTTAGTCTGGGGCGGCGAGTGTTAGGGAGAATTCTCATTCTATGGCTAATTTCCCTTACCTATAGAGTCCCCCGCAGCTATGCTGGATTTGAAGGGTTTCTTTTTTCTTCTGCTAAGAGTGAGACTCTTTTTCCCACTCTTAGGCATTGTTGCTATGTGTGTTCTAGGCTATTCTTGTGTTTAATGTCTATGGGGTTTTTCTCACCTCCATAGGAACCATCTTTATTCACATGTGTTACACAGCACCCTCCGTGCAGTGACACAGGAGTGTCGTAGCGACCCCAAACATAGACTCCATACGCTGGCACTGACTACTGTCTCCCAGGACATGTAAAGTCCCCATTGACTTTACTAGTCAAATTTTATGAACTAAACCAGTACAACCCATCTTACTATGGAGGTACTGGAAAGGGTTAATAGTTTTTCCCTTATGTTCATTTTCGAGAGGGTACCGTACAGTCCCTCTCTCAAAGGTTTCTGGCTGGTGGCAGTGGTTACTACCGTAAATATTCGACCGCAAATATTTTTCTATGGGATTTTCCCATTGTTCGAGGCTACCACATTTTCTGACAGCCTCTAACATACCGCCGGTGTATTTTGATATGAACCTTTTCATCCGGTAGGTTTTATTTGCCAGAACTTTAATATAACGTTTTCTCGTGTCTTTCTCTAAACTCCTAACCCAGGTCGGGGATCCTTTGTTCGTCCTTTTGGCGGGCTTCTGCCAAGAAGCCCTCCTTTCGGCGCCACTGAGTCTGGGGTGGGTCCATTGTGTGGGAGGGGGAGTAGGACCCTTGGACAGGGTTGCCTCAGCAACCCATGTCGCACTCTATCCTGATAGGCTGGAGGGTCTCCCGCCAAGATGACCACTCCACTGTGTGAGTGACAGCTAGGCTGTATGAATGAGGATCTTTTTGCATAAAAGCAGGGTCCTGAGGACTGGAAGAGCAAGGCGTCACCACTGGAACTAAGAAGCCAAAGAGGAGAGAAGCCAAAGACATCTGCAATGACTGAACCACCGGTGAAGCCCTGCTGCAGCGTCTCACCACTTTTCTCCACACGACGAGAGAAGATCTTCATCTGCAAGAGCCTTCTTCCCTTGAGCTGGTGGGGCCAACCAGTTTGCCAATCGCCCTCCCGAAGCTGCCTTGGTCGAATCGCCAGTACCCTGTACTCGGAGGCCGGAGAGTCAGGCACCAGTCCACCCGGACCGCGGTTTAAAGGAGAGTACCTTTTATTCGTCGGGCAGCACCGCGACTGGTTTCATCCCTGGGTAGGGCAGTAACTCGAACCTTCCTCTGCTGGATCCCCTGAACTGCAGGAACTACCAGGAACAACCGCCACCGCAGGAGCCACTTCTTCATTTTAAAGGTACATTGTTCCGCCCAGCCGCCCTTTCTGCGTGGTAGAGCTAAAGGTGTTTTAAATCCTTTACCTACCTTTTCGGTTGGCCGCCCCCCTCTCTTAACATTGTCTTTTACCTTCTGCATCCACCTTTTCAAAATCATTAACCAAAGATTGACTGCAGCTACAAGAACATTTTGCTCCTGGGCCTTTGCCCTGTACCACTAACTCTGGCACAGGCCTACTGACTCTGGCTAAATTTGTTAGAACTGCCTTCTCTAGATTGCTTCTCAACTAGAACTGTGTTGGTGCACCTACTTCTTACAACCACCCTTTCCTCCCCACTTTTAAACCTTGTGAAGTGCCATTTTACTCAGTTTTCATTTAAGTATTTTCTATACTGATGTACTGCCTTGCTTAAACTGGTTCACAAACTTATGGGAAGTGTTGCTAGGGTGTGTAAGAAGATATTTCTGTATAACTTGTGTTTTCCCTCCCTTGTGAGAAATTGCTAGAGTGCCATTTGTGTTTGGTTTTCACTGTGCCGTTGTTAAGTAGTCAGCCGGAGACAACAGAGGTTTTACTTTCAACAATGGCTTATTTACACAACTAACACTTCTCAGGTCATTGAATTCATACAACTGAAGACGGTTCCTTTCACCTCGCAGGCACTGCCGATGCGACTTGCTTTCGTTAGTCCCGATAGTCCTTTATCCCACCCCGGAGTGTACAGGCTTTCAATCCTCAATCTGCCGCCGGTCGATGTAAACGAAAGAAATTAAATAGCAATGGCCCACAGTTCACCTCTCGTAATACTTTTCCTCTGGTTGCCGTTATTCTGCTCTGTACTGCTGTCTGGAGCCTCGGACAAGGTACGGTGTCACTCTGTAGGTTTTCCGCTTCTTCCTAGTAAGCCCATTCGTACTCTCCGCTGGTCTCAGTCCAATCGGGTGTGGCGCCCCTCGCCACACGCGGTTCCTGCAAAAGAAGACGACCCGTCTGAGTCTTTTCGAGTTGCTTTTAACTCTTGACTCGCTCCTCCCTCGTAATCAGCCCCTGGTGTTCTCAGCAACTGTTTTTCCGCACCTGGCCCTGATTCCCCCCTCCTCCCTGCTCCGTCTACTATGATTTAACCCTGTGCTTTGTGTCTGTTCTGTTGGTAGATCTGATATGATACAGCAACCCGGTTTTCCCCTTTCTTATCTTTCTTTCTTTTCCCATCAGTGGGCCCCCTCCCTGATGCGGTATTACATGGGGCATTCTGGGATCTGTAATCTTTTCCCTTTCCTTAAAGGCCAGCATTGGCACCCGGCTGCTCACTTCCGCAACCCCTCCTTTCTCCCGTGATCCAGGCCGGCCGCCACCGCTTCCATATCACATACTTCCCCCGAGGACCCAGGCCGTTCGGGCAGGTCCATGGCACGGGACAAGTGATCTGCCACCATCTGATATTTTCCGGGTTTATGAACAGTCACAAACTGGTAAGGCTGGAGTGTCAAAAACCATTATGGTTTGAGTTTTTTTGTGTGGCCAACCATTTCAGGGGTGCATGATCGGTAAAAATGGTAAACTGTCTTCCCAGTAGGTAATACCGGAGAGACTCCACTGCCCACTTTATAGCCAGGCATTCTTTTTCCAACGTTGAGTACGGAATCTCGTGTGGAAGTAATTTCCTACTGATGAAGGCTATTGGTCACAGATTTTGTTCCATCCCCTGTGACAACACCGCTCCTAAGCCACATCCCGAGGCATCCGCCTGCAAATAGAATTCCTTTGAGAAATCAGGACAATGGAGAACAGGTTTTTGTGGAAATCATTCGGATCAGTTTCTGAAAAGCTTGCACAGCCTCCGGGGTGATCTGCAGGGGACGGGTTGTTTTCAGTGCATCCGTAAGGGATGCAGCTATGGTAGAGAAGTGTGGTAAGAATCTCCTGTAATACCCCACAAATCCCAGGAAGGCTTGTATTTCTTTTCTAGTTTCAGGAGGCCGTAGCTTCTGCAGGGCTTGAATCTTGTCCAACAGTGGGGTTATCACGCCACCTCCCACTGCATACCCCAGATATTTGGTGTTGTGTTCTGCCAGTTTGGACTTTTTGGGGTTAATGTGCAGACCAGCCGCTTTCAATTCTTGTATCACCTGGGTCAAATGTGCAAGGTGTTCGTTCCATGTCTGGCTGAAGATTACTATGTCGTCTAAGTAAGCTGCGGCATATTCTTCGTGTGGTCTCAGGATTTTATCCATTAAGGCTTGGAAGGTAGCAGGGGCCCCATGCAACCCAGAGGGTAGGACCGTGAAATGAAACAAGCCTTGCGGAGTCAAAAAAGTGGTTCTCTCTTGGTCTGCTTGTTTGAGGGGAATCTGCCAATACCCTTTTGTGAGATCCAGGGTGCTCAGGAAGGCTGCTGACCACAGCTTTTCTATCAGTTCATCAATTCTGGCCATTGGGTAGGCTTCATATTGGGATATGGCGTTCAACTGCCTAAAATCCATACAGAACCTGGTGGTGCCATCAGGTTTAGGTACTAGGACCACGGGTGACCACCAGGCGCTTTTAGATGGCACAATGGTCCCCAATTGAAGCATGTTGTCCACGTTTTGACTCCGGAATTCTGTAAGGCATGAGAGGTACAATTTTTCCTTCTTAGATGGGTATTGAATGCGTAGCCATATGTGTTCGTCCTGGAATTCCTGAAAAACTATCGGCCCACGGTTTCAAGATCTCTAATAATTCAGGCTTTCGGGTCACACTTAACTGTTCCCCCATTTCAACATCTTGCAGGATACTACGGCTATTAGGGACCATTTGTTCTGAGACTGACATATCTGAGAGTGTTGCACATAATATACCAAGTGTTCCTTCTTTCCACAACTAGAGCAAGTTAATGTGGTAATTCTGAAATTTATTTTTCCGGTCAGGTTGTTCCACCTCATAGTTCACCGGGCCAGGTTTTTGGTTATCTGATACTGGCCCTTCCACTGGGCCAACATTTTGTTTGTGTGGGTAAGCAGTAAATCCAGCACCTTAACCCCTACCTTAAAGGATTGAGGTCGGCTTCCTTGATCATATTGCTTTTCTTGTCTTTCTTGGGCCCTCCCCAGGTTTTCCTGAGCAAAATTTCTCAGTTTACCTAGATGTTCTCTTAGTTCATTGACATAGTCTGTGAGCGAGGTTTCCTCCTGGTGTTCCCAGGTGTCTTTTAGTAATCCTAGTATGGATTTGGTCTGTTTTCCAAATAACAATTCAAAAGGGGAGTTTTTTGGGGTTTTGTTGAATCCCTGAAACTTACCATCTTATCAAGGAAGAAGCCACTCCTACTCGCATGAGACTGTCAGCAGGATCTGACAGCAGTTTGAAGCGAGCGGCTCATCACTTCGACTTCCCACGTGACATCTGTCACGTGACCACCTCAGCCACACCTCCAGGAAGTCCTCCTCCATAAATGCAGAACAGCGCGACCCTTGCGGCGTGAAGCCCGCTCAGGAGTAAAGGGCGCAACTGTTTCTGCTGTTTCCGGCTGGTACCGGCGGTTCGCGTGCAAGTGCTTGAAAAACAAAACCAATAACTTGTCCGCTGCTCATTTGTATAAAACCAAATAAGGAGAGTGGTCTGGCAAATCGCCTTGGTATCCATCTTTAAATTAAAGCCGACCAACCAAAAACCAAAACTAATCACTAATTATCATGAAAAAACTAGTGACGCCTAACCAGAGCGTCAAGGATAGCTGGCTACTCCTAGGAGTCCCACCATCTAACATCATCGAAGAACCGGGACGTATATTACGAAGCGGCCTCTTAACAACAAAAATTCCATCTGAAATGACCGTCATATACCCTATATCAACATTGTCACCCCCAATCCCTCCTCTCCGATCCCCCCACAGATACAACTCACCTATTTGTGCCGTCGCACGCTCATCGGATGCGACTGGTGTTGCTTGTCCTTCCGGGGACCTAGATGGGAGCACATCCGGCTGCAGCGGCGTCTCGCCGGCAGCTGCCGGTAGGGCGGCAGGAGGAGAG
Source organism: Ambystoma mexicanum (assembly GCF_040938575.1). Lineage (NCBI taxonomy): Eukaryota > Metazoa > Chordata > Amphibia > Caudata > Ambystomatidae > Ambystoma > Ambystoma mexicanum. Next base: position 33,764,460 of record NC_090931.1, read on the forward strand.
AGCACGAAACTGGTATTGGGGGCGGCAACGGGCGGTTAGGGGGGGACAATGCAAGCGGAGGGGATCGTGCAGACCCCCTGTTTGAGCTCGTCTGTGGACCCAGAAGAGGCACGAAGAGAAAAGACGGTGGAGGTGAAAGTAGAAATACCTGCCGAGTTCGTCAGAGCTCGACAGATAACGAATTCTGCATCTGTCATCACAAAGAATCACGAGACAGAGGCCGGCGAAAAACACAGCCGGAGCATTGTTGTCTCGGCACAGAAAAAACACAATACCACGAACATAGCCAATGCACCACAACAAATCCTTTTTACAGAAGAAGGCTTAACAAACTTATCAGACCACACCTCCTCAAAAGATCAAAAAGAGAACAACACATGTCCGTTTAGTCTTAAACGACTGATCCAAACAGAGACACACCCAGTGACAGCCAGGGCAGACCTATCAAGCCCCGAATTGAATTTAACTGATATGAGAGTAAATTACTCACTGAAAGGAACCATATCATACTTGACAGATCGGGAAGGACAAGAAATAGACGATACCAATATTCTGAGAGAACATAATTGGTCCAACCACAAACATACTCAGCTAAGGACCCAAACAGCAAGAACTTGCTTCAAAAGGATCTGAATGTCTCATGTGTAGATCAAAACGACAACATGGAAAAAGAAAAAATTCAGGAACTAAAAACCAAAGACCCTGAAAACAATCGAAACTCAAACAATTCAGAAGTCAGTATCCCTGACAAGACCTCTTCATCAACTCCAATCCCCAAACCCGAAACCCCGGCTAAAACTACATAAAAAACAACAAGGCAAAACGATGCCGCAGACTAATAATCCGATCGGAAGATTCTTTGAGAAGTTAGGGAAAACTCCTACTATGAATCGATTTGAACTTTCTGATATGGAATTACTTGAGGGAATTCCTCCATCCCCTCAAATAATCCCATTTAAACAACTACCAGCAACGCACTCCCTTGAAATAGGAGCTTTGACACCCCAATTACGATGGCACTTTGGCCAAAACGAGACCCCTCAAGGTAAACTGGAAAAATTAAAACTCGACATTGTGTCAGGATTAGTCAGGCGAGTACAAAGGCAGCGAATATGGCAAGGGAAATGTGCACTAAATCACACAGTGAATAGCTTCGAATTAAACTACGTGCACACAGGAACAACGACTCATGTATGCTAGAACCCAGGAGTGCAAATAGAGTGTGACAACAATACCAATATATGAAAAGGGATGTGGGGTAAGCACCTGACCGCGAGGAAAGTCGGCAAGCGCCTTACCCCCAATTGCTGTTACAGGTACTGACAGCGCTAAACCCACGTGGAGGGCAAGCAATGACAGGATCTGTGAACTAACACTCTTGATGGTATTAAATAAGGGAACTAAAGAACTGTACTCACGAGGACGAGATAAACCTCTTGAATGTCAGCTAGCCCACGAATCCTGTTGATGAAACTGGGACCCAGAAAGGCTAGAACAGCAATGGGAGGAAAACTAAATGCCTAAGTTGGAATAGTGATTACAAATTAGTGAGGAAAACATAAGCATTCACACAGGAGCTAGCTACAACCGCACACCACACCTAATAATCAAATGGGAAATAAAGGCAGAAGTGCAATGGAAAACATGGAATGGATCCCAATAGAAAGTAAGGATCAGGAGCAGGGAAAAACGAAATAACCAATGCAAACCTCTCCCTACCCCTCCAAGGAAAAGACAGGAAGCTAATCTAAGAGGAAGGCTAAGGCATATGGGTTTACAGCAGCAAAGGACAGAGTCAAAGAAATATAGAATACAGACAAACTGGGCTGCATCTAAAAGGGGAAAGCACTGAGAAATGCTGCCTGCAAACAGAGGAAGACAAAAAGGGAATCAAGGGAGCAGAAATCAATTAGCGCATGAATACGAGATTCAGGGCGGAGGAACAAGAAAACAGGAACTAGGAACTAGGTACAAAGGCAAGGAACAAGGAACAAGGGACTAGTCACAACAGGAACACTGCAAACGATGACCAGCGCTGGACTGAAGTAAGGCTGAGGCTTTTAAAGCTGCTTAACGAGCACATGCCTCAGGTGTGCTGATTGCTGCACCTGCAGCCACAGCTGTTACCTATCCTCCACCCAAACTTGTCCTGCAAGGGTGGAGGTGGAGCAGTGGGCCAGGCATTCTGGGAAGCATAGTCATTTGGTTAAAGAAGCATGCTGGCTGCCAAAAACCTGGAATGGATCCGGAAGGGAAGTAGCTTGGAAAATAGGGATTTAGCGCTCCCAATTCATCACAGCACTGTAGCATAAGGTTCGGAGGAAAGGTCCAGTAGGGAATAAACCCCAAATCATGCCCCCAAGTGGTGGGAACGGGAGCGAAGGGAGCGAGTCGTGACAGTATACCCCCTCCTACGGCCGTCTTCGGGTGCCCGCCACCCGCACGAGACATCTTCTTTCCATGATAGGAGTGCTTTGTCTTTGGAGGTGGTACCGATGGAAACGGTGGCTTCTGGTGAGGAAGAGACTCATGGTTCGAAGAAAGGCATGAAGGACTTGCAGGACCTGAAGCAGAGTTGGAAGGTCCAGGAAGATCAGTCATTGGGAGTGGACCCTCATAAGTCTTTGAGGAGGGAGGCAGGCTGGTGCAACATGCCTTAGACAATGGTAGAAGCCCTGTTAGCCTTTCTGCCGAGAGTGGACATGCGGGAGGTGAGGAAATTGCTGGCTTCAGGAAAGGTTTATGTTCAGCCATTAGAGAAGGTGGCGGCTGAGGTAGAGGTTCAGATTTTCTTCTGTCATCCATCTGGGAAAAAGCTTGTGGTTGAAAGTGACTAAGGTTTGACTGTACATGTTCTACGCCTTGGAGACCTGAAAGTCCAATGGGTTGTACAAGGCTGGTACTCCTGGTGACAGTCGTGTAACCACCTTGTTGCACGTGGGATACAACAGCAGGGACGTTTGGCATACTGATAGGAGTGATAGACGCAGTACTTGGTATTTCAGGCACACTCGCAGAAGGAGCAATAACAGACACATTTTGAACTGCAGCAGTCATTCCCTTCCTTTTGCTACTAGCACCCAACTGGTGCTTCTTGGCGGAATTCTGTTGCACAAGTCCTGTAGGTAATACGCCGGTCTGCACCACCCCCTGTGCACACCCAGGTGAGTGGTTCTGACTCACCACTTGGTCCAGCTTGATGACTCTGAAGCGGGAGCTGGCAAAAGTCTCAAACTCTGATGCTGCATTTTTAGGAGGCTCTGATGCTAAAGTGAAGCAGTTGGTGGAATCGTCTTGTGGAAAAGGCAGGCATTCTGGTGCTCCTCCTGAAGCAAAAGAAAGGCAAGCTAGACGTTCATCGACAGTAAATGGTTGGGATTCAGGAGGAATCGCTGGAGCAGAAGAAAAGACAGCAGGATCTGATGGTGTAGACAGGTATACCTCTGATATTGGCAGCGAGGCTAGGCAGGATACAGGCGTCTCATGAACTGAAGGCAAATACTCAGTATACTCCGGGACTGAAGACATGCACTTTTGATGGACTACCGGAGGCTCTAAAGCTGAAGGATGATCTGCAGGATGAGTCACTGTAGCTGAAGACAGGCAGGCCAGGGGAAACCTTGAGGCTGAAGGCATGCAAGCTGAGGCAATCTCGGTTGCTGGATACAAACATGTCCAGGTCTTTGGGACTGGCTCTTGAGTAAATGGCAGACATGGCAGCGGTTCATTGGTTGAAGACACGTGTGCCAAAGATGACTGCAGGGCTGTGGATTGGATCATAGAAGAGTCAATGGTTGTAGGAGGACAGACAGAAGTCTCAGAAGTTGACAGACCATTGGTGGCTCAGGAATGGAGGGCACCTTGAGGGCAGTAGACTCCTTGGCACCAGTAACCAAAGACTGAGCTGTACCCTTGCAGTCCCTTTCTTTAGTGGGTGACACAGAGTCTCTTTCTTTGTAGAAGTCAAAATCAACCAGTGGAATCACCATAGTAAAGTCTCTGTTAATCAGGATTTCGTCAATTGTCCATTCCTCTGTTTTAGCTTCTGAAAGAGGCAGATTAACAATCAACAGTTCAGGAATCGCCTGCCGGTTTTTTGGTTCTGTATACTGTGGAATGAGTCCATCAGAACATAAAATCTGTACTGTCTCTGACTGTTCGTATTGATCAGAATTGGCAGAAGGAAGAGTGAACCCAGAGGTAACATCGTTTTCCACATCAGCTTTAACATCTACTTCAGTCTCAGCAGCTGTATCAAGAGCAGGGCCTAAGCCTACTGTAGTGACTGAATCTGTGTATGCCACCATTGTGGATTGTGTTTGGAAATCAGAAGCTTGTATGTGTGCTAGCTCAGAATTATGACAAACTGCTACACAGGAAATTTTAGGTAAAGGAGTGGCTTGTAAATCTTCAGCTAACTGCAATCCCTGACAAACAGCAGAACAATTGTTAGAAACTGTGCCCAGATTAAGCGCTGTGCTAGACGAAAGACCTTCACTCCCAATAGATCTAACATATTGACAAATATCATGGTTTACCAAAGTCTCTGCACTCAGGGGCTGAACAGTGTTCACTTCCTCAACATCAACAGATAAAGTCTGAGGTGTATTCAGTAAAGAGTGCAAGGTTTTATTCTCCTCTTGTAAAGAAATGAATTCTTGTCTTAACTCCTCAAGCTTAGCTCTTAGCATGCCCTGCATTAACTGTACATCACTATCAGTAGGCACAGGGGGAGGCATAGTGGCATCAGGGCTGGATCCTGCACTAGCAATCTGGATGTGCACCGATTGTACATTGTCCTCTACTGCTTGCAGGTTCTGTGATTTATAGTTTCTCTTACCAACTTGGTCTGTGTTTCCCTTAAGCAAACTATTGACATTAGACCTCTTGGCATTAGGGACTACAGTATGTACCTGTGCAAAGGAGTATGCTTTAGACTGAGGGTAGAAAACAGAAGTTATGCAAGGAACCCCTCCATTCTTTATGTTTGTACCATGAAACTGTTCTATCTGAGGTGAAGCACAACTGGAATCATGGGGTTCAACAACAGAGGTACTCTTGTATAATAAGTCTAACAGTGTGTTGTTTTCTGCGGCTAAGGCTTGCGCTGACATAGAATCGGGATCAAAACAAAAGATAGAACTAGGATCAGGCAATGTAGGATGTGCCATCCTATGGGAAAAATACTTTGCACGTAAATGCCCATTCGTGACAAGGAGTTAATTTAAGTCAGGACTAGTGATTTGATTGTCACAGGTAAATGTAGGGGAAGCTTTCTGTACAAACTTGTTAGAGGCCTTGCTGCCTTTCTTTCTTAAACTTGCCATATTCAATTGGAATTTTGGGCTGGTCATTCTGTCAGGATTAGTCAGGCGAGTACAAAGGCAGCGAATATGGCAAGGGAAATGTGCACTAAATCACACAGTGAATAGCTTCGAATTAAACTACGTGCACACAGGAACAACGACTCATGTATGCTAGAACCCAGGAGTGCAAATAGAGTGTGACAACAATACCAATATATGAAAAGGGATGTGGGGTAAGCACCTGACCGCGAGGAAAGTCGGCAAGCGCCTTACCCCCAATTGCTGTTACAGGTACTGACAGCGCTAAACCCACGTGGAGGGCAAGCAATGACAGGATCTGTGAACTAACACTCTTGATGGTATTAAATAAGGGAACTAAAGAACTGTACTCACGAGGACGAGATAAACCTCTTGAATGTCAGCTAGCCCAAGAATCCTGTTGATGAAACTGGGACCCAGAAAGGCTAGAACAGCAATGGGAGGAAAACTAAATACCTAAATTGGAATAGTGATTACAAATTATTGAGGAAAACATAAGCATTCACACAGGAGCTAGCTACAACCGCACACCACACCTAATAATCAAATGGGAAATAAATGCAGAAGTGCAATGGAAAACATGGAATGGATCCCAATAGAAAGTAAGGATCAGTAGCAGGGAAAAACGAAATAACCAATGCAAACTTCTCCCTACCCCTCCAAGGAAAAGACAGGAAGCTAATCTAAGAGGAAGGCTAAGGCATACGGGTTTACAGCAGCAAAGGACAGAGTCAAAGAAATATAGAATACAGACAAACTGGGCTGCATCTAAAAGGGGAAAGCACTGAGAAATGCTGCCTGCAAACAGAGGAAGACAAAAAGGGAATCAAGGGAGCAGAAATCAATTAGCGCATGAATCCGAGATTCAGGGCGGAGGAACAAGAAAACAGGAACTAGGAACTAGGTACAAAGGCAAGTAACAAGGAACAAGGGACTAGTCACAACAGGAACACTGCAAACGATGACCAGCGCTGGACTGAAGTAAGGCTGAGGCTTTTAAAGCTGCTTAACGAGCACACACCTCAGGTGTGCTGATTGCTGCACCTGCAGCCACAGCTGTTACCTATCCTCCACCCAAACTTGTCCTGCAAGGGTGGAGGTGGAGCAGTGGGCCAGGCATTCTGCGAAGCATAGTCATTTGGTTAAAGAAGCATGCTGGCTGCCAAAAACCTGGAATGGATCCGGAAGGGAAGTAGCTTGGAAAATAGGGATTTAGCGCTCCCAATTCATCACAGCACTGTAGCATAAGGTTCGGAGGAAAGGTCCAGTAGGGAATAAACCCCAAATCATGCCCCCAAGTGGTGGGAACGGGAGCGAAGGGAGCGAGTCGTGACACATTGAAAGTTGTACGAGTTCAAAGAAACTGATTCAAAATAAGGAACAATAAAACATTTTGGATAACTAAGTGTCATTTAAAGAAAATGTAAACAACCAGAAACCGAGACAAAACTCAAAAATCCAATGCTCGAACAATAAGGAGGAAGTTACATTGACAGAAGAGCTCTCAAAAGAGAAACCTATGTTTGGCCAAAACAACGTGATCGAAGAAACGAGAAAATCAAACCAAGAAACAGTAACAACTGAGGCAAAAAAGAGCCAGGAAACCATACAGAAACCTAATATCATCCGTGTAAGAAACCAAGAAGAAATACAACTGGCAGAGGCTATACTAAACTACAAAAACATGATTAGGCGAAGAGAATTGAACTCAGATTTGAAATCTACCTGTCAGCAAAGAAAGGACGACACCTTGGTGGATGTTCTGCGACCACTTTTTTCGACTCAAAATAAAACTAAAAGGGGACAAGAAATCATAAAAACAAAAGAAAAAAATTTGCCTGGAAATAAGCCGGATTTACATCTTGTGATGTCAGCAGGGACAGTTGGCTTAGCACCATTTGGAAAATTATATGAAACCATTAACGACACATTGAAGGACCATACCTCAATATTAGCATCTGTAAATTCGAAGCTGACGCACTTGGAAGGATACATCTTGGCCCTCGAATCATGGAAGGCAAATATAAGAAATCAAGGAACACAAACGAATATAACAGAACCAGAAAAAAACAATCCAGACAAAGGAAAGAACGATGTGTTTCAATTTAAGAAAAAATCAATGAATACTAGTACTCAAACTACTCAGGCGAAAACACGTGAGCCCAGCAACGAAAAAGAACCATTAGAAGCGCTAGAAAAGCACACCGAGAGATCAGAACCAAAGTGCAACAAAGATAAACTTAAGGGGGACATACGAGAAGTAACCAGTACAAAAAAACACATGACTCCAAGAGACAAGCGGAGTGAAACTGAGACATCGACAAAAAATAAAATGAAAGATGATTATTTAAAAATACCACAGGAATTGGAAAATCCCAACGTACAACAGGATCAGAAGAAAGTGGAAAAAATAATTAAAACAAATGAACTAATGACAAAATGGATAATTGTCACAGATAAAAAACCAACTAAGAAAGAGAACAGCAACATTCAGAAGAATCAAAAAAGAGAATCTAACCAGGAGCTAGACGAGAGTATGATTGATATATCTAACATCAGCACTTATTCTATTGAAAATTCTGAGTCTGAAGTACCTCGACCGACAGCAAAAAAAAGAAAGGTATCATTTGCGGAAAATGAACCGCCAACACAAAACCGAAAGGCAAACCAATATAAAAGACAAACGAAAAGTTTAGAACAAAAAAAAGAAAATTTGGAGGATTCAAAATACAAAAAAGATCGGATCACCCCAGAAAGAAAAACGCGGCTCCGACTATCAAACACAAGGCTAAACAAATATGATTATAGACAAGGAGCCAACGAGGAAGCTCATCTGAAGAATATTAAAAGAAAATCTGAAAATGAGAGACAAGAAGATAAAACAAAAAGAAGTGATAGACGACATCAACAAACTTACTTGACCCCCATAGGATTAAAGGGAAAGGCAAGCGAGACAAGATCACAGAGAAGTTCGGTCACTGAGACATATGACAGCAGAAGAAGAGACAAACCTTCAGAAAAGAGAAATTGGTCCAACCAAAGACCAATCAGTCTTCACAGCAAAACCGAACCAGAAACTCAGCGATATTTACTCACAAGAGTAATTCGACATGAACACTAAAACTTGAAAGAAAAGCCAGCTCGGAAGAAAAAATCATTTTGAGTAGACGAGCCATGTTGAAGCTCCTGGGCAAACTCACAAATGGTGCCCAAATCAGAAGCATAGACATAAATATAGTAGAATTTGCGTAAAGGACGGACAGATAGCATTTTCTTACATATTACGTCCCAATCAGTAAAAAAAACTAATGCTCCAGTTGACAAAAGAACTTCTGAACAAGGGTTACCTCCTGCGGGAAACAACATCAGAAGAGAGAGGACACAAGAGCCAAAAAACAAACAGAATAAACCGAAGTCACAGTTATGAGGACAAAACAACCGAAACCACGGATTGGATAAATAACACCACGAACAGAAAGTATGATCTGAAAGAAAAAAGAAAATACCTTTCAACCATGGTGAAATATGAACATACGAAAGAAGCAGACAGAGAAGCAACCTGCAAACTTAAGGGTTCAAATCCGACACAAACTACAAGGGAAAAAGGAAAAGAGATACTAAGAGAAGATCAATATATTAAAAGACACTGGAACGACGATGACGTGAATACAGAAAAAATCAAGACCAGAAAAATAAACGGCCCTATCAGGATGCAGGAGTCTACAGGAAAAGAAATAAACACTGTGAGAGAAACAACCTCGATCCAGAACCGACAAGATCTAGTGGAAAAAAGTTCAAAAATATGGGCATGGCTCCCCCAAGCGTTAACACGCTACACTGGAAAATAGCAGTCAAAGCGTTTCCGTTCGGGTGAAGAATGGGAACAAGCAAAGATGGCAAATGCTCTATACAACAAGGAGGAAACACTATCGGATCATGGAACACCAGAGGCCACATTCATCTTACAGAACCTGGGGAGATAAACCTAGGCGGATTCGACCTATTAAGTTTACAAGAAACTTGGCTGCTGAGGCCGCCTAGCATGGACGGCTATGAGGTCCAACTGTCTCCGGCCCACAAAGGCAAAAAAGGTCGCCCAACATCAGGCCTTTTAACGGCTGTCCATACGGGTGGACCTCTCCGAATAGTACACAACTTGGTATCAGATACATTAATCCAGCCAATCGTCCTAGAATGGGCAAAAGAAGATAACGTAACAAGAAAAAAGAGCAAAGATCTTATCCTGTTGCTGAACATCTATTGGAACCCGGCTATAATTCATATGTGTGTCGTCCTAAACGAGATAGAAAAAATATTAACGTCGGCTACAACAACATTCGACGTGGACCACATTCTAATATGTGGAGACCTGAACTCTACTTGTCCAATGGTAGATGATGTAAAAACCACTCAAGGAAACAAAATAAAAACTTGCCCAAAATCAACAGAAAGAGGCCTTGCCTGGGCGGAGTTGATGGAATCCCGTGATTTGTACAACCTTAACTCCCTGGAAACAACCAGACCTAGGATTCCAACTTGGAAGGGGGGAGGAAATGCAAGCACCATTGATTACATCTTCGCATCCAGGGATCTATATCAACAAATGAAAAGCTTCGAGATAGTGGTATCCACCCGGAGCGACCATAATTTACTCAAAGCGACATGGCTTGCTAACAAATGCCCTCAACTTAAAATGTCGACTAAGATGGCAATAAACGCCCAAGGAAACCGACTAAAAATTACAAAGGATGCCACTGCCTCAATTACAGTGATCTATAAGCAAGAAAAGCCGGGAGGAAACAAGAATAACACATTGAACTTGGATTACTGCCCGTTGTTTATTCCATATCTATGTCCCAGGCACGTGAGAAAAACAGGAAAAACCCATCTCCACAAATACAACAAGGAAATTCGTTCAAAGAAATCCGACTTACGAAAAACACTAAGGAAAGCCAAAAAATATCCTACACAGTTAAACCTAGACTATGCAAACAAACAAAAAAAAAAGTACAAATCGTGGCTCCAATCAATCCGAAGAGAACTGTACCAAGAAGACGCAGAGACCATGCTTAGAGTAGTCTGCAAAAGGAATTTGAATGACTTTTGGACTCTACTAAAGACCAACCTATCAGGTCCAGCGAACACTAGTACCAATAATGTCCCTGAAGACAGATGGCTAAAAAACTTCACGAACCTATTTGAAGAACTAGAGCCATCGGAAAAAAAAAACATTAAAATATGAGAAAAGCAAATGGATGGCATGCACGGAGGAAGAGATTCGAAAGAAAATCAGTAAACTGAATAACTCGCGTGCGCCAGGTCCAGATGGGATCACAAACCTCCACCTCAAACAGGAGGTGGAAACTTGGGCCACGTTAATAGTAGAAATTTTCAGAAGATGCAGGACAACACGATTTATCCCCGCTACATGGAAAACAGCTAACATCGTTCCAATTTATAAAAAAGGTCCGAAAGACGACCCAAGAAATTACAGACCTATCGCCTTATTAGACGTGCTCGGCAAACTCTTTGGATCCTTGGTGCTGGAGAAATTTCAAGACTGGCAGAAAGTGGCAAAAACAGCAGATCCACTACAATCAGGATTTGAAAAAAATCTAGGCACTGCGGTCAACATTATGATGATCAGTATTCTGAAGGCCAGAGTCTTCGAGGGCTATCCAACAATTTTCATAGCTTCGATCGACCTAGTACAAGCCTTCGATCGTGTAAACAGGAGAAAACTATGGAAAAAATTGGAAAAGCAAAGGTGTCCATCTTCACTCCTCGAACCTATCAAAGCGCTGTATAGCAATACCTCAATCAGAGTACGCCTGAATGAATCTGGGCTATTGTCAGAAAGTGTACAAACAGCAAGAGGAGTCAAACAAGGATGCCCCCTGGCTCCGGCTCTCTATAAGGCATATATGGCAGACATAGTGGACGCAGAAATTGATACACGTTCCTTTCCTGCAAAAATAGGAGAGTCGAAAGTGACAAGACTGCTCTACGCGGACGACATCCTTCTGCTGGATCAAACACCAATCGGACTGCAGCGTCAACTAGACAGCCTCGTAAGCTACTTGAAGAAGAACGATTTAGATCTGAACTCAGCAAAAACCAAAATTATGATCTTGGAAAAATCAACTAGGCCAACTAAAAGATCACAATGGTTTGCGAACTCAGAAAAGCTGGAGACAGTGAAAACCTTCACATACTTAGGAGTGAATATATCTCGCAGCCAAATAGAACTATCGATGCAAGAACATCTCATCCTAAAGATGAAAACATTGGCTGCACAAGCAATACTCCTGGAAAGGAAATTTGGAAAATTTACCATCCTCCCAGTACTAAAATTCTTCAAAGCCAAAGTCACTCCAGCACTAACTTACAGGGCAGAAGCAATAACATTGTGGACAAAATTGGAAGGCGCTTTTTGGCGCAAAGTCTTACGACTACCCAATTCTACCCCAACAGCAGTTATCCGAAGAGAATTATGTCTTCAAACACTGGAATCAGTGGTAGTCAGAAATGGTCTCCTATTCCTGGGAAAAATTCTAAGAACTCCTCTGCCTACTATTCTGGACATCATCTATCAAGAAATGACGAATCAAAAAAACACCATGATGACAAAATGGTACAAAAATCTACTAGACCAGGCAGAAAAAATCGGATGTTCAGAATGGGATATAGAACGTATCCCTGAGAAAATCAAGAAAAAAATAAAAATCCATGATTGGATCGAGACCTTGGAAAAAGCTGAGAAGTACACAATACAGAGTCACCATACAATTAACACACAAAGGCTGGATGAGACAAGGAATTATTTAAAACAATTCCCGGATAAACCCCTGCGTACAATTTTCTTGAGAGCACATCTGAACATTCTAAAGGCGAAAGAAATTTTATACCTCAGAAAACAGGTTCAAGATAAAAACTGTCGATACTGTGACACCTTAGAAATCGAAACAGTTCGACACCTACTTCTGTACTGCTCGGGTACAAATAGTCTCAGAACAACCTATTTACGATCACACAGAATGAAACATTTTACCACCAGTGAGGAAGACTGGTGGAACATGCTAATGAGCGGAGAATCCACAACATTGGCAGTAGCAACAGCCAAGTTCTTCGAAGGTTTAGAGCTCGAAGATAAATCAAGTAGAGAACAAACAGAAAAACAGAAAAATGATAATTTTAAAGAAACAAGCACAGAAAGGGAAGAATTTTAATCTCACAAAAATCTGGACTCACAATCACAATTCCTTTAAAACCATAAATCAGGAGAAAGATTTTGTAAAAATTGTAAAACAATTAAATGCAAAAAGAAAAAAAAAAAAAAGGGAGTATCCGGTTGATGATTGATGATTGCGGGGTATCTCTTAGTAACATCAACACCCATGGTAAGACCCTATCCCATCCCAACCCTGTGGGACTGGTGGCTCTTCTTATCATCTGTTTAATAGTTTTATTATATCGTTCCACCAGCACATCCGTTTGGTGGTGGTATACCGAGGTTTTCAAGTGTTGAATTCCTAAGGTTTTGCACACCTCCTTCATAACCGCCGACATGAAGTTACTCCCCTGGTCTGTTACTAATTCCATGGGTATTCCCACTCGAGCAAAGAACGGCAGAAGTACATTGCATACTTGTCTTGCTGAGATTCCTCTTAAAGGGAAAGCTTCGGGATACCGAGGTGCATAGTCCACAATCACTAAGAGGAACCGGAAAGCTCTACTGGTGGGCTCCAATGGCCCTACAATGTTCATTCCTATTCTCTGGAAGGGCTCCTTAATCAGGGGCATTCTTTGAAGGAGTGCGCGAGCCGGTGTATGAGGACTTGTTTTTTGACATATGGCACACTCCTGACAATATCTGGCTATTTCCGCATACACTCCCGGCCAGTAAAAATTCTGCAACATCCTTTTCACTGTCATGTTTTCTGCTAAATGGCCCCCTGTTGTGTGGTCATGTGCTAGTTGAATCAGAGTTTTCCTGTATGACTGGGGAACCAGCAATTGCTCCCTCTCTTGGTTGTCCGAGCCTTGGGTTACCCTATATATTGGTCCTTGATTTTCCTTGAAGTATGGCGTGGTAACTGGGGTCCCTCCCGTTTCTTGTGCTTGCTCTCTGGCCCTTTTTAGGGTTTCATCCAGACCGGTTTTGGTCCAGAATGAGGGAAAATGGTCCCCCACTCGCCAGTCTATGAGGGCAATATTCATTCCTTTTCCCATGTTCTTTTCCGTACTCCTTTTTTGGCTCTTTGCGGTTTTTACCCTTCTTGCCGGTGCCCCTATCTCTGTTGTGGCAAAAGGTGCTTCCTTTAACCATTTGTTGAATTCTGGAATATCTGTCCCTATTAGTACCGGGGCTGGGATGGTGGGAATAATGGCTACTTTAACTGGTATCTCGTGTCCCTGTAGCCCCAACACAATGTCTTTCGTAGGGTACCCTTTTACACCCCCATGCACACACTTTATGTCAATGGTTCTCACCTTTCCTGGGTCTTGCTCACTCACATGCGGTTATATGGCCGTCTGTCTGCTACCGCTGTCCATCATGGCTGGTTGGGGATGTCCATCCACCGTTACCTCGATCACATATGGCAGTTTCCTCCGATATCCTGGTGCTTGTAACGTTCCAACGTCCATGGGTTCGGCCTTGGTTTTTCTGGGACAGAACCGGGCTATATGGCCCCACTCCCCACATTCAAAACATTAGGGTGCCTCCCCTCTCAGGACACTGGTTCTGTTAGTGGGTTTAGGGTCTGGTCTGTTCTGTGGTTCCTGGGTGGCTCCCCAGTAATTGCTGCGCATGATAGGAGTGTCATTGTGGGGCCTCACCGGTAGTGCGGTGTAGGTGCAGGGTATTCCGACTTTTTGATAGGCAGTTGCCACATCTTTGGCTTCAGACAGTGTAATGTGGTGATGTTGCCTTACCCACCGTTGTATGGGACTCGGCACGGCGTCAATGAATTGTTCCAACATCACCTTTTCCTTAATCTGTCCGATCGAGGCAGTGTTTGGTTGTTGCCATTTTTCTGCTAAATCTTGGACGCGGTAGAACAATTGCCTGGGGCTCTCACCGAGTTTTAATCTGGTTTCTCAAAACTGTAGTCTATATTACTCCTCATCCATTCCCAGTCTTTCCAACACTGATTTCTTGATGTCCGCGTATGGGGGGGTCCCCTGTGGGGATGGCCGCCTGATATGCACCCTGCATTACTCCAGTAAGCAGGGGCGCCAAAAAGAAAGCCCATCGGTCCTGTGGCCATTGTGCTGCTCAGGCTATTCTTTCAAAGTTCACAAAGCAATAACTTGGGTCATCCCCCGCCTGGTATTTTTGAAGTACGGTAGGTGGAATGGCCGGATGTGCTCGTTGTGTCGCTACTGATTCAGCCAGAATCCTCAATGCTTCTCGGCCCTGTTCCTGAGCTGCGGTTTGTACTTGCAGAGCCTGTTGTAGGGCCTGCCGATCTGCTTGCACTTGATGCCCTTGTACTTGCACTAACTGTTGCAGCTGCTGTTGGCCTTCAGCCAGTGCTTTCAACACGGCTTCCATGCTGATGGGAATTGGCGTTCCTCTTGGATCCCACCGCTGCCACCACTGTTAAGTAGTCAGCCGGAGACAACAGAGGTTTTACTTTCAACAGTGGTTTATTTTCACAACTAACACTTCTCAGGTCATTGAATTCATACAACTGAAGACGGTTCCTTTCACCTCGCAGGCACTGCCGATGCGACTTGCTTTTGTCAGTCCCAATAGTGCCTTATCACACCCCGGCGTGTACAGGCTTTCAATCCTCAACCTCCCGCCTGTCGATGTAAATGAAAGAAATTAAATAGCAATGGCCCACAGTTCACCTCTCGTAATACTTTTCCTCTGGTTGCCGTTTTTCTGCTCTGTACTGCTGTGTGGAGCCTCGGACAAGGTACAGGGCCACTCTAGGTTTTCCGCTTCTTCCTAGTAAGCCCATTCGTACTCTCCGCTGGTCTCACTCCAATCGGGTGTGGGGCCCCTCGCCACGCGCGGTTACTGCAAGAGAAGAAGACCCCCTCCGAGTCTTTTCGAGTTGCTGTTAACTCTTGACCCGCTCCTCCCTCGTTATCAGACCCTGGTGTTCTCAGCAACGGTTTTTCCACACCTGGCCCTGATTCCCCACCTCCTCCCTGCTCTGCCCGCTGTGGTTTAACCCTGTGTTTTGTGTCTGTTCTGGTGGGTCTGATATGATACGGCAACCCGGTTTTCCCTTTTCTTATCTTTCTTTCTTTTCCCATCGGTGGGCCCCCTCCCTGATGCGGTATTCCGTGGGGCATTCTGGGATCTGTAGTCTTTTCCCTTCCCTTAAAGGCCAGCATTGGCACCCGGCTGCTCACTTCCGCAACACCCTCCTTTCTCCTGTGATCCAGGTCGGCCGCCACCGCTTCCATATCACAGCCGTTTTGCTCAGTTTTCACTCTTGCTCATCTTGTCTACAATTTAACTAGGGAGATGTGTATACTTTCATTGATGAAATTTAACTTGCTTAAGAACTGTGATAGATGTGTTTAACCAGTAGTGTATAAAATAAATATATATATTCTTTTTACTACAAAGCTTTGGTCAGTGTTTCCTTGTTCCCTAGGACTGAAGGCCTAATGTGTAACCCCTGAATACTGCTCATCTCCCTCTTGAGATAAGTCTGACTGTTCAGCCACAGCTACCAACTATATATATAATACCTCTGAGGTGGTGCAGCTAAAAGTGTGACTTCTTAGAGATGTCGTAGATGTGAGGAGAGAAGGAGATGGTGGTGTAGAAGATGACACCAAGGTTCTTAGCCTCACTGGAAGGACCACAAAGATGGCCCAGGGTGGGCGGCCAGAGAGAGGAAAGGAGGGAGCAGGTGTCCTGATGAGGAGGATCTCGGTTTTACTGGCATTAAGGCAGAGATCATTGGCAGCACACCATTCCCGAATTGAGGCCAGACAGTCTGGTATGAGAGAAGTGGGTGAGGGGAGTGTGAGAAACCTAAGGGTGTTCTCCCAAGTTGACCCAGAGAATCCCCTATTCAGGTGGCCAGGGAAGAGGGAAGAGCTGGTGCTCTCAGATCCCAACCCTGGGGGTGGACGAGCGAGGGAGGATCACCTGGGTAGGGGAACCCGGGGTTACGCTCGGGGGTATACCCCAGGTGTGATGCGTTATCCGCTCCTTTGTGACAACTTTTTCCCATCCTGCACGGTAGGATATTTAGGAACAGAACCCCCACCCTTCCCAACACAGACACTCTGCTACAGATAACTCACTGTGAGGGACAATGGATTGACAAGTCCCTACCCGACCTTCCCTCAGTCGCCATACATCATTTCAGAACCCGTACCATTATCCCCACCCCAAACTCAACAGATACCAACCCGGAAGTGAAGCAAAGGATAACTTGGAGAAGGAAAGTACATATGTCACCCGTACTGTACAACAAGCCATTTGTACACAATACTACAGTTATGCCTTTCACCCTGATGGAAACCCACATGGTTGTTCCAATATTCGTCAGAAAAACTACATTTCCCATAATCCCTCGACACTGTTTTCCCCTAAAACCACTGGTACGAGGAGGAGAGAGGTTGGGAGGATAAGGTTTACCAACAGGGAACTACAGACAACAGACTCTCCCCTTTGTACAGCAGACTGTCCAGCTAACCAGGGCAGGCAGAGTCAGGCATTCCCTTCCAACCACTCACACCTGGTTCTAGTTAAAACGCCAACCAAATTTTATTTTAAAAAAATTGATTCTCTACTCCTTAAATTCTTATGGAATTAGAAAACTCCCAAGAATTGCCATTAATACATTAAGATTACCAAAACTCCTCGGAGGTGTAAAATTCCCCAACTTACAAATATATCATAAAGCCTTTATTCACAGGCAACTAATTGTTTTGAAACACTATGAGAATCATCTTAATGAAGCCCCTATTTGTATCAACATAGAAGCAAATATTGACCCTTTCTCTCTCTCGCATTTCTTAATTACATCTTCATGGCCTAATATTACCACGCTCCCATCTCTACATCTCTTCAAAACCATTTGGAATAGACTTCCTACCAACTCTTTTATCGAAACTGAACTGGGAGGTATATTTCTTTGGTTCAATAAATACTTCCCTACCAGTTTCAAACCTGATATCATACATAGATGGTACTCTTAATACAACACGGAGAAGGCAGTTGAAGGCATTAAGAACAGTATGGTGTTTTGGTCCAGATTGCCCATCGCCATGATGGGAAGAGCAGCTTTGCTCAAAATGGTGGTTTTGCCCAGACTTCTACACTTTTCTGTAAATATCCCGTACTTGATCCCCAAACGTTTCTTTGTCAGACTTCATAGCCTGTGCAGGGGCTTCATATGGCACAATTCTAGAAACAGGGTGGCCCTCTGGAAATTACAAAATGTGTGTGACAAGGGGGGGATAAACCTGCTGAACTTTGAATTGTACTACTTGGCGGGACAGCTGCTACATGTGGCTAGGTGGTTGTCCGAAGATGATTCTGCGGAAGCCAGGCTTCTGCAGGGTGAGTCTGCCCCCTACTTCCTCAAAGAGACAGTGTGGCTGCACAAAGCTTTCCCCGAGAAAGAATCCAGGACAGCTCCAATGAACTGAAGCTTATGAGAAGGTATCACGTGGGATGTCTTGAAATTGAGGGAGACGCCCAGTTTGTGGAGAGATTGCAGGTGATACCGATATGTTCCAGGGCCTGTTCGAGAGAATGGGCCGTGATTAGCCGATCATCCAGATAGGGGTAAATATGAATCTCTCCTCTTCTAAGACTTGATGCCACCACCGACATCAACTTGGTAAAAACCCTCGGGTGGAGGAGAGCCGAAAGGCAGAGCCTGAAATAGGAAATGAGAGCTGCCAATGGCGAACCTCAGGTACTTCCTGTACTTGTGATGGTTAAGCACATGGAAATAAGCATCCTGCAGGTCCAATGATACCATCCAATCCTGGAGCTGGAGGGCTTGGAGGACTTGAGACAGAGTGACCATCTTGAACTTGTCCTTCCTGAGGAACTTGTTCAAGCATCTCATGTCCAAGGTGGGTCTCAGTCCTCTGGCCTTCTTTGGTATTAAGAAATAAGGATAGTACCAACCTTGGTTCCTCTCTGCCCCAGTCACTAGTTCTATAGCACCTTTCTCCAGCAAGATGCAAATCTCCTGCAAAAGGAGCGGATCCATTACTATGAAGGACCGACTGCTTGGTGGACAATCGGGAGGACTTTTCAAGAATGGGAGGCAGTATGTCTGGGCTACAGTTTTCAGGGCCCAAGCATCAGAAATAATGCAAGCCATTCTTCCAGATGCTGAGACATCCTGACCCGCACTACGGTCCTGTGGACGAAGGTCTCAAAGAGGTTTTTATATAGCATTAGTGGCTGCTGATGGCAAGGAGGTTGCAGCAGCCTGGGCGGATTTACCACCTCACCCACCACAAGGAAATTTCCTATGGCCCCTTGCCCTTCCGACTAATGAAAAGTAGCAAAAGGACCAGCCTCTCCAACCTTGAGAAGCCGAGTGGGTCTGCTGCGGCTGTCGAATTGCAGCGTCCAACGATTTCACCATTGCTTTTAAAAACTGAAACTTTTCCAAGCTTTCATCCGCCTTGGAGCCAAACAAATGTGAGCCATCGAAAGGCATGTTCTAAAACCTTGTCTGGACATCTGGTGCAAAGCCAGAATTACGCAACCAGCCAAACCTTTGCAAGACAGTACTGGCTGCCATCGCTTGGCTAAACCTGCTGGCTGAGTCCAAACCGGACTGGAGCGACTGACACATCGCATCCTTGCCATCTTTTATAATATTAAAAAAAATATCCCTTTCTTCCCTCTCCTGGATGTGTTCAGCAGCCATAGCTACCACTTCCCATATTCTGAACGTAAATTTGGCCAATGCACAGAGGGCATTCATGGATTTTAAAGCCATATTACTGGCTCAGAAAACTCTCTTTGTCAGAGTATCAAATCTTTTATCGTCCCAACCAGGGGTAATTGTAGGATAAGTGGCTGCCCATGATGAAGTGGCATCCTTCAGGACAAGACTCTTCGGAGAAGGATGTTTAGATAACAACTCTGGATCTATACTCAAAGGTATGTATTTTCTGGTGGCAGGATTTGTATCAGGACTCTTCCAATTAGCCATAACTCTGCTATTCAGGGCAGTATGGAAGGTGAGAACAGGGTCTTAGGGGACCCCTCAATGAATCCACCAGATGTTGCATTCTGCACTCATCAGAAATTAAAGCCTCAGGAACATTAGGAGTACCACATTCTAGGCCAAAGGGAGGAGTGTCCTGATCAATTACTTCCTCCTCTTCAATAATGGAAGACATAGGGCCTCATTACGAGTCCGGCGGTAACCGTGCCAGAAAAACCGGCAGGCTACCGCCGGACCCGTATTACCATTCCGATTCTGTGATTCCCGGAATCACTGGGGTATTACGACCCCAGTGACCCAGGAATTCCGGAGATGGAATTCTGTAAGTCCCCATACCGGGGATGGGGAGAATGGAAACACCGGTTCTGTCTATGACGGAGACGGTGTTTCCATTTGTGCCTGCAGGCGGGTGGCGTTACTCCCGCCAGGTCAGACCTGACGGGAGTGACACCTCCCGCCTGCAGGACTCTGAATCAGCCGGTCCGGAAAGAACAGTGGCAGCGTTTTTACTGCCACCGTTCTTTCCGGACCGGCTGGGTCGTAATGAGGCCCATAGACTTGAAAAAGTCTGTTCTAGGTAGAGGTTTGAAAACCTTCAACGCTTCCTCAGAAGACGTCAGTGGCTTAGACGTTGAGGAACTTGACTCCTGTCGAACCAGTGGAGATATGAGGCTTAACCTTCAACTGGTCTTGAGGCTTTGATGGCTCTGAAGTGCCACAAAGGAGCTTTGATGTTTTCTTGCCGGGGATTGAGGGCCCACAAGCAACAATCTTTTTAGATTTGTTATCGGCCTTACGAGGCACGATATGGTTGTGTAAGGAAGGCATGGTATCAACAGTAAGACAGACACAAGTGACCACAGTTCAAGGGTGTTTATTGAATTTCAATTGGATTTGAAAAACACCTATCTAATCCTAAATCTAAAGATGGGAGCATGCTACGACCATCAAATAATAAGAACACAGTCCTAGTAGTGTTGTGTCAAAATGAAAGGGCCTTTTGTAAAGGACCGAAGGAGGATGTCTGTACTCCTGCTCTTTATATGGTAGAGGAGAGGCAGAGAGGACCCCAGCCAAGATTCTCTATTACGGTAGCAATGGACAAGCAATCAAGGCCTAGCTTCTCAGGCGGTGATGCAGGCTGGTTCTTAAGTACAGTGTAGTCCCCAAGCATCCACAAAGGAATGTCCATACACTATGTTAGTTAAAACACAGTCTTTATATAAATAAGGGTCAAGGTTATATACACAATCACGATAACACACTTTGTGCTCCAACAATTCTACAATGGTAAATATATACAGTTCTAGGTGGTACAACGATTACTCTGATTCCATTAAAATGCATCAACTGTACTCAGTTCAAATAACATACAAATCAACACAGCAACACAATATGAACCATATATTTAGGAGGAAGACAAGTTGGTTAGACAAGTGGCAGAATACTGGCCCCGTTTACCTAGGCACAGTCTGTATGAGGATCCCCCCACCTGGGCAACCTGTAAATGAAGATGCACTACAAGACCAGTCCAGATATTGTCTATTATCTTCTTCTATAGTTCTGCAACCAAAATGTACCTTGTGTTGTAGAGTTCTTCGTCGGGGAATTGACGGGCCCTTCTTGAGTGCGCTCCTTTTCAGGCAGGAGCCACGGGTCTCTCGAACCTCTGAAATGAAGGAAGGGTGAACGTTGTCATTGAGGCAGCAGCTTCGATCTTCGCGGTGCTCGTTAATGAAATCTTGTTAATGCCCTGGGAAGAAGAGGCGTGCGATGCGCCTCGACAATGAGTTTTTGGTGCCGCAAAGAGTCAGTGAAGAACTTTGGTCCAGCAAGGGCATCGGATCATCGGCGTCTGGCGTCGGCGAACGGGGCGTGACCACGGCTGGCTTCATTAGCTTTGTCGGCGACTCTGAGGTCTTCGGGTGGCAGGAAACCCACCGGCGGATTCTCCTTGGTCGTCGGCGGCCTTGACTTTCTCCGGCAGGACGAAAGTGGTCGACGAGGATGAAAAAGGGAGTCCATGGATCAAATGTTCTTAGGCAAAGGCGCACTGCGGCTCCGGTCGGCAACGGTGGTCGTCGACAGTGATGGACGTCAATGTCCGGGCGCTTCTCTCCGTGATTCTGTGGCAGTCCCCGTCCCCGGTCGGCAGCCTTTCATAGGTCTGTCTACCAGGGAGCTTTGGCAAAGATCAGCTGGTGCACAATGGTCCCTCGTAACTCGGGAAGAGGTCTGCTAGCCAGGTCCTCTATTGAATCAGTTCTTGAAGGCACAGCAGCTTTCAGATAACAAGGCTGGGAACAGCGGTTCACCTTCTTCTTCCAGCTCAGCTTCGAGAGTAAGCATCAAGTATCAACTTCAGCTTCTGAATGATTTTTAGCAGTGAGAGGCCCCCCAGATATACTGTTGATGTCCCATTCATTCTGATGGGTCACACTCAGGCAACTAATCACTCAGAAGAGCATTCAGGCAGTCAGGCAGCCAATCAGGCGCACAGTGCATTCAGGCCATTCTTCTCCATCCAGACACTCACAACACAGAATGTGGATTCGGACAAGTACCACACCATTAAACACTACACACTGCATTCATACCAGTTTCGGGCAGGGCTGTCTCAGTCATTGTGTCAAACACCAGATACTAGACACCCATAACACAGAATGCATATTCGTCACACACTCTATTCACCCAGGTCCCACCCCACGGGTGTTCCCACAACATACAGTCATTGGGAAGGCTCCAGCCAGTCTGGCCTGGACTTCCCCACAACACCATATATGAAACTTCCACCCAACAGCCAGTCAGGCTGAAGGGACAGAGTCAGTACTTCCCGGGACTTTGGGAAAAGTAAGGTAACAGGCGATAGAAAGCAAGAGGCCACAGGGCCATCTTGTTTTCTATCAGGAATCCACTGATTCCAATGACAGGGCCTGGGCATCCCAAAATGGAGGACGCTCAGGGCACCTGTCAATTCAGCACGGAGCTGCCACCAGCCCGTACCCTGCTCTGTGGGCCACACACAGGTGCCCAAAAACATACACTAGGAGTACAGGGGGTACTCCCACCCATGGGTGCCATAATGGTATCCCAAAGGTCTGTTTATCAAACCAAATATAGGAAGAGCTGCGCCGCCAGGAGTCCCACATGAACTCCTGCGTGGAAAACAAGACAGAACACATGATTAAAAAGCAATAAAGGACAAGGATTCAGAGGCCCTGTCCCTCTGATGCATTTCCAGCATCACACATATACTAATAAATCTACTGCCAATCCTTACCTCTAAATAGTGTTGGAAACAAGGTTATGCAAAAGAAAAGTGTTCAAGAAATGATATGTCAGGATATTCAAGCCGTTGGCTTCCATTCCCCACGTTTTCAGCATGGGACAAGGCGGCACACTCGAGCTTAGCACAGTCTCTGGCTTCTCCAGCACGAGGGTGCAGTTAAAAGTGTCACCATCATGGCCTTCTGTGCCAAAGTCTCGTCTTTCAGAGGGCCTGATGCAACAAACAAACAATAAAGTTCCTTTCCTTTTTGTATTTCACATATACACAATTTTCTTAGGTGATTTACTACTCACCTCGGATCCCCCTCTACCGGGCTCAGATTGACTTTAACACAAAGTCCTCAGGATTTTCACACATCCAGTTTTTCAGGTGATTTACGGTTCACCCTGGATCTCCCTCTGACGGGCTCAGATCCATTTTGACACAAAATCTTTAATCAGTCTCCCTCTGCCGGGCTCAGACTAATTTATCTATTGTTACACAAAACTTTCTTTACTGTATCAACATCAAAGATTCTTGATTGTGCGCAGGATTTTACTTGACCCGTCGCAGGACCACTTCAATTCACAATCCTTTGACACTCGTTCACTTTTGTCAACTTTCAGCTTCATACCTTACAGAGACCTTCGATTGAGCACACGCAGTGTCAGACCACTCTGTCAAAGGTATTGTTTTTGTTTTCAAAGTTCAGTCACTCATCTGCAGTTTAACTTTACTCCCATTGGTTATCACACGCATTTCATACAATGTTCATTGTAGTGCTTGCCATACAATGTTGCAGCTTGCAACCTTGGCTTCAACACAGACCGGTCTTGTATCAGTCTCCCCAACTCACCAGATGTGTTGATTTCACTGATGCTGTTTTGTTGTTGAAGCCAAGGACAGTATCATGGTAGCTGGTGATTTTCCCCTCCTTGATTTTCCATGCGGGAGAGCCCCGGGTACCTTAGACACACAGTGTAGGATTCCTCAGCCTGGTTTCCTGGTCTTACATTTTCTATTCTCGAGGCCTCATGAAAGTAACAGTTTCTGGTCAAAGAGGTCAAGGGAACTTCCCTCCTTGCGATCCCCTTCTATTTCGCCGCCTTTCTCCTCTTGTTAAACTGCCATCTTGGAACTGCTGTTTCCTCGTGTGTTTTGCCTTGCTCACAGTGTGCTGTCATGCTCCAACTTTTATCCGTGTGGGGAAGTTTAATGGAAGTCAGGTGTGTGTTATGGTCAGTAATTGCCCGACCTTGCCTGACGCTTGTATTGGGACACGTCAGGTATACGGCTCAGGTGTTAGTCCATTTTCTCTCATAGCAGGCTGTCTGTGAGTTCATGTTGGAAAAGGCAGTGGGAGGGTTGAGTTCCTAAATATCCTACTTGGTAGGATGGGGTAAAGGTGTTACATGGAAGGGGATACCACATCTCACCATCCAGTGTCCCACTCCCTGAAGACCCCTCACCCAGGTGATCCTCCCACACTGGTCTACCCCCAGGAACTGTATTCAAAAGCGATGGGATAACAGATCCCAGGGGAAGAGTGGGTGAGACACCTTCTGGTTTCTCACAGTCGTAAGTCTCATTTTACTTCTTAAGTCCTCTTTAACTTCTTCGAAGGGGCAGGAGAAGCCACCTTCTCAAAGATCTCCATCATCTCGAGGGTAAAGTCATTACTTTCGGCTTTGATAGCCGACTGGAAAGCTCACTCACCAGTAAGGCAAGGAGTCAGACGATGAAGAGCAAGATCAATGTTGCCTCTTCTTTGATCTTTTGCGGGAGGCTGAAGACGACGAATGGTTGGAGGTTTTTCTGGAATAAGAAAGCTTGGAATGTTTCAAGCTTTTACCAGTAGGCGAAACGCCTCTCAAACATATCTCGTCTGAAGACCTCCTCTTGGAAGGAGTGGTCAAAGGGGATTTCTAAGGGAACCTACACAAGACAAGTTTCCCTTTCCTCTCTTTCAAGGCCTTTCCTGTCATAGACTGACAGGAACCGCAGTCGTCGACTTTGTGGTCAACACCAATGCACCAAAGGCAAATACGGTGTGGGTCAGTGATGGACGTCTTCGACCCACAGTGTATACACCATTTGAAGCCCGTTTTGCGAGTAGACATTTCGACAGAAACCGTTACTGCGAAGTAGCAATGAACCTTCGAAGTGTGCTGTGCATGCAGAAAAACGGAACTGAGATAAAGGGCGCAGTGCGTGCAATGTATACTGTTAAAAAGGATTTCTGGACTCTGTACAGGAGGGGCAGAGGTTCAAAAAGCCAACCTAGTTTCTTGGAATAGGGTAAGCTCTGGACAAGACAGACCAATCAGGGTAGCTATGGCAGGCGGTCAAGACTAAGGGCCTCATTCCAAGTAGGGCGGTAAAGGATATCAGGCACCGGTAAGGAGACCGGTGCCAGTAATCCCTTACCGCCCTACTACGAGGTCCCTTAGCGGGTCCCTCCTTTAATGCCTGGTCTGACCAGGTGTTATGGACGGGACCCGTTAGGGGACTTCAGAGCCAATAACGGTACCGCAATTTGCGGTACCGTTATTAGCGCCTTCCCCATTCCCATTGAGCCCTAAGGAGGCTCAAATGGGAATGGGGAATGGCTTTTTCAATGGGGACTTACCGGTCCCGCAAAGGTCCCCATTGAACCATACTGGTGTAAATAGCGCCATGACTACCTCCAATCTCGGAATGAGGCCCTAAGTCTCAGGAGGGGTGGGGATGACTGAAGGACCTCAATGAGCACACAGAGCAAGGACACTTACAAATTACTCCAGACAGGTGTTATATAAAAAATAGACACATTTATTACAAGGCCTTTGTAACACAGACTATAGCAAATAATCACAATAACACTAAGTAAACCAATATATCACACTCAATACAATATATATACAAGACCAGGAGGGTCAAAAGGGATGACTGCACGAAATATGTTGACCACCTAAAAGGGACGAAAAGAGGCAGTGCAGTTAATCTTTAGACCCAATTCAACATCAGTTATTCACCTAATTAAGAGGTAGTCCAAGCCCTAAGAAGAGTGGAGCCTTGTGCTCAATAGTACATGTGCGCCAATACACGCGGTTGTTCCAATGGACCAAGCAGGGTCTCTTTAGGGGTCACTAGCAGCTCGGGAAGGTGGATAAGGCGATGAAGAATAAGTTCCCACTATTCAAGAAGGACCTCCACTTGAAGGCAGAGGCAGTTCAAGAGTTCAGGATGGAGTCGCTATTTCGCAATGGCAGTGGACAGGAGAGGGGCCCCCAGGGGCCACTCATGTGTAAAGTTGGGCTCTGGCGCTAGGGGCCACCGATGGGGTAATGATTACTCACCGGCCCTTGTGGTAAGGAGACCCAAACTTCGGCAGTTTAGTCCAATTCGGTTGCAGGTTGGACGGCAGCAAAAAGGACGTCTCTGCACCTTTTAGTTCTTGAGATCCAGCGAGGATTCCCAAACGGGACAGTGGCGATTTCTCCGCTCCGGGGGGATGAATCGCCCCAGTTTCACTGCAGCAGGCTTCAGGGGCAAGAGGGTTACAAATGCAGCTGACTTGCAAAGGACGTCGCTGCAGTAGGGCAACGGGGTAACCGCGTTTACTCTGGTCCAGACGCACTCGTCTCACTTCTGACCTGGGAATGCCAAGGGTATGAAATTCAGTGTGAGGGTGCCGTGGACACAGAGCTAGCAGTATACCAAGTTTCGAGGGCCTCCTTGAACCGACAGAGGAGACAGAGCAAAGGTGCTGCGTAAGCTGGTCAGCCCACTGGTTGGCCCAGGGACACTTCTGAGAAAGCTTACTTACAGGTTTTGGTGAAGGTGCCGAGAATAGTTGGTCCCACTATTCCAATGGGTCGAAGCGTCTTCGCAGACCTTCTAGGACATCCAGATGCAGCGGGGTCCCACGGGATGACAGCGGGCTCAGGGTGCCAAACCTTCCAGCGGATCACTAGCGGTTCCTCAACTCAACTTCGTAGTTGCAGGATACTTGTATCCTATCCCTTTGTTCAGTGAGAACTCAGGAGATCGACATGGTAGTGGTGTTTCCAGCCTCCTCCTATCCAAAGTTTCCTTCGCGCCAAACGAAGAGGACCCAATGGGAGATCTGCTCACAAACACGCACTCCATACGTGGACCAATCACAGACCACTGTGGTCTCAGGCATTCAGGACACTCCAGACACTCTGGCACCCAGGATGTGTATTGGGGCCAGACATCCCAGTCCACATCCTAGAGGCACACACACAAGGCATGCAGCAGCCCGCGAAAACATTGGGATTCGTGGGAAAATGCATGACCAAATAAGGACTGGCCCGGGTCGACTCGACCTGGGGAAGGTGAAGGGGCAAGATGGCCAAAGGACAGGACAAAGAACCTTGTGGCATGGCCATTTTGGAGCCAGGCCACGTATCCGTGCCAAACGCGGTTAACATGGCAGGAAAGGGTTAAAAATAATGCAAAACGATAGCTGCCACAAGTCCTGTCCATGACACATCTGCACAGTTCATAAAAAGTCCAGCGAGAGTATCTAGGGCCTTTGGAAATGACTATAAACCCAAGTGTGCTGTATGGTAAGATACATTGCACACTTGTTACATGTTGCACAAAAGTTGCAACATGAGGAAAAGGATTAAGGGAAACAAAGTCTCCCAGTACCGACTGTTTTAAGGGCATGTCAGTTTCCCCATAAAAAGTGAGCACAAGCCCAGAGGAGTACAGCTGAAGGCTGTGCTTCTCTGGCAAAGTCAGTCAGTGGTGTCTAAACAGCAGCAAAAGGTTTGGGGGTTGACACATGGAGGGAAAATTACATACACATATGAAATCTTTCCTAACACTCGCCCCTCCCAGACTAAGGACAGGGGGAACTAATCTACCCCTGGATGATTCTCTTGTTCAGGTCGGTTAAACATTCTGGACAACCCATCAGCATTGCTATGTTGGACACCTGGCCTATGTTCAATAGTGAAGTCAAAGCCTTGCAGACTTATGGACCACCTAAGCAACATTGGATTCTCTCCCTTCATGGCCATTAGCCACTTTAAGGGCTTATGGTCAGTTTGCACAGTGAAGTGGGTCCCCTAGATGTAGGGCCTCAGCTTCCTTAGGGCCCACACAACAGAGAAACATCCTTTCTCTACTGTGGACCATCTGAGCTCTCTGTCCTTAAGCTGGCGACTGATGAAGCCAATAGGGTATTCCTTACCCTTCTCATCTACTTGTGATAGTACAGCTCCTATCCCAGTGTCAGAGTCATCTGTCTGCACAGTTAAAGGTCTTTGGTGATCAGGGGCCCTGAGAACAGGGGCCTGGCACAAGGAGTCTTTTAAGCCAATGAAGGCCTTCTCACATTCTTCAGACCAAGTTACCTTCTTCGGTTTCTTTGGGGTAGTGAGAGCAGTCAGAAGGGCAGCTATGGTACCATAGTCTGCCATGAAATTTCTGTAGCATCCAGTGAGTCCCAAAAAGGCTCCCACTTGGGTCTGTGTAGTGGGGATAGGCCAGTCTTGTACTGCTTGTACTTTACTGGGTAGAGGCTGTATCCTCCCTCCACCTACTTCATGTCCAAGGTAGACCACTGATCCTTGTCCCATCTGGCACTTACTGGCCTTTATGGTCAAGTGGGACTTCTGAAAAGCCTGTACCACAATCCTAAGGTGTTTCACATGGTCTTCCCAGGTGGCACTGAAAACTGCTATATCATCCAGATATGCAAGACAGATTTCATGCAACCCATTCAACACATGATTCACAAGCCTCTGGAAAGTGGCAGGGGCATTCTTCAACCCACAATGCATTACCCTAAACTGGTAAAGACCCTCTGGTGTTGAGAAAGCTGTCTTCTCCTTGTCATGCTCTGCAAGGGCTATTTGCCAATAGCCTGCAGTGAGGTCAAACGTGCTGAGGTACTTAAAGGCACCCAAAGTATCCACCAGCTCATCTGTTCTAGGCAAGGGGTGTGCATCTGTCTTGGTGACAGCATTCAGAGCCCTGCAATCCACACAGAACCTCAGTTCAGAAGTACCTGCTTTTGGAACCAACACCACTGAGCTGGACCAAGGACTATTGGAGGGTTCAATCACCCCAAGATCCAACATCTTGTTGACCTCTGTCTTAATGTAAGGCCTTACTTTCTGACATTCTGTATCCCCTACTTTTGGAAGGTACACTGTCTCCTGTGTCAATGTTATGTTTGCACCAAGGTGTCAAACCAGGGGATTGTGAGAACAAGGGGGAAAACTGCCTAAGCAAAGTTTTCACCTCAGCCTGTTGATCAGAAGTCAGATGAGGGGCCACTTGGACACCCTCAATGGAGCTGTCTGAAGGACTGCTTTGGAACAGGTCAGGAAGAGGTTCAGACTCCTCTTCATCAACATCTGAAGCCAATGGCAGTGCTGCGATTTCAGCTCTTGGGATGAAAGCCTTCAGCCTATTTACATGGAACACTTTTGGAGCTTGACCAGCCCTTCCAAGGTCCACCAAATAGTTTACCTCACCCAGGGGCTCCACCACTGTGTAAGGGCATGACCATTTATCCTGTTAAGCTCTAGACCTTATAGGATTCATCATCAGGACTTGCTGATCAGGTGTGAAATTGATGAGGGAAGCCTTCTGGTCATACCAATGTTTCACCAGAGCTTGCCCTGCCTTCAACTTTTCACTAGCCAGACCCATCAGGAGTACCATCCTTTTTGTAAGCCCTACCACATAGTCCACTATGTTGGTAGTTATGGGGGTGGGTAGGCATCTCCCATCCCTCCTTGACTATGGCCAAGGGTCCCCTTACAGGGTGACCAAACAGAAGTTCAAAGGGGCTGAGGCCAACACCCTCTTGTGGTACCTCTCTGTAGGCAAACAGTAAGCATGGTAACAGAAGATCCTATTTTCTTCTTTGGGGTTCTTCCAGAGCCCCAATCATGCTCTTCAAGGTCCTGTTAAACCTTTCTACCAGGCCATTGGTCTGTGGATGATAGGCAGAGGAAAACTTATAGGTAACCCCACATTCCTTCCACATGGCCTGCATATACTTGGACATAACGTTGCTGCCTCTGTCAGACACAACTTCTTTATGGAAGCCAACCCTAGTAAGGATGCCAAGCAAAGCTTTTGCAACTGACTTGGCAGTCACAGTTTTCAATGGGATGGCCTTAGAATATCTGGTGGCATGGCCGACCAGCACCAGGATAAACCTATTTCCTGAGGATGTTTGGGGGCCAAGGGGACCAACAATGTCGATCCCTACCCTCTCAAATGGTACCCCCACAACTGGGAGTGGTACCAATGGAGCTTGGATTGTTGAGCCACTCTTACCAGATAACTGGCAGGAGGCACAACCCATGCAGTGACTTTCTACTTGCACCCCCATTTTTGGGCCAGTAGAAGTACATGGATAAACTTTGCTTGGTTCTCTTGATTCCAAGGTAACCAGCAAGGGGCACTTCATGCGCCAACTGCATGAGGAAGGGTCTTACAGCAAGGGGAAACACCAACCTCCTATGGTCTCCTTCTGTAGACTCTGTAGGCTCACTATACAGGAGCCTACCTTCCCAATAAATCCTGTTCCCAGGAGGTTCACCCTAAAGCTGGGTGAAGGCCTGTCTCCTTAGGCCTTCCAGAGATGGGCACTCATGTTGGCCCTTACTAAATTCTTACCTATCAGGACCACCTTCCACTAACAAATCATTTAGTTCACGATGGTCACGTGGGTCAATTAGTTCAGGTATCACCACCTCCTCGTCAGGTCCTGGTGATTGACCAACTACTTCCACCTCAGTGGTAGGTGAGTTAGGGGGAATGTTCTCTTTCCCTCTTTTGGATTTTCTTTTTTTTATTTTTTTTATTTGTTTTAACCTGTATGGTTTTTACAAAATTCAAGATCCTGCATTAATTCAAGTATTTTTTTTTACTGTTTATAAGCTACATTTGCGACACCATTTCTAGTTGAGTTGCTTCGTTGGATTTAAGAAATTCCCTGGTTTTCTAACGACCCAGACAAGAGGACAGCGGAAAGCGCACTGACTTCTGGCGCATTTGCTTTGTTCAAAGCCACCGTCAAGAATTTGGCTGCTGTCCTGGACCATCTGGCGGAGTCCCCTGCTATCAACCCGAGCCAGCATGTTTCTTCCTCCAGTATCGACGGCTGCACGATGAGTGGTGTCATGTAAGCTTGTCTTTCAAGCGCTAAAGCTGGGTACGACATGAGGAGGTAGCGGAGTGTTTCTACTTGATCCTGGACTCCACACAACCGACAGTTTGATGTAGGCGACAGCGCTCTGGTAGCCAAAATTTCCCTCGTGTGGAGCAAGTTCAGACGAGCACGCATGTACGTTTTTCTTAAGTCTTTCTCTGGGAATTTTTCGCAGTACTTTAAGGGCTTCTTTAACTGGTTGTGAGAAGCAGGGAGGTGCTTTAAGGATTTGTACAGTTGAATTTTAGCGTTTGTGTTGATCCAGTCTTGTTGTTCTAGTTTAGTTTGGATTTTCTGACTCCTTTAGCCTTGGGTTTCCCCTTTGGCTGGGGCATAGCATTGGTCTTGGACAGTGCTGCCCTGGGTCTGTTCACATAGGGAGGCTTACTATAACAATAGTTCTGTTTTGGAGGTTGGCCTCCATTAACCTGTGAGTTCTCTTGTGTCTTACCCTTATTTCTTCTTTTGTGGCCCTTATGGGAGGATGTTGTATCAGTTTCTCCACCCCCCTTATCTTTGGACTTTTTCCCCTCCTCCTGCTTACCAGGATGAGTCTTGTCCTTATGGGACACTCTATGTGACACCCACAAATCTGCTGCTATGGCAAGTTTCTTAGGATCTAGCTGTCATGACCCATCGGACAGGCCCCTTCTGGGCCTCGATGGCCGCAAACACTGAACGCTACCTACCAGCCTTCATGTTCATTGCAGCACGCTCGATAAAATAGCCACACACCCGTGCTTCCGTGCGTCTCAATGCTACTGTTAGCTGTGGCTAGACGTGTGCTCGTAGTTCACTTTCACAGAACTTTGTTGCCTTTCTGGTTCCCGGACCCTTGCTTCATTCTATCCCTTCTCCTTCTTACCCAACCTTCTCCCGGAATCCGTGCACCCGCCTCCGAGTGCTTCTTCCCCTTATTTTTTTTCCTGGATTACCTGGAGTTTACTATCGATCCCGGACAAGAAGTTGAATGAACACTGGAAGCCGAAGACGGCTGAGCGGGCTTGTACAAGACCCGAACCATAAGGAAAAAAACTTCTACAACGGAATCCATCAAGCAGCGAAAACAGGTGAGAAAGGGGGAAACCTGTGACAGATTGAGACTCCACCTGACCGAAGTCGATAGAGACATGGAGGCAGCCGTTCAGGATCTTATGCGCGGCATGCAGGAACTATCAACCGAAGTACAAAACTTAAAGGCAGAGAATGCCGCGCTAAAGCAATTCGTTTTATCCCGCGATTCTGCCACGAAGGAGAGCGTACTATTGGGTGGCATTGTTGACAAATACGATGGGTCAGCAAAGAACCTTTGTGGATTCCTAGATTCCTGTTTGGTCCACTTTACTTTTAAGCCCTATTACTTCTCCACCCCCAGGGCTAAAGTGGGCTTTATTATTTCACACCTTACCGGGAATGCATTAACCTGGGCCACACCATTAGTTAATGCCGGAGATGCCCTCCTGGGTGATTATGATGGATTCATTCGAGCACTTAAGACCATGTTTGACCGCCCAGATCAGGTCTATAGTGCTCAGGAGCGCCTTCTCGATTTCCAGCAGGGCTCCGAGGATATGCTCACATATGTTACACGATTTAAGCAATTGGCTAAAGAAGCATACTGGTCCTCTGAAGCCTGTTTCACTCTCTTTCGAAGAGGGTTGAACGAAGACATCAAGGATGAACTGGCCAGGGTGGCACATCCAAGTTCATACCAGGCCCTTATGGATCTTGCTCTACAGATTGACTTTTGCAAACAGGAAAGGAAGGCAGAGAAAAAGAAAACCAAGTTATCCTTCCAGAGGAATCCCATAGAGAACCCCACGAAATCCGAAGACAGTTCCACCCCTATTAACCAACCTGAACCCATGCAATTAAGGGCCTTCCGTGGACTAATATCCCCCCAAGAAAGATTATGAAGGTCCATACCGGCTTATGCATCTATTGCGCTTCGGACAAGCATTTATTGATAGAGTGTCCTATAGCTCCTCCACAGCGTTCGGGAAATGCCAGCTCCCGATCCTAGATGGAGCGCAGTTTCGGGAGAGAGATGTTGGCTCCACATCTATACCATCCTTGAACTCTCCTGGACAGAACAGTCTGGTAATTCTACAGGCCTTTCTATCGCCATCCAAGAAGAACACATACCCCATTCTGCCGTTAGTGGACTGCGGAGCCATGGGAATATTCATAGACCAAGAATGGGTCCTTAAACACCATATTCCGTATGAATCCCGGAATGTCATGCAACCTGTAGAAGCAATTAATGGGAGACCCCTTTCTTCCGGACCAATAACCCTCCAGACTAAGGAAATCGAGCTAGCAATAAACCACCATCGAGAGAAGATAAGGTTTGACATCATAAAGTCCGCCCATTACCCATTGGTTTTGGGAGTGCCCTGGCTACAAAGACACAATCCATACATCAATTGGGCAGCAGGCTCCTTGTTCATGGGTTCCGAATATTGCATGTCTCATTGCCTACCCCTGGACCCCGCTCCGACACCAGTGGAAGGACTTTCAGCAAACCATCTAGGTCCACTCTCGGTCTCAAACATCATCCAGGTTCCTAAAGTCTATCAGGAATACTCTGACGTGTTTTCTACTGCTATTGTTCAAGCCTTGCCTCCTCATAGACCAGAAGATTGAGCTATTGAAACCGAACCTTCAGCTGTGATTCCCTTTGGGAGGATGTTCATTCTATCCAAACCCGAGAAAAAGGCCCTCTGTGAATACCTAGATACTAACCTTGAAAATGTCACGATATGTCCATCCAAATCTCCAGCAGGAGCATCACTGTTTTTTGTTCCGAAGAAAGACACCAATGAGCTCAGACCTTGCCTTGATTATCGAGGCCTAAATCAGTGCACCCTAAAGGATCGATATCCATTGCCCTTGATCTCAGACATCCTGGAAGCAGTAAGAGGAGCCGTGGTATTCACCAAACTGGATCTTAGAGGTGCCTATCATCTGATCCGCATTAGAGAAGGTGACAAATGGAAGACAGCCTTCAGGACACCCTTTGGTCATTATGAATACTTGGTCATGCCTTTCGGACTTGCTAACGCCCCGGCGGTCTTCCAACGTTTCATGGATCGGGTGTTTTCGGATATGCTATTCCTTTTTGTCATCGTGTATCTGGACGACATCTTAATATTCTCGAAGGACCCACTCAAGCATGAGGAACATGTTAAGGCAGTGTTACAACGGCTACGTGAACACAAGCTCCTGGCAAAAACCAAGAAGTGCCTCTTTCATGTGCCTACTGTCCACTATCTAGGATTTGTTCTTAGCCCAGAAGGTATTGGAATGGATCAATCCAAGGTGAAGGCTATACTATCCTGGCCAAGTCCGACCACTGTGAAACAGATCCAGTCCTTGCTGGGTTTAGCTAATTTCTATAGGAAATGTATACCTTCCTTTTCCGAGATAGTCCAACCAATTATTGCCTTGTTGAAGAAAGACGCTCCCTTTCATTGGGCAACAGCTCAGGAGGAAGCCTTCCAACGCTTGAAAACAGAGTTCACTCAAGCTTCCATCCTGGCTCAACCTGATATCAATCGGCCCTTCTTAGTGGAAACTGACGCCTCTAACTATGCCATTGGAACAGTTCTGAAACAAGAATTCGATGACAGACTGGAACATCCTATTGCTAATCTTTCACGGACCTTAACTCCCAGTGAAACCCACTACTCTGTTTTAGAAAAGGAACTGATAGCCATCCGTCAAGCCTTTACTGAGTGGCGTCATTTTCTCTTAGGAGCAAAACATCCGGTCCAGGTTCGCACGGACCATCGAAATCTTCAAGTATTACAGGCCTTGGAATGTAGAAATAGCTGTCAAGCCCGTTGGGCCTTCTTCTTTGCCCAATACCAGTTCCAGATTCACCATGTCCCTGGAATGCAGAATATAATTACTGACGCTCTATCTCGACGTCCTGATTACAAACCTCCTGAAGACCGGAGATTCCCTAAGATGTTTCCCCATATGATATTTGTAGCTTAAGCAATCAGCCTGCTGGAAGAAATTTGCTTACAAACCCAGTCCTCTGAACTCTGGAAGAACATTTCAAGGAACAATCAATGGAATCTGAAAACCAAGGACGGATATTTGTTCAAAGATAATGCCTTAGTCATTCCCACACAGAAACTACAACAAAGGATAATAAACCTTTGCCACGATACCCTTCACTCTGGACATCGTGGCATTACCAATACTCTCCGTCTCATACAAAGGCAATTCTGGTGGCCTAGAATGAAGACTGACGTAAAGCTGTACGTTCAAGCCTGTTCTGTCTGTAGTCAGAACAAACATGATATCAAGAGACCGGCGGGTCTCCTACTGCAGCCTACACTACCAACAAGGCCCTGGGAATTTATCGCTACAGACTTCATTGTGGAATTGCCACCTTCCAGGGGATACACAACTATCATGGTCACCATTGACTTGTTCACTCATTTGGCTCATTTTACACCCTTGTATAACTACCATCCTCGTCAGAACCTGCTGGAATTTTCCTGGAACACATATTCCGGCTTCATGGTCTCCCTTCCAAGATAATGTCGGACAGAGGACCCCAATAGATTTCTCAGTTTTGGAAACACCTTTGTCGAATACTAGGAATTCAACATGCTCTCTCCTCAGGCTATCATCCCCAAACCAACGGAGCTACAGAACGCGTGAATCAAACCTTAGAACAATATCTTCGATGTGTGCTACCAAGGTCCAGGATGATTGGTCCCTTTTAATACCTATGGCTGAATTCGCCGATAATAACTCAGATCACTCGGCTGTTAAAACCAGCCCTTTTCTCTGTGGCCAGGGGTTCCACCCTTCGGTTCTACCTTCTGTCCTCCCCCATCCTGGTTCCTACAGTCGATTCCTGGATTGAAACGCTTATCAATGTACAAAGAGAAGCCAAAGAACAGCAAGAAAGAGCCCGGAATCAGACCAAACATTATGCCGACTCAAAGAGAAGACCAGGGCCCTCTTACGCAATAGGCGATAAAGTATGGTTAGCCGCGAAACTACTGCCTAGACATTTACGGCCAAATAAACTGGCTCCTCGATATTATGGGCCTTTTACTATAAAAGAAATCATCAACCCAGTGGCCTTCCGCCTCAAATTGCTAGATTCCTGGAAGAAGATCCAACCAGTTTTTCATAGATCTCTAATAAAACCATACATCCAGACCTCTCGGACTAACCTCAGACCTTGCCCTGTCCTTGTCAATGACCAACTGGAATATGAAGTCTTCCGAATATGTGACTCCAGATATAAACGTGGTCAGCTCCAGTACCGGGTGGAATGGAAAGGATATCCACCCAATGAACGCACTTGGGAACCCGTCTCCAATTTGAATACCCACAGGTTACTCCGAAGGTTCCATCTCATACACCCGGGCAAACCTGGCGGGATGGGTTTTCGGAGGAGGCATGCTGTCATGACCCATCGGACATGCCCACTCTGGGCCTCCTGGTCCCTGTCACGTCGGGGCTTGCACTCTGTTGTACTACCAACATGGCCGCAAACACTGAACACTACCTACCAGCCTTCACGTTCATTGCAGCACGCTCGATAAAATAGCCACACCCTGCGCTTCCGCGCGTCTCAATGCTACTTTTAGTTGTGGCTAGACGTGTGCTTTTAGTTCGCTTTCACGGAACTTTGTTGCCTTCCTGGTTCCCGGACCCTTGCTTCATTCTATCCCTTCTCCTTCTTGCCCAACCTTCTCCCGGAATCCATGCACCTGCCTCCGAGTGCTTCTTCCCCTTATTTCTTTTCCTGGATTACCTGGAGTTTACTATCGATCCCGGGCAAGAAGTTGAACAAACACTGGAAGCTGAGGACGGCCGAGCAAGCTTGTACAAGACCCGAACCATAAGGAAGAAAGCTTCTACAACGGAATCCATCAAGCAGCGAAAATAGGTGAGAAAGGGGGAAACCTGTGACACTATCTCCTTTGAACCTGCCAAGTTCTACTTAAGCTCAGGGGAAGAAGATGCAAAAATGTGTTCAAGCATGACAAGACATATCATACCTTCAAAAGTAGAGACCTTATAACCTTCAGCCCAGCCAGTCAAGTTCTTTAAGGATTCAGTTACATAAGATACCCAAGTATCACCTTCTTTCTGTTTGTACTCTCTGAATCTTTTTAAGTATTGGGCAGGAGTCTTTCCAAACTTTAAGATGAGAGTTTGCTTCAACATTGCAAAATCTGCTCTCTCAGCTTTTGACATTTCCATAATGGCACTGCAGCCAGAATGGGGCAGTCTGCTGAGTAACCAGGCAATTTTATCAGCATTGTCAACTTGTTGAACTTCACAGGCATACTCAAATGCATTCAGCCATTCCATAATGACATTATTTTCCTTATACGCACTGAGCAGATCCTTAGGAAACCTTGGATGAGAGGAGGCCTCAGACCCATGTCCAGGACCCTTGGATCCATTGGCAACCTGAAGCTTGGCTAGTTCCAACTGGTGATCCATGTCTTTCTGCTTTTCTGCCTGATCTATTCTCAGTTTGGTCATGTTGAATTCAAGCTCCTTCTGCCTAAACAGCAGTTCTTGCTTCTTGAATTCAAGCATGGCCTCATCTTCAGTACTGGAAGAGGAAACACTAGACATTACATCCTCCAAATCCTCATGGGTCCTATGGACAAGTGCAGCAACAGAACTGTCAGTTCTGCCAATGAGAGCAGCCCCACCTCCTTCTGTACTGTCCACAGGAGCTATGGCACTAAACTGACCTTCTTGCCAGTCCATGATTCTTTGAATAATTTCCATTTTTGTGCCTTGAGCAGAGACACCTCTCTCAGCACACATCTTCCTCAATGTTTCAGATTTAGAAGCATTTAAAGTTAAATAGGTACTTGTTTCCATACTGATTGATAGGACTATGGCCTTTTTCAGTTATACTACAACAATTCATTCACTATGTGTCCTGTTAGGAATAACTCGAAATGCCTTCACTAGTATGCCACACTGGATACCTTCAGTCCTATCCCACCGCTCCCACCAATTTGTTAAGAAGGATTTCTGGACTGTCCAGGAGGGGCAGAG
Organism: Ambystoma mexicanum; assembly: GCF_040938575.1. Lineage (NCBI taxonomy): Eukaryota > Metazoa > Chordata > Amphibia > Caudata > Ambystomatidae > Ambystoma > Ambystoma mexicanum. The sequence goes on from NC_090931.1 coordinate 33,802,509, forward strand.
GTTCAGAAGGCCAACCTAGTTTCTTGGAACAGGGTAACCTCTGGACAAGCCAGACCAATCAGGGTAGCTATGGCAGGCGGTGACAGGAGTGGCACTCTATTAAGAGTGGCACAGGACACCCAGAAAGGGTTTGGGTGGTTGTGCCAAATAAAGTGGACAGATAAGAACACACACAGCGGAAAGGAAAGAGAACGAAGAGTAAGCAAGAGTAGCAAGGGAAAAGATACAGAATGAATACCCTCTTGGGGTGTATGCAGATATAGGAAAAGAGTATTCCACGAACCTTGGAAATACTCTAGCCTTCTGCACAGTTTGCTATAACAGAGGCCCACGCTGATTGCTCATGACTTGGAACAGCAGCTCTGGGTGTCTGTAATGTAGAAACAGGACAAGGGAAGGGGCAGAGGTTGACTGATGGGAACCAACAGACAAGCTCTGTACAAAAGGGTCTACAAACAGTACAAGAGAAGATACTACAGACAAATCCAGTAAATGAGGTGATAGCAAACTAGCAGAAGGAAATGAAAGGAAAGTCGTGTAACAGGATAGGATAGCAGAGGACAGTAAGGAACAAGGTTGAGAGCTCAGAGGAGCAGGAAAGCAATGAGTAAGCCCACAGGGGTAGGACTGTAAGGTAGAACGCCCAGAGGAAAAGGGCTTAGGGCAGCAGAGTAAAGCAGACTGCACGGCAAGGATCCCGTAAGGGCCGGGCAGTAAGGAGTGAACCCTGAGGGACAGGGCCGATGAACGTAGAAGGTAGCAGAGGACTGTAGAGAGCTGCTAGGCCGAGAACCCAGCGGAAAAGGTAGGTAGTAGGCAGCGAAGCGGGATAAGCTGCAAAGTAGGAAGGCCCAGAGGACAAGGGCTGTAGGTAGCCAGAGAGAGGTAGGCTGCAGAGCAGGGAGCCCCAGAGGACAAGGGCTGAAGGCAGCCGGAGTGAGGCAGGCTGCAGGGCAGGGAGCCCAGAGGACAAGGGCTGAGGCAGGAAAGCAGCAGAGCGTGATCAGCTGCAATGTAGAGGATACGCAGGGCAAGGGCGGAGGCTGGAAGGCAGCAGAGCGTGATCGGCTGCAATGTGGAGAGCCCGGCAGGGCAAGGGCGGAGGCTGGAAGGCAGCAGAGCGTGATCGGCTGCAATGTGGAGAGCCCGGCAGGGCAAGGGCGAAGGCTGGAAGGCAGCAGAGCGTGATCCGCTGCAATGTGGAGAGCCCGGCAGGGCAAGGGCGAAGGCTGGAAGGCAGCAGAGTGTGATCCGCTGCAGTGTGGAGAGCCCGGCAGGGCAAGGGCGAAGGCTGGAAGGCAGCAGAGTGTGATCCGCTGCAATGTGGAGAGCCCGGCAGGGCAAGGGCGGAGACTGGAAGGCAGCACAGCGTGATCAGCTGCAGTGTGGAGAGCCCAGAGGAGCAGGGCTGTGAGGCAGGGAGCCTGGAAGGCTATGGCTGGAGGCAGCAGGGTGGAGCAAGCAACAAGGCAGGGTCCAAGCAGGAGTGAAGGTAAGCAGCATACAAGATCCGTAGAAAGAAGCAAAAGGTGGAGGAAGAACTCTCAGATGCAAGAGGCTGAGCCACTGCAGGCAGCAGCCTTTATACTGCCTAGCCCAGCACAGAGGCAGGCTAATTGGTTGCACCTGGCTAAACACACCTGCAGGCAATCGGCCACCTCCCTTTCTGTTCCTGGGCTGGTTGAAGCAGGGCAAGCCTCTAGGGCTTCTGGGGGGTGTAGTTCCATTGATAACCAATAGGAACAGCCAGGAATCAATGCTTGTAGCCAGGTGCATTATGGTATGCGTAGTGTGTTGGAAATAATAATTAAGCAGCAAAGTCTCGCAAATGGGAAATAAAGTTTCCAAAGTAAATATAGATAGATCCAAGAGTCTGTTGTAAATAAATGATAAACATATAGTCCAAATTGAGCGTAAATGGATGCGCCCATGGCGCAGGCATGACAGTATGCCCCTCTCCAGGCCCCTCTCCAGGCCCCTCTCCAGGTTCCCTGAAGACCGACCTATAGGAAGAATGTCTGTTACACCGTACAAGAGTCTTACTCCAAAAAGGCAAAACATGAAGCACCAGAAACGGGTTGCAAGGTGAGAGTCTTGAATGGCTGTAGAGAGTATCAAGGCGGTAGCAACTGGGTGTGTGGGTGTCATGAGAGAGCCAGCGGGCTGGAACGCACCTGAGACTGGTAGAGTAGAGTCTGGCAGTCTTAGTGCTATAGATACACCAGCAGAAACAACTGGAGCAGTAGTCTTAACAGGAAAACCCTTCGCTGACCCTGCAACAGTTAGCATGGCGGATGTAGGATCAGGAAGAGAAGGTGCTGAGGGATCAGGTTGTGTAGCAGAGGATTCTGCTGCAGCGAGCACAGCTGCGAAGGAAGTAGAAATCTGGGCATCGGGGGCATCAGAATTAGCAGTAGCTTCAGGAATCACAGTAGCTATAGCAACCTCAAGATTTGCAGCAGAGACTTGAGGAGTCTCAAATGTGGCAGGGAGTTTAGGAACCACAGCAGCAGGAAGATCATGGATTGCAGTTGGAAGTTCGGGTGCTATAGCAGCTACAGATAGTTCAGGTGTTGCAACTACTGGTAGATCGGGTACCACAACCACTGGCGATTCAGGGGGTATCGAAGAAACTGAAGATGTTGATTGCTCAAGAGTTTTGTCTGATAGCACAGCCACACTTTGGCAAGCCCCGCTTGCCAACTCAGCATGCTCGGTGTGAACTGCGCCAGTCTCTTCAGCTGCCATTGTCATTTCAGAAGAGGTTGTAAGTGTGAGTACTGGACAATAGGCAAGGGTGAGGGCGGAACCATCCTTTGAATCAGAGGGATTTCCAATCAGAAGACCACCCTTGTTTTGTGGTGTTATGGCTGTGTGAGTGATTTGAACCACCGGAGGAGTTAATTCTTTTCTGTCAGTACGACAACCTGAATTACTGTGGCTGGAAGGTGAAAGAGCTGTGTCATTCTTTAGAAGGGATACATATGTTATATTTAGGTCTTCCATCTGCTTGGTATAAGTCTGTATACTTTTCTGTATGGCAATTCCAGGCCTTATCATGTCGATCTCTAAAGATAAGATGTCAGGTGTTGGACATAGTGTCAGATGGTCTGGTGACTTGTGTCCCTTCATAAGATTCTTATAATGCAAATAAACAAAGTCATCATAGAGGTCTTCGGTCTTTCTTTTAAGGCGTAGGAGTTGTTCGTGTAGCAGGTAAGTATCATTAGTTTGATCTAAAGCTTCAGAAGCTGGTGTGGCAGAAAATTCGGTTGTAGCAATGGGAAGACTGACCTTAGGGTTATTGTGGTTAGTAGATACTGTGGAAGCATTAAGACAACCGATGGTTAGTATAGGTCTTTTGTACCCAGGACCAGATGCACAAACCTCAGGATAATGACTGCCTTGTCCTGTCAAATAAGGGTTTCCAACATTCTGGGGAGCTTGCCAAGCTGATCTTGCGCATATCACTCTGGCAACAGCGTATTCTGGTTTAGAGTCTCCCACAATGAGTGCTATATCCTTGGCTGTTGCAGTGTTAGAAGGCTTGTCAGAAGACGCCGGAGTGTTTTTCACTGTTTGGTTTAACAAGATCTGTAAGAATTCATTATCTTGCTGTAGCTCTGCAACAGATAAGGACTGCGGGTCATAGTCGCAAATGTCATAATAATTGTACATGGAAGAAGGGTCAGCTAGCCAGTGAGTATAGTACCGTGCTTGTAAATCTTTGTTTACTGAGGCGAGACTGTCCTTTAGACTAAGGTTCTTGTTTGCTGCCTTTAGGGAAACCATAGGTTTATGCAAAGGTTTCTTTACTCGAAAGGAAAGCATCTTTGTTCTGTGTGTGCCTTTCCGGCCTATGGAACAAGAAATTTGTGGCTCTTGCATTCTGTCAGGAGTGGCACTCTATTAAGAGTGGCACAGGACACCCAGAAAGGGTTTGGGTGGTTGTGCCAAATAAAGTGGACAGATAAGAACACACACAGCGGAAAGGAAAGAGAACGAAGAGTAAGCAAGAGTAGCAAGGGAAAAGATACAGAATGAATACCCTCTTGGGGTGTATGCAGATATAGGAAAAGAGTATTCCACGAACCTTGGAAATACTCTAGCCTTCTGCACAGTTTGCTATAACAGAGGCCCACGCTGATTGCTCATGACTTGGAACAGCAGCTCTGGGTGTCTGTAATGTAGAAACAGGACAAGGGAAGGGGCAGAGGTTGACTGATGGGAACCAACAGACAAGCTCTGTACAAAAGGGTCTACAAACAGTACAAGAGAAGATACTACAGACAAATCCAGTAAATGAGGTGATAGCAAACTAGCAGAAGGAAATGAAAGGAAAGTCATGTAACAGGATAGGATAGCAGAGGACAGTAAGGAACAAGGTTGAGAGCTCAGAGGAGCAGGAAAGCAATGAGTAAGCCCACAGGGGTAGGACTGTAAGGTAGAACGCCCAGAGGAAAAGGGCTTAGGGCAGCAGAGTAAAGCAGACTGCACGGCAAGGATCCTGTAAGGGCCGGGCAGTAAGGAGTGAACCCTGAGGGACAGGGCCGATGAACGTAGAAGGTAGCAGAGGACTGTAGAGAGCTGCTAGGCCGAGAACCCAGCGGAAAAGGTAGGCAGTAGGCAGTGAAGCGGGATAAGCTGCAAAGTAGGAAGGCCCAGAGGACAAGGGCTGTAGGTAGCCAGAGAGAGGTAGGCTGCAGAGCAGGGAGCCCCAGAGGACAAGGGCTGAAGGCAGCTGGAGTGAGGCAGGCTGCAGGGCAGGGAGCCCAGAGGACAAGGGCTGTGGCAGGAAAGCAGCAGAGCGTGATCAGCTGCAATGTAGAGGATACGCAGGGCAAGGGCGGAGGCTGGAAGGCAGCAGAGCGTGATCGGCTGCAATGTGGAGAGCCCGGCAGGGCAAGGGCGGAGGCTGGAAGGCAGCAGAGCATGATCGGCTGCAATGTGGAGAGCCCGGCAGGGCAAGGGCGAAGGCTGGAAGGCAGCAGAGCGTGATCGGCTGCAATGTGGAGAGCCCGGCAGGGCAAGGGCGAAGGCTGGAAGGCAGCAGAGTGTGATCCGCTGCAGTGTGGAGAGCCCGGCAGGGCAAGGGCGAAGGCTGGAAGGCAGCAGAGTGTGATCCGCTGCAATGTGGAGAGCCCGGCAGGGCAAGGGCGGAGACTGGAAGGCAGCAGAGCGTGATCAGCTGCAGTGTGGAGAGCCCAGACGAGCAGGGCTGTGAGGCAGGGAGCCTGGAAGGCTATGGCTGGAGGCAGCAGGGTGGAGCAAGCAACAAGGCAGGGTCCAAGCAGGAGTGAAGGTAAGCAGCATACAAGATCCGTAGAAAGAAGCAACAGGTGGAGGAAGAACTCTCAGATGCAAGAGGCTGAGCCACTGCAGGCAGCAGCCTTTATACTGCCTAGCCCAGCACAGAGGCAGGCTAATTGGTTGCACCTGGCTAAACACACCTGCAGGCAATCGGCCACCTCCCTTTCTGTTTCTGGGCTGGTTGAAGCAGGGCAAGTCTCTAGGGCTTCTGGGGGGTGTAGTTCCATTGATAACCAATAGGAACAGCCAGGAATCAATGCTTGTAGCCAGGTGCATTATGGTATGCGTAGTTTGTTGGAAATAATAATTAATCAGCAAAGTCTCGCAAATGGGAAATAAAGTTTCCAAAGTAAATATAGATAGATCCAAGAGTCTGTTGTAAATAAATGATAAACATATAGTCCAAATTGAGCGTAAATGGATGCGCCCATGGCGCAGGCATGACAGGCGGACCCGACTAAGGGGGTCATTCCGAGGTTGGAGGTAAGTAACTGTCCTTTCCGGAATGGAGCAAATACTGTGTCCGTGTAGTCAAGAGCCCGCTAATAGAGGGCCATTACGACTTCGCGGGCACGAGCTTAGCACCATGCCGGCAAGGGCATCACCGCCATGCCATAAAAGGCCCGAAAAATCGCAAATTGCACTACCGGCATGAACCAATGCGGCATTAGCGGCCACCGCTAATAGCGGTCACCGCTAATAATGGTGACCGTAAATAAGCGGAACCAGAAGTAGCGTCATCGCACAGGAAAGGGAAGGAGCAGGGCGGCCATCTTTAAAAACATAATCCATTGCCATCCTCAGCAGCTAGGACCTGTGTGATACTGCTGCTTGTGAAATTCCATTCTCTACTAAACCAAAATGCCTAAGGCTGTGAAGAAGGGCGCCTCACGCCAGCGCAAGGAGCGCTTCAATGAAGATGAGCTGGCCATGCTAGCTGAGACCCTGCAAGAACATGCTGACGTCGTGTTCGCCCAGAGCATGAAGAGGGAGGCCATAATACGCAAAATGGAGATCTGGGCACTTGTGGTGCAGAAAGTAAGCGCAGTCGGTAACACCCCCTGCACTATCAAGGACTGCAGGAAGCAGTGGGACTACTTGTGGCTGCAAGTCCACAACATGCTCTCTGCCAACAGGAGCCAGGCAATGTCATCTGGCAGAAGAGCAAGCTCCCCCATAAAGCTGTCCCGGTGGGAGGACATATGTGGTAGCCTGAATGGCATGGAGTCCATAGAAGGTGTCGGAGACATGGAGTGTGGCGCCACGTCATTGGCGGACGGAGGTGAGTGTCCTAAGAAAGCACTGTAATGCAGAGTCTGATGATAGCACACCAATATGTCTGTCTAAAGAGGCAAGCCATGGCCCAATACACACACATTCCCAGCAAAGTTGTGGCACGCAACACCGACACATGCAGATGCCTGCAGCAAGGCAATGCCATACCTTACACAAACCACACTAAGATGTCAATGGCATGAGTCACACTGCATGCAGGCCCCAAGAAATATGCATGTCACATGCCATACGTCTGATCCAACATGAGTGACCACTGATGGATGCCTGCATTACCCACCCATGTAGCAAGCAATGTGATCGTCCAAACTCAACTGCCTATTATCCTCTAATGTGTAGAGCAATTATACAAATGTATGCATGATGTTTCTCAAACCATCACTCATGCCGTCCCTCTCTTTGACCCCCACAGGCTCCGACCATGACAGTGAGGTGCGGGAGTCACCCCTACAGCAAACCACACCCCGGAAGAGGGCCCGGGATGAGGCCAACAGGCCTTCCACCTCAAGGGCCCAACCCAAGGCCCGCCATGCACCACCACAGAAACCACCTACAGATATCACAGCACTGGTGCCGCCAAGGGCAGTCGAGACCGAAGCCGCAACCCCTGTCCCACTGCCACAGGACACAGCTGATGCTCTACACTCCAGCTCAGTCGGGGAGGTGGCAGCCACAGCACCCCTGGCTCAGGAGGAGGCGCAGGAAGACGTGTGGGTGCCTGTGGAGGACGGATCCTCAGAACAGCCCTACACACCAAGTCCAGCACCATCCCCCCAGATCACATCCTTGGAGTCAGACCACGCCACCACCCCGGAGCAGTCTGGGGGGAAGTACTACCAAGGGGCCATGAGTCCATTAGTGGACCCCATACAAGTCCAACATGACACCCCAGCTCCCTCCACCTCCACAGGTGTACCGGCGGGGCCGCAGCGCCATGAGGAGCTGACAGCCCGTGTGCGTCAGTTCGTGAATGACAATGCCACTAACCACAATAACCCTAAGGTCAATGCCCAGGCTAGGCAGGAGTGGCGAGAAAACATTGCCTATCTGGGCAAGACAATTGCTGATAACACCACCTCCCTGGGCAGGATTTTTGCAGACAATACAAGCCGACTGTGTGAGGAGGTATCCGCCCTGCAGCAGGTCCTCAGCCGCATCACTGATGCTATGAGGCAGAACGTCCAGCACCCCAGATGGAGCAGGCGGCCATACCATCGTCCTCCAGCTCAACCCAGACCAGCCCACTCCGCAGGTCGTCGCGCACCCTGCGCCGGCCGGACATGCTGCCACCTGGTCCAGGGAGTGCAAAAAAGTAGACTGGCCAGCCTGATGAAGGCATTAGACACTTGTTGGGACATGTGTGGGGGAGTTGTAGGGGGAGGGGGAGGGGGGTGAGTGGGGGAGTTGTAGGGGCTGGGGGGGAGGGTGTGTGGGGGAGTTGTGGGGGGAGGTGGAGGGGGAGAGGTGTGAGGGGGAGTTGTGTGGGGAGAGGGAGGGCGGTGAGGGTGGTGGAGGGTTAGTGCACTTACGTTTACATTGTATATTTCAATACACCCTTTGTGTTAAAAGAAAAACTTGAGTGGATATTCAGCATTGCGAATGTGTCATTTATTCATGTACAGTGCATAGTGTACATGTACCCCCACACCCAGTGCCCTCTGTCCAACTATCATGTCACCCTCTGCAGCCATGTGTGTCAGAAATATTGTGCAATCACTGACTGACGCACAGCACGTCCCTCCTGTACATCGGCACCGCGATGATGGCCAGCCACTTCTTCTTCATCCCCTTCATCATCACCAGGTGGTTGTAGTTCAATGTCAGGGGGCAGGGGCACGTTGCGTTGGATACACATGTTGTGCAGCATGACACATGCCATGATGATCTTGACCACCTTCTCATGCCTATAGAGGAGTGCCCCACCCGACGGGCTTAGGCAGCGAAACCATGCCTTCAATATGCCAAAGGTCTGCTCAATGACCACACAAGTACGGGTAGGGGATCGATAGTAGTCCTCCTCGTGCCTGTTCTGTGGGTTATCGGAGAGGGCTGAGGAGCCACGGCATCAAGGGATAGCCACTGTCACCTGCATGGGATGCAAAAAAAGATATATGTCAGTCAATTGATAATGGACAGCTGTACTAGTCACACATGCTGGCAGATTATCGTTGGTCACATGCAGATGTCCCTGGTTGTATGCATGCCATTTTTAGGCCCTCAATGTGTCCTGTGCCATGGAATAATGGTGTGGGTTGCATATTCAAGATGATACACTGTGTGCTCTGCCGTCTTGTGGCTCATGCATTGTGTACGCATACAGCTGTGTCCGTGTCAATTTAGTGATTTGTTGTGTTCTGTAGGATTTTCTGATTGGGAGCATTGGCAGTAGGCTCTGCAATATTAGGCATTCAGCGCAGACTTTTCCCATGGTGACATGCAGCATTCCTGTGGTTGTGGTGTCCCTGTGACAGACAGTGGATTCCCTTGGTGGTTCAGTCCTATGCTGTCCCATGGATGCTTGTCCTGTGTGGTGATTTGCTGGAGACAGCAACATAGTGCATATACACTGCATGTTGCTGGATGGTGTTACTGAGGGCGAGGTCCGCTGATGAGTGGTGCACTTGTTGTGGGATGTGGGGTGGTTTACTGTTAGTCATGTTGTGATAGGTGTCGACCTTACTTCATTCCTATGGGATTTGGGTGTCATGTTCTGTTTGGAATACTTTGGGCACAGTGTTTAGCGATGTGCACATTGTGCTGTCACATAAACATTAACACCATGGTGGTGTGTGCATCTCTCCCCCCATTTCACTGCAATGTGCCTATCATACAACTTACCAAGCAGCCAGGCACGTCGCACAGCATGTCACTCTGAGAAGCGTGGTAGCGTGGAGTTCCGCAGGACCATTGAGTCATGAGTTGATTCGGGATATCGGGCACAACAATGTGTGATGATCTTGCTGCCGTCGCATACCATCTGCACTTTGATGGAGTGGTATTGCTTGCGGATGCGGTACACCAGCTCCATGGCATGCGGGACCACCAACTCCACGTGGGTGCAGTCGAGGGCACCTATACAATTTGGCATGCCTGCCAGTTCATTAAAGCCATCTTTCTTTTCAAAATTCTCCTGGGGAGTCCGTGGTAGGGATATGTAGTCCATTGTGTGCTTCAGAACGGCATCCAGCACTTGCTTCAGAATGCGAGAAAATAAGGGTTGTGATATGCCATGCATGTACCCCACTGTGTGCTGGTAGGTGCCTGTGGAAAGGAAGTGGAGCCAGACACTACCTTTAGTAGAGGGAGGATGGCGGTGCGTATTTCAATGAGGCTGACAATGTCGCTGTGTATCCTGTCCACGATGGTGGTGATGGTGTCCCGGCCGGTCCAGACGGTAAAGGGTGTGGTTCTGCTCTGGGGTTGGGTTGAAAGGACTGGCTCTGATGTGAGGGATTGGGGGATGCCTGCGTGGTTATGCTGGCTGCACTGGTGGGGCATGCTAGGCCTGTCGCACCCTCCTTCTCCTGCTGCGTCTCCTCTGTGGTGCCTGCTGTTGCTGTTGTTGCTGGTGTTGCAATGCAAGCATGTCCCCCAGCTCAAGTATTGATACTACTATTAGAATTATCTTGGTGTGGGAAGGGGTGTGGTGTGTGGGTGTGCTCATTGTGTACAGGCCCAGACTCCATTGCCTCCATCTGTGCTGATAGTGTGTACCTGTGGCAGTTGGGAACACTGCACATAGCATTTTACGGTTGGTTCTCAATGCCGGTATTTACGGCATGCCGGTATCCACTATTTGTGCCTTCATGATGCCGGTATTTGCTTGTCCGCCTGACTTGTAATTTACTCCCTTTAGCGGCATGCCACTATTGCCGGTATTATGGGCCGCGTGCCGTTATTTACGGTGCCACTAATAGCGGGTTGGCAGGTTGGAATAGCCCGGAGCGGTAAGCGATGCCGGTAATCCTTTACCAGCATCGTTTTTCCCTTACCTCCAACCTCGGAATGACCCCCTAAGTCTCAGGAGTGGTGAGGATGACTGAAGGACCTCAATGAGCACACAGCCAAGGACACTTACAAATTACTCCAGACAGGTGTTATATTAAAAATATAGACACATTTATTACAAGGCCTTTGTAACACAGACTATAGCAAAGAATCACAGTAACACTAAGTAAACCAATACATCACACTCAATACAATATATATACAAGACCAGGTGGGTCTAAAGGGGTGACTGCACAAAATATTTTGACCACCTAGAGGGGACGAAAAAACAGGCAGTGCAGTTAATCTTTAGACCCAATTCAACATCAATTATTCACCTAACTAAGAGGTAGTCCAAGCCCTAAGAAGTGTGGAGCCTTGTGCTCAATAGTACATGTGCGCCAATACACACGGTTGTTCCAATGGACAAAGCAGGGTCTCTTTAGGGGTCTCTAGCAGCTCGGGCAGGTGGATAAGGTGATGACGAATACATTCCCACTATTCAAGAAGGACCTACACTTGAAGGCAGAGGCAGTTCAAGAGTTCGTGATGGAGTCGCTATTTCGCAATAGCAGTCGACAGGAGAGGGGCTCCCAGGGGCCTCTCGTGCGTAAAGGTGGGCTCTGGCACTACGGGCCACCGGTTGGGGTAATGATTACTCACCGGTCCCTGAGGCAAGGAGACCCAAACTTCAGCAGGTTAGTCCAATTCAGTTGCCGGTTCGACGGCGGCAAAAAGGACGTCTCGGCACCTTTTAGTTCCTGAGATCCAGTGAGGATTCCCAAACGGGACAGTGGCGATTTCTCCGCTCCGGGGGGATGAATCGCCCCAGTTTCACTGCAGCAGGCTTCAGGTGCAAGAGGGTCACAAATGCAGCGGACTTGCAAAGGACGTCGCTGCAGCAGGGCAACAGGGTAACCATGTTTACTCCGGTCCGGACGCACTCGTCTCACTTCTGACCTGGGAATGTCAAGTGTACGAAATTCGGTGTGAGGGTGCCGTGGACACAGAGCTAGCAGTATACCAAGTTTCGAAGGCCTCCTCGAAACGATGGCAGAGACAGAGTAAAGATCCTGCGTAAGCTGGTAAGCCCACTGGTTGGCCCAGGGACACTTTTGAGAAAGCTTACTTACAGGTTTTGGTGAAGGTGGCGAAAATAGTTGGTCCCACTATTCCAATGGGTCGAAGCGTCTTCGCAGACCTTCTAGGACGACCAGATGCAGCGGGGTCCCACGAGACGACAGCGTGCTCAGGGTGCCAAACCTTCCAGTTGGTCACCAGCGGTTCCTCGACTTAGGGCCTCATTACACGGTAGGCGGTGAGCCATGGCGCTATTAGCGCCATGGCTCATGCCAGTAAAATACCGGCACCGCCTTGGTGGAAAGGGGATTTACCGCCCCATTCCAAGGTTGGAGGGGGGGTAAATCCCCCTTCCGCCATTGCCCTTCCCCATTCCCATTTCTGCCCCATAGGGCTCTATGGGAATGGGGAAGGCGCTAATTACGGCACCGCAATTTTGCGGTGCCGTAATTAGCTCTGAGGTCCCTTAGCGGGTTGGTTTTTAACGCCTGCAAAAAGCAGGCGTTAAAGCTCCAACCCTCTAAGGGACCTCGTAGTAAGGCGGCAGGGATTTACCGGTACCGGTATTTTACCGGTACCGGTAAATCCCTACCGCCATCCGTGTAATGAGGCCCTTCATAGTTGCAGGATACTTGGATCCTATCCCTTTGTTCAGTGAGAACTCAGGAGATCAACATGGTAGTGGTGTTTCCAGCCTCCTCTTATCCAAAGTTGCCTTTGCGCCAAAACGGAGAGGACCCAATGGGAGATCTGCTCACAAACACTCACTCCATAAGTGGACCAATCACAGACCACAGTGGTCTCAGGCATTCAGGACACTCCAGACTCTCTGGCACCCAGGATGTGTATTGCGACCAGACATCCCAGCCCACATCCTGGAGGCACACACACAAGGTATGCAGCAGCCCGCAAAAGTACTGGGATTCGCGGGAAAATGCATGACCAAATAAGGACTGGCCCGGGTCGACTCGACCTGGGGAAGGTGAAGGGGCAAGATGGCCAAAGGACAGGACAAAGAACCTCGTGGCATGGCCATATTGGAGCCAGGCCACCTATTTGTGCCAAACGCGGTTAACATGTCAGGAAAGGATTAAAAATAATGCGAAACGATAGCTACCACACGTCCTGTCCATGACACATCTGCACAGTTCATAAAAAGTCCAGCGAGAGTTTCTAGGGCTTTTGGAGATGATTATAGACCCAAGTGTGTTGTGTGGTAAAATACATGGCACACTTGTTACATGTTGCACAAAAGTTGCAACAGGAGGAAAGGACTAAGGGAAACAAAGTCTCTCAGTACTGACTGTCTTAAGGGCATGTCAGATTCCCCATAAAATGTGAGGGAAAGCCCAGAGGAGTGCAGCTGAAGGCTGTGCTTCTCTGGCAAAGTCAGTCAGGTATGTCTAAACAGCAGCAAAAAGTTTGGGGGTTGACACATTGAGGGAAAATTACATACACCTATGAAATCTTTCCCTAACATATACCAATGTCATACTCAAGAGGGGGCAGATGCTGCCAAGGGACACAAGATCCACGATGCAGAGATGCACAGGGCCCTCTGCTGTGGAAAAAATCTATTTCCGAAGCAGCTAAGGCTGGATGGAATTTAACAATGATGAGGAATACGTGTGAGGAGGACACAATCCATTCGAAAGTCCAATTTTAAATTACCCAAAGGGATGAGAGAACAAACATCTCTGTGGTACACATTGAGGAACAGCATCATCTCTTTTAAATTAAGTGAACAGAGCTATTGTATTATATGCATACACTTTAACAGTCAGGGACGGCTAAGCAACCATAGAAAAACAATCTAGTATTCAACTCCACCATTACATATGTAACGTGTCTTAACACACAAGAACGGTTTTGGAGCGCATACATGTGCACATTTTTGGATGTCCAATTTAATCCATCCTTCTGACCAAACAGAAGGACATAGGAGGAATCCATTCCGAGCGACTGAAGCAGCTCGGGGAAGCGAGACGAGCATTAGATGAAATAGCAGCTTGCGACTTGGCAAGCCTGTACACTAGTCCTTTTGAGCCTTCTACGCACCATTCTTGGGCTCTAATGTCACGGAAGGGCTGCCAGTTCCTGAGCGAGGGATCACAGCAATTGATACCGCTATATAACTCGATGCTCCTAAAGATGATGGCCCCAACCAACTAGTCATTGAAACCGGATGACCCCTTTCTGTTTCGATATCCTCAAAGGAATAGGGATACCATTTATACAAAACCGATTCCACCCAAGTGGCTGGTATAGTGAGCAACTCACACACTGCTCCTCGGTTGTGACTGATAAGTCTTTAGTCAATAGATAGCTCCCATCACGCATTTACTGAATATATTGCATTATGGGTTAATAAAAGGATGTTATAACATTTGCAATTCCCATTTGGAATGTACAGAATGTGACTAGATGAGAGAACAAGATGTAATCCCCCTCTTGGTGTGGGCTATCAGACATGTTTTTTAATTATATACACCACAAAAACGCAGGTTGTGTTTGTAGGGCTAGTTCCTTCTCTCTTTCCTTTTGGATAGGCGGCACACCATTGTCGTTCTATAGGGTGCTTCTATCTAGGGACAGCGTTAGTGATTCTGCAGATTAAATCCGACATCCAAAAATATGTGTACTTGTGTGCGCTCCAAACCCGTTCTTGTGTGTTAAGAGATGTATTCTAAGTATTCCATTTATTTTGCAAAATTCAAAATTTCATAAAAGCAAGTTAACATTGCAAAATCGGATAAAAAGACAAAACATCAGGGAATAAAAAATAACATTACTCTGAAGTAAGAAAGGATTCTCAATGACAGCATAAACAGCATGAGCTACATTCTTATCTGTCAGGAAGAGCAGGACCCTCATAGAAGCACTTACAGTCCTTAAGCTGCATGCTCTGAATATTGGTAGAAGGAATCTCTTCCTTAAATCTTTTAATATTGGTGGGTTGGGGGGACAAATACATCTATTAAATCATCCTCTGAACTAGCATCTCAGTCGCATGCTGACACATACAAATATTTCTTTAGGTTCCATCTGTGAGGTACAGAAGCCAATTGATGACGATTCAGCCTTAAATTAAATAAGATGCCCACCCCTCTTGCATGGTTCTAGAAGCTAATTACAATACTTATCCATGCAATGACACAAATCGTGATCAAAGTAATGTTGCACAGAGTGCTGAACTATGTGCTTAACTAAAGAACGGACCCCAAACAGAAGGATTCAATTAAGAAATATCCAATAATACTAAATCGCCACCTCTGGCTTTACCGCTTGCTGAATGTTGCAGGGCTTGATAGCCTTCAGCGCTTCATTCAGTGCTAGTTCTTTCAATGCAATCTAGCAACTAGAGATCAAATTATTAGCGACTTGACTGAGGGATTATCGAACACAGTGAAATAATTCCCCCAGTCAGGTTCATATAGATAATTTGAATCATTTGATTGCTAATGGTTCAAACCAGGGGATACAATATTCCAACATCCGCTTTTATTTATTTACTGCAAGCTCAAACTTCTGCCAAGCCAGATGTTGCCAACTCTTTTTTGCTTTGCTTTTAGATCTTTTGTAATTATTCCTGGGCTTCCTCATCATAGAGCTTTCCTTAGTTAAATTCTTCAAAGCTCTTAGAACACTACCCCTCAAAATCCTAGTCTTCACTAAACCAACTGGTTGGGCAGATGGGAAGGTTTGAAAGATTACGACTTTTGGTCAAAAAGTTCTAGCAATCGATATGAGACTATCATATAACTCCACAATATGATTAACAGAAACATCAGAAGGCAGACTTCGATAGCCGGAAATTCAGCATAAATTAGTCTGTCTGACACATGATCTTTACCAAGCCCAACCCATTTTAAAAGCTGTAAAATAATATGAGGTGGGCTACAGGGCCTCCACTTGTTACATTCTGCCCTACCAGTTGGTACGTTTAAAAGCAAAATGATCGGGTCATGATCGCTCTCACAGCAGCTATCAACAAAAAAGCAACTCAATAGTGCCAGTCACACATGCGGGTCAAGAAATAGTCAATTACGGAAGTAGACCTACTGTTCTGAAATGTGAAGCATCCATGCCGGTCGGAGGGTTAATACCCATTTACAGTTCACAAGCCCAGTTTAAACAACTGAGGAAGCAGACACTTACCAGACCTGCTCATACCTTGATCTTTTAATACCGGTTTCAGTACCTTGTGAGCAAGATCTTCATCCTCTGCTAGGAAGCACTCCCCAGAACATTTGCCCCAACCTCAAATTAAAATCTCACCTTAGTGTAAAAGCTGAACAAGCATAATCCTCAATTGGCCAGCTTCCAAATATATATTTCCTGACCATCTCCAAAAGACCCATAAGATCTGGACACAGACCATAGCCATCAAAAGAATTATACAATTTTAAAAGGTGAAACGAACCATCAGTGTGAGGAATTCGACCATCCCCACAGGGAGAGTGCGCTCGCCTGGGCTTTTGATTTTTTAATAATGAAAATGAATGATGGGAACGCACCCATTTCATCTTCTTCCTGCACAAAACGCATAGTCACATGTACTTCCCCTGTCATATTCAGCTGCAATATGAAAACCACGGGTACATCAAAGCATTCTAAGAAGGGGGAAGGGACAGCTTCCTCCATCAATGAGCAGCCTGATTTAAATATCAAAGGCTCCATGGACCTGCATTCCCTTTGTCAAATCTGGCTGGTGGCAGTGCATACTGATGGGAGATAATTAAGGGAAGCCTGAAGGGGCTTGGTTGCCGGATAGACAACAGGAAAGGCGAGGCTAATTCCCCTTTGGTATGCAATGTGTCAACTTGAAGCTAGTTCCCACCTCTCTGTATGAAAGGCAGTGAAGAGCCTGTCTGGGTCCAGCATTACTGCAGATGTCCCTCCAGAGCAGACCTCTTTCAGAGGGGAGAAGTATGTGATTTGGGGGAGACAAGAAGTCTGCTCTCACCACATATTTCAAGGGAAACCTGCGCTTTAATCAAGAGTCACAGAGGACTCAGTTAACCAGAGAGACACTTTGATCTACAACGGACAGGAAGATGGGTGGGACTTAGGTATATGTTGTCACCCCTTGTCTGTCTGTCACAAGTGTTGGGAACCAGCGTATTATCCTCCAAATCTGATAAATCAATGTCCACCTCCCCTTTCTCCTCACCTGTCTCTTCCGGAACGGGGTTTCGTCTGGAGGTCTTGGTCTGGGGCTTCTTTTTCTTTGTGAAGAGGAACGGCCGTCCGCGGGAAGAAGCCACCCTGATCCCCTGATAAACAGGGAAGCAGCCGGCCCCCTTCCCGCAGAAACCAGAATGAGAGGAAAAAAGCAGCCGCTTAAAAAAACCTCTCTACGGATGTAGTTGGTACCAATGCTGAGCAGGAAGAGATGACTGTGATCCCGGGAATGCAGGAAAAACCGGAGCAGGATAATCAAGGTAAGTCTTTCTCGGTGCAGCAGTAGGCTGGAGAATCCGGTGAAGCTGATACTGAACAAGAAGCAGTGCGGGAGACCGGAGTGGAGAAACCGCCAAGAATCAGGAACGGGAGAAAGGAAGGAGAGGAGAGAAGTGGAGCGAAAGGATACCGCGATAGAGGTCGCGGTGAATGGCAACTGGAGTAAGGTAAGGAAAACAAAGTAGCACGGCAACAAGGCATAGGAAACAAAGTTGCAACGCACAGAGCCCAGGGGAGGGCGTGGTTAAATACAGGAACAAGAGAAAAAGACTAGACCGTCAAACCAGGAAGTGAAGAGAAAAAACACGGAACATTCTAATGGCGCCGCCAACGCCAAGCCTTCGATAACCGCCAGCGACCACCAAAAGACGGCGGCATGACACTGTCCTGTTGCAGAGCACTCTGGTCCTGACCTCATGCATACCAGAAGATTGTTGGTGGGGACCCAGGATTAGTTAATTAAGATATGCTTAGCCTGCACCAATCACTGGGGCCCATTTGGCTTTAAAGGAGGGCTGAACCCCTCTCTTAACAGATCATCCAACAACTTTGAAAGGAGTAAAAAGCACTAATTCATCCCCTAAACATCTCCTAGGGAACAGAGGGAGATACCGGACTCAGAGGACCCATCCAGCAACTCCAGAACCGGTACCCAGCCAGCACACAGTGTGCCCTGATAGGCTCTGCCAGCAAGCTTCCTAGGTGGGAAGTGCCGTAGAGTCTCTGGACAAGGTACAAGGCCATTGCCTGCAATCACTCTCTTGAGCTTTTGGCCGTCTGCCTTGAAAGAATGACACAAGCCTTGCGAAGAAGCTTGGAGGAGTGCCATACAAGCATCATCCAGCATCCATCTTTTAAGGACATTTTTGAGACAGTCGAGTCCTCGAACCGCATCCGGCTGCACCTCTGACTGTGGTCATGCTGTAGTCACAAGAGCCGTCTGAACTGCCTCGACCAGCATTCCAGATCCGCCAACCAGCAGAGACATTTCTTGGACCGAGCCGCTGCGCGGCCAGCCTGCAGACATCCGTCCAGCCTCGCCGCCTAGAACCTGCAGCTGTCTCCTGCCACTAACTCTGCCTCAAGGGCAGGGAAGCTACCTGGTACCGCCTTGATGCTGTCGAGCACCAAGAACTTCTTTAGCACCAGGTACATTGTGGTTCTGCCCCCCTGGTCCTTCTACGAAGCCCCCTAGAGACAGTTACGACCCTTTGCACCCTTGGTGCTGGAATTAAATAACCTTGAACAGTAAGATTGATTACTTTACCAACTCCCCTCCTGTCAGTATCCAGAGTGCATCCCTTTCCTTTGTGAAACTGTCTGTCCTCTGTGTTCCTTTTACAGGGTTGGTTGTATGTTGTAGTGTACTAGAACTCCTCTGTTGTAGTAATAATAAAGTAGATATTGTTTATACAACCTTGACTGCAAAGTCCATTTTATCATTGAATAATAATTGTATTTTCACTGTGTTGCAACTAACCAAAGATCCACAACCTTGCAGAGATAAGCCTTGAGTTCCGTCCATGCTACCAAAATTGGACAAGGAGATCTTATAATTCACTTGTATTACAATCTGTTAGGATACCTTCTGGTGTACTAGAGGTGTGGGGTTGATTGATGGTTTAGAAACCAATATTCATCCCTGGACCACTGGTGCCCCGGATGTTGATTCGTCACAATCAGTATCTGCTTTAATAAAAACAACCAAAAGGGTGTCAGTTGAACACAACCAGGAGCAATTACAAACCGCCAATTTGCCACAGGAATATGACAGCCCCCCTTTGTTTCTTCATCTACAACTTCTTTTTTTAAAGGAAAAAAAATACCAAGGCCATTGATTAGGACTGGTGAGATCAGCCACGTCTCTTGGAGCAAGACAATTTTAAACCCATATACATATATGAAAGACAGTCAGGGTCACTTAGTTGTCTATTTAAACCAGCAATGTTCCAAGAGACAATTGAAAGACAGTACTGGAAAGAATCAACAGAGTACGAGCCTGCCCTTAGAAAGAGTAACAAGTAGTTTTATAGACAGGATCTTTAGCTTGAGCAAAGAGCTTCATCAGAGGTGGCTTCAATAGTTGCCTCTCCATAGCGCCGAGATTTAAATCTAGGGTATTAGATATAGCATCATTGAATGGGGCCTTCAATCCCTCAGTGCGACTTCTTATAATATATGTCCCATTATTCAGGCACCAAGGAGCTTTGCTGAGGTACCAATGTTCATGAAGATGGCAGTGTGTGGCACCACTATCCAAATAGATTTCTATCCCAACATCAGTCAAGGTATCTCGCTTGTTCCAGAATAGATTCTGAATGCTGGGATCAGCAAATGAAATCCTAAGGCTGTAAGCCTCACAATACATGCAATGGGAAACAATGCGCATTAGGGCAAAAATATAATAAGCCTTGCCATTGATCCCAAGATTGTCTGCCAGAGACAGGGCCCTGCAACAGGCATTCTTGTTACCATGGAGGCACCCTTTAAAAAGTTATAGCACATTTATTTCCTCCAGCTATCCATCAGATCAGGCTTCGCTTGAACATACATTGGGAAATTGATGTTGGGCACCAATACATTGTCAGGGGAGAATTTGGGGAGGAGCTCTGGCCTCTGTGACTCAGCACGAATGGGCAAGGAGTGGACAGCAGGCTCCCCACTAGAAGGATATTGATGTGGCTTAAAGAGGATAATCATGTTTTGGCTCCTGTGAAGAACCTGAGGACGTCCTCACTTCCTTCTCCCCGATATCATTTGCTCGGGTGGCCAGGGAAGGGCCATTGCTTATGAATCCCGGGCCTGGGGGTGGAGATGTGAGAGAGGATCACGTGGGTAGAGGAGACTTGTGAAATGGAAGAGGGATGTCCTTGGGTGAGACACAGTCTTCCCCATTTCCATTCCATGATGACCCTTCAGTCCCAGTAGACTTTATGGGATATTATAGAACAAGCATAATAATGTAGACAGGCTTATACTTACAGACTCACCCAACCTAGCTTCCACCGAATGCAATGGGGTGGCCGGAGCTTCCCAACCGTGGCAACCAGACATTGGAAGATTCTACCACCTTCCTTAAGAGCTGAACCATCCTACTGGGTATTTATAAAAGCCTTAAAACGAGGCTGCTCAGCTAAATCGACCATGTGTATATCCTAACTCGTATGTGTATGTAACTGGTTTGTAAAGGCGTCCGCCTCAGTGCCCGAGCACGACCCTGGAAAATGCCATCAATGTATTGACACTAGGAAGAGCTTAAACAGGAGGATGTTTTCAGGCGAGGCGTGGCAGGGTATCCCCTTTATTTATTTTATTTATTGTATTTGGTTATACGCCCAAAACCCTAGGATATTTACATTCTTACATGTTTTTTAACAACTTTATTTAATTTTCAAGAGCATATATTATAGACATGTGTTCATAAGAAGATAATAAACAATAGCCTTGCCCTGTCTTCCCTTTTCCCCCCATTCCAAGTGTTAAGTTCCTTTTGCTCATACGTAATAATTGCCAACCCCCCCCCCAACCCCTCTCACATAACCCCCCAACATTTGGGTGAAGAATTGCACTTTTCAAGTTTTTGAGAGTTAAACAGGTTGAGTCGCTCTTCCAGCTCAAAGTTAGTTGGGATTATCAAATAACAGAAATTGTACGGATCGGCCTAGATTGGAAAAACATTTGTTCTTTGTCATCTGTAAATTCATGTAATGGCAATCAAGTGTTCAGATATTTTGAATAAAAACCATGGGTTATCGCCGTCACTTTTTCCATGGCCATTACTCCCCACAGTCTCACCCACCACATGGCTACCACTGGCCCTTGCTTAGTCTTCCATGCTTACGCCACAGTGATTCTGGCCGCGTTTAGCATGTGAGTGATAAGGGTAGCCGTGGACCCAGAATTCGCTTAGCATCCTTTGACTGCCTCTCCCAGTAAAACAACAAGCGGGTCAAAGGGAAGCTGCACCCCTGTTATCTCTTTGATTTGACTCAAGATCTCCTTCCAGTAGGTCTCTGCCCCTGGGCAGGACCACCACATGTGGATTAAATTTGGTTGCCCACAGTTTCTCCAGCAGGATGCGGGGTATTCCGGGTTAATGGAGTGCATGCGTTCGGGTGTCATGTACCATCGCAGACAAAGTTTGTAGGCCGCCTCCTTGATTGAAGCACATTTGGAGCTTTTGGTAGCTCTATGACATATGCAGCCCCAGGTTTTCCCGGAGATTGGTCTCCCCACATCCGCCTCCCATCTCTGCATATATGAGAGGTTCTCTTCCGGGTCCACCACCCCCATCAGTCGATACAGTTTGAATATCCCTTTGTCAGGCTGGCCCTCCTGTACCGTAAGCTCCAACCCTATCGGGTCCCTAGTTGCCCCCGCCCGGACCCTTGTGTTCGAAACCCAATGTCTGAGTTGGATATAGTGAAATCGCTCACGCTCCGATATATCAAACTTAGCCTTATAGTCTTCAAATGCTAAGGGTTCTCCCTCTGTATAAAAGTCTTTGAATAACAAGGTTTGTTCCTTACCCCCCCAATGTACCCAAAAATCGGCTTGCATCCCTGGGGTAAAGTCCGGGTTATAAGCAACCGGTGTGAGAGGTCCCCCCCACTTTCACCTTCCTACCCCTCAGTGCTTTGTCCCAGTACCATAGGGTGGCCTTACTTGATTCCATTAGTGTACCTCCTTTGCCTTTGTGTCGTGTGGCAAGGAAGCCTAGGTTCTCCAGGGGTGTCTTGGTTGCTTCACTTTCTAAGGCTGCCCATTGGTTTTGATCTTCCCCGGATGACCATTGTAGCATCGGTGCTATCTGTGCTGCCCATAAATACCTACAAAATTCTGGAACCCCCAGTCTCCTAGGGCTTGTGGTCTAAATAATACTTTTTTTTGTAACTCTCGGTTCTCCCCCCCGCCCCCGAGATAAAGGCCACCACCTCCTTCTGTAAGTTTTGGATAGCTGGGCCTGGGATGCGTATTGGGAGGGTGCCTACCACATACAGAAACTTAGGGAGCAGGGTCATTTTAACCGCTACTATCCGTGCCAGCCATGACAACTCCTGCATGTCCCAGCATTTTAGGTCCCTTGCCAATGTTTTCAGTAGGTCCGGGATATTGTCTCCGTATAGTCTGTCAAACTTGGGGGTCATTTGTATTCCAAGGTATTTTACCGACTTATGTTCCCATTTCAGAGGGTATCGGTTCTCCCATTCTATAATTTGTTCTGCCCTTTCAGTAATGTTAAGAGCCTTGGACTTGGGATAATTGATGTGAAATCCTGAGACCTTCGCAAATGCCTCTAGTAGGTCTATGGCCATCGGTAGTGAGTTTGCAGTGTCCTTCAGGAAGATGAGAACGTCATCCGCATAAAGAGCTACCCTCTGAGGTCCCCCGGCGCTTACTTCCACCCCCTGAATTCTCAGATCGTTACAGGCCCTCTGTGCGATCGGCTCCATAGCCATAGCAAAGATCAGAGGTGACAATGGGCACACCTGCCTCGTGCCCTTCTGGATAGGAATACTCTCTGTGAGCCGCCCATTGATCATTAATCGTGTGGATGGTTGTGCGAAGTTGGCCAGCACCATACGGGTGAAGGTCGGCCCACACCCAAATCTTTCCAGGGTTAGTTGCAGAAATCCCCAATGCAGGCTATTGAAAGCTCTGAAGGCATCCAGCGCTATTACCGAGAACCTCTGCCCCGTCCTTCGTCCCCAATCTATCGTGTCTATGGCCCTGCAAATATTGTCGTAGGTGTGCCGCCCCTTCACGAAGCCCGCCTGGTCTGGGTGGATTATCTCCGGGAGGGCAACTGCCAACCTCCCCATTTAATAGTGAGATAGGGCGATAACTCGCGCAGTTTAGTGGATCCCTATCTGGTTTCAATAATAGCACTGTAGTCGCTGGGCTCATATCTCCGGAGACTCGTCCCGTATCCCTAATGAATTAAACAGGTTTGTTAGGGGGCCCACTAAGGTGGCCCTAAATGTTTTGTAGTATGCATTGCTTAGCTCGTCTGGATCCGGGGATTTGTGCCCTTTTAATGCACCTATAGCCTCCGCTACTTCTTCCTCCGTTATGGGTGCATCTAACATTTGCCTGTCTGAGTCGTTAATTTGCGGCAAAGCCACCTGGTTCAGAAATGCTATCTGTGCCACCCTCTCCAGATCTTCCCCTTTCAGGTTATTGGTGTAGTATGAGAGTAAGGCCTCCTTTATTTCTTTCTCCCCTCTCACCAGGTCCCCATCCCCATTTTGAAGTTGGACTATACGATTCCGGAGCTTCTGTTGTCTTAATTTGGCTGCGAGAAATCGGTTGGCCTTGCCCCCATTTATATAATAAAATTGTTTAGTTTGCACAAGAAGACGTGCAGTTTTGCCGCTAGATGAGTTTCTAGGACCGCCCTGACCCTTTTTAATTCTCGCCATGCTTTCTGTGAGCCTCTATCTTTATATTGCGCCTCAGCCTTTGTTACTTTGGCCTCCATGTCCCGCCTCACCCTCTCACGACTCTTAATATAGTTCGATGTCTGCGCGATAAATTCACCCCTTACTACCGCTTTGCTGGCATCTCAAATGGTAGACCAGTCGACTCCCGGTGTCACATTTTCTTGAAAATAATTCTGTAAGGCCTGCTCTATGCCTTCTCTTATAGTTAGATCTCTCAGTACTATTTTGTTTAGACGCCCTGGTTTGTGGGACTGCTGCCGTGGGTAACTTGGTTCTAGCTTTAAGAGGACCGGGGCATGGTCCGATAGGCACCTCACTCCAATTTCTAGGCCCGTGACTTGTGGGACCAGCGTATCCGAGATGAGCACCATATCAATGCGGGAATGACCCTTGTGTACCGCTGAGTAGTGGGTATACACCGTCTCTTGTGGATGAAAGAATCACCATGTTTCTAATAGGTGTAATTCCCTTATAAATTTAGCTAGGGCCTGTCTAAGCGCGTGGTCACTAGGGGTGGCTGGGAGGGTTTTGTCCATTGCAGCGTCCATCATCCCGTTAAAGTCGCCCCCAATCAAAATCTGTCCCACCCCCATTGTTCAATTTTGGGCAGCAGACTTAATAAGAAGTGGTCTTGCTTTTCATTAGGGGCATACATCGAAATCAACGTGACCTGTTGACCCATCAGCTTCCACCCCAATATCAAATAGCGGCCTTCCGGGTCCTTCTTCATAAATTGTTTCTCAAAACCGATACCCTTTGCCAACAAGATGCCCACTCCCCGTTTTTTGGTCCCACTGGAGGCTAGATATTGCGCAGGGAAGGCCCTGTGCCGTAACCTGTGCTCATCTTCTGGGAGTAGGTGTGTTTCCTGCATCCATAATACCGAAGCTCGCATATCCCTCAGCCTATTTATCATGGATTTCTGTTTGATTGGGGAGTTAAGCCCCTGGACATTTAATGAAACAAATGTTAAATCAGTCATTATTGTACCTTGGCATCTTGCCCCACTCAATGCACTCTAACCCATTCACTCTTTTAGATATTGTACTTGTGCCGTGTATAGCTCCGCCCCAGAAAACATAACTCCCTCCCTCCCCCCCAACTCCCCAACTTGAACTTCCCCATAGAACTCTCACCGTGTTGTTACCACAATGATTCACTGGGACCATTATCCACCTGGGAAAATTGGGATTGGATCCGATCCTCCCCTCCTTTTTCCCACCCTCACCCCCCTTTTTCTTTTCCAATAGCCGTTAGAATTATTTCTTATATGCCCAACATTGCAGGAAGCTGCGCCCAAGAGTTGGACCTCCCCCCATCACTTTCGACCCTCTTAGATTGTAATGGCTTTTCCCAGCCTCCCGGGCAGTTGTTCAAGTGGGGTCTGTGGGTTTGGATTCCTCATTGCGTCCCCGAGGATGGGGCCGCCCCAGTCTCCATTGGTCTCTTCCATCTTCTTTCCCCCTATTTCGGGGTAAGGCTCCCTCCTTGTCGGTGATGTCGCCTCCTTCTTCCTCCTGCACAAGTTCGTCCATGTCTTCCTCCTTTGTGACAGTGAACCTCTGGCCTTTCCATTCAAAACGAAGGCATGTCGGATATCCCCATCGGTACCGCACATCCCTGGATCTCAGCCAGTCTGTGACAACCCTCAGCCGTTTTCTCCTAATGAGCGTTGTTTGGCCCAGGTCTTGAAATAGCTGAATTGGTGTAGATCGGAAGCTTATAGTTTCCTTCTTCCGAGCAGCCCGCATGATATCTTCCTTCAGTTGGAACAGATGTATCTGGGTTAGTACATCAGGAGTTAGGTTCTTATTGAGTTGATATGCGGAGTAGACCCTGTGCGTCCGGTCCAATATGATTTCCTTATTCTCTCACGCGCTCAGGATTTGTCGAAACAGGTCTGTCACATATTGTTGTAGATCAGAGTCCATTACCGACTTCGGGATTCCACGGATCCGAATGTTATTCCGCCTGGACCTGTTTTTGACATTCTCCCGTTTACTCTGGACGCGCTCCATTTGCTACTCAAGTTCATGCACTCTGTTAGCTAACATTTTGTGTTCATGGCCTTGTTCCGTTACCACTGTTTCAACCTCGTCGATCCACTTTTCTACCGCCAGGAGCCCTTTGTTAAGGTCGGAGATAAATTTGGCCAGGTCAGCTGCACTGTCTATTATGTCTTTTTTAAGCTCTTGTAACATTGCCAGCAAGTCTGATTTTCGGATAGGCGGGTCCTCAGAGTCTCCTGACCGCTCTGGGGGAGGATCGTGTTTCTGGGCCATTGCCTGCAGTTGATTACGTTTCTGATTTTCTGTGGTCTGCATCAGGGCCTTGATTTCTCTGGAGCCCTGACCTTTTGATTTTGTTGTTTGCTTGGACATATTGTTTAGTGTTTGATGTAGAGAAGTGTTCTTGCTTGCTGTCCCGGTTTAGATCTGTCGAGCCATGTCTTATGTTGTTTGCCAATATTGCCCCCTGGCCGGTCTTCACCCCTGTCCCCCACCAAAGGCAGCCCTTTTCCAGAGTTGTGTATGGCTCCTTATCGGTTTTGTTAACATGCCCGCTGTGTTTCGGGGTTTGTTCATCACCTTTACAGTGCAATCCCGGTGGGCCCACCCGGGTCCTTCACTCTGCCCCTTTTGAGGGCCTTTTGCCACTGTCTACCTTCTGGGTTGTTTGGCCTCTGGTGCTGTGCAGTGGGGCGGTGTGCTCCCTTCACCCTGTTGCAGCTCCCGCTACACGTTTCTACCCAGGTATGGCTACTTGAGGATTTTCCACCTGGCTCTCTTCTGCTTCAGACAATTGCCGCTTTTCCCCCAGATCCAATTACTAAGAGGCCACGATTCATTGCAATCCAGGTGGTAGCCCAGATATTACTGATTTTTGCTTCCCGTTCCTTTCACAGATGTGTTGCCTGCTGATACGCTCCAGAAGTCTTGTGGCGATGCCCTTCAGGTATCTTGAGGCAGCTCGAGTTCGGTACCGGCAGCCCTCCTCTGGGCGCATGCCAGTCTCTGTGTACTAATCAGTTGTATAGCCAAGATTCTACTTCCTTTTTCCCCACGGAGGCACGTTAAGGGGTGATAAATGCATGCCCCAGGCTGCGCAGCCGCCCAAACGCCACTGCATTCATCAGGCAGCAGCTAGTGCCTTGGGTCCCCGCCGGAGTGCAGGGCAGCTCTGGCCGATGTGCGTCCTGCTGGTGTCCGCGCCCCTCTTTGCCCGCACTGTGTCTCATGAGGCAATTGAACTCCGTGCCAGGATTGCGGGTGGCCTCTCGGTGCGTCCTGGGCAGTGCGGCTATTACTTTCTCCCGCGCTAGTCCCTGCCACCCCCCATCATCTCCTTACCCGCTCTCCCGTTGGGATCGCACCTCCGGACCTGACAGAAGGTAGATGGTGTGTGGGGTTTGGGGGATGGGAGGGATCTTTCACCACGGCACCTCTGCTACGGGTTCAGGGCCGCAGTCCTTCGTTCACGGTCATCAGCGGCTCAGGACCGGGTGTCCTCCACACGTTTAGGGATCCGCCCGGCTGATTTTTTCCTTTGTACGTGTCTTTATCCGAGGGCGGCGACCGCACTTGCAGATGCCACGGATGGTCTCGTAGTCTCAACCGCCATTTTGTCTGGGACCATTGGGCTCCCCACTTTTCGGCTTATTACTCCTCCATATGGGCTGCGCTGCTCGCCCAAGTTACACAGTCAGCTCCCACGCTCCCCCGACAGCCTCAGAGCTGTTCCTTTGGCCGATTCAATCTTTTTAGGGGGTTTTGGGGCCTCGGGAAGGGAAAGAAGTCTCGGAGCTCACCGAGGAGACATCCGATGGCATCCTCGGCTGGCCATGCCTCCCACATTCTTAATTGTCACAAGGATATTTAGATTCTTACATGTACATTCTTTCCCTTGTAATAGTAAACCTTACCCTCCCCTACCTTCTAAGGTTGTTGCCAATCATTTTCCCTTATTTCCCCTCAGTCATACCACTCTAGTACTAGGACGAGGAAGAGGCGACTAGGAGTTGTACACACCAACATGCAGTTACACCACTCTGGTACTGAGACAAGGAAGAAGCATGGTAACTATTGTGAGGGTCAGGCATGTCCAGAGAACACCAGTAATTGTGGTCAGGCAATTGGAATCAAGTGCTTGCACCTGCACCCTGTTAATAGATCACAGGTGCATAAAAGGTGGAGCCGCCTCCAAGGAAAGAGAGGCCAGCAGCAGAGACGCCAGGCTTCGAGGGATGGGCCTGAAAGTGGAGAATTCCTGCACCGGCTGGGGCTGCCGAGGAGGCTCCTGCCCCAGGAGAGACGGAAATGCTGGGTCCCGGCCAAGCCATGAGAGGGTCAAAACGGTCCAAGTCCCCTCTGCTTGGTGCTCACAGCTGGAGCTGTGGGGCACGGAGAAATCCCAAGTGCTGCAAGCCACCGATAGCATCTGCGAGTGACACTCCACACTTTCACTCAAAAAGCAAGTGAATGCCACTGCATCCACAACTGCCTACACCAACAAGCTGATCAATGCTTGCAAGTCATTCCTCTCGCCTAGTAGTTGCATTACCCTAGCCAGGGCACTAGTGCTGTCCAAAATTGACTACTGTAACACCCTCTTCGTAGGCACCTCTGAACGTAACTTCAACAAACTCCAGGTCCTCCAAAACAATGCCTTACGATCTGCATTGAGCATTCCCAGATGTACCCACATCACTAACTTCAGACAGGACGCCAACTGGCTCCCAGTGCGAGACAGAATCACCTTTCGATCACTTGTCATTACCCATAAATGCCTAACTAACTCTGCCCCCAAATACCTGGCAGTTAAATTTAACAAACACCAAACAGCTAGATCGACCAGAAACATGTATTCGCATTGTCTCACCATCCCCAAATTCAATCTAAAAAAAGCTGGTGGAGGAAGCTTCCCTGTTTTAGCTGCCAAACAGTGGAATGCCCTACCCCTCAACCTTAGATTCGAACCCTCGCTATGGACCTTTAGAGTCAAAGTTAAGAACTGGCTCTTTGGTAAGAGACGCTAACGTCTGACCATCTTGTATCTAAATACACTGCCTACTCAATTTTCACTGTATGTCTTGCTGTAA
Organism: Ambystoma mexicanum; assembly: GCF_040938575.1. Classification (NCBI taxonomy): domain Eukaryota; kingdom Metazoa; phylum Chordata; class Amphibia; order Caudata; family Ambystomatidae; genus Ambystoma; species Ambystoma mexicanum. The sequence goes on from NC_090931.1 coordinate 33,831,183, forward strand.
CACTAGCAACCTTTGTATTGTAGCACATTTTCTCAAACTAGCGACCGTCATGTAACTTTGATCAATCGCACTTACTGTTGTTGTGGTTTTTGTATATTCTGGTATATGCCTGTAACATTCGCTCTAAGTCTCTGGCGCCCAGTTACCTCAGGGTTCGGAGCGCGGTACAAATAAAGAAACTAAACTAAACCGGCAACCCACAGCGAGATTAGCAGGGAGCAAGCGCTGCTCGCAAAGCTCCAGGGAAGTGTGCACAGAGCTGAGAACGAGAGAGAGAATACCCTGAGGAGCCGCCGAGGACCGGTGAGTGAAGCAGAGGGAACACGCCTACCGCAGCGCTCCTGGGGCTACTACAGGGCATATGGTGATGCAGAATGAACTGAATTAAGTGTGCAAGTGTTGGTGAACCCAAAGTGAGAGGTTTTTGAACATTACGAATAAAAGCTCAAGTATAAGTCAAGCATTGTTGAATACCAAACAAAAGGAAAGCTTTAATAAGTGTAATGAAATGAAAGCATGTGGGAAACACTTAAAGATAAAGAATGAAACATTATGGATAAAGTGAAAAGCAAGTGATGAGTACATTTGAAGATTGCAAAAGCGAGGATGTGGAAGAGAGTGAGCACCACAGAGTGAGTTGTATGGAAGAACACATTGTGGCAAAGCCAAAAGACTGCAAACCAAGTCACAGGTGCAGTGAAAGAGAAACCTGTGTGGGCAAGAAGCCTAGAGTGATCGGTTGCTTGACCTGTAATGGGTGGACCGTGTGGTTTGACAACTGCGTCTAGACCGAGGATACCCTGTCTGGAAAAACCAAGTAAAGATTAAGAATGTCCCCTTGTTAATAAGATTGCTGAAATGAATGCGAAAGATAGCAATCTGTATCAACTGAACCTGAAGGATGATAACATTGCCCTGGAACTGGTTTTGAGGATTAAGAGACTCGAATTGAGTGTGAGTTTCCCTGGAACTGGTTTTGAGAATGAAGAGACTCGAATTCAGTGCGAGTTTACAAGTTGAAAGAGCAGACGTCTTAGGGAAGGGAAACCTAAGACATTGTGAACTGTGTTATTGCCTTGAGGGAAAGGAACACTGAAGCATTTCTGATAGCTGTGTTATCCTTTTGGGGAAGATAACCCCGAGATCTTTCTTGGAAACTGTTATTGTCTTGAGGAAAGAAACCCTGAGACCCTTTCATTCGGAACTGTGTTGTCGCCTTGGGAAAGGGATCCCCCAAGGCTCATTTTGGAACTGTGTTGTCGCCTTAGGTAAGGGAACTGTGAGGCGGGCATGGTATCAAGAGAGACACAGACTCAAAAGTATTTGTTTTAAAACCTTTATTTACTAAGATTCCTGGGTTGGTGGAATGCCTAACTGGCCCTAACTCTAAAGGGATGGGTCCCTTAACTGATGCTTCTAATGGCGGTCGTTGTCTAATAGTCCAAATCATTAATCTGTCTGTGTCTAAACCTATGCTTGTCCTCACGCTTTACAAAATGTGATAGGATGTATTTTTAAAAAGGAAAAATAGTGATTCAACAAAAATGGCAAAACCAGAGTTGGTTTCAAGTGGTCTTCTCAACAGGTGCAATTTGGTCAATGTCACAAAGATGTGCTCACTGTACAGGGCTGTTCGAAAGACCTTCTCCAAAGGACCCTTACAGTGAATTCCAATACCTTCAATGTCTCCGAGTTCCTTGGGGTTCCCTTCCACACGCTTCAACTTGTTGACTTCACTTTCTTCAATGGGCCTCTCAGGTTCCCTTCCCCAGCTCAGGACTCTTCCAGCTTTCAACACAAAACACAAACAGGGTCATACGAGTTTGGCAGTAACCCTTAAATGCGGCGGTAATGCCATTACTGCTGCATTTAAGGGTCCACCAAATCAGGGGTTTGGCAGGATTTACCCCCAGCTCTCAGCTGGGCGTAAATCCACCACGAATTTGGCAATTTTCGGCACAATTACCGTGCAGTAATACCACTGACTGTAGTCGCGCCGAAAATGCCCCTTTGGGCCCAATGGGGAATTCCTGTTCCGCCAAACCCGTGATCCGGCACTAATAGCGCCAGGGGGTTTGGCGTTAACGCTATTAGCCCTGGCAGTATCGGGATACCGCCCAACTCGTGATGAGGCCCAAAGTCTACTTTTCTCAGCAGGCCTCTCACGGTTCCCTTCCCCAAGCTCAGGCCCATCTAGTTCCAAACACCAATTTATCTGTTCAGGATGCACCTTTTTCATATATATCCTTTGTTACATGCCATCCTCTCATGGGGTAGAATCAGAGACATTAAAAAATGCCAGGCTCTTCGCTTTTCCTCGGTGTGACCACTCTGGCCCTCTTGCCCCTCTCTTTGTTTTTAGTGTGCTCCTTTACCTTTCTCATGCACACTTGCACTGTCCTTTACTCCTTTTGTGCATCGTGCCTCTTGCACACTTCTACTTTACCATGCACCTCTGTGCTTATTTCTGTCTTTCTAGGTCACTCGCACCCTTTTTGCATTATTCTTTCCCTTCGTACCTCATGCACCTTTTCCACGGGCTTCTAGCCCCCTTTGCATTCACATTACTTCACTGTCAATTTAACTTTTTAAATTCTTTTTACTTTCTTTATTCTTGTACACAAGTGCACGTCTTTCTAGTTTCACAGTTATACTATACACCGTTACTTGTATAAAAGTCTCTGCACTCTTTGAAATCTTCCTGTTGGCTTCAATTGAACACTCCCACAAACGCAGTTCTCTTTCTTACGCATTTCCAGTGTTACATCGCACTCTTCACAACCCGGCTTTGCAATGCATTCAGACTCACCGGGCTGACTTCTGCGCTTCGGCTCCACTGGGCACTTCGTTCCGGGGTCAGGGTCCTCCATAACATCCATAGAACCTCCTGAAATATTTGTGGTAGTGGCACTCACAGGAAAAATAGAATCATGGGTTAACGAGTCACCACAAAATGACATTTCTACCAGTCTTGACTTGTGATTGGGTGCCTTTGGTTTCAGGGCCATAATAGGCTGTTACAGCAGATTAAAGTTGGTCACATAAGCATCTTTGCCGACGAAACCGTCAAATGTCACAGTTGTAGTTGATAAGCACTTCTGATTATGGCTACAAAGATCCCAACACAGTAACTGCTCATGTGTGAAAGAAACACTGCCCACCGGTTTGAGCTTTTACCTTGATTGCTCGACTTACTTCAGTAAGACCACTGTGACGAATCTGGACTATTGATCTTTGAGGCTAGGGAGGTGAGCCTGCTCAGCAAGAACCCCCCGTAAGGGTCTGGCAAAGTGGGACCTCTCTGGGAGTGACTCCCCTCTCAGGGATAAGGGCTCCCATTCCAGTAAGGAACTACCATTCCATAACACATTATCTTCTGACATGGGAATCAGACAGACAGTTAACCCAATCTCTTTTGTCTTCAGGTAATGCTGGATCCCGCCTGAATGCCAAAATCAAAGAAGAACGACACAGCCCTTTTGTTTGTGATGATGTACATAAATCCATGAGGCACCTTAAATGGAGGAGAAAAATATCCTACGCAGAGGCAAGCCTCTGTATGGAAAATGTCCTGGAGGAGCAGAGACATGCTAGACCGTGGAGCCAGTGGTAGCATGGAGAGCGAACGCATCACTCACAAGATGCCGAAAGGCTGGCGTACTGACCAGTGAAGAAGCCAAGATTGAGACGGTAAGGGGCCGCCTAAAGGGACCGTCACGCCTGATGGCGCGACCACACGGAAGCCGTGGTGCGCCTGGGGTTAATTAACCACTGCTGAGACCAGACTGCAGCGGAGAGCCCGGAAACCAGTGCTCTGCATAAGAAGTACATTAGCTGCTGAGCAGAGCAGTGGAAGGAAACCAAGTGCTTCTAAAGAGAACGCAGTTTAGAAGGACAAACAGAGACATTTGAAGCTGAGAAAGGCACAAGGGTTACGGAAGCCTGATCAGGCAGACACCTTACCCAAGTCAAATTGAAGCAAGCCTATAAGAGTTCAGGAGGGCTTCGGAGAGCCCTGAGAAACAGAGATGCTTTAATATTCAAGGACGGGAAATCCACAAGCGGTGTAGGAACCACGAAAACCTGAATGGGCAGACGCCTCACTGAGGCCAAGATAAAGTAAGTCTGTCAGAGGTCCAGAGGACTTTGGGAAGCCCAAGAACCATGAAATATAATGAACAGAACTGGAGTAAGTGAGAACCTGGAGGATTCCAGATCTTGGGTAAAAAAACTGAAAATTGGCCGTAACCAAATTGGAATTTGTGGAATTGTATTAGGAGAACCTTTTCTTCCTGGAGATAGAGAATTTTTAAGAATTGAGATTTGACATACAGAACCTGCAGAGAGGTTGTGAACTGTGTCTTGTGACATTGATGAACTTTTAAAAGCTATGGCAACAAGATCCAAGTGATAGGGCCAGGCAGAAGCCGAGGACAGAGGCTATTGCTCCAGACTCCTTTTGTTGGTATTTTTTCCTAAGTGGTAGGATCAGTTAGCTAATATGATTTGGACTAAGAACAATTTCTTTCTGTTATACGAATCTTCACGGGATCGTGGTTTACCTCTTTTTCCTGTAGACCGTGGAGCTGAGGTTGCCAGTCTGTCGAAGTCTTGATAGCCGATGAAAGAGTAACGCGAGGAATTAGCCCAATCCCCTCCTGACGGTATATGACAGGATGGCACTGAACCAACTCCCAACGCCACGGGTGGCACTTCTCAGGATTAGCGTGACGTCGGGACAGTGTTTCCACTGGCTGAGAAGGCTTGATGAGATCACCGAAGAAAACGGAGAGGAACTCAGGAACTTCCAAGGCAGTAAGGCACAGGTACCGGCAGGGCACAAGACAGGCAAAGGAAGGCAAACTGCAAGAAGAAGCAGTACTGACAGGGGTCCCCACTACTACTAGGAACCCAGACAAAACCTCCTCCACCCTGAACCAGGGACTGGCTAGTAACGAAGATAAGGGAAGAAAGGGTAGGAGGACCAGTAAGAAGGAGTAAAGAGTTGAGGCAGGACTGAGCAGGAAAGGTAGACCTGGAAATCTGGAGGACTGAAAACCTAGCACCAGGGCTCCAGCAGCGCATACACAGTAACAACCGCGTTGAGACGCGCTGTCCCTGTGTATGCGATGCCTATTTATGGTCCGGGGTCAAAACGAGGCTTGGAACGCATGTTCCGATGCTGCGCATGCGCGGGACGTCGCATACTGACGATCCGCGCATGCGCAGATCCTCGCAAGATGGCGGCGTCCACGGCGCCCATCCGAACCGCGGGTCGGCGTGAAGAGAGTCGCCACCGCGGGTACAACCTCCATGAAGGAGGAGACCGCTGTGGCCGTGGACCAGGGACCCAGGTAAGTGGCGCCGACGCCCGCGAGCGAGCGCGCGGCGTGACACCATACCCCCTCCCGGACAACCCCGGAGCACCGGGTTTCCAAGGAAAGCGGAGATAGAAATCCCGAACCAGGCGCGGTGCATGTACGAAGGAGCGCGGTTCCCAAGTGCGGTCACAAGCTGGATAACCCTTCCAGCTGACCAGGAACTGCAGAACACCGCGCCAAATTCGTGAATCACAAATCTCCTGCACCTCAAATTCAGGGACCCCCCGAACCAATAGCGGAGCAGGACGGGAACAGGTACGACCCATAACATCGGGCACATAGGGCTTTAAAAGGGAAACATGAAAGACAGGATGGATCCTCCAAGAGCGAGGCAAAGACAAACGAAAGGCAACAGAGGAAATACGCTCAGAGACGCGGAAGGGACCAAAAAAGCGGGGGGCTAGTTTCACAGGTAAGTTGCGTACTGGTAGATTCTTGGAGGATAGCCAAACCATGTCCCCAACATGAAGGACAGGCTCCGGGCTCCGTCTCTTGTCAGCCTGCTCCTTCATATGTGCTTGTGCCGCTGCCAAGGTACCGGCCGCCAGACGATGTTGATCGCGGATCAGGGACACCAGGGCATCTGCGGAAGGAACGGTGCTGGAACATGTTGGATGAACAGGCAGCAGGCGAGGATGAAGACCAGTAGAGCAATAAAAGGGGCTGAGTCCAGTAGCGGAATGAACAGCGTTGTTGTAAGCTGCTTCCGCGGTGTCCAACCATTCCGACCAGTTGTCTTGGGTAGCATTGGCATAACAACGTAGGTATTGCTCAAGGGTCTGATTGGTACGTTCTGTCTGTCCATTAGTCTGCGGATGATAGCCGGAACTCAGAGCTCGCTGAATGTCCAAATGTCGACACAGTTGACCCCAAAAGGAAGAGATGTATTGAGACCCCCGGTCTGACAAGATCTTCTCCGGAAGACCATGAAGGCGATACACCTCATGTAGAAAACATCGTGCCATCTGAGATGCAGTGGGTAGCTTAGGAAAGGGCAAGAAATGAGCCGTCTTGGTGAAACAATCCACCACCACCATTATACAGGTAAATCCACCGGACAAGGGCAGGTCAACGATGAAATCCGTGGCGATGGTATGCCAAGGGTATGGAGGCGTAGGCGTGGGTTTCAGAAGGCCAATAGGCCTTTTGCGAGGAATCTTGGTCTGGGCACATACAGGACAGGAGTCCACGTATTGCTTTACCAGTGTAGCCCATCCAGGCCACCAGTACTGTCGTGCAACCAGTTCTTGTGTTGTGCGGACTCCACGGTGACCGCAAACGACGGAATCATGGCAATTCTGTAGAATGATTTTCTGGAGTTCCAATGTGGGAACGTACAGACGATCCTTGAAGAACAACAAGCCATCACGTTCCTTAATGTCGGCACGTTGTAGTATCTGTGTTCTTGTGGGATCCGTACGTGTGGCCTCAACAAACTGTTGGAGCCGGGGAGTCAGCATCAATAGAAAATGTTTGGATGCAATCAAAGGTTCCGGTTCCTTGACACCTTCAACGTTGTTTTCCAAAGAACGAGACAAGGCATCAGCCTTCGTGTTCTGGGAACAAGGAATGTACGTGACAGTGAAATCAAATTGTGAAAAGAAAAAGGCCCAACGAGCATGACGGGAAGTTCTGCATTGCAAAGAGCGTAGGAACTGTAGATTGCGGTGATCAGTGCGAACCACCACCGAGTACCTCCCACCCAGCAAGTGATGTCTCCATTCCTCGAAGGCAGCTTTTATTGCCAGTAGTTCCTTTTCTATCACTGCATAGTTTCTCTCGCTCACTGACAATTTCCTTGAGTAGTATGCCACCGGGTGTTCTGTTCCTGTGACTGCATCTTGCTGTAGTAAGACCGCACCGATTGCGTAGTCAGAAGCGTCTGTCTCAACCACAAATGGTTTTTCTTCATCTGGATGTCTAAGAACAGGAGCCGACATGAAAGATTTCTTTAATTCCAGGAATGCCTCCTCGGCCCGCGTGTCCCAGATAAACGGCACCTTGGTACTGGTCAGGCGAGTTAGACTGTTGGCCAGTTTAGAAAAGCGTGGGATGAAACGCCGATAAAAGTTGGCAAAGCCCAAGAACCTTTGAAGCGACTTCACGCCATGTGGTGGTTTCCATTCTTGTATGGCTTGCAGTTTTGCGGGATCCATCTGTACTCCTGTGTTGCTGATCACATAACCCAGGAACTCCATGCTTTCCTTATGAAATTGACATTTTTCGATTTTGGCATACAGGCCGTTGTGTATTAACCTCTGGAGGACTTCCTGAACATGCACTACGTGTGCAGTACGAGAGTCAGAAAAAACCAATATGTCGTCAAGGTAAACCCAGACAGAAATCCCAATAAGGTCAGAAAAGACATGGTCCATGAACCGTTGAAAGACTGCCGGGGCATTGCAGAGTCCAAACGGCATCACCCTGTATTCGAAGTGACCAATAGGCGTTTTGAAGGCCGTCTTCCACTCATCTCCGTTCTTGATCCGCACCAAGTGATAGGCCCCTCTCAGATCCAGTTTGGTGAAAACCTGTGCTGATTTCAGAGATTCGATGATGTCCCGGATGAGTGGTAACGGGTACCTGTCTTTCCTTGTGATTTCGTTTAATTGACGGTAGTCGATACAAGGGCGCAAAGTGCCCTCTTTCTTCTTGACGAAGAATAACGGGAATCCCGCAGGGGATTTGGAGGGTATAATGTAGCCTTTGTTCAGGCAATCCGTAATGTACTCCTGTAGGATGCCTTTCTCGAGTTGAGTCAACGAATAAATCTTGCCGTGGGGAATGGTCGCACCAGGCAGAATGTCAATGGAACAATCAAAGTACCGATGAGGTGGTAATGGTATGTCTTCAGGCTTGGAGAACGCCTTGTGGTAGTCAGCATATTCATGAGGTACCGATTGAGTGGCACATAGACGAGTAGACACGTCAGCAGGATTGAGGGACTCCATAACTGCAGGAAAGGTTTCATGGATTACGCAATCACTAGGGCAACGTGTCGAAGTAAACATCAAAGAGCGAGCGGTCCAGTCGACCTGGGGATTGTGATACAACAACCATGGTAACCCCAGAACCACCGGAAAAGAGGGGGATTTGATGACGTCCAAGGAGATACGTTCGAGATGCCCTTCTACAGAGAGCCACAAGGGATCAGAGTGTTGGCAAACAGGACCTGAAGACAAAGTCGAACCATCGATCACCTCGACCACTGTAGGTCGTTCCTTATTATGTAAACGGATCCCCTTGGCAATCGCAAATGAGGCATCGATGTAGTTGCCGGATGCTCCGCAGTCCAAAAGGGCCCAGGTCTGCACACATTTTCCAAGCCAGGCAACACCGATTTTCAGGATCAACAAAGGTACTGAGTTCATGGGAGGAAGGACGGAATCAGAAGGGCGGCCCGTTGCTGCCTTCGCCTCAAACAACGGGCCTGTTAGTTTTCCTGTTTCTTCAGCGGGCGCAGCGGACAGGTGCCCAAAAAGTGGTCAGAACCACCACAATACAGGCACAAATTCTTCTGTCGTCTTCTTTTCTTTTCGGTCTCGGACAACGGACCACGGACGGCACCCAACTGCATGGGTTCTGGACCTACTTCAGTAGAAACAGCTGGTCCGGGGTTCTGTGCAAGAGGAATCGGTTGATACCTGGCAGACCTGCGGCGTTCACTCCGTCGTTCGGTCAACCTGTGGTCTATGCGTAAGACTTGTTCCACCAAAGCAGGCAATGTTTCTGGCTCAGGAATGTGCAGTAATTCGTCCTTGTACTCCTCTCGTAATCCCCGACGAAACAAGGTTTTTTGAGTAATTTCAGGCCATTGTGAATCAGTTGCTAATTGTCGAAACCGACTGATGTAGCGGATTATGTCATCTGACCCTTGCTTGATCTCCATTAATTGATTCTGAGCCATGGCTGCCAAATTGGGTGGTTTAAAGACGTCCAAAAAGGCTTTCTCAAAGGCAGTGAAATCACCCAACAGAGGACTGTTAGTAGAGACTAGAGGTGCTGCCCAGGCGAGTGCATTGCCGGTCAGATTGCCAAGGATGTACCCGATCTTGGCCTTGTCTTGAGCAAAATGAGTCGATCTGAACTGGAAATGGATCCGACAATGAGTACAGAACTCAGCCACTCGACGCGGATCACCATCATACTTCATCGGAGTCGTGTAAGCCATGGAGTTCTCTGGCGGTGTGACAGGTTGTGCGGGACTAGCCAAACACCGATCCAATGCCTGTCTGAGGGTGTTGTTCTCCTGGCGGAGAGTGGTCATTTCAAGACGCATGGCACGCATTTCTTCACGTAGTTCCTGTATGTCGTCCATGTCGGAACTGGGGTTAAGGCGTCTCAATCTGTTATACGAATCTTCACGGGATCGTGGTTTACCTCTTTTTCCTGTAGACCGTGGAGCTGAGGTTGCCAGTCTGTCGAAGTCTTGATAGCCGATGAAAGAGTAACGCGAGGAATTAGCCCAATCCCCTCCTGACGGTATATGACAGGATGGCACTGAACCAACTCCCAACGCCACGGGTGGCAATTCTCAGGATTAGCGTGACGTCGGGACAGTGTTTCCACTGGCTGAGAAGGCTTGATGAGATCACCGAAGAAAACGGAGAGGAACTCAGGAACTTCCAAGGCAGTAAGGCACAGGTACCGGCAGGGCACAAGACAGGCAAAGGAAGGCAAACTGCAAGAAGAAGCAGTACTGACAGGGGTCCCCACTACTACTAGGAACCCAGACAAAACCTCCTCCACCCTGAACCAGGGACTGGCTAGTAACGAAGATAAGGGAAGAAAGGGTAGGAGGACCAGTAAGAAGGAGTAAAGAGTTGAGGCAGGACTGAGCAGGAAAGGTAGACCTGGAAATCTGGAGGACTGAAAACCTAGCACCAGGGCTCCAGCAGCGCATACACAGTAACAACCGCGTTGAGACGCGCTGTCCCTGTGTATGCGATGCCTATTTATGGTCCGGGGTCAAAACGAGGCTTGGAACGCATGTTCCGATGCTGCGCATGCGCGGGACGTCGCATACTGACGATCCGCGCATGCGCAGATCCTCGCAAGATGGCGGCGTCCACGGCGCCCATCCGAACCGCGGGTCGGCGTGAAGAGAGTCGCCACCGCGGGTACAACCTCCATGAAGGAGGAGACCGCTGTGGCCGTGGACCAGGGACCCAGGTAAGTGGCGCCGACGCCCGCGAGCGAGCGCGCGGCGTGACACTTTCTGACTTTGACGAGCATCCTTACTTTCAGTTGGTTAGACAGGGCTCTTCCCTCATAGCAGTAGGGCTAGATAGGCATTTTATTTTTATTTAAATGAACATCCAATTAAAATGGTACATCTTAGTCCAAGTCCTCCTTCTGGTTTCCCACATATGGTGTCAGCAGTGGGATGTCTGCCAGCTCATATAAGCGGGAGACCCCTGCTGTGTCGGACGTGTCCGCATCAGAGTGGTATGGAGCAAAAGTAGGCTGTGACGCGGAACCATCCTTCCCAGAGGGCCATAGGTATGTGTGGGTGCGCACCTACACTGGGTGACGGCTAAAGGTGACCAGCGAACAGTCACAGGTGCTTGTGATTAGTTCCCAAGCAAATTTGGTTTGGCGTGTACAGGACTGGACAGGACTATGTGTGGGGCCGGGTGCGGCAGTGAAGTGTGAAGTGGTCACCTCCATATTGGTACAGGGCCATGGCAGTGACAAGGCAAGAAACTCCACTACCTCGGCAGTCAGCAGTACGCTGGAGAATTACAGCCTCTTGACTTGCTTGTGGGTTCAGAGGCATCAGATAAGTGCCTATGAGTTCAGAAATTATTGTGTGATGTAACACGAGTTCTTGGGTTTGTTTGTTGCTTATCTGCAGCCTTTGTTTGTTTTCAGTGCAGCAGAGTGTGGACATGGACAGACAGGATACGGGCAAACACGATTTAAATTGCTTCACAAGAACATTGCATGAACATAAGGACAATTGGGGAGCATGTGAAGCACAGAGTACGCTTATGCAGCTATGTTAGGTTGATTCATTTAGGGTTATGTACTAAGCCAGGAACGGAGTGTGTTTCTGGTACATGTGTTCAGGTTTCAGGATAAGAGTTCAGAAGCTGTGTCAGGGTGCATGTAAATGTTGGTGAATATAAGTATACATGGTCTCAGGTGAAGACTATCAGGGTGTCAGGAAGCAGTGAAGAGTTCAAGTATTGGAGAGAATCTTAGTATAAATATACTCCACTGCGTATTACAAGTGTACAGAGTAGAGTGTGTCTTTCCTTGCCTCCCCTTTGCCATCCACTACTGCTCCCTAAACCTCTTTCCGCTGTTCCCAATTCCTTGTGCCTATCCATAACCTCTTACCCCCCATTGGTTGCCTCAAGGTGGCCTGTGTATCTAAAGTGGGCCCTTTGTGCCAATCAAGGTGGGAGGGTCGTGTACATGCAGCTTTTGTGGTTAGGTTGAGATGAGAGTGTGGATCGCACACCTGACATGCTGTTTGGGAAGCTGAGAGAGAAAGCTAAAGCTCCTTCTCTGGCCACTCCCCAGTCCATTGGGTTTGCTATATAGTACAGAGAACATTTCCATCCCACCAAATGAAAGACACCCAATACCATTAGGTCTAAGCCGGTCTACTCCACCAGGAACCTACATCAGACTAGCAACCAAGTCTGGTCTTGCATGGCGAAATGCGTTAGAGGTTGCAGCGGATGTGGTAGATCCAGACTATTGAGGGGGAGGTGAAGGTGATCTTCCATAATCATGGGACTACAGCACATTTGGTTAAGGAGGGTGAGGCAGTAGCACTAGGGATCCTTGATAAAGCTCTCACACCAGTACCACAAGAGATGAACACCTTAGCCGAAACAGAAAGAGGGTCACTGGGGTTCAGGGAAGCCAACCTCATTAGAAAGGAAACAGGTAGAAGAGAAGCAAAGGACATTGCCCCATTGCCAGATCTTGCCTTTATCAAAAGGAATGATCCAGCCCTAACTGGGGCCTTTGGGTGGGTAACCTTGGAGGAACAAGGGCGTAGGCAAGCCGGTTCTTCCTTCTTTATCAAGAAAGTGTTACTCTACTGAGGGGATGTTCGGAAAGATGGTCTTACCAGAACACAACTAATAATCCCCCGCAGTCATCAGAGGAAAGTGTTGGAGCTGCCCCATTCTCATTTGACGGCTGTCCTTCAGGGAATAGGGAAAACCCAAAGCCAAGTAATACCACGTTTTTACTGGCACAGTAAAAACGCATATGTTGAAGAACTTAATTTCTACCTGTGAAATTTGTCAGAAGACCACAGCCACTCCAGTTCCCCAGGCCCAGTTACAACTTCTTCCCATCATCGAAGTATCCTTTTCCCACATAGTGATGGACATAGTGGGCTTGCTAGAAACATCTAAGCTGGGAAATGCATTCATACCCACGATTGGGGACTAGGCTACTCGATATCCTGAAGCATTTCCCCATAGGAACATTACGAGTCAACAGATACTGAAACATCTACTGCCCTTCCTTTCAAAAGTTGGATTTCCAAAGGAAATCCTCACAGATCAAGGTACTACTTTTAAGTAAAAAATCATGCTGGACGTAAAAGAAATACTGCACCTCCGTACCCCTGTGTATCATCCACAGACAGATGCCTTGTTGAAAGGTTTAACCAAGCCATACAAATAATACTCTACAAGCTGATCGAGGCAGATGGTAGAAATTGGGATGCTAGGATTCCCTGTGCTCTCTTTGCCATTAGGAAATGTGATGAATATATAGTTGTCATCACTGCATCTCAAGTCAAAGTATCTTCCCATATTGCTAGGGAGAGGCAGCCGCTACCTGATCCTGACCTGTGGGGTGGCTATCTGAGGGACGACCATGGGGGAGGGACAACCCTCATAGGAGGGAGGTGGACTTGTTAGCTGGAACATGGTCTCCCCCTTTCCATTTGGGGTGTGTGTGATGCTGGAAATGCATTGGAGGGACAGGGCTTCCCTGTCCTTGTCCTGTAGTCCTTTTCCATTTGTGTTCTGTATTGTTTTCTGCCCAGGAATCCATGTGGGACTCCTGGTAGTGCAGCTCTTCCTGTTTTTGGTTTAGTGTACAGACCTATAGGATACCCTTATGGCACCCATGGGTGGGGGTGCAACCATGTGCCCCTAGTGTACATTTCTGGGCACCTGTGTGTGGCCCACAGAGCAGGGTATGGGCTGGCGGCAGCTCCATGCTGAATTTGACAGGTGCTCTGAGTATCCTCCGTTTTGGGAATACCCAGGCCCTGCCACTGGAATCAGTTGATTCCTGATAGGAAACAAGATGGCCCCTGTTTGTTGCCTCTTGCTTTCTATTGCCTGTTACCTTGTTTTCCCAAAGTCCTGGGAAGCCCTGACTCTTTCCCTTGCCCCTGACTGGCTGTTGGGTGGAGGTTCCATATATGGTGTTGTTGTGAAGTCCAGGCCAGACTGGCTGGAGCCTTCCCAGTGACTGTATGTTGTGGGTACACCCTGTGGGTGGGACCTGGGTGAATGGAGTGTGTGACAAATATGCACTTCTTGTTGTGGATGTCTAGTTTCTGGTGTCTGACACAATGGGCCTCATTACGAGTTTGGAGGCAGCCATGGAGCTACTAGCTCCATGGCTGCCTCCAAACCGGGCTCCAGACATTTTACCAGACGTCTGATCCGGGTCCCGCAAAGGGAACCTCGTAATCGACCCTGACGGAATGAAGAGGGCCGGTCCCGTACCGGCCCCCTTCATTCCGTCAGCACCAGGGTCGTATGGTTCTTGAAATAAGATTTGTTTCAAACCTTGAAAGCTTTGTTGGTCTTCTTTTCCCCAGACAAGCTTTTGAGGGTTATGGTTATTTAGCTTGTCTGTACTATTGACAGCCATGGTGGAATAATTGGGTATAAAACTTCAGGAGTAGCCTGTCAATTCTAGAAAAGCTTGATGGTGTCTCTTCTCTTAACATTTTACGCATGAGGCTTAATCAGTTCATTTCCCCAGACGTAGCCCAGAATCTTTACAGCGACCTGGGCAAGATGGGGTTTCTTCAGGTTTGCAATTAAGCCTGCTGTCCTGAGGACTCTTGCGACCACATAGAGATGGTGCATGTATTCAGGCCAGGTCTTACTGTGTATGTTAATGTTGCCCAAGTAGGCTCCAGAAAAGCTAGAGTAGGGTCTTAGAATTTTCTCCATTCATCACTGGAATGTGGCAGGAGCACTGTGCAAACCAAAGGGGACTACTTTGAAATTGAAAGGGCCTCATTATGACCCTTGTGGTCCAGGTATGAAGGGTGCCGGTACGGGACCGGCACCCTTCATTACGGGAGCGCTGATTACGAGGTTCTCTTTGCGGGACTCGGAACAGACGTCTGGTAAACCCAGACGTCCTTTCCGGTTCCCGCAAGGGTAAGAGGGAGGTAATAACGGGCCATTTGTAATATGCCCGTTATTACCTCCCTCCCCATTCCCATTGAGCCCTATAGGGGATCAAATGGGAATGGGGAATGGTTCCTTCAAGGAGGAATTACCGAGTCTTTCAACCGGACATCTGCAGCTCTTTTGCAGAGTTCTAATATAAAGTTCGAAAAGGTGAAAAAAGAAATAAATAATGAAAGTTCCACAATCCTCATGAGATGTTTCCCTTTCTCCTGAGTTTCTCAGGCTCATTAAAATCCAGTTCAAAGGGTATGGTTCTTCCCTTGATCTCTTTCTCACGTTCACAATGGCAAGAAGTTATTCCTCTTTTCTTGGCTCCTAGACACAGTTCACAAGTTTCCAATCATTAGGGGATTGCTCCTCTTCCCCTAGTCACAACATGCTTGTTTCAAGTCCAGGGGAAATTACTCCCTTCCCCTGGATTTCACACACACTTTATTTCCTCAGTTTACATGCAACTTCTTGGTAAGCATGAGAGTGAGTCCCAGGCCTTCCTCTCTCGGTGTGGCGCACACTCCTTGTTTACTTCCAAAACACTTGTGTTCATACAACTGGGTGCAGGTCCAAGACTTATAATCAGTTCACCTGGTGTTCTCTCCTACCAGGACTTTATTTTGCTCACTTGTACTTGGGTACAGGTCCCAGACTCGCAATCAGGTTGCCTGGCATACTCTCCTGCCAGGACTTTCTCAATTGTTCAGAGTGCCACACTTTTCTTCATTCAACCATGTGGTACTTGACCTTCTTTCAGCTGCTTCACTTAGTAATTGACTTGGTGTCCCAGCTGCCCTGCTCAGTTTTACCCAGTTCATATATCTGTCCTGCAACGGTGTGAGATATATGCTACAAAGCGCCCCAGTGTCCCATCTCCCCTCTCTGAGCTCATCAGTCTATCCTGGCTGCTTCAGCGTTCCCCACAAACTGTGATTCATCGCTCGCTTCCTCCTTTTGCTAGCGTCCCCTCAGCTCTCCTGTAGCTGCAATGCCTCAGCCTTCGTTCGGCAGCTTCCTCTGCTCTTGGCCTCTACGTGGTACACCTCCGACTTCTGAGCCTCTCGTGACAGTGCCTGTAGGAGCTCTCTAGGTCCCTGCTGCAACTTGCTTCCTCTCGGTTTTCACAACCGGCATCGGAAGTAGTGATTCTCCATGTTTGTTGATGCTTGATGTTTTTAAATGTTCCGGCACCTATCGGATCCATCCAACAACTAGAGCGCGTCTCTGGTTTTGTGGCTTTAGCGCTCTGCATAACTCTATTGCTCTTCGTCGTCTCAGTCCTTCTATTACACATGTATGAAAGACCCTTGTTGTCAGTGCGGATTGTAGGTTCTAGTTCTACATTACAATAGGCTATACAGGATTAGGTGTTCAAGGGGTTGGTGTCATACTGTAAAGACTGGAGGGGGGTGTCTGTACTCCTGCTCTCTATATGGTAGAGGAGAGGCACAGAGGACCCCAGCCAAGATTCTCTTTTTTGGTAGCAATGGACGAGCAATCAAGGACTAGCTTCTCAGGAGGTGATGCAGGCTGAGTCTTAAGTACGGAGTAGTCCCCAAGCACTCACAAAGGAATGTCCACACACTGGCCCTCATTACAACACCGGTGGTAACCAATGGCGCTATTAGCACCATGGTTGCTGCCGGTATAGTAACGAGTCCGCCATGGTGCAATGGGGAATTACCACCCCATTCCAAGGTTGGCGGGGCGGTAATTCCCCATGCACCATTGGCCCTTCCCCATTCCCATTGTTGCCCCATAGGGCTCAATGGGAATGGGGAAGGCGGTAATTACGGTACCGCAATTTGTGGTACCGTAATTACCTTCAACGTCCCTTTGCGGGTCTCTACTTTAACGGCTGGTCCAGACCAGCTGATAAGGTCGTGAGCCACAAAGGGACCTTGCAATTAGGCACTAAGGGGTTAACGGCGCCACAGCCTTTTACGGTGCCGTTAACCTCTTAGCGCCAGGGTCGTAATGAGGCCCACTGTATTAGTTAAAACACTGGGCATCATTACACGCAAGGCGGTAATGGTTAACGGCCACCGTTAATGGTAACGGTGACCGTTAACCAGTACCGCCTTACTACGAGGTCCCTTAGCGGGTTGGTGCTTTAACGCCTGCTTTTTGCAGGCGTTAAAAACCAACCCGCTAAGGGACCTCGGAGCTAATTACGGCACCGCAAAATTGCGGTGCCGTAATTAGCGCCTTCCCCATTCCCATAGAGCCCTATGGGGCAGAAATGGTAATGGGGAAGGGCAATGGCGGAAGGGGGATTTACCGCCCCACCAACCTTGGAATGGGGCGGGTAATCCCCTTTCTGCCAAGGCGGTGCCGGTATTTTACCGGCATGAGCCATGGCGCTAACAGCGCCATGGCTCACCGCCTTCCGTGTAGTGAGGCCCACTGTCTTTATATAATTAAGGTTGAAGGTTATATACACAATAACAATAACTCACTTTGTGCTCATTAAATCTACAATGACAAATATATACAGTTCTAAGTGGTACCACAATTATTATCAGATTTCATTAAAGTGCATCAACTGTACACTGGTTAAATGTCACACAAATCACTTAATAAAGGTAACCAACAATAGACATAGGAGGAAAGCAGTTGGTTAGAATACTGGCCCCTACCACTGGACACAGTCCTGTGTGGAGATCCCCTCACCTGGGCAACCTGTAAGATAAAGATATACCACAAGCCCAGTCCATATATTGTTCAATGAGTCTTATTCCCTTCTAAAATGTTTCTATCACTCCAATATACCTGGAATAGCAGAGTTCCTTGAGGAGGCGTTGAGGGATCCTTCTTGAGTGACTCCCTTTAAAGCAGGAGCCACAGATCGTCGATGGTCCTCAAAGAAAGTGAACGTGGCGTTGAGAATCCTTGATGGAAGTTCGTCGGCTTCGAGGTAGCAGCTTTTGTCCTGGCAATGCTTGTTGACGACGAGTCAAAGACATCCTGCAAGGAAGAGGTGTGCGGGGCACTTCGTTGTTGATAGTTCAGGACCGCAAACAGTTTCTGAACTGTGGCCCAGCAAGGGCGTCGAGTTATCCGGTGTCTCTGCGATCTTTGGGTGGCGGGAAACCCACCGGCGGATGCTCCTCGGCGCATCGACGGCCTGGCCTTCTCTTGCAGGATAAGGCGGGCGGCCATGAATCAAAAGTCTTAATCAATGGAGTGCGTGGCTCCGGTTGTCGATGGCACGGCGTCAAGTGGTTCCCTCGTCTGGGCAACACAGCTTCGACGGGCCTCCAGCAGTTATAGCAAACCTGTGAACCCTGGTCGACGACGGTTGACGGAATGTTCGGTGCTTATTTTCATTCTCCTCAGCAGTCCCCGTCTCCGGTCGGCAGCCTGTCGAGGGTCTGACTTTCAGAGAGCTTCGGCAAAGGTTAGCGGTGCTCGATGGTCCCTCGGAGCACGGCAAGAGGGTACCTAACCAGGTCTGCTCTTAGATCAGTCTCGATGGCTCGGCGGCTTTCGGATTTTGGCGAAGGGAGACAGCAGTCAACCTTTTTCTTCAGGCTTGGCTTCGAGATTCAGCTTCAGTTTCAATGTCAGCTTCAACTCCAGCTTCTGAATGAATTCTAGCAGTGAGAGGTCCCTAGATATACTAGTTGATCTCCCATTCATTTTGCTGGGTCACACTCAGGCAACCAATCACTCAGAAGGGCATTGAGCAGTCAGTCAGCCAATCAGGCATACAGAGCATTCAGGCCATTCTCCTCCCCCTCAGACACTCGCAACAAGGAATGTGTATTGGGACAAGTACCCAGCCATTCAACACTACACACTACATTCATACCAGTTTTGGGCAGGTCTGGCTCAGTCATTGGGCCTCCAAACCGGGCTCCATTACCGGGTTCCTTCATAAGGAATAACCGGGTCATTCCAACATTGGAGGACCCGGTAATTCCTCCTTGAAGGAACCATTCCCCATTCCCATTTGAGCCCCCATAGGACTCAATGGGAATGGGGAGGGAGGTAATAACGGGCACATTACAAATGGCCCGTTATTACCTCCCTCTTCCCCTCGCGGGACCCGGAAAAGACATCTGGTTTTACCAGACGTCTGGTCCGGGTCCTGCAAAGGGAACCTCGTAAATTGGCACTGATGTAATGAAGGGTGCCGGTCCTGTACCGGCACCCTTCATTACGTGAGCGCCAGGATCGTAATGAGGCCCTCAGTCTTCAGTCAGAGGTTGTTCCTGAGAGAGCAGTCATACACTACTGTTGAGCTGGAAGCCCTTGGCAATCAAATGGGCAATCGTAACCCCCTGCGCTATTATCAGAGAGGATGAAGATTCTGGCTCATGACAAATCAATCCCCTCTGACCCGGATGAGCCTTAGGAAAGATTTGTAACGAATCACAGGAATTCGTCCATTCTCCCCAAAGGGGAGAGAAGATAGAGAGATGAGCTTGCTTTGCAACACCCACCCTAGGGGTCAAGGTAAGTGGGACTTCACCACGAGAGTCTTTGCCTTTGGGAATAAGGACTCCCGTTCCTTTGAGGAACTCCCAAAATGATATCCATTTTAAAACCTTTGGAAACATCATACCAAGATTTGTATACAGAGAGAACAGCCATCTGTTACTGTCAGCAAGAAGCAGTTCATGTCCCTTTAAATGGAGAGTTTCATTTCACTGAGACGAAGAAGCTGGCCCAGAGAGAGCTACTGCAACGAGTGCAGTGTCAGGACTCGGTCCCGATTTTCCGTGGCACCTTTCACTGAAGCATGGAGGTTGCAATGGAGATGGTGGCAGGGGAACAGGACCGGCTGCTTGCGAATTTCCAATTGGCTGTGGGCTCATTGCACAGGGTCAGGTGAGGCCAGATGAGGTCATCACATTTCTAGCAGGGCGTTGAGGTCCTAGAAGCCTGCGCTTCCCATTAATCAAAACCCAGCATTTCAGTAAGCTCACTGCTTCCTAACGTTGTTACAGAGGAGTGTGGTTACCTTGTAGTTGTTTCCTGGAATTACAACCTTTGCCTGTTTCTCTTGGATTCCGTACTGAACCCCCCTGATTTGGCCTTGGTGATTGAACGGTTTTCTTCTGTTTGGAAATGTTTTGGCTTATATGGACTGCATCTTGGATAACCCCTTGGATTGTCGTTTTTGCATTGTGAATTTTTTTTGTTTTTTGCATTTCAAGCCCAGGACATTTGTGAACTTTCCCGGAGTCCCACTGCTTTCTAGATATACTCAGAAGAAAGGAGGAGGAAGGTGCCGCTCCACGTTCAAGAATGGATTAGTTGTTCCTTAGTTGCGCCCTTGTGCCGCCCGGGTAGCCTCTGGTGTTCCGTCTGTGTCATCGGACATTATAACTCTTTGGATTGTGGACTATAAGGCAGATGTGCCCTCGTGCCGCCTGGGGCCATTAGGTCCTTTTTTCATCAGCCTTCCTACGGTCGGTTACCTGGTCGTTGGACTTCCTATAGGATAGATGCATCTTAGATTTCCTGCCTGCTGATCTGTGCTTCAAGGTAAGAATGGGACATGGGCGAGGCTGGACGGTGGTAAGTGTTGCAGAAAGAACTGTCATGAACTTGTTGATGTTGCTTTCTCTTTTGGTTATAGCACTGCCACTGCCTCCTGGTTCACCTACACTTTTCACTAAAACCCTCGACAACCAGTTTAATATACTCCTTGTTGTGGTGCTTTTAAGAGGAAGGTTTCCGGCTATTAATCAAGGTTGTCGGATGAGACCCTGACACAGAGAGAGGAAGTTGTGAACGTCAGCCAGGGAATTCCCATGGCATCGTAGTATCAGTGAGGGGAGGAGACTGAGAGTAAACAAGCAAGTTTCGATACTGCTTGAAGCCCGCAACCAGAACGCTGTACACGCCGTGTCCTGGTAACCAGAGAGAGAGACAGCAAGTGGTGGCGTAACCACAGAATTCCTGTGGTGGACCTGTGGTTGCCGAAACCACTGCTTGGTTGGAGCCGCCTACCATCCCGACAGTCAATGAATCAGGAGGTCCATCAAGGAGAGTATGGAGGACAGCACATTGAAGGTGGCAAAGAAACCTTGCAGGTCGAGAGCACAGCAAACGTTGAACACAGAAATAACCTGGTGATGTTATCCATGAGAAGAACAGGTAAAGGGGAAGACCCGGGATGTAACCGAGAGATTGTTATGGGAATATTCATACTCGTCCTAGTCAAGTTAATGAAAGTGTAACTTGGGAAGCCAGAAAGGATACTCGTTCCAGCCAAGTTAAGTCATATTTAACTTGGGAAGTCAGAGAATTGAGGGCGGGAGTGAGAAAAACCTGAGAACACTAAAGATTAAAACAGAGACATGTGAAACACCTGGAGAGAAAGGTAAGGTGATTCATATCTCTAAAGATAGGGACTATAAAGAGGGAATATTATGGTTCCAGTATAAGAGAAGAGCACCTAAAGAAAGTATTGTAAGGGCTGGCTATCATTACCCTGGGAGAAGGGAAAATCACCCTTTTATGATGAAGAAAGGGGAGTAACAAACCCACAGAGCCAGTTGAGATGAAGCAAAATTCAAGTATAAGGTCAAAGTGATGTGAGTCGATGAAGAAACAAAAGTCTAACAAGATTCTGAAAGAGTTACACAAACTGATTAAAGGAGTCACAAAAGACTTATTTAAAGATCACTTATTAAGGAAAATAAAGAAAAAAGAAGTTTGCCTGACGCAAAGCCCTGGAGAAGAGCGTCATTCTCCTGC
This sequence comes from Ambystoma mexicanum, assembly GCF_040938575.1. Taxonomy (NCBI): domain Eukaryota; kingdom Metazoa; phylum Chordata; class Amphibia; order Caudata; family Ambystomatidae; genus Ambystoma; species Ambystoma mexicanum. The sequence goes on from NC_090931.1 coordinate 33,852,688, forward strand.
CTTTAGTTATTAAGAACAATGGTAGGGTCAGTTAGGGTTACTCTGGACTGTGGACAGATTCTTTTTAGACATTCACAGATGACTGACTAGCAGCCTAGTTAGTTTATTAGGTAGGGAACACCCCATAGTATAGTGAAAGCTAGGCCTTATTTGTATATAAACACCATTCTAAAATGTCCTCAAAGAGTCTGTGGCCCTCATTACGACCCTGGCGGAGAGGGTTTTACGCCGGCGTAGTGCATGGCGTACCTCTCCGCCAGACTACGAGTTCCCGTAGCGCCATGGATGATTTTTACGCCTGCTTTTTGCAGGCGGAAAAATCCATGGCGCTACGGGACTTGTTGTTAATTACACCACCGTAATTTACGGTGGCGTAATTAACGCCTTCCCCACTCCCATTATACCCCATGGGGCAAGAATGGGAATGGGGAAGGGTAAAATGGGGATTGGGGACTTACCGCCCCGCCAAGGTCGGCATGGGGCGGTAAGTCCGCCAACCACCTTGGCGGAGTTGGCAGCTTAGCGCCATGGACCATGGTGCAAATTGCACCATGGTCCTCCGCCAGGGTCCTAATGAGGGCCAGTGTCCTTCTGACCCACCACAGATTCCAATGCCAGAGTCATGAGATGGTTTTTAGATCTTCGACCTGTTTTTTAGTTGAACATCGAAACGGGAAGAGCAAGGCAATGTGGACTTTTTGGGTTGTTTCTCAGCTTCCCAATCAAGGTGGAAACTCTTTTTTAATGGTAGGGGTATGTGACGAATCTGGACTATTTGTCCCTTCTCCCCAGAGTGGAGCCACCCCCTTTAAGGCTTATGAGGTGAGCTTGCTCAGCAAGACCATCCCTAGGAGTCTGGGCAAGTGGTACCTTACTGGGAGCGACTCCCCTCTTGTGGACAAGGCCATTTCAGTAAGTAACACCCAGGCCAGAACACATGATCTGCCTAAATGGGAATCGGAAAGACCTAACCCCATTTTGGATTCACTAAATAGTGACATTTCTTCAATCACCTTGGCTTCAGGTATTGGATAGGCTTGGTCAGTGGTTCTAATACTGTTTTTTTGGTTTCTTTTGTTCTTTTCAAATGTTTTTAGTGAACAAGTGGACTAACAATGAACAAGTGGATCAAAAATGATTCAAGATGAAGATTACCTCAACATTAACATATTGAATTGAGGATAACCAAGACGTCTATCAAGTCTTACAGATGTTTTTCTATATTTAGTACTTAAAAACATATTTGTTTTGTGCATGTCCAGATGAAGCCGATTGTCGGTTCACTCCTCTCCTTTTTCGATTGGTATTAACTAGACAATTATATTCGTCGAAACTACACACTAATTTGATACCTTGAAATACAGATGGATAATTATGTTTATTACCACTGATAATAGCACTTTATGATGCTTTGCACTTTAAGACTTTTTTGAAATTACCTATTTCTCTACAGAATAACGACATTTCAGCAATTCAAGCTGTTCACATTTTACTGTTGATTTAGCACTTTATGATGAATTGTGTTTTAAATTGTCGTTGATACGGTCAATCTTTTTGAACAGTATAATCTAAAAGGAATACTATTATCAACCCAGACTGCAGTAGGATATGAATACTGGGGTTCAATTCTAAATTTACAGCACCCCATTATTGTATTCTCTTGGTAAACCAGATTTACTATTACTGTTTTAGGTAGTACAAAAGTCGAATGATTTTAATATGGATTTCTATTAGTTTTATGATCTATTATGTGGCATTGTGATTTTTGATCATTGTTTGTAATTGTCTAATAAAATATGTATATGTAATATTTAACCTGACCGAGCCTATCCCCTTTTGTATGCACTTAGAAGTTGAACTTTTTAGTTTATTCTCTTTATATTAGCATTTGTCGGTGTGACCGCGCTCTTTGGTTCTTTTGACTCCTTTTGCTCCCCAGGTCCTAGATGAAGGGAACACCCATCCTTTGGTTACTATATTCTGCCTGAACGCCACAGTCAAAGAAGAATGACACACTGCTTTTTTTTGCGTTGATGTACATAAAACCATGGGGAACCTTGAATGGAGGAGGAAGAATCCTATGCAGAGGTGAGCCGCCGATGGTAAGACGTCCTGGAGGAGCAAAGCCATGCTAGACTGCTGTGATGCTGGAAATGCATTGGAGGGACAGGGCCTCCATGTCCTTGTCCTGTACTCCGGTATCATGTGTGGTCTGTGTTGTTTTCTGCGCAGGAGTCCATGTGGGACTCCAGGCAGTGCAGCTCTTCCTCTTTTTGGTTGTGGTGAACAGAGACCCTTTGGATACCCTCATGGTACCCATGGGTGGGGGTACAACCCTGTAACCCTATTGTATGTTTTTCTGGGCACCTGTATGTGGCCCCAGAGCAGGGTATGGGCTGGGGGCAGCTCCATGCTGAATCTTACAGAGTATCCTTCATTTTGCCATAGTAATCAGTGGATTCCTGGTAGAAGGCAAGATGGCTCCTATGGCCTCTTGGTTTCTATTAGCTGTTACCTTGTTTTCCCAAAGTCATGGGATGCCACGACTCTGTCCCTTCCCCTGACTGGCTATTGGGTGGAAGAACCAGATATGGTATTTTGGGGAGTCCAGGCCAGACTGGCTGGTGCCTTCTGAGTGACTGTATGTTGTGGGTACACCTTTGGGGTGGGAACTGTGTGAACGGAGTGTGTGCCCAATATGCACTTCATGTTATGGGTGTCTTGGATCTGGGTGTGTGACACAAAGAATGAGACAGCCTTGCCTGAAACTGACATGAATGCTGTGTGGTGTGCTGAAAGGCTGGGTGCTTGCCCCAGTCCACATTCCTTGTTATGGATGTCTGGGTGGAAGTGAATGGCCTGAATGCACTGTGAGCCTGATTGGTTGCCTGCCTGCACGAATGCCCTTCTGACTGATTGGCTGACTGAGCTTGGGGGACAGATGTGTATATCTGGGGACCTCTCACTTCCCAATTTGTTCAGAAGCTGAAGTTGAAACTTGAAGCTGCTTATCCTTGAAGCCCAGCTGGAAGAAAAGAAGAATTGCTGCTGCTTTCCTTCAACCAAATCTGAAAGCGGTTGAGTCTGTCGAGGACTGATCCAAAGAGGACCTGACTAGGAGACCTCTTCCCGAGCTATGAGGGAACATCATACAGAAGCTGATCTTCATCGAGGTACCCTGGAAGCCAGTCCCGAAAGCTGTCAACTTGAGAAAGGGTTTACCGATAATCTCAAAGTAAAGAAACCAGACATCAAGGCCATTGAAGTCCATTGCCGTCGAACGGGGTTCGGAGGATTTCTGTGACCACTGGATGCCCATCGAGTCGTGTTGCCAAGAAGCAGGGACAGATCGACGCTGTGCGGCTCAACGACTGGAGCCGCAAAGCTCCACCTTTGCCTAAAAACAAATTGAAAGAAGGGCTCCTTTGCCATCAGAGTCGACCACTTTGTCCCACCGGAGGAAGTTGAGGTCATCGACGCCCGAGGATAATCCGCCAGTGGGTTTCACACCACCGAAAGTCCACTACGACGCCGACAAGTGAAGACCCGAGATCCGGCTGTGGTAGAGTCCTTATCGCCAACATCCAAAGCAGACACTCGACGCCTGCTGCCAGGCCTACGTTATTCATTGAGTCTTCTTTGCGGCACCAAACTCTTTTTTTTTTTAGGACTCTCGACGCCGAGGTTCACATTTCTTCGAGGACTCTCGACGCCCTGTGGCTCCTGCTTTAAAGGGAGTCCACCCTCGAGAAATCCGTCGACGAACCATCAAAGAAACTCTTCTAACTGAGGTACATTGGAGTAGTGGAACATTTTTGACCAGGCAACAGGACTATTATAACATTAATGGACTGGGCTTGTTAATACACTTTATTACATGTTGCCCAGGTGGGGGGATCCTCACACAGAACTGTGTCTGGGTAGTTGGACAAAGTATTCTGCCATTTTGTAACCTGTCTTCCTTCCTATGCTGATTCACATTACTGTTTGATTTGTATGCCATTAGAACTGTCAGCAGTCGGTGCATTTTAAAGGAGTCAATAGTTAAGTGTGGTACCACCTAGACATTGTATGTATTTGCCATATTAGAATTGCCAGAGTACAAAGTGTGTTAATAATATGTGTATATACCTTGAACCTTATTTTTATATAAAGAACTGCGTTAGCACATAACAATGTGTGGACATTCCTTTGTTGCGGGCTTGGGGACTACACTGTACTTAAGAACCAGCACACATCACCTCCTGAGAGCTTAGGCCTTGGTTGCTGAACCATAGCTACCCTGTACAGAACCTTGGCTGGGGTACTCGGTGCTTCTACTCTCTCATATAGACAGCTGGAGTACAGATACCCCCTCCAGTCTTTACATCCGCAGAGCAAGCGGTAGTGTGGAAAGCGAACAAATCTCAAGACACCGAAAGGCTGGCGCCCTGATCAGCAAAGAAGTGAAGATCTAGAAGGAGACGGTAAAGGGACAGTCCCGTCTGGTGGCACAACCACATGGATGCCGTGGTGGGCCTGAGGCCTGTTACCCGACGACAAGATCAGACTGCAGCATAGAGCCCAGTAACCCGAGCCCCGCACAAGAAATGCATTAGCCGCAGAGCCGAGCAGTGGAAGGGAAGAGGCAATGCTGTTGAGAAGGGCGAACAGAGACATTCAAGGTTGGGAAATCCACAAGGGTTAGGAGGACCTGATAAACCCGAGCGGGCAGACGCCCTACCTATGTAGAGTTGAAGCAAGTCTATTAGAGGGACAGAGGGCTTCGGAGAGTCCTGAGAAACAGAGACTAAAATTCGAGGATGGGAAATCCATATGGTCTGCAGGCACCAAGATAACCTGAACGGGCAGATGCCTCACAGAGACTGAGATAAAGTAAGACTGTCAGATGGCTAGAGTCCAAGATGCATGAAATATAACAAACAGAACTGGAGAGAGAGATAGAACCTGGAGGGTTGCAGTCCTCAAGTGTAAAACGAGAACATTGTCCAGAACCAAGTCGGAATTGGTGGAATTGAATTAGGAAAACCTTTTCTTCCTGGAGAGGGAGAGAGAGAATTGTAAAGAATTGAGATTTGACATGCAGAACCTGCAGAGAGGTTGTGAACTGTGTTGTGCGACATTGATGAACTTTTAGACCTATGGAAAAGAGATCCCAAAAATTGGGCCAGACAGAAGGCAAGGACAAGGGCTGTTGCTCCGGCCTCCTTTTTTTGTTATTTTGTTCCTAAGTGCTAGGCCAGTTCATTAATAGGATATGGACTAAGGACTATTTCTGACTTTGACGAGCACCCTTACTTTAAGTTGGTTAGGCAAGGATCTTTACTCATAGCAGTAAGGCTAGAATGGTGTTTTATTTTTCTTTAAATAAACATCCAGTCAACATGGCACATCTATGTCCAAGTCCTTCTTCGGGTTCGCCACACCACCCATGCGCCTTCTTTGGTGTGGCTTAGTGGTCTTGTTATTCGCAGTAAATCTGGGCATCAAAAGGCTGCCCACAGAATCTCCCAGAAGCAAAAAGATAAATACCAGGTACCAAATGCAGCAAAGACAGAGACTTAATAATGACAATGTGTCAGTGCCAGTATGATATAAGATGACTATAGATCTCCACCTTACAAAACTTTGGCATTGTAAATAGAGCTCGACTCTAGGCCAAACTAATTAATTGGGGCATGTGCTTGGGTCTAGTGAGGTTGATTTATTTGTTCTTTGAAAACACGCCAGTCCAAATATGTTTAGATAGTCATGGCATGATATACTGGAGGGTAATTCCCTACTCTGTCAAGGACTGGGATATATACAGAAAAAGAACTGGGTTATGTCCTGACGGGCATGAGCCTCATGGCTCAAAAAACATTCAAATTGATTGTTGGTAGTCTCCTCAATATAAAGGACATTGCTCAGAGGGTCAGTATATTACTCAACTGCTAGAATGTCCTAAATTGAACTCCCTGTTAAATGGAGAGCTCCTAGATATGTGATTATAATTTACATATCTCCCTATGCCTTCATATCGATCCCTTGGAATCTAAGGGTGCAAAGACTCTCAAATCTATTGAGTAATTTGGAAAATATCTTGTTTATTACCAATACACGAAGTATACCGATTTCAAACAATAATTAAACACTGCATATATTACAGATAGAGGAAAACATTACAAAAACACAATATATACAATTCAGACACTTAAATAGAAGGTCCTATATACAATTTACATGCATGAAAAATAATGATGTCCTAAAATACTAAAGAAAGAATATCCTAATAAATTAAACAATTGTTCAGAAGAAATACACAACAAATTGTATCCAATTGGTATATCCCACAGCACAAAGCGATCTGCATAACTTGAGTGCAAACTATCCCAAGTGTTAACTGAGTAATGTTCTCAATTGCATCTATTTTTCAATTTAAGCTCAACTGGGTTCACCAATAGAAAAGATTGAATCTTGGGTGACTAAACTAGGGGTAGATAGTCAGGGCAATCATTCAGAGTCTAGGGGCCTCATTAAGACCCTGGCAGTAAGGGGTTAACGGCGCCGGTAAGGGTGCCGGTGCCGTTAATCCCTTACTGCCGCATTACGAGGTCCTTTAGCGGGTCCCGCTTAGGGCGGCTGGATTTACCAGGCGCCATTAGTGGGAGCGGCTACAGGACCAGCATGCTAACAACGGGCCTATTGTTAGCATGGTCCCCATTCCAATTGAGCCCTATGGGGGCTCTAATGGGAATGGCGATGTACCGGGTCCGGGTTCCTTGAATGAGGAATTACCGGGTCCTCCAAGGTTGGAATGGCCCGTAATTCCCCATTCAGGGAACCCGGACCCGGTATGCGGTAAGGGGGTAGCCATGGTGCTAATAGCGCCATGGCTACCTCCAAACCTCGTAATGAGACCCTAGATCTACCAACACTGGCCTTAAGCAGGGGTGTATCTTACCACCCCTGCTTTTTAATCTTTATATCTCATACATGACCGATTTTTTGGCACAAGATAATGCTTTTCCTCTCATAATAGACATTTAACAAGTCCAATGGCTGGGATATGCCTATGATGTGGTTTTAAATGGATCATACTGCAGTCAGTTGGAAGCCTTTGCTTCATGCGCAAATGACTATCAAGCCTGTCAAATACCTGATTACTTGTTCATCGAGTGCACAGGGTCTTGACCGTTGAGCTGGTGCGTCGTGAAGCCAGGTTTTGAAAAGATATCTCTGCAGTAGGAGAAACCAGCTCCCTGCCACCCTGAGATGTTGGTACTCAGGAGTGACGTGACAATGAATCCCCACACCACAGGCGCGCCATGCCGTATTTCCATGCTATGAAGACAGTGCGAACACTGAACCGGAAGGTAAAGGGACTCTGGCATGTATTCAATGGAGCCAAGAAAGAATACACAGGAGGCAAAAAGGGTCAGAGCAAGAACCAAGAATCAAAAGGCCAATAAGGTAGCAGGAGGCCAAGCAGCGAGAAAAGGTAGATGAAGGAACACAGTTGGGAAGGAGAACGAAAAAAGGAAGAAGCAGGAAAACAAGGCACGGTAGAAAATCAGAACTGGCAGGAAAGAGAACCACAAGACAGAGGCAGAAGGGGGAAGGCAGAAAATAGCTGAAGGCACGGCCAGGAACAAGGAGTGACTTGAGCGGAGCGTTAAGAAGCGCTGTATCCCAAGTGTGTCAGGCTTTTTTTTATGGAGCTCTGTGGCGTTGCCTTCATTCTCCATGGCAACGTCACAGGAGCGTAGCCAATGTCCCAGAGGCACACAGTACACAGCGTGACTTGCAACGGAGTGGCCACCACTATTGGCTAGCTGCCTAACCAAACCGGAAGGCCATAGAACACTCGCGTAACAGGATAGGAAAGTGGAGCACCGAAGTCGGTACAAGCGCCAGGCCACAAAGGGTAAGTGGCGACCTCTAGGTGTAATAAGGACTTACTCTAAGTAAAAAAAATTACAAACAAATTCTACTAAAACGAACACCATGTTACATGACAAAAGTAGGATTTTGTGAAGGCATCATGAAGTACGATACAGACAACAGATTCAACAGTTAACAAAAATATATATGTATTTTTTTAATTGTTTTTATTGAGATCTTGTAAAACATCGATAAACTTTGTAGTTCTCGACTACATTACAACATAATGGTAAAGATAATCAGAATTGGGTTTTCAACATTTTCTTTCAGAAAGGATAGAGTAAAAAGGTAAAAGAGAAAGTTCCAGAACGGAAAAGATAATTAAGGGTAGAAAAAAACCCCTACCCGCTTCCAGCGAATGGTCCAGGTCTGTGGGACTAGGGTCCCATGGTTGCCTGCGCAACAATGTTAGAGACAATGTAATTGCAGATATAGCCTTGGTGGCACTAAGCAATGTTGGCGATCCAGCGGTCTTCGAGGATGCGTACTAAGTCGGCAAGGAAAGATGCGCCGACATGTTGGCCTCCCTGTGGAATTCCAAGAAGGGTAGCCATTGAGCGTCTATGTGCGAGTGAGATTCTGCCACCAGCGCCGTGAGGCTTTCCGTATCATATATTTCTTTGGCCTTGCGCAACCAGTCAGCTTGCGGAGGAGGGGAGCTAGATTTCCATTTTATGGTGATGCACACTTGCAAAGCTAATAGCAGGTTTCTAGACATGTGCGGGAGAATCTGGTAATGCTCGTCTGTGTTCTCCACGGTTGTAGGTTAAATATTAGAAAACAAAAGGAGTGAATGCAATACATTCGAGTCAAAAGGGCCGAAAAGAAAGACCAAATTATTTTATTTTTTGGGGGGGGTGTCCCCCCCAAACCCCTGTTTTCTGCCCAAAAACCATTAATTTTACCTATACCAAAACCCCCCAAAAAATACATTAAAATGTGTAAGCCACTCGTTGTTGTAAGGGAGGGCTGAACTGGAGAGCGGGATAGATTGCCATCCGTCTACTGCAAAGCCCATCTACATGAAGACAGCAGTCAGAGCTTCTACACCCAAGGTGGAGGCCAACACATCAGCAGAAGAGAGCAACCCCATCTGATCCACTTCTACCTTATTCATGTTTCGAGAGCGAAAATACTTGAGCTGATGATTAGAAACCAAACATGGTTTTATGTAACATACGTAGTATGACACTATTAAGGCTCCAGGTATTATGGTATTCATTTTTTCAACATTTCCATCTGGATTTATAGCTATATTTATGTTTTGGTCATTTTATTTGTATTGATCAACATGTATTTTTTGCTCTGTAAGTAAATAAGTTGCCATTAGTAATTTTCTACATTTATTTTAATGAAACATGTGTTGCTTGGATGCCTGTAATGTGTCACCAACATTGCTGGGTTCCTGTTGAATAAGCCAACACCCATTTTCACCTTAACAACAAAGGGCTGCTCCTGCTTAATATTCAAAGGGAAGTGAATTCCTTTTTTTAGTCTTCCGCTTGTATTTTTTTTATAGCTGTTGGCTTGCATGACATCTGCAGAGCGAAGCAAGAGCTGTATTTCTGCTTTCTCCCCCACCCCCAGTTTTCTCCAAATAAATACTGAAAGCAAACTAGTGATTTCCGTCTGTATTTATGAGCAAATATCCGTTAAAAACTAAAAACTAGGATCCCTTATTATAATAAACAAAAAGAAAAAAGGAAAATGTCGAGAGCAAGCTCAAGCTTAACAATAAATGTATTACTTTTTGGGATCAGGAGAGGTCCCAAACAAAGTTCAAAGCGACGCCCAACATCATTCCCATGAACTTCTTGAAATGACTAGTGGCGACGCAATCCTGGATTGAAATCAGAGCTTCAACATCCCAAAAGAAAGGAGGTGCAACTTCTGAAGTGGAAAAAGAAATCCCAAGCAGCTCAGCAACTTCAAACAAATCTTCAGAAGAGAAAATATGGACTATTTTTAAAACCTTTTTCAAGGCCAATGGAAAGCAAGGCACAAGCAGATGGTGATACAGAGTCACCCCGAGGGGGGCGGGAATGCCCAGACTTGGGTCTTGTGCCTTCTGGATCTAGAAACTCGAGCTACTCCTCACTGATTACATCTAACAGGGCTGAAATATGTCTGGGGAATGTTTGTGGTCTCGTGCAGAAGGGATGTGACCTAGCATTTTGGTCTGGACTGCCCCTTTTGGGGTGGGACCAAGCCTGATTTGCAAATGAATTGGGAGAATCTCAGATACCTTGGGCTGTAAAATTTGAAAAGATATCCACACCGTGGTTTGATTCTTAACCCAATATGGTTTTAATATTATAGTGAGGACATGTAGTCTTGATGCGTCAGCTGACACGTGTTTCGACCTCTAGGATCCTTTTCAAGGCTAGCAACTGTTGTGTCTTGTCCCCTTATTCCTGGGCCGGTGAGCTTCCTGTTGGGCTAGAGCATAACTATATCTGCTCTGTGTGATCGTGGGCTGGTTGCTGTCCTAGGTAGGCTGTATGCTCGCTGTGCCGTCGCTATGTGCTTCCGCTCCTGATGAGGCGACTCAATCTTTCAAATTTTAGAACGCAAGATATCCGGAATTGTACCAATTCATTCTACCCAAAAGGAGGAGTGGGCACCACATCCACCCACCCGTGACCATGATGCCACCTAATTAACTCACCGAATTATAGAGCGAAGCGCAAGGATAGTTTCAGCCTAGGGCCCAACTTTCTGTGTACTGATTTGCATATGGTATTTCCTCTTCTGTAATGGCTTGGCAGGTGAAGAACGATGGTCTGGAGGGTTGCCCAAAGCCATGCCCGTGGTTATGATTTATTCAAAACCTTCAGCCATCAACTTTTGGTTTAGTATAAGAGTAAGAGAAAAGAACATGGGAGTTGGATCACAGACAGGGGTAAGAGTAGCAGGTGGCAGCCCGCAGGGATCTGGCCTTCTTAATAAATAACAGAAAGCAAATACCAACACTGGATAACAAGTCCTGATCAGAGCAAAGGGTGCACTGGCCTTTGGATGGGTGACCTCCGTGTACCTTAGGGAAAACGCTAGCAACGAAAGCCAGGAGGTTACTCTCAATAAAAAGGCATGCAGCGAGAGACATAACAGGGCCACCCAGACAGCAATGCTGTACTCCGTATGAAGTAGGACCAGGGTCACAAGTAGAGCAGCACTGGCTGAGACTTGGACTGGATAGAAGCTATAGCAGTCTTCCCCTTATCTGATCTAAAGCAGATACCAATCCAGAAGCCACACAGGGTTATGGAACAGACGCAACAATAGTGGACGGATTCAAACAAGAATGAAACCAGAGACGAAGCAGACAATCGAAGAAACTGGAGAGGGGGGGAGGTCCTAAAATAAACTAGTACTGAACCAAACTCTGAAAACCAGGGGAAATGCAGTCAGTGGTGTAAATGCTAAAACAATGTGTACATGGAAGAAGAGGGTCACACCCAACACTGCAGGTGGGCGGAAGCTGCAGGACATTAATGGAACTTAAGCAGATTCTGGAGTAGATTAAGGAAGCCTGGAAGCAGGACAGGCATGCGGACACAGGAAAGGGCTGCAAAGGCGACACAGTAAACATGCATGGGGTAACAAGGAACAACTAGAAAACCAGCAAAGTGTGGAAGTGTTAGCGAAGTAAGCAAGTAAAGAGACAAACTCTGGGGTGCAGAGTAAATATGCCTTCAGAATTTGGGGTTGCACTGGACAGCTGGCGATTTGAATGCCATGGTGGAAAATAGCAGGAAGTCAGTTTGTTGACACGTGGACCAGGCAGAAGAACGCTTATACAAGTTCTCCCGATTCTCACCCATGAAGGTCCGAGATCACTTAAACTCCTTCACCCCCACTCTTAGCCTCAGATTTCCTACATCTACCATAATGCAACAGGCACACCCACCCAAAACCTGACATTTCCCTCGAATCCAATCTTCTTACAGGTGAAAAGATCTGCAATCGCCCATCCTTAAACCGTGATGGTAAATTCATATATTTGAGTTAGATTGCAACAAGCTCATGAAAACCCTCTTACAACGACAAGTGCAGAACGCGTCCTTGTGTTGTGACGAATCCAATGATATAATCACCCTCCTTTGAAGGTGAGGAAGCTAAGCTTACCACCCCCCATGGGACAGGTAAGCAGGATCGCTCTAGAGTGGACCCACCCTCAGGGGAAAGGGCAACCCTAAAGAGGGGTGTACGTCACCATCCCTCCACAGACACAAACACTTTTATTGGGTATGCAGACGCTAGGGTCTATGAAACGGCTACAAACACTTTAACTGTGCCGATGCATCCACGGGAAGTGGGGCTGGCAAAGGCGAGAGAACACCAAACGCGGGGCCCTGGTCCAACATGGAATGCAGCCAAGCAGAGTGGGTGAGCAAAGTACTCAGTAGGGCCAAGGGAAAGCCTCAACGAGTGGCCACCTGCCCACCCCCACATCAAGCAAGTGGGCATGGTGTCCAGTTGATGAGTCGCGCAAGCAGGCCGGGCAAACTTAAGATCCTTCCAGAGGAGCACTGCTCAATCCAAGCGGGTACATGGTGGCTTGGGAGGCAGCCAGCAAAACATGAAAGAGATGGCAAAGCTCCAGAGCTGAGAAGGAAGGAACCCCCCACAGTGGGGAGACAGACCCAGGAGTGGGGACAGAACGAAGAAGCCCCAGAGTTGGATGGGAGGAAGAGACAAACCCCAAAGTGAGGAGAGAACAGAGAAAGCCTGAAGTGGGGTGAGAAAAAGACAAGCCCCAGAGTGGGGAGGGAACAAAGAAACCCCAAGAGCGGGGCGAGAGAAAGACAAGCCCCAGAGTGGGGAGGGAACAAAGAAACCCCCAGAGTGGGGCGTGAGAAAGAGGACGGAGCACCCCAGAGTGGGGATTAGTGGGAAAGAGACTGAGCGAACAGGAAAGTCAAAGGTCTCCCCCAAAGGGAAAAGGCAGCAACCCCCAGATTCTGAAGCAAAGAGACCTGGCTGGAGTCTCAGCACAGCACTCCAGTACGACACAAACTGTTTGCCTGCAAATGAATACATGGCAAAGGGCCTACGGTGAAGACGCATAGGATTAGGGGGGGTCAGATGCCACCAGCTAACCTTTTCCATCGGCTGCCAGCTTTGTCGCTTCATTTTTAGATTGTGGTTAAAGAGACTAGGGTAGAGCAGGGTTTCATACCCAAGGACTTCTGCTTAGACATCCCGACAAGCACACGTTTGACATATTTTCGTGGAACAGGGCTGGTGCGTATAGGTTTATGGAAAGAGTAGTCGTTTTTTTGGTTGTTTAAATAAAAAGACAGATCGTGCTGCCTCTCCCGATTCTGGCCTACCACAGTAGACAGAGGCAAAGCAAAACAAAACAGGGGCAGCCAGGAATATTAGTGGTTCGCCTAATTCTGTGACAGCCTAATGAGGGTAGGGGACATTGGCACAAAGGTGAAGAAGGTTTAATAACTAGTGGTCCACATTTACAGTCCTGCAAAGCCCATGAGGACCAGGGCTGGGGAGGAGGGGAGGATCAAGATTTGCTTTATTCAAATCCTGGTTTGTTTTTGGTGTGGAGAGCTGCAGCACCAATTTGCATAGTTCTACAGTTGCGCGAATCTTCTGACTGGGTGTCAGAGTGAATATGTTAAACATGCTCCCATAGAGAAGAGTGATTCCTTCTCCGAATAACAGCCATTTTGCTGTTGGATGCAGGGTTCAAATTACCAGGAGCATGGAGGACACTATGTACATGCTGATTGCAGCCTAGGAGAGCCTGTTTAGCTTCACACCAAAAGCTACTTTTCACTAAAGACAAACTGGTGCCGCACAAAGATAACCTCTCACACTAACTGTATGTGTCAGGGGATGTGTGTAATCAAGCTTTAGGGCTCATTTAAAGCACAATGGGCCACAACATCTCATTCAGAAGTCAGATTCGAGGCACAGCCCCTCAAATCCCAGCAGTAGCTCCCACTAACTGGCTGATGGCTAATACTTGCTGCTTTTAGCTCATGCTCATCATATCCCAGCATTAGCTCCAACTTACTGGCTGATGGCTAATACTTGCTGCTTTTAGCTCATGTTCATATCTCAGCAGTAGCTCCCACTTACTGGCTGATGGCTAATACTGGCTGCTTTTAGCTCATGCTCATCATATCCCAGCAATAGCTCCCACTTACTGGCTGATGGCTAATACTTGCTGCTTTTATCAGCAAGTAGCTCTCATATCCCACTTGCTGCTTTTAGCTCATGCTCATCATATCCCAGCAATAGCTCCCACTTACTGGCTGATGGCGAATACTGGCTGCTTTTGGCTCATGCTCATCATATCCCAGCAGTAGCTCCCACTTACTGGCTGATGGCTAATACTTGCTGCTTTTAGCTCATGCTCATCATATCCCAGCAATAGCTTCAAATTACTGGCTGATGGCTAATACTTGCTGCTTTTAGATCATGCCCATCATATCCCAGCAGTAGCTCCCACTTACTGGCTGATGGCTAATACTGGCTGCTTTTAGATCATGCCCATCATATCCCAGCATTAGCTCCCACTTACTGGCTGATGGCTAATACTGGCTGCTTTTAGATCATGCCCATCATATCCCAGCAGTAGCTCCCACTTACTGGCTGATGGCTAATACTGGCTGCTTTTAGATCATGCCCATCATATCCCAGCAGTAGCTCCCACTTACTGGCTGATGGCTAATACTGGCTGCTTTTAGATCATGCCCATCATATCCCAGCAGTAGCTCCCACTTACTGGCTGATGGCGAATACTGGCTGCTTTTAGATCATGCCCATCATATCCCAGCAGTAGCTCCCACTTACTGGCTGATGGCGAATACTGGCTGCTTTTAGCTCATGCCGATCATATCTCAGCAGTAGCTCCAACTTAATGGCTTATGGCTAATACCTGCTGCTTTTAGATCATGCCCATCATATCCCAGCAGTAGCTCCCACTTATTGGCTGATGGCTAATACTGGCTGCTTTTAGCTAATGCTCATCATATCCCAGCAGTAGCTTCCACTTACTGGCTGATGGCTAATACTTGCTGCTTTTAGCAGCAAGTAGCTCTTATATCCCACTTGCTGCTTTTAGCTCATGCTCATCAAATCCCAGCAGTAGCTGCCACTTACTGGCTGATGACGAATAGTTGCTGCTTTTAGCTCATGCTCATCATATCCCAGCATTAGCTCCCACTTAATGGCTGATGGCTAATACTTGCTGCTTTTAGATCATGCTCA
Source organism: Ambystoma mexicanum (assembly GCF_040938575.1). NCBI lineage: Eukaryota > Metazoa > Chordata > Amphibia > Caudata > Ambystomatidae > Ambystoma > Ambystoma mexicanum. The sequence continues at coordinate 33,867,850 of NC_090931.1, forward strand.
TCATATCCCAGCAGTAGCTCCCACTTACTGGCTGATGGCTAATACTTGCTGCTTTTAGCTCATGCTCATCAACTCCCAGCAGTAGCTCCCACTTACTGGCTGATGGCTAATACTTGCTGCTTTTAGATCATGCTCATCATATCCCAGCAGTAGCTCCCACTTACTGGCTGGTGGCTAGTACTTGCTGCTTTTAGATCATGCTCATCATATCCCAGCAGTAGATCCCACTTACTGGCTGATGGCGAATACTTGCTGCTTTTAGATCATGCTCATATCCCAGCAATAGCTCCCACTTACTGGCTGATGGCTAATACTGGCAGCTTTTAGCCCATGCTCATCCTATCTTAGCAGTAGCTCCCACTTACTGGCTGATGGCTAATACTTGCTGCTTTTAGATCATGCTCATCATATCCCAGCATTAGCTCCCACTTACTGGCTGATGGCGAATACTTGCTGCTTTTAGCTCATGCCCATCATATCCCAGCAGTATCTCCCACTTACTGGCTGATGGCTAATACTTGCTGCTTTTAGATCATGCCCATCATATCCCAGCAGTAGCTCCCACTTACTGGCTGATGGCTAATACTGGCTGCTTTTAGATCATGCTCATCATATCCCAGCAGTAGTCCCACTTACTGGCTGATGGTTAATACTGGCTGTTTTTAGCCCATGCTCATCCTATCCCAGCAGTAGCTCCCACTTGCCGGCTGATGGCTAATACTGGCTGCGTTTAGCCCATGCTCATCATATCCCAGCAGTAGCTCCCACTTGCCGGCTGATGGCTAATACTGGCTGCTTTTAGCCCATGCTCATTATATCCCAGCAGTAGCTCCCACTTGCCGGCTGATGGCGAATACTGGCTGCTTTTAGCCCATGCTCATCATATCCCAGCAGTAACTCCCACTTACCGGCTGATGGCGAATACTTGCTGCTTTTAGATCATGCTCATCATATCCCAGCAGTAGCTCCCACTTACCGGCTGATGGCTAATACGTGCTGCTTTTAGATCATGCTCATCATATCCCAGCAGTAGCTCCCACTTACCGGCTGATGGCTAATACTTGCTGCTTTTATATCATGCCCATCATATCCCATCAGTAGCTCCCACTTACCGGCTGATGGCTAATACTGGCTGCTTTTAGCTCATGCCCATCATATCCCAGCAGTAGCTCCCACTTACCGGCTGATGGCTAATACTTGCTGCTTTTAGCTCATGCTCATCATATCCCAGCATTAGCTCCCACTTACCGGCTGATGGCGAATACTTGCTGCTTTTAGCTCATGCTCATCATATCCAAGCAGTAGCTCCCACTTACTGGCTGATGGCTAATACTTGCTGCTTTTAGATCATGCCCATCATATCCCAGCAGTAGCTCCCACTTACTGGCTGATGGCTAATACTGGCTGCTTTTAGATCATGCTCATCATATCCCAGCAGTAGTCCCACTTACTGGCTGATGGTTAATACTGGCTGTTTTTAGCCCATGCTCATCCTATCCCAGCAGTAGCTCCCACTTGCCGGCTGATGGCTAATACTGGCTGCGTTTAGCCCATGCTCATCATATCCCAGCAGTAGCTCCCACTTGCCGGCTGATGGCTAATACTGGCTGCTTTTAGCCCATGCTCATTATATCCCAGCAGTAGCTCCCACTTGCCGGCTGATGGCGAATACTGGCTGCTTTTAGCCCATGCTCATCATATCCCAGCAGTAACTCCCACTTACCGGCTGATGGCGAATACTTGCTGCTTTTAGATCATGCTCATCATATCCCAGCAGTAGCTCCCACTTACCAGCTGATGGCTAATACGTGCTGCTTTTAGATCATGCTCATCATATCCCAGCAGTAGCTCCCACTTACCGGCTGATGGCTAATACTTGCTGCTTTTATATCATGCCCATCATATCCCATCAGTAGCTCCCACTTACCGGCTGATGGCTAATACTGGCTGCTTTTAGCTCATGCCCATCATATCCCAGCAGTAGCTCCCACTTACCGGCTGATGGCTAATACTTGCTGCTTTTAGCTCATGCTCATCATATCCCAGCATTAGCTCCCACTTACCGGCTGATGGCGAATACTTGCTGCTTTTAGCTCATGCTCATCATATCCAAGCAGTAGCTCCCACTTACTGGCTGATGGCGAATACTTGCTGCTTTTAGCTGTTAAGATGGATTTCTGAACTCTGTCCTAGAGGGGCAGAGGTTCAGAAGGCCAGCCTAGTTTCTTGGAACAGGGTAACCTCTGGACAAGCCAGACCAATCAGAGTAGCAATCGCGGCGGTCAAGACTAGGTCTCAAGAGGGGTGAGGGTGACTGAAAGCCCGCAATGAGCACACAAAGCAAGGACACTTACAAATTACTCCAAGCAGGTGTTATATTAAAAATATAGACACATTTATTACAAGGCCTTTGTAACATTGACCGTAGCGAGAAATCACAATAAAACTCAAGTAAACCAACACATACCAATCAAATCCAATATATATACAAATACAAACGAGTCTAACGAGTTAGACGCACGAAATGTGTAGACCACCTAGATGGGGAGGAAAACAGGCAGTGCGAATAATAATTAGACCCAGTCCGCCTTCAGAGGCACCTAACTAAAAGGAAGTCCGAGCCCTACGAAGAGTGGAGCCTTGTGCTCAAAAGTACCTACACACGCGGGTGCCAACGGGCAAAAGGGGAGTCTCCTCGAGGGAATCAAGCAGTTCAGTTTGGTGAACAAATGAAGATGAACAGAGCTCCGCGTCTCAAGCGCAGCCTCCACTGGGGGCAGAAGCAGAGCTTCTACCGAAAGGCGTGCTGTTAGACACAGCGGGGAAAAGCTATGGGCTACTGCAGGAGGCCGACCAGTTCCTAGCGATGCTACTCACCGGTCCCCGATGCAGGCAGACCCAGGCTTCTCCGCGTCAGTTTCAGTGCTGGCAGGTTCAGATATGAGCAGGGGACGTCTCGGCGTCGTGTAGATTCCGCAGCAAGAGAAGTTGAGTTGAGGATGTCCCAAACGCAGTGAACCCGCACAGTTTGTTACCACAGCAGGGCAATGGAGTGGCCGTGTGTATTTCAGCCCAATGTACACTACTCACTTCAGACCTGGGAATGCCAAGTGTACGAATCGTGTGAGAGTGACAAGGACCCGTAATACAACACAACCTGACGGCGGTTACAGAGCAAGACTCCTGGGTAGGCTGGTCAGTCTGCTGGATGGCCCAGAGACACTTCCGAAGGCTTACGTGCAGGAGATGGTGAAGATGCCGAGAATAGTTGTTCCCACTATTCCAAGGGGTCGAAGTACCAGTACAGGCCTTCTCGTTCGATCAGAGGTAGAAAGGGTTTCACAAAGCGACAGCAGTGCAGAGGAGCAGTCCTTCAGCGGGTCACCAGCGATTCCTCGGTTCAGCCTCGTAGTTGCAGGATACTTGGCTCCTGTAGTCCTTCGTTCGTGAGAACTCAGGAGATCGACATGGTAGTGGTGTTTCCAGCCCCCTCTTATCCATAGTTCCCTTCGCGCCAAAAGGGAGGGGACCCAATGGGAGATCTGCTCACAAAACACTCGCACCATACGTGGACCTATCACGGACCACAGAGGTCCCAGGCATTCACGACACACTAGACTCTCTGGCACCCAGGATGTGTATTGGGACCAGACATCCCAGCCCACATCCTGGAGCACACACAAGACCTGTAGAAGCCCGCGAAAGCATCTGTGTTTCGCGGGAATGTACATGCCCAAATAAGGAAGGCCCCGGGTCTGCTCGACCTGGGGAAGGTGAAGGGGGCAAGACGGTCAGCGGACAGGACAAAGAGCCTCGTGGTCTGGCAATTTTGGGAGCCAGGCCACCATTTTGGGCTAAGCGCGAGAAACGCGCTTAAACGCCAAAAGGAGCTCATAAACACAAAGAAACGATCGCTGCCACCAGTCCCGTCCGTGATTCACTTGCACTGTTCATTAACAATCCAAAGAGAGTAACTAGGGCCTGTAGAAGACTAGAGACCCAAGAGAGCAGTAATTTAGCTTACAGTGCCCTCTTGTGCCATGTTGCGCGAAACAACATTTCCCGGTGCTGACTGTCTTAGGGGCATGTCAGTTTCCCCGTAAGAATGGAGCGAAAGCCCAGAGGAGTGTGGCAGAAGGCTGCACTTCTCTGGCAAAGTCTAGATCCTGGTGAAAACAACAGCAAAAAGTTTAGGAGTTGCCACATGCAAGGAAAATTACCCACAATTAAGAAATCTTTCCTAACACTCGCCCCTCCCAGACTATGGAGAGGGGGAACTAATCCACCCCTGGATGAGTCTCTTGTTCAGGTCAGTTAAACATTCTGGACAACCCATCAGCATTGCTATGTTGGACACCTGGCCTATGCTCAATAGTGAAGTCGAAGCCTTGTAGACTTATGGACCACCTAAGCAACTTTGGATTCTCTCCCTTCATGTTCATTAGCCACTTTAAGAGCTTATGGTCAGTTTGCACAGTGAAGTGGGTCCCCTAGATGTAGGGCCTCAGCTTCCTTAGGGCCCACACAACAGAGAAACATTCTTTCTCCACTGTGGACCATCTGAGCTCTCTGTCCTTAAGCTGGCGACTAATAAAACCAATAGGGTGTTCCTTACCCTTCTCATCTACTTGCGATAGTACAGCTCCTATCCCAGTGTCAGAGGCGTCCGTCTGCACAATAAAAGGTCTTTGATAATCAGGGGCCCTGAGGACAGGGGCCTGGCACAAGGATTCTTTTAAGCCGTTGAAGGCCTTCTCACACTCGTCGGTCCAAGTTACCTTCTTGGGTTTCTTCGGAGTGGTGAGGGCAGTCATAGGGGCAGCTATGGTGCCATAGTCTGCCATGAAGTTGCGGTAATACCCCGTGAGTCCTAAGAAGGCTCTCACTTGGGTCTGTGTAGTGGGGGTAGGCCAGTCTTGTAATGCTTGTACTTTACTGGGAAGAGGCTGTAACCTCCCTCCACCTACTTCATGTCCAAGGTAAACCACTGAGCCTTGTCCAATCTGGCATTTACTAGCCTTTATGTTCAAGTGTGCTTTCTGAAGAGCCTGTAGCACAATCCCGAGGTGTTTCACATGGTCTTCCCAGGTGGCACTGAAAACTGCTATATCATCCAGATATGCAAGACAGAATTCGTCCAACCCATTCAACACATGATTCACAAGCCTATGGAAAGTGGCAGGTGCATTCTTCAACCCGAACGGCATTACCCTGAATTGGTAAAGGCCGTCTGGAGTAGAAAACATTGTCTTCTCTTTGCCAATAGCCCGCAGTGAGGTCAAACGTGCTGAGGTACTTGGAGGCACCCAAAGTATCCACCAGCTCATCTGTTCGAGGCAAGGGGTGTGCATCTGTCTTGGTGACAGCATTCAGAGCCCTGTAATCCACGCAAAACTTCAATTCAGAAGTGGCTGCCTTTGGAACCAAAACCACAGGGCTGGACCAAGGACTACTAGAGGGTTCAATCACCCCAAGATCTAACATCTTGTTGACCTCGGTCTTAATGTAAGACTGTACTTTGTCTGACATCCTGTATCCCCAACGTTTGGTAGGTACACTGTCTCCTGTGTCTATGTTATGTTTGCACCAAGGTGTCAAACCAGGCGACTGTGAAAACAGGGGGAAAAACTGCCTAAGCAAACTTTTCACCTCATCCTGCTGATCAGAAGTCAGGTGAGGGGCCACTCGGACACCCTCAAAGGAGCTATCTGAAGGACCGCTTTGGAACAGGTCGGGGAGAGGTTCAGACTCCTCTTCCTCAACATCTGAAGCCAGTAGCAGTGCTGTGATTTCGACTCTTGGGACGAAAGCCTTCAGTCTATTTACGTGGAACACTTTTGGAGCCTGTCCAGGCCTTCCAAGGTCCACTAAATAGTTAACCTCACCCAGGGGCTCCACCACTGTGTAAGGGCCTGACCATTTGTCCTGTAAAGCTCGAGGCCTTATGGGATTCATGATCAGGACTTGCTGACCAGGTGTAAAGTTGATGAGGGAAGCTTTCTGGTCGTACCAATGTTTCACCAGCGCTTGTCCTGCCTTCAATTTATCACTAGCCAAGCCCATCAGAAGTACTATCCGTTTTCTGAGCCCCAGCACATAATCTACTACGTTGGTAGTGACAGGGGGAGCGGGCATCTCCCATCCCTCTTTGACTATGGCTAAGGGTCCCCGTACAGGATGACCGAACAGAAGTTCGAAGGGGCTGAAGCCAACACCCTCCTGTGGTACCTCTCGGTAGGCAAACAGTAAGCATGGTAAAAGAAGATCCCATTTTCTTCTCTGAGGTTCTTCCAGAGCCCCAATCATGCTCTTTAACGTTCTGTTGAAACGTTCCACCAGACCATTGGTCTGGGGGTGGTATGCAGAAGAGAACTTGTAGGTGACCCCACATTCTTTTCACATAGCCTGCATATACTTTGACATAAAGTTGCTGCCTCTGTCAGACACAACTTCTTTAGGGAAGCCAACCCTAGTAAAGATGACAAGTAACGCTTTTGCAACTGACTTGGCAGTTACAGTTTTCAATGGGATGGCCTCAGGATATCTGGTAGCATAGTCGACTAGCGCCAAGATAAACCTATTGCCTGAGGATGTCTGCGGGTCAAGGGGACCAACAATGTCGATCCCTACCCTTTCGAATGGTATTCCCACAACTGTGAGTGGTACCAATGGAGCTTGGATTGTTGAGCCACTCTTACCAGATAACTGGCAAGAGGCACAACTCCTGCAGTGACTTTCTACTTGCACCCCCATGTTGGGCCAGTAGAAGTGCATGGATAACCTTTTCTTGGTCCTCTTAATAACAAGGTGACCAGCAAGGGGCACTTCATGCGCCAGCTGCAGGAGGAAGGGTCTTACAGCAGGGGGAACCACCAACCTCCTATGGTCTCCTTCTGTAGACTCTGTGGGCTCACTATACAGGAGTCCAACTTCCCAATAAATCCGATGCGTCCCAGGAGGTTCACCCTCAGGCTGGGAGCAGGCCTGTCTCCTTAGGCCTTCCAGAGATGGCCACTCACATTGGCCTTTACTGAATTCTTCCCTGTCAGTACCACCTTCTACTAACAAGTCTTTTAGTTCAGGATGGTCATTGGGGTCAAATACTTCAGGCATCGCCACCTCCTCGTCAGGCCCGGGCGACTGACCAACTTCCTCCACTGCGGTGGTAGGCGAGTTCGGGGGAATGTTCTCTTTCCCTCGTCTTGACTTGCTTACTCCTTTCGCCTTGGGTTTCCCCTTCGGCTGGGGCGGTGTATTGGTCTTGGCCAATGCTGCCTGTGTTTGAGACCGTGTGCAGGGTCTGTCGGCAGTGTCTCCTACGAGTCCTAAAGCTCTGAGATCGTTGCCTAACAAGACCTTTCCTGGGACGTTTCTCTGAATGCTCACTGGAATCCTGACTGCTGTACCATTTAAAGTAAGATTTACAGGTATTACTGGAAACATGCGAGGTGGGCCGTCAGCCAACTAAGTGGGCATCAGAGTAGCTCTGGCAACTTCCTCTGAGTCTACCAAGGTAGAATCCACTACAGTTCGACTGCACCCACTGTCCCTAAGAGCTGGAGTATCCACTCCATTGATCAGCACACTGTCTTTAAAGTAGTGCTTGGTATTATCTGGAATCCTAGCATAAGCCTCTGCGACTTTAGGCTCCCAGGAACCCAGGGAAACTAAAACTACCTCAGCTTCTGTCCTGCTGGGGAAGGAGTCTGAGGAGAAGGATGCTCCTGTAATCTCTTCTTCCTCGTAGTAGGAGAAGGCCATATTAGCGGAGTGGACCCCCAAATGTTTAACCTTACACCGGGGATCCCCCTTCACGTGGTCAGTTGCTCCACAAGCAAAACAAGATCCATTGGGTCTGTTTACATAGGGAGGCTTATTGTAACCAGAGTTCTGTTTCGGAGGCTGACCTCCACTACCCTGTGAGTTCTCTTGTGTCTTACCCTTATTTTTCTTTTTGTGGCACTTTTGAGAAGAAGATTTATCATATTCTCCACCCTCCTTATCTTTGGACTTTTTCCCTTCCTCCTGCTTACCAGGATGAGTTTTGTCCTTATGGGACACTCGATGTGACACCCATAAATCTGCTGCAATGGCCAGATTCTTAGGATCTATCTCCGTTGAATCGGCCAAATGCTGCTTAAGCTCCGGGGAAGAAGATGCAAAAATGTGTTCCAGCATGACAAGACTTATCATGCCTTCAAAGGTAGAAACCTTATAACCTTCGACTCAGCCAGTCAAGTTTTTTAAGGATTCGGTTACATAAGATACCCAAGTACCACCTTCTTTTTTCTTATACTCTCGGAATCGTTTTAAATATTGGGCAGGAGTCTTTCCAAACTTTAAAATGAGAGTTTGCTTTAACATTGCGAAATCCACTCGCTCAGCCTTCGACATTTCCATAATGGCACTACAGCCAGAATGGGGCAGTCTGCTGAGTAACCAGGCAATCTTATCAGCATTGTCAACTTGTTGAACTTCGCATGCATACTCAAACGTATTCAGCCAGTCCATAATGTCATTCTTTTCCTCATACACACTGAGCAGATCTTTCGGAAATCGTGGATGAGAAGAGGCCCCAGACCCATGTCCAGGACCCTTGGATCCATTTGCAACCTGAAGCTTGGCCAGTTCCAACTGGTGATCCCTGTCCTTCTGTTTTTCGCCCTGTTCGATTTTCAGTTTGGTCATGTTGAAATCAAGCTCCTTCTGCCTAAACAGCAGTTCTTGCTTCTTGAATTCAAGCATGGCCTCCCCATCAACACTGGCAGAGGAAACATTAGACATCTCATCCTCCCTTTCCTCGTGGTCCCTGTGGACCAGTGCAGCGGCAGAACCGTCGGTTCTACCAGTGAGAGCAACCCCACCTCCTTCGGCACTGTCCTCAGAAGTTATAGTGTCAAGCTGCGCTTCTTGCCACGCCACGATTCTTTGGATCATATCCATTTTGGTGCCTTGAGAGGAGACACCTCTCTCCGCACACATCTTTTTCAATGTTTCGGATTTAGAATCATTTAAAGTTAACAAGGTATTTGTTTCCATACTGTTAGATAGGACTATGGCCTTTTAAAAGTTATACTACGACAATTAACTACGTGTCCTGGTAGGAATAACTTGAAATGACCTCGCTCGTGCGCAACACTGCATACCTTCAGTCGTATCCCACTGCTGTACACCAATTTGTTAAGATGGATTTCTGAACTCTGTCCTGGAGGGGCAGAGGTTCAGAAGGCCAGCCTAGTTTCTTGGAACAGGGTAACCTCTGGACAAGCCAGACCAATCAGGGTAGCGATCATGGCGGTCAAGGCTAGGTCTCAAGAGGGGTGAGGGTGACTGAAAGCCTGCAATGAGCACACAAAGCAAGGACACTTACAAATTACTCCAAGCAGGTGTTATATTAAAAATATAGACACATTTATTACAAGGCCTTTGTAACATTGACTGTAGTGAGAAATCACAATAAAACCCAAGTAAACCAACATATACCAATAAAATACAATATATATATACAAATACAAACGAGTCTAACGAGTTAGACGCACGAAATGTGTAGACCACCTAGATGGGGAGGAAAACAGGCAGTCCGAATAATAATTAGACCCAGTCCGCCTTCAGAGGCACCGAGCCCTACGAAGAGTGGAGCCTTGTGCTCAAAAGTACCTGCACACGCGGGTGCCAACGGGCTAAAGGGGAGTCTCCTCGAGGGAATCAGGCAGTTCAGTTCAGTTCGGTGAACAAATGAAGATGAACAGAGCTCTGCGACTCAAGCGCAGCCTCCACTGGGGGCAGAAGCAGAGCGCGAGTACGGAAAGGCGTGCTGTTAGATACAGCGGGAAAAAGCTATGGGCTACTGTAGGAGGGCGACCAGTTCCTAGCGATGCTACTCACCAGTCCCCGATGCAGGCAGACCCAGGCTTCTCCGCGTCAGTTTCAGTGCTGGCAGGTTCAGATATGAGCAGGGGACGTCTCGGCGTCGTGTAGATTCCACAGCAGCAGAAGTTGAGTTGAAGATGTCCCAAACGCAGTGAACCCGCACAGTTTGTTACCACAGCAGGGCAACAGAGTTGCCGTGTGTATTTCAGCCCAATGTACACTACTTACTTCAGACCTGGGAAAGCCAAGTGCACGAATCGTGTGAGAGTGACAAGGACTCGTAATACAATACAATCTGACGGCGGTTACAGAGCAAGACTCCTGGGTAGGCTGGTCAGTCTGCTGGATGGCCCAGAGACACTTCCGAAGGCTTACGTGCAAGAGATGGTGAAGATGCCGAGAATAGTTGTTCCCACTATTCCAAGGGGTCGAAGTACCAGTACAGGCCTTCTTGTTCGATCAGAGGTAGAAAGGGTTTCACAAAGCGACAGCAGTGCAGAGGAGCAGTCCTTTAGCGGTTCACCAGCGATTCCTCGGGTCAGCCTCGTAGTTGCAGGATACTTGGCTCCTGTATTCCTTCGTTCATGAGAACTCAGGAGATCGACATGGTAGTGGTGTTTCCAGCGCCCTCTTATCCACGGTTCCCTTCGCGCCCAAAACGGAGGGAACCCAATGGGAGATCTGCTCACAAAACACTCGCACCATACGTGGACCTATCACGGAGGTCCCAGGCATTCACGCCACACTAGACTCTCTGGCACCCAGTATGTGTATTGGGACCAGACATCCCAGCCCACATCCTGGAGCACACACAAGACCTGTAGAAGCCCGCGAAAGCATCTGTGTTTTGCGGGAAAGTACATGCCCAAATAAGGAAGGCCCCGGGTCGGCTCGACCTGGGGAAGGTGAAGGGGGCAAGACGGTCAGCGGACAGGACAAAGAGCCTCGTGGTCTGGCCATTTTGGGAGCCAGGCCACCATTTTGGGCTAAGCGCGAGAAACGCGCTTAAACGCCAAAAGGAGCTCAAAAACACAAAGAGACGATCGCTGCCACCAGTCCCGTCCGTGATTCACTTGCACCGTTCATTAACAATCCAAAGAGAGTATCTAGGGCCTGTAGAAGACTAAAGACCCAAGAGAGCAGTAACTTAGCTTACAGTGCCCTCTTGTGCCATGTTGCGCGAAAGCTGCAACATGATAAAATAACTCCGGAAAACAACGTTTCCCGGTACTGTCTGTCTTAAGGGCATGCCAGTTTCCCCGTAAGAATGGGGCGAAAGCCCAGAGGAGTGCGGCAAAGCCTGCACTTCTCTGGCAAAGTCTAGATCCTGGTGAAAACAACAGCAAAAAGTTTAGGGGTTGCCACATGGAAGGAAAATTACCCACAATTAAGAAATCTTTCCTAACATTAGCTCATGCTCATCATATCCCAGCATTAGCTCCCACTTACTGGCTGATGGCTAATACTTGCTGCTTTTGGCACGTGCTCATCATATCCCAGCAGTAGCTCCCACTAACTGGCTGATGGCGAATACTGGCTGCTTTTAGCTCGTGCTCATCATATCCCAGCAGTAGCTCCCACTTACTGGCTGATGGCGAATACTGGCTGCTTTTAGCTCGTGCTCATCATATCCCAGCAGTAGCTCCCATTTACTGGCTGATGGCTAATACTTGCTGCTTTTAGCTCGTGCTCATCATATCCAAGCAGTAGCTCCCACTTACTGGCTGATGGCTAATACTTGCTGCTTTTAGCTCGTGCTCATCATATCCCAGCAGTAGCTCCCACTTACTGGCTGATGGCTAATACTTGCTGCTTTTAGATCATGCCCTCATATCCCAGCAGTAGCTCCCACTTACAGGCTGATGGCTAATACTTGCTGCTTTTAGATCATTCTCATCATATCCCAGCAGTAGCTCCCACTTACTGGCTGATGGCTTAATATTTGCTGCTTTTAGATCGTGCCCATCATATCCCAGCAGTAGCTCCCACTTACTGGCTGATGGCTAATACTTGCTGCTTTTAGCTCGTGCTCACCATATCCAGCAGTAGCTCCCACTTACTGGCTGATGGCTAATACTTGCTGCTTTTAGATCATGCCCATCATATCCCAGCAGTAGCTCCCACTTGCTGGCTGATGGCTAATACTTGCTGCTTTTAGATCATGCCCGTCATATCCCAGCAGTAGCTCCCACTTGCTGGCTGATGGCTAATACTTGCTGCTTTTAGGTCATGCCCGTCATATCCCAGCAGTAGCTTCTACTTGCTGGCTGATGGCTAATACTTGCTGCTTTTAGATCATGCCCGTCATATCGCAGCAGTAGCTCCCACTTGCTGGCTGATGGCTAATACTTGCTGCTTTTAGATCATGCCCATCATATCCCAGCAGTAGCTCCCACTTGCTGGCTGATGGCTAATACTTGCTGCTTTTAGATCATGCCCATCATATCCCAGCAGTAGCTCCCACTTGCTGGCTGATGGCTAATACTTGCTGCTTTTAGATCATGCCCATCATATCCCAGCAGTAGCTCCCACTTGCTGGCTAATACTTGCTGCTTTTAGATCATGCCCATCATATCCCAGCAGTAGCTCACACTTGCTGGCTGAGGGCTAATACTTGCTGCTTTTAGCTCATGCCCATCATATCCCAGCAGTAGCTCCCACTTACTGGCTGATGGCTTAATACTTGCTGCTTTTAGATCATGCCCATCATATCCCAGCAGTAGCTCCCACTTGCTGGCTAATACTTGCTGCTTTTAGATCATGCCCATCATATCCCAGCAGTAGCTCCCACTTGCTGGCTAATACTTGCTGCTTTTAGATCATGCCCGTCATATCCCAGCAGTAGCTCCCACTTGCTGGCTGATGGCTAATACTTGCTGCTTTTAGCTCATGCTCATCAACTCCCAGCAGTAGCTCCCACTTACTGGCTGATGGCTAATACTTGCTGCTTTTAGCTCATGCTCATCAACTCCCAGCAGTAGCTCCCACTTACTGGCTGATGGCTAATACTGGCTGCTTTTAGCTCATGCTCATCATATCCCAGCAGTAGCTCCCACTTACTGGCTGATGGCGAATACTGGCTGCTTTTAGCTCATGCTCATCATATCCCAGCAGTAGCTCCCACTTACTGGCTGATGGCTAATACTTGCTGCTTTTAGCTCATGCAATCCCGCTGGACGGAATCAATGAAGGCCGTTCCCCTGAACGTGAAGTGTGTGAATCCAAGAGGAACCAAGTCTTGAAATTCTTACTTGATTTTAGGGCAAATCTTGTATTTTTAAAAGAGGCCCTTACATTAGAATAGCTTTGTCTTTTCTAGGGGAAGAAAGACTTGCAGTGATCTAATTCAAGTTGAGGCTGTTTTATGGCATGATGGACTGTGGGCCTCATTACACGGTAGGCGGTGAGCCATGGCGCTATTAGCGCCATGGCTCATGCCGGTAAAATACCGGCACCGCCTTGGCGGAAAGGGGATTTACCGCCCCATTCCAAGGTTGGTGGGGCGGTAAATCCCCCTTCCGCCATTGCCCTTCCCCATTCCCATTTCTGCCCCATAGGGCTCAATGGGAATGGGGAAGGCGCTAATTACGGCACCGCAATTTAGCGGTGCCGTAATTAGCTCTGAGGTCCCTTAGCGGGTTGGTATTTAACGCCTGCAAAAAGCAGGCGTTAAAACTCCAACCCGCTAAGGGACCTCGTAGTAAGGCGGCAGGGATTTACCGGTACCGGTATTTTACCGGTGCCGGTAAATCCCTACCGCCTACCGTGTAATGAGGCCCTGTGTCTTGCTTCTCCTATTGACCAATTTATCGTGAATATGTAATGATTTGAAAAGGGAGTAATGAGTCAAATAGATTGTGTTGTGTTGTAGGGTGTGCACCCTGCGTAGGCATTGGACGTCTTGCACATTTTGCACGCTACTTTGTCTTATTTGACGATATTTGGGTGGGTTTTTGTAAATGGCCGTTGTAGATTAAAAGTTGTCTAATTTGATCATGTAGGTTTCATATTATGATTCTGTGAATTACGCCTTCCAATTGTATGATTTTATTATTCTAATATGAATGTTTTTTGTATTGCTTTTATGGGAAAATGGTTGCAAATTTTGTTTCATTAAATTAAAAAAAGGGGTGCAAACGGCCGGTCCCCATTAGTGTTCACACTATTCATGGAGACAATGGCACACATTATTGCAACACTCCAGGGGCTTCATGCAAGCCATCACTTTTTGGGAAGATTGTAATAAGGGTCTCTAGCAGCACATTACCCCAACATCTTTAATAAAGGAGTGTATTTTCGTAGAGTCTGTGGCATTTGGGGTATTTTTGTAGAGTCTGTGGCATTGGGTGTATTTTTGTACAGTCTGTGGCATTGGGACGATCTTTAAAGAATCGAAAGCATTAAACAGATGAGAAACAGGAAAATACCAACCATCACCTTGATAAAACTGAATTTTGAGTTTGGGCGGGTAAATAGCAAACGGGAACACTTGGGGATTAAAGCAGCCCGGCTCCGATGCAAGAAGCATTGCCACCCAAATACTCTGTTTGTTAGCAGAAATTAAGCAAGACCTGTAGCGTGGCAGTCAGGGTGGGACGCAAAAACTGCAAACCCAGCTATGAGGATTTGTATATTTATTGAATTCATTATAGAGCGCTCTTCGCCAAAAGCGCTAGTTACAAGAAAATTGAAACAACAGTACCGTAAATGCCCAATGCAGTCCAGTTAAAACAGAAGGAGGGTCCAGTTAAAACAGAAGGAGGGGCGGGGAGAGGGGAGGACAGAATTTCAGTTAATTGAGAGAAAAGACGGTTTTGAGATTAATCTGGAAAATGCAAAGCGTAGGAAAAGAGCGATCAGGAAGAGGGAGAGCGTTCCAGTGCTTAGGAGCGAGAAGAGTAAAAGAACGGAAACAAGAAGATGCCCATGACAGCTGAGGGACAGTGAGAAGAAACCAGTTCTGGGATCTGAAAGGCCGAGTTCGAGAATAGAACAAAACCAGCAAAGACAGATAAGGGGGGAGCAAGGCCATGAATCCACTTACAGACAATAGAGACAAAGTGATAGAGGAGAAGAGATTCAAAGGGGGGGAAGGAGGAAATGAGAGCAGAAAGAGGAGCAGTGTAAAGAGAGAAAAGAAAGGGCCAAGAACAGAACCATGGATGCCGTAAAGAAGAGATAGCGGTGAAGAGGTGTGTCCTGCCCAAGTTACAGAGGAGGACCGCTGAGAAAAATGAGAGCAAAACCACTGAAGAAGAGAGCCAGAAATGCTGGAAGGAGAAGAGCGTGATCAATGGTATCAAAAGCAGCAGAACAATCCAAGAGAGTAAGAACAGAAGGAAGTTTAGAACAATGAGCCAAAAGAAGAGCGTTCGACATTCAAGAGAGCGGTCTCTGTAGAGTGAGAGGGTTGAAATCCAGATTGAAGGGGAATAGAAGAGAGTAAAGGTTTAAGTAGAAACCCGAGCATATGCAGCACGCTCAAGGAGTTTAGAGAGAAATGGGAGAAGTGAAATTGGCAGGAATAGAAGGATCATGAGACAGCTTTTTAAAAATCGGAACAATAAAGTGTATGCTTGAAAGGAGAGGGGTTACAAGAATTAGAAAAAGAAGAATTAATGAGCAAAGTAGGGGAAGGAAGAAGGTAGGGGCAGACCTGGGGAATGAGAATGGAGGGGAGGGGATCAGAGGGAGAAGCAGTAGGATGAGCACGAGTGAGGCGGACAGAGATGTCCCAATCAGAGAGAAGGAGGATAAGGAGTGTGACAGGGGCCACAGGAGAGGTAAAAAGAACAAAGTGCGGCAACTTTGAGTGTGAAATAGCAAAGTCAGAGGAATAAAGAAAAGGGTGATCAGGGGTTTAGGAGACAGAATAGTGTGAAGAAGCTGGAAGAGATGACGAAGATGATGAGAGACGCCGAGCTCAGAGAAATATGATTTCTTTTAAGCAACAAGTAAAGCAGAATCCTAGGAGTAATGTAGAGACGAGAGTAGGATGAGATCAGGGGAAGAACAAGATTTTTCCAGCACCGTTCTGCTTTACGTAGACAGCGACGGAGAGAGAGAAGATCAGAAGTGAGCTAAGACTGGGGAGATCTACGAGTAGGTCGGAAAGGGCAAAGAGAAGCGACAGAGTCAAGTGGGACATTAAGGTGGAATGCAAAGTACTGGTAGCCTCGTCTGGAGAGGGAGGAACAAGTGGGGATTGATGGAAGAGAAGAATGTAGCAAAGAAAGAAAAGAAGCAGAGTTAAAAGAGCAAAGGTTACACAAAGAGAAAGTGGGGGAGAGGCAGGTAAAGTTGGAGGACAGTGTGAGAAAGAAAGTAGAAAATGGTCAGAGGGGTAAAAGGGATGAGAAGACACAATCTGAGGGAGGAAGTCTTGAAAAAATTAGATCCAGACAGGAACCAGAATGGTCAGAGGGTGGAGATGGAAAGATAAGCAAATGATAGGAGTCAGTGAGTGAGGACAGCAAGGAATATGAGGGAGTAGTTAAATTCTCTGAGAAACCTTTTTTTTTTTAAACGGTTTTTATTAATTTTTTCAAACAAACAATACAAATCAAACTGGCAGCACTTTTTGCAACAATCACATGAAAATCAATTAGTCAAAACCACTGCTCCCCCGATCCCTCCCCCCTCAAGAGCTTGTTTGTCCTTCAGTTTCCGTATCTGCCTCGTGTGGGAGGATATCACCTCCTTCTGAGTCTGCAGAATCCGTTATTGTTCCAAACAGTCCTGCTATTAATACTCTCCATGCCATCAGGGTACCCACTTCTTCTTCCCCACTCATGCTACATGCCTCCTGCCAATCCACCGTTTCAGCCTCCGCCCATTTCTGCAATTCCCGCCACCATACCTCCACCCGTGGCTTATGACACTGCTTCCATCCCATGGCAATCCTCCGTTTTGCGAGCACATATGCCAAGTCCTTCAATTTCCCAACATGTTTAAGTTTCCGTGGTCTGGGAAACCCTCCCAACAGGCAGGCCCAGGCCGTATCTATAATGAGCGTGACCCCTTTGTCCGCTAGTTTTTGCGCCACTTCTCCCCAGAAACTCTCAATCATTGGGCAAGACCAAAACATGTGTGTCATATCAGCATTTTCCTTGTCGCATTTTGGGCACGCTTGTCGTCCCGCATTTCCGAACTTAAATATTCTCATCGGGGTCATATAAGCTCTGTGCGTTATATACAACTGTATTTGTTGTAATCTAGCATTTCTTGACACCTTCTTGTGGTATCCCATAGCACGCTCCCACATCCCATCCTCCATCTGTGCTCCCACCTCAGTTTCCCAATCCAACCTCAAATGCGTCAACTCCTTCCCAACACGGGTCCTCACCATCTCATACAATCTAGAGATCTCATGCCCTCCTTCTGATATGTCATATATTGTCCCCATAGTGGCGTCTGGTTCCTCCGCCATTACAGTCTCAGGCCAGATTTTACGAATATTCTGCACCAGTCTTAGGTACGTGACATACTGGCCCCTATGCAAGCCCACCTCTTCCCCTAGTCCTTCAAAATCCCTAATGGTCCCCTCTTGCCAAACATCCCCCCAATGTAACCAGCCCGACCGACTCCCAGTAGGTCCTGATTATCATCTTTAGTTGCTTGTCTTCCCCTGCCAAAGCAACCAACGGCATCTGCGGGGAACACGTGTGTGGGTCCTTCATCAATCGACATACTCTACGCCATATCTTCCACCCCAGCAACATCATTCCCGGGCGCTCCTTCATTTCTGAACTAGGTAACCAAATAATTTCCTTCAGGTAAAATGGAGTACAGTCCTGTCCAAACAGCCTAAATTCGGGAGTTGCCTCATCAGAGAGCCATTTGACCACATACTGCAACTGACCAGCTACATAATAGGCCTCAAAATTAGGCAGCTTAATACCCCCCCTCTCATGGAAATTCAGCAACTTCCATAGCGCCACTCTATTCCGGGTGCCATGCCATAGGAAGTCTCTGCACATACTATTCAGTTTAGCAAAAAACTTCTTAGGTATCATATACAGAGTATTGCTGAAAAAATGTAAGAGCCTAGGGAGGACCACCATTTTAAGCATCGCCCCGCGTCCCATCATTGCCAACGGCAACTTCTCCCAAAACTTCATGCTTTTACGGATTTTTCCCACAGCCACCTCAGTGTTATACAAATGTTCCTCCGTTACAGTGTGATAAACATCTATTCCGAGGTAGCGGAAGGAACCAACCGTCCATGGTATCAGCAACACTGGCAACCACTCCGGAAGGGTTCCTCTGTAGCTACCCAATGGGAATATACTCGATTTTTGGGGGTTCACAGCTATGCCAGACAGTTCCGCATACCTTTCCATTACCTCCAGAATATATTGAAGATTTTCCTCCGGATATTTCAAATATAATAGCAAGTCGTCAGCATACAAGGATATTAGGTGTTTCTCTCCCCCTACCTCGATGCCTATCATGTCATATTGTTGCCGAAGGTATACTGCCAGGGGCTCCAGGGCCAGAATATATAACATCGGGGACCAGGGGCACCCTTGTCTGGTGCCTCTGCTAAATTGCCACCTCTCGGATATCACCGCTCCTGTACGAACCCTAGCTAGTGGCTCACTGTACAGCAACTTCGCCCACCTAATGTAGCCCGGCCCCATCCCGTACTCCCTCAGGGCCTCCAGCAACCACGACCACCTGACTGAATCGAAAGCTTTGACTGCGTCTAAGGACACAACCGCCATTTCACCCTCGCTCTTGTTCCCCCATTCAACCACCCGGTGGAGTCGCCTGTGGTTGTGGGTTATATTCCTGTTGGGGACATAACCTGTTTGGTCCGGATGTATCAATTTACTAATAACTCTCCGCAATCTATTAGCCAGTACCGCCGTCAATATCTTTCCGTCCTGATTCAGCATTGACAAGGGTCTGTAGGAGCCACAGCTTTGCCCTGGTTTGTTGGGTTTAGGGAGCGGTATTATGATCGCTTCTCTAAGCGATTCCGGCAACCGGCCCACCTCAAATGATTCATTAAGCATTTCTAGCATGGGGGGGGGGAAAGAGTACCTCCTCTCTATATGCTTTATAAAATTTGCTAGGAAGTCTGTCCGCTCCCGGGGTCTTACTGGTGGGCAGCTGCCTCACCACCTCATCCAATTCCTCCAAAGTAATCGGTGCATCTAGATCTTCTCTTTCTTCGGCACTAATCTTAGGTAATCCAATATCTCTTAAAGTTTCCCTTATCTCCTCTCGGCTGCCCCCCACCCTTTGTCCTCATATAGTGCCCTGTAATAATCCAAGAATGCCTCATTGACTCCTTCTTGGGTGTTCGCTACCTCTCCATCCTCTCTGGTTATCGTCCTAATCGGGGGCCTAGGGGTTTCACTCTTGTATAGCCACGCCAAGAGGCGGCCCATTTTATCCCCACCTGCATGCTGCCTCTCAACGTACTTCTTATAGTTAAGGTTGCAGAGCCTTTCCCAAAGTTCTGCACACCGCTGCTGTAGTTTAAGTACTAGCTCCGCATCCCCCCCTCCACTATTGAGCTCCCTTTCCAGTTCATCCTCAGCTCCCCCTAACTCAGTCAGGACCCCACCCTGCAGGTCCTTTGATTTAGCGATGGCAGCCCCCGTAACACCACCTTAAAGGCTTCCCAGAGCGTGCCCGCCGAGTCCACACTGCCAGTGTTCTCTTCGAAATAATGTATAATCTCATCTCTGATGTCCTCTCTGAAGACCGGATCCTTGAGCGCCTCAGCACGGAGGTGTCACGTCGGTATCCGTGCCCTGGGGCGGCAGTACTGCCACCCCAGGAACAGAGGCGAGTTGTCCGACAGGACCCTCGCTTTGTATTCTATTTGGGTGGTCTCTACCACCACATCTGGCATGGCAAAAAAATAATCAAGTCTCGTATGCAGTTGTTGCGGGGCTGAGTAATGCGAATACTGCTCCCCATTAGGATGTTTCAGTCTCCAAACATCTTCCAGCCCAAAGTCGTCGAGCAGCATCTGCAATGCCCTGGCTGCAGGGGTGGGCCTATCAATCTTATCATCAGATCTGTCTACCCTGGGGTTCAGCACACAATTAAAATCCCCCCCCAAATAACCGCCCCACCCACACACGTACCCAGGTTGGTACAGAGTCCTAAAATATGCCGCCGTGTTTTGATTGGGGGCATACGTATTTACAATGCACACCCACCTCTTTATTCTCCACCAGTGCCTTCAATATAACCATCCTCCCCTCTTATCCACCACCTCCTGTGTAAATTGGAGCAGAACGTGCGGTGCCACCCAGACCAACACTCCCCAAGCGTAGGCAGAATACGGAGAACCCACTACAATACCTCTCCACTTCTTCCCCACCAGCTCCAACTTTTCCCGTGTCAGATGCGTCTCCTGCAACAGTGCAATATGAATCTTCTGTCTTTTCAAATACATCATGAAATTGTTCCTCTTGAATTAACTATTGAGTCCCCTGACATTCCACGTTACGATCTTAAGATCCCCCATAGCTCATAAGTATCCTCCCCCCTTCCGTGCAGCCAATCCCACCTTCCCACGCGATACAGATACAACCCTCTAGCTCTTTCTTGTAGCCTCATATACAAACTCGAACTCCCCATAACTATGTACACCCCAAACTCCCCACTTCCCTCCCCACCCTCCACCCATCCCTTCCCCAACACCATACTCCCCAACTGCTGCCCAGCTCCTTCCATGGAACTCAGGCACCCCCACATCTAGCCCTGCAAGCACCAACCAATGCCCAGAGCTCAGTAGGGTGAAGTCGTCCTAATGGCCACTTAACTAAGGTTACTAAATGGGGTAAAGAGATCCGCTCTGCAAGGCTCCCCTAAAAAACAGCATTAGTCACAGTGCTCATAACATGTTGTTTGACGGTCTGGCCTTCTCTGCCTAAGGCCGCTCAAATTACTATAATCAAGTCCCAGAGTCCTATACCGCGCCGTCTTGTGGCGCCCTCCTCGTGCACTACTTATCTCCTCCATCTCCTCTTCCCGTCCAAACGTCAGGCTCCTGGGGGCATCCGTGCGCGTCGAGCCATCCCATGGCGTCCTCCGGAGTCTCAAAGAACAAGTCCTGTGTTTATGAAAAACTTTCAATTTCGCCGGATACAGCAACATGTATTTATGGCCCGCCTCTCTCAATCTCCGCTTTACCGTCCCAAAGTTCATACGACTACGCTGCACCATCAGGGTATAGTCCGGGTAGGCCGTTATGTTTGCCGCCCCTCGTTTAATCATTCCACCCTTGCGTGTTCTAGTATCCTCTCCCGATCCCGGTAATTAAGGATTTTGGCAATTACTGGCCTAGGTGGGTTTCCTGGCGGCGGCTTCCTTGTCAGAGCTCTATGCGCACGTTCCACCACAAATCCCTGAGATAAAGCTCCTCTGGGTATCTCCTGCAACAGCATAGATTCAATGAACTCCGTGGGATCGTGGCCCTCTGATCCTTCTGGCAGGCCCACGATGCGAATGTTATTCCGTCGGGCGCGTCCTTCCGCCTCCTCCGCCCTGTTCTCCAAGTTGCCCACTCTCTGCACCAGGGCGTGCAATTCGGCCTTATGGGAGGCACAATCCACGGTGTTCGGGCTCACCTCTTTCTCGAGGGTCTCAGTGCGCTCCGCCAGAGACCTGACGGCCTGTCGAAGTAAATTCACCTCTTCCTGCACCTCACCGACCTTAAGGTCCAATGCTGTTTTCAGCTCAGTAACGGCCAGTTCAAGTTTAGCCTCCCAGGCTGCCTTCAGGACCGCAATCGCAGCCAGGACCTCCTGGTTAGTGCCTGTCACAGGCATGCCGCCTGCAGGCGATTTATCCTTGCTCTTGGAACTTTCCGGACCAGGGGATGTCTTGGCGAAGTCGTCCAACGTGGGCTGCTTCACCTTCGATCTCACGATTCTACTAGACATGATTCTGCATCCGGTGGGCACGTTCCAGGGGGCCACTCTCGAGACACCCCCAGGCGAGACCTGTCCGCTACCATGGGTCGTGCTTCCCCATGTAGCCGCATAAGCCCCACTCCGGCAGCTCCACGGGGTGGGGAGGGGCACGCACAGTTCACAAACTCTGTGAGCTTCTCACGCCGAGCTTTCCATGCACAGTGTCTCGCTACTTCGATGCGTCGTAGTGCGGCCTCAGCCCTCTATCACATGCCCAAAGGCCTACGCCAGTAGTAGAACACTCTAGAAATACAGGCCGATTCACGCTAGCATCCCAACATAGGGGACCTGCGTTCCATGCCAGTTACAAATACGCACACAGTCTGCTCCTGTCGCCCGGCCACCGTGCGGCCTGCTCCTTCCTTTGTTCCGGTCGTTGATCGGCCATTTTGTTTCGTCTTCCGTCTCCAGCGCTCCTTATCCTTTTCACACAAAACTCCGCCGCTATTCCTCCCACGCATTCCAAAAGTTCACCAAGCGCAGTCAGGCCGTTCACACACCACCATGTGTGTTTTCAGCAGTCATAGGCACGTTGTTATGCACTATTTCGCCAGGAACATTTCAGGATCTCGGGAGCTCCTCCAGATCGCGTCCTCCTACATGGCCCTCGTAGCCACGCCCCCTCTCTGAGAAACCTGACTGTATTCACCCACCTACTCCCCTGGGATCTTCCATTCAGGTGGCCAGGGAAGGGTCATCGCTTTTGTTTTAAAAAAAAAATTTTTAAAACTTTATTTATAGCACTTGACATTACAAAGAAGGGCGAGCATGAAGCCGCACTCGGCAATCACAGTGATAATACAGACATTTGGTGCACAGCAACGACGATCATGTAGAATAGACATTGCGTTTGGTCATACAAAGAGCATTCAAGTAAACAGCAATTAGTGCATAATTCAGGTAGAGCTGTTGATGGGAGAAGCAGACATTGGCGAACCATTGCCATCATTGGCGCAAATAGAGGAGATGTAGGAGCGGAACGGGGACCAGACATTTCTGGGTTTGGACATTTGGGGTAGCTGGGTCACCCAGGCCTCCTCTGTATCTGAGGCCCAAGTCACAGCAGTAAACCATTGCGAATGCGTGGGGGCACGGGGCCTGAGCCAGCAAAGTAGGATACAACGAATTGCGAGAAGCATGCAGAGTCCCGCCAATCTCCTAGAGTCACGACCAAGGCCGGGAAAGCCATGAAACAGACATCCTAGTGGGGATGGGGTGATATCATGATCTAGGACATCCGACACTGTGGAGCAAATCTCCACCCAAAATTGGGCACGGGATGGGCAGAACTAGAGAATGTGGATGTAGGTTGCCTCATCGAAGCCACACCTGGGGCACCTAGGGGAGTGATATGTGGTGTAACCTGATTGGAGTGTCGTGGAACCTGTGTAAGATTTTGAATTGAATAAGTTTGAAGCAGGAATTAAATGACACTTTATGGGTACGGGCACACATACGTTTCCAGCATTGATCAGTGATGTCGATCTCCAGGTCCTCTGCCCAAGAGCGTTTGAGTTTGTCAAATGGTGGAGTGGACTTAGATTGTAGTAGAGCATAAAGTCTGGAAACCTTCCCCCCTAGAGGTACTAGTGTTCATGAGTTCAGCAAGAATAGGATCATCAGGAGCTATATCAGGAAAACTGTGCACACCTGACTCCAATTGACTCACTTGAAGTATAAAAAGGGTGGTTCTGCCAGAATCAGAGAGCAAGCTGGGGATGCTGACTGGACCAGAGAAGCCAAGCAGCAGGGAGCTGCAGGAAGAGAAGCCTGGAGGATCCGGAGGAGAACGGCATGCTGAGACTCGGTGTTCATGAGGGGCTGCAGCATAGCTAGGGAGGCGTGTCACCAGGGAGCCGGAGCAGGGCAGTCTATATCCTGCCGGCGCTGTTCAGGGAAATGCTTGTTCCCCTTGAGACGTATGCCGCCCCAAGGGTGTCCTGATGGGCAGGTGGTGAGACCTTGACCCAAACCCATTTGACCTGCTCGAACGCACCGTGCTACTGTTGGTGAGTCTCATGAGACAGAGAGAAAATCACTAGCATGCGGGTGGCTAGACCAGGAGCATTGTTGAGAGAAGAGCCCTGTGAGCGAAAGCGGGACGAAAACTGCAAAGCAGTGAAAGAATGCAAAGCAGAATGACAGGAAAGATGCACTAGAGATGCAGAAGTAATGAAAGACAGCAAAGAGCGCTGGCGGAATGGAAACAGCCAAGAGTGGGTGCGAGAGAGAAAGGAGAGGGGTTCAAGCGACCTGAAACTGAGAGATACAGCAAAGAGACAGTGAACAGGAAAACGGACAGTCAAGAGAGGGTGCAAGCAACCCGAAAGTGAGAAAGACGGTGCAAGCAACCCAAAAGAAATACAGAGAGTGCAAGAGATAAGTTAAAGGCCAAATTATGGTGCAAGAGAGAACAGTGAAAAGTAAGAAGTGTGCAAGGGATACAGAAAGGTGGAAAGAAGGTGCACGTGTGCACGGCAGATAAAGAATGTGTGCAGGAAGCACAGAAAGGTGGAAAAGGACAGAGTGAAAGAGGAACAGAAGAGGAAAAGGTGCCAGAGAATAAGGAGAGGGGTTAGAGAACAGAGTGGTCACACCTGCGAAGAGCAAAAAGCCTGGCATTCTCAAAAGTCTCTGATACTACCCCCCCCATGAAAGAACTGTACAGTGAAAGGTACATCCTGACAAGAGAAACATTTTGTTTGTTGAGCTAAAGAGGGGCCTAGGCTTGGGGAAGGGAACCCTAAGAGGCCCACTAAAGACATTGTTGAACTTGGTGAAGAGAGGCTTAGACTTGGGGAAGGGAACCTGAGAGGCCTAACAGGAACTGTGTCTTTTTTTGTTTGAAACTGGAAGGATCAAAGCTTGGGGAAGGGAACTCCCAAGAGGCCCAGAGACACTGAACTCTATTGACCTACAGCAAGAGCCCTGCATGGAGTTGAACTATTGTGAACGGGCAGAACTACACCTATTGGCAAGGCTACCTGAAACCAGCTGTGGTTTAGATTTCCTTTCATTTTTGTGTCACCATTTTTCCTTTAAAATAATCTATCACATTTGGTTTAAGAGTGAGGGCAAGCGATGAAGGCGCTAGAGAGCCCAGCCAAGATGGCTGCAAGCCCATGAGCTCCAACACGCCCTAATTAATCCAGAAAATATCCTGGAATCCCATGACCAGCTACAGAACTGATCTGTGTGACATCTGCATACCTATATCCAGCGCACTCCCCTGAGTTTGGAGGTCCAAGATCACGCTGTGACAGAGTTCAGCAAAGGCCATCCTGAGAGGGACCTGCCGCGGAGAGTGCGAAAGGGCCTGACAAGAGCAAAGGGGATGGCGGTGCAGGCCCTGCTGGCCAACAGCCACCGGACTGCACCTGGCTTGGGCAGCTGAGAAGGAGATTGCGGTCAGAAGTGGGGTCGTAAGTAGCAGAGCGCTACCTCGAGCTTTGCCTGGAGGGGAGGATGTGGTAGAGAGCCTGATAAAGGCGTGTGGCAGCAAGATCATTGGAGAACTATCAACAGTGACGACGGACCGTGGCTAACATTACTGAAGTCGACAACTACATGCAGCACCGGAGGTGGAATACCTGACTGGCCGGGTAACATTGGGAGTGCAAGGGGCTCCATGCTAACAGAGGGGATCAAATTGCAGAACAGAGGGAAGAAGGCAAAGACACCGGTATACATTGCTAGTGGTGATCGGGTGGAGCGCAATAACGTGGTAGCTGGGCCCTCACCAATTGGTGATAAATATCTGAGGTGGTGAGTGAGAGCCGCCGGTAGAAGGCGTGAGGGTGACCCCGACAGGAGGGTGCCGCGCACAATCATCGGAGGTATGGGGCACAGCGCCGCTGAACAGGGAGCGTGAAAGAGATCTACAGCAGAGGAATTGGGCGGGTGGTGAAGCCAGGCAGTATATGCTCGCTGCGAACCCACACCGGAGTGTCTTGTGGCATGTGGCAAGGAACAGCAGGGGAAGTCATTAGGAACATTATTGGAGACCTACGCACTCCCTTGGCTCCTCTCCCCGAGTGCCACAAGGACTCAAAATGTACAGATGAATAGGAGACTGATGAGCAGAGCACTGTCGGATAGTAGTGCTAGACTTTGATGTGAGCACTAGTGACGTCTGCCTAGGGGTGGGTGGTGCTTAGCCAGTCGCAGGCTCCTGGTCAACCAGAGTAGTGCCTATAGAGCACAGTGTGCCCGCCGAGACACATCACTGGAAGGAGACATGGAGCCTGTCTGAAGGGTGAGCCTTCCAGGCTTTTCATACTTGCTCCGCTCTCCCTGGGCTTACTGGGTGATCCATGGAAACTGTGGGAAGTGCTGCATACTAGACTGCAGGCGAAGCTGGAGGAGTGTCAGAGCAGTTGGATCTCCTTTGGAATTCTTGGAACTGTCCTTCCTAGACGGTTGTTGGGTGAACGGTCAACTGAGGGAATTCCCCCCAAGTACTGTGAAGTGGTGTACAATGTCCGAATCTGGTAAAGCCTGGGAAACAACAATCTAAACTACACTATGAGACACCCACACAGAATAAAAGCTCTAAAATCATGGAAGACACCGGTGGAACAAGCCCACAGCAGGCACAGTGTCATGGTCACGGGCCACTATCTTTGTAATCCATAGGGTCCAAATGTCTGAGGCACATGCTACTTCATCCCTATATGGCTCCTCACGTGCATCCAGGCTGGGCGTGACCATTAGAAGACATTGAGGTGCAGGTGCAACAGGCTCTGGGAGTGGCAAGGTGGGGCCACAAGGCAGAGCTATTTAAGCCTGACCCACCCGCAGGCAAGTGCTTTGCGTTAGTCTGCTTCCTGCAGCGTAACGCTTACTGCCGCCAGAAGCGCTCTTACCTGATTCCAGCTTGTCACCTCAGCGCGCTGGTTCCAGTACATCATCTTCTATGCGCGCCTTACCTGACTCCAGCTACACCATCGCTTGAAGTGCAGCTTAACTGACTCCCTGAACACCATCTCTCGAAGCGCAGCTTACCTGACTCCAGCAACACAATTGCCGGAAGCGCATTTTACCTCTCTCCTGCAATTCCATCGTCTGCAGCGCATCGCATCTTAACGGATTCTTGTTGTCATCGGAGTCGAGGCGCATTCCCACCTGTTCCGGGCGTCTAGCTACACTGGAGCTCTTCTTCTCGTCCAGCATCCTCACAGAGCTTCCATCCAGTTATCACCGGCAGGTCTTCAGATAGTCGCCTCCCGTCGGACGCCGCCAGCCCATCCCTGCAAGAGAAAGAACACACAAGGTTAGAAACTGCACAAATATCTTACGCTTGGTCGCCCAACACATAAGCCTTGCGCCCAACCTTGAAACCCAACTTACCTTTTAATTGGGAAACTCTGACTCCCCTCTGGCACCCATTTGGACTCGCTTCAAACACAGCGACTCCGCATGGCCATCTTCACACCTATTGGGGAGAGAAAAGACATTACAAGGGTTACGGACAATAATCATGGGAAAAATACATTGCAAAAGGATACAGACAATAATCATTGTTAAGAAAACTTACCTTCAAAGTGGTTCAGCCACAGTCGGTCTAGGCTGCCACGCACATGGGCCAGTGAAGCAACTAGGTCCATCAAAGGCGCCGCTGCTGATGAGAAGCAGGATTGAGAGCTCATCCTCACAAGAAAACAGGTGAGACTATATGGGTGAACACATGCTCACCTCATTCTGGAACGAAGGGTTTGAGGGAAATCACAGTCCAACCATAGCATTCCCACTGCCTCCCTTATTCTCTCAGGGGCAGTGCCAGCATCCAGAGCAGCCCACACTACACCAGCCGGGGAAGAAGTCTGATCCAGGGGAGCCTGCCCTAACACCCCTGCAGGTGAGCGTAACAGAACGCAAAGCCTCTCTGAATCTCTGCCTAAGCGTGATGGAGACCTCGGAAACTGACCAGTTGGCCCAATTGCTGGGGGAACTGCAGGCTGAAGTACATGCCTCCAGGCAAGAAACTCATGTCTTAAGAAGAGATCTTATTGTAGCCTGAGAATGAACTGATGATCTGGCGAGACAGATGCTTCAGATACACGCAGGGCAGGTTCCATTACCCGGAATTGCACCAACTCCTTCACCACCAGTTCAAGTGGTGCTCCCAGGGGCAGTGCCACTTGCCTCGCCCGAACGTTTTACCGGCAATCCTAACAACTATGCCATATTCATGAACCAATGCCGCCTTCACTTTCTGTGCGGTCCTGGGCCCGTCCCTAACGCTAGTGCAAGAGTTGCCTTTGTACTTTCATACTTGGGAGGCAGCGCAGCGGATTGGTCCATACCATTAATAAATCAAGATGATCCACTACTCCGAAATCTTGGAGAGTTCCAACGGGAATTGGAAAAATTGTTTGCTAGGCACACCCAAGGACAAGCCCTAGATAACGAACTATTGTCCCTCAGACAGGAAAACCATGATCTGATGACTTATATTGCCACCTTTAATCGTCTTGTAGCGCAAACAAATTGGCCCGAAGAGAAGAGGACCACACTATTCTATCGGGGATTGCGTGGCGAACTAAAGGATGTGCTAGCCCAAGTGGTCAACCCTCCGGAGTGTTGTGCAGAGTACATCAATTTGACGGTACAACTGGACCATAGGTTGCAGGACTGAAAAATTGATTGCACAAGAACTGAAGGGAGGTCGGTCTATATGCGACCGCGGGCCAACCAAGCCAAAACCCATGAGCTGACCGAGCCCATGCAGATTGGGGTATTACGGGCCCCTGTCTCCAAAGCTGAAAGAGAATAAAGGAAACAACAACAACTCTGTTTATACTGTGGAAGAGCAGGACATTTCCTCCGGGATTGCCTGATAAAACCCCCCAAGAAAATAGTAGGTGCAACGGACAACTACAACGAAGAGAAAGAACAAAAACCATGAAACTCCAATGCCTGACAAGCGTAGGGGTCCACTTGTCGAGCGAAAAGAAGAAAGCTGTACAGACCTCACACCTGGTCATCCCGGTACTCTTGGTCCACCACCAACAACCATCAAAGGTACATGCCTTGGAAGCATATATTGATAGTGGAGCAGTGGGAAATGA
This sequence comes from Ambystoma mexicanum, assembly GCF_040938575.1. Taxonomy (NCBI): domain Eukaryota; kingdom Metazoa; phylum Chordata; class Amphibia; order Caudata; family Ambystomatidae; genus Ambystoma; species Ambystoma mexicanum. The sequence continues at coordinate 33,896,732 of NC_090931.1, forward strand.
TTATCGATCAGGATCTGGCTGCACGGATAGGCCTTCCCCTCTAGCAGCAGCTACAATTGGAAAATGTCACAGCAGTGGATGGCTCGCAGTTGTCATCCGGCCCAGTGACACAACATACCAACAAAGTCATGCTGATGAGTCAGGATGGTAATCAGGAAGACATTTCCTTTGATCTTATCGGAGCCCCCCAGTTCCAGATGATCCTAGGAATGCCGTGGCTAGAAACCCATAACCCCAGGATTGACTGGCAAACACGAGTGCTGACCTTTCCTCAAGAATGCGCCAAAAGTTGCTACACAAAACTGGACCTACGAGGAGCCTATCACCTTGTGAGAGTTAAAAGGGGAGTCTAGTGGAAGACGGCATTCCGGACCAAATATGGGCTTTTCGAGTACCAGGTCATGCCCTTTGGGTTATGTAATGCACCAGCGGCGTTCCAATTCTTCATGAACGATGTGCTTCACGAATTGTTGGACTTCTGCGTCCTCGTTTACATCCATGACATTCTCATCTACTCAACATCCAAGGAAGACCATGTTGGCCATGTAAGGGCAGTTTTGGAAAAGCTTTGTCAGCATCGGCTGTTTGCCAAATTGGAAAAATGCTTCTTCCATGTCACGGAAGTTGAGTTTTTGGGCTTCATGCTTACCCCACGAGGAATTCACATGGACACATGCAAAGTGGATGCTATCCTTCAGTGGCCATCCCCAACATCTATCAAAGGAGTGCAAAGTGTGCTCGGATTTGCCCATTTTTATACACGGTTTATCCCAAGGTTTTCACAGATCGTCCATCCAATCACCTCTCTACTGAGAAAGAATAAAAAGTTCTTCTTGTACCCGAAGCAGAAAACGCCTTGCAGGCATTGAAACAGGCCTTCACCTCAGCACCTTTTCTTCGGCATCCCCGACCTGACCTGCCTTATGTGGTGGAATCAGACGCCTCCGGCGTGGCCATGGGAACAGCATTATCACAAAAGGACCAGGACACGGGGCAGTCACATCCAATGGCATTTTGGTCCTGTAGGTTTTCTGCACCGGAAAATAACTATGCAATCACGGACAAGGAGCTACTAGCAATCAAAAGGAGCCCTCAAAACCTGGAGACACTACCATCTTGGGGCAAGACACACGGTCACAATTATCACAGATCACCGCAATCTGCAATACTTGAAAACTGCTAAGGCCCAATCTTCGCGTCAGCTTCGCTGGGCTCTCTTTTTTTGCCGAATACGATTTTGTCATTACTTACAGACCAGGAGTGCGTAATGGAAAAGCAGACGCCCTGTCACGCATGGGAGAGGACAAAGAAGCCTTCATTCCATCTAAGCCAGTGACCATTATTCCTGAAGAAGGGATTAAAAACCAGATTGCTGCAACCGCCTGCTGGGAAGACTTGAAGGCCTATCTCCAATCCCGGATGGACCAAACAGTCCAACAGGAGTGGTGGGTTAAGGGAGACCAGTACTCCATCAAGGATTATTTACCCTATTTTCAGGCAAGACTATGGCCCTCATTCCGAGGTTGGTGGTAGTCATGGCGCTATTTGCGCCATGACTGCCACCAATAATGGTACCGTGTCCGGTTTGGTGCAATGGGGACTTACCGGTCTAGTCAGACCTTGGCAGGACCGGTAAATCCCCATTCACCAAACCATTCCCCATTCCCATTGAGCCCTTATAGGGCTCAATGGGAATGGGGAGGGTGCAAATAACGGCCGGCATATGCCAAGCCCGTTATTTGCGCCCAGGTCCCTTAACGGGTCCCGTCCTTAACACCTGGTCAGACCAGGTGTTAAGGAAGGGACCCGCTAAGGGACCTCGTATTAGGGCGGCAAGGGATTACCGGCACCGGTCTCCTTACCGGTGCCAGGTACCCCTTACCGCCCTACTCGGAACGAGGGCCTACATATTCAGGATAAGGAAATGCAAAACAAAATAATAGCAAACTACCACAAGCCGCTAGTGGAAGGACATCCAGGAATTACTAAGACTCGGGCCAAGATTCAAAAGAACTATTGGTGGCCAACCTGGAGAAAAGACGTTGCCCAATTTATTGCGACTTGTGGTGTTTGTGCGCAACACAAATCCCAGAAGTTAAGTCCTGCAGGGTTGTTGCGTCCATTAACTGTCCCACCAGCACCATGGCATACCCTGTCTATGGACTTTATTACCGATCTGCCACCCTGCGACGGGTTTAACACAATCCTGGTCATGGTAGACTTATTCTCCAAGATGGTGAATTTTATTCAGCTAAAGGGGCTTCCCACTGCTTCAGCTCTGGCCACTGTATTTTTGGAGCAAATTGTTAAATTACATGGTTTTCCGTCTGTATTGATCTCAGACCGAGGAACTCAATTCGTCTCAGCTCTCTGGAGGAGGTGTTGTAAAATAGCCCAAATTGATCTTCGATTATCTACGAGTCACCATCCCCAACCCGATGGTCAAACTGAAAGGACCAATCAGACTCTGGAGCAATACCTGAGGTGTATGTTGCAGCAAACTGAAGGGTCCTGGAAAAGAATTCTCTGGTTAACCGAATTTGCCTACAATAACTATCCACACTAGCACCGGACAAACCCCATTCTACACAATGCACGGTCGTCATCCTCAGATGTCCTCCTTTGATCCACTTGACGAACTGGCAATGCCAGCAATCACCTCATTACATAAGACCATTACTCAAACCCTTAAATAAGCAACCGAGAACCTGATCAGAGCCAAGGAACAACAGAAAAAGTTTGCAGACAGACATAGAAGAGAGGCTCTGCATCACCAAGTCGGAGATAAAGTATGGTTGGCATCCAAGAACATTCCATTGAAGAGACCTCGAGCCTTCCGTCCTAGGTACCTCGGACCTTATCCCATCAAAGCCATCATTAACCCTGCTGCCATGAAATTGGATTTACTAGCCAATATGCAAATCGATTCGGTGTTCCATGTTTCTCTCCTGAAACCAATGAAACCATGCACTTGGATTAAAACACCACCTGAGCATGATATCATACAAGGAGAACCGGAATATGAAGTCAAAGGCATTCTAGATTCCTCGATAGTGCAATCAAAATTACACTACTTGATCGACTCGGAGGGTTATGGACCTCAAGACCGCACATGGGAACCTGTTGAATTTGTCCATGCTCCACGACTAATCAGACAGTTCCATTGTGACAATCCCACCAAACCGGTACCTAGGAGAAGAACGCCCGTGAAAAGAGCCTTGAGGGGGAGTGCTGTTATGGTCACGGGTCAAGGGCACTATCTTTGTCATCCAGAGGGTCCAAATGGACCCAGTCCTGGCACCTTTGGCGCCAGGCTCATAAGAAAGTGTGCTCTGCACACTTTGTGTCTGAGGCACATGCTACTTCATGCCTATCTGGCTCCCCACGTGCATCTAGGCAGGGCGTGGCCATTAGAAGACATTGGGGTGCACGTGCAACAGGCTCTGGGAGTGGCAAGGTGGGGCCACAAGGCGGAGCCAAAGGGGCGTGGCTGGGACAGGCTATTTAAGTCTGCCCTACCCGCAGGCAAGCGCTTTGCGTTAGTCTGTTTCCTGCAGCATAACACTTACCGCCGCCAGAAGCAATCTTACCTGATTCCAGCTTGTCATCTCAGCGCACATCTCACCTGGTTGCAGTACATCTTCTATACGCGCCTTACCTGACTCCAGCTACACCATCGCTTGAAGCACAGCTTACCTGGCTCCAGCAACACCATTGCCGGAAGCGCATTTTACCTGTCTCCTGCAATTCCATCGCCTGCAGCGCATCGCATCTTACCTGATTCCTGTTGTCATCGGAGTCGAGGCGCATTCCCACCTGTTCCGGGCTTCTAGCTACACGAGAGCTCTTCTTCTCGTCCTGCATCCTCAGAGAGCTTCCATCCAGTAATCGCCAGCAGGTCTTCAAATAGTCGCCTCCCGTTGGACGCCGCCAGGCCATCCATGCAAGAGAAAGGACACACAAGGTTAGAAACTGCACAAATATCTTACACTTGGTCGCGCAACACACAAGCCTTGTGCGCAACCTTGAAACCCAACTTACCTTTTAATTGGGAAACTCAAACTCCCCTCTGGCACCCATTTGGACTCACTTCAAACACAGCGACTCTGCGTGGCTGTCTTCACACCTATTGGGGAGAGAAAAGACATTACAAGGGTTACGGACAATAATCACAGCAAAAAGACATTGCAAAAGGATACAGACAATAATCATTGTTAAGAACACTTACCTTCAAAGTGGTTCAGCCACAGCCGGTCTGGGCTGCCACGCACACAGACCAGTGAAGCAACTAGGTCCATCAAAGGCGACCCTGCTGATGTGAAGCAGGACGGAGCGCTCATCATCACAAGAAAACGGGTGAGACTATATGGGTAAACGTATGCTCACCTCATTCTGGAACGAAGGGTTCGAGGGAAATCACAGTCCAACCACAACATTCTCCCTGCCTCTCGTATTCTCTCAGGGGCAGTGCCAGCATCCAGAGCAGCCCACACTACAGCAACTGGGGAAGAAGTCTGATCCAGGGGAGTCAAGTCCAGGGAGGGCTCCAACCGTGCCCCAACGCCCCCGCAGACACCAGGTGAGCGTAACACACAGCAGGAAACCAGTGGAGTGATTAACAATATCAAAACTTTGTTTTCTCAACTACAAAGAAGTATACAGTCGTTGGATGGTAAAATGGACACCCTGACCTGCAAGGTAGAACACATGCAGGTCCGCCTGGATAAACACAGAGAGAGATTGGATGAGGTGGAGAGACTGGTGTCGTTGATCGAGGATGAGGCGTCAACTACATCCTGAGGGCTTGTCCAGGTGCAAAGGGCTCTGAAAGAACTGGCTGACAAGCAGGAAAATCTCGAGTCGAGGTCCAGGAGAAATAATCCCAGGATATTGGGGGTACCGGAATTGGAAGATCAGCGAGCTATGGAAACGTTGGTCGAAGCAATCCTGCGGGAGACCCTGGGAGGAGACAACTTTTCGGCGGTGTTCATTGTGTAGAGAGCACATAGAAAACCCGGTAGCAGACCGATCCCAGAGGCATTTATTTATTTATTTATTAAATTTGGCCCACCCAATAATAGGTTGCATGTTGAATTATCGAGATAGGGCCTTGCACTATGGAAGGCTAGAGACAAAGGAATTCTGACATGGAATTCTGACATACAAAAGCAGACACCATAAGGCTTTTCCCAGATTTCTCAGACAAAGTGCAGGCTCCAGGAAGACATACATCGATATCAAGAAGCAGCTCTGAGAGAGGGGCATGAGATACACTATGCTTGTCCCTGCTAAACTCAGGGGGAGGGGGGACACGAAAGAAGGGTACTCTTTTTTTTCAAGGCTCAGAAGAAGCAGCTAACAATTGAGTTGCTTCAGAGACTTCCTAGATGCAGGAGGAATAATGAATGGAGGGAGGGAGTCGCCATGATGGGATCGGCACTCAATGTTGCGGATGTTACTTTATGAGCTATATACATCGGAGGTGGCAGAGTAGGGGGGGTGACAAATTGTAAATGGTGGGACGCATGGAGTGGCTTGGCACTAGGCTACCCACATGCAGAAGCGTTTGATAATTAATGGTTTGGGGGTGAGAGCTAGCGAGTTGGGGTTGCCAGCAGGAGGTGGGGGGAATTTCTGTGGGGATGGCATGGGGGACCTGGCAAGTTAGGGTTATCAGTGGTGGTACGGGGCTCGGGGAAGGGGTAGGGGAGTTAGGGGAGAACAGTGGTTCTGGGAATGGCTCTCGCTCTGTCCCTTCATATCATACATTGTTGGGTTGGACCGTGCAAAGTTGGAAGTATACTTGGACACCCAGGAAATTCTGTTGGGTAGGTACAAAACATGGCTGCAACACTTAAATGTATGACATGGAACATCAGGGGTCTGAATTGCCTGTCTAAATCCATCAAGGTACTGTTGTATATGCAACGCCATCATATCGAAATTGCATTTCTTCAGGAAACTCATCTAACTCCGGGGGGGAGACACGATTGGACAAAAATGGGGTTGTTACCGCTACTTCTCATCATACTCCTCCTACTCACAGGGGGTTTGCATATTGGTGCAAAGCTCAGTTGGGTTTCGCCTCACTGAGGTGGTTAAAGATAGGGAGGGACGTTTGGTGATGGTCCTGGAACAGTGCCCAGTCAGGCACTCATTCTAGTTAATTACTATGGTCCCAATCAAGATACGGTGGAGTCCTTGGAGTGGATAGGCGTATGCCAGGGATGATTATGTGGGCAGGGGACTTCAATGCTGTAATGGTGGGTCCAGGGGGTGGAGGGGTCATCGATCACTGTTGACAGCAACTTGTAAACTGCAGGATCTGTGTTGGACTTGGGAGCTTAATGACATATGGCGAACCAGGCATGAGGGAGAGGGGAGTTACACGTTTCAATTCACGGTGCACCAATCGGCATCACGACTGGACTATTTCCTGATTTCAGACTCAATGAAAGGATGGGTGACCGAGGACACAATACTGGCGCGCACACTACCGGATCACTCGCCAGTGGGGGGAATGGATGGGAGACCGCCATGAGCGTTTAAGAGTGAGGGGTTAGCCGATGAGATGTTTCTGACTGAGATACTGCATGCTATTGACATTTTGTTTAGGAGAGCGTGGGCTCAGTTGACGCATATGCAGTGCTGTGGAATGTTTTAAATGTGTGATAAGCAGGTGTGCATCTCGAAAGAGGCTGGGATATTAAAACAGATCTGGAAAGGGTTGATGACCAGTGAAGCACTATTACGACAGATGCAGGCAGAGTCGGGGTCGCTGTCTACGCCTGTTAGACAGAAGGACATTAGGGAGGCACTAGATAGATTTAAAGAATTGGCACAGAGGGAGGTGACGTTTCTGTTGGGGAAGGTTGCAGTCCGGCAATATGGGGAAGGTCAGCGTCCTGGGCGATTACTCTCCAGAGCTGCGATAACAGACACGCCTAAGACACATCTTCTTGGTTAAGAATGAGAAGGGGGAGTTGAAACATGCAGATACTGATATTGCCAGGGAGTCCAGTGTGTCCTCTATTCCTCACAAACACAGGTGTCGCCACTTGAAATACTCAGATACTTATACCACGTGGCGCTATACTGGTGTACGGACAAGGAGACGGAGTGGTTGAAAAGTCCCATTACGGTGCAGGAAATCTAACTGGCGATTAAGGCATTCACATCTGGGAAGGCCCTGGGGCCTGATGGGGTCACATCTGAATTTTATAAGCATTTTGTGGTGAAACGTGCACCACATCTCCTGGCAGTATATCAGCAGGCCCTGAGAGATGGTAAATTACCACAGTCTACGAGAGAGGCAGTGGTCGCTGTATTGTGGAAGCCGGGGAAAGCTGCTGATGAGTGCTCATCCTACCATCATATCTCGCTGATCAACCTCGATAATATAATCCTAGCTAAGATATTGGCGACACGGTTAGCACCTTTGATGCATAGATGTGTACGGTCGGACCAGTCAGGATTTATACCGGGGCGTTCCACCTCATATGGGTTGAGACAGATGTTTGGACTGATATCAGTCCTTCCAAAGGATGAGTCGGTAGTGGCACCTTACTGGATGCTGAAAAAGCATTTGACTCAGTTGAGTGGCCCTTTTTCTTTACAGTACTTCGGAGGATGGGAGAGGAATTTATTTCTACGATCTCACTGCTTGATACTTTACCTGTGGCGAGGGTCAGAGTGAAAGGCCAGTTCACCCCGAACATACTATTGGAGAGAGGCACACGACAGGAGTGCCTCCTCTCACCTCTATTATTTGCCTTGGCGATTGAACCCTTGGCTGAACGCTCAGAGACAGACATGTCCACAGGGGAATTCAGCTATATGAACACAAGGTAGTTGGCTCCCTGTATGGGGATGATATGGTAATATATATTTTAAAAATCCTGCATGATAACCTTGGATCGATTAGGACAGATGTTCTACGGTACAGGGGTTTCAGGTTAAAGTTACTAAGTCAGAGCGCTACCCACTTACTGATTGCACTAGGCAGTTATGTCTTGATGGTCGTGAAGATTATGCGGACCTCCGTCCACAAGTATCACAGAGGGAGATACCAAAACAACTCCCTGTGCGATCCTTGAGGCCACAGGTATTGAGTGCTGGAGAATCAGGAACCAGGAACGCCAGAAACCCCCAACCGATGTAAGGAAAGCGAGGGGTTAAGTACTGTGGCAAAAACAGACGATGACCAGAACGTAGCTTAGGACACTAAAAGGGATTACCAAAGTGGGAGGAAACCAGGCGTCAACCAAACCCTGAGTTTGGAAAGGACAGGGTAGGAGGCGTTCCAAGCACCTGCAGTGTGTGACTGGCTGCAGCAAGCGGTGAAGCACACCGGGCGGCACTGTGGATGGACACACACTGGGATACCTGTGTGAGCCGCATAGTAATAAGTTGGGATGATCCGTAAACCGTCCAAATAGAGTTCCGAGGTCAGAAGCCAAACGAGTACAACAGAATCCGAAGGATGATCCGAAGGAAGCCAGTAAGCAGTCCAGTATTCCGATAATCAACAAGAAGGCAGAACGTAATCCAAAGGCGTGACAAGAAGGAATACGTGAAGCAGTCCGTAATTCTGTATCGTGAAGAAACACGAATGCCAAACAGTGCCGTATCAATTCAGCTGTGAAGCACTGTGCGGGCGTTCCCTCGCAGCATTTGAATGAATTGGACCGGTCAGGTGATAGCGTCACATGACGCACGGCCCCAAGCATTTCCTTACCACATGAGCCGTAGTAATAACAGTCGGCTGAGCCTTCCGGGTCATGTGATGCCAAAGTGATTTGGGCCGAAGACTACGCCGAACAGCTGCGAGACACCAAGGCAGTTGCCAATGGAGGAATGGACGCAGGAATCCCGGGCGCCCATGTCCGCTAGGCTGCCTCCATGTGCGCTGCCTATGATCACCACGTTGATGCCGCCCTGAATGGGTAAGTGGGTGTGGATGGTGCATCAGGATGATGAGAACCTGGAAGGGGATGACTGGGACCTGAGCAGGCATTGGCAGTGGAGTGGTGGGAGCCTACATGTGGGACAGCCTGCATAACAGCAGTTCATGGAAAGCTATGGAGTGTACTAGATATCTGGGTATAGAGATCACAAGGTCCACAGAGGAGCTATTCAAGTTTAATTACGCAAAGGTGTTGGAACAGGTTCGACCAGTGGTGGATGGGGCAGCCCCTCAACCTTTATGGGAGCACCTCTTTGGTCAAGATGGTTTTATTACCAAGATTTCTATGTGTTTTTAAATGTGCTACCAGTGGTACAGAAGACGTACTTCTAAGCAATACAATATGAAGTTTTGTGATTTATTTGGGCGGGCAAGCATTTGGACAGGGGGGGCTTGCACTACCTGATTTTGAAATGTATAAGGATTCCCCCCATGCCGGGATCCTAATCTAGGTATCCAGTCTATCATTCCAAATTAGTTTAATCGAATTAAAATCCATTGAAATGTATTTATTGAAAGCCTTTTCCATCGAAATGCACTTCCACTGAATACATTTCATTGGACTGATTGAAAATAAAAGGAAACAATAATTCTTTAAAATAAATGGAAACAATCATTCAACATTGGTTTAATTTTACTTAAATTTAAAATATCCACATTTCAAACTTTTGAAGATCAACTGTAATTATTGTAATAACTAACATTTTTTAAATAGTTAACACATTTATATTAAATAATTAAGTGTAGTGTTATTTAAAGTTCTGGTGCAATCGTTTTATTTTCTGACAACTAGATGTTGTCGTTTGTTCACTTTTCCTGTTTTGAATAAATGTATTTTTCCCTATTTGTTATTTACGTCATACGTACAACGTGATCACCATTTTGGAAGTTATTTTTCGCGAGTTGGATGTTCCTCCCCGAGTTCGTATTTCCTTTGGATTTTCTTAATGGTTTTTTGTATTATTTCTTGGGTTTTTTTTCATCTGGATTACATTTTATTTATCGATTTCTGGTGTTTTTTGATTCTTTTTGTCTTTGGATGTATGGATATTTTAAAAATTATTTCGGTTTCTTTGGATGTTTTTTTTTAAAATTGTTTTTAACTTGGCACTTTGGCAATTGATTCATGTTTCTTGGATGCGGATACCACTGGAATTGGTGAGTTCTTGTGTTAAATTTAACATTTAATATTGAAAGCTATACTGTTTAGAAATGTTAATTTGTCTGTTTTTTCGAAATTTTGAATGCATTGCTTTAACCTTTCCTCTGAATCTCTGTATTTTTTCCGTTTTTGATGTGTTTTTTCTTTGGATATTGTTTGTGCAATCATCATTTCTTGATTCGAGTGTTCTATTTTGAGTTGTTTTAAAAAGTTCCACAGTGTTGGATTTGGTGTTGATTTATTTAGTTCGTTGTGCCATCCTTCCACACATTTTTGCTGTATCTTGCTCTTCTTCTTTTGCCATTTCTGATTAATTGTCCAATCCATTTGCTGTTGAAGTAGTCTAAATAGTGGTTCGAGTTAGTGTTCATTTAAATAAAAATAAAAACTCTTATTCAGTTGCATAATAATTTTCAACGTGATCAATACGTACAAAAATAACTGCAAATATTAGCTTTATATTATGCTGAAATTCAAAATAACTAATGTACCATGATTACATTCCTAGATGTTGAAATTCCCTCCATAGTGCCTGTGTAAAATGAAAGAAGCATCCTTGAATTTGACGTGATTGAAAAGTCTCTGAAAATGCTTTCATTTGCTGAACTTCATAATCAAGTACCGTGATTTGTGGTGAATTAGGAGTAATATTTTCTCAAATGAACCTGAAAATATGTTTATACATGTCATCTGTTTTATTGGGCATCAGCACATAAATTAATGGCACAAGAGTGTCTTCTACCATTCCATGGATGCTATGGAACTATCCAAATGGTTTTGGGCATATTTTAAAAGTTGCATCCCCATGCCAGATTTTCGACTGTTTGAAGTGTTAAGATGGATTTCTGAACTCTGACCTGGTGGGCAGAGGTTCAGAAGGCCAACCTAGTTTCTTGGAACAGGGTAACCCTTCTGGGCAAGCCAGAGCAATCAAGGTAGCTATAGTGGCGGTCAAGACTAGGTCTCAGGAAGGGTGAGGGTGGCTGAAAGACCTCAATGAGCACACAGAGCAAATAACACTTACAAATCACTCCCGGTCAGGTGTAGATATATTAAAATTACAAATATATTTATTTCAAGGCCTTTGAGTTTCAACACACAATCAAATCATAGTAATAATTTTAAACCAACACAATCCTATCTAAATACATATACACAACACCAATGGGGTTTAAAGGTTTAATGCACGAAATGGGTCCACAACTTACAAGGGGGAGGAAACGGGCAGTGCAAATAGTCTTTAGTCCCTTCTGCATCCAACACACTCCGAACTAAGAGGCAGTCCAATCCCCAAGAAGAGTGGAGCCTATTGCTCAATTGTACTTTCACTGCCGATGCATGCGGTAGTTCAAATGGGAAAAATGGTCTGTATAAGCTCAGGAAGGTGGGTCAGGTGATGAATAGGTTCCCACTATTCGAGGAGGGCCTCCACTTGAGGGCACTGTCGATTCCAAGAGTTGGGAATAGTTTGCTAGTATGCACTAGCATTGGAAACGAGAGGGGCCCTCAGGGGCCACTTGTGCATAAAAATGGATGCACTAGGGGCCACCAGTTAGGGTTGCGATTACTCACAGAGCCCCGGCACACTCCAGATCAAACTTCGGCAGTCGAGTCCACTTCGGTTGCAGGTTCAAATGCAGCAATCTCGTGGCTCTGCGGCTATCAGTGATGGAGCTACAGCGTTGAGTCCCCTACGGGACAGTGGTGATTTCTCCGATCCTGGTGGATTGATCAGGCCAGTTCCACTGCAGCAGGCTTCAGGGCACAGAGGACCACAGCTGCAATGAACTTGCGAAGTTCATCACCACATATGGGCGACACGGCACCCGCGTAAACTCCGGTTCGGGTGCACTAACCTTACTCCAGACCTGGGAATGCCAAGTGTATGAAATTCGGTGTGAGAGTGCCGTGAATACAGAGCTTGCGATGTGCTAAGTTTCAAGGGCCTCCTCGATATGGCAGCGGTTTCAGAGCCCAACATCTGCGCAAGCTGGTCAGTTCTCTGGATGGCTCAGGGACACTTCCGAAAAGGCTTAGTTGCAGGTTAAGATGAAGGTGCCGAGAACAGTTGGTCCCACTATTCCAATGGGACGAAGCGCCTTTGCAGACCTTCTAGGACGATCAGATGCAGAGAGGTCTAGCGGGATGGCAGCGGCTCGGGGTGCCAAACCTTCCAGCGTGTCACCAGCAGGTCCTCGACCCAGCTTCTTAGTTTCAGGATAATTGGATCCTATCCTTCGTTCAGTAAAAACTCCAGAGATCGACATGGTATGGGTGTCTGGGGCCTTCTCTTATCCAGAATCTCCTTCGCGCCAAAACAAAGAGGACCCGATGGGAGATCTGCTTACATACAGGCATACCATACGTGGACCAATGCATTCACAGCACTCCAGACTCTCTGGCACCCAGGATGTGTATTGGAACCAGACGTTCCAGCCCACATCCTCGAGGCGCACACACACAAGGCATGTAGAAGCCTGCAAAAGGTTGGTGCTTCGTGGGAAAATGCATGCCCAAACAAGGACTGACCTGGGGAAGGGGAAGGGGTAAGATGGCCAAAGGACAGGACAAAGAACATTGTGGTGTGGCCATTTTGGAGTCCGGCCACCTAACCATGCCAAACACAGTAATCATGGTTTACCTGGCAAGAAAGGGTTAGAAAATATGCAAAATAAGCTGCCACCAGCCCTGTCCAAGGTACACCTGCGCTTCTCCTTAAAAAAAAAAAAAATCCTTTGAGAGTATCTAGGGCCTTTGGAAATGACTAGACCCAAGTGCACTGTACTGTAAGGTAAATTGTACACTTGTTACATGTTGCAGAAAAGTTGCAACAAGGACTAAGGGAAACAAAGTCTCCCAGTACTGACTGTCTTTAAGGGCATGTCAGTTTCCCCATAAAAAGTGAGCGAAAAGCCCAGAGGAGTGCAGCAGAAGGCTGTGCTCCTCTGGTAAAGTCAGAATATGGTGTTCAGACATCAGCAACAAGTTGGGGGGGGTATACAACTGGAGGGAAAATTGCACATAAATGGGAATCTTTCCTAACACCAAGTACTCCATCTCCATCTTTCCTGATGTTCCGAACAGCAGCAGTTTTTGGTCATTTATATCTTTACTTAACAGCATGAAATTGTCATTTTTCTCAGTTACCTTTAATTGAACTGGAATCTCAATTTCGTTAAATGTCTCTGGTACTTTTGGAAACTTGTCTATTTTTTCGTCTTTGTTTATTTGTCTCTGAATTGTTTTTATTTCTGGCAAATGAAATGGCAGCTGGTGCATACATGCTTCATGACAGATCTGCTTGCCTCTTCTTTGTTTTCATTAGCTTTTTTTATTTCATCAATTGTCTTCTTTACCATTACATTTGTGCTATCTGGCAAATGATTATGATCAATTTGGTGAATTATCCTTTCCCCGTGACTGATAGCACGTCCTTTGCATTTCTTTTTGTAATATTCTGCACATTTCCAATATATATATGTTCATTAATCTGTTTTTCTTGGTTGTATGTGAAACCTAAGTAAGCTAGTTGCATTTTTCCAATTTGTGAGGTAATAAATTCCATACTTTCTGCCATATTTATGGACTGTAAAACCAAAGAAACCAAAATTAATATTTAATTTAAAATTATCACGATGATGTCGTTTATCGATGCTTCTATGTTGTTATGTAGAATAAAAGCACTTACCAATAGTGTGAACTTTGCTTTGCTAATCAGTTCGATTCTCAGCACAAAACGGATAATGCGACATTACGAGCAACTGTCACTTTGCCTCACCTCATAACATAGGGTGCTTTACTCTTGCATCTGCTATTTTCGTTGAACGTATTCCTATATTCGATGGACAGGTTTCAATGGATATGTACTTTTAAAATGATAAAGATAGCACTTCGATGAATTCATTTTCAGTGCTTCTATTTCTATGGATTATATTTTTAATGGAAAGACTATAAACCCTAATCTACTGGTTTGGAGACAGCATGAGTAGTATACATGTAGAGGTGGAGGTGGAGAGGGCCCTGGCAGCACCACACTTACTGCACATCTTTGTATTGACAGCACCCAGAAGATCGCCCAGACCTGGGAATATGGTGGAGTTGACATGTAAATCATGGGTTTGGACTGAGGGGAAGTGAAAGGTGACATTATTGATTCTCCCCAGCTCCCTGTCATACATATTCCAGGCTTACCTTGACTAGTGAACCAGTATTCAAACGCTGCATGAAGCCCCTAGGAATATCGTGCTTTCGGGATCTCTTTCTAGAGGTACAGTTTATAACGATGGGGGGGATGCATAGCAAAGAGGTGCTCATGTCATTGGATCTCTTCTTGTATTTTAGACTGTGATAAACCCTGAGAGACTTGCTTCTGACCTTCCCCAGAGAACCAGGGGTGGCCCCTATACTAAAGGGGATGTTAGAACGGGTAGACACTAGTAGAATATTCTCCACTATATATAATAAAAAGCAGAATGTTCGAGCCGGTTGGGCGGAGCCCTCCAGGAAGAAGTGGGAAGCAGCTTTAGGGGGACACTGTCCCGGAGGAAATGTGGAGATAATGCTGTGGGCAGACGAGGAATATTGCACTTAACGGCCGATTTAAGCCGATTCATTTTAAGTACCTGCACCAGTTTTATTACACGCCTTCGATGCTGCATAGATTCTTTCCAGGTACTTCAGATAAATGTGCTAAGTATACCATCACACCTGCTGACTTAATGCAAGTGCCATTGTAGAGGAGGTACCAAGCACGATTTGCACTTCTACCGTCCATTTTGAAGTACCAGGAACATTTACACCGAAATATGTGACATATGATGAGCAAATAAACCAGCAGAGAGGGGCTCTGTCCAGTACCCATCAGAAGAACGTCACCTGTTGAAGTACTGACACCTAAGAAAACCTGGACAGTAAGGTACCCATTGAGAAAAACATATCGACAAATGAGACAGAATGACGACTGTCAGAATGCAATACCTGAAGAAGCCAAGAAGATATTAAAAGACGAATGGTGACGTCATAAGAACCCGAACTGACTCACATATAGAAGAGATAACGACCTGAGAATGATGAAGAGATGAAACACCATGGACAAGTGACATCCTAAGCCTCAAGGGAAGAAATTGATGTCAAAATATCAGAAAAGTACGCCATAAGCACGATGAAGATGTTCAGTTAGTTTAAACGTGTACATATGCACAGTAACCGCAAGAAGCACAGAAATTGAGAGGCTTTCTTATGTTTAATAGTAAGATAGATTGAAGCAAGCGTCACCTATAAATATCTACCTCAAAAGGAGCACTTTATATAAGTATACTTCAACTATGCATAAGAGCAGAATCAACCGTTACTGAAGGTCTCAAGAGGAGAGCTTTGCAGCAAAAAAAAAAAATACAAAATCGAGAATTAAAGACGGAGAGAAACTGAGACGAAGTTAATCATGCCAAGAAGCCAAGGTCGTATCGGCTGAAATAGCCCAACACTGGATACAATGAATGAGAAGAAGAACAGAGTATCCAGTTCAGAAAGGTCAAGATAAGCCACAGATGGCAGACGACTGGCAGAATTAAATCTAATACACAACATTATATGAAGAATAAGACGATTTCATGGTGTCGGAATCACGTGACCAGACAAGCAGAAGGGCTGAGATTCTCACACCTACGCATGGACTCGTGCCATGCTCAGATGTTTTAAACTTTTCCAGACCCAGAAGCCGACTCAAGGCCACCACAAAGAAATAATTGACACATGACCACTAAAGTGATGATTGATTGAACAATAATTGGAGGGAAGCTGGGGGTGCAGATGAACTCCCTGCACTTGGCCGGCTATTCTGCATGCTGGTAAGCAAGTGAAAAAGTATGAATGGAGTTGATGCCAACCCAATCATAGTGGACCATGAGCTCTAGGGTCCTATAGTTAGTAGAACCAATGAGACGTTGTACTTTTAGTGACATTTACAGAAGCCATTTTTGAAGGAAGGGCTCAGATGCCCCACCTGACATGTATCCAATCCCCTCTCCCCGTTACCATATACAGATATAGTGCCTATATTAAAGTTACCTTCCTAGAACCAATCAAGTGGCATGCTAAGTTTTAAGCATTACACGTCAGTGATGAGTTTTTGGTATAATTGATGTGTTTTTTTCTGAAATTAATTGGAGTTGAAGCGAGAAGGAATATTGAGAGATTGCTGATATTCATGAACTCCCCATTTTTTGTACTCGTCATTAAACAGACTCTCTTTGCCAAACTTTTGAGTCGTCATTATTGAATTGATGCGAGTGTATTAATCTGCATCCCCATCCATCTCAAGGATGCTGCTGCTCATCTTAAAGTGCTGCTGGGAAACCCCCATTCCTATGGGCCGGCTGGGGTCCCTACTGCACACTTGGTAGCAAGGATTGATGGTTATCGATTAGATAAGACACCCGTTAGCCATCGACATAAGTAACTCTAGGTCCTCGGCAATATCACAAGTACTTTGCCATCCAGCTAAGTAGACCGAGAGGCTCCCCGTAGATAGTGGATAGTCTAAGTGAAAACCCTGCAGGTTGAGGTCTGAAGGAACCTGTGCTTTCCCCCACAAACCCCTTCCCACTTCTACGAGCAGCTGATCGGACGAACAGCAAGGAGAGGCGGTAACGAAGGCAGTGATCCAGAAAGGGAAAAAATGCAAATGGTGAGTGAAAAAGACTAAATGCTTTGGCAAAAAGTTGCATGCCTTAGAACAAGTAAGGGGAGGTAACAGAGGGAGGTGGGACAAAAATAACATCAGAGTAAGAGTATAATGTATATATAAGGGGAATGAAATATTGACTCAAGGGTGGCCAAGCAATAGAGAAAGATACCCAGAGGATACCCGAGCCAGAGAGAGGATACCGAGGAGGATACCCGAGCCAGAGAGAGGGTACGCCCAGATACCTAGGTTTGAATATAGCGCTAGAAGAAGCCTGCATTTAAAGTCCTGAAAAGAATAGGATGCAATTGGAGACCAAAACGATTAAAGAAGTTTTTGAAAGAAATGGGCTTACATTCCATGTTGGAATAATGATAGGGGCAGGAGATTTATGTAGCCGGCCGGAGTCTGTCTAGTGTTCTTTTTCTTTTTTCTCTGACGTCATGAGATGAGATAACATTTTTGGGGAAATAGCATGAAAATTGTGCGATTGCATGGATAGGATGTTGTATGACATGTATTTATGATTGTTGTTTGAAAAAATCTAAGTAAAATGTTTGTGAAAAAACGGGATTGGAGGTTGCGACGATTGGTGCTCGCTCATATTGTTGATTTTGTTTAAGAAATGTAAAGCATAACAAAGTGTTATATGAGGAAAAGTTAAACAAATTTAAGCATGGAAGACATTACACCGTTACTACACTTGTGCAAACAGTTGCCAAATCATGCACCGAAGCTGAAAAAGAACAGTGCAGAATGGGCCCAAGGCAGATCGCTATCTAAATCGGTCCTACAACATATGACGACATATTTGCACGCCACGTATACTGGCAAAAAGTTAGATAAAAGTTAGATAAACGCCTAGCTAGTTTAGAGCTTTGGAAGATGTACCAAGAGGAAAAGGAGGAGGAACCACCGTTAGATTGGATACTTAACATATGCACAGAGGGGAGGGGGCGAAACGTCTTCTGGGCCACCCGCCCCGTCTGAAACAAAAAGCAAAGCCAGTAAAGACGAAGGATTGTACCCGTTGAGGGAACTTAAAGCAGCCACGGGATATAGCAACCTGGCATATGAGTCACCTACGCAAAGTAGTAACGAAAGCCCAGATAAGGACAGAGACATTACCTCCAAACTCCCGAGGGACAAGGAGAGGCACGAGAAAGAAAAAGGAGACCAGGCACAAGCAAGTACATCTCTAGACATACGTAGAGAAGGAAAGAGATGGAAAGGAGATGAGGACAGAACTGATGAGATGGCATTCACAGAACGAATGGATGGGAGTTCAGATTTTATTGAAACTCGATGGTAAAGGCATGGAGGATGTGAGACAAAAGGGAGGGTCAGATGATTCAAAAGGGAAAGAGAAGGAAAAGGAAAAAGGATTAAGAGATGAAAGAATCAGAAAAGACAGTCAGAGAAGAGAGCAGTTGTATCCCAAAGAGCAAGAAAGGAAACGCGATCATAAGCAGAGAGCAGCTAATGATCAGGACAGCCAAGAACAAAAGGAGAATAGAACAAGAACAAAAAAATACGGGAAAACAGAATAAAGGGACGAAGGGATGAGGAAATACAAAGGGCAAATGAAGGTTCCATGTGATATTTTCGCCGCAAAAATATCGCGATGCAAAAATATTGCCATATTTTTGCGGCGAAAATAACACATGGACCCTGCGGGGGACACCCCCGCATAATTTTTTTATGTGCGGGGGACACCCCCGCACCAAATATTTTTGCCACCAAAAAAATTGCCTATGGCCGTTCCCGACGACCATATGTTCGGCGATATTTTTGCTGGCGAAAATATTACCTGATACCCAAATGAACGTAGAGATGCGAAGAAACCGGAAGAAGATAGGGTCAGAGAGGAAGCGTAGAGAGTTCGATGACGAAATAGAACACGAGCGAAGACAGAGCACGAGATCTCGAATATCTGGAAAGAGAGGTTAAAA
This sequence comes from Ambystoma mexicanum, assembly GCF_040938575.1. NCBI lineage: Eukaryota > Metazoa > Chordata > Amphibia > Caudata > Ambystomatidae > Ambystoma > Ambystoma mexicanum. The sequence continues at coordinate 33,915,493 of NC_090931.1, forward strand.
AACCCGATCCAATAGTAGACTGGGATAACATAGAAGAATACTTTCCCGAGTACGATTCAGTACCAGGCATGTCTAGGGCAAATATCGAAGATGACTTCAACACCAGAAGCATCGGAGAGACAATTGATAGAATATATGATGAAATGGGGCTAGAACAGGTACCCCAAGGGAGAGGACGAGCGTCTGGAGAGCACTCAGTTGTACGACACTGAGGACGCCTCCCGAAGTAGCAGAAATAGAGAGCTGCCCCTAAATAGTTTGACGCTAAACCGGAAGGAGGCAGATGAGAGGAGTTGCACGAGTTGGGCACAGACAATATCAGATGCAGAAAAAGAGGAATATAAGGAAAAAGAAGATGAGAGAAGATGCGAAAAACGCTTCTCTGGAGGAAAGGGAATAAGATGGTCAGATTCTAGTGGATCTGCACCTAAGGCATCAGAGTCAGCCACACAATCAGACCGACCCAAAGGAGTACCTTACAGTCAGAGGGGGGTGTCTCCACTACCCTATGTGAGCAGGCTAAGTACATTGACATGTAGACGACGATGCAGGAATATTACTGCTGCAGTGGATAGAAAAATTATGAGAGAAGAAAAGGAGTGCCATGTGTTACAATTCCCATTACTCGAAAAGGGAGAAGCGAGGCCACAGTATATACCCTGGCCACACATGGATCGAGAAACCCTGAAAAATAAGCTTCCAATGTTAACACCAGGAGCCGAAAAATTGATACATGAGCTAGAAAAATGACGGGAGGGAACACGTTAGCTATCGGGGATATTAAGGGTCTTTTAATCGCCATACTTGATGATAGAGCTGACGATGTGTGGACATGTGCAGGTTATACCCTGGCGTAACTACAGTTAATACCGCGCATGATGGAGCACTGTTTAACAATTGCAGAGCCACGGTATGGAAAGCATTACGATTGCTATACCCAGATACTTCTGACATGGGAGCTATAATGACACGTAAAATGAAGGAGTCAGAGGATCCATTGCTTTACATTCAGAATTTCCAAAATGCCTGAGTGCTGGAAACTCAGGAATCTTGGGGGAAATCTATACTTGTGTTTTACCATATATTATGCCAAGGGCTGCCAGATCAGGTACAGAAGCAGCTCAAGAAATTGGTAGGAATTGAGGCCAAACCATGGGCACAAATACAGTGGACCATGGCTCACTATTGCAGGATGCTGCAAGAGAAAAATCGCAAAAAAGAGGCTGCACGAAAACGTTTACAGGCAAAATGAGTGCAGAAGAAATTGTTAAAATATGCCATTGAAGGGGCGATGATAACTAGCACAGACGGATTGAACATAGAGCAGGTCAATAATGAAAGGCAGGTTGATCAAGGCAATAACGGATTTTATCCAAGGGGGAGAGGCTTTCGAGGAAGAGGATGGCAGAGTAATCAGGGAAGTTTTCAAAACATGCCAAACGGCAATCAGGATTGGGCAAATAATCAGACCACCGCCAATAAGTTGGACGTGTGGGATGACGGGGCATCTAGCATGCACATGCAGAAGTCAAGGCATAGTGCAAAATGACCAATGTACAAGGGTAGGGATGGTGAATCCACCTGTGTTTTTACATCAGGGTGGAAATGGAGTTGCACAAAATCACACGGTGCAGCAGCAAGCGACGGGAGCACAACAAAGCTTGCAACCGCAGAATATGACAAATTTCCCACAAGGACAGTCCACAGTCGCTGATGCAACTGTTACAGACAACAAGTACAGACAGGTACTGAATTCTGGAATGAGAAATGACACTGATGATGGAGGAAGTCCATTCACTCAGCATGGGACAAAGTTATACATGAACTAGGACAGCTCACTGGGAAACCTGATGTGTTCTATCCTATCAGTGACACCAAATCCTCATGGGGAACCAAGGGTAGAGGTCATTATAGGGGACAAAGAATATTCCTTCTTAGTTGACACAGGTGCAACACGCTTGTGTATACGTGAAGTCAAGGTTTCCTTGTCCGGCGATGCCATAAATACTCGGGGCTTCACAGGAGCAACAAGTCGTGTTCCTTTTACAAAAGGAACTTCCAGTTTCTAAAGAAGAATGTGACATGAATGTACCGCTGCTGTATTTACAGCAAACCCCAGTAAATATATTGGGATGAGACTTAAGGACGAAATTAAACATGACAATCTCTTTCACAGAGAAGGCCATAGTATGTTCAACTCCAGGAATGTATTATTTGAACGTATGCGAAATTATTAGAGCATACGCAGGACAAACTGCTATGAGAGCTGTTCCTTTTGAACCAGAAATATTTGCATATGGAGTGCGTACCTTAATGGCAGGTGAGTTTCTATTCAGGCCAAGAATACCCATGCATGAGGAAAAGGGACAAGTGTTTCCCTTGGCAATACACACAGCTATAGTGCGAGGGAAAGTGGCATTGATCGATGGTTGTGATGACGAAGGCAGACAATGGAGTGCAGTAATCGCCATCGAGGAAGGATACAGATTGACTGACGTCACTGATGACGATCTGTTTGAAGAGCAAGCAGGTATAGATGAAACAGTTGAGGTTAATCTCATTTATTGGATGAAAATGAAAAAGAGATGCTCCACAGAATGATACTGGCACAAAAACGTCCCGAATATTTTGATGACGACACGGCAAAGGTGCATGTCTCAGTATAGACTACGGGCCCTTATTTTGTAGGCTTGTTGAAAGGAGTGGGAGAAGTAAAGATTAAATTGAAACCAGGGGCAAATTTTACCAAAAGCACGACAATATACCATGTCTAGGGAAGCAGATGAAGGGATTTTCAAGACAATTTATGCTATGATGGAGAAGGGCATTTTAGTGACATCAGAGTCGTCATGCAATACCGCTGTGCATCCTATCAAAAAATCAAAGGGAGGGTGTCGGCGTTTCATCCAAGAGCTAAGGTCGATAAATGATATTGTAGAGGCCAAGTTCCCTCTAGTCCCTAACCCGTCCACAATCCTATGTAATATACCCGTTGAGGCAAAGTATTTCACGGTGATTGACTTGAAAAGTGAATTTTCCTCAATCCCATTGCACAAAGACTCACAAGATTTGACGTCATTCAAGTTAAGAAAAATGCGTCTGAAAAGCACAAGGTTACCTCAGGGGTACTGTGAGTCTCCTTCGATTTTCAACAGAGTCCTGCAGATGGACTTAACCAACATCGCATTAGAGAGTGTTGTCTTGCAATATGTGGATGACATCTTAATTTGCAGCACAACAGAGGAAACGTGCAGACACGATTCTGTTCAGCTACTGACTGTATTGGCTGAAAAACGATATAAAGTTGACAAAGAGAAGAATAAGTTACTTATCTTACCTGGTAACGTTCTTTCAATGGGATGATCCTCCGACGTATTCCACATCTATGATAGTAATGACCACAGCTTTGCTGCTTCGGAATTCTTTTTCCGCCGTAGGCGACCTGCGTCGATGATGTTGATACACTATCCCTCGAGGGCCTCCGTCGAAGTCGACGTCACTGGATGTTATATCTGGGACGCACGACGCCCGTAGCCTCAGTTGAAGTTTTTTCCCAGAACGTAATCTCCCGTCAGTATGACTACAGAAAGCCTTGCGGAAACGTAAGCTGCAATCACATAAGTAATTCTGAGAGGGCTAGGCGGGTAGGGTTCGATGTGGAATATGTCGGAGGAACATCCCATCGAAAGAACGTTACCAGGTAAGATAAGAAACTTGTTCTTCGAGGGGATTGTATCCGTATTCCACATCTATGACAGACTCCCAAAGCAGTACCAACGTATGAAGGTGGGAAAAGAATTTACAAATTTAGAATTTCAGAATACCCAATCAAATTGCTGAATATAGGACTGCCTTACCAAAGGCCAAATCCTGCCCATGGATAGAGTCCAGGCAATAGTGTCTCACAAAGGTATGGACAGAAGCCCATGTGGTTGCTTCGCAAATACTGCGAATCGGAACGCCCCTCTGTAGACCCGTGGAGGCAGCCACACCCCTAGTAGAGTGAGCCCGTAAGCCTACTGGAGGGCCCTTACCCGCCAAACGGTAACACTCAGAGATCATCAAAATGATCCATCTGGACAAGGTCTCCTTGAAACAGCCCTACCTAAACATCTTCCAGCATAACCAACAAAGAGCTGATCGTCCACTCTGACCCGGGACATCCGTGAGAGATAGAAACTCAAAGCTCCCCGAGGATCTAACCTATGGAGCCTCTCCTCTTCCTTACCAGGATGCGGAGCGGAGGAGGATAAAACGCTGGGAGAATCACCTTCTGGCTTAAATTAAATTCTGACACAACCTTCGGAAGAAAAGAAGGACAACCCTGTCCTTATGGAACACCGTGAAAGGTGGCTTGGCGGAAAGTGCCTGCAACTCGCTCACTCTACGTGCGGAAGTAACCGCCACTAAAAATACAGTCTTAAAGGACAACAATCACAACGGGCAAGAATGTAAGGGCTCAAACGGAGCTCCCATTAGGAACTTTAACACCAAATTCAAATCCCACCCTGGCACCTGGAAAGGAGACAGTGGAAACACATTAGTTAGCCCTTTTAGAAACGGAGAAATCAAAGGGATTTTAAAATAGGAACATTCCTCAGTGGAGCGCTTAAATATGGACAGCGCCGCCAGGTAACCCTTAACGGTACCTACTTGCAGGCCCTTGTGGGCTAAAGAAAGCAAAAAAGACAAAACCAAAGGAATGGAACATTGGAAAGGATCCACATTCTGATCCTGCACCATTCGCAGAACTTCCTCCAACGGCAACAGTACAGGGACTTCGTTGCGGGCCTTCTGGCCAAAAGCAGCACAATCACGTCTTCAGGGAGGTCCCAATCCTTGTACCTCAGTCTTTCAGATAACAAGCATGAAGGCTGAGAGACTGGACCTCTGGATGGAGAACTCAACCCCCCCTCCCGTGAGAGCAGATCGTCTCGGTAGGGAAGACTGCGTGGAGGGCAGATGGACATGTCTAGAAGGTCCGAGTACCAAGCTCTCCTGGCACATGCCAGAGCAATGAGGATCATCCGGGAACCGAACCTCTGTAACCTCCGCAACACTTGCAGAATGACAGGGACTGGAGGGAACGCGTACAGCAGTGGAAAGGACACTGGTGGCGAAGAGATCCACTTGTGGGGTTCCCTAAAGGGCGAAGATCTCCAAAAGAACTTCCTGAGCCAGCTCCCACTCGCGAGACCGTGCTCTGCCTGCTCAAAGCATCCGCCGCCGCCGCGTTTGTCTCCGGCCAGATGAACTGCCGAGATCGAAATATCCTGCTGGATGGCCCAGAACCAGAGCTGCTTCGCCTCTATGCACAAAGGGAGTGACCCTGCCCCCCCTTTTTGTTGAGGTACTGCACACCCACTGTATTGTCCGTCATAATCAGGACATTTTCCCCCCGCACAGACGGCAGAAAAGCCTTCAGGGATAACCTGACAGCCCGCAGCTCTAACAGATTGATGTGGAGTCTGGACTCCGATGGAGACCAACGGCCGCTGGCTGTCAGCTCGTTGGCATGAGCTCCCCAACCCGTGAGGGATGCGTCCATCACAATCTTCACCTCTGGCCACGGTTGCCAAAATGGAGCACCCTTCATCAGATTGCCTTCGACGGCCCACCACAGAAGATCCTGTGTGACCGAGGGCGGAATCTGAACGTGATCCGACATCCTGCCGAGGAACTGCAACCACTGCATCTTGAGAGCCCACTGCAGAGATCTCATCCACAGCCTGGCCTCTGGCACCAGGAAAATGCAGGATGTCATGAGGCCGAGCAACTCGAACGCCGTGAGACTCTGGGGACATTGAAACTTGTCCACCATCTGCAGAATGTGATGAGCGCCCACCTGGGGAGGCGAACATCCCCAGGGATGTGTTGAGCACTGCTCCGCTGTACTGGAGCCGCTGGGTAGGTGTCAAATGGGACTTCTTTAAATTGAGGGAGAAGCCCAGCTTGTGAAGGGAGAGGCATGTGACGGACAGATGATCTAGGGCTTGCTCGGGAGAACGCGCCCTGATCAACCAATCGTCCAGGTAGGGGTAGACGTGAGTCTCCCCCTTTCCCGAGATACGCTGCCACCACCATCAGCTTGGTGAAAACCCTCGGGCGCAGGTCAATCCGAACGGCAGGATCCGAAACTGAAAATGCGAGTCGCCAACCGCGAACCTCAGGTAGTTCCTGTGCTTTGGAAGAATCGGCACATGAAAGTAAGCATCCTTGAGGTCTAGAGACACCAACCAATCCTGAAGTTGAAGGGCCTGGAGGATTTGAGAAAGAGTTACCATCTTGAACTTGTCCTTTCTGAGGAGCTTGTTCAGCCCACGCAAGTCCATGATGGGTCTCAATCTCCCGTCTTTTTTCGGGATCAAAAAAATAAGGGGCATCCCATCCCTTGTTCCTCTCCGCTACAGGCACCAGTTCTATGGCACCTTTCTCCAGCAGGGATAGGATTTCCTGCGCAAGGAGCGGTTCCGGATGCTTCAAAGAGAGCTTCCCTGGTGAATTGTTGCGAGGCCTCTGATGAAAGGGGAGACAGTAGCCGTGGGTTATGATCTCCAGAACCCACATCTGAAGTAATGGCATGCCATTCTCCAAGATGCTGCACCAGTCTGCCCCAAACCGGCGAACCATGGGACATGGCCTCATGACTGAGCGGCTGCTGCAGTGCCTGAGGGCAAAGAGGCAACTGCCTGAGCGGCTTTGGCACCTCGGGTACCTTGCTTTCAACCTCTGGTACTCCTACGGTGGCCCCTTTGACTGGCAGCTCCTCTCGATCTACCAAAGGAAGAGTAGTACCGAAAGGAACCACCCCTCCATTGCTGTCCCCTAGGATGAAAAGGCAGAGGTTGACGTACTGCAGCGCTCAAAGACTTTGCTGCAGCTTTGGAGGTCTGCAACCTCTCAAGGCTCTAGTCAGCCTTGCTGCCAAAAAGATGGACACCATCAAAGGAAATGTTGAGAAGCCGGGATTGCACATCAGGAGCAAAACCGTGACTTCCGCAACCACGCAAACCTGCGTATCACGGTGCTTGCAGCCATGGACCGGCTGACACAGTCTGCCATGTCCAGACCCGACTGAACGAATTCACACATGGCACCCTTGCCGTCTTGCCTGAGGACAGGAAAAACATCCAGTTTTTCCCCTTCGGGAATATGCTCAGCCGCCAAAGATGCACAATTTCACAGAGTATGAGTGAATCTTGCCAAGGCACAAACGGAGTTGGCTGCCTTTAAAACCATACCCCCAGAAAAAATATCTTCTTCGCACAACCATCAAAGCACTTGTCGTCCCTATCAGGAGGGATGGTAGGGTACGCAGCCTGCTTTGCTGGGGCCGTAGCTGCCTGCACCACCAAACTCTCCAGAGTAGGGTGCGTTGACAAGTAGCAGGGGCCACCACTGGCTGGACGGTATTTTTTCGGAAGCGACTTATTCACTGCCCGGAGACTCTCCGGAGCAGTCCAAGCTGCTGCCACTTTTCTTTGCAAAGCCATATGAAATGGCAACACTGGGTCAGTGGGTGGACCTTGGTCCAGGATATCCATCAGATCATCCTGAATAAAATCAACAGATGGAGCAGACCACCCAAAGTACTCAGTCACCCTTGACATGAGACGCCTATACGAGGATTCGGCATGCATACCAGGCTCAGGCCTACCAAACTCAACCTCCGGAGAGGTGTCAGGAACACTGGCGTCATGTAAAGACTGACAGAGGTCTTCCATTTGACTGTGACCAGACAACAGGTCATCAGGAACCTCAGGAGGCACAACCCTCTCCTCATCAGACCATTCTTCCACCTCTGAAATATAATCCAAAGGTTGGAATAAATCCAATCTGGATGGAGGAGCAGAGAAGGGCACAGAAACAGGCCTCTCAGACTTACAGGGAGCCTTCCTCAGAGTTTCGGCAGCCCTCCGGCAAATTCTCCTGAAAAGGCGTGGAGGGCGCCAATGGAATCGGCGTCGACCGAGGCGCCGATGATTGCGATGACTTCTTCGAAGCTGGAGCTTTGAGAGTGTCCTTCGACGGCCTTGGCGCCAATGGCGTCGACGACTTCTTTGAAGCTGGAGCCTCGAGATTGTCCTTTGGCGGCCTCTGCGCCGACGACTTCTACGAAGCCAGAGCCTCGAGAGAGTCCCTTGATGGACACAGCGCCGATGTCGTCAATGCCTTCTTGGAAGGCCTCACAGGCTACGATTGTCTCGACGCGCCGAGGACCGGGACCTGGACCTGGCACGGCTATGGCGATCAACCTTGTCTGATCGGGACCGTGATGGCTCTCGATGATCGCACCGACTGCCCGAGCCCGAGGGCGCGGACGGAGCAGTGCCTTGCGATTAAAAAATTGCCATCATCTGCTGGCGGAATGCGTCCCATTCGGCCGGCATCGAATTCTTGGTGGGACTAGTCACCCGCCTTCTGGCGGAGTCCTCCGACGAGGACGTGGAAGGTGACCGGTGACAGCGCTTATGAGAATGCCTAGAAGAGGCAGAGGAATGGCGGGAACCACTCTGAGACCGAGACCCCCTGGACTTATGCCAACACGGAGAGTCACCCCTCGAGTCATCGGTCGAAAGCCCAGCAGATTTCCACTTACGGGTTTTAGAAACCCTAACTACCGATAATTTCTTCTTCCGCTCCCGCAAGGCCTTTGATGTCGTCAAGGACTGGCAGTCATCGCAGTCGTCTGTGGCGTGGCTTTCGCCGAGGCACCAGAGGCAGACGTCGTGCGGGTCCGTGATGGACATTTTGGAACTGCAGTCCCGACACTTTTTAAAGGCCGACTTCGGGGTAGAAGAAGATGAAGACATCACAATTCAAAGTAGAAGAACCGAGCGCGCAGAGATTCTGAATTGAACACGTTCGCGGAAAAAACAGAACTGAGGCTACGGGTGTCGTGTGTCCTAGATATAACATCCGGTGATGTCAACTCTCGACAGAGGCCCTCGAGGGACAGCTTATCAACGTCATCGACGCAGGACACCGAAAAGAAATTCCAAAGCAGCACAGCTGCGGTCATTACTGTCATAGATGTGGAATACTTTGGAGGACACAATCCCCTCGAAGTTACAATACTGTCAATAAGAAGTGCTGTACATAGGCCAGCTGATCTCACATGAGGGGAAAAGGGTTACCCCTGAAAGGGCTGAAGCCATATTGAACACAGCCAAGCCACACACGATAAAACAAATGCAGAGTTTTCTAGGATTATGCAATTATGTCAGGGCATGGGCCTTTGACTACAGCTCTTATACCAAGACCTTGTTACAAGCCCTAAAGAAGGCACATGGGACAGTAGAAAACATTGAATGGACTGAACAAATGTAAGAAGGGTTTGTCGAATTGAAAAAGGCATTTTGCACGGCACCAGTTTTTGGGATTCCCAATTATGCAGAGGAATTCTACCTGTTTTCACACACGAATGGCAGTGTTATGACGGCAGTACTCACACAGAACCAAGTTGGGGTACAAGCCCCTGGCATACTACAGTGGAAATCTAGACCCAGTGATGAGGGGTCACTTCCCGTGCGAACAAAGTTTAGTTGCCGCACTGTTCGCCATAGAGAAGGCTACAACCATTGTGATGGATGCTCAATGATGTCATTTGTTGAGCACGCACGGTTTGCCATTCTAGAGAAACCAAAAGGCACATTGACATCTCAGAGAGCTTCTGCTTATGTAATTGTATCAAATCCATTGATTAAGATAATTCGATGTAAGATAGTGAACCCAGCCGTTTATAGCAGAGCCCGCAACTGATTGAGAGCCAATCCATGACTGTGCAAACTATGAAGAATTTTATGAGATTCCCAGAGTGAAAGAAAATGCATTGGCAGAAGGAGAAATCGTCTTTGTTGACGGTTCTTTGAGAATCGATGAAAATGATGGGCAGATACATACAGGCACTGCTGTGATGATGCACACGGCAAATGGAGAATTTCGAGTACTCAGTGCATGATTACCATCTCATTATTCAGCGCAAGCTGCAGAATTATTGGCGTGGATACTCGCGATCGAGAATCACGCAGAGCAGGAAGTGACGGTGTACAGTGAACCCACCTATGTGACATCAACAGTGCACGCAAGCCTAGCATGCTGGAAAAGGAGGGGCTACCTCCAAGCAGGCTGTACGCCTGTGCAGCACGCAGCCTTACTGGATAGGCTCATTAAGGCACTACAACTCCCAGTGGGCATAGCGGTCCTGAAATGTGCCGCCCACACGAAAGGGACAAATTTTATCTCATGTGGAAATCAAGCAGAAGACACAGAAGCCAAGCGTCTGGCGACCAAGGACGAAATAATAATGAATGTGGAAATAACTGATGTGCATGAGATAATGATTGTTGTACAAAGCGAACCTGAAGGTTATGGTAACATGGGGCAAACCCAGTTAATGGTACTCCAAGGGGAAGCAACACAGGAAGAGAAAACTCTCTGGAAGCGGCGAGGGTGTTCTTTAAACCCCTCCGAGAGGGCGACAGGACAGCATTGGTAAACCGGTGTGCCTATAGCCTTGTTGAAGATAGCACTGGAACAGTTAACACTATCCAGCACACATGACAAAAGAAAATTTAGCAGCAACAATTGCTGAAGACTGGTTTATACCAAACTTAGCAGAGCACGTTGCATTTTTTATGGTGAACTGTATAATCTGCCAACAGTTCACAGCTGGGAATACACTACGAGTAATTAGAAGAGTCGTCCCAAGGCCCAATGGACCTTTTCAGCACTTGCATGTCGATTATGTCAATATGATTCAAGTATGTAACGGGTACAGGTACCCAATTGTTGTGGTGTGTCCATTCTCTAGATGGATAGAAGCAGGTCCATGCACACACCCAGACTCTACCTGTGCAGCCAAATTCCTGCCGAGGGAGGTATTTCCCAGATGGGGAGTATGTGAGGTCATGAGGTCAGATAATGGTCCTCATTTTGTTAATGCAGTATTTGAACAGATTGGCTTGCTGCTTGGTATAAAGCACAAGTTTTCTTTGGCGTATCATCCCCAACGTGATGTGATATGCGAGAAGCACAACGGCTTGTTAAAGGAAAGGATAGCCAAGTTGAAGCTTACTTTAAAGAAGGGATGGCTACACTGCCTTCCACTGGCACTGTATGCGCTCAGAAACCAACCTGGTTCTCACCACCATCTTACGCTGTATGAAATTGCGACCGACAGAAGGATGTACACGCCATTGACACCCCGATATAGAGCTAGATGTGATGCTCAGCCGACAGGAGAAGTTTTAGGATCAGAAATGCAAAATTACTTGAATTGCATGACATCTTGTATAACTGTAATTTCAGGACAGCTGCAGCGACGACAAAAAGGGTGCAGGGAGCACAGAAGGAGATACTACAACAGACCAAGTTCAGGGTTTACGTGTTTATTTATTTTAATTCTTGATAACGCGCCAAATCGCCCAAAGGCCTCACGGCGCACACAAAGCAAAAAAGACAATACTAAACAGACAGTTGAAAAGCGGACATCTCAGGGGGAACTATGAAATGAAGATTTAAGGAGCATTGAAGAGATGGGACTTGAGATTTTTCTTGAACTGAGTCAGTGAGGAGGAGCTCTTAAGATGGAGACGAAGAGTGTTCCAGAGAGTAGGGGCTGAGACACTGAAGATAGTTTTGCCGAACTTGGCAGTTCGAAAACAGGGCTGAGTGAGCATGGCTTGCTCAGTGGACCTAAGTAAACGGCCGGGGACGTAGCGATGAATACACTGGGTCAGGTAGATGGGTGCAGAACCAATCAGACATTTGAAGGTAAGAGTGAGTATCTTAAAGGATACTCTATGCTTGATGGGCAGTCAGTGCAATTTCTTCCTGGCATCAGTAATGGAAGAGTGCCTGGCCAGACCTAGCACGGCTCGGACTGCGCCGTTTTGGGTTGTCTGGAGAGCAGTGATATTAGCAGCAGAAGTATTTGCTAGGAGACTGTTACAGTAATGTAACCTAGAATTAACAAGGGCCTTTGCTAAAAGAGACATATTGCTGACAGAGAGAAACGGCCGCAACGCAAAGAGTTGCTTGTTAATCCAGCAACAGGATGCCCTGGTTTTAGCAACATGTTGGCGCATTGAGAGCTCGGCATCAATAGTGACACCCAGAGTCTTAACGCTGCATGCCACTGGAATGGATACATTGGCAATGGCAAATGAGTCGTATTCCTTAGAAAGGTTTTTTAACATGTGGCTTGAACCTGCTATGAGAAGCTCAATTTTATCGGCATTGAAGGCCATAAAATTCATACTCATCCATGAATGGATGACAGAGTAGATAGCAGAGATGGCCTTGGAATCTGTAGGGTAGGAACCAGACAACTCGAGGACGACCTGGGTGTTGTCCGCGTAGTTGGTATAAAGGACACCCAGATCGTCGAGCAGGGGGAGAATGTAGATGTTGAACAAGGTCGGGGATAGGGATGAACCCTGGGGGACACCACATGTGAGCAAAGAGGGTACAGAGGAGGCATTTTGAATGACGACCCGAGCATTTCGAGGTCCAAGAAAAGAGACTAGCCATTGTGTGGAGCGATTAGAGCAGCCCACAAGGGATTGTAGCCTAGATGCCAAGAGTGAGTGGTCGACTAAGTCGAACGCCGCAGAGAGATCCAACAACATCAGGAGTGCAGGATGACCCCGATCGATGATGGATGCAAGATGTGATTTTAAATCCAACATGTTCCACAACTGTTCCCTGGGGACACTGCCCTGGTGAGAAACCACACGAGAAAGAAGTGGGACGAGCCAAGGTTCAACGGTCCATTCTGAGTGGAGGACGTCACTCCCTCGGCAGTCAAGCTACAGGGAAGAAGAGCTTGGATCTTCTTGGGTGACATCAAGCCATACAACCGAGAAGACCCTGTGCCCGCACCCCAACGAGTAGAGACTAAAGACGACGGGGAAGAACCACAGCACGTGTAGATGAGATCCATGACGAGGAAGAAGGACGCATGACCAGCAAGCCAAAGAACTTTTGTGCAAAGTTGCAGCTTAATTTTGGACATTTCCTCTAAGCAAAATAAGGAGATGAGGACATAAACACAGACACACTGTGCATCCTAGTTGCAGGGTGAAGAAGAAAATTGCATGTATAAGCCACAACATAATCTGTTGACTTTGAACTGAGGCCCACAGAAGCCTTGATAAGAAAAGGGGTATGCCAAATTTTGATCGGACACATAAATTGGAAGAAAATACAGTATCCAGACTCTTTCCATACAGGAGCCTTATTTGGACTTGCTTATGGTGTCCAACATTATTTGTATTTATTAGGTTTATATAGCGCTTTAAGCCAAAGCTCTGAACATTTTAACAACAGGGTACATGTAAGGATAACAAATTAACAGTAACAGTAGAAGCAAATTACGATTTTGAATCAGACCAACAAAACAGTATGTAGAGCAATTAGAGAGTGGGGGAGGGGAGAGTAGTGGAGTAGAACTGGGAGGAAGAGGGAGAGATGGGTAGGAGGAGGAAAGAAAGAGCTGCGTGTCATCGGGATAGAAATGGTAAGAGATGCCAAATGAGGGGATAACAGGGGCAAGGAGGGAGGTGTAGAGTGAGAATAGGAAAGGGCCAAGCACCAAGCCTTGGGGAACTCTGTATTCCAGAGGCTGGGAAGGAGAGTAGCGGCCTCCCCAGGAAACAGTAAAAGAGCGGGAGAAGAGGTCAGGGGATAGCCAGTTGAGTACAGAGCCTTTGAAACCAAAGGAAGAGAGAGTGTTGAGAAGAGGAGGGTGATCAACAGTGTCAAAAGCAGCAAAGAGATCAAGAAGAATAAGGACAGAGGATTGCTTAGAATGTCGAGCGGTGAGGAGGGAGTTGAGGATGTAAGTGAGGGCTGTTTCAGGAGAGTGTTTAGGGCGGAAGCCAGATTGAGAAGGGGGAAAGAGAGAGATTAGTCACAAAGGATGAGAGCTGAGAGTAGGCGAGACGCTCAAGAAGTTTAGAGAGGAATGGGCGGAGTGAGATAGGACGGAAGTTAGAGGTGATCAGGGGATCTGCAGAAGGTTTCTTCAGAATCGGAATGATAGTGGCATGCTTGAAAGCAGAGGGGAAGGTGGCAGAGGAAAGGCAGGTGTTGAAGAAGGAAGTTAGGTAGGGGATAAGAAGAGGGTAGATCTTAGGAATAAGAAGGGAGGGGAAAGGGTCAGCTGGAGCAGAGGGGGGGTGAGCTTTGGAAAGCAGGATGTCGACGTCGAAAGGGGAGAAGTCAGTCATGCAGGCTGTATCCAGAGACAATAGACAGTCCATTGTCCAAGCAAAGGAGGACAATTGTTCCAGTACTTGCAACCGACAAGCAGAGACAGCAGAATCCAGAGATATTATTGCCTAGAATGTATTAAATGTTAGTCTTCTTTCCTTAGATGACAGAGATGGGCAACGAAAGCAGCATTGTCATCCCTCAGGAGGAGAGACACTCTTATTGTTCCAGAACTAAGTGTTGTCAACTAACCTATAAAGGTACAATGCACCTATGCATTGTATACATCGTTGTTTTATTGTCACTGCCGATTCAAAATGCATTTTTTATTGGTGCACAAAGTGTTGCGATTCCAGTGCACCCACCTAATGATGTACGCATGACACCCACGAAGGCACCCAGACCCTTTATAGTGATCCCAGTCCCTAGAAGGTTTGACAAAGGAGTGAGTGAACTTGAAATGTATATGATTAGCAATGACACACACACACATTTAGTAACAAGCAAGTTGAAAAGCCGGAGACAGGGTCTGCAGAGTAAGAATGAGAAAAGATTAATGACAACCACACACATGCAAACGATGAGTGCACATACACCAGGTCTTGTGTAAATAGCTACAGAACCACAATCCAAAGAATGGGAGAAGGATAGACAACCAACGATGAGAAGCTCCACTACAAGTGAAGTGAAAAGACAAATGGAAAAATCTGAACTTTTAAAGAAACAAAAGGAGTTGGCGAAGAAACCAACAGAGACAGCATTGATAAGCACCCCTGACCGAGCACTGAAAGAGGCAAGTGCAAGCCCAGCAAAAATCTTATGTGCAGAGATGATAGCAGAATCTTTATGGCCGTTCATAGCCATAGAGAGGAAAAGACAAGAGGACAAGGAAAGAATTGCCAGACTTTCTTCTACCCAAATGGTACAGATGAAGAGACCTGCACTATGGATGGAAGAACCTGAGAATCCTCCAGTGAGAAGAAGTTACATGGAGGCTATTAAAGATGTGATGATAGCAAACTACATGAAACCCTTGAGTGTCGGAAGAAGTACACAAGGAGATGATAATGAACTAGACTACCTGAACAGCACAGCACACGTGGGGAAAAACATCTGGTACCAACATATGAAAGAAGTTGGAAGATGATATTCATAGGAGGAATGCTTTGTCTGTGCACTCCTACCTTACAGCATGGGAAAATCAAAGATCTTTGTAGCTGTTGAAATAGATGTGCAGACAGCGCACTGTCTATCACACGTAGCAATGTGCAAGACCAGAGGCCAGTTCATGGGAAGTGATGCCTCATTGAAATGGGCAACTGAAGCAACTGATCTAAATGAAGACAATTATGTCCAGGACATAAAGACAAGGAACAAAGAAAATTGTGATCAGATATAAGAAGCCTGGAGTTAAAGGAGCAGATATCAGAAGAGAGAAATTAAAAACTGAAATTTCAAGGAAAAACTCCAGAAGAAACTCGAAGTTGGAAGAACAGAGGCAAAATGCAAATCTGGGGAACAGTGCTTTCACTAGACAGATGGGAGAAAGGAGTAGTGATCTGCAGAGCATGGATGGTCATTGTTCGTTACCAGGGTACCATTGACAAAGTACAAAATGGATGCAAGCCATTATGGCCAAGACCTGCTAAACTATTGACATGGGTTGAGGACAGAGGAGACCCCTTTGCAAATAGTGCCATTGGAGAGTCCAAAATTCTGCTTCAGGAATAATGGAACAAGGAAAATGGGAGAGAATCAGAACTGTGGATGAGTTTTTGACGCTCCAAGAATGGTACATGGTACTGCAGTGATCATGGATCATTATTGGGCATGTGGATTTAAAGCATATATCAGGCTGACAAAGAATTGGGGAGGTATATGCACACTGGTGAATGTCCATGTTCCAGCATTGGTGATTCCAAAAAGTGATCTGAATATTGACAGTTTTTCCGAAAGCAGATGCTCACCTGAGGAAAAAGAGATCTGTGAAACTGAAGAGAGAGAATTACTTTTCTGCCAAATCAGAAGAAGCTTTTAATGTAATCCCGTATGAACACAGGCTGTTCAGCCTCACCTCATCAGTGTTCACGACAATATTGATGCCAAGAGCCAAGGTTGGAGCAAATACTAAATGGTTGCAGATAACCAGATGTGAGTTACTGTAGACCAGGGGTGCACAACTGATTTTGACAGAGGGCCGAAAGTACCTTACATGAGGGCTATAGTGAGCCGAAAAGTAAAAGTGGGCGGGGCGGTAGGCGGGACATGTCAGGAGGCTTTTTCAACCCCCAATTTGTATTAAACACATGGAAAAAGAATATGTGTTTGAGGGGTAACGATTTTTATTGCATTTCAAACTTACATTTTGTACTACACATTTTCCATTGTTATCATTTATTTCAATGTAGTTATTGTATATCGTCTGTTTAATTAAATTATATATATATTTTATTGACCCTCGATTGGACATTCCGTTATTTTGGACTGCTATAGTTTGCTGTTTGGGTTGCCCAAGAGGAGTATGGCCTTCGTTGAGTCAGGCTTCCTCAAAAAGCCAAAGATGAACATCTCCTAACTGTGCCTGTTTTAGCTTTATTATTGAGTTCACTCTTGGAGTGCAACACTATGCCCCATGGCTCCCACCCCCAACCAAACACTATGCCCCATGGCTCCCACCCCCAACCAAACACTATGCCCCCTGTCCCTCACCCCCCAAGCAAACACTATGCCCCCTGTCCCTCACCCCCAACCAAACACTATGCCCCATGGCCCCCTCACCCCCAAGCAAACACTATGCCCCATGGCCCCCTCACCCCCAACCAAACACTATGCCCCATGGCTCCCACCCCCACCCAAACACTATGCCCCCTGTCCCTCACCCCCCAAGCAAACACTATGCCCCCTGTCCCTCACCCCCAACCAAACACTATGCCCCAATGCCCCCTCACCCCCAACCAAACACTATGCCCCATGGCTCCCACTCCCAACCAAACACTATGCCCCATGGCCCCCTAACCCCCAACCAAACACTATGTCCCATTGCTCCCACCCACAACCAAACACTATGCCCCCTGTCCCTCACCCCCAACCAAACACTATGCCCCATGGCTCCCACCCCCAACCAAACACTATGCCCCATGGCCCCCTCACCCCCAACCAAACACTATGCCCCATGGCCCCCTCACCCCCAACCAAACACTATGCCCCATGGCTCCCACCCCCAGCCAAACACTATGCCCCATGGCCCCCTCACCCCCAACCAAACACTATGCCCCCTGTCCCTCACCCCCCAAGCAAACACTATGCCCACTGTCCCTCATCCCCAACTAAACACTATGCCCCAGGGCCCCCTTACCCCCAACCAAACACTATGCCCCATGGCCCCCTCACCCCCAACCAAACACTATGCTCCATGGCCGCCTCACCCCCAGCCAAACACTATGCCCCATGTCCCTCACCCCCAACCAAACACTATGCCCCATGGCCCCCTCACCCCCAACCAAACACTATGCCCCATGGCCCTCTCACCCCCAACCAAACACTATGCCCCATGTCCCCCACCCCAAACCAAACACTATGCACCATGGCCCCCTCACCCCCAACCAAACACTATGCCCCATGGCCCCCTCACCCCCAACCAAACAGCCCAACTCAGCACACACACAAACATGCACCCATACAGACCCGAACCCCCCACCCCCCGACTTAGCACACACACAAACATGCACCCATACAGACCCGAACCCCCCACCCCCCAACTCAGCACACAAAAAACATTCAAATCAAAACATTCATACACATCCGACACACATACGACACCCCCCCACCCCCGCATCTCAACATACACACAAAATACATTCAAATACAAACATTCACACACCCCCCCACATCTCAACATACACACAAAATACATTCAAATACAAACATTCATACACATCCGACACACCCCCCACCCAGGCATCTCAACCTACACACAAAATACAAACATTCATACACATCCGACACACCCCCCCACCCCCGCATCTCAACATACACACAAAATACATTCAAACACAAACATTCATACACATCCGACACACCCCCCCACCCCCGCATCTCAACATACACACAAAATACATTCAAACACAAACATTCATACACATCCGACACACCCCCCCACCCCCGCATCTCAACATACACACAAAATACATTCAAACACAAACATTCATACACATCCGACACACACCCCCACCCCTGCATCTCAACATACACACAAAATCCAAACATTCATACACATCCGACACACCCGACACACACCCCAACCCGCATCTCAACTTACACACAAAATACATTCAAACACAAACATTCATACACATCCAACACACACCCCCATCTCAACATACACACAAAATACATTCAAACACAAAATTCATACACATCCGACACACACACCACCCCCCCGCAACATACACACACAAACACAAAGCAAAACAAACCCGACACACAAACACAAACAGACCACTTACCGGAGACGTGCTGGAAGGCAGGCAGATAAGCGGCAGGTAAGCTGGAAAGCTGGAATCGCACTACGACTGGCGTGGTCGAAGGCTGAAATGCCTTCCTGCATCAAGCCTTATGGACCACGCCAGCCATAGTGCTGGCCCTCCATTGGTGCAGCACACACGCATTATGTGGCTCGTAGGAGCGACGTGATGCGTGTGTGTGCTGAGCCAATGAGGGCCAGTGTTTTCACCGGCCCGGAAGACAAAGACTTTCCTAATGGAGGGTGGCCGCAGGCCGCCCTCCATTAGGAAAGTCTTTGTGCCTCGCGGGCCGGTCAAAAGGGCATGGCGGGCCGCAACTGGCCCGCGGGCCGTATGTTGTGCACCCATGCTGTAGACCATCAACACAACCATAAAAGGATTCAATGCAATCAAGGAAGAGTTAAGGGCGATTCGACTAATGAATCTCCAGAACAGATGTCCTTGACATGATCACAGCTATCGATGGAGGCGTTTGTGCAAAAATCGGAGAATCATGTTGCACATTTACACCATCTCACGATGACGAAAATGGAACCTTAACAGAGGCCATAGGTATGCTGACAAAACTACAGAATCAGAAGATTGATGAAGCTGACGACAACAGTTGGTTTGGATCACTATTTTCATGGGTCCCACAATGGATGGCAGATGCATTCAAATTCCTAGGAGCCCTGCTAGTGATGATACTGCTCGGATTCTGTGTTATCAAGATAATAATATCTCAGTGCCAGAAAACTGCAACAACAAAAAAAAGCCATAGGGATGAAGCTCATGATTGATGTCGAGTCAGGATGGAAGCCCAAGGACCAGACCGATGGAGAAATAAGAGACTTTGTGAAAGCCACCATTTATGCACCAGAAGGAACAAAGTTTCGATATCCAAGGAAACATAGAAATTATGTGAGAAGGTGGATATCTATTGCAGTCCAAGTGGACAATGTCAATTAAGGACATGGAACAAAGATGAGCATGTAAGAACAGCAGGATGCTTGAAGGGAGTAATAAAGATATGGACCCCCAAAGAGATATTTCTTCAGACCTCTATGTCTGGACCCAGAGGATGAAGTAAAGGTGGACACAAAGTAGGAAG
Organism: Ambystoma mexicanum; assembly: GCF_040938575.1. Taxonomy (NCBI): domain Eukaryota; kingdom Metazoa; phylum Chordata; class Amphibia; order Caudata; family Ambystomatidae; genus Ambystoma; species Ambystoma mexicanum. The sequence continues at coordinate 33,935,323 of NC_090931.1, forward strand.
TGAAAGTGGTCGATGAATCGCCCACAGGGGGGTGGGTGTAGAGGAGATACCAAGCACGATTTGCACTCCTATTGCCCATTTTGAAGTACCAGGAACATTTACGCCGAAATATGTAACGTATGATGAGCAAATAAACCAGCAGAGAGCCGCAGTGGGGCTCTGTCCAGTACCTATCAGAAGAACAGCACCTGTTGAAGTACCAACACCTAAGAAAACCTAAGGTACCCATTGAAAAAAAAACATATCGACAAATGAGACAGAATGACGACCGTCAGAATGCAATACCTTAAGACGCCAAGAAGATATTAAAAGACGAATGGTGACATCATAAGAACCTGAACTGACTCACATATAGAAGAGATAACGACCTGAGAATGATGGAGACGAAACACCACGGACAAGTGACATCCTAAGCCTCAAGTGAAGGAATTGATGTCAAAATGTCAGAAAAGTGAGCCATAAGCACGATGAAGAGGTTCAGTTAGTTTAAACGTATACATATGCACAGTAACCGCAAGAAGTACAGAAATTGAGAGGCTTGCTTATGCTTAATAGTAAGATAGATGTGGCAAGCGCCACCTATACATATCTACCTCAAAAGGAGCACTTTCTATAAGTATACTTCCACTATGCGCAAGAGCAGAATCAACCAAAGGTTACTCAAGGTCTCAAGAAAAGAGCTTTGCAGCAAAGAAATCGAGAATTAAAGAAGGAGAGAAACTCAGACAAAGTTAATCATGCCAAGAAGCCATGGTCGTATCGGCTGAAATAGCCCAACAGTGGATACAATTAATGAGAAGAAGAACAGTATCCAGTTCAGAAAGGTCAAGATAAGCCACAGATGGCAAGACGACTGGCAGAATTAAATCTAATACATGGAATTGCATGAAGAATAGGACGATTTCATGGTGTCGGAATCACGTGACCAAGAAAGCAGAAGGGATGAGAATTTCACACCTACGCATGGACTCTTGCCATGCCCAGATGTTTTAAACTTTTCCAGACCAAGAAGCAGACTCAAGGCCAACCACAAAGAAATAATTGACACATGACCACTAAAGTGATGATTGATTGTAACAAAAATTTGGAGGGAAGCTGGGGGTGCAGACAAACTCCCTGTACCTGGCCGGCTATTCTGCACGCTGCTAAGCAAGTGGAAACTTATGAGTGGAGTTGACGCCAACCCAATCATAGTGGACCATGTAATCTAGGGTCCTATAGTTAGTAGAACCAATGAGACGTCATACTTTTACCGACGGTTACACTAGCCATTTTTGAAGGAAGGGCTCAGATGCCCCACCTGACATTTATCCAATCCCCTCTCCTCGTTACCATATAGAGATATAGTGCCTATATTAAAGTTACCTTCCTAGAACCAACCAAGTTGCATGCTAAGTTTTAAGCGTTGCACATCAGTGATGACGAGTTTTTGGTATAAATGTTTTTTTTCTGAACTTAATTGGAGTTGAAGCGAGAAGGAAGATCGAGCGATTGCTGATATTCATGAACTCCCCGTTTTTTGTACTTGTCATTAAACGGACTCCCTTTGCCAAACTATTGAGTTGTCATTATTGATGTGATGCGAGAGTATTAATCTGCATCCCCATCCATCTCAAGGGTGCTGGTGCTCATCTTAAAGTGCTGTTGGAAAACCCCCAGTCCTATGGGCCAGCTGGGGTCCCTACTGCACACTGTGGATCTGCCCCCCAGTGAGGCGATTGTGGGAACAGGTTTTTCAGATAATGAGTGACATAAGGGAAAGGGTGGAGCCACACCCAGGGATGGCCTTACTAGGGGACACCAGAGGGGCCTTGCATCATGTAAGAAGGTTAGTAGGGCTACTACTACTATTGGCTAAGAGGAGAGTGGCAACGGTGTGGGGCGGGCTTCATGGTCCTGTGGTGAACAGGTGGAAGGACCATATTCTTTGTTGTAACGAGATGGAAACGGAATACAGCAGACTGGTGTACCCCTGTGCCAGACCCAAGGACATATGGGACCCATACAAACACTATCTGATCGCACAAGCACAACACCCGGCATCAGATCTTGAGGGGGACCAATCGTAAATGTAAATTGAATGAGGACCTGGTGGACGGAGGGACTATTCCTGTCGGGAGGCACATGTTCATGGTAGGAGGAGGTTCTTGTGATAAGGGAGCAATGCCGCTGGGAGAGTCATGTGAATGGAGGAATCATATGACTAACATGCTGCTCTACTTTGTTTAGGTGTTGGAATGTGTACAAATTGAAATGGAGATGTAACGGTCAATGTATGCGGGGAGATTGGAGGGGAGGCAATCCACTGAACCACTGTAATTTGTGTTTTTGATGATGAAAATAATAACGTTTTTTTTTTTTAAAGTGAGTGCAAGCATAGGTTGGGACCCAGAAGAAATTTGGTTTTGGACTTGCGGACATAGACAGCCCTTAGAAGGATCAGCTGAGGGAATACTCCCCTTAGAGTTAGGGCCAAGTAGGCATTACACCAACCCCACAAAGTTTGATGATAGAGGTTTTCAAACTGTTACTTTTGATTCTGTGTCTCTCTTGCTACTAGGCCTGTCTCACATCACCCAGAAGAGAAAAGGGGGAAGAAGAGAGGAGAAAAAATCAAGATGATCAATGAAATCAGCAGCCAAGCCCAGAGGGCAGAAAACAACAAGAAGCCAAATAGGAAGGGGATTGGAAAACAAGGAAATAAGGATGCAAAGGCTGGAAGACCAGGAGGAGAAAGTAAAAGAGTCCAATAGGAATTCAAAAGAATCCCAGTACCTCCACCACGCCTAGACAAGCGAGAGCTACAAGAGAGCCGAGTGGAGGAGGTATGAAATGACGCTGGGGTAGAGGAATTATCAGGGGTAATCCAGGCTTCTGTTAAGCAGAGGGAATTTAGATTATAGTGAAATAATAAATCAAGAATAGAGTGGGACTCTTTGCAGAGCAAGTAAGCATTAAGAAGACCAAACTGGAACAGAGATAAGGCGTCAGGCGAGGAATAGAAGGGAGAGAAAGTTTACGGGTGCAATGCAACAACTGGCCGAGGGAAGGAACAATGGGAGAGCTTAGATGGAACAGGGTTAGGCATGAAGAGAATAATGAATAAAAGAATAAAGGAAGGTTGGAGGAATGGCAGATTGTGCATGATCCGGTGCAGAGGATGGCAGCTCCGATATCCCAGACAGGGGCACAGACAGCCGAGGACAGCTGGAACAGGTAGGCAGTGCACAGACGCTGTGGCCTGCAACAAAACAGCATTCTTTAGAGGTTCACATGTGTGTCCAATCCTATAAAACAGTTCCACTTGCAACAGAACGCTTGCTTCGTAAGGCCTATCCATGTATACATGCCAGTTCGAATGTGTGTGCTCCTCAACTCCCATCCGTGAACCGATGCTTTTCAACCCCACCTTCCTCAGCTGCACACAGTTCTCCATAGACCTTTTAATGGTCCTATGTTACTTAAACATCAAAGACCTCAAAATGCAACGATGTTCACTCCATATCACATCGCTGCCGAAGAACTTCAACAAAGTTGTGTTTCCTCCCAAGACATAGGCTAAGCATGCATGAAAAAAAGCACATCTACTCTCTTGACTGTCCTCATTTTGCTAACATTTCACTCCTTCAGACATCAGACTCACAGACTTGAATACAGTCTCAATTTGTCCACTCCTCACTAGTCGGAAAGTTTAATGAAGTCTCAGCTATCTTCAGGAACCTTCAACATGCAAGGGGCAGGTTTGAAACCAGAGGCAGGGGCTGCCCCTTTTCTATTAAACACACTAAGACCGGCACGTCCAGAGACAGTAGAAAGTTCTATTACAGTTTACAATCCTGTTCAGTGGCAGGGATGGGCCGGTCCACACATGATCACAGAGTCAACACCAGGCAACGATAGTCCAATATGTTCTTACGCATTGTGTGGCCTATCTCCGAGAAGGAGTAATAATTCATAATTTAAAATAGAAAGTCAGCTCTCCGCCCCTTTCCTCCATTATCCCTCCCCCATGAACTTGCTCTGAGGCATGAAGAACAAGCACAGGACAGCCTTGCTTTGCACAGGTTTGTCTACAAAGCAAGGATGATGCGTGTCCAAGTACATATTAATTGGAAAAAGAGATCCGCTTTCACGCAGAAGATTCATGATTCAAAGAAGATGAAGGATAACCTCACCAGAAACTGCCGGTTCCATTGCATTCCCTATGGATGTCTCAAAAAAGTTCATTCAGCAATTTCCAAATGCAGATCCAGTTTCGGTGACAATCAATAGTAGTGATTTTAAAATGTCCAATCAAATAAAGTGCAAAGTGAAGTGGTGCACACCAACGCTTCCAGTTTACGAGAGCATGTTTGGAATGATGGATCCAATCCATGGAACAATGTGGATCTCTTGCTGAGCCCACAAACCACACCATGGAAGGCGTACACTCAAAAGCCTACAGTTCAAACCCTCAAACCCTAGCAAGAGGAAGTCGCCCTGCAACACCAGCACAGGAAGTTGGTGTGGGACGAAGGTGGGGTGAGGAGGCAAAACCTGGTATCCTTTTCATTACACACAAGTGTTGCCTTCATCCATGTGAATGTAACAATCTCCATGTAGAACTAGGACAAGACTGAAGAAGCGATCCATCCCACAGGTTCAATTCTGCAAGAGGTTCCGGGCCACGATCATCCGCATCACTTCATTTGTACCTGCGATGGAAGCAAGCGTTGAAGTTATTAACAGGAACAGCCCTCCTTTGCTTTAAACTACATCACAATTAGAGCACCACAAATAAAGAAACCAGTGGTAAGGATTTGGATTATGGTGTGCAGCTATTCCTTTAACAACATCACTCAAGGGGTGGGAAGCAAGTGAAAGAGAGGGAGGTGCAGGGAATGGGGGCAGCAAGAGACAGCGACAGGCGAGAGGAAGCCAGTGTACATATCGTTGGCTGACTGAGCAATACCCCAGTTCACCTCATCTTCCTCTCACCTGGTCCACAGCCACGGTCAGTTGATGGGCCCCCCGCAGGAGATGGAGACAGCAGGTGAGCTTTGCCCGGACTGGCCTCCTTCCTGGCCAGTCCCTGTAGTTTGGGCTTGAGCTGCTCTTTGTTAGGGGGACCATCTTCATCCACAGAGGTCTTGGTCACTGAAACACCATCTCCCAATTTAAACTTCTTGTGTCCTGTTGGGTTTGCACCATCCCGTACCTGTCTCCTGCCTCCTTATAGTCCTGCCTTGGAATGACCTGGACGCCCAGAACCTCATTGGTCTCTCTAGCTAGACCGCACCACCTCAGCTCCAGCAACGATATCTCCTCCTCTAGCTCTTTCTGCTCCGTCATAGGTGTTAAGGGTCCCCACATCCTTTCTCGTCCTCGTGCTTTGGCTTAATGGAACCTCTCACCTAAAGTTCCCACCATTCTATCGCCTGCAAATAGGCCACCCCCTACCATTCTCCTCCAACTCATCACCTCCTCTTCCAACGGAGGATACATTTCTTAACCGACTACACTCTCAAACAATTCTTCTCCCCTCAAGCCCTCTCCTTTTATTCCAGCCTCCTCAAATCTCCCTCCAGCTCTTCCCTCCTCTCTTCTTTCATGCCATTCTCTGACAAACTCCTTCAATGCTGCAGGTTTGGGTCTTGTCAAAGAGCTGGATTAGCCATTTGGGCAGTCTTTCTGTATGGGAAGGAGCCACCCAGAGACTCAGAGTTAGGGTCATCTCCCTTCCCTTGGGTTGACCACTGACAGGGTGGGGGCTAGGAGGTTTATAAAAGGTCTGCAATTACAAAAGTGACAAGCAAGTCCAGAAGGGGGTAGTTGCATGCTCTTTATTACTGCTCAAGTTACTGTCTGGCAAGACCAGGGTCTGCCTCCAAGTAAGGTCTAGGATTCTGTAATGTTTGGTATGGGTTAGGGCGTAGACTACCATCTCCTTTTGGTGATCTGGGGAGCATTGGGTGAAACAGACAAGTGAAACTTAAGGACCAGGGCGCAGAAGTAAGGCTCTGACACAAAAGGTGGCATAGTTTTGGTTATAAACTTATCAACCAGCAAAAGGGTTGAGGAAAATGCCTCCCTGTTCCTAAAGCTAAGAGGAGTTTGCCTGCCTCAAAGAAATCTATGGAAACATTAGGATATCAAACAGTCACTGCCATGTCCAAAAACCCTGCTTCTGACCCCAACACTACTAACTTAAATCTAACGTGCAAGGACGTAGTTTTCCCAGAACTTAAAGTGGTAATGACAGTTCTTGTAAACTAAAAAGTTCCCAATGTCACAATAAAAGAAATTTTCCTTTTGCACAGTTTATAATTCCAATGCTCATGGGATAGGCTCCTTCCCCCTGGATTCCTTCTGGTTCTACTTTGGGATCTTGTAGCCTCCTGATGTGCTTCCCTTTGTATTTTACCAGCTTGGTGTACTCTCCTGCTAAGCATATGGTTTCTTTTGGGCTGTGTTTTTCTCAGGGTCCCAGACCATCTGATTCTCTTGCTCTCATATGGTTGCGCGTCTCAGACTCGCAATGCGCTGTCGCATTAGCTTGGTTTACTCTCCTGCCAAGCACGTTTCCTTCTGTACTATCTGTAAGGGTGTCCTCACTTCTCCCCATTGGTCCTCGTCTCAGGTGGCCAGGGATCTCGATCCTGGGGGTGGTTATGTGAGGGAGGATCACCTGGCTGAAGGAAACTTGGGGAGTGGGCATCTTTGGGTGAGACATGGTATCCCCTTTCCTTTCCCTTGTCAAAGTAAACCCTCTAGTCCCCATGCCTTTATAGGCTACACTATCAGTCTTTGTCGCTTTCTTCCACCCAAAACGTCCCACAGACGGTTCACCTTAATACTGGGACGGGGAGAAAACAACCGGGAGTCATGCACAATTCCATTCATTGAAACTCCCCTAAACACCACGTTGGTACTGAGACGAGGAAGTTGACCTTGGAGGAGTTCAGCTGTAATAGACAGGCATGTCCAACAAATAGGTTTTACCATGGTCAACCGCCCAGCACAACGTGACAGACGGCCTGGAGAGAAGGACGAGGCCTGGAGAAGAGGAGCAGGCTTGAGAGAAGCCATGTCGAACAGCAGTGCGAAAAAGACGCAGAGGCTGGCCGTCAGAGGGTCCAATACCCTGCTGTTTCCCCTACCAGGAGCTGTGGGGCACCAAAACCTCCAGATCGCTGCAAGTCTCAGAGAGCAAGCGTTGCCTTCAGTAGCTCCTGCTGGGGAAGAGCGGAGCTATGCGCTGAAGAAATCCAGAACGGCAAACGCTGCTCGCTGTGGGCTCCCGCAACAGGAAGGCAGACTGAAGCAAAGCCGGGAAGTGAAGCTGAGAAACCCGAAGCAGCTGCCGCATACTACCAGTGAGTGAAAAGAAGCCAACACTTGTACCGGGCGCTCCGGGGATGGGAAAAGAGCGTGCATGAATGCTGAACAAGCTGAAAATTGTTATAAGTACCATGGAAGGCCAAAGCAAATATATATTGAATACCACACAAGCTGCAAGCTATTACAAGAGGTTTTGAAAGTTGAAATAAGTAACATTGAATAACGAAGTGACAAAGACATTAAGGGTATATTTGGAGACCGTATAGAACAAAATCAAGTGATGAGCACTTATGAAGGAAATTAAAGCGTGGTGATACTAATGGGAATTACCATGGAATGAGATGAGCAAGCCACACGTGGTGGAGAAGCCAAAAAGCTAGCATGAAGGATATGAAATGAGAGTGGAAGCCACAAGTGGTGGCCAAGACAAAAGATTGCCAATAAAGATATGAGTCGGAAAACTGAGCATTGGGAAAATATAAAGGAACTCAAGTAACTACAGGTTACGAGAGAGAAAGCCTGTGTTGGCCAAAGCCAGAGGAAAACAGAAAGCATAATGAAGTGCGTAGGGGCTTCGGTTGCGTGACCTGTAATGGGTGGACCATGTGGTCTGACAACTGTGCCTAGCCCGAGTGACCCCTTCTTGGAGTAAGCCAAGGACAGCAAATGTAAAGAAGTTTGTTTTTGGCAACAGTTGTTGAAGTGAACTGAAAATGAAAAAACAGGGCCATCTATGTGAACTACTGAACAGCTCAGATGACCAAAATGTTTGAACTGGTATCGTTTTGAAATCTGGAAGAATTGAACTCTTGGGAAAGGGAACGCAGAGACCTTTTTAGAACTGTTCTGAATTTGGGGAAAGGGGAAGCTAAGTACAAGCCAAGAGCTGGAAGAAGCTTGGAACTTTATGTTTGAACACTGTTCCTTTTGCGGTTGACATCCCTACACATTGTAGACAGATATGAGAGCAAGTATAGGTTTTGGACACAGACAGACTTGATTTGATCTCAGGGACGGAGACTAACGTTTTCTTTAGGCAGGGAAATCCCACCTTAAACTCCATTCTGACAGACAAATAAAGCTTTTGCGTAGAAAGTTGAATTTGTTGTCTGTATCTCGCTTCATTATGCCTTCACATGTCTCCGTTTCTCTCAGGGTCCCAGGCCTCCGATTCTGTGGCTCTCATATAGGTGCAGGCTCCAGACTTGCAACAATGTCTCTTGCCTGCTAGGTTTACTCTTCTGTCAAGCATAAAAAGGCTTTTTCCTTTCCCTCGTGTTCCTGGGGTGCCAGACCCTCTTATCTTGTTCTCTGCAGTTCTTGCCCCGCTCCTCCTGGACCTCTAGCACCTCTGGGTCTGCCTGTGTACTTGTTTGTGTGGTTCACGCCTTCCGAACACCAGTTCTCCGCTGTGAGGCTCTGGCAGCATTCAGGTGTTCTCTCACGTCAGCGCTTCCACTAGTCGATTCCGCTTTGTCAGCCTGGACCTTCCGTCTCTGGCGGCATTTGGGTTCTCCTTGTCGGCAGCTGCTGCTGCTCTGCCAGTCGCTGCTCCCTTCTCGAGCTGTGCTCTTGCTTTCCGGCTGCTTGCTGGACTTTGGGACACCCGGAGGGTTGTTCGGGAGCGTACAAAGTAGCTCCTTCTCCATGTACCACCTTCCTGCTCCCGTTCACCAACATGCACGGTGTCTCCTGCTGCAATCCCCTGTTCGCTGGGTCGGCATCTCTCGGGTTTCCTCTTCTGAGGATGGCTCTCTCCATGTTGGCTTCCGTCTGCCATTTTGTATTTCCTTTGACCAATCAAATGCCGTGAGAGACTGGACCGTTCACGACAGTGCTCCGGAGTGAGCCTCATACACCTGGCCATCTCCACAGTACTTGTATTGGAGCAATATGGAAAGCAGTTTGTATTTTCAGGGCCGCTAGTCAGGTTTGACATACTAGGTTGGTTAACCTTGCAATAACAGACATTGGCCCTAGTTGGAAGGAGAGTTTGGTTGGGTAAAGAGGGAGGGTCTAAAATAGCTGAGATATACTGTATTCACAGGGAGTGGTCATTCCCTAATCCCATAAGGGGCTTCCTCTCCCTTGGGATTCTTCCCTGGCCCATCACCCCCCCAGAGGGACTATTGTACTGTGGACGCACCAACCTGGCACCATGAGAAAGGTCTCCCTAAGGGACGACATTCACATATTCGTCACAACACTTGTATCCTTGTGGTCTCCCCCCCCCACCCCAACCCCCGCCCCCACCCCATAGGTCCTTTGTTGTCCTGGGTCTGTTCCCCAGACATGTGCTGTCCTTTCCCATTGAGGATGGACATTTCCTGCGGTGGCTTGTCTGTTCTCCCAGCTCACATCTGTCCCCATTTGGCTGCCGAAGATAAGTTAGTGAACAAGTGGCCATGATCTCCAGGCCCGCAGGGTGTGACACTTCCCTTGTGGGTCCCTGCAGTATGGCCGGGTCGGATTCTTGGCTTTGGCTCAGAGACACTTCTCTTTATGTCAGGTGCGTCAGCACTGTGGCTGTGCCAGTTCGTTCCTCCGCCAAGTCCCCAGCAGGATTGGTGAGCTCCCACTGCTTTCCCAGCCTTGAAGCCATCAGTTTCCAGGCCATGCCCTGCAGTGCTTCTTTCCTCCCGACTTTGGAGAACACCACACTAGGTAGCATTTACCAACATGGTGCTGCTCCTCGCCGGGACTTGGACCCATGTCCTGACATGGTCCTATAATTACCCCCTGGGGGAAGCTGCACATTTATAGGGGCGGTGAGGGAGCAACATTCCTAGCTGCCCCATGCCTTCTAGTGGAAACCCAGCTGGGATGGTCTAGTGGTCCCCCAAACCTCCAGCGTGCATTAGTCGGTGCTTGCTACCAGCCCCGTTGTACCGCCCCCGCCCCTGCTTAGGGTCGGCATTGGACAAAGAAGGGCTGAATGTGCAGGAAGCAAGGTTGAGATGGGAGAGCAGCCACAGGAAAAGCAGAGGTGTGAGGGCGGGGAAAAACAAGGGCGGGATGACAGCAAGAGAAGAGAAGGCAGGGAGTGGCGGGGACAGAGGAGAAGCAGAGGCATCAGTAGCAAATGAACGAGAGACTAAATGTTCAGAGCCTGGGGAGATGAAGCATAAGGGGGGGAAACACGCAGCAGCAGCAGCAGCACACCGAGAGGACCGGGCAACACCACAAGCAGCGCCGCAGTGGCAGGCTCACCTTCCAATATTTGGTGCACTCTGCAGTCTCGTACAAACTGTTGCACCGCGTAGTCCTTCAGGTAGCCATAGCCCCCATGCATCTGCAGGGCCTCGTTACAGATCTAAGAGACAGAGCTTTCATCAACTACTATGAATGCGGACTGGACACTACATGAAGACAACACATATGCAAGGCAAGATTACACAGGAAGTAGCCCAGGGAAGTCATCGCAATGATGGCGATCCTTCTCCAACCACTCATTGCCAGCTTCAGAGACCCAACAGCTGCTTGGACAAAACCTAGTGTTTTTACATGACCCAGTAGATGCCCAACCTGACACGTTTCTGTAAATGACTAGGTTTGATGGCAGTATACAGATTGATGTTAATAATGAACGCCTTGAACGATTGGTCAGGTGGCCCAGGCTCCATCCTGCTCTTAACAGCAACGTCTGTGGGGCTCCGCAGTGTTCACACCTACCCATTGTGGTTACTCAGGACTTGCAAGACATATAAGCGGACGCCAGTCACCGGCTTACACTTAAGGAGGACAGATTTGGAAGAAACATTCTCCCAAAAAAGGTTTGTCCAGGCTCCTCCAAAAATAAATAAATAAAAAGTGGAAAAAGAAAAGGAAAAAAACAAAACCACCACATGTGGTTTTCGGCATAGTCCAATTAATTTTCCCATACAGAAAAAGTGCTTTGATTGCTCACCCGTATTGCAAAACAGGGGTTGTTGGGGGAGAAGGAAGGGGGCACAAAGCCTTTTTTAGCGGTTTGGGGGTAAATCTGTCAAGTAGCTTTTTAAAATATTCACTGGAGAAGGGGCACCCGAAAAACGTGCAAACATCTTCCGTGGGGCTTTGCTTTGTGTTTGCTGGATGCACGTGATTCCTGCAGTAACACAGAGGGTAGATGAAAAGGAAAAGAGCTCAAAATTATATTTGGAGGAAAAATAATGCATTCGTAGCAGTCTACGGTGGAGAGGCGGAAACTGTACTGTACTGCACTTCTCCTCTCCCTTCCCCCTACCCTGCACTTGCGCGGTCTGAATGACACCTGGCCTAGTAGGATCGCTGTCTGTCCTCGCTCTGTCTCCCCCCCCCCCCCCCTGCCTCGTCACGCCTTGAAACACTGGTGTATAGGCGCGTCATAAATGCCATATCATATCACATCAAAGGGGACCACATGTGACGTGGGGGAGTTTAGGGCGGGCTGGGGAGCCTGTTTGGGGGAGGTGTGGATAACAGGTTTAGCTTATTGGGGGGAAACCCCCAAGAATTTCGTGAGATTCCCATGGTAATGGGGCAGTGTGCAATCGGAAAGGTCACATGAACTGAAGAGCGAGTGGGAGAGGGTAATGGGGGTGGGTAATGGGAGAGGTCCAGGGAGATAAAACACAAGGCCAAGGGGGGGGGAGGGGCAAGAGTAAGGGGGGGCAAGGGGGAGACGCATGGCTGTCAGGGAGTAGGGGGAAGACTTGAGCGGTTGGTTTCCTGTTACCTTACAGCAGGAACGGGGCATACTCTATATGCCGGCGGGAAGGATTATGGGGAATGACTTCTGAGGGAAAAGAGGACTCCGGCAAAGGAGCTATGAAAGTGCAAGAAATTATTGCTGGCATAAAAAGAGGGGGGGGGGAGGGAATCCATAGTCTTTGGACCACCGAGACGTATCACAGACGTGGGATCAGAATTACACGGGAGGGGGGCTGATATAGGTCTTTTTTCTCCAATTGATGAGATCTGGTTAGGTACCAGGTCAGAGTGTGGCCCTCAGCAGGTAGGCCAGGAGACTGGTCATGACCAAAGGCAATTGGCAGTGGCCTCCCCCTTTTAAAATCATTGGTGCAACATGGACTGTGGTCTGGGCCAAAGGCCATGGCCAGTGGGCGCGGTACTACAAATCTTTGAACCTCAAAGCCCACGAGCAGATCCACACTGCCACAGAAGGGATTCAGAATGACATCCTGGGGCCCATCACTTCCCACATTCGCTCATTTTCAAGGATTTTGCTGCGATAAATCAGATCACCTTAACTCTGTTAACTAAAGTTATTTGCACTGTATATATAGTGCCGATCAATTTAACCCCATCAACTGTAAACCATTAAAAATATGTACGTGAATCAATGCTTCACCACCTGTGACCCAACTCCAAGCATCCTGTAGTGCTTACTGTACAGGATGTCCACGCATCCTGTAGTGCTTTCTGTCCACGCATCCTGTAGTGCTTTCTGTCCACGCATCCTGTAGTGCTTACTGTCCACGCATCCTGTAGTGCTTACTGTCCTATGGGATTTTATTTTTGGAGCCCAGGGGCTTAAAAATCCCAATAAGCGATGCAGCTACGAATCCCGTCCCTGAAGGCTTACAAACAACGGGCCTGTAACCATACCTTTTCAGGTCTCTGCGGACCTTGACATTAAAGACCCAGCATGCAACACTTCTGAATGGCTCTAGGAATTTGAACCCAAAGTGCATGCACTACTTCAAGTTACTCCTAGTGTTTCCATTGCACGCGGAGCCTCAGAGCCAAGCTCCACCAGTAGCCTCCGGTCTGCCTCCTTCCCTGCCAGTGGGGACCTGTTCTCCTCCTCCCGTGCAGTGGGGCCTTGCTCGGTGGGGCAGGGTCTCCAATCTCCAGCTGGTTTGGTGCGTGTTCATCTCCGCTTCTGGGCAGAAGACCTTCTCACGACTCGACAGGGATACGGTATCTGGGGCACTTGCTGGGCTTCTAGTGCTGTGCCCTTTTCTAGCACGTCTCAGGCCAGATTCTCAGCGGCATCTCTCTCTGCCAGGCAGCCAGTGTTCCTCCTCCTCACACCCTGCCTGGTCCAACTCCCCGGAGATGCACCCCCCTGGTGTGCAGGAGAGCATTCGCCCTCGCATCAGCCCTTCTGTCTGCATCACATGTCCATGGACAGGAAAGCTGCACTCGTGCTGCGCAGGGCACTGCACGTCCGTGATTGTTAGTTTAAGATAAAATGAACATGTACAACCTTTTCACCCCTGGATAATCCAATCTCCCCCGAAAGGCACAAAGATCTACAACATTCAACAGAGCAGATAAGCACCCCCTCCCCTGGACCTAGCTCACCGTGAAGCATTCCTCCGTGGCAAAAAGCTTTGCCATGGCACAAAGCGCTGCAGCGTCACTGCGCCCATCCTGCAGAGCTTGCGCCGCAGTCCGCACCATCAACCGGGATGCCACCAGACGGGTGCCCATCTCTGCCAACTTAAACTGCAGGTACTGTGGATTAAAAGGAGAACAGATCAGATCCCTTCAGCAATTGTCTAGCTTAACCGGAAGCCGGTTGCCTATGCCCTTTATGGGCGAATGCCCTCCCAACCACGCACGCACGCACGCACTCACGCACTCACCACACAACTTCATCCAACAATGAAAGCCCTCTAGAACAACATGCCCCAGTACTGAATAGCTCTACTAGAGCAAGAGAGGACCCGACCAGGGATGAGGCTTAAGCAGTAGCTATGGGGTGAGTGCCCCAAAAAAGGCATAAGCAGCCCAAGAGTTCTGGCATGGCTAACCATACAGAAAAGAGGCTAGGGTGATAGGGTGTGCAGGGTTAAAGAGCAGTGTGCGAGCAGTGGCATAGGGTGCAATTCCAGAAGCTACAGCAGGGCGAGGTCATCGAGCAGTCAGTCACCTGATTATTAGACAGAGGCTCCCCAAATTGTTTTCGGACATTGAGGTGATCGCGTGCCAGGAGAATCGATGCATATGCAGCGCCCAGAGAGCAGGAGGCTGAAGGGAGGGGGACAGACATGGTCAGTGGTTTCCAACAGACTCACAGTGGAGATCATAGCATGCACCCCCCCCTCCCCCACTCCCCACACAAGCCGCATGACTCACCAATGTTTATCCTGCCGCCATTCAGACCCCGCATGGCGATGCTGAACCCCTGACCTTCCGACCCAATCAGGTTGGTGACGGGCACCGCACAGTCCTCGAATATGACTGCTCGTGTTGGCTGCGAGTTCCACCCCATCTGTGAAAGAGAAGAGCAGAGGGGCATGTGATGGGCCCAAAGCAGAGGGGCGTGTGATGGGCCCCAAGCAGAGGGTCGTGTGATGGGCCCCTTCTATGAAAGAGAAGAGCAGAGGGGCGTGTGATGGGCCCCAAGCAGAGGGGCGTGTGATGGGCCCCTTCTATGAAAGAGAAGAGCAGAGGGGCATGTGATGGGCCCCATCTGTGAAAGAGAAGAGCAGAGGGGCATGTGATGGGGCCCAAAGCAGAGGGGCGTGTGATGGGCCCAAAGCAGAGGGGCGTGTGATGGGCCCCATCTGTGAAAGAGAAGAGCAGAGGGGCGTGTGATGGGCCCCAAGCAGAGGGGCGTGTGATGGGCCCCTTCTATGAAAGAGAAGAGCAGAGGGGCATGTGATGGGCCCCAAGCAGAGGGGCGTGTGATGGGCCCCTTATATGAAAGAGAAGAGCAGAGGGGCATTTGATGGGCCCTAAGCAGAGGGTCGTGTGATGGGCCCCTTCTATGAAAGAGAAGAGCAGAGGG
Organism: Ambystoma mexicanum; assembly: GCF_040938575.1. NCBI lineage: Eukaryota > Metazoa > Chordata > Amphibia > Caudata > Ambystomatidae > Ambystoma > Ambystoma mexicanum. Next base: position 33,950,366 of record NC_090931.1, read on the forward strand.
GCATGTGATGGGCCCAAAGCAGAGGGGCGTGTGATGGGCCCCAAGCAGAGGGTCGTGTGATGGGCCCCTTCTATGAAAGAGAAGAGCAGAGGGGCGTGTGATGGGCCCCAAGCAGAGGGGCGTGTGATGGGCCCCTTCTATGAAAGAGAAGAGCAGAGGGGCATGTGATGGGCCCCATCTGTGAAAGAGAAGAGCAGAGGGGCATGTGATGGGCCCAAAGCAGAGGGGCGTGTGATGGGCCCAAAGCAGAGGGGCGTGTGATGGGCCCCATCTGTGAAAGAGAAGAGCAGAGGGGCGTGTGATGGGCCCCAAGCAGAGGGGCGTGTGATGGGCCCCTTCTATGAAAGAGAAGAGCAGAGGGGCATGTGATGGGCCCCAAGCAGAGGGGCGTGTGATGGGCCCCTTCTATGAAAGAGAAGAGCAGAGGGGCATTTGATGGGCCCTAAGCAGAGGGTCGTGTGATGGGCCCCTTCTATGAAAGAGAAGAGCAGAGGGGCATGTGATGGGCCTCAAGCAGAGGGGCGTGTGATGGGCCCCTTCTATGAAAGAGAAGAGCAGAGGGGCATGTGATGGGCCCCAAGCAGAGGGGCGTGTGATGGGCCCCTTCTATGAAAGAGAAGAGCAGAGGGGCATGTGATGGGCCCCAAGCAGAGGGGCGTGTGATGGGCCCCTTCTATGAAAGAGAAGAGCAGAGGGGCGTGTGATGGGCCCCCTCTGTGAAAGAGAAGAGCAGAGGGGCGTGTGATGGGCCCCAAGCAGAGGGGCGTGTGATGGGCCCCCTCTGTGAAAGAGAAGAGCAGAGGGGCGTGTGATGGGCCCCATCTGTGAAAGAGAAGAGCAGATGGGCGTGTGATGGGCCCCCTCTGTGAAAGAGAAGAGCAGAGGGGCGTGTGATGGGCCCCAAGCAGAGGGGCGTGTGATGGGCCCCATCTGTGAAAGAGAAGAGCAGAGGGGCGTGTGATGGGCCCCTTCTGTAAAGAGAAGAGCAGAGGGGCGTGTGATGGGTGCCTGCGATCCGGCGAGCGGGCAGTGCACGGCAGGAGGGCGTTTGCATTGCCACACGAGGCATGAACATGTGGCTACTTCTAGTCTGGGTGGGCCACTCGCAGGCCAGATGCTGACCGCACCCATGGGGCAGCCGACAGAGCCGACTCTGCCCTTCATCCCAAGTGCCACACCTTGGCTAATAAGCAGAGCCAGAACGGCAAGAGACCCATGGTCTGCGGGGGCAAGGGAGACACCAGGATATGTATTCTCAGGACGAGGGGCGGGAACTCCCCCCACTTACTCAAAGGGCTGGGGTGGGTGCAGCCCTTCACGAGGGCGACTAATGATGGCAATGTGTGGGATGGGCACAGATAGAATTTGATCACATTGAACATGTCTAAGTGAAGTGGATGGGGGGCACCAGTCATATTTGTGGAGTCTTGGGAGGTGGACTACTCGCACTGGTGACCAGGGGACTCCCCATAATACTGGGCATGTGTTGTGTCACTTCTTCCAGACATGGGGGCGCATTCGCTTCTCTCAGGATAGTAGGTCCACTTTCTAGGGCGGCCTCGGAACATTTCCCACTCTTTATTCTAGGTGCCTAGGGTAGGGCCTTCCTTCCGGCTGGCTGATGTGATACAGCCGGGGGATGGGGACCCCCCCTCTCAGCCTGGGGTGGGAGGGCCACCAGTGTCGCAGCCAGAGCCATTCCTACCCCAGAGGAGAAAGGTGGTAGTAGAGAGGACCCCAGTTTCTTTCCCCTCCAACGGTACCTACACACGCTAGAGGATGCCCAGTTCCTTTCCCACGGTACCTACACGCGCTAGAGGATGCCCAGTTACTTTCCCCTCCAGGGGTACCTACACGCGCTAGAGGATGCCCAGTTCCTTTCCCCTCCAGGGGTACCTACACGGGCTAGAGGATGCCCAGTTCCTTTCCCCTCCAGCGGTACCTACACGCGCTAGAGGATGCCCAGTTCCTTTCCCCTCCAGGGGTACCTACACGCACTAGAGGATGCCCAGTTCCTTTCCCCCACTGGTACCTATACGCGCTAGAGGATGCCCAGTTCCTTTCCGCTTCAGGGGTACCTACACACGCTAGAGGATGCCCAGTTCTTTTCCCCTCCAGCGGTCCCCACACGCGCTAGAGGATGCCCAGTTCCTTTCCCCTCCAGGGGTACCTACACGCACTAGAGGATGCCCAGTTCCTTTCCGCTTCAGGGGTACCTACACACGCTACAGGATGCCCATTTCCTTTCCCCTCCAGCGGTACCTGCACGTGCTAGAGGACGCGCTAGAGGACGCCCAGTTCCTTTCCGCTTCAGGGGTACCTACACACGCTAGAGGATGCCCAGTTCCTTTCCGCTTCAGGGGTACCTACACATGCTAGAGGATGCCCAGTTCCTTTCCGCTTCAGGGGTACCTACACATGCTAGAGGATGCCCAGTTCCTTTCCCCTCCAGCGGTACGTACCTACACGCGCTAGAGGATGCCCAGTTCCTTTCCTCTCCAGCAGTACCTACACGCGCTAGAGGACGCCCAGTTCCTTTCCCCTCCAGGGGTACCTACACGCGCTAGAGGATGCCCAGTTTCTTTCCGCTTCAGGGGTACCTACACACGCTAGAGGATGCCCAGTTCCTTTCCCCTCCAGTGGTACCTACACGCGCTAGAGGATGCCCAGTTCCTTTCCCCTCCAGCGGTACCTACACGCGCTAGAGGATGCCCAGTTCCTTTACCTTCCAGGGGTACCTACACGCGCTAGAGGATGCCCAGTTCCTTTCTGCTTCAGGGGTACCTACACACGCTAGAGGATGCCCAGTTCCTTTCCCCTCCACCGGTCCCCACAAGCGCTAGAGGATGCCCAGTTCCTTTCCCCTCCAGGGGTACCTACACGCACTAGAGGATGCCCAGTTCCTTTCCGCTTCAGGGGTACCTACACACGCTACAGGATGCCCATTTCCTTTCCCCTCCAGCGGTACCTGCACGTGCTAGAGGACGCGCTAGAGGACGCCCAGTTCCTTTCCCCTCCAGGGGTACCTACACGCGCTAGAAGATGCCCAGTTCCTTTCCCCTCCAGGGGTATCTACACACGCTAGAGGATGCCCAGTTCCTTTCCGCTTCAGGGGTACCTACACACGCTAGAGAATCCCCAGTTCCTTTCCCCTCCAGGGGTACCTACACGCGCTAGAGGATGCCCAGTTCCTTTCCCCTCCAGCGGTACCTACACGCGCTAGAGGATGCCCAGTTCCTTTCCCCTCCAGCGGTACCCACGCGCGCTAGAGGATGCCCAGTTCCTTTCCGCTTCAGGGGTACCTACACGCGCTAGAGGATGCCCAGTTCCTTTCCGCTTCAGGGGTACCTACACATGCTAGAGGATGCCCAGTTCCTTTCCGCTTCAGGGGTACCTACACATGCTAGAGGATGCCCAGTTCCTTTCCCCTCCAACGGTACGTACCTACACGCGCTAGAGGATGCCCAGTTCCTTTCCTCTCCAGCAGTGCCTACACGCGCTAGAGGACGCCCAGTTTCTTTCCGCTTCAGGGGTACCTACACACGCTAGAGGATGCCCAGTTCCTTTCCCCTCCAGCGGTACCTACACGCGCTAGAGGATGCCCAGTTCCTTTCCCTTCCAGGGGTACCTACACGCGCTAGAGGATGCCCAGTTCCTTTCCGCTTCAGGGGTAACTACACATGCTACAGGATGCCCATTTCCTTTCCCCTCCAGCGGTACCTGCACGTGCTAGAGGACGTGCTAGAGGACGCCCAGTTCCTTTCCCCTCCAGCGGTACCTGCACGTGCTAGAAGATGGCCAGTTCCTTTCCCCTCCAACGGTACCTACACGCGCTAGAGGATGCCCAGTTCCTTTCCTCTCCAGCGGTACCTACACGCGCTAGAGGACGCCTAGTTCTTTTCCCCTCCAGGGGTACCTACACGCGCTAGAGGATGCCCAGTTCCTTTCCGCTTCAGGGGCACCTACACACGCTAGAGGATGCCCAGTTCCTTTCCCCTCCAGCAGTACCTACACGCACTAGAGGATGCCCAGTTCCTTTCCGCTTCAGGGGTACCTACACACGCTAGAGGATGCCCAGTTCCTTTCCGCTTCAGGGGTACCTACACACGCTAGAGGATGCCCAGTTCCTTTCCCCTCCAGCGGTACGTACCTACACGCGCTAGAGGATGCCCAATTCCTTTCCTCTCCAGCAGTACCTACACGCGCTAGAGGATGCCCAGTTCCTTTCCGCTTCAGGGGTACCTACACACGCTAGAGGATGCCCAGTTCCTTTCCGCTTCAGGGGTACCTACACACGCTAGAGGATGCCCAGTTCCTTTCCCCTCCAGCGGTACGTACCTACACGCGCTAGAGGATGCCCAGTTCCTTTCCTCTCCAGCAGTACCTACACGCACTAGAGGATGCTCAGTTCCTTTCCGCTTCAGGGGTACCTACACGCTGGAGGATGCCCAGTTCCTTTCCCCTCCAGCGGTACCTACACGCGCTAGAGGACACCCAGTTCCTTTCCCCTCCAGGGGTACCTACATGCGCTAGAAGATGCCCAGTTCCTTTCCCCTCCAGCGGTACGTACCTGCACACGCTAGAGGATGCCCAGTTCCTTTCCGCTTCAGGGGTACCTACACACGCTAGAGGATGCCCAGTTCCTTTCCGCTTCAGGGGTACCTGCACGCGCAAGAGAATGCCCAGTTCCTTTCCCCTCCAGGGGTACCTACACACGGTAGAGAATGCCCAGCTCCTTTCCCCCTCCAGCGGTACCTACATGCGCTAGAGGATGCCCAGTTCCTTTCCGCTTCAGGGGTACCAACACGCGCTGGAGGATGCCCAGTTCCTTTCCCCTCCCGCGGTACCTACACGCGCTCGAGGATGCCGAGTTCCTTTCCCCTCCAGTGGTACCTACACGCGCTGGAGGATGGCCAGTTCCTTTCCCCTCCAGCGGTACCTACACGCGCTAGAGGACGCCCAGTTCCTTTCCGCTTCAGGGGTACCTACACACGCTAGAGGATGCCCAGTTCCTTTCCCCTCCAGCGGTACCTACATGCGCTAGAGGATGCCAGTTCCTTTCCGCTTCAGTGGTACCTGCATGCGCTAGAGGATGCCCAGTTCCTTTCACCTCCAGCGGTACCTACACGCGCTAGAGGATGCCCAGTTCCTTTCCCCTCCCGGGGTACCTACACGCGCTAGAGGATGCCCAGTTCCTTTCTGCTTCAGGGGTACCTACACAAGCTACAGGATGCCCAGTTCCTTTCCCCTCCAGCGGTACCTGGACGTGCTAGAGGACGTGCTAGAGGATGCCCAGTTCCTTTCCCTTCCAGCGGTACCTACACGCGCTAGAGGATGCCCAGTTCCTTTCCGCTTCAGGGGTACCTACATGCGCTGGAGGATGCCCAGTTCCTTTCCGCTTCAGGGGTACCTACATGCGCTGGAGGATGCCCAGTTCCTTTCCCCTCCCGCGGTACCTACACGCGCTCGAGGATGCCGAGTTCCTTTCCCCTCCAGTGGTACCTACACGTGCTGGAGGATGGCCAGTTCCTTTCCCTTCCAGCGGTACCTACACGCGCTAGAGGACGCCCAGTTCCTTTCCGCTTCAGGGGTACCTACACACGCTAGAGGATGCCCAGTTCCTTTCCCCTCCAGCGGTACCTACATGCGCTAGAGGATGCCAGTTCCTTTCCGCTTCAGTGGTACCTGCATGCACTAGAGGAAGCCCAGTTCCTTTCCCCTCCAGCGGTACCTACACGCGCTAGAGGATGCCCAGTTCCTTTCCCCTCCCGGGGTACCTACACGCGCTAGAGGATGCCCAGTTCCTTTCTGCTTCAGGGGTACCTACACAAGCTACAGGATGCCCAGTTCCTTTCCCCTCCAGCGGTACCTGGACGTGCTAGAGGATGCCCAGTTCCTTTCCCCTCCAGGGGTACCTACACACGCTAGAGGATGCCCAGTTCCTTTCCCCTCCAGCGGTACGTACCTACACGCGCTAGAGGATGCCCAGTTCCTTTCCTCTCCAGCAGTACCTACAAACGCTAGAGGATGCCCTGTTCCTTTCCCCTCCAGGGGTACCTACACGCGCTAGAGGATGCCCAGTTCCTTTCCACCTCCAGCGGTACCTACACGCGCTAGAGGATGCACAGTTCCTTTACGCTTCAGGGGTACCTACACGCGCTAGAGGATGCCCAGTTCCTTTCCCCTCCAGGGGTACCTACACGCGCTGGAGGATGCCCAGTTCCTTTTCCCTCCAGCGGTACCTACACGTGCTAGAAGATGCCCAGTTCCTTTCCCCTCCAGCGGTAGCTACACCCGCTAGAGAATGCCCAGCCAGTTCCTTTCCCCTCCAGCGGTACCTACACGTGCTAGAGGATGCCCAGTTCCTTTCCCCTCCAGCGGTACCTACACGCGCTAGAGGATGCCCAGTTCCTTTCCGCTTCAGGGGTACCTACACCCGCTAGAGGATGCCCAGTTCCTTTCCGCTTCAGGGGTACCTACACACGCTAGAGGATGCCCAGTTCATTTCCCCTCCAGCTGTACATACCTGCACACGCTAGAGGATGCCCAGTTCCTTTCCGCTTCAGGAGTACCTACACACGCTAGAGGATGCCCAATTCCTTTCCGCTTCAGGGGTACCTACACACGCTAGAGGATGCCCAGTTCCTTTCCCCTCCAGCGGTACGTACCTACACGCGCTAGAGGATGCCCAGTTCCTTTCCTCTCCAGCAGTACCTACACGCGCTAGAGGACGCCCAGTTCCTTTCCCCTCCAGCGGTACCTACACGTGCTAGAGGATGCCCGGTTCCTTTCCGCTTCAGGGGTACCTACACACGCTAGAGGATGCCCAGTTCCTTTCCGCTTCAGGGGTACCTACAGATGCTAGAGGATGCCCAGTTCCTTTCCCCTCCAGTGGTACCTACACGCGCTGGAGGATGCCCAGTTCCTTTCCCCTCCAGCGGTACCTACATGCGCTAGAGGACGCCCAGTTCCTTTCCGCTTCAGAGGTACCCACACACGCTACAGGATGCCCAGTTCCTTTCCCCTCCAGCCGTACCTACACGCGCTAGAGGATGCCCAGTTCCTTTCCGCTTCAGGGGTACCTACACACGCTAGAGGATTCCCAGTTCCTTTCCCCTCCAGCGGTGCCTACACGCACTAGAGGATGCCCAGTTCCTTTCCCCTCCAGGGCTACCTACACGCGCTAGAGGATGCCCAGTTCCTTTCCGCTTCAGGGGTACCTACACAAGCTACAGGATGCCCAGTTCCTTTCCCCTCCAGCGGTACCTGCACGCGCTAGAGGACGTGCTAGAGGACGCCCAGTTCCTTTCCCCTCCAGGGGTACCTACACGTGCTAGAAGATGCCCAGTTCCTTTCCCCTCCAGGGGTACCTGCACGCGCTAGAAGATGCCCAGTTCCTTTCCCCTCTAGGGGTACCTATACGCGCTGGAGGATGCCCAGTTCCTTTCCCCTCCAGCTGTACCTACACGCACTAGAGGATGCCCAGTTCCTTTCCCCTCCAGCGGTACCTACACGCGCTAGAAGATGGCCAGTTCCTTTCCCCTCCAGCGGTACCTACACGCACTAGAGGATGCCCAGTTCCTTTCCCCTCCAGGGGTACCTACACGCACTAGAGGATGCCCAGTTCCTTTCCCCCACTGGTACCTATACGCGCTAGAGGATGCCCAGTTCCTTTTCCCTCCAGCGGTACCTACACACGCTAGAGGATGCCCAGTTCCTTTCCGCTTCAGGGGTACCTACACGCGCTAGAAGATGGCCAGTTCCTTTCCCCTCCAGCGGTACCTACACGCACTAGAGGATGCCCAGTTCCTTTCCCCTCCAGGGGTACCTACACGCACTAGAGGATGCCCAGTTCCTTTCCCCCACTGGTACCTATACGCGCTAGAGGATGCCCAGTTCCTTTTCCCTCCAGCGGTACCTACACACGCTAGAGGATGCCCAGTTCCTTTCCGCTTCAGGGGTACCTACACACGCTAGAGGATGCCCAGTTCCTTTCCGCTTCAGGGGTACCTACACGCGCTTGGGTAGCGCCCCTGCCACTCGCTCCATGCATTTGCAGGAAGAGGATGCCAGTTCCTTTCTTCTCATTTTAGGCTATTCCATTAACAAGTGTTCTCAACGGATTGACACCAAAATGGCAACCCACCAGTGCCTCCAGACTGGCCGCTCCTGTCAAAAGAGCTCCACCGGGAAGAGAGAGAGAGCTGCTATGCAGAGGCGACGAGCAGACGCAGCAGTAAGGAATGACTCGCTGCCAACTAGCAGCAACACATGCAGCGGTACGACATGAACATTGTCCAACGCGTGCCACCATTGGCACGGCAGACCTGCGAGGCATAAATGGGCTGCACTTAGACCCTCTTATGTCTTCAGATGTCTGCAACACCTCCTGGACAAGGAGCACAGGGCGAGATTGGGCCAGTGCACCAGTGGGGGAGCCCCGAGTGTGAGGGGGGGGGGGGGGGGGAGTGGATAACACTGGGGCACAGGATGATGTGGGTTGTTCGGAAGTGGCAGACCAAGAGACCAGAAGGAGGAAGGACGCTGGAGGCGCTTTTCTGAGGTGAGGTATTGGATGGTGGGAATAAGTGGCACTGTGTTGCGAGTGTGTGTAAGGGTTGAGAGCAGAAATGGAGAGCAGGAGTGAAAGGATGGTGGATGAGTAAGAGGATGGATGGGGTACTAGGGCTGGAGAAGGGAGAGTAGAGAGGAGTAGTGGTGTTGTGGTGAGGGTATAGCAGCAGAAGAAGAGTATTAAGGAGTAACACCGGAGCATGGAGGTAGGTTTTAGAGGGAGACGTTGGAGGGACAGTGGAATAGGCAGAGAGAGAGAGCAGGAGGTGAATGGAGTCGGAGAGAGCGGAGTAGCTGGAGGAAGGGACAGTGATGTAAAGATGCAGGGAGAGGAATAGAATGGGACTCGACTGAGGCCCCTTTAAAACGAACCCAAAAGCAGAATAGGTCCCAGAGGAAGGTTAACTAGAGAAGACAGTGCCTTTAGGCTCTCACCCGCAAAGGGATGGAAACTAGACCGTCGGGTGATTGAATAATAGACCCTAACCTGGGGAGAATGCACGCATGGGTTAGGGGTGGCCTTGGGTTCGCTAGAGAGAGGGGGGGGGGGGGCTTTTCGGGAAAGTTAATAAACGCTGCTTGAGAGTCAATGGGTCATTGAGGCCATCTTTGATACCTAGAATCTCATCAGCAAGGGCACCCATCATCACGCTCTAGCAATATGGGAAAACTCATTACTGGGGGATGTCCTGTGATGCTCAGTCCGCCTCATGATCGACCTGTGGGATCTGCCCGGTTCTCACCTTTCTCTCTTTCTTGCCGAAACTCATCCCAGGCGTTCCTTTCTCCACCACTATGCAGGAGATGCCCTTCGCCCCGCTTCCTCCCGTGCGGCACATCACCACATAGACATCCGTGTCCCCCCCGCCACTGATGAATGCCTGGGGAGAAACAAGAGAGAGCACGCAAACGCTGGGCAGAGACAGGACTCTTCAGGGTTAGTCATGCAGGGTTTGTGGGCTCCGGATTTTGTTAAAAAGAGAGAAACCGAAAGATCAGGGTTTATTAACTGTTGTGCAGCAGCTCAGTAATAAAAACACCACGTCATGCTGCACTTTCCAAGCTTCTAAGAGCTATATTATGATGTCCATGTGACCTGTGAATGATGAAAGACCGTTATCCCTAATGCGTAACTCTCATACCCCCCCCCCCCCTATAGGATTTCTCCTTAAATTGATGGGAAACTGAGCAGGTATTGGGAGGGTGGAGCCGGGGGTGGGTGGGTTTCATAACATTGACATGAGGCATAGAGCAGTGGTCTCCAAATGTTGGGTCTGGTCCCCCTTGAGGGGGCCTGAGGGTGTCCGGAGGGCGGCTGAGGCTCTTCCAGAAGTGTACAGTGACTGCTTTTAATAGAAAATAGGAGCACAAATGGCACCTGGCGAGGGCAACACAACATTTTGAATCGAAGGGGGGCTCGGCATAAAACATTTGAATTCCACTGGCCTACAGGATTCCCGGTCCGCCCGGAACACAGAAGTAAACTGGAGGGGCGGTGTCATGCTGGGATTAATATTCAGAGGAAAATAAAAGGTAAAGAGAAGGACTGAACTGAGTGCATTACATACATTGGGAACAAGAGGGCGCCCTTAGATCATAAACAGAGATTAACTACACAGTTATTTGAACAATTGTGTCACCATGGCCAGTTATGAGCAAGCCCAACCACAGTTTTTAGTAGCACCCGGCAAGCGTCCAGTAAAATGGAGGGTATGGATAGGGGCATTTGAGACGTTTAGCTTCAGCTTTAAGAAACTCCATGAATGTGTGTATCAAATGGAGTATGTGCCAGGAACAAAAAATGTCAGATCAGATTTTGCCTAGGGAACGTAATCTAGAGGTTGAGTTGCAAGTTTATGCAAACATTAAAGAGTTGTCGTCAGGATCACACGGTGGTACCTACCGCCTTTGAGCGTCCGTGCAAGGCTGTGGGGCGTTGCGCATGAAGAACATGAAGGGTCTACACAGAGAGACAGGAATGTGGGCGAGATGCATTGATGGCCAAAATGGACAGGTGTGGTGTATGTCAGGCAGCTGACAAAGGTATGCAATGCAGAAATGGCGTCCCGAAACACCATAGAGCCAAATAGCAGTGGATTTTATAGGCCCCATGCATAGAGTGAGCCCGGACGATCGATAGTAATTACAGACTATCATTCTCAGTGCCTGAAGGTGGAATTCAGGTAGTACCGACCACAGCTAGTGCGATTGAGTTTTTGCATGACTTGCTGGGGATAGAAGGTACTCCAGATATGTTTATAACAGATAATGGCATGCAATTTACATCTACAGATGCAATTGTTTATGAATGAGTATCCAAAGTTGGAGAACAGCCCTACATCATCCTCAGGCTAATGGGCAGGTAGAGAGAGTCAAAAGGACGATCAAGAGATGCATTCAATGGGCTATGATGAATCACGTACCTGTACACACAGAGATAAAATGACATGTTGTGTGCATATCGCACCACACCCCACGTTGTGACAGGAATTTCACCCTTTGATTTACTACAGGGAGAAAGCAGCATCAAAGTTGGTGCCTGCACGGAAAGTCGCTTAACTGGCGCAGGAGTCCTCCAAAAGAAGTGGGGAAAATTTGCAAAAGAGTGTTGGAGTCTTAGTGGAAGAACAAGATGCCCTTTGACAGCCGCAAGTGTGCGAGAGAATGTGATATTGAGGTATTTATTTATTTATTTACAGGAGCCATGGTGCGAGTGAATAAGCCATTCAAGGTTGCCAAAAGGAGTGGGTCACAGTATTTTAATTCCAATGTGGTTACTGAAACTAGTCGCAAGGCAGCAAATCTTGGGAAGAGCGGAATAAGGAGAGAATGGTCTGATGGGTTTACAGATAGAAGCATTGAATGGCAGTCGTGGTACTATGGATTTTGTTAGTGAGAGCAATGGGACGCCATAGAAGGAGGAACTCTGTGGCGAACAAGTAAGGGGGAAAAGAGTGAAGTGTGTGATGTATAATCAAAAAGCAGGTAAGAGCACAAGGAACATGGGGATACTGCGCTGAACTGGCCCGATTTAGTACGGATACGTTGAGCTGCCAGGTGTAAGATTCCCATGGGGCGGTGCTCATGTGCCCAAAGTAAGGGAGCGATGAAATGTTGGAATCTTACGATATCGGCGCTGCGTATAAGATTCATAAAAATGTCTTAGGTATTGAGCAATACTGTGTCACGATAAATAAAGAGCACTCTTGCTCTAGATTTTCGCCATCGGGTCTTTATTGTTGCTAGAGGTGCCGACACGTGTTTCGACCCCAAAAGGGTCTTTATCAAGGCTGTACCATTTATAAGTCATACCACAGTTTGGGCAGATTGGTAATTGGTCTCAGGTTGATTAGGTGACACATAAAGCAGCCCAATGTGTGCAGAGAGAGTGTGAGGTTTTGCATGGTGATGGCGTTTGGTGACAACTGAGCGGGATGGCATGCACATGTTTATCTGACGAGGTGGGTGATGCAAAGGGTTGACAAATATTAACATTGAAATTCACAATTGTATATCATTGTTCATATATACATCATTCTATGGAATAACCACACATTGGTAGGATATGCTGGTGCACCAAGGAAGGAAAGGAAGAGAAGAACAGTAGGTTCGGTTAGTGTCAGAATTTAGGTTTTATGAAGCTAATGCAAATCTGATCATGTGTGCTAACCCGGGATAATGCTCATCAGGGTTAGTGTTCCTAAAAGGCCCCATGGTTGTGGCTTGGTGCCAGAGGACGTTCCTTAAATTATTACACCGAATAGCGATCTGTGGAGCAAAGTTAAAACAAGCAGCAGATAAAAGCCAGAGGGCAACCACACCTACCTTGGAGCCATTGAGGATGTAGCGGTCACCTTGTCTCTTTGCAGTCGTTGAGAGGGACGCTGCGTCACTTCCGCTTCCTGTGCAAAATGGTGACATGTGAGGAATCAATGGTATAGGAGCTATACGGCCACCAGCCACACATCTCCATTAGTCACTTGCACACCAGGATCGCACACACACTCTTCTGCAATCTATAATGCGAGTCGCCTCCCTGTTTTTAACCACAGGAGTGGTTGCTCTACTGCAGATTCAGGAAACCCACCTGAAGAGGTTGCTGCACCAATGGAGCAACACTGAAAAGCTGCCTGCACTTCAGAATCTGACCCAGAGTCCTATGTTTGGGAGCCCTCCTGCACCCTTAGTCATCAGAACGACCCTTGGTTTGGTGGACCACACGAAACCCCAGCATAGACTGAGACAGGACAACCTGGTGTGGAAGTGATCTGCAAAGGAGCCGCCAGAGCAATGAACCTGGAAAGAAGGGAGAACTGTTCAGCTCTGAGCTGCACAGACACTGAAGTAAACGCAGAACTGCGACTCGACGCCCATACCGTCCTGCATGCCTTTTGAAGTCTCTGGCAGCTCATGGAGTCAACACCTGCAGCAGTGCATACAAAGCCACCGCACTGAGACAGGCGGCATGAGAAGAGATCAAGATGGATTGCAGAGGAGGCCAGGATAATCAGAGAGAAATGGTGAAAGTCCACGAGAGCAGGTGGAGGGTAAAGAAGTCACAGCGAGATGGAGAGGGGCTCCAAGGGTCCTGTCTGGCTGCGATCAGAGCTAGACTTTCTATTCCCAGTGGGCAAAGAGCCGCATAGCCAGGGCTGTTGCTAGGTCTGGAAAAGACCTGGGGCTATGCTACTATGGGAACTGTCAGGACTGGGGGCTAGCTAACCTTTTGGTTGTAGCTCCTGAGATTCTATCCGGGACTACAACCAAAAGACCAGGGGCTATAGCCCCCTTAGCCACCCCCCTAGCAACGCCCCTGCACATAGCACATTATTTATTTATAGCATGTGTGTCACGCCCAACCCAGAGAGTATCAAAGCGTTGATTACTTAAGAACTTGATTTGTGACAATCTTAGGATTCTGGTTACATACATATAATCAGTTACAACATGTTCAGAGGAATTGACTGCTTTGGTTCGGACCCTAGTCGAATTTGTCAAAGAGACAGGTTTTGATCACTTTCTTGAAGCGCTGGTGCGATTTCTCATTTCTAATGTGAGCCGGTAATGTGTTCCAAAGCGTAGGTGCAGCTACTGGGAAGCTAAAGCCTCAATCTGGTTTGTAACGTGGAACATTCAGGAATGTGCTAGAACAGGATCTTAGCAAACATGAAGAGACCTTTTGGGTTACGGTGTTGTTCAGATAGATAGGGGCATCATTGATGATACATTTGTGGGCAATGATCAGGGCCTTAAAGAGGATTCTCGTTTTGACAGGGAGCCAGTAAACCTCTTTTCTGATATGGGAGATATGATCCTTTCTTTTTAAGCCAAAGGCCGCACGCAAGGCTTTATTTTGGAGAAGTTCCTATTTTGCAAGATTAGAGGTGGTGGTGCCGAGTAGAAGGATGTTACAGTAGTCTAGTTTTGAAAGGATGCGGGCTCAGGCTACAGTAAGGCAGTTCTGGGGAGTGAGGAATTGACGGCTGAGGGAGATAGGTTTTGCAGTGTAGGCAGTACAAGTGGATAGGGAATTCATGTGTTTGGTCATGGAGAGGTTAGCATCTAGGTAGCCGCCTAGAGTTTTAACTTGTTCCACAACTGGGATAGAAGTACCATCGATATTTACGGCAGCATAGCTATCATTTAGGGATTTTAAGCGGGCGGGGAGAGCCTACAACGAGGATCTGGGTTTTCTCATCGTTCAGACATAGTCTATGGGTGGCCATCCAGTTTTGGATGATTGAGTAGATCTTATTAATGGTGGCAGTGTCTGGTCTGTGGTCCCCCGTGATAGGATTCAATATCTGGGTGTCATCTGCTAAGTTGGTGTAGATGACGCCCATGGAATCGAGCACTGCAAATAGGAGTTTCGTGGAGATATTGTAGAGTTTGGGTGAGAGGCAAGTGCTTTCACGGACACCTAGAGGTACTGTGATGGGATCAGCATCCTCATCACTGAAAGATTCTGGGAGGTGCGTTCCGATAGGAATGATTTGATCCGTAGGGTGGCTTCTGGGGGAAAAATGAAATGTTCAGCCAGAGCAAGGCACAACTTGTCGTGGTCTACCAGATCGAAAGCAGCTGAGAGGTCAAGTAGGAGTAAAATGCCTATGTTAGCTAGGGGTGTCACGGTATTGGTTTTATGGCGGTATGATAACCTTCTTGCCAAATGACGGTATATCATGGTTATTGCAGTATAGCAGGTGGAGTTAACTCATCTTAAATATTTTCTTAAAGGTCATACTTGTCAGCATTTTGAAACTTGTCTCTGCACATTTTTAGCTGATCCTCCAGGAATCTAAGGCGGCTGCAGATTTGGTCTTTCATGGCGTTCACTCGTTGATGGCCTTGAATGAAAGAGTGACCAGTGGAAGTGTTAAAATGCACATTTTGAGCAATGAGCTTGATGCTCAGTCACAGGTCATCGCTTTGAAAATCGGCCTCGACCTGCATTATTTTGGAACCACATGGCATGGGCATCATGACCCCTCGCTGCGATCAGTCATAAAAGTTTCTTTTGATAACACTTTATCCCATTAAAGGGCAAAAAGTCACTCATGTGAGGTCTGAAAGCCCATGTCATTGAGTTTCTTTTGTCAAAATGTCATAGCCAACACACACTCACCGAAAGGTTGAATATTGATCAAATCACTATAGCTCGTTTACCATCTGCCTGGTGTATCATAAAGGTCTCTGATGTTGGACTCGCCACTGACCATGTGATCCTAACAGGACAGCGTTCAGTGGGCGCTGTTGATTTTTTTCTTGATTCTTGCAATACATGTTCATTTACCTTCTTAAAGAGAGTGGCACAAAAAACTGTTTGAAAATGACAACGTTAAAATACATATCAGCACAAATATGGCCTAGACCACCACCCACCCCACCACCCCACCACCTCACCACCCCACCACCTCACCACCCCACCACCTCACCACCATTTCCCCCAGGTCTGAGCTCATTAGGACCCTTGCCATGCGAGTTGAGAGGGAGGAATGCTTTCATGGGTGGAGTCACAAATCGAGGCTAGACCTGAGAAATCTCTCACCAACATTGCTCTGGGTACTCCAAATTGAATGTAGAATGTGTCCGGCCTGCTTGAGTCCAGTGCCATATGCAGAAGGCAGGTGAAGGATCAAGTGAAGCAACAACTCTATTGCCAATGTGTAAATCTACACGGAGGACAGTGGGGCGGAGGGCAGTTTATATACTAGCACACAGCACTGATAGGCCCAGTGTTCATACAGTCTACAGAGCTAACGTTTTTTGTGGACATGCATCGGAAGGGCATCCAGTTCATTTCCCCCCTTTGAATTCTGGGATGTGTAGTTCCCCATCTTGCAAATTGGTGGGGAAACTACAAATCGGCTGATCTTTAACCCGACTCTACTGATCACAGAGAAAGAGTGGTCACAGCATCAAAGATGTATTTACTAATGTGGCCTCACTTTCCCTATGCTCTTGTCTGCCAAACGCCACATCCCACAGTGCAAGATCCAGAATGCACGGCACTTGCTTACTGCAGCCTTTCCAAATCAGATTGAAAAGCTCACTTAATAGCTGCAGGCCCTAAAACGGTGTACCGGTATAAACAACGCAATGGTTATTATAGTTCAATTAAGCTGTTCACGGTATACGGTTATAGCCCTAATGTTAGCGGAGTCTCGGATGCTGTGCATCTGGATTTTTTAGGTGTAGTAGCGCTGATTCGGTACTATGTATGGGGGCGGAAACCCAATTGCCTGGCTCCTAGCAAGTGATTACTTTCCAAGTGGTGTTGGATTAGTGTGGGCTACTCGGTCAATTGTCTTCAGTAGGAAATTAATGGAGGTGATGGGTCAATAGTTGGTAGGTGTGGTGGGATCAAGGGAAGGTTTCTTTAGTAGTGGGGTTACCCAGGCCGAATTGATGCTAGATGGGACAGAGTGGGAGTTAAGGAGGCATTGATAAAGTCAGTGATAATGGGCACTAAGGCTGGTGCACAGAGTTTGACCAGTCGGGCGGGGAAGCTGTCACCTTTGCAGATGGAGGGTTTGAGGGTGGTGATGGTAGCTAAAACCTGCTCTTGGGGTACTTTACTGAATTTAAATTGGGAAGCAATGGTAGTAGCATTAATGCTAGGTAAGTGTGAGGGTACACTTTTGCCCGCTAGCAGTTTTCTCTTGATATTTATTTTCTCTTGTATTATGAGGATTTTGTATGTCAGTGCATTTTGGATGGTGGTACACCAAGCTTTGTCTGAGTGGGTGGTTGCTACTGTAGGGATGGGAGATTCTAATTCCCTAAATATGGAGAACAGTGCTTTAGTATTTGATGACACATTAGTAATTCGAGTGTTGAGGGAATTTGCTTTGTGAGCTATCACTGTCAATTTGTAGGTTTTATTGGCTGCGGTAAGCACATTCATTGTATTGGTGGAAGGGTTCTTTTTGCGAAGGTGCTCCAATGCTCTTGATTCGGCCTAAGAGTAGGAGTTCTTCATCAAACCAGAGGTTCGCTCGCTTCGGTTTGTGTGGGATTTTGGAAGTGAGTGGGGCTGCTATGTCAAGAGTGGATTTCAGACAAGTGTAATAGAGAGTGGAAATACTGTCAGGGTTGGAATCTGCAGGAGTGGGTCTTTGAGCGCGTCAATAAGTATGGGTATACGTTTTTCTGCTGCGAGTTTACGGGTATTTCTGATGGAAATAGGTCTATGGCTAGCGGATAATGAGGCCTGTGCCTTAGTGGTGAGGAGGGTGAAACGCATTAGGAGGTGGTCAGTCCAAGTAACTTCAGAGATCGATTCTAGGTTTATAGCTCCGTTAGACGTCAGGATCAAGTCAAGCATTCTTCCTTTAGTATGCGTGGGGGAGTTGACAATTTGTGTGACGTGCATGTCAGAGGGCAGAGGTGAAGCAGTGGCTTTACGGTCTAATTTATCATCAAATCCAAGGTGTATATCTCCTAGGATAATGAAATTGGAGTGCAGTTTCAGAAGAGGAGTAATGAGCAGCGGGATGTCGAGTTCGGGATTGGTAGTGTTATTCGGTTGTCTGTAGATAAGGAGGAGGTTGACTGTGGTTTTAGGGTCTGTAGTGAGTTTCAAGAGCAGGAGTTTGTATTCCTTAACAGGGTCTATGGAGCATGGTCTAAGCTGCACAGCGGTTTTGGAGATTACTGCTACTCCACCCCCTATGGTATCCTGGCGGTCTGTCCTGAGGATAGTGTAGTCGGGAGGGATGGCTAGTGCTAGAGATGGGCCAGACGCTGAGTGCAGCCATGATTCCGTGATAGCTAGGAAGTCATGTATGTCAATGGCATGCGCTCCTAGGGAGCAAGCATTGATCAGGGCACCTTTGAGACTAGTGTTGGGGGCCACTATGTGGGTGACTGTCAACAGTGGAAGGAATGGCAGAGATGGGGTCCTTATGCATTATCCCCTGCTGTGAAGTAGGGGGGTTCACCGAGTGCTATACTAGCAGGTTTGTGCATCCGTGTGGTAATAGTGGTGTGTGATAGGTGGCCAGTTAAGCAAGAGTGGCGGTTGTTCTGGCATGTACGTAGAGAGAGTCTAGCTTGCCCATCTATTCCTAGTACAGGGAGGGTCAAATGTTGAGGGTCTGCTAGTATTCTGACGTTGAGTCATGCAATGCGAGTTGTGCCTGTGAACGGAGCGGTAGGCCCAAACTGTATTGTTGTGCGGGGTGTTGTGCGCGAGAAATAGGGGTGGTTTAGAGGATGGAGTATCAGTGTGGGAGATGGAGTTTTGCAGGTGGTCTTGGGAATACGCTCGGTGGGCATTTTAGTAGGCAAAGATGAAGGTTGTTGGAGCTGCGTAAAAGAGGGTGGCTGTTTATTTGGGTAGGTGGGGGAGCCCTGTGCTTGTGGCTCGAGGGTCTGAGGAGTGACTCGAAGGGTGTTTGGGGGTTACTGTGGAGTTGGGATTTCTAACTGATAATGAACATCCGATAGTGGATTATAAGGCAATACAATTGGGAAAACTTTTGGGAGGAAGGGCGTTGGGCATAGAGTAAGGAAGTGGCGTGGGCAATAGAGGTGGGCAGCATTGGGTGCTACAATACAAGGGAGAAAGGGACGTGCAGAGTGTAAGCTGGGTGCCACCCTCCAGAAGCGTCACCTGGGCCCACATTCCTGTAAACAGTGTGTGAAAGCTCCATACAGAGCTGGGCAATATATCCTTGGAGAGACCCTGTGAAGTGCTGGTTTCCCGTTCCCGAAGGTACTGTGTGAAAGCTGTATAGCGAGCTGGGAAAACAGTACGAGGTCAAGAGTAAGTTAGACTCCACCTTCCTGAAGAGTTGGCTGGGAGCCACATTCCTGAAGGCACTGTGTGAGGCTTGCATAGGGTGAGCACTGCACTATATATTCCTGAAGGCACTGTGTGAGGCTTGCATAGGGTGAGCACTGCACTATATATTCCCGATAGCACTGTGTGAGGCTTGCATAGAGTGAGCACTGCACTATATATTCCCGATAGCACTGTGTGAGGCTTGCATAGGGTGAGCATGGTACTATATATTCCTGAAGGCACTGTGTGAGGCTTGCATAGGGTGAGCATGGTACGATATATTCCTGAAGGCACTGTGTGAGGCTTGCATAGAGTGAGCACTGCACTATATATTCCCGATAGCACTGTGTGAGGCTTGCATAGGCTGAGCATGGTACTATATATTCCTGAAGGCACTGTGTGAGGCTTGCATAGGGTGAGCATGGTACGATATATTCCTGAAGGCACTGTGTGAGGCTTGCATAGGGTGAGCATGGTACTATATATTCCTGAAGGCACTGTGTGAGGCTTGCATAGGGTGAGCATGGTACGATATATTCCTGAAGGCACTGTGAGAGGCTTGCATAGGGTGAGCACTGCACTATATATTCCTGAAGGCACTGTGTGAGGCTTGCATAGGGTGAGCATGGTACTATATATTCCTGAAGGCACTGTGTGAGGCTTGCATAGGGTGAGCATGGTACAATATATTCCTGAAGGCACTGTGTGAGGCTTGCATAGAGTGAGCACTGCACTATATATTCCCGATAGCACTGTGTGAGGCTTGCATAGGGTGAGCATGGTACTATATATTCCTGAAGGCACTGTGTGAGGCTTGTATAGGGTGAGCATGGTACGATATATTCCTGAAGGCACTGTGTGAGGCTTGCATAGGGTGAGCATGGTACTATATATTCCTGAAGGCACTGGGTGAGGCTTGCATAGGGTGAACATGGTACGATATATTCCTGAAGGCACTGTGTGAGGCTTGCATAGGGTGAGCATTGCACTATATATTCCTGAAGGCACTGTGTGAGGCTTGCATAGGGTGAGCAAGGTACTATATATTCCTGAAGGCACTGTGAGGCTTGCATAGGGTGAGCATGGTACTATATATTCCTGAAGGCACTGTGTGAGGCTTGCATAGGGTGAGCACTGCACTATATATTCCTGAAGGCACAGTGTGAGGCTTGCATAGGGTGAGCACAGTACTATATATTCCTGAAGGCACTGTGTGAGGCTCGCATAGGGTGAGCATGGTACTATATATTCCTGAAGACACTGTGTGAGGTACAGGTTGAGCACTGGACTATATATTCCTGAAGGAAGGCACTGTGTGAAGCTTGCATAGGGTGAGTATGGCACTGTATTCCTGAAGGCACTGTGTGAAGCTTGCATAGGGTGTGAAGGCAGAGCGAACTGGGCGCTACCAGGCGGGTCATTTGTGGCCATGAGCCCAGGCACAAAGCTTGTGGGTGCACAGATGCGCCAAACAAACAGAGCTTACATTGAACCCAAAGACAGGGTCAAAACGGACCCAACTGCAATGAACTGTGCAGTGACCCCACGCAGGCTTGTTCCTCTCCATGACCGTGCCCATGCACAGATGGAACCCAAAACAGCACCAGGGTTCATATAGACTTAAGCTAAACCCCTTAGCCTCATTTTCACCCACAGGAAGTGAACATTAAATCTGCATAACAGCCACAATACTAATCATTTCTGAAATAGAAGTAGTAATAACTACCCACCAAGAATTATTCACTGTTCAACTAACATAGAATAACAATATTTTAAAAAATGACCAATTTGTTCGACTTGATTAAAAATAAATATGTAAGAGCCATCACAAATGTCTTAATAGTCGAGTTGCAGGGAGTTTTCCAAGGTTTTTATTGGATTTCTCAGGGCCCCTCGTCTAGAAAGAACCAATCCTCCCCTGCCCAGGCATACATACATATTTACCAATTAGTGACCCCGACTGTCTAGGTTCTAACTGATACTCGAGGTGATTAACCTAATTCCCTCATCTGTCCAATCTCCCTTAGAGACTTTCTAGAGCAGGGGTCTTCAACTTCTGGCTCACCAGAGGTTTTGGACTATGACACCCATGATCCTTTACTATTGACTATAGCGGCTAAGGGTGGGGGTTGTAGTCCAAAGCACCTGGAGATGCAAAGGTTGCAGACCCCTGTCCCAGACTGACCCGACCCTCAGACCCCTGTCCCAGACTGACCCAACCCTATCCGATGGTTAGTGAACTAAACAAGGGGTATTGATTGTGCCCTTCAGACCCCCTGCCCATTGGGTCACCTTTCTGTCACGCCCACATCTCCCACTTTGAGGTTCTCCTCTTACTACTCTCCTCCCCTCTTCTAACTCTACTTACTAAGCCGTCTTCCATCTGATGGCTTTCACGCCCAAGCCCTGCCTCCACCCTTTCATGAGCTACTCTCTCGCCACAACAATTCTGCAACCCGCTTCCCACTTCTGCTCCTTCCTCCACACTACAGTCTATCTCCATGTAATGCTGCCACAGAACAATGATGGCAGCTCGAAGTGTGCAATGTCCCGTGTGGGGGGTGGGGGGGGGCAGGTCTTGTTTTATTATTATCAGTATTAGGGTATTTACTGTGCACAGTCCTAGCTTCGAGAAGCCACTGAGCGCTTTACAATAGGGGAGGATCCACATGGTGAGGGAAGCAGAGCAACAAGGGAGTGGGGAGCAAAGAGAGGGGGAAACAGGTGGCCACTTTGTCCGCAAGGGATCTACAAACAACTAGGGGAGGAAACAGTGGGGAGGGGAGGGTGTGTGGACCTAGGTGTTAGGGAGAAGCCATTCCTTGAAGAGGAGGGTCCTACGCTCCTTTCTGAACTGTAGAAGTGAGTCTGGTAATGAAGAAAGAGTCCAGAGTCAGGGGCATAGCCCGAGCAGCCCCATTTTCTGGTTCTTGCCTTCCTGCACCAGCAGTTCTCTCAGAAGACTCCACCAGATGCTGGATTAGACCTGCTTTTTGTCACAGAAACATGGTTGAATGATGCTTCAGTAGCTATGCATCATGAACTAGCTCCTCCCGATTACCCAATTCAGACTATTAATCGCCCAATAAAAAGGAGGCGCTATTGCAGTCATTTATAGATCATACCTGAAGGTGCCCCCTTTAGAATCACCCCAGTGGAATTCAAAGTCTCAGATAGGTCAGCTAAATATATGGCTCCCCCCCAACCCCCACCCCCTCCGATTCTTGCTTTACGTAATCTTAGTTTACCTGCCCCCTTAGTCCACAACCTCTCTCGCCAACATAGATCTCCTTTTGTCTGACACAGGAACCAGACATCAAGAGTTAGCCTGCCTGGGAGACTTAGCATCTTGCTGGAGAATTCTTCTTCACAAGAGTCCTCTCTTACATAGCCACGATCTGACGCTTTTTAACACACCTTCCACACATCAGCTTGGCCATGGCCTAGACCCCACGATTGTCTGCGGGCCTGGCCTTAATCTGAATTCGATCTGTCCGGTTTCCTGGACCACCCATAGAAGATGATCTCCCCTTTCTAGGAAGAGGAAGGGTCTTGAGGCCATCCCTAATACTGTATTAGCTGATGCTTTGACCCATACCAACACCATATCTGACTGTGTGGAAGTCTTCAGACAGGGGTGTAGCCATATGGAGTCTGTTTGTATTGAAAACGCACGCCTTTCTGTGAATAAACCTATAAAATCTTCCAATCCCTGGTACTCTGCACAATTGGCCTCTTTAAAGAATACATATCGCCAGCTAGAAACGTTATGGCGAAAACAGAGTTCCCCCACATGGCAATAAAAGTGAAATTGGCTTTGAAAGAATATAAATCTGCCACCTTCAAGGCAGAATCAACATTTCTACACAAAGTTCAGTCATCATACTTCAGAAACTGTTTTCTACCATTTACAAATTCCTCCCACCCAGATGTAATCTACTATCTCCCAAACCTTCCCTCTCTCAGCTAACTCTTAATGTTTTTTTCATTGATAAAATTAAAAATCCAAGCTACTTGTAACCACAATCTGGCACAGGTTCAAAGCACGCTATCCCTATTGACCATTTACCTTTTAACAGAGCTTACTGACACTCCCCTGCAGTTCGACTTTAAACCTGTTCCCTTGGACTCGGTCTGACTGCTATTGAACAACCTGAAACCCACCATTGATAATCTTTTTGTCCTGTCTGGCTGTGCAGCCAAACGGATCTGCGTGATCCGACCGCGGCTGATTTTTCTGCGGCCGGAAAGTTTGCATTAGAAATGTGCGAACAACCAAAGGTTCGCACATTTCCCATGCAAACACACGTACACAACACCCACACTCCCAACATACACATACCCTACTTACCTTCATCTTCACGCTGAGTCCCTGCGGCGCCAGTTCCCTTTCACTTCCGTGATCGGGAACTGGCGCCACAGGGTCCTTTTCTTTTCTTTTTACGGGGGCTGCAGGGGTTTCCCCCGCAGCCCCTGCTCACAATATTGTGTGGTACAGTGAGCGGGGTGTTGCAGGGGACACCGGGTGTGCTTCAAGGGTGTGCCCCGCAACACCCCGCTCACTGTACCACACAGTATAGTGAGCGGGGTGTTGCGAGGGACACCCCTGCAGTCTTTTTTTTTTTAATACTTACCTATAATGCTACCACCAAAGGTTCGAACTTCTGGTGGTTCGAACCTTTGGTGGTAGCATTTTTAGGACTTTTTGTCCATGCAAACCTTTGGAAGCGGTCCGTTCGTACAATTCCCAGCCAAACATCTTGCCGTGGAGCGGACACCCTTTATAACCAAGTTCAGTAATCTTTCTCTGTCCCAAGGAGTAGTTCCTTTGGATCTTAAACTCGCTAGTTTCCCTTCTTTTAAAAGAACAATCTGGATTCCAGTATTTTGCATAATTATCATCCAGTTGCGGGACTCCCATCGCCAGGAACTGTTCTGGAGAAAATCTTGACTACCCAACTCCAGGATCACGATGAGCATCACTTGCTTCCGGACACCTTTCAGTCTGGATTTTGCCCCAAGCATGGGACCAAAACGGCACGGTTAGCAGTCTGGGACAGTCTTCTTGAGTGGCCAGACAAAGGGGGGGCTTTCCCACATGGTACTGTCAAATCTCTCTGCAGCATTTGACACAGTGATCATAACATTCTACTTTCCCGTTTGAAATCAGTAGGAGGAGTCTCAGACAAAGCTATGTTATGGTTTCATTCATTTCTGACGGAGCGCTCCCAACAGGTCAAGTGTGGTGAACTCATCTCAGATTCCCACCAATTAAGTGAGTGTATTCCTAAGGATTCAGCACCCGGTGCTTCTCTTCAATCTGGATATGAAGCCGTTCTTTGACATCTTTAGAAAGTTCAATTTTAACTTCAACTCATATGCAGACGACATCCAACTCTTTGTGAAACTTGATCACGCGGACGATACATTCCTGACAATAGACCAGTTCCTGAATGAAGTCGATCTCTTAGAACGATCTTCAATTGAACGCCAACAAAACCGAATTAGCCCCATTTGGCACGAACCATCCGGTCAAAGACTCCACTAAACTTTCTCCACCCCCTTGCCTCAAGGGTGCGAATCTGACCTATGCCTCCAAAATCAGGAATTTGGGCTGTATTTGGCAAACCAACCCAGGTAGTGACTCCTGGCCGGTAAACTAAGGTTGGTGCCAAAGTACAGTCTGTTTTCCACTCTCTTCGTCTGGCGCTTCCTTTCATTCCGTCAAATGACCACTCTCTCGTAGTGGGTGCTCTTGTCAATTCACGTTTGGACTACGGCAATAGTCTTCTTGCAGGCTGTCCAGACTGCAGAGAGCACAAAACGCAATAGTTCCGCTCGTCTGCAAGGTTTCTAAAAGAAGACACGTCAGCTTTACGCCGGTCATTGCACAGGCTTCCTGTTTTGGAGTGAATTAAGTTTAAGATCCTTTGCCTAATTTTCAAGCGTTTGCACAGCCTTACACCGTCCTATCTGGCCAACAAATTAAATTGTTATCAGCCTAACCGATCCAGACGATCGGCCGACAAATGGTTACTTGTCGCCCATCCGTCATGCTGCTGCTTTAGAGGGGGAATCAGCGGTTCTCAGTTTATGGTCCTAAGCTTTGGAACTCGCTAACTTTGCATTTCCATTACACTAATCCTGCTCACTTTTGGAAATCGCTGAAAACCTTTTAGTTTAAATAACCCATCAATTTTAGCATAACCTAAATGATTCTAGCTTTCTGGTGAGTGTTCTTCTCTTCGGAGATCCTTCCGTCTGCAGTACGAACTGCGGCGAGATGCAGGCAATTTTGCCTGGTTTTCCAGCACAATATAAATACAAAATACAAAAAAAGGCTATTTTCACAGGGTGGGGTTATGTTCCGGGTGGACCAAGGGGCCTGCACCAGTCTCCTACCCAGGTGGGCCAAAGCTGCGTGCAGTGCGCGGCTTTGCAGATAGCTACGTGGGAGTTCTAGCTCTCGCTCGGTTGTTTTAGGTAAAGTGTAATGCAAATGGGTACTGCACATAAACTGGCACACGCGGAGAGGACAGGAATTGGGTCCCAGCCAACTGCCAGCATCCTCCTCTGGAGTAGGGCCGGCTCTGGATTCCTCCCTGCTGGGCTCATCAGCCCACGATGGGAGTGGTTTCCATCTCCCCTTGACAAGGTCAAGGGTTCTGACCTCATCACAGAGCCAATGTAGCAGGAACACTCCACAGGTGGAGCTTAGCTGCACAACAAGATCCATTTTCTTTGCAGATGGGTTTCAAGAACCGGGCTGTTCAAATAAGGACTATGGTAGGCAAGACCTATGAAACATGTTCGACAGTTTCCAAACACTAATTAGTGCATCGGCATTTGCTGTTGTCCCAACTTCCTACTACAGCCTTCACAATGAGTTAGCCCAACCTTGTCTTAGTGTTGCTTTGAGGAGCCTCCTCTGGCAAATTATCTGCAAAATCTAAACCTTGCCATCTACACAACTTCACCGCACAAAGTTATCCTTCACTAATAAGATACACACTCGTTTCCAGGCATTTGAAAACAGTAGCATTTCAGTTTTCTATTTAGTTCTCCCTGTAGTGCTAGACTAGTCTTTTCAACATTCTTTGCAATTTGATCAAGCATTGCAGTGTCTTTAGGCCATGTTACAGAAGATCCTTTAGTTCTGCAGGATATCTGCATGGGCAGCTAGGGTAAGGGATTAATAAGGGTATTGATTCTACTGGGAAATCAATACTAGTGCTTTGGCACACAATGCTCATAAAGGGAAGGGGTTGGGGGGGCAGCAGTTGGCTTCACATCTCATTCCAATGTTTGGCCACAGAGCCCGTTTAAGGTCAATAGGGAAGAGGGCACCACATTGGGTGTTTTCATAGCATATCCCCAGTAGAAGAGATATCAACAGCAAATTAAGAGATACACAGGGGTCTCCAACAACTTATTACATCATTCAAATTCACTCTCTCTGGCGCACTATATTCCACCAGTACACACTTGGCCCCATGGCACAAGGTAGCCCTCCGCTAGTCACCTGCTGTCCTATCAGCAACAGGCGCGCTGCTCTCCTGCAGTGGAGCACCACAGCTGCCCGTGGGTCTAAAATCTTCCATGACATGCTTGCTTTTCCCACTAGACTAAAGGCGTGCTGTGCTCCTCTCTTACATGCCCTGTAATAGACCGCAACCCCCCCATTACAGACATGCATTTCCTCTACATTGCCGCTCTCCCCCCTCCTCCATATCCCCCCACCGCGCCGCTCCCTTCCCCCAGTATTGGTTCCTCCATTCCCCACCTGTATCACACCGACACTACCGCCCTTCTGTCACTCAAGGTCATGTCCATACCGCCATTGCACACCACTAGGTTCCCAGAGTGACACCTTTCACTAAAGGCAGCCATTTTGCTCCATTACTTGTGAGCAGTTCCCACTCCATGCTGCACCTACTAGTTCCTCATCCAAGACAGATTCTGCCAATCTAGCAAGACCCCACGCCCTTCAGCATTGCACTAGAGAGGGGTAATACCTGGCTCCGTGAGACAGTAGGAGGCAATCTTTTCCATGCTGCATAGGGACGGGCAGAACCGGTGTCTTTGCTCCTCATTTCCAAAAGTATCGATCATCCAGACACACATGCTGCAGAGAGGAGAGAGCGAGACAAAGACCTTCACTGAAGTGGAATTCAATGTGGGAAAATTAAAAAAGGCAGGTGACAGAGCTATGCTGGTGCATTGAAAGCTCAAGTACGCCTAACCACCTTATTCCACACCCTAATACATGCCACTAGACCCCCTGGCACATACGCACTCAATTGGGACTCCTCGTGCGATCAGGTGAATTCCTTGAGGCACATGCCCCATTTGGGACTACCTCACTAATGAACCCTGCTCCAGTCGAGGTGTGTGTATACTCCATTCTGAACGCATAGCTACTGAATAATTGACATACACTCAATCATAAGTCGATAACCATCAAGTGCACACATACAATCGCAACGCATAAACACAACAACTAAGTGATGCTCTCTCGTACACTTTATGCATAGTAGTAAATAACCTTGTATTTCATTAACTCCGTTGGGATGGCTGCTGAGCCCTTTCCTTGCTAAATGTTGACACTCATCCTGGTCATACTCATCCTGTGAACACTCATTTAATCCCATGGAAATGTACGTTCACTTTTGAAAGTGGGGTTTCTCGATGTACGTGCACTTGTGTACAGGCGCGACATGATCATACGTACACACTCATGAATGCCAATTGTAAGGAAGGTATGGTATCAACATTAAGTGACCACAGTTCAAGGGTGTTTATTGAACTTTAAAAAGGGTTTGAAAAACACCTATCTAATCCTAAATCTACAGATGGGAGAAAGCTACACCATCAACTAATAACACAGTCCTAGTGGTGTCTCTTCAAAATAGAAGGGCCTATACTAAAAAAAACCTATTGCCAATCCTTACCTCTAAATACAAATAGTGTGGGAAATAATGTTAAGAAAAAGAAAAGTGTTAAAAATGATACATCAGGATGTTCACGCAGTTGGCCTCACGTTTCCACGTTTTTAGCACTGGACAAGGCGGTTCACTCGAGCGTAGCAGTCTCTGTCTTCTCTAGCACGAGGATACAATTCAATCATTAGCATCAGGACCATGTATGTAGTCTCTTTACTTCTCAAAGTCTCTTCATTCAGAGGACCTGATGCAACCAAACAAAAAATGCCAGATCTTTTCCTCTTGGGAATTTCCCTCTCATTCAGGCTCAGATCCCTTTTCCACACAATTAGTCTCCCTCAGCCGGGCTCGGACTAATTTCAATAATACATCAATTATTGAACACTTTCAAATTTACACAGGGTTTGCCTTGACCCGTCGCAGGACCACTTCCATTTTACAATTCCTTTTCTTTAACCTTGATCACCTTTCGGTTGGATACCTAACAGAGACTTTCGAATGAACACCCACGTGGTTTCAGACCACTCCGTTTAGAGTATCAAATCTTTAGCGTCAAAGTTCAGTCACTTGTCTACTGCTTTAATTATATTTACATCGCTTTCCACATACACTTTGTGCACTGTTCTCTTCAATTTCCTTTATACAATGTTGCCACTTGCAAACTTGATTTCCACACAGCCTGGGCTCGTATCAGTCAGACTTCTCTGGTGTTACTTCTTTGTATGAGCCAAGGGCAGTACCACGGCTGCAACGAGAGAGAGAGAGAGAGAGAGAGAGAGAGAGAGGACAGAGAGAGGGGGGGGACACAGAGAGGGGGGGGACACAGAGAGAGGGGGGGGGACACAGAGAGAGAGGGGGGGGACACAGAGAGAGAGGGGGGGGACACAGAGAGGGGGGGGACACAGAGAGAGAGGGGGGGACACAGAGAGAGAGGGGGGGACACAGAGAGAGAGGGGGGGACACAGAGAGAGAGGGGGGGACACAGAGAGAGGGGGGGGGACACAGAGAGAGGGGGGGGGACACAGAGAGAGGGGGGGGGACACAGAGAGAGGGGGGGGACACAGAGAGAGGGGGGACACAGAGAGAGAGGGGGGACACAGAGAGAGAGGGGGGACACAGAGAGAGAGGGGGGGACACAGAGAGAGAGGGGGGGACACAGAGAGAGAGGGGGGGACACAGAGAGAGAGGGGGGACACAGAGAGAGGGGGGGGGACACAGAGAGAGAGAGGGGGGACACAGAGAGAGAGAGGGGGGACACAGAGAGAGAGAGGGGGGACACAGAGAGAGAGAGGGGGGACACAGAGAGAGAGAGGGGGGACACAGAGAGAGAGAGGGGGGACACAGAGAGAGAGAGGGGGGACACAGAGAGAGAGAGGGGGGACACAGAGAGAGAGAGGGGGGACACAGAGAGAGAGAGGGGGGACACAGAGAGAGAGAGGGGGGACACAGAGAGAGAGAGGGGGGACACAGAGAGAGAGAGGGGGGACACAGAGAGAGAGAGGGGGGACACAGAGAGAGAGAGGGGGGACACAGAGAGAGAGAGGGGGGACACAGAGAGAGAGAGGGGGGACACAGAGAGAGAGAGGGGGGACACAGAGAGAGAGGGGGGACACAGAGAGAGAGGGGGGACACAGAGAGAGAGGGGGGACACAGAGAGAGAGGGGGGACACAGAGAGAGAGGGGGGACACAGAGAGAGAGGGGGGACACAGAGAGAGAGGGGGGACACAGAGAGAGAGGGGGGACACAGAGAGAGAGGGGGGACACAGAGAGAGAGGGGGGACACAGAGAGAGAGGGGGGACACAGAGAGAGAGGGGGGACAGAGAGAGAGAGGGGGGACAGAGAGAGAGAGGGGGGACACAGAGAGAGAGGGGGGACACAGAGAGAGAGGGGGGACACAGAGAGAGAGGGGGGACACAGAGAGAGAGGGGGGACACAGAGAGAGAGGGGGGACACAGAGAGAGAGGGGGGACACAGAGAGAGAGGGGGGACACAGAGAGAGAGGGGGGACACAGAGAGAGAGGGGGGACACAGAGAGAGAGGGGGGACACAGAGAGAGAGAGGAGTGTACATTGCTTTTACCTTCAGTCTGTGTGGCTTTCTGCAGATTTAACAAGGATGACACATTACGTTTTGAACCAACAGACAACACCCATGACACGAATTCCTCAGGATTTAAGCAGGCCACAAGGTCCAACAACAGTTGATCCTTATAGGACGACCAGTTATCTGGTGCCTTGGGGGTACTTTGCCACTTATTGAAGCTTTCTGGAGTCTTGACTCCCAGCTGCTCCCCATTTATTGTTTGCTGGGATGGCACAGTCTGAGCGCGCATCAGAACATGGCCTGCTGATATGTCAGGTTCCTTATTTACTAGAGGCAACCCTTTAACCGATCCATGATCAACAGAAGGCTCGAGTGCAAAGGGCTGCACGTGCATAAAGGTGATTGAGGGGGAACATACAAAGCTGACATCCTCCATGAAGTCACTGTTGGGGATTCTATTTTTGAGCAGAAGTTTGGCGGGAGTAGAAAAAGAGGAAGGTGCAGTACTGGCAACATTCTTAAGGTCGCTGCTGAGATTTATATTATCAAGCAGGAGTTTACTAAGAAGAAGCTTCTCCTTCTGGAGCTTTTGTCTCCTTTTCGCGCTTAATGCCAGAACCTCAGAGAGGAGACTACCACTCACGTGAGAAACCGGCGAAGGTGAATGTGGAGGGGAGTCGCCCCTACCCACAACATTAGGATGATGCCAGAGTGGCACCGGAGAAAGGACCAGATCGACTACTGTAGTCTGGTCTGTGACCTTGTCCGTGCTAAGCATGGTTTGCAGCCTTGTTGCAGGCATGGGAGTTAGGGAAAAAGGTTTCAAAATAGCCAGAGAGGTCCGAGGCTCAAAAGCCGATGAAAATGCAGAGAATGTTAAATGTTAAAGGTATATGTACCGCGCACCGTCACCAACGGAATTGGTCCCCAGGCGCTCTGGCGGATCTGCAAACGATAAGGTGGGATGGGTTAGTAAAGTGAAGAGGGAGTAGGATAGTGAGAGAAGTGGTGTTCTGTTGGCAGCTTCAACTCGGTATACACCGGGTGCTGAGCTTTGGTGCGGGTACTGGATCGGTGTCAGTCCGCGTCTGCTGTTGCTCCGGCTTATGTGTTGTTGCAGTGTTGTGAAGTGCGTGCGGCTTGTTGTGCGAGAGATGGTTGTGTGAGTTTTTTGAGTGAGATAAGTATGCAGAGTTTGAGCTTATATTGGTTAGTAAGTTACCTGACCTTTAGCATGCTAACATTCACAGTTTTGTCTAAGTGTGGCACTTCACAATCCTATCTAGATGCGGCGCAGGCCAATGTTTAGAATTCCATCCAGGTGTGGGCATGCCGACATTCACAATCCCATCCAGGTGCGGCGCAGGCTAGGGTTTAGAAATCTGTCTAGATGTGGGCATGCTAACATTCACAATTCTATCCGGGTGCTACGCAGGCTGGTGTTCACAATTCTAAGTGTGGCACATGCTGACATTCAAGTTTCATCTAGGCGCGGGCATGCTATCCTTCAATCAATCCTATCTAGATGCGACGCAGGCTAATGTTCACAATTCCAAGTGTGGCATATGCTAGTCTTCAGGTTTCGCATAGGTGCGGGCATGCTAACATTCAAAGTCCCATCTAGACGTGACGCAGGCCAATATTCACAACTCTATCCAAGTATGGGCATGCTGACATTCAGGTCTCACCCAAGTGCGGGCATGCTATACAGAAATCACAAAAACTTAAGGCGGGTAAAATAACCCAGCCAACACATTACCTCAGCAATAGACGCTTAACCAGGTATAGAGCCCGAAACCCAGCAGAGCACTACACCCGCTCAGTGAGAGCTATGGAAAAGCTCATTTCTGAGCCGCCATCAGACGAAAAAGAGGCAGACGGCTGCGGGACAGAGGGATGGATTCCTGGAGGGCTGCAGAGAGCTTCGAAAGGATGTAATACACTGCATTCTTGCTGTGGCTTTAACGGCCTTGCAACCGGACACACTGCTCCCAATGAACTCGCTGCTCCGTCGCAGCAAGATTCGAGAAAGGAACCGTACACCAGAGCCTCACTGCGTCAGGCCGCACCACCTAGAACGGCCGCCCCCGGCTCAGCGGCTCCTGATTTGGGCACACCTGCCATGCCTTAGCCTTCTTGAACTCCACCCATACATCATCGTTTCACACAGCATTTTCTAACTTTACAAGGCCTATGATAGGTTCTCTTCAGATACGGACACTGCTAATTACCCTTTAATGATTTCATTATTTAGTGCCTTTTTAAAAATGTACACCATTTATTTAGTTTGCAAAGCTGCGCATTGCAGGTTAATGGGAGTTCATCATTAACAGAAAAATGTGCTGAACAAAAGTTCTTAGATCCCAACCCATGAAACAGACACAATAGATGGTTTATATCCGTGTCGTGGGCAAAGGGGTAGTGGTTGACTGTATGTACATCTCACTTTTTGAAGCATTATTTCACTAAAGGAGTAGACCTGGTAGTTTTCAACCAGTCCTTAATAAAAATGTGAACCTCCATGAAAATTGAATTTTTGGAATGGAGAGGCTTTAATTTCTTGTATTTTGAAGATTGGAACAGATGCTCCAATTACCCAGAGCGGTGTCTGTTCATCTCAGCTAATTGAGTAGTTACTTAGTTACTAACTAATGGAGCTCTTTTGTTTTACCATAAAGCTGACCTCTGCACCTGATAAGCACAGGCCAGATGCACAAGATTCCAGCTGCATGGACAGAACATGCAATTAGATAAGAATGGCCATTTTATAATGTTCACTTCATAATGCATGCCTTATCAACACATTTAACTCAATGTGCTGGGAGGAATCTGAGGGCATCCTCACGTCATTCTGCCCAATATCCTCTGCTCAGGTGGCCAGGGAAGGGCCATCGCTCGTGGTTCCCGACCCTGAAGAGATGCGAGAGAGGATCACCTGGGTAGGGGAGACTTGGGGAATCGTAGGGGGTGGTGTCGTTAGGTGAGATGCGGTATCCCCCCCATTTCGATTCCATGATGAACCCTCAGCCCCAGCCAAATTTGTAGGATATTGTTACCCTTTCCCCTCTGGCAGGGATAACACCAGAAAACATCATTAATCTAGGAACACTAGGAAGAGGGGGCACACGTTATCCCCTTTTCCTTGAGAACCAACCTCCACCTCCCTTTGTAGGCTGTTGCAAACCATTTCCTCCATTACAGTACTGGGACGAGGAAGAGGCGACTAGGAGTAGTGCATACCAACATGTCATTTCACCACTCTAGTGCTGAGACGTGGAAGGGGCCTGCAGACAGTTGGTCGGGCATGTCCAGAGTACTCGACCAACTATGGTCAGGCAATTGCACCTGAGAACTCACACCTGCAACCTGTCAGATAGTTAGGAAACCAGGACACTGGCAAGTATCCAGAAGGAACTGTGGCACCGAGGCCCAGGTGGCCCGTGAGAGAGCCACAGTGGTGGAAGCCTCAGAAGAAATTTGATAGCTGCAAGCACCGGCAGCGTCCAATGGAAGTGAGCAGAGCTGCCAGCAACTCACAGAGAGGATCGAAGTGCGAGCAGGGCTCGTAATCCAATGGAAATGTATATGCGGAGCAGAGGAAGGGAAAGCAGACGCCAGGAGGCTCAAACCGGGGCGCTCCTGGAGGCTGTTATATGGAAAAGTGAATGCCAAAACGAACGAAAGGTGATGTGCAAGATACTGTAAACCAGAGTAAAGGGCTATGATGAATAAAACGTATACGATGAACTGTGAGTAAAAGGATAAGAGCTTTGAACTATTGAATACTGAAATAAAAAGGAAGCTTTTGACAAGCAAATGAAAGCTTTTGATAAATCTATAAACAGATGACAAGTTTGCATGAAGTACGCATAGAAAATATTGAAAATAAAGAACACATCTTATGAAATACAGTGAAAAACTATTATTTAAAATTGCTGAAGAGTGTGAGAGCAATGTGGTGAAGGAAAGAGAACACACCGTGTGAATGAACTCATTGTGGCAAAGTCAAGAGACGGACAAAGAGGAAAATAGGTTGTGGCAAAGCCAAAAGGCTGGCAAGGAGAAAGCTAAGTGAGTGTGTAAACCAGAACACAGGTGCAGTTACAAAAGAACCTGTGTGGGCAAGCAAGCCTAGGGTGACTTGTGCATGACCTCTAATGGGTGGACCGTGTGGTACGACAACTGCGCCTAGACTGGGTATACCCAATCTGTGAAAGCCAAAGAAACATCCAGAGGGCAAATCCAAGTGTATGAAAGAGATTGCTCAAGTGAAGCAGAGGAAAGCAATCTGTATGAACTGTCAAGAACCAGAAGGAGTGTAAATCTAACCTGAACTAGTTTTCAATATTGAGAGACAGATGAAGTGTACAAGTTGGCAAGCTGCTGTCTTGGGGGAGGGAAACCCGAGACCTTATGAGCTTTGTTGCTGCCCTGAGGAAGGGAACCTCGAGGCTCCCTTTTAGAACGGTGTTAGATGGAAAGAGGAGAATGTGACCCTACAGATGAGATTGTGGAACAAGTTCAATATCAGGAAGAGGGTTGGAAGCGAGAAGGCAAGTGGGATAGAAGGAAAAGAGAAACACAGGATAGTGGCGGAAGGAGCGATTGGGGCGTACCGTAAAAGATACCAGACAAAGGACCATATAGTGTGTGGCGAAGGGGGTACTCCCCACCATAGTTGAAAAGGGGAACAGCCTCTTCAAGAAAGTAGGAAGTTCAAGAGGAACTTATCTCGCTCCAAGCGAGTGAGAGACCCTGAACGATTGCAATGGGCAGGGATATGAGAGACTCCTTTTTTGTAGATTTCTCATTTCTTTTTCTTATACCGTTCCTTTGTTTCAGCAACCAAGCTGACCAGTGAGGGAACCAGGGAGAAGCAAGGCCTGGATATTAAAGGAGCTGGAGAACTGCTTGCCTGCTCTCACCTTACTTTATCAGAGACATTTATAGGACCCACCACAATAAACTCAAGTGCTAGGGAGGAGGAGATTGGTTACGAAGAACCCGACATAGAACTAGAGATTGATATAAGAGTGCGACCCAGGGGTCGAATCCATCCCTTCTTGGTGTCATGGTGACTTTGGGACATGACACATGGTTGCCATTACACCTTTGTGCAGGTACTCTTGCTTGTTAATGCAGTTGTCACCCATATGCCCTGCACGTGCACCCCAATGCATACACTGGGGGGAGAGAAAGAGGGAGGGAATGTGCGCCCCTCTTCCCTAGGGATAGCAGGAACCCACTGGGGGGTGAATCCTCCCGCCCTCTAGAGAGCAGGACATCCTTTAACAGGGATGTGCGTTATCCTCCTTTATTCAGAAAGCTATCGTTTTAACGGCTATAGTGGGGGGGGGGGCTGCCTCAGAGTACCCATGGTCTGATCAGTCTCTTCCCGAGGAACGCTCCACGAGCAGGGGCCACCGCAGAAGAGGCCCTGGTCCCCTTTGAGGCAGCATGGAGAGCTGGAGAAGCGCTTCCCTACGGTCAGGCCTGGAGCAGGAGCAGCTCGGCAGCCCAGCAGAGAAAGATGCCACAGCACAAACTGCTGTCCACCAGCGCCGGGGGGCGCCACCGCCCGCCCAAGCCCCATGGGGGCTCCATAAAAACACTCAGCCTGGAGCATGGCAGAGAAGACAAGTGGAGAGGGAGTCCTGCCAATTCAAAGTCAAGAAGTGGGCGCTGATGGGGACATGGACTCGGACAGACTGGAGAAGCCTGTGAAAAAGGCAGTGCTTCTGCGAAGCCGGGGTCAGGTGGAATATATAATCCAATATCCATTGAGGAGAGAACACGCACTACTGCACTGCATGCTGGGAGGAGAAAGCACGCAACGTGTGATACACGCGGTGCATCTTGGGACACGCGGAGCTGCGGCGTATAATGAAAGCCAAGCCAGGAGTGACGTGCACAGACAGAAATGATGCACGCTGGGCCATGCAGTCCTATGTCTTAAAGTGAAAAGAATTAAAGACTTAAAATATTGGGAACCAAAGTCAACGACCAGTCTAACATTCATTGAGGAAATACAATATGATGCATGGAGAATATAAAGGGCGCTGGAATAGCGAGTCTAACAAGCCAAGCGAAAGACTCCAGGAGAACGTCTCCCGCCCATATCAGACCGACAGAGAAACAAAACTGGAAAGATGTGGTGCCAGCTGATGCCCACACGAGTCTGTCAGAGGCAAACGTCGTCTCTCTGATCCATACAGAGACAGACGGTGGAGTTTCTGGATAAAGATCCTAGCCTGGGATTGAAAAATAGAGAGATGTAATCAGTTTGCAAAATGTTCACTCGTCACATGCCATTGGCTAGTGCTATTTGACGCTTGGACAGTGAGAAATGGTGTGCTGTGTCTATGCATAGAATTGTGGTGGCCAGGGACGCTTCATAATGTCCGACTAGTAGCTTGCACCTTGAATGTTTCCACCTCCCTCATGTGATCTTATTCTAGGTTGGTAGATAAATCACTACACACGTGTAAAGATCAGTGTCCTTCTTTCTCTACACGGCAACACCCTGTGACACACCTGGACTCAGTGACTTGTGAACCGGATGTATGTTCGGGTGCACCTTTATTCACTTCTCAACATGAAGATGCGGTGTACTGGCTACTCCAGTGCGTCCTTTGCACATAGCAAACCTGCAGCCCGTCCACTGTGTACATTCCTCACCTTCTCGCATGCACGAAGAGCACACGCATGCTGGAATGCACAGGAGGGCCCACCAAAAGTCACCAACATGGAATTAGGACTTGCACGGTGTTTTGCCACACTGATTCAGGAACAGCACATCAGTGTGTGCGAGTAAGCACAGGCCAGACAATGTCACAAAAAGCTGAAGCAGAGTGTGTTTAGGAAACATACAGCAACGTGCAAGCAGCAGAACAAACGGTTCTAAATAAGTAGCAAACTGCGTGCACAGCGCAACGCCGGCTAAACTGAACAGTTCAGTGCAACGCAACACAAGCAAAACAGACACACTGAAGCAGAGACTGGGAAGCGGGGGGTGTTCCATTTTGCACAAGTAAGAATGAAATGTAAAAAGAAGTATACTCCTAGTGGCTAGGGGAATAACTTTTGTTTACACCAGAATGCGGCCACACATGGATCAGAAGCACTTCCAAAGCTGGCAGATTTGCGCGCAAACGTGGAGACGCAACTGAGCACGTAAAAGGACGTCTGAACGGGACACATACTTCCAGGCAAACAGCCCCGGGAGCACATGCACTTACTTGTTAATGCTGATATAGGCTGTGGTGCTGGTGCAGCCGGTCGATAGCGCCTCGAAGATGATGGAGGTGTCCAGACGCGTCAGTCCTGAGCCGCCAACCTCAGGTCGCACGTAGATCCCACCAAACCCCAGTTGTGCTGCCTTCCGCATGGTCTCCACTGGGAATACTTCCTGTGAAGCAGTAGTAAAAATGTGAGCGGATGGCGGCCCAGTTCTCGGCACTTTGCCAGTAAATGGTACTGTGTGTTCATAATGGGGCGAGCGTGTCTTTGAGGGGTTGCAAAAAGCCGCCTAGAGCCCTGCAGCATATTGGCAGGCACGCATCCGCCAGTGTGCTGGTAATGTGGCCGGCATCAAAGTTACTCAGGTATGGTGCTGCTAGTACATAGTACACATTTCCATCTACCAAACAGTCTACATAGTACAGAAAGACTCTGCTTCGTCCCAGGAGAATAGCTCAGCGGCAACGTGCTCGCCTTGCAAACAAGACGACACAATGCAGCACAGGTTCGACCCCCGGGTCCACGCTTAGAAACCTCCGGGGATTAAGTGCGTTATAAATACACAACTCTGCCATATTCCTGTAACAGCGCCCCCAGATGCTCCCAGGGTGTCTGACCGCTTTAAAAATGCAAAAAATAAAATAAAAAGACTCAATTCGCTACACTGGTGCTGCAGGCCCCCTGGGGTGCATCTATGGATGGCTGAAGACCCAGTGCGGTATCTTTAGTGCATGTTCTCCCAATAGTGCAGGTTAAGCAGTTAAGGCTCCGCTAGGAGCTAGGGACGGGATTCCATTCGTAGGACATGTACCAGGTGTTCTTTGAGCCATGACCAAACCCCCCCAACCCCACCCCAGACAGCTGGAACTATGTGGACCGGGCCTCACATGCCAAGTACACAGGAAGCCGCCATACACATGTCTCTCCTGGCGATAAGACTCAATGGGAAGAACAGCGGTCACCCACTTTTAGGACTGATTTGATTTATTTAAGATTACATAATCAGCGTTGCACATATTTTATATTTTGCGCCAACATGTGTAGATTACTGCTACTTACTCGTGTACATAGAAAAACACACCACCCGTCTGTCTTCTGAAAAGGCACACATTCTGTTGCAAGGCTTAGAATAGAGGCCTCACTCTAGTTGGAATTTTGCACGACGGCGCATTACGAGCGTGCAAGGCGCAAGCTGTACAGAGAATGCTCACACTGTGTGTAGCATTAGAAGCTTAGGGCGTTCCTGGGGCCTGAGGAGTTTCTATCTTGAGTTGTAGTGGGGGTGGCACGTGCCCACTTCCTGCTACGCTGCCCTCACGTCGGGGGTTGCCCCTGTAGTAAACAGCGTGCTCTAGTGGAGCTGAACCTGTGCCAGCAGGCTGCATGCAGCGAGGGCACTCAGGCCCCGTTCAGAAGGCCACTCACGCTCCATCCTTTGGCAGGACTAAGGGAGGCAGCTGCCAGTTAGGTAGGCGGGTGACCTACATTTCTAGTTGCCAGAAGGCGCCGTCTCTGGATTTCAGATAATTAATTCCACACCTAAGTGTGCTTCATTTTTAAATATTAAACAAAGTTTTTTCACTATCATCTGAACCGCAAATTGGCTCCATGGCAACAAAAAATTAAGCCCCCAACTGTCAAGTGATGCCAACTTTTTAGTTTTAAGGCGCAGGCAGGCCAGCATCACTTGCTGTGAAATGATTAATCAGCATAGTACAGCCCCCAGGGGCACCATCAGTATAAGCTGCTTATACTGGGTGTTGCCCTTCTCGTGTCTGGCTGAGCAATCGTACTGGATAAGCCCGGACGCAAGTGAAACGTGCCAGGGGCTGCCATGTTCCAGGTGAGCTTTCGCCAGTGCAAAAGCTGCACAGGATCGCCAAGAAGGGAAAGGGGCGAGTGTGGCAAGAATCCAAGGCATATTATAGACTATACCAGTGAGCAGGTCACCTGCTAGCGGCTTCACCTGGGAAGGCCACCCAAAGCAGCCACTTCTCTCCTGGAATCTTTAACCTTACGTCTTACGTGCATTTATGGAACTGTATGGACCATGCTGTCAGTAACGTGACCATGTAATGAAATGAACGTGAGGCAGCACGACCCTCTGTTGCAAGCGCTGCCCCGGCCATCACCTGCTCGTCCCACCGGGCCATGTGCGGCGCCATCTCCCGGGCAGCGAAGTCGAAGGCCACTTTCTGGAACTCTTTCTGCTCCCCGCTGAGACCCACGGAGGCTGCAAGAGAAAGAGAATGGTGAAGGGGGTCCAAAAACTCACACACACCACAGCAACTAAAAGCAGAGATTTCACAAAAGCATGTAGGGAATGTTTCACTATTCAGTAGCATATTCGGGATACTACCAACACAAAATTGCTCAGGCGAAGAGCAAGATGAGGGCAGTTGGAGAGGGAGTCTGGTGGGGTCGGTTGGGGGCCGCCCACGTCAATACTGATTCTGCCGTTCCATCGTCTGCCGGCATTGCTCTCCCCCCAAATCCCCCCTCCACTGCTAAACAGTCCATGAACGCAGCTACAGGACGCTCCCTGTCAACTCCTGTCTTGGCTTCTTCAGCTCAGACCACAGACTTTGTTTTTACACCCAAGGAGAAGGGGTTAGGTTCCCTTTCTTCCCCCTAGAAAAGACCCGATTCAGTTTCTGACTTGCGAATGACTTGGCTACCGTTAATACACCATCCAAGTCTCGCAATTCAAAGGAAATCCCTATACAGATATTAAGGACTCAATCTGAGGCCTCCAGCATCAGTTCTAATGTTCCCCAGGTGGCAACAAGCGCCTTCGGATATCAATGCGCCTTTTCTGCAAATGTGGCAATCAGGGTTGCATCACTGGGCCCTATGGAGCCCATTGGGGGTTCTTTCTTGATTTTTTTCTAAAGAGCCATGCTCCACACCCCTCTGCATCTACCAGTCTGTCTTGATGGCCCCAAACCTGGGCTCAGCCTCCATCACGGCTTTTAATTTCGTATTGAACTCGGTCCGACTTTATGGCAATATCAATTAGGAGGTGAATGCAATGAATTCTAAATTCTAATGTATCTGTTCTTTAAGATTTCTAATCAGCAAAAGGACATCACACCTTTGGGAACAGCTCGTTTTACCGAAGAGCCTTCCCTTAGAATTGCTGCAACTGATGATCTGGGCCAGGATGGAAACGGTTTAGATCCCCCTATTCCTCCTTTGGAGACCCTCTCCCGTTCACCACATCCCAAAATGAAAAAGGTGAACAAGCTCTACGACCTCATCCTAAAGGAACAACAAATATAACAACTCTAGAAAATGTTTGAGATCCCTGCCAGTACTGCCTCGCCTCGTCTGGCGCCCTGGAATACTGACATTGCCCCCTCTATGTCCGAGGACTCATCTGGCCTGGACAACTAATGTGAAAAAGAAAGCAAAGAAGAAAATATACAAAATCAAGAAAAATACAACTTACACAATGTCTCAACCAACTCTGATTCGACAAATGGAATCTTACCATTCCTATCGAGAGGAAAAACCCCTCTACAAACATCTGGGGAGGGGAAAGAGCTGATGTTAATGAGTCACTTGACGAGCTTCTGATGAACACGTCTCTATGATTCCCAGACATGTTCTGTGCTGCCAGATTCTAATTCTAATGCTCCTCCAAGGCCGGCGTCAAGAACCTCGCAACAGGTTTCGCAGAATCTTGATGGGGAAGCCCCCTCTGCTACAATATTGGAGATGGCCAGGTGGGGGCCAGTTTATTTGCCTCAAATAAAAGGACAACTGTTGGGGGGGTTGTCAATGGGTCAGTTGAGTCTGTGCCACTCTGTATTGGGATGGAATGTACTTTTAAATCTGAACAAGGAGCTGTTTTAAACCGTGTCACTCAGTGCCCTGCCTACGCACAATGTTACTGAAGATCAGGATTTGACTTATTTCTTGTGCGAGAACTGTTCTGATGTAGTGTTTTAACTATCCATTTAAAGTCTCAGTTGGTTTTGGTCGTGATTTTCGAAGAATAAAACATTTTCCTGAAAATGGGCTTCAACTTATTAATACTGTCGGACTTACCTTGCAAGAGTAGGAAGTCTAGGTCATTCCATCATGGTTCGGTTTACCTAAATTGCATGTGTCGATCTTTCTAATGCGTTAGACAATGTCAACAGATCCAAATTATGGATCAAACTTGGAGTATACCGCATTCTTGTTAAATGTGGTAGTTAGCTTATATGAGAATTCGTCCCTAAAAATAATGCTGATATACTGGGATCAATGTCTGGTGTTATTTACACCTTTGACGCTCTCTGATGTGTGCATCTCAGTGCCAGCATTATTCAACTTTTACAAGTCAGATTCAAGTCATCACATTAAGAAAGACAACTCCTTTCATCCCAAATTAGGTGTTCATTTCTGGCCAATGCTGTTGATACAGTCCTCTTTGATAGAACCCCGATTGGACTTCAAAGACCCATCAATACACTGGAGGAGTTTTGTAATAATAATGACTTGCGCACCAAGAAAGCCAAGATTTTGGTAACTACGACTCTGAAATCCTTCGTTCAATTGCCACCTTGGCAACACTAGGTTAGATCTTGTTAAAGAAAGTAAATATTTGGGTTTTTTAGATCTCGTCCAGGGAAAATTTGGAAAGCTTATAGAAGAAATTGAGATTGAAGGTGCAGATCTAATGAAGCTTGACCGAAGTTTGGCCATTATTCTGTGTCGTCATTAATTTGGTATTCTAAAACCAAGGTCGTGCCTGCTTTGCTTTATGGTGCTGAATTTCTAAAACTAAAGGATTCCCACTGGAACAGGTTGAAAGGCATCCTCTGGAAGAGAGTGCCGTCTTTAC
Organism: Ambystoma mexicanum; assembly: GCF_040938575.1. Lineage (NCBI taxonomy): Eukaryota > Metazoa > Chordata > Amphibia > Caudata > Ambystomatidae > Ambystoma > Ambystoma mexicanum. Next base: position 33,992,288 of record NC_090931.1, read on the forward strand.
CGGGACCTACACCAGGGGTGGGAAACAGATTTGAGATGGGACTAACCTCCGTAACAGCTAAAACATAATGGCAAACCTGCTACTATTTTGTAAAGTATGGGTCTCTTCAGTGGACTCTTCGTTTTATTCTTTGAAAACCTCAATTCTTCAGTCCAATTCAGTGGTTGTATTAGATTGATATAATGCTTGCGATCAAGGAACATCGGATCTGGAGGTCACTAGAAATGATTTAATTGAAAATGCCATGAAGATAAGGAGAATTATGTGGGATACAGATTGGTGTCAGACGTTTGACCTGGTTTCCGCATTTAGGCTATTTTCTGATCTGGCCTTAACAGAGAAAAAGAGGAATTCCATTCTGTCGTACTTAATCAAGTGTGCATTTCGATTGGTTTGTTTGAATGTGCACAAAACGTAGGAATTATTTGAGACTAGAAATAAATTGAATTATGAATTACATACTGTAGGCTCTGCCGATGTCGAAATATTATGGAAACATCGGTACATTCAGTGATAGTTCAGTTTAGCTACAACTAAAACCACCTCATTCGCCTGATCAGCATACCCCTGTCATGACGTCCACGCATATGTTAACTATGCCCGTTTTATATATAACATGTACTACATCTCTTTGTTTTATTCGTATTTATATAGCGCACAACAGCCCAAGGACATCGTGGCACTTGTTACAGTACAAAGCTTAGTTACATGGTCATTAGCGATATATATACAGGTTGCAATATAGTTAGTTACAGGTGTGCTCCAATGTTGGAACTTATGCATATTGTAACTAAGCCTGCTGCAAGTAACAGCGCCACAATGCCCCTGGGCTGTCTGTGCGCTATATAAATGTAAAAAATAAAATAAAATAAATAATAAAGTGGTCAAATAAAGTAGTACGTTTTAACTTCAAAATGTATAGGTAGAGGTCCAGAATGGTTACAACTGTTGTAAAAAGAGTCCCCACTCTTGGTTGTTTCCAGTGGCCTGCTTGCAATGAGGCCCATTCCCAGCAGTCAGGAAGCCACCTGGGGATTGCTCTAGGCCTGGGGTGCTTGTGTGAGCACAGGGGGGGTTGCAGGTAATGCAAGCCAAAGGCTTTAGTCCGGGGCATGTTCATTAGGAGGTGTAAATGGTGGGTCCAGAGGAGGAGCTGGGATGACATTAGTTGTGGTCATTAAATGCAAATTATTGTTCCAGGATGTTTTCCTCAGTCTTGCGAGAACTGTTGTTAAACACAGCATGGTTGGGTCGAGGGGACGGAAGGAAGGACACAGGTGAGGGGGCAGAAGGGAGCAGTAAAGGGGGCGGGGTAGAGGGAACGCCGTTCCGCTGCGTGTCTACTACACTTCGACCTCTGCGTACATGATTGTATCGCTCTCTCTCAGAACATTGCGCATCCCAGTGCAGGTCAAGGATATACGGGTGGACGCTTACGGTCAATGCAGGTGGCGATGCCCCTGGCCGGCCGCAGCGCGCCAGGGGTCAGGGAGAGAAGGGCACGGAACCCACGGATCCAGGCACCCGCCATGACAGCCGTAGGCAGGGGAGCGCGCGGGGCAACACGGGAAGTGGAGTCCAGAGAAGGGCGATAGGGAGCGCGAGGCAGGTCGGGAAGTGGGGCACTGCGTTATTCGGCAGTACCACGCTACGATTGGTTGGCCGGAGGGGTATGGACCAGCGGCGCCTGTTGATTGGTTGAGGGGAGGGTTCCTGGGTAGTGGTGATATCTGATTGGCGAGCTCTTTCTCTGTTTGATGCTAGGAGCGGCAAGGGTTTTCGCAAAGGTGAGCGGTGCGGGAGACGGAGCTGTGTGCAGCGGGGGCCTGCAGGGAAGCGGGGACGCCGGGGAGCGTGGGGAGGTGCACAGGTCGGGACGCAGCCCTGACGCGCCGCTAGTGTGAACAGGCAGAGGCGGCGTGAGGGCAGCCTCGTGCGGGACCTCGGCTGTCACGTGACGGGTCCGATTCTAGGACTCGGCTGTCACGTGATGGTGTTATGATGTAGGATCCTATGATGTATATGTTCTGTTCTTTATTATGTAAATAGTTGTCTGTTGTCCATGGTTACAGCTCTGTGTATGGTTCTGGAATGTTATTTGAGAACCATACTGTTCTGTTTGTGCTTTTCCTCCTACTTAATAGGTCTGTATGTATGAGCCCCTGATGGAATGTTAGTGTGGAATGTTATGGATGAACTGTGTCTGTGTGTTCCACAAAGTCAGTTGGGGCCTGAGCTTGGATGATGAGGGGGCCGGTGGATGTCTCTCCCTCCTTGTATATTTAATCTATTTACCTCATGTATACTTACCTCCTGTGTCAACCTAAAGTCCTGATATACCTACGTGCAGTCTGACGCACTCATTGACCCAAGACAATAACTTAACACATACACGAAGATGTCTGGCTGTTGAGGGTTGGCCTCTCGGGGACTTCCTCCCAATAAACTAAGTTATATACAAGAAAGTGTGGGTCACTTCCTTACAATTGGCGACGAGGACTCGCATGGATGGAAGTCCCCAGATGTTTATGCAGTGTTGGATCCTGCCGCAACATGCAGTGGAAAGCATAAACACGACGAAATGGACCAACGTATGATAACCAGGCAAGTCATATGATGCGCACTATTGAATTTTTTAAGGAAATGAGAAGAAAATAACTCCATTGCATATGCATCGGCGCTCGCATCTTTTGAGCGGTGCGTGAGACCAGGAGGCCAACCGATGACAAGTTAGAGGAATGCACCCATAACGTGATTACATCCAGCGGCATATTGGGACATCGAAGGAACTGCGGAAAGTTGGAGTAAACCACCTTCCGCCATTTTATGCATCCTGGTTGCCATAGTTACCATATAACGGAGTGTAAGAAACAAAATAAACGTTGCGTGAAGCCGGATGAAAGTAAATAAGTGCACGCTTGCACTGAACAACATAAAACGCATATAGTGTACCAGCACACTTGTAATGACATTGGTGAAAAGTCAAAAGTGAAACTGGAATGTGAATGGTCATATGCTTGACACATGTTTATGGAATTATTTCATTTTCAAATGAACAGAGCCAATTACTGAGTGTCTACACTTTATAGCAACATTCATATTACACAGTAATTCAACCAAGTGGGTGAATAAGTTTAGGAGCTTGTTTCAAAATGCAGAACATTGCGGCTCCAGTTACATTTTTGGCACAACCTGGAAATCCAATTTGTTCTTTGGAACAATGGCAAGACAATTTCCAAGTTTGAGAGCAATCGGAGAAGCCAAGTTTAATGATGATTTGAAGGAAGCCACACTGCTAAATTGTGGGGGTGCAAAAGCACTCAGGAGTTTTAGGACATTGCCTGAACTGGAGGCTCTTCGAGTGGGCCTAGGAAATATGAGACCGCAATAGCAAAACTAGGCAGGCACTTTAGAAATAATACCAACATTGTTTTAAAAAGGTACAGATTTTTCTTGAGGAAACAGATTAAAAGTGATAGTAATCGATGCCCATATAGCTACGTTAAGAGGTCTGTTGTCCACATGTGAATTTGCTGGAGTACCAGATGAGTATCTGAGGGATCAACTGGTTCTGCACGTGGCAGACCCTCGGATTCAACAGCGTTTGTGGCAGGCAAAGAACCCGACACTGGAACAGGCAATTGAAATCGCCAGATCTATAGAACTGGGTGAAAGATGTATGAAAGAAGTTCAGAATAAAGTGGAGTGTGCAGAAATAAAATCAGTCCAAGACATCAATGATGGACATTGTAACAAGGATGAGTAGGCTTTGGTTGCTTTTGTCAAGATAATGGTTTAATCAGATTTTGGAATGGGTTCCAGACAACAAGATAAAAAAAGCACATACAGACCGCAAGGCAAATGTTATAAGTGCGGCTGGTATAGACATATAAATGCAGAGAAGGATTTTCCAGCACTCTCGGCTGAATGTTATAAATGTGGACAAATAGGACATTTTGGCAAAGTCTGTCGCAACAGCAGAGGAAGATGAAGATTTAATACACGTTATATGAATGATATCCAGAGAAATGCTGGGTACTATGGTAGAGGAACAATGACAAGTATAAAAGCCTTGGAAGAAATTGGTGGTCCAAGTAGTTTGCTGACAATCACGAATGGATTTGAAGAAGAAGTACAAATACTGGCCTTCACACCAACTGAGGGCAGTCTTGGTCCATGGGTGCCCATGGCTATAAATAGTATAACATTACAAATTATGGTTGATACGGGTTCTCCATATACAATGGTGGATGTGGAATCCTATTTGAATGTATTAAAAAAAAATAGAGGATTTACACTTAACCAAGGTAAAAGCAACTGGTTATGGCAAGACACCCATCAATATCATAGGGTATACATGGGTACACTTGGACTTTGAAGGAAGAAAGAGGTACTGTAGACTATATGTAGCCGAAAATGGGTTCTCCATAGTTGGATGGTGGGAGCAAGCGACATTAAAAATGAGGATACATCCTGGTGAAAGTGTACCCATTCTATGCATAACTGAAAATAGTTGCAACAGGTCTGAGAATTTAGCCAGGAGTTTTCCCAAAGTGTTCAATGACAATATTGGTGTTCTTAAAGGATTTAAACATCGCATTGTACTAAAGAGAGGGGCAAAACCAGTGGTACATAAGGTGAGAAACATACCGATTGGCACTAGCAAAGAATTGCAAAAGGAACTGGAAAAACTATGTATACAAGACATTATCGAACTGATTAAGAGTTCCGAATGGTTAGCCCCCATTGTCGTAAAAAAACCGGATGGGTCGATCAGGATGTGTGTTGATTTGAGAGATTTTAACAGCAATATTTGGGTGGATCGCCACCCACTACCAAACATTGGGGAAATGCTTACCACGATGAAACCAGAGAAATACTTCACAACATTAGACCTATCTTCTGCATATCATCAAGTTGTTTTAGATGAGGAATCCAGACATCTGACATTGTTCATAACACCATTGGGGGCATTTATGTATAAAAGGATGCCATTTAGACTAGCATCAGCAGCTGCTGTTTTTCAGAGGCTAATGCATCACCTATTTAATGGTCTCCAAGGAGTACACTATTTTCAAGACGAGATCTTGGTGTCTGCCATGTCCGAAGATGAACATGATACAAAGTTATTAGGTGTGTTACAAGTTATCCAACAAAAAGGTCTGACACTCAAGATTGAGAAATGTAAAATAAAGAAAAATGAGGTAAACTACCTTGGACATTGTATTAATGCAGAGGGTATAAAGCCAAAGGAAACATTGGTAGACACCATTCTCAAAATTTCTGATCCGACCAACAAGGACCAGCTCTGAAGTTTCATGGGTTTAACAGAGTATTATTCTAAATTTGTTGATCACTATTCAGACAAAACCAAACAAATGAGGGATCTGTAGTGCAAAGGTGCAAAGTTTTATTGGTCTGAAGGCTGCAAGAAGGAATTTGAGATGATCAAGACCTTAATTAACAAAGCACCAGCTCTCAAAATGTTTGACTGTAGTGCCAAAACCATGATATCGGTAGACGCCAGCAACAAAGGTTTGGGGGGCGTCTTGGAGCAAGTGCAAGAAGGTTATGTGGTTCCAATTGCTTTTTCCTCCAGAACTTTAAGAGGTGCAGAAAAGAACTATTCAACCATTGAGAAGGAGGCTTTGGGAGTCAAATGGATTTTGGAACACTTTAAAGGTCTTATTTGGGGCATTCCTATTGATATCAAGACAGATCACAAACCACTTATACACATTTTGAATCCTAAAAACCCACATATGACATCTCCACGAATAAGGAGGTGGACATTAGTCATTATGCAGTATAATGTTAATATAAAATATACTCCTTGAAGAACAAATGTAGTGGCTGATTGTTTTTCCTGCATGCCATGTGACACTGACAATGATGATCATAACAACAAGGAGGAATTAACAGAAGATCAAGGTATGGATTGTATTATAGCACATATACATCCCAGTTTCTCGAAAGAAGAATGGATTGAAGCCAGAGAGCAGGACACAGAGCAAGAACTTTTAAGGAAAGCGATTGGCACTGGTTGGAGAGATATTGATGAGAATATTAAATCCTGGGAGAAGATAAAGGATGAACTAACGTGTGACAATGCGTGTATCTACCGAGGAGATCGGATAATACCCCCAGTATTGATGAGGGAGAGAATTATGGAAATTGCTCATGAAGGTCACGTGGGAAGGAACTTAACGAAGAGAAGAGTTAGAGAGGCCTACTGGTGGCCTAACATGTGGAGCGAGTTAGAAGCCTTGGTCAAGGAATGTACTGCTTGTGCAGTAAGCGATAAAGGAAAATCAACCCAGAGTACACCATTACAACCTGTAGAAGTACCCAGTTCAGTTTAGACTAAACTAGCCATTGATATAACTGGACCATATGAAGTACTTGGACCACAAAAAGTATACTTTATTTTATTGGTAGACTATATGTCCAAATGGGTGGAGTGCGGAATCATTGAAGAGTCTGTGTCAGCCATGAAAGTTTTATAAGGTTTTTAGAGGAAATATTTAGCAGAGAGGGGGAACCACAAGAATTGATATCCGATAATGGAGCCCAGTTTATGTCACAGGAAGTTCAATGTTTTTTGAAGGAGCGAGCTATCAAACACAATACAACAGCATTATATCATCCTATGGGCAACGGTTTAGTAGAAAGAATGAACCGTTTTATAAAAGGTATTATTCAGCTGGCAGTTGTTAATAATTTGCCGTGGAAAGAGACACTTAAAGAAGCATTTAATACATATAAAGTCACACCACACTCAGTGACTGAGGAGGAACCATTCACTCTAATGAGAGGGCGGATTAACACTAATAGACTTAGACCTGCTTGGATGCTTGAAAAAAAATAAGGACATTAATTTGGAAGAAATGGTGAATAAGGTGAACAAAAGACAAGATGAATATAAAACATATTATGACAGACAAAAACATGTTTGGGAAAGCAAAGTTGAGAAGGGTGATTGGATTAGAGTAAAAGAACCCAAGCGAGTAATGAAAGGAGAGTCAAGATTTCGTGCTCCCCAGAGAGTTTTAGTTTGTACCAAGAAATCAGTATTTCTAGAGGATGGCAAGAAGTGGTCTTGCAATGATGTCATTCTTGCAAAGGAAGAAGAATTATCGAGAAATTAAACAAACCAAAGTTTAAATGGAGAGATGTGTAAGGACAGGTATATAGATTCAGAAATTGCCAAAGAACACAGCGTAACTGCAAGAAATAGAAGTACACTGGAGAAGATAAGTCAAGAAATGCCTGGAGTAATGGGTGGAAACAATTATGTATCCGTGTGCGGAACTACAAACAAGATTATGTTATTAATCCTTAATGACATTAGAATGGAACGAGGGCATGTTTAGAGGTGCTCTCATCGATCAACCTTTTAAGACTGAAAACAGCTGTTTGTATCCTTTTTAAAGTTGGTGATGATCATATCTATTAGTGGTTGTGTCACAATTGTTAATGTGTGGTACTAATCATACATGACCATACATTATTTTGTAGCTGTTGATCAAATGATTATAGAGGAGGAGATGTTATGATGTAGAATCTTATGTAGAATCTTATGATGTATATGTTCTGTTCTTTATTATGTAAATAGTTCTGTTGTCCATGGTTACAGCTTTGTGTATGGTTCTGGAATGTTATACGAGAACCATACACAAAGATGTCTGGCTGTTGAGGGTTGGCCTCTCGGGGACTTCCTCCCAATAAACTGATTAAGTTATAAACTAGAAAGTGTGAGTCACTTCCTTACAGATGGGTCTGGTTCGAGGGCTCAGCTGTCACGTGATGCGACTCATTATAAGGGCTGCATTAGGGCTCTTCAATTCTTAATTGAAATGACCTACTGGGCCTGGGGAGGGAAGACAAGTAGAGGCACATACATGCAAACATTTTGGATAACCTGAAAGAGAGAATTCAGTTGAATTAGAGATATTTTATGACGGGCCAAAACCAAAACAGAGAATTAGGGAGTAAATTGCAGAGAGGATTTCTTAAATGAGGTCCAGGAAAGTGCAAACAAATAAGGTGAGTTTCTTAGTAACATCCCACAGGCTTCACCCACCCCTGGCCCAAACGGACTCCCAGCATACATGCTTCCAAACTACAAGTACTGCTTACCAGGCTGTCACAAATCGTGATTGTGGTCATCATAGAGACTGATGCCACGATTGGTGGGTGCCATTTTTCCTACTAACGTGACTCTCGGCTGCCCTGTGCAGAAGTGCTCAAACAGTCTAGCACCAGGATCTCCAAACATTAGATTGTGAGCTACTGACACCTCGACTGAGGCTTCCCAGCAGTAACTCTTTGCATCAGACACCAAAATGAGCACTCTGCATTTATTGTGGCAGCTGAAGGACCTGGGCCTCTACCCCTGCTGCCTCCCTCGCCTCTTCCTAAAAAATCAGACAGCCAAAACCTCTGTGTATGGGGAGAGGAAGGGCTACATCTGGGGTTGAAAGGCTAGAGGCAGTGTCCTAACAAGGGTAACAAAAGTAGATGGGAAATCTGTTTTGTGTCCATTGTCACCAAGAGGTGCAAATGATGACCGATTAGAAAGGAAAGTGGTGCATGCCATGTAAAAGAAAGCTGTGGCGAGATCGTTTCAGTCTCAATGTATTTCTTTAGATTTATTTTAGTTATGACTTTGAAAGCCTACAATTACCATCAATTACCATCATGCAATCAGAATGGGAAAAATAAAGCTACACCTGTAAGAGAGAGAGAGAGAGTGTGTGTGTGTGTGCGCTCGTGTGTGTCCGTGTCCCAGCTTTTACATGTTGATGTCTGTCTATGGTAAAACTCTGAATTAATCTTTTTAACTGAGAAGATACTGAGTTTTTTGTTTTAAGGCAGTAGTACCCCAAGTATATTAACAGTAAAGATGGAATTTGCTGTGACATGGATGAGCCCACATCTTAGCGTGTTCCAATACAGGAATTCAAGCACTAAGACAATTTTACATTTAAGTAATAGTGGAAAACTAGTATCTGAGCTGCATTCTGGTGCGTGTCCACTTACATTTATAAAAACTAAACAGGAATTTTAAATAACATAAACAGGAATGTTAAATAACATGTACTATCAGTACCAGGACTTAAAAAAACATGAGTTAACAGTTCTTTTTCAGCCTATGCTTTATAAGACAAGATTACGAATGAAGTAGTTAGGTGAGACAAGTTAACAGTGATTTGTGTGTGTGTGTGTATATATATATATATATATATATATATTTCAACTGCACTCTGCAATCGTCGCGCTCCATATATGGTGCTCCGCGCCTAGTTCACTGTTTTCACTTCTTTCAGTGTTACAGTGTATATTTAATATAGCTTAATCTAGTTACTAAGTAACAGAACAATGTACAAAACAGGGTGGTGAAAATAGGGAGAGCACATTGTGGAGAGCAATGGGATGGAAGAGCAATTAATATGGTTGATCCACTTTGGCTATGTACACAAACCGGGAGATCTGCAGAGATCTGTGGGGAACCTGTATGCAGATCTTACAATTCTGGCAAGGGACTTTCAACATTTCAATACTGGGTTGAAATGGTGCAATCTATGGGCAAAACCGCAGAGAATTTACAAGCAATTCTATAACGCATGGAACATTCTAATATATCTGAGAGAGCTGTCTGTGCGAGCCAGGCCTGGCCCATTGGCCTTGCGCTAGAATGACCTGCATGATTCCTGCAGGCAGTGGTACTGATTCGGTGAGCAGCTCTCTATGATACTGCCTCCTTCACAAAGGGCAGACGGGTGGCAGGTCACCACCCATTATGAATAAGTCACCCCTTGCTACAACTATACTCTTTGCTCAACATGTTAATATACCTATTCATATATTGTCTGGTTGTTTGCTGTATGCTTTGTTATTTCAAGTCAACGCTATAAAACTGAATGTTTTTAGGGCTGTGATTTACACTTTCTTTTGCATATAACAAGCCAATTATGTTGACATATAAACTTTTAGGGTAGCCAAGAAAGTGAATTATGTGAGCAATTTGAATGAATTGAGGATTTGTTAAACTGGTAGTGTATTTCTTTGTTTGTTGACAAAGCAGAATATGGTATATGCAGACTTTTTTTTTTAAAACCATGCAACACATTGATTAAATTATTCCTCAGATTGTCTTTGCATATGCAGCCCCAAACCAATCAAATAAACTATCCTTGTTCAATTCTTGGATGCAGATGCAGACTCGCCATCCAACAAAGGCAAACAAGGCAAAAGATGCCGCATTTCTACCCCGAGTGGAAAGCCATCAAAGAAAATTTACATCTTTAATCTATGGTGCCCAAGTTACGGTGGGAAAAACGAGTAGCTTTGATAGGCATCTTGCAATAATACACACAAATTATACAAATTATTTTACCACAGAAAGGGGTCTGCAATACTAAAAAGTAGGTACATCTAAACAATGCAACTGCTGCTACAGAGGCATCCTTCAGAACCAAATGTTCTTTTCCTGATGCTGCAATAGTGAAGGGTACAGGGACTCTTTTTGCTGAGTCTGTTGTTAGAGATTTTAAAAACTGTCCTGAATTTATGTCTGCCATGTCTGGTGTGCAGTTGGGTGCAAGCAATAGGCAAAGAGGGTATCTGCACTATGAGACAGTATATTTGCCCTTCATACAAATTTCCTGTTTCAAGCTACACACCATATTACGGAGCACTGGTGGATAGCATACAGTGTCAGCCTTCACATGGACTATCCCGATTGGTTTCCAACATTCTGATATGGTTGACAATGTTTAGGAGACAGCTACCAATACAAAATAATGAAATAAAGATGTTTTTGAAGTTATTAATATCTTGGTAAATGCATATGTTATTCCTTGTTTATATAAAGAGCAAATAAACTGCCAAAAGAATTTGTATAAATTCTCATACTCATGGATATCACCACCCTATTAGCTCTTGCTATTAGCGCCCACCTATTGGCCATAAACTACAAGTAGCCCTTGCCATCATAAAGGTTGGATACCCCTGGACTCTAGCATATCTGACAGCACTCAAACGCAGACTTCAGCTTTCGGGACTCACAGGCATAACATTTTCCGTGGTCTGCAACTCTTCGCGTCTCAACGCAGGTAATGTTGCCTTTCCCAGTTCTACTTTTTAGTACTTAGCAAATGTATACCTGTTCTAGCCCTGTTCCTGCTCTTCTTGTTCCTGGTTTCCCCTATTTTTGGCCTTCCTCCTGCTTTGACTTCTTTTCCATGTTTTGTTTCCCTCCTTTTTGGATTCCTTTTTGCCTTTTTCCTTGCACTCGCTGAAGTTGCATTTCTATGAGCAACCTTTTTCCTATGTCGCTGGAATTTTTGAATTGCAATCGTTTCCCATTCTTCTCCTACTCATCAGACTGCAGTCCGCCTCACGTTTGACAACTGGACAACTACATTCCAGGATTACGCATTAATACAAGCAAAGGTTTGTTCCTTCTCTTTGGGGAAAGGTCTTTTTCTCCTGTGCATTTTGGCCTTCAACTCCAGAAGTCATCCTGGATGGGTAGTTACCTGTCAGGAAGGGTGGCATCCCAGAGAATCTCGTCCTTACCTACACGACACTTGTTCCAAGTGCAAGGATCCTCTGAAAGCAAGATTCCACAGAAAAAGACACATGTGAGCCCGATTGCAAAGTCAGACAGTTTGAGACACCAACAGACCACCACACCTGAAAAGATAGATCCAGTCCAAGACCTAATATGGGGGACGCAGGAGTTAAATACAGAGATGCAAACCCTGAAAGCAGAGAATGCTGCTCTCTGACATATGGTTATGACTCGAGATGTCCTTCCGCAAGAAAGCCCTGCACTGAGAACAGTTCTAGAAAAATATGACAGGTCACCAAAAAGACTGTGCACTTTCTTGGATTCTTATCTTGTTCACTTTACTTTCAAGCCACATTTCTATGCATCCGACAAAGCAAAAGTAGAATTTATAATATCCCATTTAACTGGCTATGCCCTCGCTTGGGCTACTCCTTTAGTGTCTTCAGGCAACCCCAAATTGGACAATTACGCAGCTTTTCTTGGTTCATTTAAGTCTATGCTTGATCGATCCGATGTTGTCTTTACTGTTCAAGAAGAAAAATTGCTGGATTTTCAACAAGGCACACAAGATATGCTGACTTATGTTACCAGGTTGAAACAGCACGCCAAAGAAGCCAATTGGTTTCCTAATGCCTGTTTCACATTGTTCAGACGTGGCTTGAATGAAGAAATTAAAGATGAGTTAGCCAGAGTTGCGAGACCCGATAATTTACAAGTCCTTCTTGGTCTAGCTATGCAGATTGATTTCCACTTACAGGAAAGGAAAGCAGAGGAGAGAAGAAAACACTGAGTGCCAATCTCCATGCCATCTCTTCCTGTTGTAAGTCCTTCTGTGACCCCCTCCCCCAGCCTATGCAATTGTGGTCCATTTGGGGTCCTTTAACCCGAAAAGAAAGGAGTTGCAGAATTGAACAGTGCTTTGCTTATATTGTGCATCCCCTAACCACATGGTGCGCAATTGTCCCATTGTTCCTCCAAGGCGGGCGGGAAACAACCTCTCCCATTCCTAAATGGAGCTAGGACACGGGAGACAGAAAGAGGTTCCATGTCTTCTTAATCCCTTGAAAACACCTCACATAACTCTTTAGTCATATTACAAGTATTGTTGATTCCCAAAGATAAAGATCCTATTACGGTCCTAGCTCTGGTTGACTGCGGAGCTATGGGTTTGTTCCTGAATGATACTTGAGCAGAACGTAACAGGATACCATGTGAGACCAAGGAACAATACTAAACCGACGACAGAGCTCTTTCCATCTGGTCTTGTCACCGAACAATCAAAACCTGTGAAGTTTAAGATTAATAATCACAGTGAAGTACTTCAATTCAACATAATAAAGGCCACCCATTATCCTTTGGTCCTAGGGATGCCCTAGCCTTAACGCCACAATGCTGTTTCTAGGATCTGAATACTGTCTTTCTCATTGCCTGTAAGACTCTTCAGAGCTGGTCATGAAAAGTACTCTTGATTCTCAGAGCAACTCAGCCATATCCCTCTCTCACATTAAACAAGTCCCTACAGAGTACCAGGATTTTGCAGATGTTTTTTCCACCTCTCTGGAAAAATCTCTACCACCACATTGCCCAGAGGACTGTGCTATAAACACACATCCAGAGGTCATAATACCTTTTTGGCAGAATGTTCATTCTATCCTCACCAGAAAAGCTCGCACTGAAGGAATATTTAAATATCAATCTAAAGAATTGCCTGATAAGACCTTCTAAGTCTCGTGCTGGTGCCTCTCCTCTTCATACCAAAAAAGAAACCACTGGGCTATGCTCTTGTCTTGAATATAGCAGCCTAAATCAAGTCACTAAGAAGGATTAATATCAGTTTCCATTAATACCCAACATCCTGGAAGCCCTTCAAGGAGCTGTTTTTTTTTCCAAATTAGACCTACAAGGGGCGTACCATCTCATCTGAATAAAAGCAGGAGAGAAGTTGAGTGGAAGACTGCTTTCCGTACACCGTTCGGACATTTTGAATATCTTGTAATGCCATTTGGACTTCTGAATGCTCTTGCAGTGTTCCAGCGCTTCATGAATCGAGTATTTTCAGACATGCTATTCCACTATTTAATTGTCTATCTCAATGATATACCCATCTTTTCTTGCAAAACGGAGGAACACCAAGATCATTAAGAAATGTTCTGGCCCGACTTCATGTAAACCATCTCTTGGCCAAAATTGAAAAAAGTAAATTTCACTGTACTTCAATACAGTATCTGGGGTTTGTAATAAGTCAATCCGGTATAGTGTAAGGAAGGCATGGTATCAAAGCAAGACAGACCCAAGTGATCACAGTACAAGGGTGTTTATTAAACTGTAATAATGGGGGAGATAAATGCTTGATCTAAATCTAAGATGAGAGCAAGCTACGACCATCAAATAATAATAGAGTCCTAGTAGAGTCTAGTCAAATTCAAAAACCTATTGCTACAAAATAGTGTGGGATAATGTTCACAAAGAAAGAAATGTTCCCAAATGATAAGTCAAGATGTTATGCTCGGTCTCCCTTCCCCATGTTTGAAGCACAGGACAAGGCAGGACTCTCGTGAGCACAGCACACTTCTGGGATTCCCCAGCCCAAGTTTACAGTTCCTTTTTTAAATATGTTTATTTTAAACCAAGGCAAGGTGACAAAGCTTATGATAAATGAAACATGTAACATAACACCCTCATTCCCCTCTATATCCCACCACCCTCCACGGCCCTTGATATGGGCCTGCTTTCCGCAAGTATGTGATTCACTGTGTCCGCTTCAATTGTGCTTCCCCTTTCAGGTGGCGTCGTGGTCTCCCAAGACTCACCGGACATTAGTGGGCTTGTAAGTTAAAGCGGGGAATCTCTCGTCATATTCCAGCACGGGGGCCCTGATGTTCTGAAAGCGGTGGAGGGATCCGGCCTTTGCCGCTGTCACGTTCTCTGTGATTGAAATGTCCCATAGTTTCCCCCACCATTGGATCATCGAGGGGCCGTCCGGGTTTTCCAGAGGCGGGTGGTCGCTATTTTCCCCACCAGGAGGCATTGAGTTAGTGGTTTGGCTTTGTTTCCAGAGCGTGGGTAGATCCCTGGGATTGTGGTCCCCAAGAGAACGGGCCCGGGCTCAAGCGGGAGCGGAATCCGGGTGATCTGTTCAATAGCCGCTAGGCATAGTTTCCCAAACTTTTGGACCTTTGGGCATGCCCACCACATGTGGAAAAAAGAGCCCGGTCGGCCACGTCCTCTCCAGCAAAGGGGGTCGAGGGAGTGATTCATGTGGTGGAGCCTGAGGGGGGAGTAGTACCAGCGCAGTAGGATTTTATACACGCATTCTCTATTGGTGACGCAAGCGGATGCTGCATAAGTCCGTGTCCAAATGTCCACCCAAGCTTGGTCTTCCATCGGGGTCCCAAGTCCGCTTCCCACTGGGCCATAGCTTGGGTCCTTGTGGCCAGAAAGTCCCCCAAAAATCAACTATATAGAGTGGATATTCTGCCCCGGGTTGGGAGGTCCTTGAGGGTTAGTTCGAGGGCTGTGAGGGGGGGCGTAGCTGCTTGGAGTGTTTGCGGATGGGAGCCCCAGTGGCGTAGCTGAAAGTATGTAAACCTGTCTCTCTCCTGGAGTTGGAACCGCTCCTTACGTTGTTCAAAAGTGCGGGGGAGGACACCCTTATATAGTTGGTCCAAAGTTTCGAAGCCTCTCGCTATGCAGTTCTGGAAGTTTTGCGGATGCATCCCGGGTGAGACGGTTGGGTTGTGGAAGATTGGAGATAGTGGCTCAGTCCCCTCGGGATTCCCTTACGCCTCAGCGCCCAGTCCCAGGAGGTCAGTGTGTGTTTAGTCGCCAGCAGGAGACCCTCCCCGTGTTCTCTAAGAGAGGGCGGGATGTGCGAAAGAAATTGGAGGGGGAGAGGGAGCCTTGATTGCTCAAGTTCCACCCATCTAGGGCGGTCGGAGGTTATTTGCCATGCGCGGATGTGTGCTAGTTGCGCTGCCACCCTGTAGGCCTGCAGGTCGGGGACCCCAGTCCCCTGAGTCTTGCGTCCCCTAGTAATGTCCTTTGGGGGATTCTGGCTTTTTCACCCCTCCAGATAAACCGGAGCATCTTCCTCTGTAAATTGCTGAGGATGGGAGTTGTGATTGCTACTGGAAGGGACGAGCAGGCGTAGAGGAATCTTGGTAGAAGGTTCATTTTACAGGCTGTTATGTGCCCCATCGGAGAAATTTCCTGGGTTGCCCAGCGTTTCAAGTCACCCTCCAGTTCCCTGAAGAGCCGGGGAAAGCTAACTTGAAATGTATCCCTCGGGTTTGCAGGAATCTGAACCCATAGGTAGGGAATGGGCTTCCTCTTCCATACTATTGGAGACATCGGGACCAGGGAGAGACCTATACTCAGAGCCACAGATTTGTTAAAGTTAATGGCGAAGCCAGTGACTTCGCCATAGCTGGTTATTTCGGATAGGGCATGCTGTAATGAGGAGCGGGCTTCCGAGATCGTGAGCAACACATCATCTGCGTATAGGGCAATTTTATGCTGGGACAGAGTGGTCTGGGGCCCCTTGATGTGGCTGTTCTGTCTGATCCTTTGGGCGAACGGTCCCATGATGAGAGCGAATATCAATGAGGCCAGGGGACATGGGGTCCCGCAGGTCAGGGAGATCGGGGCGGAGAATGAGCCATTGATTCTGAGGAGTGTTTTTGGCACTAGTCAGAGTGGATTATGTCAGGTAGAGTGCGCGCCAGGCGGTTGGCCAGGATTTTGGAGTATAGGTTGGTGTCAATATTCTGGAGGGCTATGGGCCTATAGGAGTCCGGGTCTTTCCCTGGCTTGGGTAGGAGAATTGTGGTAGATTCTTGCATTGAGGGGGTCCCCGTCTCCCTAAAGGAATTGAAGAGTGTCACCAAGGGGGGGGGGCACCAGCTGGGGTTTAAACATTTTGTAGAACATCGTGGAAAAACCATTGGGACCCAGGATTTGAGGGACTTAATAGCTTCCTCGACCTCCTCACCTGTGATTGGGGCCTCCAAGCTCTCTCTGGTTGAGTCGTGCAGTTGGGTGAGGACCGCCACCTGTAGGTACTCTTTGTTTGTTCTGGTTCCGTGAGGGCATCGTCATTACTTTGGTCAGGGAGTCCACCGCCAATTGTAGTTTTTTTGATTCTGCATATTGAATCACCCCCTGTGGGTCTCGGGAGGCCGACAATGGTGCTGCTGCGTTTTGCTTTAACTAATTTAGCTACCAGCAGCTTGTTTGCCTTGTTGTTCTTGACATAGTACAATTGTTTGGCTTTGGCCATGAGTTGAGCTGTGTGTTCGGCCTAGTGGGCCTCTAGCTTTTTCCTGACGATGCGGATGGCTCACTGCGTTTTGGGGGACCAGCCTTTTTTCTTGTGAGTCTCTCCTGCTGCTTTAAGTTCCCCTTCCAGGGCTAGGCGGGCCTGGCGGCTGTTGCGATGAAACGCCACTCCTTGTGCGATTAGCTCTCCCCTGATTGCCACTTTTTGAGCATCACAGGTGTTTGCGGGGATGGAGTCTTCTACCGGGTTTTCTCTGAAGAAGTATTTGATCGCCCTTGCGGTCTTGTCCCTAAGCGGCATTTCATTAAGGATTTGATCATACAGTGACCAACTGGGAAGAGAATTGGGCTTTGGTACGTGTGCTCCGATTTCCATGGTTACTGGGGCGTGGTCTGAAAGGATCCGAGGGCCGATAGTTACCTCCTCGATGTAGGTGAGCAGCTGGGCGGACGACAGGAGGAGGTCAATCCTTGAGAAGGTTCGGTGGACATAGGAATAGGAAAATAGTCTTTCTCAGAGGGGTGGAGCACCCGCCACTAGTCTACTACTTCCAGCGTTCTGAACAGGCGTAGGAGGCTGAGCGCCCGAGTAAAATCTCTGGGAATGGGATTTATCCAATGTAGGGTCCGGCACTCCGTTAAAGTCTCCCCCAATTATAACTTGGCCTTCTATAAAGTGGGATAAAGCGGTGCCCAGTGATTCATAGAAAGCTGATTGCCCAGCGTTGGGGGCATATATTGAAGCAAACGTATATAGGTCTCCCAACAACAGGCATTTGACTGCCACGAATCGGCCTTCCGGGCAAGACTTAGTATCCAGGATCTGGGGGTTCAGGCCCTTTCTGAAAAGGATTGCCATGCTGTTTTTCTTAGAGCTCCCTGAAGCAAAAAGCTGAAACGGGAAAAATCTATAATAGAGCCATCCCCAATCCTCCGATAGCAAATGGGTCTCCTGTATCAGAGCCACTGCTGCGTCTTCATTTTGGAGATTT
Source organism: Ambystoma mexicanum (assembly GCF_040938575.1). NCBI lineage: Eukaryota > Metazoa > Chordata > Amphibia > Caudata > Ambystomatidae > Ambystoma > Ambystoma mexicanum. The sequence continues at coordinate 34,010,135 of NC_090931.1, forward strand.
TTTAAGATCGACTTCCGTTTGGCGGGAGAGTTCAATTCGTTGTAATTCAGGGGGTGGAATTTCAGGGTTTGATGTTCCTGCGCTTGGTCCGCCCCTGCTGCAATGTTTGAGGGGGGTGGGGTCGGAAGGGTGTGGGTTAACCGATATGTCGGGGGTGTGTTAGCCATGGGTCACCCTGCTCTTGGGGTTTTAACATACGTCCCCAACAGGGGAGCGTAACTTTAACTGGTGGGGGGGCTAACTTTGTGGGTGTAGCCATCCCCCTGGTCAACGGGGCCAATCGTATAGATGCAAGTGGAACGGAATTCCAAGGACTCCTAGATGGAATGTGCCTTGGAAATGGGCATAGGTCGTGGGTAGGGCACGTTCCGTCGGTTTTGGTTTTTCTTAGCTGGGTCAGGGTTGGTGAGGTTCTTCTGCAGCAGTGCTAAGAAGACAGCTCGAGCATGGGGCGAGTCTCTGCAGATTACGGTCTGCGCTCTGTTATTTTCTTCTGCTGCTTCACAGGACCTTTGACCATGAGGATCGCCTCGGCTTTCGAAGAGCGGCCATTTCCTGCCCTATAGGGTCCTCTGATCTTGGTGAAGTATCCTTGTTGGGCGCGGAAGGTCGCATGATTTTGTCGGCATCTTCAAGGTGGCTAATTCTGCGTAGCGTGCCATTGTATGAAAATTGTAGGGCAGTCGGGAATAGCCATCTGTACCGGATCTGTTGCTCCTTCAGAAAGAGCGTCAGGGGTCGGAGGGATTTCCTCTTCTGGAGGGTGAGTAGGGTTAGATCTTGATAGATCTGGAGAGGGGACCCCTGGAAGGAAAGCTCTTCACGTGAGCAGCTGATTGCTGAGATTGCTACCTTTTGTAGTGAAGAAATGTACTCTTGTTATAACATCCGGAGGGAGGTCCGAGTCCAGGTGTGGGAGCAGGGATTGGAAAAAGTCCCCCACATTCTGCCAGGTCTTTGTCTAGAACGGAAGATGGGATCCCACGAATTCGGAGGTTGTTTCGCCGAACCCTGTTTTCCAGATCCTCTTGTTTGAACTTGAGGATTTCGTACTTGTCCTGTAGGGTTCTTATAGAGCGTTGGACTCCCCCCCCCCCCTCACCCCCCCCCAATGCGGCCTGATCTTGGGAGGGGGTCGTCTATCTCTCACAGCCTTTGATCCATTTCATTCACCCTTTGGTCAGTATGTTCTATCTTGGTGGTAAGCTCCGTCATGCAGGATCTGAATTCGGACTTAATATCGGCCATGAAAGCCTGTATGTCCTCTTTGGTGGCCAGGGCGTCCCTGTCTTCTTGAGCTTTTTGTGGGGTGAGCTTGAGGGGTCGAATTTTTTCCCCTTGTTCGTTGTTGAGAACATGGAGGCGATATCAGAGTTTTTGCCTGCTTTCGATTGCTTTGCCATTGCTCTAGATCCAGGGTATGGGAGGTAGTCTCGGGGTCCCTCCGGGGTGTAGGTGGGGGACGCTGATAAGTAGGCTCTGTGCGTGAAGGATATTAAAGTTGGAGTCACAGTTCTGTAGTTGGTGTTCGCAGGGATAGGTGTTTCTGTAGATTGCAGCCACCTACCGTTGTACAGGTGTGAGGTTGACGGACTGTGGCAGTGGGGGGGAGCAAAGGGGCCGGGGCACCCCATGTAGGAAGAGCAGCGAGAAGAGTAGAGTCGCCTCTACTGTCTCCCTGCTCCCAATGTGGGGCCCCAGGTAGGGCCAGCCGAGGCTTGGTTCGTGTTGGAGGTCGTGGGCTCCTTGATGGTGGAGTGAGGCCACTCTGAAGGCTGTGCCTTGATCTCGCCCTGGTGTGGAGCCAAAGGGCCTAGGGAGGCCACAGATACTATTTAGCTGTTGGAGGTAGTGGATCCCCTGGGCCAGCTGGGAGCTCACCTTAATCTGGAGCTGATGTGCTCTGGAGCTGGAATGATGCTGGAGGAGGGCCCCTCTTGCGGTGTGGGACACCTCCTGTTGGGTCGGTGCTGGATGCTCAGGGGTCTTGTCCCCTATGTAGAGGATTGGCTTGGTGGGCTCATAGCATGAGAGATGCTGATCAAATTGGCTCTCTTTCCCCTGGTTCAAGGGGGAGGGGGGCAGGTGATGGGCCTCTGTTCCGTAGAGGTCGTGGAGCGTGGAGGCCGCTAGGGCTTGGTAAGGCTGAATGCAGGAGGCCCTGTGGTGCCAGCCTTCACCTCCTGCCAGCGCCGGCCTGAGATCCAGGGGTCCCTTGGTGCCTGGGGGTCTCGGGAGATGGAGGACTCTCCCCCGAGAGTGCTGCGTTGTGCCCGGGGAGCCCAAATCAGTGTCCGCAGATGAGGGTTTCCAGGAAGCGGAGTACAGCTGCCGGCATGGCTTAAGTGCGTGCGCCGTGCTGTGTTTGGGAAGCCCAGGGATGGCGGGCTTACGCTGGGCTCTGCATCCGGCGGAGGGTGGGGGCCTCCAGGCGGCGATTACAGCTGGGTGGTCGAGGCTGCTTCCGATCCCATAGAAGAGCGCAGCTCGGGCACTCCAAGCCCGAGGGGCACCTCTCTGAGGTTGCGTCCCGCTGGGTCACGGTTTTCACAAGCTCTGCCCGCCATTTTGAGAGGAGGCGGCGGAGGGGCTGCTGAGTTCGCAGCTCGAAGTAGGGGCTTCCTGGTCACATTTAGCCCCGCTTTTTGGTCCTCTATGTGCAGCAGGGGTTCCGACACCCTTGGAACGGGTTTTGACATTTTTACATCGCTGAAACTGCACCAAATTTGGAACCGCAATGGGCCCGTCACGGAGGCCTCTTAAAGGAGCATCCGAGTCCCCGGAGCTCCAGGCCACGCCCCCTACAGTTCCTTTTTACAATAGCAGGACCCAAGTCTCTTTTATGCAAAGTCTCTTGCTTCTGAGGGCCTGTTAGTATCACAAACAAAAGTTCCTTCTATTAATCTTTACGTTGAGCAATTACTCTGCACCCAAGGATCCCCCTGATCCTGGCTCCGATCTCCTTTACAACGTCAGCATCCCTTAATTAGGCTCAGACCAACAACTCACTGTGCACATCCCCGAGTCAGGTTCACGTTTGTCATTGCAATGCAGTTCACCTAGCTTTTCAATTCACATCATCATCATCATCATCTTGCAATAGTCGGGAATCTTAATGTCTTTTTAAACATTCCACTGGGTTACCTTCGCCACTCTACTTAGGTCCCCCTCGTTTGGGCTCGGACCTTCCTTCACCTGCCTCCCAAAGCATTTGCCACTTCACACAGAGTCTTCCGAAGGGTGGTTACCTCTTGCTGGGCCACTCTCCGATTCTTTGGCAAGTGAAGATTTCACGCTATCACAATTGTCATGGCGTCCCCCTCAGTAACACAGTTAATTTCATTTTCACAATGTGTCAAAGACTTTCAACTGTACAAGGGGTTTAGTTGGACCCTTGTATGACCACTTTGACTTCTCACACTGACCTTCCCTAAGGCCTCTTGGTTTTTGTAGTTTTCTCCATTCAGCATATCCTCCTTGTTCAGGAATGGGCTATTAGTTTGTAGTCTTTCGAATGAGCGCCCACACGGCGCTAGACCACTCTACCCTTAATACCTCAATTGCTCACAAAATACCTTTGTCTATTATCATCTTTTCTTTTATGCAAATGTTGCCACTGAAACTTTGAGCTTAACACAGTCCTGGTCACTATCAATTTCCTCCGACTCACTGGCTGTACTGAACTCGTTGGCTTCTTTTCCACCTTAGTCAAGGACGGTAACAGAGCGGCAAGCTATTTTCCCCGCCCTAGCTATCAGTGCGGGAGGGCCTTGTGTACCGTTGATATCTACCACGCCAATCGCCAGCTACGATTCCTGGTCTTAATGTTCTTTTATCAAAGGCTTTGTGGCTCTGGGTTGAAAAGGGCAAGGACAATTCCCTCTTTGTCATCCTTTCGGTTTCCACCGGCTTTCTCCTTTGTTTGAACTGCCATCCCAGAATAGCTGCTTTGTAATGCAGTTCGACCTTGCTCCAAGTGTGCTCTCGTGCTCCGCCTTTGATCCCTGTGGGGAAGGGAAAGGGCCGTCGGGTGTGCAAAGTTAGCGGAAATTGCCTGACTCTGCCTGACCCTTGTGTTGGGACATGTCAGGTAAACGGCTCTGGTGTTAGTCCGTTGTCTTTCACGGTGTGAAAGTGTTCATGTAGGAAAGGGGGGGTAAGAGCTTTTGAATATTCTGCGGGTTAGGATTGGGGAAAAGGTGTTATAAGGAAGGGGGTACCGTGTCTCACCTGTCAGCGTCCCACATCCACTCCCAGAAGATTTCCCCCCCCCCCATCCAGGTGATCTCCCACACTGGTCCACCCCCAGGTACTGGATCCAATAGCGATGGCTGTGTCCTGGCCACCCGGATGACAGATCCCCGGGGACTAGCAAGTGAGACACCTTCAGGTTTCTCACAATAGCCATGGACTCCCGGAAGGTGTCGGCCATCACCTCATGGCCACAACCTGTATCGTAAAGCAAATAGTCTTTCCTAGGATGCGCTAACATTTACAGAAAGTTTATACCCAATTGTTCTACCATAGTTCTATCCATTACCCGCCTCCTAAAGAAGAGCCTACCTTATGTCTTGAGCAGGAAAAAGTATTTCTCCAACTTAAGACATTGTTTAATGAAGCCCCTGTTATTTGTCAGCTAGACGTCACAAGGCCTTTTATCGTAGAGACTGATGCCTCTGAAGCAGCTATTGGAGCTGTGCTGAAACAAACCCAAGTAAACGGAGAAGTACACCCCCTGGCATACCTATCAAGAGCACTGTCGGATAGTGAGAGACATCATTCAGTTTTAGAAAAAGAACTATTAGCTATTCGATAAGCCTTTCTTGACTGGTGTCAACTATTGCTTGGTACTTTCCATCCTGTGCAAATCAGAATGGACCACCTAAACCTACAAGTATTGCAGTCCACAGAATGTGGAAAGATTCGTCAAGCACGCACGGCGTATTTATTTTGCACAGTTCCATTTCAACCTAACGTTCATCCTGGGTACTCAAAACACCCTTGCAAAGGCATTATCAAGACAACCTGTTCATCTAGACACTTTGCCAATCTACTTTCCCACGATTTTGCAAAAAATGGTGTTTCTTTGCCATGTGGACATTTCTTTTTAGAACAAGTACATCAAGATACTGTGCTGTCTCAAGAGTGGCGAGGGCTGTCTCATACTAATCCATGGGGGATACAGAAGAAAGATGGATACCTATTTATCTGCCTTCAAAGTCTATTTGGGATGTTACTCTGCAAATGTGTCATGATTCATTACCTGCCGGTCATCTGGGCTTTGCAGCTACTCTGCAGAATCCTCAGAGGCAATTTTGGTGGCCAAAAATAATAGTCTGTTAAAGATCATGTTTGTTCATGTGTAGTTTGTTCCCAGTGTGAAGGCATCATGAAGCAAGACACAGACAACAGATTCTGAATTCAAAACAAACACTTTTATTAACTATTATGTCAGGATGGTTGAAGGCCTAACTTGCCCTATACTCCCTGCTAGAGCCCTTTGGTCATCTAGCTCCAACTCTCTATGGATTAGACAATTTTCCAAGTAGAGAGGGGGGGTAGATCTTTCATCGGCAGGAGCCTCCTCTGGAATGGTCTCCCTGTCCCTCTACGTCTTGAGCCGGATCTCTTTAAGTTCCAGAAACTTCTCAAGACCATCCTTATTTCTTCCTCCTCCCCTGCTAGCCCCCACCTGCGGCTGCGACTTGTTGCCTGTGACCCTTATGAGTCTTCCGGGGCCAGGCCTTCTTCATCCAGTCTTCCCCTACACCCCTTTGCAAGCACTTTCCCTCAGGCTCTCTTACCCATCTAGCCACTGAGGCTGGTCCATCCTCGTCCTTGCACCATTCTCTCCTATCCCTCCCTCCCCTCGCACTGGCCCTCTTGGGCTCCTCCTGACATTTGCCCACCCCCTGTCAGCCCCGTCCCTCCTGCACTTCTCCCTCAAACCCCTTCCCTCCCCCATCCCTTGCCCTGTCCCTCCCCCCCTGCACTTCATGTTATTGCACTTGCACAATCCGAATGTCACAAGGCCTAGAAGGACCATTACTGTTGTTTTTCTCCTCTGCCCTCATACCCCTTTTGCTAGTGGCACATGGAAACACTTTGTGCTGTATAGGCGCCATACAAATGTTCAATAAATAAAATAAAAATAAATAAGGTCGGATTTCCCTACCTAAATAACACTAAGGAAAGTCTGAGTCAAAGAATTCAACTGAAGAATCTGTCAGTGTCCAAAACGGTTCATAGTGATAGTTTCGACAGTCAGAGTTCCTACATACAAAAGTTCCGACACAAAAGCACGGAAAAAATATTTTGTATGCTTTTTAAAAAAAAAGTTTTTTAATGGGGTGGTTCCACCTTAAAGCCCCGTTCCCTTTTTTAAAAAAGTGTTGTGGTCTATATACGAAACTTAAATAAAACATAAAACATGAAAAAAATGCATTCAAAACTTTTTAATTCAGAACTTTTGTATGTCGAAACTATTTTTTCGAAAGTATGACTGGACAGCGTCCAAAAACCCTCACAGCTAATCTATACAATGTGTAGGGATGTCAGCAACCAAAAGAAACAGTCTCCAACATGAAGTTCTGAGCCTCTTCCAGCTTGCAGCTTCCTTTCAGCTCCTGTCCCCAAGTATAAAACCTTTCCAGACAAAGAGTATGAAATTTACCTCTCTTGAGTTCAGGATGATATAGTTCTAACCAGTACTCTGAATTCCCTTCCCCAAGTTTCAAGTAACGTAGTTCCAAGCCCAAAGAACCCTTGAGACTCTGGCCTCAAGTCAATAAATGTCTCAAGTCTCAGGGCTCCCTTCCCTAAGACCTTAATGTCAGCAGCACAAAAATATCACCTATTCCTTTGCAGTTCTTTGCCACTCTGGTATGGAGTTTGTTTGCCAGTCTTGTAGCTTATTTTATGACGGGTTTTCCATATGCAAATTGGAACTGTGTTGGAATAATGTTCAAAGTAAAGTTCCATTCACTTTAGAACAAAAACGCATACAGATTTCACTTGGATATAAAGTACCATTTGTTTTTAGTAGGCAGCATAGAATGGTTTTACTTGAATTTGAAGTTCCAGTTTACTTCTGAACTTAGTATGTAGCAGTTCTACTCTTTTGGGAAGTTTCAACCAGTTCGGTATTCAAGAAAATGTGGATTGCACTCAATCCAATGTTTAATAGGCACAAGTGTGCACTTGTTAAGGTTTTCATTCGGTTCAGTGTTGAAGAAACATGCTTTGTACTAGGAACACTTTTCATTCAAACTGTGTTGTCATATTTCCTTAATTCAGTTTAAATGTAATGTACAACCTTGAGAGACTTTCAGAAAATGTGTTTTCTCCCAAACGAGACCACTCCGATGCAAAATGTTTCAGTTGTTCCATATTGGACTATGGATTAGATTGGAGACCTTCAAAAACGTGTTTCCTCAAACACGCGACCACTCCGATACAAAGTATTCCCTGAACAACCACAGTTAAATACTTGCGCATCAGGTTTCTAAATGGCTAGAAACTCACCGGTCACGTTCAAAGGCTTCACAGCAGCATGGTTCACACAGCCTTCTTTTCACTTCAGGGGGTCCATTACTGCCCCTCAGTCACCCCTGTGTCGCTGACCCAACACAGGGAAACAAGCATCTTGAACGCACATAAAGGGGACAGCCTCTGCACATAGCTCCGCGCGTAACGTTTGGTTTGCTCTCACGCTGCGCTTGCACCAGCCTTCCTGCTGCTGCTTCTGTTGCCTGTCCATGTACAGGTTTTCCCACTGCTTCTCATACTGCTGGGCTGGTTTCCTTTTATACATTCGTGTGAATATCCAATCAGCCCTGCCTGACCACAATTAACGGGACATGCTGACCTTTACAGCTTCTGCCAGGCATCTTCTTCGTCCCAGTCATAGAGTGGTAAAAAGATGTGGTCGTCATTTCTCTGAGTTGTCTCTTCTTCATCTCAGTACTGTCAAGTGTCAAATGTGGAGAAAAGAGGGGAACTGGCTTATAACAGCCCATGAAGACGGGCAAGGGTTGGTATAATACTAGGGAAAGGGGGATACCATGTCTCGCCGAAGGGCTCCCCACACCCAGTCCCCAAGGACCCTCCACCCAGGTGATCCACCCCGCTTCACCACCCCCTGGGTCAGGATCCAAGAGCTATGGCTTTTCCCTGGCCACCTGCGCAGAGGATCCCATGGGTTTAGGAGTCAGAATACACTTGGGTTTCTAAGTGCCCAAAAACAGACCAGTGGGTTTATTGCATTAACCTCCTCTGCCCACAAGACCCTGACAAATGATAGCCACAGATTTCATTATTGACCTTCCTCCTTCTAAAGGTTGCACAACCATTATGGTAACAATCAATTCGTTTTCAAGAATGGCTAATTTGATTCCGTTAGCCAAATTGCCTTCTGCTGTTTAATGGCAACAGTCTTCTTTACTGAAATGTTTCTGTTCCTTGGGTTGCCTTCTACTATCGTATCTAACCGTGGTAGTCAATATATATCTAGGTTGTGGTCCCAGCTTTGTCGTTTAATACGGATAAAAAGAGCTATGGCCTCGGGCTATCAAGCCCAGAGCAACAGCATTACAGAAAGGGTTAACCAAACGGTGGAACAATACCTTATATGCTTCTCTACTCAAGTGGATGAAGACTGGGTTTCATTACTTCAAGTTGCAGAATTTGCATACAACAATACAACTCATTCTTCCTTAAAGACCAGTCCTTTCTTTTGCCCTTATGGATATCATCCCACAGTTTTCCTTTCTGTTATACAGGAACGTTGTGATGTTCCCTCTGTAAACACATGCGTAGCGGATCTGGTCTTGGTGCACAAAGAAGCCAAAGAACTTCTCAAATGCCACAGAAACAACTAAACGCTTTGCTGATAATAGACGCAAAGACGCAAAGTCAGCCCCTTGTATTCTGTGGGTTTAAAGGTTTGGCTTTCATCAAAATACCTTCCTCAGCATCTCTGTCCTTCCAAGTTGTCTCCTCGATATTATGGGCCTTTCTCAATTAAAAAACAGACCAACCCCGTTTCTTATCATCACTGTTTACCACCTTCGCGGAAATGGATCCATCCGGTTTTTCATGTTTCAATTTTGAAACCCTAGATCACATTTCCCCTCACTATCCACATTCCTCTTACTGTGGCTACAAACGAACATCAAATTGAATTTGAAGTCTCACGGATATGCGATTCGTGATCTCGTAGAGGCCATCTACAGTATTTAGTGGAATTTTTTAGTTTTATTTAATATACTTGTAGCCTTATGGCTTTGGACATACAACACGTGCATACATACATACATATACATTACCAGCAACCAATGTAAAACATCTGTGGTTTACATTTTAAGCTAAAACACCCATCTTCGATCACAAATTAGAATAAAACCTAATAGTTAACATTTATACTAAACAAGTTCAAATGTCAACAATACACAGATAAAATGACACCATAAAATAGATGATTAATAGCATAACCTTTCATAACATTTAGCCTTAGGTTGGAGATGTATTTAAAATCATACAATAACTTTATTGATCTACATAACTTCCAACGCAACACAGATGGACTTTCACAGCACATTAGCAGATGTTTTAATGAATCAATCACCTCACAGCCGCATAGGCGACACAATCTCATTTCACCTCTTAAACCCTAGTGTCTAGAGCCTCAGAGGTATTACATTTCATCATAAGGTATGAGCGAAATATCTTAGGGCTTGGATAGGCCATAATATAATTTTGCAATTTATTTCTACTCAACCTATCTTGGTACTAGGGCCCACTATTTACTTTCGTAGCCAACTCAACGATGTAGTGTTCATAGCTATATGCAGCTAATTTCTTCCTAAGCCAACCTTTAAACTGGGCATGAACACTGTTACCTAATGGAATGGAAATGATATCCACCATGTGAGCGATCATGGGAACTTGCTTCATATGTTCAAGCCCATATCTTATTTCAGATATTTCATCATCTGCACCCTTGTAATCCCGGGGGAAACCGTCTTTTGGAGGGTCCATGCTGTCAAGAATCGTCATTCCTGGTCATTGTGGTCATCATGGAGACTGGCGCCATGATTGGTGCGTGCCATTGTTCTTACTAACATGGCGCTCAGCTGTCCTGTGCAGAAGCGCTCGAAACAGTCTAGCGTATCTGACAGCACTTGAACGCTGACTGCATCTTTCGGGACTCGCACGCAGAACACTTGGCATGGTCTGCAGCTCTTTGCGTCTTAACGCAGGTAATTTTGCCTTGCTCAGCGCTACTTTCTAGTACTTAACCAATGTATACTCGTTCTATTCCTGTTCCTGCCCTCCTTGTTCTCCTTGTTTCTCCTCCTTCCTCGATTCCCCTATTTTTGGCTCTTCCTCCTGCTTTGACTGCTTTTCCTTGTTTTTGGATTCCTTTTTGCTTTTTCCATGGACTCGCTTAAGTTGCAGTTCTATCAACAACTTCTTTTTTCTATGTTTCTTTCCTGGAACCGTTTCACATTCTTCTCCTACTCATCATCCTGCAGCCCGCCTCAAGTTTGACAACTACACTCCAGAATTACACATTAATACAAGCACAGGTTTTTCCCTTCCCTTTGGGAAAGGATTTTTCTCCTGTGCATTTTGGCCTTCCACTCTGGAAGTAACCAGGCATGGATAATTGCTTGTCAGGGAGGGTGGCTCACAAGGCAGTGCAGCAGGGCCATCATGCCTTACATTGGAGAGCCACAACCATGGCTTCCCCCCTCCCCCAGTCAAGGGGAAGATTTGTGCTATGGAGGGAGTTGTTTCCAGTCACCTGCCAGCAAAATCCAGTGCGAAAAATACAAGTACCGGAATCCTCAGAGCTAATTAACTTGTCACACCTGAAACAGAAATGCAGACCCGCCTGAAAAAACAAAGAAACTCAGCCTCCCTGAAGATTGATGAAGTCATGAAAACGTGCGTTAGGAGAAGAAGCTAAAGACTGGCAACAGAGCGCCTGCCTTCACATCTTTAAACATTGTTCCAGGAGTCCTGGGCTCACAAGGCAGTGCAGCAGGGCCATCATGCCTTACATTGGAGAGCCACAACCATGGCTTTCCCCCTCCCTCAATCAAGGGGAAGATTTGTGCTATGGAGGGAGTTGTTTCCAGTCACCTGCCAGCAAAATCCAGTGCGAAAAATACAAGTACCGGAATCCTCAGAGCTAATTAACTTGTCACACCTGAAACAGAAATGCAGACCCACCTGAAAAACAATGAAACTCGGCCTCTCTGAAGATTGCTGAAGTCATGAAAACATGCGTTAGGAGGAGAAGCTAAAGACTGGTAACAGAGCGCCTGCCTTCACATCTTTAGGCATCCGGAGAGTCTTGCCCATACCTACACAACACTTGTTCAAAGCAAAAGAATCGTCAAGGATCCACTGAAAGCAAGACTCCACAGAAAAGACACAGGTGGTGAGCCTGTGCTACCTTTCCCTCGCTACTCCCGCTATCTCCCGTTTCAACTGCTACTTCCTCTGCCACTACCACTCTGCTACTCCTACTCTACTTCTTGCATTCTCCCCTCTCACATACAAAAACTCTACAAACCCCATCCTTCCAATAGCCTCTGCACTCCTTTTGCTCTCTCCCCCTCTGGTCTCTCGGATGTCCTCACCCAAATATCCCACACTCAGGCATTTGCACACCTCCTTAAGTACCCCCCACACCTTCCCAGGATTTGATACTTACCCTGACCAATAGCTTACCTGTGTCCAGGGGGTGTGGCATGGGAAGGGCTAGTAAGCACCGCCCCTTCCTACTACATTTCTAGTATGGAGCCTGCGGGGGCTTGCAGGGACATGGTGCTGTTCCAAGCCTCCTTAGAGGCTTTTATCGACAATAAGTCTCCCTGGCGGTTTAGTGGGACTGTCATCAATGAGGCCCCTGTGGGGGCTTTTATTCATGAATATGAATCCCTGGTGGACTAGTCGTGCCTCCTTGTTGCGCAGACTTCAGCTGACCACGCTGTCCTACTTCTGTGGCGACCGGTATTGTCCTGGTTGCTACACACCCCATTTTTTGTACTACTGAACCACATCCTCCTGTGGCCACTGTTGTCTTTGTGGCACCCCTTGGTGCCATGCAACCCGTTGATGTGTCCTGCAGCGCCATCCTCCTGTAACCAGGCCCTGTCACACAGGAACTACATGGAAAATGGCTAGCTTGAGCTGTTGTACGTCACCTGATGAAGCTAAAGGTGTTAAATAGCCTCATGGAATCAATGTTCACAAAATGTTTACATTGTAAACCTCGTTCTTGGAGCTTCAACCTGCTAGGTTGTGGGTAAAGGAACTCATTCTTAAATCTGTTTATATTCCTATGGACTGGAGCTGTCAATCCCAGGGTTCATTCACAGTGACTACGAAAAGAGTTTGACTTTGCTATTTTCAGAAACTCATACCACTATTGTATTAGAAGTCCTCTGCTTCTTTCAGGTCTTGTGCCCATTTTTCCTGGGTGCTATAAACATCCATTCCCCACCCCACCCCACTAAGTATCACAATGTCAAGTGCACAGCGGTATAAAGAAAAATGTTCCCGCTCTGAAACCTCCAGCAGTGTTTTGACACAGCTTTTTCTCTGGCTGGCTTCCAGAAAGTCACTCTGCATTCATCACCTACCTTTTAAGTCATATAGCCTGTATCTTCCAATTTGCACACATCACTGATTCTCCTGTCTGTATATATCTGTGTATATCTGTATACATCACTGATGTGCCTGCCTGTATATATCGTAACCTTATTGTGCCCACATGTAACCAATCGGCACCTGCACACAAATGTATTGTACATGTTGTAACCAAACTTCGAATATCCTTGTGCCTTGCGCCTGAATAGCCTCGGGTCTGGAGCGCATTACAAATAATAAACTAAACTAAACTCTCCCTGTTTAATCTTTAGGAGGTTGAAGGCCTCTTCCCCACATCCACTCTTCCCTCCTTTAAAGAAGGGGCTTATAAGGTCACGATTCAAAGAACCCTCGCCCGTATAACCAATCATGAAAGGGCAGGTCTTTCTGGCACATGGGCCTACTTGTGCCCGCACTGATGTGTTCCGTGCGTGGCTACATAAGAGCTGCAGAAACAAGTGTGCTTGCCTTACAGTGTGATCGTTACAGACACATTGCTTCAACGTGGGTGCCCGCATCTTCGTGTGCACTGCCTCCTGTCCTCCAAAGCTCCCCTTGCCGCTCTGGCATACGCAGCTTCCATCCCCTGCACTGCTTGCCTCCGCCATGGCCTAATCCTACCGGTAGCCAACTCCAACATACATGGCTGCTGTTTCCTCTTCATCCAGCCTTTGCCTGACCAACTATGACCTTCAGCTCTACTCATGTATGTGGCTGGTGTTTTTAAGGTGCGCCTGTCTTGGCCTTTACCCGCCCCTTACCAGTGGCCTCTTCTAGCATATGCAGCTGCCACGTGAAGTTGCCTGGCAATCTTTCTGACCCGTAACTATCCTTAGGGTTCCTGGTGAGCCTTGACCTACTAGGTCAATAATCGGTGAGCAATATGTGTGTGGTCGAGGCTATTTTTGTCACCCTCCTCTTTCTTTTTACCATCAATTCTTTCTCATGGGCTACAAAACAAGTGATGCCTATTTCACTTTGAAAAACATCCGTTTTTGAATTTTTATTTCCACAGGTCTTGGATAAATCTGAATTTAAAATCACATAAAACACAACTTATTTTTGGCTCTTTCAGACAGAGCCTAAGTTTTTGACGGCACTCTTTCTCTTCTTCAAGATCTGTGCGACATACACATGTTTTGTTTTCAATGCACATTTTCGAAGCCCTTGATTGCTTTGAGTGTATTGTTTTAACAAATGGCCGTATTCTGCCTTGTTACAGGTATTTTCAGCAAGTCCCAGGCGGTATTCATCTATGATAGATTTCACGTCGTTGTCATTTAGGAGCAATCTTATCCTGCTAGATTCAACAGAGACCAGGGCATCCCACACGTCTTTACGCACACTTCCAGAATTAGAGAGTGTAATTTCAACTAGATTATGGTCTCTTTCTGTTTTAGGCATGACTTGAAGATATATCACACATTGGGGCCACCTTACCAGAGACAAAAAAATGATCCAATATGGAGTTTTGAGTGTTTCTCCTCGAAGTCGGTTGAGGTGGTAGATCTCCTATTGTGTTCCCATTGAGCATGGCCATGTCTTTTATCTCCATTTCTTCACGCCAGCAGGCTCCTATATGCTGTTGGACTTTTGTCTTTTGGTTGCCCTCTCGCCTGATGCTTAGACAATTTGTGTTAAAATCACTGCACACAATTATATTTGGACATGGTTCCTCAGAGTTGGTGTCATCAATCAATTCGGACACTTGGTCTATGAATATTATCGTCCTCAGCTTTGTGTTTCCACTATAGATTAATAAGGTGAGTCCTCTGTTCTTCACTGCTATGTTGATTTATCAATCCAATCGTGGTTATTTGGATATAAGGTGAGCTATTGTTAGTGTTAAGGACTTTTTTTTATTCATGTTAAAAGACCAGCTATTGGAAGTCCTTTTAATTTTTTAATAGCAAGATTCATTTTTATTTCGAAACCTTCAACGATCGGATATTCTGCCAGCCAGGTTTCTTGCAAACAGCATTTCAAAATGGTCTATCCATGTTGTATTATTATTAAACAAATGCAGAAATCCCCGTGTGTTCTAAGTGCCGATGTGATGTAAATCCTTGCCTCCTGTTCGGTGGCATTAGCTGTAGTTACTTCCACCTAGGGCATGTGCGAGCCAATTCCAGTTATCAATCTTAGTTGTTTCAGTTGGAACATCATTTTTGATGGTATCTACTGCTCTCAATTTGTTATTACACACAACAGTAATTTTTATACGTTCTCCTGCTTGAGCTTCGCTTAAAGGATCTTCAGACTCCTTAAGAAATGCAATTAAAGGATTGGCTCTGGTCACTCGTTCCACAGATCGTTTGAATGAATTTTCCCTCTGACATTCATTCGACTTTTGCTTACTTAAACAACCTTGGTTTATTTTTGAGGTGCATTTTTCGGGAGTGTGTTCCTCTTTGCGCTCTGAATCATTTTCAAAGATGTCAAAACCAAGATGTATAAGAAATGGAACTGCACCCAGGTGTCATGATCTCTGCTTCTAAAAGGTCAGGGTTTTCCCAACTCCCTTGGAAGCAGATCCATAACCCAGGTTCCGAGTGCCAACCAGTCCCAATTGGGACCTTTTGGACCCAGTCCTGGCGCCAGTGGCACCAGGCTCATAATGCTTGGGTGGACTTACCTGCAGCAGACCATGCTGCTTACTTGCCTGCCAGTTGAGCCTCTGATCCACTTCTGTTTGCAACTACTTTTCCTGTTGGGTGGGGCTGGAGCCACTCCCTAGATTCAGAACACTGGAACTCTTCTGGAAAGCAGGAACTCTTTTCTTACCTAGGCGTGGCTGTGGAAGGAGACACCGAATCACTACAGGAGGCTATTTAAACCACACCCGGTGGATGAATCTTGCTTTGCGTTATTCTGCAACCTCTGCAGCAGAACGCTCATCGTGTCTTCTGCATCCGGTCCTGGGCCTAAGGAAAAAGGCTTACCATCCTGAATCCAGTCTTCAGCAACACCTATAAAGACAAGAAAGAACAGGTTAGCATTCCGGCATCTGAAAGGCAAAGGCTTACCATCCTGAATCCAGTCTTCAGCAACACCTATAAAGACAAGAAAGAACAGGTTAGCATTCCGGCATCTGAAAGGCAAAGGCTTACCTACTCTTTGTGCGCTCCGGAGGTCTTCACACTGCATTCCGGCATCTGAAAGACAAAAGCTTACCAACTCTTCGCACGCTCCGGAGGCCTTCAGCGCTGCATCCCGCATCTGAAAGACAAAACAAGGTGCGTTTAAAGACATTGGGGAACTTTAATACTCACGTGCCATTACTCCTTTCCACATCTAATCCAGTGGGTATTCCGGCACCCTGCAGCCGCTCCGAACTCGTACCTGCAAAATAAAAAGACAGTTAGAGCGCATCGTGAAGCAGGCAACAAGCGCTTACTTACGTGCTTCCAGGCGCTTCTATTCATCACACGGGCTCCATCTTCAACTCACTTCAGCCCGTCATCCGCCATCGTCGGAACCCTGCAAAACAAGAGACATCATTACTAAAGACTTTAAAGACATTTGAATGACTCAAAACTTACCGTTCGTGCAGTAAACGACGGACAGCAGTCCTCTGAAGTCAAGAGGCCTGCGCTACCTATCCAGTGAACAAACTGGTTACAGCACCCTGCCCCGAGGCAGATGGAGAGCTCGGCATTCACTTACCTAAGGTGAGAGCGTTAACCTTTGGGGGTCTACAGGAGAGGAGAAGAGGAAAGAGATAGGGACACCCCAATAACCCCAGTTCATTAACCCCATATTTTCTATCTGCAGACATCTTACTCTACACGTCAGGCATACAGTGCACAGAGGTCCAGCCCAAGAGCCAACCGGGTGCTACACATCACCTTTGGAGATACGGTAGTCGCCCAGTCAAGACCGGCGCCTCTGCGAGAATCAGGTGAGCGTTACAGAACGCAAAGCCTACCGCAAAACTCTCGCCCAGGCGCTATGGAAACCTCGGATACTGACCCCCTAGCCCGGTTACTTGGGGAACTAAGGGCAGAAGTGCATGCAGCTCGTCAGGAAACGAATGCTCTAAGAAGGGAACTAATTATTTCCAAGGAGAGAACAGACAATCTTGCTAGACAAGTGCTACAGTCACAAGCCGGACAGACCCCGTTACCCGCATCAGGGGCAAATCTTCCTTCAACATCCTCTATGAATCCAGTGCAGATCAACCTACCTGGGAATGTACCTCTGGCTCCGCCCGAACGATTTTCTGGTGACCCAAAGAGGTTTGCAGTATTTATCAATCAGTGCCGGTTGCACTTCTTATGCCGGCCAGCAGCCTTTCCAACTGATCAAGCAAAAGTAGCTTTTGTACTTTCGTACCTTAGTGGCAATGCGGCAGACTGGTCGATCCCTCTAGTTAATCAAGATGATCCGGTTCTCCATGATTTTCAAGCCTTTCAGCTTAGTATGGAAAAACTGTTCGCAAGACATTCACAGGGGCAGGCCTTGGACAATGAACTTCTTTCGTTGCGACAGGGTAATCAAGACCTTTTGGCTTATATTGCATCTTTCAATAGACTAATAGTGGAAACTCAATGGCCTGAGGACAAAAGGATTACGCTGTTTTATAGAGGTCTACGTGGAGAGCTCAAAGACGTTTTAGCCCAAGTAGTGAATCCCCCACAAGACTGTTCGGATTATATAGACTTGGTTGTTCAAATAGATCACAGGCTGCAGAACAGGAAGGCCGATCATTCCAAGTTTGATGCTCGAGTATTTTCCAAACCGCCAACTCCTTCCAAAGGAGTAGACTCCGGGGAACCCATGCAAATAGGGGGTCTGAAAGGTCCTCTAACACAAAGGGAGCGGGAAAGGAGGAAACAGTTGCAATTATGCCTATATTGCGGAAACTCAGGGCACTTTCTTCGAGACTGTCCGGTGAAACCTGCCAAGAAGGCAGTAGGAGCTGCAGTTACCAAAGTTACAAACTCTGAGCAGGGAAACGACCTCGCCCGACAAGAATAGAGGTCCTCTTGCCGAGCGTGAAAACCAGTTCCGTGACCTCGCATTTCGTGATACCTATGGTCCTCATTAGCCCTGATAATCCGGATCGATTACATGCAATTGAAGCTTACGTCGACAGCGGTGCCATCGGCAATTATGTGGATCATGAAATGGTTTTGAGGATGAATCTAACTCTTTGTCCCAAGGCTGTAAAGGACGTCATTACTACGGTGGATGGTACGGAGATAGCCTCCGGGCCAGTAACGCATACCACTCAAGAGGTGACGCTAGTAAGTCAAGATGGACACCATGAGAAGATCGTGTTCGATGTGATCAAGGCCCCTCAGTTTCAGATTATTCTAGGAATACCTTGGTTAGAGAAACACAATCCTCTGATCGATTGGCGAGCAAGAACGGTCCAGTTTCCAGAATGTGTCTCTACTTGTCACCCTCCACCTGGTGTTGCACTGGCCGCAATTTCTTCAGAGACTCCCCAGTTACCTCCCGAATACCTAGAATACCAAGATGTTTTCCGGAAGGATCAGGCTAACTCTCTACCTCCTCATAGGTCTTATGACTGCCAGATAGACCTGATACCTGGATCTACTCCTCCTTGTAGTAGAATTTATGCCCTCACCGAGCCTGAGAACCTTCACCTTCGACAATACCTGGATCAATACCTGGAAAATGGGTTTATTCGTCCTTCCAAGTCCCCTGCTTCTTCAGCTTTGTTCTTCGTTCCAAAAAAGGAAGGAGACCTTAGAACTTGTATCGATTATCGCTCCCTGAACCAGATCACCGTTAAGAATAGATATCCGTTACCTTTGATCCCTGAACTCCTGGACCAAGTCAGAAAAGCATGCATATATACAAAGCTGGATCTTAGAGGAGCTTACCACTTGGTACGAGTAAAAGAGGGCGATGAATGGAAGACGGCCTTCCGCACCAAGTATGGGCTATTTGAATATCAGGTCATGCCCTTCGGACTTTGCAATGCCCCGGCCGCCTTTCAATATTTTATGAACGATGTCCTCAGAGAGCTCATAGATGTATGTGTTGTTGTTTACATTGACGACATCCTCGTTTATTCTTCATCGGAATCTGAACATCGGAAACACGTGAAAATGGTCCTCGAAAGATTGCGTCAACACAAACTTTTCGCTAAGTTGGAAAAATGTGTTTTCAACGTGACTGAAGTTGAATTCTTGGGATTCATATTATCACCTGGCGGAGTGCGTATGGATTCAAAGAAGGTCGATGCAGTTCTCAAATGGCCATCACCATCCTCCGTAAAAGGTGTGCAAAGCATGTTAGGCTTCGCTAACTTTTACCGCAGGTTTATCCCCGAATTCTCTCGAATAGTCCAGCCCATCACTGCCTTGTTAAAGAAAAACAAACGTTTTGAATGGTCTACCGAGGCGGAACAAGCTTTCCAGGATTTGAAGACTAAATTTATCTCTGCACCAATCTTAAAACACCCTCGCCCCGAACTCCCCTACATCGTGGAAACTGATGCTTCAAGCCTTGCCATGGGGGCAGTTCTATCACAAAAGGACCCGGTAACCAATCAGTTGCATCCCGTGGCATTTTGGTCCCGCAAATTCTCGCCTCCTGAAATCAATTACACGATTACTGACAAGGAACTTCTGGCTATCAAGTCTGCCTTTAAGGCTTGGCGGCATTATCTGCTGGGGGCCCGACACACCGTTACTGTGATTACGGATCACCGAAACCTGCAATATTTGAAGACCGCAAAAGCCCAATCCTCTAGACAACTCCGTTGGGCATTATTCTTTGCCGAGTTTGACTTCATAATTACCTATCGACCTGGTACAAAGAACGGTAAAGCCGATGCCCTTTCTCGGATGGGAGTGGAAGAACACTTGGTCAACCCTAAACCTGTACCAATCATTCCCGATCAAAGAATTCTGGGTGTAATCGCCACAGAATCCATAGAGGAAGTTAAGGATAAAGCCAGGCAACTTGTAACTCCAGCAGACATACAGAATTGGCATCTGCAGGGAAAGGACTTTGCAGTAAAGGACAACTTATTGTATTTCCAAGATCGATTATACCTACCCAGCACAGATTTACAGAAAAAAGTAATCTTTTGTTATCACGACTCTTTAATGGAAGGTCATCCCGGTATAGCCAAGACCTCAGAAAAGATCAAGCGCTACTTCTGGTGGCCGTCTTGGAAAAAAGATATCAGAGACTTTATAATGTCCTGTGGAGTATGCGCCCAAAACAAGAGTCAAAAGGAAAGACCAGCAGGCCTCTTACGCCCTATTGACATCCCACCTCGCTCTTGGCATACGCTTTCTATGGACTTCATCACCGATCTACCTCCATGCTCCGGATACAATACGATTCTAGTAATCGTGGACTTATTCTCCAAGATGGCGCATTTCATTCCGCTCAAAGGCTTGCCAACAGCAGCAACTCTGGCCCAAGAATTTCTCGAAAACATCGTCCGACTGCACGGTTTTCCTTCGGTTCTAATTTCGGATCGAGGTAGTCATTTATTTCTCATTTTTGGCGAAGTTGCTGTCGGTTGGCTCAAATCTTTTCTGAGGTCTTGGCTATACCGGGATGACCTTCCATTAAAGAGTCGTGATAACAAGAGATTACTTTTTTCTGTAAATTTGGGCTGGGTAGGTATAATCGTTCTTGGAAATACAATAAGTTGTCCTTTACTGCAAAGTCCTTTCCCTGCAGGTGCCAATTCTGTATGTCTGCTGGAGTTACAAGTTGCCTGGCTTTATCCTTAACTTCCTCTATGGATTCTGTGGCGATTACACCCAGAATTCTTTGTTCGGGAATGATTGGTACAGGTTTAGGGTTGATCAAGTGTTCTTCCACTCCCATCCGAGAAAGGGCATCGGCTTTACCGTTCTTTGTACCAGGTCGATAGGTAATTATGAAGTCAAACTCGGCAAAGAATAATGCCCAACGGAGTTGTCTAGAGGATTGGGCTTTTGCGGTTTTCAAATATTGCAGGTTTCGGTGATCCGTAATCACAGTAACGGTGTGTCGGGCCCCCAGCAGATAATGCCGCCAAGCCTTAAAGGCAGACTTGATAGCCAGAAGTTCCTTGTCAGTAATCGTGTAATTGATTTCAGGAGGCGAGAATTTGCGGGACCAAAATGCCACGGGATGCAACTGATTGGTTACCGGGTCCTTTTGTGATAGAACTGCCCCCATGGCAAGGCTTGAAGCATCAGTTTCCACGATGTAGGGGAGTTCGGGCCGAGGGTGTTTTAAGATTGGTGCAGAGATAAATTTAGTCTTCAAATCCTGGAAAGCTTGTTCCGCCTCGGTAGACCATTCAAAACGTTTGTATTTCTTTAACAAGGCAGTGATGGGCTGGACTATTCGAGAGAATTCGGGGATAAACCTGCGGTAAAAGTTAGCGAAGCCTAACATGCTTTGCACACCTTTTACGGAGGATGGTGATGGCCATTTGAGAACTGCATCGACCTTCTTCGAATCCATACGCACTCCGCCAGGTGATAATATGAATCCCAAGAATTCAACTTCAGTCACGTTGAAAACACATTTTTCCAACTTAGCGAAAAGTTTGTGTTGACGCAATCTTTCGAGGACCATTTTCACGTGTTTCCGATGTTCAGATTCCGATGAAGAATAAACGAGGATGTCGTCAATGTAAACAACAACACATACATCTATGAGCTCTCTGAGGACATCGTTCATAAAATATTGAAAGGCGGCCGGGGCATTGCAAAGTCCGAAGGGCATGACCTGATATTCAAATAGCCCATACTTGGTGCGGAAGGCCGTCTTCCATTCATCGCCCTCTTTTACTCGTACCAAGTGGTAAGCTCCTCTAAGATCCAGCTTTGTATATATGCATGCTTTTCTGACTTGGTCCAGGAGTTCAGGGATCAAAGGTAACGGATATCTATTCTTAACGGTGATCTGGTTCAGGGAGCGATAATCGATACAAGTTCTAAGGTCTCCTTCCTTTTTTGGAACGAAGAACAAAGCTGAAGAAGCAGGGGACTTGGAAGGACGAATAAACCCATTTGCCAGGTATTGATCCAGGTATTGTCGAAGGTGAAGGTTCTCAGGCTCGGTGAGGGCATAAATTCTACTACAAGGAGGAGTAGATCCAGGTATCAGGTCTATCTGGCAGTCATAAGACCTATGAGGAGGTAGAGAGTTAGCCTGATCCTTCCGGAAAACATCTTGGTATTCTAGGTATTCGGGAGGTAACTGGGGAGTCTCTGAAGAAATTGCGGCCAGTGCAACACCAGGTGGAGAGTGACAAGTAGAGACACATTCTGGAAACTGGACCGTTCTTGCTCGCCAATCGATCAGAGGATTGTGTTTCTCTAACCAAGGTATTCCTAGAATAATCTGAAACTGAGGGGCCTTGATCACATCGAACACGATCTTCTCATGGTGTCCATCTTGACTTACTAGCGTCACCTCTTGAGTGGTATGCGTTACTGGCCCGGAGGCTATCTCCGTACCATCCACCGTAGTAATGACGTCCTTTACAGCCTTGGGACAAAGAGTTAGATTCATCCTCAAAACCATTTCATGATCCACATAATTGCCGATGGCACCGCTGTCGACGTAAGCTTCAATTGCATGTAATCGATCCGGATTATCAGGGCTAATGAGGACCATAGGTATCACGAAATGCGAGGTCACGGAACTGGTTTTCACGCTCGGCAAGAGGACCTCTATTCTTGTCGGGCGAGGTCGTTTCCCTGCTCAGAGTTTGTAACTTTGGTAACTGCAGCTCCTACTGCCTTCTTGGCAGGTTTCACCGGACAGTCTCGAAGAAAGTGCCCTGAGTTTCCGCAATATAGGCATAATTGCAACTGTTTCCTCCTTTCCCGCTCCCTTTGTGTTAGAGGACCTTTCAGACCCCCTATTTGCATGGGTTCCCCGGAGTCTACTCCTTTGGAAGGAGTTCGCGGTTTGGAAAATACTCGAGCATCAAACTTGGAACGATCGGCCTTCCTGTTCTGCAGCCTGTGATCTATTTGAACAACCAAGTCTATATAATCAGAACAGTCTTGTGGGGGATTCACTACTTGGGCTAAAACGTCTTTGAGCTCTCCACGTAGACCTCTATAAAACCTCAGGCCATTGAGTTTCCACTATTAGTCTATTGAAAGATGCAATATAAGCCAAAAGGTCTTGATTACCCTGTCGCAACGAAAGAAGCTCATTGTCCAAGGCCTGCCCCTGTGAATGTCTTGCGAACAGTTTTTCCATACTAAGCT
The DNA here is from genome assembly GCF_040938575.1 of Ambystoma mexicanum. Taxonomy (NCBI): domain Eukaryota; kingdom Metazoa; phylum Chordata; class Amphibia; order Caudata; family Ambystomatidae; genus Ambystoma; species Ambystoma mexicanum. The sequence continues at coordinate 34,033,018 of NC_090931.1, forward strand.
GAAAGGCTTGAAAATCATGGAGAACCGGATCATCTTGATTAACTAGAGGGATCGACCAGTCTGCCGCATTGCCACTAAGGTACGAAAGTACAAAAGTTACTTTTGCTTGATCAGTTGGAAAGGCTGCTGGCCGGCATTAGAAGTGCAACCGGCACTGATTGATAAATACTGCAAACCTCTTTGGGTCACCAGAAAATCGTTCGGGCGGAGCCAGAGGTACATTCCCAGGTAGGTTGATCTGCACTGGATTCATAGAGGATGTTGAAGGAAGATTTGCCCCTGATGCGGGTAGCGGGGTCTGTCCGGCTTGTGACTGTAGCACTTGTCTAGCAAGATTGTCTGTTCTCTCCTTGGAAATAATGAGTTCCCTTCTTAGAGCATTCGTTTCCTGACGTGCTGCATGCACTTCTGCCCTTAGTTCCCCAAGTAACCGGGCTAGGGGGTCAGTATCCGAGGTTTCCATAGCGCCTGGGCGAGTTTTGCGGTAGGCTTTGCGTTCTGTAACGCTCACCTGATTCTCGCAGAGGCGCCGGTCTTGACTGGGCGACTACCGTATCTTCAAAGGTGATGTGTAGCACCCGGTTGGCTCTTTGGGCTGGACCTCTGTGCACTGTATGCCTGACGTGTAGAGTAAGATGTCTTAGGTAAGTGAATGCCGAGCTCTCCATCTGCCTCGGGGCAGGGTGCTGTAACCAGTTTCTTCACTGGATAGGTAGCGCAGGCCTCTTGACTTCAGAGGACTGCTGTCCGTCGTTTACTGCACGAACGGTAAGTTTCGAGTCATTCAAATGTCTTTAAAGTCTTTAGTAATGATGTCTCTTGTTTTGCAGGGTTCCGGCGATGGCGGATGACGGGCTGAAGTGAGTTGAAGATGGAGCCCGTGTGATGAATAGAAGCGCCTGGAAGCACGTAAGTAAGCGCTTGTTGCCTGCTTCACTATGCGCTCTAACTGTCTTTTTATTTTGCAGGTACGAGTTCGGAGCGGCTGCAGGGTGCCGGAATACCCACTGGATTAGATGTGGAAAGGAGTAATGGCACGTGAGTATTAAAGTTCCCCAATGTCTTTAAACGCACCTTGTTTTGTCTTTCAGATGCGGGATGCAGCGCCGAAGGCCTCCGGAGCGTGCGAAGAGTTGGTAAACTTTTGTCTTTCAGATGCCGGAATGCTAACCTGTTCTTTCTTGTCTTTATAGGTGTTGCTGAAGACTGGATTCAGAATGGTAAGCCTTTGCCTTTCAGATGCCGGAATGCTAACCTGTTCTTTCTTGTCTTTATAGGTGTTGCTGAAGACTGGATTCAGGATGGTAAGCCTTTTTCCTTAGGCCCAGGACCGGATGCAGAAGACACGATGAGCGTTCTGCTGCAGAGGTTGCAGAATAACGCAAAGCAAGATTCATCCACCGGGTGTGGTTTAAATAGCCTCCTGTAGTGCTTAGGTGTCTCCTTCCACAGCCACGCCTAAGTAAGAAAAGAGTTCCTGGTAAGAAAAGAGTTCCTGCCTTCCAGAAGAGTTCCAGTGTTCTGAATCTAGGGAGTGGCTCCAGCCCCACCCAACAGGAAAAGTAGTTCCAAACAGAAGAGGATCAGAGGCTCAACTGGCAGGCAAGTAAGCAGCATGGTCTGCTGAAGGTAAGTCCACCCAAGCATTATGAGCCCGGCGCTTCCAGCGCTGGGACTGGGCATATTTATGAGCCTGGTGCCACTGGCGCCAGGACTGGGTCCAAAAGGTCCCAATTGGGACTGGTTGGCACTCGGAACCTGGGTTATGGATCTGCTTCCAAGGGAGTTGGGAAAACCCTGACCTTTTGGAAGCAGAGATCATGACAAAAGCTCCCTGGTAGACAGACCTTCGACAGGCTGCCGACCCGAGACAGGGACTGCTGCGGAATCCCAAGGAGAAGCGCCCGGACTGTTGTCCGCCACTGTCGACGACCGCCATCGCCGACCGGAGCCGCCGTGCTCCCGATTGCCTAAGAATTTTTGAATCCAAGGACGCTCTCGTCCGCATCGTCACTGCTGTATTCTGCTGGCGAAGGCCTGACCGTCAACGCGCCGAGGAGCATCCAACGGTCGGTTTCCCGCCACCCAAAGACCACAGAGATGCTGACGACTCGACATCCTTGCTGGTCCACAGTTCTTCAAACTCTTTGCTCCCGATTGCCTAAGAATTTTTGAATCCAAGGACGCTCTCGTCCGCATCGTCACCACTGTATTCTGCTGGCGAAGGCCTGACCGTCGACGCGCCGAGGAGCATCCAACGGTGGGTTTCCCGCCACCCAAAGACCACAGAGATGCTGACGACTCGACATCCTTGCTGGTCCACAGTTCTTCAAACTCTTTGGGGTCCAGAACTATCGACACTGAGGTGCCCCGCACGCCTCTTCCTTGCAGGATGTTTACGCTTCCCCGTAAACGAGCATCGCTAGGAACGAAGCTGCCATTTCACTGTCGTAGCTCATCCTTTTCCCTGACTCCTACCTTAAAGGGAGGGCACTCAAGAAGGGCCGTCGATTCCCCACAGAGGAACGCTACAACGCCAGGTACTTTGGGGTTGCAGAACTATTGGGAAGTCCAGTGTGAATAATATATGGATTGGGCTTGTATCTTTATTCTACAGGTTGCCCAGGTGGGGGGATCTCCACACAGAGCGGTGTTTTAACGGTAGTGACCAGTATTCTGCCAATTGTTCAAGCATCTTGCTTTCCTTCCTCTCTCTACTGCTGGTTCCCTCTTTATTGATCTGTGTGACATTTTGACGATATAGTTGATGCACTTTAATGAAATCTAATAATCGTTGTGGTACCACTTTAGAACGGTATATATTTACCATTGTTGATTTTCTGAGCACAAACTGAGTTATCGTGATATTGTATATACCTTTGAATATTAATTATATAAAGACTCTGTTTTAACCGATACAGTGTGTGGACATTCCTTTGTGGGTGCTTGGGGACTACACTGTACTTAAGAATCAGCCCGCATCACCTTCCTGAGATTGCTCGACTATGTTACCAATGATAGAGAATCTTGGCTGGGGTCCTCTGTGCCTCTCCTCTACCATATAGAGAGCAGAAGAACAGATAACCACCCCCAACCCCCTCTGGTCCTTTACACCCTGCACCTGGGGACTGTTTTCTGTATCCCTACAGTCCCCTACCAGCACCTATGTCTGCACTTAACTTGCACTTTCCACCAGCTGGTTGCTTTTTCTTCATCTTATTTATTCTAATATCCCATGTACTGCACTTCCCCACTCCCTTCCCCCACATACTTTTCCCTTTCCCCTTCTCTTGCACTTGCGCAATCTGAATGACACCTGGCCTAGTAAGATCGTTGTCTGTCTTCCCTTTGTTCGCCCTCCCTTGCCTCGTCGCGCCTTGAAACACTTGTTTATAGGCGCGTTATAAATGCCATATCATATCATATCAATGTCCGAGCGTACTAAATTCTGTAAGCCACTCACCGGGTCGGCAAAGACCTCGTTCGGAGCTTCGCCGTTATAACAGTCGGACTGTGAAGTAGCTTTCATTGAAACTGGGACAAGGGACTCTGGGCCAGCAGTATTAGGGAAAGCGAAAGCAGATCGATTTGCAAGCACATCCACCTCAGCAGTGGATTCATACAACGGCCCAGCGTCATATGCAATCTTCAACCCATGAGGTTTGCTTACCTCTTTGCAAGGCAACAATGCAGGAGATTCCAGTGAATGCAGCTGGCCCGCAGCGCTGCCCGGTCCTACCAGCTCGTGACAGTCGGGATATTGGGAGTCTTACTTGCAGATCCTCCGCCCGGCTAATCTATGCAGAGGCGGCACCACACCCTCCTGCTGCAAAAGCGTGGATGAGTTACTACCACCCTCACAGTCAAAGTTCCAAACGCCCTGAACTGCACGAGGCACAGCACATGCAAATGGGTCCAACTCCATACAAGCACCTCCATCCATACACAGTTCAGAGTCCGCCAACATGCCCCTTACTTCAGGCACACTATTTCCCAAAGTTTTGCATTGAGTTTTGGGGGCAGACTCAGAAATGCACGAGACATTAGTCAGAGGCGCAGCTCCATGCACCCAGTTGCTTTCAAAATGGGGAGGAAGAAAACGAGGCGAATGCTCACATTTGTTTATTTGGCTTGAGTGACTGTCGGCACTTCTGCTTTGCAGCTCTTTCGGAGATACTCGCTAACGTCAAGGCGCCTTTCCGTGATGGCTGTCTTGTTAGCGGCTGTTGCGGCTGTTAGGGAGAATTCTCTGTTTAGGCTGAATTTCCTAACCTAGTGAGTCCCCCAGCAGCTTTGCTGGATTTTTGGGGTTTATTTTTTTCTCCTGCCAAGAGTGAGACTCTTTCACCCTCACTCTTGGGCATGATTTGAGTGTGTTCCTTTGACTCTAGATGTGTTTAATGGGCCATGGGGTCTTTTACTCCATAGAGCTTCATGTGTTTTTGTGATGTGTGTTAGACAGCACCCTCAGTGTCATAGTGACTCCCCAGTATAGACTCCATACCCTGGGACTGACTACTGTCTCCCAGGGTCTGTAAAGTCACCATTGACTTTACTAGTCTTAAATTCTGAACAGAACCAGTACAAACCATCATATTGTGGACGTACTGGCTGGGGCAATTCGATTGCCCTGGGGTCTGTTAGTCGAGGGGGCACGTCTCCGTCCCCCCTGATCGAGTTTTGGCTGGTGGCAGTGGATACTACTTTTTATATTCAACCGCAAATATTTCTCTATGGGATTTTCCCATTGTTCGAGGCTACCATCTTTATTTATTTAATTACGATAGCCTCGAACATACCGCCGGTTTATTTAATTAATATTAATTCTCCGGTTGGTGCTTTTTGCCAAAACCCGGTTCTAAAATGGCATTTGTGTTCTCTTCTGTGACTCCAACCCAAGTCGAGCCCTTTGTTCCACTTTTTGGCGGGCTTCTCCACAGTAGCCCTCCAAAGTGGTGACACTCTGTCTGGGGTACTTAGGAGGGGGTGGAGGGGGATTTAGGCACCCTGGACTGAGTTGCCTAGGCAACTCAAGTCGCACTCCGTCCTGATTGGCCCAAGTGGTGAGCCGGCCGGCTCACCACTTAGCATGTTTGAGTGACAGCTAGGCTGAGTGAATGGGGGTTTTCTGCATAAAAGCAGGGTTTTGGGGACTGGAAGTTCAGAAGTCGCCACAGGACCTAAGAATCCGACGAGGGAGAAGCTGAGCCGACCTGCCACGACGACACCACCGGTGGAGCCCTGCTGGACCGTCTCACCACTTTTCCCAACGACAGAGGAGATCTCCCGCCGGAGAGTCTTCTTCCTTTGACTGGTGGGGATAACCAGTTTCAACGTCTTTTCGCCTTCCCGACGTATCTCGTGGCCGCCTTGCCTGTGCCAAGCACCCCGGCAACCGGGATACCACGTTTTACCACGACCGTGAATTAAAGGGTAATACCTTTAACCGGAAAACTCCGTGGCTGGTTTCTTCCCTGGCAGTGCAACGACCTTCATCTTTCCTCCAAGTCGAGATCTTCTCTTCCCCTGGACGACGACGAGACTTGCACCCACTGCCAGGAACAACTGCCACCGCTGGAGGATCCTTCCCACTTAAGGTACCGTGTCCCGCCCAGCTTCCCTTGCCACCGACTGTACGGGGTAGATTTAGCCCCCGGCTTTCGAACCTGGGTTAGCCTGGGACACCCTGGCTATACTTTTCTGAGCCTCTCTAAACTCTTTTCGAACTCTCTGCAAGACTTTCTAAGTCTAGGGTACCTGTGTGATCTTGGGCGCATTTGTGCTCTGCTCTCTCTGAGAGTGGGCCCAGCCTATGGACTTTGGCTCACAAGTGACTTTTGCTCTTCTGCTAATTGTGTTCCTAAAGCTTAGAGTGGTGTACCTTCCCATATTCTGTCTTTTTCCCTCCCTTCTTCATGAACTTGTTGGAGTGCAATCTATAGTTAAGCACTCACCTCTGTATGAAAATAAGTGGTGTTGACAAAGACTTATCTGATAAGGAACAAGGGTTGTATATATTATAATAGTAACTGTGTTTAGAGTATTTTACGATAAGAGTGCTGGGGTGTTTCAAACAGTGTGTTTTTAAATAAATAATTATATACTTTGATACCAAAGCTCTGGTCAGTGTTTGCGTGTATTGTTGTATCTGAGTGCCTATTGTGTATACTTTGCATACTGCCTAACTCTTCTTGAGGGAAGTCTGACTGCTCAACCACAGCTACCAGGTAAATCTGGGTGGTGCAGACTGCTACCAAGTGGGTTTACTGCTAACACCTGTAGTCCTAAATCTTTTGCAGTGTTCCCAAAGGGAGCTGCACAGGTTTCTGCCTAACAGCGGCAGCGAGGCCAACATTAGGTGGAAGTCAGGATTCATGGTTGCAGAAATTACAATAGGGGTGCCCGGTGTCTCCAGCACACCAAGGCACCCCAAGCAACACAAGTAACACCCCCCACACTCCGCGATGCTCCACGTAGTGGAGGGGGTTTAGAAATCTTTAGCTCCTGCTCCACAGCAGCAAACCGCAAAATAACACTCGCCAAGAGTAACGCTGTCTCGTTCAGCAGGAAACAAATCCAATAGTCGGGCAACACAAGTAACACTCCCCGCACTCCACGATGCTCCGCGTAGGGGGGGGGGTTTAGAAGTCTTTGGCTCCACCTCCACAGCAGCAAACTGCGAAAAAACCCTTGCCAAGAGTAATGCTGTCTTGTTCAGCAGGAAACAAATCCAATAGTCGAGCAACACAACACAAGTAACACTTTCATTGTCTGTATCATCTCTCTTGATACCATGACTGTCTCACAGGGGTCAGACATGGGAAGCGAACACATAGTTTTCTCACAATTCGCCATTTATTTAAATAATAAAGGGTGAGACAAACGCCATCTTTCCCTAACCTAACAAAACCAAGACTAAAGGAAAATGACCTAGTGTTTGAAAAATGATGTCTGTCCCTCACACTTTTGTATACAACAAAATCATGCAGGAACCATTTGGCAATTTCAACTCTGTAAATCAACATATATTCAAATATAAATCAAACAGCAATTCTTTGATCAGGGTTGGATCCCCTTCCCCTGGATCAATTCTGAATAAGTTAAACCCAAGTTCAGTTTCAGAAAAATATATTTTTCCTCTCGCCAAGTTCTATTCCAGGTGGAATACACAGTTCTTTGCATCCAATATGTCCTTCCCTTGGCAAGGTGATTTCCTTATATACACAAGGTTTCTCAATTGTATGACACTTAAGGATCCCATTTGGCGAATCAAAAAGTCTCTTTCTCCATATATCAAATTGAAAGGTCACTGACAAAAAGATTCCTTTCTCAGGCAGCCAGTTAGCTTTCACCGCTTTACATTTCTTCTTCATACATAACACCTTGATCAGCATAGATTATTCAAAGGTTTTACTTTCTTCAGGAGGGTTAAACAATAGTTCTTCAAAACACAGTGAAGGAATGGCAATTATTTTCCATCGTCTACTTCAACCACAACCTTCTACCACCTTTACAGTACTTCAACTTCACTTCTTCCTTGTTCACTCACCTGCCAGGACTAACCACTATTTGTCCCTTTCCTGGTATACTCGCCTGCCAGGATAAAGCTCCTGCTACTACTCCTCGTACTTTGTGGTATGGCGTGTTGATAACTTTCCACAGTTAACTCGGGGGGCGTGGCTTGGAAGCCATGTGAAAAGACGTGCCTGTACGGGGGCTCCCGCTGATCCGTACATTATCCGACTGATATCGCGCAAGGACCGCTGCGATTTGGCGAAGATTGGGATGACTGTGTACATGAAGTTCGGCTGCACGCGAGGATACATTTTTACACGGGCTCACATTGCGTACGTGTACTTAGGAGCCGAGTGAAGCGCTGGTGGCGAGACCTCGACGGACGACAAAATGGCCGCCGCCGCTTGACGAGGGGACAAAGGAGCGGTGGACCGGGACCACAGCATACGTGCGCCCTCTCGGCGTTACGAAGGGGGCAGCGCGACCCGGCCCATCTGGGGGGAGCGCCGGACAACAGCGGTGCCTGAGATTGTTGGGCGAGCTGTGACTTTCAAACTGAGTTGTGGTGTATGGGCATAGTGCCTCCCTGCCTTGGACCTGAGCGCGGCCAGAAGGACGCTCCTGACTGGAGATATGTCGAACAAGCCTTTGAGAGCGAAGAATAAACAGCCCACGCTCGACGAATACGCCAAGACACCGCCCGGCCCGGAAGGAGCCAAGAGCAAGGATAAGGCTCAGACCAAGGAGATGGCCGCTGGTGGTGCGAACCAGGAGGTCCTCGCGGCGATCGCGGACCTGAAGGCGACGTGGGAGACCAAGCTCCAACTTGCTGTGGCCGAATTGAAAACTGCGATGGAACTACAGGTTGGGGCGGTGCAGGAGGACGTGAACCTCCTGAGGCAGGATGTGCGAGCCCTGGCTGAACGCACGGAATCTCTGGAAAAGGAGATGGGCCCTACTGTGGCGGACTGCACTGCACATAAGCGCGATATCCATGCCCTGGTGCAGCGGGTGGGCAACTTGGAAAGTAGGGCTGAAGAGGCGGAAGGACGTGCCCGGAGAAACAACGTTCGCATCGTGGGCCTGCCGGAGGGGGCTGAAGGCCAGAATCCCACGGAGTTTATTGAGAACTTGCTGCTGCAGGAGATCACTGGGGGAGCCCTGTCGCAGGGGTTTGCGGTGGAGAGGGCGCACAGGGCCTTGATCAGGAGACCACCGCCGGGGAACCCGCCTAGGCCTGTGATTGCCAAGATCCTCAATTATCGGGATCGGGAAAGGATCCTTGAACACTTTCGTAAGGGGGGCACCATACGGCGAGGAGAGGCGACCATTACTGCTTACCCCGATTACACCTTGCAAGTGCAGCGCAGTCGCATGAACTTTGGGGCGGTTAAGAGGCGATTGCGGGCAGCTGGGTACAAGTATATGTTGCTCTACCCGGCCAGACTGAAGGTTTTCTTCAAGACTAAAATGCTGTTCTTTGACACTCCGGAGGAGGCCATGGAGTGGCTCGATGCACAAAACTGTCCTCAGGAGCCAGATGAGCGGACGGCGGACGGAACGGGAAGAGATAAGTGACGCTGCGGGCCCGGTTGGGCTATGAACATTGGGACTGGAATATAGTCTTTGTGACTTTGTTGTGGAAGTGTATGCGTTGGGAGTTTGGAACACGGTCCGTGTCGCGGATACGGATACGAGGGAGAGGAGCCTCCAGGGGCTGTTCTTTGTACCCCAGTTTGAATTAAGGTTAGTCACTGTGTGTGGGGTGACACCCTGTCGGGTTCTCTACTTGGGCTCCAGAGAGAACCGAACACGGGGATGCCTGAGATCCAGGGATGGAGCTGGGCAGTTGGTTGGGTTAGGGGGGTGGGGTGTGTTAGTTTTTGTATGAGCCTGGGAGAGAAACTGGAAATAGGGGTCTTTGAGGTGGGGGGGAGGCGAGCAGACCTGGGAGGGAGGAGGGAGCTACTGATACATCATGGGGGACCTTAGGATACTAACGTGGAACGTTAGAGGGCTTAACAGCTACCTTAAGCGTAACAAGGTCATGTTGTACCTAAAAAGGCAAAAGATAGATGTCGCCTTGTTACAGGAGACGCATCTGACAAGGGATAAACTGGAACTGGTGGGGAGGAAGTGGAGAGGGACAGTAGTGGGATCTACATTTTCGGCCTATGCTAGAGGTGTGCTGGTTTGGATTGCACCACATGTCCCGTTTAAGCTACTTGGGGAGGTTGTGGAGTCTGATGGGAGGCTGGTCATGGTAAGGGGGCTTGTGGAAAATAAAGTAGTGTGTATTATAAATACTTATGCTCCCAACCAGGACACGGCGACGTACTTTAGGACGCTGATCACTAGACTTGGTGAAGGGATGGGGGGTCCGGTGATTTGGGGTGGGGACTTTAATTGTGTACTAAACCCCAGGGAGGACAGGTCGGATGACAGGGTGGTCAGGCCCAGCCCGGCGGCTAGGGTACTGCAGACGCTGCTGGTAGACCTTGGCCTGGCAGACGTGTGGAGGACGAGACACCCTGGCGTGAGGCAATATTCGCACTATTCGGCCCCTCACCAGCTACACACAAGGCTGGATTACTTTTTCGCCACTCCGGACGTTGTCGCGGAGTGCGACCAGATAGACTACAGGGCGAGAGTCCTTTCGGACCACTCGCCCCTGGTCATGCGATGGCAGCTTTGTCCCCCATGTGCGCGAATTCCAACATGGCGCCTTAGGGCGGAAGCGCTCAAGGATCCAGTCTTCAGGGAGGACATGAGGGAGGAGATAGTTGCTTACTTTGAGGCGAATACAGGTAGTGTCAAGTCGGCTGGTACTTTGTGGGAGGCCTTTAAGGTTGTAATGAGGGGGGTTGCCATTGCGAAGTTCAAGGGATTAATGGGTGGAGTCCTGGCTGATCTGCGTAAGGCCGAGATTGAGTTGGAGAAAGAGCTGGGGGAGGGTGGGATTGATACGGAGGCGGTCACTAATCTGCAGCAGAGGTGCGCAGAACACTGGGACAGGCTCTGTAACCTGAATTACAGGAAGTACATTGAGAGGTTGCATGCGGGTGGGGACAAGACGGGCAGGCTTCTTGCTTGGCTGTATAAGAGCGAGACCCCGAGATCCCCGATCCGATCAGTTATCACTGAAAAGGGCGTGGAGGAGGACACCCAGGAAGGGGTGAACGGGGCAGTCGCGGATTATTATCAAGCATTATATGAGGATCGAGAAGGGGGAAGCCGGGAGGAGATAGAGGTAGTACTTGAAGACATAGGCCTGCCCAGGATAAGTGACGAAGAGCGAGAGGAGATGGATGCTCCGATCACTCTGGAGGAGCTGCAGGAGATTGTGCGGCAGCTGCCCACTTGCAAGGCCCCAGGAGCGGATGGGTTCCCCAGTGAATTTTATAAAGCGTATGGAGAGGAGGTGCTCCCGCCCATGCTGGAGATGCTTAATGAAGCGTTCGAGGTGGGGCGGCTGCCGGAATCGCTCAGGGAGGCGATTATAGTACCGCTCCCCAAACCCAATAAACCGGGACATGATTGTGGCTCCTACCGGCCCCTATCGATGCTGAACCAGGATAGCAAGATCCTAACAGCTGTCCTGGCGGCCAGAATGCGGAGGGTGATAGGCAAACTGATCCATCCTGACCAGACGGGCTATGTCCCGAATCGGAATATTACTCAGAATCATAGACGCCTTCACAGGGTGGTTGAATGGGGGTGCAATGAGGACAGCGAAATGGCGATAGTGGCGTTGGACGCGGTTAAAGCGTTCGACTCTGTTCGATGGCCGTGGCTGCTGGCGGCTTTGGGGCGGTTTGGACTGGGACCAGGCTACATGAGGTGGGCCGAGCTATTATATAGTGCGCCCCTGGCTAGGGTCCGTACGGGCGCAGTGGTGTCAGACAGATGGCAGTTAGGCAGAGGCACTAGGCAGGGGTGTCCTTGGTCCCCAATGTTGTACATACTGGCCCTCGAACCCTTGGCAATTTACCTCCGGCAGCAGTATGATCCGGTGGGCATAGAGGTGGGAGGGGAGTGCCATCTTATATCCCTGTATGCAGACGACATGCTGTTATACCTGAAACATCCGGAAGAGAATTTGCAGTATATCTTGGAGATATTGGAGAGGTACGCCTGGCTGTCCGGCATAGCGGTCAACCCTCAGAAATCCGCACTATTCCCGCTAGGCAGTTATGTGGGGATACCGGTGGAGAGGCTGCCAGTGCTGCGGATCCCGTGGGCGACAAGCTCCTTCCGGTACCTGGGCATTGACGTGTATCACACTACCGAGGAAGAACACAGGCATAATACCGAACTAGCTGTGGGAAAGATTGAGAAGTGTATGAGGTTCTGGGAAAGATTGCCTTTAGCGATGATGGGTCGGGGAGCTATGCTTAAAATGGTGGTGCTGCCCAGGCTCCTGCATTACTTTAATAACATCCCGTATATGATACCTAGGAAGTTTTTTGCTAGGTTACATAGTGTATGTAGGAATTTCCTATGGCACGGCACGCGCAACAGGGTCGCATTGTGGAAATTGCAGAACTCTTATGAGAAAGGTGGCGTGAAGCTGCCAAACTTTGAGGCCTATTATATGGCGGCGCAACTACAATATGTGGCCAGGTGGCTCTCGGATGAAGAGACCTCCGAACACAGGCTGCTAGGGAAAGACTGTTCCCCCTTCTATCTGCGGGAGGTGATCTGGGTGACCGGTTCATGGATGAGGGAGCGTCCTGAGATGCTAGCCCTTGGCAGGAACATATGGAGGCGTGCCTGTCGGATGATGGGTGACCCCTTGCCGTGTATGCCGCAGTTACCTCTGGTTGCCCTAGCGAAAGAAGACGGGCAGCTGAGAGCTATTCTCCGGACATACTGGGAGTCAGTGGGGTTGATCACTATGGGCGACATCTGGCAGGATGGGACCCTGATGGAGTTCGATGAACTGGAGGCAGGGTCGGGGCTACACAGGGGTCAATATGTGACATATCATAGGATGGTCCGGGAGGTCCGGAGCACGTGGCCCGAAACTACCTTGGCCGGTGAACCGGATGCCACGCTGGAAATAATGTATGACGCATCAGAGGGTGAGCACGAGGTCTCTAGGTTGTACGAGATGTTGATGACAAAGGTTGGGAAGGATTTTGGGCACCTGAGACTGGCATGGGAAGCGGAGATGGGGGCCCCGATGGCGGATGGGATGTGGGAGCGCGCCCTGGGGTACCACAAAAAGGTATCGAGGAACGCCAGGTTTAAGCAGATACAGCTCTATATTACGCACAGGGCATATATGACCCCCCTCAGAATTTCCAAATTTCTGGATAATGGGCGCCAGGCGTGCCCCAAGTGTAACGAAGAGAATGCGGACATGATACACATGTTCTGTGCGTGCCCAGTGATTGCAACCTACTGGGGTGAAGTGGCGCGGAGGCTGGCAGGGAGGGGTGTCACACTTGAGGTGGATTCGGCTTGGGCCTGTCTGCTGGGAGGGTATCCCAGGGCGCGTAAGCTTCGACATGTTGAGAAACTTAAAGATCTGGCCTATGTGCTTGCCAAACGTAGGATAGCCATGGGGTGGAAAAAATGTCATAAGCCGCGAGTGGAGGTCTGGTGGCGAGATCTCCAGAAATGGGCTGATGCCGAAACGGCAGCGTGGCAGGATGGCAGTATGACAGGGGAGGAGGAAGAAGAAACAGGCTCTCTCACGGCATGGAAGTTATTGTTAGCTGAGCTGTTTGGTATGGGGTCGGCCTCGGCTGGACTTGAGAGCGATGAGGCCCCACCGCATGGAACGGACACTGATGGCGGACACTCTACAGGCTCATAGGGGGGAGGGATGGGGATTGCAGTGCCTTATTTTTTGTTTGTTTGGTTTTATTTGTTTGAGGTGTTTTATTTATGTTTCGTTGTAATGTTGTTTGGTTGAGATAAAATAAAAATATATTTAAAAAAAAAAAAAAAACTTTCCACAGTTAACTCTTTAATGGGCAAAGTTAAACCAGCATCATCTTCTGGAATAAGTCTCATGACTTGTAACACAATTGGCTTTTTCCTTCTTTCATACACATAGTCAGAAGAGTTACTTTGATTAATTTGCCATTGACAATGCAGATTACAATTCTCTCCCACGTGATCCTTTCTACAAGGAGGGCTTTCCTCCTGCTGTCTCCAACTTCATGCCACACTACCTGTTGGCGATGACAATGTGGATTACAACTTCTAGGATTGCTATATCCAGTCTGCACTGATGTCGCTTGGCTTTGGCAATGTAGGAAACGTGGCCCCTTATTTGAATATCCCTCCTCGGGGAAATTGTATCCCTTTTTGTTTTATATTTGCCCTCTTTTGGTTTGGACAATGCAAGTTACGCTCTGCTTCTATATGCACTCTCTCTTTCAAAGAGTTACATTTCTTTTGTTAAATTTAAATGTTTGGCATTCAAAATGGGTTTTCTCACCCAGCGATCGGTTTTGGAGCGCCCCGGGGTTACCTCGATTAGGCCAACTCACTGGTTGCTGCTGGTGTCTCCTCCGGACTTCCTTTCTCTGCTTCACTGCTCGTTGGGTCTTCACTCGCGAGGGGACAGCTACGTCAGCCTCTTGCTACACGAGCTGTCTCTCGCTGGAGTTCGCACGGCTCCACAAGCTCTCTGGTGAAGTCCTCACACCGTAGTGCATAGTTGGACATGGAGAGAGAGTCTCTCGCACAGCACAGCCGGTCTCAGTACCGCTTCCCACTGCGTGTCCTCTGCATCTCCAGGGCACTACGACCTCCGTCAAACTCTCTGTATGGCGGGCCGCTATCGGCAAAGCGGCAGCATCGACATCTACTTTCTCCTGCTGTTTCGAGGACTCCTGCTGCTCCTGCTACCATGGCTTTCTACTGACCTGCACCTGACAGGACTTTAGAAATGTTATGATACCGCTCAGGTGTGGGTCACTAGAACAACTAGACTGCTCACTATGGTCTTATAACTCTGTGTCCCTCTTTCTCGTCTCAGTACTAAAAGCATTGTGAGACTTGAAGTCCATAATATTTCTAGTTCCTTTAATTTGTTTTTTTAATCCACTTTGTTTAGGGTTTATAGTGACATATATTTAAAGGAAGATTTTAATGGAATTACAGATTCTCTTTTAGGTTTATTACTTGAACATTCGAGAAGATCAGTACCATTAAAGCTAGTAACATTAAATCATTACCTCTGACATATATCAACTTCATGTTTACAAAGGATGCTTTTACACTTGATACCTTTGGTAAGTCTGGGAGGGGAGGTTTTACGGTGACAATATGCCGTTAAATATTCATGCATTAATACATCTCAGAAGAGGATGAATACTGCGTTTCTCCCGGCAGTCTTCTCCTCCCATGTGATCCTCCCACCTGATACCACCCCCAGGGTTAGGATCAGGAATCGTCTTCCATCCCCGGGCCACATGGGAGGAGGCTTAGGCTGGGATTCTGTGATGACTCCAAAGGAGTCATCACAGCAGGTACCCGAGACACATTATTTAAGAGGCCTTCAATGTCATGGTGCACTGAAAATCCATTGGCTGGTGTATGTGAGGAATCAATGTATCCGTTAATCCCCTAATTGGTAAGATAATCCTGAAACCATAGATACAAATAATTGCCCTTAAGTGAAAGAATTAATGGCAAAAAAATTAAACGAAGCAAAGATGTCTGCGCACATGTTAAAGGGAGTTAGCTACAGCTGCTAACCTGGCACTCTGGTAAATCAGAAGGAGGAGGGAGACCAATTTTTGTGATTTTACCCTTCTTCAAATAATAAGAAAAAATGGTCTGCAAAAACAGAAAGCCAGGAGAATGACTCCCTTCTCCTGGAAAGGCTTGTTCAGTTTCTGGACAACAAAAGTCTAGGGGAATGACGTCCTTCTCCTAGATGTCCTCCTTGGGTGTGATATGTAAGTCTCAGATATTGTTGAACAATATCTTTAATTAACTGATATAGTTCCTGTATGGACGCTTTCCCAATCTTTCTTTCCCCTACTTGCTTTCTGGTTAGGTCTCTCCTCTTTAGCCTGGTGAACATTAGGAATCTTGGGCAAAAGTCTCTCTGGAAATCCTTCTCTTCCTTGTTCCACTAGGGAGAATGACTCTCTCTTCGTATCCTTCTTATTATTAATGTTATTCTGTTTCTTCACTTATTGGTGTATTAGACAATGGGCCTCATTACAAGTTTCGCGGTAATGGAAAAACGGTGCCGGTAAGGGAATACCGGCACCGCATACCGCTCCGGCCCATTACGAGTAGACATGTCGGTATCAGCGCCGCCGCTGAGACCGCGCTCCTCCGTACCGACATGCGCACGGGCACGCGGCCCTTCGGGCCGGCAATGCCAGGATGCCGCTAACAGGAGGACATCACAAGTCATGCGGACATGCACCTACCAGCATCTCGAAGGCAGTAATTAGGGATACTGCGATGCCAGCACCACCGGCATTGCGGATCACCCGCTAATAGCAATGTGCTGTGTTTCCAACTGCCACATGTGCACACAATCAGCACAGGTGGAGGCAATGGAGTCTGGCCCAGCACAAAAGGAGCACACACCACACCCCTTCCCACACGAAAATGATCCCGCTTGCAGTCGCAATATTGGGGCTGGAGAACATGCTTGCGTTGCTAATCCATGTGCAACAACTACAACAGGCACTACAGAGGAGACGCAGGAGGAGAAGGAGGCTGAGACAGGCCCAGCATCTCCCACCAGTGCAGCCAGTGGTACCACTCAGACAGCCACCAATCCCTCGCATGAGAGCCAGTCCATTCAACCTAACTCCTGAGCAGATCCACACCTTGTACCGCCTGGACCGGGACACCATCACCACCATTGTGGACATGATACACAACGACATTTTCAGCCTGATTGAAATCCGCACTGCTACCCCCCTCCACTGAAGGTATTGTCTGTGCTCCACTTCCTGGCCACAGGCACCTACCAGCACACAGTGGGGCAGATGCATGGCATATCGCAACCTTTTTTTTCATGCATGCTGAACCAAGAGCTGGATGCCCTCCTGAAGCACCCTAGTGACTACATATCCCTACCACGGACTGCCCAGGTGATCTTTGACACTAAAATTGGCTTCCATGCACTGGCAGGCATGCCAAATTGTATCGGTGCCCTCGACTGCACCCATGTGGAATTGGTGGTCCCACATGCCATGGAGGTGGCGTACCGCATTCGTAAGCTACACCACTCCATCAATGTGCAGATGGTATGTGACTCCAGCAAGTTCATCACACATTGTTGTGCCCGATATCCCGGATCAACTCATGATTTTTTTTTTTTTTGCACTGTATTTTTATTTTATTTTTTAAGGTCAAACAAACACACTACAACTGTTTCAAAACATAGAAAGCATCATATTCCAACACATTTTCAAACTCCCCAACTCCCCCACCCCCTTTAAACTAGAGCCAGTTCTCACATATCGTTTACGGGAACATCACTGGGTGGCACACTACCTAGACAGCCATCAACCGGGTCCTCTGTTTCGTTGTCACCCTGGTGAGGGTTTCCCAACGAGGCCACCAATTGCCGCCAGGCCAGCAAGGGCCCTACTTCTTCTTCGCCCCCCCTGGTGACCGCTTCAAACCAGACTACGGATTCAGCTTCCGCCCACCTCAAGAGGTCTGTCCACCATAACTCCACCCTAGGTCTGTGGGCCGCCTTCCGGCCCATGGCGATCCTACGTTTGGCCAAGACATAGGCCAGGTCCTTCATCTTGCTTATGTGTTTCAAATGCCGGGGTCTAGGGAATAGTCCAAGCAAGCATGACCAGGCCGATTCCACATCCAGCACCACCCCCCCGCCAGCCAGTTTCGTCTTGACCTCGTTCCAAAATCTATGCACCTCCGGGCAAGCCCAAAACATGTGTAGCAGTCCCGCGTTCACCTCCCCACACCTGGGGCATTGCTGTATAGCTGATCCCCCAAACTTTGCAATCTTCCCGGGGGTTAAATAAGCCCTGTGGGTAACATACAATTGAAGCTGTTGGAATCTCGCGTTACGGGACACCTTTTTATGGTACCTCTGGGCCCGTTCCCACTGCCCATCCGTCATGGGTCCTCCCACCTCCTCCTCCCAATCTTGTCTCAATTGGAGCAACTCCTTCCCTGCCCTTGCTCGCAGGAGCTCATATATCCTCGATATTTCGTGCCCGCCCTCCGATACATCATACATGGTTTCCAGGTAGGCATCTGGATCCTCCGCGAGCACTGTCTCAGGCCATCTTTCTCTAGTCTTTTTCACCAGCCTAGTATAGGTTATATATTGGCCACCATGTACTCCCGTCTCTTCCTGCAGCCGCTGAAAGTCCACCGCCTCCCCTTCCTGCCATATGTCCCCGAGGGTGGCTAGGCCTACCTGTTCCCAGTATCTGCGGACCGATTCAAGTAGTTGAGAGTCGCTCCCACACAGAGCCGCCAAAGGGGCCTGCTGGGAGTATGGTTCCGAGTCCCCCCCAGTCTTCCATGTCCTATGCCAGATCTCCCAGCCCAACCTCAGTAACCGCCCCTTGCCCACCAGTTTATCTCTGCCCAACCACACCACTTCCATCAGAAAGTATGGGGCTGTATCTTCGCGCAGGAGCCTGGCTTCCGCCGAATCTTCAGTCGAGAGCCACCTGGCCACGTACTGCAGCTGCCCCGCCAGGTAATAGAGTTCGAAGTTGGGCAGGCCTATCCCCCCCTGTCGCACGGGTTCTGGAGATTCCACAGAGCCACCCTGTTCCTAGAGCTGCCCCACACAAAACCCCTACACACGCTGTGAAGTTTCGCGAATAGGCTCCTGGGTATCAGAAACGGGACGTTTATAAAAAAGTGCAAGAGTCTAGGTAGGACCACCATCTTGAGCAAGGCCGCCCTCCCCATCATGGTCAGGGGCAGTCTGGACCAAAATACCATACTGTTCTTAATCCCCTCTATCGCCTTTTCCGTGTTGTGCTTGTGTTCTGTCTCGATCTTGTGGTAAATGTTTATTCCCAAATACCCAAATGTTACGGGCTGCCATGGTATTGGCAAAACAGGCAGCCTCTTCACCGGGACATTCCTATATCTACCCAAAGAGAACAGGCTGGACTTTCCAGGGTTCACCGATATACCGGAGAGGATGGCGTACCGTTCTATCACCTCTAGGACGTACTGTAGGTTTTCTTCTGGGTAGCGTAAATAAAGGAGCATATCATCCGCATATAATGATATCGGATGCTCTCCACTGGCCGTGTTTATGCCCACCTCTCCATATTGTTGACGCAGGCATATTGCCAGCGGCTCCAATGCCAGTATATATAGCATAGGTGACCAGGGACATCCCTGTCTGGTCCCCCTGCCCAGTTGTCAAGAATCTGAGACCGTGGACCCTGTCTTGACCCTCGCCATCGGGGTGCTGTAAAATAACTGTACCCATCTGAGGTATCCGGGTCCCACTCCATACCCCTTCAGGACCGCTTTCAGCCAGGGCCATCGTACCGAGTCGAAGGCCTTGACCGCGTCTAACAACACTATAGCCAGCTCGCCCGTGTCCTCCTCAGTTTGGTCTATGACATGGTGTAGCCTTCGGTGGTTATCGGTGATGTTCCTGCCCGGAACATATCCCGTCTGATCTGGGTGTATCAGTTTCTTAATCACCCTCTTCAGTCTATTAGCCAGCACCGCTGTGAGTATTTTGCTGTCCTGGTTGAGCATGGACAACGGTCTGTAAGACCCGCGCTCCACGGCCGGCTTGCCTGGTTTCAGGAGTGGGATGATTACAGCCTCACGGAGGGACAACGGGAGTTCTCCCTTCTCATAGGCTTCGTTGATAGTGGCACCCAGTGGCTGGAGCAACTCTTGCTGGTATGTTTTGAAGAAGTCGCTGGGCAGCCCATCCGAACCCGGCGCCTTGCAAGTGGGCAATTTCTGAATCACTACCTCCAGCTCATCCGAGGTGACGGGTGCGTCCAACTCAGAACGTTCTAGATCATCTAAGGTGGGCAGCTCATTGTCCCCCAATGTGTCTAATATGTCTTGGCCCATATCCTCCACCGAGTCCTCATACAAGTGTCTGTAAAACTTAAGGAATTCCTCATTTACCTCTTTCTGGGTGTTGCATATGCTACCTCCTTCGCCCTGAATCTCACTAATCCCCGAGCGGGGGGTCTCACTCTTATACAGCCAGGCCAGCAGTCTGCCTGGCTTGTCGCCCCCTGCGTGTATCCTCTCCGTATATTTACTGTAGCTGAGTCTGCACAGTCTATCCCAGAGTGCACTGCAGGACAACTGTAGCTCCTCTACTTTGGTTGTGTTATCATGAGCGGTGCTCACGCAACGCCTGAGCTCCTCTAGCTCCCTTTCCGCCTCCCGGAGCTCCCTTTCGACCCCCCCCCCCTGTAGCCCCTTAACTTGGGAAATAGCTACCCCACGCACCACCACCTTAAACGCTTCCCACAGTGTGCCCACAGAGCTTACGCTTCCCGTGTTTGTATCAAAATATTCTGCAATGGCGTCCCTCAGGCCCTCCCGAAACCCCTCATCCTGCAGAGCCTCGGTCCTAAGTCTCCATGTAGGGATCTGCGGGCGTGGGGGCTGGTGTCTCCAGTCTACCACCAAGGGCGAGTGGTCCAACAGCACTCGGGCTTTGTATTCTGCTCCTTCTATTTCTCTCACTATCCCGGCTGTTACAAACATGTAGTCTAACCTTGTGTACAAATCATGTGGCGCTGTGTAGTGTGAGTACTGTCTATCCGTGGGATGCAGCCTTCTCCACGCATCCTCTAGGCCTAGGTCTTTCAGTAGGGTACTGAGCGCTTTAGCCGCCGGTGCCGTTTTTCCTGCCCTGTCCTTGGACCTATCCATACTGGTGTCTACGGTACAGTTAAAGTCCCCCCCCACACTACCGTACCCCCCGCCAGGGGGCCAAGTTTACCGTAGAGGGTCCTAAAGTAAGCCGCTGTATCGTTATTGGGGGCGTACAAATTTATGATGTGTATTTCTCTGTTTTCCAAGAGACCCGTTACCACCACCATTCTACCCTCCGGGTCCACCGTAGAATCAAGCACTCGAAACGGCACGTGGGGCGCCACCCAAGTGACAACCCCTCTGGCATACGCTGAGTACGCCACCCCCACAACGGTGCCCTTCCATTTCCTCCCGACCACCTCCAGCCTTTCCCTAGTGAGGTGGGTCTCTTGCAGCAGGGCTATGTCTACGCGCATCCTCTTTAAATACATCATCACTTTGTTGCGTTTAAGGTAGCTGTTGAGGCCCCGTACATTCCAGGTCACAATTCTGAGATTACCCGATGCCATCTAGTTGGTCTATCTCCGTCCCATCCCTCCCCATAATGTTCCCCATGTAGGGTTGTTTCCTGGCTCCTTCCCTTCTGTTAACGAACCGTGCCCCCCTCCACCCTTCCCCAACCTCACACCACTGCTCACAACTGCCCTCCCCTCCCCACCAACCCCCAACAATAGCCCAGCTCCATCCCTGGATCTCAGGCCTACCCACGTCTGGACCCGTCTCGTGACCAAGAACAAGGACCACACGGGGTATCACCAATCTAACAGTGACCTAACTAAGTGTACTACTATCGGGTGCAGAGGTTGCTTCCCAGGAGCTCCCAGTCATCTATTTAGGAGAAGTGAATTCAACGGGACCCGCCGGCAGATGCCGTGACTTCCCCCACACAAGCACAATATCAGACTATATTCTAGTCCCAATGTCATAGCTATGGCCTCACGGTTGCCTCTGCAGCGTGCTACTTATCTCCATCCGCTTCTGTCTGGGCATCCGATTCCTGTGGTCGACCTTGCATATCCAGCCATTCCATCGCGTCGCTCTGCGTTTCTCAAAGAAGAGGGATCTGTTCTTATGAATCACCTTTAACCTAGCGGGGTAAAGCAACATGTAGCGGTGGCCTGCCTCTCTGAGCCTTCTCTTCACCGTTCCAAAGTTCATTCGACTCTGTTGTACAAGCAGCTTGTAATCCGGATACGCTGTTATATTCGCTGACCCCCTTTCTATCGTGCCCCCTTTCCGGAAAAATTTGAGAATCTTCTTGCGGTCACGATAGTTCAAGATCTTTGCAATCAACGGCCGCGGGGGGGCTCCTGGGGCCGGTCTCCTGGTCAGGGCCCTATGCGCCCTTTCGACCGCGAACCCCTGGGTCAGCTCTCCGCCTGTAATCTCCTGCAAAAGCATGGTTTCAACGAAATCCGTGGGGTTCGATCCTTCCATTCCCTCCAGTACCCCCACTATGCGAATGTTATTGCACCTGGCGCGCCCCTCCGCCTGCTCTGCTCTGTCCTCCAAATTGCCCACTCGCTGCACGAGGGCATGAAGTTCCGTGGCGTGTGTATTGCACGCCTCCACGGTCGGGGCCAACTCCTTCTCCAGTTCCCCAGTGCGCTCCGCGATCGTTCGCACATCCTGGCGCAACAGGTTCACTTCTTCTCGGACCGCTCCTATCTTGAGGTTTAGGCCCTCTTGCAACTCTTTCATGGCCAGGCCCAGCTTCGTCTCCCAGGCCACCTTCAGGTCAGCAATTGCTGCCAGCACCTCCTGGATGGTACCCGGTGGGTCCGTCGCCGCCGCAGGGGTTTCTTTGCTCTTGCCCCCTTCCGCGCCCGAGGGCAACCTAGCATAGTTCTCCATCGCAGGCTGCTTGATCCGGGGTCGCACCACCTTGGAAGACATCCTGTTGCGTCGATTGGGCCCACGTGCCCAGCTCGCCCTTATGTTCTTGCTTTCAGCCCGAGACGCACGCGACCCGTCTATCTGGTTGGGCTCGCCCACGTTCCGACCAACATTGTATTCCTCAGCTCGTCGGACCTTTTATGGCCCTTTGTCCACAGGCGGCCATCTTGGGTGCTCCCCTTCCTTTGCGCGACCGCCACCTTCTTCGGGGTCTAGTTCGGTGAATATGCAGTCTCGCCGTTGGGGAGGGCACGCACCGTATGCTCCCCACTTTCATACGCCTTTAGGTGCACCGTGGGCTCGAAAGTCCACCAAAAACCATCACTTTTTTCCCAGGATCAGGATCGGATCATCGGGAGCTCCTCCAAGGAATGTCCTCTCACGTAGCCATCAAGCCACGCCCCCCAGATCAACTCATGATTCAATGGTCCTTCGGAAGTCCACGATACCATGCTACATGGAGCAACATGCTGGACGACGTGCCTGGCTGCTTGGTAAGTTGTATGACAGGCACATGGCAGTGCAACGGGGGAGGGGGAGATGCACACACCACCCGGGTGAGATTGGGGTAGTGACTGGATAATGCCCATACTGCAAAACACTGTGCTCCAAAACATCCCAAACTGAACATGACACCTAAACGTCATAGAAATGATGGAAGGTGCACACCAATGCCAATATGCCAGACTTGCAACCAGCCCACGTCCCTCAACACGTCCACTGCACATCATCAGACCGTACCCTCTGTAACACAATGCAGCAACATGCTGTGAGTATGCACAATGTAAATGACTGCAACAAAACACAACACAGGACATGCATCCATGAGTGTGCACAAATCAATCCCACCACGGGAATACACTGATTGTCACTGGCCCGCCACAACAGTAGCGCTGCTTGTCACCATGGGAATATTAACCGATGAATGACAAATCATGATGAAACTTGTGCCAATGCTGCTAGTAAAAATACATACAAATCACTCCACCCATATGATGGCAAATACAGCGGTAGGCATCCACAGTGCATGAACACCAGCAAGGAAGTGGACACCCTGCATCATCTGGACGACGCAACCCCACACATGTAGACCATGGAACTGCACACATTGTGGCGAATTAACATGCGTGCAGACATCCAGGGACATGCGCATGTGAACAACAAATATCTGCAGGCATGAGAGTGATAAGTACAGGTGTCATGGTAGGAATTGACTCACATATACCTCATTTTGCGCCCATGCAGGTGATGCTGGCTATCCCTTGAAGCCGTGGCTCCTCACCCCTGTTTGGAACCCGCAGAACAGGCACGAAGTGGACTACAATCAAGCCCATACCCGTACCCGTGTGGTGATCAAGCAGACCTTTGGTCTGTTGAAGGCACGGTTTTGCTGCCTCAGCAGGTCGGGTGGGGCACTCCTGTACTGGCATGAGAAGGTGGCCAAGATCAGGGTCGGACTAGGACAAGAAATAGGCCCGGTCACCCAAAAAAAGTGGCCCACCCCTCACCTCAAAAAAGTGGCCCACTGATGGCCTCATGACCCTTGACCTCTGATGACATCACCAGAAGTGATGTCATTTGACCCCACCCCAAAGTGACATCCCCAGAAGCGATGAAACACGACTTTTCACCCCTTGACAAAGCAGGAAGTTGCACCAAATAGCATTGTTTCTAAGTACACTAAATTACTGTGAATCCAAGCAGACGTCCAAGGCCAAATGATAATATGTTATTGTATAGCACTTACGCTTAAGCTCTTTTTTATAGAACAAATATGCATACAATATCAGCCAACCTGTGTTGGTACTCATTTATTGACCTAAGGAGGATGAAAAGCTTTTTGAAAAAATAAAAAAATAAAAATTTGAAAAAATAATATATATTTTTTTTCTTTTCTAATTTTTTTAACTGGCCCAGGCATGGCCAGAAACCGGTCCCCACTCCCCAGCGATGATTTTGGCCCGGCCACGGGCCAAAAGGCAGAGGGGGCAATCTGACCTTGGCCAAGATCATCATGGTATGTGCCATGCTGCACAACATGTGCATCCGACGGAATGTGCCTCTGCCCCCTGACATTGACCAGCAACCACCAGGTGAGGATGAAGATGATGAAGAAGAAGGGGTTGCACATCAGCCAGGTGGCGATGCACAGGAGGGACGTGCTGTGCGCCCGTCTGTGATAGGCCAATATTTCCAAGACACATGGATGCAGAGGGTGCCATGGAAGTGGGGCTCTGGGCACTGGGTGTGGGGATACATGGACACTGTGCACTGTAAACCAATAAAGCACACATACACAATAAGCAATGTCCAGTCATGTGATTTCTTTTGTACACAACGGGTGTATTAAACATGTAATATATAAAAAATGCATTTACCCTCCAACTCCCCCCACAGAACCCCTCCCCCCACAACTTCCCCACACATGGTGTGCAATAGTCATTGTATGCAACATGAGTCAAAATGAGTCCGCACATGCAGACTGCCCCTGCTACTGGCAGCCTCTGTCGGCCTCCGGGGGCTGCCTGTCAGAGCGCCGTGTGGTGTGGTGCGTGAAGACCTACACAGGGGGCTCGTCTGAGTAGAGCTGGCCGTTGCCGCTGTGCCCGAATGCTCCACTGTTGGGGCAGGACTCTGAGCCTCCAAAGCCTGGGCAATCCTGGCCAGGACCTGCTTCACCGCTGACCGCTCCTCGCAAATGCGCCTGGTGCTTGACTCCATGGCCCCTGTCATGGCTGCAGTGTTTTCACGGGCCTCCTGCCTTGTCAGGGCACCATCGGAAACATACTACTTCACGAGCCCTGTGAGCTCCTGCTGCCGCCCCTCCATTTGGGCCATGCGCCCACTGCAGGTGTGTCCTCTGTGGGGCTCCATGCCTCTTGTATTGCCTTTCCTCCTGACTGGTCCAGTGGGGTGCTATTGGGGGTGGTCAGTGGGGTGTGCTGGGGTGTTTGCCCGGGGCTGGGTGTGCGTACCACATCCATGGACAGGTTGTCGTCCTCAGGGAGACATTCCTCAGCCTGGCACTGTCCTTCATCACCACTCTGGGGCACTGTGGCAGATGCCTCCCCTACGGAGCTGTTTGCGACAGACAGGGTCCCATCTGCCACTGCCTCAAGATCAGTGGATTCCACCTGTTTAGCCTCTGTTGGTTTTGCAGCAGTACTTTGCCGCCCCTGTGCCTTGGCATCCTGTGTTGGCATTGGCTTAGGTGGCTGTTGTTGCTTGCCAGTGCCCTTAGATGTGGATGGCCTGGTGCCGTCATCCAAGCCCCTGGCCTTTTTGGATGGTGTTCTGGCCTGTGCAGCTGTGTCCTCAGCATCGCTGTCGCAATCTGTGCCTGTGGGGGACCAAGAGAGGCACGGCATCAGCGATGGTTGTACATGCATCATGCGTACATTGGTATTAGTGCAGTTGTACGCATGTGATTATTTGCTGTCTTGGAGTTGTGACATACAAGTTGCTTGCTATATGGGGGGGGTTATTCAGGCATACGTCAGGTTCTCCCATGTGTAAGGTGGCGTATGCTGTGTGACACGCCTTTGTGTTGTGGACTGCGTGCAATGTGACACAAATGCCGTTTAGCTGTTTGTGGGGTGTGTCTCAGGTATGGCATTGGCATACTGTATGCATGTTGATGTGACGGTGCTGGGGACAGCATCTAGGCAGGGATGTGTCCATGTGGGTGTGATGGCCCATGCATTGGCTTATGTCACTGTCACATTTGTGGCCCATCCTCATGCTTTGGATTCCAGTGGTTTGTGTGGACACTCGCCTCCATCTGCCGATTACGAAACTCCACGCTCCATGTCTCCGACTCCCTCAATGGCCTCCATGCCAATCGTACTGGCACATGTTTCCTCCCATCTGGTGAGCTTGATGGGGGAGTTTGTCCCGCCGCCTGTTGCCAGACCCTGGCTCCAATTGGCCAATAGAATATTGCGCACACGGAGGCGCAGGTCATCCCACCTCTTTTTAACATCTTTGACAGTGCAGGGGGTGGTGCCGACCGCACTGACCTTTCGGGCCACTTCCTCCCATATTTCTTTTTTTTAAAATCTGGGCAGGTCACCCGGCGTCTGCCGCGAAGACCACATCTCCATTTTGGGCCAGAGTGTCTGCTAGCATATTCAACTCATCCTCTCAGAAGCGCACCTTTTTTGATGGCCTTAGGCATTGTGTTGGAGATGTAGCTGGTGGTTTGTGGATCCAGGTCCTGTGTGTGGAGGATTGCAATGGATTGTGTTTTTCAAGATGGCCGCCGTTGCACTTCCCGTTCCGGCACAATGACGTTACTTCCGGGTTCGGTATTGCCGGGCCCAGTATTGCCGGACCCGTTATTGCCGGTGCCCATTATTTAGAGGTAGACGAAGGCAGAGGAGGGGGTCAGCGCTTTGCATGATGCAGCTAACAGGGTTTTTAGGGTCGTTAACGGCATGCCGGTACAGGCGTTACCGGCATGCCGCTACGCGCATGGACGCATTCTCGTGATTGGCCGCTGTTAGCGGCATCAGTGCTACCCGGACGTGGTATTGCCTCCATGCCGGTAAGGTTTGGTTTTT
This sequence comes from Ambystoma mexicanum, assembly GCF_040938575.1. NCBI lineage: Eukaryota > Metazoa > Chordata > Amphibia > Caudata > Ambystomatidae > Ambystoma > Ambystoma mexicanum. The sequence continues at coordinate 34,059,792 of NC_090931.1, forward strand.
ACCACAAATCTCGTAATGAGGCCAAATGAGTGTCATATTCTCTTCCTTCGGACTCACTTTCTTCTGTGGTCTTTTTTTTCTCTCTAGCAAAACCAAAAGGTGATGGCTGGAAGGTTTAGAACTAATCTTAACCACAGGCACAGCTCTGGGCAACCCTCCAGACCACTGTTTTTGAGCCTGCCAAGCCTCTACAGAAGGGGCAAGACCATATGCAAATCAGGCTTGGTCCTACCCCAAAAGGGACAGTCCAGCCCAAACTGCTAGGTCACATCCCTTCTGCACAAGACCACAAGCATCCCCAGACATTTTTCTTCCTCATTGGGCATCATCAGTGAGGAGTAGATTTGGTCTCTAGGCCCAGCAGGCTCAGGACCCACATCTGGGCATACCATCCCACTCGGAGGAGTAAAGGGGGTAGTGGGTAGAACCTGAGGGTGTCCTCCCATCTCCTCTTGGGTCCTCTTCTCAGGTGGCCAAGGAAAAGACCATTGCTTTTGGATCCGGGCTCTGGGGGTGGAGAAGCGATCGAGGATCACCTGGGTGGAGGGTCCTTGGGAATTGGGGATGAGACATCCTTAGATGAGACGCGGTACCCCTCATTTCGATTTCAGGAGGAACCCTCAATCCAAGAAGGAGTTATGGGGTATGGTTGCCCCTGTCCCCCAACCAAGAAAACACCAGGAGCTCTTATCAATATATGAACACCAGGAAGAGGGTGAACAAGAGAAGGCTTAAGGGGGTAACGGGCAAGACATGGTGTCCCCCCTTTCCTTATGAAGACCAATCTAACCCTTTACCGACCTTTATAGGCTATTGCAACACATCTCCCCACATTACCCCACATTCAAACCACTCTAGTACTGGGAAGAGGCAACTAGGAGTAGTGAACACTAGTAACACATTTAACCGCTCTAGTGCCTGTCTTATGAAATATATAACACTGAGTTAAAGATGTCCTGTTTGGCTCAATGCAAGTACAAATTCTGCTAAACGTGACATGTTTGCTGTGTCTTTAGAATTGAATTCTGAAGACACACTGTAGTGTTATAACGTTCCCAAGACTGGCATGTCTTTATAATTGAAGCTGAAGTTATTTGTGCAGTTCACAAAAGATGTTTTATGGCAAAATGCAAATATTTGGCTACTCATTCTAAATGTAGTTTTCATTTGTATTTTTATGAACATAAGATAATTGTAATGACCAGTACATCTTTTGTTTTTGTTTCATTATGCACAAGAGGGGTGTGTGAGGAACCGAAGGGTATTCTCCCGTTTAGACCCAGAGAGTCCATTATTCAGGTGGCCAAGGAATAGCTGGTGCTCTCAGATCCCAACCCTGGGGGTGGATAAGCAGCAGAGGATCACCTGGGTAGGGGAGCCCGGGGTTATGGTCGAAGAATGCTCCAGGGGAGGAGGATGAGGAGGACGAAGTCCCTGAGGCTTTTATAGGCTTCTCCAAATCAACCTCCCTTCCACCCAATGAATCTCCCTTACCAGAATCCAACAATCACTCTGCATCTGGTAAAACTATTAGGAACCCAAACCCTGTTACAGTGGGAAACGACATCTCTCAGGATCCCTATTTTCTTGTTGCCTACCTGAGTACTCCCAGTCATTCTTCTCCCCGTCCTTCTGATTATTTCCCGAACTCCCAGTCTGCTTTGACAAAACACTACGGTTCCCACAATCCCCCCTATCCTTTCACGACAATAATCCCAGTCATTCCCTCGACAGACTTCCAAACTATTTTATGGATTTTTCCCATTCATTTTTACAAACCCTACCATTCTTACCCTTCCGAGTTTACCAACCCTCTTGGACGACGGTAGATGAACTAGGAGGTAGAAAGAATCCCCATGGGAATACCAGGGCTATAATCCCCTTGCCTGCCATGTTGTCCCGGTTTTGAGGCCAGTCAAGGTCAGGCAAATTCTGATAACTACACACACCTGACTGCCCTTTCGCTTCCCCATAGGGATAAAAGGTGGAGCACAAGAGCACACTATGAGCAAGGCCAAACGCATGAGGAAGCAGCTATTCCAGGACGGCAGTTCAAAACGGAGGAGAAAGGCAGTGAGACCTGAAAGGACGATGAGAAGGGAATTGCCCTTGCCCTTTTCAACCCAGACCCACAGAGCCTCAGAGAAGGGAATTGCAGCTGGCCAATGGTGCGAAGGATGTCAGCGGTACATGGGACCCTTGCGCACTGATAGCCAGTGCAGGGAGAACCGGTTGCCATCGTGGTACCATTCTTGACTCCAGAGGCAGGAGACACCAACCGAGTTCGGCACAGCTGGTGTGTCAAAAGAGCTGATAATAGATTGGACTATGTTGGGCTCAAGGTTGTAAAGAGCAACAGTGCATGAAGAAATAAGACTAAAGTACAACTGTCTTTTTTTAACCAAAATATGTATCATTTAGAGTTCTCCGGCACCACGTGGGTGCTCAATTGAAGACTATGACTGATGCCCCATTCCTGAGCAAGGAGAATGTGTTGACCTGAGAAATTGAAGTGATCATACAAGCGTCAAGCCAAATCCCTTGTACAGTCGAAAGTTTTCGGTTGTTGAAACTACAAGTATCATGAGGCCCTAAGGGAGGCTGGTGTGAGGTGTTGAGGTGGTCATACAAGGGTCAATCCAACACCCTTGTACAATCAAAAGTCCTTAGCATGTTGCAGTACTCTTTGAGGAATATGAAAGTGTAAACCCGACTAAGGGAAATGTGAAACTGGCGTTTGAGCCCGGACGAGGGGAAGGCTGTGTGAACTGTGATATTTTGAAGTACGTACTTACCAGAGAATAACAGAGTGACCCAACGAGATGTGATCGCCCTTCGGAAGACTTTGTTTGAACTAGCAAGTGCTTTAGAAAGCTGGTGGAGGAAGGCCTGAGCCCGGATGAGGAGGACCTAACTAAACTAGATGGTTGTTTAAAAAGACATTGAGACTTTTGAATATTAAAATGAAGAGAGTATGATTGAAAGGCAGTAGTGAATCCGACTGAGGGTCGTCAAGTGAAAAGCTAAGGGAAGTGAATCCCGCATTGTGAGAAAACGTGAACAGTGTTATTTTGGTAAATGTGAACCTTGCTGAAGGATGCCTGCGAATTAGGGCGAAGAGTAATACACCCGTGAACATTGTGACGAAAAACATGAATCTGACTGAGGGATGTCCACAGTGAGTTGTTGGCCTGAGCCCGACTGAGGGAGGCTAGCGTTGATAGAAGGATCGGATCCCGGCTGAGGGGGATCCAAGGGTAAAGAGTAATCTCCTGACATGAAGATTAGTAGAAGGAACTTTTGTTTTGTTGTTTATGGCATAACGCGCCCTCTAAAGCAAGAGACTTTGCATGAAAGCGACTTGGACACAGAAGGTCCTGATATAGAGAAAAGGAACTATAATCTCATGCTGGAGAAGCCCAGCAGGGTGCTGTGCTCAAGAGCCTTGTCCCGTGCTGAAATCGTGTGGAAGGGAGACCCCGGCCATAATATCCTGTCTTATTATTTTGAGAACACTTCTTTCTTTTCTTGTGAACACTGTCCCACTCTTTTTTTGTAGCATAATGATAAGGATTGGCAATAGGTATTCTTAGTATAGCCCCTTTTTATTTGACTGGACTCTACTTGGACGGTATTCTTATTATTTGATGGTCGTAGCTAGCTCCCATCTTAGATTTAGGTTTAGATTAGGCATTTATCTCCCCCATTTTGCAGTTTATTAAACACCCTTGAACTGTGCTCACTTGAGTCTGTCTTGCTTTGATACCAGGCCTTCATTACAAGTGGGACAGGTGCTCATCTATTAGATTTATCGCCCCAGCCACTATCTGTGCTTCTTCGTCTGCCTGTTTTTAATGAACATTGCAGTTGTGTTAAAGTTCTTTATCCATTTTTCATCAGCACTGTATGAGGACTGTGTATCAGGATGTCATCACCCCGGCGGAAGCGTTCACGAATGGAACCCATGGGTAAGTAATGCCCTTCAACAATATATGTACATTTAGCATTCAAACTGTCTTCCCTTCAATGTCGTTGGCACGACTGTCTGTGCATGCTTTTTTGAGGTGAGGTCTACATACAACTAGTTTCTTCCAAAGTCAAACATCGTCTTTAAGTTAGCCTTCATAAAAACGCCTGCATAAAAACAGTTAGGAAAAATGGAATAGAACCTTGCAGCATACTGTGGCGTGCTGGAGGAAGGAGTCAGACAAAGGGGTGGCGTGGTACAAACACTTCTTTATTAAACAATAAACAAAAGGGCCTAACTCTCCCTATTGTAAAGGGTATTCCCTATCAAACTAAGGAAAACTCGGTGCTCGTTGTCACGGTGGTTGTCCAAATGAAAAGGTCCTGTCCTCTGTCCAAAACTATCTAACGCTAGCCCTATCACTATATATCCCTTTTCAGTTCACTGGTATCCACCTTGGCAATTGTGTTTAAAGAGTGTTAATTAAGAGATAATGTTCCACCAGGATATAGAATATCAGGAAGATGGCTCCCTCCTCCTGGTCCAATAGTTAAGTGTCCTTTACTCTAATATCTGAATCCACTTCTTATTAAGCCCTGTACCTCCTTTCAGGCTTCTTGGCTTCCGAGTTAACAAACTGTATAATATAACCAGGTGAAGGCCTCTCCTCTCCTGGTTCACTTGAATGGCTAGTAACTGCTCTTATTAAGCCTTCAGCTTCTCTCCAGGCTTCTCTCACATCGAATTTAAATGTTCCACATCCTCCTAGTTTTTGTGGTTCAATGACACTTTGACAAACTTTGTAACAGGTACTAGGATGAGGGAGATCACTCCTGAGGTTTACTTAATTTTGATTGGTATTACCCAATTTGGTATTGCCCAATTTGATTGTTTTCAAATTGATCATATGATACATCTGGCTGAATTCGACCCACCCGTAATTCATGGTCTACAGTTCGTGCCTAGTTCATACACATTTTACAATATCATGCGAAGGATTACATAAGTTTGTATTTCCATGAAGACACAATTGTGATGTATGTTCTCGGATCCCGCGGTAACTCTTATTCCAAGTTTCTTCACAATGTAGTTCAGCTAAAGCATACGCTTTAGGTTTGTTCTTCATTGTCCCAATGTTTATACAAGGATGAGGCTTGTGAGTGCAGACAACACTTGAATGACAGTTCATATGAAACACAAGGTCTCTTTGCTAAGTTTAAAAAGTCGGCTCTCGGACAACGTAAACATTAACAGAACTCAAAGGCCAAAGGCTGGCTGCAAGTCGAAAACATAGTCCATCATTTTAGAACGTAGAACACACGAAATGGAAATCAAAATGGCAGATGAATCTTAAAATGGCGACGAAGTTTAACCCAAAAATCTGAACTTTGCAACGCGTTTTTCCGTGTAGCACGAATAGGCTTAGGCCAATATAAATACTAAGGAGGCAATATATAATTACCGTTTAACAGGTGGTGTCCAGACTAGAGGGGGCTGCCTGGGGGTGGTGTCACAGGTGAGGGGAGCTGGTGGGTGATGTCCAGACTGGAGGGGGCTGGTGTGTGGTGTCCAGACTGTAGTGGGCTCTCTAGTGGTGGTGCCACAGGTGAGGGAGGTGAGGGCAGTGGAGTGTACTGTCAGAGGGCTGCCTGGGGACATTTCCAAGGTGAATGGGAGCTGGTGGGTGAAACAATCAAATTGGGTAATCACTACCAAACATGGGGAGCGGGGGTTTCCCCCCGTTCCCCATGTTTGGTAGTGATGGCATTTGGGGCAGCAGCGGTGTCCCCCGCTTCTGGCGGTTTGGCAGCAGGGGACGGGGAAAAAAAAAGAAACGGGGACTCTGCAGCGTTGTTTACAACTCACGTAGTAAGGATTGAACTGACGCTGCAGGGTCTGAAGAAAACCGGATGCCAAAAGGTAAGTAGGAGTTGGGTGGGGGATGTATTGGGGGCTGTGGGTGATAAAGTTTGGCAGCAGCAAAATTGTCTTTGTCGCGGAATTGACCCAGGTCAATTCGGCCACGAAGAATTCTGCCCTGGCCAAATCGTATACATCCTTTTGATTGACTTTGCCAATTCCATGAAACGAGGGAGATTACTCCGGTGGCTTTGGTTATCTTCACAACAGTTACTGAGATGAGGAACATTACTCCTGAGGCTTTGGTTATCTTTACTACAATTACTGAGACAAGGGAGATCCCTCCCGATGCTTGGATCAGCTTTGCAAGAATTACTGAGACGAGGGAGATCACTCCAGATGCTTTCATCAACTTTGCAAAAGTTACTTAGATGAGGGAGATTATTCTTGATGCATTTGTTATTCTCCCCCCAGACTCTACAGGGTCTACTGTGGTTCCCATTAACTCTTTCTTCCCGGGACCACGTAGCTGGTTCTTCTTGGGACGTTGGGGCCGCTCTTCAGCGTTTCATCGCTGCTCTTTTCTTACATCTCTCAGCACTGCTTCAGTTCTGCAGGGCCTCTGGTTCACCAATGGACCAACCGGTTCACCTCGCTGAGGTCATGCCACCATTAGCCGGATCCTCCTTTTGCACTGCTTGTAGTTTCCAAGGCTTCCTCCGATCTTCCAGCCACATCCTCTCGACCTAGGACTTGTTTCTGTGTCTTGCTAGTTAGTTGTCGTGTTTGAACTTTCTGCGCAGGTGCGTCTTCACGCTGGCTTGTCTCTGGTTTCCCCGGTTCTCTTTCAGGTAGTCCTTTGTCTGCTTTTTTTGGTCGGTAGATGTGTCCTGCCCAGCAAAATGTCAAAGTCCTTTGTATCAATGATGCACTCTTCAGGCCTCCTCGGGCACCTCTTCTTAGTACTTTGGAAGTCACATAAAGGAGTAGTTTTAGAACTCCTGTAATCCTCTTCTTCGCAGTATTTCTATAAGACACTTTATAGGACGAAAAGGAGGAGTGTCAATAACACACAGTGGCACAGTCAGGGGCTTTTCTTACAGGTCTTAGTGATTTTGGGGACGCAAAGGTAAGCGGGTTAGCCAGTTCCACCGTGGAACAGAAGTCACTCCCTGTGAGGACCTCCCCCACCCCAAGGTGGAATATCGGGCAGATTCCTCACCTTCCTAGCCTCATAGCTAAAGGTTCCCCCATGGGGAGAAGTGATTTGATCCCACGATTCGTCATAATACATATTAACTAAACAAATCAAATTGCTAAGTAAGATGAAACATTATATTGAATATCAATCACAAGAGAAGTGGGGTTATAAAATCTTAAGAAGATAAACCAAAACCCCTACGTACATACATTATAGCCTTAAAGTGCTAAAACTAGCAAGTAGAAACCTCTATTGGACCTAAAGAAGTTATAAAGTGCAAAGGTTTTAAGATTTAAAAACAATTTCTCAGAAGTTCATATTTGTACTTGACCATGAAAAGCACTGTTTCAATACTGTAATGTGTCATTTTAATTGGCAGCATATTCAGGGTGCATTCATGCATAATATTATTAGTTAATTATCAACACAGATAACTTCAAAACTGGATTCTGGCTTCTTGATGGTTCCTCTTTCAAAAGGTTGTCAACATTCTCCAACAATTCTTTAGCAGATGTGTTTCTGTTTTTATTTTCCATCTCCCTTCTCAAGCACAATTCTCACATGTTCAGCACTTGCCATGTCATATGCTCTTCTCAGCTTCGTAGCACCCTATGAGACTTGTCATGCCTATTTGGTGTCTCGTGTAGCCAGTACTCCTCTTGGTGTCTTGTCAACTGTGACAAAGTCCCCTGCCTTACTCTGGACACATCAATTGTGGTTACCAATGAGGCCTGCTACCTCACAGAGCTAGTGGATTGTGGACAGAGGAATGGTATGGGGAGGATCCCCTGGTCATTGCAATTTAGCATGCTCCACTGGGCAGGAGATAGCCACATGCCAGGCAAAGTGCTATTGGTACTTCCAGGGCCATACTAGGAAAACCTGCAATCTCACAAAGAGCAGGGCAACTGCTCTCCAACTTGGGCTCAACAAGATGTGGGTTCCACCCTCATCAGAAACTATTATCCCAACTATAAAACACATATCCAGTTCCCATTACAGATATAGCTTCACTGCGGTCCGTGAACTCCCACATACACTCACTAAATCAGAGGTCCAACCTCAGTTTGGGTGACATGATCAGACATCTGCTACACCTGTGGGAAGCAATACCACAGCACCAATGAGGATACGCAAGTGTGGGTCCTAACTCCCAGACCGGCCCATGGAAAGGCCCTGCTAAAAGATAAAAAGGATGTACCCAGAAGGAGACGTGTGGGTGTTTTGAGAAGATGAAGGTAGGAGCTTAGAGCAAGTTGGCAGTTCGAGAGAGAGCAGCAGGAAAGCGAAAAAAAGAAATGAGCCGTGGAAATGATAGTGGTAGAGGAGACATCAGTAGGTGGATGGAGGGAGAAATCAGGAGATGGTATGGGGGAATATCAGGCAGTATTAAGACAGTCATCCAGACGAGGTTGGGTCAAGGAGAAAACCCAGAGGGCTAGCAAGGTGAAAGCTAGTGAAGCCACAAAGGAATGAGTGGGCGCACTTTGCCAGAGGCATTAGGTAAGAGTGAGATCACAGCCCTAATGGGTTAAACCCACAGTGGGAGGAAGTATGAGTATGTGCCATGACCAACTGGAGAATCAAAACCAAAGGAGAGGTAGAGGGTAGACAATCAGTCTAGTAAAAGGAGGTGGTGCGGACTGCATACGACCATCCTTGGAAACTGGGTCTAGTAACCCCAGTTGGCCCTGTCATCTTCAAGTGAAAGAGAAACTCCAGCTGTACCTTTAGACCCAGCAACACCTGGCAATGTATGCTTGAGTTTGACCGTGAAGATGCACCTTACTTCTATTAAAACCCATTTTTACTTAAGGTCATGTTTTGATTCTTGATCAGCCCTGTTCTGCTGAATAACATACACCGTCTAGCAAGGGGACATGCCCACTTGGTTGCGGTCGTTTTACTGCCTGAAGGCCATCTTGCAGCATTTCTCGTGGTGATTTATTTTAGGAGGGCTGGGTCAGGGTACCTTTTTCTGTTGACAAGTGTTAAGATGGATTTCTGAACTCTGACTTGTTGGGCAGAGGATCAGAAGGCCAGCCTAGTTTCTTGGAACAGGGTAACCTCTGGACAAGCCAGACCAATCAAGGTAGCTATGGCAGGCGGTCAAGACTAAGTCTCAGGAGGGGTGAGGGTGACTAAAAGACCTCAATGAGCACACAGAGCAAGGACACTTACAAATTTCTCCAGACAGGTGTTATATCAAAAATATAGACACATTTATTACACGGCCTTTGTAACATAGAGCATAGCAAAAGAATCACAGCAATCCTACTAAACCAATACAACACAATCAATACAAGGTATATACAATACCATTGGGGCCTAAAGGGTTAAAGGCACGAAATATATTCACATACTAGAGGGGCAGGAAAATAGGCAGTGCAGATAGTTTTTAATCCCCTTCAACATCAAACACACACCTAACTAAGAGGCAGTCCAAACCCTAAGAAGAGAGGAGCCTTATGCTCAATAGAACCTGTAGTGCAGGCGCACGCAGTTGTTCCAGTGGGCAAAACGGGGTCTCTTCAGGGGTCTCTAGCAGCTCAGGAAGGTGGGTGAGGCGATGAAGAATAGATTCCCACTATTCGAGGAGGGCCTCTACTTGAAGGCAGAGGTGATTCCAAGGTTCGGGAATAGTTTGCTAGTTCGCACAAGCAGTGGAAAGGAGAGGGACCCCCAAGGGCCACTGGTGCGTAATAATGGATGGAGACGCTAGGGACCACCGGTTAGGGTTCGGTTTACTCACTGATCCCAGGCGCACTCCGGACCAAACTCCGCCAGTCGAGTCCACTTCGGTTGCGGGTTCTACTGCGGCAATATAACGGCTCTACAGCTTTCAGTTCCGGAGATACAATGAGGATCCCTAAATGGGACAGTGGCAATTTCTCCACTCCTGGTGGATGGATCAGCCCAGATTCACTGCAGCGGGCTTCAAGGGCAAGAGGGTCACAAATGCAGCACACCTGCAAAGGTCGTTGTTGGGGCGGGGCAACACGGTAACCGCGTTTACTCCGGTCCTGGCACACTCGTCTCACTTCAGACCTGGGAATGCCAAGTGTTCGAAATTCGGTGCGAGGGTGCTGGGGACACATAGCTAGCAGTATACCAAGTTTTGAGGGCCTCCTTGAAACGACAGCGGAGACAGAGCAAAGGTCCTGCGTAAGCTGGTCAGCCCATTGGTTGGCCCAGGGACACTTCTGAGAAGGCTTACTTGCAGGGTTTGTTCTGGGTGCTGAGAATAGTTGGTCCGACTATTGTAATGGGTTGAGACATCTTCGCAGACCTTCTAGGATGGCCAGATGCAGAGGGGTCCCACGGGATGACAGCGGGCTCAGGGTGCCAAACCTTCCAGCGGTTCCTCGACTCGGCTTCTTAGTTTCAGAATACTGGGATCCTATCCTTGGTTCAGTGAGAACTCCAGAGAGGTATGGGTGTTTTCAGCCTCCTCTTATCCAAAGTTCCCTTCGCGCCAAAACGGAGAGGACCCAATGGGAGATCTGCTCACAAATACACACTGTATACGTGGACCAATCACGGACCACAGTGGTTCCAGGCATTCAAGGCACTCCAGACTCTCTGGCACCCATGATGTGTATTGGGGACAGACACACCAGCCCACATCCTGGAGGCACACACACAAGGCATGCAGAAGCCCGCGAAAGCTTGGCGTTACGTGGGAAACTCATGTCCAAACCTCATATGGCAAGTGCTTGACTTTTCACTGCGTCTTGTGGTATGGGTGTTCTTCTTCTGTTCATAGGATCTTTGGAAAAGTGCTCTGCTTGGCTTTCTAGCCCCTCATTTGACATATACTTGCCCTTCAGTCCAGCATCTCTTGTGGCAAGGAAAGCCTTTCTCAAGTTGCACTGCTCTTCTAGCCACAGGTTCTTTCAGCCTGTAACACTCCGTAGCTCATTGTTTCACTTTCAACAGCTTCTCTCATCAACTTGAGTGGCATGGATTGCCGCATCTATCCCCTTCCTCTCCACTCCTGGGTTTCGCTCATCAAATCAATAACCATTATGGCCACCATTTTTGTTTCTGCTTCTTGGCTGTTGCTGTTTGAGGATCCACTATGGCACCGGCTACCCTTCAAGTCTGTGGATGCTTGGATCAGTCCGTATGGTGTGAGAAACCTGAAGATTTCTCACCCGCTAGTCCCCAGAGATCTGTCATCCAGGTGACCAGGACACAGCCATCGCTATTGGATCCTGTTCCTGGGGGTGGACCTCTGGGGGACGATCACCTAGATGGGCGGGGGGGGGTCTTCTGGGAGTGGAAGTGGGACACCGATGGGTGAGATCGGTAACCTCTTCCTTATAACATCTTTTCCCCATCCTACCCGGTAGGATACTTCGAAGCTCTACTACCTGCCCCCCTTCTGACGCATACACTTTCTTAAACCAGACTAACAGCAGAGCGGTTTACCTGACATGTCCAAACACAGGGTCAGGCAGAGTCAGGCAATTGACAAAACTACACACACCCGACTGCCCTTTCCCTTCCCCACATGGATAAAAGGTGGTGCATGAGAGCACACTTTGAGCAAGGACAAATGCACGAGGAAGCCGCTATTCCAGGACTGCAGTTCGAACGGAGAAGAAAGGCGGCGAGACCGGAAAGGACAACGAGGAGGGAAGTGCCCTTGCCCTTTTCTACCCAGACCCGTGAAGCCTCTGTGAAAGGAATCACAAGACGTGGAACTACAGCTGACATATGGTGTAACAGATGTGAACTGTGCATGGGACCCTCCCGCGCTGATAACCGAGGCGGGGAAATGCGCTTGCTACCGTGGTACCGTCCTTGAGTCCACAAACAAGAAATGACAAGGAGTTCAGCACAGCCAGTGAGTCAGATGGAGAACCAATAGTAAACCGGACAGTGTTGAGCAAAGGCTGCAAATGGCAACATGATATGAACCAAGTACTTGTGTGCTCATGTACTTTTAAAGCCCAGGGAAAGACCAGCTGCAGAGTGGTCTGGCGCCACATGGCTGCCCATTGGAGAGACTCTGGCTGGCGCCCTTTTCTTGTGAACATTACAGTAACAAGCGACCATAGGAAAGGCCAGCATAGAAAGTTATGGCGGTCATACAACGTTCAGGCCAAAATCCCTTCTACAATTGAAAGTCCTTATCCCATTACCCACATTTTCACCTTGTGAAATAGGCATGTGTGCCTGGCTGAGGGAAGCGCAGTGCGAATGCCAGAGAAAGCCTGACTGGAGGCTTAAGAGAAAGCCTGACTGAGGGCTGGAAAAAGCTAAGGGAAGTGAATCCTGCAAGGTGATACAACCAAGTCAACTGTGTTAAAATGGCAAAATGTGAACCCGACTGAGGGAGGTCAGCGTTGCAAAAAGGATTGGAGCCCGGTTGAGGGGGGATCCACGGGCGAAAGGAAATCTCCCGACGGGAAGATCACTGAGAGGAACTTTTGTTTCGTTGTTTGTAGCACATCAGGCCCTCTGAGGCAGGAGTCTTGGTGTGAAATAGACTTGGCCCCTGATATTTTGGAAACTGACTGTAAGTTCGTGCTGGAGAAGCCCAGGAGTGCGCTGTGCTCAAGAGTCGTGCCTTGTCCCGTACTAAAAATGTGGGGAAGGGAGAGCCCAATTATACCATCCTGACTTATCATTTTGTGAACACTTCTTTCTTTTCTGGTGAACATTATCCCACACTATTTTGTAATTTACCGGTAAGGATTGGCAATGGTTTCCTTTTAGGATAGGCCCTTTTTATTTGACAAGACGCCACTAGGACTGCCTTATTATTATTTGATGGTTGTAGCTTGCTCCCGTCTTAGATTTAGGTTTAGATTAGGCGTTTATTTCTACACATTTATACAATTTAATAAACACCCTTGAACTGTGATCCCTTGTGTCTGTCTTTACTGTTGCCACCATCAGTTCCTTACAATGGGCACTGGTGAATATCTCAGACACCACTTTCTAGATCGGTCACTTGGGTTTGATGTTGGCTACTTGTCCCAGGTATGCGGGTCCACTGACTAATGCATTATCGGTTTACGAGTCTCGCAAATGAAAACGTAACTCCTAGCCTTAAATACATTTCATCACAGTGATCCGATTTTGGAAAGTGGTGCTTGGGTGGTTCTAATGGTAACGGATCACCAATACTACCTCCATTATCAACAGACTTTTCAGACCAGAATGCTTTATTCGTAGCGTGATGAATCCTTTAATTTCGTCTCTTCTCCCCATGGACAAGCCCCTTCCCATGATGCCAAGTAGGTTAGGCTGCTACCTGATAGTCGTCCTGGGGGTGGTGCTCAGCAGGAGGATCTCATGGGGAGAGACTCCACCTCTATGGACAAGGACAAGCAACTAAGGGACACATGGTATAATCCCCCTCACCCAACACCCTATGCAACTCCCCAGTTTGTAAACCCCAGTCATATAGCTAGCCATCCCATATACCTATGTAGGTCCATAGACCTGACTTCCACTGAGACAAAGAAGAACATGGACTACCCAAGGGAGAGTGATGATAGAAGTGCTTGGCCGAGTAGGTGGCGCAGAGGAATAAAGATCAAAGGGCCAAGGACATTGAAAAGGGACTTAATAATGCCAACCAGCCGATATAAAAAAGACAAAGGACAACCTGAGCAGAGACAGCCAACCAGCAGGAGAGGCAGTCCAGCCCGGGAATTTTAACGAGAGGATGCCAAGGAAGCCGCAAGCAACACACTCTCCAAGTACGGAGGCTGGAGAGGGAAATCCTTGGTCCAGTGGCGTGGAACAAGTCCAGAGCTGGAAGGCAGAGGTGTAACCCGAAGTGGGTGGACCGAATTATCACTGAAGAACACTGTGACTGCCAGCAACATCCTGCAGCTGAGCCGCGCAGGAGTGCACCAAATGGAAGGAGACCAATGCGAATCAAGATCCGCTGACCTATCAAGAATCGGAACGGGTGCGACAGCAATAGTGAAAGAAGTGATAGTCATCTTCAGCACATTGGTTGGTCACATACCACTACTAAAGATAACCATACTAAGGAGTGCCTCAGTAGTCATTCTTGTCGGTGCAGTGTTTGGCCGCAAACCACTGTTGAAGCAGTTGTTAAGAGAAAGTGTATTGCAAGTCAATATTCTCGTGGCAATACTTGGCAGGAAAGTGAGCCAGGTCTGCCAAAACCAAGTCACAAAGAAGTTCAGGTTTGGGACCCACAAGAAAAGGAGATTGTGAACTATTTCCTGCACCATAGTACTTGGTTGGAGAGTATACCAAGTACTCCTGGGGGAAGAAGAGAAACCTGGGTCTGGGACCCTCATCACAATTGGATCTTTGCTTTACGTGAAAGGCCAGGAGAAGGTAGTCATTCTCCTGGCAAATTGAACCCAGAAGGAGGATCAAACCAGCGATCCAGGCGAATGGAGGTATTCCACCTGGGAAACAAAGTATTGAACTTTCTGGTGCACAGTGTTGGAGGACCTGCAACCCTTTTGTTTGTTTGAAGCACTAAAACCAGGGGAAGGGAGGCATTCCCCTGGTGGAGAACTTTCAATCAGAACTGTGCCTCCTCGTCCAGGAGAAGGGGAGTCATTCTCCTGGACCAAGAACGTTGGTACAACTTTTTAGTTTAGTTATAAGTGTAAGGGACAGAGATAGGGACATTTATTTTGACACAGGACAGTGGACTCCTTAAGTTACTAAGACATCCTGACTGACCCATTAGCATTTTAGTTGTCACGCCTTGAAGCACGTGTGCATAGGCGCGTTATAAATGCCATATCATATCATATATCTCAGGGAATCCCCTCGTAGATACAGGGAGAGGTAGGTTTTCTCTTTATTTTTGTCTCGAATAAAAGGCTATAGTAATCACTGTGCCACCTATGTCAGTGTCCTCCTTCTGCACCCTTACAGTAGACAGTGGCAATTAATTAAAAAAATTCTCATTTTCGAGCACCAAACCCATTTATTTATAACACATGTCAGAGAATCCTCTTGTCCCTCGTTCTGATTTGTTATTCTTTATGATCTCACAGATGGTTTCCTTAGTGATGCCGTTCCTCTTAGGCACTTCAATCCCCTGCGGAAAAGTTACTTTACTTGTAATCCCCCCCCCCCCCCCCCGAGTTATTAAAATGATTTGGGTAAACCAATGGCACAGACCCTGGAATCCTAAATTGACTTCAATGTGTATTAGACCGGTGAGCTTGGCAAAGGCTCTTGTGACAACAGGTCTTTGATCATTGCTGCTTTTAAATGTCTGATTCTTTCGTCCGGCTAAATACCTACATTAACAAAGTATCTTTAACAAACAGCAGCTCTAGTTCTGGCTGTAAAATATATGCTGGTGTTGATTTTGTGGCAGAGAAGGAGCAAAGAAATGGATTTTCAACAAACCTGTATGCATCACTTTTAGCATGTGCTTACAGCTCACGGACATAACATGCGAAAGATATTGATGTCATCTCAAACTTTTATTTTATTTATTTTTATTTTATTGTTTAAAGTGCAGACTTGGCTCGAGAGCAGCAGAGCGCTGTATAAAGGGTGGGTAGCCAGCATTTGGACTGGCATCTTTTAACAGTAGCACAGTACTGTGAGGGCTGTGCGTCTGTATGTGCGTCCATTGGAATTAGTCCTTGGTCAGGTGTTGTTGAAAGAGCCATGTTTGGAGACATTTGGAAAATTGAAGAATTGTGGTGGCATTTCGAGCCGACACCGGGATCGAGTTTCAGAGGGTGGGTGCATGACAAAAGAAGCATTGTTTGCGGGTCCTCTTTGTGGGAGAGTTGTGATTGAAGCCAGTTGGTCGATTTGCTGCACGAGGAGCGTATCCCACCAGATATGTGGAGCTTAGCCACCAGGTACGCTGATGTGCGTCTCGTGACTACTTTGTAGATGATACATGCTGTCTTGTACAGTATCCTGGCTTGGAGTGAAAGCCAATGTAGTTCACGTAGGATGGGGGTGATTCAGTCAAATGTCAATGCTTTCTTAATAAGACGTGGTGGACTGCTTTTAGGGGAGCCAGGTGAACAGCTGGGAGCCCTGTCAGGAGAGCATTTCCCCCAAAAATGTGCATGGCCACTCGGACCTGCACTACTGTCCGGATGTCTTGCGGCAGGGAAAAGGGTTTAATTTTTTTTTTGAAGGGTAGAGTTTCTGAGCCAGGCTATTTTCGCCTTCTTGGCTATGTGTTTCTGGAATGGCTGCTGTCAATGGTGAAGCTTAAGGATTTTGCTGAGTCTGAGAGTTGTGGATCAAATCCTTCTAGCCACATATCATTGAGTCATTGTTGGACAAGCTGATTTTTGGTGGGCAGACCATTGAGGACTAATTCAGTCTTTGATGGGTTTAGTTTGAGGTAGGCAGTCGGCATCCAGGTCCGGATGATGGCTAGGTAATCACGGAGACGAATGATATCCTGCGCGCCATTTACTCTCAACTGAGTATTGTCCGCGTATTGGTGGATGGCAAAATTGGGATCTTTGAGGATAGTGCCCAGAGGCTCCATGTAAAGGTAAAGGATTGGTGAGAAGGTGGAGCCTTGGGGGACTCCGCAGGAGACCTGTAGTCGGTAAGAATGCAACGAGTTCATCTGGACAGCCTGGTGTCTGGCTGAGAGGTAGGAGATAAACCAATTGAGGACAGTGCCAGAGAATCCCATTCCAAACTCTAATCTGTGGGCAACCATGCTAACCCCACAGTGTGCCGTGCACTGCATGATCCAGGTGCATCGTGTTTTGCCAAATGTTCTCCTATCTTCAACACTCAGAAAATTGTACCTCTCTGGGTAGTCAAAGGCTTTGATATCACTGTATCTTTCAAAATGTACCAGAACTCTTCTCATTAATTTTTTGTAATTTTTTTATTCCACAATTCGCCATCATTTTGGATTTACTTGCATGCATTACACAGTCTTAATTTTTCATGGATTTTTACAAAGGAACCAACCTCAGGTTTTTGATCTCTATGGGTATTGGGTATATGGGGCACAAACCAGGGGTTCTTGAGCTCTACAGTTATGCACAACACCAACCAGGGTTCTTGAGCTCTACAAGTCTGTGCAGCACCAACCAGGGGTTCCCAAGCTCTATGTGTGTGTGCGGCACAAACTAGGGGTTCTCGAGCTCTATGGGTCTGTGCAGCACCAAGCAGGGGTTCCCGAGCTCTATGTGTGTGTGCGGCACCAACTAGGGGTTCTCGAGCTCTATGGGTATGCGTGGCACCAACCAGGGATTCTTGAGCTCCACGCGTGTGCTCAGCACCAACAAGTGGTCCTTGATCTCTACGGTTATGTGTGGCACAAACCAGGGGATCTTCAGCTGTACTGATATGATGGGCACCAACCTGCGGTTCTCGAGCTCTATGGGTCTGTGCAGCACCAACCAGGGATTCCTGAGCTCTATGGGTATGTGTGGCACCAACCAGGGTTCTTCAGCTGTACGGGTATGTGAGGCACCAACCAAGGGTACGTGTGCTCTGCGGGCATGTGAAGCACCAACCAGGGGTTCTTCAGCTCTACTAGTATATGCAGCACCGACCAGGGGGTCTTTAGTTATGCCGGTATGTGCGGCGCCAACCAGGGGTTCTTGCGCTCTACTGGTGTGTGCGGCACCAACCAGGGGTTCTTGAGTTATGCCGGTATGTGCGGCACCAACCAGGGGTTCTTGCGCTCTACTGGTGTGTGCGGCACCAACCAGGGGTTCTTGAGCTCGACTAGTATGTGCGGTTTAAACCGCATTATTCGCTTATAACAGTAGTGGGGGTTTTCATCACTCAAGATCTGGTTACTGCTTGGAGCTTAATGCCTTCATTTGGACAAAGGAAAAGAATCAGTAGGGTTGGAACATGGGGACGAGTTGCACAGACTTTGAGCTGGACCCTTCTTGCTGTCAGGAGAGAACTTCAGTGGGTACAAGTTTGCCTGCGCAGAAGTGGCATTTGAATGGCATGAGGGACTCTGGGTAAGGACTGGTTGCTCTATAGCAGAGTGAGTTTAGGGAGCATTTTTTTCATTTTTGAATTTAGCTTTATCTGAAACATAGTAGTAGAACATTCCACCCATCATTAAAAAAATGAATATTGTTAGAAACCTGAGGGTATTCTCACTCCTTCTCCCCCTGAATCCTCATGCTAAGGTAGCCAGGGGACACCCATCGCTGTTGGATCCAGGAACTGTGGGTGGACAAGCGATTTGAGGGTCCTTGGGGATTAGGAGTGGAGTACCCATGGGTGAGATGCGGAATCCCCCTTTTTCTTCAGATGGCCAACCTACCCTTGCCCCTCCCACGACCTCTTTAGGTGGCAGAAAAACATCTTCCTTAATGTTCCCACATGTAACATCCACTGGTACAGAGACACAGTATCCCCCCCTTTCCAGTAATACATCATCACACTCTCCCTCAGCCTTCATGGGGTATTTTCAATCACACCCCATCTCCCTGTCTAATTTCTAACAAACACTGAGACGAGCAAGAGGCAACTAAGATCAATGAGGATTACCCATAGGTAAAGCGTTGGGAAACAAGATAGGGCCTACTACTACTATATACCACCATTAGACTGTCCCATTAATAAAGTCATGCAAGGTCAGGCACTTGACTACAACTGTGCACACCTGACTGGACTCTCCCCTACAGATTATTAGAAAGAAAGAGCATGGAAGGAAAAGGTATACTGCACCTTTAAGAACTCACTTACCCAGGACTGAAGGGCGGGCATGTCCGTATTGGCGGTCAGGCAAACCCAGCCCATACCACAAACCTGCAGCCCATTGATACAACACAGATGTATAAAAACAAACTTCTGAGGGAGCAGAGGGAGAAGCGGCTGCACGAGTAGAAGGGAGGCTGCATGGCTGAGACCAGCAGGGGATCCCGTCTCAGTCTCAAGCCAGGTTCTGCCAGAATCATAGAGCAAGCTGGGGATGCTGTCCAGACCAGAGAAGCCAAGGAGCAGAGAGCAGCAGGAGCTGAAGCCTGGAGGAGAGCGGCATGCCAAGACGCTGGCCCGGTGTTTGTTAGGGGCTTCAGTGTGGCTAGGGAGCCGTGCCTGCAAGGAGCCCGAGTGAGGCAGCCTGCATCCTGCTGGCGATGTTCGGCGAAGCGCTTGTTCCCTTGAGACCTGTGCCAGCCCCAAGGTTGTCTTATCTTAACGCCGGCCCCAAGGTTGTCTTATCTTATCTTAACAAGATTTGTAGAGCGCAGCATAATCCCAAAGGCATCTTGGCGCTAGTGAGAGAAGGTCGATCCGATTCAAGGAACTAAAACAGAAGGGTCTTAAGTGCATGGCGAAACAAACGGTGAGACTCGGTGCTGCACAGACAGAAAGGAAGCAGATTCCAGGTTTTTGCAGTAGGTACAGAGAAAGCACGCCCGCCTGTACGAGCAAGCCTGAATCTCAGGGGTTGTAAAGTCCTGAGATCCTGAGATTGGAGAGGCCCAGAGGGGGTATACAGAACAAATTTGTTCCGAAGGAGTTCAGCACCAATTCTGTAGACCGTCCTAGCCACAATACACAATGCTTTAAACCTGACATAATACTCTACAGGGAGCCAGTGAAGTTGCCCTAACAGCGGGGTCATATGGGCACCCCACGGAGGGCGAAGAATGGCCCTGAAGGCGATGCAGAATGTGTTTGGGAAGAGCCAGGTAGAGGGCGTTGCAATAGTTGATGTTACTAATGACTAACCAAGAGACAACAGGAACATGGAGCTTAGCCGGTACATAAGGTAGAACTTTACAGAGAGTCCGTAATTTAAAATGTGCTTTTTGACATACAAGCAAGACTTGGTCGGCCATGGACAAGGAGGCCGAGATTTTAACGCCAAGGTCTTTTACTGATTAAACAGGCTCAGGGAAGGGGCCAAGACTCTTTGGCCAAATCTCTGGGGTCCAAAACAAGGAGGGGAGACGGAGCCCACTACCAACACCTCAGTTTTATCCACCGTTAAGCTTAAGCCAGTTTCACGACATCCATCACCAATCGCTAGCAAGCAGTTTTTCAATTGCACGGCCTGATGTCTGAGGGGCAGATGTTGAGACCCTGCCCTCAACTCCTGCGTATCCATAGGTAGACCGCCTGTTAACTTGACACTGCCCGTAGAGTTTCGTGAAAGTCAGAAAGAGAAACTCGGAAGCGTGCGTTTGACTGGAGCGGGAGAAAGGCACCACGGAACGGAAAGAGAGAGAAAGCATAAGAAGTACAGAAAGAAGTAAAGCAGAGTAAAGGCATGTGACGTGTGCGAGAGGCATGAGAAACAAACAGACAGGTGCAAGTGTGCACGATAAAGAAAGTAAAGTGTGCGAGAGGCACGATATAAGGACAAGGTACCAAAGGAAAGTGCAAGTGTGCACAGTGAAATGAAGGGAAACAAAGGAAAGAGATTCAAGTGTGCACAGAGAGGACAAGGGTGCAAGTGTACACAGTAAAATAAAGGAAACAAAAGAAAGCAAAGAGGGGTGCAGGAAGCACCAGAAAGTGAAAGGCTGGAAAGAAAGAAACCTAAGGGTGCAAGTGTGCACGATAAAACAAAGGAGAAAGAAGGGGTGCAGGAACCACCTGAAGTTTAAAGGTTAAGAAGGAAGCGCAAGGAATAAGGAGAGGGTTTAAATATCAGAGCGGTCGCACTTGGGAGGTGAAAAGAGCCCAGTGTTCTCGAAAGTCTCTGATACTACCCATGTAAGAACTGAGAGACCTGACTAGCACTGTATATTCTTTTTTTTTTTTTTGTCTGGAACTGAAAGAGTACAGGCTTGGGGAAGCGAACCCCAGGAGACCCAAGGATATTGTAAACCTTGTTGTGATTTGCTGCAAGAACCCTGCGTGGAAGCTTCTAAGGGCTCCCCTTTTGAAATGAACTATCTTGCACTGGAGGAACTACACCCATTAGTAAGACTATCTGAAACTAGCTGTGGTTTACATTTCCTTTTCTTTGAACCACTATCTTTTCCTTTTTAAAACTTCCTAACCCATTTTTGTAAAGAGTGAGGGCGGGCATAGGTTTAGAAACAGACGGATTATTATTTTGGACTTTCAGACATCGAAGGCCCTTAGAAACATCAGTTAAGGGAGCCATCCCTTTAGAGTTGGTGCCAGCTGTGCATTACACCAACCCAGGAACCTTAGTAAATTAAGGTTTTGAAAGTTACATATTTTGAGTCTGTGTCTCTCTTGATACCATTCCTGTCTCACAATATGTTTACAGGGTTTGTAAGTGAGAGGAGCTGGGAGCTATTTAGCTCCTGGGTATAGCATAGACGAGCCTAGTTAGCTTGAGACCAACTCCCAGGAGCTACTTTTGGCTCCTGAGGCCTACTTATGTCAAAAGAACACACCTGTGAATTTTAACTGTGTGTTTAGGACATTCTATAAATAAACATTAGGACACATCTATACGACAAGTGCAAAATAATGGACACAATGCTAAGTTTGCATCTTATGTGGAAGTTAGATTTGTGGAACGCTATGTACTAGCTTGTCGTTCCCCAGTGGTAACTCCTGGACACCCGGGAGCTGCTTTTAGCTCCAGTTTAAGCAATCCTAATTTCGGCCCCTGTGTTTATAAAATTAAACATAAACTAGAGAGGATCACCCACAATAAACGGAAACCACGGTTTATTCACTATTGCTTTTCGTCCCTCGTAAAAACAATTGATGAACAGGTGTGAATTAGACATCAACACTGGTGTAAGAATACAAACTGCTCCACGAATGAAGACTTTGCTTGCTGAAATATTTTATGCACAACTGCATTTCTGCCATGCCAACTACATGTAATTTCCAACAACAAACTGCGCATGTTGCACGTCTGTTAATTTGAAGGTCACATTAGCCTTCCTGGCAGTGAACGCCTCCAGCCCCTCAGATCCAGTACAAGGCACTACTTACAGTAATATATAGAGAATAACAGAAAATGGGTCATATGACAAATCCAGGGAGTTCATCCCTTTTCTCCAAGAGGGAGCCACCACTTTTATACTTAGGGAGATGAGTCCGCTATGCTTAACACACCCCCAGGGACAGGGCAAGCTGGATACCGCTGGGGGACAAGGAATCACCAAGTAAGGGTTTTTCTGCACCTCCCGGCAGCCTAGATTCACAAGTGTTTGTTAGTTATAGGGCAAGTGAGCAGTATAATAGGGTACCAGGCCCATTAAAGGTGGATGGTTTGGTTTCTAACCCAACCTAACATCTCTGGTGTAGGTGCGGAACCAACTGTGCCTTTCCTCTAATTTTCGGGAGAAACATAAAGGGCTCTGGATCCCCTGTAGTAGGGGCAAGAACCCGCCTTAGAGTGAGAGAGAGAAGACTGTGCTGGGGCGCAGAGAAAGGGACGTCTCCCTTCCAGGAGGAGCCTGGAGGGAAAGGCACGCAGGTGTCTTGGTAAGCAGAGAAAACCAGAGGCCCGCACAATACTGCAGAATTCAGGAAGGATGAGATCCTCAGGAGCGCTGCACATCCGAGAGACCAAGAGAATGGGCCACCAGAGATACGGCACACCGGTGTCCAACACGATGTGACACTGAAGTCCTGTGGGACGCAGACAGGGGGTACCGAAATAGGAGACCTGACCATGAAGAAGACAGAGTCGCGGTTCTGCACCAAACAGAGAAGATGCCTCCCCTGTCGAGAACTGGGCAGGCGGCTGACAGACAGGAATGGGAGGGCGACAGCAAGGCACCAAAGTACCACCTGAGGGAGTGAGCGTATTACAAAACTCAAGACATCCTGAGAGGCAAAATAGCCCATGACGGGCTTAGCAATGAGATACCCCCATGAGGGGGTGAGCGTATTACAAAACCCAAACTGCCCGAGAGCCCAGATAGCCCACAAACAGGCTGAGCAACAAGATAGCACATGAGGGAGTGAACGCACTGCAAAACCCATACGGCCTGAGAGGCCAAATGGCATCTGTCGGGCTGAGCAACAAGATCCCCCAGGAGATGGTGAAACTAAAGGGAAGCCACAGAGGGCTGATAAGCCTTCTGTAAGGAAGGCATGGCATCAACAGTAAGACAGACACAAGTGACCACAGTTCAAGGGTGTTTATTGAACTTTAACAAGGCTGTGATAAACGCCTATCTAAGTCTAAACCTATAGATGGGAGCAAGCTGCGACCATCAAATAATAATAATGCAGCCCTGGTGGAGTCTTGTGAAATAAAAGGGCCTATACTAAAAAGAAATATTGCCAATCCTTACCGCTAATTTACAAATAGTGTGGGGAAATGTTCATGAAAAAGAAAGAAGTGTTCACAAAATGATAGATCAGGATGTTCGGACCGTCGGCCTCCCTTCCCCATGTTTTCATCACGGGGCAAGGCAGTTCACTCGAGCAAAGCACACACTCGGGCTTCTACGGCACAAGGATACGGTTCCATTACCAGCATCAGGGCCTTCTGTGTCCAAGACTTCTAAAGAAGTCTCTTGATTCAGAGGGCCTGATGTACAAAAGAAACCAGCTACAAAGTTATTTTCTTCTTACAAGTATTCAATTCGGGTGATTCACCCCCGATCCCCGTCAGCCGTGCTCAGATCCTTTCCCATATCCAATTAGTCTCCCTCAGCCGGGCTCGGACCAATTGCAGTTCACATTAAACTATCGAACACTTTTGAATGTGCACAGGGTTTTGCTTGACCCATTTCAGGGTCACTCCGATTTCAAGATTCCCTTTTTAATGCAAAGCATCAGTTGGATACCTAACCGAGACTTTCGAATGAGCACCCACGTGGTGCCGGACCACTCTGTCTACGGTATCTTTCTTGGCCTCCCAAAGTTGTCACTCCTCTGATTTCCAATTATATCTGCGTGACTCATCACACGCGTTTCACACACTGTCCTCTTTGGATTTCTCATACAATGTTGCCGCTTGAATGCATTGGTTCAAACATAAACTGGTTTGATATCAGTCTCTCCGACTCACCGGCTGTGCTGTCTTTACTGGCGCTGCTTTGTTGTAGGAGCCATGGACAGTACCAAGGCGGCAAACACTCCTCCCCGCCTTGGTTATCGACGCGGGAGAGTCCCGCATACTTCCAACACACAATGCAGGTCTGTTCAGCTTTAGTTCCCGGTCTTAGGTTTCTTACTTTCAAAGATTTACTAAAGAAACAGACTGAAAAGGTCAAGGGCACTTCTCTCTTTGCAACCCTCTCTGGTCTTGCCGTCATTCTCCTCATATTAAACTGCCATCTTGGAACTGCTGTTTCCTCTTGTGCTTTGCCTCGCTCAGAGTGTGCTTTCGTGCTCCGTCTTTTATCCGTGTGGGGAAACGTGATGGAAGTCAGGTGTGTGTAATGATCAGTAATTGCCTGACCTTGTCTGACCATTGTATTGGGACATGTCAGGTATACAGCTCTGGTGTTAGTACGTTGTCGCTCACGTTGAGCTGTCTGTGAGAAGGTGTTTGTGTCAAGAAAGTGGGGGGGGGGAGTTGAGATGCTAAGTATCCTACCTGGTAGGATGGGGAAAAGGTGTTACAGGGAAGGGGATACCGTGTCTCATCCTCTCGTGTCCCACTTCCACTCCCCAAAGACCCCTCATCCAGGTGATCCTCCCGCACTGGTCCACCCCCAAAAAATGGATCCAAAAGCGATGGCCGTACCCTGGATGACAGATCCCTGGGGACTAGCGGGTGAGACACCTTCAGGTTTCTCACACTTCTAGTCTAAGCAAGGCTGAGAATCCAGGTATCCCACAAAGAGCTGAGAAAGGTGACATGGTGAACTGGGCTGGAGAGCCAGGAAGCCCAGGAGTGTCTAAAACCTGCAGTCACCCACAGGGGAGTGAGACAACCAACAGGGACAAGAGACACGTTTCAGACATAGCATAATACCAGAGACCCTGAGGTTGGGTTAAAGACATTCCCAAGTGAGCCAGACTGACTTACAAAGCCTGTTGTAACACACAAAGAACAGACTCACAAAACCAGTTATCCTGGTTAAGCGTCTAACTGTTTGACATGATCTGAACATTTGCCTGGGAGTCCAGAGCAATTGGCTCTAGGAAGAGAAGAAGACTCAAGGATCCATTGTGAACTGTAGCAGCAGGCCGAGGCCTGAGAGAAAAGAGAATCAAGCACACCATTAGCTGGAGGTCAGAAACCAGCGACCAAAAGCTGAGAAAAGGAGGATTAGTATTACCAAGGTGAAGTGTGTTGTTTTCTCATTAGTGGTTGGGACAGACTGTAGGTTTGGACAGAGGACCACATTTGTGTGACACATATGAAGGCATCATGAAGTAGACAAAAAACTGAATACAGTTTTATATGCAAACTTTTATTAACTAAAAGTTGAGCGTTGGAAAACTGTCTAACTTGCCCTACACTAAATTGGGATTTCCCTACCTAACTTAAACTAATGATAGTCTGTGTCAGGAAGTCCAAAGCTGTGTGCACTTTTGCAGTGGCGATCGTGGGGGAACTGGGAAAATTGTGTCTGCAGTCTGACTTCTGTTTTTACAGCTTGAGAGGTGTGTTTACCCAGAACCCAGTACGGTACGAGCGCATTGTGCTGATTTTGTGCAGTTTTGCTGTACGGCTGGCCACAGGGTGAGCAGAATTACATTGTAGGGCATCTCTATCCTTGGATATCATCACCTGAAACTTTGTGAGTTCTCTGATCCAAGTTGAAATTTCAACTGCTGTACGTGCATTTATGGCCTAAGAAGCAGAGGGGGCTCAACCCTGTTGCAGGATGCACATTTGATTCTCATGTCCGATCGGGCAATGTTGTTGGCTGTTTCCATGCATTTACCTCCATCTCCGAGGGAGGCCAGTAATGCCAGAAATGGTGCATGTATTTGTATTGTATTTTTATTTTATTGATTTATAAAGCGCCTTACGACAAAGCGCTGTACAAAGAACATGATACATAAAACATGAACGATAAACTGTTGAAGCATAACAATACGAATCAATCAAACAACAAAACAATGGAAAGAGCAATTAACTGAAAGATGGGGGGGGGAGGGAGAAGGGACAGGTTGTGGGTGGAGTGAAGGAGGAGGAGGGCAAGAGGGGGAAAGGGAGGAAGGAAAAGGGAGGTAGAGGAGGGGAGGGAGAGAGTCAGGGAAAGAGAGAAGACGTGGAGAAGTAGAAGGGGGTAGGGGATTCAAGGAGGAGGATGGAGAAGAAGAGATTTCAGGGAAGTGCGGAATGAAGGGAAGGTGGGGGAAGAACGGATGACAAGAGGAAGGGAGTTCCAGTGTAAAGGAGCTAAGAGCTGGAATGAGCGAAAACGGGAGGAGGCACAGGGAGGAGGAGGTGAAGTGAGAAGGAAATGGTCAGCTGATCGGAGGAAACGGGAGGGAGAGTAGAAGGAGAGAAGTGAGGAGTGATAGGGGGGCAAGACCATGAAGAGATTTGAAGACAAGACAGAGAAATTGAAATTTAAGTTGTGAGTGAAAAGGAAGCCAGCCAAGATAGGAGAGAGAGGAAGAGATGGAATCATGAGAGGTAAGGAGACAAAGGGTGCGTACAGCAGAGCGGTAGATAGATTTAAGGGGGGCAAGGTGAGAATTGGGGAGTCCAAAGAGTAAGGAAGAGTAGTAGAAGAGGCGGGAGAAGATAAGGGAGGAGATTAAGTGTTTAGTAGCGTGGAAAGTGAGAGAGGGGCGGATTTTGCGAATATTGAAGAGTTGGAAGCGGCAGGAGCGAGAAGTGAGGGAGATGTGTTGGGAGAAGGAGAGAGAGGAGTCGAAGAGAATGCCTAGGTTGCGAGCCTGAGAAGAGATAGGGAGATTGTGCTGGCACTGTATTACTAAGGCCATTTTCATCTCCCCTGATCTCTTCCCGACAGGGCAGCGCAGGAGCATTGAACATTAAGAAAGTGACTTGACTGCAGGATCATATTGGAAAGATCACCGCTTTCTTTCCCATCCTGAATAAAAGAGCTTTTTTTTGTGTGAGCAGCCGGTGTGTGGGTTGGCTCATGAGGCGCAAGCGACTGACGAACATTTTGATTGTTTGGCGGCAGTTGAGGTGGAGTACTCCCATTTGTATGCCGAGCACTCCGCATGAAATACAATCAGTAGATTAAACATTGATTCATCACTTACATCTTTCAACTCCTCCAGCATACGTGCCACCCAGGTGACTTTATGCAGCTTTGAAACAGTTTAATCAATGCAAAGATTCATCGAATGCTGAAGTCTTATCTGAGATTAATCAAGTTTTATGTGTGCTGGTTTCACTGTATGAAGGGATCAAGGCTGAGACAAGGCCGAGTGTGACTTTGTTAGAATCCCTTTTGTTTAAGTTTGAGAATGTACATCTCCACAGTGCTGTAAAGGACTTTTTATTTAATCAAAGGTTGGATAGGGGATATGGGGGAGACCTGGAGTGGTGGCAAAGGAACCTGAGCATTTAGCCCAAAGGGCTCACAATGTTGCCTTTGAAAGTTATAATACTGCACTTACCCTTTCCCCCGCCTCCCACTTTGGTTTGTGATGTGGATGTTTTGGAAGATGATGGCATTAGGGACAGTGACGCTTCTGCTAATACCATGAATCACTCTTGATCCATATTACCTGTCCCTGCTCCAGTGGATCTGATTGGTGGCCTATGTCCCTCAAATATTAATAATCTGGGTTACCTCAGAGAACACCATGGCTACACAGTCCCAAACAGAGGATCCAATTATAGCTGATGACCAGGTGCTTGGTAATGCTAAATCATCTGTAATGGATGGAACTGTGAAGAGAAACTATTGTAAAGCGACTAAAAAAAAAAAAAACCTTATGGTTCAAAAGAATAACAAAACAGCATCTAAGAAGTTTCTTTCATCCCTTCTAAAGCAATCCGTAGTTATGGCAATACTTGAGCAAAAGGATGCAGGGTTTGCCTCCAAGGCCCAGGTGGCAAGGGGGGTTAGTGATGTTATAGTGCCACTTGATCATTGCCTGGGCACCATAGCTCCTGTGACAGCTACCGTTTCCTCTGGGGCATCCACTGTAGCGAATCAGGCTGTAGAGTCTGTCTTTGTGAGCACTAATATACCCATTGCTCAATCTGCTCAGACAGACTTGCAGATCAGGATTGCCAATGTTACTGAATTAGCTTTGTCCGTAATCAATTGTGGAATTGTTGGGGGTTATTACTGGAAAGCCATGGGAAGGTGGATTCCCGGTAACATTTCCTTCCTCAAATTGCTTTTTGAGTGCCGTTTCTACTCCTTTAAGAAAGGAACCAAAAAGTAGCACTATAGACGGCATTCACAACAACATTGTTTATAGTTTCCTCAGAGGTT
Source organism: Ambystoma mexicanum (assembly GCF_040938575.1). Taxonomy (NCBI): domain Eukaryota; kingdom Metazoa; phylum Chordata; class Amphibia; order Caudata; family Ambystomatidae; genus Ambystoma; species Ambystoma mexicanum. Next base: position 34,088,047 of record NC_090931.1, read on the forward strand.
CAAGGGGTGGGGAGTCCTTTAGAGACTCCCCGGCCCGACTAATACTATGAGTCCCCCTCCTCTGCACAAAATCTGCACTTTTGGTAGTAAGTCTCTAACTAATCATGATGATAATAATCATATTTTAAAATTATTATTCAAAGCGTTCAACCGGAAAACAAAACGGTGAACTGAAACCGCACTAATATTCTACGCCTATTGCGCTCAATTCCAGATTTAGCTACAGTGGCATCGGGGGATATTGACCATGTGGACTTAATAGATCACTTTAGAACTGATCGTGCAATTATATTGAGATTGGTGTGTCTTTAAATTGTGGTCTTGATCAACTTAGAGAGCTCCAGATGTTCAAAAGCAGTCCGCAGCCCAACGCACAACACAAGGATTGGTCTTGGCTCACTGGGGCTTTGACTACCACTAAGAGAAGGTCCCTAATATTCAGCCACTGAATTTCTCTTTATCATTGTTCTCATCGAATACGAGGGGGCATATTAATTTGTTGACTTATCCACTGGTAGGTTTGCTGTTAAAAAAATCACTGTATTGTTGCACTTCAGGAAACATGGCTGGTGTATTTGCCAGCATTTGATGGGTATGCCATCAGTTTTCAGCTAGCAAAAAAAGGTGCTCTTGGCCGCCCGTTTGGTGGCCTGTTAACCCAGGTACAATCCTCCAAACAATATTCAATGATTGGAACCATCCATCTAACTTTTGGTGCCTTGGCCACTCACATTAGGTTGACGTTCGATCATATGTGTGCCATACTTTTGCTTAACATGTATTGGCATGCTGGAGTGTGTGATCTTGCTGTCTTTGATGACCTAATATTGATCTGTATTAATTATTGCCTAGATAGGAATGGTAAGGGCCAAATTGTTCTATTAGGTGATCTGAATGCTTCCTGCATATCTAGCAATTGCATGCCTATAACTTCTCTGGCTGATAACGGTGGGAAACATCATGGCCCCATTTGGTTGAAGAGCATGGAGGGCATTGATCTTTCTATGCTAAACACATCAACAGAGGGATGTATTCCTCCTAAATTCACCTGGTCTAATGGGGACTCTAATTCTATACTAGATTATATTTTTGTGAGCGATGGCTTGTTGAATATTTGCAATTCCCTCCAGATTGTCCCGTCCTAATTTAGTGACTATTGCCTCCTGTGAAAAACCTGAGGGTTTTTCCCTACCTACTCCCTGGGGATCCTCTATTCAGGTGGCCAGGGGACGGCCATCGCTGTTGGATCAAGAACCTGGGGGTGGACAAGCGAGGTGGGATCACCTGAGTAGAGGGTCCTCTGCAATTGGGAGGAACCCGAAGGTGAGACATGGTATCCCCATTTTTCAAATACCCCCCTGCCTGACATTTCCTCTGCCTTCATGGGCTACTATGAGTTCTATCCCATTCCCCCCTCCCCATTTGCAACACGTACTGAGATAAAGAGGAGGCATCCGAGAACAGCAAAAAGGGAACTAAACACAGTACCCCGTTTTCAAAGCCAAATGTTTATCCTCCCTTTCCTGACAGTAATTTACCCAATTTACCCACAATCCCTAGGGAATGCTACGAATCCCAAAATACCCCCTGCCCATTTCCAACAAACACTGGGAAGAAGTAGAGGCGACTGAGAGCAGTGAAAATTGCCTCTGAGAAACACATTAAGAAACAGTGGGAAGAATGCTGCCAACCAGCACTAGGCTGTCTCTCTAATAAGGCCAGGCAGGGTCAGACAATCCATCACAACCATGCACACCTGGCTTCACTTGACTGCCCAACAAGGTATAAAAGGTGTGGTTTTACAGAGCGAGTTGAGCGATCTGGGGATGTAGACTGGACCAGGAGATCAAATTGGCGAGTCAGCAGGAGAGCGGAGTGGCGAATTGATGGCCTGGTGTCCAGGAGGGGCTGAGGCGTGGCTAGGGAGCCATATCTACAGAGAGCCGGAGAAGGGCAGACTGCAGCCTGCTGGCCGTGTCCAGCCAAGTGCTTGTTTCCCTGGACATATGGATGGAGCCCAGGTGTCGGAAGCGGCAGTGGAAGAGACCCCGACCCATCGCTGTGTGAAGCAGAACCCAAACAAGGCTAACACAGCAAACAATGAAATTCACCAATGCAAACTGAAACCTGGTATGCGTGTGAAGTGAAAGCCGGTTTTGATGTAAGAGAAAAAGAAACATTGTAGCAAGTTAAAATCTCCCAAGATCGTGGGGAGTGGCCAAGATAGCAAGCTGAATGGACATGTGTGGTGCGAGTTCCGTCCCTATATGAGGAATAAAAGAGAAGACGCCAACAGTTTATGCTGAGCGAGTGAAATCTGGTATAAGGGGCTGCTCTGGGGACACTCAATGCAGCTCGAGGTATGCACATAGTGGAGCAGGCCAACCGTGGAGGAGGAGGGCCCATGGGAGAATAAGGCGGTCGATCACTCTGGCCCAGTGCGGGTGCCTTGGCGACTGTGGGAGTCCTGGGCCTTGCTGATAGACTGGAAGAAGAGGTGGCGGTGGGACCAGGAACGAGCTGGCAGCCGGCCTGGAAGGAAGGGGATGGGTGGAGAGAAGCACCCAAGCACGAAAGGCCCTGGCGGGGCGGCGAGGCAGCGGCAGCAACCAGCCATTGCAAAGGGAGCCCAGAGTGCAGGCGTGGCCGGGGGAGCCACTGCTCGCCGTGTGCATCGGCACAGGCTCGCATTGAGAGGGAGCCCAGTGGAGGCGAGGCCGGGAGCCAGCATTCGCTGTGTCCATCGGCACAGGCTTGGCAAGCCGAGGGCTGAGTGGTGGGGAGCCCCGGTGAGTAAATGGCTGACTGTAGGATGCCTTCTACAGCAAGGAGAGGAAGAGCGGGAAGGGGCACCTTTACTGCTGAGGAGCCAGGAAGTTGTGCTGGCCTTTGCGGGCAAGGGAGCATAAACCACAGCGGGGGAACCCTGGCTTCCACACAGTAAGGAGACGAGCTAGGCACTGCTCAGAAGATGAGGAAACACGGGACCCACAATGGCGAACAGAGGCGTGGGGAGTCTGACAGCAGAATGTGCGGCCCAGTGCGCATGACGGGGGGTGTAACTGCCAGCAAGCAGTATGCGGGGGGCCAGATTGAGGACCGGCAGGTGAGCCCTGGGGATTCACCCCCTGCACAGGCGCTTTGGACAGAAGTGTTCAGGAAGCAGCAAGAGGAAGACGTCCCGGAGGGGCCATTGAGTGTAGGACTGGGGAGGTCTGGCATGAGGAGGAACAGGACCTGCTAGTTTTGAAGGGTGAGGAAGAGGCTGAGGGCTCGAGAGACCAGTCCACAGAGAGGAGGGTATGAGGGGGGAATGGAGGGATTGGAACCTTGCTGGAAAGGACAAACAGGCAGACCAGATTGGGGGAAGAAGGAAAACCCCCAGGATCCATCCCTTGAGGAGGGAGGGGCTGCTGGACTAAGTGTACTGGAACACTGATCTCTGGGGGCGAGCAAAGAAAGAGGGGAGTAGAAGTGAGCGAACAAGAAGTGCCCAAGTAAAGAGAGAAGGCTGGAAACGGTGACCTATTGCCTGGAGGGGAGGGCAGAGGACAGGAGGGGGCCGGGGCAGCCAAGGGCTGGTAAAGCTTCAAGCAGCGCGAAAGTAGAGAAGAGTAGCACACCCTCTCCTGGTGGAGGCACAGGCAACGGGAGGCTGGTCCTGGACGAGGTAGATGGGATCTGTGAGGAACTTCTGGTATCAAAAGGAGAGTCACAAACAAGAGATGCAAGTTCAACAGCTTTATTTATAACTTCGCAAGGGGTTGGAGACTTCCTAACTGGTCCTAACTCTAAAGTGGGAATAAACTTGACCATAAAGTAAAAGTAAAACAGCCCTAGTTATTTCCATCAAATCAAAAGGTTCTAAACCTAATTCCTGCCCTAATTCTACTGCAAAAATGTGCAAGGGAAATGTACACACAATGAAAAGGATAGTGTTCTAAACAAAAGGATCAGATTGGCAAGGGGGTTGGAACAATGATGAACCCCTTCCCCATGATTTCACCTTGAGAGAATGGGATTCCCGGGCATAGGGACTCAGGCAGCACAGTTATTCCAAGTGAGGCACACTCTGGCTTACTGGAGCGAGTCAACAGAATGTTCAGGCTTCTTTCATAATCAAATGTTAGTTTGGACTTTCCAAAAACACAGATTGCAAATGTTTTCCACAAATAGACTTCTTCGTCTTGAAACAAATACATTAATAGTCACAATCTTTCATTAAGATCTCAGGTATACCCTTCCCCAAGCTTTCTTGGTGGAAGACTTTCAAGATGGCATAGGTTTGGTATCAGACTATGCTTGTCCACTTCGACAACCGGTACCTTCGCTTTCTCCCAATGCTTTCTGGTACTTGTAGTTGCAAGATTATGGGCTTCTCTCCGTCGAGCTTGAGCCACTCATAATATTACCGGTTTCCCTCAGTCGGGCTCAGGCCTATCTTTCACATCAGCCTCTCTGTCGGGCTCAGGCTTGGAATGCATTTCTCCAGCTCACATTAGCTCCCCTCGATCGGGCGAAAGCTTCAATCCATGTTACTTTCTATTTCAACAATCCCTTTTGCCTCGGGACTTTGAATAGTCAGGCATTTTACTACAGAGCCGTTCGACTGTGCTGTATCCAACAGCAGGCCCACTCTGTACATTGTATCACACTGTCTCTTTAAAGCGTTCTAACATTATATGGAAAAATAATCGACACTGGTATTATGCCCAACTCCTGGAAACTTTTCTAACATTATTCCTATATTTAAAGCGGGTGTACGTAGTCTGCCTTGTAGCTATCGCCTTTTGGCACTTACGGATATAACAAGTACAATATTCTGTACATCTGTCCTGAATGATATTAATATCTGGATAGAAAAGGAACATATACTAGACATGTTCTGCACAGGCTTCCGTAAAGGATGTTCGACAGTAGACAATATAATTATGGTCAATACTCTCATTGAACAAACTAAGGGCACAGACAGGCTACCTCTCTATATGCTTTATGTAGATTTTTCTTCCGCATTTGATACCATTGATCGGGAAAAATTGTGGAAGAAGCTAAAAGTACTTGGGATGTCGTAACACCTAATCTACATATGGGGAAGGATACATGAGGAGGGTATGGCCAGAATAAGACTAGCCAACAATGGTAAGATATCTGACACCATGCTAATTGAAAAGGGGATCAGGCAGGGGTGTGGTCTAGCCCCAACCATATATAATCTATACATGGTAGACTTCGGAGAAATATTTGTGGATTAAATGAATGCATTCCCAAAAATAAGAACATGTAAGATCAGGTGGATCACATTATTGTGTTTGATAATACCTACATTGGTCTATGTAACAGTGTCAATGCCATATGTGAATATGCTGAAAATAATGGTCTTAAAATCTATCTATTAAAAACGCAATTTATGGTCGCGGGAAGACGAGGTAGCAAAAATCTCTTTATCAACTGTTCCTTGGGGAAGATTTGTAGAGTCAACTGTTACAAATATTTAGGCCAAGAAATAAGCAGTGATGGGAATAAAGTGAATAATATGATAAAAGAAAATAAAAAATCTAAGGTTATGACAATGCTCAGTGCAGTGATGTCATTTTCCAAGAAAACTGCAGGGTATAGTCTTCTGGGAATTATCAATGTCTATAAGCAAAAATTGGCTGCTTTATTCCTCTACGCACTGGAGGCCTCTTACTCTGACTGGAATAATTGGGCTAACATCATAGAGGGAATAATATGGAGACGACTGTTGGGATTGACAAATTCAGGCGATCCGACTTGAAGTGGACCTAATATCCCTGTCCTATCGTATTAATTTCAATCGTGTTAAACTGTATCTGAGGATTAAATTTGCCCGCCCCAATTCTTCGCTATCGGTCCTAGGGGACAGGCTAAATGGTGGGAGTGTACAGGCATTGAATAAATTCCAAGAAAAAAATCTGCTCTTCTTTCAGGAGATAGGATGGATCCCTAAATGGGAATATGGTGAGGGTTGGATGTTAAAATCTCTTAAAGAGGCGGCAGAGAAATGGAACTGGGTGGTCAGTCAAGATGTGGTAGAGAGAAATCTCTACATACGTTCTCTAAAATGCCGTTTGAATATAAAAAAATGCAAAATTATCTAAAATTGCTACCCTCTCCTGCAACGCGCAGAATTTTCATGGATATTAGACTAAACAGATTGATTGTCTTAGAAGTAAGGGGAGCCTGTACTGACATGCCTGCTGAACCTAGAACCTGCAGAATATGCTCTGATCATAGTGTGTTAGAATCAGCTAGGCATGTATTGACAAGCTGCTCCAAAATGAGTCATATCTATAACAAATATTTTATCAAAATTGAGTATGATGAATAAATCAAATCCGAGTTATTTTGATTACGCTGTCTCTCAGGATATAATAAAGGGTTGATAATTTGGAAACATGTCAACATATATCTTCGTGAGTTTTTGGAAGAAGTCAAGTTGCTGATAAATCTTGATCAGACATGTTAAAAGCAATATGTAGACAATAATGCAGTGCAATAGTTTGCCTTTGTTTGTCGTCTTTTTCTCTGGTAACATTGAAGACTAATTGATTTTATACCAAATTGTAAAATTGTTAGCATAGGATGTTATATGTGTGTATTTTGATATGATGGTTTTAATTTTATTCCAATTTTATCTATATATGATGTTTTGACATTTCTCTCTTTTTTTAAATTATGTTTCTTGTCTACCTCTGATCTGTTTATTGTAAATTCTGTAAATATGAATTTGTGTTAAAATTTAGAACTAAATAAGCAATAAAAAATAAAGCGTTGACCTTTCTTTAATCGCGGTTGCCTTTTTACACGCAACCTTGTCTTGATAGTTACTTTCAAGCAAAAGCAACGATGCCTTTGTTCTTCTCTCACCTGCTGTATTTTAATATTTTTTGCCTGTCCGTGTTCAAGGTTCTTTTACTCCTAGCTTTATCGAACCTCCTCAATTCAGTCATTCACCGAGATGGAAGCAGGCTTCTCATCAAGGTTCCCGAGAAGGACGACTTCCAGCTTGGGTGATCAGCTGCTTGTGAGCGTTTCTTTTTCCTGGCTTTCTTGAGACTTCTCCACAGCTCCTAAAATCCTCTGGGTTTCTGCCCTCCAATCTTGCATTCGCAGCAGCTCCTAAAGTCTGGTACTCTCTCGCTCCAATCCTCGCTCAGAGTGTACCTGTGTGCTCCGCCTTTTATACCAGGTGGAGAAGTTAACTGGTTTCAGATGGGGATGATTGAAAAGGGAGGCATGCCCTTGCCCGCCCTCATTACTGAGACAGAGCCATTGAAAAGAGTCAGAGGTAATCTTCATGACTCTGTTCCTGATCTTCCTTGACCCAGTAGTACTGATAGAGTAGGAAAGGTGAGGATCATGGGAGTTGTAGTGTCCTACAAAGTAGGTTGGAATAAGAGTAGGGAAGGTGTCGGGAAAAGGGGGATACCTTGTCTCGCTAGTGGGTGTTCTATCCTCAATCCCCGAGGACCCTTTACCCAGGTGATCTTCCCTCGCTTGTCCACCACCAGGATCGGGATCCAAAAGTGATGGCCCTCCCTAGCCACCTGAGCAACGTATCCCTGGGGTTTAGGTAGTGAAACACTCCCTAGTTTTTACAGACCAAAGAAAAAAGGTGTGGCGTCTGGAGAACACTTCTTTCTTTTCTTGAGAACTATTACACCCCTTTTTGTATTAGTTGTGAGGTTTGGCAATAGGTTTCTTAGTATAGGCCTTTTCTTTTGACACTATGCCACTGGGACTGTCTTATTTTTCATTTGATGGTCGACGCTTTTCCCCCATCCTAGATTTCGGTTTAGAATAGGCGTTTTCCAAACAGCATATAGCATTCGCAGTTCAATAAACACCCTTGAACTGTGATCTTTTCTGTCTGTCTTACTTATTGCCACCATGAATTCCTCACATAAGAACCAAAGTAGCCACCCATAGATGTTGAGAAGCAAGAAAGCATGAATGTGGATTTCTTATATAGCGCTGGACTACGTTATTTCCTGATTACCAGGTCACTTGACTAAGTCACATGACGGGTGCTCCGATGCGTCAAGCACGTGACCGATGCTGCATTGCCCAGGCGCCATGGCAACCGCTACGGAGAACGCGGGACCCCTGGCGCCTTAGGGAAGAGCCACTGCGTTCTCCCCGTATAGCGGAGCCGCCGGGCTGAGGGCCACCGTGGATGGGCAGGTAAGCAGCGTGGGTTTATGACAAGCACAGATTAAAGCACTAAAGCACCTCCCGCCCGTATATGAAGGTGGCGTGCGGGTGTCCTGCGAATTTGGAGCTGGTGTGGATGCAGAGGATGGCCCTGTGGACATTACCGAGCCCACGCACTTCGGGGCTGAGACCCCAAAATGGCAGCCGTGAGGAGCTGACAAAGTAATCAGCGAGCGGAACGGAGATGGCCTCGGCATAGAGGCGACTGCAGCTAGAATCAAGCTGCAGAGCATTGGAGCACCGCGGCACCCGCCAGGACATTGATCTGCGGATCCTGAGCGACGGAAGCATAAGCGGCCGTGCGGGCTCCCGGCTCGAGGTGCCCTCGTGGATGGCTGTGGGGAAGCGCGGTTGCCCCCGGTGCTGAGGAAGAAGCTGGCCGAGCGAAGCGGAAGAGATCCAATGCTGGCCCGTACCCGAGCGGACGCATCCGAGGCAGGGCACACGGGCGAAGTGTGGGCGGAAGTGCACGGGACTCCTGGGAGCCCCGTGCGACTTGAGCACAGCCCGCTCTGGTGTGCGACGAGTCGGGGATGGCGGGGCACCCGCAACGTGCGGGAGCCACGGCGGGCACAGCTGATGATTGGTTGGGGGCAGGTGGACCTAACCTCCACGAACGCTCCTAAGGAGCAGAGGAAGCGGCCTGCGAAAGACGCAGACGCACTGGCATATGCCTGCACTGAACGGGGGGGCACAGATTGAATAAACCCATGCAACCACGTGGGGGGACACAGCTCACTCCAGGAGCAGAACAGATGGCTCAGGGACACTCCTGACATGGCCTTGCAGTATATTTCTACGAAGGCCAAGGGCCACTAGCGGTGGGGGCTTGCCCAGACGTCTTTGACACATCACGATGGCTAACAAACCCTTAAGAACAAAGGGCAAGCAACCCACACTCGACGAATATGCCAGGACACCGCGGGGTGCAGAAGGGGCCAGGAGCAAAGACAAGACCCCCGCTGGGGGCACAGATAATATGGGCATAGACCAGGAGATCCTCGCTGCAATTGCTGACCTGAAAGTGGCTTGGGAGACTAAACTGGGACTGGCCATGAACGAACTGAAAGTGGCACTAGAGCTCAAAGTCGGGGCAGTACAAGAGGAGGTGAATCTTCTCCGGCAAGATGTCGGGTCATTAGCAGAACGCATGGGTGAACTAGAAAAAGAGGTGGCCCCGAACACAGCGGAATGAGCAGCTCATAAATCGGAACTTCATGCCCTAGTACAACGCGTGGGCAATCTGTAAAGTAGGGCGGAGGAGGCGGAAGGATGCGCCCAAAGGAATAATATTCGTATCGTCGGATTGCCGGAAGGATCCAACCCCATGGAGCACATTGAATCTATGCTGCTGCAGGAGATAACCGGGGGAGTGTTGACCCAGGGGTTTGCTGTGGAAAGGGCGTACAGGGCCCTGATGAGGAGGCCACCGCCGGGAACCCCGCCCTAGGCCGGTGATAGCCAAGATCCTGAACTACCGGGATCGGGAGAAAATTCTTGAACACTTTCGGAAGGGCGGAACAATACAGAGTGGGTCGGCAAACATAACTGCATACCCAGATTACACCTTGCAGGTACAGCGCAGACGCATGAACTTTGGGACTGTGAAAAGAAGATTGCGTGAAGCAGGCCACAAGTATATGCTGATCTACCTGGCAAAACTAAAGGTGTTCCACAAGAGCAGAACCTTGTTTTTCGAAACCCCGGAGGACGCAATGGGATGGCTGGACACGCAGAGCTGCCCCCAAGAATCGGGTATCCAGACAGGAGAAGGCGGAGATGAGTAACATGAGCCTGTGGCACCTGCGGTATCACAGCCTAAGACATTGGGACTTGAATATAGCACAGGACATAGCCTGTGGGAGGGTTCGACTAAGGCTATACATGTATGCTTGATCCATTAGCACGGAAAACCTTGATATTAGTGCGGGAGCCTTACAGAGCCAACCCTCCTATCCCCACAACGAGAAGTTAGGTAGGTCACCGGTAGTCCGGTGACACCCTGCCGGGTTCCTGACCCCGGCATTCCGAGGCAGGACCAAACGCGGGGGGGCCTGAGATCCAGGGATGGGGCTGGGCACTTGTTTGGGCTGGGCGGGGTGGGGGGAGGGAAGGGGTTGTGTGCAGTGGTTTGGAGTTGGGGAAAGGGGGGAGGGGGGATTGTTGGAATTGGGAGGGGAACGAGCCAAATCTGGTGTCACATCAGGCGGGAATGGAAATTGGGAGGGGTGGCGGGATATCCAATAGATGGCGTTGGGTAGCCTTAGAGTGGTGACCTGAAATGTGAGGGGCCTCAACAGCTATTTGAAGCATAACAAGGTTATGATGTATTTAAGAAGGATGAGGATTGACATAGCATTATTACAGGAAACCCACCTTACTAGGGAGAAACTGGAGGTAGTCAAGAGAAAGTGGAAAGGGAGTATCACAGGAGCTACATACTCAGTTTACGCGAGGGGAGTCATTACATGGGTGGCACCGCATTTACCATTTCAGCTGATCCAGTCTACAATGGACCCGGAAGGCAGAATGATAGTAGTGCGGGAGATGCTGGAAAACTGGGAAGTGAGCATCATAAATTTATACGCCCGTAACCAGGACACAGTGGCTTATTTTAGGTTTTTATACGGCAAAATTAGCCCCATACTGGGTGGCGCGATCCTATGGGGAGGAGACTTTAATTGTACATTAAATCCTCAGATGGACAGATCAGATGATAAAGTAGACAAACCCGTCCCGGCCGCAAAGGCGTTACAGGCCCTGCTGAGAGATTGTCCACTCAAAGATGTTTGGAGGCAGCTACACCCAGCCGACAGGCAGTATTCTCATTATGCGGCCCCACATAACTTGTACACGAGGCTGGATTATATGTTCGTTGCTGCTGAGTTAGTAGGAGAAATGACGGGCGCGGAGTATAAGGCCAGAGTGCTTTCAGACCACTCCCCCTTGGTCCTGGAGTGGCGACACCAACCCCCTAGAGTGCGAATCCCGACGTGGAAGCTCAGAGCTGAGGCTCTGCAGGACTCGGGATTCCGGGAGCACCTGAGGGAGGCGATCACTGAGTATTTTGACATTAACACCGGAAGCGTTCAATCTGAGGGAACCGTATGGGAGGCATTTAAAGTAGTAGTGCCGAGTGTAGCCATATCAAAATCCAGAGGCTCCAGGGGGGCATAGAACGGGAGTTGCAGGAAACGGAGAGGGAGTTGGAAGACATAATGCGTAAGGGGGGCACCTCTCGGGAGGATGAGGCAAGGATGAAGTTGCAACAACAAACCAGCAGTGATCACTGGGATAGATTATGTAAGTTGAGCTACAAGAAATATGTCGAAAGGCAGCATGCGGGTGGAGACAAACTTGGCAGATTGCTGGCCTGGTTATATAAAAATGAAACATCATAACCAGTGATCAGGGAAATCAGAGGGGACGAGGGCCAGATCTGGGATACCCAGGAGGGAGTAAACGAAGAGTTCCTTAGATACTATAAACGTCTTTATGAGAACATAGGGGAAGAAATGGATCAAGAGATCCAGGTAACGTTAGTAGACATAGGCTTGCCCACATTAGACGATCTGGAACGGGCAGATCTAGACGCCCAAATTACCTCAGAAGAACTAGAGATGGTGATTCAGCAGCTGCCCACATGTAAAGCACCGGGGTCGGACGGGCTCCCTAGCGAATTCTGTAAAACATACAAACAAGAGCTGCTCCCCCCGCTGCTGGCCATGCTTAATGAGGCGTTTGAGCATGGTAGACTGCCGGAGTCCCTACCAGAGGCAGTGATCATCCTGCTCTTAAAACCGGGTAAGCCAGGCACAGACTGTGGGTCATACAGATCCCTATCATTGCTTAACCAGGACAGCAAAATCCTCACAGCAGTGCTGGCAAACAGGCTTAAGCGAGGGATCGGCAGACTGATACACCCTGACCAAACAGGCTATGTTCCTGGCAGGAACATAACTGACAACCATAGGAGACTTCACCACATTATCGACCAAACAGAGAAGGACCCCGGCGAACTAGTAATTGTCTCGCTGGATGCAGTTAAGGCCTTCGACTCGGTGAGATGGCCTTGGCTGCTAGCGACTCTGAGAGAATACGGGATGGGGCTGGGGTATCTGAGGTGGGTCCAAATGCTATATAGTTCCCATTAGCAAGGGTCAAAATGGGGGCCACAACCTCTGACAAATGGCAACTTGGCAGGGGCACTAGACAGGGTTGCCCCTGGTCGCCTATGCTATATATCCTTGCGTTGTAGCCATTGGCAGTCTGCCTCAGACAACAATATGGGGAGATGGGGATACACACCGCGGGAGGGTTGCATCTCATATCATTGTATGCCGATGATATACTCTTATATCTGCGCTTCCAAGAGGAAAACCTACAATATGTCTTGGAGTTGATGGAACGATAAGCTACCCTCTCGGGCATAGCAGTAAATTCCAAGAAATCCAGCATGTTCCCCCTGGGGAGGTATAGACGCGCCCTACCGAGGAGCCTACCGGTTTTGCCAATACCCTGGCGAACCGAGACGTTCCGATACCTAGATATTGACATATACCACAGGACAGGAGAAGAACACAAACATAATACGGAAAAGGCAGTTGAAGGTAGTAAGAATAGCATGGGATTTTGGTCCAGACTACCCCTGGCCATGAGGGGAATGGCTCTGATTAAGATGGTAGTCCTGCCCAGACTGTTACACTTTTTTGTAAACATCCCGTATATGATCCCGAAGTGATTTTTTGCCAGGCTCCACAGCCTGTGCAGGGGTTTCATATGGCACAATTCCAGGAACAGGGTGGCCCTCTGGAAATTACACAACTCGTGTGACAGGGGGGGCATAAACCTGCCGAATTTTGAGTTACATTACTTGGCGGGACAGTTGCAATATGTGGCCAGGTGGTTGTTGGAAGAAGAAACGGTTGAAGCCAGGCTGTTGTGGAAGGATCCTGCTCCCTGCTTCCTTAGAGAGACAGTGTGGTTGCCCAAACCAAAGGTAATGGGAATGGCGAGACTGTTGGTGATAGGCTGGGAAGTGTGGCGAAGAGCATGACAAACTGTGGGAATCCCAGCCCCATTCTCCCTGCAGGTGCCGTTAGTGGCGCTATGCGGGGAAGGCTCCCAAATGATAAAGGGGGTCCATAGATACTGGGAACCGATGGGCCTGGCTACCCTGGGAGACAAATGGCAGGAGGGGGAGGCACTGGACTTTCAGAGGCTAATAGAGGACACTGAGGTGCATAGAGGCCAGCATATTACATATTCCAGAATCATTAAAAGGGTGCGGGAGAGTTGGCCTGCGGCAGTGCTTGCGGAACAACCTGATGCTACCATCGAGACGATGTATGATATCTCGGAGGGTGGGCACGAAATATCTCGCATATATGAGCTACTGGGGACTAGGGTGGGGAAGGAGCTACTCCAACTGAGGCAAGATTGGGAAGAGGAGGTGGGAGGACCCATGTCAGATGAGCAATGGGCTAGAGCCCAAAGGTATCATAAGAAGGTGTCCCGTAACGCGAGGCTTCAGCAGATCCAATTATATGTCACTCATAGAGCATATTTGACTCCCGGCAGAATTGCCACGTTTGGTGTCCCGACGATACAGAAATGCCCTTGGTGCGGGGAGGAGGAAGCTGGGATGCTACATATGTTTTGGGATTGCCCGGAGGTGGGAAGGTTTTGGACAGAGCTAAAGACACGTTTAGCAGGAAAAGGGATTACGCTGGATGTGGAGTCAGCTCGGGCATGCATGCTTGGGGATTTTACCAAACCGCGCAACCTGAGGCACATCAGTAAGATGAAGGACCTGGCCTACATCCTGGCTAAACGGAGAATTGCAATTGCTGGAAAGCAGCCCATGGGCCCAGAATTGATATGTGGTGGGCAGACCTCATGAAGTGGGCAGAGGCAGAGACAGCTGTATGGTATGAAGCAGTTAGTAGGGGGGGGCGGCGGGAGGAAGTGGGACCCCTAATAGCATGGAGACAATTGGTGGCCTCAATGGCGGGCCCCTCCCAGGCCGACCATAGCGATGATGATACGGAAAGGATAACGACAATAGTAACGCCTGATGGAAAGTAAGACGATAACATGGACACAGGGGCTCGAGTTAAAGGGGTGGGAGGGGTGAGGACCGGAAAGTGTAATTTGTAATGTAATGTTGTGAAGCTTAAACACGGAAGTCCTCATTGTTTGTAATGTTTGAAGTATTGTTTATAAAATAATAAAAATATATTTTTTTTAAAAGACATAGTAGCGAAGATTAGCTCCTCTCGTGCACCAGTGCCGAACAATTTGTATAATTTGCTATTTAAGGGGGAGCCAGGGGCTTGGGCATCTATTTTGACCTCTTTGTTTCAGAACATTGTGACTACCCTTTCCTTTCCTGAGTCCTGGTCGACTACTCATATTCTCCCCATATTCAAAAAAGTTTGTCGGTCAGATCTGACCAACTATCGACACATAGCGCTTCTCGATGCTGACAGCAAGGTTTTTTCCGCTTTGCTGTTGGAGCATCTTGAAACCTGGCAAAAGGCGATGGGTAGGATTGAAAAATGGCAGACGGGTTTCTGTAAGCACCTTAGTACCCCCTGAATGGTTTTCTTCTTAATGCTATATTAAGCCAGGTATGGAACAAGAAATATGTCTCGATCTACCTGGCAACCACGGACCTCTCAGCAGCCTTAGATTGTGTCAATCAGGTACTGCTGTGGGCAAAATTGCAGAGGTGGGGTATTCCTGCAGTTTTCTACGTCTAATAGTGGGAGTATATTCTAATTCCAACATACAGATCCTTCTTAATCAGAATGGCACTTTGTCTTGCAAGATTCTGACCTTTAGAGGGTTGAGGCAGGGTTGCGTTCACGTGCCTGCCTGTTCAATCTTTATATTTGTATTTGTATTTATTTTAATTTATATAGCGTTTTAATCCAAAGCACTTTACAAGAGGAACAAGTGAATACAACAAGCAATACATGACAATGAATCTAAACCAGAAAACAGTACAATGAACAATTTACATTTATGATAAGGCTAAGTACTAATAGAGGGACAGAAGATGGGAGGAGAAGGTGGAGGTGGGTTAATTGGTGAGAGGGGAAACAATGGGTGCTAGGGGGGAGAGTAGAAGAGATAGGATTTTAGAGAAGTGCGAAATAAGGGGTAGGAGGTGATGGAGTAGACGGGAAGAGGAAGGCGGTTCCAGTGGAAAGGAGCGAGAGGTTGGAAGGAGCGGAAACGGGAGGGGGCAGAGGGGGGATGTGGAGTAGAGAGAAGGAAGAGATCCGCAGAACATAGAGAATGAGAAGAAGTATATTAAGTGAGAAGGGAGGAGAGGTACAGAGGGGCAAGACCATAGAGGGCTTTGAAGACTAGGCAGAGGAAGTTAAATTTGAGCTGGGAGTGGGATGGGAGCCAGGCTAGTCAGTTAAGAGGAGATGGAGTCGTGAGGTGAGAGGAGGCAGAGGGAGCGAATGGCAGAGTGGTAGACAGATTTGAGGGGGGAGAGATGAGAGGAGGGGAGTCCAAAGAGAAGAGTAGAGCAGTAGAAAAGTCTGGAGAAGAGGAGAGAGGAGATGAGGAGTTTAGTAGCTTGGAAGGTTAGGAAAGGACGGATTTTACGGATGTTGTAGAGGTGGAAGCGGCAAGATCTGGCAGTGAGGGAAAGGTGATGAGAAAGAGAGAGGTGGGTGTCAATGTGCAGACCAAGGTTGCGGGCATGGGGAGAGAAGGGGAGTTGGGAAGGAGGAAAAAAATGAAAGGAGGAGGGGAGGGAGGAGAAAGAGTGTTGGCAGGGAAGAAAAAGAGTTCAGTTTTATCTGCATTAAGAGTAAGGAAGTGAAAGGACATCCAAGATTTAATAGCAGAGAGGCAAGAATAAAGTTTATGGTGGATGTCAGGAGAGAAGGAGGTGAAAGAGAGGAAGAGCTGGGTATCATCAGCATAGAAATGATGTGAGACATCAAAGGAGGAGATTATAGGAGAAAGGAGGGAAGTATACAGCGAAAAGAGAAGGGGGGCCAAGGACAGAACCTTGGGGAATGCCGTAGTTGAGTGGAGATATTGGGGAGGTGGAGCCACCCCAGGAGACTGAGAAGGTGCGGTTAGAGAGATAGGAGGAGAACCAATTAAGAACTGTGTCTTTAAGGCCAAATGAAGAGAGAGTGGTAAGGAGTAGAGGATGGTCGACAGTGTCAAAGGCAGCAGAGTGGTCCAGTAGGACAAGAATAGAGGAGTGCTTAGAGTAGCGAGCAGAGAGGAGAGAGTTGAGAACAGAGGTAAGAGCAGTTTCAGTAGAGTGAAGAGGGCGGAAACCAGATTGGGTAGGGGGAGGAGAGAATGGTTAGAGATGAAGGTAGAGAGTTGAGAGTATACAATGCATTCTAGGAGTTTAGAAAGGAAAGGTAGTAGAGAGATGGGACGATGGATGCGAAATGGGGATTAGCAGTGGGTGTTTTGAGAATGGGGATGATAGTAGCATGCTTAAAAGGGGTGTGGAAGGTGGAAGTGGAAAGAGAGGTGTTGAAAAGGGAGGTGAGATGGGGAATCGAGGGGGTAGATTTTGGGGATGAGGGAGGTAGGCATGGGAGTAAGAGGGGGAGGCAGTGGGGTGGGTTTTAGAAAGGAGGAGGGTAACTTCGGATTGAGTGATGGGGTGAATGAGGACAGGGAAGAGGAGGGGGAGGAGGAGGAGAAAGAGGAAAATAAGAAGGGGAGGAGAGGATAGTATGTCAGAGATTGAGGACTTTGTTATATGAGTGAAATTGGTGAATATTAAGTCCTGCTGCATTTACTATGCTGAAAATCCAAAATTTTAAACTAGTCTGGCTTGCAGATTACTTTTTAATATTTGATTGCACACAGATCGGTCAGCAACGATTGGTTGATGCTTTTCACACTTTGTTTTGATTCATAATCTTAAAGTAAATCCTAAGAAAACTAAAATTATGCATTGTACAACCAAGAGGAAAAAACTCTGTTTTAAAAATTTCAAGGTTATTGACTTTTTTGAAAGAACAAAAAGAAAGCACAGTACGGCGAAATGCAAAAACATAAGCACAACATTGCAGTATCTTTTGGAAATGGCCTCCCGTATCACCCCCGTGGGTGTCTTTCCCCTCCCCCCCCCCAAGAACATGTTAACTCTGCCCTCTGAACCTGGGCCAACCCAAAATATTAAGGTCCATCTCGCCATCAACATATGAAGAACTGGTTCTTCTCCAGTCTCCTTTACCAAGGACTGTCTCCCCCCTTGCACACTGGTTGACACCATACCCATCCCCTTATTCTCCAACTCCTCCTCAATCCCCATCCGGGCCCCCTTTACCAGATGTTTCATCACCCCGGCATGTATCTGGATCAGAACTCAGCCCACTGAGATTCGAGATTTCCCCTTTCTCTTATGTATCGCAACTGTGATCCTTTGCATTATGTATAATATTCCTGCCCACATTTATCCACTCACTCTTACCCCGGAGCAATAGCCTTTTCCAGTGCATCGCTAAGCATGCCCTTCCAGCTAACAGCAGACAATGAGGTAAGTGCGGGAGGCTAACATAGTCCCCCCCCCTCCTCGTCTTCCAAACCAAACGACACCATGAATGGCGACTTAGCTCTGAAGACACGGTCCAGATCCTTGATCCACCTGAGGACCTCATCCCAGTAAATTTGAACCATCTCACAGCCCCACCACATGTGCCAATAGTCAGCCGCTCACCATATCCATGCCAACAAAGGGGGCTCACATCCATAAACATCCTAGAAAGGCGGACGGGGTTGTACTGCCACCTGTGCAGCAGTTTTATCACATGGAGTTTGTATTGGCTTGCAATGGAGACCCTGAATATCCTATCACACATCTTGTGCCACAGTGGATCATCAAGTTTGAGACCCAAGTCCCTCTGTCACCTGGTCCGGATGTTTTCGGTACTCCCCCAACCAACTTCCACCAGAGCACCATACAAGGAAGAGATCAGACCCTTCATTTCCACAGACGAGTCCAAGACCTTTTCTAGGTGGGGTTAAGTCTCTTGGCACCATTTCCCTCCATATTTCGGCCGTGACTACCCCCTTCAGCTGTAGGTATGAAAAGACAGACAACTTCCCTATTTCCAGCTCCTTCTCCAAATCCACTGTGGAGATGAATTGACCATGTTTACACAGCTGACCCACCCTCGCAAGCCCCACCTCAGACCTGGTCTGAAAACTATCCAGTTTCGGAATCCGATCACTCACTCCTAGTGTCTACAGGTGACAACGTGGGATGGTCAGGTCATGACACCCTTCATCTCTGGGCCCTTCCGCCATATATTCCAGATAACCCCCAAAATGGGGTGTTCCCTTACCTTCTTCGGGAGACGGTCCCGCAGCACCCACACACATTCTCCGATTGTCGCCGGTCTCAAATGGACATTGTCCAGCCCCACCCATTGACAGTCCCCCAGTTCCCTCAGATGCGGGACCAGGACCCTAAGTTGTGTTGCCTTTATAATACCGGCAGATGTCTAGGAAACCTACTCCACCCCTTTCCTTCGGGAGCACCAGTACCTCATACCCCACCCTCGGTTTCCTGCCCTGCCATAGGAACTTCAGGAGGCAGGCCTTGACCTTGCGGAACATGGCGTCTGGGACGGGAATAGGGAGCATCTGAAACAAATAAAGGATTCTAGGGAGGAAGTTCATCTTAATAGCATTTTGCCGCCCCAACCATGAAATCGTCAATTTGGACGATTTTTCCAAGTCACTAAATAGCTTCTACAAGATGGACAGAAAGTTCACTTCATATAGTCTGCCTATGCCTCCATCCCCCCTTATTCCCAGGTATTGAAGCTGCTCCTCTTCAACCTTCATCCCCAGACTAGTCAGATTTGTCTGTCTTCCAACCCCAGCTGATCCAAAGGTAACAAAATAGATGTCCCTTTGTTTATCTTTGTCAGGTTTCCTTTAATTATTCTATTATTCCCCTTTATTTCTGTGTAGGTTAGAAGTTTTCTACTGCAGTTGGTTTGGCCTTGACTTTTCTATACAGATTCCTGGCTCTGGCCCAAGGCAAGATGGAGTTTTACAATAGAAGCTTTGATTGGCTAGAGAGAACTGCAGGACAACAATGAACGTTCTAAACTGTCACTGTCTGCCTTTCATCCTCGTAACCCCAGCTGAGAGGACGTGTTTGTAGCTGCTCCTGCTGAAGTCTTGGGCCTAGTGGATTTGAACTTTCAAATCTTGGCAGTTGAGCGGCTACTTATTCGGGGTTGTTCAGGAGAAGTATTCAGGTTCACAGGAGAGATTTCGGAAGTTCTTTTGGAAAAGAAACATTCTTGAGCTAAGTGACTTTATTTGGATATGTAAATCTGTTGCTCAGATTCATTCGTGACTTTTAGAGAAAGTGAATGTAAATTCAATAGTAGAACTGTGAAGTTACACTGTTAATTGTTCCACGTTTAATTCGTAAAAGCGTGTGTGTGTGTTCAGCGTGTGTATTCATAGCGTGTGTACGCGAGTGCGAGCGCATGAAAAGATTTCTGCAGCGCGTGAGTTTAAAGTGTGTGGGTTCATAGCGTGTGTACGCGAGCGTGAGAAAAGACTTCCACGTGATTTCTACAGCGCGTGTGCTCATAGTGCGGGTGTTTATAGCGTGTGTACGCGAGCGTGAGAAAAGACTTCTACGTGATTTCTGCAGCGCGTGTGTTCATAGCGCGGGTGTTTAAAGCGGGTGTACGCGAGCGTGAGAAAAGACTTCTACGTGATTACTAAAGCGCGTGTGTTCATAGCGCGGGTGTTTATTGCGCGTTTACGCGAGCACAAGAAAAGATTGCTACATGATTTCCGCAGCACGTGTTTTCATAGCGCGTGTGTTCCTCAGCGCGTGTTTTTCTCCGGCGCGTATTTTCTTCAGCACGAGTTCTGCGTGTGTACATCTTTGCGTGTGTGGACAAGTTTGCAAGTTCTTAAAGAGACTATGTACTTTATTAAGAAAGAAGAACTGGATTCCTTTTAAGCCCATCATAACTGGAACATTATACAGTTTTAAAGGCATGAGTCAAGGTTCTTAATGCTACATTACTCGAAAGGAGTTGCTGTTATTTTCAAGATTTTGCAAAGCAAAAGAAGGTAGAAAGATTTTATCAGCAATTACTCCTATCTTCTCTAAGATCCGTAAAGAGAAGAACCAGGTATGATTCTTTACATTTTAGTTAAGGATATAGAGTTTTCAAAATCAAAAGGTAGTTAAGTAATTTGAGGATTTTGTGTGTTCTTATGTATTCACTGCAGGTTCCGCATCAGCTAGTCTAGACGTCGCCAGTCTGGTGTTTCTTATGTTATCCACTTCCCCCTTTCCCTTTGGGGTGTAGTTAACAGAGCCGAGTATGAACTGGTTCTGAGGATTACATTTCAGGGGGATTGTCGGGGGTTCAGCAGCTTCCGCGGACACAGGATATCTCTCAGCCTGACAATCTTAAAGCCAGAAGGGCCCCATTCCGCTCTACTATTTCAACCCCCACCGGAACCGAAGTTAGTGGATTCTTCAGCTGGAGCAGAATGTCATCGGCTTAGATCCCCAGTTTGTATTCAACCCCTCCCACAGAGATGCCTTCCACTCGGGGATCATCGCGTAGTTTTTGAGCCAGAGGCTTCAGGGAGAGAGCGAACAAGATCAGGGCCAGAGGACATCCTTGCCTTATGCCTGGACCCAACCCAAACCAACGAGAGAAGTTGCCTTTAGCAGAGACGCAGGCTACCAGATCCAAATACAGAGCCATGAAGCCATGCAGAAACTTGGGTCCAAATCTGAAATTAATAAGAGGTGTCTTCAGAAAATTCCAATCAACCCTGTCGAAGGTCTTTTACGCGTCGACGGATAAAAGCGTGGGGTTGCCCCCGCTCTTCGGGCTCCCTCAATCAGATGCAGGGACTTATGCATTGTGTCCATGCCTTGTCTCCCCCATATAAATCCCACCTAGTCTGAATGTACCAGTTGAGGCATATGGGGGTCAAGTCACGATGCCAGGACCCAAGTAAATATTTTCGCATCAACTGTCTGGAGAGAAACTAGACGATATGACCTGCAGGCTTGTGGGTCTCTGCCCTCTTTGTGAAACACTGAAATGAGGGCCCGTACGAAGCACTTCGGGGCCCTACCCGTTTCCAGGATAACATTAAATAAAAATTTAACCAGGTGGAGGGTCCAGACAATAGAAAACATCTTGTAAAAGGTCTCTGTGTACCAGTCTTCCCCTGGTGCCTTGATTGCATATGGCGTATTGCTTGTAAGATCTCATCGCTTATGATGGGGGCATGCATTTCCTTGGCCTCATCAGTGGTCAGTGTTGGTAGTGACGTCTCCCCCCCCCCCCAGTTAGGCTCCTATCTCTGCCCCATCTTTTCCGCCCTCCCCCTTATATAGGTTTTCATATAAGTCCGCAAATGTTTCGACCACACCTCTCACTGATGTCTCGAGGACACCCCCCAGGCCCTGTACTCCTGATATCCATTTGTCGGCCCACTGACTGCGCAATCTCACGGCCAGCAAGGCGCCTGCTTTGTCCCCCTTTTCGTAATATTTCTGCTTCTGGAACTGAAGCTTTCGAGTTCTCTTCCCTTCCTCCAACAATCTCCTCTCTCTTACCCCTGAGCACCATTGGGTAATCCCTGACTTTCTCTTCCGTTTCATAGACCCGCCTTTCCAGCGCCTTTTATCTCTTCTCGCAGCTTATTTTCCAGCACCCTCTCTAATCAGAAGTCCCCTCCAAGTCCCCTCCATGTCGCCTTCCCTGCATCCCAAATAGTAGCCTGATCCACCTCCCCCATGTCATTCAAAACAAGGTACTCCCATATCACCTCCTCCAAACCCACCCGAAAAACGGGCTCCCTCCACAGAGATTTGTTACATCTGCACATTGTATTGCGGGGGGCCAAGTCCACCCAGGACAAGTCCAAGGATACCATATCATGATGTGACCACAACACTGGATGGATCTCTGCCCCCATGCCCCCCCCAGGAGCTCTCTTGTGATGCATAGGTAGTCTATGCGAGTGTAGGTCCCATGAGGTGCGCAGTAAAAGGTGAACCCCCTATCATGAGGATGGAGGAAGCACCATACATTACGCAGAATATGCAAATCTAAGCAACCCTGTAGGCCCCCCCGCCCGGCTTAGGGGGTCCTGTCCTGATCAGCCCCATTGCCCTTCTATCGAGCTGTATGTTGGCCCAAATATTGAAATCTCCACCCACCACTAAGTGTGCAGCGCCCTCCTTCAGGATCCTTGCCAACATGGGTTGAAGAAAGCGCAGTTGACCCTGATTAGGGGTGTAGAGTGCCATAAGTTATCCGGACCCCTTCCATGAGGCCCAACAATAGCAGAGCCATTCCTGCATCACACCTCCGTAGGCCTGGCGACAGGGGTGGTGTTTAAGCACACAGAGGATGCCCTACGCATGCGAATAGCTGTGCAACAGACAGACGTACGCTCCCACAACTACTGAAATGTGCATTGGAAGATGCAGCCAGTACTGGAGTCCTATGTAAACTTGCATTGTGATTGCACATACTCCAGCCAGGTACGGTCTCCCTAGGAAACCTCCATATTACTCCCCTGCAGCCATCTAATACAGTACTGTGCGCCACAGACTCACCATGCATTGTTAAACGAAAAACCACTCACACACTCCCCAACATTTAACACTTACACCTTCAATTTCTAAGATACAGACACTATTAGCAAAAGGAAGGGGTAGCACAAATGGATACATACACAGGGGAATTTGCCCTTTCAACAAGTTCATCATGAGGGCAGCCAAGGATTCCATGCACAAATGTTGTTAACGGCACGTTATTATTTAGTTGCTCTACCACAAACCTTTCACCTTCACAGAAAACACTATGCTAAAGCAACGTTCTGGTTAGTGTGCCCTACTAAAAACCTATCAGATTCACTAACAAAAAAACAGGACGTTATGTTACGTTGCGCTACTAAAAACATCACCTTCACTGAAAAATCTATACTGAAGGAACTTTCTGGATCCACTGCCCTGCTAAAAACCTATGAAATAAGCCAACAAAAAACATTGTTAAAGGGACGTTATGGTTAAGTTGCACTAGTCAAAGCCTTTCAATTTCAATGGAAAAACATTGTTACAGTGATGTTATGGTTACAAGTAAAACCGCAAAACCCCCAAAATTTGAGAGTTATGGTAAGATAAGCAACCATAACTCGTGCTACCACTGTGCGCTGCAAGGACTAACACCCATGACATAAAGATGCCATCACAAATGTCATTGATGACATGACGGATGACATCACATGTTTGCCTGCCTTTTTTCTGTGCAGTTACATATGTATAGCAGATGCTTTTCTTCACTGGCAGTCAGGAACTGAACATTGTGAAGGTAGTATATTTTCATGACCCTGACCCTGCTCATATGTTCTTACACCACTTTCCTTTGGGTCCAGTTACAGCTTTTTTACTTTTGTAATTAGAGAGGTGAGTCTGCTATGCTTAACACGCCCCCGGGACAGGGAAAGCTGGATACCACTGGGGGACAAGGAATCCCCAAGGAAGGGTTTTTATTCACCTCCTGGCCGGCAGCCTAGATTTACAAGTGTTTGTCGGCTATGGGGCAAGTGAGCAGTACAATAGGGTTCCAGGCCCATTAAAGGTGGATGGTTTGGTTTCTGACCCAACCTAACATCTCTGGTGTAGGAGCGGAACCAACTGTGCCTTTCCTCTCGTTTTGGGGAGAAACATAAAGGGCTCTGGGACCCCTGCAGTTGGGGGCAAGAACCGGCCTTGTGGTGAGATAAAGAAGCCTGTGCCAGGGCACAGAGGAAAGGATGTCTCACTTTCACAAGGAGCCTGGAGGCAAGGCTACGCAGGTTTGTAGTAAGCAGAGAAAACCAGAGGCCCGCACAATGCTGCAGAGTTCAGGAAGGAGGAGATCCTGAGGAGCACAGGACTGCCTAGAGACCAAGAGAATGGGCCACCACAGACACAGCACACTGGTGTCCAGCACAAGCGACACAGAAGTCCTGTTGGATGCAGGCAGGGGGGAACGAAATGCGAGACCTGACCATGAAAAAGTCGGAGTCGCGGTTCCGCACCTAACGGAGAACACACCTCCCCTGTCGAGAACTAGGCATGCGGCTGACAGAGAGGAACGGAACGAGGACAATGAGGCACCAAAGTACCCCACAAAAGAGTGAGCGTATGCCAAAACTCAGATGTCTTGAGAGGCTAAATATCCCATGATGGGCTGAGCAACGAGATAGCACACAAGCAAGGGGGTAAACGCACTGCAAAACCCATACAGCCTGAGAGGCCAAATGGCATACGTTGGGCCGAGCAACAATATCCCCCAGGAGATGATGACACTAAAGGGAAGCCACAGAGGACTTAGAAGCCTTCTAACCTATTCAAGGCTGAGAATCCAGGCATCCCACAAAGGGCTGAGAAAGGTGACCTGGTGAAGCAGGCTGAAGAGCCAGGAAGCCCAGGAGTACGTAAAACATGCAATCGCCAACAAGGGGTGAGCCAACCAGCAGGGGTGAACAAGAGACAAGTTTCAGACATAGCATAATACCAGGGACCCGACCCTGATGTTGGGTTAAAGACATTCCCAAGTGAACCAGACTGACTCACAAAGCCTGTTATGACACACAAAGAACAGATTCGCAAAACCAGTTATCACGGTTAAGCGTGTAACTGTTTTTTTTAAAAACATTTTTTATTAATTTCAACCAAACAATACAAACCAAACAGGCAGTGCATATATCAACAGTTCCATTGTATATTGCTTACTTCTAGCCACTGCTTCCCATATCCCACCCCCCAATTCAAGCCTATTACTTTACACATTCTGTTTCTGCATCATGTGGTAGGGTCTCTCCTTCCATGGGTTCTGCTGGGTCTCGTATTGACCCAAACAGCTCTGCTATTAAAGATTTCCAGGCCATCAGGGACTCTGTCTCCTCTCCTCCCCCCCCAGCATTGCTCGTTTCTTGCCATACCATGGTTTCTGCCTCCGCCCATTTCTGCAAATCTTTCCACCACACCTCCACTCGCGGTCTATGGCATGTCTTCCACCCCATAGCGATTCTCCTCTTTGCAAGCACATATGCCAAATCCCTCAGTTTACTCACATGCTTGAGCTTCTGTGATCTTGGGAACCCCCCCAACAGACAGGCCCACACTGTGTCCACTACAATCTTGACCCCTTTCTCCGCTAATTTTCGCTCTACTTCACTCCAAAAGCGTTTAATAACCGGGCATGACCAGAACATATGCACCATGCCCGCGTTCTCCTCATCACACTTGGGGCATGCTTGCCGTCCCGCATTCTCAAACCTCGATATCCTCTGGGGCATCATATATGCCCTGTGCGTAATATACAGTTGTATCTGTTTCAATCTCGCATTTCTAGATACCTTCTTGTGATACCCCTGAGCCCGTTCCCACATCCCGTCCTCCATGGGAGCTCCCACTTCCGTTTCCCAATCTAGTCTCAGCTGTGTGACCTCCTTCCCCACTTTCAGCATCAACATCTCATATATTCTGGATATTGATTGATTGATTTGTTTATTTATAGAGCGCTTTACACCAAGGCGCTGTACAATGGAACAACTCATACAGTGAACAACAATAAACAATAAACATTGGGAGCAAGATTACATAATGAATCATTCGACAGAAAAACAGTGCAAAAAGCAATTAACTGGGGGGGGGAGGGGAAGTGGAGAGGAAGTAGGATTAGTGTGGGGGAACAGAGAAGGATAGAACAAGTGAAGAATAGAAAGGTGGGGGAGTGAAAAGGGAGTGGGGATAGAGGAGTTAGAAGAGGGAGAGAGGGGGGATGAAGAGAGAATAGGGAGGTCTTCAAGGAGGAGAGTGGAGGAGAAGGGATTTAAGGGACGTGCGAAATGAGGGAAGGGTCGTGGAAGAGCGGATTGAGAGAGGGAGTGAGTTCCAGTGAAGAGGAGCAAAAAGTTGGAAGGAGCGGAACCGGGAAGAAGCACAAGGGGAAGGAGGTACAGCGAGGAGGAAATGGTCAGCAGAACGAAGCGAGCGTGAAGGGGAGTAAAAGGTGAGAAGGGAGGAGAGATAAGGAGGAGCAAGACCATGTAAGGATTTAAAAACAAGGCAGAGAAAGCAGAATTTTAACTGTAAGTGGAAAGGTAGCCAACGAAGATGAGAGAGCGAGGAGGAGATGGAATCACGGGAGGTAAGGAGACAAAGAGTACGAACAGCAGAGTGGTAAATGGATTTAAGGGAGGTAAGCTGGGATGCAGGAAGACCAAAGAACAAAGGGGAGCAGTAGAATAGTCGGGAAAAGATGAGAGAGGAGATAAGGAGTTTGGTCGCATGAAATGTGAGGGAGGGACGGATTTTGCGAATGTTGTATAGGTGGTAACGGCAGGAGCGATAGGTAAGTGAAATGTGTTGTGAGAAGGAGAGCGTGGAGTCAAATATAATGCCCAGATTACGAGCCTGGGAGGAGATAGGGAGGTTGGAGGGGGGAAAGTGGATAATGGGGGAGGGGAGGGGAATATCTCATGGCCCCCTTCCGCTATGTCGTATCTATGGTGGCATCTGGTTCTTCCTCCAGCACAGTTTCGGGCCTTGTTCTCTTAATTCTCTGCACCATTCTATGATGTGTAATGTACTGGCCCTCGTGCAACCCAGTTTCTTCCTGCAGCCCCTCAAAGGTAATAATAGATCCCTCCCGCCAAATATCTCCCATTGTTGCCAACCCAACCGGTTCCCAGTGGTTTCTGATTATCATCCTTAGCTGTTCATCTACACCTTTTAATGCGACCAGTGGTACCTCCGGAGAGCATGGGGATGGGTTCTCCATCATCTGGCATGCCCTACGCCACATCTTCCACCCCAATAACATCATCTTGGGGCGCCTTCCATTTCTGCCTTGGGTACCCACATCATCTCTTTCAAATAAAATGGTGCACAATCTTGCCAAACAGCCTGGATTCAGAGGTCTCTTCATCAGAGAGCCATTTGGCAACATACTGTAGTTGGCGCGCTACATAATAAACCTCATAGGAAATTTCATCCCCCCTTTTTCATAAAAATTCTGTAGCTTCCATAGCGCCACTCTGTTCCGCGTGCCATGCCACAGGAAATCTCTAAACATACTGTTCAGTTTGGTGAAGAACTTCTTAGGTATCAGGTATGGTATGTTCCCAAAGTAGTGCAGGAGCCTAGGCAGGACCACCATCTTGAGCATAGCTCCACGCTCCATCATTGCTAAGGGCAACCTCACCCAAAATCGCATACAATTTTCAATTTTTTTAATGGCCACCTCCGTGTTGCGCCTATGCTCCTCTTCCACTGTGTGGTATTTGACTATCTCTAAGTAACGAAATGTACTGACTGCCCATGGTACCTGCAACACGGGTAACTGCTCCAATGGAATCCCCTTATACCCACCTAATGGGAACATGCTGGACTTCTGGGGGTTCACCGCTATACCTGACAACCCCACATATCTCTCCATTACTTCTAGAATATATTGGAGATTTTCTTCCGGATGCCGCAAGTACAGCAGCATATCATATGCATATAGGGAGATCAGATGTCGTTCCCCTTTTGCCTCAATGCCTATGGTATCATATTGTTGTCTCAAGTATATTGCTAGAGGTTCCAGGGCCAGTATATAGAGCATTGGAGACCACGGACATCCCTGTCTGGTGCCCCTGCGAAGTTGCCATCTTTCCGATAACACTGATCCTGTCTTGACTCTAGCCAGCGATTCACTATACAGTATTGTCGCCCACCTTACATATCCAGGCCCCAACCCATAGCCCTCCAGGGCCGCCAGCAGCCATGGCCACTTGACCGAATCAAAGGCCTTTATTGCGTCCAAGGGCACAATTGCCATTTCACCTGCATTTTCGCTTCCACACTCTATAATTCACTGGAGGAGTCTATGATTATTAGAGATGTTGCTATTTGGGGCATAACCCGTCTGATCAGGATGTATTAGTCTACCAATAACCCTCTTCAACCTGTTTGCCAAGACAGCCGTCAATATTTAGCTGTCTTGATTCAGCATCGACAGAGGTCGATAGGAGCTGCAGCTATGCCCAGGCTTATTAGGTTTGGGAAGCGGTATTATAATAGCTTCTCTCAGTGACTTTGGCAAACTTCCTGTCTCAAACGCTTCGTTTAACATTTCTAACAGTGGGGGGAGAACCTCTTCCATGTATACTTTATAAAATTCACTTGGGAGTCCATCCGCCCCCGGGGTCTTGCTAATAGGGAACTGCCTCACCACCTCCCCCAGTTCTTCTAGGGTAATTGGTGCATCTAGTTCCTCTTTTTCTTCCACACTTATCTTAGGCAGTCCTATATCCTCCAATGTTGCTGTTATCGTGGCGCGACTGCTCATGCTGTCGTCTCCATACAATAACTTATAATAGTCTGCAAACTCTTGGTTGACTCCCTCCTGGGTATCCGCTACACTACCGTCTTCCCTCTTATTTTTCTGATTTTAACTCTGGGGGTCTCGCTCTTATATAGCCACGCCAAGAGTCTTCCTGGTTTATCCCCTCCCGCATGCTGTGTCTCTACATATTTTTTATAATTGAGGTTACACAATCTATCCCAGTACTCCGCGCATTTTTGCTGTAGCTTAATTATCAATTCCAATTCCTCCTTCGTGCCCTCTTCGCCCCTTAAAGCCTCTTCCAGTCTCTCCTCCATCTCTCGTAGATCAGCTAGAATCCCACCCTGCAGACCTTTAGATTTTGCTGTGGCTACCCCTCTTATCACAACTTTAAAGGCCTCCCACAGTGTTCCCGCCGAGTCCACACTACCAGTATTCGTCTCGAAATAGTTTACAATCTCCTCCCTCATATCCTCCCTAAAAAAGGGGTCTCTCAGTGCTTCCGCTCGT
Organism: Ambystoma mexicanum; assembly: GCF_040938575.1. NCBI lineage: Eukaryota > Metazoa > Chordata > Amphibia > Caudata > Ambystomatidae > Ambystoma > Ambystoma mexicanum. The sequence goes on from NC_090931.1 coordinate 34,117,194, forward strand.
AGGCGCCATGTCGGAATCCTTGCTCTCGGGGGGGCAATATTGCCATCCGAGGATCAGGGGCGAGTGGTCCGAAAGGACCCTTGCTTTATACTCTATTTGTGTAATCTCTGTTATTACTTCAGGTGTAGTAAAGACATAGTCCAACCTCGTGTGTAACTGCTGCGGGGCAGAGTAATGCGAATATTGCCTCTCCTGGGGGTGTCTCATTCTCCATGCATCTTCTAGACCAAAGTCACCCAGCAGTGCTTGCAGCGCTTTAGCAGCAGGGGCGGGTCTATCCACCTTCCCATCCGATCTGTCCACCCTTGGGTTAAGTACACAGTTAAAGTCCCCTCCCCAAATCACCACGCTCCCCACACACATGCTCAGATTAGTACACAGTGTTCTAATGTACGCCGCTGTGTTCTGGTTCGGGGCGTACGTGTTTACTATGCTTATCTCCCTATTTTCCACCAATCCCCTCAATATAACCATCCTCCCATCTGTCTCAGCTACCTCTTGCAACCGTTGAAATGGGACATGTGGCGCCACCCATATAAGCACCCCCCTGGCATAAGCTGAATATGATGAGCCCACCATCACCCCCTTCCACTTCCCGGCAATCATATCCATTTTCTCCTGTGTCGGGTGGGTCTCTTGTAGCAGTGCAATGTCTATTTTTTACCTACGCAGGTACAACATGACCTTATTTCTCTTTATATAACTATTGAGCCCCCTTACATTCCATGTGACTATTTTAAGGTCCCCCATGGCTCATCAGAGTTCCATTCCACCTCACACAGGTGCAGTCCAGATCTAAGTTCCATTCCATTCTGTATAGGATTGTTCCCCGGTTTAAACTCCCCTTAACCAAACACACGCCAAACTCCGCGCTCCTCCCCCTCCCACCTCCCTTCCCATCCCCAACAACACACCCCTCAACTGTTGCCCAACCCCATCCCTGGATCTCAGGCACCCCCACATCTAGCTCTTTCTGGCTATCACCTGTCTCGAAGCTCCACAGGGTGAGGACGCCCTAATGGCTATCCTACTGCTACTACTACTATTGCACGGGGGGTAGGGTGCTTTCGTCCTGCAGCTCCTATTTGCTTCAGTTCAGCCACACTTTACTACTTAATTTAATTCAAACTGCTATATTCCAGTCCATTAAATTCAACACAGTCCAAGGTATCATCGCCATACACCCGCTTTACAGGGTCTCACCCCTTTATCTTAATCTCTATCATAGTCATCGCTGGGATACCCACTCTGCGTCATATCAATATACATACAACATCCCAGTCACTTATCGTGTTCCTCTTGAGCCTGCTCCGCATCTCGTTCCGGGCAACCCTGCAGGTCCAGCCATGTCGCTGCTTCTTCCGGAGTGTCAAAAAAGAACATCCTGCTTTTGTGCAACACTTTCAGTTTCGCGGGGTACAAAAGCATATATTTGATTCCAGCCATGCATAACCTCCTTTTGATTGCCACATAGCTGTACCATTGCCTCTGGACCAATAATGTATAGTCAGGATATGCCGTGATGGTGCTTGAAGCTCTTTCAATCGTTCCCCCTTGACGAAAGTACTCTAAAATCTTCTTGCAATCTTTATAGTTCAGTATCTTTGCGATTATTGCATGGGGAGGGGCTCCAGGCTTCGGCTTCCTCGTAAGGGCTCTGTGTGCGCGTTCCACTGCGAATCCCTGCGAGAGTTTGTCGCCCCCTATTTCTTGCAGGATCAGGTTCTCAACAAGTCTGTAGGGTCTTGGCCTTCCTCCCCCTCCGGCAGTCCGACCATGCGGATATTGTTCCTTCTTGCTCTCCCTTCCGCTTCCTCTGCACGATTCTCTAGGTTAGCTACTTGTTGCTTCAGTACGTGAACCTCCTTTGCATTTTTGGTGCTAGTGTTGGTTTTCACTGCACTCTCCAGGCTGCTCGTTCTCTCCGCCAATGTCCTAACATCTTGTTGCACCAGGGTGACTTCTATGCCCACTGCGTCTATTTTAGCCTCCAGGGAAGTGCGCAGATCGGTCATCGCTATCCCCCATGAGTCCCTCAGCTCCGTAATCGCCGCTAGTATATGGTGATTTTCAGTAGCTAAGGTGCTCTCCACCGGTGCTGTTGCGCCTTTGGACCTTGTCGTCGCAGGAGATTGTTGCGTTTTGGCGAATGCCTCCATCGTGGATTGTTTGTTTTTGTTCTTACTTACAGCCCCTCGCCCTGTCATCTTGCCGCCTTGGTTATGTATCCGAGGTTGCTTGGTCTTTGGTGTATCAATCCTAATTCACTCTCTTGATGCAGCACCAGTGTATCCCTCCAAGCCTAGGGCAATTGTCCTCGAGGAGCCCCTGTGTAGGTTGTGCTCGATGGGCTATTTCACCGAGTGGGTTGCTTCCTCCCACGTATCGAATTGCCTTGCTGTGTCTTGGGGAATAGTCTTTCTCCCATCATGGACACCCACCTTTTGGGCTCCTTGCACCATTCACACCATTGCTTATATCCGCGGAAGTCTCTCTTATGTCCTCCTTAGCTTGGATCGACCTTGTGCGCCATGCCCCTCTATAATGGCTCTCACTTTCTGGCTCCTTCACTCCTCGGGGTCCTCTACTAGGCTTCAGCACCACGAAGGCCTCACACCTCTCAATACTGTGCTCCCCTTTATCTCTAGGAGAGACAAACCTCCTCTGTCAATGCCAGCTTAGTGGTTTAATAATTTGACCTCCTGTGGCCGTTGCTACACCGTATCCTTACCGCCGTATTCAGCTGCTGGCATCATCAGTGTGCAGCCTCCATTGGGCCCCAGCTGCTCTTTCTGCTGGAATCCCGATGGCTTTTGTCCCAGTTCAATTTTCACACTTTCGCGTGCCTCCGCTCTCTGCGCGGCCCTCCTGAGCACTTTTATCTTAAACCCAGCATCTGCTACTTATGTAGCTATCCATACCTGCGGCGCACCCGCCACCACTGCCACAATGTATCTTATTGTTTCGGTCCGTTTCACTTATGCTCGCTCGTGGAAGTATCCAGTTAGCCGCTCCTCGTTTTCTCAGTTCCGCGGCGCCCAGCTGCACACAGCCAGCTCTCTCAGATGGTATGCTCGGGGAGTCACGCATTCAGCTACAGTTTCGCCTCGATCCGCTCCTCCGCTCGCAGACTTGCCGCACCCTGCTGCTTAGCGTGGGCTGCTGTTACAGATACATGCTCTGCTGGGCACCCCGTCAGGAGTCAACCCTCCGCTCACTTCTCCCAGCCCAGCTCCGATGTTTCAATGATCGGGGTCGCGGTGCCTTTGTTGTCCGCCATCTTGGGGGACACGAGCCCTCCGAGTCCCACACACGAAAGGCAACAACTCCAGCTTGCTTATATCAATAAGCTTGTTGTTTGCTGGTGTCGTAGGGCGCCCCTTCCAACGCCTTTGCCTATGTTTTCAGGAACTTTCAGGCAGTTTAAGCATGTTACCAAGGATCAACGACGGATCAGCAGGAGCTGCTGCAACGGAGCATGTCCTATTTCATGGCTAGTTAGCCACGCCCCCCGGTCGCGTGTAACTGTTTGACATGATCAGAACATTTGCCTGGGGGTCCAGAGAAATTGGCTCATGGAAGAGAAAAAGACTTAGGGATCCATTTTGAACTCTAGCAGCAGGCCATGGCCTTAGAGAAAAGAGAATCAAGTGCACCATTAGCTGGAGGTCCGAAACCAGCGACCAAAAGCTGAGAAAAAGAGAATTCGTGTTATCTAGGTGAAGTTTGTTGTTTTATCATTAGTGGTTGGGACAGACTGTAGGTATGAGTAGGTTTGGACGGAGGACCACATTTGTGTGAGACTTGTGAAAACATAATGAAGTAGACACATACAACTGAATACAATTTTATATACAAACATTTATTAGCTAAAAGCTGAGGGTTGTAAAACTGCCTAACATGCCCTATACTAAGGTGGGATTTCCCTACCTAACTTAAACTAATGATAGTATGTGTCAGGAAGTCCAAAGCAAATGTCTGTCTCTCTCCAGAACCTTTACTTGCCCTCACATCTAATTGTATACAATGTGTAGGGATGTAAGCATCAAATAAGAAGTGGTCAAATGAAAGTTTCGAGCTTCTTCCAGCTCTTGGATAGAAAAGGGTTTTCCCTTCCCCAAATTTGAAATAGTTCACTTCACAAAAGATGGGTTCCCTTCCCCAAGCTTTCATGCCTATCACAGTTCCAAAATAACACAATTCCGCAGGATGTTCAATGTTCCAAAATAACATAATCTCCAGTTTGGTTTTCTTTCACCAGTTTATAAGTTCAATTCTTCAGTTTCACTTACACAAACTTGTTTTGTATTCAATAACACACTGGCTTGTCCTTGGGAGGATGTATTCGGTCTAGGTGCATTTGTTGGACCACACGGTCCACCCATTGCAGGTCACGCAACCGACACACCTTACTTGCATCTGTTCGATAGGTATTTTGCCACAGTTCCCGCTTCACAATAAGGCTTGACTTATTCTTTTCACTTGCCCTTGAAGCTTTATTTCTTCATTTGTCACCATTGACCCATATATTAGCTTTCACTTGCAATGACCAAGTTAAGCTTCCCTCCCTCGTCTCGGGAGGATAGTTCAGGGGCAACATGCTCACCTTGGAAGCAAGACGACACGGAGCAACACAGGTTTCATCCCCGGGTCTGCGTTTAGAAACCCCTGGGTATTAAGCGCGTTATAAATAACCTATCATATCACTCTCCTGCTAGGAAACTTATTTTAAGGTCCTTTTTTCACAAACCACCATAAGCTTCCCAGTACGATCTCCTGCTAGGAAACGTATATACTGTTTCAGTTCTTCTGTTAAAAAACTCTGTTGCTTTTGTTGCCAGATTTTCCTTATATTCAGTTTCACTGTTCTCAATCAGTCACTTCTTTCAATAATGAGCACTAATATCTGCTTGAGTCTTAGCCATGCTTATTCCAAAACATTCACGTATGCTCGGTTATTCAACTTTGCTCATCAACCTTGCTGTTCCATCTCAGCTTCATCCAATTCACTCAAAGGGCCTTAATATTTTCTCTGGATTTATCCCTGTTCATTACTTGCTTGTTGTACTTATTCAGTATTTTTCTCAGATACACTTTAATGAGGGATTTCACATAATTACAGTCTCTTTCCTTTAGCCGTTTGCCATATATTGTAAATATCTCCATGAAGTCTGTACGGGCCTGTACTCCCATCGCTTCTGGGCAGACTCACCAGTGTTGCTTGGCATGTCCGATGAGTGGTCTGGGGCTGCAGCAACTGTCGTGTCTCTTGGAAGTTTTCTCTGTCCTGCCGGTCTTCTTGCAGCTCCACGGTCCGCTTCCTTCTCCCCTGCCGTTCTTGCCGATGCATTTTACTGCCTCGGTGACACTGCCAGCCCCTGCTATTATGCGGTTCATTCGGCTGTGCTCCTCCAGCTCTTCCCCTGTCTCTCCAGTTGCTTCTCCGGTTCAGAGAGAAGCTCCAGCTTTCCTCTGCATAGCTCTCTCGCGCTGGTCTGCTTTTCACCTGGCTTCCCACTGCTCTTACTCTGCATCCCTCTCCGGCTTCTCTGGATTTCCACACGGCTGCTCTCGCATACAGGTGCCTTTCCATCACGCCTCTCTCTTTCACATCACTCTCACTGTTCCAGCACTGGCTTTTAAATATCTCGCAGCTGGAATTGGTCCTTGACAAATAGACTGCACAGTGCAAGTTTTGCAATCTGTTGTCAGTCTTTTTTGCATCTTCCTCATCCTAGAACCAAAGTGGTGTTTGTGTATATAATGTATAGCTCTAGGGTGTATCTTCCTCATCTCAGCACTGAAGTGGGTTTCAGGTGTGCAATGTATGTTTCTGGTGTCTCTCCCTCATCTCAGTACCAAAGTGGGGTTTGGATAGGTTATGTATGTTTCTGGTGTGCCTCTCCCTCATTCCAATATCAAAGGGTTGTTGACTGGGGGACAAGTCATGAAAAAGATGGGGAAGGAACCCAGGAACAACCTATAAATGCTTGAGGGTTTCATCAGAAAAGGGAAATGGGAGATACTGCATCTCATTCAAGGGTGCATCACCCCTACACCCCAAGTCTCCTTCCCCCCAGGTGATCTCCCCCCCTCGCATATCCACCCTCAGGGTCAGGATCCAGTAGCGACAACCTTTCCCTGGCCCCTTCAGAGGAGGATATATTGTGGAAAGAAGTGAGGACGCCCCCAGATTCCTCACAGACATCCTGACACACAATAGTTTATTATTTTCATTGAAGAGCAGGGAATTCATCATCTTAGAGCTAGGGGCAGACTAGGCATTTGTTCCTTTAATAAAACCACTTTGTTGAAAAACATGTCCTTTTGTCCATCTCCTATGTCTGATTTACCGCAATCAATATTACAACAGATTTCTTAAGTATACTCATGCCTCACTAAGAATTCTGTTAATCCATTTCATGGACCAAATAGCTAGCGGAGCACTACCAGCCTAAACAGAATGCAATTCTTTGTAGGGTATGGAGCTTCACGTTCACTGCCATCAGTGTCCTTATACTATGAGACACCAGAAGGGGTCTCACCCACTAGTCCCCAGGGATCTGTCATCCAGGTGACCAGGACACAGCCATCGCTTTTGGATCTAGTTGCTGGGGGTGGACCAGTGCGGGAGGATCGCCTGGGCGAGGGTCTTCGTGAGGTGGGACACTGGATGGTGAGACACAGTATCCCCTTCCCTGTAACACCTTTACACCATCCTACCAGGTAGGATATTTAGGAACTCTACCCCCTCCTCCCTTTTACAATAAAAACACTTTCTCACGGACAGCCCACTATGAGAGAAAACTGACTTAACACCCGAGCCGTATACCTGACGTGTACCAATACAATGGTCAGGTGAGGTCAGGCAATTTCTGACCATCACACACACCGGACTTCCATTAAGCTTCCCCACACAGATAAAAGGCGCAGCATGAGAGCACACTCTGAGCGAGGCAAGGTGCACAAGGAAATAGCAGTTTTGGAAGGGCAGCTGAACTCTGGAAGAAAGACAGCAAATCAGAAGGGGATCACAAGGAGGGAATCTCCCTTGACCTTTTCGACAAGGAACCTTTACTTTCCAGAACCCTCGAAAATAGAAAGTGTAAGACCAGGAAACCAGGCAGAAAAATCCTGCATTGTGTGTTGATGATACCCGGGACCAGCCCGCGTCTATAATCAAGGCGGGGAGAAGCACAAGCCGCCTTGGTACCGACCTTGACGCCAAGAACAAAATTGCATCAGTGAAATTAACACAGCCGATGAGTTGGGGAGACCGATACAAGACCAGTCTGTGTTGAAGCCAAGGTTGCAAGCAGCAACATTGTATGGCAAGCGCTGGAACGAATATTGTTAAAATGCGTGTGATAAGAGACATAGGTAAAGTTGAACTGCTGAGGAGTGATTGAAATTTCAAAGCAAGATACAATACCTTTGACGGTGTAGTCCAGCACTGCGTGGGTGCTCATTCGAAAGTCTCTGTATTCAGCTGAGAACTGTGTGAGAAACCTGAAGGTGTCTCACCCGCTAGTCCCTGGGGATCTGTCAGCCAGGGGGTCAGGACACGGCCGCCGCTTTTGGATTGCGAGGAGGGAAGTGCCCTTGACCTTTTGGACAAGGAACCGTTACTTTCATGAAACCTCCAGAATTGAAAGCATAAGACCAGGAAACCCATCTGATGAATCCTGCATTGTGTGTCTGAGGTACCCGGAGCCCTCCTTGGTCGATAAACACAGCAGGGAGAATCGCCTGCTGCTGTGCTATTGTCCTTGGCTCCTACAACAAAGCAGTGCCAGTGAAATCAACACAGCCAGTGAGTTGGGTAGACCGAAACCAGACCGGTCTGTGTTGGAGCCAAGGTTGCAAGCGTCAACATTATCTGATGAGCGCTGAAGCGAACCATGTATGACACTCATGTGATAACCAAGGTGAGTAAAATTGAACAACAGATGAGTGATTGAACTTTGAAACCAAGAAACGATACCTTTGACAGAGTGGTCCGGCACTATGTGCATGCTCATTTGAAGGTCTCCGTAAGGTATCCAACCGAGAGTTGACAAAGGTGAAAGAGTGGCAAAGAACTGTACATCGAAGTGGTGCTGCAACGGGTGAAGCATAATCCTGTGCACAATCGAAAGTCTTCAATGTTGATACTACCAAGAAAGTTCATGACAAAGTAGATAAAGTTGGTTCGAGCCCAAACGAGGGAGATCAATTGAAAGCTTTGAGTTTAAGCAAGTTTGTGTTAGAGTGAATTGCATTGATCTGAGCCCGGCAGAGGGAGACTGATTGAACATTGTGTTAAAAGGGATCTTAGCCCGGCTGAGGGGGATCCCGGGTGAGCCTTGAATCACCTGAGAAATTGAGTATATGTGAAATCCTGAGAGAAAACAAACTTATTGTTTGTCGTATCAGGCCCTCTGAAAGAACAGACATTGAAAGTCAAAGACTTGGGCACAGAATACCCTGATGCTATTGTTTGAACTGCAACCTCCTACTAGAGAAGCCAGAAACTGTGCTAAGCTCGAGTGTGGCGCCTTGTCCTGTGCAGAAAATGTGGGGAAGGGAGGCCAGTGGCGTGAATATCCTGAAATATCATTTCTTGAACACTGTTTTCTTTTTCATAACATTGTTTCCCACACTATTTGTATTTAGAGGTAAGGATAGGCAATCGTTTTTTTGTATAGGCCATTTTGTTTTGACAAGACACCACTAGGACCGTTATTATTATTTGATGATCGTAGCTTGTTCTCACCCTTTTAGATTTAGGAATAGATGGGCGTTTTTGAAACCCTTTTTAAATTTCAATAAACATCCTTGAACTGTGGTCACTTGTCTCTTATTGTGGATACCATGCCTTCCTTACATGTGGCAAAAGTGAAAGTGAGAAAGAGGTGATATCGAGAAGAATTGTGAATCGAAGTGGTCCTGCAAAGGGTTGAGCAAAATTCTGCGTATAATCAAAAGTCTTTGATTTTTGAAGAAAAGAAAGCTTGGCAAAGTAGATAAAGTGGGTCTGAGCCCGGCCGAGGGGGACCCAGGGTGAATGGAAAATCACCCGAGAATTTGTACATGTGAATTCCTAAAGGAACTTTGATGTTTGTTGTGAAATCCTAGGAAGATAGGAACTTTGATGTTTGTCGTGTTACATCAGGCCCTCTGAAATAAGAGACTTTGAATGGCAAAGAGACTTTGGCACAGAAGGCCATGATGTGGAAGTTTTGAACTGCTTCCTCGTGCTAGACATGCCAGAGCCAGAGACTGTGCTAAGCTTGAGTGTGCCGCCTTGGCCCGTGCTGAAACCGTGGGGAAGGGAAGCCAACGGCTTGAGTATCCTGACATATAATTTCTTGAACGCTTTTCTTTGGTATAACATTGTTTCCCACACAATTGGTATTTAGAAGTAAGGATTGGCATTAGGTTTATTACTATAAGCGCGTTTTTATTTGACAACTCGTCTAGGACTGCGTTATTATTATTTGATGGTCGTAGCTTGCTCACATCTTTAGATTTAGGATTAGATAGGCATGTTTCAAACCCAATGTAAGTTCAATAAACACCCTTGAACTGCGGTCACTTGTATCTGTCTTACTGTTTGATACCATACCATGCCTTCCTTACAATACCTGCACATCATAATATTAGCTGGAAAAGACATGAACATTACTGAAAGTTCCATGTGTTGTATTCACCAAATCGATTCTTCCTTAGCTATGGAGAGCAGATTCACACTGAGAGTTCTATCTCAGTTCACGGTTGAGAAAAAGTGGATAATTTACAGGCAACGTGGAGTCCAGAAGAGAACTTAAAAGGTTTTAGATAAAGTGGTAGCCTGGCATGGTTTACAAGGAGGGAGTTCATGGCCACATATTGAGGTGACCTGGAATGAGAAGTCTGACCAAGTGATGGCATGTTTGTTGCTACAAACATTTATTAACCAAGATAAATGCAATCCTATCTATCCCTGAAGCTAGAAGTGTTTTCCCTACCTCCACAAAACTAAAACTCGGGTCTGTCAGGAAGTCTGTGATGTCCAAAGCAAAGGTACTGTCCTAGTCAAAACTCCTACTGTATCCCTGTCACTTATGCACAAATCCCTAAGCTTACGGAAGAGTTCTTATTCTAAGCCAGGAGAATGACTCCCTTCTCCTGGGTAAAAGTCACAGTTGGGGTTTCACAAAGTTCCACAAATATCACGGCACTAGAAGAATGGCTCCCTTCTCCTAATTCACAACCAGCTTTTAGCAGGCTTTTCTTGACTTGACCACTGTCTTTCACTGGGACGAGGGAGAGACTCCCCGAGCTCTCCTTGACCCTTCAATGTTTTCTTGAGTTATTTAAGGGTGCAGAAGGAGGAGACTGACACAGAGGTGGCAGTTCTGGGGCTATAGACTTATATTAGCCACATGCAAATCAAGAGAAAACCTAACTCTTAAGAGGGGCTTCCCTGCCTCAACTAAAATACTAACGGGTCTGTCAAAATGTCTGTAGCTTAAAGAGTCCTCTGCCATGTGTCAAGTCCTATCTCCGTCCCTTACACTTCAAACTAAAGTCTTAACAACTCAAAGGTCCATTCCCCGGAAAATGACTTCCTTCTCCTGTTATTAGATTCCAAAAAGTGACAAATCAAACAAAGGGTTTCTTCTCCCAGCCAAAGACCAGAGGGAATGGGTTCTATGTCATTTCATCGCAGGATGTTTTTTCGCTGGGGTTTGTACCGTGAATTTTTCACCGAAAAAACTCTCATGGGGAGGTCTCCCCCCAAACCCCCACGATTTTTATTGGTTTTTAAAACAAAGAACATAAAAACATGTAAATAGCATTACAGGTACATCATGTTTTACATCTACACAAAACTGCAGCCCCTCCCTCCCACACCATCCCTCCCCACAGCTTGTTCCCTTCATGGTATCTACCAGTGGTTTGCATTAATCTACTTGAGCTTCTAACCCACACTTTAACCCATCATTAGTGGTGTTGGGTGTGTCTGTGATTACGTATCTTTTTGTGCAGAGGACGAAAGTTCTTGTATTATGTGTGTCCAGGCCAGTACATTTGTGTTCTGTTCTTCCTGTCCGTGCCAGGATGCCTCTTGCCAGACAGCCGTTTCTGCTAGTGACCATTTCTGGATGTCTCTCAACCACACACTGGTGGCTGGATCTTTACGCGCATTCCACCCCATTTCAATCCTGTGCTTCGCCAATATGTATGCCAAGTCTCTCAATGTACTAACGTGTCTCGTTTGTTTTGCTCTTGGAAAGATACCTAGCAGACATGCCTTGGAGGAGATCGAATCTGCCGATAGGCCAATCTTGGCTAAGGTCTGGGCCACACCTTCCCAAAATAGGCATTTGTCCGCACAGACCCAAAACATGTGTATCAAATCTGCATTGATCAAGCCGCACTTCGGGCAAACTTGTTCGGTCGCATTACAAAATGTAGCTATTTTCTCAGGAGTTAAGTACGCTCTGTGTGTAACATGTTATTGGATCAATTGTAGTTTTGCGTTTCTAGACACTTTCTTGTGGTACCGCATGGTCCTACTCCAAGCCTCTTCCGACAGAAGCTCCTGTAAGTCTACGTCCCAGCTTTGTTTAATCGGTACCAAATTATTATCAGGCTTTGCTGTCAGAGTCTCATAATCTTGACACTGAGTGTCCCCATTCCGAGATATCATAGAGCGTTTCTATTGTCTCATCTTCCTCTAATACACCCTCTGTTCCCTCCCATTTCAATTTCAGTGTATGTAGGAGTGAGACATAGATTATATGTTGTCCTACCCCCAACTCCTGATTCCTTGTCAACCTCACTAAAGGTCTTATGCAGCCCTTCCTTCAATATATCAGTCTAATTTGCACATCCTCTCTTTTAAGTGTCGTCCGTGGGACCTGGGGTGAATAGGGTGCTTCTTTGGCCAGAAATCAGCAAGCTCTGTGCCACAATGTCATACCCAGGTTGAACAACAGAAGAGGCTTGGCGACCTGTGGCACCTTGGTCCAAGCCATTTCTTTCAGGAAGAAAGGGGTGCATTCCGGCTGCAATAACCCTAGGTCTTGGGACTGGTCATCGGATAGCCAATTTGTGACGAACTGCAGCTGGCACACCACAAAATACCCCTCAAGATCCGGCACTTCAATCCCACCCTGTTCATATGGTCTCTGCAATTTCACTAGTGATAATCTGTACCTCGAGTTATGCCATAGAAAGCTCCTACAGGTGGTGTTCAGCGTCTTAAAATGGGCTCTGGGTATATTATAGGGGACATTGGTGAAATAATGAAGCAACCTCTGTAGCACTACCATCTTCAACAGCGACACCCTCCCAATCAGTGACAGCGGCAGTTTGGCCCACAATTTGCGTTGATCACAATCCCATAGAGATCTGCATAATGTTCAAGCACCTCCAATATGTCTTGCAGATTAATCTCCGGTTGTTGCAGATAGAGTAGCATATTTTCAGTGTATAGGGAGATCAGATGTGTGTCGCCCCTTATGTTGATGCCAGCCTCTTGAAATTCTTTCCGTAGATATACTGCTAATGGTTCTGAGGCCATTATAAATAGCATAGGTGACCAGGGGCCACCCTGTCTGGTGCCTTTGCCATACTCCCATTGTTGAGATATTGTGTTGCCCATCTTAACTCTAGCCACTGGGCTACTGTATAATAGTTTCACCCATTTAATGTATATCAGACCCATACCGAAACTTTTCAACACCGCCAATAGCCATTGCCACTTGACCGAGTCAAAAGCTTTAACTGCGTACATTGAGGTTACTGGCAGGAGCTGCGCACTGTCTTGAGTTTGATCAATGGCGTGGTGCAGTCGTCTCAAATTACATGCAATATTCCTGTTCGGGACATAACCTGACTGGTCTAAGTGTATGAGTTTGTGGATTAATGGTTTCAACCTTTTGGCCATCAGGGCCGTCAAGATCTTCCCATCTTAGTTAAGCAGCGAGAGCGGTCGATTGGAGCCACAATCGGTATCCGGTTTGTTAGGTTTCAGTAATGGGACTATGATTGATTCTCTTAATGACAGCGTCAAAATGCCTTTATCTAGAGATTCGTTCAGCATTGCCAATAATCTTGATCTTTTGCTACTGTGTGGGCAGGAGCCCCAGCAGCCTCTCCATGTGCACCAGCACGGAAGCAACCAGCGGGCTCCAACGTAGTGGACCGCTATCGCGATGCCCCTGAAATCTGTATGCGGTTCCCTGTTGCAGCAGACCCAGTAATCTGGCAACAGCTGCTTACTGAGTAATATTTGCACAAAAGAGCCCTGGATCAGCTGTTCGAGCTCCGCGCTCGACGGCTTGCATAGAAAATGGCCGCCGTAACAGAAGCACTGTGCCGTTCCTAGGAGACGCTTCGTATTTATTTTCCCAGCATCCACCGGCGAGGCGGAAGCCGGCCCTATTGGGAGAAGGCCCGAGGGGAAAAGGCCCTGTGATGCGTCCCGCCCAGCCCCACTTGATCTTCAGCTACTGTGCTTGCAGGAGCCCCAGCAGCCCCTCCACGTGCACCAGCAGGGAAGCAACTAGCGGGCTTCAACGATGTGGACCGCTATCTCGATGACTCTGAAATCTGGATGCGGTTCCCTGTTGCAGCAGACCCAGTAATCAGGCAACAGCTGCTGACTGAGTAATATTTGCACAAAAGAGCCTTGGATCAGAGCTCCACGATCGACGGCCTGCATAATAAATGGCTGCTGTAACAGAAGCGCTGTACCGTTGCTAGGAGATGCTTCGTATTTATTTTCCCAGCATCCGCTGGCGATGGCGGAAGCCGGCCGTATTGGGAGCAGGCCAGAGGGGAAAAGGCCCTGTTCTGTGCCTGTTCCACGATTGTACTGCGACGTGGCCATCCCCCAACACCTTCAATTATTCTGATTCCTATGATTTACCCCTTGCATGCCACCCAACCCTTCATTTGATCCGACTGTAATTGCTTCCATAATCAGACGGTCTCCCTCCTTTTGGATCCTATGAAGGATCTGGTTGATTTCCTGAACTAACAGTACAGCGATACACGCTCCCAACCCTCTCCTGCAATGCAACACCATGGCGTCTACACTCCCCAGTGAGTATCTAGACTGGGTTTACACCACGTTGCCCGCAGGGCCCTAACTGACTCATTACCATTGTTCTTATGTTTTTTGATCACCAGCCACCAGCTGCCCGATTGCCCCCTGAAATTCATAACTGCTCTAATGACTTCAGGTGGCCCAACTAGTCAAATGTGGAACTAGGCTATTTTATTAGTGGCTTTAGTGATTACTGTGTGCCCAATCTAGTCAAATGTGGAACTAGCCTATTTTATTAGTGGCTTTAGTGATTACTGTGTGCCCCAACTAGTCAAATGTGGAACTAGCCTATTTTATTAGCGGCTTTAGTGATTACTGTGTGCCCCATCTAGTCAAATGTGGAACTAGCCTATTTTATTAGCGGCTTTAGTGATTACTGTGTGCCCCATCTAGTCAAATGTGAAACTAGCCTTGAGTACTGTGTGCTATATTTAGACAATTTCTCTCGACTAGACCACGCAATCTAATTGCCTTATACCAGAAGGTGTTCCTTAAAGGCATGGTCTAGTAAAAAAATGTATTTAAAAAATAGATAGGCAACATAAAAAAATACTAGCATTCTCTTTTTTAAAACTTCCTATGTAAAATTTTGAGCTATTCAAGCTCAAAATTCGCAAAAGCAAGCACATGGGCGCATCCATTTTGTGAAATGGATGCCCTCCTGTGCTGGTTTTTGCTTTTGCGGCACTAATGAAGTGCGGCACTCAGGCACCAGAGGAGCCTGAGAAACTTGGAAAGAAAAACTGCAGCGTTTTCCAACACAATAACGTTGTATTTATGTTTGCGGTCGCTTCAAAAGCGACCGCAAACATAAATACAACGTTTTTAAAGCTGCGGTTTTATTTCTAAGTTTTTCCAGGCTCCTCCAGCCCGGAAAACTTAGAAAAAAACCGCAGCTAGTGCTTATTTTTTTTTTTTTTAAATAAATAGTACTTACCGAGATTCAGCTGCAGCTTTCCTGCTCTGGTCTCCGGTCCCCGTCCTCCGCGTACAGCACTAATGAAGGGAAAGCCACCCAGCGGTAGCTTTTGTTTACTACAGCTGGCTGGCTTTTCCTTCATTAGTGCCGCAAAAGCAAAAGCCAGCACAGGAGGGCATCCATTTCACAAAATGGATGCTCCCATGTGCTTGCTTTTGCGAATTTTGAGCTTGAATAGCTCAAAATTTTACATAGGAAGTTTTAAAAAAGAGAATGCTAGTATTTTTTTTTTATGTTTCCTATCTATTTTTTAAATAAAATGTTTAATCTCAAAGGGAGAACTTTGGACTGGGTGGCTGACTACAACTGTACCGCCAACATCGCAACGATTACCCCACAACTATGGACGGACCAGTTCCTCTTATCCTTTGAACTATCTACCTCCAGACCACCCCTGCTAGTCTCCATGACCGCCCGCTATGCCTAACCAGGAATAAAAAGAGCATCACAGCGGAAAAAGTGATCCCTGCCATCCTTCCTACCCTCAACCATTTGGCCGATCACCTAGTCCCAGAAATACTTGTCGAGGAGTACAACAACATTATGTTAACCACACTCGACAACATTGCCCCTATGAAAATTAGACCAAGCAAACCTAAAGCCCATCAAGTGGTTTACCCCCCAACTAAAAGATCTCCGACAATTAAAGAGAAGCTGCGAAACCTGATGGAGATTACTCCCATCAGAAGATAGCAGAACTAAATTAATGGAAACCTCATCTCACTATAAAAAGGAAATCTACCTGGCCAAACGGAACTCATATAACAAGCGTATCTCCAATGCTAACTCTAGCATGAGGGAATTGTTTACTTTTTTTTTTTTATTTTTTATTTTTTTAAACATGTTATAGTTTTATTCAAAACTTTTCATTTATCTATACACTCATACAATTCCTTAAAAGAAGAAGAACCAAATATGATAAAAAAAGCAAAAGAAAATTCGAATATTAAGCAAGAAACGGAAAAAAAAAGGAACTCATTCTTTCATTGTTCAGTTTCCGAACTATCTTGTTTCATTTTCCTTGTGACTTTGAATACTACTATGAGTTCCTGTTGACAATTTATATGCTTTCCACCATAGTAATATGGTTCCAAAATTGAATTATGACCGTAGTAAGGTTCCTATTATTTCCTGACAGTATTAGATTCCACCTGTCCTGGTTGTCGAGTTCAATTCCAGAAGTCGATATCATCTCTCGAAACCAGTTTCTTTTTTCAGTCAATGCAGGGCAAATCATAATGATATGATGAATAGTTTCAGACATCTGTTTGTTCTTGCAAAATCGACAAAATGCTGCCTCTTTCATCATAAGCCGATTATTTGCCATAAGTTCCCGCGTTGGTAATTGATTCAATCGGAATCTAATGAATTGATCCCTGATCTTTCTGTCCGGAAATTGCTGCAAATAAGCCGGTAATTCATTAAGTGCGCGGTTGTTCAGTTCGCAATTCAAGTTCATTTGATAACGTGCTTTGTCTGCTATGGTGGAAATCCAATCATTTTGCTGTATTCTTTGTTTAGCGCATTGGGGTCGGTACACAAGCATCTCAGTTGTAATACCATTGGTCGCCATCACATCAATCATGACGTTCTTCCATTTCTCCAATGCCGTGTTAGCTACTGTGTTAGGAATCTGTTCAAACAATTTGTATGCTGGTATTTTGTCCTCATTAATCATCTTTCTATAGAGATCGATCTTCTTCCACTCGACTATGGATCTTGGTGATTGTATCGCAATCTCATGTCTGATTCTTTTAATTGGAAATGTGCTTGATAACCCAAGTATTTTGCTCCAAAACATGGCTTCTAACACATCCCATATTGCTTGGTCGAAATTTATCATGGCCTCACTCCCGTAACTCAAAATTGCAGTTACTTTTTGTCGGTAAAATATGAGGATTGGTTTTAAGGAGTATTTTCCGAATTTTCTGTGTAGAATTGTTTACTATCCTCAAGGAATTAGAATCCCCTATCCCCATTCCTGACACATGCACCAACGACGAAACATGGTGTGCAGATATACAACAGGCACTTTCCAACAAAGTCAAAACCCTTCAAAACAAAATGGCAAAAAAAAAAGCCCTACTCGGTCACTCACCCCACTCCAACAAAAATACCCCCAGCCCCTTCTTGAAGGAATACGATGCTGCAGCCCGATTTAACTTCACTAAAACCTCCATTCTCGAGGTAGAGAAAGTTATCCTTTCACTCAAGCCATCCAACTGCCAGGGTGACCTCTGCCCGACCCAGCTTATAAAAGATGCTGAAAGAGATCTCTCCCTGTTTGTCTCATCAACTCATCAAGGCCTCATTTGCATCTGGCATTGTCCCAACCAACCTTAAACAATCTTGGGTGCTGCCTTTGCTAAAAAAGCAAACACTAGATCCACTCATACCTACTAATTACCACCCGATCACAACAGTTCCATTTCTGTTAAAAATCCTTGACAGGTCGCTTACAATCAAATAACAAAATTCCTAGAACTTCACAAGCTCTTAGGAGTGCGACAATCAGGATTCCGACCCCAACATGGAACAGAGACTGCCCTAATTGACCTAGAGGCACAAATTGATCAGATGCGAGATAAAGGGAAAACAGCCCTCTCCTACTGCTCGACCTCTCAGCTGCATTCGATCTTGTACACCACAAGGTTCTATGCAGCCACCTAGACTCTGCCGCCCACTTCTCCAAAGAGGCGATAACATGGATCAAGTCTTTCTTGAGTGACAGGACCATGAGGGTGTTCTCATCAGCAGCGGCAGACCCGATCCTTATTACCTGTGGCGTACCACAGGGCTCATGTGTTTCCCCCACCCTATACAACATATTTACTAAGCCCCTTTTTGATGATCTGGACCTTCTTGGTATCACCTACACTAACTATGCAGATGATACTCAGATTCTCCTCCCACTTTCCGGGGAATACAACAAGGATTTGGCATTGGTAAATCGGGTATATCTCATCATCCAGGCATGGATGGCAACTCAGTGTATGCCTGAATGATGATAAAACTGAGCTCATTATCATGGGTACTCACCCCAACCTCAAGAAATTAGGACAGGACTATTCTTCTTTCGTAATTGATGGTAACCTTATTAGCGTGGCCAAGGAGGTAAAGCCACTTGGGTTCTACCTTGATTCCACCCTCTCCTGGTCCAAACAGGTGAACTCAATGGCATCAGCTACAGCCTTCACCTGTAAGCTCATCAGAACAGGTAACCCCTTTCTTTCGGACAATTGTATTATCCTGGCTACAGCCCTCATTTTATCCAGGCTTGATAATTGTAACGCCCTATACGTCGGTGCTAATAAATCCACTATCAATAGGATTCAAATCCTCCAATACAATGCTCTGAGACCGGCTCTCGGCATGTCTAAAAGTTCTCACATATCCAGGATAAGACCCCAAAATAATTAGCTTACTACCCAAAATAAAATGCATCTAAAAGTTGCATCCCTTACCCACAAAGCTCTGAATAATGTAGCCCCCAGTTACCTCATGGACAGATTCCAGAGAAGAACCCCCACCAGACCGATGAGAACAAGCAATACCAATAGCCTCATCATACCAAGATTTAAGTTGTCTAAGGTAGGAGGCGGCAGCTTCCCAGTTAAAGCAGCCCAACTCTGGAACTGCTTGCCAAATCCTATAAGAGAAGAGCAATCCTATCTCAAATTCAGATCCAATTATATAAATCTGCTGAAATCCATGGATACTTAGGTCCACACAATTGTATATAAGATTCCTGATGCACAGTGCTTGTATATATTTATGTATGTACCTGTTTTTTATACCTGCCTCCTACATGTACTTACTCATCTGACCTCTACTTCCATGTATATATATACCCCTGCTGTCATATTGTGTAACACTGTCACTTAAGCCTTACATATTCTGTACCATTGCACCCTGATACCCTCGGGTCTGGCGCGCATTACAAATGAATAAACAAACAAACAAACAATAATGGGGCTGTGACATCCGCTTTAAATTCTTTATAAAACTCGCTCGGCAGTCCGCCCGCTGCTGGAGCTTTTCCTGATGGGAGCCCTATAATGGTGTGTTCCAACTCTTCTTTAGTTATGGGGGTCTCGAGCTTGTCTGCCTCGTATGTGTCTAGTTTGGGGAGATCTATCAGCTCTAGAGCCGCTTCCATCTCTGACTCCTGAGTGCCTGATGTTTCTTCATATATCAGCTTATAAAACTCACAGAAAATGTGTTTAGAAACATGTGTTTATGTCCTGTTGCGTCTCACAAATCCCTCCATCCCTTGTCTTTATCGTTAGGATCATGCTTCGCTATGTCTCGCTTTTGTATATCCAAGCTAGCAGGTGCCCCAGTTTATCTCCTTCTTCATGTTGGCGTTCCAGATATTTCCGGTAGCTCAGGTTGCCCAGTCTATCCCAGTGTCCTAAACACTCTTGTCGCAGGGCAACTACTTCTCGAGCACTATCGCCCATGAGACCGTTTTGACCACTTATGGCTTCTAGTTTGGTTTCCGCTTTACGTAAATCATTTTTTATTGTGGACTGGACCCTGTTCGCCTTGGCAATTGCAGTCCCTCTGATCACTACCTTGAAGGCCTCCCATAATGTGCCTGCTGACTCTACACTACCTGTATTGTAAGTGAAATACTCCTGCACCCCTATCCTTAGCTGTTCCCGGAATGCTTCATCTTTCAGGGACTCACTCCTTTAATCTCCACGTCGGGATATATGCTCTTGGGGGTGGGGAGGAGTCACTTGCCACGTGACCAGCAGCAGGACATGATCTCACAACGCTTGCGCTTTATATTCCGCCTTCCCGAATTCCCCAAGGGTGTCTTCTCCTGTAAAAATATAATCTAACCTGGTGTGCAGGTCCTGGGGAGCCGCGTAATGCGAGTATCCCCGGGTCTGCGGGTGAGAGTCTGCCATATATCCACAAGCTTGAATGACTGCAACAGTGTGCACAGGGCTTTGGCTGAAGGGGTCGGTTGAGTACATTTTTCATCTGACCTCTAGAGTTAAGCGTACAGTTAAAGTCACCTCCCCATATCATTGTACCATCCCTGTACGGACTAATTAATGGGTTAATGTGTGAAAGAACGCCGCAGCATCTTGGTTCGGTGCGTATGTGTTGACTATACAAAATTGCCTATGTTCATCCTGCCCCCGCAGCACAAACGTTCGGCCTTCTTTATGCTGGAAAGTCTCCAATACCTTTAAGAGTATCAACGGTACCACCCATATTAGTACACCCCGAGCATCAGCAGAATACGACGAGCCTAACTTTGTGACTCTCCATTTTCTTGCTAGCGTCGTCTGCCTTTCCTTTGTTAGGTGAGTCTCCTGCAAGAGTGCTATATCAATATTTACATTTTTTGTAACTATTAAGGCCCCTGACATTCCAGGATATTATTCTAAGTTCCCCCATCGTATTTGAAACCCCTGACGCACATGAACAGACAGTGGGCCTCATTCCGAGTACGGCGCTAACCAATGGCGCTATTAACGCCTTGGTTGACGCCGTACCCGGACCGGCAGCGCCTTGGTGGATGGCGGAATTACCGCCCCATTCCAAGGTTGGCGGGGCGGTAATTCCCCATTCACCAAGGCTCTTCCCCAGTCCCAAATGAGCCCCCATAGGGCTCAATGGGAATGGGGAAGATGCAAATAACGGTGACCGTTCATTACGGTCACCGTTATTGGCTTGGAGGCCCCTTTGCGCCCTCGACTTTAACACCTGCTCAAAGCAGGCGTTAAGGGCGAGGGCGCAAAGGGAACTCGGAGTATGGCGGTAAGGGATCACCGCCACCGGTCTCGTTACCGGTGGCCGCTATCCCTTAACGCCATACTCGGAATGAGGCCCAGTATCTTATCGACTTGCACTGTTTTTACTTGTATTTTCTAATTACATTTTGATATTATCCTGAATAACATGCTTGTACAAAATGTACCTTGCTGTGCAACTAAGCTGTAATCTGTATGTGTTTATAATGATGTGTAACCAAGCTGTAAGTATTCTTATGCTATGCGCCCTGATACCTTAGGGTCTGGAGCGCAATACAAGAAAAATAAACAAACAAACAAAACAAAGTTCAAGTATAGTATACACAGTTGTGGGCTCACGGGCTAACTCCCAACTAACTGCCCCAACTACCTTACCCTACCCCTTCCCAACCATTGCCCAGCTCCATACCTCATGCTCAGGCATCCCCACTTCTTGCACTCGTTCCAGGTGTCCAACTGTTGCGTGGGCGTGGTGGGCGGATACATAACCGTATCCAAAAAAACAAATCCAATCATAGGGGTAGGATGCTCCTGTGCAGTGCGTTCTTAAATAAGCGCTGCATCGTGTGCTCCTGCATTTATCTACTTGTCTTAATGCCGCTCCTCACATGGGAGTATACATCTCGCTTCGCTTTGTGTTTACTGACATATCTGCTTCTCGTAGCTATCATTGACTGCTGGTTATATCGACTCCTCTCTGCTCGGACCTGCTTCTGCTCCGATTTGAAAGTTCTGTGTGTTTATCCACCTATCTGCTTCTTCCGGGCTCTCAAAAAAGATGCCCCGACCTTTGTGGATCACCTTTAGTCTGGCCGGATACAACAGCATGCATTTCAGTTCGGAAGCTCGCAATCGCCTTTTAACTGCTATATAGTTCATCCGTTGTTTCTGCACCTGTAGGGTGTAATCCGGGTAAGCAGTGATCGTGGCGGACGCTCATTGGATCGGCCCACCTTTGTGGTTCTTTTCCCTATCCCTGTAGTTTAGTATCCAGGCTTTTATTGGCCTTGGTGGGGCTCCAGATGGTGTTTTCTTTGCCAGTGATCTGTGCGCTCTTTCGAACGTGAAACCTTGGGTGAGGGCACCAGGGCCGATTTCTTGCTGTAGCAGCATCTCGATGTAGTTCGTTGGGTTCGCCCCTTGCTCGCCTTCCAGAAGCCCAATAATGTGTATGTTATTGCGTCCCGCTCTGCCTTCCGCGTCTTCCTGTCTGTCCTCTAGGTTGCGCACTTGCTGCTTCAAGGCCCAGACTTCTTCTGAGGTGTCCTTAAGTCCACTTGAATTTTCCACAACTGCCTTCCCGAGCGTTCCTGTGCGTTCGTTCGGTCAGTGACTGGACATCCTGTCTTAACAAGTTGACGTCAATGCTAATGGCATCAATTTTAGCTTCAAGAGATTCCTTCAAAGACGCTTTGGCTGCCAGGATTTGTTGATCGCCCTTCTCCAGCGGCAGCTCCTCTCGAAGCATCTTTGCACCAGTGTTTTCAACCGCCATAGTGGGTTTAGTAAAGGTATCTAGCATGGGTTGCTTAGCTTACTCTTTTGGGGTTTGGATGCCATGGTCGCTCCTTTACTGTACAACATCCCTTTGTTGACTTAGCCCCTCGCCTCAGTCGCTTTGCCACTGTTGGGCCTTTATTCGCCTTATGATAGACGTATGATGACTTTCAGTGAGCTGTGGAGCGTTGACGTATGGGGCGCCAGTTTGCGCCAGGGTTTGCATCTATATGCTGATCTGCCTCCAATTGCACCGGGGAGACTTGTAGTGCCCACTCACCTCTGTGTGGACAACACAAGGTCTTGTCGGGTGACCCACCACTTGATCATGCGATGTGTCACCTTGGTTCTTGCGTGGTGTCTACTCTCGACCCCCGTGACGCACTATTTGTGTGGACCCCACAGGGTCTTATGTCTAGCAGCTGTTTTTTTGCGCTGACTTCCATGTATTTCAGGGTGCGTTGTGATCAGGCCTGTCCTTTGGCATCAGCACTCCAGCGAGACTGGTTTCCTGGTCTATATCCCCTGGTACCATACTTCGCTTATGCTGCAAACCGCAATCTTTGCGTGCTTACTGGCCCCATTTGCCCTGAGGTCTGTCTTGCTGCCTATTACTTCCTTTTGGCCTGCCTCCAGAGTGGTCCGTCTTTATTTGTTAGCTTGGGCCAGCTCCCTCTTTGGTCCGCCCAACCGTTGCTGCTGCTGCTGCAGCAAAGTTATGCCCGTTGGGATTCGCCCCGTTCGGAGAATCGTGCTTCCATTTGTGCAGACGCACACAATGCTTTTTATCCAGAGGGCCAGGTACTACACACGGCTAATTGTGCACGCTGGAGTGCACTTCCAGCACGCACCACCGTGGATGTCCCGCACAGCGTCTCTTGCTAGGTCACTGTACTGGCTCCTCACAGCTCGGCAGACTCGCCCCTGCTCCGGTTAGCGGCTTCCCAGGGCTCCTTTATCATAGCAGAAGGGTCGTCGGCAGGCCGTGCACTCCTCTGCCCTCTCTGTGCCGAACACCCAGCACTTGCGCTGCTGCGGCGCCGCAGCGACCCGCAGTCCTTTCACTGCAGGCTTCAGCTGGCAGCTCTTGGCACTCTTACACCGTATTTCGTCCCGATCCGCTTGATGTAGCAGCAGTGCCCGTTGGCTTCCATTCCCCTGCTTTTGGGTCTTGGCACTGCCACCGGGGCTGCACTTATATTGCCTGGTCCATGCGTACGTGCCATGCTCAAGGTGCAGCGCTGATTCCTTTGTGTATTATTCGGGGACCTCCTCTCCTCCATCCCGCCCCCCGTGGTTGTTGGTGCGCTCGCTGACCCGTCGGGCACCTCCTCTGCTAATAATTCGTCATCCTGCAGCTACTTATAAAGGTGCCGTCTGGTGTGACCCACGCAGGGGACTGGATCAGTTTTTGTCTGACTCTGTGCACCCAGCTCCTTTACACTGTACCTTTGTCCTCAGTGGTCCCCATTTTATCTTGTCCGTCTGTTACTCACCACCAAGCTGAACAGGCAGGGGTGTTGCTCAAAAACACCTCGAGTCGACTGACAAGAGGGAGCCACTCAGAAATAGCACTATTCAGCGTAAGCTGGGACAGATCCCTTGCAAGACCACCCAGAACCTGGCCCCCTCAGCTTGAGGGTACTCTTTTCAGCAATACACCCCTCTTCTGTTGGAATACCACAGACAGAGGAGTTGATTGCTCTGAAGAGCAGGGAAAGCCCACAAAGCCCACACCGCCACACCAATGCTGCAAAGGAAAAACAAAAAGGGGTTTTATACAAGACAGGCACGATTACGGTAATAACCCTAAAAACAAGGGGTGTACCTGGTCTGTGGAGTGCGGTATGGAAAGGCTGAACCAGGGGAATGCAGGATGGGAAGACTGAACCTAGGGAAAACCGAGGAAATACTTCACACTACTATTCCTAGAGTCTCAGCTATTGATAACAGGGTTGACTCAATACCTACTCACCCTACCACAAATAGTGCCCGGTTCAGAACGTCAAAGAAAACAATAAAACAACGGAACAAAGTGGTGCCACTCTGTCTGGGGTACTTAAGAGGGGTGGAGGGAAATTTAGGCACCCTGGACTGAGTTGCCTAGGCAACTCAAGTCGCACTCCATTCTGATTGGCCCAAGTGGTGAGCCGGCCGGCTCACCACTTAGCATGTTTGAGTGACAGCTAGGCTGAGTGAATGGGGGTTTGCTGCATAAAAAAAGGGCTTTGGGGACTGGAACTTCAGAAGTCGCCACAGGACCTAAGAATCCGACGAGGGAGAAGCTGAGCCGACCTGCCACGACACCACCACCGGTGGAGCCCTGCTGGACTGCCTCACCACTTTTCCCAACGACAAAGATCTCCCGCCGGAGAGTCTTCTTCCTTTGACTGGTGGGGATAACCAGTTTCACCGTCTTTTCGCTTTCCCGACGTACCTCGTGGCCGCCTTGCCCGTGCCAAGCACCCCGGCAACCGGGATACCACGTTTTACCACGACCGCCAAACAAAGGTACCACCTTTAACCGGAAAACTCAGCGGCTGGTTTCTGCCCTGGTAGTGCAACGACCTTCATCTTTCCTCTAAGTCGAGATCTTCTCTTCCCCTGGACGACGACGCAACCTGCACCCACTACCAGGAACAACTGCCACCGCTGGAGGATCCTTCCCACTTAAGGCACCGTGTCCCGCCTGGCTTCCCTTGCTACCGACTGTACGGGGTAGATTTAGTCCCCGGCTTTCGAACCTGGGTTAGCCTGGGACACCCTGGCTAAACTTTCCTAAGCCTCTCTAAACTCTTTTTGAACCCTCTGCAAGACTTTCTAAGCCTAGTGTAACTGTGTGATCTTGGGTGCATTTGTGCTCTGCTCTCTCTAAGAGGGGGCCCAGCCTTTGGACTTTGGCTCACCAGCGACTTTTGCTCTTCTGCCTTGCTAATAGTGTTCCTGAATCTTAGAGTGGTGTACCTTTCCATATTCTGTCTTTTTCCCTCCCTTTCTCCCAAACTTATTGGAGTGCCAGCTAGTTAAGCGCTCACCTCTGTATGAAAATAAGTGGTGTTTTACAGTGACTTATCTGATAAGGAAAAAGGGGTGTATATATTACAATAGTAACTGTATTTAGAATATTTTAGAAGAAGAGTGCTGCAGTGTTTCAAACCGTGTGTTTTTAAATAAATAATTATATACTGTGATACCAAAGCTCTGGTCAGTGTTTGCTTGTATTATTGTATCTGAGTGCCTATTGTGTATACTTTGCATACTGCCTAACTCTTCTTGAGAGAAGTCTGACTGCTCAGCCACAGCTGCCAGGTAAATCTGGGTGGTGCAGACTGCTACCAAGTGGGTTTACTGCCAACACCTGTAGTCTTAAATCTTTTGCAGTGTTCCCTAAGGGAACTGCACAGGTTTCTGCCTAACACCGAGGTGTACCTGTCCTCAATACCCAGAGAAGCTGTAAGAGCCTTCCAGAATTGTGACGTAAATTGTGTGCCACGATCGGAAACAATAACCGAGGGTAATCCAAAGAAATGAAACGCATTCGTCAAGAACAGTCTCACCAATTCTGGAGCCGCAGGCAAACCAGAGCAAGGTATGAACAATGCATATTTTGTGAAATAATCAACGATTACCCAAATAGTGTCATGGCCCTGAATGTCAGGAAGTTCCACAATGAAATCCGTTGACAGCATCTGCCAAGGTTTGTACGGAACTGGAAGAGGTTGTAACAAACCGACTGGTTTGGCTCTAGAAGTTTGACACTGAGTGCATATGGAACAAGTCAAAATGTAATCCTTTACATCACGGACCATGGAAGACCACCAAGCCCAGCACCGTAAGGCTTCAAGAGATTTTTGACTTCCTGGATGTGCAGCAATCAAAGAATCGTGAGACCACTGAAGCGCTAAATCTCTTACTTGACCTGAGGGTATATAGACACGCCCTTGAATGAATGGCATACCCTGAATTATTTCCAGGTTGAGGTCAGTGATCTCTTTTGGATGGTTTGAGACCCAATCAAGGATGATTGAACGCAAAGAGGGCTGAACCAAACAACCACAAACAACTTTGTTCGGTAGAAGAGGAAGTGCTTCGATCTGTTGAGACTGGCCATTCGCATGTAAGTGAGAGAGAGTATCAGCCGAAACTTGAGCTTTAGCAGGACGGTAAGTGATAACAAATTGATATTGTGAAAAGAATAAATGCCACCACGCCTGTCTAGCTGTAAGACATTTCATAGATTTGAAGGCTAACAGACTGCGGTGATCGGAGTATACTGTTACAAGGTGTTTGGCCCCCAGAAGGTGATGTCTCCATTCCAAGAATGCATCTCTGATGGCTAAAAGTTTGCATTCTGTGATGGAATAATTTCTTTCGTAAGCTGTCAATTTACGAGAGAAGTAGGCAACAGGATGAATCTCCCGAATGAGGACAGGTTTGAGACAACACCGCCCCAAGAGCATAACCTGAAGCGTCAGCTTCAACAAAAAAAGGAAGCTCGGGATCAGGATGTTTGAGGACAGGAGCGGAAGTGAAGGCTGATTTTAATTGATCAAAAGCTTTCTGAGCTTCTGAAGACCATACAAATGGCACCTTGGCACTTGTCAGAGAGGTGTAAGAGGTGCAGAGATTTCAGAAAATCTATTGATGAAGCGTCTTTAAAAGTTTGCAAATCCCAGGAATGATTGTAAAGACTTGACTGAATTGGGCACAGGCCATTCCAGGATTGCACTAATTTTGGACTGACTCATGCGCACTCCATTGTTAGTAAGATCATATCCCAAAAATTCCACCACTGAGGCATGAAATATGCACTTTTCGGCTTTTACAAACAATCTATGTTATCTCAGGTGTTGGAGTACTGTTTTGACATGTTTTTCGTGGTCTTCCTGGTTTTGTGAATAAATCAAAATGTCATCCAGGTAGACAACAACAAAATGATCAAGAATGTCATAAAACAAATCGTTCATGAATGCCTGAAAGGTGGCCGGGGCATTACATAACCCAAAGGGCATGACAAGATACTCAAATAGACCGTAACGTGTTTTGAATGCGGTCTTCCAAACGTCCCCCTCTCTCATGCGGACAAGATTGTAAGCTCCTCTGAGATCAAGCTTAGTAAATATTTTGGAAGATCCCAATTGATCAAGGAGGACAGAAATCAGAGGAAGAGGGTACTGATTTTTTATGGTTGGTGCATTCAAAGCACGATAATCAATACAGGGACGTAAATCCCCTTCCTTCTTAGGAACAAAGAAAAGTGGTGATGAAATTGGTGATTTGGAAGGACGAATTAATCCCATGGCCAAGGCCTTGTCTATGTAATCTTTAAGGACTTCATCTTCTTTGAGAGTGAGGGAGTACACTCTGCCGGATGGTATCTTTACTCCCGGTATTATGTCTATTGGACAATCATAGGCTCTATGAGGGGGTAGAGTCTCCGCCATCCCTTTTGTCAAAAACATCTGTGTAATCTGCATATTGAGAAGGTATCACAGAGACAACATTTTTAGAGACAGCTCCAATATACATAGTAGGAGAAACCAGCGCCCTGACCAGACTATCCTGGGTAATACCAAGTAATGTAGTACATCGAGTATTGCATATATTGGAAGGGAACTGAATCTGAGATGT
Source organism: Ambystoma mexicanum (assembly GCF_040938575.1). Taxonomy (NCBI): domain Eukaryota; kingdom Metazoa; phylum Chordata; class Amphibia; order Caudata; family Ambystomatidae; genus Ambystoma; species Ambystoma mexicanum. The sequence goes on from NC_090931.1 coordinate 34,145,158, forward strand.
CGACCAGTCGATGGCAGGATTATGAAGCTTCAACCATGGAATGCCCAGAATGACTTTGTAGGCTGGTGCTTTGATGATATTGAATGATATGTCTTCAGGATGGCCTTCATTGGTACTCATATGTAGTGGAACCGTTTGGTGAGTTACCATTCCTGAGACAAGAATTGAACCATCCACTGCATTCACTGTTTCAGGTATAGTTTTGCGAACCAGTGGTATTCTTGACATAGAGGCAAAGCATTGATCAACATAATTACCTGTTGCACTTGAATCAATCACGGCTGTTGTCTGGAATGAAACATCGTGATCTAAGGAAAATGTAACAGGTAGGCAAACTAAATGACTCGGATTCTGTAATGTAGAGTCCAAAGGTGAGTTTCCCGACATAGGGACTCTGTCTACTGTCGGGATCTGGCGTTTCCAGCCTTTCTTTTGGGCTTTTTGGGACATTCAGGCAATAAGTGATCAGAGGCCCCACAGTACATGCAGAGATTGTGTGATCTACGATATTCTCGTTGAGCAGGGGTAAGTGGTCCCCTAACCACACAAATCTGCATAGGTTCTGGCGCAGGAAGTGAGGAAGACGAGGCCTCTGCTGAAACCGTGCTGAACAATGCTGGTTTCTTTTCACCACGTCTTTCGGATTTACGAGCATCAATCTGAAGGACTAAATCTAGCAGTTCCCCGAATGCTGTGGGGACTACAGGAACAGTGGAGAGGATGTCCTTTAATTCATCTGAGAGACCTTGATAGACGACGGCTGTCTTCTTTTCCTCAGGCCAGTCAGTTTCTGCTGCCAACTGATTGAACCGGCCAAATAGACCAATAAAGAATTGTTCCCTTGTCGATGCTTTAAGAGTTCCAGGTCAGTAGGTTGAGTAGTATAACGAGTATCAAATACTTTACTCATCATAGCAAGAAGGGCATCACCATTGTAGAGAACATGACTATTGGATTCCAACAATGGATTAGCGCATGCGGCTGCAGTGCCTCCTAAATGAGACAAGACAAAAGCCGCTTTAGTTGTAGAGGTGGGAAATGAAACGGGCGACACAAAAAATGGAGTTTGCATTGGTTAATGAATGTTCGGTATTGTTTAGGGTCGCCTAGGAAGCGTTCAGGAGGAGCTAGAGGAAACTGGGTTGTAAGCATGATCGGGTTTGATTCCTGCTGTGGAGGTGGAAACCCTGAACCTGATGCTGTAGCACCAGCATCGGCCATCTGTGGCGCTGGTGTGGTAACCAAAGCCTGAATGGCGGCCATACGTTGGCGCAGTGCCTCTTGTGCATTGGTCAAGTCGGTACGTAGATCCGTGACCATTTGCATGATTTGATTCAAAGCATCACTGGCCTCCGTGGACATTTTCGTAGGCTGCTAATTCTGTTACTCACCACTCCGAAATAGGCCGAAGATGCAGAGAAGTGACCTTGGAGATGATGGTGATACAAGAATCGATATTCAGCCGTCCATCCCAGCTCCCCTGAGTACAAGACTCAGGCTTCCTCAAAGAGGGGCTCTTTTCCACAATGTACCTCTCTGCTGTTCCAGTGTAGACAGACAGCGGTGTCAATTGAATAAAAGAGCGGGGAGAACACACACCGCCAATACCAATGCTGCAAAGGAATACAAAGATATTAGACAGTGTTGAGGTTAATGCAAATGATTAGAACAGTTGAATTAAATAGGCAACTACCTAGATAGGTATTGGAGTGGAGCTTCCCCGGGGTGGATCTACAAGGAATAACACAAAATGAGTGGAAATGGTCTAATTCACTATCGGTCCCAACTATATATATAATTGATAACAACTAACCTGAATAAGGATATATTGAGGAAAGGAATCCTGGAAACAGAAGACAACGACAGGAGAAAATAACAAACAGGTATGTTAGTATAGGGAAGTAGCCCCGGACGGCACGAGGGTCGCACTAGTGCCGGGTTGATGCAGTTTCAGGAAAGCGTTTATATGCACTTAAGAACAAGTCACTCAATGTCCCAGAATTCAACAGAAGACAAATATCCAAACAAGTCGTGGAGATAAATAGTAGCAGAGATGGGGATAGCCACTTAAGTATGTACCTGAGCACACATGTATCCCGAGTAGCTGTAGAAAAAGTTCCGGATAGTCGCCAGCAATTTGGTTCCGAGTGCAGAAGCGGCAACCTGGAATGAAGTACCGCAAGAGACAGAAAGGAGCCGGATCCAGTAACTTTCCGAGTCAAACAACCAGACGACCACAACAGGAATAAAGGAGGAGACGAGGCAATCCAGTAGTCCGGCAAAGGTCCAAACCAGGAGTTCAGATGAGGAATCGTGTAGGAAGACACGAAGAAGTAACGGACGAAACCGCGTGTAGCTTGTAACGCCAATTAGCAGCAACGAGCCCCTGGGAAGACGGTGGTTTTATAGTCGTTAGAAGGGCGTGTCTTGCTGTACGTCTTCCACGCACAAGACGTGTCAGCTGACCCGGTGTCCGTCGAAGTTTGTACAGACGCCATGGTAGCCTGTATCTGGTCCATACAGGAGCTTGTAAAGAAGTCGTAGTCTGCAAGGAGGCCCGCGGGGAAGCCTGAAGTGTAACAGTCGCAACTAGTGTCGGGAAGGTGCATCCAGCAGAGCGTCCAAAGATGCACATAGGTAATCTTCAATGAAGTTTCCAGGAGGTGAGCAGAGTTCTAATGTCAATGGTGGTCTCCAATAGAAAGTAGGAGAATAGTAAAGGAAGGAAAGAAGGAAGGAAGGTTCAGCAAAAGAATATGGTGTGGGGAGTTCGTTTGTAACCTTGGAAATCAGCTTACCCGTTGAAGGCATTCTTGAGAGTGCACCGCTATGACAATCGGTGCTCAGAGCCCATGTACAGCGGGATGTACAGGTACCAGGAAGCCAGATAACCGAAGGGTGGAGGATTGCAGAATTGCCAGCAGGTTCCGGGTGGTAGGGATAACAGGACACAGCAACTCAGCTGGAAGCTAGAATGCCGGAACCAAATCATGTCAGGGCAACGGTACAAAATCGCTAGGCAGGTAGAGTTCATAAGAGTTCCGAGTTGGTAATGTTCGGTAGATGTAGACCAAGGAAGTAGACCAAAGCAAGTCGGTGAGGAAGTCCGGATCTGATAACAGGATACAAAGAAATAGAATGCCAGTAACACTACAATTAGAAGCAGCGTTGCTGGACTCTCGCACGCATTTAAAGGTACAATGATTGGCGGAGTCTGTGTAGTCGTGCCGTTCAGCTTTTCCTCACGTGACGTGCTCAACCCTCTCGTGCTGCAGACAGCGAGGTAGGCCAACGTCTCCTAGGCAACCACCTCCAGCGTTGCCAAACTGAGGAGGCAAGACACCTAGACAAAAAGAGACATGCAGTGTAGGACCGCAATGAGTGGACATGAGCCTGTGATGTAACACCGTCCTCGAGGTCCTCAGATTTTCTCCAGCTCGCGTTGCATAATCGCTCATTGGCGAGCTCTCAGCTTCTGTCCTCCGACGCTCAACAGCTTTGCATATCCAGCGATCTTGCTGTTTATGCGCGAGTATGTCTTATTGTTTCAGAATTGTATCGGATCATGCAGGATTGGCAAGAGCTCCACAGAGAGTCGACCTACTGCATGACTCTGTAGCCATGCCCCTCCAAAAACCATTGTATAGTTCACCACAGTAACCAGGGAGAATGACTCCCTTCCAGGCTTTTTAACAATTGTGCCTCATTGGTGAATACGAGGAGAACAACTTCCTTCTCTTGGTATGACTTGCCACGACCACCAAATCTAGCGGGAATGATTCTTTTCCCCTGGCTCTTCCTTTTCTTCTTTGCACTTGAACACCTGGCTCACTCCTCTGCCCAGTACTGCCACGAGGAAGAGGACTTCTCACAGTGAAGATAATTTCGTATTGGATCCACGACTTTTGATTCTCTTATTTTACCTGGCCCCCTTGGTTCACTCTCCTGCCAAGGACTGCCATGAGGAAGAGGACTCAAAAAGATGCTTCTCTTTGAGGTCCCCGACAGCTGTTCTCTCCTTTCATCTGGCCCCTTTGGTTCACTCTCCTGCCAAGAACTGCCACGAGGAAGATGACTCTTAATGCGACTTCTCAGGGTCTTTCCGACCCTTCCCTGGTTGTCAGTGGGATTTGCTTGTCCATCCCAATGGGGAAATGTTCCTCTTAATTCTATTGTCAGTTTCTCAGGGTCCCAGACCCTTCTTCGTTGTCTTCTCAGCCCAGCGACCTTTTCAGTGTACTTTGGAGACCCTTGTGTACGCTCGTGCCTCCTGTTACCTTCAGGTACCTTTTGCATACAGTGGTGGTTCTTCCCCAGCCTGGAGCTGGTCTTCCACCTGCTTCCTCCAGTCGTCTGCTTTGGGGGCGGTCTGCTCTGCGTGATTTGTCTCCCTGCAGTATCAGTACTAGGGTGGGACCACATGGTCCCCTTTCTCAGTGTTCATACCACTGCCTCGCCTGTATGTTGCTGGACCCACCGACACCGGACCCTAGAGAGCTGCCTTCTGCTTCCCGCTGGTGTTCTTTATGGCATTTCACGGAGTTGGGTTTACGGACAACGTGTCTTCACAATTGCTGAGGTAGGTGCTCTCAGGTTATACTATTCACTGTTCTTCCTTGTTGCCTTCAGTTTTATGGAATATCTAAAGAGTTTCTTAAGCAGTTTGTCCGCTCCCTCCTGGACTTTCTTTAACTCTGTTACCCGTATTGGGGTTGGAATGCTTCATCGGGTCGGTAGGATTTTGGACGATGCTGTCATCCTTCTTTGTTGCAGGGCGCCAATTCTTGGAGCCTCACGTTGCTCGTTTCTCTATCGATTGTCGCTTTGACTGTCCTCAAGTAGGCCCATGCGCCACCAGCACTCTGTAGTTTTCCCCGGTTTGTTCTCACTTCTCTGTAGTAAACCTGGGTTAGCTGTTTCGGCATAGTTGTCACACCCAATGGTCCACCCACTACAGGTCAGACCACCGCCATACATTCTGTCTTTCTGTTGGGCCCTTTGCTGGCCCTCTGAGGAGACGCTGTCTCCTCGTCAGGGGAATTCGTCTGGCCCGGGTGAAAGGCCACTTGTTTTTGGTTGCGGCCTTATTTTCACCTGCTGGCCACCAAGTGTAATTTTGATAACATTTGGCGTTCTGTCCTCGTACAGAACATGTGCTCCAGACTCTGCTTCTACTTTTCCCAATATCCGAGCAACCTACTGGGCGTCCTTGTGCGTTCTCCTGAACCACACTCTCCCTGTGTGCGTGGCCCTGATTGTCAAGCCCTTCTCTTTCTTTCTCACTCTTTCTACCTCAGCCTCCTCCACGGTCTCCGTTCTCATCCAGGAGTCGGGTTGTCCAGCATCGACTCACTCTTCCTGTTCGTCCTCTTTCCCCTTCTCGGTCTCCATGTCATTGCTTTCTGACGGCCTTATATAGTTGCCCTGACACCCCCAGCATAACGATAGTTCGATTAGCCACAGTTGGTCAGGTGATTTCCTCATTATTCTCCTGTTCCTGCCTTTCTCAGTCTTTAGTACCCAATGGTCATGGATTTGATACAATAACACATGGCTTTGGACATGAGTTTAAACCCATAAGGTTCAGGTACTGTCGTCAGCCTACTGGGTTAGGGTTTAAAGGGGCTGTGCCTCCCCGTTGTGTCCTTATACCCAGGAGAGGAGTCTTTCTCCATGAGATCCTCCTGCATGTTACCCACCCTAGGGGGACTATTGGCTAGCTGCCTCACCTCCCTAGTCTAATAGAGAGAGGTTCTTCCCTGGGGACAAGTGACCCCATCTGAAGGATTGTCACAGTGCACTGAGGGAAATGGGGAGCTATGGGGTTTTGTGAAGGGAACAGCCTTTATAAATACTGTCTTTATAATGAACACTAATGTTAGAGGAATCAATATATGTTTACTGGTGTTTTTTTTAAAATATGTATGATCACCAAAATGATGATCTAGAACCCGGGGAATCTAGTGCTATTTGCCCAGGGCTAAGAAAAGGTTATCTGCCCTTGAGGAAGTCCATGACAAATTCCTGTCACAGATCTGGGATAGTCCAAGTGTTTAGCCCCTTGCCTGTTGGCATGGGTGGCGCCAGCCTAGGACTTAAGAGGGCTTAAACCCTCCCACTTTGAGGCAGAAGGCATCTCTTTGATGTAACGCCTAGCCTATGGCTCATAAGAGAGCCTGTCAAATGTCTCAATTCAGAGAGTGGTGTGTTTAAGTTTAACAATCATTAACATGTCAGCATCAGAAAACATCCAGTGGCAGAGGCCAAAAGCTTGCCCAGGGATATCAATAAACCTCTTATGATGAAGCCAACGGCTTCACTGCTGGGCTCAGCTTTTAGATGGCCCACTTCTCCAATGATTAGCATCTTTATGAAACTATATAGCCTCATAATTGGGGTGAAAGATGCATCTAATGGGCCAAAGGAAGTTGAAATAGCTATTCACTTTGGGGGCTTCGGAGAAAAGGTGGAGAAGATCAACAGCGCAATATTTTGAATGGCCCAACTCAGTACCAGCTTTCAAAACTGCCATCCAACCTCCCAGGATTTTGAGGCTGGCTCCACTCCTGCTTGCTTGAGGCAGTTGTACACAGCGCTAAGGGCAATTAAAGGTAATTGTAGTAAGAACGTGCAGGTCCCGTTCTTATCACCGGTCCGTACTGACAGGAACGTGACTTACACATGCTCAGCTGTTGAGGGGCTAAGGAATGATGTGAAGACCCACCTTTTAGACTGGCCTTTGTGAAGGCATCATGAAGCAAGACACAGACAACAGATACAAAATCAATTTATTTAACTTAAAAGTCAGGATGGATGAAGGCCTAACTTGCCCTAAACTCGTCCCGGGAGAATAGCTCACCGGCAACGTGTGCGCCTTGGAAGCAAGACGACACGAAGCAACACAGGTTCGATCTCCGGGTCCGCGCTTAGAAACCTCTGGGTGTTTAAGCACGTTATAAATATGCAACTAACACAATAACAATTACGCAACTAAAAAACAAACAATTCATGTAACAGCGCCTCGATGCCCGCGGTCTGTGTGAGCGCTTTAAAAATGTAAAATTAATAAAATAAACAAAGGTGGGATTTCCCTTCCTAAAGAAACTAAGGACAGTCTGTTTTTAAACCCTATACTTGCCCTCATGACTAAAGTGAAACAATGTGTAGGGGTGCCAGCAATAAACAAAATAGTGTTCCAACCACAGTTCTGAGCTTCTTCCAGCTCCTGGCTTACTTTCAGCTCCCCATTCCAGGTTCCACAACAGTTCGACAACCCTCTTGGGGTTCCCTTCTCAAAGTTCAAGACAGTTCCACAAAGTCTTGGAGTTCCCTTCCCCAAGTTAAAAAATAATTCCCCAAAGGCTCAGGGTTCTCTTCCCCAAGTTTAAGATAGAAAGTTCCAACTAAACAATTCTCAAAGGATTGGGATCCTCCGCCAACCCTCTTGCCAAGGGTAGTTTCTTGGGTACACCAATGCCGGTTTACACTTTTGATTCTTTTTCATGCTTTCCATGCTGGCGCAGTTGATGGACCATACTGTCCACCCATCACAGGTCACAAAACTGATATCAGCTTTTGCAACAATGTCCAGTGCTTTCCCTTGACAATGAAAAGTACTGTTTGTATCAGAAATGTGCTCACCCTTCACTTGGTTCTTTTGTCCATTCAAAACATTCTCTTTGTTTAACTTTATCTCTGTGCGGCATTCAGAAATGCTTATTCAATCAAACTTTCATGTTGCTTCTGTACGGAATTCAAAAACGCTTTCAGTTTGTTCGGGATTAAAAAGGATGCCTTTGGAACTCTCACACGTTAACCCAAGGTTCTCTCTTGCACTTTTGCTTCATTCAATTTCGGGTCTATCAAGACACATCAACAGTCTTTCTGTATGCTCCCTTCATGTATTAGACTCTTAGCATAGAGCTCTGCCCCTTCTATACCACCCGTTTTCCCCACTGGTGCCTGGCAGGCTCACCAGCCTTTTTGGCGTTCTTTTATCAGTATGTGACCCTCCTCTGCTGCTTGTTCGCTGGGAGATCCAGGTGCCTCTCCCACCTGTTACATGGCTTCGCGTCCACTTGCCACCCTTCTGTCTGCGGGTGGAGCAGCGCTCTCTGGGCAGGTGAGCGGCCCGACCCTCCAAAGTGGTTGCTTCCCTTCAGGTCCTCTCGTGGCCCGTTCTGCTATGCCTGCCGTCTTGCTGCCAGCTCCCTCCCTGCACGCAGCTCACCACAGCTCCTGCTTCCCGCAAGCAGGTTTCTCACTTCTGTCTTCTCAAACTGCCTGTGATCTTATACTCATGAGGATTGTTAAATGACCTCAGGTGTGGGTCATTTAATTAAATTGCCTGGTCATAGTCAAAGGGACATGCCTGATCTTCACAATACTCTGCAGGCCTCTTCCTTGTCTCAGTACTAGAGTGGTGAAATGACCTACCAGTGTTCATCACTCTTAGTTGCCTTTTCCTAATCCCAGGACCATAGTGTTTTAAATGATGAGAAATATGGAGAAATGTGTTACCATAGCCCATAAAGGCTGGGGGAGGGCTGGGGTGATCTTCACAGGAGAAAGGGGAATACCATGTCTCACCTGTGGACAACCTCGCCCCAATCCCCAAGGACCCGCCACCCAGGTGATCCTCCCTTTCTTGTCCACCCCCATGGTCATGATCAAAAAGCGATGGCGTTTCCCTGGCCAACTGAGAAGAGGATTCAAGGGGAGTAGGTGTGGGGTCACCCTCAGGTTTCTCACACCTTCCATAGGAATGTTCCAAAATCTGGAGAAAGGGATGGCTTGGCATCTCAACCGTAGGCGCAGCAGTTCCATGAGATGAAACAACCTATCATTGAGTAGAACTATTTGGATGAGGCACGAGCTCAGAATCCCCCAATTGGTGCAAGTACGATTCTATTAAAGTGTGAATCAGCTTTCACTAATGCAATGTAATTTAAAGGGGTAGAGTGAGGATAAATGAATGATGGCTCTTTAAAGAAGCAAATGTCATATTTCAGCAAACTTCTTTAGCGTCTAGGTTTGAAGGGCCTTAGCCATTTCTAGATATTTCTCGGGGGCAGATGACAAGATGTACACCCGAAACGGATATATAGTAATGTTCCTGACAAAAAGTGAGGAAGCCGTCTAATACTTGCCCAGAGTAGTTAGGCAGTAACACAGTAACAGCAGGGAAGTGTACACCTACTCCCTAGTCTAACACACAACACCCACCTGCACTAGGAAATGGGGCACCCTGGAAAGAACTGTACTCAACACCAGCCCAATAGCCTCTGCAAAAGTGAGAAATGCTGAGGCCAAACCAGTTTTCCCTTAACTGCTCCAGATGCATAGAGTTCGGTGAGCAATTTATGATTAAGTATATTTTTTTGGCAAATCAAGGTTTATTAGCATTTTATAACACTGAGGACAGCCCAGAGAATCAACATAGTTGGCATAACACTTATCGTGACCCCCCCCATATGCCTTTCCCCGCACCCCTGTCTTCCCCGCTTCCGTCACACAGCAAATGAAACAACATATAATGCTTAAAGGTTCGTGGTTGCTACATGTCCCTTCTATTCCCACCCTGATTCCGTCCACCACTTCATTTAAGTACCATATTTAGCGAAAAAGGGTAACCACATCTCTCCAAACTTCACCCATGACTCATTAAGAATGTGCGTCATATATTCCATTTCATAAATCCCCCTGACTTTCGGTAACCATTCCTTCTCTGTGAGGGTTTTATCTCGTTTCCAGAACTGTATTTGTATTTGTATTTTATTAAATTTATATAGCGCTTTAATCCAAAGTGCTTTAGAAGAGGAACAAGCAAAATACAACAAGCATTAATTAAGAATTGAATCACAATCAGAAAACAGTACAAGGAAAAATGTACATTGATGAGGTAAAGCGAGAGTAGAGAGGGACCAATGTGTGAGAGGAAGTAGGAGGTATGAGTACTGGTAGAATTAGAAGTAAGGGAGGAAGCGAGATGGTGTAAGGAAGAAGAATGGAAGAGCTAAGATTAGAGAAGTGCGGGAAGTAGGGTAGGAGGTAGTAGAGAGGAAGGAGAGGGGGAGGTGGTACAGAAGTAAGAGAGGGAGTAGGAGGTGTGGGTAGAGGTAGTATCAGAAATAAGAGAGGAAGCAAAAAGGCGTTAGGGCGCTGAATGGAAGAGATAAGATTTTAAAGAAGTGCGGAAGGTAGGGTAGGAGGGAGTAGAGCGGGTGGGGAGGCGGAGGCGGGTCCAGTGGAAAGGAGCGAGTAGTTGGAAAGAGCGGAAGCGGGAAGGGGCGCAGGGTGGTGGTGGAGGAGGAGAGACTAGAAAAGATGGGCAGAGCGGAGAGAACGAGAAGGGGTATAGAAAGTGAGAAGGGAGGATAGGTGGGGGGGCAAGACCATAGAGAGATTTGAAGACTAGACAGAGGAACTGTTACGCTCACCTGGCTCCCACAGGGTCGTCGATCTGAACTGGACAGCGGCGGTCTCCACCAATGTGATGCGTAGTGCCGAGATGACGGACTGGACTGGCCCACCTAGCTTTGTTTGCTTGGCCCGTAGGAATATTCTTCTGCAAATGGAGAAAGGGAATTAACCACCTGTGGGGTTGAGCGTTAACCCCCCCCCCCACTCCCGCTGTTCTCCCCACTGATCACCTTTGATGTCCCCTCTTTTATATTCTCACCTGATGGTTTGGAAAGATGAGCTCTCCATCCTGCATTGAGCGCAGGGGCGCGTAGATAACCAGTTGCTTCACTGGCTCGAAGGAATTGGTGAGTTCCAGAACAATATTGACTCTGAGATTTCCGGCAAGACGCCGTATGCAGTTCGTAAGAGTTCAAATGTCTGACTTTCACTCTTGTCCTATTCCTTGCAGATTGCAGCTTGACCCTAGCAATGAGTTCCTCGTGGCAACCGGTAATGTTCAGGTAAGGATTTGTATTATCCAACACAGTTCGATAAAATAATGTCAATATGTAACCTGTTGCTTTTTCCCTTATTCAGGCGCTGAGAGAAAGTATGAAGTCTCAGAGAATAATGCCTCTGGCGGTAAAATCAGGTAAGTCTATTGTGGTGAGGAGGTTTCCCCTTGTTTGTCCCTTTGTTTCACCTTGCTGTCCTTTTGTTTCCCCTTAGTGGCCGGGGTTTGGCGAAGATGCAGTGGAAGCGGCGCCGACCCGTGAAGAGGATTAGTACCCCCGGTTGTAAAATCAGGTAAGTCTATGGGGGGTAACTAATATTGCCTCTGTGTATTTCCTTGGCTCACCTTGCTGTTCTTGTCTTCCTATTAGGTGCCGGAGTGCGGCGGGAACATGCAGGAGGATGCGGTGGAATGTGAAGATGCTGCGATGGCCGGTGAGTTCAGCGCGGCGCTGCAGCAGGCGAGGCGACGTGCATAAAATAACTTCTTTCTTCCAGCTCGAAGGCGCGATGAATCTGGAATTCAGGTAAGGATCAAAGGTATTGCTCTTGTTCTAACCTTTTGTCCTTCTTTTTCCCCTTTTCTAGGAGCTCCAGACTCAAGGCGGGCGTGGCAGAAGACTGGTTACAGACTTGCAGGCACAGTGAGCGTTACGCTGCTGGATGCAGAATAACGTGAAGCGTGTGCTGCTCTTCGGGTGTGGTTTAAATAGCCTCCAAAGTAGTCCCAGGTGAGTATTCCTCCCCAGCCCCACCCGAGTAAAAAATAGTCCCTAGGTAAAATAGTCCCTTCCAAGCCTCTATTGGCTTGGAGCTCTTGCAGCATGGTCTGCATCAGGTAAGTTTGCAGCATGGTCTGCATCAGTTAAGTTTCAATCTATGAGCCTGGCGCCTATGGCGCCAGGACTGACTCTCCATATGAGCCTGGCGCCATAGATGCCAGGACTGCACCCAAATAGCCCCTAGGAGGGGTTGTTGGGCTTGCTTGGGATAGCTTGAGGCCTGCTTCCGGGGTTGCTGGACTTGGTCTGGGTCCCCGGGGGTAGGCATCATGACAGGAACTTGAATTTGAGCTGGGAGTGAAATGAGAGCCAACCTAGAGAGGTAAGAGAAGGCAGAAGGAGCGGATGGCAGAGTGGTAGACAGATTTGAGTAGGGAGAGGTAAGAGAAGGGGAGTCCAAAGAAAAGAGAGGAGCAGTAGAAAAGTCTGGAGAAGATGAGGGAGGTGATTAGGAGTTAAGTTGCGTGAAAGGTTAGGAAGGGTCGAAATTTTACTGTGCCACACAACACCTAGCTGCCACCATCATGGTGCGGGTCATGTGATTTCCCCGGTCTTCCCCATAATCTTCCTCCCACACCCCGAACAAGAGGCCCCACGGCGACCTTCTTCATGAAATCCCATCAATCCCCTTAATCCAGGAAAGGACCTCTTCCCACTAGGTCTGTTTGTGGGTGCACCCCCACCACATGTGGTAGTAAACTGTGCCGGGATCTCCAGCACCGTGAGTCCACTCCCGGGTACATCCTGGCTAGGAGGGCAGGTGAATGGTGCCAACGATGTAGGATCTTAATTGCTTGCTTTCTATATTGGGGGTGGGGAGGCGTGGATTGTGTGTCCCTTCTGCACGTAGTTAACCATAAGTCATCTGTTATTTCCCGCTGCAAATCCTTGGCCCACCCTTCCCTAGCTGCTGGGCATTGGAGGGGCTCCGCTCTAAACAGTACCTTATATAGACTCACTGTGCAACCCTTCGTGTTTCTGTTCTGTATAAGTACCGATTCAAAGTTCATGAGATTTCTTTGCAGATTGTTCCCCCATCGTGAGTCATTGAGAACCCCCTTCAACTGCAAATAGCGAAATGGAGAGAGTCGACACATGTTCAGACAGTCTTCCAATACTTCCATAGGTAGGAACTCTTCCTTGTCCAACATCTGACCAGCTCTACTAAGGCCCGCCTCAAACCATTTCTGAAACTGCAGGGGTTCCGCTATCAGGTTCCTTAATGGAGGGGCCCAGATAGAGCTCATTGGAGAGGGCCATGTTGTGATCCATCTCATGCTACTCCCTTCTTTGCAAATCGCCCACAACACCTCTAGCAGGGGGTGCTGCAGGACCCTGCGCGGAATCTCCTTCTAGGGTACTGTGAGGAACTCATGGTGACAACAGTAAAGACAGACACAAGTGATCAAAGTTCAAGGGTATTGTCATGAATCAACCAATGTATCTATCACTGACCAGTAAAGGATACAGGTATTACCATATAAGGATACAAGTAGTAGGGTTCTTCTGGATACTTGAGGAGAGGAAATGGCTTGAATGTAGTGAAGTCAAGAATAGACCTTCCAAATTATGCCACTTTATGTCTGAATCTAACAGTCAGAAAGAGGAATCACTGGAAAGGGCGTGGAACACAATGGGACGTCAGCCTAGAGGAAAATAACGTATCATGAATATGTGTAATAACGTATCATGAATGTGCACTAGTAACCTTCTTAGTCAACAAATAATAAGTGATTGTCAGAGGAATTGTTCCTTGCCCTTGTAGATCAGGAGGTTGTCTTATTAATATACTTCAAACTATTTGATTGGTAAAGGAAAGATGAGGCTCACATCCAAGAACCAAAACAAAAGTAAAATGGTGAGTTCAAGGTACCGCACGTTAAATAACACACACACGGAAGACCACTCCCGTAGCCGCACACTCATTCACTAAATGCAACAGGAATTTAGGAGTCCGCCTGTTGGTTCATCACAGGCGGCAAGGCTCATTCCAGAGAGCAGCAAGATGGAATTCAAAGAGCCGCACTCAAGTTTCCCAAGAGCGGCAGGGTGAGTTTAGTTTCCTCACAGACGGCAGGACTCGTTCCCGAGAGCCGCATGTTTGTTTTCTCAACTCAGTTCAAAGGAAATCACAAGTAGGATCCCTACACACAGCAGGATAATTACCAAGGATGCCGCTCAGCACGCGCAGCGAATTATGCAGCACGGAATGGATTTTCACTGCTGATAATATCGGAAGCTGGCCGGAAAGCAAAATCCACCTATTCAAACGGAGCTCAGGAAGGAGCACAAACAGTACTCCCCTAGGAAAGTTGAAGAGAGTTGCGAGGACGCAGATTAGCCCTTCAGCTCAAGGACTCCATGTGTTTAATCAGAAGCAGCAAGCGGTTTCCAAACGCTGCTACTAACATAGACTAGAGATCACGCGACAGTCTCTCAGCACGTGATACTAACGGCATGTGTAATGCGAACAGTGTTTTCCGGGCAATGTATTGAATAGCCTCCATCTGGAATAGAAAGGCTTCGTAGTTCTGTAGGCATAACAAGCCCTATGAGGGTAGGGCGCTACAGGACCAGATACAATCTGACTGCCATGCATGACAGTGGCACCCCCCAAAGGGGCAGCCACTCCATTTTTAGCGTGGAATTTACGCAACAAGGCAGGAGCATGGATATTGGAAAGTGGCTCCCAGGATCTATCCTCAGGACCATATCCCTTCCAGTCCACCAGATAAAATGGTTGACCAGAACGTAGCCGAGTGTCCAGGATTTCTTGTACCTCGTATTCCGCTGATCCTTTCACTGAAACAGTTATAGGCCGCATAGGTAATCTGGTAGCAATAGAGCATGGTTTAATGAGGGACACATGAAAAACGGGATGCACCCGCCATCGTTGTGGTAATGCCAAATGGACAGCGGCCAGGTTGATCACTTGGAGTACCTCATACGGGCCGATGTATCTAGGCAACAACTTCTTCTTGCCGGGTATTTTCAAATGTTTAGTAGATAACCATGCCTTCAATCCTGGATGATAAACCGGCGCTACCACTCTACGAACATCAGCATAAGTTTTTGTTTGTTTTTTAGCCCGCTCTAATTGCACTTTTATCTTAGATTTCAAACATACGAGATCTCTAACGTTACTAACTGCTGCTGGTGTATCCATAGAAAGACTGGGATCCAAAGGTATAGTTCTGGGGTGTTGCCCATATAAAGCATAGAAAGGTGATGTACCTGTGGCAGTGTGGTAGGAATTTTTATAGGCGAATTCTGCAGCTAGTAGAACCGTTATCCAGTCTGATTGAAATTGGAGACACAAACACCGCAGATATTGTTTCATGGTACCGTTGACCCTCTCAGTTCGTATAAATCCGTTTTGGGGATGATACGCGCTGGACATCCTGTCATCTATGAGCAGCGCTGTGCTAAGTGCTTTCCAAAAGCATGAAGCAAACTGTGAGCCCCTGACAGTGATTATTACGGAAGGCAATCCAAAAAAAACGAAACAGATTCCGAATGAATAAATCAGCCAATATCGGAGCTGTGGGTAAACCAGTACATGGGTCGAAGAGGGCGAGTTTAGTAAAATAGTCCACCACGACCTGTGTGGTATCGTAACCGTTGATCCGAGGCAACTCCACCACGAAATCCATTGATATCATATGCCATGGTTTGTGGGGAACGGGTAAAGGATGTAACAGACCCACTGGCTTGCCTGGATTGTTCTTGCATTGTATGCATGCTGGACATGTAGAAACGTAATCAATCGCATCTCGTGTAATTGAAGGCCACCAACACCATCTTTTTAGCAGCTCTAGGGTTTCGTTTTGTCCCGGATGGGCTGCTACAATTGAGTCGTGCCCCCAACTGAGAGCCTTGTTCCGAGTGGTGTCGGTTGGTAGATATAGTACCCCTTGTGTGAAAGGCAAGCCATTCTGTATATCTAGGTGGTATTCTTGTACCAATCGTGGATTTTGTAAGACCCATTCCTGTAATTCTTGTTTTAAGGATGGCTGTGCAGAGCAGCCACAAATCACATGATCAGTCAACACCGGGCTTTGAATCGGATGTGCCTCCCTAATGTCACCACTGATGCGGGATAAAACATCCGATTTGGCGTGCTGTCTGGAAGGACGATATGTGATTTGGAAATCGAATTGAGCAAAAAATACATGCCATCTAGCCTGCCGGGCTGTAAGGCATTTCATGGTTTTGAAGGCTTGGAGGTTACGATGATCAGAGTACACAACCACCTGATGTTTTGCCCCAAGAAGATGATGTCGCCATTCCCGGAATGTATCTTTGACTGCAAGCAGTTCTCTCTCAGTAACTGTGTAGTTCCGTTCATATGGGGTTAACTTACGGGAATAGAAATTAACAGGATGCTCTTCTTTTGTTTCTGCACAAACCTGAGAGAGTATAGCTCCAATAGCGACGCTGGAGGCATCTGCTTCTACCATGAACGGGCATTCAAGATTTGGATGTTGTAAAACAGGTGCTGTGGTAAATGCCTCTTTCAGAATGTCAAACAATGCTTGAGCATTTGAGTTTCAACAGAATGGTATCTTCGAACTGGTTAAGGCTGTCAAAGGAGCCACTGTCTCAGTAAAACAAACGGATGAACCTGCGGTAGAAATTCACAAAGCCTAAGAATGATTGTAATGATTTAACATTATGACGATTAGGCCAGTTCAATATGGCCTTAACTTTAGAATTGCTCATCCGGACTCCGTTATTGGTTATATCATAACCCAGGAATTCTACTTCCTGTGTGTGAAAGACACATTTCTCAGCTTTGACAAAGAGGTTGTTCTCTCTGAGTCTTTGAAGGACTTTTGACACATGACCCACATGTTCTTGGAACAACGGTGAATATATCAATATATCGTCCAGATAGATCACTACAAACTGGTCCAGCATGTCCCTGAAAATGTAATTCATGAAGAACTGAAAAGTAGCGAGGGTGTTACAGAGGCCAAAAGGCATCACAAGATATTCAAATAGGCCATACCGCGTCTTGAAGGCGGTCTTCCACTCGTCGCCTTTCAAATGCAGACCAGATTGTATGCCCCCCTTAGATCCAAGTTCGTGAAATAGGCAGAAGTACCCAGCTGATCCAGCAGCAGGTTTATCAGCAGCAACAGATATTGGTTCTTTATTGTAATGGCATTAAGAGCCCTGTAATCTATGCAGGGTCTTAGTTCTCCTTCTTTTTTTGGGACAAAAAACAAAGGTGAGGCAGCAGGTGATTGTGAAGGCCGTATAAACCACATATCGAGAGCTTCGTCAATGTACTCTTTCAAGAAAAGGTCTTTTTGTTGTGTTAAGGAATAAACACGGCCAGTTGGAACCTTGGTCCGGGTATCGGTTCAATCGGGCAGTCCTACTGCCTATGGGGAGGCAGTTGTTCTGCCTTGCCTTTGTCAAAAACATCTGCATATTCCGTGTACTTGCACGGTATGTGCGTACCACCATGATATACTGCACTAATTGTAGCAGCCCCTTCAATGGAGGCCAATATTTAGGGTTTAGTCGACACCACCTGGTTCGGAAAACAATGCTCGTTACAATATGCAGATGGATACTGAATTTGTCCAGTAACCCAGTCGATTGTCGGATTATGTAGGGTAAGCCAGGCAAGACCAAGTAACAGCTTGTAATGAGGAGCAGCAATTACATCAAATACCATCTCCTCAGAATGACCATTTGATAACACCAACCTAATTGGTACGGTCTCTTCGGTTACCATGCCCGATGTCAATACTGATCCACAGTGTTCACTGTTTCAGGTTTAGCCTTTGATTCCATGGGTATAGAATAGTTCTTAGCAAAAGTGATGTCAATGTAATTATTTGTGGCTCCGGAATCTACCATAGCCCTGGAACACACTGTTTGTTCAGCATAATGTAATGTCACTTCCACTGCTATAGTGTCATAAATCACCAATGTATCAATAGAAAAGGATACGGTAACCAAAAAAGGATACAATTGGTAGGGCTCTTCCGGATCCTTTTTCACACGACTTGATTGTAGGGAAGTCAAATTAGACCTTCCAAATGATACAACTCTCTGACGGATGAAACAGGCAGAGAGATGGATCACTGGAAAGGGCGTGGGTTTTGTATCGGAAGTCAGCCTAGGATAGATAAAGTATCATAAGAAACTGTCCCAAACTCAACTCACTATGATAGCACAGTATTAGCATTAATTCAAAACACTGACCTTATTGCAAAAACTGAAGTATCCAACAAAAGTCTTTTGAAGAAAACCAGGAGTTGAACCAACGACAAAAGAGGGGAAGATTAGTAAGGGAGACATCCCGAACGGCATGAGGCTCACGCTAGATACCGGGTTGGTGCACCACAGGATAGAGTCCAAAGTACTGTGCACGATCACCTTCCAATAGTTCATGAAATACTTCCTTTCCCACGAAGAACAAAAAATAGAAGTTCACCTGTTAACTATCCCAGGTACCAAAGGTTCAAAGTAGTTCAGAAAATCACGTGCAGGATTGCACGCAACAGCGTACACGCAGTCAGGACAGCCGCGCTAGGAGACAGCGTTTGCGTGTGGAGAGTTGGCACGCGAACAGGATACACACAGCCCAGGACAGCCGCGCTTGAAGACAACGTCCGCGTGGAGATTTGGCACGTGAACAGGATACACGCAGCCCAGGACAGCCGCGCTTGAAGACAGCGTCTGCGTGGAGATTTGGCACGCAAACAGGATACACGCAGCCCAGGACAGCCGCGCTTGAAGACAGCGTCCGCGTAGAGATTTGGCACGCGAACAGGATACACGCAGCTCAGGGCAGCCGCGCTTGAAGACAGCGTCCACGTGGAGATTTGGCACGCGAACAGGATACACGGAGCCCAGGACAGGCGTGCTTGAAGACAGCGTCCACGTGGAGATTTGGCACACAAACAGGATACACGGCTTCAGGAAATAGCGTGTGGAGGAAAATACACTACAAAAGGCCAAAGAAGTTGCTGAAGGGAATGCGAGGACGCAGGTCCAGAGTTCAGCTACAAAAACGCCAAAAATGATTTAATCAGAAGCCGCGAGCGACGTTTCCACGCTGCTTATGTACGTACTGCCGTAACACACGTGACGGAACTAAGTCACGTGAATTTAACGACGTGAAAAATGCAGACGTCATTTTCCTGGCAATGCATCAAACAACCTCCATTTCGAATAGAACGGTCTAACAGTTCTATGGGCGTAACTCATTCTGTATGGAGAGGTTGTTCCCGGTCCAGAGATATGTCCAGCAGGCATGACAGTGCCACCCCCCAAAGGAGCAACCTCTCCCGTTTTCGAGTGGAATCGCCTTAATAAAGCAGGAGCATGAATGTTGGACAGAGGTTCCCGGGATCTATCCTCGGGACGATAGCCTTTCCAATCCACCAGATAATACGGCTTCCCAGAACGTAGCCTCATATCCAGAATGTCCTGTACCTCATATTCGTCTGAACCTTTCACAGAAATAGCAACAGGCCGTATAGGCAATCTAGAAGCCTCAGAGCACGGTTTGATGGGTGACACGTGGAATACAGGATGCACTCGCCACCGTTGTGCTACTGCCAGACGGACAGCAGCCGGATTTATAACGTGGAGCACTTCATATGGCCCGATGTATTTAGGCAACAATTTCTTTTTACCGGGTACGCTCAGGTTTTTAGTGGACAGCCATACCTTCATACCTGCTTTGTAGACAGGCGCAGGGATTCTATGAGCATCGGCATAGGTCTTATCTCGTTTTTTAGCTTGCACCAATTGCTGCTTAACTTTCGTCTGTAGACTCTTTAGATCTCTAATATTACATCCTGCTGCAGGAGTATCCAAAGACAAACTGGAATCCAAAGGAATGGATCGGGGGTGTTGCCCATACAGAGCATAGAAAGGCGAAGTACCTATGGCACTATGGTAGGAATTATTATAGGCAAACTCTGCTGCCGGCAGGACATTGAGCCAATCTGACTGAAACTGCAGGCACAAACATCGCAGATATTGTTCCATAGTGCTATTGACTCTCTGTCTGTCCATCCGTTTGAGGGTGATAAGCACTAGACAACCTGTCATCAATGAGTAATGCCGAATTTAGTGCTCTCCAAAAACGTGATGCAAATTGTGAGCCCCTGTCCGTGATTATCACTGAAGGTAGACCAAAAAACCGGAATATATGCCGGATGAATAAATCAGCCAGACCAGCAACTGTTGGTAAACCAATACAGGGAATAAAAAGAGCCAATTTTGTAAAGTAGTCCACCACAACCCATATGGTATCGTAGCCATTATTTCTTGGAAGTTCTACCACAAAATCCATTGATATCATGTCCCATGGTTTTTGAGGAACAGGTAGGGACTGGAGCAAACCCACTGATTTGCCAGGAGTGTTCTTGCATTGAATGCATACAGAACATGTTGAAACATAATTTATAACATCTTGTGTTATGGACGGCCACCAACATCATCTTTTAAGCAACTCTAGGGTCTTCTTCTGTCCAGGATGGGCTGCAATCAAGGAATCATGACCCCAACTGATGGCCTTGTTCCGAGTGGTAACAGTTGGTAGATAGAGTACTCCTTGTTTGAAAGGCAAACCATTGTATATATCAAGATTCAATCCCTGAATCGATTGTGGATTTTGTTTCACCCACTCCTGTAACTCGTTTTTTAGGGAAGGTTGTGCAGGTTGAACTGTGTTTTGTGAAAGGTCTGAGCCTGACAGAAGGGGACCCAAGTGAACTGTGTGTTGAAACATTTGGAAGTCTGGAAATAGGAACTTTAACGTGGAAGACCAGGCGAGGCTAGAGCCATGTTTCGGAACTCTTTATTGTGTGGAAAATCTGAGCCAGACTGTCATCCTGCTTACATGGACTGCCTTAATCCGTGTGGTCTAACGTGGGGAAGTGAGCTGATTCAGTTACATTTATTCTTTTGAACACTGATTTTTCCTTTAGATACCTTTCTCCTTTATACACTTTTTGTACAAGAGATAGGGCAGGCATTAGGTTTTGTTCGCATAGGCCATTTTGATTTGACGGACTCGCCATGGAATGTTTTGTTTATCGCTTGATGGTCGAGACTACTCCCATTTTAGTTATAGGGCAAAGTAGGAGTTTTTCCAACCCTAGAAACTTCAATAAATATTTTACAAATTGTACCTATTGTCAGTGTCATACTTTTGATACCATCTTTCCCCTACAAGAGTCACTTGTAAGCTGTGTACCCAGCCGGTAAGTCGCTCGATTACGCTCTGCCCTGTGTTCGCAGGTGTTGGGTACTTGTGGCTCCTAGCGGTCAGGTAGACAGCCTCCTTTGGTCCTCCTCGGCTCACGCCGCTGAGGAATGGAGCTTATTCTGCTCGGAAGAGAGCCATATGCAAACCAGCCACCAGGAATCTCAAAAGAGGGCACACACCCCTTGCTACTGCTGCTTCCCACTGCGCGAACTCTGCACAACAATCGTCTCTTCCTTAAGCTTCCTGATGCATTACCTCTCCAACAGGGAGAATTCAAGGCAAAGACTCTCGGGATCCGCCACCTCTTCAGGCGTGTCAGTGGTCCCAGCGTCTTATCTCGCCGCTAGTCTCCCTCTCAGCTGCAACCACGGCCCACGCTGCTTCTTTCTCTTTTGCTGTGATACTCCTTATCTTGATGCCTACACTTGAGGGGGATTTTTAAGCCTCTCGGTCCCCTTCAGTTGTAGGTCATCTACACTAATTTGGAGACTGCTGTGAAGAATCCTATGGATCCCTTACTGAAACCCTGCCAAAAGTCTCCTCCGAGGTGGCCAGGGAAAGGCAGATGCTTCCTGAACTTGGGGTGGTGTACTGCAGGAGGATCACCTGGCAGGAGACAGGGCCCAGGGTGGTGAGGAGATCCCGTGGGATATGAGACAGTATTTGTCCTCCAAAAAAGAAGTGCCTTTCTGGGTTGCCAAAACAGGTAATGGCATATTGTCATTATAATGTCCCCTTAGGGAGCCCTAGAGCCCAAAATGGGAAAGCAGATTTAGGCAGAAACATGGCAGCATTTAGCATTTCCCATTTGGGGCTCTCGGGGCCCCCCGTGGGGAGCCCGAGAGCCCCAAATGGGAAATCAGCTGTAGGCAGAAACACCGCGGCATGTAAACACAACCATGTTGTGTTTCTGCCTGCCTTGGCTTTCACTTTGGGTCTCTGGTGCTCTCGGAGACCCAAAGTGATAGCCACGGCAGGCAGAAACACAACGCGGTTGTGTTTGAAAACGCTGCGGTTTTTCTTTCTGAGTTTCTCAGGCTCCTCTGAGCCGGAGGAGCCTGAGAAACCTAGAAAGAAAAACCGCAATGTTTTCAAACACAATAACGTTGTATTTATGTTTGCGGTCACTTCAAAAGCTACCGCAAACATAATTACAACGTTTTTAAAGCTGTGGTTTTATTTCTAAGTTTTCCAGACTCCTCCAGCCCGGAAAACCTAGAAAAAAAACACAGCTAGTGTTTATTTTTATTTAAAAAAAATAGCACTTACCGAGATGCAGCTGCAGCTTTTCTGCCTGTAGTCTCCGGTCCCCGTCCTCCGCGTACAGCACCAATGAAGGAAAAGCCACCCAGCGTTTGTTTACTACAGCTGGCTGGCTTTTCCTTCATTAGTGCCGCAAAAGCCAAAGCGAGCACAGCGGCGGGCATCCATTTCACAAAATGGATGCCCCATGTGCTTTCTTTGAGCTTGATTTGCTCAAAATGTTACATAGGGACTTGGGGGGGGGGGGGGGGGAATGGCAATCGATTTTTTTTTTTTTTAATATTGCCTATCTATTTTTGAAATAAAAAATGTTGGGCGAACCATTCCTTTAAAGTTTATCTTGTTGAAGCCGGTCTAGAAGTACAAATGAAGCTGCGGTAGTAGTTCAAAGTACTAAAGCTGTGGTGGTATATCTGTTTGTCAGTAGATGCAACATTGTAGTAGTCTAAACAAAGTGGAGTACTCTGAGGCAAAGGTGACTGTTCACATAGTGAATGAAGTAGAAGGGAAGTTGTTGAAGTGGAAGCAGCAGGACTGTGAAGTCATCCTAGCAAATATACCATTGTGAATTCTAAAACTGTAATTAAGGAAATACTAACTTAACCAAGAACTGTGTATCACTGACAGTTGTGGATATTGCATTTCTTTTGAACTGTGGCAAGTCTTTTTGAAGAGGTGACAATGCGTTGTGGCTGGTATTACCATTGATGCTATTCGGTGGAATTTGAAAGTAGATATTTCACCAAGGAGACGAGATTTGCGATCATTAGAACTTTGGTTAACAAACTCTACTTTGACTTTGAAACATCAAGAATCGATTTGAGACATTTCTTTCTTTGATTGAACATTAGCAGAGTTGACCTTGAATCCTGGGGAAGGAAAATGACTCAGAACATTAGAAGGTTACTCAGAAACTGTGAATGCTGTTCATGTTATGTTGTATTGACATATATTTTCTTTGTGTATTTGCAGCTTAGTGTGAGGGCCAGTTATCCTGTATTAGGATGTTTCCCCTTAGCTTTGGTTATGCAGGGAAATCCTCAAGAGTAGAGATAGTGAGGCATTTTTAATCATATTTCTTTTGAGAGTAAAATAGCATGTTTTGATAAATCATCAAACAGTTGTCCGCCTCTCATTATTGACCCCTCGCACCGCTCCCACAGTAGTGTTCCTCTGCATCCCTCTTCCTCGTCCCAGTTCTCAGGGAATTATGGGACTTGAAGTCTTTGGCAACAAGTTTGTTTTTTGAACTCTTTCTGTTTTACTGATTTGTCCATTATTTTCTATACTATCCATTCAAGGAATATCATACAAATCAGTTATCAGTCTGGTTTGAAAATAGGAATAAAGTTTTCTAGGCTTTTGGCAGTTATTATTCACAGACTTCTTTCCATTTCCCCTTTTGAGTCAGGGAAGCATTTAGCTCTATGGGCTTGAGACTGGGTTTTATTCACTTTTGTACCACAGGAGTGTTGGCTCATTTTACCCACATTTAGGTGTTTAAAAGTGGAACAGTTAGTTTATTGTGGCAACAAGCGATTATGTATTTTGGCAGTTGTAATGTATCTTCCTTAGCGGGAGGTAAATACTGTTTCTCATCCCACTGATTCCTCTCACCTCCATGAGCTTTTTCACCAATTATGTGATCCTCCCGCAGAGCACTACCCCCATGGTCAGGATCCGGAAGCATCTGCTTTCCTCTGGCCACCTGGGAGGAGACTTAAGGCAGGGTTACAGTGAGTGATTCTGCCCTGAATTCTGTCAGTCTGACCTGGACGAGTTGCTGATTAAAGGACTAGGACACGGTTACTGCCACACAGCTTCTTGCTGCTTGTTAACTCCAATGTCTTGCTTATAGGCCAGTTTGCTGCTGAAAGATGACTTTCAGCAGTAACCTGGCCTGTGTGTTAAGCACCAGCTCGGTGCGGGAGTTGCTTCCTCACCACGTGATTCCTAACCTTGGTAAGCCAACTTTGTCATGCGGAAAGTGTAATGTTTCTGCTGCCAGGGAACATTCGCCGATTCTCTTACACCTATAATATTTAAAAAAAATTCAGTGGCCTTTTCAACTGATTGTATAGGAGCTTTGTTGAACCATTTATCTTAAGCCACTGTTATGACCTGGACTATACCCTTGTTGGAATCATTTTCAGTGTGTCCTATATAGTAAGGGAAATGTGTATCCACCTCTTGTGTCATATCCGTTTTCGCAGGAATCTTAGGCCTGAACAAAGGAGCTGCCATTTACTTTGTCCCAGGCCTTTGGGACAGACATATCGACAAGCTGAGACACTTTCTCTTCTTACATGGCATTCATGCTGCCGCTGGTGCGGCATGCACAGCAAAAGTGACTTCTGTTGGGGGTTCATAACAAGGCGAGGAGCTCAGAATGCTGGGTTGGGATGATCTGCTTGTCTCTACATTTTCTTTTGTTCCTGTGGCGAAAGTGGCAAAGAAAGTGTACATGTTGAGTGCAATTTGAAACCTGAAAACCTTTTATAATAAGCTGCGTTGAGATGTTCATTTTCTGTCTGTGTATCATCTTTTTGTTCTATTAACAGAGCACTTACAATGGACATTCTTTTTATGTTCAGATGCCAAGAAAGATTCTGCCGAAACCTCCCAGCATGTAAAAGTACCAGTGTCCAAGAAGCCCGCCAAAAGCAAGGTGAAGGGCCCTGCTGCCCGAAGGAAGAGCTCCACCAAGGGCAGTGCAAATGAGGATGACTATGAGGGTGCCAAGAAGGTCGAGTACAGCAACTGGCTCATGAAGTCTGAGCCAGAGAGCCGCCTGGAGAATGGCGTAGATATGAAGGTACGCACGCCAGCATGCGGGTCCCCCGGGAACCCCTCTTCTTGATTGTCTTTATGCTCTCTTTTTATTCAGTCATTTTCAATTAAAACTAGAAAATAACAATTTATCAGCACACATTAATTTGGTCTTTTTATCTCTTTCTCTTTACTTCTTTGTATTAAGTGCAGGTATGTCTTTCAATTATTGTATTTGTGAAAAACTTCACTACCTAAACACTGGGGATCTGTTGCTCAGGTAGCCTGGGGAGGGCCATCGCTTTTGGATCCTGAACCTGGTGGTGGGGGGGGGGACAAGCAAGGGAGGATCACCTGGGTAAGGGGTCCTGGGGCAGTGGGGGTGAAACACCCTCTAGCAAGACATGGTATCCCCCTTTTCCCGACACCTTCCCTACTCTTATGCCAACCTACTTTGTAAGACCCTGCAACTCCCATGATCCTCACCCCTCCTACTCTATCAGTAGTACTGGGCCGAGGAAGATCAGGAACAGAGTCAGGAAGATTACCTCTGACTCTTTTTAATGCCTCTGTCCCGGGAATTATGCCAGGCAAGGTTAGGCCTCTCTTTCCAATTATCCCCACCTGAAACCTGTTAACTTCCCCACCTGGGATAAAGGCAGAACACACATGTACACTCTGAGCAAGGCCGGGAGCGAGAAGGGACCGGACTTCAGGAACTGCTGCGAATATTGAGGGCAGAAAGCCAGAGGACTTTACAAGCTTTGGAGAAGACTCAAGAAAGCCAGGCAAAAGAACCACACTTGCAACAAGCAGCTGATAACCCGAGCTGGAAGTCGTCCTTCTGGGGAACCCTGATGAGAAGCCTGCTTCCCTCCCGGTGAATGATTGAATTGGGGAGGTTTGATAAAGCTACAAGCAAAGGAACCTTGAACTCGGACACGTGAACAATATGAAAACACAGCCGGTGAGTTAACAATAGAGAAGAACAAAGACCTGATTGTTTCTGCTTGAAAGTAACTGTAGCAAGACAAGGTTGCGCATAATACGGCAACTGCAAGTAAAGAAAGATCAAAGCTTAAGTAAGAGACAGTGTGATACAATGTACACAGAGTGGTCCTGCTGTTGGATAAGCAAGGTTGAAAGTCTCTGTACTAACATACCTGACTATTCAAAGTCCAGAGGCAAAAGGGATTGTTGGAAATGGAAAATAACGTGGATTGAAGCTTGCGCCTGATCAAGGGGAGCTTTTGTGAGCTGGAGAAACATATTTCAAGCCTGAGCACGACTGAGGGAGACTTATATGAATTTTGAAAAAGATATTGAAGGCCTGACCCCAACTGAGGCAGGCTGATGTGAAAGACAAGAGGTCTGAGCCTGACTCAGGGAAACCAGTAATAATATGAGTGGCTCGAGCCCGATGGAGAGAAGCGCATAATCTTGCAACTACAAGTACCAGAAAGCATTGGGGGGAAGTGAAGGTAACGGTTGCCGAAGTGATCAGGCATAGACAGTTGACAAACCTATGCCGTCTCGAAAGTCTTCGATCAAGAAAGCTTGGGGAAGGATATCCCTGTGACCTTTATGAAAGATTGTGACTATTAAGGTTTTTGTTTCAAGACGAAGTCTATTTGTGGAAAACATTTCAAACTTTAGTTTTTGGAAAGTCCAAACTAACATTTGATTATGAAAGAGGCCTGAACATTCTGTTGACTCGCTCCAGTAAGACAGAGTGTGCCTCACTTGGAATAACTGTGCTGCCTGAGTCCCTATGCCCTCGGATCCCAGTGTCCCAGGGTGAAATCGTGGGGAAGGGATTCATCATTGCCCCAACCCCCTTGCCAACCTGATCCTTTTGTTTAGAACACCATCCTTTTCATTGTGTGTACATTCCCCTTGCACCTTTTTGTATTAGAATTAGGGCAGGCATTAGGTTTAGAACCTTTTGTTTTGACTGTGCGGACTAGGGCTGTTTTACTTTTACTTTATGGTCGAGTTTATTCCAACTTTAGAGCTAGGGCCAGTTAGGAAGTCTCCAACCCGTTGCAAAGTTATAAATAAAGCTTTTGAACTTGCATCTCTTGTTTGTGACTCTCATTTTGGTACCATGAGTTCATCACACATTATAGAGAAACTAATTTATATAGTATATTCCCCTTATCTCGGGGTAGTTCTCCCCCCATCTCCTTCATTGAGGCTCCATTTGACTGTGCCTCATTCCTAGCTCCCGGCCCCTGAAATTGTGTTCTCAATAGGGGATCTATGACAGGCCTCCAGGCACATCAAGCGTCAAGCCATGGTGTCCCCCTGAGATGTCCCAATGCTTTGTAGGCAAATACTCTGTACATATTGATATGGTGGCTCTCTAATATCCAGCCTCGACTGGAGAGTCTGCCCGATGGCACATTTGATGCAGTAAAAGCATTCCTTTCCAATGGAACCTTCATGTTGTGGCGCTGTCCTTGTCTTCTTGGAAGAAACCCTTCTGGATTCAAGTCTCATTGCAGTTTTTGGACGATTGCTGATTGAGTGGTAGGCTGGTATACTGTCTCCTGCCTCCTACTTCAGTGTTTCTCTAGCAAGCTCCTAACACCCACTCCCCAACTAAGTGGTCCACAGCATCTATGGCATGCTCCCCCTAAAATTGATGCACTTGAGAACCACAGTCTTTGATCGTGATTGGTTTACTAGGCTGGTTCAATTGTGCATACCTGAGAAAACTACAGGCTCCCAGGTTAGCATAGACTGAGCATTCAAAATTCTCATCCACAATTTTAGAACTAGCTTGTGTGTTTTGAGTGCTGCTGAGCAACCAGCCAGCACTGACTTACCAAACCGCTGCTGCACCAATGCTGTCCTGCAAATTCCTGAACCGTACCCAAGTAATCCTGCAGCTACATTACTTCTTGCACTCCTCTTTTTCACACTGCTGAACCGTGCACCTAGTAGTGACGTATTCAACATCAGAATACACTGCGTTATCCACAGCGGGTGTAACGCTCACCTAGTATCCACGGGGACGTCACTCAGCCTGTTCTGACCTCTTAAGACCTTGAACCCTTCCCTGGAGGCTATTCGACTGGAGACTGGGCCTGAAACACAGGATTGGTAGATTTTAACTCCCTCTTGTCTCTGTGTGCCTGAACCCCTTCTTCCCCGGGGTCCAACCCTTCCCTTTGACCAACAGCTCACCTGGTTTTCTTGGATAGTGTGCTCTCCATCCTGCTTTCAGCGCAGGGCGCGTTGATTGATGCAGGCTCGTTGCTGCCTAGTTACTTCACTGGCAAGAGTCTGACAGGTAAGTATAATGAGTCTTTTGAACAGTTCTCTAACTTCGTTCCTTTCCTTCCTTAGATGATGGCCGGTGTCCGGGGATGGCGGCGCGCTGCTGAGATGAGTAGCGGTGAAGGTGAGTGAGAGCGCGATGCACCCCTTTCGTATTTGCATTGAACTGAGTTCTTTTTCTGTGTCTTTTAGGTGCCGCAACGTTTTCAGCGTAGATGCCGGTTATGAAGAACAAATGCGGTGGGTAAGCGCAGTATGCTGCGCCTCTAGATGTTTCCACGCTAACCTGGAGTCTCTTTTCCCTCTTGCAGATGGATGAGAAGTTCCGAAGACAGAGTTCCCCCATAGCGGCTGGGATTCAGGTAAGCGTTTGAAGCTTGTACAGTATTTAAAAATAAGCGAAAATTTGCAGAATGCTTACTAATGCCTTTTTTCTGTTCTTTTCCCTTTTCCTTAGGAAGCGGCGTGCCGGGATGGGAATGGCACCGCCGAAGATGTCCGCAGAACAGAAGGAGCGATGAATGATGGGCAGAAGCGCCGCAAGGTAAGGCTGTTCCTAACGGTGTTCTTTTTCTTGCAGGAGCTGAGCGCAGAAGAAGATGCAGACCTACTGGAGACCGATCTGAACACGGTGAGTGTCACGCTGCAGGTGCAGAAAACGCAAAGCATGTTTCTCAGCCTGGCTGTGGCTTAAATAGTTTCTGGGTATCCCAGGTGTCTCTGGGCTGAACCACACCCAAAAGACTAGACCGCACATGCAGTTCTGGGAACCGAAATATGTGGGGGCATCCATCTTGTCCCCATCAATGCACTACAAGTCCAATCCCCAATGTTATCATTTGGGAGTGAGTAAGTCTGGTGCCACAAGCGCCAAGTCTGACTCCAAGTGGGTCTTTGGAGGGATGGATTCCTTGTCACTCGGGACAAGGGACAGGCTCAGCATGGGCATGCTTCATGTGACAGTCTTCTGCCACAGAACTGGTGCATGGTGGAGTGGTTCAGGGCATACCCCCATATACCGCCCAGGCCCAGCTTCATGCCTCAGGTATTTGCACCCAGACGCTGTGAGCACCCCATCCAATACCCCCAGAGGCAGGCTGTTAGGCAGAAACCTGTGCAGTTCCCTCTGGGACCACTGCAAAAGATTTAAGACTACAGGTGGTTGGCAGTAAACCCAATTGGTAGCAGTCTGTACCACCCAGATTTACCTGGTAGCTGTGGCTGAGCAGTGAGACTTCTCTCAAGAGTTAGGCAGTATACAGAGTATTCACAATAGGTCAAAAGAACACAGTAGAACAAGCAACCAGTGACTAGAGCTTGGTGTAAAAGAGATATCATTATTTATTTAAAAACACATCTAGTAAAACACACTGGCACCAATATCAAGCAGTTCAAAAAGACGGTCACTAAAAGATATACACTCCCTTCAACGATTAGTTAGACAAGTCTTAAGTAAAGCAACACTTATTTTCAGACAGCGGTGAGCGCTTAACGAAGATGGCACTCTAATCAATCGGTTTAAAAGGGAGAGAAAGGCAGAGTAAAAATAGAAACAGATCCCAACACTTTCGTAAGAACACAGTATGAGAAGAAGGCAGGTTAAAACCGTAAAGTCAAAGTTAACCAGGCCGGACCCACTTTAAGAGGCTCCGGTCGAAATGTGTCCAAGGTCACACGAATCAAAGTGCCCAAAAGTCTCGCAATAAGTTCAGAAAGAGTTGGACCAAAAAGAAAGGGACCAGTTAGATGGTCAAGGCGGCCAGCCCAGTCCAGAAGGTTAAGGGATTATTGTTACCTTGTAGAAATCTTTAGAAAGGGAGGCCTGGCGGACACGGTACCTTAAAATGGTGAGAACGCTCCAGTGGGGGGCAGTTGTTCCTAGCAGTGGGTGCAACTCGGTGCTTCGTCCGGAGGAAGAGAGGATCTCGTCGGGGCGGAAAGCAGGAGTCCGTTGCACTGCCAGGGAACAAACCAGCCGTGGAGTTCTCAATTAAAAGGTAGCGGTCCTTTTATTCGCGGTCCAGTGGTAAGTGGCTATCTGGTTGCCGGGGTGCTTGGCACGGGCAATTCAACCACAAGACGTCCTGGGATGCGAGAAAGGAAGGTAAACTGGTTGTGCCCACCAGTCAGGGGAAGATGACTCTCCAGCCGGGAGATCTCCTCTGTCGTTGGGAAGTGGTGAGTTGGTTCAGCAGGGCTCCACCGGTGGTGTCGTCATAGCAGGCCGGCTCAGCTTCTCCCTCGTCGGATTTTCAGGTCCTGTGGCGACTTCTGAAGTTCCAGTCCCAAAAGCCCTGCTTTTATGCAGCACACCCCCATTCACTCAGCCTAGCTGTCAATCAAACATGCTAAGTGGTGAGCCGGCCAGCTCACCACTTGGGCCAATCACACAAGAGTGCGACTTGAGTTACCAAGGTAACTCAGTCCAAGGGGCCTAAACCCCCTTCCACACCCCCTGTGGTACCCAGACAGAGTGGCACCACTTTTGGAGGCTTCTGTGGAGAAGCCTGCCAAAAAGTGGAACAAAGGGCTCGACCTTTGGTTTGGAGTTAGAGGCGAACACAAACGCCATTTTAAAACCGAATTCTGGCAGAAAATACCAACCGGTGAATTAATATTAAATAAATAAACCAGCGGTATGTTAGAGGCTATGTTAAAAAGTATTAGCCTCGAACAATGGGAAAATCCCATAGAGATATATTCACGGTTGAATATAAAAAGTAGTATCCACTGCCACCAGCCAAAACTCGACGAGGGGGGACGGGACAGTGCCCCCTGAAATAACCAACCCAGGGGTAATAGAATTGCCCCTACCAGTACGTCCACAATATGATGGTTTGTACTGGCTCTGTTAGTAATTTGGGACTAGTAAAGCCAATGGTGACTTTACATGCCCTGGGAGACAGTAGTCAGTCCCAGGGTATGGAGTCTATGGTGGGGGGTCACTATGACACCCCGGTGTTACTGCACGGAGGGTGAGGTGTAACACACATAGAAAAACATATGAGACCCTATGGAGTAAAAGACCCCATAGCCCATGAAACACATTAACATTCAAAGGAACACCATAAATCATGTCCAAGAGTGGGAGAAAAAGAGTCTCACTCTTGGCAGGAGAAAAAACAAAACTCCAGAAATCCAGCAAAGCTCCTGGGGGACTCACTAGGTTAGGAAATTCAGCCTAAACAGAGAATTCTCCCTAACACAGGCAGGGGAGAGTTCCATCCACATGAGAATAATCACCCATCCTTCTACAAGAAGAAGGATGTTGGAGTAGGAATGAAAGAGCCGTGTTTGCAACTTGTACTTTTTTCACTGAATGCTTCTGGTTAAGGATCTTACTTGGCTCTGGGATCGACCAGAGCAGTGACTCGGCCTACGGACAAAATATAGCAGATCCTTTAGTCACTTTACCCTAATCTCCAGCACAGGGTGGGGGACTGGCAAATTGCCACATCACAGGTCAGTCCTAGGGATTCTTTGCCTTCCCTCCCCACTTGCCGATCAGGGCAGACAAGCCCTAGAGACTGTCAC
Organism: Ambystoma mexicanum; assembly: GCF_040938575.1. Taxonomy (NCBI): domain Eukaryota; kingdom Metazoa; phylum Chordata; class Amphibia; order Caudata; family Ambystomatidae; genus Ambystoma; species Ambystoma mexicanum. Next base: position 34,176,952 of record NC_090931.1, read on the forward strand.
AGATGGCCTCAAAATCACACCAACTCTCTAAAGTGTTAAGATGGATTTCTGAACTCTGACCTCGTGGGCAGAGGTTCCGAAGACCATCCTAGTTTCTTGGAACAGGGTAACCTTCTGGATAAGCCATACCAATCAAGGTAGCATTGGCGGTGGTCAAGATTAGGTCTCAGGAGGGGTGAAGGGGACTGAAAGACCTCAATGAGCACACAGAGTTAAGGACACTACAAATCACTCCTAGTCGGGTGTATATATATTAAAAATACGTGTACATTTATGCAAGGCCTTTGAACTTCAACACAAATCAATTATTCAATAGTAATACATGAAACCAATATAACACTACTATAACACATATATACAATACCAAGTTGCCTAAAGGGTTAAAAGCACAGAATGGGTACACAACCTAAAATGGAAGGAAGCAAGCAGTGCAAATAGTTTTTAGGCAATTCTTCATTAAATTAACCCTAACTGAGAGGCAGTCCAGTCCCTACGAAGAGAGTAGCCGAGCGCTCAATGTACTTTCAAATGCTGGTGCACGCGATAGTGCAGAAGGGCAAAAACAGGGTCTCTTGCAGGGGCTGTAGTAGCTCAGGAAGGTAGGTGACACAAAGAAGAATAAGTTCCCACTATTAGTAGAGCGTCTCCCCAAGAGGGCAGAACAGTTTAATGGAGTTTGGAATGGGGCGGTAACACAGGCTGCCTGTAGAAAGGTGAGTGGCCCTCAGGGGACACTTGTGTGTAAAAGTGGATGGATGCATTAGAGGCCACCGGTAAGGGTTTCAGGTACTCACCGACCCCCAGCGCATTCCGGACCAAACTCCGGCAGTCGAGTCCACTTCGGTTGCCAGTTCAAATGCGGCAGTTGTGCGGCGCTGTCGCTTTCAGTGGCGAAGTTACAGTGATGATTCCCTGACGGGACAGTGGCGATTTCTCCGCTCCTGGTGAATGGATCAGGCCAGTTTCACTGCAGCAGGCTTCAGGGCGCAGAGGGGCACAGCAGCAAGGCACCTGTGAAATTCGTCACCCCGGATGGGCGACACGGTAACCGCGTGTACACCGGTTTGGGTGCTCTCTCTTTACTACAGACCTGGGAATGCCAAGTGTACGAAATTCGGTGTAACGCTGAGAACGCAGAACTTGCGATATACCAAATTTCAAGGGTCTCCTCGAAATGGCAGCAGTGTCAGAGCAAAGGTACTGCGCAAGCTGGTCAGCCCATTGGTTGGCCGAGGGACACTTCCAAGAAGGCTTACTTGCAGGATTTGATGAAGGTACTGAGAATAGTTGGTCCCACTATTCCAATTGGTTGAATAGTCTTCGCAGACCTTCTAGTTCGATCAGATGCAGAGGCGTCCGTCGGGACAACAGCAAGCTCAGGGTGCCAAACCTCCCAGCGGATCACAAGCGGTTCCTTGACTCAGCTTCTTCCTTCCCGCCAAAACGAAGCGGACCCAATGGGAGATCTGCTCACATACAGGGACACCAGACATAGACCAATCATGGGCCGCAGTGGTCCCAGGCATTCACAGCACGCCAGACTCTCTGGCATCCAGGATGTGTATTGGAACTAGACAGTCCAGCCCACATCCTGTAAGCACACACACCAGGCATGCAGAAGCCCACGAAAACTTGGTGTTTTGTGTGAGAATGCATGCCCAAATAAGGACTGACCCGGGTCGATTCGACCTGGGGGAAGGTAAAGGAGTAAGATGGCCAAAGGACCGGAGAAAGAACCTCGTGGCATGGCCATTTTGGAGCCAAGCCACCTTCCTGTGCCAACCGCAGTAAATACGGTTTGAATGGCAAGAAAAAAGGTTAAATAATAATTTAGCATTTATATAGCGCCACAAACCCTCAGGTATCTGAGCGCTGCTTATTATTACCCACGGTGTGTTGTGCTCATTTATCGACCTCGGAAGGATGAAAGGCTGAGTTTGGCCTTGCCAGGATTCAAACCTGCATCAGCAGGCTCTGCAAAGATGTCAAAGTGAGCACTCTACCCGCTGTGCTATCGGACCGGCTATCGGAACGGTTAAAAATATGCAAAAAGATAAGCTGCCACCAACCCTGTCCAAGACACATCTGCACTTCTAAAAAAATCCTTTGAGGGAGTCTAGGGCCTTTGGAAATGAAAGGAATACCCAAGCACACTGTACTGTAAGGTATGTTGCAGAAAAGGTGCAACACTGGAAAGGACTAAGGGAAGCAAAGTCTCCCATCACTGACTTTCGTTAAGGGCATGTCGGTTTCCCCATAACAAAGTGAGCGAAAGCCCAGTCAGGTGCAACTGAAGGCTGTGCTTCACTGGAAAAGTGACTATGGTGTTAAAACAGCAGCAAAAAGTTGGGGGAACACAATTGGAGGGAAAATTACACATAAATGGGAATCTTTCCTAACAGAAGGTTATGGTTTTTTAAAATTTGAATAGGGTCCAAATATAGGCTACACTTCACTCTCTAGTCTTTCCCAGGTTTCACTCCATCCTAGCCCAGTCTTTCCTAACCCCAAGGTGGTCACTGGAGATTGGTAATCCCTACTATATGAAATCGGCCCACTAGTGGCAAGGGCCTAAAGGCAACCATATTATCGGTCACACCCCCTGAGATTTTCTGGGTTGATCCTAACTTGGTGTCAGACGAGAAGAATGCTATTAGGAAGTGGTGCCTTCCACCCACCCAGGTCTCTCTCAAGCTTTATCTCTCATGATTTTGTATTCCTCACTCTACTTTTCATTCCTTCCTTTCCCCTCCTAGTCTCCTCCCTTCTCTTTCTCTGGCTCTTCTCTTTCTCTGGTTTAGTCTTCCTGTCGGTCCAATTTTCTTTGTCTCCTCCACCCTACTCTCCCTACTTACTATTACACTCTAATACACTCTCCTCCCATTCTACACTACAATCCACCACTCCTTCTCACATGGTCACCCTCACATGCATCTTCCTCAGTCACTAACTTTCTTTTTTTTTTTTGTTTTTTTTTTCAACTTAATTTTTATTAACATTTCGCATAAACAGAAACCATTCAATTATGAAAATCAAGATCAAACAATACACCCAGCCCAACGCCCCCCCTACCCCTTAAGCCCCCCCACCCACCAGGTGCAGTAAAAGCATAATTGTCCCCCTCCTGGCTCCACCGCAAAGTTTTGATCTTTAAGTAAGCTGATCAGAGGAGCCCATAGTCAATTCAAATATTCTCTGACCCCAGGTTCAGAGTCCTCCTGGCGAGGTATGATACCGAATAGTGACATGCTCTTGGGGCACCAAGCTCTACGGGACCCTCCCTTCAAGAACGTTAGGAGAGCTGCCCAATCTGTGTCAAACTACATACTTGGCCCTGGATGGAGTGTGTGAGCCATTCCACAGCAATAACTGACCAGATTTTCTCTACCCACTCCCAGTCAAAGGGGGGGTTCCTTCGACTTCCACATCCGCGCCAGAACCATCGTTGCTGACAGCATCATAGTGATGAAGATCTTGCAAGATGATTTCGATGGGAGGTCCGCCAGATCGCGGTTTAAGCCCAACATATCGAGGCCCCTGTTCTCCCTCCCCTTGAGACCCAGGACTTGAACTATGGCCTGCTGAATATAGTCCCAGAAGGTGACCAGTTTCGGGCATTCCCACCATACATGCGCCCACAATCCCCTTCCCCCACACCCCCTCCAGCATAGTTGTGAGGAGCGCTCAAGCAACTTGTTCAGCTTGACCAGTGTTAGGTGCCTTTGATACATTAACTTAAGCCACATCTCTCGGGTCTGGATGGATCTAGTAAGTTTCGGGATCCGAGCCCATAGGTCTTGCCACTCCCTCTCCTCTATTTCGGTGCCGGTGTCTTTCTCCCATTTCTGCATAAACCCTCTAGTCTGAGGAGTCTCCCCTTCCTTGATAAGCTTATATATGGAGGCGATGAGACCCTTGTCACCATCATGTGAATCTAGGTATTTTTCAAATGGGGTTAAAGGGCGTGTACCCGCCATCCATTGAACTGGATGGGATAACCAGTGCCTCAGTTGCACATAACCATATCTATGAGTCTCGCCCAGCACAAATTCTACTTTACACTGTTCAAAATCCTTTACCCTGCCATCCACATACATGTTTCGCAACATTCTGCAACCTCCCTCCCACCAATCATTAAATGCTGGGTTTTTATATCCAGGGGAAAATTGCGGGTTCCCAAACAGAGGTATGTAGGGGGATGGGAAGGTGGTGATGTGGGCTCGCCTAATTGCCGCGGCCCAGGCCTCATCAGTGTCTGTGGTGATACGGCTCAAATACATCTGAGGTGGTCTATCCGCCTTCGGGAGCCAGAGCGCTGTCTCCAGCGGCCCCACTATCACAGCCCTGTCCATGGCTCTCCAAGGTTTATGTCGGTCATTTTTCAGCCAATCCTTGAGCACTCTTATCTGGGCAGCAATATAGTAAGCTTTAAAGTCTGGCTCCCCCATTCCTCCTCGCGAGGTAGGGGTCTTCATAAGGATCGAAGCTATCCTAGGTCTCTTGCGATTCCAGACAAAGGGAGTAGTCACTTTAAGCAGGGCCCTAAAAAAGGAGCTCGGGACTGCTACCGGGAGAGCCACAAAGTAGTACAAATGTTGCGGAAGAACCACCATCTTAAGGACATTGATGCGGCCCATCCAAGAGATATACAAGGGACCCCAGTCTACGAGCTTAGGCCTGATTCTCTCCAGGAGGGGGATCTAGTTTGCCCTATATAGGTCTTCCATTGTGCTAGTGAGGTAGACCCCCAAATATTTAATTCCTTTACTTGCCCATTTGGATGCAAATTCCCGCTGGACTAATCGTACTGAGTCCTCCTGTAGGTTAAGATTGAGTATCTCAGACTTATTTGCATTGATTGACAACCCGCCACACCCCCAAACCTGCCCAACTCCTCACCCAGCGTAGCCAATGAAGTCTCAGGGTCAGTCAACGCAAGAAGCATGTCATCTGCAAAGGCCATAACCTTGTGTACTTGACCCCCAAACCTGATGCCCCTTATGTCCTCGGCCATTCTCACCGCCTCCAAAAAAGGCTCTAGGTGGAGAGCGTAGAGCAGCAGAGAGAGAGGGCGCCCCTCTCGACTTCGACTACTTCTGAAATCTGGCCATTGATAGCTAGAGGAAGGGATGGGTTTTGGTAGCTAGCGTGCACTTGATCTATATATCTGGGTCCAAAGCCCATTTTATTCAGTGCAGCAAAGAGGAACCCCCACTCAACGCGATCAAAAGTTTTATTCGGCATCGATCGCCAAGAGGAGGGCGGGGAGCCCCTTTACCTGCGTTTTCTCAATCAGATGAACTACCCTGCGTACATTGTCAGCCGCTTGGCGCCCCCTGATAAAACCTGCCTGGTCAGAGCGAACCAACTTAGGCATAAGGTGGTCCAGCCTGGCTGCCAATATCTTGGTGCGAATCTTCGCATCGAAATTGATGAGTGCTATCGGGCGATAGGATCCACATACCTCCGGATCTTTACCCCTTTTATGTATAAGAACTACCTTGGCCTCATCCATGGACCTGGGAAGGGCTCCGGGAAAACCTATATTGTTGAAACGTCTGGTGAGCAGGGGAACCAAAGAGACTTTGTGTAACTTATATAACTCGGCCGCAAACCCATCAGGGCCCGGGGCCTTATTCGGGGAGAGAGCAAGGATCGCCCTTCTGACTTCGTCGGCCGATATGTCCGCCTCAAGCTGTTCCCGCTCCTCCCCAGTGAGGGTCAGCAGAGTCAGAGTTGTACCAGGAGTTGCACTTTTTGGCAGGCTTCAGTCAGACCCTCATGACAGGTGCAAGGCTGTCGAGAATATTGGAGATGGAAAGGTGAAACTTGGAGAGGGCTGTATCAGGGTGGGAGTCTGCCGCAAGAGTAGTAGGAGAAGAGCAGATGGAGGCAAAGGCAGCCACTGACACTGACACTTTTTTCATGGGTCGGGGTGACCTTGAAGGTGGGAGGCAGTGCAGGGCGTGCCAGTGCTGGAGGAGACGAGAGCTTCAAGTGAGAGGAGAGTGAGGTAGTGACAGGGATAGAGAGAGGGATATCTGTGGAGATGATAGCATCCGTGGTGTGTCGGACCAGAGGGTAGAATGGAGAGAGAGTCGCATAGGTTGCGGAAAGCTCCTGAAGAGTCAGGGGAGTCGAGATGGATGTTCAGACCCCCCTCTTCCCCTGCAGGAGGAGTTGGGAGGAGGAGAAAAGGAGAGAAGATATCTGGTCAGCCCATTCCGAGAGGAAGAGGGTGGACTGGCCGGCGGCCGATAGAAGGTGGCCCTAGTAAGAGAGGAGACATGAGAGAGAGAGCCTGAAGACCAGGCATTCGAAAGAGAAATAGTCCTGATTGGGAATGGTGGAAACGGGGATCCACAGGGCAACTCCCCCTCCTGGCCTGTTGAGCCTGGGCTCAGAGAGGATCTTGTAGCCTTCAGGGAGAAGTGTGTCAAAGCTGTTTGTGACAGAGCTGTCTTTAAACCAGGTCTCACTGAGAGCGGGAACATCAAGGTCCAGGTGTTCAAGGAGGTGGTAGATGTCAGTGGAGTGCTTGCTGAAGAGTGAGAGTTAAGCGTGGCAACGTGGAGCAGATTGCCATTTTTGAAAGACTTACAGGGGGGCTGCAGGAGACATAGCCCCCCGTAAGCAGCGCAGGTGCCTGAATCAGTCTGTTCCAAAGTTTGTATTCTGCGTGATAACGTGCGAGTCAAGCATATACAGTTGGTGGTGCGAACAAAGGTGGTTAAGTAGGCAGTGGTAATATTGGGTAAGCGTGTACAGAAAGGGGAGGTGTGAAGGCATCATGAAACAAGACATAGTCAACAGATTCAAAGTTCAAAATTAAATGGTTTATTAAATCAAATGTACGGATGTTTGAAGGTCTAACTTGCCCTATGCTAAGGCCGGATTTCCCTACCTAAACAAAACTAAGGAAAGTCTGAGTCAGAAAGTAGTAAGGAAGGCATGGTATCAACAGTAACACAGACGCAAGTGACCACAGTTCAAGGGTGTTTATTCACAAGGGTGAGATACACGCCTATCTAAACCTAAATCTTCAGAAGGGAGCAAGATACGACCATCAAATAATAATAATGCAGTCCTAGCGGAAGTAAAAGGGCCTATATTAAAAAAGAAAAAAAAATATTCCCAATCCTTACCACTAATTTACAAATGAGGTTGGGTAGTGTTCATGAAAAAGAAGTGTTCACAAAATGATATGTCAGAATGTTCAGGCCGTTGGCCTCCTATCCCCACGTTTTCAGCCAGAGCAGGCCGGTTCACTAGAGCAAAGCACACACTCTGGCTTCTTCGACAAGAGGATACAGTTTGATTTCCAGCAACACGGCTTTCTATGCTCAAGTCTCTTTTCTCATCAAAATCACTTGATTCAGAGGGCCCGATATACACAAGATTATGTTACACAGTTCTTTTCACAGTTCAAGTATTCAACTCGGGTGCTTCACCCAGGATCTCCCTCAGCCGGCTCAGATCCCTGTTATTTTGCGATCGTTACTGCGGATCCCCTTTTTCCAGGCTCAGATCCCTATTATTACAAAGTTCAGAGAATACTCATTTTCACCCCAGAGCCCCGCGAGCCAGGCTCAGATCCTTCCCTTTTTCAATTAGTCTTCCTCAGCCGGGCTCGGACCAATTGTACTTCTCCTTGGTTTATCGAAGACTTTCGAATGTGCACAGGATTTAGCTTGACCCGTTGCAGGACCACTTCAATACAAACTTCTGTTTCACAATAAAGTCGCCATTCAGTTGGATACCTAACAGAGACCTTCGAATGAGCACCCATGTGGCGCCGGACCACTCTGTATATGGTATCTCACTTGGCTCCCAAAGTTTATTCACTCCTTTGGTTTCCAATTATATTCGCGTCGCACATCACATGCGTTTCACACACTCGTCTTTGGATTTCTTCATACAATGTTGCCGCTTGTAACCTTGGTTCAAACAAAATCTGGTTTGGTATCAGTCTCTCCCACTTACTGGCCGTACTATCTTTACTGACGCTGCTTTGTTGTAGGAGCCAAGGACAGTACTACAGTGGCAATTGCTCCTCCTTGCCTTGGTTATCGATGCAGGAGAGACCCGGGTACCTTAGATGCACAGTGTCGGTTTAATCCGCTTTAGTTCCCGGTCTTAGGCTTCTCTTTTTTCATGGTTCCTGTATGTAACAGTCTTTAGAGGTCAAGGGTACTTCCCTCCTTGCAACCCTCTCAGGTCTCGCCATCTTTCTCATTATATTAAACTGCCATCTTGGATCTGCTGTTTCCTCATGTGCTTTTCCTCACTCAGAGTGTGCTTTCGTGCTGCGCCTTTTATCTGTGTGAGGAAGGGTGGTGGAAGTCAGGTGTGTGTAATAATCAGTAATTTCCTGACCATGGTATTGGCACATGTCAGGTTTACAACTCTACTCTGGTATTAGTCTGTTGTCACTCACAGTGAAAGGGTTTGTGTCGGGAAAGGGGGTGGGGGGTTGAGTTCCTAGGTATCCTTTTTTGTAGGATGGGGAAAAGGTATTATAGGGAAGGGGATACCGTGTCTCACCATCCGGTGCCCCACTTGCACTCCCCGAAGACCTCTCATCCAGGTGATCCTTCCGCACTGGTCCACCCCCAGTAACTGGATCCAAAAGCTATGGCCGTATCCTGGCCACCTGCATGACAGATCCCCGGGTACTAGCGGGTAAGACACCTTCAGGTTTCTCACAAAATTAATGTTCAAAGTCTGTCTGTGTCTAACACCTATCTTTGCCCTCACAACTAAAGCTAAACAAGGTGTAGGGTTGTCAATAACAAGAAATGGTGATTCATGGAAAGTTCTGAGCTTTTTCCAGCTCTTTGCTTCCTTTTCAACTCCCCTTCCCCGAGTTCAAAAAAGCTCCACAAAATGTCTCAAATTACCTTTCCCAAATTCAAGGCAGTAGAGTTCCACACAATCCTCGGGGCTCCCTTCCCCATGTTCAGGGCAACACAGTTCCAAAAGAAAAGGGTCTTGAGGCTCTGTCCTCAAGACAATATTTACTGTTCATCAAGTCTCATGGTTCCCGTCCCCAAGACTTCAACATAGCAACTTGTATAGGTTTCAACCTTTCAAAGTTCAACATAAATCTAGGTCCATTTGACCCTCCTTCTGGCTCGCCTCACCATTTCACACACAGTGCTCCTTCTTGATTTTATTTCACAATTTCTTTCAACTTTCACCGTTTAGGGCTCACTGGTCTAGGTGCAGTTTTCAGACCACACCGTCCACCCATCACAGGTCACACAACCAGGAACCCTCGGCTCTTCAGCCCACACTGGTTCTTCTGTACCTATCCCTGTGTACAGATTCATATTTATTTTCTCCTTGTTGGCCTCTTAGCTTTGTGTGTAGCTTTACACTCTCCTGGCTTCTCCTGGTAAGCCTCTTGGCTTTGCCACAACGTGTCACACACCTCTTGCCAGTCTTTGGCCTTGACGCACTGTATCCATGCATAAAATTCACTTTGTCGTGGTCTTGTTCCTTCCCCACCTTTCTATTGCACTGTTACACACTTGCACCCTCTTTCTGACGTATGGAATGAAAAGAACTCTTTTGTTTGCATGAAAATAAAAAAGACTGTTTTAGAAAGATCGCTCTGAGAACACTCAGAGCTGTCTTTCTAAATCGTAATTGTCACACCCCTGCCGCACACGGGGGAAGGGCAGGGGAAGACGGTTATGAGGTGTTTCTGTGCCTGCGTGTATGCTGTGTGTTTTTAGTGGGGAGAGGGTTGGGGAGAAAGTGTGTGTTTGCGTGTGTTTTGGTGTATTTATTTGTGAGTTTGTTTTCTGGGGGGTCGGGGAAGAGTGTTTAACGGGTGGGAGTGAGGGGGTGGGTGAGCGATTGGGTGAATGTGTGTGTATGTGTTGTGCTGGGGAAAGGTGGGTTTGGTGGTGAAACCCTCCAAAATAGTGATTACTATGGGCCTCATTACGACCCTGGTGCTAAGTAAAAAACGATGGCGGTAAATGGTTACCGCCATCGTTTTCCGCCAGGTCCGATCATGACCCTTGACCGTTAACTACGATGCCATTAGCGGCATCGTAGTTAACGCTGCCGCTAACTGCGCCAATGGGGCGCGCACGTGACCTCCCACACCGTACTTAGCGCCATGGGGGAAAGGTACGCGAATGCCGACCCAAGGGGACATGCACCTAACGCCATCACCCAGCCCGTTAAGTACCTTACCGCCATGGTGCTAATTACGCCATCGCGAACCAACCGTAAAGGGCCATGTAAAGTGAATGCAGCTGCCACAGGTGCACAGAAACAGCACAGGTGAAGGCAATACAGACTCAGGAAGTACAAAAAGAGCACACCCCACCCCTTCCCACACCCAGTCACACTCCACAATGATACCAATACGACTAGCAATGTTGGTGCTGGAGGACCTGATAGCAATGCAAGTGCTACAACAGCAACAACAACAACAACAGGCAGCACAGAGGAGACGCAGGAGGAGAAGGAGGGCAAGGCAGGCCCAGCAAGCCCCACCAGCACAGCCAGTGCCACCACGCAGGCAGCCCCCAATCCCACGCATCAGAGCCAATCCATTCAACCTCAGATCCACACCCTGTACCGTTTGGACCGGGACACCATCACCGCCATCGTAGACATGACACACAACGACATTGTCAGCATGATAGAAACTCCAACCGCCATCCCACCCCTACTGAAGGTAGTGTCTGTACTACACTTCCTGGCCACAGGCACCTACCAGCACACAGTGGGGCACTTGCATGGCATTTCACAACCATTATTCTCACGAACACTCATCCAAGTGCTCGATGCCCTCCTCAAGCACACAGACGACCACATCTCATTACCACGGACTGCCCAGGAGATTGCAAACACCAAAGTGGGTTTCCATGCACTAGCCGGCATACCCGGTTGCATCAGTGCCATCGACTGCACCCATGTGGAATTGGTGGTTCCACGTGCCATGGAGGTACCGTACCGCAACCGGAAACAGTTCCACTCAATCAACGTGCAAATGGTCTGTGACTCCAACAAGATCATCACACATTGTTGTGCCCGATTCCCCGGATCAACCCATGATTCCATGGTCCTAAGGAACTCCACAATACCACGCTACATGGAGCGACATGCAGGCCCAAGATCCTGGCTACTCGGTGAGTCCAGTGTCATGGAAGTGGGCAGGTGAATGACGTACCGATGCATACTCCACCTGGCTGAGGGGGGGCGGATGATGCATACTCCACCTGGCTGAAAGGGGGGGGAATGATGCATACTCCACCTGGCTGAAAGGGGGGGGGAGGATGATGCATAATCCACCTGGCTGAAAGGGGTGGAGGGGGGAATGATGCATACTCCACCTGGCTGAAAGGGGGGGGAATGATGCATACTCCACCTGGCTGAAAGGGGGGGGGGAAATGATGCATACTCCACCTGGCTGAAAGGGGGGGAATGATGCATACTCCACCTGGCTGAAAGGGGGGGGGGGAATGATGCATACTCCACCTGGCTGAAAGGGGGGGGGAGATGATGCATACTCCACCTGGCTGAAAGGGGGGGGAATGATGCATACTCCACCTGGCTGAAAGGGGGGGGGAATGATGCATACTCCGCCTGGCTGTGAGTAGCAGAGAGAACGGAGACAGGATACCCTGAAGCAACCCATACTCATCCCCACCAACACCAGTAAAGCCAATAGCCAATGCATGCAGCCCTACCATGTGAATGAGGTTGTGTCCCAACCATGACACAACCATCTGCAAGTGCATTCTACCAAATCAGACCACATTGTCAACAATGAAAAGCCCCTACATGCACGTCACCAAACACCATCAACCGATAGGCCTGTCCCCCATAACTGCCCACGAAGGAGGCACATGACGGACAGAAACATCAACACACCATTACACAGACAGCAGGGCCCCCACAATGTCCCTGTCTACATCAGCATTGCTCACTGGGGTCATGATGAGGCCCACAGCAATGTTGCAATGATGTGTGCATTGCCATCACAGGACATGTGCCAGGCCAACTAACCAAACGGCATGAACGGACACAGTGGATGGGCACTCAGAATGCACCAACCCCTCTGTATACATTGGGTGATGGCATGCAAAACAGGCCATGGGAGCCATGAGCATATACTGGTTGCATTGCGTGAATCATTTAGTGCATGTAGAAGTGAGCCAAAGTAACAGTTGGATGCAAGCCATGGTGGCACATCATGCTCTTGATCAGACGACATGACTGACACATACATTCTCGCCTACATACAGGTGATCCAGGCTATCCCCTGAAGAGGTGGCTCCTTACACCAGTCCGGAACCCGCAGAACCAGCACGAGGTGCACATACACGTACTCGTGTGGTCATAGAGCAGACATTCGGCCTATTGAAGGCACGGTTCCGAAGCCTCAGCAGGTCTGGTGGGGCACTCCTGTACCGCCATGAGAAGGTGGCAAAGATCGTCATGGCATCTGTCATGCTACACAATATGTGCGTCAGACGGAATGTGCCCCTGCCCCCTGACGCAGAACTGCAACCACCTGACGATGAGGATGAGGAGGGTGCAGATGGGGCGGCACCCTATGGAGGAGGCGATGCACAGGAGGGGCGTGCAATGCGCCAAAGTATCATCGACCACTGCTTCTAGCACACACGGCTGGTGTGTATCACATGGAGACTGCACTTGGGGCACTGTGTGTCTCACACTGGGACATGCACACTGTGGACTGTACACCAATAAAGCACACATATGCAATGAAAATGTCCACACATTTCATTTCGGGAAAGCAAAAAGTGTATTTCAATCATAAAACGTCGTGACACAACCACTCCCCCCTCTCCCCTCCCCCCTGCACACCCCAACACACCCCCTCCCCCCTGCACACCCCAACACACCCACTCCCACCTCCCCCCTGCACACCCCAACACACCCCCTCCCACCTCCCCCCTGCACACCCCAACACACCCCATGTAGGTGTCAACAGATGCCTGTGACAGTGGCCACAGGCTGTTACAAGCCCCCTCTCCCGGCCCCCGGGGCACCCCTGTCTGTGGAGCGCAGGTTACGTCCGGAACGTCGGACGGGGCTGCTCTGTGCAGAACTGGCAGCGGAGGATGTCCCTGCCTGCCCCCGTGCATGCACGTCCTGTAGGGTGTGGGTGAGCTCAGTGAGCGCACGACGCAAGCCAGCAAGTTCACCACAGATGTCCCTGGACATGGCCTGCATGGCATCCCTCAGGGTGGCAGTGCTCTGCGCTACTTCGGCCCTTAGGGTCTCCGTGGCCTGTTCAATGGTTGCCCTAGCCCCCACACATTCCGCGGCATGCTCAGTCAGCATCGTGGACAGTTGTTGCTGCCATTCTATGATGTCCTCGAGGGACTGCTGCCCCTGCTGGGCCATGCCCAGTGCTGGTGGTGTGATGGAGGGGCTGCTCCCCTCCTGTGGACTGAGGACTGGGCATGGGGTAGAGGGCCACTCCTCTACCTCTGTGTGCCCCTGTGTGTGATCCTCATGGGGGCTGGCGTCTGACAAACAGGGGGTATGTAGTAGGTCAGTGGGGCTTCTGACTTCGTGCTCCTCAATGTCAGAGTCTGAACATGCAGCAATTACAGCTGTTTCTCCCATGTTGCTGCTGGCCGCAGACCCGGTGCCTTCTGTGGCAGGCAATGTTGGTACAGGTGGAGCTGCTGCTGCTGGCCTGCTGCCTACAAGGGTGCTTGCCGGTGGCCCGTCCGGTTTGCTTGCAGTGGATTCTGCTTGTTGTGGGGTCTGCCTCACTGCAGCTCAGGTTGAGGGTGCGGGGATGGTATTATTGGCCTTCTTGGCTCTCTTCGTCGCAGGGGTGTCCTGGTCCTCGGGGTGTGAATCTGTGCCTGTGGTGGAGCAAAGGAGGGAGGGCGTTATTGATGGGTCTGTGGACTTTGGAATGACAATGATTGACATGATTCTGGTCAGTAGATGAGGCAGATTTCAGGCAGGGCCATGCAGGTTGTCTCCTTTTTGTGTGGAATGTGGATGCAGGTATGTGGGTGCCAGCAGTGTATACAGGGTGGTGCTCGCATGTGGCTATGGGCAGTGTGGAGCTAATGTGTTGCATTTACACTCTAGGGCAACATTGTGCTACACATGAATGGACTGCAGTGACTATGGCATGTATTGTTTGAGGCACCTACCTTCATCGCCTGATGTCGGAGCTCCCCTTTCCATCCCTCCGACGCCTTCAATGCCTTCCATGCCAATCGTGGTTGCACAAATCTCCTCCCACGGTTGGAGTTTTAGTGGGGATTCCGAACCTCCACCGGTACCCAGGGCAAGGTTGCGGTTCGCAGAGATGACGGCTCTGACCCGTATGCGAAGTTCATCCCAGCGCTTCCTGCACTGCTGTGGTGTGCGGGGTACGGTCCCCACCGCGCTGACGCGCTCTGCCACCAGGGCCCAGATGGCCTTCTTTTTCGCTACCGCTGTCCTGGTCATTTCCGGGGAGAAAACGACAGCTGCGTTGTCTTGCAGGGTCTCCGCAAGCATGCAGAGTTCCTCCCGGCTAAATCTTTCCTGGCGCTGGCGGTCACATGCCTTCTTAACAACTTTAGGCATTTTTGGGTAGTTGGATGGGTGGGTGATTGGTTGGGACAGGTGTCTGGGTTGGATCTGGTGTTGTTCGGTAGGATGGCAATGGATTGTGTTTTTAAAGATGGCCGACGTGCTGTTTCCCGGTTCTGCTTTTTACGGTGACCACTAATTGCGGCCCCGCTAATTACGGTGGCCGCTAATTACGGTGGCCGCTACTTACGGTGGCGCAAATGCACCTTGCTCGACTTACGATGCCGGTAGGAGCCTTTTCCGCCATGGCGTTAATTGCATTATGGGCATGGCGTGATGCTCGTGCGCGATGGGTCGTAATGTGGCGCTCTTTACGCCATCGGCCCACGGCGTAAACGCTCATTACGCCATGGCGGTAATGACGGCAAATTACCGCCTGGGTCGTAATGAGGCCCAATGTGTTTTAAAGGCCACACAAAATCAGCCAAAAATAGTCAGTCTTTTTGTTGTGCAGTCTTTAAAATGTGGCCTAATCACATGAAACCCTTTCTGTAGGCTACTTTTAAATGGGCGTTTTCCCTTTTTGCTTTCATCAGCTATTAGCTTTTCCCATAAAGTTGTATTTAGTTCAGAGTTCAATATGCTTAATTAAACTTTGCTTCGAAGTTTTCATTCAGTTCGAGATTCAGTAATATTATTCAGTTTTTTCAGTATTCACAATGTTGCATGTATCAAACCCTTAAGATTGCGCTCTGCCCCTTCTAGACCACCCTTTTCCCACCAGTGTGTGGAAGGCTCACCTGTCTTTGCAATTTTCCACGACCTCTGCTAAATGCTGCGTCGGCTGTGCATTCGCTGGGGATATCCAGCTGCCTCTCCCACCTGTTACACGGCTCTGCGTGCACTTGACTGCTTCCTCTCTGTGGGCGTTGCAGCGATCTCTGCGCAGGTGAGCGGGCCAAGCCACCAAAGCAGTTGCTTCAGTTCTGGTCCTCTCACGGCCCGGTCTGCTCTTGCCTGCTGTCTTGCCGCCTGCTCCCCCTCTCCGCTCTGTAGTGCCAAGCGCTCCATGTGGCAGGTTGATCTGCTTCCCGCAGCACGCCACGTCTCCTGCTTCCCGCCAGCAGGTTTCTCCGGTCTCTCCCACCAGCAGGTTTTTCCGACTCCCCCTTCTCCAAGCTGCTCGCCTTCTTATACTCCTGACAAAGACAATTACTAAATGCCCTCAGGTGTGGGTCATTTGGTCGAAGTGCCTGACCATAGTTAAGGAGACATGCCTGATCTCTACAATACTTTGCATGCCTCTTCCTTGTCACAGCACCATCATAGGTGAAGTGTGGGATGAGCAATGAGACTGGGACCAGGAGGTTAGAGTCTGCTTAGAGAATTAAAGGAAAAGAAATACATGGTATGCTCACCCCTGGGTAGGGACTCTTTACTACCTCTCCCTGCTGGCTATAACCACTGACCTGTCTACTTACAAGGCTTTGCGCTCGAACCAGTCATGAGGTACAGGACCAAGGAAAGCCTGCAACTCGACTAGGATGATAGCGGAGGGTTTGGATCTTCTTAAGCCTGTGGGGAAGTGAAGATACTTTTGATAAATTGTATGGACTATGACATTGTAGGTGACTGAAGGCCCAAACCCACACTCAATGGGAGAGAAACAATTTGGGAGAACATCATACACATTAGGCCCAGATAAAATGCCTGTGGACCTGTTTAAATTGGAACCCATTTTGAGGGTCCCATAGCTTTATTAATTAATGATGTAGCCAAAATAGACAATGTCTCCAAGTCTTGGAACAAAGCAGAGATCGTTCCTATTTATAAAAACGGTGTGCGTGAAGCCCCCGGAAATTATTGTTCGATCTATTTCCTAGATTCAATGGGGAAAATTATTTGGTAAAATACTTTTAAACAGACTAGAGAAATTGATTATTAAAACCCATTAGTCATACTTCACAAAGCAGATCAGCACAATTTACCAGGTGATTAGACCAACCTTATTGACAAATAAATGTAATGTACTGCAAGAAGATTGTATGTTGCCTATTAACCGCGAGGTGGCATTTGATGAAATACTGAGGGTCAAATTATGTTGGGCCCTTCCGCCGACGATGAAAGCCATACTGCAATTTGATACAGATAAAACACTTCCTCATTAAGATGGAGATTGGGGAGGTGGTGAATGCACAGGGCCATTCCTGCTTAAACAGGGTATGAAGCAGGAATATGACCAGCGCAACTTTTCTTTGATGGGCTTGTAGTTGAATTAGCAGTGGATGACACAGACATGCACAGGTTGGAAGGAGAAAAGATCAGCATACTAATGTTTGTTACAATGTTGTTTTAGTCTCTCATACCCCAAGTAGCCTATTAAAACTAAAAGATCAATGTACACAGTTTTGTAGTAATAATGTCCTAACTATTAATTCCACGAAAACCAAATTCATGCATTGCGGAAAAAATAAATGACGCCCACATCTGACAATACAAATGGAAGGTGACCCAATTGGAAAAGTAGCGTGCTTCTAGGTTTTGCCAGATATAATCACTGCTGCTCTGGAAGTTTATAGATCACAAGTTGTTGCTGCAGACTCATATGGTGCAGAACTCTGGGTATATTATAAAATGAAATACAGAGAATATCTACTTTTAACAAGAATACTACTTCTTGCACCTAATGTGCTGATACAGTTAGGGGGAGGACGTGTTACCATTGAAGGAAACATTGCTCCAAAGCCATTACTATATTGGGCTAGACTGCGGTTAAGGGACTATCTGTACAAATATAGAAAAGAATTAAGCGACATGATAAATTGTGAGCGTGCAATGAGTGACCGTGGATTAGTTATATTAGATATTTATTTACACTTCTAAATTCAGAGAATTTTTAGCTTAACTCGGCTACTATGTCCATCAGTAGTAAGCTAGTAATTATAGGTGCTTACCAAGAATGGATGCAGGGTAAAACAAATGTTTGACCTTGAGTACGGGACTTGCATATCTGGTCTTGAAAAATGAATTCACAGTTGACGAATACTTATAATGAATGTGCCTATGACCACTTAATATATTTTATCTCAAGATGAGATTGGGTATATTGCCACTTGCTCAAATTGTAAAACTCAATTTGTTGTCCATCCTGCAATTGAAACTTTGCAACATGTTCTGTTTATATGCCCAAAGTCTGATCATACTTGCCAACGTAATTTGGAAAATCGTTTGATAAACTAGGGAGTGTGAACTTTGAGCACTGCAGAGGCACTTTGGGGGAGTGAGTAGAGTGTTGTGAGGAACTGCGGTGGAGCCTGGAGTCTTTCTGCTACCTCCATTAACTGACTGCTGCGGCTTACTTTAAAAACATTCCCGCTTCGCGGATCGAACGCGGAGTGAGTAGAGTGTTGCAGTGTTTCGGTGTGGTAGTGTGCCAAAGTGAAGACCGCTGCGAGAACCGGTGAACCTGTCAAAGAAGTCCTCTGCCAGCCCCGGATGTAACATTAGCCAAAGGTGAGGTAGCTCAGTGGGTGGGAGAGTGTGGGGCTGCCAAAGTGAAGACCGCTGCGAGAACCGGTGAACCTGTCGAAGAAGTCCTCTGCCAGCCCCGGATGTAACATTAGCCAAAGGTGAGGTAGCTCATTGGGTGGGAGAGTGTGGGGCTGCCATGCCGGGTCTGGCCTCCCGAACCCGTTTACAGGCAAAATGCCAAGATCTTATGGAGAAGACGAAGTCTCGGCTCCTCCAGGATACGATTATATGCCTAGGCTCTGTGGAGGCTGACCCCTGATAGGAACTACCGCGAAGAGAATTTTCTAACACAGAGTCCACACTTGCAGAAACCATGACTGGGGATAGTCCTTTCAACGCTCCTGTTGACTTGATCCCAGAGAAGAATGAGGAAGTGATGAGGAGGGATACTGAATTATCCCAGAGAAGAACGAGGAAGTGATGAGGAGAGATACTGAATTATCCCAGAGAAGAACGAGGAAATGATGAAGAGGGATACTGAATTGCCAAAGGATAGGTAGGGTCTTGAAAAGCGAATACACGTGTTGCCTGCTGTTAGTAAAGTGCTTAGCGGTTTTGCAGAAGTAGAGCTGCCATCCAAAAATGATCAGCTACATGACAATAATAGGCCATCCTGCTTAACAGTCTCCCCCCAACAGGGGTAAGCGAGGAACTACCACAGGAGGCCTTAAGAGAAAATCCCAACGAGACGCAACTAGACATGACTCCCAGGGCACCCTCAGTAGAATTATTGGAGCGGGGGGGGGGGCGGCCGTGGGAAATCTGATTACACATCAAGACGTGGCCAAAAGAGACTTGGAGAACAAAGATAGAGATAATAATTGACACCATTGATGTTGGTGACCCTCCTGTAAAAGGATATTCTAAACCTAACGTCAAGAATCGAAAAGCAAAAACGCTTGAGCTTGGAAAGTCTATCGGAATGGTTCGGAAATGACGCTTGGTTCAGTCCAAATCAGGCAGTAAACGCCCTCAATGAAGAGGAAAAAGGACATAGCGGCAAGGTGACAGGAAGAACAGAGGCTGCCATAGAGCAAGGGCCCCCCTGTGACAATGGGAAGAGGGACATAGAAATTTAGATAGCAGTCTATCTTCGGCTTGGACGGACGAAAAGAGAGGCAAAGGGACTCCTATGTTGAGGTGAGAAATGGAGGAGCCTGTATCGCAACAGATCTGAGCCACCTGCAAAATACATACACTAACAATGTTGCTGGTCCGCTTCGTAAATTATACAAAGCTATCAAGGATTTCTCTGAAAGATCAAGCTATCCTCATAGCAATGACACACTCCAAGATGAGCTATTTGGAGGGCTTTGTAGTAAAGGTGCATGAACGGCTTGATAAGGAAGCAAGCAGAAACATCACTAAATTGGGAAAATCGCCATTGTGATCTGGCAAGGAGAGAGGAATTGATAAGTCCACCTTAATGGCAGCCGTTCTCGAAGACTGTAGATGGATGCGGAACAACTTTAAACACCTGCAAAGTCTGATGAGAAGAGCAGTCAGTGAAATGGTTGTAAGCACTGAAGGGGGGGAGGAGGGGATGTAATGGCCCCCAGATACTGGAGAAGGAGAGGAAACCTAACGAAATACCTGGCCCCCTACACCAAGAAGACCGGATAAGCACCCAAGAGGCAAATGTCTTCTCCATATTCCAAAATAAAATTCAGATTCAGTAGGTAGGAGACCGGGAACCCTGAATAAAGCCCCTTTACAAGTCCAAACAAAAAAATATGAAAACCAGAGGAAAACGAAAATTAAAGAAATTTTGAGAAATTTGCAAATAACCCCCACCCACCCATCTTGCAGCCCCCAAACGGGAAGCACCAAAAAGGAGGTACTGGGAGAAAGTGAAACACAGAAACAAACTAAGCTCCCAACGGCGCCACCAGTAGTAAGCCAGGAGCAGAGCTCACACAGAACTGTTGAGCTTGAAGTAATGTGGGACCCTTGCCTGAGAGATTTGATAGGAATAATCCAAGAAGGGCAAGAAGTTGAGGAATGGAGAAATGTAAGTAGCACAGAGCTGGTCTCGAATATCTGGTCGGCTAGGGAAAAGCAACCATCAGTAGTGAGCAATTTCCCAGGTTCCAGACAATAGAAGAAAAGAGGTCATGCATTGGGAAAAAAACAAGCTTCAAGCAAAAGTGGAACCAAAGGGCCGGATAGCACAAACCGAAAACCAGAGGCACTCTACAACTAAGAAAGTGGGAAAGAATCGAGATCCAACGAAAGTTGAGAAACCAATGTTAGTATCGATGAGACCGGAAAGGTGCAGTAACAGGGAATTCAACCGAGTATACTTGGAGCACCCGACACCTGCAAAGGATGACCTGATCCTAAACCGTCGGAATGTGATGATTCTATTACACTATATTCCAAGATTAAAAACAATCACTACTGAAGACTTTCAAGTCGTCCAGTTTGTGGATGAGAGTCGTACGGATTGGGTAATCTTGCATCTGACATCTAGGGCAATAAAATCAACGATACTGGAACTTAGCATTTACCTGCTCCCGTTGGGATTTGAACTAAGTAACTAACCCGACCTTGATCAAGCCCTTATGACCAGCCAGTTCTCAGAGGAAAAGGGAGTTGGCTTCTATACTAAATTATTTGAGAGAAGGGAGTCTGAACCCCGATTTAAACAAAGGGAGCGGGGAGGAAACTGGGAAATCAGTCTTGCGCAGGAAGGCATCCGGTTGATGATTGGAGGTTTTAGCACATCTAGAGCATCAGGTCCTGATGGATTGGCCAATTAAATGTTATAGGAAAACATAGAATTTTGTTCAGATTTCTCAGGAAGAGTGTTTGCCGAGGTCCTGGTCCCAAACCGAACCCTGGAAACTTGGAGAGAGGCAGTAATAGTACCAATTTGTAAGAAGGGACATCGGGAAGATCCTAAAAATTATCACCCGATCGCCCTTCTTGACTCTTTGGGAAAGTTGTTTGCAACAATTTTATTGCAAGATCTGAACATCTGGGCCGAGGGGGCAGAGTGCCTTGAGCCTCGGCAGAGGAGATTCGTGAGAGGGGTGGGCACAACCCTGAACCTGTTCCTGCTCAACCTCTTGAAGCTACGATCCATGGAAACAAGGTCAGTCATCTATATGGCATTCATGGACCTTGAGTAAGCCTTTGATGGGGTGAGCAGGGGTAGGCTCTGGAACAAACCTATTGAAAGAAAGTGCCTGATAGATCTGGTAGAAGCTGTTAGGGCACTATACACCGATACCTCAGTTCAGGTGAGATTAATGCCACAGGGCGCCCTCTCAGCCAAAATCTCTATGTTTAGGGGATTAAAGCAAGGTTGTTCCCTGGCCCCATTTTTGTTTAACCAATACATGGCTGATGTGGGAGATTCTCAGAAGATGGTCCGGGCCTTCCCCCCCCGAAAATCAATGGCATTCAGGTGCCTTGGGTCCTGTATGCGGATGATTTGGTCTTTATTGACCAAATGCAGATAGGACTCCAGCGCGGGCTGACTGCCTTCCAACTGTACCTGATGGCAAACAGACTCTGTGTAAATGCCAAAAACTCTAAGATCTTAGTGATGGCGGCTGCACAAAGAAAGCAAAGGAATCCATATCAATGGGAAAGAGGAAGTGAACGCCTTGAGGTTGTTGAAATAATAACTTACCTGGGAGTGGTATTAAACAGAAATGTTAAAGATCAGGCGCATCTGAGAAAACTCTGGGCCAATACTAAACAGCTAGCCGCACAGGGGAAGCACTGCACCTGAGATATGGAGCCTTCTCAATGCACCCAATGATCACCTTTTACAAATAAAAGGTGGTTCAGATTCTAACCTTTGGGGCCGAAGGCTCGCTGAGCCTTTCATGTAAAGTTTGGCACCTTTTAGAAGGCCACTTTTGGCGAAAGATATTAAGATTGCCAAACTCTCTGCCAGTGGCAGCCATACGATTTGAGCTTGGACTCCAGTCACTGGAGTCAATTGCAACATGGAAGACAATATCGCTGTTTTTAGGAAATGTGTGACTAAGGATAATATACTCCCATTTGAAATATTGAGAGAAGGAGGTCTAAAACTGGGGGACAAATGGGTTGGAAATTGGAAGGAGAAATGCGAAGTAAAGACACTATGATATTTCGCTTGAAATGTTGATCGGGAATCCATTGAAAGCCAAGAGGAAATTGCAAGAGAGAGATTGGATCCTTACTGAAGAATTTAGGAAGGATAATAATCTAGCCCTGGGACTAGACCGGGGAAATAGGCTAATAAACCAAACTCTGAGGTATCTGCAAAATTCCCCTCTGCCCACTATCGGGACCTGTTTATGAGAGCACATTTTAGCATCTTACTGACGAGAGAGGCCCAGCTGAGGTGGAAGCAATTTGGGGAAGAGGATGGAGGATGTAGTGTGTAGCTATTGCAGTGAAGAAAGGGCTATTGAGTCACTATTTCATCTGACGGTGACGTGCAGGTTTTTGATGGAACTGAGGTACCGCTTCCTGGGAGCTTTCATGGATCAATCAAAATCGTTATCGGCAGGCTAATGGTGGCCAATGCTCCTAATGGCGGGGAGGGAGTAAGCTTGGTACTAGCTAGTATGTAGTTTCTCGAATGTATTCTTTTCCCCAAAAGCGATGAGACAGTTTGTTTAAAATAAGGAGGATGGATTGGGAGAATTTAGGGGGGGTTTGTTTTCTTTTAAGAGAGTGCATGCATAATAATGTTTTGGCTATGAATTGAGAGAAAATGTTTTTAGGAATGTATGATAACGATTTGGTTATGAATTGTAATGGAGATGTTTTGTAATTGTAAAAGCTTTTCTTAAAATGAACCAAACACGATAAAAAACAAAATTAAAAAACGTCGGTGTCCTCCTTTGTTCTCGTGTGCCCTACGTCACAGTGCTATTAATGTTTATTTTTATTTAATGCTTTTTTGCAGTCTTATATACTGAAAGATATCCTGGTTGGCTTTAGTACAAGTCTTGATGTTGACGAAACATTGCTCCACTAATCTCTGTGCCTTTGATTTGATAGTTTGGGATTGAAGATTTGAAGATGCAGCCTAAACAGACGGCATGCTGGGATGGAGTCAGAAATTATCAGGTGACATATTTGATGAGGAAAGTGGCTTTATTTTACCAACTCTAAACTTATGGAGAGACGCCAGGAAAAAAATTTGAGAGCGTCATATCTGGAACAAAAACTATATGAAAGAAGAGACCCAAGCAGTGCTGCACCAGGTGGCTAATCTACTTTGATACTCAGAGGGAATCATTTATATGGCTATTAACAATCAGTATCAATGTATTTACATTGAATTGACCCTACCAAGAGCTCAGTAATTCACAGAAAATATTTTTATTAACACCCAGTTGTCATTAAAAACACATGTATAATAAATATGACTTTTATAACTGTACACAATGTTTTTTCGCAAAGTGACTCGTGCAACCAATACAAGTGACTTGTGAAATATTGTATATACATACAGTATTTTTAATACATGTTTTTAATGACAATTGAGTGTTATAAATATTTTCTATGAATTGCTGATCTCTTGGTAGGGTCAATCAAAGCAGATCAAAGCCAGATTGTTTGCCTGAAGCCTCACACACACAGCCGCTAAGGCCCTTACCTAGCCACAGATACTTGTCTAATGTATAACAACTTTACTTTACTGACTTTGAATTATGGGTGTCCTTAGTCAAAACTGTATCATGCTGACATTTAATCATGTTTTGCAGCTCAACCTGTCACACCTGTAAGCAATCCTGCATATCTTTACGTTGGTAGGGCTCATGTAACCAAGCCACTTATCGAAGTAAATGTAACTAAGTCTTGTTATCATGTGGGCTAATGTAACCTAGCAGCCCACCTATTTTACTAAGCCTTGTGTTGTAACTAAGACATCTTCTTGTAACAGCGCCTCAATGCCCCTGGGCTGTGTGTGCGCTTTATAAATGCAAATAAGTAAATACATTCAATGTAAATAAATTGATACTGATTGTTAGTAGGGATTTGATTCCCTTTGAGTATCAAAGTGGGTACTTGCCACATAGACGTGCAGAGTTGCTTGGGTCTCTTCTTTCATATAATTTATTTTTCCAGCAACATTAACTTTCTCACCTCTGTGTGGACCATGGACGAGGGAGGCCTATCAGCAGGGACAGTGTCCCCTATGCCAGGCCCCATCCTCTTTCAGTGGTGCACAACTACGGCCCTCGACCGTACACACTTCATAGGTTTTCTGGTTAACCACTAATTGTGTAAATCATTGTCAATTTGCATCTGTTGGATGCTAATTTATCTCATGAATATTAATGCGGATGGCCTGTCCACCCTGACCTAATTGGATTGAGACAAGTTAATATGAAAGCAAGGTATTCGCCTGGAATGTTAGTGGTAATGGGAGGACCAAACGGAAGGCTGCCACAATGTTTGTTGCATTGGGAGGAAGTGATATCACCGAATGTGCCAAGCATGGCCGTTTTCTTAAACGTTTGTCAATTTCCTGTTGGATTCCTACCACCTCATCCGCTTTGCACAGAACCACATAACAGATGTAG
This sequence comes from Ambystoma mexicanum, assembly GCF_040938575.1. Lineage (NCBI taxonomy): Eukaryota > Metazoa > Chordata > Amphibia > Caudata > Ambystomatidae > Ambystoma > Ambystoma mexicanum. The sequence goes on from NC_090931.1 coordinate 34,201,566, forward strand.
GTATGCTGTGTTAAGGAGGACACTTGAGCGTGCCTTTGTTAATTTCATAACCCCGGCATCCGTCCATTTGTATCCAGCACATACCAATAGCTCATTCCCCTTTTCCCCCCAGAAAAGTGTAGAATGAGTCCTGTTTGTTTTTGGCATAAAAATACCGCAGATTTATTCCACAATAACACAAAACCAAACTGCACACATTTGTGGAAAATACTCATAAGATGCGGCGACTGCTCCGTGTCCAAAGTAACCTGCTTCCTTCATTCCTTCCCCAAGAGTCCAGAATAGGCCCAACTCTCCCAACCTTTGCGTCTGAGCCTCTCCTGCCCCTGCAGGCGCTCCTGGGCGGGGAGAGTGCCGTTTCCTTGGGGGAAGCTGAGCCCTAGTTGTTCCTCCCAGACGCCCCTGCCGCTTAGGCTCCCAAGGGGCGCTGGGTCTGAGAAGAGCGAAGACCCTTCCTGCTTTCTCCTCGCTCATCCGGAGTCTCTTATGTGTTTGTTCGGCCAAACACCGCCACACCGCCTTGTCGTCCTGCGATGTCGACGACCAGGTATTTCTGCTTGTTCTGTTCGTAGGGTTGGTGGGTGGGAAAACGAAAACCTTCTTGTGTGTGTAACGGGCGGGTGTCCTTCTGCAGCGGCTGGATGCTGCTTTCCGTAAGGACCCCGCCCGTTATAAAGGGGACGCCCCTCCCCTTTCTTTTGTTTGCCCTTCGCGGGCTTTTACCAAATTTTGCCGCGCTTTTCTTCTTCGCTGGCTTTCCTTCCCTTTTGCCGCGTTGTGGACGGCACCTCCCGTTCTTCCCAGGAGGGGGAAGTGTAGTGATACACGAAATTGCAACCTTGCCAATCAGGGCTTTAGATGACAGCATTGGCCGCTGAAAGCCAATAGTGTATTCAAAGTATGTGCTAAAAATGCTGACAGTAGTCTGTTGTAGCACTTCCATTATGCAGTAGTGAGCTACAAGGAATATGCAGGCCTAGTATGAAATAGGTCAAATTAAACATTGTTGATAGACAGGCAGGGAGGGCCCCTAGCCATGTAGCTAATAGGTTTTTGGAGTGTTTGGAACATCATGGCACCTATATAGCGCTTAGATAGCCAGTCTTAAGCGCTATAAACACTAAGCTATGAGTGCATGCCTTTTAGAGCTTGCAGATGGGGTTAATACATCCCTGCTTCCCTTAGAATATTCAGCCTCACTAACGTTAGCCCTGGCCCCAAGCTAATCTTCCTTTTCTCTGGGAAGGTACTGATAAGACATTCCTCAGCCAGCGCAGATGGGAACAAGGGAGGGGGTAGGAGCGAGCAGGGAGCATCTCAGAGAGAGCTGGGTTTTTTCCATGAGCCAGTTGCACAGGGAAAGTTCTGGAACTGTGCGTCATGGTGACTGACAGCAAGAAGTTATAAAATATCCATGCACACATGGATCAGGGGGAGATCGCCTGTGGACTTGATTCGTGCAGAAACAGGTGCCCGGCATTGGCTCATACGGTGTCCTTCAGCATTGTCCTCTGAGCGGGGCTTGTTTACAGCTAGCTTATGAGGGCCCAAGGTCTCCCCAGTGCTGATTAAAGGGACGTAAGACTGTGTTTCTCTATGTTTCTCTATATTTCTCTATGTTTCTCTATGTTTATCTAAGTTCCATGTTTCACTATATTTTGCATTGCTCTAAGTGTTATGCTTTGTAATATTCTGTAACTTGAATCCCAAATGTATATGAAATTCACTGCTTAGAATAAATATGCTAAAGCTTTGAGGGTGTCATTTGTCACTAGCATGAGATCACTGCTCAGCACAATAGAACCTGTATTTTGGGCTGAATTGGGTATTTTTGCTCTCAAAGGGCTGGCCCCGAGGAAGATTTTGCCCAATATCAAGACATTTGGTGGCAGCTTTGTGGGATTGTGAAGAGCAGTGCCATGCTGACATGACAAATGGTGTGAGAGAACACAGTGTAGAGTGGGGAGCAGGCTGTCGCATTTCCTTGATGGTCTCACTGCAGCTCTGAGACTTCAAAAGGCAGCAATGTTGTGTCGGCTTGCCGTGGCCGATAGCTTGTGTGGTTAAGACTCCCTTCATGGGATTGGTGCCAGGGAGTACAAGGCAATAAACGAGCGGGAAATGGCTTTGTTTAAAGCACTCCGATGAATGGTTAAGAAAGATGTATGCTCAATTAGAAAAGAATTTTATCATGTGGTTTCCCAAGTTTAAAGTTGTAATTTGGAATGCATAGTGAGACGGAGTTCTCATCTCTATTCTGTCATGAGGGCAGGAAAAAAAAAAATAATAATTGCAAGAATTTGACATGCAAATTGTGAATAGTGATTTAACCATTGACTCAGCCCCAGTGTGCTAGCGAGTGGGGGCTGTAATGTTCGGAGGCGAAGGTTCGTTTTTTTTTTTTGATATATGCTTTTGAAGGGTTGGCATTCCTGAATAATGAGGAAGGGGAATGAGCCATGCTTAGGAGAATGAGTAACATCTGTGCTGAGAGCCTAAAGAGTTTTTTCTTTCTTTTGGCAACTGTAAAATTCCATGTGCTAATGGTGGCAAATTCTGTTTAAAGGAAACACACTAAAATGGTTATATTGCATTTTAGGCTGTGCCATGCTTATATTGGGTGAGAGACTCACTTAAAAGGAAAGTGAGTGAATGTTATTTGGATTTTCGATTTTTGTGTACTGATTTGAAATTGCAGAATCAGTTTGCAATGGTTGGGGGGAAAAACAATTTATATTTTTCTAAATTGCCCCTGGAGTATTTTTTGATCCCATGCTATGCCATGGATTTGTGCTGTTGCCTTATAAAAGTGATGTATGCTTTGGAAATAGTGACCTGTTGACTGTGATACATGGGGAAAAATGTTGTTGACACATTAAACAGCCCACAAGCAATAGAGTGTGGGTTGTTCTTGCAGGAAAAAAAACGTGCAGGGAGCTGCACTAAATATGGCATTTTTATTTTTTAAATGCACTGAACTGAGTGGTTATAGTTTGGCAATGGTACAACAGAATGAAACATCTGTGTGTGATAAGATAGCACAAAGATTTAATGGGTTGTGAGTTCTCTTGAAAGATCGCACATTACAAGAAAAAAAAAGACGCTTTGACATTTTGCAAAATTACATGGAGTAGAAAAATGACAAGAAAAGTGCCGCTTTTGAAAACAAGAGTCTTGCTGTGTGTGCAGAGCTTGTGCCTTGAAGCTGTCTTGGGCGAGGTGCGTGAAGGCAAACAAAAGCAGAAACAGTACAAGAAAGAGTTAATTTGGATGAACTGTCTAAAACGAGTGAAGCCGCCACAGTATAAGAGTTATAGGCAAAAGAGATAAGCTGCGTGCTAATGGCGCTGCCAGGTGCACACGAAAGATAAACATGCCTGCATTCCTGAGGAAGGGGGAGCAAAAACAGAGAGCTGTTCAAAAAGTAAAGAATTTGCCTAGTAAACTGTGGTACGGAGCAAAGGCTTCATGCAGGATGGCAGACGGGCACATCACATCTGAACATTTACCTATGCATCTGTAAATGGGCCAAGAAAAGACAGCTGCCCATTCCAACAGACATTACTGTGCAAACCGCATTCCCATGTGATGTGAAGTGAAGTAAAGCGCTATTGCTGGGCAAGCTGCATTCCAATGCTCCATGTGATGTGAACTGAAGTAAAGCGCTGTGCACTGGAGAAGAAACCTCTAGGCGCTTTGAGAAGAGAAAATACACATCTGGCAAACTGCAAGCTACATTGCCAGGGGATGGAGTAACTGACAAAGACATTATGGCCTCCCAGATGGAAGCAAAACTGACAAAAGTGCTTAGCCGTTTTGCAAGAGACAACATGCAGAGCGGGGCTTTGAAGTAAAACATGAACACTGCACATTAGCCATGATCCAGAAGCCACACGGCTTAGTGCAAGAATGAATGATTTGTTGAAGCAACAAAAGAAACTGACTCAGACTATCGCACTCAAAGGAGTGGTTCAAAAACAGCAAACGCCCTTTGAAAAAAAATGATGACAAGTGAAAAAACCAGAGGCTTGAAAAGACACTGCTAAGAAAAGAAAGATAAATACTGAAAGATTTTACCTTTGAAAAATGGAGTGATGCCAGCAGGGCAACCTAAACCAAGATCATGGGACACTGGAAGCAAGTTGGCGCCTGGCATTGGTGATCGCTTTGGTGAAAAAGAAAAGCATTGTGCGACCTGGGTACTTACTATATGGCTTTGTAAAAGCACAGATCAGTCTGAGGTACCATTGACCAGCTATGATTGCATTGCACAAATGAGTTTGTGATTAGGCAGTTACACCCCGTATGGTTGAGTGTAAATAAGCCCCCAGAAACATGCAGAAAGGTGATAAATAATTGCAGTAGCAATGACAAAGTGTGTAGTTACCTGATGAGACTTTTTGAAGATGGGGGTGGTATTATGGGAAGGGGTGGATAACGCTGATATTGAAGTTTTGATGACATCCTAACGTTTCTGTTTGTATTTTGCCTAGGCAAAGCACGACAAGACATTTCATAATATAGGAAGATAATGTGCAGTTTGTGGGTGACACTGATCAAAGAAGGGTCAGACGCATTCTCAGAGAAAGCGAGCCACTGCGAACTGAACTGGCACGGTGCAGACTTGGCTAATTATCAAGTATTTGATGCTACACATTTAAATGACATGTTTTGCCCTTTCTTGTTTAAAGGACTATGGACAATGAATTGTGGACTGTAACATCAGGCACCACATACAGCTGTGTGACACAGCAATTGAATGCTAACACATTGAAAAATGGTTTTTAAATGCACTGTTGAGATGAATCTGAAAAAACCAAATGGTTTTACTCTTCCAACTGAATGGCTTTAACCAGAGATGTTTTGTTTTTTGAAAAAAAAAAAAAATATTCTACATTGCACGTAGGCAGGAGAATGATTTATGAACTGTTGGGGCAGCAGAATTATGCAAGCAGGAGCGTAATTTATTTTGAGATAAGATGGGTGCGCACATCAAAGTCACCTGTGCGTAGGTTAAGATTCTTAATTGAAGTAATGCTGCCAAGTGTGTGAGCTATAATTTGAAATGGTAATCTTTGAAACACTGGATACTTTTACAGCCAGCTTAAGGCAGGTAAATGAAACCATGACTGACTTGATGTTATATTTTATGACACAGAGTGTGACACGGTTTTTTGTTAAACCAACCAGTTTCATGTTTTTGTGGGGACAGCTGTCTCCAGCACACTAATGCAAAGAGTCACCTTTTGATTGTAAACATTTGGAATAATTCTTTGGAAAAGCGCTGCAAATGAGTATCCACATGGAATTGCTAGAGTACTGGCCTGGCACATTGTCAGGCATCTTTTGTCACTGAATGGATACCATTTGTTTAATTTGTCTAATGTGATGTTTTTCTGACCAAGAACTGCAGCGAGTGTTCTCGCCAAGATTTAATGAACTATAACTTGACTAAATGAATTTTTTCCATGGTGTGATGAAACAGCCACTGCCGGATAGTAGTATGGTGTTTGTGGCTAAAGTTAATATTGTATATGGTAGATATCCCACTTGAAGAAGGGTATTCTCCAAGTCACAGAAGGTAGACACTGTGAACCTGTTAGATTTTCCAGTAGTAAGACAACATGTAAATTGTAGACTGGTAATGCACACCTTCATTATTACAGTGCTACACTTAGACATAGATTTATCATGAGGCAATGTTTCCTTAGTACTACCAAGCTGCTACAAATGGAGTCCATTTCTATGGCCCATCACTAGAGTGCGTGTAGCTAGGGAGCTAGATTCATTAATTGCAGGAGCTTTATATGCTTGTGACATAGAAACTGTGCACTATAAGCTAGCCACTATGGGTTCTGATGCCAGCTCTGCTATAGAACTTCTGGCCTAGTGGGGCCCATTGATATGCCCAGCACTGCTACAAGTATTGACAGCCAATTGAAGATAACAGAATTTTAGACATGAAGACATTTTTGTCTGCCATAGGGCAGGTCAACAAGACTGCTAAATACACACAATGCATTGTATGGCAAACATTGTTAAATCAGCAGGTGTTGGCTTTTTACTGGGTGGGGGCGACCATCCTCCACACACTGGCACGCAGAGCTACAGTTACCAGCATACATATGGATTGAATTGCTTGCTTTTGATTGCATGAATAACACATGCCATGCTTTGATGTAAATTAGTAGAATTGTTTTTATTTAGACAACCTGGTGCCCATGGGTTCACCTTGTTCAAGAAATTAGATGGTTTCTGGTTGGGTTCCACCTACCTGGGGGAAGTGTCTAGTCACACAGCCCATAGTCACGCTTGAATGCCCTGGGATCAGGGGGAGGGTAGGCCCTTAGGGTGAAAGGCTGCCAGGTTTTAGAATTGGTAACCATACATAAATGCAATAGTGCATTGTAGATTAGACTACACTGGATTGCCTTGACATTTTAACTGCATGCTGCTTTTTAACTGACAATCAGTTATACAAAATTGATTTAGGTATTTTTGTGTAGGCCAGGTTTTGGCTAGAGTAAATGTCCATGTTCACTTTGTGTAGGTATTTTTGTGTAGGCCAGGTTTTGGCAAGGGTATATGTCACTGTTCACTTTGTGTACATTTTTGTTTAGGTAGTGTTTTACCTTGCATGCCACGCTAACTAACCGCTAGAAGATAGTTTGCTTAAACCTCTTGCAAAGCCCCTAGGTCTTTATCACTGCACTAAATACTATGTTGATAGGTATTAGTCAGCATTTGTCGCACAAACGTTGAATAGGGGTGGAATGTAGTGATACACGAAATTGCAACCTTGCCAATCAGGGCTTTAGATGACAGCATTGGCCGCTGAAAGCCAATAGTGTATTCAAAGTATGTGCTAAAAATGCTGACAGTAGTCTGTTGTAGCACTTCCATTATGCAGTAGTGAGCTACAAGGAATATGCAGGCCTAGTATGAAATAGGTCAAATTAAACATTGTTGATAGACAGGCAGGGAGGGCCCCTAGCCATGTAGCTAATAGGTTTTTGGAGTGTTTGGAACATCATGGCACCTATATAGCGCTTAGATAGCCAGTCTTAAGCGCTATAAACACTAAGCTATGAGTGCATGCCTTTTAGAGCTTGCAGATGGGGTTAATACATCCCTGCTTCCCTTAGAATATTCAGCCTCACTAACGTTAGCCCTGGCCCCAAGCTAATCTTCCTTTTCTCTGGGAAGGTACTGATAAGACATTCCTCAGCCAGCGCAGATGGGAACAAGGGAGGGGGTAGGAGCGAGCAGGGAGCATCTCAGAGAGAGCTGGGTTTTTTCCATGAGCCAGTTGCACAGGGAAAGTTCTGGAACTGTGCGTCATGGTGACTGACAGCAAGAAGTTATAAAATATCCATGCACACATGGATCAGGGGGAGATCGCCTGTGGACTTGATTCGTGCAGAAACAGGTGCCCGGCATTGGCTCATACGGTGTCCTTCAGCATTGTCCTCTGAGCGGGGCTTGTTTACAGCTAGCTTATGAGGGCCCAAGGTCTCCCCAGTGCTGATTAAAGGGACGTAAGACTGTGTTTCTCTATGTTTCTCTATATTTCTCTATGTTTCTCTATGTTTATCTAAGTTCCATGTTTCACTATATTTTGCATTGCTCTAAGTGTTATGCTTTGTAATATTCTGTAACTTGAATCCCAAATGTATATGAAATTCACTGCTTAGAATAAATATGCTAAAGCTTTGAGGGTGTCATTTGTCACTAGCATGAGATCACTGCTCAGCACAATAGAACCTGTATTTTGGGCTGAATTGGGTATTTTTGCTCTCAAAGGGCTGGCCCCGAGGAAGATTTTGCCCAATATCAAGACAGGAAGCCAGGAGGAGGACACTGCCCGGGTTATCGGGGGTGCCTCCTCCATTTTGCTTTGCTTTTGTGTTCGTCGTCACTTGCATAACCCCGGCATCCGTCCATTTGTATCCAACACATACCAATAGCTCATTCCCCTTTCCCCCCAGGAAAGTGTAGAATCAGTCCTGTTTGTTTTTGGCATAAAAAGGCAGCAGATTTATTCCACAATAACACAAAACCAAACTGCACACATTTGTGGAAAATACTCATAAGATGCGGCGACTGCTCTGTGTCCAAAATAACCTGCTTCCCCCTTTCCTTCCCCAAGAGTCCAGAATAGGCCCAACTCTCCCAACCTTTGCGTCCGAGCCTCTCCTGCCCCTGCAGGCGCTCCTGGGCGGGGGGAGTGCCGTTTCCTTGGGGGAAGCTGAGCCCAAGTTGTTCTTCCCAGACGCCCCTGCCGCTTAGGCTCCCAAGGGGCGCTGGGTCTGAGAAGAGAGAAGACCCTTCCTGCTTTTCTCCTGGCTTATCCGGAGTCTGACTCATGTGTTTGTTCGGCCAAACACTGCCACGCCACAAGTGGGTTACCGCCCACCGTGGCTCCCTCCTTGCTCCTCTTCTTACATTTCCAAGATTTTTGTGCAGAGATTCCAGAAAAACAGATCCATACCTAATGGTGATAGGTGCACCCCATCTTTGAGGAAATATTCTGTAGATTTCAAATGAATCAGGCTGTGCCTGATCTGCCCAAAGCCTCTGTCCCTGCAGAACTTTGCCATTGTGCAGTTTAGCTTCCGCCTGGACTTCTCCACTGCTGCGTGGTTATCCGCACCTCTCCATTCCGGCCTCGGGATGATCTCTGACCAAACTATCTCTGTTTCCCCCAGTTGTCCTGCTAGCTCCTGCAATGAGAACATCATTTCCCGCATCAGAGCCCCCCTCCCCAAACTTGATAAATCGTTACCCCCCAGATGAATGACCAATATGTCTGGTTTTTGCTTATTGTTCAACAAACTGCGCACCTGCCCCTGTAGTTGCGCCCATTTCATACCTGGCACCCCGTGCCCCTGATCCTGAACTCGCCCGCCGTCAGCTTTTCCTGTTCCGCCGTCCAGCTTGCCCCTGCCCTAGACACAAATGCGTGTCCTATTACCCACACTGATCTCTTCCTCCTTCGGGCTGGTGCTGGTGGGGAAAGAAGGAGGTATGTCAACCTTACAGTTTTTCGGGCCTGATATATCTCTTGAAACAACCAAATTTCCATCTCCCAATCTGTCTGATTGCCACCTCCCCCATGCCCACGCCTGCGGCCGATGTAGCAGCCCCAATCCGGAATGAGTACGTCCCAAAGACCCCTTCCGTCTCCCCAATTCCTTCTAGCGCCAACTCCATCACTCTCCTGAACTGGAAGCGACTCAGTGCTGAACCATCCTGGTGAATGAGTAGCGGAGCCCCCCTTACTGAAGGAGGTCTTAATTTGAGGAATCCTGACACTGCCTTGACTGGGCATACCATGCTTCCTGTGATAGGCTGTAGAGACACTGTGCACGCTTTGCCTTCCTGATCTGTCTTTGATCTTTTTAGCCACAATGTCACCTGTACCTCCGAACAGTGCACATCCTGCATTTGTAGAAATCTCGTACCTTTTGCACTTTTGTTCTCTGGTGCCAGCTCACTCACCCTGAATGCCCCGAAGAATGCTAACGTGAAAGCTGTCCTGAATAATGGTACCTCGAATCCCCCGTGGCAGATTCACTCAAGGCAAGCCACCACCCTCTGCAGCTTGACCACGTCTATGGGCCTCCTTTCATCACTTCTAGGCTTCACTTGCTTGGCCCAACCCTTCATAGCCATACAAATATAGTGTTCCTTAGTAGGGTCACTCTTACCCCCCAGCTTAGCAAAATGGGCGATAGCTGCCAGGTGGTGTGCCATCCATGACCTAGTTTTCCCTTCATGCCAGCCCCAACCCACAAAGGCCCTCACCGGCATCTCCTGCTGGTTTTCTCCCAGCACTTCTCGTTTGAAATTCAGGTACCGTTCCCAGCATGCCTTATACCTCTTTGTTGTTCCATGTGCCAGCGCCGTCTGAATCATGGTACTCAGATTACCCTAATCATGTCCCACCACTGTGTTTCGAACGGGGACATCACTTTTTCTGCTCCAGGGCAACTCTCTCGAAATTTCTCCTACTGCAAACGAGAGAGAGCATCAGCTGCCGTGTTCTGAACCCCAGGAATGTGTCTAGCTCGTACCTCTATATTCCCTTCTAGCATGCATCTATGGAGCTCCCATACTAACCGCAAAAACTTTGTGCCGCTGGCAGAACCTTGGTTAATGATTTGGACCACTGCTAGGTTGTCTAACCAGAGCATGACTTTGCTGTTTTTCAGCTGCTCTCCCCAAAGTTTAAATGCTACCACAATGGGGAAGAGTTCCAACAGCGTGATGTCCCTGGTGACCCCTTGCCAATGCCATTCCTTCAGCCATGCCATGCCGCACCACTTGTTGTCGAGGATTGCCCCAAACCCCAAAGCCCCAGATGAGTCTGTGAACAACTTGCGCCTGTCCTTGCTGTTACTTTTGCTCCTCCACATTAGTACCCCATTAAAGTTGTCTAAGAATGTGTCCCACATGGCCAAGTCCTCCCGCACTTCAGACCCCAGCCTGACATGTTGTCCTGCATGTTGCAGCCCTACTGTTTTCAGCTCAACACTCCTTGTGAATGCTTTACCCACCGGGATGACTTTGCCTGCAAAATTGAGGTTGCCTGCCAGGACCTGGAGTTCCCTCAGGGTTGCCTTCTTCTTACACCTTAATCCTTTGATGATCTCCTTCAGTTTTGTTACCTTGTCCTGCGGCAGCCTGCATTCCCCTTTCACTGAGTCAATTTCAATCTCCAGAAAGGTCAGACAGGTCACTGGGCCTACTGTTTTCTCCCCGGCTAGTGGAACACCCATTACCTTCATCAACCTCTGAAAAGTACACATGAGGTCCTCACACTCTTTAGACCCTTTTTTCCCCATAAAAAGAAAATCATCCAGGGAGTGTACCACTGCCCCTTCCTGGCACTCTTGTTTTACTGCGTACTCTAAAAAGATGCTAAACGCTTCAAAATAGGCACAACAAATGCTAACTTACCTTATGAACGGGTAACAACCGGAATGCCGACTCAATGTCAGCCTTTCCCATGAGGGCTCCTCTCCCGGCCGCTCTCACCACTTCCACTGCCTCTTCAAAGGATGAATAATGCACTCTGCACATTTCCTCGCTAATCCCATCATTGACTGACTCCCCTTCTGGGAAAGATAGGTGGTGGATCAGCCGGTATTGCCCCTCCTCCTTTTTAGGGACCAACCCTAGTGGCGATATTACCAGGTTTGGCATTGGGGGTTGCGTAAAAGAACCCGCCACCCTGCCCAAGTCTACCTCCTTGGCTACTTTCCGTGCCACCACTTCTGGCATCCCTAGTGCTGACCGCAGGTTGCGCGCCTCCGTGCCCTTTTTACTTCTGCACATGGAATCCTGAACCCCCACCTGAAACCTTCCCACAACAATCTAGCATCTTCACTGTTATGATAAGTATTCAACCACAGAGTCATTGCTTGCAGGGTAACCGGGGTTGGCAGCCCAATTTTAATCAAACCATTACACATTCGTTTTGGGGTAAACCTTGACGTCATGTTTTTAACTTCATTCTTTTTTTACCTTATTTTTTCCTTTTGGGCTGCTCCTGCGCCTCCCTTCGCTGGCCGAGGAGCTGTGCTCCTTGTTGTTCCCTCCCCAAGGGTGCTTAAATCAGCATGTTTTGCCAAATGGGCAACCCTCTTAATTGACCCTCCAGCAGTCGGCTTGCTCCCCGTGGTAGCTGGCTCTGCTGTTCCAGGAGGAGTACCCGCGAAAGGACGCCCTACCCCGCCGGGTGAACCCCCCCCCCCGCCCCTCCATACCTGAGGTTTCTCTCCTGTGGCTTTTTCACCCCCATCTCCTGAGAGCACTAGTTTATCCAAAAAACCCGCCCACATCCATTTCATCCCAGGACAACGCTGGCCATACCTGCATTTTTAATCGGAATGCCCGATCATACTGTAGCCATCCTTCGCCCCGCCCCCCGCTTCAAATAAATAGCATGGATTTATTTTCCATATGCTAGCATTGCCAAAGCATCCTGCGGGTACTTCTCTATCATTATTGATGTATATACCTGGAATGCTTTGAGCCAATTATGAATGGATGCCTCAGTCTTGGGTGTCTCTTTATCCCTCTTCTCTTTCTCCTTCTCAGATAATTCCTTTATCCCATTACCCAGTGGTTCCATCCCCACAAAATCCAGGATTTATATGAACTCTTTCCTCCATACCCTTTCTTTGACCGCCAATGGTATATGCCATGATAAAGAGTTAACTGCCACCCTGACCGGGCCAAACCCAGGCATTGTTCTCCCATACTGAGTCATTGTTCCCCATACCCCCTCCTGCCTGGCATTAGTACTGGAAATTGGAGGTAACCCAGAGCCTGCCACCCCTTGCTCCCACCATATGGGTGCCTGTGCAGCCCCAGTTGCTGCTGGCCCCACTTGGTTTGCTGGACCGGCCCCGTTTAAGAGGTTTGCAGTGCTTACTGCCATGGGCTGTTGGATTTGAGAAGACAGCGTTGTGGTAAGGCCCCCGGTGTCAACACAAGCCACTGTGCTGGCCCCTTGACCCTGTGCCTATTGAAACCCCCCACCTACGGGTGGTGTGGTTGGCCACGCCCCTGGCCACTGGCTTCCCCCTCCCGGGACCCCCGTGCTGAAAAGGTTCCCTGGCTACTGATAGCCCACTGCGCCCCGGGCCGCACTCCCGGTGTTACTCCTCTCTGCTGTAGTACCGCTGCCCCACTCCCCATTTGGTTAAATGCATTGACATTCCCACTCAGCAATTGCCCGCTGCCCCCATTCCCCCATGCTTGCATACATTGCATCACCATACCTTTCACAGCCTCCAAGGATGTGGGTCTGTCTTCCCTCGCAGCCACCGGTCTGGTTGCAGGCGTGCTGGGTGGTCCCTGACTCCTTGTGCTTCCAAAGGTGCAGATGCCCGTACGGCTACAACCTCCTGTGTCCTTCCCTTGTTTCTTGCCCCAGCTGCTTTAGATTTCTTGCCGCTTGTGGCTTGCTCCTTGCTCGCCTTGGCCCTTTGCGTCATGACTCTTCTCCTTTCCCCGTTGGTTCCTCGTCCTCTTCCCTGTGTCCTTCCCCATCTTGTCCCTGCATTTCCTCATCTTCCTGGAACATCAATGGGGATTCAGGCCTCTCACTGGGTCCTGGCTGCTCCTCCCCTGGCTGTGGTGCCAAGGCCTCCATCCAATTGCTGCCATCCTTGGCCACCACCAGCTTGGCCATCGCGATGAAGGCATCCAAGTCCATTTTTGCTGCTGGTGGTCCTGTGCAACGCAGGCTGTCTGTTGTTTTGCTTTGATATGCAGGCCTCGTGTGACCACGTGAGCCTCCTTAAAAGGTAGTGTAGGCGTCATGTGTGGCTGGGTTTGTGCTGCGCGTTGTTGCTCGATTTGTTTGCCCACGTGTCCCTCCGAGTTCATGTGTCTCTTTTCGATCTGTGGGTAGATGCGGTGAGTGCTGCAGAGGCATCGTTGTGTGTTGGCAGCCTGGGCCTATCCCTGGATTGCCCATGGCGGTAGTGTGGCGGCAGGAGCAGTGCTGGAATAAACTGCTCCCCCTGTTGGCAGCTTACTCGTGCCCTCGTGCAGAACGGCTTTGCCTCTTCTGGGCCGCCGCGGCTATAGCTCCGCCTCTCCTTTCCCAGCCGCACCACCCAATGTACCTCTATCCGTCGGCACACTTGAGATCTCTCCGGCGGCAGCGATTTCCTTTGGTGCAGCTGCTGCCTCAGTAGCGCTGCTCCCTCCCGCTGATCCTCCGACGCTCGGCACCGCGGGTCTCCTCTCCGTTGCTGAAGCCGGCGCCTCCTGGTACCTCCCCTTCCTTCGATCAGCTGAGGCTCGGCGTGCAGCGGCTTCTTCTCCTTCGGTGGCGATGTCCGCTGCTGTAGCTGGCTCCTCCTCCCGCGCTGTTCCCAACTTCCGTAGTCTCTCTGCAGGCATGCAGACACTCTCCTTCCACGAGAACCTCTTCAAAATGAAAACCTTCTTCTGTGTGTAACAGGCGGGCGTCCTTCTGCTGCGGCTGGATGCTGTCTTCCGTAAGGACCCCACCCGTTATAAAGGGGACGCCCCTCCCCTTTCTTTTGTTTGCCCTTCGCGGGCTTTCCCAAATTTCGCCGCGCTTTTCTTCTTCGCAGGCTTTCCATCCCTTTTGCCGCGTTGTAGATGGCGCCTCCACTTCTTCCCTCCATTTTGCTTTGCTTTTGTGTTCATCACTTCGTCACTTGCAATTTATGTTGCCGAAAAAAACATTTGCCTACAAAAAACATACCCAGTAATTAGGGTGACTGGTACACATCCCAGCTGGCATATACAATTGCAAAACGTCCAAATTGCAAGAATTCCATCAGAAATACAGTCATTTAAATGTTCGGGCAACACGAGCACAAATAGGTTAACCAAGGGCATTTTGCAAACACTGTTTTGGTTAGCACTGTTTATGGCAGCTTAGTATTGCTATTTACCCTTGCCAAACAGTACCAGAAAGGATAAGGTAAAGTGAATGGTGGAAAGCGATTACAGAAAGGAAAGGAAGAGGAAGTATTGATCAGAAATGCTGGGGAGGGAATGATGGAAAAACAGGAAAGAAAGAAGTGGGGAAAACCACAAGTAGAAGCAGAGTAAAGGCAGCAGAAAAAAGTGGAGGCAAGGATGTGCCTGTTTCAGAAACCAACATCTAAAATCACAGACACAAATGTATTGAGATGAATGTTTTTTTGGGGAAAAGACTGCAAAATAATTGTAGTAGGAAAAAATGTGAGACTGTTAATTGCAGGTGGTGAGAGCCTGCCTCGACTAGCCGCCTTCTTTCAGTCCTATGTTTTAATATCCCTGCTCTTATCGCCCTTTGCAGGCGAGGAACTTCATGAGGGACATGAAGGTGGGTCAAGAGGCCTTTTTCTACCACAGCAACTGCAAGGAGCCGGGGATCGCCGGTATCATAAAGGTGAGAACTGCCCCTTTCCCTGCTAAACGTGACAGCCTAGAAAGGTCATAGATCAGCAGCACCTCAAGTCTGAGGAAGAGCCCCCTCCTGGCTGAATAGCAGGTTGCTTCCCTAAAAAACACCTAGAACGTGGGAATGAGCTCGAATCGCTCCTCGTGAACTTTTCTTTTAGCAACTGTTTTGTCTTTAGGTATATTTGAATAACTATTTTTCTGGGGTTTTTTGTATTTATTGTGTGTAATTTGTAATGGACTGGCTGTTTTTTGCTTTTGTGCCATGCGTGAAAATTAAGCATAATTCACCAAGCAGTTATATTTCTATGGTTTAATCCGATATTTATCGGTTTGATGAATTCGTAGAACACATCCTACATCACCATGGTGGTCCCCACCGCTGACAGCAGCTGGGAGAAAGTGCGGGAGGACCTGTGCTGAGAAGAACCCAGATCTTAGTAGTTTAGTCCTCCGTGTCCAGTGTGAAGTTCCACTGGAAGCTGGGTAGGATCCTCCTTTTCTTTTCTGAGGGGAAGCTGCTGGGACAGTACCAGGCACCATACTTGGAGTTATCAGAAAGTGACGTTTGGTTTATGAGAGACCGGAGGATAGTGGGACAGGGGCAAATGAGGGGCCATGGGAGAAATGGCTGAGGGAGGGAGGGATTGTGGGAGACAGAGAAGGCTGGTTACATCGAATACAGTGACTCTGTAGTAAGTCATGTGATGAATCCTGTGGAGTCAGCATTGATCCTCAGCCTAACATCTCCTCCCATGTGGCCAGGGGCATCCGCTACCTGATCCTGACCCTGGGGTGGTATTATGAGGGAGGGTCACATGAATCCTGTGGAGTCAGCACTGATCCTCAGCCTAACATCTCCTCCCATGTGGCCAGGGAACGGCATCTGCTACCTGATCCTGACCCTGGGGGTGGCATCATGAGGGAGGGTCACATGAATCCTGTGGAGTCAGCACTGATCCCCCAGCCTAACATCTCCTCCCATGTGGCCAGGGAACGGCATCCGCTCCCTGATCCTGACCCTGGGGGTGGCATCATGAGGGAGGGTCACATGAATCCTGTGGAGTCAGCACTGATCCCCCCCAGCCTAACATCTCCTCCCATGTGGCCAGGGAACGGCATCCGCTCCCTGATCCTGACCCTGGGGGTGGCATCATGAGGGAGGGTCACATGAATCCTGTGGAGTCAGCAATGATCCCCCCCAGCCTAACATCTCCTCCCATGTGGCCAGGGAACGGCATCCGTTCCCTGATCCTGACCCTGGGGTGGTATTATGAGGGAGGGTCACATGAATCCTGTGGAGTCAGCACTGATCCTCAGCCTAACATCTCCTCCCATGTGGCCAGAGAACGGCATCTGCTACCTGATCCTGACCCTGGGGGTGGCATCATGAGGGAGGGTCACATGAATCCTGTGGAGTCAGCACTGATCCCCCCCCAGCCTAACATCTCCTCCCATGTGGCCAGGGAACGGTATCCGCTACCTGATCCTGACCCTGGGGTGGTATTATGAGGCAGGATCACATGGGAGGAGATGGCTGTCTGGGAGATGTGGTCATTTCATCTGGAGGGACGCAGTATTCTTCTCCACAATGTGAGGAAGACCCTATAATTCCAAGATCTCTGATGGCCTATTATACACATCCCTCTAATTGTAAAATCCCTAAACCCCTTTCTTGTCAAATACCCTCAACAAGATATTATTCATCCTTATCAAATACCCAGAAAACAACTAACATCTCCTATTCATGATGATAATGTAATAGGCTAGAATACTAGACAGAATCTCCTTTAAAACCTGGGTGAATCCTATGGACTCAACTGCCATAGTGCCTCAGGTACTGAGACGAAGAAGAGGGACAAGGAGTTGATGTGGATTGAGGGAAGCCCTAAACATAATGTGCAGTCTAGTTGTAGAATGGACCGGCTGCGCAGGACATTTAAAGATTACTTCCACCGACAATCAGAAGGTGTCTGAAGAGTCGGTGAGAGAAGGCGCAGTACGGGCGAAGCGAAGGGCAAAGCAGCAGGAAGAGGCAGACGTGCTGGAGCAGACCGCGTGGGAACAGGCAGGTGCTCCTGGGCTGCATTTCATCAGCCTGTGGTACCGGCATGGCGAGAGACCCAGAGGAGCGAGGCATGCTCCAGGGAAAAGCTGCAAGGAAAACGGCAGCAACGGGGAAGCTGTACCGGGCGCGAGGAAGGCAGGAAGCAGCCATGTTACCTGCAAGTGAATGCGTGAGCAAGAAGAATGCTGGGTGCAGAAGGTCGCAGATGCAAGTAAAAACAGGTGAGTTGTCCCAAAGATAGTGGGAACCGTAGGGCGTACCGATAAACACAAGCACACACACAGTTAAAAGTGCTGTTTGAATACTGAGCAAGTACATTTGAAAGACTGTATTTGCACAATTTTTCGTGCGTGAAATGTCAATATGGGGAAAGCTGAAGTAAATGTGATTAAAAGCAAGTGACTGTTAGCAAAAAAGGCAAGATTTTCACAAGTCTTCATGTATGAAGAATTCATATGCGGGAAATTTAAGCAAGTATTGTCGTAGGCAAATAAGTGTTGTTGAAGAAGTTGAGAAGTGGAACTTGAACAAGTCTTCATGTGTGAGAGGTCCATATGGCAAGTGAAATCCAATGTCAAGGAAGTATAGACAGTGTAAGAGTGTTACTGTGCTTTACAGGAAGATAAAGAAAGTGAACATTGTAAAGAGACCTGGTGAACAAAACACATCAGGCAACAAACCCCTTTGGAGGAATATACCTGGCAGGGGAGTACAACAAGGAATCTGCAAGAACCAGAAGTGGGATTCCTGCGAAGGCAGTACACCAGGAAATCCCTAATGCTTATGATAAAGAGAGATACAGTGAAAGATACCAGGCAGGAGACTATACCCGGAGATCTAAAGAGTTCATTGAAGAATTCATGGCAGGGGAGTATTTATTTATTTATTTAATTTATTTATTGGGCATTTGTTAGGCGCCTATAAAACAGTCTTGTGTTTGCAGGCGCCTCAAGACAAATGGTGAGGGAACAGGGGAGTAAATAACAGTAGCAAAAAACAGGTAATACACAATTGTCTTACTAGGCCTTGTGTCATTTGGACGTGCAAGTGCAGTCAAGAAAAGTGCAGGAGTTAGGGAAGAGGGGGTGGGGGGGAGTACGGATAAGTGTTGGTGGGAGCTTGGGAAGGTAGTGCAAGGGGAGCCAGTGAGGAGGCCCTGGCTAAGTGCGAGGGCGGAGGACTCCCAAGGCAGGATGCAAAACCGCCAGACAGAAGGCCCGCAGGGGCAGTGCTGAGGGCGTGGTGGTGCTGGTGTTGACTGAGTAGAGGGCCTGGAAACCTGTGAGATTCATGAAGGTCCAGGTCGCCAGTCTCAGCGGCAGTGGGGTGATTAGCAGGGAAGGGAAAGAAAGAAAGAGGTAGAGAAAAGCAGGGTTTTGCGAGGTTTCTAGAACGTAAGGAAGTCCGACTCAAGTCTGAAAGGGGCAGGGTGGCTGTTCCAAAGAGAGGCACCAGCCGAAGAGAGAGATCTGTCCCCAATTCTCTGCTTAGAGAAGCGTTTAACAAGGAGAGAGTTTAAGTTGGAGGAGAGGAGAGTTTTAGCAGGGAGGTATTTAGGGAGGGAAAGTTGGAGATGGTGGTCCCAAGCCCCAGAAAGACTAGTAAATGATGCAGAAGGTCTTGAATGTGTCTTGAATTTGATCATCGCAGCCACCGGGAGCCAGTGGAGAGATGTTTTGGTCCCTGGGCTTGAGGCCAAGGATAAGTCTTGCAGCCCTGTTCTGGATTAGCTGTAGGGGGCATAGGGAGGAAAAGGGGAGCAAAGGTGGAGATTGAGGCAGAGTTTGTTGCAGTAGTCAAGCCTGGAGAGGACCAGAGCTCTGGAGACATTGAGCTTCTGGGGAAAGGTGAGGAAAGGGAGAATGCCTCTGAGGAGGTGAGGCTGGAAGTGGGCCTTCTTGGCAAGGTCCAAGATTTGAGGGATGGAGTGGAGTCGAAGATGACACCAAGGTTTTTGGCCTCACAGGATGGTGAGGGTAGAGGGCCCAACGAGGGTGGATAGAGGGTAGGAGGAAAACAGGGCGCAGGGGTCCCAATGAGAAGGATCTCTGCCAGGAAACCATACTTGGAACAGTAATGAGAACGAGACATTTGGCCATCCTATCATTTATGAAGTAGTTGTGAAAAATAGACATTCTTATATAATTTAAAGCTCAAGAGACTCGTTTGCCACCTTCCAAACTGTGTCATGGAAAAAGGCATTTATGCTATTTCTACTATCGATGTCTGGGAAAAGAAATAATTTTTTTTGCCATTCTTAAGAGACTGGTTTTGTGAAAGAAACATTTCAGCCATCCTTTAAACTTGGACCTTAAGAAAGACACTGTGGTTGACTTACCTGAAATAATCCAGGTGATGGGAACCTGTCCTGGAGTCAAGGATTATTTGTTGAACCTTTGATTATCTGTTTAAGTGTGAGGGTCAGATATAATGTGGACACAAGGACTGTTTATTAGTTTTGAGGACGGGACACAGACTGGTACTTAGTTTTAGTTTCCTAGGCAGGGAGACTCTGGTTAGGATAGGGACAGAGAGGTCTTTATCCAACCCCTTTTCTTTAATAAAAATGTCTCATGTTGAAAATATCACCTTTTTGTGCCCGCCTCTCATTTCCGACCCCTCACAGTTGTTTTTCTTATGGGGAAACATGTGTATATACATGTTGAGGAGTATGCAGGGGCGGGGGAACCCCTCCATTAAAATCAGAAAATAAATGTGAAGCTATGATGAAGAAACCTACCACATAGCAATTCTTGTGGATGTAACCTCATAGATTGTGAGTAGTTGAGCGGTTCTCAATGTATCCAATTAGACTAATATGGGACTGTGACCAAGTCCCTATCTAGCTCTGCGGACTGCAGTGGGTTTACCTAAAGAGCAGGGTACCTCCTGAAACTGGTGGATGGTAGGCTGGGAGCCTGCATGAAGGTTCCCTGGTCACCTCCACTTAGATCCTGTTACTGGCTTCGCAACCAGACTGCCAGACCATGTCACTTAGAAGCCTTGAGACTTGGACGTAGTAAGAAAGCACCTATAGTGATACTGCCCCTTACAAATGCTGGCATTAACCCTTTATGAGTTTGGGACTTGGGCTAAGCAGAAATACAGGCAGTGCACACTACTCAGTGAGCGAGTGTGGACTCCTGTGAGGGCGCTCCTTAAGTAGACTCTATCACACCCGAGTTAGGTGAATGCTTTCTTTTAATGTACATTCGTTTTTTTTTTTAAAATAATTTTTATTAATTTATTCAAACCAACAACAATACAAACCAAACACGCAGTGCATATATCAACAGTTCAATTGTTCATCGTTTAATTCCGGTCACTGCCCCCCATAACCCACCCCCCATTACGAGCCTGTTTATTCCAAGCACTCTGTGTCTGCCTCACGTGGTGGGGTCTCACTTTCCGTGGATTCCATCAGATCTTGTGTTGTTCCAAACAATTCTGCTATTAATAGTTTCCATGCCATCAGGGTTCCCGCCTCCTCCTCTCCACCTACATTGCTTGCCTCCTGCCGTACCATGGTTTCTGCCTCCGCCCATTTCTGCAACTCTTTCCACCAACCCTCCACCCGTGGCCTGTGACATGTCTTCCACCCCATGGCAATCCTCCTTTTTGTGAGCACATATGCTAGGTCCTTCAGTTTACTAACATGCTTAAGTTTCTGTGCTCTGGGAATCCCCCCTAGCAAGCAGGCCCAGGCTGTATCTATGACGATAGTGACCCCTTTTTCCGCCAGTCTCTGTGCTACTTCACCCCAGAAACGCTCAATCACTGGGCATGACCAAAACATTTGTACCATGTCAGCATTTTCCTCATCACATTTGGGACATGCCTGTCGTCCGGCGTTATCAAACCTAGATATTTTCTGAGGTGTCTTATATGCCCTATGCGTAATATACAGTTGTATCTGTTTCAGTCTGGCGTTCCTTGAAACCTTCTTGTGGTATCCCAGGGCCTGCTCCCACATCCCATCCTCTATCGAGGCCCCTACTTCCGCTCCCCAGTCTAGTCTCAATTGTGTTAATTCTTTCCCGACCTTAGACATCATCATCTCATACAGTCTAGAAATCTCATGTCCCCCTTCCGTTATATCATATATTACATCTATGATAGCGTCTGGTTCTTCTTCCAGTACTGTTTCGGGCCATGTTTTCCTAATTCTCTGCACCATTCTGTGATATGTAATATACTGGCCCGTATGTAATCCCGTCTCCTCCACTAGCACTTCAAAATCCATGATAGTCCCCTCTTGCCAGATATCTCCCATCGTTACCAACCCCACCGATTCCCAATGGGACCTTATTATCATTCTTAATTGCTTATCTCCCCCTGCCAGTGTAGCTAGCGGTATCTGCGGGCAGCATGGGAGTGGGTTCCCCATCATCCGGCATGCCTGGCGCCACATCTTCCACCCAAGCCGCCTCATTTTAGGGCGCTCTCCCATTTCTGCCTTGGGCAGCCAGATCATTTCTCTTAAATAAAATGGGGCACAATCATGTCCAAACAGCCTATATTCGGGGGTCACTTCGTCCGAGAGCCATTTGGCAATGTATTGCAGCTGGCTCGCTACATAATAAACCTCATAATTAGGCAGTTTTATCCCCCCTTTTTCGTAAGTGTTCTGCAGCTTCCATAGCGCCACCTTGTTCCGGGTGCCAAATTCCACAGGAAATCCCTACACATGCTGTTCAGTTTAGTGAAAAACTTCTTGGGTATCAGGTATGGAATGTTCCCAAAATAATGCAGGAGCCTAGGTAGGACCACCATCTTCAGCATTGCCCCTCGTCCCATCATTGCTAGGGGCAACTTCACCCAGAATTTCATACACTTCTCGATTTTCACAATGGCTACCTCAGTATTGTGCCTATGTTCTTCCTCAACAGTATGGTACACGTCTATCCCAAGGTACCGAAAGGTACTCCCTGCCCATGGTATGTGTAGCACCGGCAGCCGCCCCCCAGGAGTTCCCTTATAACTGCCTAGCGGGAAAATGCTAGATTTTTGAGGGTTCACCGCTATCTCAGACAGCCCGCATATCTCTTCATCACCTCCAGGATATATTGGAGATTTTCTTCCGGGTACCTCAAGTACAGCAGCAAGTCATCCGCATATAAGGAGATCAAGTGTCGTTCTCCTCCCACCTCGATACCTATAGTGTCGTATTGCTGTCTCAGGTATATTGCTAGGGGCTCTAGGGCTAGTATATAGAGCATTGGGGACCATGGGCACCCCTGTCTGGTGCCTCTACTGAGTTGCCATCTTTCGGATATCACTGATCCTGTTCTAACTCTAGCCAGTGGTTCACTGTATAGCATCTTTGCCCATCTTACGTATCCTGGCCCCATTCCGTAACCTGCCAGGGCTGCTAGCAGCCATGGCCACTTGACCGAATCAAAAGCCTTAACCGCGTCTAGGGACACGATCGCCATTTGGCCTTTGTGCTTACTTCCCCATTCGACAACTCGATGGAGTCGTCTATGGTTATGTGTTATATTTCTGTTCGGACATAGCGGTCTGTTAGAGCCATAGCTATGCCCTGGCTTGTTGGGCTTGGGAAGCGGTATTATGATCGCTTCCCTGAGTGACTCCGGCAACCGTCCCACCTCAAACGCCTCATTTAGCATTTCTAACATTGGGGGGAGCACTTCCTCCCTATAAACTTGGTAAAATTCGCTAGGCAACCCGTCCGCCCTCAGAGTCTTACTCGTAGGCAGCTGCCTCACCACCTCTTCTAACTCTTCCAAAGTAATCGGTGCATCCAGCTCTTCTCTTTCCTCAACACTTATCCTAGGCAGTCCTATGTCTTCTAGTGTTTCCATTATTTCCTCATGACTACTTCCCTCATCATCCCTATATAACAATTTATAATAATCCGCAAACTCCTGGTTAACTCCCTCTTGGGTGTCCGCTACACTACCATCTTCTCTAGTTATCGTTCTGATCGTGGGTCTGGGAGTTTCACTCTTATATAACCATGCCAAAAGCCTTCCTGTTTTATCCCCTCCCGCATGCTGTCTCTCTATATATTTTTCATAGTTGAGGTTGCACAGTCTTTCCCATTGTTCCACACATTTCTGTTGCAGTTGTGAGTATCAGCTCTGTGTCTTTGCCCCCTTTATTTAATGCCCTTTCTAGTTCCCTTTCTGTTTCTTGTAGGTCAGCCACATTCCCACCTTGCAGGCCTTTTGATTTAGCTATGGCTACCCCTCGCATCACTACCTTGAAGGCTTCCCATAATGTGCTCGCCGAGACAACGCTACCCGTATTCATCTCAAAGTAATTTATAATCTCTTCCCTTATATCCTCCCTAAACACCGGATCCTTAACCGCCTCAGCCCGGAGGCACCAATGTCGGAATCCTTGCTCTCGGAGGGCAATATTGCCACCCGAGAACCAGGGGCGAGTGGTCTGAGAGGACCCTTGCTTTATATTCTGCCTGAGTAATCTCTATTATTACTTCCGCCGTGGCAAAGACATAGTCTAGCCTCGTATGTAACTGCTGCAGGGCGGAGTAGTGTGAATATTGCCTTTCTTGGGGGTGTTTCGTTCTCCATACATCTGCCAGACCAAAGTCGTCTAGCAGTGTCTGCAGTGCTTTTGCCGCTGGAGTGGGTCTATCAAACTTGTCATCCGATCTATCTACCCTGGGGTTTAGTACACAATTAAAATCCCCTCCCCAAATCACTGCACTACCCATGCACATGCTAAGGTTTTTGCATAGAGTCCTGAAATACGCTGCCGTATTCTGATTGGGGGCATATGTATTTACAATACTGATCTCCTTATTGTCCAATAGTCCCCACAATATTACCATCCTCCCATCCATTTCGGCCACCTCCTGCAACAGTTAAAACGGGACGTGCGGTGCCACCCAGATGAGTACCCCTCTAGCGTAAGCAGACTATGTTGAGCCCCCCACAACCCCTTTCCATTTCTTCGCAATCATTTCCATCTTTTCCCGTGTCAAGTGAGTCTCCTGCAACAGTGCAATATCTATCTTTTGCCTGCGCAGGTACAGCATTACCTTGTTCCTTTTAAGATAACTATTAAGTCCCCTGACATTCCACGTAATTATTTTAAGATCCCCCATGGTCTATGAGAGTTCCCTTCCCCTCCCACCAGTGCAGTCCAGATCCCACTTCCGTCTCAGTCTATCTAGGCTCGTTCCCCGATTCAAACTTCCTAAAACTACAAACACTCCAAACTCCCCTTCCCCTCTCCCCCCGCTCCCCTTTCCTCAACTACAACAAACCACTGCACACAACCCCTTCCCTCCCCCCTCCTCACCCTACCCCAAGAAATGCCCAGCTCCATCCCTGGATCTCAGGCTCCCCCGCGTTTGGACCTACCCTGGAACCCCAGGCCAAGACCTCAGCAGGGTGTCACCACACTATTTGTGACCTAACTAATCTCTAGATGGGGGTGTAAAGACTAGCTCTGCAAGGCTCCTTAATGAAGCAATAGTCACAGTGCTCGCAGTTCATTTTCTATTCCAATCTGGTCCTACCGGCCCACGGGCCGCATCAATGACTATAGTCAAGTCCCATAGTCCCAAGCCGCACCACCTTCAGGGGCCCCCACTGCGCATTACTTATCTCCTCCATCTCCTTTCGTCTGGATGTCCGGCTCCTGAGGGCAGCCTTGCGTATCGAGCCATCCCATGGCATCCTCCGGAGTTTCAAAAAACAAAGTTCTGTTTTTGTGAAAGACTTTCAATTTCGCCGGGTAAAGCAACATATACTTATGGCCTGCTTCCCTCAATCTCCTCTTGACAACCCCAAAGTTCATTCGACTCCGCTGCACCATCAGGGTATAGTCCGGGTAGGCTGTTATGTTTGCTGCCCCCCTTTGAATTTGTCCACCTTTGCGGAAGTGTTCCAGTATCCTTTCTCGATCCCGGTAGTTAAGGATCTTGGAAATCACTGGCCTATGTGGGTCACCCGGTGACGGCTTCCTCGTTAGAGCCCTATGCGCCCTTTCCACCGCAAACCCCTGAGACAGAGCCCCTCCAGGTATCTCCTGCAACAACATGGATTCGATAAACTCTGTGGGGTTGCGGCCCTCTGCTCCCTCCGGCAAGCCCACAATGCGGATGTTATTCCTCCGGGCACATCCTTCCGCTTCCTCTGCCCTATTCTCCAAACTGCCCACCCGCTGCACCAGGGCGTGTAGTTACAACTTGTGTGAAGCACAGTCCGCCGTGTTCGGGCTCACCTCTTTCTCGAGGTTCTCAGTGCGCTCCGCCAGTGACCTGACATCCTGCTGGAGAAGATTCACCTCTTCCTGCATCTCTCCGACCTTGCGGTCCAATGCTGTTTTCAGTTCAGTCACAGCCAGTTCAAGCTTGGCCTCCCAAGCCAACTTCAGGTCTGCAATTGCAGCTAGGACCTCTTGGTTTGTGCCCGTGACGGCATGCTACCCGCAGGGGGCCTGTCCTTGCTCTCGCAGGGGGCCTGTCCTTGCTCTTGGCACTTTCCGGGCGGCGTCCTGGCGTATTCGTCCAGCGTAGGCTGCTTTCCTTTCAGTCGTGGAGGTTTGTTGGACATGGCGCTACAGCTATAGGTCGTAGGTCAGCCCCACCACTTGTGGTCTGCAGTTCCAGCGGGGGCAACCCGCTGCAGTCTCTCATGCTCAAGGAGGCCGCCTCAGAGGTGTTCCAAGCCCAGCTCTTGTTCGCCGCAATGGATTGTGCTCTCCCACGTAACCGTATGAGTCCTCTCTTTAATTCCTCTGTGTATCTCCGGGGATGCCCTATCATTCGTGTCCGGATCACCGGCGGGTGACTACTGCAATTGAAGGTCCCCAGTTTCAGTTGTCAGGCCATACCCATGGGCTTTGCAGCCTCCATTCGCATCCTGAGTCCACCATCCACTGGGCTTGCAGGCCAGCCAGCGCGCTTCGCTTCACTTCGGGGTGGGGGGACGCACACTTAGTCCCAATGTCGTCAGCGTCACCCAGGCTCGGGGACACCAGCACCACAACGGCTCATCCAGCCTCCCCCTCAACCTGTCTTGGGCGGTCTACAGTGGCCTGCCGGTCTGCTCTCTCCCTTCTTCACTGCTGTTGGGGCAGTGCCAGGATGTTAGTGATGATCATGCATCTGGCCAAAGCGTTTGCGCCATTGGATGTTCCGTGGTTGTACCAGGTGTCGTCTTGACAGGGTTCTGTATGCTATCCAGATTACATACCAAGCATTTTATTCGCAATGTCCATTGCTTTTTTAATTATGGCGCAGCCCGGGCACTTCACTTCTCGCCTGGGGGCCACCACCGAACATCCGCATCAGCTTACTGAGGAACCGATGCGCCCCTCCTCAGCCCCGGGGCTGCGGCCCTTCCTTCATCTGGGTGGACCACGTATCCTTTGTCTCTAATACAATCAAGCGACCAGTGTTTAGTGTTCCTTATCGTGCCTCTGCCTTTTGTTGCAGCATGCACTCCCACGGAGCACGATTCATCGGCTTACCGCCTCGCGCTCATTCCCAGCGCTGCCGTTGCGCGACCGTCCAGAACGCTCTGGTCACAGCTGGCGGTCATGTTGCTCCGCTGCCTTCCTCGCGATTCTCCTTTGCATCCGCAGTCTGGATCGCAGCTTCTTTTCCATGGCCTCCTGATCATGGGCCCCGTTGTCTAGTTTCGTTTCCTTGGGCTAAGCGCCCATTGGAAACATTGTATCCTCCCGGCTATTCATCAGATCTAAAGTTATAGTCCCGCTCCCTGGCAGCCCCCGCCACCATCCAGCTCGTGCGAGCGGGTGCTACCGCTGTGGTTCACAGCTGTCTCAGCGGTGTGCGAGCCTCTGCTGCCATATGCCTGAGAAACTCCTGCACATGTGCCGGGCTCCCCACACATCACCATCCACAGCGCTTCGGGCATTCGGGTTAGTTCAGGCTTGCATCTTGTCACAGGGAGCTCTGTTCATTGCGCTATGCAGTTTCGCTTCCAGTCCGCTGCAGCCGCCTCGCCATCCCACGGCCAGCTGATTCCTTTGTTCTAAACCTCAGTCGGCCATTTTGCCTCCTCCTTCTGTCCAGCTCTCACAATCTCGTTCCATGAATAACTCCGTTGCGGATCCTCTCATATGCTTCCAAAGTTCAGCGGGCACGGCTGCCCCATTCATAAGCCGGCATGTGGAATTTCAACGATCATAGGCATTCATTAATGCACTATTTGTCGGGATCGTTGCAGGATCACAGGAGCTCCTCCAGAGCACGTCCTCCTACATGGCCCTCGTAGCCACGCCCCCAATGTACATTAGTTCACTCCGATATAATGCTTTTGTTGTTTCACAAAGTCATGAAAATATAGGATTGTTGTACCAATAAAGATCACCTTGTTGTTGTACAAGGTAGCCTGAGCATTCACATATATTTTCAAGTGACAATGTTACAAGCTTATAGAAAAAAAGACCACATTCCTGTGCCGTTTTAAAACACTACTTGGTGTGTAAGTGAAAAGACATCCAGGTTTTTGTCACTTTGTTTGCATACAATAGGTGCATAGTTATGCATGTTCAAAAATAGGGTGATTGGATGGCCATCAGTTTCGCCCACTGGGCTTTATCAATGCTAAACCTTGCTTTGACGATTCACTTGTGTAGCATTATTCTTGCATTGTAAATGCACTTGTGTTGCTAAGTTGTGTGTGCGTTCAGGATTTGTCTGCTCGATTTCTCAGTTTTTTTTATACTCCAATATATAATATGTGGTCTTCTTATGTGTTCTGTTTCTTCTTCCTCCTCTACAACCTCTTTGTTTGGTTGTCACGTTGCAATACCTTCGATAATTGGTTCTTCAAATCTCACGTGTTTGGTAGCCTGTTGTCGCCCTTTTTGAAACATTTTATTTGTTCAAAAAATATCTTTTGCTGTTAGTTGCGGTTGTAGGTCATTATTGGCCGTGTCATTGCTAGTGGTAATAGTCTGCCTTTCATTTTCATTTCATGAGGAGAACCATCTCCGGTTCCGGAAGCACCTCAAGACCTTCCCCTTTTCTTCTGCCTTCGCTCCCCTTTCCCCCTGCTGATCTGTTCTCTCTTGGCACTGTGCACCTGGCCACCCTCTGCCCTTCGGGCCCAGGTACCTGCTCACCCTGCCACCCTCACGCACTGCCTTCGGGCCACCCCTTGCACTGGGGTCTGTATCTGTACCCATACAGCCCCCCCTTTTTCTTCCTGCACTTATCAGACCTACCCTGTCTGCTGCCTTAAACCTAGCACTTGCAAATTGCTGTCTGCATTACCACTGTTTGTTGCCTTTATTATTTATTGTTATTTATCTGTTTCTCCTCTGCTTCACACTTTCCACTTCTCCCTCCCTCCATGCACTTTTCCCCTCCCCCTCTCGCATGCACTTGCGTGTTCTCAATGTCACCGGGCCTAGTAAGATCCCTGTTTTGTTCTCCCCTGTTCCCCTCCCTTGCCTTGTAGCGCTCTGAAACACTTGTGTACGAGCGCGATTGATATTTTATTTCTATCAATCAATTCTCTGTATCCGAACTTGCCGGTGATGAGTTCAGAGTACTGACTTGGGAGTGTGTTGTTTCTATTGGTGACGTCAAATTTAGATTGAAAAGGGTATATTCTATCATCACGGCAATCTCTGTCGTCCCTAAAAATCTTTCTGGCTTTCCTGAATTTTACCTCATCTTGGTGTTTTCTGAGTATCTTTTCCAGTGTCCTGTTATTTTTTGCTTTTGGTACTTGTGGGGCCGTCATCTCCTCAATCTCTCTTTTAAGTATCTCAATCTATTCCTTTGGTCTCTTGTGTTCCCTGTCTGCATGCTCAATAAGAAATTCAACCATTTATATATTTCAATTGTTGACAGTGGCCAGACGCAGAGGTATCGCAGTGCTGGTACATAGGTGTGGAAAACAGCAGGAAAGTACATGGGGGAAGGAGGAGCCTTAGACGTAATTATTGAACAGTAGGGTTTTCAATTGTTTTTAAAGATGAGGTATGAGGGTTAATTTTGGATGCATGGTGGTAAGGCATCAAGAGAGTCGGTGCGGTGACCGGAAAACTGGCTCCTCCCGCTCTTTCTTGTGAATCAGGGAGTAGTTAAGGCCAGTGCAGCAGAGGAGTGTAAGCAGCATGTTTTCACTTTCTTGGAAATGCGCTGCCCGAGAAAGGTAGTTGCACTGTTTTGTAGGCAGCAGTGGGTGATCAATAAGATATTAAACTCAATCCGGGCCTTGATAGGAAGCCAGTGAGCCTCCTGCCTTGCTTGTGAGATGTAATCAGTTCTCTCTATGCCCAACGCCGCCCATAGGGCATTGTTCTGGATCAGTTGAAGTTTTGATAGGTTTTTGGAGGGGGGGGGCCCAGACGCTAGTGTTGCAGTAACCCAATTTGCTTCCAATGATAGCTGTAGCTAGTGTGAGGCAATTATCGGCGGTAAGGAATGTCTTACTGAGGTTGATGAGCTTGTTGGAATAAGCAGCTGAAGAGGCAAAGGCCTTAACATGTTTGTGCATGGAACGTTCTGAGGCCAGGTAGATACCCAGGGTTTTCAAGTGTCTGGAGACAGTGGTAATATTACCATCGATGGAGAAGGATGCGAAAGCTGGGTCCAGGCGCTTGAGCCGATGAGAGGAACCCACAATGAGACGCTCAGTTTTGTCATCATTCAGTCAGAGATAATGTTCAGCCATCAAGGCCTGAATGACACTGTAAACATGATTGATATTAGTGGAGTCAAGAGTGTGATTCCCAGTAAGTTTTAGCAGGATTTGGGTATCATCAGCAAAGTTTGTAGAGAGAATTTGAAGATTGTCCAGGTGGTCAAGCAAGGATTTAGCGTACATGCATGAGCCTTGTGGGACATAGTATGGTACAGGGATAGGGTTGGCAGCTTCAGAACCAGCAACGACCCTAGAGGAACGCTTGCTGAGAAAGGATTTGACACAGCTGCTGGCTTCCGTGGGAAAGTTGAACTTAGTGGTGAGGTACTGGCATAGGATGTCGTGGTTAACGATCAAATGCCACACAGAGGTTCAGTAGTAGGAGGATGGCGAGATCTCCGGCATCACGTATGCCATCCAGCTGGATCTTGAGGTCAAGGAGGGCGGCCTCTGTGCTGTGCCTGGATCTGAAGCCTGATTGGCGTGAGCCAAGAAGGCTGTGGTTACCAGGTGGGCTTGTAGCTGGGTGCATGCAGTACGATGAAGAATTTTGAGGAGGTAGGGTACTGTTGTTATGGGGTGATAGTTGGTGGGGAAGGTGGGGTTGTGGGATGGCTATTTAAGTAGGGGTGTGACCCAGGCTTCTTTGTTAGCTCTAGGGACAGAACTCAAAGCAAAAGAAGAGTTGATGAAATTGGAGATAATGGATGCCAGGGGAGGTAGCACACATTTTGATGAAGTGCGAGGTGCAGATGTCTCCTTCGCAGTTAGATGGTTTGAGGCGCTGAATGATGATTTGCATGTCGTGGGTGTGACTGGGGTGAAATTAAAGGGTGGCGGGGTGTTGTTGGGAGATGCAGCTTGGAGGAGATGAGTCGTAGCTTTGGCGGAAAGCATCGATTTCTTGAGGATAGTTTTATCTCTAAGCTTGTGGGTTTTATTAGCCAGTGCTGATTGGACACTTGTGCACCAGGCTTCGTCTTTATGGAAGCTAGCGGTGGGAGTTGCTGGGGATTCAAGTTCTTTAAATATTTTGAATAGCTCCATGGTGTTGGACCTTGCTGCTCTAATTCTGGTGTTGCAGATGCTGGGTTTGGTTGCTAGGATGGTTGCTTTATAGATCTTGGCGGCGGCGAAGAAAGCCTCTGTGTTTAGTGGAATGGTTTTTCCTCCAGAGATGATCTTTGTCCTGCTTGTCTCTGCAGAGAGTGAGTCATTTTTCTGTAAACCATTTGTGGTTAGTGGGCTTTATTTTAGAGTGTGTTTTTTAGGGGTGCGTGCTGATCAAGTGTGTGTACTAGCGTGGCGTAAGTGGACAGAATTACTTCAGAATCATTGCTGTCAGGCAGCGAAGAGAGGAAGGTGCAGCTGGTAGGTTCTAACATCTCTGTGCTGAGTTTGCGGGTGTGTCTTGAAGTAATGGGGGTCGGATGGGATCCTTACAGGCAGACATGGGCATGTGAGGTAGGAGGAATTGGATCAGGGAATGGTCTGTCCAGGCGAGTGGGTCAACGGTCGTGACCATGATGGGAGTGTTCAAGTTCAGGATCCAGCCAAGGATACAGCCTTTGGCGTGTGTGGCAGTAGTAAGAGTGGTAGCCTTAGAGTCAGTTTTGTCATTAAAGCCCAGATTAAAAGCTCCAAGTAGGATGAGTTTGGCATTAGGTTTGATAAGCGGATGGGGGCGTGGCTAACCGCCATGTAGATAGGACGTGACTCTGGAGCGCTCCGCTCGATGTGCCATTCATAAGCTGTTTCTTGGGGCTTTTAGAAACCCCCGAACCCTGCAAACTATTGGGCCTGCTGCTGATGCCGACCTGGTGCTCTGAGACTTTTCATACGACGGAGTAAGCTTTAAAACTCACATATTTGCCCGCTGCAAGATCACCTGGACGGATGCCAAGATGGCGGCTGCCGCGCTCTGATCCCCCGGAGCCCAGCGCCTGTCTAACTGACTGACCTGCATACTCGCCCGTGGGGATCGCAGAAGAAGTGTGCTTTCCAGCCCCGTCCCGAGCGGGTCCTGCTGTGCAGGGTGCACGACCGCTGGAGAGGGCATCGGTGGCGCCGCGCCTGTCCTGCCGTGGGCGGGCTGCCGAAAACACACGAGCGCCTGGTGGCTGCAGGAGGCACACATCAGCACCGCCTAGAAGAGTTGGGACTTGCTGAGGCCCGGACCGAGCCCGCAGGACGAGGTGAGCCGGGTGCTGGGGACTCGATTAAGTGCCTGCACGCTGAATCGGGCTCAGGCGACCCACTGCTCTACCCCCCCACCCACTGCGCCACGTCCTGCTGCCAAGCAGAGAGCTTTAATCACCTACCCGAGCCTGCTCCACAAACGCTCCACAAGCACAACCCGTGTGCCTCCTGTAGCCTTGCCGCCCGGGAAGAGGGAGCGGGCGCAAGGGGGCTGCGCCTCATACTACGAACAATTGGACATGGGGGGGGGGCCCTGGCTGGAAGTGGGCCACCCCTCCCGGGGGGTCCCAAGCCCCCCTTTTCACTGGAGGCCCCTGGGACAAGAAGGGGACCACACCTTGAAACGGGGGCGGCCGGCGGCTGAAGTGAAGGCCCCACCAGCCTAAGCTACGCGGCTCTGTCCCGCAAGGGTGAAAGGCCCGCCATAAGACTCTCTCCTTGCGCCGCCCACCAGCAATTCAGGCGCGGGCCTTGTGCTCTTGCCCCTTGGATGACACCGGAGCGGTGCAAGTCATCCACATTCAATATATAAACCGCATACCGGCCTACTACCTCTCCTTAAGTGGCACAACAGGCACAGAAATAAAGACAAGACGCCTTACTACACGCGGGGAGGAGCCAGGCTAACAGTGTATTCTTCAAACCTTACCCCATAGGGCACGCTACCCCCAGGGGCCCCATCCTGCATACGGACACGGAGGTGGACTGAATAAGCCCTTTGGAGCCCCGTGATAGCGCCTCCTCACCGCTTTGCCACATACCGAGGCCGGAGCAAACAACTGACCAAACTGCGCCAGCGTTCCCACCACTGCCGCCTTCACATCCTGCAAACCACAATCGGACCCTCGACGGCCCTCTACGGCGGGCCCGCTCCACCGAACCCGCCCTCGAGCCTTAGCCTACCCACCAGGCCGCCAGCGCCTGAGCTGGGTGGATGTCTCCACCAGACAAAACAACGGGGAGGGGTGCTAGGTCCAAACAGCGCCAGACCACCCTAGACGCTTTCACGGCCAACGGGCTCTCCGACCCTGAGGGCCCAGATATGGCATCTGCGAAACAGAGAGCTAACCCCGCCGATACGGTAGTCGAACCCAGCAACACCCAGCTCCTGGAGGCCATAAAGCTGTTCCAAGCAACAATGGTAAACAAAATTGATGCCGTGGCCACAGACCTGGGCCTCCTACGCCAAGACGTCCGCTCCTTGGCTGGCAGAATCGAAGCGCTCGAGACCCAGGTACGCGAAAATATAGAAGCGAAAACCCAACTCCTCCACGACGTGGACAGCCTCCAGCAGAGAGTCAAGAACTTGGAATATAGAGCTGAGGAGGCAGAAGGGAGGGACCGCCGGAACAACATCCGCCTCCTCGGCCTGCCGGAGTGCATTGAGGGCTCGGACCCCACTAACTAAGTTGAAAACCTCCTGCTGCAGGAAATCGGTGCTGAGAAGCTGTTGCAGGGCTTCTCCATTGAGAGGGCGCACAGGTCACTTGCTAAGAAACCACCTCCAGGCGGCCCACCGAGACCTATGATAGCCAAAGTACTGAACTACAGAGACCGAGAGGTCATACTAGCCTATTCACGATCTGGGGGCCAAATTCATAGGAACTCCGCTAAAATTGCGATCTATCCCGATTACACCTTCCAGATTCAAATGAACAGAGCTCAGTTGATACATACAATAGCTAGATTGAAGGCGGCTGGATTGAGATGCATGCTACTGTACCCCTGACGATTAAAGGTAATACAAGGCAACAGGGTCCACCTGTTTGACACCATGGCACAGGCCCGGGACTGGATGGATGGGCAGCAGCTACCCGACATCGAAGACAAGAGAAAAAAGCAGCACTGAGCCGTCCTCCTTAGAATGCAGACGATCCTTTTCTTAAGACAGCTACTAAGCAGTAGATGGTCTCGGCCTTAAAAGCAGCTGATATGATCCTCGTTAGCGGAACATCAGAGCCAGAGCTCACCCCACCCCCAGGAGTTTCCTTTTAGGGTACGTTTACCCGCCCGTAGGGCACCGGAAGATCATGTTTGATCCAACGGAGCAGAAACGGGACTGTCATAACGAGGGCAACCTCGCTGGACCTGTTCTTTGTTTGGGGTGTTTGCAGTTAAAGGGGGGAGGGAAAAGGGGCATTAGTATTAATGTTGCGAATTTTGACCGAGGGACAGTGAGACCACAGGAAGACTTCACAATGGACACATCACCAGCAAGGCCACGGACGAGGCCGGGAATGAGCGTTAAACGGCACGACACCCATGGCTGACAAAATAAAGGTAATGACGTGGAACGTCCGAGGCATGAATAGCTTCGTCAAACAACGCCAGATACAAGCATACCTGCGAAGATGTAAAGTCGGAATCGCTATGCTCCAGGAGACACATCTTATAGGGAAAAAACTGGAAGCGTTGGTCAAGACATGGCGAGGGACCCTGATTGGTTCCTCCTACTCTTCCTATGCCAAAGGGGTCCTGATCTGGATCGACCCGACCATCCCCTTCAAGGTAGTGAGCACCAAGACAGACGATGAGGGCAGGATGGTACTAGTGTATGGTACTATTGAAGGGAGGGAACTACTGTATTCTTCCAATCCCTATATTCTCGTCTTGGCCCCCATGGATATAACATTGTGATTTGGGGGGAGACCACAATTGCACTCTAGACCCCCTCAGAGACAGGCCAGACACTAAACAATGCCGCCCATCCCCCCCCGCCAACATTTTGTCTAAACTAATAAGTCAACTGTCACTCTGCGACCTGTGGAGGGAGCTGAACCCTGACCATCGTGAATACTCCTTCTTCTCCCCACCACACAATGTCCACACCAGGTTAGACTACATCTTTTTCAGTCAGGGGCAACAAGCCATGTTTAGAGATGCACACTTTCTGCCTAGGGTGCTATCAGATCACTCCCCCATGTTGGTCACCTGGGAAGTATATCCACCCAGACCCCCGGTACCTACGTGGAGACTTAGGGCTGAGGCCCTGCTTGATACAGCCTTCCGCGAACATATAAGGGACTGTACCGAAGAATATTGGCAAAACAACCTGGACAGCGTAGATCATATCAGCACAGCATGGGAGGCGTACAAGGTAGTTATGAGGGGAGATATGATTGCCGCGGAGGGGGGTGCCCAAAAATCCATCATGGCTTCCCTAGAGAGTGCAGAAAAAGAGCTGGGAGAGCTTGAGAGTAGAGCTGACTCGGCCCCTGAACATTTGCAAAAAATAACCAAATTGCCACAATCCTGCATATCACACTGGGAATTTTTGGGGAAATTGAGTTACGCAAAGCACACTGAAAGGACTCACGCCTTGGGGGATAAACTCGGTAGACTCTTAGCTTGGCTATATAAGAAGGAAACCCCCCGACTCCCATTTGCCACATACTCGAACCTGACGGCACCACTGCACATACTCCGGCAGATGTCAATCTGGTCTTCTCCGAGTTCTATCGTGGCTTCTATTCCAAGACCCCGCCGTCCACCGACACCGCGATAGAGGACGCCCTGGATGACATAGAACTGCCCAAACTAGACGCACAGTTAGCCGAATCCCTAGACGACCAAATTACTCCTGACGAGGTAATGGCAATAATTAGATCTTTACCATCGGGGAAGGCGCCGGGCATGGATGGCCTACCCGGGGAATTTTACAAGTCTTACGAGGAAACCCTTGCACCTCTGCTAGCACAAGTATTTAACGAGGCTTACGAGCGAGGTGCCCTTCCTGATACTATGAAAGAAGCCATAATAGTCCCCTTACTGAAACCGGGGAAGGATGGGGGAGGATTGCGGGTCATATAGGCCACTTTCCATGTTAAATGTAGATAGCAAGATGCTAACTGCCCTCCTTGCAAATAGACTGTGCAGAGTCATCCCCCTGCTGATCCACCAAGACCAGACTGGCTACGTGCCGGGGCGCTCCATCACTGAGAACCTACAGGTTACACCATGTAATATACAGCACAGAGCGAGGGCCTCAGAAATTTGCTGTTGCGTCACTAGACGCCACCAAGGCCTTCGATTCGGTGAGATGGGAATGGTTGTATGACACCATGGTCAAGATGGGAATTGGACCTACCTTTCTAAAATGGTCCCTCCACAGAGGCACCCGACAGGGATGCCCCCTGTCCCCAATGTTATATATTATCGCCTCGGAGCCAGTAGCTGCATATCTCCAACAGGAATACGGAGATGGAGGCATCGACATAGATGGGGTGACTCACCTTGTCTCCATGTACGCAGATGACATGCTGCTGTACCTGCACAATCCTGAGCACCTCTTGCCCTCCATCTTGGAGACTTTAGATGGCTTCTATAAGCTTACAGGGATCCAGATAAACAAAGATAAGTGTTGCATCTACCCCCTAGCCGCATTGTACAGAGATGAACAAAGATCACTACCCCCCTTGAACTTAAATGGCATGTGACATCCTTTAGATACCTGGTTATCACCATATACCGGAATCCAGGTACGGAACACATTCTCAACACGGTCAGGGCCAAAAACTCCCTTGAGAAATCTATGGAATTCTGGGGTAAGCTCCCTCTCTAGGTGGCTGGGCGGGCGGGTCTCCTCAAAATGGTGGCACTCCCCCGCTTACTGCACTACTTCACCAACGTCCCCTTTAACATCCCCTGCTCATTTTTCAGAGACATGAACAAACTCTGTAGGGGATTCCTATGGCAGGGAGGCAGGCACAGTGTGGCGCTGGAAATTCTCCAGAGACCCTACGAGAAGGGAGGATTGAAAGTCCCTAACTTTGAGCTATACTACCTGGCAAGTCAATTTAGGCATGGGATGCAATGGATGGCCGATGAAATCACCACAGACACCCGACTTCTCCAACCAGCCCTGCCCCATTTGCTACTCCGAGACTTACTATGGGTCGAGAAGGGGGCCCTGCGACACTGTCCATACCTGGTTAAGCTTGGGATCCAGCTCTGGAAGTGGGCCTGCAGAACAGTGGGGTCGTTAGACCTGTTCTCTCCGCAGATTCCCATTGCGGCGATCATGGCAAAGCTAGCAAGGGGCCAAATAGAAACACGTACCCAGTGGGAGCCCTGCGGCGTTGCCGTACTAGGTGACCTTACTCAAGAACAGGAGCTTATGACCTTTTCCGAACTGAGCGAGGCCACAGGACTGCCCTCAGGTCAATTTTTGCTCCACAGAGCAGTAATGCAGGCCATAAAGAACAGATGGCCGAAGGCTGCTGATCAGGTCACTGCGAACGAGATCATTGAAACAATGTTAAACTCTGCCGAGGGTGGCCATGAAACCTCCAGACTGTATGAAGCCCTGATACAGGGTACGACCAAGAACAAACTTAAATGCAGAAGGATGTGGGAGATTGAATTAGGCCTGGAATTCGAAGACAAAATATGGGAAGAAATAACCCATTATCACAAGAAAATCTCTAGGAATGCCCATCTGCAACTCATCCAATTATATATCACTAAAAGGGCTTACCTTACACCCAAAGCCATCTCAAGGTTCAAAGGTGCTGCCATCCAGACATTCCCTAAATGTAACGAGCCAAAGGCGGGAATGACCCATATGTTCTGGGGTTGTCCGATAATTCAGGGGTTTTGGGCCCGGGTGAAGGAAAGGGTGGCGAACGCGGAGATTGATGTGGAAGTTCACAAGCCTGCAACCTGTATATTGGGAAGATACAAGCGGAACAGCAAGGACAAGCCCCTAAATAAACTTAAAGACTTGATCTATATAACAGCGAAAAGACGCATAGCCATGGGATGGAAAAGCGCCAGGGGCCCGAGTGAGGCCAGTTGGTGGGAAGACCTCAAAAGATGGATAGCCACTGAGACTGCCGCATGGGAAACAGCTATCCAGGTGCAGAGACTGGACTCCAGCGAGGAACTACTCTGCTGGGTTGCGTTAACTGTGCCATTGCTCCACCCGACGGCATTGGGCAACACCTCGGACAGTACAGACAGTCCCGGCCCGGCACATAGTCCATAAATGACTGTGGATTCAACTGGGGTCTCCGAAAGAGGGGGGATGGTTGGGAGGGATAGGGACCGTTCTTTGGGATTAAGCATACTGCAATGATTAACCAATTATTGTTTGTTACACTTTGTTATAAAACCAATAAAGAAATTAAAAAAAAAATAGGTTTGATAAGCGGAAATGGGAGAAGAGGGATGTCAGTGTCCGGGGAGTAAATGTGATCGGGCTGGCGGTAGAGTAGATGGATGTTAATAGTGGTTTGAGTGTTTGGTTCTAGTTTGGTGAGCAGGAGTTGGTATCCTTGCAGGGGCGAGGTGCTGATGGGAATGGAGGACTTTGCAATGGTAGCGACTCCTCTGCATACTTTATCAGGTCTGTCAGATCTGAGGATGGCATATCATGTTCCTTGAGGGGGCGTGGCCTGGTGACAAGCAGAGCAGATGTGCTCCTGCAGTGCTCCGTCTGCATATCCCACGAAATCCTGCTGAAAACCTGTGCCTGACCAAGCAGAGGGTCCTCCAAAGAGGATCAATGCCATCCAAAGCTGCCGGTGGTCCACCAAGGTTAGAAAGAACTTAAAAGACCCCCAATAAGGGAGATTGGAGACAAGGCGGAAGGGTGGCCACCATCTTGGCAAGAGAGTCGAGAATATGAGGCAGAGTGACGGAAGGTTGACAGCAGCGCCAAATACCCCAGGGGATTAGACCGGCCCGGGTTGAAGGTGGACCATCTCCCCAGCACAGAGAAGTTGACGACATGGGGGCATCAAAGCAAGGTATTTGCTCTGCACCCGGTGCTCACAGGCGCACTGCCATCCGAAGAGCGGTGAGTGTAGGAAGTAAACGGCAGATGTGGTGTCCACACGGATGCAGTGTAACCGCTCTTATTAGTGGTTCAAGACCGAAGGAGGCACATGAGATTGGAGCCACGGAGGCTGGAGCCCTTTAGACTGCATTTAAAGGTTGGACATTCACCTTGAAGCCGACTGTGTGTATTACCAAGACAGGCTTATGAACCAAGCATTAATGACCAGCACTGTGCTGCCGGCAGTCCAGATAGGTGCTTATTTTGACCAGCTCAAATGGCATGAGCTCTCTGTACACTGGATTGCAGGTCCCCTCCCTCTTGGCGGATGCTCCACTTTCTGACCTGCCTGCATTTGGCCAGGGCAGTGCTGGAAAACCAGTTTGAAAGTGGCTGGAAGAGGCTGGACTGAAAACTCTCAATAGGCAATCGAAATGGTGAAAGCCCAACCATACCAACAGAAGCTTGGGCAATGTCTGGGAGCAAAGGAGGCTGACCCAAGCAAGTTCCTCACAAGTTGCGCAGAGAACACTGTGGTGAAGATGGGGACAGACAGTGAAATAACGATGGAGAAATGTATGGCGGTGATCCAGGACTCCCGAACCACTTTGGAGAGTAAAGTACAGTCAGTAGGAATCAATGTGACCCTGGTCAAAGCAGATCTCAAGAAGGTTAGTGAAAGAGTGACCGAGTGGATAACAGGCCATACTCGATGCTCTAATCTAAACAACGAGATCCTTAGAAGAGCAAGCAGAAGACACAGAAGGATGCTCCCGCAGGAGTAATGTACAGATTCTTGGAGTGCCCAAGTGAGAAGAGGGTCCCAGTATGGAACTGGACTTGGTAAAATATTTGGAGATATCTTGAAGCTCAGTGGATTGTTCTCGGTCGAGAGAGTCCAGAGTTCCTGGTAGGCGACCGCCAGTGGGGGTACCTGCATGTGCCAAGGTAGCAAAGCTCCTAAATTTCAGGGATAGGGATGGAATCCTACAAGAAGCCAGATGTTGGGGTTCGGCGCTAACTGACACGTCCACTGTTATGTGGAGTCTAACCTCTGGGAGGAGTATTAGGCAGGGATATGAGGAGAGGCTATCTCAGTTCTCGCCGCCAGGGAACGGGACAGCCTAGTGAAAATAACAGACCTGGAGCTGATGCGTCTGGAGCAGCTGTTTCTGGTAGATTGCCCCCAGGGCATGCAGCGCCACCTGCTGCAGGTGACGGACTTCTGTTGTACCCTTGCAGCGAACATGGCAAGACAGGCTCACTTGGCGTCTCGGCAAGGGTGTATGAGGTAGGGGATAAGGCGGAGAAACTTTCAGGGGCACCGGGAACGTGGTCAAGGAAGATGGTAGGATCTGTAAAACATTTGCGGAATTTTATAAACAGCTGTACGCAGCCCCGGAGGGTCACCATAGATTGGTGTATGTGAATCTCTTAGAAGAGATCTGCCTCCTGCACATAGCAGCGCAAGCGGAGACATTGGAGACCAAGGTCCCACAGGAGGAAGTGACGGCAGCGATTGCGTCGCTCCATTCGGGGAAGACACCAGGACCTAATGGTTTCCCGGCCGAGCTGTGGAAAAGGCTTAGCGGTGAAGTAGCGGGGCCAATGATAACAAGGTTACAAGACATCCTGAATGTGGAGGAGCTATCTCGGGACCTGCTCAGGCATCCATCATGGTCATCCCTAAAAAGGGCAAAACACCAGAGGATTGCGCCTCATGTAGACCTATTTCACTCCTTAATTTGGAATCTAAAATACTAGCTAAGGTCCTGGCTGCAAGGTTGAATGCAGTGATCCACCCAGATCAAAGTGGATTTCTGCCAGACAGGGCAACCCATATGAATATCCGCAGACTCCACGTAGCCTTGGTTATGGCTGACCGTATCTCTGGACCGCTGCCATTAGTGGCCATCGATTTTGAAAAGCCCTTTGACTCAGAATTTTGGGGCTTTGTCTGGGCAGTACTAGAGGGTATGGGTTTCGGGGTGAAATTTCTAAAGTGGGCCAGGCTGTTGTATGAGCAACCACGGGCATCGGTCCGGGGTTAACGGGAAGAGTTCTAGCCACTTTCAGCTAGAGAGAGGTATGCGGCAGGGCTGCCCTCTATCCCCGGCGCTATTTATCCTTGCCATTGAACCCCTGGCAATCTGACTCTGGGAATATCCCCTCGTGAAGGGTTCCATGTGGCCATCAGGACGCGAGGTCCGTGTTTCCCTAAACGCGGATGATCTGCTGCTGTTTGTTAGGGAGCCACAATGATCAATCCCAAGGATAATGGAAATCTTGCAACTACAGGCGGCATAGTGGCCTTAGGGCCAACTGGAACAAATCGGTCACATTCCCAGTAAAAGGAGGTCACAAAGCAATACCGGAGAACAATGCCCTCTTAGTGGCAGTGGGCTTGTTTAAGTATCTGGCTTTTTAGGTTTATCGAGAAACAACAATCTTCCTTGGGAGTAATTTGAAGCCCATAACTGAAAGATTTATAGCAGATACCAAATTCTGGTCGGCCTTGTCCATGTGGGAGTGGTCGGACGGCAATGTTTGAAATGTTGTTGCCCAGGTTTTTGTACATCCTACTTCCCTGTCAGGATCCAGTATCGAAAATTCCAGGCAATTAGGAGAGCACCGAGTAGGTTGTTATGGCAGGACTCTCAGCCGAGAATAGCCTTGCGATTCCCGAATAGATCGGTGTAGGGCAGGGGGATTGGTCTCCCAGATCTCAAATAATATTATTGGGCTTCCCAGCTGGCAGTGGTGAACGAATGGTTGTGGGCGGACCAGTTCTGTCTGCATTTGGGTTGGAGTGCGCAGGTATGGACCATAGGGACCCACAGATTCTTCATGGTGGGGTGAATGAGGTCGGACTACCTTCAATTTCAAAACCGGTGATCCATGTGAGGGAGAAGACTAGAAGAGAGATGGGATGGGGAGGTGTCGGTAACAAGGAAGGCCCGCCATGGAATAACCAAAACATGCCAGAACTACGGAAGTTGCCTTTTCGGCACAATGGTAGGCCCAAGATATTCATTTGGTGGAAGATGTGCTCCTAGAAGGCTGTGTGAGATCATATCAGGATCTACAGCAAGACTCAAGGACAGCCGGAACTGGACTATTACCAGTATGTTCGGTTCCAGCATGCCATGTGGTCATAATCCTGAGGCCACCATGTGTCATGAATCGTCCTCACTGGAAGTTATGGGAACAATGGAGGAAGGGATGAGCCATCTCCGCTTCCGTGGAAGCTAGTGCAGCATTCTAGTGTTTGGTTCCTTTTTTGATGACGTGTTTAAATACGCGTCGGAAGCTTCACTCGGTGCGTTGCAACCCTGCGCTTTCCATCGGGTTTAAACGGTGCTCGAGTGTTCCGTGCCTGCATGCTTTCACTCCCTCCTCCGTTCTTACTCTGTTCCTCCTCCTTTTGTCTTTCCCGCTGTTCCCTTTCTGCCTCCTGAGCCGCTCCATCCGCGTTGCCTGTAAACGCCTTCTTCGTGCTCAGTAGCGGCTACCTGGTGCCGTAGTTTGGTACCGCCTAAATTTCTCTGTGCATACTTACTTGTCAGAATATTTCTATTCTGATGCTTTACTTACCTTCCGGATCCCTTAACTGTTGTGTACGACTGGCTCTGGTTTCCATTGTTGGTCCGTATACTCCTCATCATCCACGTCACCTGTTTCCAGTGCATCTTGGGAGCTGTAGTACCTACAATCAAAAAGGAACCCAGAACAGGAGAAAAGACCGTTTTTACCTGGGATTCAAGATACCATCATTAGTAGGTCTACTTCAGGGTTTTTCGGCAAAGCTTTTCCCTGAAAGTGGGGTGGACTCACTGGAGGCCCCTACTACTGGTTTATTGCTATTAGGCAAGTGTTGCTTCCAGAAGAGCTTATCCTAAAAGCTACAAAGAAAAGCCTAACAACACCTGGCGAGAAAGAAGGGACATATCCTCCGAAAGCACGTCCGACGAAGTGTCCACAGGTGAGGAGGAGGAGGAGGTGGGAGACACTAAGGGTGAATCACCAGATTATTCTGCAGAGTCTGAGACCATGATTGCCCAGAGACATCCCCCCTGGAGACCAATGTCCACGCAGAGCTGTTGGTCAAGAGGGTGTTGTAGGTCAGAAGGAGGAGACAAACCAATGGGTGCCATATTCAACAAGGTTTATTATAAAATAATAAAGAAAATGCCTAACTTTCCCTATCCTAAGGGTTTTCCTACCTAACAGAACTAAACAAGGGTGCTCGTTGTCAATAGTGAATTCTGTAATCAAAAGTCTGTCCTCCGTGCCAAAACGAACCTAAGCTGACACTACCACTATTTCTAAACAACAAAGTGCAGGAGAAGGACTCCCTTCTCCTGGAATGCTTTTCAGCACAGTTCCCCTCAGTACGGGATTTTCAGATAGTCCTTTGCTATCTCTTATAACAAGTCATCTCTTCTTTAGGACAAACACATTTGTTACGATAATCACTCTTTCTCTTCCTTGGTCGTCTTCTTACTGAACCAGGCAGGGGGAACCCTTGTTGGATTCTTACTCTCCTTATCACTTTGCCACTCACTGGGACGGGTAGGAGTAGTCCCTGT
Organism: Ambystoma mexicanum; assembly: GCF_040938575.1. Taxonomy (NCBI): domain Eukaryota; kingdom Metazoa; phylum Chordata; class Amphibia; order Caudata; family Ambystomatidae; genus Ambystoma; species Ambystoma mexicanum. The sequence continues at coordinate 34,244,766 of NC_090931.1, forward strand.
ATGATTAGCACTCTTCTTATGCCTTTGCCACTCACTGGAACGAGTATGACCAGTCGAATCTTTATATTTAGTTTTCCAACACTCTTGGATATGACTGTCCCATTTAACTCTCATGCCCCTTTCCCTGGGTCTCCCGCTTTCCCCTTTACCTTGGGTGTAATGGGGCTGTGTCACCGGGTTGGCGTGCCTACTAGCTTCTATTTCGTTGTTCATCAGGACGGCTTCTTTGGCTTCTTCCTTTCTCTCTGTTGACACGCTTCTGTTTGGTATCAGCAACGTCAGGGTTCATCCATCTCTCCCTGCTCGAGCCACCACCTCTCTCGCTCAGTTCCCTCCTTGGGTTTGGTTTGGATGTGAATAGACCTGTCGCAGTCTGTTCCTGGCGTGCTTGCCTTCAGGCATGTCCAGGTTGGGGCTCCTTGTCAGCCCATGTTGAAGGTCCCTCCAGGGACTTTCATCCAGTTGGTAGGTTTCCTCCACTCTGCTCTTCAGACCGGGCACCTTGTGTCGGTTGCAGCTTGCCACCGAGTAAACCATTGCTCTCCCAGAGTTATCAGCTTTCTCTTGCCAGCCTGTTTCAAACTCCTGGATCTCTCTCTGGTTCTCCTGGCCCACCCACTTTTATCACGCAATGCCGGGGCTTCCGCAGCTTCTCAATATAGTCCTTGCTTTGTGTTGGAGTTGTGTTCTTCATAACAGCTTTTGGATTCTTTGTTTCAGTGATTGACAGATAGGTATTCTTTATTACTCCTATGCTCTTACTCTTCACAGTACCAGGCTGATACCTTTCGTCTGGTATTATATGTGAGGAACCTGAGGGTGTCTGCACTTCTTCGCCCCCTTGGTCCTCCTCTCAGGTGGCCAGGGAAAGACCATCACTCTTGGATCCGGACCCTGGGGGTGGATATGCGAGGGAGGATCACCTGGGTGGAGGGAACTTGGGGAGTAGGCAGAGGATATCTTTTTTTTGAGACATAGTATTCCCCTTTCTCTTGTCAAAATGAACCCTCTATTCCCCATGCCTATATAGGCTACTATCAGTGTTTGTCCCTTTCTTCCGCACAAAATGTCCCACAGACATTTCACCTTAATACTGCGACGAGGAGGAAACAACCGGGAGTTATGCACACTTCCATTCATTCAAACCTCCCTAAATACCACTTTGGTTTCTGAGATGAGGAAGAGAGCTTTGGAGGAGTTCAGTTGTAATAGCTAGGTATCATGCGGGGAGGGAACACAGACACGATACAGGCATTAGAAGTAGGGAGACTGACTTGCCCACTCTCGGTGAATCCCGGACACATGGGATAGCTAGACTTCCCAAGTTACATCCACACCCACTTCATGGTCTCAGGTTACCTGTGGTGCGAGAGAGGCGTAAACAGTCCTTATTACGGGGCAGGGGCGTTGGTCGTCCTCATTGGGTTCCCCGTTTTCATTGGCAACTTCCTTGGAGGTTGCATACGGGCTGATCGCATTACTTCATGGTTACGGGACGCTTTGCCGATCACGTGGTTTGTTATCCGATCACGTGACCAGGGCTGCGTATAAAGCCGGCCATTACAAACCATTTGTTGCTTCACAGCTGTTCTCCTGCAACACTGTCCAGCGTCTCGTTTCAAGATCAAGTCTCACGGATTACTGACCTCGGCTCTCGGACCACGGATTGCAACTTCTTACTCCTTGGCTTTGTCTACACGAACTGCTATATCTCTGACCTTTGGAAAACGGATCACGGACTGCCTCTGCCTCATCCCTGGTTTTGTCGAACTGATCACAATCACCTGTTACTGACCTTTGGATTGTTTTGGGACTTGTCTCCGTTTTGTCCCTTCAGTACTACTACATTTTACCAAGAACTACGCACCTTCCACCAACCCTGCAGGTGTTGACGGTCGGCACTTCCATCTTGTGCCAGACTGCAGGAACTGATTGTGCGCCCCTTGCACCACAACCCTCGATCCCGAGTCATTCCCTGTTGGGTTTAGGTAAGCCTCTCTGGTATCTTACGTTGATTACTAATTGAAGTACTCTGATTGTTTCTGCTAACACTTACCTTCCCTCCAATAGCCCTGGGGTCTTCGGCAGCGCCTGCTTCCTGTGATACAACACCAACACCTGTGGCTTCAAGGCTCGCACAGTGAATTTACTTGTATTTCGCTGTGGGAAACTTGGAGACAGAGGCCCTAATACTCTTCACGACGCAGCAAGTCTGACACCAGGCATGTCAAGCTGATAGGTTTCACTATGGTCAGGCAATTAAAGGTAACGATTCACACCTGCAGTTATTTAACAAGTTCCAGGTGTATACAAATAGTGACCACCCACAGGGAGAGAGACGGCCTGGAGAGAAGGATGCGGCTTGCAGAATCGGAGCAAGCTGGAGAATTTTTGCCACGCAAGAGTGAGAGAGGGACGTTGGGACAAAGGTTGGCCGTGAGAGGGTCTGAAATTCTGCTGTCCTCCCTGCCTGGTGCCGACAGCAGGAGCTTCAGGGCACCAAAGCCTCCTGACCACTGCAGGTCTCTGAGAGAGCGAGTGGTGCTCTCAGTAGCTGGGGAAGAGTGGGGCTACGCGCTGCAGAATTCCAGCACGGCGATGCTCACTGGGCCTCCTGCGAAAGGAAAGTTGAGCGAATAGAAGCCAGGAAATGAAGCACGGGAACCCGAAGGAGCTGCCGCATACCACCTGTAAGTGAAAAGAAGAGAACCCCTCGTACTGGGGCACTCCGGGGACTGGAAACAAGAATGTATGAATGCCGAGTGAGAACTGTTATAAGTACTATGGAAAGCCAAAGCAAGTATATTTGAATACTGAACAGGCTGCAAGCTGTTACAAACACTTTTGAAAGTTGAAACAAGTAACATTGAATAACGAAGTGACTGAAAGACATTAAGAGTATATTTCAATACCGTATAGAACAAAAGCAAGTGATGTGCACTTATGAATGAAATAAAAGCAAGGTGGAACTAATGGAAAATAAAATGGAATGAGAGTGTGCGCCACAAATGGTGGCAAAGTCAAGAGATTACCAAGGGAGATATGAAACGAGAAACTAAGCATTGGCCAAATAGAAAGGAACCCAAGGAACTACAGGTTGAGGGAGAAAACCTGCATTGGCAAAAGCCAAAGGAATGCAGAATGCATAAGAAAGTGCATGGAAGTATCGTTTGCGTGACCTATAATGGGTGGACTGTGTGGTCCGACAACTACACCTAGACCAAGTGACCCCTTCTTGGGAAAAAGTCAAGGAAAGCAAATGTAAAGAAGCTTGTGTGTTTTTCAACAGTAGCTGACATGAATTATAAATGAACAAACAGGCCAATCTATGTGAACTATTGAAAGGCCTGGATGACCAAAGATTTGAACTGGTATTGTTTTAAAAGCTAGAAGATTTGAACTGATGTTGGTTTTGAAAGCTTGAAGATTTTGAACTCTTGCGGAAGGGAACCCTGAGACTTTGTGAACTGTGTTGAAATTCTTGGAGAAGGGAACCCTGAGGCCTTTTAGGAACGGTTCTGAACTTGGGGAAGTGAAGCAGAGTATAAGCCTAGAGTTGGAAGAAGCTCAGAACTTTATTTTGAACACTATTCCTTTTGCTGCTGCCATCCTTACACATTATTTACAGTTAGTTGTGAGGGCAAGTGTAGGTTTTGGACCCAGAAAGACTTTCTATTTGAATTTACAGACCAAGACTATCCTTAGTTTTCTTTAGGCTGGGAAATTCCACCCAAGTATAGGGCAAGTTAGGCCTTACTCCATCCTGACTTTTAAGTAAAATAAAGCTTTTTGATTAGATAGTTGAATTTGTTGTCTTTGTCCTAATTCATGATGCCTTAACCTATATCACAGTAACATATGTAAGAGGAGTCAGATTGTCAAATGATAGGAGGGTATTGGGTTTATGAGGATATTGAAAAGGGATTTCCTCATTGGAAAAGGTGTCCTTGTCCCCAAGAGGGGAGTCTCCCCTGTGTGAGGTCCCACTTACCGCCTTCCCTAGGGGGAATGTTGCATAGCAGGCTCACCTCCCTAGCCTCACTGGAAGGGGCTCCCCCCTTGGGGAACGTGTCTGAATCCCTTGGTTCGTCACAAGGACTATATCAACTCTGTACCAAACTCTTTGTAGCTTTACGACACGCCCCTTGTCGGAACACCAACTAATATGGGAAGCAGACAAATTGGCCTCTTGAAGCGGAGGAATGGCAGGAAGCCATGATGCTCCCCAGGATAGCAGCCATACCGGCAAGGTTTAGGCTTATCCAACTGAACTGAAGGTCTTGCACAGAACATACTACACCAGGGAGTAACTGTTTAAATGGGGTCGGACAGAAGACTGTCTAAGTTGTCGGGTTGCATCAGGAACATTCTATCATATTAAATGGCTATGTCCGAAAATCCTGAATTTCTCGCACACAATATTAAATAAGGTGTCAGAGGTGGTGTCTCAACCAATCCCGGAAGACCCGAACTGATGCTACTTGGCATATGGGGGGATACGGCCTACTCAAGGTATACGAAAAATTGTTTAGTTCAAATGCACTTATAGTGGCTAAGAGGGGCATCGCCATGCAGTGGGGAGCGATAGAGAGTCCATGGGTCTCAAAATGGGTGCTTGACATGGATAATTGTATGGCAATGGAAGAAAGGGTATCCAAAGACAGGGGCTGCTCTGACAAATTGGTGGTGGTCCCTTGGACGTGGATGGGGATGGCTACCTTGGGATATATTTCAGGGTCCCCATGGACACAGGGGATCTTCACTAAGGAAGCTCCACTTAATTTCCCAGAGAGTATAAAATGTGCTCTTATGGCAGTTTGTTTGCTCCCAGAATCTATTCGGATCTGAACCGGAATCCCATTTACAAGAATAGGCTCGTAAGTGGATTTGGATGATGTTTCACAACAAAAAATATTGTATCTCTCTACCGATTCATATGAGGCTGGATCTTCCCACTCTTCTCCTACCATGCACCTGATCTCCATAGGCTCCTCTCTCTTCTTCTGAGGGCAATTTTGGGCTTGATATCTGATCTCCTTTCTATTTTCCCCTCTCTCTCTCGACTATTAAGGTCTCTGGACCGATTAGAGAGTGCGGTTCTTTCCTTTAGGAAAAAATTTGGTCGAAGAGGCCCCTTATTATCTTTCCTGTCCTCCGTCCAATGTAACATATGGAGGTGTTTGTTAACATCAGAAAAGTTCTGGGCTGTCTCAATGGCTGGAGCAAGGGTGGGTTTATTCAATTGTAAAACTGCTCTTTGAATTGTGGGAGGTAGGGAATTGATAAATTGTTCGATACTTGGAGCCCCCAACACTTCTGATAAGGTCTTCTTTCCCAACCACAAATATACTGTGTTCTTAACTCTCTCTCCCAGTTCTATCGGTGTTCCCCCAGGGTTCAATTTCAGGTTTCTTCATTTTTGTTGGTAGAAGTTACTAGTTAGACCTACCCGTTGCAAGAGCCCTTCTTTGATGTCATTAAAAGAGGCTGTCTCAGGGAGATTTAATAATTGTTAGGAGTTCTGAAATTCTCCTTTGAGTAGGGGACCTAGGTTACACAATTTAAGTTCCTGCCCCCATTGGAACTGATTGGCCAACCTCTCGAAGTTTTACAAAAGAACTTCCCAGATTGTCTCCCTTTTTGTATGGCTGAAGTACTCCCTGGAAAAAAAAAAAATTCTTGAGCGGAAATCAGACCTCGTAGCCCTGTTTAAAATCCTTGTTCAGCTTGGATCTGGTGTCTGGCTAGTTGGACTAACACTTCCTCTAAAGATGCCATTGTGCCCGAAAAGGATATGGTGTCACCCTTCAGAATCGGACAAAGAAAAAGAATTCCAGGTCTTCAGTGGTATCGGATTTGACTGGTTTCCTCTTTTACTGGCTCTAAGGAAGAGGGAAAGAAAGAGGCAGATGAGTAGCCCTGTTCCAGACTCATGGGATCTAAAGCCCCAGGTCTAATAAAGGTTTGGGATTTTCTAACCGATAAACATTTTTGTCCCCAAGCTTTAAACAATAGGTGGTCAAGGGAAGGGTATTGAGACAGATATCAGATCGATGTATAAATCTTGATACTTAACTGGGATATGTAGTTGCAGGGAAATTAATTTCTTTAGGCTTGAAATTCGATCTTGATCCTGAACCTTTACAATTGTATCCTTCCCTGAGGTTTGTTGAACTGCCAACCTCAGTTTGTATCAATTGAATGCATCCTATTGCTGACACCATTTGTGCAGGCATCATGAAGAGTTTAAACAAAAGTAGTTTATTAAGTTAAATGTCAGGATGGTTGCAGGCCAAACTTGCCCTATGCTAAGGTGGGCGTTCCCTACGTAAAGAAACGAAGGAAAGTCTGAGGCAGTAAGTTCAACTTAAAAATCTGTCTGTGTCCAAAACCTATGCTTGCCCTCACAATTAAAGCTAAACAATGTGTGAGGATGTCGGCAATAAAGGAAACCGTGTTCAAAATAAAGTTCTGAGCTTCTTCCAGCTCCTGGCTTACCCTCCAGCTCCCGTTCCCCAAGTTCAAAACTTTTCCACAAAGTCTTGGGATTACCTTTCCCATGAAGACAACACTATTCAAAAGAATCTCGGGGTTCCCTTTTCCAAGAGGACAACACAATTCCAAGAAGGGATCTCGCGGTTCCCACCCCCAAAAGGACAACACAATTCCAAGAAGGGATCTTGGGATTCCTTTTCCCAAGAAGACAACAGTTCCACAAAAGGGGAGCCTTGAGGTTCCTTTCCTCAAGACAGCAACCAAGTTCATAAGGTCTCAGGTTTCCCTTGAACAAGACATCAGCTTGCTCAACTTGCCACTTTGTACTTTGTCTCAGTCACTCAACATTCAAAATCCAGTTCCCGGTTAACTTTACACTCCTGATTTCTTGACAGTTCATACAGATTGCTTTCTTCTGCTTCCCTTCAGCAATCTCTTTCATACACTTGTATTTGTTCTCTGTATGTTTATTTGGCTTTCACACGTAGGCTATCCCCGTCTAGGTGCATTTGTCGGACCACACTGTCCACCCATTACAGGTCACGCAACCGGTCACCCTATGTTTGCTTGCCCACACAGGTTCTTTGATAACTGCACCTGTGTTCTGGTTCACACTCATTTGGCTTTCTCCTGCCAACCTTTTGGCTTTGCCACAATGTGTTTTCCTCTTTGCCAGTCTCTTGACTTTGCCACAATGAGTTATTTCATACAGTTCACTTCATGGTGCTCTCTTCCCTTCACCACATTGCTCTCACACTCTTCAGCAATATTAAATGCTTGCTTTTCACAGCATTTCATAAGATTTGGTCTTTGCTTTCAATATTTTGTACGTGTACTTCAAACAATCTTGTCGTCTGTTCATAGATTTATCAGAAGCCATCATTTGCTTGTCAAAAAGCTTTCTTTTTAGTTCAGTATTAAATTTTTGTATTTTTTTTTATTGTGTTACTGAATTAACAGTTTTTACAAAAAGAAGAAGAAAATCCCTTTTTTTTCCAAGTTAGATTTCCAGTTGCTTATCAAAGGGCTAAGTCCTTTCCAGGTCTTTCTGATCATTGACAAATAACGTCCAAGTTTAAACTGTGCAAAATGTTTACCACAGCGATTACTGGTCTTCGATTTAGCCCATCCATCAAGTATGACCACCAGTAGTCCTCATCCATTCTTGAGAATTTTCAATAGAGGTGACCTAGATGGGTTTCTCTGTTGCCAGTGGTTCCTGGGCAATGGAGAATCAGGTGTTTTAGGCTCTCTTTTGATTCTTGATTCAGGCAGAAACGGCAGGAGTCAGACGCGGATTTGCCTCAGGTTTTCAAGACCTCATTAGTTTTTAGGATGTTCAGTCTTGCTCTCAAGAAAGTCGAGCGAAAGGTCTTATTCGGAAATTTCAATAGGTAGCTGATGGGCTTGTTTATTTTTTGGGCAAAAGGTGGGAGATGGGCCGCAGATTTGTAGTTCAGAGCTTTCTGTTGGGTCTCGCACCAGTCTGCTTCTTTCAATTTTTTTGCTGTTTTTACCGGATTGCCCAGCAGCTCGTTCTCTGAACTACCTATTGATTTTAGGAGAGTTTGGTTTTTATCTATCCAGGTTTTGAGTGTTTTCTTCTTGGATCAGTGTGTAGATTTTCTCCACAGATGATCTCACTTCTCTGTAGAACATCAAGCTGTTATGGGATACTGTGCCTTTGAGTGAGGTAAGACCGAGTTCTTGTCTTATCAGAGTTATTGGGGTAGAGGTTGGTAGTCCGAGGACTTTTTTCCAAAGGGAACCCTCCAATTTCGGCCAAATAGAATCTGAAATGCCAAACATGGCCGCCACGCCATAAGTAAGCGCTGGAACCGCTTTCATCCTGTAAAAGTTGGTTGCCGCCTTAACTGAAAAGCGACCACATTTTTTGTCCATAATGATCAGTTGATTTGTCAAGGTTTTGTTTTTGTTGATCAGGAGGTCTAGCATTGGTTGCTCATTCATTTTGTTGCTAAACATGGTGCCCAGGTATCTAAAAGATTCCACCTCTTTGAGGCGGATGTTATTGAAGAACCATGCCTCTGGAGCTTTTCGTTTGGCCGTTTTTGTCAGTCGCATCACTTTAGTTTTCAAGGCGTTGCTTTCCAGGTCGTTGGTGTGCAGGTATTCCATCATATTGTCCAGTTTTCGCTGGAGCCCTATCTTCGTTTGATCGATTAAGATGATATCGTCTGCATAGAGCAGCCTGATGACTTTTTCAGACCCTAAAGAAGGGGGGAAAGCTTTTACATTCCTTTCGGCGTGTTGGTAGTCGCCAGTGTAGGCATTGTAAAGTGCCGGTGCCAGAGGGCAACCCTGCTTTACTCCACAGGTTGTACCAATTGAAGAGGAGAGTAGCCCTGTGCCATTAAGTCGCACTCTCATGGATGTTTCAGAGTAAAGTTCCTGAATAGGATCCAGCAAGGAGGGGGGAACAGTTCCAGTTAGTACGTTTTGTCCATAGCTTCTCTGTTTACTCTCGGTTTACTTTATCGAATGCTTTGGACAAGTCGATAAAAGCCAGGCCCCTTCCTGGACTCTGTCCTTGAGGATGTTGATGGTGAATATGTTTGCCATGGTACCGAGGTTTTTTCTGAAGCCAGTTTGGAAATTGTCCCACCCTTCAGTATTTAATAGTTCAAAGCACTTATCCTTTTGCTCAAAGTTCACCGTATTCGTATTAATCATCAAAACCCTTTACTTGGGGTTTACGGTATCTTGCACATCATCTTTTGTTCATTCAGCCATCACTTTTGCCAGATAACGGCCCCCAGGAGTGCCCCGGTTTGAGTGTTTCCTTCTGTTCCTGCGCCGGTCCCTGGTGTCTCCTCCAGGCAGCTGCTTTCTCGTCGTCTGTGCCGCATACGTGTTTCCATTGAATTGCGAGGCCCGCTCGCACTTCACTCCTCTCTCTGTGAGTTGCTGGCAGCTCTGCACACTTCCCGCGGATGATGCCGGTAGTTTGTAGCTATCAAATTTCTACTGTGCCCCGAAGCTCCTGCTGCGGGAACCGCAAAGTGAGACTTCCACCACTGTGGCCCTCTCACAGCCCGCCCAGGCCTCGGTGCCACAGTTCCTTCTGGATACTTGCCGGTATCCTGGTTTCCCGACAGGATCCTACTTAGCTTCCTCCTCCTCCACAGGATTTCTTTTCTCTCAGGCCCACAACGCTCGGCCCGGTTTCTCTCCTGTTGGTCTCTCTGTTCTCCTTGTCGGCTCTAACCTTTATACACCTGCAACCTTTTGACAGGTTGCAGGTGTGAGTCCTCAGGCACAATTACCTGACCATAGTTAGTGGAGTACTCTTGACATGCCTGACCCTTACAATTGTTGGTGGGCACTGCTTCTAGTCACCTCTTCCCTGTCCCAGTACGGTAATGGTATGAATGAGGGGATATTGATATTGTTTCAGATCGCGACAAGGCAAGGGAGGGGAACAGGGGAGAACAAAACAACAATCTTACTAGGCCTTGTGACATTGAGAATGCGCAAGTGCATGGGAGAGGGGTAGGGGGAAAAGTGCATGGAAGGGGGGAGAAGTGGAAAGTGTGGACTTAAAGTCTGCAATGTTCAAATTACCCTTTTCTTTCAGTTTCAATTCTACAATAGGCCAATAAGATGGTAAGGTCGCTGGGAAAGTTATTAAAGGGCCTTTCCCATTCTTCCTGACCTGCCCCTGCCCTCCCCATGGGATCTTCCCGCAGAACACCACCCCCAGGGTCAAGATTAGTAAGTGACTGCCTCTCCCTGGCCACATGAGAAGGGTCCCAGGCCATGTTTTCTGGGAGAATCATTTCTTCTTCATCACACAAGTAACTTCTGATTGACTGACAAGTGGAATTGGAAAAGGTGATTTCATCAGATTGGCAAATTAGAACAAAGTTGGAAGGTTGGTCCATTGGTTTGGTAAACAGGTTTTCCCTGCTCTTCATAGGAAAAGGAGTAGATGCATGACAATAGGACATGAGGATTTCCGACAAGGGGGATACCATGTGTCACCCGATTGAGCCATGACATCTCCCTACAGGCTGTCTCCTCCCATGTGATCCTCCCTCATATAGCTGCCCCCAGGGTCAGGATCAGGTAGCGGCTGCTATAAACAGGCCACATGGGAGGAGGTTACCGCTGGGGAATCAGTGATGACTTCACCGGATTCATCACAAAAGCATGCAGGAAGTCACTGACGACTGTGAGAAACCTGAAGGTGTCTCCCTAACTGGTCCCCGGGGAGCTGTCATCCTGGTGGCCAGGACACGGCCATCGCTTTTAGATCCTGTTCCTGGGGGTGGACCAGCGCGGGAGGATCACCTGGATGAGGGGTCCTCAGGAGTGGAAGTGGGACACCGGAGGGTGAGACGCGGGATCTCCTTACCAATAACTCCTTTTCCCCCATCCTAACAGGATATCTAGGAATTCAATGCCCCCCCACCTTACAGAAACAAACACTTTTTCACGGACAGGTGAGTGTGAGTGACAACAGTCTAATCCCCAAGCCGTATACCTGACATGTCCCAACACAGGGGTCAGGCAATTACTGATAATTACACACACCTGACTCCCATCACACTACCCCACACGGATAAAAGGCGGAGCACGAAAGCACACTCTGAGCAAGGCAAAACACATGAGGAAACAGCAGTTCCGAGATGGCAGTTTAATACTAGGAGAAAGACGGCGAGACCAGAGAGGGTTGCAAGGAGGGATTTGCCCTTGGCCTTTTCAGATGACAGAAATCGCTTCTTTCATGAACCCTCGAGGATAAGAAACATAAGGCCCGGAGATAAAGCTGAAGAAAGGTTCATTGTCTGCAGAAGGTACCCGGGGCTTTCCCGCATTGACAACCAAAGTGAGGAGGAGCGATTACCTCTGTGGTACTGTCATTTTCTCCGAAAAGAAAGCCGCTCCAATAGTCAGCCCAGCCGGTGAGTCAGGGAGACTGATAGCCGAGCGGTCTGTGTTAGTGTCAGGAATGGCACTCTGTCAAGAGTGGCACAGGGTACCCAGGTAGGTTTTGGGTGGCTGTGCTGAAGTAAGGTAGCAGATAAGCACACACAGCAGGAAGTTCAACAAGAAAGAAGAGTAGGAAACTGTAGCTGTGAGCCAAAAGATACAAAGGTACAAACAAACTGGATTCCCTCTTGGGGTGTATGCTGAAATGGGAAAGAGTGTTCCACGAACCTTAGGAAACTCCAGCCTTCTGCACAGATTGGTATAACAGAGGCCCACGCTGTATGCTCATGGCTGGGAACAACAGCAGTGGGTGTCTGTAACACTGAAAACGCAACAAGGGAAGGGGCAGAGGTTGCCTGCCAGAAAGCAACAGGCAAGCTCTGTACAAAGGGATTACATAAGACACATGAGAAGACAAGAACAGATATATCCAGCGAAAAGGAAGTCAATGAGCAATCTAGCAGAAGGAAATGAAGGAAAGGCAGTTAGACTGAAGTAGATAACCTAAGGTGGAATACAGAGGACTCAAGGAAGAGAACAAGGGAGCAGCAGTCAGGAAAACAGAAGGGCTGCAAAGTAGGAAGCAGGTCTGCAGTCAAGAGTGGGACTAGGTGCAGGCAAACTGTAGTGGACTGCGGAGGACTGTAGTAGGCTGCAAGGCAGGGAGTCCAGAAGAACAGGACAGAGAGAGATTAGTAGTAGGCGACAGAGAGAGAGCCCAAAAGAATAGGGCCGCGAGGTAGGGAGCCCAGAGGAGCAGGGCTTGTAAGCGATATTCAATCAACACTACAGCCAAGTCAATGCCTAGTCTGGGATGCTGAGGAAAACCGTTATTAATGTATTTGTATGTCTAGTTCAGTACTCTGGATGACCACCCATGTATAACACCCCCCTCTTAGAATCCCCCTGACCCCACTGAGCCAAGAAGTAGGTTTGTTTTGCAAATTAAAAGGTTTATTTGAGAATTTAAACAACATATATATATATTACACTTTATAATAAATTAATATCCGATAGTACACTTAGACATATGATGTTGATCAACAATGGGAAATCTGGCACTAGCACACTTCTTTACAATCAATGAGGAGTTAGTATAGGATGGATAAAGTAGCAAAAATACTTTTATGATTTCAAGGGAAAAGCAATGAGGAATAAAATGCAGTACAGAAATACTTGATATGATTTTAGGAAAAGATAAGATAATCACTTTTTCTCTGGCAATTCACCCCCCTCCACTATGCAATGTAAGACATGGAAGGAGATGGAAGGAGGAGCACACAGTTCTCAGGAATGCAATCAAATACAATACGAAATTCAGTTCCCCCCAGCAAGCTTAGAGGAAACAGGTAGGAGTTTGAAACACAGGCCCAAAATGCTTTTTAAATGTGATGCCAATGGATGGGAAAATGTGCCAACTAATTTTAATTCCCTCTAGAGATTCAGGGTGAGAGGGAGATGCGTGTTGGTATTAGTTCAGGCTCACTTTAGCAATGCTCTGAGTTATTGCCAAGTTGCAACGGATTTTAACAAAAGAAAGAATGGAGCTGCTATTTTGACAAGTGGAGAAATTGAGCCAAAATCGCAAATCGCGGTAAATTTCGCGAGTGCGTAAATCGTGATTGCGGAAAAAGTATAAGTAGGAAGTCGGTTCTAGGCTTGTTGGAAAGCTTAGATTCTAAGCTTTCAGAGGAAAGTTAAATCTCGTTCCTAGCCCAGACGGTTCCAGAGATACGGACGATTAAATAAAGGTAGTTTTTCGGATTTAAAGTAAACTCAAAATGACAGGTGACAGCTTGCAGCTGCAGAATTGACAGGTGACAGTTGTGCAGCTTTAAAAATGACAGATGACACGATTTCTAGGAGGCAGTTCTACTTAGGTTAAAATAGTTTGGATTAGATTATTTTAACTAAGAGATTGGTTCTGCACAGTTCTGCTAGGTACTCACAATATAAATTTGAACTAGGCCTCGTCACGGATCTGGTCAACACGTCCGGCTGCGGTTCTGTCTGCTCGGCAGGTCAATCAGGCACCGGTTCTGCTCACAGCGATCTGGGTCAGCTCTGCTCTGCTGGTCTAGCCTCTCTGGATTCTGGATGTAACACTGCTTTCTGGGTACTACAGGTTCTTGCAAAAATTCTCGGCAAAACTTCAAACAGCTCGCCCGGTTGTTGAATAGTTTGGTTAGTTTTGAGGCCTGCTGAAGAGGATTCAGCTGGTGGATTCAGGCCTCTCTGCTACAAATTCTGGAGTTAATTTCTGCTACAGGTTCTGGAGATTGATGGACTTGAAGTCTGGATCTCTGGATGTGAAGTCGTCGTCAGCATGCTCCGCAGCAAATGGAATTGAATGTCTCTACCTGTCACAGCAGTCTCTTTTTATGTGTTTTGGAAAGTGGGTGTGTGCGTTGGTCATAACTAAACCTGCCCCTCTCACTTGTCATTGGCCCAATTCTCCCCTCTCCCATGATTGGGGGAACTGAGTTGTGAGTCAGAGTGATGAGGTAGATTTTATGGCCAGAGGGCCCTCCCCTCTCATCTTTCCACACAAATCTATATTTGATCCAAATACATATTTCCAAAATACACAGTTGTTTTTACATCACCTACACACATCATATATCACATGAGGTAGGCACTGTTCCGACTCTGGTGTTTCTAGGAGCTTGGGTAAAGAAATGGCAACTTATTTTCGATTTTAGTGGGTTATGCAACATTGGTTTTTCATTAAAAATTATACACATATACACGGCCTGTCCATACATACTCCAGTAAATTCCCATGTCTCTAGCTGAAACACAGAGTCTGTAGTATCAATAAATAGCGGGGTTTTGCCCCAGAACATCACACAAATTGGAGTTTGGGCTTGAATTGTGGGCAAAGTTTTCATTTTAAGGATCCCCAAATTTCACATTTCTGTCATCTGGTTACCAAGAGTTATCAGTGTTTCTGTAACATATATATTTGCTTTCAATTCAAAGTACTGCAGTGTTTGAGTCCGCCCCCAAAGTTTGGGGATGACAGTGATCACATGTCTCTCCTGGCTGGCAGATCTTTGTTGACAGGAAACAGTCAAAATCACCATATCCTATTCAAGGGAAAAGGTCTTTTGTGTGGGCTCCAGCAAGCTGAGGTCAACAGACCAGGGGGCCACTTTGCATTTGGTTAGCATGACCATGTGATATCCTAGGCTTGCTGAGGTGAGAAGGTTTCCCAGCCTTTTGTCCTGTTAATTAAATCAGATTGTCTCTGGGAACAGCAGGTGGTTAGATTTTCAATTAACTAACAAGCTTTGAAGTCCCTGCCCCTCTTGCAACTCCTAAATACAGTTTCCCTGTCAGAGTTTAGACCGCTAGCGCCACCTTGGGGAATTTGTCGGTACTGCATCCATTTTTGAGTTGTCTTGAATTACTGCATTTCAATAGAGTGGTCTTACATGGAAGTATACTATCCAGGTTCAGCACATGGCAATGGTGTGGTTCTGCAGTAAAATAATTTTGTACCCATAATTTAGCCATATTTGACCTGAAAATGAATTCCCAATAGTTATGGGTTGCTTTTGGCAATCAGCATTGCCCTTTTTGCAATGGCTTCAGGCTACTGTGTGTGTAGCCCAATGGTGGTTAGGCAGTGCCCTCCTGTGCTCACAACATAGGCAAAAATGGGTGGCAGCCTATTCTTCATGTTTTCCCTGTGCACTCTCTGGGGAGGTCTGGCCATCATGATGTTTTCCATGCCAGTACTGCACAGTTTTATGGTAGGGCTTGTATGCATGGGTAAAACATCCCACAGGCTGTAGGCAGCTAAGTGTAAAACAGGCTGTAAGGCAGAGGAGTGTAGCAAGCCGCAAGGCAGGGAGCCCAGAGGACAAGGGCTGTAGGCAGGGGAGGGAGACAGGCTGCAAGGAAGAAGCCCAGAGGACACGGGCTGTAGGCAGCGGAGGGAGCAGGCTGCAAGGAAGGAGCCCAGAGGACAAGGGCTTGGAGACAGCAGAAGGTTGCAAGCTGCAAGGTATGGAGCCCAGAGGACAAGGGTTGTAGGCAGCTGGAGTGAGGCAGGCTGCAGGGCAGGGAGCCCAGAGGACAAGGATCATAGGCAGCCGGAGTGAGGCAGGCTGCAGGGCAGGGAGCCCAGAGGACAAGGACTGTAGGCAGCCGGAGTAAGGCAGGCTGCAGGGCAGGAAGCCCAGAGGACAAGGACTGTAGGCAGCCGGAGTGAGGCAGGCTGCAAGGCAAGGAGCCCAGAGGAGCAGGGCAGCAAGGAGTGAGCCCAGAGGAGCAGGGCCGCTGACTGTAGAGGGCTGCAGAGGACTGCAATAGGCTGCAAGGCAGGAATCCCAGAGGACAAGGGCTGTAGGTAGAAGGCAGCGGAGCGTGATCGGCTGCAAGGCAGGGAGCCCGGAAAGGGCACTGGATCAAAACAGGATAATGCAGCAACAGGAACAGCATACAAAGTAAAGGGTCAAGGCAAACAGGAGCGGGGAGAACTCAAGATGCAAGACATTGTGCTCCTGCAGGCAGCTGCTTATATACAGCCCTGCCCTGTTCTTAGGCAGGCTAATTGACAGCACCTGGAGCAGCACACCTGAAGACAATCTGCCTCCTCCCTCTCTGGTCCAGAGCAGGTGGAAGCAGCACTGGCCGCTAGGGCTTCTGGGGATTGTGGTCCCAATAATGATGAATGAGAATAGCCAGGAATTGAGGACTGCAGCAAGGTGCATTGTGGTAAATGTAGTTAGTTGAATAAAATAAGAAAGAACCAAAGTCGAGCAAATGGAAATTAAAGACCAAGGCGTGAATAGGAGTTGTTCAAAGAGTATTAGGAGGATAAATGAGTACCAAGTAGTCCATGATGGTTGCCAATGCGTGTGCCAGCGGCGCGGGCATGACAGTTAGACTGTGTTTCCCCACACTATTTGCAAATTAGCGGTAAGGATTGGCAATATTCTTTTTTTAATATAGGCCCTTTTTATTTTGACAAGACTCCACTAGGACTGCATTATTATTTTTTGATGGGTGTAACTTGGTCCCATCTTTGATTTAGGCTTAGATAGGCGTTCATCAAACCATTAATATGGTTCAATAAACACCCTTGATCTGTGGTCGCTTGTGTCTGTCTTACTTCGATACCATGCCTTCCTTACAATTGTTTAACATCTGATTCAAATCTTTTAAGTGCTGACTGAAGATTCAACTTGCAAACGGTTCTCGTTCTTCAGTATCCACACCCTAGGTACCTGAACCCTTCCTCCCCTGCGCCCAGCCGTGGGTACCTTCGCAGTGCCCACTTCCCCCACTGGACTGGATAGTGGGTGGATTTATCCCAATTTATTTGCAACCCCGAGTATCAGCCAAACTATGTCAGCATGTCCATGCCTCTGGGTATTGAGTTTACATCGGGATGTCATCTGCATATAGTGATATCCTCTCTTCCCTTCGTCGTGGCCATGGGAAGCCTGTGATCTCTGGCTCCACCCTTACACATTCTGCTAGAGGCTCCAACACGATAGCGAATAGTGACAGCAAGCATCCTTGCCTGGGTCTCTGCTCAAGGTGGAACACCCTCAACACCAGCTGATTTACCTTTACCCTAGCCGCCAGCCCGATGTACAACAGCCGTACCCAGCCAGTGAAGTCCTGCCCAAGCCCATTCTTCTCAACACTGCAAACAATGGTCCCTTTCAATGTCAAAAGCCTTGGGCGTAGAGCGCTAGTATGTCCACAGGCTGCTGGGTATACTTGCTCTAGCCAGAACTAAATGCAGCCGTCTAATGTTTCTTCCTGTTCACCTGGTTGGGATGAATCCACATTGATAGTCTTTCAAGATATCGTCTATGACCTTTTCCAATCTACTGACTCCACCAAACTATATTAATGATGCCTCTGACCATGTCATCTGACATCTGGAGCTGGATGTCTAGGTTCAGGTAAGAACCTTCAAACTTGTGCAAGTCAGGGAGCTATGACTCTGTGCCCTGGTACCTTAGAGTCCAGGTTGGTTGCCAGAGTCTGCCCGGCAACAAGGTGGCTGTCTTAGAACGTTTCCTAACAGTGTGCTACCCTGCTTGACTTAGTCTTTCTTCCACCAAGCTTTCTCCTCTCATTCTCCCTACACTCCTTCTCAAACTCATCCCACCTCTATTTCTCTGTTTCTACTCCTTGCCTTCCCCATTAGATTTTGCTCCTCCACATTACTACTACCACTTCCACGATACTATTCCCTCCTCCTCAACTCTGCTCACCTCCTACTCAGTTGTAGACACTTCACAATCACTGTCTCACCTGCCCATATTCACAGTACCACTCTCACTCACTAACAATACTGCTCCGTCTCCAGAAAACAACTCCACAAACCGCCACTCCTTCCTTCCTCCTTCTGGTGTCTTGGTCTACCACCTCCACTTCCTCTGACATCATCCGAACAACCCACAACTTCCTGTCGTGTTTATGTCCTCCTTCCTCCTGCCATTGGTTGTCCTTTCTTCTCTAAACTATTCCTATCGTTCCCACTTGTGTCGTGACGACAGCAGAATCATGATACAGCAGGCTAAGCTGTGTCATGAAAACCTGCAACACCAAGACCTGCCTGTTCCATTGAACATTGAAACAGAGCCAGGACGAGCTCAAACCAGGAATTCTGTAATCTCACAATTCATCATTTAAGAATTCTCTTAATTCTCTTTCTATTTTAGTTTTATTAATATACTTAATCCTATTGGAAAACTACATTGGTGTCTTGGCACCATTCTGGCTTCTCTAGCACTTCTTCCACCCTCCCCTCCCCCGCTAGTCCCAGCTCTCTCATGCTTAACTGATCTAAACTGTTCTAGGCTCACAATGATACAAACTTCCCTGGGTTGACACCTTGTGGATTGCCAGTAAAGAAATACATTGCCAGAACTTTATTTTCGGACACCATACAGGTCATTGGTTCATTGCTAGAAACCAGAACACAGCAACAGGCTTCCACCGAGGGCACAGTAACCAGTGGCGTATCGACCACGGGGGCAGAGGGAACTGTCACTTGTAAAATAAGGCCTGTAATGTTTCTTTGTTTGTGGCGCGTGGAAGTATGAATGAAATGGAAGTCTGATGGGCCACACATCTTTAATTTTGCTACCTTCCAAAAATAGAACTGCATTGTTTGTCAGGAGTTTTAGTACTCGATGGGTGTATGTCTTGGCAACAAAAGGGGCTGTTTCCTGAGCCATTTTGCCAGGCCAATAGATATTGTACTGCCAAACCATGTTTTCCCTTGCAAACAACGGCCTTATAAGAAGGCTAAAAATCAGACCTGCAATTAACTGCCACCATATGGACCCAAGCAAAATGCTGATTGGATAACCATGAGAAAAGCGGAATATTTGGCATTCCTTTCTAAAACATTAAATGGATGCATTGATGTGATGGAGCAGATGTTACTATAATGTCAGCAAACCGGGAGCAGGTCTCTGTGCTCTTTTTCTAGAGTTTTCTACTCTGATCTAGCAGAGATATCATATTTTAGCCAGACCGTAAAGGTTTATGAACTGTACTTAGAATGGATCAGAACAAGCAGATCTTAAACGTATCAGTAAATTAGCCTAATCTTTGGAATAGAAGAATACAGTAGTTTACCAATCTGATTTGCCAGTCACTCCACCCTGAATAATGGTAATAGCTAAATACAACAGAGGCCAAGTTAACTCTCTTTTCTACAAAGCAATGCAGTCCTTCTGATCTCGGCGTCCAATAAAGGGGCCCGGGTGGTGGTCCATTGAGACGGGAGAGGGGTTCGGGAGTGGATAGATGGCTCATGTTGGGAAATACTTCACTTCACCTGCGATGCTCTTTTTTTATTTTATTTTTTACCATACATTTTTATTAACTTTTCCAATAAATGCATCTCAGAAATTCAACAGAAACAAATGAAACAACCCCCGTCCTCCCGAACTAGCCCCCCCTCCCACCTCCCAATCCAACAGGTTCCCTATTTTCCACTCTTGATATATATGAACTGCACACATAGTTCTATCCCCTCTAAAGTCTTTCGGCCAGAGTACCAGGGCATCTCCATGAATCAGGATCAAAAGCCGACTTCCTCTTGGATTAGCTGTGGATAGGTGACCCAACTCTTCCCAGATCCGATTCGTCCTGAAGGCTAATAATGCCCAGTAGTTCCATGGCTTTGGGACACCATGCCCGTCGGGCCCCCGCTTTTAGGTAAGTCAGCAAGTTGGCCCAGTCCGACGAAAATCGCATGTGTTGGCCCTGAATAGAATAAGTGAGCCATTCAACCACCACCAGAGACCACAACTTAGCAACCCATTCGTGTTCGTGAGGGGGATCCCTCGACTTCCACCTCCGGGCAAGTACCAGCGCCGCCGCCATCACCATTATTACATAGAGTTTGCGATCCCCTCTCGAGGAAGGAGATGTAAGCAAGTCGTTCAGGCCCAGTAAGGCCAGGCCTCTGTTTTGTCTCGGCTGAATTCCCAGCACCTGGGTGACGGCTTGATGGACCTGCGTCCAGAATGAGTCAATTTTGGGACATTTCCACCAAACATGAGCCCAGGAACCCTCCGAGCCGCATTCCCTCCAACACAACCTCGAGACATTGGGGTATACTTTATTTAACCTGGTTGGGGTTAAGTGCCACCTCGTCATCAGCTTCAGCCATATCTCCCGGATTTGAATCAATCTGGCGAGTTTCGGGATCTGAGACCACAGTTTTACCCATTCTTGCTCCTCAATAGCCACCCCCAAATCCTGCTCCCATAGGACCATATACTTCCTCGCTGGCAGCGTTTCCTGACCTTTAATCAGTTTATAGATGGACAAAACCACCCCCCTATCCCTGGAATCTGTGTCTAAGTATTTTTCGAAGTTGGTGAGAGAGCGCGAACCCGCCTGTTTAAGCTCTCGCTGAGAGACCCAGTGCCTGATCTGGAGGTAAGAATACCTTTGCTTTTCCCCTATGCCGAAATCCTTCTTACATTGCTCAAATCTTTTCACCTCTCCCCCCTCCAACACATCCCGTACCATGCGACAGCCGCCTTGAAACCAAGGAAGAAAAGCCAGCGGATCGATAAGAGCTGGAGTGAATTGTGGATTTCCGTGTAAGGGCGTATACGGAGAAGGGAAGGTAGTGATGTGTGCTCTGCTGATGGCTTGATCCCAGGCTTCACCTGTGGTTGAAGTTATAGCACTGCAGTACATACGCGAAGGCCTATTCTGCCTCGGGACCCACAAAACCCCCTCCAAATCCTTCCCCACCACAGCTCCATCCATCCGCCTCCACACCTTCCCCCTATCGTCTCTCTGCCAGTCCCTAATGACTCTAATCTGAGCCGCAAGATAATAAACCTTAAAGTCCGGCTCTCCCACCCCACTCCTGCCGGGGGAAGCTTTCATAAGAGCGGCCGCTATTCTCGGGTGCTTTTGACTCCAAACGAACCTAGTGAGTATTCTTTGTAGGGTCTTAAAGAAGGACGACAGGAGTCGCACGGGGAGTGCCGTGAAATGATAAAGGAGAAGGGGCAGGATTGTCATTTTTAGGGCGTTGATTCTCCCCAACCACGAAATTTCCAGGGGTCCCCAGTCCACCAATTTCGATTTCACCTTCTGAAGGAGTGGAGGGAAGTTCGCTTTGTAAAGATCGCCCACGGACCGTGTCAGGGAAACTCCCAGATGCTTTAATGAGGAGTCAACCCACCTGTACGGATAAGCCTTCCTGAGGTCCTGGACCTCACTTGGTGACAGAGTGAAGGGTAACGCTTCAGATTTGTGCGCGGTAATTTTTAGGCCTGCCACTTGGCCGAACCTGTTTACCTCCCTAGCCACCGCTAGCAGTGAGGTAATTGGCTTGGTAAGTACAAATATGTCGTTTGCAAAAGCCACTATCTTATGAACCTCTCCACCAAACGGGAGCCCCTCGGTGTCCTCAGAGGACCGTACTGTCTGCAGGAAGGGTTCCAAGTGTAGGGCGTAGAATAGTGGTGACAGCAGGCAACCTTGCTTGGTGTCCCTTCCCACCCTAACTGGGGCTGATATGTGTCCATTTATTGCTAGACGAATAACCGGGTTACGGTAGTTAGCCCTTACCCTGGTAATGAAACCCAGACCGAACCCCATTTTGGCCATGGCCGCAAACAGGAACCCCCACTCAACCAGGTCAAATGCCTTCTCGGCGTCAATCGCCAAAGGAAGGGCCGGGACGTTCTTTTTCTGAGCGTTTTCGATCAGGTGGGCCAATCTTCTAACATTATCTGAAGTCTGCCTCCCTTTAATAAAACCAGACTGGTCACTATGTGTTAATGTGGGGAGAACTGTTTCCAAACGGTTGGCCAATACCTTGGTTTGACTTTTAGCATCTACATTTATCAATGCTATTGGGCGGTAGGAAGCACAGTCGGTAGGGTCTTTACCCTTCGTATGTACTAAGATGACATTGGCTTCATTCATCGAGTTGGGGAGAACACCTGTTGACCCTACACAGTTGAAGAGTTTGGTGAGGATAGGGATCAAAGTTTCTTTGTGCGTCTTATAGAATTCAGATACAAACCCATCTGGACCTGGGGCTTTACCAGACGGTAAGTTAATGATCAGCCTCCTAACCTCGTCTGTTGTGATCTGCCGGTCGAGCTCATCCCTCTCATCCTGAGAAAGCCTACTGCATCCCACCTGAGAGAGATAAAACTCTTGTTCCGCAGTCGCAGGGTCTCCTGATCTGTAAAGGTCCAAATAAAATTTGCAAAATTCCCCTTCGATGTCCGAATTATTAGTAAGGAAGACCCCTGACTGTCTCTTTATTTTCAAGATCGTCCTGTCTCCAGCCTCCTTCCTTAACTTCCTGGCCAGCAACCTGTCAGCCTTAATGCCTCTAATGTAGAACCTTTGTCGCATAGCCAGGAGGTTACGCTCTGCCGCCCTTGTCTGCATAAAGTTTAACTGACCTCTCACCGCCCTATATGTTCCCCTTTAGTGGCTGCTGTTATCCTGCTACCCATACGAGACTCTTTAAGTCTGGTTTCCAATTTTAGCTCCTCCAGTCTCAGCTCCCGTTCCCTTCTAGCTTTGGTTGCTATGATCCTTCCCCTTACAGTGGCTTTGAGGGCGTCCCACCAATTTTGGGGGTTCGTGTCATCCCAGTTATTATGGTTAGTGAAGTCTATAATTCCCTCTTCTATCTCTTTGACCAGGACTGGGTCCCTAAACAGCGAGGTTGGGTATCTCCACTTCCAAATGCCTGGGGGCCCGTTTAGCCTGGATATGGAGATGGTAAGTAGGGCGTGGTCTCCCAGAGCAATTGCCCCTAAATCCAGAGCTACGGTTCTACCCAACAACGGCTTTGAAATCCAGGCATAGTCTATTTGTGAGTGTGACCTATGGGCGTGTGAGTAGAATGTGTAACCCGGAGCATCACCGTATAGCTCTCGCCAGGCATCAACCAAGGCCAGATAGTCCATTTTCTTCACCAGGTCCCCAGAAGGTCCCCTCTGTGTTCCCCATGTGGCGGATGTGCTGTCTCTGGCGGGGTCCCAGGCTAAATTAAAGTCTCCTAGCAAGAGGATATTTGCCTTTGCAAATTTCCCTAGGCGGGTTACTATATTTTGTATATAGGGGTCCTGGGCTTGATTTGGAGCATATAGAGTTGCTACCGTGATGACTTCCTCCTGTCCCTGAAGTATCACCACTAGGTATCTGCCTTGGTTGTCCTTCTGTGTGTTCCCAATTGTCAGGTCCAACCCATCCCTCAAGGCTATTAGGACTCCCCCTTTCTTGCTGGTGTTAGTCGCCTGTAGTATCCGTGAGTACTCACGGAATCTTACCCTGTGGGTGTCCCTAGTGTGCACATGTGTCTGCTGTATAGCCACAACATGAGGATATGTTCCCGCCCAAGGAACCTCTTCACCTTCTTCCTCTTAACCGGGGAATTAAGGCTGTTCACATTTAATGAAAGCACCCTAAGTACCTCGGAGTTTGCCATAAGGAAAGATGACGTGATGCCTGATTCTCCCCTTTATGCCCGCTGATCCCCTCGCCGAACCCTCCTCAGTGTGTGCAGTCCACTCGCGGACCACTACGAGCCCCCTCCCAACTAAGACCTTGGATCTCTCCCCCCTTCCCCCTGTCTAGGCGAATCCGACTGGCACCAAGCCTCCCTCGCAACAACATTACGAGAGCCGGACTCAATAACAAACCTAGAACACCCCCTTTGAAAATGTAGGAACTCCCCTTCCCATTCTGAGATGTCAGGACCCTCCCTCCTTCCCAATGCATTCCGCAGATGTGTAGGCAATCGCCAATTAAAGTTTTAATACGCACGTTAAACTTAGATCCATGTGTGCCCTCCCCAGGGTTGGTACAGAGACTATGAACGTGCAACTTGTTTTCCTTGTGAACCCCTCTCCCCAGTATGGTCCTTTTGGTCTGGAGTCTGGGCCTGGGTCAGAGAACTGAACAGAAGTTGCTTACGCTCCCTCCTTGATTTCTTAGGACCCACTTCCGACCATTCCCAAGGTTTCTGTGACAGTGCTCTCCCGGACTGGGAAGCTCCTGTCATAGGTGGGACGTCCTCGAGGCCTAATAGAGCCAGTCCTTGGTCGCAGGTCGTGATTCTCTGTTGCTTCCCCTGCCACTGGAAGCTAAGAGCAAATGGGTGGAGCCACCTGTAGCGCACTTGCTTTTCTCTAAGATGAGCCAAGATCGGGGCCATGCGCCATTTCCTATTCAGGGTAGCTTGAGATAGATCATAGTATAGCTGTATTTCTGAACTGTTGTGGGTTATCTGTCCCGCCTTCCTGGCTGCCTGAAGGATGCTCTCTTTCTGGGTATAACTATGGAACGCCACCAGTACATCCCGTGGTCGCGCTCCGGTCTCCTGACGCCTCAGTCCCACACGATGGACCATGTCGAGCTTAATATCTTCGCTTTGATCGGCTTTCATGAGGACTCCAAATATTGATTTCATTGTTTCGGCCAGATCTTGATCTAGGACAGATTCTGGCAGGGATTTAACCCGTATATTAGACCTCCTGGATCTATTCTCCAGGTCTTCTGCGTGCAATTCGAGGTTGTGAGTTGCTGTCGCGAGGGTCTCCAAGAGGGAGTCCGCCTTTCATGAGTCCTCCGCCAACTCCTGTAGGGCCCTCTCATTCGTGTCCACCCTCTCTTTGATTTTGTTGAGGTCCCTTTTTATTTCTTGTAGGCCCTCTGCCAGATCCTCCCTTAGCGCATCCATCTGCTTCTGTCCTGCATCTGTGATTTTTTTTTCCACGATTTCCCCAAGCAGGGAGCGAAGTTGGGCTTCAGTGACCGGCAGGTCCTGTGGATCCCGAGTGGAGGCCGAGGTGGCCGGGAAGGACCCGTCTCCGGGCTCCTGAGGTCTCTGCTCACCGAGCTCACTGGCCCAAATCTGGGCCAGAGAACCCTCCTGATGCTTCTTCGCCATCCTAGCAGAGGCGGGGATGTCTTTGGATTTGCTTCTTGACATACCGCCTGGGTTAGGGGTCCCCCAAGTGGGCTGAGTACTCCACTAATTTTCCTATTTGGGGCTGGTCGCCACTCTAACCACCACCAGGCCCGAGACTCCCGAATGACCGGGCGGCCTGGTCCGCCGTGCCAATCAACAACGTAAGGTCAGTCTGGGGGCCTGCCTGATTCTCCTGATGCCGCTCCCCCGTCTGAGTCCCACTCCTGGGGGACAAGACTTGAGGATAATGGTGATGGGGGGCGGTGGGGCCCGGTCTGCAAGGCCCCCGTTGGGTCACAACTCCCCCGGGGGGGCACTCCCCAAGGAATATCCAAACCACAGGGCCCCGCAGACCCAACTGTCTCAAGACTGATAGGGAGGGAGTGTGCAGGGGGGGGCCCTCTCTTCAGTATAACTCAACTTCCTCGGCCCCCCTGACATCCCCCCCCACTTACTTGGCTGGTCAGCCCAGAGAACGCTGACCCGGGGCCCAACCCCCACCTCCAGCGGCGAGATGCGTGCTCCTCTCCCTGGCCGTGTTTCGGGTCCGCTATGCCCGGCGCCTGACCCAACGCGCCGCGGGCTCCACTCCACTACGGGTCCTCTTCTTTGTTGGAGAGTGTCTGCACAAGGCCGATGGCGCTCTCTCCCCAGCGTCACCCGGCCGGGCCTCCTCACCGGGTCCGGCGCACAGGGTCTCTGGCCCCCTCTTCCACAATCGCAGGGGGCGTCGTCCTCCTACGCTCCATACTCGCGCCTCGGGTCTGGCTCCCCCGCTGTCTCGGCGCCCGGGGGAATGCAGTGTTGCCACTAGCCCCTCGGCCCGGGCCACACCTCCCGGCGCTGCACTCGCCTCTCCCCGCACAGGTGGCCGAGCCTGGGGTTCTCCCTTCTGACACTGAACGAAGTGGCTGCAGCCGAGGTTCTGCGGCAGACCCCGCAGCATTTTACCGGCTCGTCTTGCCGCTTGCGGTTCAGCCTGAGCTTCCCCCACACCGGCCGATTTGAGGGGAGGGCACCTGCAGCTTCAACGCAGCTTCTTCTTGCAAGTGGTTTAAAGCTGTGCGGGAGCTCCAGGTAGCGCGACCTTACAGATCCGTCGCCATCTTGGAATACCACCTGCGATGCTCTTAACAGCCCATGTCTTAACCGTGCTTTCCCACAGGGTCTGACCCACTTGATCTGATGCCAAATATAAGGGATCTGTTGATGGCTACTTTGAGGCTGAAATTCAACATTTATGTTCTCCTTTTCCCTCTTCCCTTGGCCCGAGGGTGGTGAGTTCTAGACACACCAAGGCCTCAACAGTGCTACCAACTCACTTTAAAAAGATAAGAGTTGAGTTGCATAGTTTACAGTTTCCGTTTTATACCCATGTCGAAGTTTAACCGCAATAGGCTGCAGTGTCTGTCGTGAAACACTCCTCTGTTGGTTACAGATCGTGAAGGCAGCTTATGTGGACCACACACAGTTCGACAAGAAAGATTCTCACTACGATCCATCCAGTCAAGAGGAGAACCCCAAATGGTCCATGGTAAGAACATCTTTGGTTTATGGGATAAGTGTATTTCCTCAGTGTAATACCTGAGTGATGTAAAGTTCTATAATCTGTCTTCTTAGGTGGACGTTCAGTTTGTGCGAATGACTAAGCGATTCATCCCTCTCGCAGAGCTGAAGGTTTACTACCAGGAACATGCTGCCACGGGTGGGCCTCTCAAGAACATGGCACTTTTCACTAGGTCGCGGCTTTCAGTCCAGCCGTTGATCAAAGGTATTTGCTGGACGGACACTGGTGGAAGGATAAAAACTGAAACCCTTTGTTCTGTATTAATTTCTGTTGCTTTTGGGTATCAATCCATTCATTTTGTTCTCTCCTTTCTTGTGGTTCATTTTTTTTGTGAGGTTTCTTTAATTAGTGGTTCTTCTTTACTGGAATTGAGTTCTTTCCGCTCCATGCCTGGTCGACAAACTCTTCTTTTACGCTTGCATTACTCTGGGCAATAAACGTTGCTTACTTCCTCAGTCATGAGACGGGTTAGTACACTGCTGTTTCCTGGAGCCCTTAGTACTAAATTTCCAAATGAATCCTGCAACCCTGTGCTGGAGAAGGGCAGGCAGTACTGCAGGAAGAACTTGTGCTGGGAAGAGGACGGGGATTGTGAGGGGGGGAGTGAACCTTGGAATGACCTGAACCAATAACATCTTCTGCCTTTTCCTTTCACACAGAGGAATTTGAGTTCATTTTGAGTCTCGAGGATAAAGACAGCTGAACACAGGTGACACAGAGATATTGCAGCTGGGATCTTGCTCCGTACCAGACGTCATTACGATAGTACTTGCCAGTGACACGAGATTATCTACAAAACCATACATGAAGATTTGGATTTTGGTTGAAATAAAAACTTTTTTTATATGTACATACTTGTAGTAGAACGGATATATTTTTAAGGAAAGAAATAACTTCTAATTGTGGAATAGAATCTTAAACATGCAACCGTCCCTACTTCTTTCCTCTTTCAGACAGTGAAACAATTAAAATCTGCATCATGCAAATGACCCCTTCCGCTGCTAATGGAGATACATTGAGTAGAACAAACCCATGCTGTCCAGAATGATGATAAATGAGTGCGAGGAGGTGCCCTGTCAGGCTTTAGGGGCAAGGGATGGGGTATCCAAAGGGTCTACTGCACCACTTTCCTGGAGCATTATATGTACTTGTCACATTGCAGCAACTATGGGCATTGCCCCTTTTAGGCCTGAATAGAAGTAAATGCACTCATGGTCAGCAGGGGGACCACAGAGCCACTACCACAGAACAGCATGCCCTGTGGAAAGAACCCATACAATGAAATGCTTACCAGACTAAAGTTCACATACCATGTGTGCAGGAAATTCGATTATTAAGCGCCAGCACTTTCAAACATATACAACTCATGAAGGTCACTGCTCCAAGGAGCTGACCGTGCGTATGCAATAGTACCAAAACCAAGATGTCACCGCCCTCCGATATGGGCTTGGTTCATAGAGCGTATGAAGAGCAGAAGCAGCCCACAACACAGGCAGAGTGCTTCCCATAAATTCAAATCAACCAAACCCATTTTACAACCTATTATCTGAACTAAGAGGAGGGGCTGGTTTACAACAAGTGAAAAATAGTAGGTGACTTGGAGAGCACAGAATGTGATTTGGGGAGAGAGAAACAGAGGTGGGAAATCGAATAAGGAGAAAGGGGGGGGGTGCAGTGAAGGACCAAGAAGGGGCTTGCAGGAACAGAAGGGGGCAGAGAGACATCTAAAGGAAGAGGTGGTGACACTGCAAGGGAAACATCAGTGGAGATGTCAAAAGAAGTTAATGAGACATCAGGAGAGGCCTCAGAAGGAGATGGTTAGTGAAATACCAGGAAGAGTTCGAGAGACAGAAGGAGATACATTGGAAGGAGGTGGACACTCAGGAGAGACATTGGGAGGCGGTGGAAAGATCCCAAGCAGAGGTGGGGGACATTAGGCAGAGGTGGAGAAACAGGAGGAGGAGGAAAGAGATCAGGAGGAGAGACAGAAGGAGATACATTGGGAGGAGGTGGAGACTCAAGAGAAATTCCAAGCAGAGGAGGCGGGACATTGGAAGGAGGTGGGGAGATCAAAAGCAGAGGTGGAGGGACATCAGGAGGAGGTGGAGAGATCATGAAGAGGAGAAGAGACATCAGATGCAGGTGGAGGGACAAGAGGAGGTGGATACACAGGAGAGAAATTGGGTGGAGAGATTCCAAGAAGAGAAGGAGGGTGTTATGATGTAAGTGTAAGTTAAAACAAGTTCATAAAAATGTATTACCAGATCCTAGTTAAACATTGAGCTGCACTATGAGCTCATTAAGTTCTAAGAATGTTATTGTAAAGAATGTGGAGGAGTTACAGTGGAGACTGCAGGGAGAGAGCCATGTTGGCATTTGGCTTTCATAGGCCGCTGTCACTGTAATGAAATAAATTACTGTTTCTTCATCACTGCTGCCTGGAGCCCTTATTTCCTCATTGGCGACGAGGATGGCTCTCAGCAGTGTCTCCCTAATCCTTTGAAGTCTCGTCATAGCGCGGCCTGCTTTATTCCATACTCCCGTGCGACAGCGGACGCTGCAGGAAGGTCAGGAGGAGCGGAACAACAGGTCAGCAGGCGCGTCCCCTGGGGGTGTAACCTTGCCTTCCCCATTACTGTATTGACTCTGTCTCAAAGCAACAGTGTTTACTTTCAAGGATCCCTAGCATTGACATTATCGTTGCTGAGCAACCTGCCCATGCAGTTCTGGCAAGTTTCAGGAGCCAGCCATTATGACATGTATCCATTCTGTGGATGAGCAGCCATCATGTTACAACTCAGAATGATGTAAGGGGGATTGTGACATCATACACAAGGGATTGTACTCATACAAGACTGATCCCTTTGTCTGCATAGCACAGCACTGTCACTGCTCAGTCTGTGCATCCACTGAGCATACTTGAACTGATCCAGAGTCTACTGGTTGCATCCAGCAAGCCCACTCTTTACCACC
This sequence comes from Ambystoma mexicanum, assembly GCF_040938575.1. NCBI lineage: Eukaryota > Metazoa > Chordata > Amphibia > Caudata > Ambystomatidae > Ambystoma > Ambystoma mexicanum. Next base: position 34,274,209 of record NC_090931.1, read on the forward strand.
TTTTTACCGCTTAAGACATGGCAGCTTCAATACCTCCGCCAATGTCATTTTTGAATGAACCTAGACGCCCCCAAGTTAGGTGGGACAGGTGGAAAGACATGTTTGAAAACTACCTGGTGACAATGGGAGGAGAGAGATTCAGCTCAACTCGCAAAAAGGCATTATTACTTCACAATCTTGGTGTGGAAGGGCATGCAGTGTTTGATGGGTTAGGCAGTGCACAAGCTGGTGAAGCGGAGGACACAGATGAATATGCCCTTGCGATTAAACAACTCAAAGATCATTTTGAGCCTAAGAAAAATGTTACATTCGAGAGGCACAAGTTCTTTCAGCGTACGCAAGAGTCCTCAGAATCCGTGGAATCGTACATAGCCTCATTAAGAACATTAAGCCACTCCTGTGAATTCGAACATCTATCTGACTCGTTAATTAGAGATCAGTTAGTGAGGTGCACAAATAATATTAGGATACAGGAGAAATTGTTGGCAAAAGACATGAAGTTGGATGAAGCAGTGGACCTAGCCAGAAGCATAGAACAAACCTCACAATATGTCAAAGAACTGAAGTCTGACAGAGTACCCAAGCTGTGTGCGCAGTTGATCACAGGAAGAGACTTAATGTCAATACAAGCAGGAAAGGAACATGGGGTGAGAAGTGTACCAGATGTGGCAGTGTCAAGCATGGTCCGAATTACCCTTCGTGCCCAGCAAGGAATGCTGAATGTTTCAAGTGTAGGACCAGAGGACATTTCGCTAATGCAAGAGGTCATCAATAAATCTCTTAGAAACCAGAGACAACCAAGAAGAAGGTGCTCTCAGCTTACAACATACAGGAGGTATACTTCTCGCAAGACAACCCCAGACATGTCTTCGAGATTTCGACCATTGGAGGAGGAGACAGCAAAGGTCCAACAGATGTTTTTGTAATTGATTGTCAAGAAATACTCATGAAAGTTGACACATGTTCCCCATGGACCATCATTTCTAAAGAGACATTTAAAGATGTTCTAAAAAAGTATGAATCAATGCTGGATCCACCAAGAATTCGGCCCTGCGGCTATGCGGAATCCCCTATTGAGATGCTGGGACAGTTTACTGCAAGTGTGCAATACAGAGGTGGAGAATGCATAGCTGACATTTTAGTTGCAAGAAAGGGAGCCTCCCTTTTAGGTTGGGAGGAACAAAGGAAGTTGAGAGTCAGGGTGCAAGCTAGTGCCTCTGAGCCTGTCACCATTGCCGAGATTGATGATATGTGGTCAAGAGAGTTCCCAGAGGTCTTCACCGAAGGTCTGGGCAGACTCAAGAACTTCGAACACCATATTAGACTAAAGAAAGAATCTCAGCCTATTGTTCATAAAGTGAGACATGTGCCGTTAAACATGAGAGCGCAACTACGCAGTGAACTCGATAACTTAGTAGATAAGGGTGTCATTGACCTGTTCAGGCCACAGAGTGGTTGTCCCCCATTGTTTTAGTGGCCAAAAATAATGGTAAATTAAGACTGTGTGTAGATTTGCGCAGTCTTAATCACAATATTCTGGTGGAGAGACATCCCCTACCCAACATTTCCGAGACACTCTCCACTCTTGGCGAACCCAAATTGTTCTCTGTCATTGATCTCTCTGCTGCCTATCACCAAGTTCCCCTTTCCCGAGAATCGCAACATCTCACTGCCTTTATCACACCTGAAGGCACTTATAAATACAATCGCATGCCATTTGGGTTGGCCTCGGCCGCATCTGTGTTCCAAAAGGTGATGGAGGAAGTGTTAAAAGGGTTGGAAAATGTTAAGGTGTTTCAAGATGACATTCTGATTTTTGCAAGTAATGAGCATGAGAATGCAGAGTACTTAGGGCAGTACTATGCAGACTGAAAGAGGCTGGGTTAACGGTCCAAAGAAGCAAATGTAAAATAAGTGTTGAGGAAGTGGAGTATCTGGGACACAAAGTTTCGAAAGAAGGTATTTCTCCCAAAAAGTCACTCATAGAAAGCATTAGTAACACTCCTCAGCCCCAAGACAAGGACCAACTACGTTCTTTCATGGGACTAGCAGAATATTACCATAAATTTGTGAATGGCTTTGCATCCATCTCATCTCCATTGAGGGAGTTACTAAAAAAGAACGTGAAGTACACATGGTCCAAAGAGTGACAGGAAGCATTCTTGCAAATCAAAGATTGTATAGTCAAAGCCCCATCCTTAAGTGGATTCATGTTTGGCAGGAAAACGCTGCTTTCAGTTGATGCTGGTACCCTTGGTTTAGGAGCAGTTTTGACTCAGTTTGACTCAGGTAAAACTGAATACACAATTGCATTTGCATCCAGGCCACTTAGAGGAGCAGAAAGAAATTACTCTGTCATTGAAAGAGAGGCACTAGCAGTATTTTGGGCAGTCACGCACTTCAAGTTCTTTCTATGGGGTCGACCTTTTATTATCAGATCACAAGCCTTTGGTTCAATTAATGAACAGTTCTGAGTGGGCCAAAGGGTCTCCAAGAGTTTTGAGGTGGATGGTAGAACTCTTGGGTTATAATTTCAAGGTGTGTTACATTCCCGGGAGGGAGAATGTGGTACCAGATTGTTTATCCAGATTACCTGTGTGTGATGGTGAATTGGAGGGAGCACCTGCATTTCAAGATGTGAGCATTGCAGAAATGGAGCATGATGCCATTGATAAAGAGATGTGGATAAGAGCTGGTGAGGAGGATTGAATATTGAATCAAGTTATGATTTGGACCAGAGAAGGATGGCCTCACAAGAATATTGTGGGAAAAGAGTTTGACAGATATTTTGGTGTGAAGGACGAGTTAAGTATGTCTGAGGACGGAGGTAAACTTAGAAAAGGGAATAGGATAATACCCCCCAGGGGAGTCAGATCTCATTTAGTAAATATAGCACATCAAGGTCACCTGGGCATGGGAGGAACAAAGAGATATTTGCGGCAATATTTCTGGTGGCCCAGGATTGACAGCGATGCAGAGAAGTGTGTTAGGGGTTGTAGAGAGTGTGGTAAGAGTGACAAGACCAAGATGGTTAGAGAAGTACCAATAAATCCTGTCAAAGTACCGAGTGAACCATGGCAAAAAGTTGCAGTTGATTTGATAGGACCATTACAAAACCTTGACAATGGGTATAAATACATTGTTGTGCTAGTAGACTACCATTCCAAATGGATTGAATGGAAGGCTTTGCGTGAGGCAACCACTGCAGAGATGGTGTTATTCTTCGAGGAAGTGTTTTACAGGGAGGGTTTCCCGACAGAATTAATCACTGATAACGGAGTACAATTCTATTCTGAAAGGATGTTAACTTTCTTGAAGAAATTTTGCATCAAACACACTAGAACTGCTTTATATCATCCAAGGGCCAACGGCCTCGTTGAGAGAGCCAATAGGTTCATAAAGGGTGGTTTGCAATTGGACATGGCTTCTAATCTAAGATGGTTTGGTGTAGTAAGAGAAATGATATGGAACTACTGTACCACACCACACTCAGTTACAAATGTATCTCCGTTCATGTCATTGAAAGGGAGACAACCTGGAACAAAACTAAGTCCAGGGTGGATGGACTTAGCCAAGAGTTCCAACATTGATCGCGAGAAAATTATGACTCTCATCAAAGAAGCACAGGATGTGTACAAAGAAAGATTTGATGAGGACAAGAGTGTCAAAAGTAATACCTGGAAAGTGGGAGATTGTATTCTCATAAAGAACTCTAGATTCACTCCCAAATGTGTAGAAAGCAAATACATTGGTCCCAAGAAAATATCTGCGGTAAGAAACAATGTAGTAATTGTAGAAGGGGGGGAGTGTTGGTCAATGTCCAGAATTGTGAAATATCCAGAATGCATGAAGGACAATGCACATGATAAACATGACAATGGTGAACATGACAATGGTGAATTTGCTAATAACAGTATCAGAGACTCCAGTGTCATAGATAAGTGTTCCAAGGATGACAACAATTCAAGGTCTGCAGCAGAGACACATTGAAATAGAGTCAAGAACAAACCCAGCTGGTTTAAGGATTATTATGTGGAGTAAACGGCTGTATGCACATAAGGGATGAGATGTGTTATGATGTAAGTGTAAGTTAAAACAAGTTCATAAAAATGTATTACCAGATCCTAGTTGAACATTGAGCTGCACTATGAGCTCATTAAGTTCTAAGAATGTTATTGTAAAGAATGTGGAGGAGTTACAGTGGAGACTGCAGGGAGAGAGCCATGTTGGCATTTGGCTCTCATAGGCCGCTGTCGCTGTAATGAAATAAATTACTGTTTCTTCATCACTGCTGCCTGGAGCCCTTATTTCCTCAGAGGGACATTAGGAGGAGGTGGAGAAACATCAGGAGGAGGTGGAAAGAGATCAGGAGGAGAGACAGAAGGAGATGCATCGGGAGGAGGTGGCGACTCAGGAGAGAGATCGGGTAGTGAGATCCCAAGCAGAGGAGGAGGGACATTAGAAGGAGGTGGGGAGATCAAAAGCAGACGTGGGGGACATCAAGAGGAGGCAGAGAGACAGGAGGAGGTGGAGACTCTGGAGAGATATCGGGAGGAGGTGGAGAGATGCCAAGCAGAGGAGGAGGGACATTAGGAGGAGTTGGAGACATCATAAAGAGGAGGAGAGACATCATGAGCAGGTGGGGAGACAGGAGGGGGTGGAGAGACATCGGAGGAGCTTGCTAGATCCCAATCAGAGGAGGAGGTACATTAAAAGGAGGTGGGGAGATCAGAAGCAGAGGTGGTGGGACATCAGGAGGAGGTGGAGACATCATGAAGAGGAGGCGAGACATCAGGAGCAGGTGAAGAGATTCCAAGCAGAGAAAGAGGGACATTATGAGGAGCTGGAGAAACATCAGGAGGAGAAGGAGAGACATCAGAAGGAGGAGGAAAGCAATCAGGAGGAGAGACATCATGAGCGGGTGGAGAGACAGGAGGAGGTGGAGACTCAGGAGAGACATCGGAGGAGCTGATGAGATACCAAGCAGAGGAGGAGGGACATTAGGAGGAGGTGGGGAGATCAAAAGCAGAGATGGGGGGACATCAGGAGGAGGTGGGGACATCAGGAGGAGGCAGAGAGATTCCAAGCAGAGGAGGAGGTGGAGAAACATCAGGAGGAGAAGGAGAGACATCTGGAAGAGGAGCAGAGACAGGAGGAGGTGGAGAGTCAGGAGAGAGATCGGGCGGAGAGATCCCAAGCAGAGGAGAACGGACATTAGAAGGAGGTGGGGAGATCAAAAGCAGAGGTGGGGGGACATCATGAAGAGGAGGAGAGACATCAGGAGCAGGTGGAGAGATTCCAAGAAAAGTAGGAGGGACATAAGGAGGAGGTGGAGAAACATCAGGAGGAGAAGGAGAGACATCTGGAGGAGGAGGAAAGACATCAGGAGGAGGTTGATACTCAGGAGAGATATCGGGAGGTGGAGAGATCCCAAGTAGAAGAGGAGGGACTTTAGGAGGAGGTGGAGACATCATGAAGAGGAGGAGAGACATCAGGAGCAGGTGAAGGGACAGATGGAGGTGGTAAACCATTCAGAGGAGGAAACGCTTCCGGAGGAGGTGCACTATTCAAAGGAGGGGAGATGGGGAGGTTATAGAATGGGATGAACTATTCAGCAGAAGAGATGGTAAGACCACAGTGGTAAAAGCTGCTAGGAAATCAGGTGTAGGAGGGTAGAGAGTCATCAAGAGGATGTGTCTGAGACGTTGGAGCAGGAAGAGAAAAGGCATAGCTTGGGAAGGTTGAGGAAGAGTGGGAAAGGTACCTTATACACCTGGGGGGCTGGTGTTGACAGCAAGAGGCACAAGAATGTGGTGAGGCGACAGGAGTTGGGGTTATAGTAGCAGAGATAAGGGAACAGAGAAGGGCCGCCACAAAATGAAATTCTTGCAGTGGCGTGAGTAGGGTTGCCTGAAGTTGGACCAGTCAGAAAACAGTGGCTAGAGTTAGAAGCCCCTCCCTCTAGACATGCATGAGTCCAATGCAAGCCCTTTGAGTTCAAGCTTGGGGACTTCTAGCCTCATTGTCGAGGTTGCTCAGATATGGACGACAGCAGCATGAAACCCCTGAAGTCAGATCCTAGCCAGAATGGAAATAAGGAGAAAACTGCCAGAAAGCTGAAAAGAAGCGCACGGGTTACTTCTGCACCCCAGAATGTGAGTGACTGAAACTCCTTAAGGTTTGCTTGGAGGGCATCCGGGCCTTTGAGACTGTGACACTTAATAACTTTCCTGCTTGTATTCAATCTTAAAAGGGAAGAACATTCTTTTGGCTTGCAGTAATGGAGTTAATGAGAAGCTACCCTGTTATTGTGTTACCCCTCAAGTCCTTTGCACGAGAAGGAGCTATCTTGAGTGTTTTTTACTTTGCCTTTCGTCATCCCATTTTTATTTTGACCGCCCCTATTTGTAACAACCCTAAATAAACACAAAAACAATACAGACTTGTTTCTGGCTGATGTTTTATCCATGTCTTATTCATGACCGTAGAAATAACACACAGGTGGAGTATGGGGATCAGGAATTGCAAGAACAAGCTTCCCCGGCTGACAATGCGATACCTTGTGCTTGTGGAACACTGATATGCACCAAGAGACCAAGGCAGTGGTGCGCGGTATGAAACCCAACAACATAACATTGTCAGCAAAACATCTTCAATTTAATGAGGGCATTATTACAAATATTTGCGTGCACAAATACCAAACTGGTGATGTAGGTCACTGGCTTACTGTGTCTAGAGTCTCAAGCTTCCCCACTGTGAGGAACCTGGAGGCATCCTCCCATCTACTCCCCTTGGATCCTCTTCTCAAGTGGCCAAGAAAAGGCCATCACGTTTGGATCCTGATGCTGGAGTGAATGTGCAAGGGAGGATTACCTGGGTGGAGGGTCCTTGAGGAGTGGGGAGAGGATGCCTTCAGATAAGACACAGTATTTCCCATTTCCTTTTTTCGATGAAGCTTCTGTCCCAGAAATCTTTGTATGATACTGACAAGCCCCATCTTTTCCTTTCATTAACAATGAGCCTCAGATATGTCATCGATATAAAGGGACAAGAAAGAGATCAGTCTGGAGGACAGCTTGTGTGAGCAGGTCAGACCTACATCTACCTACCTTTGTTAATACAGGAAAATGGAGGAGTGCACCCTGCCCTCCCCCTTCCTTTGTAAGTTATCAATCTGCCCCTCTTTTTCTCTCTCTATCTCTCTCGCTCTCTCTCTCTCTCTCTCTCTCTCTCTCTCTCTCTCTCTTTCTCTCTCTCGCTCTCTGTCTCTCTCTCTTTCTCCAGCATGGGGTCTGTTATGGATTCACATGCTCATGAATATTCCCCGGCGTCAGGCTGCAAATCCTCTGTAAAGAGAAAATCAGTTTCAGTTTTGTTTCTGAACTGTCTTTCTACTAGTAACCAATCACTGGTCTCTGGGTCATACTGCCCACAGCCAATGACTGCCCTCTACCTAAGCCCCTCCTCTGGCAGCCCTCTTCAGATTTTTACCGCACGTTCAAGTGTTGGGAGTCCTCCTGCTATAGCTCTCGAGCTTTTACTGTGTTTTGCGATTTTTTCAAAGACTTTAATCTCATTTTTTCAGTCAATCGAGCCTCAAGCTCCACCGTTTCTACTTCCGATCAACTGGGTCCCGTTTTGGGATTTTATACGCCCCTCAAGGGCGAAGTTTTCGTCGAGTACGCCTCTTGGAGAAGACCTTGAGCCCTACCCGTGGACATGGCCCAGGACAAAGGAAGCTCGGCGCCCGGATCCAAGCTGTTCAGGAACTGCCATGGATGCGGATTGCAGAATGTGTTCAAGGAGGACGAGCATTCTAGATGCCTCTACTGCCTTCACGAAGACAAAACGCATGTGGAGAAGGACTGAGCGTTTTGCAAGAACATGTCGGAGTGGACCATGAGGGATCGGCGGATCCGCCTCACCAACTGGCTGGAAGGGAGGAGCCCAGCGCTAGGTGAGAAGAAGAGGTCTGAGCGGTCTTCTAAGTCCTTTGAGGGTGCTCTGGCGACGGGGGCCCAACAGAAGGCTAAGCACCGCAAGTCCATGGGCACCAGGAGCACCGAACGGTAGGGCTCCTCGGCTGCCAGCCAGGGCGCACTTTCACCGACGCCATCAACCACGAGCCAATGCTCTGGCTCGGGGAAGCGAAAGTCGGAGAACCCGGTAAGCTTCCGGAGAAGCCCCGGTCGATCCCGATGGAAGCAACCGAGGGGGAGCAGGGCAGTGACCCTCCCCCCAAGGTGAAGGCATCAAGCACGCCAAAAGTCGGGAAGGCCCTGATTCACCCGGCTGTGGAGACGAACTCGGGGCCCAGAGTTTCCCTGCCACCGCAAAGGGAATCCTCTTTTCAGCCCATCGATAAGGCCCCCGTGAAGACCTCGGTGGAAAAAGAGGGGTGGGCTGGTGGCTGTTACGGACACGGATACAGCCTCTGAGGAGGAGCTGGTTGAAGTCGTGCAGGGCCTCAACAAGAGGTTTGAGGAGGTCCGGTTCCACGGGAGGAATCCCAGGGAGGCGGACGAAGAGAGCGACGGTGACGCCGACAAGGCTCCCATGGTGAAGGAGAAACCATTGCGCCCGTCGCAGCCGGTGCCAGAGCCTCAGGACAACTCGGTGGCCATTTTGATGGCAATCCAAACCTTATGCACGGAGATAAGGACGAGGTTGCCTCTACCCCCAACGGACGACCCAGCAGAACCGGGCCCGTCGGGAAGCTCTCCAAACAAGCGGAGGAGAGTTCACCCCCCCCCCCCCAGCCCTTGCGGCCCGCTCAGCCTTCATCTTCTTCCCCTGATCCTAGGGATGACACGGGAACAGATGCAGCCACAACGGGATGGGCCTTCCATCATCACCCCTTCAGGCCTGCCGCCCGATGAAAGTGGCTCCTTCCACGCCATGATTTCCATGGCATCTGAACCTTTCCAGCTCTGCCCCGAAGAACAGAAGAAGGAAGGCTTCCTCTATCAACGGCGCGAGGCCAAGAGGAAGACGGTCCTCGCGGTGCCATTGCTTGACGACATCTGGGACAAGGGACTTTCTCTCCTGAAGAACCCGTCCACAACGCCTGCCAAGAGGGATCAGTACGAGAACAAGTACCGGGTCCCCAATTCCGCCCCTTTGTGCCTTTGCGGCGGCCAAGAAGAAAGCGGCGGGGGTGACGGCTTCAACTTCAACCTCCCCACCTGACGGCGAGGGAAAGAGACTGGACGCCATGGGACGACGAGTCATCTCGTCTGCGGCGACGACAATTAAGGCGGCCAACGCCCTAGCAATTGTGGCCCGCTACGACAGGGAGTTGTAGTACAAGATCGCTCCCCTGCTGGACTTCCTACCGGACGACAAGAGGGCGGAGGTCCTGGGGATCCTACAGGAAGGTGAGGTGGTGTCGGACCACGCCAACGGTGGCCACGGACATCAAGGACACCGGGTTCCGCCAGTTGGGCAACAGTGTTTGCCTCCGACGGCGGGGATGGCTCAAGGCAATAGATTTCCGCCAGGACGTGCAAACCAGAGTTCTGGACATGCCCATGGATGGGAACAACCTGTTTGGAAAAACAGTAGATGAGTCACTTCAGGCCATCAAGACCGACACGGAGACGGCTCGGGCCTTGGGAGTTTTGCAGCAATGACGGCCGCCCTTTCGTAACTCCGGAGGCAAGCAAGGTGCCTCCAAAGGATTCGGCGGTGACGTACCGCCAGGCAGCCCGTTCCTCATCGCAAGAGGCCTACAGAGGGCGCGGCAAGTCAGGAGGACCTCGTCGCCGTTGCCAAGGAGGCCAGGCGACAAGGCCACCTCCAAGCAGGACTGAACCGGCCATAGCGTCGGGCCCCCACCTGACTACCCCGGTGGGAGGCCAGCTGGCGAAGTTTGTCAGCGTGTGGGAGTCCATCTCCACTGACCATTGGGTGCTGGATGCCCTGGCCCATGGGCACACTCTCGAATTCCGAAAGAAGTGCCCCCGCATTGCTCTCGTGGCCAGGAAGGAAAATCGCGTCCCTCAACTGCTGTTAGAAGTAAAGGCGATGCTCAAGAAGGGAGCCATCGAGCTCGTCCCGAAGAGGCTCCGGGGCTCCGGAGTATACTCAAGATACTTCCTCGTCAGAAAGAAGACAGGCTGTTGGCGCCCCATCCTGGACCTGCGTCGGTTAAACAAATACATCAAGGCCCAGAAGTTCCGGATGGTCACCCTCCAGCACGTGCTGGGACAGCTGGAGGAGGGCGACTTTCTATCGGCGCTGGACTTGGAGGATGCTTACTTCCACATCCCCATTCTAAAAGGACACCAAAAGTTTCTCAGATTCGTAGTCCAAGGACGGCACTACCAATTCAAGGCCCTGCCATTCGGATTTTAGTCAGCGCCCAGGGTATTTACCAAGTGCCTAGCTCCAGTGGCGGCGCGGCTGCGCCTGCAGGGGATCCTCGTTTACCCCTACCTGGACGATTGGCTCACCTGAGCAAGGACAATGGAACTCGCTGTCGAGCACACAGCGAAGACCGTCTAACTGCTCACGGATCTGGGATTCTCCATCAACTTCCCCAAATCCCACCTGGTTCCAGCACAGGTTGCACTGTTTCTGGGAGCCAAGCTCAATACAGTGGCGCGATTGGCCTCTCCGTCGGAGGAAAGAGGACAAAGGCCTTCCTGGGCAAGGTGCAGCGCCTGCTGGCCACGGACATGGCCAGTGTGAGGTCCAACAAGTCCCTTTTTGGCATGATGTCCTCTTGCATCTACCTGGTGCACCTATGCAGACTGCGGATGCGTCCTCTGCAGGAATTCCTCGACGCCCGTTGGATGCAAGCGGCGGGCAGTTTCGAAGACAAGATCCCGCCCAACGAGGCCTTCCGCCAAGCAATTCGGTGGTGGGGCACCCATACGCATCTCGCGGTGGGTACGGACTTCCAGACCCCAGCACACCAGGAGACTGTGACGACGGATGCCTCCCTTGAGGCATGGGGAGCGCACACCGGAGATCTTCACGCGAGAGGCCTTTGGCTCCCGGAGGAGAGGTCACTCCACATCACCATCCTGGAGCTCCGAGCAGTGTTCTGGGCTCTCAGGTCATTTATCCCATCCTTCAAGGGCAAGGTGGCGAGGATCTTCACCGACAACACCACCACGATGTTCTACATCTGGAAGCAGGGAGGAACCAGGTCCCCGGCCCTATCCAAGGAGGCCCAGGATCTGTGGCATTGGGCTGTTTCCCAGGGGATGTTTCTGGTGCCCTTCCACCTAGCAGGGATAAAGAACACCATCGCTGGGGGGCGTGGCTAGCAACGCGATGAGGAGGACATAGGTCTCTGTCGCTCCCGCGACCGCCGCATTAATCCTGATAAAATCGCCTGTTACCGCCAACTGCAGGGTGTAAAACATACCCCTATGCACAGCGGACATCACTGTGCCCATCTGGACCGCTGGATGAAAGAAATCGGATGCCGGGAACGGAGCCGTGCTGAGGCGAAGGTGGACGCGGGGCCACCTGGCGTACTCCCAAAATGGCCGCCTAAGCGAAGCGATCCTGTGTTTGGCGCGTACTGTGCGGGGCGGCGCCGTGGCGGCCTTCATTAAGCTCCCTAGGTGATCTGCACGGGGAAGCGTCTCCGGTGCGCGGGGGCTGCCTCGACTGGCCGCCGGCCCACGACCCCGGACGGAGAAGAGGGCGGAAGGAGTTGTGTGCCCTCCCACGGACCTGGAGCAGCTGCCGCCTGGCGAGCGGGACCCCGAGTGAAGCTGATCAGCGGAGGCAGTGGGCTGACGCGCCCCGACCCTGAGGAGCTGTGTGCTGGTCTCACCCTACACGAGGGAGGCCAAGGCAGGGCCCAGCGGGTGAGTGCCCTCGACGGCCCGGGTGCCTGGGCGCCGACAGACCATCCCCCTCTCCCCCAAGACACGAACTGGTCCGAGCGGGTGGCTGTTAGGGCGAATTCTCTGTAAAGGCTAATTTCCCAAACCTAGCGAGTCCCCCAGCAGCTTTGCTGGATTTTTGGGGTTTATTTCTTTCTCCTGCTAAGCGTGAGACTCTTTTACTCCCACTTCATGTGTTTTATGGGCTATGGGGTCTTTTACTCCATAGGGTTTCATGTGTTTTTGATGTGGGTTACACAGCACCCTCCGTGCCGTAACCCAGGGGGTGTTGTAGCGACCCCCCAACATAGACTCCATACCCTGGGACTGACTACTGTCTCCCAGGGCATGTAAAGTCACCATTGGCTTTGCTAGTCCCAAATTATGAACAGAAACCAGTACAAACCATCATATTGTGGACGTACTGGTCTGGGCAATTCGATTGCCCCGGGGTCTGTTGTTCGAGGCGGCACGTCTCCATCCCCCCTGATCGAGTTTTGGCTGGTGGCAGTGGATACTACTTTTTATATTCGACCGCGAATATATCTCTATGGGATTTTCCCACTGTTCGAGGCTACCAACTTTAATTATTTAATTCCTATAGCCTCAAACATACCGCCGGTTTATTTATTTAATATTAATTTACCGGTTGGTATTTTTTGCCAGAACTCTATTCTAAAATGGCGTTTGTGTTCTCTTCTGTGACTCCAACCCAAGTCGAGCCCTTTGTTCCACTTTTTGGCAGGCTTCTCCACAGAAGCCTCCAAAAGTGGTGCCACTCTGTCTGGGTACCACAGGGGGTGTGGGAGGGGGTTTAGGCACCCTGGACTGAGTTGCCTTGGCAACTCAAGTCGCACTCTTGTGTGATTGGCCCAAGTGGTGAGCCGGCCGGCTCACCACTTAGCATGTTTGATTGACAGCTAGGCTGAATGAATGGGGGTTTGCTGCATAAAAGCAGGGCTTTGGGGACTGGAACTTCAGAAGTCGCCACAGGACCTAAGAATCCGAGGAGGGAGAAGCTGAGCCGACCGGCAACGACGACACCACCGTTGGAGCCCTGCTGAAACGTCTCACCACTTTTCCCGACGACAGAGGAGATCGCCAGTCCGGAGAGTGTTCTTCCTTTGACTGGTGGGGATAACCAGTTTTGCCTTCTTTTCACCTTCCTGGAGCATCTCGTGGCCGCCTTGCCCATGCCAAGCACCCCGGCAACTGGAATACCGCGGTTTACCACTACCGCGAATAGAAGGGTAGTACCTTTTAACCGAAGAACTCCGCGGCTGGTTTCTTCCCTGGCAGTGCAACGACCTTCATCTTTCCTCGACGGCGAGACCTCCTCTTCCTCTGGACGAAACGCCGACTTGCACCCGCTGCCAGGAACAACTGCCCCCACTGGAGCTTCCTTCCCACTTAAGGTACTGTTTCCCGCCTGGCTTACCTTGCGACAGATCGTTCGGGGTGACAGTAAAGCCTCGACTTTCTAACCTGGGCTGGCCTGGGGCCACCTAGCTAACTTTTCCTGACTTTAATTTTATTCTTTGTGTGCAAACTAACTACAAGACTCTTTGGGCATAACCCCACTGTGTGAACCTGGACCCCTTCTGCTTGCTCTCTCCAAGAGTGGGCCTTGCAATTGACTTCCTTGCTCTCCAGTAGAACTCTGCCTATCCTGCCTTACTGTGGTTCTTTAAAAAGTATTGAAATTTGTGTGCTTCCATACCTCTGCCTTTTTCCCCTCCCTTTTTAATAACTTATTAGAGTGCCATCTTATGTTAAGCGCTCACCCCTGTCTGAAAATAAGTGGTGTTTCTCATTAAGACTTGTCTAATAAGTAATTAGGGTTTTATATATATAATAGTGACTGTGTACTGAATTTACTTACCTCTTTTTGCTAGTGTAATTTACAAGTGTGTCTTTAAATAAATAATTATATACTTTTACACCAAAGCTCTGGTCAGTGTTTGCTTGTGCTACTGTATCTCTGTACCTATTGTGTATACTCTATATACTGCCTAACTCTTCTTGGGGGAAGTCTTGACTGCTTAGCCACAGCTACCAAGTGAATCTGTGTGGTACAGACTGCTACCAAGTGGGTTTACTGCCAAACACCTGTAGTCCTAAATCTTTTGCAGTGGTCCCTAAGAGAACTGCACAGGTTTCTGCCTAACAGTGGCCTCACCACCTAATACACCTGCCAAGTGGGGGCCCCCGAGAGGGGAGGAACCGGGGCCGGGTGACGGGCGGCAGAGCCGGGACATAACACAAGCGGCTCCTGAGTCCTCCCCTTTGGCCTGCAACGACCCCAGTTTGAAACGACACACAGCGAAGTGGCCCTTCATGAGATCGGAGTGCCCTCAATGCGCAGAGTGGTCCGGAGATCAGCGCTGCCTCACTCTATGCAGAACAATACTGGCAACATACCTATGAGATCCTGAACGGCCTCACTCTGTAGAGGGCCACTAACCTGTTTTCCGACCCGTGAACTGCCTTACCCGGGACACCCTGCACACCGTGCTTTGTGCCATTGAACCACCGCCCACAGTAAGGGTCCCCTTCGAGGAGGGTGATGGAGCTGCAACACCCTCACGACTGGCTCACCAACCGACGCTACCCACGCTGGAACACTGCGAATACTGAAGCGATCCAAAGGAGGGGGTCAGCATAACCCCATAGCACGTAATACACGGAAAGAAAAGACGAAGAAGCCCACTATGCAGAATAGAATTGAACAATACACTGTGCCCTCGTCACAACATGCTGATCCTCAACCGCAGCACGCGGAAGAGACAGAGGCCGTACACACGCTCTCCCTTAAAGACGTCATGGCTGCCATTGCGGACTCCCGCTCATCTATGGAGCAGAAGATAGACCGAATAAGTCTAGATGTCTCTCTCATTAGACATGACCTCCAGAAGTTGTCCGTGCGCACTGGGGTAGCAGAACAACGCATTTCGACTACAGAAGAGGGGCTACACAATGTGCAACAACAACTCCATGGAGTCTCGGCCACACTCAAGACGCTGGAGGCTAGGGTGGAGGAAGGCGAAGGAAGGTCCAGGCGGAACAACGTCTGCATACTCGGCATCCCTGAGAAGGAGGAAGGGCCCTGCATGGAACTCTTTCTGGAATAACTACTAACAGACCTGTTCGGCTTGCACTCCTTCTCAAAATTCTTCTCTATTGAGCGAGCACATCGCATGCCCGTAGGTAGACCACTGCCCGGCGCTCCCCCACGCACCGTGATAGCGAGGTTCTTAAACTACCGAGATCGGGATGCACTTTTACAACTTGCAAGAACCAAGGGCACGATTACATTCAATGGGTCTAGACTGGCCTTTTTCCCCCGACTACACGAAGGAAGTACAGAAGGCGAGGCAATCCTTTGGGAAACTTAAGAAACAACTGCAAACATTGGGAGTCAAGTACGACCTGCTCTTCCCTGCACAATCGAAAATTTACCATAAAGGCATGACGGTCCATTTTGATGATTCCGGGGAAGCATGGCACTGGGCGGAGCAGCACATTGAAGGGGACTGGTCCACACCCCTAGGCTATAGAAATAAAAACCCCAGACCACCACCGGAGCAGCGTCGCAGACCGGATCAGCCACCGCTGCCGGATCCACCAGTGAACGGAGGGGACGGACTTCCGCCTTGACTCCTGTCGAGGGCTTCACCTCCTGGCTGGCATGTGCTCACCTCATGGACACCACCGCAGCTGGCCCCCTTGGGGCCACCAAAGGCGTTTTCACATACTTACAATGTGGTAAGCGGAGGATAGCTACCCTTACACTTGGGTTTTTAAAGGGGGAAATCCCCCCCACCAACTTTTCTAGTTGAACTTTAACAAGGGCTGTTAAAGCTGACATTCTACCTTTTTTGATTGTCAGCAATGTTGGGGCGACAGGTACTTCACGTTGGGGAGGAGTATAGGGAGGGGTAGGGAGGGATTAGTTGGGGAAAGTTTCTTGTTATCTCAGGATCAGCCTTCCCCGGTAATTATCAGGGGATGGTAGGGTTCCTGGCCAGTTGGGACCGTATTACACACAGGCAGCGCTTTAGCCTTCAATCTTTGTCTATCTTGCACCGTACCGCCACACACCGGGGCTGCACCCCTGCAGGCTATTTGCCCGCCC
The DNA here is from genome assembly GCF_040938575.1 of Ambystoma mexicanum. Classification (NCBI taxonomy): domain Eukaryota; kingdom Metazoa; phylum Chordata; class Amphibia; order Caudata; family Ambystomatidae; genus Ambystoma; species Ambystoma mexicanum. Next base: position 34,290,190 of record NC_090931.1, read on the forward strand.
CTCCGATAATCCTATTAGATGCCACCTGATCAATCTCATCCGCCCATGACCATGCGCCCCAGATCCCTTAGGGTCCTCATCTGGAACGTGAACGGGATGGGCTCCATGATCAAAAGGCGCCTGATTAAGCAGCTACTTTCCAGACACTCCCCGACGTGGCCCTGCTTACTGAAACACACCTTGCGGGGGCACACTAACTTTTTTCTGCGAATCAATTACAGGACCGCTTTCCATGTGGGATACACCATGGGCTACCCTTATTCTTATACATAAACGTGTCCCGTTTGCCTTGCAGGTACTAGAACAGGACCCTCGAGGCCGCTACGTGATGGTGCTGTGGACACTCTGGAGGAAACATTTGGGTTTGTCTCAATTTACTCCCCACCTGGATTGGGGCAGGAACTTCTCGATGACCTGACCACCCTGATGGGCAGGCATCAACCGGATAAGTGGTTTCTGGGTGGTGATTTTAAAGATCTCATGTGTAACACCTTAGACCGCTCCCACCTTAGACAACGCAACCCGAACCTTCCCACGAAGCTGTCTAACTTTGTGTCCGCCCTGGGTCTCTGTGATGTATGGCGGGAATTGCACCTGGGAATCGGAGGTTATTCGTTCCACTCCGGGGCCCATGGCTCCCTCTCCAGGCTCGACTACCTATTCCTCCCGCACACGGACCTTTTTAGAATACTCTCGGCAGACTTGCTCCCCCAGGGAATATCGGACCACTCACCTCTGCTGGTGGAGTCGCGGCTGCAAGGAATAACCCCCCCTAGAACATGGCGGGCGGCTGAATACCTACTATCTGGGCTGCCCGGAATTGGTTGACCGCCTCACGGAAGTCTCGACTGAGTACTTCGAGATTAACGACACTGGCGAGAATTACCCGATAGTGTTGTGGGAGGCCTATAAGACTGTGCTGCGGGGAGAAATAATCTCCTGGATGGCGAATAGGAGAGGGAAGAGGCTCCGGAAGATAGTTGAGGCAGAGGCGGAGGTAACCCACCGAGAGAATGAACACACCCTCGACCCTACCCCACAAACCCACACGTCCCTTAAACGTGCCACTGAATACCTCCAAAATCTTACGTTGGATAACGCCAAGCAGGCCCACTGGGAATCCAGAGCTAGGATATATGAGCTGGTGGATAAAGCGGGGAAGATGCTGGCTTGGTTGGAGAGGAGAGACGAGGGACAGCGCTGTGTTCGGGAGATCATTACCCCACAGGGCGAGATCTGCCGGTCAGATGCCGAGATAGCAGAAGCCTTTGTCCAATTCTATGCTGCACTATACCAGGCCCCAGCTCTACCGCTGGACCCGACCCCTCCTTAACAACCTGTGTTTATAAAAAGAATGCTAAACTAAAAGGAACTCCAAGCAGCTTTACAGGAAAGGATAAAAGGGTTCATTTCGCTGACCAGTTCGCATATAAAATACCCCATGATGCTATAGGAAATATGAATTGTGACTCAAGATTCACCAACATAGAACATGGCAGTGGGTGCAAGCGGGGAACTGAAGCACTAGTGGTGAAAAAGAAAATGCAGGCTTTTTTGTGAAACATGACATGCAGTGACGTTGAAACTAACCCAACTACTGCACTATGGCAAGCACAAGAGTGATGTAGGTTATACGAGTAATGAGAGAAGAGCCTCGAGGGGGGAATGACACGTCCTAATGTGTAGTGCATAGGCACTCTGTCCTGGAAGTGCTTGGCACTTTGCAGCAGTGGCCTGGTACGATAGAGGAGTATGGAATGCGCGCTTAGGGATAGCGCTGCTTGCTGTCATGCGCAGGGTTCTAGCCTGTAGGTGGGCAGGGCACTGAAATTCGCCTTCTCCGGCGTTCACCCTTGTCCTGTTCACCTTGTTTGTTGCGGATTTGGCGACGAACCGTGGAGTAACTTTTCTGAAAATGTTAGGGGGTTGGGGGGGCATCTTAAGCACTTTTGGGGCCCAGGCACAGACCTCTTTGGGGCACCCCTCCACCGAACCGATCACAACCCTAAGTTTCATATGCTGACTCACAGTAATCAAAATGAGCCGTATTGAATGCCCACACTATGTATACCAGAGTGAACACAAACCATTACAGGATGAATTGATCAGAGGAGAATGTATATGTCAACAGGTAGGCATTAGGTTTAGAGCCTCAGCGGCATGCCATAAAATATCCTGATGTGCTATTTAAGTTAATGAACAATGGAAACGGACTTCTTTAGCTCAGGCAGCTCCGTGGGGTCCCCCTCCAAGGTGGGGGCCTGGGGCAAGTGCCCCTTTTGCCCTCCCATAAAGACGTCTCGGGGTGGCATGACTTCTAAATGAAAGGGGGCCTGCCAAATGAGTGAGGCAAAATGGTGTTCCACAAAAGTTGAATAGGATAAATACCCTGGCCCACCCCCACCCTCTTAAAATGACCCGCACGGTGAGGAGCAGCACGCTAAGTGGACCCCCAAACAAAGGGTATCAGAGAGTGGGCACCGAGCCCCAGCTGAGCAAGCCTACACGCGAAAGTGAAGGATTCTGAATCTACAGTTTACTGAAGCATCTGCCTATTGTATATTGGAAGCAAGAAAGCTTCAAGCTTAGTGAATCTACAATTTTATTGCCTATAATTAAAATAGTGATCTCTGTATTTATTTTCAGAAGCACAGATGAAACTTGAATTTGTTTCAATATTACATGAGAATGGAACAGGGCCTGATGAAGGATTTTTAATCCGAAACGCGTAGGCCACGAATTGAAAGTTGGAACTTCCACTAGAACCCTTATTGGTTTTATGGATGACTTTTATACAAAAGGAATCTCGATGTTATGCAAGTACAAATACGATGTTGGTAACAATGTGCTTAAATGAAGGTGTAATTGGATGTTGAGTTTGACAAAAACTCCTTTACCGCAAATCTGAACCATTTCAATTGAAAGTGTCATGTTTCTATTACACTTTGATATTTTTTTTCTCCAAACTTTGTTTATTCGGTTTTCAAGTAAATAGTTAGCATGTAATCAAAAACAAACATCCCTCATGACTTTCCCCCTTGTTTTTATGACTAGGACCAATATGTATGGCAGAGACCCAGGTCATTGCCGCAGCATGGGGTCCATTACGCTCTATTTTCAGCCAGTTAGAGAGATCATGTATGGGCCACGCCTACCCCCTACCCCGGTCGCCCCCGGGCGCTCCCACCCGTGCCCCTTTTCGTTCCATGTCACCCCCGCCTGTTCGGTTCGTACTGTCCCCAGAGCTACGTTAGTCCTTCCCCCCCCTCTGGCCCGGGTTCCACCTGGCGCTCTTCCCTCAGCAAGGAGCATCGATGAGTTGGGCCGACCACTTGAACGCTTCTCAGGCTTGGGCCCGGTTCGGGGGGTTAGATGCATGCCTCTAGTAATTCTCTGAAGCGTGGCCTCTAGTGGGGTTGGCGAGCATTTCTCTCTTGTGGGCTGCACCCTCTAGTCGACACATTTTGGAGAGTGACTTGGAAAATTCGCGCCTGTCGGTGGTCGGGCTGATTTCCAGTGCATAATCAGGAGTTTCCTTGCTGAAGACATGATGAGGGAGATCATTCTGCTGGTCAGTGGGTCTTGGTGCCAGTCTGTGCCATCGTCTCCCAGCGCCATAGGAGAAAAGGGGACGTCCGCACCCTTAATGCTGTTTAGTGTCTGATAGACCTGTTTCCAATATGTGGCTACGCTGGGTCATGACCAGAGTATGTCGCCCATGGTCCCGATGCCTTGCGAGCCCCCACTGCACTGGTTATTTGATTGGATTCCCATTCTGTGCATCTTGTCAGGAGTGTAGTACAGACGCTGTATAATTCTGAATTGGGTTTCTCTGTTTCTGAGATTGAGGGAGACTTTTGGGACCGCTGCAAAGCTTCTTTGGATGTTGGGTGCACTCACTGGGGTGTCTTAGTCCTCCGTTCAGGCTGCTGCCAAAACCTGTAGTCTGTGGAGGTTGTTAGGGATGGCCATCAGATAGAAGGTGCAAATGCGTGGAAAGGTCTTGGTGTTGTGATCCATTTCTTTCTCGCACGCCATGGGGGTTGTAATCTGGATTCACATATGGTATGTTGGAGTATTGAAGTTTGGATGGAACGATAGAGTAGCCAGTCGCCCGGCCCCAACCCCAGTTTAGGATGGGCCTCTGGGAATCTCACCAGCACTCAGGGGCGTTGCTGGGGTGGGCTAAGGGGGCTATAGCCCCTGATCTTTTGGTTGTAGCCCCGGATAGAATCTCAGGAGCTACAGCCAAAAGACTAGCTATCCCCCAGTCCAAACAGTTCCGACCTCAGCTTAGCCCCGGGTCTTTTCCTGACCTAGCAACTCCCCTGCCAGCACTCCCTCCTCTAGAATGTCCATTAGTCGAACATTGGCCCATGTGTCTGCTTGCCGATGATGTGGTGTCCGCGCCGCTCCCCAAGACAGCATCGACCTTATACTGGCCCATGTCGGTGGGTACTTGACCTGTGCCTCCTGCGCCACTCAGAGACTATGCCATTGTTGGAGAGTTGGTTTTAGTATGGGGTGCGTCTTGGTGCTGTTCGGGAGCTTGTGCAGTCGGGTCGCCATGATTCCGATAGGGCGCAGTGGGGCCATAATGGACGTCTGCATGTTGTGCCAGCTGGTGTCTTCCTTTTTATTGAGCCATCGTTTCGTCCATACTAATTGAGCTGCTTGACAGTATGCCCTGAGGGAGAGAACCGCCTGTCCCCGAGCATTTGTGAGCCTGTAGAATTGTGAGTCGGACCCGGGCTTTCTAGCCCCTCCAGATGAACTTACTGATGGCTTTATTTGACTCTTTGAGCATGCGTGTTGTCTGTGCGATTGGTACCATCGTTGCAATGTATATGAGCTTGGGGAAAGAGTTCATTTTCAGGGCATTGATCCTTCCTGACTGCGAGAGTGTTAGTGGATCCCACCTCTCAAGGTCTTTGCGGATGCTGTCTAAGTCCCGGGGGTAGTTAAGATCTGTGAGTTCCGTTATATAGGCGCTTATTCGGATCCCAAGGTATTTCAAGGAATGTGATTGGAGCATGAAAGGTGCGATACCTCTGGGTTCCAAGGGTATGTTGCGTCAGAGGGGCATACCTTCATTCTTGTTCCAGTTCACTTTGTAACCCAACATTGGGCCCATCTCTTGCAGTAGGGATCGGACATAGGGGAGGGCCTCCGGGCAGTTGCTGACGTAGAGTAAGAGGTCATCCGCGTATAGTGAGACTTTGTGTTATTCTGGTCCCTGACGGATTCCCGCCCATGTCGGGTCTGTGCGCATCTTTATTGCCAAAGGTTCAATGGACAGAGCATACAGGAGCAACGATAATGGGCAGCCTTGGAGCGTGCTCAATTGTAGCATGAATTCTTCACTGTTGCTCTAGGTTCAGTGTAGAGGAGTTTGATTAGCTGAATCAATCTGGAGGGAAAGCCATATTTTTGAAGAGCTCTGAACATGAACCCCCATTGCACCTTGTCAAATGCTTTCTCAGCATCTAGCGCTATTATAGCATTATGGGGATCCCTCTTTCCAGCGATTATGTGTAGTAGCCTGCGGATGTTATCTCTGGAATGTCGACCCTTGATGAAGCCTTCTGATCTTTGTGTACAAGTAGCGGCATGAGATTCTTAATTCTTTGGGCCAGGCACTTTGCCAGAATTTTGGCATCTGATTTTTTTTTGCGAGATTGGTCTGTATGACCCACATAGCTCCGGGTCCTTCCCTTTTTTGTGGAATACTATAATATTAGCACCCGGCATAGATTTGGGCAGGCGTTTGCGAGTTAATGCTTTTTCGAAGACCTCGGCCAGGTTCGGGGCAATTTCGTCTGTTAGGTGTTTGTAGAGGTCTATCGAAATGCTGTCCGGGCTGATGCCTTCCCCCCATACAGGGATCGTATAGCTCGAGTGATTTCCTCAGGTACAATGGGTGCACCCAGGGTTGCTGCTTGATCTGCTGCGATACAGGGTAGGGGCACCGATTCTAGAAATGCATCAATTTGATGAGCTGTGCATGAATCCATGTCGGTGTATAGCTTACAATAGAATTTAGCGAAACTGGAATTTATATGGTCATCCCCTTCGATCAGCGTGCTGGTGTCATCCCTGATTGCTGTGATTAGTTGAGTGGCTTGGCGTTGCTTGAAGGCCAATGCCATTTTCCGTAAGGGTCTGTCACCCTCCAAGTAGTAGCTTTGTGCCCAGCTTGTGTATGCCTTCTGTGCTTTGTCAGTGGTGATTTGCTTAATCTCGCTCCTAATATTCACTATCTGGAGTCGGAGTAGTGTGTCCCGTGTTTCTTTGTGTCTTCCCTCTAGCACCTTGAGCTCTCTCGTCAGAGTGATCTCCTTCTCCCTCATCCCTTTATTTTGTGGGCCCAGCGTGAGATGCACTGCCCCCTGATGTATGATTTAAAGGTGTCCTAGCATCTATATGGTGTATATTCCGGGGTTAGTTTGTCTGCCCAAAAGCTATCTGTGTCCTCCGACAGGCGTCCCACTAAGTCAGGGTATTGTAGCATTATGAGGTTTAAGCGCCAAGAAGGGGGCTTTCGGGGCATTTCTGGGAGTGTGAGGCGAAGCAAGATCGGGGCATGATCTGAGAGGGTGGTCGGTTGTACTTCGCAGCTCACAACCATATGGGTGGTGTTAGCTGGCAATAACCAATAGCCCAGATGGGAGTAGCTGTCGTGGCGGTGGGAATAGTGGGTGAAGTCTTGATCGTCGGGGTGGGTGTGCCTCCAAACATCTACCAGATGTCGATCGGCCATTAGGGTGTTTAGGGCTAGCCTCTTTTCCACATTTGCTATTCTCATTATTTCTGGACCTCTGCGATCTGTGTGTGGGTCGCCCCCTATGATCGTTTGATTGCCCATATGCTTGGCGCATTCTGCGAATGCATTGATGAAAAATGCTGCGGAGTCTGTGGTGGTGGCGTATAGGTTCAGTAGTGTGATAGGGTGTTGGGATAATTGACCTTGAATAAGGACATATTGGCCTGCTCTATCGCTAACCGTGTGTTGGATCTGCAGCGGGATCCGTTTATGAATCAGGATTGATACCCCACATTTCTCGTGGTGTGGTGAGTGTACATCCTTCCCCACCCACCCCCACGCTAGTTTCTCTGCTTCTATCCCATTGAGGTTCGTCTCTTATAGGAAGACAATGTCACCCTGCATGTCCCTCATTAGGTTCAGCATACGTCTACGTTTTATGGGGTGGCCTCAGGCCCTGTATGTTCAGGGTCACACAAGGGATTTTAGCCATTAGGCCGGTAGAGGGTTTGTTCTGTGGGGCTAGCCCTATGATTGGCCGCGTTCTTGGTCACTGTTTGTTGCCATTGGAGTGCATGCAGAACGCCTACTCGACTCGAAGGGTGGAGTGTTCCCTGAACAACAAAAATGAGGTCTAAACCATGGCCTCTGTTTAACCTTAAACAAGAACATCGGGTGTGCCAACAGTTTAGCACACACCCAATACTGGGTTGTAATACCCACATATGGACTTGGCATGTGAGAGCTTTCGTCTCACCAAAGTTACCCATATGTCCTAACTAGCCTGTGCGGGGAGGTGGCATGGGACGCAAGCTCGATTTGTGCGGGGGCTTGGGGCCTACCCGTGATTGCTCCACCCTCTCCCCCTCAGGTTGGAAGGATGCGATGGGGTCAGGCTACTTAATTCCTAGATGGTGGGGTCTTGCCTTGTGCCAGTCATGTGTTGTTGGTGCGGTTCCTACGTCCGGATTCCAACCTTTAGGTCCTCTGCCTGCCCTCTGCCAGCGCCCTTTGGGCCCTTGGTGGTCTGCTTGGGGTGGCATGGCGTGTGACGGCCTGATTTCCTCTGGCGCTGATGGGTTGAATTCCGCCGTCACTATGTTATGCAGCTGGAGAAATTGACATGCTGCCTCTGGGTGAGTGCCATTGCCTTTCCAAATGTATGCACCATGTGGCGGGGAATTTTAAATAATGTCTGTGATCCATAAGTTGTAGTACCTCAAAGACGGGGTTAAAGCTCTTCCTCCGTCTGGAAACCTCAATAGAGTAGTCGTTGAATATCTTAATGTGTGAGCCATTTTTACGCAGTGGGGGTGCCGATCTATAGGCCTTTAGAATGAGGACTTTGTGCTGAAAATTCAAGAGTCTCATGGTGATGACTCGGGGGCGTTCGTTAGGCGCTGGCTTTGGGATCGGCGCCCGATGAACCCTTTCGATGGTGATATCCTTGGCATTGGGGTTGTGGAGATTGTTTAGCAGGAGACCGTAAATGTAGCCTTCCAAGTCCGTGCCTTCAGCATTGTCTGGAAGCCCGACCACCCTTAAGTTGTTATAAAAAAAAATAATAATAATTTCGCATTTATATAGCGCTATGAACCCTCAGGTATCTGAGGGCTGCTTATTATTACCCAGGTGTGTGGTGATCATTTATCGACCTTGGAAGGATGAAAGGCTGAGTTTGGCCCTGCTGGGATTCGAACCTGCATCAGCAGGCTCTGCACGGATGTCAAAGCAAGTGCTCTACTCGCTGTGCCACTTGACCGGCATGTTCCTGTAGGTAGGAGCGATTTTCCTGGTCTTCCAGTTTTTCCCCCAGCCGCTGTACCTCTCGCATGACCACATCAAAGTCGGTTTCCACTGTAGTTTGGTTGTCTTCCAGCGTGCTTATGCGCTGTTCGTTGTCAGTGGTTCTTTTGGCTTGAGTGGCTAGCTGGTTTTGTACGTCTTGGAGGTCTTTTATTTTGATTCTTATTTGGTTTCATTCGCTTTTTCGGAGTGAAAACTTACAAACAAACAAAAGCGAGGGTCCTTCATAAGCATGAACATGAAAACCCAACAATATTCTATCCCCCAGTGACCCTCCCCTGACCCCCCCATAAAGGTCTGGGCCAGGCGTGGCTAGGAGCATTTATGGCTGAACTGGGTGGCACCATCGTCAGTGGCAAAAGACAGAATTCTCATTTTATTATTTCTGTTATATTTTCCATATCATATAGGTCCTTTGCCTTTCTGGCCCACATTTTGTCCGTTGGGAGGGATTCCGATTTCCAACCTATGGTTATACACACCCTTGCAGCTAGGAGCAAAAAAGTGTGCCATATGCAGAACCCTTTCCCATTGATTGTCATGTAGTTCTAGGCCAAAGAGGACCAGCCTAGGGTCAATGTCTCTTTGGGTCCCTTCCATATTTCTAATCCAGCCCAAGACTTCCTTCCAATATGATTGTGCTTTTGGGCACGACCACCACATATGCCAATCATCCGCTTCCATGTTACAACCGCTCCAACACATGAGGCTTGTTTGGGTGAACATTTTATAGAGTCGTTTGGGGTCAAATTGCCATCCATGTAACAACTTCAATCCATGTAGCTTATATTGAGCTGAAATAGATGTTTTGTGGGCCGCTGTGCAGATTCGTGACCACAGGGCATCTGACATCATTGGGCACATATCCTTCTCCCATCTTATTTTAAGCCCCTCTTCCTTGTTGTCTTTCGCCTCAAGCAGAGCTGCGTACAACTTCGATATAAGACCCTTTGTCAATGACGTGTCATTTAAGATTCTTTCCATCGCGGTAAGGTCCCTCACCAGATTTCCCCCCCATTTCCCAGCCAGCAGGGTCCCCTTAAGCTGTAGGAATTTAAATACTTCTAAAGATCCTATTTGCAAGCCAGTTTCCAGCTCCTTTATGGAAATACATCGCCCCGGCTTTATTATCTGGTCCTCATACCAGCTCTGGAAGCGTATCAGTTCTTTTATGTCATCCCGTATCGGGGGCGACCATATACAGCTCAATGGTGAGGGCCACGTTGTGAGATTTCTCATTTCCCCTTTATTCCACCATAGTCCTAGGAGGGAGCCCATTGCATAGTGCTTGAGGACACTTCTGGGAAAGGATTTATTCGGAGCCCACAACCAATCCCCTAGTGAGATAGGTCTCATTCGATAGTTCTCTATTGCCACCCATTGATCTTGATTGTTTTCTCTCATGTGGGGGGACCAGGGCCCTGAATTGGGAGGCTCATAATATTCATACATGTCCGGTAAGCCCACCCCTCCTTTCTCCTTTGGTCGAGTCAGTGTCTCGTATGCTATCCTCTGCTTTTTGCCCTGCCATAAAAATGTACGATCATCCCTTTTATTTCGATGAAGTGATGGTTTGGAACATAGATCGGGAGCATTTGGTAGAGATGCAGCAATTTGGGGAGAACCACCATCTTTAGAGCATTCACTCTACCCAACCATGATATCGTTAACTTGGCCCATCTCTCCAGGTCCATTGCTATTTCCTTTACGAGTGGGGTAAATTCGCATCATAGAGTTCCCCTGTGGTTTTTGTGATGTTGACACCCAAGTATCTGAGGCTAATCTGATCAGTGGGTATTCCTCCTATTGTTGACTCAGTGTGATTCTCGCTAACCGAATTTTTGTATAGGAAGAGCGTGGATTTGTCAGTGTTCACTTTTAGTCCCGCCCACTTCCCAAACTCTTGTATCACTCGTAGGACTTTTGGAACATCTTCGTGGGGGTTTGTTAAATATAGTAGAATGTTGTCACAAACATTGCCAGTTTATATTCCCCTGCACCCACACGTATCCCTCTAATATCCTTGTCTTTCCTTAAGTTGTTCCCCAGGGGCTCCATGGAGAGCGCGTATATCAGCGGTGATAGGGGGCACCCCTGCCTTGTACCTCTGGACATGCTGATCTCCGTGCAGACTTTGTTATTCACCACTACCCTCCCCTTTGGAGATCTACAGAGAGCCTGGATTCCTTTTATGAATGTTTCACCAAATCCCATATTCCTCAGCACAGCCCACAACAAGTTCCATTCTACTCTATCAAATGTTTTTTCTGAGTCCAAGCTGAAGAGTGCGTGCTTGCCCTCCTGTTCTATGGTGTGTTCCATTACATCCAGAGTCTTTCGCATTGCATCTGCCCCTTGCCTGTACTTTATAAATCCTACCTGGTCTGGGTGGACCAGGCGGGGCATAGTGTCCTCCATCCGCGAGGCGAGTATTCTCGTATATATTTTCGCATCAGTGTTGAGGAGAGAAATTGGCCTATATGACTTGCATGTTGTGGGGTCTCTTCCTGCCTTCGATATCACTACTATGTGAGCTTTAGAAAATGACGGTGGAGCTATGCCCTTTTCCCTTATGCTATTAAATAAATTTGCTAGGTGTGGGGATAGGATGTCTCTGAATTGTTTGTAAAATCTCATGCCATATCTGTCCTTTCCTGGAGCCTCCCCCCCACCCCGGAGGGAGCCTCTTTATAGCTGCTTGCACTTCTGATGTTATGTCAGACTCCATATGAGCTTGTTCCACTTCCCTTAATCGGGTCAAGCCCGCCTTTGTTATGTATTCCATCATCTCCCTGTCCAACCTTGACTCTTCTGAAGTGTATAAGCTTTCATAGGATTTAGCAAATTGGTCTGCTATTTCCTTTGCTGATCTAGTGAACCCTCCCCCCTCCATTTGGAGACCCTCCACCCATCTTTCAGCCCTTTGCACCCCGGAGCCTAGCAGCTAGCATCTTGTCAGCTTTGTCTCCTTTTTTGTAAAATGTCTGTTTTTAGAAATTAAAATGTTCTTATTATTTCCCCTGTCCCAAGTTCTTTGAGTTCCTCCCGTTTATCTTTGAGGGTTTCAAAGTGTTCCTTGCGGTAAGACCCCTGTGAATGTAGCTTTCTCTCCAACTCTGTAATTTCCTTTCTCAGATTATCTTCTATTAGTTTGCGTTCCCTTTTTCTTCTAGCCCCCTCCCTTATGAGGTGGCCTCTCCACACTGCCTTTCCGCTTCCCATACAGTGGTCATGTCTACTCGCCCTTATTATTAATTTGAAAATATTCCTCTATTGCATCCCTTAACTCCTGAGCATACAGCTTGTCTAGCTATAAGGAGTCGTTGCATCTCCACTTAGTGTTTCTCTGGCCGATTCCGTCTATCTCTATGTCGGCTATAACCATATCATGGTCCGTCCATGCTACTGGGCGAATTACTGTGTCTTGCACCCTGTACCTGTGCTCCTTGTTATTCAACACGTAGTCAATACGTGTAAAGGTATCATGAACCTCCGACTTAAACGTGTATCCTCTTCTCCTGGAGTTACAAGATATCCAGAGATCCACCAAGCCCTCCTCCTGCAGGGTAGCTTCAAATCAACTGTTCTCCCCCTGGGAACATCTTGCGGTCTGAGTCCTTTTTTGCTGTCTATCCATTTGCGGACCTGCCCACGTATTAAAATCACCCCCTATCACCACTAGGTTATCTTCATTCCCTCCCAGGGATGCCAGCGCCTGCTCATTGAAAAGTGTCTGACCTTGGTTTGGCGTGTATATCCCTACTAGTGTGATTCGTACTGCCTCCCATTCTCCCCGAACTACTATCCTTCTGCCCTCTAACGACCGTTCCATTAGCAAATTTTCTAGTCTGACACGCTTACTCAGCATAACCCCGACTCCTCCGTTTTGTTGGCTCCCTGGCGCCCAGAAATGTTTGCCCCGCCCCTCTGCCCCTCATCGGTTTCTCTTCCCAAGCTTTAAGTCTTGTCTCTTGTATAAAGAGGAAATCCATTTCCACCCTTTCAAATTCCCTGATCAGCAGAGATCTCCTGGTTGGTGAGTTGAGTTCTTTAATATTTAAGGTGTCCACCTTCAATATCGGCCTCCCCCCTACTCGGTCTGTCTGATTTGCCATAACTACGTTGGTTCCCTTTTCGTCCTATGGTGTTCTTCACTCCTGTCCCGCCTTCGCCAACCAGTTCCTGCCCTTCTACTTGCCCTGACCATGCCCCTACCTCTCACTTCCGCCCCTTTAACAGTAAACTGAATTAACCGTATAAACTGAACCACAGTCAGTAGCGACTGCATGGGTCCGATGGTTTGAGACGCCCTCCTGGAATTGAGGGCCACCAAGGTTTGTCCGCCACCCTCAGCGGGGATCCCGGTAATTTTTCTTGCCTCCGTTTCTCTGTGTCTACTCAAATATTTATTTCTATGTGCGTGGAACTGACTTGAGGCTTTTCTAGTCCTGTTCCCTGCTTACCCCATTTTCGTTCCTTTTATCATGGAGGCTTCGCTGGTGACACCGGGTTTGGTCTGAAGTATTTTCTCCCCATTTTGGCCCTTCTCTGCTTGCGTGGGGTTCCTCCTTGTTCTTCCGTTAGGGACTGAGTGATTTCTTGCGGGCCCACCGGCCCTCTCGCATCTTTCTGGTCTCTTAACCTCTTGAGGACTTGATTTGGTTCTTCCGGTGTCGTGATCCTGTAGTCTTCTCCTTGAAATTCAAAGGTAAGGTCAAAGGGGTAACCCCATCTATAGCTGATCCCCTGCTCTGTGAGCCACACAGTGAGTGATCTACATGCTCTTCTTCTAGCCAAGGTGAGACCTGAGAGGTTCTGGAATATCTTGAGCTTTGACCCCTGGAATTCAATGTCTTGTTTTTGTTTGGCCTTGAAAGGAATTTCGTCTTTTCCTTATAACTGAGGAATTTCACAACGATCGAGCGTGCTCCTCCTCCAAAGGCCCTACCTCCTCTGTGCGCTCTTTCAATTGTTACCCGCTTTCCTCCTTCCTCCTTGAATAGGAGATTTATGATGTCCTGTGTTATAACTGCCAGTAAGTTCAGTCTGAATAATTTCAACACACCGTATTCTTCAAAGGGTTTACACTAACCTGGTTGAAACTGATTGGTCTGGAAGCAGCAATAGTAGCAGGCAAGAATTGCCCTGAGATCCTTGCTCCTCCCTCCACCAGAAACACAGAACCAGTGGGGAAGAGGGACAAACCCAAGGGAAACCCTCTGGGGAATAAAACCCTGGGTGGCGATGAAGACCCGTGCCTCGGATGGAAACCTCTGACGTGTGAGAGCTTGGCGAGTCTGAAGCTGGAAGTCTCCTGAAGAAAGAAATGACAGGTGAGTACCGGAATATGGTAAGTCCAAGAAAATAAAGGGAAGGGAGTATGGATGCTTACGGAAGGTTCACAGATGAGTTTGAATGCTCTCGGAGAGAAGAGTCTTTTCGAGGGAGAATGGCGTGTGTAGGAGCAACTCTGAATCCTCCTGGATATACTAAGAGAGTAGAAGGGGTAGTAAAAGAAACAAGGAAACCAGAAAAGAGATATCGAAACCAAGAGGGAAGGAAACTCACTGCTGGTAGCAACTCAGGGATTTCTCTATTTACTGGATGGAATTTTACGGTGGCCGGAACAGGAAGCAAATGCAAACCCGGAAGCAGAGATGGATTCAGAAGCGTTCCTGACAGCAAGCACGGGAGGGAAATTCTAAAGTGAACGTTAGAGAGAATGGGTTAGTTCAGATCACAGGTTACTCAAAGAAATGAATGGAAACTAGGCTTCGAATTTACGGAGTGTCATCCGAAGTAGCGACGCATCGCAAGGACCCTTTCCGATCCTTAAACATGATCATGTGATTAGTCGTTGACTTCTGTTGGAAGCGTGATGACATCATGTGACTTGTAGCAAACGTTCCTTGAGAACGTGAAACAACTAGACTGCAGATACTTGAATACTCCGACTCTCCAACTCTTAGTAATACATCAGGACGAATCGATCCACATATTCGCCTTTGATGTAACCATGTCCAACGTCGGAAAGGTGTAACATCCTGAACCTTTCGTTCCACTTGTTGTGAGGTCTCCCACTCCTTTTCTGCGAGCCGCAGAATCTGCAAATTTGATCTTCGCTCCCTGTTTTCCATATCGTCCATTTTTAGTGTCATTTCTCCCTTTCACAGTTCGATATCGGTCATACTTGCATTGAGTTTCATTTCTATTAGATCCACATTCACCTGGTTATTCTCTAGGTTTTCCACCTTGCCTTCGATGCACTCCACCTTACCCCTTATTTTGGATATAGATGTCTGTATGTCGGATCTCAAGGCCTTGATTTCCGCCATGATCCCTGCTATATCGTCTTTCGTGGCTGCCATGGCCATTACAGCTGTGTTTCTCAGCGGGGTGTCTTGGGTCACAGGGCTTTTCCTCCTGTAGCGCTGCAGTTTATGTAGGCCTCCTTCAGTATAAGGATTCAACATGTATTTATTTCCTCTTTTGGTGGCCGATCCATTGTCTTTTTCCCACGCAGGTAGCGGTTGTTATGCCTCTCACACACAACTCATTAAAGGCTTCAGTTGTTAGCCTGTCCTTGTGGAAGCCCTGATATGAGGTTGGGTGGGACCGGCCTGGGTTTCCTATTTGTCCCAATGGATATCGCTGGATCTCTCCTTTAGTCTCAGATCATAGACTGGTTGGGGGTTAATTTATTTGCTCCGCCGGATTTGGGGACCCATATGTGCTGTCTCTGCGTATCTCTCTTGCCTTTTCCCTGTGTGGGTCACCGCTCTTCTTGCTCTTAGGGGCTGGCTTGCGTCTATTGCTGTGTCTGCCCAATATCTACTCTTCCTGTAGTCTCCTGCCGTACCTCTGCTATCAGATTTCCTCTTTATGGTCTCTTAGTGTCCTTGGGGCCAGTCAGTGGCCTTTCCCTTTTTTTCACAGTCTGTTTCTCTCTCTTGGATGGGAGCTTCTTGCCAGCGCTCTTCTATGGGGCCTTTCCCCTTTCCTTCTTCCTATGGCCTTTCTTGCAAGCAGGTTGTTGGTTTCACTAACCTTGACTGCCGGGTGGAGTGCCCAGCTCGTTAACAGTTCTGCTCTTTTTAGGATCGTTCCACTGTCTTTTTGTATGTCTCATTCCCTACAATGCTCTTCCGCAGTTAGTGACCCTGGTTCTTGGTCTTGACAACAAATGGCGGGGAGCGATCTTTCCTCTGATTTTGCCTGATGAGCTTATCGGCCTGGTCCCGTTGTATTTTCGGGTTCTGGTGTGGCGTTAACGTCTCACTTTGGAGAGCTTGTTCATGGCCGTGGGCTGTCTCGCAGCACCCGCTTCAGGTCCTCTCGTACGTGGCTCCGGTGCTGGGCAGTGCCTCTCCTACACCGTTCTGTCGCTCGTCCTGTTGGCGGACCCCTCTTCTCAGTTCTCCTTCGGATCCGTGTCTGGCTCGATGTGGTTTGTTCTGGGCACCTTGTTAGCGATCCAGGGCCTGCCCGCGCTCGAACTCTGGGCAGGCTCCTCCTCCCTGCAGTCCTCACTTCACCCTGACGGACAGCAGCCAATGCCTCACCAATTGTTCCTCCAGCGTCGGAAGGACTCCCTAGATGTCTCTGTTCTGCTTCCCCCAGCTTTTAGTTCCCCTTCTGACAGTAGTTCTGGTGGTTTGCCACTGCTCCGATCACTCTTCAGAGTTCGACGCAGCCGCCCACCATTTTTGCTTCCCACTGGGGGGAGGGGAACATCTCTGGTTTCCAGCCTCTCTCCATTTTATTCCTTGGTGTCAGGGGGTCTCCTTCATCCATGCACGATTCCGGTGTCGGCTTTTCTTAGTTTCACCTCGCTTGAAGGTCAGAAAATGCTCTTAATCATGTCCTTTATCCCTACTAAGTGCAGAGCAATGCTTCAGGCAGCCATCTCCATCCGCGCACCCCTGGTGGTCTCTGGAGGTCCTTTTTGATCTCTTGGGCCATACAGTTCGTTTCTTGAGTCCTTTGGCCGATTAATTTCATTTCGGCCAGAATAGCCTGCAGCTGCGCCTGGACTTCCATGTCTGTTTTGTTGTGCGGCGAGCGCCTTGGGAGGTTACCTGACTGATCTTTGTCGAGGTGATCCTTCAGTTCTGGGATATGTGCAGCCTGTTGCATGCCCTTCTGCACCTTTTCTTCTGAGTAGCCAGTTCGTGGGGGTGGTCTTGGCGACACCTTTGGGTGTTTGAAGTGCTGCTTGTACGCTTGAAATTGGGAGGTTCCCAGGGGCCTCCCCTGGTGGATCCCTGGTCTTTGTGTGTGCCTTCCTTGATCTTTCATCTGCCTTTGAATTCTCGCCCCTTTGGATGAGTCGTGCTTATGGGCGGTCTTGCTTGCCTGTGGATTGTGCCAACCCACTTCTCCAAAGTTGGTCTGTGTATTAGTTGGGCGGGGGCCGGGGGCTGCTGCCGTGCTGGATCCGTATTGTCTTTATCTGGTTCCGCCCGTAGGTAGATACAGGTGTTTCGCCCCTCGGTGTTGTGTCCCCCGTGGGGTATGAGGGCTGGTGAGGGCGACTCTTCCGATGGTAGTAGCGGTCGCAGAACGGGGCCCCCGTAGGGTGTGCTCCGTCTTTATTTGGGTCTGGTGGTGGTGGCGTGGTCCTTGTTGCCACCTGTGCATCTGTTTGGCTGCCCCAGCCCGGTGCCTGCGGCAGCTGGGGGGGATTGCAAGTTGTGAGTCCCCCCGGTGTCGCAAACGCAGCTTCTCGCCCGTTTGCCCTGTCTGTAGTCCGGGTGAGGGTCTGAGGCTTGGCCGGTTCTTGGTCAGGGATTGTTGAAGGGGCTGTGTTCCCTGGCGGTTGGCCGCTGGTACCAGGTGTCAGGGGTCGGGTCCTCCTTGCTTTCTCCTCCTCGGGGCTGTATGCGAGCAGGGCGAATCCCCACTGGTGGCGTGCAGTTACTGTTTGTATGCGTTGAGATTCTTCTGGCGCTTGGTGCAGGCTCCACGAGCGGGCATGTGTAAGCAGCTGTTAGGATATGAGGCAGCTGCTCAGTGCACTTCTGATTGTAAAGGCCTTAGGGCTGGGTATGTAGATATGAGCGGGGCGCGGGCTGTGTTGGGATCTTGTATTGGTTCCCCGCCCCCGCCGCGCTGTGGACTTACTTCATGTTGGACTCTGGAGACGGCCTCAGGATGCCGGGCGGGCATTGCAGCCTGTGTTTGTCTGCCATCTGCTGTGGTCCCTGGGGGGAAGCAGAGCGCCGGATCAGTCATTGCGATGCAGTTCTCGCATATGCCACAAGCGGGATCGCTAGCCGCTGGCGGGCAGCCTCTTATGCCGTCCCTCCGCTCCGGGGGCTGTTGCTGTTGCCTGCCGCTCCGATCTGGGGCAGAGGCGCCTCTGGCTCGGTGTGGCGAACAGCACCACAGCTTTGGCAGGTGTTTCTAATCGCCCGGTGGCAGGGCGGATGCACTTCAGGTCTCAGGCCCTCGGGCTGTGGTGTTCGCGCCTATTTTCCCCACCGAGGCCGGACCCAGTGTTGTAGCGGTCTGGAGATGAGCAGTTTATTCCTCTGTCACTGCTGCACCGATCAGCTCTGGATTTTCTGTGCTTGCGGTCATGCAGTTCTGCGAGACATTTCCCTCTCCATAGTGCGGATATGTGCAGTTTTATGGGGCAGAGAGCCGCAGCATTTGTCTCCACCCACAGGAGCTCTCTCAAGTTGCTGCCATCTTCATTACATTTTGATTTTGATTACAACATTTAGAATGTATATAAATTGAAACACAACTGTACTAGGTTTGTGATAGGTAAAGCGGAGTGTATCTCCAGCATTGAAAATTCAACTTTGAAATCTTTATTTTGTATGTATGGTCTTTAACCTACTATGGAAATTGGGAGGTTCTGTGAACCACACAGCAGATCATAGGGGTTGCCTGTTGGAAACAACAGGTTGTATGGAGATTATCTAGAAAACGAAACCCAAAGACCAGGAGATAGTACCCAATGCACCTGAAATAAGTGAATATACAATCTATAAATACATGAACAAACCTTAACATCTGATATCTCCACCAGTACGTTGAAGGACACAAGTGCCCCTCAAACGTTTTGCTACATTCATTTTATCTCCAAGCCTGCACACAGCCACATATGGAGTGTCCAGGACTCTGCACCTGTCATGATGCCTACCACCGGGCATCCGGATCAAGCCCATCAGCCCCAGGAGCAGGCATCCAGATATTTAATAAAACCCCAGCAGCCCAGCTGGGGGCTGTCTGGGTTCAGTCCTGGTGCCTTAGGTGCCAGGCTCATAATAGAAATCAGTCCTGGCGCGATAGGCGCCAGGCTCATAGTCTTTACTTACCTCATGCGAACCATGCTGCAAATGAATCCAAGCCAACGTGAGGCCCTTTTGGGACTATTTTACTACAGGGACTATTTTTTACTCGGGTGTGGTTCTAGGGACTTCTTACCTGGAACTACTTTGGAGGCTATTTAAACCACGCCCGAACAGCAGCACATGCTTCGCGTTGTTCTGCATCCAGCAGCGTAACGCTCACCGTGCCTGCAGTCAGCATCCAGTCTTCAGCCACGCCCGTCTCGAATCCAGAGCTCCTAGCAATAGAAGAAAGAAGAAGGAAAGGTTAGAAAACAGATATTATTTCAATCCTTACCTGAATTCCGGATCCATCACATCTTCGAACTTGAAAAGGACATTATTCTACACGCGTTGCATCGCCAGCTGCAGCGCCGCGCCATACTGACGAGTCCTCACAGCATTTTTCGATCCGGCGAGCCTCCATCATTTTCTTCACCGAATTCCACCATCTAGGGGACAAAAGAAACATAAGGTGAGCCGAGAGAGCCAACAAATACAACCTCTCCACCATAGACTTACCTGATTAACAACCGGAGGCATTATTCTGTAACAAACCGCAACTTCTTACGCCGCACCTGTAAGGAAAGAGAAACCAGCAATTTAAAACACACGCATCTTTTACTGGACAGTGTTGGGTAATACAGACTCTTACCTGAACACCATCAGCTGCCACAAGACAATCTTCCCTTGGACCCAGCTGCAACACAAGAAAGGAATGTACAAGAGTACAAGAGTGAACATCGGACATATTGAACTCTTTGAACTTTATACTTACGGGTTCTCGCCTGGAACCTCAGAGTCAATATTCATCCGGAACTCTTCCAACGCCTTCAAACCAGTGAAGTAACTGTATCTACGCGCCCCTGCATTCCACGCAGGATGGAGAGCTCATCATTTACAAACATAAGGTGAGCTTACTGAAAGTGAATATCAGTGGTGATTAGTGGGGAGAACAGTGGGGTGTCATTACTAGAATCCACGGGTGGCTAAATCCCTTTCTCCACTTGCAGGAGAATACTGCTACGGGTCAAGCAGATGAGATTAGGCGGTCCAGTCCAGTCTGTCATCTCTGCACTACGCTTAACGTTGGAGGAGGTCGCAGCTGTCCGGGTCCGATCGACGCCCCTGTGGGAGGCAGGTGAGCGTAACAGAACGCGAAGCCTATCTACAAATCCCCACCCAGGCGTTATGGAAACCTCCGAAACAGACCAACTAGCCCAATTATTAGGGGAACTTAGGGCGGAAGTGCACTCTGCGCGCCAAGAGACTAATGCCCTCAGGAGAGAACTGATTGTGTCAAAGGAACGCACAGATGATCTTGCAAGACAACTGCTGCAAAATCAAGCTGGGCAAACACCCCTACCTGGACTCGGGGGAAACCCAGCTACTGTTTCATTGAGCAACCCTGTGCAAGTAATCCTACCAGGGGCTATTCCTTTAACTCCACCCGAACGCTTTGCTGGGGACCCAAAAAGGTTTGCAGTGTTTATGAATCAATGCTGCTTGCAATTTTTCTGCAGACCTGGAGCTTTTCGAAATGACCAAGCCAAAGTAGCCTTTGTACTATCATATCTTAGTGGCAGCGCAGCTGACTGGTCAATTCCAATAGTCAACCAGGATGACCCTCTTCTTTGGGATTTTCAGGGTTTTCAAAGAAGCATGGAAAGACTATTCGCCAGACATTCACAGGGACAGGCCCTGGATAATGAACGTTTATCCCTACGACACGGTAATCAGGATCTGCTAACCTATATCGCAACCTTCAATAGGTTGGTGGTGGAAACCGGGTGGCCTGAGGAGAAACGAATTACATTATTTCATAGTGGGCTTCGGGGAGAACTCAAAGATGTTTTGGCTCAAGTTGTGAACCCACCTTAGGATTGCGCAGAATATATAGACTTAGTGGTCCAGTTAGACCACCAACTTCAGAATAGAAAGGCTGATTGAGCTAAGTTCGAGAGTAGGGTATGGGTTAAACCCAATGTTACCCCCAAAGGAACAGATGCATCAGAACCTATGCAGATTGGGGGGGGGTTAAAGGACCCTTAACTCAAAAGGAAAGAGAAAAGAGACGGCAGATGCAATTGTGTCTGTACTGTGGAACCGCAGGACATTTTCTACGGGATTGCCCTATAAAACCACCCAAGAAAGTAGTAGGAGTTGCTGACAAAAGTCAAATAGAGCCTGATTCGGGAAACAACCATGCCCGACAAGCGTAGAGGTCCACTTGCCGAGCTTAAAGAAGGACACTCAGACCTCCCACCTAATTACACCAATGGTCCTAATTGATCCAAGGCAGTCATCACGTATGCATGCAGTAAGGGCATACATTGATAGCGGGGCCGTAGGAAACTACATGGACCATGAATTGGCCTCAAGGATAAATCTACCCCTTTGCAAAAAGACCGCTTCGGATGTCCTCACCACAGTCGATGGAACTGAAATTGCCTCTGGGCCTGTAACACATTCCACTACTGAGTTGACACTGTTGGGTCAAGATGGGCATCGAGAAACTATTGTGTTTGATTTAATCAAGGCCCTGCAATTCCAAATCATTCTGGGAATGCCATGGTTGGAAACACATAATCCTTGTATTGATTGGCGAGAGAAGAGAGTGACCTTCCCAGATTGTGCACACACCTGTTACCCGAAAAAAACCTTGAACAAAAGCCTGGCCACCGTTACTAATCCAGTTGTGCAGTTACCTCAGGAATATCAAGAATTTCAGGATGTTTTTCAAAAAGAACAGGCAAATACCTTACCACCTCACAGATCATACGATTGTCAAATCGACCTAGTACCCGGTGCACAACCTCCATGCAGTAGAATTTACGCCCTTACGGAACCCGAAAATCTTCACCTACGACAATATCTGGACCAATACCTTGCTAATGGCTTCATTCGTCCATCCAAATCTCCTGCATCCTGCTCTATTCTTTGTGCCTAAAAAGGAAGGTGACCTTAGAACGTGCATAGACTACCGCGCATTAAATCAGATTACGGTAAAAAAACGATACCCATTGCCTCTGATCCCCGAATTACTAGACCAAGTAAAGGATGCGTGTATCTACACTAAGTTAGACCTCCGAGGGGCATATCATCTGGTACATGTAAAGAAAGGCGATTAATGGAAGACTGCCTTTCGCACCAAGTACGGGTTATTCGAATACCAGGTGATGCCCTTCGGGTTATGCAATGCACCAGCAGCCTTCCAGTATTTTATGAACGATGTCCTTCGTGAACTCATTGACGTCTGTGTTGTCGTATACATAGACGATATTCTAGTGTACTCCTCCTCAGAATCAGACCATGTGAAGCACGTTCATGCAGTCCTTGAGAAACTACGGCAGCACAAGTTATACGCAAAATTGGAGAAATGTGTTTTTCATTCTACAGAAGTGGAATTCCTGGGATTTATCCTGACTCCAAAAGGAGTTCGAATGGACTCTCGAAAGGTGGACGCAATCCTCAAGTGGCCATCACCCAGTTCAGTTAAAGGGGTACAAAGCATGCTTGGATTTGCTCATTTCTATCGCAGATTTATTCCTGAATTCTCACATATTGTACACCCCATCACAGCACTTTTGCGAAAAAACAAACGTTTTTGTGGACTGAAGAGGCTGAAAGAGCCTTCCAAGAGCTTAAATCGAAATTCACGTCTGCACCTGTCTTAAAGCATCCACGCCCTGAGCTTCCATACATAGTTGAAACCGATGCATCCAGTTTAGTCATGGGAGCTATCCTGTCCCAGAAGGATCCCGAAACCGGTCAACTTCATCCAGTAGCATTCTGGTCAAGAAAGTTCTCAGCACCCGAATCAAACTATGCGGTTACTGATAAGGAGTTATTAGCCATCAAGTCCACCTTCAAGGTTCGGCGGCATTCGCTTCTCGGTGCCAGGCATACCATCACTGTAATCACCGATCACAGGAATCTGCAGTATTTGAAAACAGCCAAGGCCCAATAATCGCATCAACTTCGGTGGGCATTATTCTTTGCCAAATTCGATTTCGTGATCACTTATCGACCAGGTTGTAAAAACGGCAAGGCAGATGCCCTATCCCGAATAGGGATGGGAGAAGTATATTCGAACCCGGAACCTATAATTTCAGAACAAAGAATTCTTTTCATAACTACTCTACAGACTCTAGAAGACATTCATTTAAAAATCCAACAACTTTTCGATCCAGCAGCCCTGCAGGACTGGGTAAAGAAAGGCCAAGATTATTCAGTCATCAATGACCTACCTTACTATCAAGGACGTCTATTTCTACCACACAAGAAACTACAAGAACTAGTCATCTCCGATTATCATGATGCCCTTATGGAAGGACACCCAGGTATCGCAAAAACTGAAGCTAAAATTAAAAGACAATTCTGGTGGCCCACCTGGTGAAAGGACGTAAAGTCATTTGTGATATCTTGTGGTATCTGCGCCCAAAACAAAAGTCAGAAGAAAAAAACAGCTGGCCTTTTACAACCTTTGGATATTCCACCTATACCATGGCACACCTTGTCTTTAGACTTCATTACAGATCTACCTCTGTGTAATGGATTTAACACCATTCTAGTTATTGTGGATCTTTTTTCCAAAATGGCCCACTTTATTCCTTTAAAAGGATTACCTTCCGCTTCGATTTTGGCCAAGGAATTTCTCGAAAACATTGTTCGAATCCATGGATTTCCTTCCGTATTGGTCTCTGACCGAGGTAGTCAATTCATTTCGCAATTTTGGCAGAAATGCTGTCAATTGGCACAAATCGACGTAAGGCTATCAACCAGTCACTACCCCCAAACTGATGGTCAGACGGAGGGGACCAACCAGACTCTTGAACAATACCTACGTTGTATGCTACACCAAACCGAAAGCAATTGGAAAGATATTTTATGGATTTCCAAATACGCATACAATAACTCCGTACATTCAGGAACTGGACAAAGCCCCTTTTATACCATATATGGACATCATCCTCGAACCTCAGAACTCGATTCGCCTCAACACTTAGAAATGCCTGCAGTGACTCATCTACACTCTACTATTACACAAGCCTTTAAGGAAGCAATAGAACACTTGAAACAAGCAAAGGAGAAATACAAGAAAAATGCTGATCGACATAGAAGTGAAACTCCACAATACCAGATTGGAGATCAAGTTTGGCTGGCTACAAAACACATATCTCTAAAGGGAACTCGAACTTTCAATCCTAGATATTTGGGACCTTACACCATTAAGGCCATTATCAACCCGGTGGCCGTCAAATTGGAATTACCCTCTAATATGTGGATTCATTCTGTCTTTCATGTTTCACTTCTAAAACCAGTTCAACCTGGGACAAGATTAACCAAACCACCTGACCCCATCCTAATAGATGGAGAACCTGAATTCGAGGTAAAGAATATCCTGGAGTCTAAGATGGTTAAATCAAGACTTTTTTATTTAATCGAATGGAAGGGTTACGGACCACAAGAATGGTCATGGGAGCCTAGTGACCACGTTCATGCACCTCAGTTGGTGAAGAATTTCCATCGGAACTTCCCAGACAAACCAGGACCAAGGGGAAGAGCAACTTTAGGAGGGGCCTTGGGGGGTGAGTGCTGTCATGATGCCTACCCCCGGGCATCCGGATCAAGCCTATCAGCCCCAGGAGCAGGCATCCAGATATTTTAAAAAAAAAACCAGCAGCCCCGACTGGGAGCTGTCTGGGTTCAGTCCTGGTGCCTTAGGTGCCAGGCTCATAATAGAAATCAGTCCTGGCGCCATAGGCGCCAGGCTCATAGTCTTTACTTACCTCATGCAAACCATGCTGCAAATGAATCCAAGCCAACGTGAGGCCTGGATGGGACTATTTTACTACAGGGACTATTTTTTACTCGGGTGTGGTTCTAGGGACTTCTTACCTGGAACTACTTTCGAGGCTATTTAAACCACGCCCGAACAGCAGCACATGCTTCGCGTTATTCGGCATCCAGCAGCGTAACGCTCACTGTGCCTGCAGTCAGCATCCAGTCTTCAGCCACGCCCGTCTCGAATCCAGAGCTCCTAGCAATAGAAGAAAGAAGAAGGAAAAGTTAGAAAACAGATATTATCTCAATCCTTACCTGAATTCCGGATCCATCACGTCTTCGAACTTGAAAAGGACATTATTCTACACGCGTCGCATCGCCAGCTGCAGCGCCGCGCCATACTCACCAGTCCTCACAAAATTTTTCGATCCGACGAGCCTCCATCATTTTCTCGCCAAATTCCACCATCTAGGGGACAAAAGAAACATAAGGTGAGCCGAGAGAGCCAACAAATACAACCTCTCCACCATAGACTTACCTGAGTAACAACCGGAGGCATTATTCTGTAACAAACCGCAACTTCTTACGCCGCACCTGTAAGGAAAGAGAAACCAGTAATTTAAAACACACGCATCTTTTACCGGACACTGTTGGGTAATACAGACTCTTACCTGAACACCATCAGCTGCCACAAGACAATCTTCCCTTGGACCCAGCTGCAACACAAGAAAGGAATGTACAAGAGTGAACATCGGACATATTGAACTCTTTGAACTTTATACTTACGGGTTCTCGCCTGGAACCTCAGAGTCAATATTCATCCGGAACTCTTCCAACGCCTTCAAACCAGTGAAGTAACTGGTATCTACGCGCCCCTGCATTCCACACAGGATGGAGAGCTCATCATTTACAAACATAAAGTGAGCTTACTGAAAGTGAATATCGGTGGTGATTAGTGGGGAGAACAGTGCGGTGCCATTACTAGAATCCACGGGTGGCTAAATCCCTTTCTCCACTTGCAGGAGAATACTTCTACGGGTCAAGCAGACGAGATTAGGCGGTCCAGTCCATTCTGTCATCTCTGCACTACGCTTAACGTTGGAGGAGGTCGCAGCTGTCCCGGTCCGATCGACGCCCCTGTGGGAGTCAGGTGAGCGTAACAGCACCAGCCAATCACCTCTGCAAAGCACATGTGAAAGCCAGCACGTCCTGCTCAGGCCTCCAACGAAGAGTGAAGTGCTTATGAGCGAAGTGCGTACCATGTGTGTGTGTCTAAAATGAAGTGTGGATCACAAGAGGTGTGTGGTTGGTTTATTGTATGTTGCCTGCCTGCAAAAGGGACACAAGAGAGAGGAGAACGGTAATCTGCAGGAAGGGCCACACAGTAAACCGTCAGTTCCACTGTGATATTTTTGAACAATAACAAAACCAATCATACTTTGTTGCCATGTGATGGTCCCCGGCCTGTGCAGAAGGATTCTGAAGTCCCAAAACTAGCAAAACAGTTCACAACTGATGGCCAAACTCAAAAACACGTTTCCAACAAAACATAGCTCTTGAAAGATATTATTTTGTCTCTTCCAAACAGCAGACCACTGCATAACATCCCAAGCAGTTTCATCACAGCCATGCATGGTCACTGGTTGCAGAGGAACACCTAAGAGACCAGTTAAAGATGCACACCGCTCATCAAAATATTCAACATGGCTAGTCAAAGATACACCAGTGGCAGAGTCCAAGGACCACAACGTTGCATTAATACACCACAGTATGCATGAAAGGCCCCACCTGCTCCGCCCAAGAAGACACATTAGATGGAAAACTGGAGTAGGTAGGCAGACCAAATTACAATCCACAGTGCAACTGATATGGATGGGAAACACTCTCCAGTGATGAAAAGGAATGCTCAGCTCTCAGGGCAGAATAACTCCAGTATGTCACAAGGGGGGGCACTGTGCCCGCATGTGCCGCAGAGGTGTGAGAGGGGGGATCCTGACCACTGAAGGCAACACAAGGAAAGGGCGGTGTGATATAGTATAAGATGGTGACACAGCTTTCAGACTCTGGATCCCTCTACACCCTCATAGACTGGGGGATGTTTCCTAACAAATGCAATGGGAAGCAGGTGAACCTTCGCAGGCCAGCCATCATACCCACAGTCTATGGCAAGAGCCCCATCCACACCGTGGGCTAGAATTGGGTCACGTTGAAGTAGCAAGTTAGAGCCACTCTTTGTAGCCAAGAATGGTTTAGCTGTGGTAGAATGAGAGCACCAAACAGCTGCTAAAATCAAGCTGCACCTGGGGAGGTAGGTGTTGAAAGGCACCTTTTTCAGACTTCTTTAGCTTCTTAGATGTACTTTATTGCTTAGTTACATGAAGCTACATGAAAGGAAACCACTGGGTCCCATCACCCAGGCTTAACTGACCACAGGTAGAACACTCATACAGCATTCACACATCAACATTCCAACATGACATCACAAGGTCTCACATTCACAAGCAAGCACTTCACAACACATCTCCTTCCTTTCCAATGACGCACATCCACTTGACATTCACCAACACGCACTTTGCAACACATCTCCTTCCTTTCCCACACACACACCGACAAACACATCACAGCACACCATCCCCCTCCTTTCCACAACCATCACTGACACGGGGAACACAACACAAGGCATTCACACAAGACATCCACACTGTGCATCCTTTTATCGAGAGATGCAACTCAAAAACAAAACTTCAGGGATGCTAGCCCTACCTAACTGGGACGCTATCCCTACATTCATGTTGAGAGATGCTGCCCCTACTATGTGGCATCCCTAAACCTTGTGCTAAAGGACGCTATGCCTTCTTAACAGGGACGCTATCTCTAAACTCCTTTTCTTAGGAATGCTATCCCTATACTAATGCGGGACGCTATCCCTACTCCACTCAGGGACGCTATCCCTATACAGATGAGGGACGCTATCCCTACACTGGTACGGGCACTGCCCTATACTACTCAGGGACGCTATCCCTATACAAAATGAGGTACACTATCCCTATACCGGTGCGGGATGCTATCCCTACTCCACTCAGGGACGCTATATCCCTAAAAATATGAGGGACGCTACCCCTACACTACTCAGGGACGCTATACCTATATAAATGAGGAACACTATCCCTATACTGGCGCAGGGCTACCCCTACTCTGATGAGGGACACTATCCACTAACAGGGACTCTTTGTTTGTTTGTTTGTTTGTTTTGTTTGTTTATTTTATATGTAAAGCGCTCCAGATCTGTGGGTAGATGGGCGCATAAAGAGTTTGGTTACAGGAATGAGGTATACATTCTACATTGGTGCAACAAATACAATTTACAGCAATTTACATTATTTACAGAACTTCAGCAGTTCATAGGAGAATCAGATGTGAATAAGTAAAGTAAAGAGTAATGAGTAAAGAGTTCAATTACAGGAAAGAGGTATACATATACATGGTGCGACAGTTACAATTATGGCAATTTACATTATTTGCAGAGCTTCAGTAGGTTCATAGGAGAATCGGAGGTGATCACTACTCTTTGTTCAGTAGCCAGCGAATAACCTGTTTCCTAAAGATTGGGAAGACCTCAATGGTTTTGATACTGAGGGGTAGGGAATTCCAGAGTAGAGAGGCAAGCACAGTGAAACTGGAGCCCCCTACTCTATTTAAAGTGAATTTAGGCACTACCAAGCATAAGGAGTTGGATGACCTGGTGATTCTGGGAGCAGATTTCATAGTGAGTTTGTTGGTGAGATATGGTGGGGCTAGGTTGTTTAAGGCTTTGTAGGTGAGGCAGATAGTTTTGAGGTCAATTTCTTTTTGTATTGAGAGCCATTTGCATGCTTTCCTAGTTGTGGAAATGTGCTCTCGTCTTGGGATGTTGAGTGCTGCGCGCAATGCATTATTCTGGAGAACCTGGAGTTTGTTAATTATTGATTGGTTGGCACCAAGGTATAGGCTGTTGCAATAGTCCGGTTTGGACTGTACGAGTGCTCTGGCAAGTGTAAGGCAGCTATGGGGCGAAAGGAAAGGTCTGCAGGCTCTTATCAGTTTGCCCGTGTAGGCGGTGGCTGATGCGGTCATATTCGGTTGTTTGGTGAGTTTGGTGTTGGCATCAAAGTAAAAGCCTAGAGTTTTCACACTGTTAAAAATGGGGATGGTGTTGCCATCGATAATAGTGTTTTTGTAGTGAGGACTGAGTTTGGACAGGTTGCTGGGAGAGCCAACTAGGAGACGCTCTGTCTTCTCATCATTTAGACAGAGGCCGTGAGTGGCCATCCATGCCTGAATGATGGAGAAGATTTCATTGATTCGGGTGACGTCTGTGTTGTAGTTACCTGAGATAGTGAGGAGTATCTGGGTGTCGTCTGCATAGTTGGTGTAGGTGACACCCAGACGGTCCAGTTTGTCGAATAGTGGCTTTGTAAATATGTTGTACAAAGTCGGGGAGACGCAAGAGCCTTGTGGGACTCCGCATGTGATGGGGATGGGGTCTGCTGCTGATGTGGTGGAGAAGACTCTCATGGTTCTGTTCGGTAGGAAGGATTGTATCCAGGCGGTGGCGGAGGGGGAGAAGTGTGCTGCGCTAGGTAGGTGGCTGCAAAGGATTTCATGATCAACTAAATTGAAGGCTGCCGAGAGGTCTAGTAGGAGTAGGATAGCGGCCTTGCCTTTGTCTTTAATTTCATCAATCTGGCTTTTGAGGTCCACAAGAGCAGTTTCTGTACCATGTAGAGGACTGAAGCCAGATTGACGGATACCTAGGAGTTGATTGGATTCCAGGTGATCCTGGATTTGGAGGTAAGCAACCTTGTCCAGTATTTTTAGCAGGAATGGGACGGTTGTGATGGGTCTATAGTTTGTGGGTATGGCTGGGTCGAGTGATTGTTTTTTTAGCAGGGGGAGAACCCAGGATTGTTTTAGATTTCTGGGGACTAAGTTATTGGCGAAGGAGAGGTTGATAAATTTAGTAATGAAAGGGGAGAGGTCTCTGGCTGCATCTTTTACTATCTGGGCGGGACAGCTGTCCCCTTTGCAATTAGATGGTTTTAAGGAGGCGATGATTTTTTGGACTTCTGTAGTAGTGACTTTTTTTAAGGTGAAGCCTGTATTAAGATCTGTGGGTGAGGATGAACTAGAGCTGGTAGTCTTGCTGCTAAGGAGTTGTTGGCGTTTATCCTCAATTTTAGTTTGGAGTCCTAGGATTTTGGAGTTAAGGGCGTTTTGGATGCTGGTGCACCAGGGCTTGTCTTTTATGCAGGTGTCTGTGGGTGGGTTTGGGTTCTCTAGTTCCTTTAGAATTTTGAAGAGTTCTTTAGTGGAGGAGTCTGCCTGATCTATCCTGACGTTATAGGTGTCTTTTTTTGTACGAATTATCTCCTTTTTGTATAGGGCGGATGTATTCCTGAGGTTGGATTTGTTTTCCGCTGATGGGTTAGTCTTCCATATGAGTTCTAGTTTAGCTTTTTGTTTCCTGAGTTGTTTAAGTTCAGGGGTGTACCACAAATTTAAATGGGCTATTGGTTTACTTTTGCGTAGTTTCAAGGGGGCAATGGTATCGATGGCACTGGCCATGGACTTGTTGAAGGTGTCGACCAGTAGGTTTAGTTCAGCATTGACTGGTAGTGCGTTTAGGGCTGGTAGGACCAGTGGTAGCAAGGCCTCGGCCGTGATGTTGCGTTTGTTTCTGGTAGGGCAGGCAGGTGCCATAGGGCATTTTTTGGGATCTACCTGATAGATATTGATTTCGAGGGGGATATGGAAATGGTCTGACCATGTGAGGGGTTGAGGGACGCTACATGTAGTATTGCAGTTGAGCGTTGCCACCCAATCTATAGTTCTACCTTTCTGGTGGGTGGGTAGGGTACTGTGTTGAGTGAAACTGTGCTCGGTAAGAGCGTTAGCTAGTGATGTAGCTGGGGCATCATTCGGGTCGTTGTAGCCAAGATTAAAGTCGCCGAGGAGAATAACTTGTGCTAGCGGTTTGGAGTTTTCGGCAAGGAGCGACGTGATATCTTCTTCAAAGACTCCAGGTGGGACTGGTGGTCTGTAGATAAGGTGAAGTGTGATTGTACTTGTGGGAGAGGTTTGTAGCTTGACTGTGAGTAACTCACAAGATTTAAGTGATGATGAGGAGAATGATCTACAGCCAAGTAGTGATTTAAAGATGAGTGCTATGCCACCTCCCCTACCGTTAGGTCTAGCTCTGAGGATGGAGTAGTTGGCGGGGATGGCTATAGATAGGTAAGGTCCTGATGCCTCATGTAGCCACATTTCCGCTAAGGCAAGGAAGTCAAGATCATTAGTTAAAATGGTATCGGCCACTTCAGTAGGGTGTGCCGCCAGGGATCTGACATTAAGCAGGGCTCCTTTAAGGGGCCGTGGATCGGGCTTGTTAAGGGTCTTTGGTGACTTCTGGGTTGTGGTGTTGTAGTTAGCAGAGTGTCTGCTGGTTTTCGGATGGAGTCTTGTGGCAAGTCTGTTGTTGCGTGCTATGATGTTGGGGTTAGCTGTGCATAGGATTTTGTGGGCAGCCTTTGGGATGGGGGGCTTAGTATTAAGTTTGGTTTAGTTAGGCTTGGTGGTGTCCGGGACACTGCCTAGGACAATGGGTCTGCAGTGATTGTAGGTTTTGTTGAAGATAGAGTTGGCTGTGAGGCTAGAGTCTTTGGCTGGGATATGGTGATGGTGTCCGTTCGGCGAGAAGGGTGGCCAGGAGGGTAGGAACGGTGTGGGGCAGGGGATGGGGTAGTGTCTGGGACATCCGAGGTTGGCTAGGCCGTCCTTGAAGGCAATGAAGGCATTGCCACTACAGGGAATATTGTGTATGACACAGAAGGGGAACATGGTTAGAGTGAGCCAGATGAACATGGTCTAGTCACAGGATTGCGCAGTGTGAGATCAATGCACAGTGTGAGATCAATGCACTTTAGGTTGGGGTGCGGCGGTGGGGCAATGCCTAGATTTGAGAGTGCATTAGTGGGCTGAAGTGCCGTGAGGCCGTAACTTGCGTTGACATTGCACTTAGGCTAGTGCTGCAATAGAGCGGCAGTTGGAAGTGTGGGCGCAATGTTAGGCTGGTGTAGCGTCCCTATACTTCAAATGGGACGCTATCTCAACACCTTAACTTCAATTTATGTGGGACACTATCCCCACCCTAACTTCAGACTCACATGTGGCATTCACCCACAAACACACGGAGCAAACACTTGAAGGCGCTACCTTCATCTATTTTGGGAGATGAATCCCCTACTTCTTGCACACTTCAACAATGGCGACTCTTCTGGTTCAAGCAATATAAATTGTGCACTTAAATATTCACATTGCCGTACATCTGTCATCATATGAAGCCCTAAAAGTCCATGCTGCTTTATCGCAGCCTGCCTTTAGTGTTTGCGCATTCCTTCCATATACCTAATAGTCCTTGGTTGCTCTGGGCTACGTAACCTGAAATGCCTCAAAAAGTAACTTCTAGCCCACTCAGGCTCTCTTTCTTGCAATTCCAGGCATGCACCTCCAACTTTCGCACTTAAGAAAATAACTGTACTCTATAAAGTACATAAGAGTCCATTTATAGCTGCAAACCCTCAAGAGGTTGGGCTTCAATCAGTAACTTTTAAACTTTAATACTTGTAGACCACATATGCATATTCTCACTATCATTTGCATCCTCATAAGAATACAGTATCTTCTTGCATTAACGTAGCCTTAATAACGCGACTCTACTGAAATACAAATCATCCGTAAAGTTCATAACTTTAAGGGATACATGCATATGATGACGCTTCATATGATGGCGCTCCTTCTTCATGGCCATCATTTCTTTTAGTCTGGCCTGAGAACGTTTGGTGAAGTTATACTGCACCAAATCCCCCAAAGTCATGTGGTTTCACTTCGCTCTATACCGCTTCTGCCAAAACAATCATTTCCCATTGCCCAAAGCTCCTTCTCACTTATTTCTTCTTCCCTTCACTAGGGGAACTTCACTGGGCTCAACACTGCAGTGACTTCTTCACACCTTTGTTTACCACGCTGCATCTGCTTTCCCAAATCTTCCTTTTGGGGACTTGAAGCCTGCTTCTGCTTCAAGATATCAAAGCACAGGTGCTTATCGTCATCACGCTGCACCCTGGGGGCCACGCTGGGGCTTTCTTCACTTTACAATCCCCTGGACACTGCCCTTTGGAGCCTGCTTCTGCTTCAAAATATCACAGCGCAGGTGCTTATCTTCATAACACTGCACCCTGCCTCTGCTTGACACATTTGGGGCCTGCTTCGCTATTGGGGCTTCACTTCACCTCCCCAGTCACTTTGCTGCAGCTTCTACTTCAAGCTTCACACTTCTCCTTGGGGCCTGCTTTACTATTTGGGGCTTCACTTCAAGACTTAACCTCTGCTTCTGCGCCGGGCTGCCCCTTCTTCTTTACTTGTGCCCTGGGCCTGCGCTGGGGCTTTCTTTACTTCTAAACCCCTTTGCTTCTGCGCCGGGCTGCCCCTTCTTCTTAATTTGTGCCCTGGGCCTGCGCTGGGGCTTTCTTTTACTCTCTGCTTTAAATCCCCTGCCCAGAGCTGTACACCCCTGGGTGATGGGACTTACTTTTGGTCTTTGGGGGGCAGTGGTTCCTTTTCTCCTTTTCTTTCTATGCTGCTCCCCCCTCAGCAGTCTCTTACTCTCTTCCTTGCGCAGGTTCTTAGTTCCTCGTCGCCAGTGTTGAAAGGCACCTTCTTCAGACTTCTTTAGCTTCTTAGATGTACTTTATTGCATAGTTACATGAAGCTACATGAAAGGCAACCACTGGGTCCATCAACCAGGCTTAACTGACCTCAGGTAGAACACTCATACAGCATTCACACATCAACATTCCACATGACATCACAGGGTCTCTCATTCACAAGCAGGCACTTCACAACAGTAGGCCTCATTCTGGAGGTATCAGAAGAAAGCCTGAGCAAATTCCAATGCCTACAAGAATAACCTAAAGTATTCAATGACTGCATAGGGCCAATGGTAGGATTTAAGCATAAGATTGTGCTGAAGAGAGGTATATTTCCCAAAAGTGTTAAGGTCAGTAAACGGGTCTAGTCGTGTCAGGGTTCGCCTCGGAACTCACCAGTAAAAAATTACAAATGTAGTCTAAAAGAGTGTACGCCAGGCAAGAAGTAACACAGTTTTATTACAGGATCCCAGATGCAGCTGGGATAGCTATTTCAAACAGAACGTGGAACACAACTGCATGAAAAGGTGCTGTCAAGGAAACATAAATTAAATGCTTTTATAACCATCTAAAATAGTGACCACTAGGTATTTAGCAAGATGGAATGTCTCCCCACATGTAGCTGATTGGTTATTGCATTTTAGACTCCTATTGATCGACATACATTACTTTCAGTTATTGGGTCCCGCAGACCTTGCCACATCATCCCTGGCTCCCACTGTGACATCACATGCCAACCCTCAGTTCCCACATTGTAATGCCAGTTCATTGAAACATTTGAGATGACCAGCAGAACTTTATTCCTCTGTCCTGGTCATCTCATCTCCGTTCTCATGAGAAAGAACCTTCCACCATGACACTACCAGAGCCTTGTACCAAAAACAAGTCGCTGTGTAAATGTACCACATTAACAACTCTGCGGTCTTCTTCCAAGGCAGAAATGTGTTCTGGGGCAATTTGAAATCGCCATGGGCTTTTTGAAACCGGCAGTAGATCAGGCTTAGTAAATTAAATATACCGAATTATAAAATAGTTGTGTATTCATTGCCTTTCGGCGGGACACGTGAGCGCAAACATTGTTTGCTTCCTACCATGCCGTCCTGAGATTCGCAATGAGCTACCAGCCACTGTGGCTTCTAAGCAAATTAATGAAACAAGCGCATGTTTCTGCAAACAATAGAATACTTTGGGACCTCATTACAGCGCCTCAGCCTTATACTAATTTTTGTTATACTAACTGTCATCCATCTTTATTATCATTATTTAATTGCAGTATAACTATCAAAGAAGCCACCTCCCGCTCAGATCACTTCTCCGGCAGCTGGTAAGTTTGTGCCTCTTTGCCATGCTACAATTGCATTTTTATCACATTATTCCCCCCTTTTATTGATATATCAATAACCTACTCTTTTTCCCACTGCAGTTCCCTTTCTGCTACTTTGTCTTTGTAGATCCACATTTTTTCTAACCTTGTCATATCACCCCCACTTTCTTCCCAACCATCCAACGAGGCCCCCACCCATATACACCGTGTTCCAAAATTGCTCATAGTTTTCTAAATCTTCACACTTTGTTGTAACCCACCCATTAATATCATCTTCTTAATTTTCCCCAATTAGTTAATTAGTACCCTTCTTTTTATGTTCCTTATCAATGCTCAGGGACAACATAACAAGGATGAAGACCAACCCAGAGACAGTCACTCTAAATACTCTAGAAAGCCAGGTGGGCACCCATGTGAAAACACCGTCCAGCCAGTTGCTTGATTGCACTCCATTAGCTTTGCTTTTTCGTGGAGTGTCTGTATTTCCTTTATAGCTGCTTTCAGTGTTTCATTAGAAGCCTCTCTGTCAGGTATACTGGTGCAACAGCTGCTTTCAAATTTTGCACAGACACCACCTTCAATAGCATTTAAAAGGTCAAGAAAGTAGCAGTTGTGAAGGACCACCAAACGTAGTGCCCTCATTGCTTCCTTTATTGCAGTTAGGCTTTTTGCTGTTGAATTGGCCAGTTGCAGCAGCTCGTAGAATGTGAGCTTAAGCCAGTTTGCATTGGCTACAGCATGCACACCTGGAAGCAGCAAAGATTTGAAAAATGTTGCAGCCTTGGAGAACAAACGGAACTCATCAGGGATGGCTGCCAAGTTCTCACACTCTTTTTGGAAAAGTAATTATTCTCCCATTTCTTTCTGTTCAGTGATTTCTGTTTTTCACCTTGTTGCACCACTTTCTCCTGTAGTGCAAGTTTCATGGCAGTGCTGTTTTGAAGCACCACTAAGGCGGGGCTATGCATGGAGACAATTGCACAAAGCCCACCCCAATCAGGCCGAAGCTGGGTGTAGGCCACAGGTCCACCACACGTCCATGATGACAGCAGTCCCCTGCATCAGCGCCGCACTCCTCATCACCTTGGCACAGCATGAGTTAGTACCCAGATGGATAGACCCACTCGAGCTGAAACACAGAGGAAACCGTATAAAGCTCTTGATCTCAACTGGTTGATGTCTTTCATGTAGCCAAGTTAATGCATGTACATATTTTCCCCAAATTGCCTTACAGCTGTCATTCACCTGGGCTGCCACTCTTTGTTCATATGCCACCAACCCTTCAGCACAACATTGCATTGTTCCCCCCTCTCATTCATCACCAGACCATACTTCTCCTTTTATTCTCATTAATGGTCTTGTGTGACACCAGGGAATGCTTTGTCCCTCTTTATTAATGCAATGCATTTATTTTGTTTTCGCTTATTTTCAGCTCCCATTTTTTTGAACCTTCTGGTATATACTCCACTACCATGTTTTGTGTTTCCTTAGTTTCAGCCATTCAGGTTAGCTTCACGTATTTGTCTGCATAGACATTTTACCCTTCATTCACCCACTGTATAGCCACCTTTGCCTCTTGGGATAAACCCCTTGTTTTGCAGAGGAATAGGTGCATTAGGCATTCTGCTTCCTCATAGGACACACCGTGGGGTAGGAAGTGTTTGGTCGTTCCAGTTATGTGTGGGATGAGTGAACATACATAGCATGTGCCGTTTGCCTTTTCTCTTCCAACTCGCAAAATTTCACCGTACAAAACGTTTCTAGATTATGTACTTTGCCCATTTTCAGTGTCATGGTGAAAACCCCCTCATTCATTAAACTCCTCTTTCCTCTGTTCACACTGTCATTTGATCGTATATCATTTTTTCTTTTAAAACCAAATAAAGCAAAAACATGAATCCTGTAGTAAGACATTTTAATATTATCACACTCCAAAAAAATGAATTATTTTGCCTTCTTCTCATATTAACATTGGGCCCATTACAAATCAGGCAGTCCGGAAATAACGGTGGCGGTAAACCCGCCGCCACCGTTGTTTCCGGACTGCCTGATCCCGACTCCTGCAGGCCGGAGGTGATGTTCCCGCCAGGTTTGACCTGGCGTGTTTAACACCGCCCGCCTGCAGGCGGACGAGGAAACACCAGCAGCATTACGAGATGCTGCCGGTGTTTCCATGATCCCCATTCCCATTGAGTCCAATGGGACTCAATGGGAATGGGGATTAACACCATTCCGCCTCCGTGATTCCCGGAAAACCGGGGTTGTAATGCCCCGGTAATTCCAGGAATCACGGAGGCGGAATGGTAATACGAGTCCAGCGGTAACCAGGCGGTGTTACCGCCGGACTCGTAATGAGGCCCATTGTCTCTAAAACATTTTCTCCTTCCTCCGTTGCTGGCTTTCTGTAAAGTTTATTTGTGGAAACGAAAGTTAATGAAACTTCACAAATACTTCCCATTATGTTGGTCTTTGCTCCTCGTGGCAATGGGAGGTGGTGCTCTTGTCTTTGCGCACATCTGTGATATGTATCCATCCTCGCTGACCCTCAATCTTTACCGCTGTTGGAGTTGAGTAGATGGTGTGGGGTTCTGTAAATCATTCCTCCTTCCACTTGCTTATGTGTTTTATTATTTACACTTTCTCGCTGGGATAGAAAAGTGCTGTTTGCAGAAATTGACCTTCTTGTTCACTTGTTTGTTCTGTGTGAGGTCTTGGCCTCATCTGCAGAGATATATAGCGAAGTGATTTTGTAAGTTCTGTGAGGTACGTATCAAATTCACCCCTCACAATGCTAGAAGAAGATTGCACATCAGAAATTGTAGGTGACTGAGGTATAGGCGGATGAATCCTTTGTCCTGTAACAATCCCGTGATGAGTAAAGTGGTGGTCTCCTCCAGGCGAGTTGCACAACTCGAAAAGTGCAAGAGGCAAGCAGTGCAACAAGGATTTTCCAAGCGTTTGCATAAGCTTAG
Organism: Ambystoma mexicanum; assembly: GCF_040938575.1. Lineage (NCBI taxonomy): Eukaryota > Metazoa > Chordata > Amphibia > Caudata > Ambystomatidae > Ambystoma > Ambystoma mexicanum. The sequence goes on from NC_090931.1 coordinate 34,327,926, forward strand.
CTAAGCACATTTTAATCAAGCCATTCAACTTCTCTACCAAACCGTTGGCTTGTGGGTGGTAAATCGTGCAGAGTTTATGCTTTATCCCTAAAAGAGCTGTCATTTCTTTAATCAACTCATTTGCAAAATTCTGACCATTGTCTGAACGAATTTCATCTAGTATTCCCCACCTTGGAAACACCTCCCACACCAGAAATTTGTCAGCTGAATGGGTGTCATCTTGGGCACAGGGACCAGCCTCGAGCAAACGTGAAAATTGACACCCCACTCCAAGCTAGCATGTACCTGTAAGAAGTACATCTCTCTTGCATATCTACATAGTCAATATGCAAGTGCCAGAAGAGCCCCTCTGGTTGCGGCAAAGTTCCTCTCACTGTGTAACCCAGCAAGAGTTTTTTGCATGTCATGCAATTATTTACAAATTCAGAAACATTTTCATACAAATTTGGCACAAACCAGTCTTTACTAATCCCCGCAGACACATGCTCTTTCAATATGTGGGCAGGATAGTGGAGCTGGCCTAGTGCCACTTCAATAATTTCTTCATCATTAACACCTTGCCTGTGCTATTATGCCACCAAATTAAGTCTGTTGGAGACAAATAATATCCTCTCCTTTTCCATAGTTCTTTTTCATCAGTCAAACAACTTTATTCGGCCAAATAAGGCCATAAAAGTGCATCCTAAAAAACATTTCTAGTACATAGTTAAAGTAGATACAACACAATCATGCAAAGGCAACACCCTCCAAGAATGCCCCCGAACAGTGCTTTTGGCCAAAGATCAAGCACTACCATCCCCTTGCCTCAGGTGACTCCCATAGCGCCTCGGACCCATGAAAGTCAGATTAGCCTCTGAAAGGGGACTTTTTCTAGAGTGGGTTCCCATGGGGCGCACAGGATCCGGGATGGAGAGTGAACGGGCTGTAATGCTACTTTTCCTTGTCCGCCATAGGCCATTGCATTTTCTCAAAACGTTCCTAGCCATAAAGGCGTCCCCGAAAACCAGTTTAACTGTGTCCATTTTAGCTGGACAATTTGGCAATCTGGTGCACTCCAGTAGAGAGAGCCAGGACACAAACCCACACTCCCCAACCAGTGATAACATTTGTTCCTGAGGGCGTCCCTTGGTTCTCTTGTAACTGGCAGTAGTTTTGGGACACCATGGAGAAACATTGAACTGCTGGAGCCTTGGTGTGTCTTGTGCCCCGATGGAGGTCTCCCCTGACCAGGGATTGGAGCACTGGCTCCCCTCCCCGCTGAATGCGTGTTGCCCTGGGCGCTCCCCTCTAAGTTCTGCCAGGATAGGAGCTCAGTCCCTGGGACAAGGGACCCGGTGTGCTCCCTCTGAAGTGAGGTAAGGGGGGAACTGCCTCTAGACGGCTCCTTGTGGGTGGGAGAGTCATGACCACAGAGGCAGGAGACAAACAGGGGTGCAAGGGCTGAATCCTTTTCATGGATGCTAACTTGGGTCCCTCTGATCCCCCTGGGCCAGCCACTGCTAAACCCTCCCCATCTCTCCCACACCACCTTTCCCCCTAACCCCAACACCACCTTGGTCAAAACGAATAGAAGATTTTTGATCTCGGCCATCTCAGTGAGCAGGAGGTGACAAGGACAGCTTGACAGTTTTGCAGGTCCGGAGGGAGGCGGGGTGATGGACAGTGTTTTCCTTTTCAGGGGTGTTTGGAAGCCCAAAGAGGGCCGAGACGAAGGAAGGAACTAGCCCCTGCAGGGGCATCAATCGTCAACTCATTCCCGATGCTGGATGGAACAATGGACTTCTCCCCCCACCCAGGCTACCGAACCCTCGTCGCCCGAATGTAGAGACATGGACACAGAAGAAACAGGGGAATGTGCTTGAGGGTGTGCTTTGGCTACTGGGGCAACCAATGGCGGCTGTGGGACTGTGGCACCAGAATCTGGACCAGTAGATGGACAGCGAGGGGCCAGTCCCAGGGAAGCAGCCAAAGGTGGGACCAAAGATGGGGCCAACGACACATTCGTACCAGTCAGCTTCGAAATGCCCATAGAAATCCTCTTGCACCCCGATGGCCAACAGGAGAGTGGCAGTGGCCACACAGTCAAGGCCCCCTCTGGGGGTTAACAGATTGACAAGGGGCACAGATCTCTCCAGGAAGGGACTTGCCGGACCAAAGGTGGGGAGAGGAGTCAGAGCAGGACCATAAGTGGGCATATAGGGCCATGTTAGAGGCCCCACCTGTGGACCGGCAGTGCAGGGCAGCTTGAAAGTAGGGTCCACAGAGTCTCCCTCTTTAGCACACACAGAGGCCGAGTACAGATGGAAAGGGGTGTCGGGAACCAGATCCCACACCGTATCCCCTGACGTCTCACAACGCCAGAGGGCTCCTTCAGGAAGAGACTTTCCCCCAGAGAGCGCGCTCTGCAGAGTAGAATAAACCTGTCAGACCAGGGGCTCAGGTGAAAAGGCAGGGCAGCAACAGAGCTAGAATGGGAGAAAACACATAGGTACACTGAGCATCTTATGGAATAGCAGAAGATAACAATCCTCCCACAACACACTCCCCAACTCTTACCTGTGATCCAAAAGTGGTAGGTAGTAAACCTATGTAGGGTGTGCCTAACCTTGGGGGCGGGGGGGCGTGAGGATACGCCTAGTGAAATGCAGGATCCTTCTGTGAATAGAGTTGCGATGAAGAATGCCCGAACCGGGCGAATGAGAACAGAGCTAAAGAAACCAGAGTCAATGTTGGTAAGCAAGTAATCCAAATGGAGTGGAGAAAGTTCTCAATGAAGACCGTTGAAAAGGCAGAAACAAAAAGTCACAAAATCCAGTCAATTATTGAAAGAGAACCAAAGGCAGTCCAAATCTTGCAATGTCCGTGCAGGTGGGTCCTGGGAGGCAGTGAGTGATGATAGCGTTGAACCAGCAGCAAAGGTGGAATAACCAGAAGTTCAGGGAGCAGCAGAAAGTAAGTGGCCTGCGTGACAGTGGGCAGGTCTAGGGAGCACAACACAAGGAGATGGCATGAAAGGGGAAGTAGTACCTAACGCCGCGAAAGAAGGTCCAATAGCTGCGTTCACAGTATGACTCGAGGGGGACCGTGATAAGGAACACCAAGGCAGAGAAATCCCAAATGCGGAAAAAAGGCCTGGACAAACTGTGCATCGGGACCAAGCATCAGACATAAAACGTTTAGCAAGGGGAAATCCGAGAAGGCTAAACAGATCACAAATATCTGGGAGAGCAGCCAAGGGGGTAGGAAGCCGGGCGTAGAATCAAAGGACAAGGAAGCAATCCGGAAAGGTTAGCAGGAGTCCTGAAAACCAGTGGATGAAACAGCAAAAACAGCTAAATACACAGCAGCCTAGCCGGGCAAACGTGACGGTTAAGGAGTGTCGCCCAGCAACAACAAGGAAGCTTTAACCTCCCGCTTCCATATTGGGCATGATGCGTGATGATGTGCACGGGCTGTAGGGCTGCCGGGAAACGTAGTCCGTAATGGTGGACGTCTCTGGGAAAGCCAATGCAACCGACAATGTCTCCACGACAGTACCCCTGCAAAAACATCTCCCTACCCCCGGAAGCCCGCCCCTGCGATCGGTGGAATGCGCGCAGCAATCGAGGGTCATGAAAGTTGGACACAGGCTCCAAGGTCCTGTCCTCAGGGCCATAACCCTTCCAGTCCACCAGGTAGTAGCGAACCCCTCCCTGAACTCGGGTACCCATGAAGGCTTGTACTTCATATTCCTCCACCTCCTGCACTGAAACTGCGGTGGGTTTGGCTGGGAGCCGTGAACCTTGCACGTAAGGATGCAACAAAGATGCATGAAAGACAGGGTGCACCTTCCAGTGTGATGGAATGGCAAGATGAAAGGCTACCGGATTGATGCATGCCAATATGTCATATGGTCCAACAAACCGTGGTATTAGTTTCTTTTTACCAGGGATCCAAAGATGTTTGGTAGATAACCAGACTTTATCACCTGGTTGCCATGAGGGAACTGGAGCACAGTGTTTGTCTTCTAGTAGCTTATTGCTGTCCTGAGCTGCATGGAGATGACACAGGACCGCAGTCTGGATAGTGGTACGTGAATTAACAACACTTTGAGCTACAGGAACATCTGAAGAGGCAGAGAAAGGGATGGGCAAAGTACCTGGATGTTGACCGTACAATCCGTAAAAGGGCAAACAACCCACAGAGGTGTGGAGTGTATTATTATATGCAAATTCAGCAGCTCCTAACACCTCTATCCAGTTGAACTGATATTGAAAACAAAGACATCTTAGGAAGTGTTCCATAGTAGCACTCGTGGGTTCCGTTTGCCCATCCGTTTGAGGATGGTAAGCGGAGGAAAGGCGGGCATCAATGCCCAAGGACTGTGTGAGCGCCCCCCAAAAGCGTGAAGTAAATTGAGATCCCCTGTCAGATATGATAATCGTAGGTAAACCAAACAACCGAACAATGTTATCAAAGAACAAGGAGGCTAGAGGCTTTGCTGTAGGCACCACCCGGCATGGTATGAAGCGTGCCATCTTGGCGAATGAGTCAACTACCACACATATTGTGGTCAACCCTTGTATGGGTGGCATCTCCACCACAAAATCCATGGTGATAATGGTCCATGGTTTTTGTGGGATAGGCATGTTCTTCAAGAGCCCCAACGGTTTACCAGTCACATGTTTGCATTAGGTACACATAGCACACCTCAAGATGTAATCGGTGACATACTTCCTCATACGCGGTCAACAACACCATGGGCCTCATTCCGAGGCTGGCGGTAAGGGTTAACGGTCACCGTTAATGGCAACGGTGACGGTTAACACTTAACACCATATTCCGAGTTCCCTTTTGCGGGTTGGCATTTAACGCCTGCTTTTAGCAGGCGTTAAAAATCCAACCCGCAAAGGGACCTTGGAGTAAATTACGGCACCGTAATTTACGGTGCCGTAATTTACTCCTTCCCCATTCCCATTGAGCCCTATCGGGGCAGGATGGGGGTGGGGAACCGGTATGGTGAATGGGGAATTACCGGTCCCTCCAACCTTGGAATGGACCGGTAATTACTCCATTCACCATGCCGGATTTCCATGGAGTAAATAGCTCCATGGTTACTTACCATGGTGCTATTTACTCCATGGATAGCGCCAGCCTCGGAATGAGGCCCCATCTCTTCAAAAGGTCCTAAGTCTTGCCCTGACCCGGTTGGCCGGCCAGCCGAGCTTCGTGGGTCCATTCTAGTGCAAGTATTCGAGACCTGGTGTCTGGTATGTATAAACGATCGTTCACATAGGGCAGACCCTGAACTATAAGCGCCTTCAGCTGTTGGACTTCCCACGGATGGTCCATCACCCAACGTCGAATTCCATCCACCAGAGGGGATGAGATTGCACAAACACAGAGAATTTAACGTTTCGGTAGTAGATGAAGCACCGGGGATTCTGAACCGGCTTCACCCCTCAACCCAGACAAGGCATCCGCCGTCCCGTGTAAAGGCCTGGGACGAAAGGACACAATGAAGCGGAACATGGCAAAGAACAAATGCCACTCAACTGGCCTAGCATTAGTACAATGTGCACGTGATAAGGCTTGCAGGTTGCGATGGTCAGTAAACACGGTGACCGGGTGTTCCGTCCTGAGAAGATGGTGGTGCCATTCCTTGAAAGCGGCCTTGATTGCCAATAATTTCCGTTCAGTGATGGTATAATTCCTCTCTGCTGACGTCAACGTCCTAGAGAAATAGGCCACAGGGTGTAGGTGTTGCGTTGTGGGGCACCGCTGTGACAAAACAGCACCAATAGCCACAGCCGATGCATCCGCTTCCACTATATACGGCTAGAGGGATCTGGATGTTACAACACTGGTGCTGATGTAAAGCCCCTTTTGAGCGTTTTAAATGCGGTTTGCGCATCCATTCCCCATACAAAGGGAACCGAGGGACTAGTGAGCCGAGTAAGAGGCTTAAATATCTCTGAGAAGGAGGCTATAAAGCGCCGTAAAAGTTTGCAAAGCCAAGAAATGCCTGCAATGTTTTCACCGATGTAGGCACCGGCCAATCCAAAACGGCTTGAATCTTGGCATTGCTCATGTGAATCCCCTGAGCTGACAGAATGAAACCAAGAAACTCCACTGTGGAAGCATGGAAGGTACATTTTTCCAATTTGGCGTAAAGCGTGTGCTCCCGGAGTCTACTCAACACTGTGCGGACGTGTTGTACATGTTCTTCCATGTTATTGGAATAGATGAGGATGTCATCTAAATAGACAATCACAAAACAATCCAACAAGCCTCGAAACACGTAGTTCATAAAGTGTTGAAAGGTTGCCGGGGCGTTACAAAGCCCAAATGGCTTCACCAAATAGTCATAGAGACCGTATTTGGATTTAAATGCGGTCTGGGGAAAAATATGTATGGGCAAAAAACCCTCTTTGTTTGGGGGCCTGACTCTTGAGGGTAGAAATAATCACAAAATTATAGAGAGGGTAGAGTCAAAAGGCTTCCCTAGCCAGTTGCGTGATAGGGGGTCAGCAGGACCTTGCAGAAGAACTATATCATTGATAGTTCTAAAAAACAAAATTCACCATAGAATACATGAAAAGGCGTTAAACATTTATTTTTAGCAAAAAAGGTTTTGTCTGAAGAAATGTTTTTGTGAATCCAGACGTGGACCCCTTGCTCACTACTCTTAGAGAGGCACAGCTCCTCCCTACTGATAAGGTCCAACCAGACGGAAACACGTGTCTGGGGATGCTGTTGGTACTCTTGTTCAGCGGAGAATTGCCTAGCATTTCGGTGCTGGACTGGCCTAGGGCAGGACAAAGACTGATATGTTTGGGATATTTCTTCTCTGTGAAAGATAGTGAGCTAAAGTCTCTGGGTAAGTCTCTCGTAACCAGGACTAATGTCTGGCAGAGGGAATCCCAGGACCCCCCTTGTTAATTTGCATATTTAAGTAACTTTGGGTGTCACCCTAAATTACTAGGGGAATCCAGACGTGGACCCCTTGCTCACTATTCTTAGAGAGGCACAGATCCACCCTACTGATGAGGTCCAACCAGACCGAAACACGTGTCTGGGGTTTCTGTTGGTACTCTTGTTCAGAGGAGAATTGCCTAGCATTTCGGTGCTGGACTGCCCTAAGGCAGGACAAAGACTGATATGTTTGGGATATTTCTTCTCTGTGAAAGATAGTGAGCTAAAGACTCTGGGTAAGTCTCTCGTAACCAGGACTAATGTCTGGCAGAGGGACTCCCAGGACCCCCCTTGTTAATTTACTTATCGAAGGGACTCCAGACAAAAGAGCTACACCACGAGTGAATGTCGCCCCATTTTTGTTTATTCCACAAGTATTCTGACAATACAGAGACAAGAAAAACACTGATTGATCTGTCCAGTTGATCGACCGATTATGGGTTTGAAGCCAGGGTAATACCAAAATGACCCCGAATTCGGGTGCCGTTATGAGGTCAAACATAAGTTCTTCGGTGTGTCCTTCATGTGTACTTAATCAAATTTGATCTGTTTGTTCTATAACCGGACGGCTCGTACAATGTCAGAACGTGCTTTGATATGTATGGGAACCCTCAGTTTCTTAGCCAGAGCAACATCAATATAATTTCCTGTGGCCCCAAAATCGATCATAACCGGGAAAATAACTGTGTCATGATTCCTGCCCCTCATGTCCCCGGCCCTCCAAGATGTCAGGCTGGAGCCAGGCCACGATCACCTACATGGCCCTCAAGGGCCTCTGCATCCCTCCAAAGACCCACTTGGAGTCAGACTTGGTGCTTGTGGCACCAGACTCACTCACTCCCATAGGATAACATTGGGGATTGGATTTGTAGTGCATTGATGGGGACAAGATGGATTCCCCCACATATTTCGGTTCCCAGAACTGCATGCGCGGTCTAGTCTTTTGGGTGTGGTTCAGCCCAGAGACACCTGGGATATCCAGAGACTAATTAAGCCACACCCAGGCTGAGAAGCATGCTTTGCGATTTATGCACCTGCAACGTGACACTTACCGTGTTCGGATCGGTCTCCAGTAGGCCTGCATCTTTCTTCTGCGCTCAGCTCCTGCAAGAACAAGAACACCGTTAGGAACAGCCTTACCTTGCGGCGCTTCTGCCCATCATTCATCGCTCCTTCTGTTCTGCGGGCATCTTCGGCGGTATCATTCCCATACCGGCACGCCTCTTCCTAAGGAAAAGGGAAAGGAACAGAAAAAAGGCATTGGTAAGCATTCTGCAAATCTTTGCTTATTTTTAAATACTGTACGAGCTTCAAACGCTTACCTGAATCTCAGCCGCTCTGGGGGAACTCTGTCTCCAGAACTTCTCATCCATCTGCAAGAGGGAAAAGACACTCCAGGTTAGCGTGGAAACATCCAGAGGCGCTGCATACCGCGCTTACCCACTGCGTTTGTTCTTCATAACTAGCATCCACGCTGAAAACGTTGCGGCACCTAAAAGACACAGAAAAAGAACTTAGTTCAATGCAAATACGAAAGGGGTGCATCGCGCTCTCACTCACCTTCAGCGCTACTCAAGTCAGCAGCACGCCGCCATCCCCGGACGCCGGCCATCATCTAAGGAAGGAAAGGAACGAAGTTAGAGAACTGTTCAAAAGACTCATTATACTTACCTGTCGGACTCATGCCAGTGAAGTAACTAGGCAGCAACGAGCCCGCATCAATCAATGTGCCCCTGCACTGAAAGCAGGACGGAGAGCACACTATCCAAGAAAACAAGGTGAGCTGTGGATCAAAGGGAAGGGTTGGACCCCGGGGAAGAAGGGGTTCAAGCACACAGAGACAATAGGGAGTTAAAGTCTACCAATCCTGCGTTTCAGGCCCAGTCTTCAGTCGAATAGCCTCCAGGGAAGGGTTCGAGGTCATAAGAGGTCAGAACAGGCTGAGTGACATCCCCGTGGATACCAGGTGAGCGTTACACACTGGATCAGACCCGGAATACTCAAAAATAATAGGGAGGTAGATATGAGAGGCGACAAGGAAATTACCAAGACCCTTTTCGGAAGCACCCGTCCCAGGGGCCTTATCTAGGGACGGGCTTTGGAGTTTCCTGAACGTTTTACGGGACGTTTTGGACAAACCCGTGTGAAATGCCCCGTCTGACCACAATAGAGACACAAGTTGTTCTGCATTTGTTTCTCTCTCTCCTCCTTAGATAAGGGACCACGTATGGCTCCGATCTGTATCGGTTCTGGTTCCCCAGAAACAGGACTGGAGGATGCCTCAGGTCTGCCGGTGCGCATATCAGGGAGCTGACGCTCGCCTTTCCTTTGAGTAAGGCGTGCGTCCATCTGTAAGACTAACTCTAAAAAGGAAGAAAAAAACAGAGGGCAAGGAAGGGACAGTAGCCAAAGTGTCCTTCAAATCATCCGAAAGGCCCCTGTAGAACACAGAAGCCTTCTTTTGTTCAGGCCAAGAAGTCTCAGCGGCTAGCTGGTTAAAGCGGGCCAGATACGCAAGCAATGATTGTTTCCCTTGGGTTAAAGCCAATAGCTCCAGATCAGAGGTCTGGGCCTTGTACCTGGCATCAAAAACCAAAGACATAGCAGAAATAAGAGAATCAAAACCGTACAGGGCCGGATCAATGGATTCCAAAAGCAGATTAGCCCAAGCAGCCGTCGTACCCCCCAAGTGAGAAAGCACGAAAGCTGCCCTGGAAGTAGCATCTGGAAAAGCTGCAGGCCGGCAAAGAAAGTGCAGCTTGCACTGGTTTACAAAGGTACGGAAGGATTTAGGGTCCCCGCTCAGGAGGGGCCAAAGGGAAAGGACCAGGCAAGAAAACTGGGGTCTGGATAGGGTTCGGGGCAGGGGGCCGAACGGGCGGAGCTGTGGCTGCCCCATCCCCAAACTCCTCATCCGTGGGGAGCGGGTGTACCAAGCTCTGCATCACATCCATACGTTGATGGAGTGATGCATGTGCTGCAGCCATATCCGTACGCAGGGTAGCGAAGGCCTGCATAACAGAAGTAATTGGATCAGCCCCAGGCTCCATCGTATCACAATTTGGTAAGTGGTTAGGCTCCTTAATCTGTCGGGAACCAGATCCCACGCCGTATCCCCCGACGTCCTAAAACACCAGGGGGCTCCTTCAGGGAGAGACTTTCCCCAAGAGAGCACGGTCTACAGTGTAGAATAAACCTGTCAGACCAGGGGCTCAGGTGAAAAGGCCGGGCAGCAACAGAGCTAGAATGGGAGAAAACACATAGGTACACTGAGCATCTTATGGAATAGCAGAAGATAACAATCCTCCCACAACACACTCCCCAACTCTTACCTGTGATCCAAAAGTGGTAGGTTGTAAACCTATGTAGGCTGCGCATGACCTTTGGGGGGTGGAGGGGGGGCATAAGGATACGCCTAGTGAAGTGCAGGACCCTTCTATGAATAGAGTTCCGATGGAGAATGCCCGAACCAGGCGAATGAGAGCACAGCTAAAGAAACCAGAGTCAATGTTGGTAAGCAAGTAACCCAAATGGAGTGGAGAAAGGTCTCAATGAAGACCGTTGAAAAGGCAGAAACAAAAAGTCACAAAATCCAGTCAATTCTTGAAAGAGAACCAAAGGTTGTCCAAATCTTGCCGTCCGTGCAGGTGGGTCCTGGGAGGCGGTGAGTGATGATAGCGTTGAACCAGCAGCAAAGGTTGAAATAACCAGAAGTTCAGGGAGCAGCAGAAAGTAAGTGGCGTGAGTGACAGTGGGCAGGTCTGGGGAGCACAACACAAGGAGATGGCATGAGAAGAGAAGTAGTACCCAACGCTGTGAAAGAAGGTCCAGTAGCTGGTTCACAATATGACTGGAATGGGACCGTGATAAGGAACACCAAGGCAGAGAAATCCCAAATGTGGAAAAAATGCCTGGGCAGTCTGGGCACCGGGGCCAAGAGTCAGGCATAAAACGTTGAGCATGGGGAAATCCAAGAAGGCAAAACAGATCACAAACATCCGGGAGAGCAGTCAACGGGGAAAGAAGCCGGGCGTAGAACCAAAGGACAAGGGAGCAATCGGAAAGCCTATCAAGCGTCTTGAAAACCGACAGATGAAACAGCAAAAACAGCAAAATACACAGCAGCATACCCAGGCGAACGCAACAGTTAAGGAGTGTCGCCCGGCAACAACAAGGAAGCTTTAACCTCGCACTTCCCTATTGCGCATGATATGCGATGACGTGCACAGGCTGTAGGGCTGCCGGGAAACGTAGTCCGTAATGGCGGACGTCTCTGGGAAAGACGCCAATGCAACCGCCAATGTCTCCATGTTACCGGGAAGAATGTTCTTTTGATGACAATACGGCAGTTCCTGACAAGGGGCTTCATTCATGCAGACGCTCCCAGTACGAGCTCCCATTCCCTGCATGACACCTGGAGCTTTAAGCGACATGCCCCCCCCCCTCAGTGTTCTGCCCATGATTTGCTTCCGTTGCCCCAAAGAGGCTGGGGGGGGCCTGTCGGTTTAACAGAAGTGAAGATGTAGAAAGGTAGAGGGGGGGAAAAGGGGGAATAGATGTCTTCTCCGTCCAAGGCTGCGCAGGCAACATCCAGTTGGGGGCCAACCATCATATAGCCTTGTTAGGAAGAAGTCAGTTCCAGAGAGGGGTCTCATCTCCCCGCACCACATGGAGATCGCACTGTTCTGGGCTGCAACACAGAGCAGTGTGTGCGCCCGCTTTGTAAAGAGTTCCAGATTCCCCCCTCCCCGCGCAATCTGGCAGTAACAGGATCGGGCTCACCTCATAGTACGGGTTTTGGGCTCAGACACCTCCTTGAACCCCCCACCATCCTCAGGGTACATAAGAACACTCTGTTGAAGCTGGAGTGGTTTTGCGCCTCGTCCACCAGGCGCCGGGGGGTGAGCAACACCCGCACCCTTGATCCCCACGGGCTTCACACCCTGCAGGATGATGCCGGTGGATTTATGAGGAGGGGGCGTGGCCTCCCCTCAGAGTTACGGTGGCCCTCCTAGGCTTGGAAAATCACGGGAAAACGGGCCGCAACACGCGTGCCCTTGATCCCTGCGGGCTTTCTTATCATGTGGTGCTTCTCCCTGCAACGCTATTATTTGTACAACTGGGGTTGCATTAATGTTTTCAGGCAATGCATCTTTTTCCTTGCTTATTTTTAATAATGCCATAAGGGGAGTTATTTCTTCTTTGCCAGGGAACAGCAAATGTGTCCTTTCTGGCATATGTGCTTCTTCTTTTGCTGCTCCCTCTGCTGTTTCATTACTCACTGAGATAAAATTGTGCACTCCTGTGTGGGCTTTACACTTTATTAAGGCAATTTTACTGGGAATGATAACACTTCTAGGACCCCTCCTTTCCCACCTTTCCAGCCCTTAATGCACTGTGGATGTTACATACGCAGAGTCAGAAAATATATTAACTGCCTGACCCTCTGACATAATTAGTCCCACTAATTTAGCTGCTTGTGCGGAGTAGTGAGCTGGCAATCGTGTTTGTGAATACACTATCAACTTTTCTCCTTTTTGTATTCCGTGTTTGTGGCCCACCACTTCTGAACCAGAATGTCTCTGCCCTGTATCTTGGTTGATACTTGAGCTCCCATCAATGAAAGTCATGCCCACCCCCCTCTATCACTTCCTCTTTCATCAGGGGGTTATCTTTGTTTCTGTCTATGCATGCTATGCAATCATGCACATAATCTCCCTCTTAAATCTTTTTTGCAATAAACTCGGCTGGGTTTATTGTTCTGCACCTCACCACCTCTATTGCAGGGTTTTTCAGTATGATTTCGTACCCTGAAGACCTCAGAGTTGTCATGATTTGGTCCTTTGTAATATTGCAAACATTGCATGCTCCATGTATAAAATTACGGGGCACCCCATTGTAGTTGTGGCAGCTTTCTCAATCACGAATGCAGAAGAAGCAAGAGCTAGCTCACAAGGAAAATGTCCTTGCATCACTGGATCTAGAGGTCCACTGTAGTACGTTAGTGGTTTGTGTCCCTGCCCCTTCTTTTGTGTCAGCACAGCAGTCGTTACCTTGCCGTCTGAATGGGAAAACAAGTTAAACTTCTCTTTGTAGTTGGTCGTAGTCAATACTGGTGCATGTGCTAACTCGTGTTTGAGTTAATCAAAATGCTCATTCAGTTCAGCTGTCCATTTTATGTTCGCTTTGTTTTTCTGTGGCTCCTTTAGAGCGTGAAGTAATGGCCTGGTGGAAGTGGAGTAATCGAAAACCCATGCCCTGAGTTAATTGCAGAACCCTAGAAACTGCTGCTGTTCTTTCACTGTCTTTGGCCTGGTAGTTTTATGTATTGCCTCAACTCTTTCTGGTGTTATCTTTCTTCCATCAGCTAACACAATCTGATCCAAATACACTACTACTTTTTGACAATACTGCAATTTCACTTTGTCCACTTTGTACCCTTTGTCAGCTAGCAATGTCAGTAGCATCACTGAGTTCTTTATGAACTCCTCTTCTGTCGTGCTACACACCAAAAGGTCATCAACGTATTGAATCACTGTACTTGCAACTTGTAAATTACTCAAATCCATTTGTATTACTCTGTTGAATATGCTGGGTCCCTCACAGGACCCTTGAGGCATCTTGTGTGTTTAAATCTGGTCCAGTGGTACACAAACACAGTGAGATACCTGGAACCTGGGTGTAAGACAATGGAGAAAAATGCATTCTTTATATCTACCACTGTGAAGTAGTGTGCCTCTGCTGGAATGCTACAAAGAATTGTCACAGGGTTTGGAACCAATGGATTTTCGGCCTCAATAATATTACTAAGGGGGTGCAAATCCTGTAGGAAATGCTACACACCCCTCCCTTTGATTTTTTAATCTGATATATAGCTGTGTTGCAAGGTGAAGTGGATTCCTGTATGATACCTTGCTCCCATAGGGCATGCAGTCTCTCATATATGCCCTTGACTGTTTCTCGTGAGAAGGGGTATTGCTTCACGCGCGGTAACGGCGCTCCTTCTTCCAATTTGATGTGTACTGCCCGCCCCTTTTAGTATTCCTACATCATGGGGTCCTTTTGTTCATAAGTTCGTTGGAACTTTCTCCAAATCATCCTGCAAATATTTTGTTTCCTTTTTCAGCAACTGTCATCTGAGGTACTGATCTTTCTTTTGTGTGTACTGGACATTCTATGCTTAATTTAAATACTACATCTCCCTCTTCACTGTCTTTGGTAGCGAACAGTTCTGTGCCTGTTACTCCTGTCAGTGTCAGTGTGGGATCAATGCATAATATTGATCACCACTCCATATTGTCATCGTCAGTGGCAACCAATATGATCATGTCTTTCCTCAGCACTACTTCCTCTAGGTACAGCAGTGTGTATGTGCCGGAAGCAACAGTGGGGGCGGGCCACTGTGGTCTGAAAAAAATTGATTGCCCAATTGAAACACCTTTCCTTCATTTCCTGGTATCTATCCCAGCAGCACATGTACCCCATGTAAGAACACCTCCATGTGTGTGGGCATCTGTCTCATCATGCTGTGGGCATAGTATGCCTGTATCAGTACTGCCACTCTAGCTGGGTACATTCCGGGTGTTGTGCACACCATCCCCTTCTCTGAAAATTAAATTGTGTCATTCAGTTTGCTAAGTAAATCTCTTTCCAAAATGTTGATAGGTGCGTCTTTAGAATACAATAATGGTGCTACAATATGCTGTGTCCCTATTGTTAAGGGTAAATCCTTTGTCAGAAGAACCTTCAAAATTGTCCCTGAAAAGCCTTGTGTGTCCAAACTCTAGTTGGATAATGGAAATTCCTCTTCTTTTGTGCAGGAACTGGTTGCCCCAGTATCTATGAGAAAGAAAGTCCCTGCTGTCCTGAACTGCTACCTCGGGATCCTCCTCTGAGTCTTCAGTTACTGCTAGAACAGGACACACTCTCACTCCCTGTGGCCACCCCTATTGAGAAAATGTGTTCACAGAACACGTGAATGGATTGCCGCCCACCACTGTCATTATAAGGGGACTATGTTTTGTCCCAGGAGTGTTACTTTTTCTTGTACTTGTGTCTGGAGTATGCTCACAGTACCTTGTGCCTCTGCCATTTTCCCACCTTGCACTTGTACCCGTCCCTGTAAGGTGCACTCTGTGTCTGTGCGGGCAGCAATTGTAATTGGTGCTGTGGTATCATTTGCCATTGTGGAGGTGCCTGTGCCTGTATATATGCTTGCTGTTGCTGCCCTGCTTGTGGAATTAGTGGGCACGATCAGACAAAATGACAGAAGTTACCGCATGCAAAACACTGCCCTCCAAAACGTGGCCCTGTAGCCCATTCCCCTTCCTCTTGTATAATGCCCTCTCCCTGACTGGTACTGTCCAGTGTGATAGTTTACTCCGGCCGTATATAAAAACCCTGGCTGTCCTGTGTTTGTAAATACCGGTTGTTGTTGCATCTACACCGTCCCCTACTGCTGATTGTATGTTGCTTGTGTATGTTAAGTTATTTGGCATTTATATAGCGCTCTATATATCATTGGTATGACCTCAAAGCGCTAGTAGGTTGAACGCCCACGGGAACCGCAGTGCAGGTCAGTAGAGTGAGTAAAGAGAGTTAATGTCGTAGGGTGTGTGGGTCCACCAGTTAAGGGTGCAGCTGGTGTAATTGCCTGAAGGTAGCTGCATCCTAGCATTAGGTGCAGTGGTGGAGATATCAGTTGAATGTGTTCAGTCTGGTGGGCGGACACCCAGACCGGGTTCTGGCTGCGTTATGCCAGCAGGACGCTTATGTGAGCAGATAGGCTGGTTTGTCATGGGATATAGCTGCGTTTTATTAGAGTGATGAGGTGTTCGTGGGGTAGTGCTCGTAAGTCAGCAGCTAGGCCGAATTTATCGAGGGGTATATAGCTATAATCTAATTGAGTAATGGTGTAAAGAGTAAGCGTAGTGACATGATATGATGGTTCATGCATGATGCGCCTAAGCATAACATGCTCCGAAGCAAGTGGTGGGGTACGGAGGATCGGGTGGGCTGGGCACACATTGCGGGGAGTCGTGGTAGGAACAAACAGCGAGCATTCAGGGGCCTGGGATACCGAGGCATTACGGGACCAGAGGGCTGGGTATACAGTGACATGCAGGGATTTTAGAGGGCTGGGCAGGCAGTTACTGCATGGGCACGAGAGGGGAATGGGTGCCCAGAGACATCATGGGGGAATAGGAGGATGGGTGTATCGTGTCTCTTCGGGGAGGCAAGGGCTGTGCACATAGCTGCGTCATATTGTACTGGCGGATTTGGTGCAGCAACGGACTGGTCTGGGCAGCAGTGGAAGGTGGGAACCTAAGGGTAGTGGGTATATAATGACATCAAGGGTGGTGAGGGGCTGGGTAGGCAACATCATCACAGAACTGGGGGGTGGTATGCATCAACAGCACGGGGGCTGGAGTGGTAAGGTACAATAGGGACATCGCAGGGACTAGCGGGCTGGGCGTACAGTCACTGGGTCCAGAGGACGGGGCCTGGGGCAGGCATACACTGCGATAACACAGGAGCAGTATGGGCGCTCAGGGACATCACAAGGACTAGAGGGCTGGACTTATAGTGTCAGGGCATGCGGCCAGTGGGATACGTAGCGAATGGAAGGATGGGTTTGCGCTACAGGATGGGGGGCCAGGAGGGCAGTGTACAAGCGACACACGGGCGCTGTGGGACAAACAGCAACATCACAGAGACTTGAGGCAGTGGGATACTGCAGTCGGAAATATAGTATACCCTCCTTGCTGTGTTACCATCGCTATTGGGAGCCCTCCTTAATGAGTGGGGGGAAGAGAAACTGGTCCTGTGAGCACTGCTCCCTCCATGGGCACTTTGGGGCAAACAGTGACATCACAGAGACTTGAGGAAGTGGGATAATGCAGCGGGAAATATAGTATACCCTCCTTGCTGTGTTACCATCGCTATTGGGAGCCCTTCTTAATGAGTGGGGGGGGAGAAACTGGTCCTGTGAGCACTGCTCCCTCCATGCTTATTTTAGCCAGTTTTTTCTCCACGCATTTATTTTCTGCTTTTACCGCATTGTCTGCTATTTCTTTGTCTTTTTCCTGCTTCCTTTTACAATAGTGCACAGTTGTCTCTTGTATCTCAGGCCATCTTTTTGCTTCAATCCCCACTATTTTTTCTAGGGAAGCCTGCACATCCCTGGCGAGCCCCCTCACAAAGATGTGACAAAATAATGGTATTCTGTCAGCCCAGGACTGTTTATTTTCCTGTGTCCACATCTCTTGTATGAACCGTATATATTCCGCGGGAACCTCAGCTGGCTTCATTTTTTTCATGCAATTATTGAGCCCATATCTGACTTATCTGGATACAGTTCTCTCAGGGCTTTCCAAACGTGCGCTCTATAATTGTTAAAGGGTGCTCCATCATGTGTGTTGGAGCTTAATTTTACTCCTGCATATCCTGCTTGCTGCCAAATGTTGTCATTTCGTTCCCCCACCAATACCACCAACAAACTCTTGAAGGAATGGTTCGGTGAGAAATATTATTGTCCCTATGGTTCGGCCATGTGTTTTTAACCATCATTCGATCGATCGTATAAACATTTCCTATGCACCTTACCCGAGTTTTCATCTCTTAAACACAAGCGAAATCAGGCAGCAGGGCGCGGCCATCTTGTCATAATCTTATCACTTGCCGCACCGCCCTGGGTGACCTGTGTTTGCGGCACTAAATCATATCCCCCACCCCTGAGCCTGACATCACCAAATAATTGATATTCTTCACCTCTCTCTGTGACGTTACAGGGCAACGTAGCCAAACGCGCCCAGCCGTCACCTACGTGACTAGACGCGGAACCCGGAAAAACAACACACATCATCTCACAGCACAGCGCATCACAATTAGGAATATGAAACTGTACTTTAAAAGGAAACAACAAGACTGTACAATTGGTAAAGTACATTTATTTCACATTAAATGTTTCGATAACATTCGGCGTCTGACATAATCAATCGAAATGAAAAATTGTCTTTGCTCTCGTTCCGCAAATCCGCAAATGTTTATCGCGAGTCACACGCTGTTCCTTTTTGGTACACAGGGTGTTCCTTTTGGGTAAATTAAGCACTTTGGTCGCACAGTGAATTGCAAGGCTGGTGCATGACCTCGGCACTAGACCACTATAAAGGTTGTTATGTTGCTCCCAATCGCTGTTACCGCGTACGGGCAAATTGGACCTTGTCTGTTGTCCCAAAAGATGGTTAAGTAGATCCAGTGATTGACATGTAGCTGCAGCTGGCCATCGGTCAGGGTCTGGAATAGATGACAATCGCAGAATGGCACGATCTACCTGTTTGCAAAAGATAAAAATAGAAATGTGTCTCAGTGGCCGATCTTTATTACAGTCAATCATTTTCTTTATTAGCGCAGAGGTGACACAATGTGAACTGAGAGAATACAATGTGGAATCTCAAAGTACTCCGCCATTTGCTTCCGACGATGCAATGGAGTTTGTTGAGCTCTAAACGTAATGCGTAAACTTGGGCAATAATTCAAGGTGCAAAAACTATGTAATGATTTATTAACGTAGAACAAAGGAGAAACGAGCGGTGGTCTACATGCGTCTAGATGCTGGCCTGCCCATGTGCCCGGTAGATAGCCCAGCTCACAAAGGTTGCACTAGCACTTCATTGCAATATGCAACACAGAACAAACAAGTACAATGTGGCCCAGCAATAACGGTCAGCTATTCGTATTTAGACTAGTTCTGGTATGAAATCGTCTAAAGATAAACTTACATTATATTTGGCATTTCCATTCTCTTGGCACAATGCAGATCGTAATGCAGACTCCTCCGTTTGTGTCAACGATATTTCATAAACTGAACTTATATGTAGCTAGGTCTAGTTTCGGAATGGGCAACCCTACCATTTCATACGTTATTACACCCCCCCATTCAATTCAATCCCTTTCTAAATGGTCCCTGCCTCTCAAGGTAAAAAAACAATAGAACCGTATACTGTGCACGGGACACGTGGGCCTCCCAGCTCCCAAGCAAAAATTCAAAGCTGGTGACCTTCACTCAAAATGAACATACATTCTTACTTTGCAAAATCCTGTGTCAACGCATCCATGTGAACATGATTTTTGAAGCACGGGCACAGGAAATTGGGGGCTGTCACTGCTCGTTGTTCGTGGCGCTGCTGAGCTGTAGGTGAAATTTGCCAATGACAGAATGGCCCCTATTCCCATTATAGTCGGTGTAACACAAAAACGGAGTCAAAATGTGTCAAGTAATAGGGCCACCTCTGCTTATCTCATGGCCTCCTACCTCATGGCATGTTTTCACAGTCAGTACTTCTTGCGTGCCTAGAATGTTTTGTGGCCTAGGTATAATATCTTTTCTAGGACGAGCAGATATTCAGCTTTTTGTGGAACTTTATGTCAAGGCAACTGCCAAAACCCAAAGATTCTAGCACACAGAACCACAGTAGCTCGACTAAACTGTGAAATGTGAAAGCAATCGTAATAATTGTAATATTTTTTTAATAAAAGGACTAAGAGGATAGATTTCAAAAGACAAATCGCATACTTTATTTTTACAGTTTATAAAAAAGTTTTTTGCAAAAATAAAAACAAATGGTAATCATTTATACCGGGTTTTGAACGATTTAACAAGCTCTTCTTTGGGTGGACATGGCACGTTGGCAATGTTTAGTGGCAATGTATGTGTGCTCTGAACAGATTTGTGCGCAATTCCATGAGTAAACATCTCGACGACATTAACAATAAGATCTTTCACAAAATCGAATTCCATTTTCTCATATACTGGCTTGACAACCCATTTTTTGCTTCTTTTTGTAAAGGCCATATTGTAGCGAAGCATCCCTAAAGCAAAATAGTCATTTCCTGCAGTCCTAGATTGTTCCCAGCCTACATTCTCGTTATGCGCTAATACCGCTAGTAAAGTCCTCGCTTTCATCCCTTGGATGACGAAATGCAATCTCTTTGGCCTGTACTTTAGGCACATATTGTGGAACACCTCCAAATCTCCAGTGTGACAGAATTCTGTGAGTCCCTTCAGATCTCTTGATAGAGTTTTATCAAACACAATCTTCTCAAGGGCTTTGTGTGGAGGTGAAGATGGGATCAACCACTTCTTCTTCCGTGCCTGCTCTGGAGACAAAGGGCCATGTTCACATTGGTGGAAATGTTGGTGTTCTGTCCAGTGGTGAACGTTGGAATAGTGGTGCATTAGAAAGCGCCATTTTTCCAGGAGAATTTCCACAGACCCATCACATGTTTTGGAGCTCCACCAAAGATGGTTGCTGAAAGACTGGGACCATTGTGAAATACTTTCAAACCATGTCTTTTTCCTGCCGCCGAGATTTTTTTATTTATTGATTTGGCAACATGCCATACATCAAATGGCTATGGCTATGAGGTTGATTTGCATTCCCCTCGATTGTAGATCTTCCATTGATTTTATAAAACCAGGTTTCTCCATGGCCACTGAGGATTTACATTGGGACACCTGCACAACCACCAAACTCACAATTTTCTTGCTTTCCATGTCCTGAAAATGGTAGGTGCAGTACTTAGCTGAAAATCCGGGGCTGTCACACTGTCCATTGCCGGCTAGCCTGAACCGTTTGTCAGCAAATGTAGTTTTAATAGCCAATTGTTCAATTTCCCAAGCTTCACTAATGGCAGGGAATAGATAATCACGTTGGTATTTGTGGTATTGCGTTTTAGAAATGAAATGTAGTCCCACAAACTGAAAGAAACTCGATAACTTTGTGAAACTAGAGCATCTGAAAAGTAAAGCTGCTGCACACAGTAGATTGCCAGCTGGCAGTTTCCCCAGCATCGGTTGAGAGGACCATGAAAATGTTTTTGTGACTTTTCACAGGTGGCATGTATTTTGAGGTTACTGCCTTGTGTTAGATGAGTCACGCTCACCAATGGCTTCCCACATAATTCCCCTTGCACTGAATGCACACGGTTCAGCATCTCTATAAGCTCCATCAAGCTGCTGTCGAATATTATGTATTTGGACTCTTTTATTAGACCGTCATCCGGTAACACTGTTGTTTCAGACGGAACAGTTGTGGACATTTCAGCCAAACTATACATACTGTAGTCGATATCTGTGTCTGTTTCGTCGGTCAATAGTGTTGATGCTTCATTCTCTGTCATTTCAACATCTGTTACTTGACCATGGATAGGAGAAAACATCAATGTGGACTGTTTTTTGGTGGGGCATTTTTTTGGCGGGTGTCGATTGTGTCAAGTGCTCATCCAGTAATGTTAAACTATCATCTATAAATTCAATTTCACCATCCTCTGGCGGAGCAGGCGCATTGTAGCAATGGTCCAAAAACACTTTGCTGGATTCGCCGGTCATATTAAATTCATTTTCTGGCCATTGGACATAGGCATCTCGAGTGTGAACACGTCGCGCCTCAATTAATAGTTCCTCCATGGTGAAAACAGTTTGACAAGCAGCATCTGTCATTTGTATCGCTGTCTGTGTCTGCATAGTCCATACTCCATCGGGCAACTACAGGACAGGTAGAAAAAAGGATGTTCAGTTTAAATCCTACATACAGTGTTGTACAATTTACATTAAAAAAACATATAATGAAGGCCTCAAACAATATAAAGTGTTTATCACTAACCTTATTTTTATTTCTTTTCTTTGAAACCTTCTTTACTCTAACATCAGCATCAGCAAGCTAGCGCACCGACTCAGATCCACGTGCCTCCGGTTCAATATACGGATCTTGTATACATCCCTACAAAAAATAGTATCCATAAAAAATAAGTCATTTGCATTACACATACAATTAGACTGACTTTCTTTCATTAGATGGTACTGTCAGTACGCATACCTCTGGCTCCTGACCAACTGCAAGGTCTGGTTCTGGAACAACTACAAGGGATAATGTAATTGTAGAGGACGCCTCAGCATCTCCCTGAAACACAGTACTTGCATTAGTATGGAGAAAATATTGGAAACTGGACACACAATTTGGAAAGACGACAATGGTAAATATCAATAGTAAAGTACGAATGAAACATTGTGTAAAACAATTACACAATATGTAAATATGATCAGATTATCTCGTCCAATTGTACTGTGAAGACCCATACCACTGGCACCGGATCTACTAAGAGGGATGTTGTTATTGTAGTGGATGCTTCAGCATCTCCCTGAAACACAGTACTTGCATTTGTAAGGATGAAAATATTGGAAACTGGACACACATTTTGGAAAGACAACAAAGGTACATATCAATATCAAACCACGAAAAACATTGTGTAAAGCAATGGTACGTTGCGAAAATATGATCACGTTATCTAGAATTCCGTGCTTAAAACCCTTCTGGAACAGAATAGCTAGGTAAGATTACCTGATACGCGCTGGAAGTGGTTGATGACTCCAGGCAAGACATGGATGTTGAATCTTGTTGGTTCATATTCGGTGGATAGTCATGTAAAGAGAAAGTATTATTCGATTTAGAAATTCCAACATTAAAAAGTGGCATGTAAGGAGACCGAATACGAGAAAATTATGCTTATGTAAATGCATAATATAGCATGGTTATTTGTCCACATAAATCAATTTTCTATGTGGGTTCTAAAAAACAAGGACTGATGTTTAGCAAAATAGTCATTATTTAAACAGCTATTCAATCACATAAATATCGGAAGTATTATAAGTGACATTTACACCGAAAATACTGGCGTAAAGCTACATCCAGAAGCGTGTCTCACCTGTGGCGGCATGTGAACGGATACAGTCGGAATAGCGTTTGGTAGCAATTTTCGAGTTGTTCTCAGTAGATTCCTCTTTGTGTACAAGGATGTGTCATACATATCCGGGTTCAAGTGCAGGCTGCAGATGCGGTATCGATGACCCCTCGTGTCCTACAAGACTTGTTTGACTCTACTTTCAAGCTCTTCCGGTGTGTATCCGCAATGTCTGACCCATTCTCTTATTCGATCAACAGTCTTAGGGAATATATGCATTGTAATGCCTTCGGGTTTGTCATGGGTCTTCGAAGGGTAACCGAAAATAGAACATGCAGGCATTGTTGTAAATTCTGCAAAATAAAGGTCAACATGATTAGAAAATTATTTTGCATAAACATGTGAGAATGAATGAATTGGACCATAAATTGTTCATTGCACGCTTTCTCTTGGACACCACAGCAAAACCAGTGCAGCGTGTACGGCTGTATTATTGGATACATTTCACAAACGATTCACTGATGTGTTGAAATCAGAACATGTTACTCGCCCCTTGAATGTTCTATCGTGCACGAAAAGGAAACATGCTTATACTATAGACACGCTCCGCGAAGTATGCAATACCATGCCAATTGACATTGATGAAAAATGATATATTGATAACATAACAAAAGATACTCAAATTAATAGCAATGAGACAAATTAACATAGCACTACTGAGTACGTTACTTCAAAATAGATATAAAATGTACAAACGAAGAAGATATGATTAGGATACATGCCCTTACCTTGACCAACAAACAGTTAGATTCAGCAAGCAGAGTAATTAGTGGCAGGAGAACAGGGATATGTTCACAGGTAGCACACTGACGAGTTCACTCCAAGCGGTCACAGAGTAGCACGTTCACGAGTTGACTTGCAGTCCTCAAAGATGTTCTCATGGCAAATATCAAGTGGTTTATAAGGAATACCAAAAAAGCGTGTTTTACTGAATGACGTGTATATGTCGTGGTATTATTTGTGTTTCAGGGGCGCGGCCTGCTTGAAGGGGAGCATGCCTGGAGACACAGGGTCTGAGGAGGCCATGAGAACAATGGCCCATGGGCGTAAGATACTTTTTGAAGTGTACATGATGTTTGGCACCTTGCCCGTTCGCGCCCCTGCCAGCACCCCATGGCAGCGCACATCCACTGGTGCAAACTGCCTTTGATAGTGGAGGGGGGATGGTTGGGTCAGGGGCGTGCAGACAAGGCGCCAGAACACTGCTGAATGGAGACACACTTATGTGGATTGCAGGGGCACGGCCTGCTTGAAGGGGAGCATGCCTGGAGACACGGGGTCTGAGGAGGCCATGTGAACAATGGCCCCTAGGCATAAAATACCTTTTGAAGTGTACATGGTGTTTGGTACCTCGCCCGTTCGCGCCCCTGACAGCACCCCATGGCAGCGCACATCCACTGGTGCGAACTGCCTTTGATAGTGGGGGGGGATGGATGGGCCAGGGGCGTGCAGACAAGGCACCGGAACACTGCGGAATGGAGACACAGTTGATTCACTTAACAAATGAAACAAGCAATGATAAAAAAATATGTTGTGTTTTATTTGGTTTCTTATTTTGATGGCACAAAAATACTAAACATTGTAAAAGTCTGGTTGCAGCTCAGCGAGGGAAAATCCCCTGTACTGACCTCTGTCACTGGGGAAAGTTTGTCTAATGGCAACAACGACACAGGCGGGTATTACTCGTCGAACGCAGTGTCCAAGCCTCCCATGAAGCCACCATGTGTACGAACGATAGGCCACCAGCCGGTACCCACTTAGAGAAAGATACAAACTGTTTTTAAATGACCAAGATAAGTGTGTTAAACCTTAGTTGTCAATGACAAATCTTGTATCGAATGGCATTATGGCCAGGACAAATGCTAACTAGACACTGCACAATATTGAACAACTTTTATGCGACTTTCACTAGAGAATTGCAAGACTAAACTGATATGACAATGATATATTGAAGTTACCAGAATATAGGGGACAACCATGAAATAGTAGTGGCCTAACTGACATCACAACCAGACTATACTTACTCGTTACTTGGATTACAAGGCCGAACTGTTGCGCGAAGTTCGTGCATAAGCACCATCAAAATCCTCAACACGGACCGTGTGAGGCAGACTGCGTGAAGTCTGGTAGCTCTGTTACGCATGGCGGCTGTGGATCGCCTTGCGATGTGTAGGACAAGCATCCAGGGTTTTCTCGGCAGCAGCAGTTCTCCACCTCGGTTGGCATTAGCGCGCACCGATTGCAGGTACACCAGGTGGAAACACCGTCCATGCGACTAGGCCCAGGCTCTTCATCTGTTGAAACGTCTGCCCAACTGTTGCCCAAATCCCCATTGTTTACGCAGCTTTCTCTTTCCAGTAATTCCTCCTCGGAATACTCAGGCTCGTACAGGTAGGGCATTATTGTTGCCATTGCGTGGTAAACAAACGAAAATAATTTATAGCGGTGGTACTGGTATCTGTTCACACGGGCTACAAGCAACGAAGATAGCTGACCAGAGCACAGAATACTCAAAGAAATACAGTGAGAGGAATGGAATAGAAAATCTGCTGTTGTGGGTTGTGAAACGGTCTGTTTATACTTATCGAGGAAAGAGGCTTTGTGCCGTTTCCATGGTGACACGTCATTAGCTGAGGCGCAGAGAATGTTGACACGAGACGTGCTTTGGCGTTGTGAAATGGGCAGTACGTGTCTAGTGATGTCAGGCTGAGGGGCAGGGGATATGATTTAGTGCCGCAAACGCAGGTCACCCAGGGTGATGCGGCAAGTGATAAGATTATCACAAGATGGCTGCGCCCTGCTCCCTGATTTCGCTTATGTTCAAGAGACGAAAACTCGGGTAAGGTGCATAGGAAATGTTTGTACGATTGATGGAATTATGGTTAAAAACACATGGCCGAACAATAGGGACAATAATATTTCTGACCAAACCATTCCTTTAATGTCTCCTATGGTCAGCGGTATCCCTGCTGTCTCCTTCTCAAACACATAAATCCATTTACTTGCAACCGCCATTAGTGTAGGTAAACTGTACACAAATTGTCTCTATCCATTGTCTGCCATGGTATGTAATGCACCACACCTTTCCCTTTCTGTAAGAAGAGTATCTGTGTTCGTACTGTGTTTATTCCCTCCTTGTTGTTTTCTAACTACTGCCATCTTAGTCTTTCTACTTCAAAGCCTATTTCCCTAGTCCCCCACTGATTCCTTTCTTTCGTTCTCTTCCCTTTCGTGTCTTCTCCTTCCCCTTGCCCTGCTTGTATCCGTCATATTGCATACATTAAGTTCGTCATCCTCATAGTCACTCATGCTACTGCGCTCCCAATCTGATACAGTGTGATCAGCCTCGGTCGTATCTAGTTTGTTGTGATCCGCATCCTGTTCCCACTTATCAATTTGAAATGTAATGCGCCCTGCTGTTCATCCCTGTCGTCAGCTGTCTTTCCAGTTTCTTTTTTCTCTTTCTCCCTTTTCATTGCTTGTTCTGCCTCCCTGAACACAGAGTCAAGTTGCTGTTGCGTGCTCTTTTTAATGTCCACTAAGTATTTTCGTCTCCACTTCTCATCCATTCTAATTGAGTTAGATTTGCATTCATCTTTCTTTTTGTTAGATCCTTACTTATCTTGGGACACTCTCTTAGCATGCTTATACCCTGCAGCTATTTTTTTAACAGCGGGTGTAGAGCATATCGAGGGGGTGGCGCACTCCTCTTCTCCTCCTCTCTTTCCCTTTTCCCTTCTCTGTCTTTTTTTCTTTTCCTCGTACAGTTTCTAGAGCCCTAGAATGTCCTGCCTCTTTTTGACTTTTACTCCCTTATAGGTAGCCGACAAGTATGAGTACATAGTGTCGATAATATGTTTATTGAATGTTCCCTCTCCAGGCCATTCCTGATAACAATTCCCCACTGTGTCGTGTACCCACTGAAAGTGGTACTTTGCCTCATTTTCGTGATAAAATAACTGTTTTCTACACATATGCTCAAGGGGTGCGTCCATCCAATAGGATGCCATTATCCCACCCTAGTCCTGATTATTAAAGTACCCTTCCCTCCCCATTTTATTGTTTCCCTCTGTTATTTAAAAACAAAAACTCTTCTATCCTTATTCGTTTGCTCCCACTCACTTATACTTACCACTTAGCTAGTTCACCCTATTTTCATTCTTGCCGACCCTCTCCACAGGCACCTTATATATATATATATATATATATATATATATATATATATATATATATATATGTATATACACGCACGCACGCACGCACGCACGCACACACACACACACACACACACACACACACACCCTCCCCCACCCCCTCCCCGGTCCCCCAAACCCCACCCCATCCCCCCCTCACCCCTTCTCCATAGGCCCGTCCTGTTGGTCTTATTAGTATACACATGGCCCTCTCCACAGGCCCACGATCTTAACAAAAATGCCTTATGTTAGAACACCGAGAGTGTGGGTGTGTCTCTCTTCGTTCGACTACACCCGCTTGCGTGCGCTGCACTGCTATTTGTTAATTCAGCTCTTGCCCTTCCACAATCTCAACAGCCACGATCAACAAATACTATATTTTCTACTAAACTACAATAAACTGCTACTGCTCACAAGACACTAACGTCTATACTTCTTTTATCATCAAACTCTTTACCTCTAACAGTAAAACATGACGCAACTATACCAATTGCCTGTGCTACGCGCAACTCTCGTCTAACAAGGTCCACCACTTACTACGCAACCCTCTGCTCTAATGCAGATGTGCCATCACCCACCTTCTCCCAATCGGACAAGTGGACCTAAAATCTAATACTTCTATGGCCAATCGCCCTCCACCTCTTGGGGGTGCATCCTATAGATCATAAAAATTATCCCTCCCGCTCCTTTTCATGGGTACACTCGCATATCCTTTTATGAGATTCTCCACTCCTCTCGACCTCTGATTCTTCCTTGAAAGGCCTGGACCCTGTTGGAGCGAGGGCAGTGCCCTGACCAGGCGGACTTTCAGGAACTCACTGTCCATGGGCCTCCTCGATATTTGAGTGGGACTGGGTCAGCAGGCGCTATCCCGCACTCCACCATGAGTATGGTTGGAGACCTCACACCTGGCCGGGAACATTTATATATGAAGTAGTCAAAAAGGAGTGTACACCAGGCAAGAAGTAATGCAATTTTATTTCAGGATCACAGACACAGCTGAGACAGCTATATTCAAACAGAACGCGGAACAGAATTGCATGAACAGGTGCTGTCAAGGAAACGCCCCTAAATTAATAACCATCTAAAATAATGAACACTAGGCATTTAGCAACATGAAGTCTCCCCACATTGGTTACTGCATATTAGACACCTATAGATGGACATACATTACTTTCAATGATTGGGTCCCGCAGATCTTGCCACACCATCCCTGACTCCCACTGTGACATCACAGGCCCACCCCCAGTTCCCACATTGTAATGCCAGTTCATTGAAACATTTGAGATGACCAGCAGAACTTTATTCATCTGTCCCGGTTATCGCATCTCCGTTCTCATGAGAAATAACAATCCACCATGACACTGCCAGAGCCTTGAACCAAAAACAAGTCACTACAAATGAAACACATTAACAACTCTTTGACCCTTCTACCCAGGCAGAAATGTGTTCGGGGACAATTTGAAACCCCCATGGGTTTTCTGAAACTGCCAGTAGATCAGGCTTAGTAAATAAAATATATTGAATTATAAAATAGATGTGTATTCATTGTCTTGCAGTGGTATTCGTGAGCTTTGGTTTGTGACCTCGAAAGTAACAAACATTGTTTGCTTCCTACCATGCTATCCTGGGATCGTAGGATTCGCAATGAGCTACCAGCCTCTGTGGCTTCTAAGCAAATTAATGAAACAAGCACATGTTTCTGCAAAAGCATGCTTTGGGGCCTATTTACCGCGCCTCAGCCTAATACAAATGTTTGTTACACTTACCGGTCACCCATCTTTATTATCATTATTTAATTTAATTGTGAGACTCTTATTATTTTGGGCATTCTCCAGCCTGCTTTGAATTTGTAGTATAACTATCAAAGAAGCCCTGTCCTCCTCAGAGCACTACTCCCGCAGCTGGTAAGTTTGTGCCTCTTTGCCACGCTGGAATTTGCATTTTTATCAGTCAAGATGTGCCTGTGCGGCGACACACCTTTGATTGGGAAGCCGCGCATATTGTTTATTTTACCGCGCACAACTTCGAAACACCATTGTTTTTTTTTGTTGAACAACATTTTATTTCTTTATTCCTATTCACGGGCTGCATGGCTCAGCCACTCACAATAAGTTGCGCAGTCACACATCACATGCCTTTAATTTGATTGGCTATAGCAGCGCTTGGATGCACGTGCTGCACTGCTACAGCCAATCAAACACATTGGCTGCCAGTGCGTACACGTTGCTCCCACCCACTCACTTTGACATTGAAGAGCTTGTGCCTGAGGCGTGGCAGCAGGCAGCCAAGCACCTTGGTTGGAACTTGGAGGCGCTCAGTGTAGTGACTCCAGCATTTGAGGCCTATACGCTGGGCAGTGGGCTACTGGACTGGTGAGTAAAACAGACACTGGTGTGGTGGCTGCTTATTTAGGGCAGGGGTCATGCTGGGGACATTTCAATAAATAATTCGGCAGCATCAGTGTGAAATGACATGTGCCCCTCTGCCTGTGGCATTTCACACCGGCGCTCATTTGGCTCCTGTCCTGCCATGTAATGTAGCGCCACGTGTTTCACTGAGTGTGGGTGGGGTAGGCGGCGGACAAACAAGCGTCTGTGCGCCAAGGTGCCGCAGTAGTAGGACCCGGCTGGGCCATGGTTGGCTTGGCTTCCTTCACGCTGCAGACAATACGAATGATGTGACAGTGTACAATGTACATATTAGAGAGTAAATGTTCCAACTTCCAGCACTACTCAGCGGGACCCGTGCCCACAGATTCACCACCTCTCGTCTCACTCTTGCCTGTTAGCAGCAGATTGCATTCTGGGGGCTTAGGCCACGTGCAGAGCTACAAATCCAGCCTGCAAAGCCTGGAGCCAAATGACAGCGGTTCCATGTTTAGGCCAGAGGGTTGCTCTTTAAACAGCTGTTCACTCGAGCGCCTGCTGCAGTGATCGGAGTGAGACCTGACTTGGCTATACAAAATAGCAATAGTGTTCTTGTGAGTTTTACGGTGGGCGTTGGAGAGCACATCCTCCTGGGCCCCCATGGTCTGTGCGGAACAGAGGGCAATATATGGGTGCTGTGGTGCCAAGGGCTGATCCAAAAAAGAACTTAAGGGCAATGAGGTGGCAAGGTATTTTCAGCTTTCATGGCACACACTTTCCACTTTATGTACTTTTTCTTTCCGAAGATCATAATGGCTACGATATGGCATTGGAAAGGACGGGTGCTGCTCCATCCTCACCCTGATATGTTGCCCCTCTTGTAAGTCGGTGCTCATGAGTTGGGCAGCGTGGTTGTCGTGGGCTGCCCAGTTGGCACTGTGTGGGTAATGTGCCCATGTGAGGGAAATCCAGGGGCATGGGCAGGAGAGCTGTATTGCGTGTGTACACTGTGGAGGAATTTCCATCTGTGGAGTTTAAACAGGCGCGCACCTTACAGGGAACGTTGACAGGGAGGCAAAATGCTGTCCTGATCACAAAAGTACTTAATAGATAATAAATCAGATTTCACTGGAAGCAGTGAGATTCTTAGAATTCAGTGGGTTTCAGTGACATTCTTTTTGAGGGGGGGGGTGGGGCTACTAACAGTCTCTCACTCCCAGCGCTGACAAATTACATGGGTGGTGCTGGCAAGACAACCAACCTTAGACATTTCTAAGTGCAACAGGCAGTGGTACTGCAGTTCTATACCACAGTGCTTCCTTAGACCAGCTTGTTATGGGGCAGTCAGTCGAGTCCAACTGAGTTGTAAGCTTCTCATTTAGTCATCACGTGTTCAGTAGCTCCTATTAGACACGCATGTTGCTACTTGTGTTGTGTGGCTGCCTGGGCTGGGTGAACATTTCAAGATGCCAGCTAATAGATAAATGGCATCTGCCCTTGGCCTGGTGTGATGATGAATACAAGTTCTCCACTTGCACATAGAAAGCAGCAGGAGCACAGCACTTTCTTTCCATGCAAATAAATGATATTTCTTTTTTAACCAGATAATGGATACACTGTTTAACTTCAGAAGATCCAAGTCTTCTTCATCAAAGGAAGGGCAATGTATTGCTGCAGCTGCTGCAGCTGCTGCACCACCTAAGAAGAAATGTTGCACTGCTTTGAAAGAGGATTGGCTAAAGGGAATAATCGAAACAGAGTCCCAGAAATCATAAGATAAGGTACAAGTGCGACTTGGATAGATTTTTTAGTTCAATGCTGATGTGGGCCTGATTTGCAGAGTATGTGCGGAAGCTAAAGTTATTGGAGAATTTTCTACCGGAAAGAAATGGGCCATGGGTGGAAATTGGACTACATGAAACGCCATTTAGTTGGAAGAGTTCATGTCTCTGCTGTAGAGGCTCTCAGGCACAAGAATGCAGCAAAGAAATTGGGGTTTGGATTGCGTAGTATGCTGGCACAAACGTCAACTGAGAGAGTTAATAGATTGGCCATGGTTGAGCGACAATGGGCCAAGCCTGAAGAGGTGAAAGTTCTACTGCACAATGTTTTGCCTGCTGTAAAATGAAAAACTTCCATGCGATCTGTGCAAGAAATACACAATAACATAGCGCACTACACCAAAATACCAGACAGCTGGAGAAGTAGAAATTATGCGTTTGAATTCCTGGAGTCCATCAGCAGCGTAATAAGATCAGAAATCAGGAGTTTGCAATGCTCCATTTCACACTGATTGTTGATGAAAGCACTGACATTTCTGTCAGTACCATGTTAGTTATTCATTTTTAAATCAGATCTCTTGCTCCAACACCACATTCAATGTACAACACTGTGTTCGGTGGAATTATCAAATTAATGCCTTGCAATACAGAAGCTGTCACTTCAGCAATTACTGAATTTTACTCTCCCTATGGTCTGAATCTGCAGAAAATGGTGATGTTCACATCAGATGGTGCATTCCTTATGCTTGGCAAAAACAATGGTGTTGCTACAAGGCTTAAACAATCTATTCCACGTTTAATTGAGCAACACTGTGTAGCTCACCGTGAAGAATTGGGCATCAGGATGCTTGGAAGAAGGTGCCAATGATTAGGGAAGTAGAAACCTTGCTAGGAACTGTTTATTCTGTGTTTTGCAGATCTCCATTCAGAAAATCTAAATTTGAAGAAATGGCATCCGTCATTGAATGTGATGCTTTGTCATTTCGACCCCTCAATGAAGTGAGGTGGTTATCAAGACATTTTGCAGTGAATGAAGAGTTGCTAAAATACTTTGATCAGAAAATGAAGGAGGAAAATTATCCTATAGCGAAATACTGTTTCAAGAAACTGTCTGACCCCACTTATCACATTTTATTTGGCAGTGTTAATTGATATTCTTCACAATCTAGCATACTTGTCCAAGTTACTCCAAAAAAGTCTTACCCCAATTGAAGCCATGCAGTTTGCATGCAGCAAGATCAACCAGATTAGGGACAGTACCTTGGTCAGGAAGTGTTCTGGAGCAGCACAGAGATCTGATCTCAACATACTCTGACAATGAGAAGGACTTCAGTACTGCATCTATTCTGAGTTTTATTGGCTTGGTGTGTGAGCATATGGAGAAAAGGTTTCCAGAAAACAAACGGAAAGACCGGGCCAGTTTTGATTTTGATTCACTAGCCACTCACAATGCAGCTTTGACTTTGGAATAGAAAATGTTAAGCATCTTTCTGAAAAATACAAAGCCATTTTAGATTGTAAGGAGGTAGACTGTTTAGAATCAGATCCTACCATGCTTGCAGTGGATTCCATCCTTACGCAATATAATGCCTTAAAGTATGTGGGAGCAGAGAGGAACAAGGGTGGTTCTTTAAAATGTTTTTAAGACATGGTGAATTTCACACTTCAACATGCCACGGAGTACAATGTAGTGACACAGCTCATGGACATATGCGCCACATTTCAAGCCTCAAGCGCAGAGTGTGAGCAAGGGTTCAGTATCATGAACAGCATTAAGACCAAATCAAGTAATCGACTGGTAGAAAGTCACCTTCACATGCTCATGCGAACAAAGGTCTATCTATTACATAATGATACTTAATGAAGTAAATCTTGATGATGTGGATCAGCACTGGAAGACCGTCAAAGACAGGCGAGAGAAGCATGTGAATCAAGGGGAGTCTGACAGGAGCTCAAAAGACTCAAGTTTCAGTACTGCCACGGCCGGCAGTGCACCGCCATTGGCGAGTTGTAGCACCACTGAAGTGTCGTGAGATAACCACTGACACTGTCAACTTCTCATCAATACCATTGCTGACACTTTGTTTGGCCTGACTTCTCACTTTGTGACTTTTAGAGCTTATTGATGCTTTGCTCATCAGAGAGAACTTGGACTTTTAAAAACATAAGCAAATTAGAAAGAACCTTTCAATTGGGAACCTGTTTACGCTGTTGAAATGTTACTGACACTCCAACTTTAACGAACAGCAATTGGTATGTATGGCATTCACATATTCCCTTCATTTAAATGAAAATGTGTGTAGATTTGTATTTTTTCCTGTATTAACATTTCATCATCAGCTTAAAATATATGACAAAACGTGGTGCAAATTGCGCTCTGTCCTGTTTTCCTATCTGATGAGAAATTTTGTTTTCTGTATTATTTACAGAAGTTTAATTTATTTTCTTAATTGATTGTAAAACAATGTATTTTGTAATGGGCTACCTGGCTGTTAGCTACTATACCAGTCGCAGAGTCCCCCCTCACTTCCTTCATCTTTATATTTATTGTTCATGTTGAATAAAATAGTATACATAATATACTAAACCCTTCCTTGTTAGAGGGTTGCCTCTTGCTGGACCTCTCATTTAGTTGCACAACACTAAGAGTCCTCTTTGATGCTGTACTAGTAGTCTAGTCACCCTTTTCTTGGCAGAGTTTCTGAGACTGGCGGTCGGTTAACTTCCGGACCAGGACAATTTGACATTAAACGATTCAGTGCTTTTTATTTAACTGTCCAGTGTCCTAACATGCTCACCTCCTCCTTCTATTAAGTCATCTTTGTCATTAATCATGTTCATGTATTGCTTATTTCATTAAACCAATAGAAAGCATTTCCTTTATATTCCATACATTTAGTGAACTGAGAATGCAGGAGGCGCTACTGCTGTGCTAACAATATTAATTTGTGAGGCAGAATCTGTGTTCCACTAGAAAAACCCCTCTGTTCTTGTACCAATCCATCATAAAACGAAAGATCTTGCTAATGTTTAGAGATGTAAAATTGACACAATTTGAGGTGAGCTAAAGTCTTCGGAAGAGAATAGAGCACCCAAATGTCCCTTGAAGTAGACCTTGTTGTGCCGCAAATTTGCATTCCTCGCTTGCACACTGTGGAATCGGATCACTAAGCAAGCACTTGCTCACTGGTGGGAGCCGAGCCGGTGCCGCTGAGTCACCGACCACCACCGGTCTAGCGCCGCATCACTCAGTTGCGCAATGACTGAAAAATAGCCTGCACCCAACTATTCTTTGGTGCACACAGGCCAAAACAATTAGAGGGAACATTGGTTGGGGGAAGATGTGGGTGGGCAGGTGATCACTGAGAAAAAGGGAGCCGTAAAAAACGGATGTCAGTGAGTGCAAATCTGCTAACTGCCTGCATCTTGCCCCACAGTTTTCTGGGTTGGTTGATCCTGGAACCCCACTGTAGCCATTGCCAGTGAGAAATGGCTCCCCTGAGATGCAGATGACGGTTGATTTCTTCCCAGTCAGTTCCGGTTGGATTTTCTGACTCATTAATTTAGCCCCCGCTCCCTATGAAAGGTGACATGGTTCTGGTATTTAGGGAGCTATTGTGTCTGGTCTGCTCGTTGAAATCCCTGACTTCTTCAATAAGTTCCTTTATGCTTGTGTTAATCTCCCATCAGAATCTTGATTACGGCTCCTGGATAATCTGTCTCCATGTCCCCAGATCCACAAATCTTTCATCTGCACTAGCCCCGGTAACCTGGTTTCTTCACAGCTTTGGCACCATTGGTTTAACCTTTCAGCTCTAACCTCCTTGGTTGGCAAACACTGGATTTTCACTTTGGGCCTCAACGGTCCACTTGCACCACCTCATGCCATCTTCCTCAGACTATCTTTTCACTCACTCCCTCTGTATCTCCAACACCTTTCTTCTCTTCCTCTCTCCTTGCTCCTCCTGGACTTGTCCTCTTCAATCTCTTTCCTTCGCTCTCCTGCTCCACCTTTATACTTATCTTTGCCCAGTTGCTGCATGTATTTCAACAGTCCTGCTGCAAATCGAATTTAGCTGTGCCTTGTGGCGGTTTTTGTCTTCACTAGCTGGCACGCATCCCTCTGTCTCCCCCCTCTTCCCTTGCGGCCTCCACCTACCCCTACCTCCAAGTGCATCAGTGCTTCAGACTGATAAGTGTCTCCCCCCTTCCACTGCAGCCAACCATGTCGCTATCTATCTCTCCTATCTTCTGCAACTGCTTCACTATCGCCTATCCTTCTCCTATCACTAAATCTGTCTGGAAGAAACTGAAGGACATACTGGGCTCCAACCCAGGCCTTCCTATTGCAGACAACTATGTCACGGCTTCCGCCAGAGAGACGATCACTGACATCCTCTTCTTCGTTAACGCACCTGATCTATGGACTCGCTTCATGGTCGGCTTTCTCTCTCTCCTATTGCCTCTTCTCCCACTAATGGAGGCACTCGCTGGGAGGTTCTCCTTGACCTCTTCGCCATTTCCAGAGTCATCATTAATGTTCATCTCAATGGAACCATCATGGTTCAGGGTCTTCGACCCAACCTTCTTCTTTTCGACAGGCTCCTCCCTCACCTCTCTAACCTCACCTCTCGCTCCTGCCAGGCTCCCTTGCCTTCTGTGCCTTCCTCCTCCTCCGCACAAGCTCCCTTACCGTCTGTGCCTTTTTCCTCCTCTGTGCAGGCACCCTTGCCCTGCCGTACTGTCCCGGCTCCCTTATCAGCCTTGGCTCCTTTGCCATCTCCCTGGCCCTCTTGCCACCCTCGGGGGCGGGGGGACCACTGTCCCCTGTACCCCCCCGGGGGAAAACCCTCAAAGATGGCAAGCTGCTCCACATTGCCCCTCTTTCAACACTCACTCTGCCGTCAAACAATCGACTGACATCTGCAACCTCCTCGAACTCATGGATCTTGATGTGCTCGCCATCACTGAAACTTGGTTCAGGGAGAGCTCGGTCAAGAGTTTTGACACACTCCTCACTGAAGGCTACACAATTCTCTCTGCACCCAGCCCTAAAACAACAGGTGAGGGAGTGGCGCTTATCTTCCCAGCATGGATACCTGTGTCCATCATCCCTACTCAGGCCTACTCCTCTTTCGAGTGCCTAGTTTGCAGACTCTCACTACCCCCAAAATCTTCTCTCATTACGGCCACCATCTATCGCCCACCAGGTTAGTCCACTCTCTTCCTCTCGGAATGGGCTGACCTGGCCTCCTCCCTACTCTCTGACTCCGCCTCCTCTCAACTGCTCCTGATGGGTGATCAGAACATCCATCTGGACCTTCCGGACTCCTCCGGTCCTTTCTGCAACCTTTGCGAATCTCTTACCCTTGCTATCCTTCCATCAGGCCCCACGCACACCACGGGCCACACCTTGGATGCACTCATCTCTACTGATATCCCACTCTCTATCCCTCTTACTGCCTTCCTCTCTTGGACTGACCACTCTCTTCTCTCTACACACCTGAAGCTCTCCTTCACTCTTGCAGCAATACATCCAGCACAGCCACTGGGCTTCAAAGTCACCAGACCCATAAAAAAATGCCATAGTGGCTACTTTTGCCTCCTCTTCCCATACCTTCGGCTGACTCCCACCCGGACACAGCCCTCGCTAACCTCAATCTGTCTATCTCCAACACTCTTACCCCTGTCATGAGGGTTAGACTGAAGCCTTCCAAAAAGTGCAACTCTTGGTACGACTCTGACCTGGCTGCCGTTAAATGCAAGTGTAGGGCAGCTGCGCAGATATGGAATGCATCGGGCGAACAGTCTGACAAACTGGCCTGTCGCCTCCTTCAAAAGCATTATCGACTCTGAATCTGCACCAAGAAAAGAGTCTTTATTCAAGCCTGCACCTCTGCGGCATCAAAAACACGGCCAAACCTTTCAAAGTCTGCAAGGAGCTGGCCAATCCTGCAGCTGCCTCTTCTTCTATCACCACAACCCACAATCTTTGCTCGGCCCTAGCTGCACACTACACCACAAAAACCCAAGACATCCTTTCCACCCTCTCTTCGACACCACAACAT
The DNA here is from genome assembly GCF_040938575.1 of Ambystoma mexicanum. Lineage (NCBI taxonomy): Eukaryota > Metazoa > Chordata > Amphibia > Caudata > Ambystomatidae > Ambystoma > Ambystoma mexicanum. The sequence goes on from NC_090931.1 coordinate 34,365,089, forward strand.
ACAACAATACAACATCGGAGCATCCCATGCCCGCCCCACCACCCGCCTCCACTCACCCTCTCCTCTCGCTCACCCGTCACACCGGATGAGGTTACTTGACAAGTCCAATCTATGAAAGCTTCATCCAAACAGTTGGACCCCTGCCCCTCAAAAACCATTAAAGACAATATCAACTCCCTCACCCAGCCTTGGCTGATCTCTGAAATCTCTCCTTTCCACTGGAGTGTTCCCAACTGCCCTGAAGCACTTCCTTGTGCACCTTCTGCTTAAAGAATCCTCTGCCGACCCCTCCATTCCGGAAAACTACCACCCCATCTCCATTATTCCTTTGCTGGGCAAACTCCTGGAGAATCTGGCTATCTCTCAGCTATCCCTCCACACTGAATCTATTGGTTGCTTCCATGACCTTCAATCTGGCTTTAGAGCATCCAGAGGCAAGGAAACTGCTCTTCTGAGCACCTGCAGAGACCTGCTCTCAGATCTTGACACTAACACCCCATCTATCCTCATTCTCCTTCACCTCTCCTCTGCCTTCGACACGGTTATCCACAACATCCTGATCGTACATCTCTGTGACGCCCTGGGAATCACAGGTAAGGCTCTGGCGTGGTTAACTTCCTTCCTCTCCGACCACCCATCCTAGGTGGAACTCTGAGCCCTTCACTCGACTATCACTTTGTCAACCTGTGGCGTTCCCCAGGGATCTAACCGATCCCCCTGGTTCTTCAACGTCTATATGGCTTCCCTGGCACAGGTGATTGCCACCCTCACCTCCAACTTCCAGTGCTGCGCAGATGACGCACAACTATCTTTCAGGCTACCCTCAGCCGCCTCCTCCTTGCTCATATCTGACTATCTGTCCGCTATTCAGTCTTGGTGTGCTGAAAACAACCTATGCCTCAACACCACTAAAATTAAGATTGTTTGCGTTGGGACCCCTGCTCCCGCTTTCCCACATTCACTCTGGCCAGCCTCCCTGGGCCCTGCACCCGCACCCACCTGCCAAGCAAGAAGCCTTGGGGTCATCTTTGATTCCACGATCTCCTTCTTCCCTCACATTTCAGACATCTCTAAAAAGTCTATCAGCTACACTTACTCATAAGTACTCTACCTTTTCTCCCTTTCCCCCAGAGACTCACTGTCTCCAGAGCCTTGGTTCTCTCTAGGCTGGACTATTTCAACAGCCTCTTCCTCAACCTCCATTCCTCTGTCCTGCGCCCTCTGTAACTCATCCAGAACAGAACTGCAAGACTTATTCTTGGCCTCAAGCCCAGCGACCGCATCTATCTGGTGCTTAAATTCCCTCCACTGGCTCCATGTGGCGGCAAGGATCAAATTCAAGACCCTTTGCATTGTTCACAAGGCTTTCTGGGTCCTGGGACCCACCTACCTGCAACACTGCCTACCTAATAACATCCCTCACGAGCCCTCCGCCCATCTACCTCAACCTTCTGCAAGTGAGCCGGTTTTCCAAGCATAGATTTGGTGGGCGATCCCTATCCTCAGCATGTGCCTCCCTCTGGAATAGCCTACCTGCCGCTCTATGTACGTCTTGAGATGGACCTCTTGCAATTCTCCTATTCCTTCTCTCTCCCTCTACCCTGCTAACCTAGTTCTCTGTTCTTTGCCTTTCCTGAATTAGACAAAATGACTGAATGCGTGATTTGGCCAAATTTCAGCCGTTTGAAAATTCCAAATGGCTGAAAAGTTCGACCAGATCACGCTTTCGGTGCTGGGGGCTGCGGGGTGTCCCCCGCACCCTAGCTCACTATATTGTGATCCCCACTATATTGTGTCCCCCGCAGCCGTCCCAGAAAAAAAAAAGGACCCTGCTGTGCCGGTTCCCGATCACGGAAGTGAAAGGGAACAGGCGTCACAGGGATACAGCGAGTCGGAAGCAAGGTCAGTAAGGGGATGGGGGTGTGTTGGGGGTGTGGGCCAAGTCAGAAATGTTCAGGGGAGAAAAAACCGAAGGTTATTTCAGAAAAATAATCTTCGGTCTTTCTCCCTCAAACATTTCTACCTTGGTCTTTCAAACCTGACCCTTCTTTCCTCCCTCTCCCTCCTATTCCTTACAGCATGCTGACTGGCCGCCTGGTGTACCTCAGAGTCCCACTGGTCCCCGGCACCCCTGCCAGTCCACTCTCTCGCACTTGCCTCAGGGCCCTACACCCACCCACACTCAATGTACTGAAAAACTACCCCAAGAGAGTGGCTCTCTCTGTACCTACCCCAGTTTCGACCGACCGGGTGCACTTGATCCTCCCCTCCCTGTGACCCTCTGTGCACTTGCACAATCCCTATGCACCCGCCTGAAGATCGTCTGTCTTTTCTCCCTTGTCTACACCCTTAATTGCACTGTTAAACTGCAGAATTTCCGTCAGGCCTATTTGCTGTATCCCATACTGTTAAATGTTCTTTTTACACACTTACTCGGTCTGTGCAGACTATTATCGTCTCCAATTTTCAAAGGCCCTGAGCGATTTCCTTTTTTGCCCCCCATGTTACCACCCACCTTGAGCACTTTGAAACACTTTCCTGTGTATAGGCACTATATAAATAAGCAATACAATATCAACGCCCCCCCCCCCCCCCAAGTTCCCTCATATCTTCTTAGGGCCAGTCCCCTTTTATGTACTGTTTGCCATGTAATTGCAGCAATGACAGTTTATGCAGCAACCAACATCTATACAGACTCATTAGTTTGGCTTATGATTTGGCTGTGTGCGTTTGGCTCCGCCACAACCCAGGAGTTGGCAGTCTTGTATAGGGAATTGGTGGGCAGGTTGTGGCCCCATGTGGCTAAAGCTATAAGATGTGGGGCCATCATATTGGAATCAAGCAGGCCTGCCATGGCATCCTAGACTCCATGTGTACATGCTTGTCTCCTTTATAGCATCTCTTGCTGTGTGTTACCTCCTGGCAGCCTACGCTGCCCTGGCACATGTCGGGTAAACTGAAGTTCTACCCTGCAAGCTTGCATGTGGTTATTTCATTGTGTGTGCAGGGAGGACTTGCAAACTGCTTTCCCTTATAAAGGTAACTACCGTCACTACACTCCTCTAATTTGCTATGATAGAACTTGCGGCGAAAATTGAAAAAAGTCCCTGGGGCATTCTACGTACATGTAGCAAGACAATATCCTGAGATAAGGATGCCCCTCTCCACTGCACACCTTTTCACTGGTAAAACAAGTAAATTCTTATATTGTAGTCAAATATTCTCTTACAAATTCTATATTTTGCTAAGTCTGTAAAGTGCTATTAAAGATATTCAGTATGTAGTCGGCCCATGGAAAAAATATGAATAATTCCTTTATGTTGATTTCAGTGCATTTTCTTTAATTATCCAATAGATATCTTCTTTAATATAAAGAGGTAAGCTCCATGCATTTCGGTAGTACAATCCTTTCGTCAGGAGCAAGTAATTATTATCTTTAAAAAATAATGCACACAAGTACACTTTTTTATATAGAGATCATCATTAACAAATGAATGTAATTCTTCTTATTCACAACCTCTGATATGTCTTACAAATCAAACCCAAACGCTTAACTAAATCAATAATAATATAAATCTCTAAGATAATCTGTCATTTACACATTGAACACAAAAGTGTGCAAGTTCTCTTCCCCGTCCTCTTGATAATCAATGTGGCTATCAGTTTGCTCTTATTGAGAGTAAAATGACAAACCGAGCCAAGCATTTGTTATTGCATGGTCATTAGTAATTGTTAGGGTACCTGGAGTTCAAAGACCTATAATGGTCAAATGGACTTGATAGAAGAATCCTGTTTGGTTCTCCTTTTTTCTGAAATCATTTAGCAAAATATAGTCCTTTTCAAGTATAATTATCCAAGTGGATGAATCCTAAAATAGTGGAATGTAATTTGAAGGTAACATTATTATGTTGTATATCTTACCTTAAAAGATAATAGATGTTCAAGTCAGGTGATGCAGAATCCCCAGCCGGCAGGACCAGAGAGATGGAGCTGCAGTTCTGACTGAAGCAAGGCTCCCAGGTGAAGCAGAAGGCGACCGAAGAACCAAGAAGTGTGGTTCCAGGAAGGAAGGAGTGGCCTCCTCCCCTGACACCACACACAACAGGAAAACAGGCAAGTGGTTCCCCATAAAGAGAGGGAAGAGTGAGCTGAGCTCCGACTCCATCCCGATGAAGGTCAGAATGCTGAGAAAAGGGATTAGTTAACCATGGGGCCTGGTGGGGCTATAGAAAAACAAAGACTGAGGGGAAAAACCAGGGAGGTGAAAATAAAGTTAATATCCTGAAGATAGTTACAATAAAACCCAGAGGTGGTGAAAGCGAGCGCAACAACCCATCAAGGGTAACCAAAATTATTAGAAAGAGAGAAGATGAACCTATGATACCGGTCTTTCAAAGCCAAATAGCGGAACTAAGACTAGAAATATTTTTAGAAGAGGTCAGGAGTCCCCTCGTGTGGAGGAAAGCAAGGGACTTGGAATTTTGAACTATACCAGTAGGCCCTGGGCCTGAAGCTCCAACAGAGCCTAGAGACACATTTGGACTTCATGAGCAGGCGAAGTCCAGAGAGAGAGAGAGAGAGAGACACTGTGGGAAGAGATCAGGCGCCACCAGCACAGGCCTAGATGGGGAAGGAGGAACACTTCCCCAGGCCAAATTAGTGATAGGGTCAATTAGTGTGATAGCATAGGTTTGGGTGGAGGACAAGCTTATACTTTTGTAAGACATTCGGACATGCACCTATTTTTTTTATTTTTTTTTAGAAAAGGGAGATCATCATAGCAGTAGGGATAGGAGAGGGATGTCTTCTTTAATGTAATGAAGTGAATCGAATCGGTTGGAACAATGTCTAGTCTCCGATGTCTGACCTACCACAGATGGCAGTAAAGGGATTTGTGGTGGGACATGGAGACTGTCAGGGCGAGGGGAAAGGACATGTGCCCAACAGCCTATCCATATTTGCATTTGTATAGGTAAGGAGTGTAACCCTTGAAGAGGCTGACCAGTTGTCTCGCAGTGATAGTCAAAGCTAACAAGCCAATATTGGGATGAATGGAGGAGTAAGTAGATGTCTCATAGGGTCTGTGCAGTGTCGGCTTGGGAACATGGGGGCAGAGGGCAATTTTTTTTTTAACATTACTAAATGTAACTTTCTTCCCGCTCCAACCACTCCCTTTTTCATGAAGCATTAAGGTTGGGAGAAGTTAGGATTTTCCCATATGCTGTAACTACATTGAAATGGTTATGACATAGGACTATGTCATACCATTCCCTTATGCAATGTAAGCATTTGAATATGCTTAGTTACAGTGGCACGCTAAGCTGTAGGTCAGCAGGGCACTACCACTAAACAACTCTTTTTTGTGAGGAGTCAGGAATGACACTCAGACATAAGTTAGCCATGACTTTGGTTAAAGACTTTTATTGAAAATAAAAGGGGTTGGGAAAATGCCTTTCTGACCCTGCTCTAAGAGGAATTTCCCTACCAAAACAAAAAAAAAGGTTCTGTCTGTGTCAGAATGTGTTACGCTCACCTGGCTCCCACAGGGGCGTCGGTCGGACCCGGAGAGCTGTGGTCTCCACCCACGTGATGCGTAGTGCAGCGATGACTGACTGGATCTTCCCTCCTAATCTTGTCTGCTTAACCCGTAGAAATATTCTCCTGCAAGTGGAGAGATGGATTTAGCCACTTGTGGATTCAAGTGATGGCACCCCCACAGTCCTCCCCAACTAATCACCTCTGAAATGCCCTCACAGCAATCTCACCTTATATTCTTGAAAGATGAGCTCTCCATCCTGCGTGGATTTGCAGGGGTGCGTCGATTCCAGTTACTTCACTGGTTTGAAGGCTCGGGAGAGTTCCGGAGAGTATTGACTCTGAGGTTCCTGGTGAGGACCAGTAAGTATTAAGTTCATAGAGTTCAATATGTCCGATGTTCACTCTTGTTCCCCCCTTCCTTTCTTGTCTTGCAGCTGGCTCGTGAAAAGATGCTCTTGTGGCAGCTGGTGGCGCTCAGGTAAGAGTCTGTATTACCCGGCGCTGTCCGGTAAATGTTGCACGAGGAAAACGTGTTGTTTTGTCTCTCTTTACAGATGCGGCACGTGAAAATATGGAGAGTCACAAAAGGATGCCTCTGGTGGTAAATCAGGTAAGTCTATGGTGGTAAGAATTATATTTGTTGGTTCCCTCGGCTCACCTTGTGGTTTTCTTTTGTCTCCTAGGTGCCGAAGTTCGGCGAAGAAATGATGGAGGCAGCGCCGACCCGAAGGATGCTGTGAAGACTGGTGAGTATGGCGCGGCGTTGCAGCTGGAGGTGCGGCGCGTGCAGAAATGATGTTCTTTACAGGTCCGGCGACAAGATGGATCCAGAATCGGGTGTGGAATAGAAATAAGTTCGTTTTCTAACCTTGTCCCTTTCTTTCCTCTTTGTTTTAGGAGCTCTGGATTCAAGGCGGGCGTGGCAGAAGACTGGATGCAGGCTGCAGGCACGGTGAATGTTACGCTGCTGGATGCAGAATAACGCGAAGCGTGTGTTGCTGGTCGGGTGTGGTTTAAATAGCCTCAAAAGTAGTCCCAGGTAAGAAGTCCCTAGAACCACACCCAAGTAAAAAATAGTCCCTGTAGAAAAATAGTCCCTTTCAGGCTTCATGTTGGATTGGAGTCATTTGCAGCATGGTCTGCCTGAGGTTAGTAATGACTATGAGCCTGGCACCTTAGGCGCCAGGACTGAACCCAGATAGCCCCCTAGCCGGGGCTGCTGAGGTTTTACTAAATGTCTAGATGCCTGCTCCCGGGGCTGATGGGCTTGGTCCGGATGCCTGGGGGTAGGCATCATGACAGCACTCCCTCCCAAGGCTCCTCCTAAAGTTGTTCTTCCCCTGGGCCCTGGTTTGTCTGCGAAGTTCCGATGGAATCTTTTCACCAACCGAGGTGCATGGACGTGGTCACTAGGTTCCCATGACCTTTCTTGTGGTCCGTAGCCCTTCCAATCGATTAAATAAAAAAGTTTTGATTTAACCATCTTGGAGTCCAGGATATTTTTTACCGCAAATTCAGGTTCTCCATCTATCAAGATGGGGTCGGGTGGTTTGGTTAATCTTGTTCCTGGTTGAACTGGTTTTAAAAGTGAAACATGAAAGACAGGATGAATGCGCATATTAGAGGGTAATTCCAATTTGACGGCTACCGGGTTGATAATGGCCTTAATAGTGTAAGGTCCCAAATATCTAGGGTTAAACGTCCGAGTTCCCTTCAGAGGTATGTGTTTTGTAGCCAGCCAAACTTGATCCCCAATCTGGTATTGTGGAGTTTCACTTCTATGTTGATCAGCATTTTTCTTATATTTCTCTTTTGCTGGTTTCAAATGTTCTGTTGCCTCTTTAAAGGCTTGTGTAATAGTAGAATGCAAATGACTAACTGCAGGCATTTCTAAATGCTGAGGCGAATCTAGTTCTGAGGTTCGAGGGTGATGTCCATATATGGTATAAAAGGGGCTTTGTCCGGTTCCTGAATGTACAGAGTTATTGTATGCATACTCGGAAATCCATAAAATATCTTTCCAATTACTTTCGGTCTGGTGTAGCATGCAACGTAGGTACTGTTCAAGGGTCTGGTTGGTCCTATCCGTCTGACCATCGGTCTGGGGATGGTGACTGGTTGATAACCTCAAGTCGATTTGCGCCAGTTGACAACATTTCTTCCAAAAATGTGAAATGGATTGACTACCTCGGTCAGAGACCAATACGGAAGGAAATCCGTGTATTCGAACAATGTTTTCGAGGAACTCCTTGGCCAGAATGGAAGCAGAAGGTAATCCCTTTAGAGGAATAAAGTGGGCCATCTTGGAAAAAAGATCCACAATAACTAGAATGGTGTTAAATCCATTACATGGAGGTAGATCTGTAATAAAGTCTAACGATAAGGTGTGCCATGGTGTAGGTGGAATATCCAAAGGTTGTAAGAGGCCAGCTGGTTTTTTCTTCTAACTTTTGTTTTTGGGCGCAAATGCCACAAGACATTACAAATGACTTTACGTCTTTTCGCCAGGTGGGCCACCAGAATTGTGTCTTAATTTTAGCTTCAGTTTTTGCGATACCTGGGTGTCCTTCGATCAGGGTGTCATGATAATTGGAGATGATTAGTTCTTGTAGTTCCTTGTGTGGTAGAAATAGTCGCCCTGGATAATAAGGTAGGTCATTGATGACTGAGTAGTCCGGGCCTTTCTTCTCCCAGTCCTGCAGGGCTGTTGGATCGAAGAGTTGTTGGATCTTTACTTGAATATCCTCTAGTGTCTGTAGAGTGGTTATGCCAAGAATTCTTTGTTCTGAAATTATAGGCACCGGTTCCGGGTTCGCATATGTTTCTCCCATCCCTATTCGGATAAGGCATCTGCCTTGCCATTTTTACAACCTGGTCGATAAGTGATCACGAAATTGAACTCGGCAAAGAACAATGCCCATCGAAGTTGACGAGACGATTGGGCCTTGGCTGGTTTTAAATACTGCAAGTTCCAGTGATCGGTGATTACCGTAATGGTATGCCTGGCACCGAGAAGATAATGCCGCCAAGCCTTGAAGGTGGATTTGATGGCTAATAATTCTTTATCGGTAACCGCATAGTTTAACTCGGGTGCCGAGAACTTTCTGGACCAAAATGCTACTGGGTGAAGTTGACCGGTTTCAGGATCCTTCTGGGACAGGACAGCTCCCATTGCTAAACTGGATGCATCAGTTTCAACTATGTATGGAAGTTCGGGGCGTGGATGCTTTAAGACAGGTGCAGACGTGAATTTCGCTTTCAGCTCTTGGAAGGCCTTTTTAGCTTCTTCGGTCCACAAGAAGCGTTTGTTTTTTTGCAAAAGTGCTGTGATAGGGTGTACAACATGTGAGAAATCCGGAATGAATCTGCGGTAGAAATGAGCAAATCCGAGCATGCTTTGTACCCCTTTAACTGAACTGGGTGATGGCCACTTGAGGATTGCATCCACCTTTCGAGAGTCCATTAGTACTCCTTTTGGAGTCAGGATAAATCCAAGGAATTCAACTTCCGTAGCATGAAAAACGCATTTTTCCAATTTTGCATATAACTTGTGTTTGCGTAGTTTCTCGAGGACTGCACGAACGTGCTTCACATGGTCTGATTCTGAAGAGGAGTACATTTGAATATCGTCTATGTATACAACAACACAGACGTCAATGAGTTCACGAAGGACATCGTTTATAAAATACTGGAAGGCTGCTGGTGCATTGCACAACCCGAAGGGCATCACCTGGTATTCGAATAACCCGTACTTAGTGCGAAAAGCAGTCTTCCATTTGTCGCCTTTCTTTACACGTACCAGATGATATGCCCCTCGGAGATCTAATTTAGTGTAGATGCAAGCGTCCTTTACTTGGTCTAGGAATTCGGGGATCAGAGGCAATGGGTATTGGGTCTTAACCGTGATCTGATTTAATGCGCGGTAGTCTATGCACGTTCTGAGGTCACCTTCCTTTTTAGGCACGAAGAACAAAGCTGAAGATGCAGGGGACTTGGATGGACGAATTAAGCCATTAGCAAGGTATTGGTCCAAGGATTGTCGTAGGTGAAGGTTTTCGAGTTCCATAAGGGCGTAGATCCTACTACATGGAGGTTGTGCACCAGGTATGAGATCGATTTGACAATCGTATGATCTGTGAGGTGGTAGGGTGTTTGCCTGTTCCTTTTGGAAAACATCCTGGAATTCTTGATATTCCTGAGGTAACTGCACGACTGGAGTAGCGACTGTGGCCAGGCCTTGGTTCAAGAGTTTTTTTGGGTAACAAGTATGTGCACAATCCGGGAAGGTTATTCTCTTCTCTCGCCAATCAATACAAGGATTATGTGTTTCCAACCAAGGTATCTCCAGTATTATTTGGAACTGCGGGGCTTTGATTAAATCAAACACAATAGTCTCTCGATGCCCATCCTGACCCAATAGTGTCATCTCTGCGGTGGAATGAGTTACAGGCCCAGAGGCAATTTCAGTTTCATCGACTGTGGTGATGACATCCGAAGTGGTCTTTTTGCAGAGAGAAAGATTCATCCTAGAAGCCAACTCGTGGTCCACATAGTTTCCTATGGCCCCGCTATCAATGTATGCCCTCACTGCATGCATACGTGATGGCTGCCTTGGATCTATAAGGACCATTGGTATGATGAAGTGCAAGGTCTGAGTATCCTTCTTCAAGCTCGGCAAGCGGACCTCTACGCTTGTCGAGCGTGGTCGTTTCCTGAATCAGGCTCTGTTTGATTTTTATCAGCAACTCCAACTACTTTTTTAGATGTTTTTATAGGGCAATCCCGTAGAAAATGTCCTGAGGCCCCACAGTACAGACACAATTGCGTCTGCCGTCTTCTTTCTCTTTCCTTTTGAGTTAAGGGTCCCTTTACCCCCCGATCTGCATCGGTTCTGATACATCTGTTCCTTTGAGGGTAACATTGGGTTTAACCAATACCCGATTCTCGAACTTAGCTCGATCAGCCTTTCTATTCTGAAGTCGGTGGTCTAACTGGACCATTAAGTCTATATATTCTGCACAATCCTGAGGTGGGTTCACAACTTGGGCCAAAACGTCTGAGTTCACCCTGAAGTCCACGATGAAATAATGTAATTCGTTTTACCTCTGGCCATCCGGTTTCCACCACTAACCTATTGAAAGTGGCGATATAGGTTAGTAGATCCTGGTTACCTTGTCGTAATGATAAAAGTTCATTATCCAGGGCTTGTCCCTGTGAATGTCTGGCAAATAGTCTTTCCATGCTCAATTGAAAACCTTGAAAATCCGAAGAAGAGGGTCATCCTGGTTAACTAATGGAATTGACTAATCCGCTGCGCTGCCACTAAGATATGATAGTACAAAGGCTACTTTGGTTTGGTTGTTCGGAAAAGCTCCAGGTCTGCATAAAAAGTGCAAGCGGCATTGGTTCATAAACACGGCAAACTTTTTTGGGTCCCCAGTAAAACGTTCGGGTGGAGCTAAAGGAATGCTCCCTGGTAGAACCACTTGCACAGGATTGCTCGATGAAACAGGAGTTGGATTCCCCCCGAGTCCAGGTAATGGTGTTTGCCCAGCTTGATTTTGCAGTAATGGTCTAGCAAGATCATCAGTGCGCTCCTTTGACACAATCAGTTCTCTCCTGAGGGCATTAGTCTCTTGGTGCGCGGAGTGCACTTCTGCCCTAAGTTCCCCTAACAATAGGGCTAGTTGGTCGGTTTCTGAGGTTTCCATAACGCCCGGGTGGGGATTTGTAGATGGGCTTCGCGTTCTGTTACACTCACCTGGCTCCCACAGGGGCGTCGGTCGGACCCGGACAGCTGCGGTCTCCACCCACGTGATGCGTAGTGCAGCGATGACTGACTGGATCTGCCCTCCTAATCTTGTCTGCTTAACCCGTAGAAATATTCTCCTGCAAGTGGAGAGATGGATTTAGCCACTTGTGGATTCAAGTGATGGCACTCCCACAGTCCTCCCCAACTAATCCCCTCCGAAATGTCCTCACAGCAATCTCACCTTATATTCTTGAAAGATGAGCTCTCCATCCTGCTTGGATTTGCAGGGGCGCGTCGATTCCAGTTACTTCACTGGTTTGAAGGCTCGGGAGAGTTCCAGAGAGTATTGACTCAGAGGTTCCTGGTGAGGACCAGTAAGTATTAAGTTCATAGAGTTCAATATGTCCGATGTTCACTCTTGTTCCCCCCTTCCTTTCTGGTCTTGCAGCTGGCTCGTGAAAAGATGCTCTTGTGGCAGCTGGTGGCGCTCAGGTAAGAGTCTGTATTACCCGGCGCTGTCCGGTAAATGTTGCACAAGGAAAATGTGTTGTTTTGTCTCTCTTTACAGATGCGGCACGTGAAAATATGGAGAGTCACAAAAGGATGCCTCCAGTGGTAAATCAGGTAAGTCTATGGTGGTAAGAATTATATTTGTTGGTTCCCTCGGCTCACCTTGTGGTTTTCTTTTGTCTCCTAGGTGCCGAAGTTCGGCAAAGAAATGATGGAGGCAGCGCCGACCCGAAGGATGCTGTGAAGACTGGCGAGTATGGCGCGGCGCTGCAGCTGGAGGTGCGGCGCGTGCAGAAATGATGTTCTTTACAGGTCCGGAGACAAGATGGATCCAGAATCCGGTGTGGAATAGAAATAAGTTCATTTTCTAACCTTGTCCCTTTCTTTCCTCTTTGTTTTAGGAGCTCCAGATTCGAGGCGGGCGTGGCAGAAGACTGGATGCAGGCTGCAGGCACGGTGAGTGTAACGCTGCTGGATGCAGAATAACGCGAAGCGTGTGTTGCTGGTCGGGTGTGGTTTAAATAGTCTCAAAAGTAGTCACAGGTAAGAAGTCCCTAGAACCACACCAGAGTAAAAAATAGTCCCTGTAGAAAAATAGTCCCTTTCAGGCTTCATGTTGGATTGGAGTCATTTGCAGCATGGTCTGCCTGAGGTAGTAATGACTATGAGCCTGGCACCTTAGGTGCCAGGACTGATTCCTACTATGAACCTGGCGCCTAAGGCACCAGGACTGAACCCAGATAGCCCCTAGCCGGGGCTGCTGAGGTTTTACTAAATGTCTAGATGCCTGCTCCCGGGGCTGATGGGCTCGGTCTGGATGCCTGGGGGTAGGCATCATGACAGCGTCCAAAACAAAACGGCCTGTGTCCAAAGTTCTATTATGACCCTCACACTATAAACTAAATTCTAAGGTGAAAATGGAAATGTCTTTAACCCGGGGTGGTTTATAAGTATTCATAAAAAGAAGAATAAATGGCTCCAACACAAAGGTTTTTCAAGGATAAAGGTCCTTGCTCCAGATGGTGGTTCCCTTCTACTGGATTCCTCCCTATTCGTTGATGTATCCAAACAGTTCCTTGGGCTTTTCTTGGCAAACAACAACATTTCTCAGGACCTATTTATTTCACACATTCGTAGTTGCCTGGTATACTCTCCTGCCAGGAATTGTATTCAAACGGGCCTCTGCCCTCTCCCAGAATTGCTTATCTTTTTCAGGTTTCCCATATTCTTGCATTGTATGCATTCACATGTTTGTAAGGGTTTTGCTCCCAATTCAATTCTCCCTTTAATATTGTATTCATGCTCGCTGTTGCTTGATTTACAATTATTTGCATTTGACATAGCCGCGGATATGCCCCTGCTGTCTCTGGGTGGACTCACAAGCTCTTATTGGCATTCTCTTGCGGTTGGCCGGTAAACAGTTTCCGTCTGCTTCTTTTCTTGTGACTGTTTCCTCTTGGTTTCCCCATCTCGCATGACTTCCTCTCTACAGGTCTGCTTTGTTCCAGACTCCGGTAAGTGAAGTGCGGCTCTTTGACATCTGGAACGCCCATACATCTCATGATGGTTCCTGCTGCTCCTGCAGCAGCTTCGCACACAGTAGCTTCTTTCTCATTTGCTGGTGAGACACCTGGCTCTTCCACACTGGTTTGAGCCCCTCTGTTCCTCGAACCTCGCAGAGAGGTGCAGCTCTCTCCCGCCAACAACAGACCTTGACTTTCTGCCAATACTCTTTATTTCCACAGGTGAATGCGATCAACCAATAGAGCGCTCGCCGGGCTTGTGGCCTCCTTCACTCTGCATTGTTCGATTCCTCTTGCTTATCCCAGTATTTTGGTCATTCTGGAAAAGGAAGTCCAGTTTTGACAATTGGTTTGTAAAACTTGAATAACCATTCCCAGTGACTTTAACTGGTGAAGGAGTCCTGGATGATTGATAGGTGGAGCTGGAGAAGGTGGGGAGGTTTCATAAGTCTCGGTTTTTTAAGGAGGTTAATAAGGTACAGTTTTATTTAAATAGATCCAAAGTCCTGTTGCTTCTCCATCTGGCGGTACAGTTGAGCATACAGTCTATTAATGATATTGGCTTAGTCTCCATCTAGATAGAGGAGGAACTAAGTACTTGGCATGGCCCGACCTTACGGTGACATTTACTGCTGTCGCCAATGTTAGATAGAAATATAGCGAAGACCTTTGACAGGTTTTTTGTGATGTGTACTTTCTATAAATGGTTATACGACAAAATGAAAGGAAGTTGTAATGAATAACCCTGGATATTGACAGCAGCGTTATCACAGGGACAAGATGCCATCCCAGCTAATGCATGCTGGACCCAAAGGAGGTAAAGGGTGGCTTTCCAGACTACCCTTGCTTAGGGCCCAAGATGGGCTAGGGAGCGGTCACATAGATCCACAACCAAACTCGGTTGACATCTATGGGAGAAGTTTCTAGTCTCAGGCCATTGAAAGCCCTGTTGATAGCTATAGTAGAAGGCTCCAGAAGCAGACAATGGAAAAACCCATTGATGTGCATGAGAAAGATTTAGCATCAATCCCAGGGTGGTGCAATGGGGAGTAGTTACCCTCTCAGGCCTTCCCTACCCTCAGAGAATAGGCCTCTTTAGGATGAAGAAAGACTCCCCACCTCCGAACCTTAGTATATAGGGTGCCTGTCTCCTTAAGGAATCCAAGCTGCAACCCACAGAAACAGGGATTCAACAATTCTCTCAACACTGGTGCATTGAAAAAATACAACCTTAGCAGTGATGATATGTTTCTCCAACATCAATGCCGGAAAAAAAATGAAACTTCAAAACGAAGTTCTAGTTCTCTAGCATTGGAGGTTGCATAGATTTACGTGTTGTTGAGCATTTATATACAGGATGACGGAGCAAACTCTCAATGTAGGAAATGTGTTGATACAGTGTATATCCCCCCCTTTGTTCCCCAAGTCAAAACAAATGTTGCAGGAGTTACACAGAGTCAATTGTCAAATGATTGAAGCTTTTGGAAACAAAAAGGTTCCCCTGGCTCACCTGGGCTTTTTACAACATGTGTTATGCAGAGGGATTCACAGGGAGCAAGTCTCACAGCTGATCTCAGAAAAAAATGAGAGGAACCGTCACACAGCTAGGCCAGTTGGGACATGGAAGATGCCAGCTGGTCATGCAAGAACCACAGGCACAGAACATCCAAGACCACATGGCCCCAGACATATGTGCCTGAGAGCGGACCTGCGTCAAGGTGTGGAATGCTATAGTAGGAGCTGGAGAAGAATGGCAAGCAGGATGCATATTAAGGAGGCTGCAGGAAATAGTTGGAGGATGAAAGGAGGGTCACCATCTAAGAGTTATTGGAAGGCAGAGAGTTACCACCTAGGGGGGAAATGATCATCAGGGAGAGATTTCTGAAGTGGAGAATTACCATCTGAAAAGGAGTTGTTGTGAGATGGAAGGTTAACATCTGAGAAGGGGGTGCCCAAGAAGAAGCTTGACAGTGAGGACCAACGTCCTTCGCTGGGATACAGCTGGCAGAGAGCAACAGCTCATATCAAGCCTGAGAATGAAGGTGGGGTGCAGGCTAAATCTGTACCCCTAGTAGGTAGGGTGGTTCCAGTGAGCCAGGCTGGATACGAGAGGTGGGTAGAGGCATATGTCAGTGCAACCTCATAGGGGACCAAGGAGTGGTCAAAATAGGTGGTCATGATAGAGTGAGTGGTTGGGCCAAATCCTTAAGAGTAGCGAGGTGCTCAGGTCTGGATAATCTCCTATTGTCCCTTCAAGTGAGAAGGGCCAGCCTCACTATTGAACTGACCAGGGCAATGCCCAGCCATGGCAGCAAACGCTTGTTAAGGCTGCCCAAGCACGGACCGATCAACCCAACAAACAAATCAAGATCGTCAAAGCACTGACATGGGAAAAAGTTCAGGGACCCCCATAACCTGTATCTGAGTCTAGAAGACCTGAGAGGTGGTAATAACTGGAACCTATTTACAAATACCAACTTTAACATGACCACAACATATAACCTAACAACCGCAGATAAAGGAAAGTTTCAAAAGTTCAAAACACATACTCATGTGTACAATAGTCTACCATACAAAACGGAAGAGAACACGCCTGAGAAACCTTCAGACAGGTCACATAACGGTGGAAGCCTATACACTGGGAAATCAGCATATACTACTGTTACAAGAATGCTGTTAAGAATTAAAGGCCAAATGTATATCAAACACATTCTTGAACAGCTAACACACTAACACTGCAGAATTGTGGGCAAATGTGGGATCTATGGTGATTCCAGTCAAATCTACATTGATATGTTCGATTACAGAATCGACTTGGTCAAATTACTATTCAGCCAAGTTTATTGCACCAAAAGGCCTCGTCCTGGAGAACCCGTGATTGATGGGTCCTTTGGAACTGGGAGCGTATCCTTGGCAAGAAGAGGATATATTATGGGCAATATCGAAGGCCAAAGCCTCCAGGGCCCCCGAACCTGATGGTTTGGCCCCAGTTTTACTTAGAAGCGACCCACATGCTTGGTGGGTCCCTTAGGTGCTCTATTTTCCTCAAACACCACTCATGCTTTTCTCTCCTCCTGGCACAAAAGGGTCTGACCAACAACCCTAACAACTACAGGCCAATGGCACTCCTCAATGCAGCCAGCAAAATATTCTCTTCTGCTACGAGGTCTGAATCATTCGCTGGCACATCTGGGGGTGTTAAATCGTTGCCAGGTGGGCTTTAGACCAGGTATTGGAACTGTCCTTAATGCCACTGTAATGAGACACTTGTTGAAATCAGTGAAAAGGGGGAGCCTCCGTTACCATCTATATGGCCTTCCTTGATATGAGCAGTACGTTTGAGTAAATAGATCTCTCTTGTGGAACAAGCTGCTGGGAAGGTCTGTTCTCTTAAATCTAGTGCAATTTATGGCTAGTTCCACAGGAACACGTCTGTCAGGGTTAGGCTGACAAAAAAAGGTGCAGTGTCAGGACTAGTATCGACCTTTGGGGGCCTACAACAAGGCTGTGTCCTGGCACCCAACCTCTAACATTTACATCATCGATTTAGAAAGCCTCTGGACAGAGGCAGTCGCAATCCTAGTTAATCTAGGGCATGTGAAGTTAAGCAGCTTAATATTTACTGATGACAATATTTTTTGATAAAACCCCCATAGGCCTCTGCAGAAAATTCAATCTATTCTTCACCTAATCCATCAAGAATAATCTCATGGTCAATGGAGAGAAATCTAAGATCAATTTTGGTCCAATAAAGCTAAACCGAAAACTATGATCTGGAAGGTGGGAGAACAGATTTTGGAGAGGGTAGCTTCAATACGATACCTAGGCTATGACCTTACGAAGACTTGTTCACTGGCAGCAACACCTGCCTTAGTGAAAAATCGAGGCCTTTAATCTGCCAAATGAAAAGAATTAACGTCTAGCCTTTGCAAATTCTCCCTCCTCCCTGTCATTAAGTACTATCTGGCAAAAGTGGAGCCACCGGTTTTGAATGGGTTAGACTTGACAACCCTGGATCTGGGCCCATACCTAAACACCGTTCAAGGGGTTATATGGAAAGAGACTTTAGGCCTCCCAAACTCCATTCCCAATGGAATAATCAGGCATGAGCTGGGTTTGATTTCCCTCCAGGCGAGGGCCCAATGGAGGTAACTGGCAAACTATCTGAAAATGATCCCCTCCAAATAACTCATATGAGGATCTGGGTGAATTGTTAACAATCATTATAATTCCTCAGTAGAAGTGACTTTGAGGCCTTCTGCTACAAAAGTACCTATTCATAATGGACTGGTGCAAGACAGTTGACGATTTATCTAGTCGTAAGTCTTACAGTGAATGTGTGAGAATCCCCAGAAAAAGGGAGGATCTTCCTAAATGTGTGTACTTGTAGCACAGCAAAAAAATACGAGCATTTTACATACACTTTCGCCTAAATTAACTCCCCCACATTAGAGCAAGTGGGCTCCTGGCAATCACAAGCAGGGACTAGGTCACACTGTAGATTGTGCGATTCTATGTCTGCATGTCAAACCTTGAAGCATCTGGTAATAGAGTTCACTTGGTTAAAAGACACTAAAGTTAAACACTTTACTTCAGTAGGGGCCACTCAATTTAGTGACCTGTGAGAGCCCTTCTTGGCTCATTTGATGTGGGGTGACAGTGTATCGCTCATAATGGCCTTATATGTTAAAAACATTTATGATGTGAAAGGTTTATATACATAAAAAACCAACACCACCAACAAAAAGAAACAATGTACCTGTGCCTTAGAGAAATAGAACCCCAGTGCTGCATGTGGAGGAGAAAATACCCCAAGAACCCTTTTGGAGGACAAAACTGTTTTTTAAATCTGATATGCCCTAATACTCTCGGTTTGTAAACTGATTAGAAGCCTGTTTTTTTCTACCCATCACAAGTACCTTGTTTAAGAACCCTTACTAGGACTTAACTGACACTTTACTTTTTTAAAAATTTATTTTTATTTACTTGTATGTAATCAATAAGATTTTTACAAGAGCACGAACAAATTCAATCAATAAGAGATTCATGAAGACATCACTCAGGTGACGACAATCTGAATTTCGGCTAGTATAAGGTAGGCAAGGTTCAGACGGCAATACTCAGTTTTATCCTTTCCATTGCCAAGTTCAGAAGTTTGGCAGACGCCGTATGCCATTGTGTCTTATCCCCAGTAATAAGGCGATTCCACCAAATTTCTTCGTTGCCAGCAAATGAGTTTACCGTCAGGGGACTAAAAAAGGCTATCCTGGCTTGGTGCATAGCTGGACAGAGCATCAGCAGGTGTCTAATAGATTCTGTCTCTTCAGGATTTTTGCAGAGTCTGCAGCTTTTGCCATGGATCCAGTTCTTATCGCTAGGATTTCCTGCGTCGGTAGGACATTGAGACCTGCTTTCAGAAAAATTCTCATCAGTGATTTACTTGGATAACTTTTACAGTATGCCATTGGTTCTTTCAGTTTGTTGATAGTCATAGGGAGATGGACTAGTCGTTTGTTAAGTGTGGCTTTTTCCATAGTAGAAATCCAGTCCAAACATTCCAATTTAGTTTTAATCCTAACCAGATTATTCTTCAATTCTTCTTTGCTACACGCAATTTCCTGCAGTTTTAGGTTTTGGTCCGTGGACCACTCATTCATAGAGTGATTATTGCCTTTATCAATCTCTGCTGCAATCATGCGGTAGATTTCCAGGCTCTCAAGATGGATGACTTTCCTCTATAACTGTAAAGTACTGTGGTCCACCACTGCTTTTAGGGAGACAAGGCCGAGTTCCCGTCTTATCGGAGCTACAGCAGTGGAATTAGGTAGGCCCAAAACCGATCTCCAGATGAAACCTTCAAGTTTATGCCAGAGGACCGGAGGAATCGAGGGTGTAGCGTCCATACCGTATGTCAACGAGGGAATGATCTTGGCCTTGTAAAAATTGATCGCCGGTAGGAGAGAAAATTTGCTGCATTTTCGATCGACTGCTCTCAGTTGTGCAGCTAAATTCTTGGCCTTAGACCACAATGCATCCTGCATGTTCCGGGCTTTCTTGGTGCTATCAAGTTGCACTCAAAGGTACTTAAATGAATCAACCACTTCTATTTTCATCTCATTGAGGTGCCATTGAAAGGTCTCTTTCTTTTTGCTACCTGGTTTTTGTAGAATCATTATCTTAGTCTTTGACTTATTGATCTTATTGATCTCCAGGTTGTTTTCAGAGGTGTAAGCTGTGAGGTTATACAGTTGTCGTTGCAGACCGACCTGAGTGAGATCTAGTAATATCAAGTCGTCAGCATATAAAAGTCTTGCCTTGCTTCACTCCGCGAAAAGTCGGTATAGAATTCGAAATTAGACCTTGGTTGTTTAGGCAGACTTTTATAGGCAGACTTTTATACTGGTGTTTGAATGCAGGTTGATTATGAGTTCCAAGATGCTATCTGGACAATTCCAGGATCCAAGTTTGGACCACAGTTTCAGTCTGCCCACTCTGTCGAAAGCTTGGGACAGGTCGACAAACACTAGAAACATCCGTGGGGCTCCAGTCAGGACTCTTTCTTTGAGTAGATTCAGGCACATTATGTTGGCACTAATGCTGGCATTTTTCTGGAATCCTGTTTGCAAGGGATCGAAACACGGTGAAGCCCATTTGCGGAAATGTGTCAGAAGAATTGTGGCAAAAACCTTTCCGATGACATCGAGAAGGGCTATCGGCCTGTAATTCAGGGGATCGTCCCTGGCTCCCTTTTTGAAAATCGGGACGATTACCACTTTCGTCCAGGAGTCGGGGATCGTTTTTCTTTCTCTTCAAAAATTGAGCTGATAAGGTTAGCCCAGTCATCCGGATGTTGTTTTAGATTGCAATTAGCGAGTCCGTCTGGCCCAGGTGCTCTTGACTTCAATTTCAAGAGAATGGATTTGATCTCGACGATCTCTGTTTGATCCACACAGACTGTGTCGTTTGGTCACCTGATTTCATTATCGTTGCCTTTTGCTAATTCAAACAACTTCAGGAAGTGAGCGGTCCATTTTTCTTCCGACACTGGGTTGATCATCTGCGAGTTTGGAAGCTTTTTCCGCTTTGTTGATTAGCAACCAGAAATCTCAGGATTTTGTATTGGACAGAACCTTCAGAATCTCTTCAGCATCCGACTGATATAGGAGACATCTCGAGTTTCTCAGCCATTGCTTGTATTTTCTTGTTTCAACCATGAGATTTTCCCAAAGTATAGGTTGATTCAATGTTGTTGCCTCTCTTTTTAATTTTCTTAAAAGTCTGCGTTTGATGACCAGAGCAGAGTTATACTCATGAGTATGGTGATTACTGAGGTTGTTACAGTTTTTCCTAGGTTTTTTGAAAGGAAGAAGGGGAATGTAGCTCGATCTTGCCATTCCTTTTTGCAATGTGGGGTCAGACATTAAGATGGTAAATTGGTCTGTGAGTTTGTGAACGTCAGAGGCAATCATACGTAGCCGAGTTTGTTGAGAGTTTGTCTCAATGGGTGGATCATAGAATTGTAATATGCTCCCTTTACTTCTGCATATAAGGTTCAGTAAATTGTGGTCACTGTGCTTCGTTCTGATTACTTCAAATGATACTATGTTAAGAAACACAGGTTTGGAAGCAACGATGTAATCAAGAGTAGCTGATGACCTATCACGCTCCCAGGTCGGTATTAAGGTGTCTGGATTTGTGGTAGTGGCAGAGTTTAAAAGATTTCTAGATTTCATGATGGAACTCGACGCAAGGCCCCTAGTTGTTGCAGAGGAATTAATAGCTTCTTTTACATCGAGCGTGTTGTGCGTAATACAATTCGCGTTGAGGTCCCCGCATATCAAAATATTGGGAGATTTGTATTTAATTGCAATCTCGTCGATTGTGTTGGCCACTTTGTCGCAAACATTCACTGTAGAAATCTTTGTGGATTCCAGTAGACGTTTATAATAGCTACCGAGTCAGATGTTGGAGACTTGGCCAATTGAATTGGAGAGTTCCACGTGGTCAGTACGGCCAGAATTTCATAGCTGCGGGTTATGACCTCTGTGATGGATATACCAGATCCTATTTGGGTTGCTATCAGTAGGCCCGAGGATGGACGACCCAAGGGCCCTTTAAAGGCCAGAGATATTTCAATGCTGTAGCCATCTAGGGCCGGTTTTTCCCGCAGCCACTTTTCCTGTAGACATATGATGTCATAGGAGCCCAGGTGGAGACTGTCCGGCTTGGTAAAATGAACGTGACCTCTAGTATTCCATGACGCTATACTTAGAGTTTCTTTTGAGACTGTAGGGTGGGATGGTTGCAGGGTGAGTGATGTCGATGTAACACCCCCAGATGGTTGTGCCCTGGAGTTAGGACACTACGGAACCAGGTCCATTTGTCTTTCTTGGTTGTTTTTTCGGGGGCCGTTCAGGATCTGGTCCATAATTTTTTTCTGAGGTCCTTTCATTAAGCGGAGATGCTCTTTGATCTTGGTTACGGCTACGGTAAATAGTTGAGTAGGATTGATTCCTTTCATGATCGTATTTGTTTCTGTGGTCCTCTCTACCGTCTGTTCTCTCATCGCTCCTTATGGTGTGCCTTGAGCGTGCAGTTACAAGAGGTCCGTCTGATGTTGATCCGTTGGTTCTTGAACTTTTGTTGGTTGTTGATAAAGGGCTTCTTCCCCTTCTCGCTGATCTGTAAAGGTCTTTTGTTCGTTATTTGAATCTATAGTTTTTTCTGGGTGATTTTCTGTGATTATCTCTTGGCGATTCTTTTAAATTAGTAGATGGAATCTCATAGAGATTAAAACCCAAATGGGCTAACTCCGCATATATTTCTTGTGGTATTTCGTCCAGTGCACGTTTTTAATGTGCAAATAGGCCTTCGCTTGGTTCTTTCTGTGATACGGTTCGATGAGGGTGAAGTCATCCGATTTTAGATTCTGTAAAAGTTTAACCCTTTTTAGTGTTCTAGTGCACTTTACTTTGAGTTAGCATAATAAATCAGTTTGGCAATCATATGCCTACTCGTCTTGCTTTGCACCTACTTGGCACACTTGAATCAAGGGATTAAACCAGCATACACAATGAGTAAGAGCAATTATAACCAAGAGAACAAATGTAATTTAGGAGTAAGCTATTACTTTGATGAGAATAATGTGCACAGTATTAGCATCTGGGGAAAAAAGCACTTATGAGAAAATTAAAGATTGGCAGTCGTTCCCCAGAACCGTGCAGCCAGAATACCAACGTTTCCCTAACTCCTTGTATCCTGTGCAAAGCATACATCTACCCGAAATATTGCATGGAAAAATACAAATCCGATTTTGTTTCCGTATACAAGGTCATCCTACTCAAGGAGACTACGACTTTAGATACATTTTAAAATTAAGGGTTTAATATTATGTTAATCCCTGGCAGAAAAGACAAGAGCCTAAAGGTGGCTTAATAATTGGATAAGATACAAACAAACTTTACTGGATTACTCTGCAACGGTTACGATCAAAGCCACAAATTCATATGCTTGAATGTCAATTTCATGATTTAATCATTTAGATCATAATCATATACCTCTCTACATCCCTTTAGCATGGGAGGAGCTCAGATTGAACTAAGAGGATTGTAGAAATGAACACCAGATATTCAGAAGGTGCGATCATTTTGGAAGGGCATTGAATGCAACGTGTGTGAGAATAATACTCTGGATGTAGAGTTTAGGGCAGGGGTCTGCAACCTTTGGCTCTACAGATGTGTTTGACCACAACTCCCATCAGTCCTAGCCAGCATAGCCAAGGTTGAAGGATCATGGGAGCCATAGTCCAAATCATCTTGTGAGCCGCGGCTTGTAGATACCTGATCTAGCGCATTGAACGATGCATGGAATATTCTTGATGGACCTGACAAAGAGCAATAAATAAAACAGGTAAAAGCTGGGTTTGTATTTGTATTTTGTTTATTTATAAAGCGCACCTGGCCGCATTACTTAAGGTTACAGTGACATGAAATAAAGCAACATACGGCAATATACATTTCAAATTACTTACAAGATATTTACAATATATATACATAAATGCTGGTAATCAAAGACGGCAAAAGCCTGGCATCGCCTAGTCGGACAACAGCAGGTGCAGGTGGTTGTGGTCCGTGTGGCAGGTGGATGCTTTGAGGGTCCTGCTCTATGTGACACATTTTAGCTTTCATCTTGAATGAGTGGAAAGAGTATTCGGATCCGAGTGGATTAGGTAGCGAGTTCCACAACTTAGTGGCGAGGACCGGGAAGCTGCCCCCTCCTGCTTTCTGCAGCTTGAACCTCGGTAGTGAAAGACAGTGGCTTGGCCTGCTCTATGTGGGCGAGCAGAGGTGTTGGGTGTGAAACGGTTTGATAGGTATTTTGGAACATGGTTGTCTAGGCATTTATGCGTGAGTGCAAGGGTTTTGAGGGAGATTCTTTGGGAGATCGAGAGCCAGTGGAGGCTACGTCTGGTGTCAGAGATATGCTGGTTCCTCGGGATATTTAGTGCTGCCCTGATGGCATTGTTTTGAGTTACTTGTAGCTTACTTAGGTTCCGTTGACTGACCCTAGATAAAGCATATTGCAGTAGTCTAGTTTCGACATGAGGGTTCTGGCAAGGATGGTGCAATTGGCCCCAGTGAGGAAGGGTCGACATGCTGAAATGAGTTTACATGTGTAGGCTGATGATGAGTTAACAGCATTGGTTTGTCTAGTAAGAGATAGGGTCGAGTCAAGATAAATGCCTAGGGTCTTTTTGTGTCATTGGATACCTTAATGGTATTGCCATCAATGATGAAGGATTTGAATGCCAGGTCTAATTTATTGAGTCTGTGGTTGGAACCAAGGATGAGTAGCTCTGTCTTATCATCGTTAAGACAGAACCCGTGTTGTGCCATCCAGGCCTGGATGACATGATAGACGTCGTTTAAGGCTTTAGAGTGAACTGTATAATCATCAGTGATAGGCATGAGTATCTTGGTGTCATCTGCATAGTTAGTATAGGTGACACCCAGATAGTCAAGAAAATCAAAGAGCGGCTTTGTGAACATGTTATAAAGTGAAGGTGAAACACAAGAACCTTGAGGGACCCCGCACAAAACTGGTGAAGGTTCAGCGGAGGCCAAAGGGGAGAAGACCCTCATTGATCTATTCGCCAGGAATGATCTAATCCAGGTAGTATCTTTGACAGAAAAATGGGCTACAGATTTGAAATGATGGCAAAGAATTTGATGGTTAAGCAGATCAAATGCTGCCGATAAGTCTAGCAGTAGTAGGAGGGCTAGATTGCTGTTATCTTTAAGGTCCTCAATTTGAGTTTTTAAGTCGATAAGGGCTGTTTCTGTTCCGTGCCTCTGTCAGAAGCCAGATTGTCTGAGGCAGAGGAGTTTGTTGGATTCTACATATTCCTGGATCTGCAGATAGGCTGCTCGGTCCAGGATTTTGAGAGTTGGGCTGCTAGACATGACAATGGCGATTGTACAAATTGAATGGGGTGCAATTCCGTGGGAACTGTTGGTTGTCTCAGTTGGGAAAGGAATCAACATCTCAAATACACTACTATTCACAGCACACTGCAATAAAAATGACAATGGGATGTTCCATCGGATTATGGCCAACCTAAAGTTGTACATTCTGGACAAGAAAAATCTAGATTGAAACTAGGAATGGTTTTGATGGATGGGTTGGGCACAGGATCCAGGTAGAATTCCCAGAACTAATGTATTCAGTGGGAAGACTGTCAGATTAGTTTGAGAATTAGGGATCTCCCTCTCTCCTTCAAAAACATTGTACTTCAGCTTCACCGCTGTCGTCAACGGAGCTCCGCAGCTTCCTGTTCTCTCAAGGCTCCATCTTCAGGTGCAACAACAAGCACTTTCTCCCCTTTGAATATTCTTGCAGGTACGGGCACATGATTAGAACAAGATAGATACATCTCTTTCATAATGGCAGTAAGGAGGGAAAAGAGACTCGTGTTACTAAAGATGTTTCACAGGGTTTGAGGGTGCTTTGCCACACCTTAACTTGAATGTCTCCTCTTTGATCCCAAAGTGAGTGGGGCAGCGTAATAGAAAGTCTGCATTCAGATGTTTGCCCAGGAACCATTGTGTTGTCTCGGCTGGGGTGTCTTCATTATGGGATTGCCAAACCAGGGGGTGTAAAATGCATCACTAAAGTGTAGTGTCCAACTGTCATGTACCCAGCATCATGCTGGTGCCTATGGAGCTTTGCGGTTCCATCCCAAGATGGCGGCCGGATCCCATATGTCTGCCACACCACCAATCCCATAATGGCAGGCATGTCCCCCCAAGGGCTACTATAACAGAAACCGCTCTGGCATGGAAAATACATCGCAACTTGCTCTAGTAAGGTTCTCCGGACGTTGCATTTGGTGTTTTGCAGTACCCTCACAGTATTCTATTTTGCCTTCCTCATCTCCAGTTTCCTTTGCTCTTCATTGATCTCCATCCTGGTTCCCTGCTCCTCTCCAGTTCTGGGTTCCCCCTCTCCATTGAGGTTTATGGTCTCCAGTGCTTCCTTGACTTATTCCCATCATCCCCAGTTGGCCTGCAGCTACTCTCCTTGTGTAGATCCTAGAAACCTGAATTTGAGATTTTTCTCCTTCGGTTTCCTCTTTGGGTTTGGCCCTCTCAGTGATCTCTTTCCTGTCTATTGCTATTCAGGGAGGAGAGGTGGCTACTGGAGGGACAGGCCTCCTCTCCTTCTGATCTGGCATTCTCACTCTGGTAAGACCTGCTGCTGATGCCAACCGCTGCTCACTTGTTATTGAGCTGTGGAGCAGCTCCCCAGCCTATGTGGCCCTCACACAAACTGGAACTTGAACTCATTGAAGGTTGCCATTGCTGAACCCAGACATACCTGCAGACAAGAAGGGGGCAGGGCTTAGCCCAGACCCCCTCACCCTTATCTCTATTGCCATTTGTAACACCTTCTGCAGGGGAAGAACAGCAGGGGACAGGAGATTAGGCTGAGGAACCAAAAGGGATGGATAGCCAATGGAGGGAAGTGAGGGTCAAGGGGTGTGGGGAGGATACAAGTTGATCCAAGAAGTTGCGTTTGGGTGAGGTCAGAGGAGGCAGTCGCAGACCAAGAGATCAGGCAGAAGTAGAATTGTGCAGGAGAGCGTGGGAGCAGAATATTAAGGCATTGTGTAAGGTTATTTACTGGTTGGCCAGAGGAAGTGGTACTTGGAGTTGAATGAGCATGTGCATGAACGGAGTGGCAGGGGAGATTAGGGAGGGTAGGTGACAGAGTAAAAGGAAGAGTGATGGGGAAAAAAGGGTGCAGTGGTGGAGAGAGTAATAGAAGTAGGGAGAATAGTAGAGGTGTGGGGAGAATAGCAGGTGTGGAGAGGGAATAGTAGAGAGGTGAGAGCAGTCATGGTGCTCAGCAGGGATTGAGTGAGATCGTAGGATGGAGGTAGGTGTTAGAGACATGAAAATCGGAAGGACCAAGTAGGCGGTAGAGAGGGGAGACTGTGGATGGAGTCGGAGGTAGGAGAACAGGAAAGGGGGAGCAGCATAGAGTGGGTCTTGAGTGACTGGAAACACAAACCTTGAGTTACATCACATTGGGGAGTCTTCGAGTCGGGACCTCTAGATTGTTCCCCGGCGGTGCTTAGATAGAAAAAGGCGTTTACCTTCAGGCCACCACATCAAGATAGGCAGCTTTTAGATGGTAGGGATTACTGATCTCTAGTGACCGGCGGGAGTCTTCCCATCACTAGGTTAGATATAGGAGATGGCCGTAAGAGCACTTTTATGAATTAAAATAAAGCCCCTGGAACAGGGTCCCTACAGGTTTTGTCCAGCTTTGGGCTAAGGTCAGTCTGTCCACGTTCAACAAATGTGGGACCAACATTGCTAGGTAGCCATATTACTTACAGCCCACATTGTAATCTACCCTTCCACGGCGACGACTGGGGGTTTAGTGACAGGGTCAGGCCAGTCATGTATTTAATCCTAGATAGGATTATCTTCTAAAAAATAGTGTGGCTTGAGCCAAGACCACCAAGTGTGTCCCAAGGTGCTGGCCTCCCACAACCTCTTCAACAAAGAGAAGAGCACCATGGGAGATCTTTGCTAGCCTGATTGGGATTATAATACCTTTTCACCCTAAGAGTACTTGAATCAAGAAGTCACTTAAGGTGGCATAATTACATGTTCCATACTCCCTAGAAAGAGACAATAAATGGACTCGCATGTATTCAAATAAATAATAAAAAAAATTTAAAAAATGGAAATACCTAATAGACTAAAATTATGAATTACTCTTCACAGTATGATCATGAGTTCCCATATCTTCTCTGTGTAGGGGGATGGCATATTCAATTGTGCCACTTTAAGTGACTTCTTGATTCAGGTACTTTTCAAATGTGATGGGGTGACCTGCCATACATAACCACACTGAATCTGAAGTCCCAGGGTATTTATTTGGAAATACAGACAGATTGGCTGTGGATCTGATGGGCGATCTTTCAGTGTAAGCCTCTGCAACTGGTCCCCCTCAGCTTTTCCCTCCTCCCTAGACCAGTCGTCTATAACAGGTTGTTAATACTACCGCCAGGTTAACACGACTGTCTGTTCTTCCTGGCCTAATGGTGTTTTCTTTAATACTGTGGCTACCTGACTCCCTAGGAGTCTTCTAATCTTTCCCAGACCTATTCCGCTTAATAGTCTTATGGAGTTGGGAACGGTGCCATCTTTTGCCCGGTGTCAGTCCTGTCTCTCACGCCCATTTTCTCAAGACCCTTTTCTACACTGGTCCCAAGATACTCTCCAATCTTACTAAAAGTCATACCTCCTGCTAACTCCGTTAAACCTCTCGCTCCTTCATCCTACTCTACCTCCTCATCATTCTCCCGTTGTAATCTGCCTCACTGTACGCTGATAGTTACTCCTATTCTCCCACTCACGGTCACTCTTGCTAGTCTGTTGCTCCTACTATCTCTATTCCATCCTTAACCCTCGCTATAGGCCTCTACTACCGCTGGATTCCCTCACTCGCTACTCCTGCTACCTACTTTCTCTACTCCCAATTACTACTACTCCGCTATTCCTACTCTACCTCTTAATCCTCACTCTCCACTCTGACAAACACACACTTCAGAAACAGCCCTCTCTCCAACAGTCTCTGCACTCCTGTCAGTGTCACCTCCTCTAGTTTCTCGGATGTCCTCCACCACATCCTGTCCTCACCCAACTAACCCACCCTGAATCATTGGATCTAGGTCTGTGCAGAGCACAAAAAATTGACCCTGCGGATTCCAGCCCAAAATGCTGAACTCCACAGGTGTGACCATTTGTGTGCAGCCCTCCCCCACTCCGTCGGCGTGGGGGGTCCCCCCCTGAACCCACAACAGCTACATGCACCCCCCCTGTCCACTCCCTCCCACCCCCTCCCCCACTTACCTACTGCAGGCTTCGGCTGCCTGGTTCCTTGCTCCTTGTGTACTCTAGGGAGTGGAGCCCCGGAAGCCCGACGCACAGCAAGCTGCGCTTTTGTGCACAAGCTTTTGTGCCTAGGGCTTCTGGGTCCATGCTTCCTAAACTGTAATACTGAATCATTCACACGCACCTTCTTAAATACCCCACCCCCACCCAGGATTAACCAATAGCTTACCTGGCTCCAGGGTGTGTGTCATGCCAATGATATGGGAGGCTTGTAAGCTCTGCCCCTTTTGGACTCCTAGGTCCAGGGACGTTGGATGTGAAGGCCTCCATGGGGCCTTTCAATAGAATACAATCCCTGGTGGTTTAGTGGGTTAAAAGCCTTCGTGCAGGCCCTTATTTAATAATTATAATGTTTCTGGTGGGCTAGTGGTCGTCCTATTTATGTGGGCTCGAACAGACAAGGTCTGCTGGAGCCACACCAGTGTTGTAGTTGTCACAGCATCCCTAGTGCCACGTATAACCTTCCCCCGTCCTCCAGTTTCAAGTTAATAGCACCCCTTGGGTTTTTGTGGACCGCTGGAGGAGCAGTGGTGTCTCCTTGTGGCATCGCCATCAATGCAGGTAAGAAGGGGATCTGCCCGGTCTTGGGCACCATTGTCGGGTTGGGGGGAGGGCTCCCTCGCTGGCCCTGGTCACAAACTTAATGAGTTGAGGTTAGC
The DNA here is from genome assembly GCF_040938575.1 of Ambystoma mexicanum. Classification (NCBI taxonomy): domain Eukaryota; kingdom Metazoa; phylum Chordata; class Amphibia; order Caudata; family Ambystomatidae; genus Ambystoma; species Ambystoma mexicanum. The sequence goes on from NC_090931.1 coordinate 34,394,541, forward strand.
TTTCATATTGTGCAAAGTGAGTCCTATTAAATGGCGATTATATTTTCTAACCTATGATGCTAAGGAAGATGGTCAGATGACAAACATGTTAACCTGGAATAACTTCATATGAAAATTTGTGGAATTTGAATCTGTATTTGGAAACTCATTTGTGTATATAACTGATAGAAACATGAGTGCACATTTTCATAACTTTCAAGTCACTTATTCATTCAATTTCAGAATAATATTTTTCATAAATTATGTTTTTATTTAAGGGCTTTTAAAGATAGTTTACGTTTTCTCTTTGCCACAAAGCAACATCTCAAAGTTCTACACCTGCATAATGATGTGGGCAATAGGTCTTGGTATAATGAAATATTGTCATCTTAAACACAGAGATATACATGGATCTGGAGTTTTTCAAGATCTTCTCTTTTAGTTTAAGGGAGTAAACTATGAGGAAAACATTAGGTATTACTCCTTTGTCTTTCTGGAAAGTGGCGTATACACAATGTGTGTGGTCTCAAGTTATCTCATCACCTTCTGGGAGGGGAAGACAACTCCTGAACACATTTTTAAAATATCCCTCCAGCTACCAGTCTTGGACACTACTGGGTCGCTCTATGCAGAGGCTGGACCAGTTTGGACAATAGAGATTCCCCAAACACCTCAACTTTGGTTGATAGGAGAGTTGAAAGGTTTGCCCACATGAAGTTTTCCATTGAATCAACTCACTTTTCCACTCAAGAAGAAGTTTATCTAGGGTTGAGATTTGTTTTCACCGATTCTTACTAAGCAGCCATTTATATATTTTTTTCTTCAGGTCCGAAAGCTTGGTGATGGGGTAATCCATGGGGGAGGGGGATCCTGGCGAAGAGCTTCTCGAATCCAGATGGATTTCGTAATCTCATGCTCCTTGGGCTTTTCTGCTGTTGCCATCATTGCAAATGTCTCTGTGTTTTAAGAGTTGTCTGCTTAGCCATTTCCAATGACAAAGGTTTACTGAATCAAGTGGGTTTAAACAGGCTTGTTCGATCGGCAACATTTGGACCACTCTGCCGCAGGTGTTGCATACTCCAGGCGCACTAGAATAATTTTATATTTGAGCTGGAATCTTCACTAGTAGAGCATTGTGGTTACAACTTCACAAAAAAGCTCTTTAGTGAGTTTGGATTGAGTGACTATTTCTAATAGGGCAGGAGTATGAAGGCATGCATGGTCACACCCATCCATATGGCAGTTGAGCTTGGTTTAGGTGGTCTCCAACAATGTGTGTTCCTTATGTCTGCCACACCACCATCTCCCTTGCCTCTTCCCACATGTGCAGCCAGCTACCACCAGAGAGCACCTGCTCCAACGTGAAGGCATTGGCCTATGGAGCCCCTCAACACACTTGGAAGGCCATAGCGCTACCTCATTTGAGTGGACTTAACCGAGGGCTCTGAGCCTCTTATTTGCAAGGCACAGGCCACCACTTAATGTCCTCCTGATCCATATATGAAACCCTCCAAAATCACCACAGCTCAGCATCCTTCCAGGGCCTAAAAAGAACAGAACTCCCAATTCACAGAGGAGCCCCAGTGACATCACCTACCACTTCTTTTTTCCGGTTGGGAGGGTGCTGGCAACCGGGCAACCTCGGGATGACAACGGTTCAGTAGAAGGTCCCAGTTTTCAACTACCTTCTGGCTTCACCCTATCCAGCGATAATCTGCCGATACATTCAGGCTACGCTACATATCTGTTCCTCCCTTGATGGACGTGCTCTGCTGGGCGGTCCTGAAGCGGCTGAGTTAAAGGGCAGCCGCCCCCATTTTTAACATATTTCTGTAAGGGTTTTTATATGTTAGTCCAATTGGTTTATGGTGTGTGCTTTTTTTAACCAAACGTTACTTTTCACTGAATAGAAATAATATAAAACAAAGCAAACCAGAAACCCCCTCGCCCCACCGTACTCAACATCATGGTGCGTGTCACATGTTCACTTGACATCGCATATAGGTCATGCTTCCCTCTCAACCCATCCTCATGAGTATCGGTATACATTTCTGAGCAGAGTTGTTACCACATGTTCACACCCCTAAGTCAGCCAGCCTACCTCCCCCCCCCTTGAAATAAATGCCCTGTATCCTTCCCACCTACCCATTTCCATTAAGCCTGTGAATGGTCTCCAGACTTAAATGCTCCCATGGCCCCTGAAAGTCAACAAGGTCCCTCCCCCACAATGCTAGGCCCAGAGGACCCTCGCGCATGGAAACAAGGCACAATCACCATACACAAACTGATACGCCAGACACAAGCTTCAATTCCCAAAGGCTAGGGTTTATTGCAAAGCAAATATTCTCAGTCAGCTGACTGGAGCTCACGTCTCGCAACGTGCATCACCCAGACCTCGTGAGACGCAAGAGAGCGAGCATTCTACAACAGTCTCATATATACAAAAAGACAATCATACAATCTGTTTGTGACACATCAAAAACCGCCCATAAGGTATCTTCTTGAGACAGGCTTTGGTGATTGACAATTACGACAAATATGACAAGGTATTTCTTAATCTATATTACTTGATTTAGCAACAGTTGCAATTTGCAGTGAGCAGACATGTTTTTGTTATGGAGAACATAAAGCACTTGTTTAGCGAGCAAACTGTGTTCATAGGAGAGACACATTGCAAAGCATGCTATCGTCTACTTTCTATTTGTGAACCAGGGGTCAGCCTGACCTAAGACGGGCCCAAAAGGGGGGCCGCTAGAAAAGTATAATTCATGCCTTTAACGGCCTGTTTCTGCAGTTTCAGTGAGACCGGCTGGCACCCGGCGTGGTGATTAAATGCCTCTCTGCTCGCCTTCAAGGACGTGAGGGAGGAAAACTATGTATTTCTGTACTGCTTGGCATCTCTGTCTGGGCCGCGCCCTCAACATGTAACTTGTGGCCTTGCTTCCAGTTAGAGCAGAACGAAATGAAATACATTTTGCAAAGCGTTTGAACAGAAAGGCAAGGAAAGCAAATGGCGGATCTGGAGACAAAATAGTCGCTCTTTGGTTATGCTGACGATTCTGTATTGGCGATGTAGGTCATATGATGCAATTGGTTTTCGTCCAACATACTATACCATCTATGCTATGGTAGGGTAGTTTCTGGACTAACAACAAGACTGCAATCTGGGGACCATCCCGATTCTTCCAGTGATGAGCAATAGTCACACTGCCCACTGGCAAAAAACTGTATGAAAGGTTTGACCATAGTGTCAGACATTGGGTACTGGCCCTCCTCCCCAGCGTTTCCCAACTCTAAAATTAAAAGGTCATGCACATTATGTCCTTAACTTTCGGACAATATCGCCTTCCAGAACACACCTATGCGTGTGCAGGCTCGCCACATGTGCCCCAGACTCCCTAAACTGCCACATACATGGCAACATAATGGGGAGCATTCAGGGCCAAGGGAGTGGGGCTGGCTATAGGGCCAAGGGAGCGGGGCGAGCAGTGGCTGGCTACGGGGCAAAGGAAGCGGGGCGAGCGGTGGCTGGCTATGGGGCCAAGGGAGCGGTGGCTGGCTACGGGGCCAAGGGAGCGGGGCAAGCGGTGGCTGGCTACAGGGCCAAGGGTGCAGGGCGAGCGGGGGCTGGCTACAGGGCCAAGGGAGCGGGAAGAGCAGTGGCTGGCTATGAGGCCAAGGGAGCCAGAAGAGCAGTGGCTGGCTATGGGGCCAAGGGAGCCAGAAGAGCAGTGGCTGGCAGTGGCTATGGGGCCAAAGGAGCGGGAAGAGCCGTGGCTATGGGGCCAAGGGAGCGGGAAGAGCCGTGGCTATGGGGCCAAGGGAGCGGGAAGAGCAGTGGCTATGGGGCCAAGGGAGCGGGAAGAGCAGTGGCTATGGGGCCAAGGGAGCGGGAAGAGCAGTGGCTATGGGGCCAAGGGAGCGGGAAGAGCAGTGGCTATGGGGCCAAGGGAGCACAAAAGGTGCAACTACTAATAAGGAGGTGTGGGTGAAGCCCACAACCTACCAAGGACTGAACCCTTGGGCTGCAAGGGGAAATATCAGCAGCTGCATCTTGATTAATCACTACTGCCCAAAAGGAATGTCCTGAACGGTAGGGATCAAAAGTGTGACAAATCCAGGGAATTCATCCCTTCTCCCCTAAGCGGAACCCGCCCCTGTGAGAGTAGGGAGGTGAGACTGCTATGCAAAACCCTCCTAGGAGTTTGGGCAAGCGGGGTCTCACGGGGGCCAACTCCCCCTTAGGGGACAAGGACTCCCAGTTAAGGAAGCTGGTAACATCTCCCTCAGCCCCAATGTCCCATGTTTCTTTTTGCATACATTGGGACAGAAGATACTAAGGTAATGGGACCTTCAAGCATACTTGGCATGGTTGCCGATCCCTCCTTAAAGAAGCAGCCGCCCCAGGACCAATGGGACAGTGTCCCTCAAATTCCAGATTGGCATTGAAAAGAAATAGCCCTTACCTGGAGAGAGGAAGGAGCGGCAGTGAAGCTCACCAAACTGCAAGAAGCAGCACAAAGCGGATATTGCTGCTATAGTGCGAAGCAGGTGCAGCCTGGAGGCAGGGCCACAAGTCATGTGGTGGGCGGAGCACCCACACAACGCTGCCAAGCCCAGATGCACCGGGGAACCAGCAACCCAAGACCCCTCCCCAGCCTGCTGGAAAGGAGGCCACCAGAGAAGGCAGCCACGAGATGGAGCCACGGTCCAGTGCCAGACAGCTACACTGCATACAGAGCAACCAACTCACCCTTGGAAGGAGACCACGTAACAGAAGGGAATAAGGAGAGGGCAGTTGAGCTCCATGGCCCTAACCAAGAGACTCAGAGTAACTCGTGGGCCGCAGGAGCCTAACAAAGAAAAGAAAAAAGGGTTATAAGAATCCGAAACTAAGAGGGATGTTAGAAACCAGGGAATCCCTAATAAGAGGGGTACAACAAGCCTGTACCCCAGAGCTCAGTAGAACCAAGACAAAAGGTCCTGAGATGGGATTATATGAAGGCAGTAGTTTTCCTGGCACAGAAAGCCAGCCTGCCTATCCAGGAGCGGATACCAAAGAGCCAGACAGGCGTGAGAAACTAGTCAGCACTCACTTAAATCTAATGGTCCGTGATCAACTTAAGTTATTCCACTCGGCTGTGTAACAGCGGGAGCCAAGTAGCATCTTTGATCAACTAATGTACATTCCAAGTCAAATCCTACATACTGGAAACAAACGTCTGAGCATTGTACAGGCTTGGACGGAGGGGCACCAAAGTTTGTCCTTTCTGCTAGGAGGCAATCTTGGGAAACCTTACGACTTCTTGAAACTGTAAAGAGGAAGCCACATCCGAGAAAGGCAAGAAGAATGTCCAATCGGTTTATATCGGAACCTTTGCAACTCATTGGTACTGTGAAAGCAACAGAGTAACTGTAAAACCGAGGGGCAATTACCAAACATTTGGTCAGCAGAAGGTCATGGACTAGCCCACAACAAGGAGACCAATTGTTTTGAATTAGTTTTCTATCAATAGTGGTGAGGTCAGGTAGATAGCGTAGGTTTCGGACACAGGCCAGAACCAGTTTATGTAAGATGGCCTGAAGAGCACCTTTTATTTTGGAGGCATTAGACAGGGAGCAATAGAGCTAGGTGAGGTATTCTATTTATTTTTTACTAAAATGTCCAGCCGTCCCTGTCCCATCTCTGATCCACCACAGAAGACTGGACACTTCTTGCAACCATCACACTGTGGTTTAGGGACAAGAGCAGAAGTGCTTGTGAGATTTCTACAGAGTAGCATTGATCTCTGGCAGTTGAAAAGCTCATCACAATGCCATGTTCAAGTCCGAAAATACCCAAAATTGATTTTTCTTCTGAGGTAGAAACGCCTATAATTCTACAGGGGACATGAACCACAAAATGGAATGCCAAAACAGACTAGTGTTACCAAAGGGCACCACATTTCATACAGCGCGGTCAGGAGAGGGGTGCGCAGACCACAGCCATCAGAGAAACGGACAAAAGCCCATCACAGCTCAAAATCAGTCAAAAGCAAAGATAATCCAAAGCGACCAAGTTATTTAGCTCTGAGAAAATATGGACATGTAGTGGGGCCCGGTGGAGGAGACAACAGCAAAGTATCCAAATAGCTTCTGAAACAGTGCAAAAAAAGGACCATGGTGCAAGCAGCTTGTGGCAGTAGCGGGCACATGGATTCAGCGGCTAGACAGTCATACATAACTTACCTTAGGACATTTTGGTTTTAAATCGCCAAACACTTTCCCAGTGGACACTCCATCTGCTATGACACCCAATCAGTCTTGAGGAATGGGGACTGGACACAGAAAGAAAAGTAGATTTGGTAACATGTATAAAGGCAGAGGGCATTCCACTTCAAGGATGAGGGGTGCTTTAGGCAGTCTAGTGTGCAACAGCTTGTCAATCTTATGGAAAAAGTTAAGGAAGATTTTCCTTTTTGGTGTTTTTCTCCCATCACCTTCAATCAGGCACCCTATGCTTCTGCTTTTTTTGGTTTCCCGCTTTACTTCCCTTGCTTTTTGCTCACATTTATGGGGAAACTGATCAGTCCCTAAAACCATCAATACTCGGACACCCGGCCTCCTATAGTGGAGTAGTATTTTGATAGTTGCACACATCACCTTAAAGTAGTGTGCTTGGGATACTTTATATCCTTTCCCCTTTTTCCTTTACAACTTTGCTGTTGCCGTCACAATGTGTCCAGGATGGGCTGGTGTCAGTGGATATTTTTCTACCGTGTCATTTACTTTTTGCTTGTGCACTTTTGCATTTTACTGCATGCCGCCATTTAGAGTACCATATACTTTAAAGTGGCCGTGGAACGAGATTTGTGCCTGTTCTTTGGCCATTTTGTGCCTTGGCTTCTTCCAGTCCTCTTGGATCCATAAATAGCCAATTATAGAAAGCCCTTTCCAGGCCAGGCTCTTGCTTTCCCGGGCAATGTGGCAGTCTGTGTGTAGCCAGATATGAGGACTGGGACTATCTGGACCCAGTCCACATCCAAGCCACAGGGTGTCTGTGGCTGAGCACATGTGTTGGCCAAAAGCAGTCTTATGGTTGTACAGCCCTTGCCAGTTTGAATGAGGGCAGAGAGCTCAGGGGAAATGCATCACTCTTGGAAGCAGAACAACGCAGAGCAACACAGGTCCGAGTCCCGGGCTCGCACATAGACACTGGTTTGGTTAATTAGCACATTAACAAAATATTAATTAATGATGCAGATCCATTGGTGAGATTGGGGACAACTCCAGTCCAGAGCCTGGATAAAAGGCAAACTGCTCCAGCCATTCAAAAGATCATTGTTGGATGTAAGACTTCTACAAAGAAGTGCAGCCCACTGACGACAGTTCCAGCTGACCAGTAATGCCTCCAGCCAAGTCCCAGTGAAGCCTGCTCATCTCTCCTGATCTCCAGAAGGCCCTCATTGGTGCTTGGGACCCTGGAATGGTGGGTAAAGCCTGTCTCAGCCTCTGCTCAAGTATATATGCCTTCAGAAGGGATCCTGGACCATGTAGTGAACTCGGCAGCTCTCTCCTAGCCTACCTCACTATAGCAATCATTCAGAGTTCATCCGTGGAACTCAGAAGCTCTTCAACTTGTGTAATAAGACACCTGCTCTTGCAGTTTCAACCTTCCTGACTGAAGAGAAGCTGTGCATGTCATTCTCCTCTGTTCACACTACAAGGATCGCCAGTCGCTGCCTGACCATGGTGAACACTCTCACCGTCTACATTTCCTGGAGGTCTCTTGTTCCATGGATTGCAGTTGTCAATTTTCCAGAACCATTGACTAGCCAGACACAAAAGGGATCTCTGCACCCACAGCTCCAGGCCCTCCCTTAACATGACAAAGCCTAGAAGCGTGCCCAGTGGATTCAGGAACCCCTGAAGTGTTTGCTCAAGAATCACAGTAAAGGCGTATTGGGGGGGGGCAAGTTTTCATACCTATTCCTACACCCCTGGCATATGGCTTTATGGGCATGAAGACCTAACCCTTTCTCTCCCTTGCCCGACTAAGATTGGTGGTGGTCTGATCAAGGATCCCACCTTGGGCATCCCCTAAAGTTGTGGAACTGGGAGAAAACCATGTAAGGCGTTTACTTACCTTTTTATTCAACTTCTGGAACATTTACTCGCAACCATTGGTTTTGTAACTCTTGTTCACAAATCACATAGTAAACCCTTCTGCAAGGCATATATTGCGTAACATGCGACTTTTGGGCGCTACGCTCAATTTCCTAGCAGGGCGAGACTTATGAACAAGGGACCTTGTGGGTGTTCTAATAGTTTTCTATACATTTTTGTTAGAGTAGATTTCAGTCTGGTGTGAAATCTCCACTCTCTGCGAGTCCCCCAGTACCGTTTTGCTGGACTCCTGGATTTTTTGCAAATTCTCCTGAGTGAGTCGGAACCTTTTTTCCCCCCCACTTACTCACCTTTTTGCTCTGGTGTATGGAATCTTATTAGTATTTCTAATTGGAGTCCTGCCTTCCTCCAACTTTTTGGCATCTGCAATTTTTTAAAGCAGCACTTTTTGTGCAGTGTTGCTGCAAGCTCCTATACGTTCCAGCTCATTGATTCTTTGTTTCCATGACTAGCTCTTAAAAGTAGCAGGGCAAGTGGATACTTTATCCATTATGTGTTTTATTTTTCGAGATCAGCACACCCCACCTTCAGTGGAGTGCTGAGGGGAGAATGCATCCCTTTTCTTATTTCCCCAGTAATGCTTTGGTTACTGCGACAGGTCCATCTGTTCAGGCTGGTGGCAGTGCACCTTTTGCATGACAGTAGGTAACACAAGAGACACCATTTACCCAAAATCGTGGTTTTACTTTTTTAAGCCCTTAACAAGATGACTTGTCCTTAATACCTTCTTCTACCTTTCTGGGTTGGGGTACAGTCTCTTGTCAGTTTGTCTTTGCCGGGCTTCCCAAGGAAAGCCTGTGAGGGTCTCTGAGTGACTGGCAAGACAGGCAGTGGAGGAGGTGACCAAAACTCCTTTGTCCTGTAGAGTAACCGACTGAAACCAGCTCACACTGGGAGGCTGGCTGTCCCCATTGAACAATCACCCTCCGAGGTTTGAATGGTGCATGGGACATGATTGGCGGACTCAGCCAGTGTACCTAGATACATTCTGAGGTCCTGGAGCTGAAACTCAGACGACCAGTAAACAGAAGATATCGAAGGATGAAGCAAGATGCCAGCAGCAACTTCCAACAACCACCAGATCCTTTGCGTAACCGCTGCTGTCCTGACCTACTCCTAAGCAACAAGGAAGATCCAAAGACTATTTACTCCCATGGACTGGTGGGCCTAACCAGTCCCAAGGCTAGCTAAAATTTGCAACATCCCTGGAAGAGCTGCGTCTCCACGGCCTGCAACTCCCAATACCCCAGGCCTTGTGCATCGTCTCCTGAAGCACGGTTTCACCTGCACCTTCGAAGGAATCCTCCTAGACCTGCATCCACTTGAATTGGCTCCTGAAAGTCCCCTTACCAGAGGCGAGGACTGAAAAATGGAGATACGTTGACCACTGCGACAACCATCGGGGAAAACAAGCCTGAAAAATGCACCAACAAGCCGGAACTGCAAGGATATTTTGCTGGCCATCCATCTGCACAAGAACTTCATCAGATCCAAAGTCCCCTTCTCCTGTCACAAAGAACGAGAAACCTGTGACCAGGTCGGCTGTCACCTCACCGCTGGACCCGCCCCTCTGCAATTGCTTCTTCATTTGAAGGTTCTGTCCCACTCCTGGTCAAACTTACTTGGAGGCTGCTTGCTTTATTCAGTGACTCTGGGGGCTGCAGATAGCTGGTTTACTTTGGGGTGGACAACCCACTGTGCTTTGCGGTAAAAACGCCTACCTTAGGACATTGGTCCTTGGGGCAATCCTTCAGGAGGGTCATCCTAGCCTCCGTGAGCTTGTGAAACCAACTGTTGTTACTTACCTGCAATCTGCAACTGTACGGAATCCAGAAGTATTCAACCCCTCTAAACACTGTACTTTGCTTTTCTGACTAACCCCTGGTCACTGATGGCCTACTGCCCCATCTGAACATGGAGACACGCTTACCAGATAGGATTGGATTCACAAGACAGGCTGGGGACAAAGATATAAGACTTTGGGAAAGTTTGCATATATATGGGATACATTACTCACCGTAATCGTATTTTTGATGCTTGTATCTGCTTAGATTCACACGCTGTGCATAGGCCGACATCTAGTGGAAGCTGCAGAATATTAGAGTTTTTGTTTTCGAAACTCGAAAAGGGACGTCAACCAGGCGTGCCAGTAATACCATCACTAGTGTGACGTCCATTGTACCCATGATCCCTCACGGGTGTAGGTCCCTCAGATTGTATTTTTCTGACATGAGGTAGCATGAGGTGTAGCGAGAGTACAGTTGTATGCAAACAGATACGTATCAGACACGCTCATAAGCATCCATGCGCCTTCTCTTCGAGGGGAGGAAGGGTCAGTCGCTTGTAAATCTAATCAGATACAAGCATCAGAAATACGATTACGGTGAGTAATGAATCCCTTCTGAGGCTTGTGGAATCTGCTTAGATCACATGCTGTGCATAGATTAGCGTGCAGTGGAAGAAGGAGGTGGGATGCAAGAAGGTTCATGAGCAAATAAAAGTCTTAGAACCGCTTGTCCCACTTGTGTATCTGTCTTGGAATGGGTGTCAATGCAGTAGTGCCAAGTATGTACAGAGCTCCATGTAGCTGCCTCGCAAATACTGTCTCAGGGGTATTTGCAATGAAAGCCAGAGTGGCTCCAGTACCTCTTGTGGAGTGAGCCCTGGGCGTAAAAGGCAGTGTTTTATCCGATAGGGAATAGCACAGTTGGATACATCTGACTATCCACCTAGAGATGGCATTCAGAAATACAGTCACCTTCTCTGCCTGGCGCTATGGAAACGAATGATCTGTTTTACTAGCAGTCTGGTTTTGTCTACGTAGTAGAGGACCGCTCTCCTCACATCTAGTGTGTGGAGTTTTACCTCAGCTGAGCTGTTGGGTTCCTGGAAGAAAGCCGGTAGCTCAATTGACTGGTTTACATGAAATTTGGAGATGAATTTAGGTGAGAACCTAGGGTGAGTACGTAAAACCAGCTTGTCTTTGTGTACAACAAAGAAAGGATCCTGCACTGAATGCTTGTATTCCACCGACCCTTCTTATGGAAGCGATAGCCACTAAGAAGGCAGTTTTAAGTCCAGTGTTTGAGACTAGACTTGTGCATAGGCTCGAAAGGGGGTCCCATGAGTTCAGAGAGTACCAAATTGAGGCCCCAACCTGGTGGTGGGTTAGAAATTTACTCCTTCCATAAATGCTTTGATGACCGGTACTTTCCACCATGAGACCTTATTATGAGAGGTCATGTAGGCTGACAAAGCTGCCAGGGGGACCTTTAGGGAGTTAAATACTAACCCCACATCTAGCAAATGGAGCATATAAATTAGAATGTGAGATGGAGTACATTCTATGGGGTTGATTTGTTTAGTCTGGCACCAAATTACGAATCTTCTCCATTTGTCAAAGTAACAGTGCCAAGTATTTGGTTTTCTCGATTCTTTCAAGATATCCATGCATCTCTGTGGCAGTTTAAGATGTCCGAACTCTATGACCTCAGGAGCCGTGCTGCCAAGTTCATTGAGTGCGGCTGCACTGTTAGTCCCTCGTGTTGGGTGAATAGGTTGTACTGGCACGGGAGTTTGATGGGATCGCACATAACCAGTCTGTGCAGATGTGGATACCATGGTTGTCTTGCCCACATAGGAGCAACTAGGATAAGCGTCATCGGTTCCTTGTGTATCTTATTCACCACTTTCCTCATGAGAGGGGTTGGTGGAAAAGCATAGTTAAATATCCCTGATCAGTTCATCCATAGGGCATTCCCCTTGGAGCCTGGCTGAGGGAACCTGGACGCGAAGTCTGGGCATTGACTGTTTTCGCTCGTGGCGAATAGGTCTATTGTGGGGAAACCCCACTGAGAGAAGGTGTGTTCGTGTAGTCGCCATTCGTGTTCCTTTGGAAGGGGATCTCTGCTCAGAATCCGCTAGCGAGTTGATTTCCCCCAGAACATGCTGGGATGAAAGGAAAATCTTCTGTTTGAGTGCCCATTTCCAAATTTGTTGGGCAAGCCTGGACAGATTTTGAGAACAAGTACCCCCTCGTTTGTTTATGTAAAACATAGGAGTTGTGCTGTCTGTAAGGACCTACACTGACTGGTCTGATAAGAGAGGTTTGAATGCCCGAAGCGCTCCGAATACTGCTAGACGTTCCAGCAGATTGATGTGGTTCTTGCCAGACCAGAGACCCTGAGCTGTGTGGTCAAGGTAGTGAGCTCCCCACCCTGTTAAGGAGTCTGTTGTGACGACAGCCTGAACCTCTGGGTCGTAGAAGGGTTTCGTTAGATTCTCCCTCATCCACCAGCGAAGATTCTGCACTAGTGTTGGCAAAACGACCACTAGATCGTCCCACTGACCACTTGCCTGAGACCACTCGCCAACCACTCCTGCATGGGTTGCATGCGCAGGCACGCTTGGGGAACCAGGTAAATGCAAGACACCATCATGCCTAGCAAACGCATTGCGCACCCTTATTTGGCAACTGGCCTGATATTGCGGAATTTGCAGCAACAAATTTCGAATTCTTTCCTCCGACGGAAAGGCCAACCCCTCTTGAGTATTTAGGACAGCTACTAGCAACTGTTTCGAGGTGCTTGACACCAGGCTTGACTTTTTCTCGTTGATGGAGAAGACCAATTGAAAGAGGAGGTTGATGATTCTTTGGATGTTTTGTCTGCAAATTAGGGGGGACTCCCCTGTAATGAGCCAGTCATCCAGGTAAGGGTACACTGGGAATGTCTCCCTGCGCAGGTGCAGGTGCGCTGCCACCACCGCCAGTATCTTCATGAATACCCTTGGAGCGGCAGCTATTCCGAAGGGTAGCACCTTGAATTGGTAGTGCTGGTTCGCCATCTTGAAACGCAAGAATCTTCTGTGCGCTGGGAACATTGAAATATGAAAATAGGCATCTTTCATATCCAGTGTTGCCATGTAATTCCCCCCCCCCCTTTTTAATAGGGGGATTACCTCTTGTAGAGTAGTCATGTGGAATTTTTAAGGCTCGACATACTTGTTTGCAGGGCGCAAATCTAATGCTGGGTGCATTGCGAGATCTTTCTTTGGCACAAGGAAGTAGGTTGAATAAATACCCCCGTTTACCTGGTTGGCCAGGACGACCTCTATGGCATCCTTTAACAGCAGAGTGGCAATCTCCTTGAGGAGGATCAGCGGGTGTTCCCGAGTGTGTGCTTTTTGCTGTGGAGGGTGGTCATGAGGACGCTGGAGTAATTCGATGCAGTAGCCGCCGGATACTGCGGACAGCACCCATGTGTCTGAGGCGATTCCCTCCCATGCGTGGGTCAAGTTGTTAATGCGCCCCCCCCCTACTGTGGAAGAATGGGAGGGGACCTGAAGTGCAACGTCACTGTTTGGAAGGTGGCGTACCACCTCTAGAGGGGCTGCCCCTTCCCCGCCCACGACCCCTGCGCTGCACTCTCGGGTAGTCCTGGGAAAACTGATTGGTTATTCCCCCACAATGAGCTCCGATTCTGGCTATAGCTAGACCCTCTTTGGGAATTTTGGCCTCGAAAGCAGCGAAAATGACTGCTTCCCCTCTGTCCAGAGGGTTTGTTAGTGAGTTGACCAAGGTATTTTAAAGTGTCATACTCAACTTTCACCATTTTGAGGGCTTCTTCAAAAGCTTTGCCGAATTTTACGTTAGGCTCGACCAGCATGTCTATCAGTGTTGCCCGAGTTTCAGGCTTAAATTCCGATTGTCTCAGCCATGCATGCCTTTTAATGATCATACCCTCAGTGATTATTCTACCGGCATTATCAGCCGCCTCGAAGTTAGTCTTAAGGAGGCAACTAGACACTGCCCTCCCCTTGGCTGCCACTTGTGCTAACTGGGTCTTAAAAGGTTCTGGTGCAGAGGAGAGTAAGGCAGAAACTCCCCCCGCCCCCCCCCTTTGTGGCAATTATAGCTCGCCAAGATGGTGGCACTGTTGTCTATCCTAGCCCGATAAGCCGCAGAGGAGGCAACTTTCCTACCTAGGCCATAAATCCTCTTGCTTTCTTTATCCGGGGGAGCCTCTGAGGAAGCAAGTGGGGTGCCTGCTCTCTTACTCGTGGTGGCGACAACTAGGGAATCTGGTTTTAGTTGTCCCCTAACATATAAAGGGTCAGAGGGAGCAGCACAAAATAACTTGACACACGGATTTGCTGCACGTGTGAGGTTAGGGGTTTGTAGAGATGGCTGAATCCTGCGCTGAATAGATTTTAGTAGCGGGATGGACTGAGTTACTGCCTTCTTGTCCCCCAGGATTTGCTCTGCGAAATTCTTGTCCTCTTAAACTTCCCCGAGTATCGATTTGGAAGTGTTCAGCAGCGTTGGCCAACACCTTGTTAAGGAGGTTTTGGTTATCGACTGGAGAATCATTTACACGAGGGTCCTTAGGAATTGGGGAGTCTAAGGTGTAAGCGTCAGCCTTATCTTCAGCCTCCTGTTCCTCATCATCCCCGCAATAGGGGTCTGCATCCTGGTCCTTCCTATAACTTTGAAAATAATTGGGAACTTTTTCATAAAAGTTGGCCATAAAAGTCATCCTCTTCATTACTCTGTCTATATCTGCAGAGCCCCATTCTTTGGAGCTTGGTATAGTTAACAGTTTGAGGGGTGAGGCGCATGTCCACATCTGTGGGAGCTGTTGCCTTTGTTTTAGGGGCAGGCTGAGGTTCTTTAGATCTTTTTGCAGCTTTGTCATCCCCATGCTTTTCCTTAGGAGTGTGGGGATCTTCAGAGGACTTATGGTGTTTATCCCCTCCCCCATGGCCAGAAGGGGTCTTTCCAGACTTTTTGGGGCCATCTGCCCGGTCCGACGCGGAGCATCGACTTTTGGAGGCAGGATCCGACGCAGAGCATCGAATTTGAGATGTAGGATTAGACGCGTAGCGTCTAGTCTCAGAAGTGGGTTGGGACACAGCATCGTCGTCAGACGACCGAGTCTCGACGGTAGTTTGATGGGCGACACCTTTTCTGTCTGAGGACGGATCGGCCCTGTTGTGAGGCGACCGCGAGCGCCCAGGTGGACAGGGATTCGGTAGACCACTCCCTAGGTGTCGACCATTGCTGATCACTCGACACGCGTGTCGAGTCCCAGCCGGGGCTAATGTGGTTGGTGGTGGGTGTACGTGTTGCGCTTTTGCCGCCGGGTCTGGTCCCTACAACATGGCCGCCGGCCTGTCCTCCGGGGTCAGGGGCCTGCGCCTGGGTAGCCGAAGCTGCCCAGTTGCCCTAGCCGTCCAATTTGGCGGTGTTGCTGCCATCGCTGAAAGCGCCCTCTACGTCCATGGCTTCGAGCTGCCTGGCATAGTGGACCCAGCGCTTCGTGGAGCGGTCCTTTAGGGTTTTCGGCTTGAAGAGCCTACATGCCAGACAAGATACCACAATATGGTCTCGAGGGAGACACAGATTACAAGTTAAATGTTTATCTACCCAAGGAACTTTCCGTTACATTTGGAGCAGAATTTAAATTGAGTGCTCTCCATATGGTCAAATTATGGCAGCAGGGCAAATAATATGTAGGAAAAGGGGAATATAATCTATATGACCTCCCCCCACTCTCCCTACTGACTAGGCCAAGGCCCGGCGTGGCCTTCCAAGGCCAAGGGTCTGTTGCAGCAGTCCGACGGAAGTCTCTCCGAGCCTCACCGGCGTTCTTCGGCGCTCTGTGGACAAAGGATAGGAAGAAATCGTTGAAAGTAGATAAAGGAATTACACCGAAAGGAACTCTGCACACATGCGTCCGACTAGTATGGCAGAAAAAAACAATCTGAGGGACCTACACGCGTGAGGGATCATGGGTACAGTGGACGTCACACTAGAGATAGTATTACTGGCATGCCCTGTCGACGTCGCTTTTCGAAAAAACAACTAATACTCACAGCATGTGATCTAAGCAGATTCCACAAGCTTCAGAAATATATATATATTATTATTATATGACAATGCATTACTTACCGTAAAAGCATTTCTGATGGTTGTATCTGCTTAGATTCACATGCTGTGCATAGGTCCGACATCCAGTGGTCACTGCGGAGTATTGCATTTTGTTTTTCGTAGTCGAAAAGGGACGTCTACAAGGCGTGTCTGAAATACTATCCCTATAGTGACGTGCGTTGTACCCACAATCCCTCACGCGTCGAGGTCCCTCTGTTTGTATTTTTCTGCTCTGAGGGAGCCTTCTAGATGTGAGTGAGTACAGAAAAGAGAGATATAAAAGGAAGTCTATGTTCCTTCCATCTTAGCGGGGAGGAAGGGTGGGCGCATGTGAATCTAAGCAGATACAACCATCAGAAATGCTTTTACGGTAAGTAATGCATTGTCTTCTGATGTTTGTTAATCTGCTTAGAATCACATGCTGTGCATAGACTAGCGAGCAGTACCCGGAGTTGGCGGTGGGTTATGAGAAGGAACAGTAGAGAAAAGATGTCTTAATACTGCCTGTACCACCTGGGAGTCAGATCTCGAGTGTGCATCTAGACAGTAGTGTTTTGTAAAGGTATGCACAGAACTCCAGGTAGCCGCTTTGCAGATGGACTCAAGGGGAACATTTGCAATGAATGCTATGGACGCCCCCGTGCCTCGAGTAGAGTGTGCTCTAGGCTTAAAGGGCAGTTCTCTCTTAGCAAGAGTATAGCAGAGAGTGATGCATTGAACAATCCATCTAGAAATAGTGGACTTTGAAACTGCATCCCCTTCTCTTCCTGCTGCCACTGAGACGAAGAACTGATTAGTCTTCCTCAGTGGTCTGGTTCTTTCCATGAAGAACATGACCGCTCTGCGCACATCTAGTGTGTGCAGAGTTTTTTCTCCCAAGTTGGAAGGATTTTGAAAGAACGTTGGCAGTTCTATAGACTGGTTTACGTGGAATTTCGAGATGAATTTCGGAGCAAACCTTGGGTGCATGCGTAGAACCACCTTATCTCTGTGAACTGTAACGAGGGGGTCTAGAATAGAAAGAGCCTGTAGTTCACTTACTCTCCTGATGGAGGTGATAGCTATTAGAAAAGCAGTCTTAAGAGTGAGGTGTTTAAGAGATGCTTTGTGCATGGGCTCGAATGGTGAGCCCATGAGTCTGGTAAGTACCACGTTAAGGTCCCATCCGGGAGCTGGGTCAGCTATCGGGGGTGTATTCTTTTTACTCCCTCCATGAAGGCCTTTATAACAGGGATCTTCCACCACGACACTTTGAGTTGGGAAGTGGTGTATGCAGAAAGTGCCGCTAGGTGGACTTTAATGGAATTGAACACTAGACCTGAATCCAATAAGTGGGTCAGGTATAGAACAATATGTGTGGGAGAGCAGTCAATCGGGTTGATGCTTTTTCCCCTGCACCAGATGACAAATCTCTTCCACTTGCTAGAATAGCAGTGGCGAGTGTTAGGTTTTCTGGCTTCCCTGAGGATGTCCATGCATCTCTGCGGGAGCTGTAGATGTCCGAATTCTATGATCTCAGGAGCCAAGCTGCTAAGTTCATGTTCTGGGGCCATGGATGCAGAGTCCTGCCCTTGTCTTGTGACAGCATGTTGTACGGGCAGGGGAGTTTCACTGGGGGAGATAGAGACATCTCCATCAAGTGAGCGAACCATGGCTGTCGGGCCCACATAGGGGCCACCAGTATCATGGTCACTTGTTCCTGGTGCATCTTGTGCACCACCTTGTTGAGAAGGGGAGTCGGGGGGGAAAAGCGTAAACAAATTTCCCTGACCATTGCATCGACGGACCGTTCCCCTTGGATTGGTTCTGGGGGTACCTGGAGGCGTAACTTTGGCATTGTGAGTTCTCCAGGGTTGCGAACAGGTCTATTTCTGGGAATCCCCATTGTGTGAAGACGTCGAAGACGATGTCTTCGTGCAGTCGCCATTCGTACTCTTCGGGCAGGGGGAAATCTCTGCTGAGTTTGTCTGCCAGCAGATTGAGTTCCCCTGGTACATGTTGCGACAGTAGGAACATGTTTTGTTTGAGAGACCACTTCCATATATTTTGGGCCAGTTTGGACAGTCCTGGAGAGTGGTTGCCCCCCTGCTTGTTGATGTAGTACATAGCTGTGGTGCTGTCTGTAAGGACCATCACAGTCTTGCCTTGTAGGTGTTCCTGGAAGGCTTTTAGCGCCTTGAACACAGCTAGTAGCTCCAGTAGATTTATGTGTTTGGATGCTACGTTCGGAGTCCACACTCCGTGAGCAGTCTGATGGGATAGGTGAGCCCCCCATCCTGTGAGGGATGCGTCTGTGGTTAGAGTGGCTTCCGCCGCGGGTGTGGCAAAGGGTTTCCCTCTTACCAGGTTTTCCTTTGTCCACCACCGTAGCGAGAGAACCAAGGGCTGCAAGACCACCACTAGATCGTCCCATAGTCCGCTGGCCTGACACCACTGGCTGTTGAGCCACTCTTGCATAGGTCGCAGGCGCGCGTAAGGTACCAAATAAATACACGACGCCATCATGCCTAGCAAGCGCATTGCTTTGCGTACCGTCACCTCTCGACCGGTCACATATTGAGGGATCTGAAACAGCATGTTTTGGACCCTCTCGTTGGAGGGGAAGACGAGGCCGTCCTTTGTTTGAATTAGAGCCCCTAGGAATTGTTTGATTTGGCTGGGGTCTAGGCTGGACTTCTTTTCGTTGATGGAGAAGCCCAACTGGAACAAAAGGTCTACAGACTTTTGGGTATTGGAGAAGCATGTTTCGTAAGAATCCCCTGTTATGAGCCAGTGGTCGAGGTAAGGGTAAACTGGGATGGACAACCTGCGCAGGTGGGCCGCTGCCACTGCCAGTACCTTCGTGAATACCCTTGGTGCCGATGCTATGCCGAAGGGTAGCACTCTGAACTGGTAGTGTTTGCCCTCTATCATGAACCTGAGGTATCTTCTGTGCGCTGGCAACATTAAAATATGAAAGTATGCATCTTTCATGTCCAATGTTGTCATGTAATCTCCCTTTGAAAGCAGTGGGATCACTTCCTGTAAGGTCACCATACGAAACTTTTGAGGTTTGATAAACTTGTTCGCTGGGCGCAGATCTAATACAGGGCGCATGGTTAGATCCTTTTTGGGTACAAGGAAGTACACTGAATAAATACCTTCCGTTACCTGAGATAGAGGCACAACCTCTATGGCTCCTTTTTCCAGCAGTAGTTGTACTTCTTGGAGAAGGATGGCAAGGTGTTCCGGTGTCATGTGTCATCCCCTCGGGGGTCTGTATGTTGGGGAACTGTTGAATTTGATGCAGTATCCGTGGGTTACGGTGGAAAGTACCCAGCGGTCTGACGTTATGCCCTCCCATGCTGGAAGAAAGGATGTTATCCGGCCCCCGACCGGTGTTGCATGGGAGGGGACGCGAATCTTCGCGTCACTTGGTGTTGTTGGGGGCTTGGGAGCCTCTGGGGGTGGACTACCCGACCTCTCCCTTTGTCCCGGCGCTGGCCTCTTTGGCTGTACTGCCCACTATTGGTCTGGTAATTGGTGGCAGGGTACTGTTGCTGCTGATTCCGTTGTTGGCGTTGGCCACGAAAAAAGCGTTTGTTGCCATAGCCGCGTCTGGTAGTGGGCTTAGAGATCTGGTCAAGAGTCTTGATAGTATCGAACTCTTTTTTAGCCATCTCCAGAGCCTCATCCACCGCTTTCCCGAAGAGGTTAGAGTCTTCAACAGGTTTATTTATTAAAGACGCCTGCGTCTCCGGTTTGAACCCTGAGTTGCGCAGCCATACATGGCGTTTTAGGAGTATTCCCTGAACCAGGGAACGTCCCGCTGTCTCTGCAGCATCCAGAGAGTTCTTTACAATACTCTGGTTGACCTGGGTTCCTTCGCCAATAGTTGATAGCAGGCGTGTACGTAGAGGTTCTGGCGCTTCTTCGGCATCTTTGCGCAGTTTGGCCCACTGCGCGTCCGCATAGCTAGCTAGCAAAGAATTGTTGTTCGCAATTCTTGCCGAAAAGGCAGCCGAGGATGTGACTCTCTTTGCAAGGGCATATAACCTCTTGCCCTCCTTGTCAGGTGGTGCCTCGCTGGTGGGCAGCGGAACCCCTGCCCTCTTCCTTGTATTAGTTACCACAAGGGAATCCGGAATGGAATGTCCCCTGATGTACAGCGGGTCTGAGGGTGAAGGAGTGAAGAGTTTTTCAATTCTTGGATTAACTCCTCTGATTAGTGCGGGTGTGGATAGCGAAGGGATGATTCTTCTCTTCACTGAAGCGAGGAGGGGAATGGTCTGGCTGACCGGGGGTTTCTCCTTAATTACTCTTTCCACAAAGTCTATTTCAGGAGAGATCTCCCCAGTGTCCAGTTCGAAATGTGCTGCTGCTCTGCGCAACAGGGCATTGAATGTGGGCTGATCGTCAATGGGAGACGTGTTTCTAACAGGTGAATTGTCAGGAGGATTTAGGTTTAAGACATCAGTGTCCGAATATACTGATGGGGATTGCCAGGGATGAGAAGGTCCTTCTTCTGGATTTTCTCCGAAGCCTTCTCCTACCATGTCTGGGCTGTCTTCCAGACCTTCTTCCTGGTTCTGTCCTTCTTTATCGTCCACAAAATCATCCTCCTCCTCCAAGTATTGTTCCTCACCAGTGAGGTCATACACATTATGGAGATCTGAGGCTGTGTCTTGCTGGGGATTGAATAGTCTCGGATATTTGGCCCTGGGGTCCTCTCCTGAGGCCCTTCTCTTGTTCTCTTGGGAGTGGGAGGGTTCTGGGTCTTCATAAACCTCTCCATGCAGAGATGGAGCCTTTCCATGGTTTCATGGGGGACCCCTGAGCGGTCTAGCGGGGGAAAATTAATGTCATGTAGCTGAAAACGGCTCGACCTCTCCCATAACGTCGAGGATAGTGTCCCGTCGCCTTCCGAAAAGCCTTCCGGTGTGCTGGGGGTCCCCCCGACTGAAGGGGGTAGTCCCTGTCCTCCTTCGGGCTTCTTCGGCGTGTCTTTCGACCTTTGCGTAGCGCTCGACGAGTCCTTCGGCGTACGCTTCTGGGCGTCTGCTACAACGATCCTCGCCAAGCTCTCTGTGACTTGTTTGTCAGCGGAGGGCTGTGGTTTCGACGTTACGGGTGTCGATCGCTCTACGGCGGCGTGCGCTCTCTGCTGGTGCGCGCCGGCCGATGGTTTGGGGGCGGTGCCCTTATTTGCCGAAAGCCCAGTCGCTGGTCGCAGCTGCGGTTGCGAGAGGGGCTTCGAACCTGAACGGTCCGAGGAGGCCACAGGTGGAACCTGCGTCTCCTTGGGCGCTGATGCTCTCTTCGCCTTCGACGAAGAAGAGCCATGGGTTGTGTGTTTACGTGTGGTATCGTGTGCGTCAGTGTCGCCGGGGTGTTCATCCCCATAAGCAGGGCGTGAGCCGAGCCCGTCGGGGCCGGGGACAGACGACGAAGAGCGGGAGCGCTCTTTGGAGGGGTATACGACTTCCGTAGCGGAGGTCGTGTTATCACGTTCCTCGTCACTGTCGGTGGTAGCAGCAGCGGCGGCGGGTGAAGAATCGGCCTTCGACATCGCGTAGGCCGCCCACCTCTTGACCCTACGGTCTTTTAGAGTCTTTGGCTTAAGAAGCCGACAAGCCGTGCAACCCTCTTCTTTTTGATCGAGGGGCAAGCACCGGTTACACCGTGAATGCTTGTCCTTCCAAGTAAACTTGCCCTTGCAACGCGGGCAAAACCTAAAGGGTGTCCTCTCCATAGCCGAGGCAATAAATCGTGATAACGACCCCAAGGGAAAGGAAGGGGAAAAGGAAAGGCATTCTCAGAAAAGAACCAGAGATGTCCCACGACTCCACTCTCCCTACTGTATTTGGCCTGCGAGGCCAGGCCACGTGTTCGGCAACGCCGAAGGATCTCCTCCGCTCGTCCCCTCCGTCGAAGATCTTGCTCGGCGGAGACAGCTTCACAACTGCGTCGAGGGAGGGATCGATATGTTATATTTTAAATAGGAAAACGACCAAGGGTCGAGGAGATGAAATCTGCAATGTCTCTCGAGGAGCTCCGCGTAAAGGCGACCAGTAGCTGGGCGGAAAAAAACAATCTGAGGGACCTCGACGCACGAGGGATTGTGGGTACTTCGCACGTCACTATAGGGATAGTATTTCAGACACGCCTTGTCGACGTCCCTTTTCGACTACGAAAAACAAAATGCAATACTCCGCAGTGACCACTGGATGTCGGACCTATGCACAGCATGTGAATCTAAGCAGATAACAAACATCAGAAATATATATATTTCAGGTGGTTTTAGTATGTGATGTGTTACCCTAAAAGGCTATTTACCTGTTAATATTGTAAGGAAGGCATGGTATCAAAGTAAGACAGACACAAGTGACCACAGTTCAAGAGTGTTTATCTAAATCTAAGATGGCAGCACGCTACGGCCATCAAACAATAATAATGCAGTCCTACTGGAGTCTCGTCAAAATAAAAAGGGACTATACTAAAAAAACAAACACTATTGTCAATCCTTACCGATAATTTACGAACAGCGTGGGGAAATGTTCATGACAAAGAAAAAGTGTTCACAAAATGAGAAGTCAGGATGTTCAGGCCATTGGCCTCCCTTCGCCATGTTTGCAGCAAGGGACAAGGCGGTTCACTCAAGCACTCTTCGGCTCCTTCGGCACGGGGACAAAGTTCTATTACAAGCATCAGGGCCTTCTATGCCCCAGTCTCTTAAGTTATCAATAGACTCTTGATCCAGAGGTCCTGATGTATCAAACAAACAAAAGTTCCTTTCCAAGTATTCAAGTAGGGAAATTCACTCTTCACCCTGGATCCCCCTCAGCCAGGCTCATATTCCCTTTTGTACCACAATAATTTCTCAGGCGACTCACGGTTCACCCCGGATCCCCCTCAGTCGGGCTCAGATCCCCTTTCTCACAATTAGTCTCCCTCAGCCTGGCTCGGACCAATTACAGTTCTTATTTGCTATCGAAGGCTTTTGATTGTGCACAGGGTTTGGCTTGACCTGTTGCAGGACCACTCCGAATTCAGAGTTTACAATTTTACACTCTCAGTTGGATACCTAACCGAGACCTTTCCAATGAGCACCCACGTGGCCCCGGACCACTCTGTATATGGCATCCACTTAGTTACAAAAGTTCCATCACTCCTTGAATATTCAATTATATTTGCATCGCTCATCACATACACCTTAAACTCGGTTCTTTGCAGATTTCTTCTTCCACTTGTAACCTTGGTTCGAACACAGGCCGGTCTGCAATCAGTCTCTCCGACTCACCAGCTGTGCTGACTTTACTGGAGCGGCGTTATCATAGCCAAGAACAGTACCACAGCGGCAATCGCTCATCCCCGCCTTGGCCATAGATGCGTGAATGCCCCAGGTACCTTTGACACACAATGCACCCTTCTTCAGCTTTATTTCCCGGTCTTATGTTTCTTATCCTCGAGGGCTCATGAAAGTAACTGTTTTCTTCCTCTGAAAAGGCCAAGGGCAATTCCCTCCTTTCAACCCTTTCTGGTCGCACCATCTTTCTCCTCGTATTAAAGCGCCACCTCAGAACTTTTGCTTCCTCATGCGTTTTGCCTTGCTCAGCGTGTGCTTTCATGCTCCACCTTGTATCTGTGTGGGGAAGTCTGAAGGAAGTCAGGTGTGTGTAATTATCAGTAATTGCTTGACTCTGTCTGACCATTGTGTTGGGACATGTCAGGTATGCTGTTCTGGTGTTAGTTCGTTGTCGCTCAAGGTGAACTGTCCATGAGAATGCATTTGTGTTGGAAAAGGGGTGGTGTTCCTAGGTATCCTACCTGGTAGGATGGGGGGAAAAAGTGTTACAATGAAGGGGATACCACATCTCACCGTCCGGTGTCCCAATTCCACTCCCCGAGGACCCCTCATCCAGGTGATCCTCCCGCACTGTTCCACCCCCAGGAACTGTATCCAAAAGCAATGGCTGTGTCCTGGCCACCTGGGGACTGGCGGGTGAGACACCTTCAGGTTTCTCACAATATCTATTGCAAGTGCTCCTATACTGTGAATACATGTGTATCTACTTACCTGAACTTAGAAGCATAACAGTGTGCCTTAGTGTATATAAATATCTATTTTTTTTTATATAACTCTAAAGTGTTTTCTTGGAGCAAAGTGTGCTCTGTGTACCTACCACAGCCCTCTTTAGACCAAGCCTGGCTGCTCGTCCATTGCTATCGTATCTTCGGTAGTTCAGCCAAACCCAAGAAGTGTAACCCTGTTCGCCCAAGGTAAGTTTCCCATTTTCTGGCAGGCAGTCACTTTTGTAAACCCACCTAACAAATGTACTTTTACTTGCTGGTCTCAAACTGGCATTAAATTTGACATTTGCCGTTTCCCCACTTGCTGTACCATTCAGTGACTTATAGCGTTGCTCTTAACATGGTCTACCTATTGCATAACTGTTTCAAGATAAAGCTTTCTGCTAACAGAACCCCACCCATAAACAATTTTAGCAGCCCAATACATAAAATTGTATATTTTTGTACATTTTCTGTCTAACTTGAATTGCGAGAGAAAAAGAAAGAGCGCGCGAGAGAAAAAGAGCGCGAGAGAAAAAGAAAGAAAGCGCGAGAGAAAAAGAAAGAAAGCGCGAGAGAAAAAGAAAGAAAGCGCGCAAGAGAAAAAGAAAGAAAGAGCGCGAGAGAAAAAGAAAGAAAGAGCGTGAGAGAAAAAGAAAGAAAGAGCGCGAGAGAAAAAGAAAGAGTGCGAGAGAAAAAGAAAGAGAGCGCGAGAGAAAAAGAAAGAAAGAGCGCGCGAGAGAAAAAGAAAGCGCGAGAGAAAAAGAAAGTGCGAGAGAGCGAGAGAAAAAGAAAGAAAGAGCGCGAGAGAAAAAGAAAGAAAGAGCGCGAGAGAAAAAGAACGAAAGCGCGCGAGAGAAAAAGAACGAAAGCGCGCGAGAGAAAAAGAACGAAAGCGCGCGAGAGAAAAAGAACGAAAGCGCGCGAGAGAAAAAGAACGAAAGCGCGCGAGAGAAAAAGAACGAAAGAGCGCGAGAGAGCGCGCAAGAGAAAAAGAGAGCGCGAGAGAAAAAGAAAGCGCGAGAGAAAAAGAAAGCGCGAGAGAAAAAGAAAGCGCGAGAGAAAAAGAAAGCGCGAGAGAAAAAGAAAGAGCGAGAGAAAAAGAAAGCGCGAGAGAAAAAGAAAGCGCGAGAGAAAAAGAAAGCGCGAGAGAAAAAGAAAGCGCGAGAGAGCGAGAGAGCGAGAGAAAAAGAAAGAAAGAGCGCGAGAGAAAAGAAAGACAGAGCGCGAGAGAAAAAGAAAGAAAGAGCGCAAGAGAAAAAGAAAGAAAGAGCGCGAGAGAGCACGAGAGCGAGCGAAAGAGCGAGCGAGACCTTGCACTACTTTTACACCCTCCTTTCAGTCCAAGGCTTCCTGCCCGCTACACATCCTTGACTGGGTTTGCCCAGACATCAGCATAGTTTCCTGTTCACCACGATACTTTGGTTTCACAGAAGGGTTGATTCTGACAATCCATCTTAAACGCACCAAAAAAACAGACATTTTCCATTAACCAGTGGCATTAAGTGAGCCAATCAGAGTAAAAGAACGCTACGAGTGCCTGCTTTAATCTGCGACAGTTAAAACAAACATAAAATACAATCACTACATTAAGTGCAGACATAGGGAAAATGCAGCAGATGCACAATTACACAATGCAAGGCTCACGTTCGCATTAAAAGTCTGGATGCCCCCAAGGACGGGTGGGAGTCCTTGCTGGAATGCAGTCCATGGAAGTGGAGGTCTCCACTGTGACAGGAAAAGTACCTTCAATTCCCTTAAAAAGGATTCAGTGGAATACATCTTTTTATGAAGAGCCGTCATTGGTATTCCAGCGCCACACCTTCAGTTCCTTCAGATCGAGAAACTAAACTTCCTTCATGCCATCCCACAGGACAGTCGATGGAGGGTTGGGATAGATTCTACATTATCTCCACAGAGGTATTGCAGGGCCAAGTCAAGAGTCAAATTAAATCCATTCAGTCTTGAGAGAAAACCAGGATGCATTCATGGCTCTTTGTGAAATTGGGTGGACACTGGTGTAGAACAGTTCTACTTGTGGCACGTACAAATACTGGCAAAAAAGTGTACAAGAAAAGCAGCTAATCAAAGCAACACAGTCACTAACATTCATGTAATCTTCCACAGCAGCAGCAGCAGCAGTGGTGGTTAAGGCTTCATGTACATATTCACTGCCAGGCTACCCACAGCTGATACTCAATAGGTCTGCATGTTGGGGCAGTTAGAACACTCTTCAGCCACTCTGCCCCAAAAGGCATCATCCCCCGTGCTGGCAGTGCATGTGTACGACAAGGGGGCAAAGGCAATGTTGGGCAGAAGGAATTTTATGCCCATCTGACTGAACGACAAGGGCATTCCTCCCCTACCTACCTGGAACAAGAGTCGAGGCAGTTCATTAGAAGACTCTGGGGTCACAGGAAGAGGAAATGAAACAGGAAAAAGAAATCATATCAATATAGGAGTGGTGGGGGGGGGACTTTATACAAATCTGATCCTTGAATTGGGGGGGGGTCTGTCCTCTACAATTGTACAGGGCTGTTAAAGTAACATGATACAAAAGCACAGGGGAGGTACAGGTTTCAGCCCCCTTTCTGCCACTTCAAGTCGCACAGTTACAAGTAGCACGAAAAGGACAGAAAAAAAAAAGTCCTACTCAAACGCCATTTATTCCCCCCCGCCCCCCTCCGCCATGCAAAGCAAGACGACAACTCTGCATTCCTGAAGGCCAGCAGAACAACTGCAATATCCCTTTAAATAACCAATCCACTGAAGATTTATTTCCTTTAAAAACTCCTTCGGTTTGTTGGGGGCAAGTCCCATTAACCACAAAGTTCATGCCGCCTCACTCAATCCTTGGTAAACACAATAGCGCTGAATGGTTTACCATCTCAGTTCCTTCTGCTCTTCCAGCGTGGTAATGAAGTCTGTAATGGCCACTGGACCTCTCTCATCCCGCCCCAGAAATGTCTAAAGTTTACAGTTGGTGCTGGTAAAGGTGTTCACTCCTGTCCATCATCATCCTTTGACGTAGATGCCTGGGTCCTGCTCTCTGGATGGGACGTCCCCTCAAAGCGCTGGGAAGCTATGGCTGCCTGGTGGGACATGCTCTTACGCACAATGTCACCTTTCCGCCACAAAACGATCTCCTGCCAAACCGGTAAAACACATTATAACAAAGAATTGCTCTGCGTGGAATACAACACGTCTCAGATTGAATACTTTCCCTTTTACTGAATGCAGTCACTTGCAGCCCAGCAACAGCCTCCACACAACTGGCAATAATTGGACACAACACAAACACATGGCATCAGTATAACACAAAAAGCAAGCAGGTGAGAACTCAGGATAATTTTAAAACAGAGGACACCAACACACCACCACTTCACTTCCATTTATGTGTACTCCATACATACATCGCACAGAGAACATACCATCCCACAATTTTGCTAGCAAGATTTATTACAATGTTAAAACAGTATCATTTTGCAAAGAACAAAAAGTCTTACAAGCACTTAGGATAGTGACTGAGGCTAGGGAGGTGAGCACACTCCGCAATACCCTCCCCTAGGGGAAGAGGCAAGTGGGACCTCACCATGAGACTCCCCCCTTTGGGGACAAGGACTACTGTTTCAAAATGCCAGAAACTACAAAGTATCAGAACTGGGACGAAGAAACTCCTAATGGATATCGTTTTATGCAAAAGGTTTGTGACCCATTAATTCAGAACACCCCATTCACTGGGACGAGGTCCTCAAAGCTTGCAAAGGAGAAGAGAACAAAGAGAGAAACGACTGCATATGCAAGCTGGGGGAGGCTCCAACCTATCTAACACCTGGATATCTTTTCATGGAAACACTATTTTGCTCATCACATGCTTTTGCAATGGGGTCCGTTTGGATACCTTTGGTTGTCTTGATGATATCAACATCTTTTTTAAACAATGTATGCCTTTTTTTTAAAAAAAAATGATTATTTAAATCATGACATGAATGAATACCCATTTCTTACAGATTTCTAACTTTGCCTTGAAAAAGATCAAACTGGTCAAAATACGTGTCGGCAAAAGTAGCATTGACAACAGAATAAAAATACTAAATGTGTTCTGATTGGACTTATTGCAATGTGTTATGTGACATCGCATGTTTATGGAACAACACTCTTTATGCGTGGTACTAGAGATACCCTCACGAGAAGTGAGTCATTCTCCGGACCAAAGTTATTTGTTCTTAAGTGGTAGGGTGAGTAAGGATAGTTTTTGGACAGCCAACGGATTTCTTTGGGAAACTCACGACTGACAAACTAACACCCAAGTAACAGGGGTAGGGACCATTCCACAGCAATTGGGAAAGTTAAGCCTTACAGTGTCACTTTAATAAAATATTGTATTGAGTGTGTCCAGACTCACCACAGGAGGTACCTGGGAGCACAAAGAGCCAGAGAGGGACTCCCATTCCCATATGCAAGCCATGCAAAACTTGGGGCAGGCTTCAACAGGTAAGGTAGAAAACACTATGAAAGGGTCTTTGTTTTTTTACGTACTCTACAAACTACTTACAACTATCCCTTGTGTGCCCTTGTGGCAGCAAATGCACGGCAGAATCAAAATCGTGTGTCTTTGCACTAGTGAGCACACAGTTCAAAGCTGGGGCAGGCCGGGTTTCACTGGCGCCTTACAATGCCTCCATTCAGGCGCAAGACTCGGCGGTATGGGAGCAGTTTTATCACCAATAGAAACAGTGCACGAGGTGCTGCCCATCACTAGAAAACATCAACTGTAAACTTGGTTACAAGTTACAAAGCACCATACTACCCACCTCTGCCAGCTAACGGCTGCGGACAACACAAAGAAAATAGTGTTCCCCACTGCCTACCAACCATGGTCAAAGCATAGAATATATGCAGCCTCGATAAAGCAGTGCAGTGGGCGAGTGTAAATGCCAGGACTAGAACAGGAGAAAACAAAACTTCAAATAGAAAGGAGACTATGATGAACCAATTAACCACCGAGTAACGAAAAGTGGCAAGAAAGTCTTACCAGAGACTGTTTCTACACAGTCCTTCAAAAAGTATTCACCCTTGCGATAGTCTGAAAACTCGTGCTTGGCCATCCACCACAAGTTTCCATTGTGCTGGGTAAAGCATGGCTATAGTATGTAGGACCTTGCTCCCTGCCATCTGCTTTAAACAGTAGAAGGCTTTAACTAACCGTTTACCATGATGTATCAAAGAGTTACAAAAGTCAGTGACTAGCTTTTTTTTTTTTTTTTTTTTTTTTTTTTTTTTTTTTTAAAAAGGGGGTTTCTTCGCAGAGAACTAAAGGAACCTAACTAGGAAGGTTCTGGGGCCCTGGTATGCAGCTGGCTTTCATGAAAGTGTCAGGTGAGCCCCTTCACTTTTCTGTAAACTTCCTGGGCAAGAAGTCTAAGATCTTTGGGAAAGTCTTTTGGGGAAATTCAGTGTGGTTTGCCCTTGCAACACCAGAGAAAAAGCCATCACCTTAAAGTTGAAATGCCCAGAATAACTTCTCTTTAGAAGTAGCTGTTGTCTGAAGGGAGAGGGTAAACTCCTCGCTCTCAAGGACAATCAAGCAGTGATCCACTCCAGTCCTTTTTCAGGGGTTTAGCCACCTTCCGATGGACTTAATCGCCTTAAGAACAGTAGCTCTGAAACAGTTACTGCATTGCTGTACTCTGTCAGCGTGGCTGGCTGGATCAAATTCTCTCTTTGGGAGGTGTGGGGGGACGACGATTGCACAAGGGGGGGGCTAGGCTTGTGCAGTTAAGATGATCCCTTTTGCTAGTTCTAGAATTCCATTTCAAAGGCGAAGGTTAAATTAAGCACAATTCCACAAAAGCATTGCTTTTACATCCAAATCATACAGTGGGTGAATTTCCCATTTTTCTTTCCTAGACATATTAAATATTTCACTGCTATTCTCTTTGTGCAACCAGTTCTTTCATATTACACATTAGCATTTTTCTGGAGGCTTGCATTGTGTGAGAAGGTGTTAGGAAAGATTGTGTGTGCTGCCAAAGATCTTTGTCTGAATGCCAGCAAGACTGAGATCCTCCTCATCGGCACACCTTCTCCATCCTTCTCCCTCACCCTCTGGCCAGCCTCGCTTGGCCCTCCTCCCATCCCCACCTGCGAGGCTAAGAACCTTGGGATCCTCTTTGACTCCACACTTTCCTTCTCCTCCCACAACTCGAATGTCTCTAAAAAGTCAAACTTCCTACTGCACCTCCTCGGAGGTACTCTTCCTTTCCTCTCCTTCCCCCAGATGATCACTGTCTCCCCAAGCTCTGGTTCTCTCTAGGTTGGCCTATTGTAACAGCCTTTTTCTAAAGTTACCTGCCTCTACTCTTCACCCAATCCAAAACAGGACTGCGAGACTTGTCCTTGGCCTCAAGCCCTCGGATCGTATCTCTCCAGCTCTGAAATCTCTCCATTGGCTCCCAGTGGTTGCAAGGATTAAATTTAAAACCCTCTGCATGGTCCACAAGGCTTTCTGGGGCCTGGGCCCAAAATACCTTCAGCTATCCCTCCACAAGTACCTCCCTTCTCGAGCCCTTCGCTCCTCTACCTCTAACCCCCCCAGGGTCAGTCGCTTTTCAAAGAAACGAGCTGGGGGGAGATCTCTGTCTTCGGCTGGGGCCTCCCTCTGGAATAGCCTCCCTGCCACTCTAAAACCTGAGAACCATCTCCGGTTCCGGAAGCACCTCAAGACCTTCCTCTTTGCATCTGCCTTTGCTCCCCCTCTGCCCTGCTGATCCACTCTCTTGGCACTGTGCACCTGGCCACCCTCTGTCCCCCGGGCCCAGGATGCACTTATCAGACTTACCCAGTTCTGCTGCTGTAAACACAACTCTTGTCATTTGCTGACCGCACTCCCTCTGTTACTGCTTCATTATCTATTTATTTGTATTTATTATTATCTGTTCTCCTCTGCTCTGCACTTTCCACTCTAACCCTTCCATGCACTTTTCCCCTTTCCCTTGCACTTGCATGTTCTCAATGTCACTGGGCCTAGTAAGATCGTTGTTTTGTTTCTCCCGTTTCCCCTCCCTTGCCTTGTCGCGCTCTGAAACACTTGTGTACGAGCGCGATACAAATAAAATATCATATCATGTACCCTGTGGGAGACTGCACCAGCCTTGTCCTCTTGGCAATAGTTAACCCAACCTTTGGTATAAGCATGTACTAGACAAGTTGGTAAAGTGACTGAGCAGCCAGACTTATCTCAAGAGGGGCCAATGTAAACTGTAGAGTTATTACACAGAGATGCACAGTGACACGTATCCAAATGAACACTTACACTCAAGGATTCTTGATTAAAGAATCATTTATTAATTTAACAGTCAGTTGAATGAGCCTTTTAGAAGGGAGCAAAGATATGCAACAATAATATACTTCAAAATACACAGTTTCAATAAATCAGTAGATACCCATTGAAGATTGCACATAGTTACTTCCTACACCCGGAGGTGACTTAAATAATTAGGACACAGTGTACATTGATATATCACTGGCACATTTAGAGCAATACTGATGTTAGTGTCAAAAGGGAAAGATGAGGGAATAAAACAATGGCTAACAAATATTCTTAAGTAGGTAAGTATTTTTTTTTGAACCCTCCAATGATAAGTAAATGAACCCTTACCTGGGGGAAAGGTAAGGCACAAAGTCAGAGGTAAGACTGGTCTTTCAGAGAGCCAGGACAGCCAATGTTAATTGAACAAAAGTCTAGGTGAGCTGAAGCACTTCTTGCAGTTAAGTAAAAAAAGTCTTGCGCAATGTTTTAGAAGTCTTCGTAGAAAATGAAATCACTGGAGGGCCACAAGCTGGGAGGCTTGTGAGGGACAAAGCTGCAAGCAACTCTGCAAAAGCAACCAAGACAAGTCTCAACTGAGAGCTAGCAAGGCTACACAACAACAGTTAAGCAACCCCTTAGTTTTATAGTGCCTTTGGTTTGAAGAAGAACTTGGTCCCAGCTGGCTTCTGTTCCAGTGTAGGTCTGCAGATCCTGCTGTTCCCGAGTCTGTTGTGGGGACATGAGGGAGGATGTCTGGGGACTCCTAGACTACGAATTGAAGGTCGGCGACAGCAATGGGCAAACTTCAGATCAGCAGCACTTCGTAGGAAAAAGTAAACCGCTGCCTCCAGCCATTAATTGTAGAAAGGGTAACAAAAATGTTACATGAGAAACTAGACAAAGGGGGTACTACGTAACCCCTCCAGCACCCTATCGTAAGATAGTGTGTGCTGTGTCTAGAAAGTTACAAAATGTAAGTAAAGTCAATTTCACTTCACTGTTCTTGGAAACAGTAGTTTCACCAAGAGAAGGTATTTAAGCCTTTGGGAAATCTTAAGAGACTTCCCTGTGCCGCTGCACTTAAGGTGTCACTATGTAAAGAAAATGCCTATGAAGTTTGTCAGACTCCAAAGTCAAAAGAATCAGAGTCCAAATCACAGAAAAATCCCATGACCGTGGGAAAAAGGTCTCACTCTCTCCAGGTTAGAAATTGAAAGTCCAAAAGTCCAGCAAAAAGTGCCGAGGGTCTCTAAGGTAGAAGGGAATTAGCACATTTCTGAGAATTCTCGCTAACAAGCATTTTTTCTGTAATCTCTCCTAGTGTGAACAAAGTAAATGTGTATCAGTTTGATGACATACATTAACATTACTCACCGTAATCTTATTTCTGATGATTGTATCTGCTTAGATTCACATGCTGTGCATATAGTCTGACATCTAGTGGTAATCACAGAGTACTGTATCTTTTTTTCGAAGATCGAAAGGGACGTCGACTTGGGTGTGACTGTAACACTATCCCTAACGTGACGTGTAGTGTACCCAAAATCCCTCACGCGTCGACGTCCCACCGGTTGTTTTTTTCAGCCTCGAGGAAGCCTTATATTCCGCGTGAGCGAGTACAGAAGCGAGAAGGTGCAAGACATCTATGTTCCTTCTACTCCAAGAGGGGAGGAAGGGTGTGAATCCAAGCAGATACAATCATCAAAAATGCTATTACGGTGAGTAATGTAGGTCTTCTGATGCTTGTGGATCTGCGTAGAATCACATGCTGTGCATAGACTAGCAAGCAGTACCCAGATATGGTGGTGGGATGTGTGAAGGAACAGTAGCAAAGAGATGTTTTAGCAGTCCTTGTCCCACATGAGTCATACCTAGAGTGTATCTAGGCAGTAGTGTTGTGTAAAGGTGTGTACAGACATCCAGGTTGCTGCTTTGCGAATGGAATCTAGAAGAACATTTGCAATGAATGCTATGGTAGAACCTGTGCCCAGAGTCGAGTGAGCTCTAGGCGTAAAGGGTAGATCTCTCTTGGCAAGAGTGTAACACAGTGTGATACAGTTTACGATCCACTTGGAAGTAGCCAACTTGGAGACATGGTCCCCTTTCTCTACCAGCTGCCACTGAAGAACTGTTTTTTTTTTAGTGGCTTAGTCTTTTCCAGTTAGTAAATTACCCCTGTCCTCACATCCAGTGTGTGAAGGCTCCTTTCTGCCACGTTTTTGTGGGGTTCTGCAAAAAAGGTGGGTAGTTCTATGGACTGGTTTACATGGAACTTTTAGATACATTTGGGCGCAAAGCGTGGGTGTGCGCAAAACCACCTTGTCTTTGTGAATCGTGACAAAGGGGTCATGAACTGAAAGGGCCTGCAGTTCACCAACTCTCCTTATAGAGGTGATCGCCACTAGGAAGGCGGTCTTGTATGCAAGTGCCTTAAGACTAGCCTTGTGCAATGGTTCAAATGAAGGTCACATTAGTCTGGTGAGAACAACATTCAGGTCCCATCCGGGAGCTGGGTTGGAGATAAGCGGATGAAGTCTCGTTACCACCTCCATAAAAGGCTTTAATCACAGGAATCTTCCACCACGAAACGTGGGACGTGGTGTACGCCGAAAGAGCAGCTAAGTGAACCTTTAGGGAATAGAAAACCAGTCCTGAATTTAACAGGCCAGTCAGGTAAAGGACAATATCTTTAGGGGAACAATCAATAGGATTGATGCACTTGGTATTACGCCAGGTAACAAAGCGCTTCCACTTAATCGAGTAACAATGTCTGATGGTAGATTCCCAAGCCTCTCTGAGTATGTGCATGCATCTCTGAAGGATTTGAAGGTGCCCGAACTCGGACTTCAGGAGCCAAGATGCTAAGTTGAGTGTGTGGTGGCATGGATGCAGTGTCTCTCACTTATCTTGAGACAGCATGTTGTACGGGCATGGCAGCTTCCTGGGAGGGGAGACTGACATAGCCATGAGATGGGAGAACAGAGGCCGGCGGGTCCACATTCGGGCCACCAGTATTATCGTGACAGGTTACTGATGCATCTTGTGCACTATTTTGTTAAGAAGGGGAACCGGGGGAAAAGCGTAGGCAAATCTCCCGGACCATGCTATCCAGAGACCGTTTCCCCTTGGAGCGGTTCTGTGGTTACCTGGAGGTGTAGTCGGGGCATTGGGCGTTTTCCAGGGTGGCGAATAAGTGGATCTCTGGGAAGCCCCATTCTGCAAAGACGTTGAGTAAAATGTCCCCTTGTAGCCGCCACTCGTGCTCTACAGGTGGGTGGAAGTCTCTGCTAAGTAGGTCTGCCAGAAGATAGCGTTCCCCTGGAATATGTTGTGAGAGGAGGAACAAGTGTTTGAGTGCCCACATCCAGATGTTCTGGGACAGTCTGGACAGCCCCAGAGATGAGTGCCCCTTGTATGGTCAAGTAGTACATGGCTGTGGTACTGTCCCTGAGGACTAGAACCGTCTTCCCCTGCAGGTATGACTGGAAAGCCTTTAGGGCCTTTAACCCTGCTAGCAGTTCCAACAGGTTGATGTGATTGGAAGCTACTACTGGAGACCACACGCTGTGCGTTGTCTGTTGAAGGATGTGAGCCCACCCCAACAGAGATGAGTCTGTGGTGAGGCAATGCCGAAGGAGAGAACATTGAACTGATAGTGGGTGTGCTCTATCATGAGCTTGAGGTACTTTGTTTGCGCTGGCAACATTGAAATATGAATGTACGCACCTCTCATGTCTAATGTGGCCATGTAATCCCCTGCTGCAGCAGTGGGATTAACACCTGAAGAGTTGCCATCCTGAACTTTTGAGGTTCGACATACTGGTTTGCAGGGCGCAGGTCTAAAACAGGGCGCACAGTGAAATCCTTTTTGGGTACAGGGATGTACACTGAATAAATACCCTTGTTTACCTGGAGAAGGGGGGTGGGGGGGCGGGCTACTTCGATGGCGCCCTTTTCCAGCAGGACCTGAACTTCTTTCAGCAGGATGCACAGGTGTTCTGGCAACAGGGTCTGCTTCTCGGTGGGTGGTAGCGAGGTGGTCGGAGAAACTCGATACAATACCTGTGGGCAACAGTCTTTAGTACCCACTGATCTGAAGTGATCCCCTCCCAGGCGTGGATGAAGACAGGCAACCCCTGACCGTGGGAGGGGACCCCTACCAGCGAGTCACTTGGAGGTGGAAGCCGGGGATCCTACGTGAGTAGAGTTTCTGCCTCTACCCTTGCCCCTTCAAGACCCTCTTTGCTGGTACTGGAAGTTGCCAGAGGAGCCTTAACCAGAGGACCACAGCGTTAAACCCCCCGCCCCACAACCACCCTGAGCCGTATTGACCTTGGGGCAACTGGGAGAAGGATTGGCTACGAAAGGACCGGCGGCCGTTAGAGCCGCTGTGCTGGTGAAAAGGTTTAGCTGTAATCTGGCTAAGTGACTTCAAAGTCTCGTGCTCCTTTTTTGCTGTTTCGAGGGCGTTGTCAACCGCCTTTCCAAATAGGTTGGATTCCACCACAGGTTTGTTAATTAAGGAAGCTTGTGTCTCAGGCTTGAACCCAGAGCTCTTTAACCAGGCATGCCTCTTAAGTAGGGTTCCCTGAGCAAGGGAATCATACAAAAATGTCGATATATATATATGGGATACATTACTCACCGTAATCGTATTTCTGATGCTTGTATCTGCTTAGATTCACATGCTGTGCATAGGCCGACATCTAGTGGAAGCTGCGGAGTATTACAGTTTGTTTTTCGAAAGTCGAAAATGGGCGTCGACACAGGCGTGCCAGTAATACTATCCCTAGTGTGACGTCCACTGTACCCAAGATCCCTCACGCGTGTAGGATCCTCAGATTGTATTTTTTCTGACATGAGGAAGCATGAGGAGTAGCGTGAGTACAGATAATCCAAGCAGATAGACAGAAAAGGTAAGACTACAAGCAATCATGCGCCTTCTCTCGGAGGGGAGGAAGGGTGGGTCGCATGTGAATCTAAGCAGATACAAGCATCAGAAATACGATTACGGTGAGTAATGTATCCCTTCTGAGGCTTGTGGAATCTGCTTAGATCACATGCTGTGCATAGATTAGCGAGCAGTACCAGAAGAAGGAGGTGGGATGTGAGAAGGGTCATGAGCAAACAGGTGTCTTAGAACCGCTTGTCCCACTTGTGTATCTGTCTTGGAATGAGTGTCAATGCAGTAATGCTGAGTAAAAGTGTGAATAGAGCTCCAAGTAGCCGCTTTGCAAATGGTGTCGAGGGGAACATTTGCAATGAAAGCCAGAGTGGCACCAATGCCTCTAGTAGAGTGGGCCCTTGGCGTAAAAGGCAGAGTATTGTCAGAAAGAGAGTAACACAGCTGTATACAGTTGATAATCCACTTCGAGATAGCGCCCTTAGAGACGCGATCCCCCTCTCTGCCTGTAGCTACGGAGACAAACAGTTGATCTGTTTTCCTTAGCGGTCTGGTTTTATTTACATAGTATAGGACCGCCCTACGCACATCTAGGGTGTGTAGTTTCACCTCAGCCGAGCTTTGCGGGTTCTGGAAGAAAGCCGGAAGCTCGATGGACTGGTTTACATGGAACTTGGATATGAATTTAGGTGAGAACCTAGGGTGTGTGCGTAAAACCAGTTTGTCCTTGTGGATAGTAAAGAAAGGATCCTGCACTGACAGAGCCTGAATTTCACTGACCCTTCTTATGGAGGTAATGGCTACTAAGAAGGCCGTTTTATAAGTCAGGTGTTTGAGACTACTTTTATGCATGGGTTCGAATGGGGGTCCCATGAGCTTAGCTAGCACCACGTTGAGGTCCCATCCTGGCGGTGGGTTCGAAATAGGAGGGTGAAGTCTCTTTACTCCTTCCATGAAGGCTTTAACCACTGGTACTTTCCACCACGAGACCTTGTTATGGGATGTGGTGTAAGCCGAGAGGGCTGCCAGGTGTACTTTCAGCGAGTTAAAAACCAACCCTGCATCCAGCAGGTGGAGCATGTATGTCACAACGTTGGAAGGAGTGCAATCAACCGGGTTGATTTGTTTATTCTGGCACCAGATAACGAATCTTTTCCACTTATCAAAGTAACAGTGCCTTGTATTTGGTTTCCTGGACTCCTTTAGAATGTCCATACACCTCTGTGGTAATTTGAGATGTCCAAACTCTATGACTTCAGGAGCCATGCTGCTAGGTTCATAGAGTTGGGTTCCTGATGCACTGTTTGACCCTGTTGCTGGGACAGTAGGTTGTACCAGGCTGGGAGTCTGATGGGTTCGCACACCGCCATCCTGCGTAGGTGTGGAAACCATGGTTGTCTCGCCCACATGGGAGCAACTAGGATGAGCGTCATAGATTCCTTGTTCATCTTGTACACCACCTTCCTGATGAGAGGAGTTGGTGGAAAAGCGTACGCAAACATCCCTGACCAGTTCATCCACAGGGCATTCCCTTGGGAGTCCGGCTGGGGGAACCTGGATGCAAATCCTGGGCATTGTTTGTTTTCGCTTGTGGCGAATAGGTCTATAGTGGGGAAACCCCACTGAGAGAAGAGATCTTCTACTACGTCTCTGTGAAGGACCCATTCGTGTTCTTCTGGGAGGGAGTTTCTGCTTAGAGCATCCGCTAGGGAATTGAGCTCCCCTGGAACATGTTGCGATGACAGGAAGATGTTCCGTCTGAGTGCCCATATCCATATTTTCTGGGCAAGCTTGGACAGATTTGGCGAACGAGTCCCCCCTTGCTTGTTCAGATAGAACATGGCTGTCGTGCTGTCCGTCCTGATCTGCACCGACAAGTTCAGTAGATGGGGCTCGAACGCCCTTAGCGCTCGGAATACTGCCAGAAGCTCTAGCAGATTGATGTGGTTCTTGGCTACTGAGTGAGACCAGAGACCCTGAGCTGTGTGGTGGAGATGGTGAGCTCCCCACCCAGTCAGGCATGCATCTGTAGTCACCACGGCTTGTACTTCGGGATCGTAAAAGGGTTTCCCCTTTGCGAGATTCTCTCTTGTCCACCAGTGTAGGTTCTGTACGAGTGTTGGCGAAACGACCACTAGATCGTCCCAATGACCACTTGCCTGAGACCACTGTTTCGCCAACCATTCCTGCATGGGACGCATGCGCAGACGCGCGTGGGGGACCAGGTAAATGCATGACGCCATCATGCCCAGTAACCGCATAGCTTTGCGTACTGTTATCTGTTGACCTGACTGATAATGCGGAATTTGCAGAAGTATATTCCGAATTCTCTCTTCCGAAGGGAAGGTCAATCCTTTCTGAGTATCTAGGATAGCTCCTAGAAACTGTTTTGAGGTGCTTGGCACCAGACTTGACTTTTTCTCGTTGATGGAGAAGCCTAATTCGTGGAGGAGGTCGATAGTCCTCTGAATGTTTGACCTGCAAATTCCTGGGGTTTCCCCCGTTATGAGCCAGTCGTCCAGATAAGGGTACACCGGGATTGCTTCCCTGCGTAGGTGTGCAGCCGCCACCGCCAGTACCTTGGTGAATACCCTTGGTGCTGAAGCTATCCCGAAGGGCAGTACCTTGAATTGGTAGTGGCGACTGTCCACCTTGAAGCGCAAGTACTTTTTGTGCGCTGGGAGCATGGAAATATGAAAATAAGCATCTTTCATATCCAAGGTTGCCATGTAATCCCCCTTTTTTAGGAGGGGGATTACCTCTTGTAGCGTGGTCATACGGAATTTTTGGGGCTTGACATATTTGTTGGCAGGCCGTAAGTCCAATACTGGGCGCATTGTCAAATCTTTCTTTGGCACAAGGAAGTAAGTTGAATAGATACCCTTGTTTACCTGGTGTCCTGGGACGAGTTCTATCGCGTCCTTTTCTAGCAGAATGGCGATCTCCTCGAGAAGGAT
Source organism: Ambystoma mexicanum (assembly GCF_040938575.1). Taxonomy (NCBI): domain Eukaryota; kingdom Metazoa; phylum Chordata; class Amphibia; order Caudata; family Ambystomatidae; genus Ambystoma; species Ambystoma mexicanum. The sequence goes on from NC_090931.1 coordinate 34,433,837, forward strand.
CCTTTGATGCTCTAGGGAGTGCACTCTTTGTCGTGGAGGATGATTCCGGGGACGCTGCAGTAGTTCTATACAATATCCTGCGGATACTGTTGACAGCACCCATCTGTCTGAGGTGATCCCTTCCCAAGCCTGGGTGAAGGTGGAAATGCGTCCCCCTACTGGGGTTGCGTGGCAAGGGACCCTGAACTGAGCGTCACTGTTTTGGTGGAGGCGTGCCACCGCCCTTGTTGGGGCTGCCTCTGCCTCTTCCACGACCTCTCTTGTTACCCCTGCCGTAACTCTGGGTAGACTGCTGGTTGTTATTCCATTGTGTACCTTGTCCCTGGGCATAGTTGCCTCTTTGTGAATTTTGGCCGCGTGGGCGACGAAAATTATTGTTCCCCCTCTGGTTAGGGGGTTTGTTGGTAAGCTGGCCAAGGGATTTGAGAGTCTCATATTCATCTTTGGCATTTTTAAGTGCGTCTTCGACCGCTTTCCCAAACAATAGGTCGGGTTCCACTGGCTTGTCTATTAAAGAAGCCTGGGTTTCTGTCTTGAATCCCGACTGCCGTAACCACGCATGTCTCTTGATAACAGTACCTTCTGCTATCAATCTCCCTGCGTTGTCAGCGGCGTCGAAAGTTGCTTTTAAAATGCAACCAGACACGGCTCTCCCCTCTGCCGAGATCCGAGCCAGCTGGCCCTTTAACGGTTCTGGAGCAGAGGCAATGAGCGCCGCGACTTCTTCCCATTGATGGCAATTGTAACTAGCCAACAGGGTGGTGGAATTCGCAATCCTTGCTTGGTAGGCGGACGTTGAGGCTACCTTTCTGCCAAACCCGTAAAGTTTTTTGCTCTCCTTGTCGGGAGGAGCTTCTGATGAAGATAAGGGCGTGCCAGCCCTCTTTCTAGTGTTGGTCACCACTAGGGAATCTGGTTTAAGATGTCCCTTTATATACAGAGGGTCAGACTGGGCTGCCCGGAAAATCTTTTCAATTCTGGGGTTGACAGCTCTGGTGAGGTTAGGATTCACCAGGGAAGGATCTATTCTTCGTTGGATGGATTTGAGGATAGGGATGGTCTGAGCGACCGGTCTTCTCTCTCCTACAAACTCCTCCGCGAAGTCCCTTTCCTCCTGTACACCGTGGGTGTCGATGTGGAAGTGTTCCGCTGCTCGAGCGAGAACCTCGTTAAGGAGGGGCTGGTTATCAACTGGAGAGTCAGTAACTGGGGCTTCGCTTTGTACTGGGGAATCTACTCTGTAAATTTCCTGCTCATCTTCTCCCTCCTCCAGGTCCTCATCCTCTGCATAGTAATCTGTCCCGGTTTGTTCTTCCATAATTGCAAACTCCTGGTCCTCTTCAGGGAAAACTTGTCCCTGATAACTGGGGAGTGGAGTAGAATATGGAGTGGAGTAAGGCTGAACCTCGAAGGGTTCAGGTCTTTCGACCCGGGGCTTTTTACTTAGCGGGATAGGATCGGAGGAGCCTGAGGGTGTGGCCCCTTGAGGGTTATATGAAAGAAAGTGTTCTGGGTTCTTATCATAAAAATCAGCCAAGGAAGACATCCTAGACATAACCCTGTCTATGTCTTCACTGGACCATTCCCTGGAACAGGGTATTAATTTAGCAGGTGATTTATTTTCAAGGGTAGACTTGTGTTTGCTTGTCTGCTTAGGCTTTACAGGGGTGGAAGGCTGTGCTTTCCGCTGTTTCCCCCCTTCTCCGTGCGTGGAAAAATGTTTTCCCTGTCCCTTGGGGGCCCCAGCGACTTTCGACGCCTGGCGTCGAGGGTCTGGAAAGGTATCTGTGTGCTTCGGGCGTGGGGCCTCACTGGTGTTAACCGCGGTCTCGGTATCTTGGAGCGCGGCCTGGGGGTGGAAGTCGTCTTCGTCTCCCGACGATCGAACTTCCGTTAGTGTGTGTAGCGAGGCACTCTTGGCAAGAGTGGATGATTGCCTTGCGTCGTGAGGCGATCTCGATCGAGAGCGCCCAGAGGACACCGAGTCGGACCGTTCTTTTTGTGCCTCTTTCCGGGAAGTCGACGTCGTCGAGGTCCGGTTGGTCTTAGTGTGTTTAGTGTGTGTTAGGTGTGTAGCGCTTGCGTCGCCGGGGGTCTTCCCCATAGCCGCCTTGCCGGACGACCTTCCGAGGTCGGGGACCTGCGCTCGTCGGCTGTCTTTCGACGCCGTAATGCCCTCGCCGTCCGAAAGTACGGCGTCGCTGCCATCGCTGAAGGCGCCCTCCGCTGCCATGGCCTCCTGCCTGGCGTGGTGGGCCCAACGCTTTGTCGAACGGTCCTTAAGTGTCTTAGGTTTAAACCTACTACACGCTCTGCAGTTCGCTTCGGGGTGATCCCTCGGCAAGCAGAGATTGCACGTGGCGTGCCTGTCGACCCAAGGGTATTTGCGATTGCACTTGGGGCAGAATTGAAAAGGGGTACCCTCCATACGCACCTTAAGGCAGCGGGCTGCTAAGTGTAGGAATATATATAAATGTAACTATATATCAAGAGTGAAGAGTATGTACCACCCCCCACTCTCCCTACTTGTAAGGGCCGAGGCCAGCGGCCTACTAGGCCCGGGCCGAGGCCAGCGGCCTACCGAGGCCCAGATCCGTCGTGCAGCAGTCGACGGTCGATGACTTCTCCAGCCGTCGTCGAGGTTGAGGGTCGACGTTGGGGTGGGGAAGGGAATGAATAAGAATTAAAATTATAATAACAGCAAAAGTATGGCTAAGGCCAGGGAACTCCGCAAGATGCTTCCGACCAGTATGGCGGAAAAAAACAATCTGAGGATCCTACACGCGTGAGGGATCTTGGGTACAGTGGACGTCACACTAGGGATAGTATTACTGGCACGCCTGTGTCGACGCCCATTTTCGACTTTCGAAAAACAAACTGTAATACTCCGCAGCTTCCACTAGATGTCGGCCTATGCACAGCATGTGATCTAAGCAGATTCCACAAGCCTCAGAAATATATATATATACACAGGATACATTACTCACTGTAATCGTATTTCTGATGCTTGTATCTGCTTAGATTCACATGCTGTGCATAGGCCGACATCTAGTGGAAGCTGCGGAGTATTACAGTTTGTTTTTTGAAACTCGAAAATGGGCGTTGACACAGGGCGTGCCAGTAATACTATCCCTAGTGTGACGTCCACTGTACCCAAGATCCCTCACGCGTCTAGGATCCTCAGATTGTATTTTTTCTGACATGAGGTAGCATGAGGAGTAGCGCGAGTACAGATAATCCAAGCAGATAGACAGAAAGGTAAGACTACAAGCAATCATGCGCCTTCTCTCGGAGGGGAGGAAGGGTGGGTCGCATGTGAATCTAAGCAGATACAAGCATCAGAAATACGATTACGGTGAGTAATGTATCCCTTCTGAGGCTTGTGGAATCTGCTTAGATCACATGCTGTGCATAGATTAGCGAGCAGTACCAGAAGAAGGAGGTGGGATGTGAGAAGGGTCATGAGCAAATAAGTGTCTTAGAACCACTTGTCCCACTTGTGTATCTGCCTTGGAATGGGTGTCAATGCAGTAATGCTGAGTAAAAGTGTGAATAGAGCTTCAAGTAGCTGCTTTGCAAATGGTGTCAAGGGGAACATTTGCAATGAAAGCCAGAGTGGCCCCGATGCCTCCAGTAGAGTGGGCCCTTGGCGTAAAAAGGCAGAGTCTTTTCAGAGAGTGAGTAACACAGCTGGCTACAGTTAATAATCCACTTCGAGATGGCACCTTTAGAGACGCGATCCCCCTCTCTGCCTGTAGCTACGGAAACAAACAGTTGATCTGTTTTCCTTAGCGGTCTTGTTTTATTTACATAGTAGAGGACCGCCCTACGCACATCTAGGGTGTGTAGTTTCACCTCAGCCGAGCTTTGCGGGTTCTGGAAGAAAGCCGGAAGCTCGATGGACTGGTTTACATGGAATTTGGATATAAATTTAGGTGAGAACCTAGGGTGTGTGCGTAAAACCAGTTTGTCTTTATGGATAGTAAAGAAGGGATCCTGCACTGACAGAGCCTGAATTTCACTGACCCTTCTTATAGAAGTAATAGCTACTAAGAAGGCCGTTTTATAAGTCGGGTGTTTGAGACTGCTTTTATGCATGGGTTCGAAAGGGGGGCCCAAGAGCTTGGCTAGCACCACATTAAGGTCCCACCCTGGCGGTGGGTTTGAAATAGGAGGGTGAAGTCTCTTTACTCCTTCCATGAAGGCTTTAACTACTGGTACTTTCCACCACGACACCTTGCTATGGGAAGTGATGTAAGCCGAGAGGGCTGCCAGGTGTACTTTCAGTGAGTTAAAAACCAATCCTGCATCTAGCAGGTGGAGCATGTATGTAACAATAGTTGAAGGAGTGCAATCAACTGGGTTGATTTGTCTACTCTGGCACCAGATAACGAACCTCTTCCACTTGTCAAAGTAACAGTGCCTTGTGTTTGGTTTCCTAGATTCCTTTTGGATGTCCATACACCTCTGTGGCAAATTGAGGTGTCCAAACTCTATGACCTCAGGAGCCATGCTGCCAGGTTCATTGAGTTGGGTTGCTGGTGCACTGTTTGACCTTGGTGCTGGGACAGTAGGTTGTACCAGGCTGGAAGTTTGATGGGCTCGCACACCGCCATCCTGCGTAGGTGTGAGAACCAGGGTTGTCTTGCCCACATGGGAGCAACTAGGACGAGCGTCATCGATTCTCTGTTTATCTTGTTCACCACTTTCCTGATGAGAGGAGTTGGTGGAAAAGCGTACGCAAACATCCCTGACGAGTTCATCCACAGGGCGTTCCCCTGGGAGTCCGGTTGGGGGAACCTGGATGCAAATCCTGGGCATTGTCTGTTTTCGCTTGTGGCGAATAAGTCTATAGTGGGGAAACCCCACTGAGAGAAGAGATCTTCTACGACCTCTCTGTGAAGGACCCATTTGTGTTCCTCTGGGAGGGAGTCTCTGCTCAGAGCATCTGCTAGGGAATTGAGCTCCCCTGGAACATGTTGTGATGACAGGAAGATGTTCCGTCTGAGTGCCCATATCCAGATTTTCTGGGCAAGCTTGGACAGATTTGGCGAGCGAGTCCCTCCTTGCTTGTTCAGGTAGAACATGGCTGTAGTGTGGTCCGTCCGGATTTGCACTGACAGGTTTAGTAGGTGGGGCTCGAACGCCTGAAGCGCTCTGAATACTGCCAGAAGCTCTAGCAGGTTGATGTGGTTCTTGGCCACTGAGTGAGACCAGGGACCCTGAGCTGTGTGGTGGAGATGGTGAGCTCCCCACCCCGTCAGACATGCATCTGTAGTGACTACTGCCTGTACCTCAGGATCGTAAAAGGGTTACCCCTGTGCGAGATTTTCTCTTGTCCACCAGTGAAGGCTTTGTACCAGTGTTGGCGAAACGACCACTAGATCGTCCCACTGACCCCTTGCCTGAGACCACTGTTTCGCCAGCCATTCCTGCATGGGACGCATGCGCAGGCGCGCGTGGGGGACCAGATAAATGCATGACGCCATCATGCCCAGTAAACGCATTGCTTTGCGTACCGTTATTTGTTGACCGGACTGATAATGCGGAATTTGCAGTAGTATATTCCGAATTCTTTCTTCTGAAGGAAAGGTCAACCCCTGCTGGGTATCGAGGATTGCTCCTAGGAATTGTTTTGAGGTGCTTGGCACAAGGCTTGACTTCTTCTCGTTGATTGAGAAGCCTAACTCGTGGAGGAGGTCGATAGTCCTTTGAATGTTTGTCCTGCAAATTCCTGGGGTTTCCCCCGTTATGAGCCAGTCGTCCAGATAAGGGTACACTGGGATTGCCTCCCTGCGTAGGTGTGCAGCCGCCACCGCCAGTACCTTGGTGAATACCCTTGGTGCTGAAGCTATCCCGAAGGGCAGTACCTTGAATTGGTAGTGCCGACTGTCCACCTTGAAGCGCAAGTACTTTCTGTGCGCTGGGAACATGGAAATATGAAAATAAGCATCTTTCATATCCAAGGTTGCCATGTAATCCCCCTTTTTTAGGAGGGGGATTACCTCTTGTAGCGTGGTCATACGAAATTTTTGGGGCTTGACATACTTGTTGGCAGGCCGTAAGTCCAATACTGGGCGCATTGTCAAGTCTTTCTTTGGCACAAGGAAGTAAGTTGAATAAATACCCTTGTTTACCTGGTGTCCCGGGACGAGTTCTATCGTGTCCTTTTGTAGAAGAATGGCGTTCTCCTCGAGGAGAATCTTCTGATGTTCTAAGGAGTGTACTCTTTGTCGTGGAGGATGGTTCCGGGGACGCTGTAGTAGCTCTATACAATATCCCGTGGATACTGTTGACAGCACCCATCTGTCTGATGTGATCCCTTCCCAAGCCTGGGTGAAGTTTGAAATGCGTCCCCCTACTGGGGTTGCGTGAGAAGGGACCCTGAACTGAGCGTCACTGCTTTGGTGGAGGCGTGCCGCCTCCCTTGCTGGGGCTGCCTCTGCCTTTACCACGACCTCTCCTATTACCTCTGCTGTAACCCTGGGTAGACTGTTGGTTGTTGTTCCACTGTGTACCCTGCCCCTGGGAATAGTTAGATCCTCTCTGGGAATTTTGGCCGCGTGGGCGACGAAAATTACTATTCCCTCTCTGGTTAGGGGGTTTATTGGTTAACTGGCCAAGGGATTTGAGTGTCTCGTATTCGTCCTTGGCATTTTTCAGTGCGTCTTCGACCGCCTTACCAAACAACAGATCGGCTTCCACCGGTTTGTCTAACAATGATGCCTGAGTTTCTGCCTTAAAACCAGACTGCCGTAACCACGCATGTCTCTTGATAACAGTACCTTCTGCTATCAATCTGCCTGCGTTATCCGCGCCGTCGAAGGTTGCTTTCAAAATGCAACCAGACACGGCTCTACCCTCTGCGGAAATCCGAGCTAATTGGCCCTTTAACGGTTCAGGAGCAGAGGCTATGAGAGCCGCGACTTCTTCCCACTGACGGCAGGTGTCTGAGGAAATTGTCCTATTTGAGAAATGTGTCCTAAATGATCTGAAAAGACTTCAGAGTACAAATCATCAGGTTAGAAATAACCTTTCTAATAAAGAGCAGAAAGCCCTGGAAGAATTAACATCGAATCCCAATCTGATTATTAAACCTGCAGACAAGGGGGGAGGGATTGTCCTCTTCTCTTGGGCACGATACAATCGCATGACACTGGACCTTTTAGAAGATACCCAAAGCTATTGGCCGCTGAAGAAGGACCCCTCATTAGACATCGAAAAAGAGATTAGGGATGCTACCCAATATGCAGCAGATCGATCATGGATAACTAAGGAAGAATTTGAATATCTGAACTATTCAGAGAAAAGGATTCCATCTTTTTACAGTCTACCCAAGATACACAAAGATCAAATACAGCCACCAGGTAGGCCGATTGTGTCTGGCTGTGGCTCCATTCTGGAACCCTTGTGCAAGTTTATAGATCTATTCTTGCAACCAATCAGTAAACAAACTAACACATATCTGAAAGATACCACAGCTACCATAAAAATCTTTGAGGGAGAGCCATTCGATATAGATCAGGACTTTTTAGTCACGATGGACATCACTGCCCTCTATACGAATATCCCACAGGAGGAGGCAATAGAGATAGTTCATCTCTTTCTTATCCATCAGGCAACCCAACACAGGGTTCCAGCGGCATTCATAGTCGCACTAATGACCATTGCATTACAAAGAAACTTTTTTGTCTACTCAGGACAATTCTATCTACAAAAACGAGGAACTGCCATGGGGGCAGCCTTTGCCCCGAGCCTCGCGATTCTATTCATGGCCGCTTTTGAGATGAAACATGTTCTCTCTGAAAATAATATCTACAATTCACATATTAGAAAGTGGTATAGATACATCGATGACGTTATTTTCCTCTGGAGAGGAAATATTGAGTCTCTACAGGAATTTTTTGCCTATTTGAATTGCCAACATAATACTATTAAATTCACGATGCAATATTCCAAATTGACTATCAATTTTTTGGATCTATGCATCAATGTGAAAGTTGGACATTTGGCCTGTAATTTACACAAAAAGATCACAGACAGAAATACTTTTCTACACTTTAAGAGTTTTCACCCTAGACCTCTCAAAGAGAATTTGCCCTTCAGTCAATTTCTTAGACTCCGAAGAAATTGTACTGAGGTTGCTGACTACTATATACATGCTAATAAATTGGCCGGTGAACTAAAGGAACGAGGATACCCCAAGAAACTGGTATCCCATGCATTAAAAAGAGCAAGATTTACACCCCGTGAAAATCTATTGGAAACCAACCCGAAAACACAAAATAAGGACCGCATAACATGCGTTACGACCTACAGTACACAATCATTTGTTATTAAGAAAACCCTTTTGAAGTATTGGCCAATGGTCAGTAACTGTCTTCAAGACAAAGGCAAACCTCTGTTTGCATTTAAAAGATCGAGAAACCTGAGAGATAAATTGGTGCACTCTACTAGCCATGACAAACCCAACATAAGTCATATAATTCTTAGACCCCTGGTGGGTCACTTTCCGTGTGGAAACTGCCGTGCATGCAAATACACAAAGAAAACGTCCCACTTTAAAATTGAGGAGAGAATATGGGACATACGTTTCTTGTCCAACTGCAAAACAACGGATGCAATTTATTGCATCCAATGTCCATGTGGACTGAGTTATGTGGGCCAAACCACAAGACCAGTTCATATAAGGATCAATGAACATCGATCCAGGATTAAGTGCAAGAATCACCAAGCACCAATGGTGTCACCCTATGTAGCTTTTGGCCATAGCTCTGAGGACTTGCACTGGTGGGTTTTGGATACTGTCAAAAACAGTTCCAATCCAAAGAGAACACTGAATGATAATGAATCTAGATGGATTCATCGTTTACAAACCTTGGATAAACGGAGAGGTCTAAATGAGGAAACTCTGCCATGTCAATTCCTACACTGACCTTGGGGACTCCCAGGGTTATACATGATGTTTGCTGTAGACCATTTTGGAGCACAGCTTCACTTTTTCCTTCCTACCCCTCTTGTCTCTAGCCACTCACATGCCGGGGTTTCTGCTGTTCAGACAGACTTCGGCTCTCCATTTGCCCTTCTGTGGCTCCCGAAATTCCCCTTTTCCATCTTCTACACACAGATGGATCTACAGCGGGAGTCTCTAAAGCTACACATACCGGACAAGCCACTGTCAATTGTCCCCACAGGTAGCACATACCTTTATATAATTCAGACCTTTTTAATTTCCGCTTCAACCAATTGGATTTGAATATTTACATTGACACCTTTTTTATTTTCTGTTGAGACTTGTTTGCGTTTCAGTATCAAGCTGAGTGTCATTGCCCTTTTTGGCCACCATCGCAACAATGGCGCACCTCCGGTAACCCGGACAGTATTCCAAGTTCCGGGTTTCGGATCTTACGTGGCCGCTCAAGCTGCACGTCTCCACACTCGTTGGCTCTTTAGCCACTCAAATATAACTAGGATACCTTCTGCCCGATAGAGGCTGCGCCCCCTCAGTGAGGCGAGCACTACCGAGAGAGCCGCTCGCCGGTCGCAAACGAACTCAGCAGACCTCCAGCGGCTACGAAGACGGCATTTGCCGTTCCCTGTTTCTACTTGACCCATATGCCCGCCCTGCAGAGAAGACCTGAGTTCCCTCGTCCTATATACCCAAGGGAATCGGGTGAGTACATGTTTTCTTTCACTTCCATCACTGCGAGCTATCTTAGCTCTATATTACAATCGCTGGTCTCATACAGCGCACATGGCGTCTTAACACGCCTCCTTTTGCCTTTGTGTTTCTCCTATTGCAGAGACACATAGCTCAGACGAGTATGCAGCTATCTAACGGCGGCACGCTGATTTTGACATGTGTAGAAGACATGTGCTGACTCCAGTGCCTAGATAAGCTCATGACTTCAGGTACAGACCTTTATTCTTTTACTTCTGCTATGTATTTTAAGTACATTTTTCACTGTTTGGATCCCTGGATACGGACCTCAGAGAGACACCAATTCTATGTGACATGGATTTGTGTTTTCCTCTAGAGAAGTGAAGTGCGCACATACGTTACTGGGTCCTCCGGTTATCAATACCTTCCAGAATACAGATACTATTCAATCTGGCAACACTGCATGTGGCTTCTGATCTTGTTCTACCGCCGGTAAAAGATACCCCCTTGATATTGAACACAAGATTCTAACTCAGGGGTGACTTTTCACCAGCGGGTTTCATAAAAATGTTCCCATATCGGACTCTACTCACCACTTTTTGGTTCTAATACTCATATTTATTTATTACCTCGGACGACTCTGGCACACGATTGTTTCTTGCCTGATTTATTATTTACACATTGCAATATTTCTTCACGGTGCTGGACTATGCACACATATTGTATCTTGCCATGAACAACCCTGTTTATTATTTGTCTCTTAACCCTGTGATGGGCCTGGGTGTTCTCTTCTTTCTTTTCATGTCTGACCCTTTTCCCTTATATGTATTATCTGAATAGAAATTGGCACGCCCCTAGTCTTTTAGCAGTCGTGTTCGGTAGGACTTTTTAATCTTCCCAAAACTCTTTTTAACGTTACTTTTTTCCACCTTCTTGCCCTCTTTGTTTCTGCTTGTTTTTATAGGGGCTATAATTCTTGCACATCTGACTTTTGGTCCTGAGGAAGGCGTTTTCTGACCAGATTTCCACGCCGAAACGTATTTCAACTACATCTGCCTGACCTTCTTTGGCTGACAATGTTGACCACTGGACTTACATCAGCTAGGCCAGTTACGTAGACCTGTGCAGTACTGTAAGAAGCAGTAGTCTAGTGTGAACACATAAGTCAAGTTGACATTAGTCATTTATTCTTAAACCCCATAAGGAACAATAATTGGTCTTTTGTTTTCCTTTGTCTGGGGTCTCTTGGTGAACACATATGTGGATTTTCAGAACCAAAATAGGTTGAAAACTAAGCAATGTCAAACCAAAATAGGGTGAAAACGAAGTAATGTTATAATATCCCTCTGCTATAGGAATAGAATTTATTATTTATTTCTTATTTTTGGTGTTATTCATAGTTTTTTTCCAAATGAAAACTTTGTCTTATTGGTTTTTTTGCAAAAAAAATGTTTGTATGGTCTCTTTGTTTTACTTGTACTTAACTGATTTTGCTTTTCATGGTGCATGATTAATTCAAATGCTGACACTTCGGTCAAAAGATTATATTCAAACTAATGTATCTTTTTGAAAAACAATAATTTTTGTGTAAAATGTCACTGAGGCTCTTGCACCAAAAGCTGTTTTATGTTTTCTATTAAAATAATGAGAATTATAGCCGAGACTTTGGTCAATATTCAAGTGTTAAATTTATAGCAATGATGATATGACCACTTGCTAACCAGAGATAAAATACATAGAGCCAGAGTCATCTAGGACACTCTTTGGAACTTGATAATAGCAGGTCCAATTGAAAGTGATCCTTCAAGGGAAACCTTGTGTTAGACTTGTTGATTAGTCTGTGGCAATTTTTCTGTATGCTACAGTGTTGTACATTAGTAGTTTGCTTATTGAGGTTAGAAAAAGAGAGGTGAATACCGGTAATTGGTACACCGTATCACCTACATCTTACACCCTGGGGGGTCATTATTTGTTGTTCTTAGTTGTAGCTGGCCAACAGGGTGGTGGAGTTAGCAATCCTTGCTTGATAGGCGGACATTGAGGCTACCTTCCTGCCGAAACCGTATAGTTTCTTGCTCTCCTTGTCGGGAGGAGCTTCTGACAAAGACAAGGGTGTTCCAGCCCTCTTACGAGTGTTGGTAACAACTAGGGAGTCTGGCTTCAGATGTCCTCTTATATAGAGTGTCAGACTGAGCTGCCCTGAAAAATTTTTCAACCCTGGGATTGACTGCTCTGGTGAGGTTTGGGTTCACCAGGGACGGATCTATTCTCCGCTGAATGGATTTAAGGATAGGGATGGTCTGGGCAACCGGCCTCCTTTCTCCCACTAACTCTTCTGCGAAGTCCCTTTCCTCCTGTACACCGTGGGTGTCAATGTGGAAATGTTCTGCTGCGCGAGCGAGAACCTCATTTAGGAGGGGCTGGTTATCGACCGGGGAGTCGGTAACCGGGGCTTCGTTCTCTACCGGGGAATCTACTCTGTATGTTTCCGGGTCATCCTCTTCTTCTTCCTGGTCCTCATCATCGCCATAGTAGCCCGTCACGGTTTGCTCTTCTATCATACCAAATTCTTGGTCTCCACAAAAGGAAGCCTCTCCTTGATACCGTGAGTATGGTGTTGCTTAAGGTTGTACCTCGAAGGGTTCAGACCTCATCGGGGTTTCAAACCGGGCTTTCTTACTCGGGGGGATAGGATCAGTAGCGCCTGAGGGTGTGGCCCCTTGAGGAACATACGAGAGGAAATGTTCTGGATTTTTATCATAAAAATCAGCCAAAGAAGACATTCTTGACATGACCCTATCTATGTCTTCACTGGACCATTTTTTGGAACTGGGAATGACTCTCTCAGCAAGTTTATGGGATTTATCTTGAGTAGCTTTGCTGGTTGTGGACCTATCAGCAGACCTGGGCTTGTCTGTCTGTTTAGGAGGGGTGGAGTGTTTCACAGGTGTGGAAGAATGTACAGGTAGTTTCTTCTGCTGTTTTCCCCCCCCTCCCCGTGCGTAGAAATTTTTTTTCCCTGTCCCTTAGTGGCTCCGGAGTTTTTCGACGCCTGGCGTCGAGGATCGGGAGAGGTGTCCCTGCCCTTCGAGCGTGGGGCCTCGCCGTCTTTAATTGCGGGCTCTGCCTCCTGGAGCGCGGCCTGGGGGTGGAAGTCGTCTTCGTCTTCCGACGATCGAACTTCTGTTAGCCTAGGGAGCGAGGCACTCTTGGCAAGAGTGGATGATTGCCTGGAGTCATGCGGCGATCTTGATCGAGAGCGCCCAGAGGACACCGAATCGGACCGTTCTGTCTGTGCCTCTTTCCGAGAACTCGACGTCGTCGAGTCTCGGTTGGACTTAGTGTGTTTAGTGTGTGTAGTATGTGAAGTGCTTGCGTCGCCGGGGGTCTTCCCCATAGCCGCCCTGCCAGACGACCTTCCGAGGTCGGGGACCTGCGCTCGGCTGTCTTTCGACGCCGTAATGCCCTCGCCGTCCGAAAGTACGGCGTCGCTGCCATCGCTGAAGGCGCCCTCCGCTGCCATGGCCGCCTGCCTGGCGTGGTGGGCCCAACGCTTCGTCGAACGGTCCTTAAGTGTCTTAGGTTTAAACCTACTATGTGCTCTGCAGTTCGCTTCGGGGTGGTCCCTCGGCAAGCAGAGATTGCACGTGGCGTGCCCGTCGACCCAAGGGTATTTGCGGTTGCACTTGGGGCAGAATTGAAAAGGGGTACCCTCCATACGCACCTTGAGGCAGCGGGCTGTTAAGTGTAGGAAATGTATAAGGTGTACCTATATACCAAGAGTGTAGAGTATGAACCACCCCCCACTCTCCCTACTTGCAGGGCCGAGGCCAGCGGCCTACCAGGCCCGGGCCGAGGCCAGCGGCCTACCAGGCCCGGGCCGAGGCCAGCGGCCTTCCGAGGCCCAAATCCGTCGTGCAGCAGCCGACGGTTGATTTCTTCTCCAGCCGGCGTCGAGTATCGAAGTTCGACGTTGGGGTGGGGAAGGATGTCAATAGATTAATATTTTTAAATTTTAGCAAAAGTATGGCTAAGGCCAGGGGACTCCGCAAGATGCTTCCGACCAGTATGGCGGAAAAAAACAATCTGAGGATCCTAGACGCGTGAGGGATCTTGGGTACAGTGGACGTCACACTAGGGATAGTATTACTGGCACGCCCTGTGTCAACGCCCATTTTCGAGTTTCGAAAAACAAACTAATACTCCGCAGCTTCCACTAGATGTCGGCCTATGCACAGCATGTGATCTAAGCAGATTCCACAAGCCTCAGAAATATATATATATATGGGTGCAGTGGTCTCCCTCCGCATATATATGTGGTGGAAATGGTTAAAAAAAAAAAGTCTGCATTTTCGGCGTCACATAGATCCCTGAGCAAGTGTGCGTTCAGCAGTTTCAGCAGAGTCCAGAGTGTTCTTGAGGACATTCTGGGTCACTTTGTCTGCCTTCTGTCACGACCGCCAGCAGGCATGATCGGGAAGGATCTGGAACCTCCTGAAGACCATCCTGTACTAAGCCCCACTGACGACTGAAGCTCGCAAGGAGCGTGGTGTTGTTGGCGATCCTTGTGGAGTAGGTCGCAGAGGCAGTGACCCATTTACCAAGGGCGTAACGTTTTATGCAGTCCTTCACGGAGGGGATTCTGCTGAGGACAGTGGTACCCCTGCTCTTTTGCGAGTGGTCATAACAAGCAAGGAGTCTTGTGTGGCGTGACCCCTAATGTAGAGGGGGTCAGAGGGAGCTGGGCAAAACAATTGTTCCACCCGGGGATTGACTGCCCCTGGAAGAGACGGGCAACAGCAAAAAAGGGACCAGGTAGCTTTTAATAGAATTTAATAATGGGATGGCTTGGCTAACTAGAGTTTTTCCTGGAGGATGTCCTCCACGAAGTCCAGCAATTATTAAATTGTTGGGTGCTCTCTTTAAGAGGGAGTTAAATAGCATTTGGTCGTCAACTGGCGACAAATCACTATGCGGAGGAGTAGTAGGTGGATCCAGACCAATGACGTCTGGGTCAGTGGTATGTGGCAGTGTGTGCCACGAGCCCTGGTCCTCTGCCTGATCCCAGTCTGGGTCTTGATAGACTGAGTTTTGATCATATAGGTTAAACCCTTCATAAGAAACTTCTTGGGTCAGGTCATCGGGGATGTCCCCAAAGATATCATCGTGGTGTCCCTGTGGTTCCCCCAAAGAGGAAAACTGGGCACCAGGAGTGCGAAGTTTCTGAAATTTAGAGGGGATGGGGCAAGAGTCCACTTCCCTAGGTCTCTTCAAGGCTCTGTCATACTGGTCTGAAAAGTCAAACTCAGCCATCTTAGCCATACACTGTTCAAACCTCTCCCTAGTCCATTCTGATGAAGCTTAAGAGCCAGGAGGTGAGAAGGGCTGCCTGGAAGGGAGTGAACCCTTATGTGAAGCCTTAGAAAGAGGCTTGGGGGCCTCAGAATAGTCCTCTTAGGGAGAAGGGGTGCCTTGTGGTCCCAGGCATTCCGAAAGGGTATCCGAAAGCTTCTAGCGAAGTTTTGGAAGCTGTATTGACGGCGCAGAGTGTTTCGTGCGCCTGAAGGCGCGGCCACAGTCGGCAACCCCACCGAGCCCTTTGTCGTTTGAACGCCTTTGGACGGCAGGTTGACAATAGTGGACTTTTTAAGGGGACCACTTGTTCCAGACAGAGTCTGCCGCAGGAAGGGTGCCGAACCGCGAGGTGCAGAAGGTTCCATTGAAATTTTAGGCGACCCTATGGGCGTTAAGGACTCAGACGTTCCCATCGAAAAGGCCTTAAGGGTTGTGTGCTTAAGTACCCAAGGTGCGTGGGTGCCCTTGTCGCTGGGTGGGACTTCCCTATAACAGTGCCGAGGGCCTGCCTATCAGGACAGGCATTTGGGAGTGGATGCGCGTAGGCTCCGCAGAAAGGCTTCCAAATCAGAGCCATGGCTGCCGACAGATGCCTCGTCCGAAGCGCCAGCTGGGGTGGGGGGGGAAGTCACCCACTGCTTAGTACACCCGTCTTTCTGCTTCTTAGACCGAAAGAGTTCACAGGCCTTACACGCGAGCGCTCATCGTGGTCACAAGGAAGACACTTATTGCATTGGCAATGGGTGTCTTTCCGGGGATATTTTCTGTTACGAAACAGGCAGAATTTAAAAAGGAGTGCTCTCCATAGCAGAGGTTAACAGCAGCCAGACCGAAAAGAGAAAGAGGGGTGAGGGAAATGCATTCTCAGAGAGGAGAAAGAAAACAGGGCCCCACTCTCCTTACTGTAAAGGCCGGGCCTGAGGGCCAAGGCCACACGGTCAAAAGTCGCCGAGCAGTCGTAGGCAGTCGGCGATGGCAGGAAACCCACGATTCAGCCATCGAGAAGGTTGTCAAAGTTGACTTAACAACCGTAGACTGTGGGAATAGATATAGCAATATAAACTCTTAGAAGCGCCGCAAAAGCGACCAACTAGGTTGGCGGGATAAAACAATCTGTGGGACCTCGATGCGTGAGTGATTTTGGGTACACTACACGTCAGGGTTAGTATTACAGTCACACCCATGTCGACGTCCCTTTCTATCTCTGATAATAAGATGCAATATTCCATGATTACCACTATATGTCGGACTATATGCACAGTAGTGATTCCATGCAGATCCACAAGTATCAGAAATGTTTTCAGGACAAGAACTCCATACATGTTGCCTTGTTGACTTTAAAGTCTGGTTAGCTGGAGAAACAGCCCAACCTTTTAATGTGAGGGGGCTGAGCAACAGGGGGCTGGGCTGTTCAAGCCGTTAACCAATATGCCTCCCACAGGGTGAATGGAGCGAGATTCCCCAAGTTCACCCTCTCCAGAGAGATGCAGCATTTCCATAGAGCATTAGGATCGGTCTTTGTCTCAAAACTTGACCTAGGACTACAGGTCACTGCATGCCCCAGAACGGCTAGAGTAATGATATAGAAGATGGCAACAGTGAATGCTTTGTAAAAGAGAACCAATCACATACTTTTCACAAAGCAGAATATAGCCATCATCCCTACGTTGGAGGGGGGCTTGTACCAGGGCTGGTAAGAGCCCACCAGCTCAAGCCTAGGTCCTGCTATGCCCCTCACCGGGGGTGGTGGGCCTCCGTCCCGGTTATTAATAGTTTTTATTTTTACATGCTCCTAGTCTCCCGAACAAAAAAAAGCAATGGCCACTACCGTAGCAAAAACAAAAAGGCACATAGTCACTTTTCTATTTCTATGGCAACCCAACAGGAAGCAACAGAGCCATGGGGAGGGGTAGAGGGATATGTGGGTAGCAGGCTTGGGGGATATGTTGGCAGGGAGGGGGAACTGGCAGAATGGGTCAAGGCACCTAAAGAAAAAAAATTACAGCACCCAGGGAAGAGACTTGGGTGGCCGGTGGAATGCGGGTGCGACACTGGCAATTCTGAACCGTGTTTGCAGTATCCTGATTAAGTGTCCTTCCCCAGGAGGAAATGCAGGAAGAAGGGGAAACCGAAGGGGTTTGTAAAACGCCAGGCGCAGATGACATGCATTTCTGATGATTTGATCTGCTAAGATTCACATGCTGTGCATATGGTCTGACATCCAGTGGTAACCGTGGAGTATTGCATCTTGTCTTTTGGGGACTGAAAGGGGACGTCGGCATAAGCGTGTCTAACACTATCCCTATCGTGACGTGTAGTGTACCCAAAATCCTGCACGCTCCGAGGTCCCTCCGATTGTATTTTTTCTGCCGTGAGGGAGCCCAAAGCTATAGTGAGCGAGTACATGAAGAGAGAAAGTAGTAAGTGGGGAGGGTAGGGAGGGCGCATGTGAATCTAAGCAGATACAATCATCAGAAATGCTATTACGGTAAGTAATGCATGTCTTCTAATGCTTGTTAATCTGCTTAGAATCACATGCTGTGCATAGACTAGCGAGCAGTACCCGGAGTTGGAGGTGGGTTGTGAGAAGGAACAGTAGAGAAAAGATGTCTTAATACTGCGTGTCCCACCTGAGAATCAGACCTATAGTGAGTGTCTAGGCAATAGTGTTTTGTAAAGGTGTGCACAGAACTCCAGGTTTCCGCTTTGCAAATGGACTCAAGGGGAACATTTGCAATGAATGCTATGGATGCCCCAGTGCCTCGAGTAGAATGTGCTCTAGGCTTGAAGGGCAGTTCTCTCTTAGCAAGAGTGTAACAGTGCGATACATTTGACAATCCACCTTGAGATAGCCGATTTAGAGTCAGGATCCCCTTCTCTACCAGCTGCCACTGAGACGAAGAATCGTTTAGTCTTTCTCAGTGGTTTAGTTCTTTCCAGGTAGAACAGGACTGCCATGCGCTCATCTAGTGTGTGTAGGCTTCTTTCGGCCATGTTAGTAGGGTTCTGGAAGAAAGTGGGTAGTTCGATTGATTGATTCACGTGGAACTTTGAGATGAACTTAGGCGCAAACATGGGATGTGTGCGCAGAACTACCTTCTCTTTGTGGACTGTAACAAAGGGGTCTAGCACAGAAAGAGCCTGTCGTTCGCTAACCCTTTCGATAGAAGTGATAGCCACCAGGAAGGCTGTTTTATAAATCAGGTCTTTCCGACTTGCTTTATGCATAGGCCCGAAGGGAGCTCCCATGAGCCTGGTCAAAACCACATTCAGATCCCATCCAGGGGCTGGGTGAGAAATGGGAGGATAAATCATCTTAACCCCTTCCATAAAGGCCTTAATCACCGACATTTTCCACCACAACACCTTTTGTTGTGATGTGGTGTAGGCTGAGAGAGCAGCCTGATGAACCTTTAGGGAGTTGAAGACTAACCCAGTGTCCAACAGATGAGTTAGATACAGCACTATGTGAGTGGGTAAGCAATCGATGGGATTGACGCCCTTGGAGTTGCACCAGATCAAAAAACGTTTCCATTTGCTGGAATAGCAATAACGTGTATTCGGTTTTATCGCTTCCCTGAGTATGTCCATGCACCTCTGAGGGAGTTGCAGTTGTCCAAACTCATTGATCTCAGGAGCCAAGCTGCTAAGTTCAGGGTTTGGGTGCATGGGTGTAGGGTCTCCCCCCTGTCCTGAGACATGTTGTACGGGCAGGGTAGTTTTACTGGTGGGGAGAGGGACATTTCCATCAGGTGAGTGAACCAGGGTTGGCGGGGCCACATGGGGGCCACCAGTATCATCGTAACTGGTTCCTGGTGCATCTTGTGCACTATCTTGTTGAGAAGGGGAGTCTGGGAGGAAAAGCGTAGACAAAGTTCCCCGAACATGTTCTCCAGAGACCGTTCCCCTTGGTCCCTGGAGGCATAGTCTTGGCATTGGGTGTTCTCCTGAGTTGCGAATAAGTCGATCTCTGGGAAACCCATTCTGCGAAGACGTTGGATAAAATGTCTTCGTGTAGCCGCCATTGGTATTCTTCTGGCAGAGGAAAATCTCTGCTGAGTATGTCTGCCAGAAGATTGAGTTCCCCTGGAACATGTTGGGACAACAAAAGCATCTTGTGTTTGAGAGCCCATATCCAAATGTTTTGGGACAGCTTGGATAGCCCTGGAGAGTGAGTGCCCCCCCCGTTTGTTCAGGAAATACATTGCTGTAGTGCTGTCCGTTAGGATCAGCACTGCCTTCCCTTGCAGTTGCATCTGAAAGGCCTTCAATGCTTTGAACACCAGTAATAGCTCCAGTAAGTTTAGATGGTTGGACGCTACTTGAGGGGACCCCACTACGTGCGCCATCTGCTGAAGCAGGTGAGCCCCCCACCCTGTAAGAGATGCGTCTGTCGTGAGTGGCTTCCACTGCAGGGGTGGTGAAGGTCTTCGCCTTCAAGAGGTTGTCTCTTGACCACCACTGCAGGTAGAGAACAAGGGCTGGCAAGACAACTACCAGATCTTCCCATTGTCCGCTGGCCTGACACTACTGACTGTTGAGCCACTCTTGCATGGGTCGAAAGTGCTGACGCGCGTGGGGAACCAAGTATATGCATGCCGCCATCATTCCTAGCAAACGCATGGCTTTGCGCACCATCACCTCCCGACTGGCTACATACAGAGGGATTTGAAAACTGGGACCCATAGTCTGCGCAGGTGTGCTGCCGCCACTGCCAGAACCTTGGTAAACACCCTTGGCGCCGAAGGGGAGTACATTGAATTGGTAATGCCCGTCCTGGATCATGAACCTTAGGTATTTCCTGTGCGCCGGCAACATTGAAATATGGAAGTATGCATCTTTCATAACCAATGTTGCCATGTAGTCCCCTTGTTTCAGCAATGGGATCACCTCCTGCAGTGTTACCATGCGAAACTTCTGGGGTTTTGTAAACTTATTCGCTGGGCGCAGATCTAGAACAGGGCGCATGGTGAGATCCTTTTTGGGTACAAGGAAGTACACTGAATAAATACCCTCATTTACCTGAAGAATAGGGACGACTTCTATGGTGTCCTTTGACAGCAGCGCTTCCACCTCTTGGTTGAGGATCTCCAGATGGTCTGGTGAAAGGCGCCGTGAGCGCAGCGGTCTGAATTGTGGAGGTCGGGCGAATTCCACACAGTAACCGCGGGCGACCGTCTTTATGACCCACTGGTCTGATGTTATCCCCTCCCATGCAATCAGGAAAGATGGTAATCACCCCCCGACCGGGGTAACATGGGAGGGGACCTGGATTTGGTCGTCATTTCTGACCAGAGGCTGTGGCTCCTCTGGGATTGGGGCCTCTACCTCTACCTCTGCCGCGTCTCTGACCCCCTCGCTGGGTAGGATGCAGTGTTTCCAGAAGTCTGTCCTGAGTTGAAGTTTCCCGTGCCGTAATTGTTTTGACCAGCACAGGCTTGCCCTCGAAAGGACCACCGAGAGTTATTACCCCTCTGGGTGGAAGGTTTCTGTGTGATCTGTTGCAGAGACTTGGAGTCTCATGCTCCTTCTTGGCTGTTTCCAAAGCCTCATCCACCGCCTTCCCGAAGAGGTTAGAGTCCTCAATCGGCTTGTTGATCAGGGAGGCTTGAGTTTCTGGTTTAAAACCAGACGTACACAGCCAAGCGTGTCTTTTCAGTAGGGTCCCTTGGGCCAGAGACCTGCCTGCAGTTTCTGCAGTGTCGAGGGTGTTCTTGATCACATGCTGGTTAACTTGTCTTCCCTCCATTATAATGGAGAGAAGCTTTGACTTGGCGGGTTTGGGAACCTCTTGGAGGCCTTCCTGGAGCAAGTTCCATTGGGCGTCAGCATAGCTTGCCAATACTGTTGTATTATTAGCAATCCGCGTAGTGTATGCGGCTGCTGACGTGACACGTTTGCCAAGGGCATACAGTCACTTAGATTCCTTGTCCGACGGAGATTCCCTCGTGGCAAGGGGTACCCCTGCCCTTTTTCGAGTGGTAGTCACTACCAATGAATCTGGGATGGTGTGCCCTCTGATGTATAGAGGGTCGGAAGGGGAAGGTCGAAATAATTTTTCGACTCATGGGTTCACTGCCCGGGTTTGAGCTGGTGATACCAATGAGGGAACCATCCTTCTCTTCACAGAGTTGAGGAGGGGTATGGTCTGGCTAGATTGAGGTTTTTCCTTAAGGATATACTCTACAAAATCCTTCTCAGGCACCGCCTCTCGAGTGGAAATTTTGAAGTATTCAGCTGCTTTTTTCAACATGTTTGTTAGGGAGAATTCTCTTATAAGGCTAATTTCCCAAACCTAGTGAGTCCCCCAGCAGCTTTGCTGGATTTTTAGGGTTTGTTTTTTTCTCCTGCTAAGAGTGAGACTCTTTTCCTCCCACTCTTAGGCATGATTTGAGGTATGTCTTTGACTTATTGTGTGCTTATGGGCTATGGGGTCTTTTACTCCATAGGGTATCATCTGTTTTAGTGTAGTTGTTACACAGCACCCTCAGTGCAGTAACAGGGGTGTCATAGTGACCCCCAAACATAGACTCCATACCCTGGGACTGACTACTGTCTCCCAGGGCATGTAAAGTCACCATTGGCTTTACTAGTCCAAAATTGTGATCAGAACCAGTACAAACCATCATATTGTGGAAGCACAGGAAGGGGTTAATTAGATTGCCCCTGGGTCTGTTTCCAAGGGGGCACGGTCCAGTCCCCCTTGTCGAGTTTCTGGCTGGTGGCAGTGGTTACCATGCAAAATATTCCACCGGAATATTTCCTATGGGATTTTACCATTGATTTTAAATGCATCACTTTTTTGGTGCAATGTTAAAGATACCGGCGGTTTATTTAATATAAAATCACCGGTTGGGTCTTTTTCGCCAGAACTCAATGGCATTTGTGTCCGTCTCTGTAACTCCAACCAAGGTCGGGCACTTTGTTCCACTTTTTGGCGGGCTTCTCCACAGAAGCACTCCAACTGGTGCCACTCTGTCTGGGTTCCACAGGATGTGTGGTTGGGGGAATTGGCACCCTGGACTGCGTTGCCTTAAGCCGCCCGGCTCACCACTTAGCATATATGAGTGACAGCTAGGCTGTTGAATGTGGGTTTTTCTGCATAAAAGCAGGGCTTTTGGGACTGGAACTTCAGAAGTCGCCACAGGACCTAAGAAATCCGAAGAGGGGAGAAGCTGAGCCATCTGCAACGACGACACCACCACCGGTGGAGCCCTGCTGCAACGACCTCATCACTTTCCCGACGACAAGAGAAGATCTTCTGCTGTAAGAGTCTTCTCTCTTTGAGCTGGTGGGGACAACCAGTTGGCCATTCGCCATCCAGGATGTCCCTTGGTCGAATCGCCAGTGCCAAGCACCCCGGCGGCCGGATAGCCAAGCTTCACCACTGTGACCGCGAATAAAAGGAACGCACCTTTTACCCGAATGAACTCGGCGGCTGGTCTCTTCTCTGGGCAGTGCAACGACTCCAAGTTTCCTCCTCGACGAGATCTTCTCTTCCACTGGTCGAAACCACGAACTGCACCCGCTGCCAGGAACAACTGCCCCCGCTGGAGCTTCCTCACTTTTAAAAGGTAATGTGTTCCACCTGGCATCCCTTTCCACGGTTTGCTAAAGGTGACCCTTAAATCCTTGGCTTTCCAACTGGGTTGGCCCTCAGACCTTCTAACTTTATCTTTCGCATCAAACCAACCTCCTTTGAACATTTCTGCAAAGACTTGAGTGCTTTTTAAACTGTGTGATCTTGGGCACATTCCGCCTTGCTCCATTTAAAGTGGGCCTGGCCTATGAACTTTGGCTCTACAGTGGACTCTTACTTCACTAACTTGCTGTGGTCTTAGAAACGTGTTGGGAACTGTTTTATTTTCATGACCTGCCTTTTTCTCTCCCTTCAAGTTAATTATTGGAGTGGCGCCTAGGTTACGCGCTCACATCTGTTTTTACAAATAGTGGTGTTTTGACCTAGACTTGTCTAATAATTATTAAGGGAGGTGTGTATACTTTTCTGATTGTGTTTGAACTTGCTTTGATCTATAGTGCTTAGTGTATTTCCTAAAGGGTGTTTTAAATAAAGAATTATATACTTTTGATACCAAGCTCTGGTCAGTGTTTGCTTGCTCTACTGTGTTTTTGAAGCTTCCTCTTCTTCGTTAAAAATGTCCCTATATGTGTCCATGTGGACAACGTCTTCCTGCTGGAAGGCAGGAGGGCGATCTTCAATTTGGAGATTAGGGTCCATCCGAGCCCTTTTCGGGGGGAGGATGGTCAGAAAATCCGATAATCCTCCCCAGCCAATCCATACACCCCTCGAACTTCTCTGTAGTCCATTCAGAGGACCCAAACGGGCATGCGGCGTCGAAAAGAGTCCTTTAGGGTGTCGGAGAGAGGCTCCTAGCCATCTTCGTAAGCGTCGGAAGAAATCGGGATCCCAATCCGCATCTGAAACTTTCTGCGGCCTGTCCCAGACCCGCCGCCGCTGTAATTCTTTCGATGCTGCTTTCGATAGTCGCCGAATCGGTGTGAGACAGTGACTCCGATGGTTTAACAGCAGGCAAACTACCTTCCGCAGCGCTAGAAGGCCTAGCGGTCAGTTTTACAGGTAGAGGTCTAGCGATAGTTTTGGGGCATACCGCGGCCTTTGAGACAGTCGAAGCGTCGGAGTAGCGCCCTTGTTTGATTTGGACTGCCCAGTCGCAAGACGCTGCTGCGGATGCGGGAAAGGCTTTGGATCAGAGCGATCCGAGGAAACGGGTGAAGTTTTCGGCGGCCCTGTTGGCGCCTTCACCTTTTTCGACGAAGACGTCGAAACCGGTATAGGGGTTGTGTGCTTAGTGCGATGCGCTTGTACGCCCCTGTCGCTGGGTGTTGTCCCTGTAGTGAAACCAGAGTCAGGACTTAAAGGGTCGGGGACGGGCGTGACGGACCTAGAAACATCCGCCTCGAGGTCTATAACATCCGCAACGGATGTTTGGTCATCCGAAGTACCCCCGTCACTCTCAGCGGGTGTGGCAGTGGGGGGAAAGGGGTTCCACCCATGACATAACGTACGCGGCCCACCGCTTTACACGGCACTCCTTAAGGGTCTTAGGCCGAAAGAGTTTGCAGGCCGCACACTGCTTTCCGTCATGCTCTAGGGGGAGACAGGCGTTACACGTCCTGTGTTCGTCCTTCCAAGGATATCTGACCCTACACTTGGAGCAGAATCTAAAAGGAGTCCTTTCCATAGCTAAAGGGAAAGATGACCAGACCAAAAGGGTAAAGAGGGGAAAGGAGGAAAGGAGGAAAGACATACCGACAATAGGGCCACGCCGACCCCACTCTCCCTACTCTATAGGTCGGCCAGAGGGCCCGACCATGTGGAAAATCCGGCCGCCGGATCTTAGGCACCGAAATCCACAGCCGTAGACGAATCCCCCGTAGACTTCGTCAAAGATGTTCTTGTGGCCAAAGTGACTTAATGGGGAATAACCGACAATTCGGCGAGATAAACAATGTCTCTAGTAAGAGCTCCGCTATAGGGCGACCAGTTATCTGGGTGGAAAAAAACAATCTGAGGGACCTCGGCGCATGAGGGATTTTGGGTACACTACACATCACGATAGGGATAGTGTTACAGACACGCCTATGTCGACGTCCCTCGGTACCCGAAAGACAAGATGCAATACTCCGCAGTTACCACTGGATGTCAGACCATATGCACAGCATGTGATTCTAAACAGATTAACAAGCATCAGAAATTAATTAATCTGCGAGAACATTAGTAATGTACTGTACCTTTCGAGCACAGAGCAGACAGCTTGTGAGCGAGTGAAAGAGCAAGCCTTTGCCCAGAACGTCAATGAACACAGGGCCACTTCTCAAAACATTTGCAGAACCAAAATGGCATGGATAACCCCAGCCCCTTCAGGGTTTCGGAGCCAACCAACTTTAAACAATCTGTATTTGGATTACAACTCGACCAATGTTATAAGAGAAAATAATTATACATTTCAAATGAAACCTAGTATGAGGCAAAGCCAACCAGGAAAACATAAAACAAGCCACTCAACAGAAGGACCAATCTTGGGCTTGCAGAGAGAACCAGCTTGCGGCCCAGTACTATAAAACAGTAATGTAGGTACAAACACTGGGAGGAAGCAGACATGCCTTCCTTCGCACCTTGGATACATGGGGAGGCTTCTACCACCAAGGAGACTTCTCACTTATTGTCAATTGTGCAACAGTACCTCTGGCAAAGGTATGCTCAAGGCACTACCTCAAAAGTGGACTATGCACTCAAAAGGACATAATGACTAGTCCTACCCATCAAAAGCTACCGAGGCTCTGCCCAGGGACTGGGCACTTCCTTAAAGAATCTAAAAATCAACACCCCTGGCAGGAGGATGAGAATATTGTGTGCCTAAATTGGGGGACGGACGGCAGGGGCGGGGGGGGGGGTGAATTCCGTACTCATTAAGCCATTCATGCCAAGAGCATAGTCCTGAGAGAATCAGGAGGTCACAGAGGTGATCATAAACAAGATGCAGTGGAGAGCTACAGAACATGGGTTGACCCAAGGAAGAACCTGGAGTAGCCCCAGCAGGAGACTATCTAGGAATTAATTTGTTCTTAGGCTTTATAAAATAGGGAGGACCTTAGAAGAACAGCTTTATGAACTGAACACTTTTGTTGGTCATATCTCATGTCTTTTAGGGTTAGGCTGGAGGCTAGAGGCCTTATAAAGAATAGGTTTGAACTTTCTGGTGGCCATCACCTTTGGACTTTGGTTGTTAAAGTAGTGCGTCCCGGGGTGGGGTGGGTGAGGTACAGAGACATGAAAGAATAGTTAAGGGGTTACGTTTAAGGAGTTAACCACCCTGAGATCAGGCCGAACAATGCTAGACACAAGATAAACTGAGCAGTAACAATTATCAGTATACAGGTTGGATAATCATCTGTGTTCTTAGAGTTGAACTACAACTAATAAAAAGGTATGAAACTGCACAGGAGGGATTCATGTCAGAAGTCCTTAGCAGTGTCCAACTTCTTTCATGTCTCTGCTGCCTACACAAACGTTCTTAACCTATACTTGTTCTTAACCTATACTAAAAAGTCTTTGGCTCTGCGCGACGCCTCAAAAAGGATGGTCAACAAGAGGTTCCAGTATCTGATTTTCATGACCCCTTGGCTACCCTAAACTAATGACAAATGTGCCAAAGGGTAAACCAAAGCAAAAGTCACACCCTACTCAATCTCTATAATACAACAAAACAAAAAAAAAGTGTTCCTTTGGGATGGTCTTGCAGGAGTTTCTCGCAGCCTGGTGTGAGAAACCCAGAGGTGTCTCACTTACTAGTCCCCGGAGGTCTGTCATCCAGGTGGCCAGGACACGGCCATCGCTATTGGATCCAGTTCCTGGGGGTGGACCAGTGCAGGAGGATCACCTGGATGAGAGATCCTCGGGGAGTGAGGTGGGATGCAGTACCCCCCCCCCTTCCCTATAACACTTTTTCCCCCCATCCTACCCTGTAGGATATTCAGAGGTTCTATCCCACCCCCCTTTCCCAACACAAACACTTTCCTGCACCGTGACAGACAACAGACTAACACCCAAACCGTTTACCTGACATGTCACGACACCAGGGTCAGGCAGAGTCACGCAACTGATAACTACACACACCTGACAGCCCTTTCCCTTCCCCACAGGGATAAAAGGCGGCGCACAAAAGCACACTTTGAGCAAGGCCATACGCATGAGGAAGCATCTATTCCGGACCGGCAGTTCAAACGGAGAAGAAAGGCAGTGAGATCGGAGAAGACAAGGAGGGAGTTGCCCTTGCCCTTTTCAACTCATACCTGCAAAGCCTCTGTGGAAACAATCATAAGACCGGAATTTACAGCTGGCGTGCGGTGAAACAGATGTCAACGGTGCACAGGGGCCTATCTCTTGATAACCCAGGTGGGGAGGCACACTTGCTACCGTGGTACCGTCGTTGACTCTAGAGGCAAGACAAGCCAACAGGTTCAGCACAGCCAGTGAGTCAGAGCGTTGATAGCAAACCGGACTGTTGAGCACAAGGTTGCGAACAGCAAGATTGTATGAACTTGTGAACAAAGAACTTGTGTGTGTTTTGAAAGTAAGTCCGCAAAAGGACCAGCTGCAGAGTGGGCAGGTACCACGTGGGTGCTCATTCGAAGGACTCTGGCTGGTCCCCTTTGGTTGAAAGTACGAGTGCCACAATGCCCTAGGAGAGGCCGGCGTGAAGAGTCAGAGGTGTCATACAAGTGTCAAGTCAAACCCCTTGTACAATCGAAAGTCCCCGACACGTTGACAAGAAGAAAAGTAAAGGGAAGCCTGGCTGGGGGCTTGTGGAAAATGTTCCTGTGGGAAGAGATCCGGACTTCGGTAAAAGGAAGAACCTAAGGGGTCTAAAGGAACTGTCTGGTGAACTGTGGCAAGTGTGAACCCGACAGAGGGATGCCAAGAGAAAGCTAGGGGAAGGGAACCCTGCTTTCTGATGAGCAAATTATGAACCGTATTAGAAAATCATGAACTGTGTTAGACTGGCTATGTGAACCCGACAGGGGGATGCCAAGGGGAAAGCCAACGAGAGTGAATCCTGCACTGTGAGAAAGCAAAGTGAAGTGTGTATTTGGCAAACGTGAACCCGGCTGAGGGATGCCTACGAATTGGGGTGAAGCATAATACACCAGAGAACACTGATGACAAGAATGAACCTGGCTGAAGGTTGTCCACATTGAATGGTTGTTTAAAAAGACATTAATACTCTTGAATATTATAAGTTGCTGAGAAATTGAATTAAAGGCTGCAGTGAACCAGACAGAGGGAGACCCACGTTGTACGAAGGATCGGAGCCCGGCAGATGGGGAAACTAAGGAAAAGAGTAATCGCCCCATGAAGATTTATTGAAGGAACTTTTGTTTTTATTCAATTTTTTATGGCACCTCAGGTTCTCTGGGGCAAGAGACTGTGTGAAAGAGACTTGGCCACAGAAGGCGCCAATATTTTGGAAACTAAGTTTGCGCTGGCACTAGGAGTGTGCTGTGCTCAGGAGTCCTGCCTTGTCCCGTGCTAAAAACGTGGCGAAGGGAGACCCCAGCCATAATATCCTGACTTATCATTAAGAGAACACTTCTTTGTTTTCTGATGATTATCCCACACTCTTTGTAACTCAGTGGTAAGGATTGGCAATATTTTTTTAGTATAGGCCCTTTTTAATTTGACAAGATGCCACTAGGAATGTCTTATATTATGCCCAGGGGACCGAAATCCTCAGAGATGAGGCAGAGTGCAGATACGGAGCAGGGACATATGGTCGAAATTTAGCTTGCAAAAATCCAGCTCTCTACTGTAAAAAAGCACAGGGAACACACAAAGGGCCTTGAATTAAAGTGCTTGGCCACTGTGAGCCAATGCAATTTGATCAGAATTGGGGTAGTCGGACAAAACCGGGGAGCCCCCACTGCTAAACGAGCTGCCAAATTTTGCAGCACTTGCAGCCAGTGATGAAGATACGCTGAGGTAGCATACATCCAATGACAGAAGATGAATAGGAACATAGAAAAGAACTTTCCGCCATAATGCAGAGTTTAAAACAAACCGACTGGAAGACTGCGCTGATGTGGTTCTGCATAGAGAGTGAGTTGGAAAGCCTGAACCCTGCCCCCCCCCTCACCTCCCCAATTTCTTGAACACCAGAGAAAGCGTGGGCAGGGGGCCATGGTCAGATGGCCAAAAGCAGAAGACCAGCCAGAAGACACCGAAGAGGAGCAGACTACCAATACCTCAGTTTTGTCGCTGTTAAGGCGAAGACAGTTTCTATCCATCCACAGATTAGCAAGAAGGCAGGAGTGGCAGCGTTCAGCCGAGGCTGGACGCGATAGATCAAGCTTGCTTACCAGGATCTTCATGTCGGCATACAGGGAGCACTGAAACCCAAAAGGATGAATCAGGTTCGCAAGAGGCTGAACATATAGATTGAAGAGAAGGGGAGAAAGAGCAGGACCTTGAGGGACACCACAAGTGAGGGGTTGTGCGACAAATAGGAGGAAGAGAAAGACTGGGTGCAACCAGCAAGAAATTAAGCAAACCAGTCCCAAGACCTAGCCCGAGAAACCGGCAGCGGACAATTGCTCCAGCAGAATAACATGGTCGACCGTATCGAACCCGGCAGAGAGATCTAACAGGATCAGGGAACGGTGCCACCCTGATCCACAATCTAAGCCAGGTGATCAGCCACCGCAACCAAGACTGATTCAGTACAGTGGCCGGGCCAGATTCCGGACTGGAAAGGGTCAAGGCATCCAGAATCCTCAAGAAAAAACAGGAGAAAATGTGTTGCCAGAGCCTCAAAGTTTCATGGGGAACGTGAGGAGAGAAATGCGACGGAAATTAGTAAGAGTAGAGGTGTCAAGATTATGTTTTTTTAAGAATAGGAATAATAAGAGCAGGCTTGAGAGAACTAGGAATGTCAGCGGACACAAAAGAGGCATTAACCGCAGCCGTCAGAAGGTGCATGATGGAAGGACAAATGTCCTTAAGAATGCTGAGCGGTATGGGATCGGCTGGGGAAGCCGATTTGAGAGCAAGCACAGTCTAGATCACAGCAGACTCTGTAAAGACTGGAAAAATGGACCAGCCAGGAGAAGGCAGGCTCAGGGCAGCAGGGCCAGGCACAGATTTTCTTTTGCGAATGATGACAATTTTGTCATTGAAATAGGTGGACAGCGAATCACAAAGCCTTTGAGAGGAAGCAAACCCGTTGGGGGCAGAGGGAGAGGAGAGAGGACCGACTACCTTAAACAGCTCCTCAGAGGAGTTGGCGGCAGCTTCCACCCGGGGTGGCGAAAAACACACACTTAGCCTGCGTGATGGCTGTCTGGTAGGAAGCAGTAGCCTGACTAAGGGCAAGGCGAGGGCGCAGTAAGACATGCGCCACTTAAGTTCAGCTTGCCTGCGAGCCAGGCGTAGCTTAGCCAGATCAGCTGAAAACCAGGGCTTAAAGGGGCGTGCACAGGGCCTGCAAACTTTAAGAGGCGCCAAGGTGTCCGCAACGACAGCCAGCATAGAGGTGAGAGCCTGGTAATTACAAAGGATATCAACTGGCTGCTGCGGAGTAATAGCCAGGGTGATGTTGGAATGTTTAACCTCACCCTGATGCCTTTTAGGAGGGTGGGGTAGTACTGGGGTACACGCACTGGAGAAGGAATTCACCAAGAAAGGAATAATAGCATGGTCGGAGCACAAATCGGGCAAGGGAGCAAAAGAATTGGCCATGGAGAAGGGGAAGAAAATCAGATCAAGGGTATTTCCCAGCCAGTGGGTAGGACCGGCCACTAGCTGGGTAAGACCCAAATCTGAAAAAGTGGTGATGAGACGCCGCCTGTGTGTCGGCAGGGTCATTAGGATGGAAATTAAAATCCCCCAGAACAAACTGAACACCAAGATCGGCCACAAGTTCCAATATCACAGTACATAAGAGGGTGGGCCCAGGACGACGATAAATGAATAGAAAATAAATAGAGAGTGCTAGCGATGGAGATCGAGACACGAAATAATAAAGCTTCCATGTTAACAGTATGCTGAAAGGGCAAGACATGCCAGTGTGGTGAATCACAGCAATCCCACCTCCTACCCTAAGGGGAGCCCTATCCAGATTAAGAATCTCTGGGGGCAAGGCATGAATCAGGGAGGGGGCCGACAAGGCTTTTGTCATGACCCTTGCCCCTGGCCCTCACTGGCAAGTCAGCCTTCCAGATAGGGCCAGGTCAAAGGCTTTAAAACCTCATCCAAGACTCTCTTGGCGCCAGGCTCATAATTATCAGGAAGACCAATATTAGAATGGGACTATTTACTTGGGACTATTTAACTTGGGGGGGGGGGGGTTAGCCAACATGGAGGCGCGCGCACACACAGCTCAGTTACAAGGAACTGAGCTATGTGGTCTAGTCTTTTGGGTGTGGCAGGCCTGGGACTACTTTACCTGGACTACTTTGGGTGTGGCAGGCCTGGGACTATTTTACCTGGACTACTTTACCTGAGACTATTTAAACCACACCCAAACAGCAGAACATGCTTTGCGTTATTCTGCTGTGGGCAGCGTAACGCTCACCGTGTCCAGTTCTTTGATGCCAGCTTACCTGAAACCAAGGACCCGCAGAGAGAAATAACACTACGAAACTTACCTGGAACAGTATCCAGTCTTCAATCCATCGCTGACTTCAGTTCCACTCACCTGAAGGTACCTACTCCATCCTCCGGCACCGCATGCATCCTGGAATACCATAACCTGGAAAGAGGCGAAAGAAAGACAGCATTAGTAAGAGTTTACTCACGTTTCCTCCCGAATGAAGAATGCCACACAATTCTTACCTGGGTAGTCATCTCCTGGTCAGTATCATTGCTGGAACATTACGGCGCTCGGCGAGGAACATCGCAACCTGCAAGGAGAGAAAAGACACAGGTTAGCAATATAAAAGGCGAAACAGCGCCACGCATCGCGCATTACTCACTTGACAGCATTGCGCACACTGTGCTTTCGCCTACAGGCCCATGCTCATCTTCAAACTGCATGACAACACCAAAATACCTTTCCATACCTAAAAGGAAAGAAGCAAGACATTATTATTCGAACTAAACGGAACATAAGAACTGCATATAAAGACTGTAAAGCAGCAAACCTTCGGAGTCGCAGCAGGCCTGGATTGGTCGCTGCTCGCCCCCACATCTACACGCCCCTGCCACGAGGAGCAGGACAGACAATCCACCTTTTACGATATTAAGGTGAGGAGAAGGCCCAAGGGGGAGGAAGGAGTTGAGGCCAAGGGAGGTGGGAAAACATATCTGGTATTAAATCCAGCTCTCCTATATTGCAGATCCATCTTTAACCATAGGCATTATCAAGGGACCGGGAGAGGGTTCGAGAGTGCAAATCATCCAACCAGGGCTGGGTGGCGTCCCCGTGGATACCAGGTGAGCGTAATAGCTTTAAGCCACGTCTCATTAACAAACACAACAGCAGGAGAGTGATCCTGTAAAAGAGTATTGGGTTTCAGGAGACTCAAAATGGTCATTGGCTCAGACTCAACAGGTCCCATCTGGGCCTTAGCTTTCGTAGACTTCACATCGGATATTATGATACGCTCCTGACATGGGTCAGATCTTGCCTCTAGTGCACTTGGGGCGTGGGCATGGAGGAAGGGGGCGATGAGGGTTGCTAGTGGATGGGTCCAGGGTTCGGCCTTTCAAGCGGCGGCAAGTATTTCTCAAGCAAAGTCCTCTTCTGGGTTTGACCTCCAATAGACTACTCACATCAAGGGTGTACAAGCAGACGTGACTGTCTCCTATGGGATGCTCTCCTTCGTTGCCTCTTCCAGCCTTTTGACTAGGTTGGGCAGTGCTACTATCACTACTTCAGATAGGTGATCCATTCCTGTTTGCATGTTCTAACTTGGTTGGCAATTCCCTTGGGAGCCTTTAAGTGACTCAGTGTGGCATCAGGATTGGCTAATTATTCGATAGTCTGGATTACCTGCAAGGTTTTATAAGCTGTTGTAGCATTCTGCGCAATCTTGAAGTCTGCATTTCCCGGTATTACGACAGATCCCTGGTGTTCCTGGGACTTGAGCACATTGGGCGCTGCAACACAATGTACGCATCCCTTATTTCTTACCCACCGTCAGGCGAGCAATTAATGTTTTCGCTCTGTTTCGTGAACACAGTGTATTTGTGGAATTCATCTGTTCTCACTGTTCTGAAATTACTCCAATTCCTGGTTGGCGGGTTTGACAAGGCCCATTCACAGGTCTGGTCAAGGGGAGTGTGTGGGGAGGAGGGGACAATCCTTACCCTTCTCCTGGGTGCCAGAGTAGTTGTGGGCAGCACCCTTTCAACCCAAACCTTACCTTCAGGGATTGGTGAAGGGCCTCAGGACTCTACAGCAACTACCGCACCGTGAGGAGGCACATGAGAGCCAACACAGGTTCGGACCAGCCGGAACAGAGGAGGAGGGATCTACCAGAGGGTTTAGTGGTCTGCAGGGAGCGGACAGGTGCTGTCGGAGGCGTGCCAAGGAAGCCGAAGCAAGGGAAGTTGGGGGGAGGGGAGAGACACCTGATGGAGTGACGGGTGTGACAAGGAAGCTCCAGATGAGGAGGCAAAACTGAGGTGAAGCCGTTGCCAATGCGCCACTAAACCACCAGGGTTATTTAACAAGGCTTAGAGGGAGGCCCTTAAAAGAGGGGAACGCATGTACCCATGGGCTGTAAGGAATCCATAGTATCGAAGACCGACCGACACAAGTGACCACAGTTAAAGGGCGTTTATTAACTTTCAAAGGGGTGATAAACCATAAAGAATGCAGTCCTTGTGGAGTCAAAATAAAAGGGCCGAAAATTAAAAAAAATATTGCCAATCCTTAAAGCTAATTTACAAATAATGTGGGGGGAATGATCATGAAAAAGAAAGCAGTGTTCACAAAATGATAAATCAGGATGTTTGGCCCGTTGGCCTCTCTTCCCCACGGGGCAAGGCAGTTCGCTCAAACCAAGCACACACTCTGGCTTCCTTGACACAAGGACACAGTTCCAATTTCCAGCTTCATGGCCTTCTTCGCTGAAGTCTCTTTTCCATCAAAGTCTCTTGATTCAGAGGGCCTGATGTACAAAACAAAAATAGAAATCTTTCCTTCTTATAATCATGATTTGGGTGTCTTTACCTGGATCCCCCTCAGCTGGGCTCAGATCCTATTATTTTTTACGATTTCAAAAGTACTTCTTCTCGGGTGACTCACGGTTCACCCCAGATCCCCCTCAGGTGGGCTCAGATTAATTGCAGTTCACTTTATACTTATCAAAGACTTTCGAATGTGCACTGGGTTTAGCTCTACCCATCACAGGACCACTTTGATATAAAGTTAATTTTTTATAATGCAGTTGGATAGCTGTGAGACCTTCGAATGAGCACCCACGTGGCGCCAGACCCGTCTCTTATATGGCCTTTTCAAAGTACATTCACTCCTTTCGTTTCCACTTGTTCACGCCTCTCATCACATGCGCTTCAAACACTGTCCTTTGAACCAAGGATGCAAGCTACAACATTGCATGAAGAAATCCACAAACATAAGCTGATTTTGTATCGGTTTCTCCGACTCACCGGCTGTGCCGCTTTTACTGGTGCGGCGTTGTTTTTGCAGGAGCCAAGTACAGTACCACAGCAGCAATCGCTCCTCCCGGCCTGGGTTGTCAACACAGGAGCACCCCGGATACCTTTCATGCACAGTGTAGGACAGATCAGCATCAGTTCCCGTTCTTAGGCTTCTCACTCTCCAAGGCTTGTGAAAGTAACTGTTTCTAGAGGCCAAGGATACTTCCCTCCTTGCAACCCTCTCTGGTCTTGCCGCCTTTCTCCTTGTGTTAAATCGCCATCTTGGAACTCCTGCTTCCTCGTGTGATTTTCCTAGCTCAGGGTGTGCTTTCATGCTCCGCCTTTTATCTGTTTGGGGGATGTGTGATGGGAGTCAGGTGTGTGTGTGTGTAATGATTAGTAATTGCCTGACCAGGGTGTTCGAACAGGTCAGACATATGGCTCTGGTGTTAGTCCTTTGTCGCTCACAATGAACTGTCTGTGAGAAAGTGTTAGCGTCGGGAAAGGGAGGCGAGGAGGGTGGAGCTTCTAGGTATCTTACCTGGTAGGATGGGGAAAAGGTACACGAAGGGGGATACCGCGTCTTGCCCTTCAGTGTCCCACTCCCGAAGACCCCTCATCCAGGTGATCCTCCCTCACTAGTCCACCCCCAGGAAATAGATCTAATAGCGATGGCCGTGTCCTGGCCACCTGGATGACAGATCCCTGGGGATTAGCGGGTGAGACATTCTCACAGGGCTGGTTGTTTCCACACGGAACAAGGGGTCAGGCTTAGGCCCCTATTGAAATTGTCCATGCCACTAAACGTCCTAGGAACTGGAAAATAGATAAGTCCGATTGGCTAGGGAGAGGTAGCCAGTCCCATTGGGGAGGGGACGATAGAAGGAGGAAACAGGAAGGTGTTGCAAAGTCAGTATTGGAGTGAAAGAGGACCAAGAGACCAGCAGGAGGAGGGAGGCGTAGTGGAGGCCGTTATTGGGGAAAAAGTACTGCGGGCCAAGTGAGTCATAGCGAGAGGAAGGAGATCATAGTAGAGATCATTGAGAGGCATGAGTATTAGCAGTACAAGGTAGAAGAGAAGCAGTAAGTGAAGAAAAAACTGGTAGTCAAGAGAAGAAACGATAGAAGAGTGGTAACAATTGGGGTAGTATTGAGAGAAGAATGTAGTCAGAGTAGTTAATGTAGCGAGTGATGGTGTAGTGAGAGAAGTTACGATCCAAAGGGATGGCCGAGTGGAAGTCTGGAGGGACAGAAGATGATGGGAGAGGACGAGCAGAAGGCATAGTTAAGACTGCATGATTGTGGGCAGTTCCAATGGAGTGAATGCAAGGCACTGCCCCAACTCGCTTGACAGGACTAAGAGGGTGTAGAAGAGAATAGAAAAAGTCACTGAAGGAGTTTGTGAGCCGGCAGATCAGGGAAGACATCACAACATTAGCTAAGAAAAGAGGCAGTGGGATTACTGTGGGTAACATAAGGAAGATGAGATGGACAGCCCTAGTGCCAACTTCTGAACCCGCTTCAATAAATAAAACTGCAGCAATTCCAACCAAGTGCACTACCTCTGTATAATTCACAATAAACACCCTTGAGTCATATTAGGCAGGAGCGATTTTAGGCGATTACCAGCAAATATTTCTGTGAACTGTAGTCATCTGAATCATGATGCTTCAGTATAATTCGTTAGGGGATAGGACTACATCTTGGGGACAGCAGGCCGGCAGGATCCCTTCTTAACCACCATCTGTGAGGAATATGGCGTTAAAGCCCAAACCTGCCCAGTCCCTGGCAGCTCGCTTACCCTACATAGTAGCAACGATAGGTGCTCAGCCAACTTAAGACCTTACATTGTCTGTCTTAATAAAACATTGTTAAAAATAAACTTGTGGCATACATTGCATAAACACACAACATTTGCACACCATTAACACACCCAATATGTGTTGTCTTTTGTTATTACCAGACAATATATCCTAAGGGAAGAACATTAGTAAATAACACCAATAGATTATTGAATCAGATAAAAATTGTTCCCAACTATTTCCTGGTTGCAAATTATGGAGGACAAAATAAGCTGGTTTACTCTAGTGCAGAATTTGTAGATTCGAAAATAGAAGCTTTGCATGGATAAAAGGTGAATTTCCTTTAAATTATTTCAAAAGGTGCTACAGAGTCAAAGAAGTAGTTTAAGCGGTCATACATAAACTTTGCCTTTCATTAACATTTAATCTTCAAGTACACAGGTCACCACTGAATCAGATCACACACACCACCCGTGGCCCTGCTAGCTGAGAATAATCCTACTGAAAGGAAAAAACAAGTAAGATCTACACCACTTCCAAAGACACTTGTTCAAAGGCTTCAGCATTTACCACTCTCACTACACACGTAGCAATTTCAATTCAGTGTTCCACTTTTTAGAATTTACAAAGCATATTTTCACACTTAGTAAAGTAGAATAGACATAAAAGCAGTGACTCACATTTCTTAAGATTTTCTCAGCGCAAACTGGTTTTAACAAGTTCACAGTACAACACATGTCTGCAAGATTATCGACATAGCAGGACAGCGTTTTAAAAGCATCTAGCAGTGTTCTATAGATTTACTATCTTCTCAGAAAGAGGAAGAATACCAGTCATTCCTTTTGGCACTAACAAGATAACAGAAAACTGTCTCTGGGGCAACTGATGGAACTTGTAGTGGTGCATTTTCTGGTTAGGAGTCTGCATCCTACGAGCAAAAAGACTTTGGCTAAACAACCAGAACTGGATAAAAAGCAATTCAAGCATTTTTTTATTCGTTTTCTCAGAAAAACATGAAGAAAAGAGCACAGTGACCCTTAACCATTATTGCTTGACATAGCAGCATGGACAAATAGACATTGAATAATGTGCAATTGCAGGGCTCCCTGTGAAGGTCTGTCAAGCATATCAATCACAGCAGCAGCCAACGTTGCCCCCTCCTCCCATAAACCTCCTCTACCCATCGCCCCCTCCTCCCATTTGCCCCAGATGTTCACAAACGTTGCAGGACAACCCCTTACATTGTACACTCTTCTTTCCACTGCCATGCACACGTCCATCTCGGCCATCCAGGGGCGATCCGTAGATCCCCCCCACAGCGAGGCGATGACTCTCTTGTAGTGCCAAGGCAACCGCCAGGAATATTTCCTCATGTTTTGAAAGCCCCACCTTCGCCCATACCCCAAAGCAGCACACATTTCGACTCTGGGGGGGGAATTCCACCTTCAGTACATTAGACCACTTGCGGATACATTTCCCCCACAGTAGTTGAACCAAAGGACATTCCCACAGGGCATGGTAGAACGAGCCTCTGGACCTCCCACACTGTAGGCAACAATCAATGTCAGTAATTGTCTCGGGAGGATAGCCCAGCGGCATCGTGCTCGCCTTGGAAGCAAGACGACACAGAGCACCACAGGTTCGATCCCAGGTCCGCGCTTAGAAACCTCTGGGTATTAAGTGCGTTATAAATAACCTATCATATAATATAGCTTGGCCCGTGAATAATAGGCTCAGTGTACAATCTTGTACTGTATAAGGTGGAGCCTGGCACACATACCAATTTCCCTCGGAAACATCAGCACTCTGGTTCTATGGGGCCTACATCTTTTTCCCCATCTGTCTTTAAGGCCAGACAGTTCCAGAGCACCAAAAGCCATTATTACTCGATACAACGTTGATGTGACCTTTGACTTGATTAGTGCTGCAAGTAAGTTAGCCTCCAATGCGGAGCACTGTGGGCTCTCACTCGGAAGCAGGAATTGGGCTCACCGCATGCGACAGCTAGATGTACCGGAAGCTCTCGCCCTTGCCCAGGGAAACCCTTTCCCACAAAGACTCAAAGCGAAGCAGACTGTCTCTCTGAATCACATCCGCCAGGTTGGTTCAGAATCCCGGGTCTCTCCCAATGCCTGAGGTGACTCATCTTGAGGAGCTGCAGGGGAAATGCTACCAATATGCGTGTGTGCCTCGTCCCATACCCGCTCCATGCTCTGCGACATGAGTGGGAGCGCACCTCCTCCCCTGCCTAGCATACAAGATCTGTATAGGGGTCCTGGCACCCATCCAACCCCGTTCTGACTGTTTGTGGGGGTAATCTCGGGTCCCCGTGTAGCCAGTCGTTAACGCCTCAACTGCGCTGCCCAGTAGTATTGTTGCAAAAAAGGTAGACCTATCCCACCCTCCCAAACTGACCATTGCAGAGTTCCAGGTGAAAAGTCCTGGAGCAAAACACATTAACACGCACATCAGCTACAGGCAATTTGTACAGTAACCGCAAAGGGTGTCCAGTCAACTGGTCGACAACAAACTGGTCGACACCATTTGGTCGAATTTTTTTTTTTTTTTTATATATATGTGTTTTGTGGGTTTTCGTGTGGGGGAAAAAAAAAAAAGAAAAAAAAGGGGGTTGGGGGGGGGGACCCCCCCAAAAAAAACCAAAAAATGGGTAAAATCGACCATTTGGCATTCGACCAAATGGTGTCGACCAATTGTCCTGTCGACCAAATGGTGTCGACCATTTGACTGGTAACCACCGCAAAGGTTCTCCCCAAAGCCCATTCTTTCCTTAGTCCCCCATAGCGAGTCCCAAAGCACAGAGTCGAAGGCTTTCTCAAGTCCACCAACAATAGTGCCAGCGCACAATGGATAGTGGAGGCCTGGCCAAGAGCCAGTGCACCATGCGCAAGTTGATATGGGTGGACATTGATGGCATAAACCCACACTAGTCTGGGTGAACCAGGCAGCCTATAACTCCCTGCAGACTATTTGCCTGGACCCTAGCTAGGATCATTGCTTCCCTGTTTATTAATGATATTGGCCTATAAGGAGGCGCAATTTTCCAGTGGCTTTCCTGGTTTGGGGAGAACCACTATGCGTGCTCTCCTCAAATCTTCTGGCAGTAAACCATCCTTTTTACTCTGCAGAATCCAGCCTGTGGAGCGGCCCAACCACCGCCTGCCCACCCCAAATCTTTTCCAGACTTCCACTGGGAAGACATATGGGCCCGGGGACTTCAGTGACTGCAGTTGGGCAATCGCTGCCATTACCTCTTCCTTCGAGATCTGAGCTTCTAGCCCCTCCTGCTGCTGTATCGACAACTGTGCAAAGGCCACTGGGGCCACCTCCCCACCTGCATCACTCCCTGATCCACTCGACAGGGCATTGTATAGAGACTTATACCGCGGATGCCTGTGCCAGATCTGCACCCCTCGTTAGAACCTCTCCGGCCTCACTCTGCAGGGCTCGCACCAGCCTGCAACCTCTTTTCCCTGCGCTCTAGCCACGCAAGCATCTTACTACTCGCCCTGACTTCATGAATTTGACTACGCCTATGCCAGTGTGCCTTTTTTCCATTGTCCAGCACCACATTTCAGAGTGCCGCCTGGGAACTCCGATGCACCTCTGAGGAGTCAGCAGGAACAAGGGCCGTTCAAGGCTGCTTCGGCTTCGCAGGTAGCCCAGATAGTTCAGTCTCCAAGTGCGTGTGGGCGACTCATGCCCGCTTTTGAGCTTAACTAGTAATGGGAGAATGGTCCGAAATCCCACTGGCTAGCATTTTTGCAGCGAGCAGCACATGGGTATAGCCCTGTGAAATGAAGAGATCATCCAACCTAGAGAAATAAGAGTGCACCCCAGAGAAGAAGTACCTGTCTCCCCTGCGTGCAAGGTCCTCCATGTGTCCAACCAACCCATTGCTCCAGCAAAGATGCATAGTTTAGAGGGTTCCCCTGGATTCCTACTACCCACGTGCAATCTGTCGAGGCCAGTGTCCATCACATCGTTGATATCTCCACCCAGAATCCACCTCTGCCTCCCCCAGCACTAAAGGCTTCTGGAGATCATTAAGTAACTCCAGCGTGAGGGGAGGGGATGCATAAACTGCCACTATTCCCTATGTGAGACCCCCACCACCACATATCCCCCTCAGATCAACACAAACATTCTACCGGGGTCTGTTCTCACCTCCATGACCAAGAATGGCCCCTTCTTATGTATAAGGATCATGGTGCCCCTGGCCCCTCTGGCAATCCCGGCATGATGGGCCACTCTATAATTTGTGCGCATAAAGAACTTGCAATGCGTCCACATCAGGTGGGTTTCAGTAAGCAGGGCAACGTCTGGTGAGTGCCTATTTAGGAACTGCAATATTAACCGTCATGTAACGCCCGAGCACATCCCGTTTACATTCCACTTTAACAACGGGACTCCCTTATCCGCCGACATCTGCCCCAAAATGCCAGATACAAGATGGCTGCCCACGGAGGCCCCCCACTCTCAGTCATTCCCACATTCAAACCCACTGTGCAGCGATCCGGCCACCACAGTCAACCATGAGCGGAACTAGTCGACACTGGGCCTATCCCAGACCACATGTACTCCAGAGGCCAGTTCTCTAGAGTTGCTGCACCATAAAGTTTCAACGTTCCAAAATATGTTGGTGCCTGGCGCCACCTGTCAATCACCATTCAGCCCTCCTCCCCTTGGTCCGTTGTCCCACCCATGTCACCTGGGGGTCTTGGGGGCCGGGGGGGGGGGGTTTGGGGAGCACATCCTGTGAATATAGCAGGCGGACGACAGCACGATTTGGGTCTTGGGTATCTGCGTTTCCTTCTGTGGTGTAAAGGTCATTGCCTGCTGGATGTTCGTTTCGTATCACTCCCACGCCTCGTGCGGTGTGCTGAAGAGGAGTGCCTTTACACCCTGGTAGACCTTCAAAGGCAAGGGGAAGAAGAGTGCATATTTAATGCTGCAGGAGAGTAGCTTCCGCTCGAGTCAAAGAATTGCCTTGCTCGATGCACCTCCATCATGTAATCGGGAAAGAAGCCAATGCGGGAGCCATTGTATGCGACCAGGTCGGTTGCCCTTGCCATCTGTAGTATGGTGTCCATATCCCTGAAGTTTAAAAGTCTAGACAGACAGACAGACACACACACACACAGCACCACTAACTATATCCACAGCAATGGGGTCCCACCTCCACCTGGGCACACCCATGTTGCCTTTCCTGCACCCCCTTGTGGTGTCTCTTGACTCCATGCCCACGCACACACTCTTATCACCTTAGTTCCGCCTGAAGAGTATGGGGGGCGAAGCAACCTGTTCCAGTGGAGACTGTCCTCAGCGGCCACGGCATGGCTCAGAGTGGGCTCTCCGATCACCTGCCGCCCCTTCATGCCCCCGGCACAGCCACTGCGGAGATGTTCAGGTGATTAAGGAGCAGCCCTCTCTTCTATGTGTGTCTTCTTTAGCCGCCGGGTACTGAGCACACACTCCTATGCACCCTCCGCTAATGCCAGGGTGCTCCCAAGACGTGCAGCCCGCGCTGCAATTATGCCCCACTGGGCTCCGGTCCTCTGCGAGTGCTGCGCAGTGTGTCCCCTGTACAGCCAGAGCCCGCTCTGTGCCTGTGACTCGATCCACTCTGCACGGTCAGGCAGTGCCCACGTCTCAACGCCCCCAGTCCTCCGGCGCGAATACTGCCGGCAACCAAGGGGCGGGGGGTCACCACCGCAACCTGCAAGCCATCCGGCCCCCAGCACGATGGCAGCTGCTTC
Organism: Ambystoma mexicanum; assembly: GCF_040938575.1. NCBI lineage: Eukaryota > Metazoa > Chordata > Amphibia > Caudata > Ambystomatidae > Ambystoma > Ambystoma mexicanum. Next base: position 34,475,576 of record NC_090931.1, read on the forward strand.
CCTGCAGTTTTTCCCCACAGTCGCCACTGCAATCCAATCATTCCCACACCCCAGACTTCGGATCCCGTCGGGAGTGCATCAGATGATGGCCCACCCCACCCCCCACACAGCTAGGACCACAGTGCCAGCTTTCCAGTAAGATATCCTTTCAGGATAATGTCGGCCTCGCTGAGTGACATACCTATAACTTCATCTGTTGATGGCCGTGACCAGCTTCCAACTTTGGGACATCACAGTTTGAACCAATATCTGTTGGCATCCAAAGGCTTGCTCGATAAATTACATGAAAACACCTCCACACAGTAATACCATTGGCACAGAAGGCACCTGCAGTAGGCCTACTTCAAAATACTGAAAATTAACAGCATTCCTTCAAAATCACCTGTTGCTTGAAGTAGCGTCTCTCCTCCTCATCTATCAATACCAGGTTAAGGTAATACCGCACGCTGAATTTCTTATTGATGTCCCTCATAGTGGGGGTCAGCTCATACCCAGCTAGGAAAAGTCGGATTGGAATGGATTCACCTAGAGAAAGAAACAGAAAAGTTTGTATGAGTTTAGCTGCACCTTTCGTTGTACAGTACCACAGGAATACACAACGTTACATCCAGCCACCTTTCTAGAGGTGGGTGGCTGCAATAGCATAGTTTACAAAGACAAAACATGATGTAGCTATAGAGCATCAAGCGTCAAAAACTACAGTGGTGTCTATAGGAGAATAAGAAAAAGGAAGTGGCTGGAACACAGTAGTTCCCTTTTGCATGCAAAACTATCAGCATGGGGGATTTAATCCTAGTTCATTGAGGGAATAAGGGGCTCACCCCGAACAGGTGCCCCGTCCATGATTTCGTACTTGGCGATTGTATCGTTCTCGTGGTAAACGTTGGGCCCAGTGCCAGTCGTCTCCCTCTTGATGATGTCAATTTCCATGTGCTTGATTTTGATCCGAACCAACAGGAAATATATTTTCCCAACAATAACATCTTTCAAGTGGTACCTGTATTGAAAAAGGCACAGAGTTGGTGAGCATCAAAGCAGGGTCAACAGTGCTCTAACTGCTTAACTTATCTTTATTCCCCAACCAAGTAACAACTAAAGTCCTGATCTGACACTTTCCCCTTGCAAGTAGTCTTAGTATTTCAGCACCCAAGCATTCACAAGCAACACGTTAATTGTCTAGACCAGGGCTCGACAACCTTTGGCTCTCCACATTTTTTGACTATAACTCCCAGCAGCTCATGGGAGCTGTAGTCTAAAACATCTGGTGAGCCTAGCAGACCTCTGGCCTAGACAGTCTGTCGGGAACGTTTTTCATTTAAGTGGAGTCCCCCAGCATATCTTCTTTTTGGGGTGAGTGAGGCTCTTGGACCGCACTTGTTTTGTTTGGGATGCACCAGTCAGCCCCTATTGCTACCAGTGCATCACCTTTATTCTGACAGTGTAGTACAAGCCACCTCCAGTGGGGTGCTACAGGGACACACAATCCATCTACACTTGCTTTAGCAACACCCCAGTTACTTTTGTGACGTTTACTGAAAAGGGAAGCTCCAGTGAACTTTTATTTACTTTTCCTGGTGCAGAGGAGTGCACTCTTTTGGGAACTATATATTGAAAAGGGCTCCTCCGCATGGTAGAAGTCTTCATTGGCCATCTTCCTCCTTCTTCAGGTAGGAAATTGCCATAGGGCCACAAATGTTCACAATAGTCCATCTCTGCACTCCCAATGAGTGTGTGTGTTGAGAAATTGTCAAACTGTGCTTTGGACCATCTGATACCAATCCATATTTCAGCCAGGGAATGTTCTGTCAATGGACAGAATGATTGGACAGCCTCCACCTGTTCAAACATTTAAGGTCCCTGCATAAAAGAAGGAGTACCTGGCCAATAGAGCTAGTCGGCCACAAGATCGAAGCATCTGATGCCAGGGGAGAAGCAAATACTTTTACAAGGATTGCAGCTACAACCATCTCTGGGTCTTCAAATTGCTCAGAGAAACCTGAACTGCGTGCCCTTTTCCCATGGACTAGTGGGTTCCACCCAGTCTGAAGCCCTTTCCTAAGGTCAGAGTCATTGGCAGGTCGGCATTTGGCCTGTATGTTGACTGCACCGATGCATGGGTCGTTTCTGCTAGAAACATTTCTGGCATCCGCAGAGCTCTTGGGACATCGCCAACCTACTGCTGCCATCTCGCACTACGAGCATGGGCCTGCTGGAACCCAAAGTGTGAAAGCACTGCTTCAGAGGTCCTGCTGACCCTTACCAGGGCCACACCAATGCCTACTCGGATATGCTGCTTCTGAAGAGCCTGCCTATTGCTGTTGGAACTGAAATCCAACCATCCTTCGCGCCGTCTAGGGAAGCCTACACCCTGCAGCCTGAGCGAGTTCAGCAACTGAGTCTAGGGATCAAGAGTGAAGCAGTCTCTTCAAGTACTTGTGCTAATGCAAAATTATATTTGTGGGATTTCTGTAGATCCCCTTAACTTGTTTGACCACTCCCCTTTCTTTATTTGGCCTACTGCCCTGTTTTTGGTGGTCAGAGGGGCATCTACTGAAGTCCCCTTGCCACTACAACCCTTTTCTGCTCACTCAGGTCCATTTTACCCAACGGGTGCAGATTTGACAGCACAACGCCAGAGGACCAGAGAGGAGAACCCAGTGAAGGCTCCCAGGCCAGGGGTGCTTAGAATCCCAATTTCTGCCCTACGTTGGAGTATATCACTTTTCATTATAAGTGTCAGGTTGGTAGCAGCTATAATTTAGTGTTGGCCTCACAAGTGTTGCAAGCCGATTTACCAAATTGGTAGCCCAATGTATCTTTCTGGTAGCCTTTGAGGTACCAATGTATTTATTTACAACATACTCCTGGCCATTTTGTTTTAGGGGCATCCATCAGGCAGGCCTAAAGTGGCCGTTGTGCTCACACTGGCTCTTTGTGAGCCCAGCCATGCACCCCCCCCCCATAGTAATTGTAACTGCAGTAGACCAGTCCATAGGTAGGCCAGATGGAACAAGTTACTTACCTGGAACTCCTTTTCTCCAGCATTGGTATGTTTCAGGGATTCATATGCCCATGAATACTCCCAGTCGTCAGGCTGGGAATCCAAGGTAACATTAAAGCAGCTTAGCGTAAAAGCTAAAAAAGTAGCTTGCTACCTATATAGTTTATTGCCTTCGCTTTTGGGTCAAACTGCCCCAGACAATGACATTAGCTCCACCCCTGGAGGCCATCTTCAGATTTGGAAGTGCACGTAATGTGGCAGTAGGAACGAAGAGCCAGAGAGGGGAAGGAGGGAGGGTCGCATGTGAATCCATGAAAGTTACCAATACTAGAGAACAGTAGTTACAGGTAAGTAACATTTTCCTTCTCAAACATGGCGTTTTGCATGGATTCACATGCTCGTGAATATGATTACACAGCAGTACATTTACACAGCAAATGGTATGGGGCATAGTGCTACAGAAGCATTTGAACTCGCTTCTGGAACGCTCACCTTATGCAAATAGGTTGCAAAGCACCTGCCTGGCCGACACAGGACTCCTCTCTGGAATCCCGGTCAATGCAGTAGAATCTCCTGAAGGTGTGAGCAGACCTCGATGTAGCAGTCCTGCAGATGTCGAGCAGGGGAACACCAGACAGGACCGCCGTGGTAGAAGCTATTAATCTGGTGGAATGAGCCCTTGGCCTTCCGGCAGGGGCCGGTTTGCAAGTCTGTAGCAATGCGAGATACAGCTAGATAGGGGGGCACCAAAAAACAGGTAAAATCAAAAGGTTCACTCAAGTGGAAAGCTGAGGAAAGTTTTGTCATGAAGGAAGGATTCGTGCAGAGTACCACCTTGGATTGGTGAAAGACCAGGTACAATGGTTTACAGGCGGGGGCTTGCAGTTCTACCACATGCCTGCCAGACGTAATGGCCACCAAGAAAGCTGTCTTCCAAGATAGAAACTTCAACAAAGCCTGGTGAAGAGGTTCAAACGAAGGGTCCATTAATTCGGAAAGAACTTTGAGTGCCCAAGCTGAAGCTTTAACAGGAGGAAAAGCCTGGGCATAGAGGTCGGCCTGTAGTGAGAGTTTAGCGAGAACTGGCAGCCAAATGGACTTTAATGGAGGAGTGTGCTAGTACTGCTTTTGCCAGAGTTATTAGATATGGCAAGATTTGCGTAGCTTTGATTCAAAGAGGGCTCAGATGTTGCGATGGACACCAAATGATAAAAAGTTTCAATGTGTGCTTGTATTACGATAATGTAGAGACGCCCTAGCCTGTGCAAGAATAAGGTTTCATTCTAGAGGTAATTAAAAGCGTCTGAATTCTTGGGCTGTAGGAGTCAAAACATTACTGAACCTCTGTCTCAGGAGAGGAAGTCTGACAATGGGCGGCAGCTTGACGCAAGGAGCGAACGACAAGTGAAGTAGGTTGGAAGGGGGCATGGCCAGCAGCCATGCAGTGAGGTCACACATCCAGCAAGCTCCTGCCTGCTCCGTTAAAAGATTAGCCTGGCTACGTACCATTAAGTCGGTGCCAGATGTAAATCCTCGCAGAACACACCTTGGAAGAAGTATGCGGGCAAACTTGCGCCACCCCTCTTGCAGATTCTGGAAGAGGCGTACAAGGTGAACCTACTCCTGCCAAGCCTTCAGGATTCTATCATAGTGCTGATACTAAAACCTGGCAAGCCACCGCTTGAGTGTGGATCGTACAGACTGCTCGCGATGATAAATCAAGGTTGCAAAATCCTCACAGCGATGATGGCGAACAGACTGAAGGGTGCCATTAGCACCTTGATACATTCCGATCAAACGGGCTATGTCCCAGGAGGAAATACGTCCCTGAGCCTGAGCAGGTTACACCACATAACGGACAACAAAGGGGGGGGAAGAGGCAGAATATGCAGTGGCCTCGTTGGACACAATAAAAGCCTTTGACTCTGAGGTGGGACTGGATGAATGCAGCATTGCACCGTTTTGGAGTAGGGCCGTGTATTGCGTGGTGGGTACATTTATTGTATGAGAAGTCGAAGGCTCGGGTCAAAACTGGGAGACATCTCAGAGGCATGGAAACTAGTCAGGGGTGTCCACTCTCCCCCATGTTGTTTATCATAGCACTAGAGCCACTGGCGGCTTTCCTTAGAGCCGACTGCAGGGAAGCCGGTATACCAATTAGGGCGGGCAGGCACGTGGGTTCACTGTATGCAGACGAAATGTTGCTCTACATGCAGAACCCGGAATCAGATCTACCCTACATGCTGCAAGTACTGTACGGCTTTGCGAAACTGTCTGGTATACCTATAAGCAAAGTTGAGGTTGTTCCCATTGGCTGGCCTGGTGGCGCTGGGGCAGCCGAGTCTACAAATCTAGGCATACAGTGTGAGGTGGACACCTTTCGGTATTTAGGGGTGGACATTTACCATGACCCTAGGACAGAGCACGAGGTGAACACAGCAAGAGTGCTCCGTGGAGTAGAGAGATCCATGGAATTCCGGCAGAGGCTCCTGTATCAATGATGGGCTCTACTGCTCAAAATGGTGGCCATGCCGCGCCGGTTGTACCACTTTGTGAATATCCCTATGAGATCCCAGGAGCGTTCTTTCGTAAACTCACCTCAGTGGTGAGGAGATTTATCTGGGAGGGCGGGGGGCCGAATGTCGCTGGACACACTGAGAAGAGACTACAGGGATGGAGGAATAATGCTGCCGCATTTCGAAGCATACTATCTGGATGGTCAATTACAATTTATTGCGACTTGGTTGGCCAACGAAGTCTCCCTAGACACATAATTGCTGCGGGACGGAGTCACCCAGTTTTATTTGAGGGCAGTGTTTGGGTGGAGGAAGCGGACATGGCTGGGACGTCTGCCCTGGTAGAGTTGGGACAAAGAATGTGGAACATACAATTGAAGATCGTGGGCAGACAAGACCCGTACTCTGCCAGTAGATCACTGGTGGCAATTTGTGGAGGGAGTAGGGAGGTTGCGTGCTGCATTAGACTCCACTGGGAACCAAAGGGTGTCATCACTTTGGGGGACCTATACCAGGAGGGGACACGGATGAGCTTCCCTGAAGTGATCGAGTCCCACGATATATCAGGGGGACAGTTCCTGACCTAACACAAGGACGAGACGCCTTCAAAAACGGCCACTGCCATGTTAACACTGGCGTGTTAACTCCTGCACAGCTGCTCGAAGCACTGGATAGGGCATCACTTGCTTTAAGCTGCCCAATCAGGGAGCCGGCAGGCGAACGCCGCCCACACTCAAGTCCCCTGTTTGTGCCCGTTCGTGAGACCCACCCACCCGCCCGCATTACAACTGAGGTAAGCCCCTGTGCTCCGTCTTACAATGCCATGCACTGTCCCGCTTTGCACCGGTGAATTCACTTCCATGAGCCCATCCAGCTCTCCCAACACTGCACACAATGCCAACATCCACAAATCTAATGCGATACCTGCCTCTTCCCTGGCTGCAAAGCATCCACTGGAGCCTAGAGCTTCCATTACACAGAACACCTGCCCCCCCAGGGCCCACTGTCAAAACACGGACTCCCGGAACCTTATCAGTGTGAACCCTATCCTACAGCCCATCCAGGCGGCGTGCTTGCTGCCCATCGCCTGCACAGAACTTTTACGAAACAATAGCCCCACCACCATTCCTTCCTCTGTCTCTTTATACTGCTGCTGAAAGTTTTCCATGCACCTTTTTAAACCTGTCTTACGTAATGCAAATCTTGCCTACACTACCTTTCAAACTACCTTGCTCATGCCCAGCCTCGTTTCCCAGCTACTGCATGGTGCCATCTCCTAGTTTATGTGCCCCCATTACTTGTGCCTTAGCCCGATACTCATGACCTAGCCTGTTGTGTGCGCCTTAGCCCGATACTCATGCCCTAGCCTTGTGTGCCATAGCCAGATACTCATGCCCTAGCCTTGTGTGCCATAGCCAGACACGTGTGCCCTAGCCATGTATGCCATAGCCAGATACCTGTGCCCTAGCCTTGTGTACCATAGCCTGATATACTTTTGCCCTAGCCTGTTGCTTAAGCCAGAGCCTCATGCTCCTTCCTACTACTTTCATGTCCTCCTCACTTATCAAAAACCTTTTTCACGCTAGTCACACCTTAACCTGATCCAGCTGCAGTCTAGCCCGGTCCATGCCCATGCACCCTAACCCCACCAGATTCCAGCTCCATCCAGCTGACCTGCCTCCTATCTGTAGCTCCCAACCACCACAGTGTTCAACAACCTGATTACGCACAATCTTGGAACATTGACAACACAGCAAGTCCACAGTCAAACCACTTGTCGCCCCTGCTCACTTACACTTAAAAATGACAACCTAGCATCCAGGACAAAGCCCACTAGACACTCTTCCTATTCCAATGCCCCCTCCATCAGTAGAAGGAACCAATTCCTTACACTCAGAACTGCCCACACCAACACGCACCCACCCTATCTCCACCACACTAACATCAACACTCCTGACAACAACATCCTAGGAGTACTCATCAACGCCAGATACTTACCAGCCCATGCACTAGACATCACATCGCATAAGCTTGACTTCCTAGCCTTAACAGAATCATGGCTCCACGCTGTAGCTGGCCCAGCCCTCTCACTCACCGTCCCAGACGGGTTCTATTATCTGTAGGAAGGACAGACCTACGTCCAAAGGTGGAGGCATAGCCATCATCGCTAAAACACCCTTGAACATGGGAGAGACACCGGTCACTCCTCCTTAGCCAACACCATGTCAGCACTTGGCTTCTCGCATAGGATCCAAAACCCCACCCATGCAAAAGGTTGAATACTCGACTGGCATGCGGATACTAACTGCAACTATATCATCTTACCAAACGATACCTGCCCTTGGTCAGATCAACTCATAACATTCAACATTGATACCAAGATTAACCAAACTAATGTCCTAAAACTGTCCCCTGCTGCTCTGTCCACAACTAAAGGAATATCACTGCCAATAACTTACTATCGTTATTACAACCCGTCCTAGCAACACAATTCACGGTGAACTCAGATCCAACCGAAATCACCACAATACAATGACACTATACTTGCAGCCATAAACAAATTAGCTCCACTTGCCTTACGCAAAGCAAAACAACCTGCCCACTTATATGGTTGGTTCACCACCACCTTACAAGCTCCAAGGCAAGCTAAAAGAAAGGCGGAATCTCACTGGAAGAGATCACCGACAGTACTTAATAAAAATGCTTTCAACAATGCCACCCAGGAATTTTAAAAATAAAGTGCACCTCACTAAACGTACGCTATATAACGACAGAATCATCAAGGCCAACTCAAAAACTAAACTGTTCTCAATCCTTAGGGAATTAGAAACCCCGATTCCCACAGTGGAAAGCTGCAACAAGGATGCAAGCTGGTGTCTGAACATCCAGAATGCTCTCAAAGATAAAATTGCTCGACTAGAGTCTAAAATTGAAGCACCTTCCCAATACTCCTAGTCATTATAAGAAGGCCCATAACAATGAAGTGCCTCAATTTGAATTTACCGAGGTCACCAACTCGGATGTCCTTAAAATCATCTCTAGTCTAAAACCGTCAAGGTGCCAAGGTGACCCGTGCCCACCAACAGTCATTAAAGACTGTGCACCCCAACTCACACCCTTCATCACCAAGCTCATTAATGCCTCATTTAAAAAAACAACTGCATCCCCAGGGACCTCAAGAATGCCTGGGTATTACCACAATTAAAAAAAAAAAAAAACTCCCTTGACCCAAACATTCCAACGAACTACCGCCCAATAATGACTGTCCAATATTTTCTGTAGAAATGGTACGGAGTAGCGTCCATCCGAATATAGAAATACCTCGAAACCAACAACATCCTTGGGTTACGCCAATCTGGATTCCGCCCGAAACATGGGACGGAAACAGCACTCCTGGATTTGAAAATCCAAATGGATGACCTGAAAGATAAAGGGAAGCTAGCCCTTCTTCTACTGTACCTCTCGGCTGCATTCGACCTTGTGGACCACAACATCCTATGCAAACACTTGGCCTCATCAGCACATTTCTCCCCAAACGCTACCTAATGGATCAAATCATTCCTTACGGATATAACAATTAAAGTCTTTTCCGCTAAAGCAGAATCGCCACCTACCTCTATCTTGTGTGGATTTCCCCAAGGATAGTGCATCTCCCGAACTTTGTACGTCGTCTTTACGAAGCCAACCTTTGACAGACTTGATGACCTGGGTACCAACTACGCAGGGGACACCCAGATCCATCACGGACGACCACGACTCCGCTACACTCAATAACATTTACCTCACCATTCAAGCTTGGATGGCACATCACGGGATGTGCTTTAACGACAAGATTGAGTTGCCAAACTGACTGATGACTTTATGGTAACACGATCAAAATTTCTAACGAGGTAAAAACACTAGGCTTTTACTTAGACTCGTCACTGACCCTTACTAAAACAAGTAAATGCTACCACCTCAGCCACAACTTAGACCTGCAAACTCAAACGCATGTAGACAATTCCTATCACCCGGCAACTACATCACTCTGGCCAGAGCCTTAGTCCTGTCCCAACTCGATTACTTCAACGCCTTATATGCTGGCACAAAGATATACAACATCCATAAACTCCAGGTCCTACAAAATAACGCCCTCAGAGCTGCGCTTAACAGCCCTAGATAAGCGCATATCTCCTCAACAGGACAAACACTACATTGGCTGCCGATAAAAGATAGAATCACGATTAAAACACTACCCTTGATGCACAAATATCTCCACTGGTGACCCCCGCCTACTTGTCAGATAAAAATCACAATACCACATTGCACAAGACCTGCAAGAAATGCATACCTACATCTCCTGGCAACCCCTAGATTCAAGCTCCTAAAAGTGGACGGCAGTAGCTTCCCCACGATTGCCAGCAAACAATGGAACACCCTACCGGTCCACCCAAGAGCACAAGAATCCTTCTGGCTATTCCAGACAACTCAAAACGCACCTCTTCACTCAAGGCCTGGGTAATTAGTGCCCCCTACCCATGTCTGCTGAACTCATCAAACCCCTACAAGCCATCCTTGTCCTCCCATATGTAACTATGTACATACTGCATCTATAACAAAGCATTTAAGTGTATATACTATGCCTTGTTTATATGTAACCTCTGCAACAATTGTAACCTTTTCTCTGTAAGAAAGCACACAGATGACTTCAGGCTTGGCACGCTATATAAGCATCAAAATAAATAAACACAGGGAGATCAGATTTGTCACGAACAGATGGACAGACATAAAGCAGGATTTGTTGAGGATACCACGCTGGACTCCCTTTATGACTTAGCAGAAGGGGGCCATGTGGTACCTAGGCTCTATGACCTGATCCAGGACTCGCTAAGCAAATCAAAGTGCAGGCCAAGTGGGAGAAGGAAGTAGGCCGGATCTTTGAGGAAGGAGCGAGGCCAGGGTGATGCCGTACACGCGCAAGGTTTCTGGGAACACCAGACTTAAATAGCTACAGTTGCCAATCACGCACAGAGCCTACATGACCATGCATGCCATCTCACAGTTCCCGGGAGAGCAGTACTGCCCAAGGTGTGCCAACGGGTCAGCCGATATGTTGCACATGTTTTGGTCATGCCCAGTAATCCAGGGATTTTGGCAGGGGATTGCGAATAGAGCCTTGAATGATGGGATAAATATACATGAGTGGCTGCCGGAGGCCTGCCTGCTGTGTTGTTCCACAGACTGTGCATGGAACCCTATTTTACGGTGATGAAAGATCTCAGCTGCATCTTGGCTAAGCGCAGTATTGCACTGGCTTGGAAGTCTACCTGAGGCCCCCACATAGAACGGTGGAGAGACCTTTGGAGATGGGCAGAAACAGTAGTGTGGTACAGGGCGGTGTACAGGGGACAAAGGGAAGTCAGAGATGTCAGAGCATGGAATGGATTGGTTCAGGCGATGTTTGCACCCTCTGACGACAAGACACTGTGAAGCCCATGTCAAGAGGACGCTGGGTATAGAGCATGGAGGCAACTGAGCTGTAAATTAGTAGGAGGAGACAATAGGCTAAGGGGAAGGGGGGGTGGGATAGGTATGGCATGCATAACCTTTGTTACTTTTGTTTACAAGTTGGGGCTGTTGGGCCCAGTTCAGCCGAGTGCCAGTGGACAAGTATGAGCTGACAGACTTGCGGGAGAATGTTAGATGTAAGAATTAGAGACTCATGGGTACACAATGGGTGGGGATAGGGACAGTAATATACAAATGTGATTATTTGTTCTCTACCTTAGCGCTGGTGGCACACAGCTGTCTTTTATTTAAGTGTCTTCCGGTTATTCTATGTTGAAGAAATGCAATAAAGAGGTTTAAAAGTGAAGTAGTTTGGAGTACCAAATTTGGCACCGCCATGTTGGCGCGATTAAAATCATCTTGCAGCGGCTCAGTTTGAGGGAGTTTAGTACTCTCAGTAGAAGAGGAAGCGGAGGGATTGCAGAGAGGAACCGACCTTCCAAGGGGATTAAGAAGGCATCCCCCAGACCGTTCTCTTGAGAAAACCGGCTGGCCATCTGGGGGTACTTGGCGTTCTGTGCCGTGGCAAAAAAGTATATTTCGGGGCGACCCCACCGGGGAAAGATGTAAATAACTTGGCTCTGGTGGAGCTTCCATTCGCGACATGATCGTAGCACCCTGCTGAGGGAATCCGCAGTGGTGGTGTGGATCCCTGGCAGATGGAAAGGGAGGACAAACAGGTTGTGCGTTATTGCCCAGTTTCATAGCGCTTGACCTTCCTTGGACAGTACTGCGTTTTACCTTGCCCTCGACCTCATTGGGGAGTTGGTTTTTACTATGCTATGCAGCATTTCTTTATACTTGTATTTGTAAGTATGTTTTATTCTTTGTTTCAGTTTTATTTTTATTTCCTTTCAGGGGCTTTTTCAGTTGGACTCGAGACTCTGGCGGGTGACTGGATGCCTGGTTAATTATTTGTTTTCTTGCATTCAGCATTTTTGCTTTGTCACCTTCCTTTATTTGATTTCATTTTATTGCTGTTATTTTCCTTGTATTCCTGTGCAGTGCTGGAAAGGTTGCCTGGCCTCCTGGCGGGTGCAGGGCTCATCCTGCTGCGCGCTGGCCTTTTTACAGACATGCACTCACCTTGCTAGTCGGCTTCTGGTTCCCTCAACACAGATTGGCTCCTGTCAATACTGTGTGCTGAATAATGTCCTAGCAGGAAGCGCAGCGGAAGTGCCTTGCACATGCCGAAGTCCGGCCCATCTGCTGCACAGACGCACATTGTGCCACGGCTCATATGCCTAGAATTAAATGCTATTCACTTGAGGCATTTACCCTTGCTGCTCCTAGTGATACTACCTTCCTGGTAGGTTGGTCTTGTGTCTCGACTTCGGCTACTTATAAGCTCAAACCCACTCGCACACTGGTAAGATGCATTTTACTGAACGCCAGATCTGCAGTGGCCCATGCTGGAGATTATGATCTCTTGCAGGATTTGTCACCTGACTTGGTGTTCAACACCGAAACCTGGCTCAAAGATGCATCCGAGTCTTCACTTATCCACGCTCTCCCGGTGCGGTATAGTATTGTTAGACTTGATAGATCTCCCCTGCGGGCAGGTGGGGGTATTGCACGTATACACTGCAAGGACCTCGCCTGCTCTATGCTAGCCTTTAGACATACATAAAAAGGCATGCCTCCAAATTAAAAGTATGGAATTTTCACCTTCTTGCACAATGCACGCTTTGCTAGTCTTTAGACCTTCTGGCTATGATGCCAGCTTTGTGGCTGACTTTGTGGCTCTGCTCACGACTTGTGCCTACAATATCAGTTCTTTGTCGCACTGGGGGTTTTTAATCTTCACCCCAATAATGTTAAAGATACAGTGGTGGCTAACTTGCTCTCATGTCTGGGTGACCTTAATTTGCTGCCGCTGATTGTGGGTCCAACGCACGTGTCTGGCAACACTTTGGATCTTATATTTGCCTCTCCCTTTTTGGTCACGGTTTATCCCAGTTTTTCCGTCCTGTGGACTGACCACCGGGTCGTGCCTTTTTCTATTTAGGTTGAGCCCACAGGTCATCTCTCAGCTATCCCACATCCCCCCTCCCGTCGCTGGTTCAACATTCCTGCCACGACGGTCGCTGCTGGGATTATGGAGGGCCTGGTCCCGTTTTTTTCGGTTGACCTCAATTCTCTGGCTGTGGCCTTACTGTCCACAGCTGACTCTCTGGCTCCCCCGAAACCCTCCAAACCTCGAGCCCGCCCTTCAGAGCCTTGGTTTACAGAGGCCCTGGCTTGTCTTCGCCAGCTGCACCGGCGTGCTGAATGTACATGGTGGCTAGTTTATTGCCCGCTAGCTCGTTTGGCTTTTCGCAAAGCCACGTCCGTTTATCAACTCACCATCTTCAAAGCTAAGCAGTTTTACTTCTCTGGACGTATTGAAACTGCTGTAACCTCCTCTCAGGAACAGTTTAAAGTGGTGCAGGCTCCTTCAGCCCTGCTCTCTGCAAATATAGTCATTTCTTCTATGCAACTTTGCACTTCATTGTCCAAGTTCTTTCAAGATCAAATTGGAGTTATCAGTCAGAAGATTTCCGATTCTCTGGCTTCAGATATGCAAGAAAAGGGAGCTTCTGTGGACGCACCAGCCCCAGTTCTTTGAGAGGCATTTCCAACCTTCTCAGAGGTAGATGTTATCTTGGCCACCCCCAGTTTGAAGTCCATTTCCCCAGAGGATCCTATTCCTCTGTTCCCTCTATTGCTGCCTCGGTGTTGTCAGCAGTGAGCTTTTCTCTTGTGCACAGCCATATACCTACTTCTTTTAAAACATGCCTTGGTGATTTCCACTTTTTAAAAAACCTGATTTGGACCTCCTTTCTAATTTCCGTCCTATTACACTCCTGTCTTTTCCTATGAAGCTTGTTGAATATAGTTACCGTTCTCTGCTCCTTTCTCGACGGCTTATACTGTTAGATCCTTTCCAGTCGTGTTTCAGACCGGTTTTGGGTAGTGAATCCGTCCCGATATCTGTTCTTGATTATCTAGCTCGTATTGTCGATCGGGAGGGGGTGGGGGACAGGGGGGTGATGCCCTAATCCTCTTGGATCTCTGAAGCTTTTGACACCATTGACCATTCCATCTTGGTCCAGCGACTAGCCGCAGCGGGGATCTCTGGCCAGGTTCTGAAATGGTTCTCTTCCTTCCTTGCTGATCATTCCCAGCCTCTCTGAAACTCTTCTAAAGTGGCTTTGGGAGTACTTAACTGCCCCAGGACATGTTTGCTCTATGTTGAATTCTATGCGTTTTAGGCCAAAGACTAGACTATTAGCTTGCTCCTGTGGCTTTATATGTATTTTTTAATGATCTTCCACTTCCGCCAACGTGAATGCCCGATTTCAATGCAACATACTAGTGACACTATTGTGCCCTAAAGGGTTACGATTTTCTGCTACCCAACTTAATGTATCCGGTCTTGAAGTGGTCTCTAGCTTTGCTTCAGAAAGATTTCTCCCCAACATCAACGTCCTACATTGGCTGAGTTGCAGACTTGTATTTTCCAAATACTATGTCCTAATGATTTAGAAATACTGGGACTCTGTAGGTGTTGGCAATTGGGAATTGTTTTGACTGATATTACACTATATTCTAATGACTGGTTCCCTTCATTTCCCACTGCTGTACTACTTTTGCCTTTTCCCAGGGTATCATCATCACTGGTTCTTCCCCCTCTTTATTCAGCTTTTCAATAATTTGCTTTTCCGTGATATCACATTTAAATTCATCAGGTTGAAGTTGACGTGAGTATTGAGATCACTGGTTCTTCTCTCTCTTTATTTAGCTTTTCAATAATCTATTCTTTGATATTATCGCACTTTAAATTTACTTGCTTCATGATTGACTCATTACCAACAAACAGACGAGTTGGCTCTGCGATATAACTATCCCTTCTTCGAGCCAACACGTGACCCCCATCCTCTAGATTACCTTCTTTGGAGGAGGTCTTGCAGAGTCGGGTTCCTCAGAATCCTTTGTGCTCAGTCTGGACGTCGGTTCCTTTCCTTCATCAGCTTTCTTTCCCTCCTCTCTTCCTGTTTTCTCGCCTCTTCTCAGTGCTCCGATGTGGGACCGGACACCTTGTGCCTTCACACTCATGGTGATATCGGCAACGATTTTCCTGCAGGTGTTACGCAGCTCTGGGTCATCCCGGGCCCATGTCTGTGTTCCTCTCTCTCTTACTCATCGAGGTTACGTTAATCAACGTAGTCTCAGTATATTGGTTATTCGCATTTAAAGGGACATTCTTTTTCATTAAGATAATGACATCTCTGCAGAGTTTCTTAGCCCCAGTCTTAATGTGAAAGGGTTTCTGATCATTGGGAGTATGCCATCATGCGTACAGCTTTAGGGAATTCCTCACAGGAAACGGGAGTCCTTATGCACTAAGGGGGAGGAGTCTCTCCCCGTGGAATCCCACTTGCCTCTACCCCTAAATAGGGTATTGCGGAGCGGGCTCACGTTCCTATCCTCACAGGAAGGGGCTCATCCTTAGGGAGAAGGGACAAATTCCCTCATTTCGTCACAAAAACTGCCTTAACTTGCATTGGGCAAAAAGCACATTATTTTAAAAGTTGCTACTTTAGTGGCCCATAGGTGAAGGAAACCGAGCAAGGTATCCTCTCTACAGTTTCCTAGGGCCTGAAGGCTGGTAGTCCTTCCCCTCCATAGATGGAGGACTAAAGAGAACTTTTTACAGTGATTTTCTACAAAAACTGCTTAACATCACTTATATGCAATAGACTGAACACTGAAAAGGGTATAGATGTGTCCTTGTGTGTTAAGGTATAATAGCCAATTATAAGCTTATGAAACTGCTCTTACTTTTAGTTACTTTACAGTGTATATGCCTACAACAGTGTTGGCGTTGCAAATTGGAAGGTAGCCCATTTGGGCAACAAACATTGTAGATATGATTCTAAAGTGATTTCACCCACGAGTAATGTGTTGCACTTGATACTTTAATAGTATATTTTAGTACTCAACAGTTTGGACCTGCATTACATAACATACCTTTCTCTGGTTAAATGTACTTCACACCAAGTCTACCTCATCTTGAGTTCAGTCACTACACCGTAGAGATTTTGGATCAAACAGTTAAGTGTAAACTGGTTGCATATCGTTGGCTTCTAAGAAACCCCATTAGGTTCTGAAAAACTGTAGGACTTCAACCGTTTACTCTCCAGATCGGTTGGACTACAACTACCATCAGCTCTAGCCAGCATAGTCAATGGTGACAAATCATGGGAATTATAGTCCAAACTATGTGGAGAGCTCCCCCACTGAGCTGCCCCAGCACTTGGTGCTTCCTATCCTCTCAAACTGTTCCTAGCAGCCAGTCCGTCTTGCCCCTTCGGTCTAATCTGTACTACCTGATGCAGTCACTTTGTTGCATCAAAATCTCATCTAGCACTTCTTTATCTAGCCGGGGACATAGCCAGTAACTGAGCAGGAATGGAGAGTGATCAAGTAGTACAGGACGAGAGAACCCCAAGACATCCTACAATTTATCTCAAATATTTATACAATTGAGGAACACTGACTAAACAACTAACAGTTGGCTTACAAAGCCCACCAATTACTGAAGAATGAACTCAGGACCTCTAAAAACCTCCAACTTAAAAGCAGGCAGGAGTGGAGCCCGTACTTTGATTTGTTGTACTCAAACTCGATGTGCAAGCAGTCTTCAATCCCCACCTCCATCTTGATGGACGAGTTGAGCTCTGGGTATGTGCTGAGTGTGTGTACAACAATATCCATCTCCTTCACAATGGCGTTTAGCCTGCGGCTGATTGTCGCTCGCAAGAAATATCTGCAAAAGAAACAAAACACATCATAACTTGTGGGATAATGAGGTATAAGGAGCACAAAGAAAAAGGAGCCATTACAATATTAAAATGGGCTGAGAAAAATAAATGTAAGCCCTATTGCCTAGTCTAGAGAATAGCGCTTTGCGGGCAGCGCTAACACTTCCACTATACAAGTAAGTAGTACCCTCACATTTTAAAACCCGTACTACTGGCACCAAAGAATCTTAAATGGTTTTGAATGCCACTAAATGAGAAATATTCCACAGCATATACACGTTTTCAATTGGTGAAAAGTACATTCTATATACACTTGGTCTTGTACATACATAAATCTATCTTTGCGCGCGCACACACACACACACACATATCCCCCTCGCCCCCATTATTATAAAAACGTTAAGGTTAGTAATAAGAAATAAAGGTTACATCTACAAACATTGGCAATGGCAACATTAAGGTACTATATGAAGTACTTTCCTAATGTGAAGTCCACCAAACTACTACGCCAATATTATTTCGAAACACTACCCATCAGGTAGCTTATGCCAGTGCAATAGTTAAAGTGAGTGTGATGTTGGGAAACATTAGCGAAGCGAGCACTGTGAACAGCAATAGGCCATACCCAGTAGGAACATTTGATGGATTGAGTGTGTTCACGGACCGCTGAAGGCAGCTATACTGCTGCAACCAGACTGAGGTGGTTGGTTAAACTAACAAAATCATGTATGCTGAAAATGTAATGCTAATCAGGGAAGAATAACCAAACAATTTAAAAACTACGACATTAATATTGCTGCAACAATGCACAAGAGGATTATGTAGCCCTGTATGCCACATGAAAGCCAGAAGAGGTACTGGTTTCCACCATTACGACCACATGGCCTGCAAGCCATCACGGGTCGTAGATATAGAAGACGGCACGAATGGGAGGGTGGTGGTTGAGGAGAGTACACTAAAGAGTGGAGACATGGAGCAGTGAGCCAATGCCACAAAGCAATACGACTGCATGGTGGGTTGGCAATGGATTTCCTGAGATGCCAAGGCGAACCCTGCCCACCTGAGTGCCAACATACCAACGGGTTGCAAAATTGCTGAAGGAAACTAGTCTGACAAGGAAACACCCCCTCCCCGCGAAGCATTACCGAAGAGACAGCCAAAGAAACAGACTAGCAGATGCTCACAAACAAGCTTTTGATGAAGACCAGTGCCGACATCTTGGAGAAAGAGTGATGCAGTTCCTGGAATGTTTCTGATATCAGAGTTAGCAGGCTGAGAATGCCCAGGGGAGAGAGCCTAACAGGGCTGAGAGATTTAGAGAGACTGAGGAGGTGGAAGTTGAGGCTAGAAGCCAACAGAGACCTTGAAAGAGGGAGCAGGAAGACATGCACTGTGCCGATTCTGGTAGAAACACTCCAAAGATCTAGCTCTGGCCAACCGAAGAGAACCAAGGATGGAATACATATTAAGAAAAAGCCAAACGATTGGAACCAATGGCTCCAACACTTGTGTCTAAGTGCAAAGGCGTTGAGAAAGACTTGAATTATCCTGATCCTCGTTCCTACATTCCAGGACACAGTGGACTTGAGAGACTCAGATAAAGAGCATGGATTCAACCCAAGTCCAAAAGCAGAGACTTGGATTCAAAAGAGAACCAATGATAAAAGGCAATGATATAACTTCACAACTGAAAAAAGGTGCCGATAGACTGATCCTGACAAAGCAATGGTGGAGGTCCCAATACAACTGGTCTGAGAAAAATACAAGTTTCATTACTTTACTAACTTGAGTTTGATGCCATCACCTACAAAATGTTACGAAGCAATAGGATTTCAGTATGTGCCTTACTTTGCTGCATGGTTGGAAGAGAATCCTACATACTGACTGCCACGTTCAGACTATCCTAAACCCAAAGTTTAGCCTTCAGGAAGGTCAGTCCAGCCATTGGATTTAAGGGATAACAGTTCGGCAGACTCTCCAAGGGTGTGGCAGAGCAGTCAAGGTTGTACTCTCAACAGTTGAAGCAGTAATGAGAGTGTACCGGAGGGCGGCATCGAGAAGGCCAACTTGCTGTTTGAACATTAAAATGGCAAATTTCAGAAATCTGGACCTCATTTGAATGTGGTGGCAGAGTAGAAATGGCAGGCGCCGAATTCACCAGTGAGCGGTGCAGGTTGTCCCAGAGCCCATCATCTCTGTGGCCCACAGAGAGAATGCATCGTGCTGGTAGGTGCAAAGACATCATACTAGCATTGGTGAGCCCAAGCCAGTGTGTGAATGCTACGATGCCTGGAACAGCTGAAGGACTCCCCAGAATTCCTTGACACGTGTGCGTTTAGACCTGAAGAAGTTGCAGTTTATTGGGAGAGGAGGAAGCACACTGCTCGAGAAAAGAGTGCATGGAAAAACGTGCCCAGTGGGCCCAGATACTTTAGAGGCATGAGCAGCGAAATGGTAGCTCTGCTAGATCCACAGCCTGGCAGTCATATGTAAGCAGCAGCCTTACCTGTGCATGGAGCCGGCTTTAACAAACATGCTGCAAATACCTGCTACGTTTCCCCAAGGGGAACTTCGCAACCAGGCATCCTTTCAGATAAAGCCAGTTACAACACAGCAAGTCCTGTACATAGATGGCAGTCATCTACTTTCCTGCAGTGATTTTGGTCAGTCACCCTGGCTCGCTCTTAACCTTATAAAAAGGAACATTACTGCAGACCTGGTTGAAGATGCACCAGAAAAAGACTGACATTACAAGAATCACCCACCTTGCTGGTTACCTAGGTAAAAAGGCACAGGGGGAAAATAAATTACCAAAAAAGGTGCACGGACCACTTTGCCCCCACGTCCCAGGACCTGCATCCACAATGCGACAGCCAAAAAAGAAGAAAGGATTAACTAAAAGAACTGCTTCCACCCCTTTATCCTTCATAGAGGAAGAAGAACGGCATGCCTGCAAACATTCCATGATGTGCCAACTATTGGAAAGAGAAGCCTCAAGGCGGAAGGGACCAAAAGCATTATTGACATACAAACTGAAATTGCTGAATTGGGGTATAGAGTAAGTGAGGTGGCAAAGTGATGGACGGTAGCAGAGGAAGAGTCCCAAGGATAAAGGAAGACCTCCAAACTGCTCCAAGAGAGAGTATCTAGAGAATAGATCTTAGAGATGCAATACCTTGAAATTCCCAGAGGGACCCCCTTAAGGGGATCATCATGGCCTACTCCAGTCCTTGTTCAAGCAATTGCTACAAAGAGAACCCAAGGGGACATGGACAGATCACACAGTGTGCCCCCCCTCACTCCAAAAAAGATGAATGATTACCATCCCACATGGTTTTACTTTAAAAAAAAGAGCTTTTACGGGCATCTACAGGGCATGTTCCAATACACTCCAAAGGTTCTCGCATTCAACTGTTCCAAGACACAGAAAGCAACTCTGCAGGGAAGGGTGGAACACAGTCCTCTCACTCGTAATATTGCAATATCACTCGAACAGGGATACAAGCTTCTGTGAATTTCCCTAGATGACAAGCGTGGCCCCCAGCTAGTATCTGAGAATCACTGGCTTCAATGGTCACTGGTGAGGAATAGGAAGAATCCACACAGGTGGAAGAAGGGACGTTGTTAAAAATGGCAATGTGGGCATTTGAGCTACCCTCTTCACTCGGGTTCAGGTAATTATATTTCGGGTGTTTTCAACCTTAATTAGGTTGTAGTACCCTAGATGTCTCATATTGAGGAGGTGGACCAGTATTTATGTATTACTTTACAAAAATGTGGGTTGAAGTGTACAACATGGTGTTGGGAAAGATTTCATAATTGTATGTAATGTTCCCTCCATGTGTCAACCCCCAAACTTTTTTGCTGCTGTTTAGACACCATTGACTGACTTTGCCAGAGAAGCACAGCCTTCAGCTGCACTCCTCTGGGCTTTCGCTCACTTCTTATGGGGAATCTGACATGCCCTTAAGACAGACAGTACTGGGAGACTTGGTTTCCCTTAGTCCTTTCCTCATGTTGCAGCTTTTGTGCAACATGTAACAAGTGTGCAATGTATTTTACCATACAGCACAGGTGGGTCTCTAGTCATTTCCAAAGGCCCTAGAAACTCTTGTTGGACTTTTTATGAACTGTGCAGATGTGTCATGGACAGGACTGGTGGCAGCTATCATTTCGCATTATTTTTAACCCTTTCCTGCCATGTTAACCGCGTTTGGCACAAATGGGTGGCCTGGCTCCAAAATGGCCATGCCACAAGGTTCTTTGTCCTGTCCTTCGGCCATCTTGCCCCTTCACCTTCCCCAGGTCGAGCCGACCCGGGTCAGTCCTTATTTGGTCATGCACCTGCCCGCGAATCCTAAGGCTTTCGTGGGCTTCTGCATGCCTTGTGTGTGTACTTCCAGGATGTGGGCTAGGATGTCTGATCCCAATACACATCCTGGATGCGCGAGAGTCTGGAGTGCTCTGAATGCCTGGGACCACCATGATCCGTGATTGGTCCACGTATGGAGTGTGTATTTGTGAGCAGATCTCCCATTGGGTCCTCTCTGTTATGGTGCGAAGGGAACTTTGGATAAGAGGAGGCTGGAAACGCCACTACCAGGTCGATCTGAGTTCACACCGAACAAAGGATAGGAGCCAAGTATCCTGCAACTACGAAGCTGAGTCGAGGAACCGGTGGAAGGTTTGGCACGCTGAGCCCGCTGTCGTCCCGTGGGACCCCTCTGCATCTGGTCGTCTTAGAAGGTCTGCGAAGACGCTTCGACCCAGTGGAATAGTGGGACCAACCATTCTTGGCATCTTCATCAAACCGTGCAAGTAAGCTTTCTCGGAAGTGTCCCTGGGCCAACCAGTGGACTGACTAGCTTACCCAGTTGCTTTGCTCCGTCACCGCCGCCGTTTCGAGGAGGCCCTTGAAACTTTGTATACTGCTAGCTCTTTGTCCAGGGCACCCTCACAACGAATTTCATACACTTGGCATTCCCAGGTCTGAAGTGAGACGAGTGCTTCAGGACCAGAGTAAACGCGGTTACCGTGTTGCCCTGCCGCGGCAACAACCTGTGCAGGTTCGCTGCATTTGTGACCCTCTTGCCCCTGAAGCCTGCTGCAGTGAAACTGGGTCGATTCGTCCTCCCTGAGCGGAAGAAACGCTAATGTCCCGTTTGGGAATCATCGCTGTATCTCGGGAACTGCAAGGTGCCAAGACGTCCTTTTTGCCACATTCGAACCTGCCAGCGAAGTGGACCGAACTGGCGAAGTTCGTCGGGGACTGGTGAGTACTCCTTACCCCAACCTTTGGCCCCTAGCACAGGAGCCCATTTTTACGCATGAGTGGCCCCCAAGGGCCCCGTTCCTTTCCACAGCTATTGCGAAATAGCAACTCCATCCCGCACTCTCAAACTGCCTCTGCCTTCAAGTGGAGTTCTTCCTTGAATAGTGGGAACTTGTTCTGCATCGCCTCATCCACCTTCCTGAGCTGCTAGAGACCCTTGAAGAGACCCTATCCTGCCCACTGGCACAAGGCGCATGCATGTACTGTTGAGCACAAGGCTCCTCTCTTCATAGGGCTTGGACTGCCTCTTAGTTGGGTTAGGTGTATTATTGATGTGGAACTGGGTCTAAAGATTACCTGCATTGCCTGTTTCCTTCCCCTCTAGGTTGTCAACATATTTCGTGCATTTAACCCTTTGGACCCCAATGGTCTTGTATATATATTGTATGAGTGTGATGTGTTGGTTTACTTAGTGTTACTGTGATTCTTTGCTATGGTCTATGTTACAAAGGCCTTGTTATAAATGGTTCTATATTTTTAATATAACACCTGTTTGGAGTAATTGTTAAGTGTCCTTGCTCTGTGTGCTCATTGAGGTCCTTCAGTCACCCTCACCCCTCCTGAGACTTAGTCTTGACCGCCTGCCATAGCTACCCTGATTGGTCTGGCTTGTCCAGAGGTTACCCTGTTCCAGGAAACTAGGCTGGCCTTTTGAACCTCTGTCCCTCCAGAACAGAGTTCAGAAATCATTCTTAGCACATGGTCAGTTAATCTATAGCTCATCGTGGCTATAGAGGTGGACTGTGCGTACACTTCGTGAACACATCGAGTGGAACTTCCGGCATATTCCCAAAGCACAGGATTCCAAACGGACCAAACCCCTGAATCTAGAGCTCTATGTTAGGAGTATAGATTTCATGGACTAACTGATGCTTGGGCTACACAGGGAATTCTGGATATTCATTGCTTAGGTCACTCAGGCCAGGTTTGAAGGGGATCTAATCTTGCAGTTAGTTTTCACACTGGATTGGATGGAGGGTTCAACCCATGCTCTTGTCCTGGAGGAGTTTTGAAGGTATTTTTTGAGTTACTCTGGTTTTCAGGGAGGGGATGATAAATCCTCTAATCCTCTGAGGGGCGGGATTCAAGGAAGAATGCATGTGAAGATGAGCCTATTAGGTGAACATGGTTCATGTTTTGTCCCTCAATATCTGGGGTCTAAAATCGCAAATAAATGTCAGGTTAGTTCACTTATTCAAAGATGGGTATGCATAGCCCTGGTTGGGGGGAGGGGGGAGTCACACCAGTTACTAAAGGACAAGGGAAGATTGAGGCACACACTCACTCGTCCTTTTGTTATCGGCCAGAAACATTGAGGATGGAAGAGTCTAGCTATCCTGTGGAGACACAATGGCAGACAGAAAACGGGACGAGAGCTGGGATGTGTTATGCCATTGCTTCAAGGTGGCTGCGGGACAGTTTACTCTGGCATCCATTTATGCTCTGTGGAGAGTCAGGAGAATGGCACAGGCTCTCAAATGACAGGATATACAATAGTTTATTGAAGTAAACTATAAGGCTAACTTTGCCTATCGCTATGGGCTGTCCCTACCCGTGTTACTAACTAAGGTGCGCGTCTGGTCAGTCATGAGTGTCCCAAAGAAATAAGTCTGCTGTCCAAAACTATCCTATCTGACCCTAAGACTAATGAAAACTAACTTGGGTCAGGAGAATGACTCCCTTCTCCCGAGGGTACCTCTAGTACCAGTCTTTAATATCTAATCCGTAAAACAATCTCTTGTGACTTCTTTGATTAGTCTCTTAAATTGGTTCTTTGGTCTATGTAGCTTCCTTTTTGGGTGTCCTTATTGGCTTTGTGTTCTTAGCCTTGGGCCTCAGTGTATCCTTGAAAGGTAATCTTAATTTGATATTCTCTTGGATAATCACAGTTCCCTTTTCCCGGGGTATTTTTATTTGTTGGTTTTCTCACACCGTTCAGCATTTTACCAATGCTTTCTCTTGATTCATGACATTTGTAATGACCGTTTCAGCGTTAACTTGGTTTCATAGCTTCTACTGTGACGATTTTACTGTGTGAATTAATGGTTCGACGGTTTCTCTGAACTCTGGTTACTCTCTTCCTTGTCTTTAGCATGATCTTGTTCAGGACATGCTATTTTCCCCTGTTCCCTTTTCATTTTTATACACTGGTTTTCGCAAACTGTTCAGCTTAATAATCCTTTCTCTTATTTCCCCAACCTTTGTCGTTACTTTGTTCTAAAGTTAACTTTGTTTCATAGTTTCTACTGTGATGAGTTAACAGTGTAGGATAATGATTCCCTTGAATCCTTCTAGGCTTCCCGTTCTCCCCGTTGGCTTTGCTCTTGAAGGGGGAATGTGTTCGGCAGGCTTGTTCCTCGGGAGCTCTCCTACTGTTCAAGGCGCCAGTGCCTTCTCTTCACTGGCGTCTATCACCAACCCTTTCTTCCTCTTTGCTGAAGTGTCACAGTGATCAGCCGCCCTCCTGGACACACTGTGACCTTCTCTTGCCGGTGGTATCAGCGATGTAACACGGACCAGCTGTCCACCACGTACTTCTCTCTGTGGTCTCGCCCACCACCTCTTGCTGGGATTCTGCCGTCTCGGATTCCCCCGTTCCGGGTCCGCCACAAGGCTGGCGTCTCCTTCTGCAGCCTTCAGCGCATTTGAAACTTGTGCGTTTCCTTCGCCTCCATGTTTCACGCATGTTGGTGCCACCCCCAGCTTGTGCATGAGATCGTCTCTCTCTCCCTTCTCTTCTCGTTCTACTTCCTCTGGAAGCACACTTTAATATCCTCGTCACAGTGGATGGGGCATTCTGCATTACAGGGACATGAACTCTTTGCATAGGATAACAATATCCATTAGTTGATTCTTCGTCCCGGCATTACAGGGACATGAACTCTTTGCATAGGATAACAATATCCATTAGTTGATTCTTCGTCCCAGTACTGATACCTTGTAGTTCCTGCCATTTTTAACATCCCATGTAGACCATAGTATGTATAGCTTGAGGGAGACTGCCTCATGGGAATGGGAGTCCTTGTCCCCCAAAAAAATGGGGGTGGGGCAGGGGAGTCTCTCCAGGTGAGGTCCCACTTGCCTCTACCCCTAGGGAGGGTATTACATAGCGGGCTCACTTCCCTTGCCTCCCAAGGTAGGGGTCGGGTGGAGAGTGCAGGATGAATTCCCTCGATTCATCACAGCTCCCAATTGGCAAGAGGAATTATCTTTGTGAGGCAGTTATTTTGCATTTCTCCAAAGGCAAACTAAACTTATTCTAGAGGGGATTTTAACCAGATCGTGAAGGTTGCCAGTCAAAGGATCGACACCAAAGGGTTGACAGGTCAAAGGATCGACACCAAAGGGCCGACAGGTCAAAAGGATCGAATATTTTTTTTTTCACATTTTTTTTGTGGGTGTCCCCCCAACCACCTTTTTTTGCTAAACGAAAACCTAAAAAAATATATACAATTAAAAATAAATAAATAAATCGATCCTTTGACCTGTCGACCCTTTAGTCAAAGGATCGAATCTAAAGGGTCGACGGGTCAAAGGATCGACACCAGACACTGATCGGTGAATAAACAACTGGATTATTCTAAAGCTTTTGAGGCTCCTCTTGCGGATATCAGTTTCCAGGATACCTGAAGGTCGCAACATGAAAAGCAGAGTGAATAGTCCTTTTATTCACATGTTTATTAACATATAGCCAGTTTGCCGGATTTGGGTTGTTTCGAAACATTCGCAACAGGATTAATCGTAGTCTATTTCGCAACAAATGAGTTTTTACTTTGGCCAAACAACCCAAATTTGGACATAGACCAACCCCCCACACCCACCTTACCTTTTTGCTGCCGCCGCCGCCGTCCCTCTAGCGTGGGTCCCTTTTTCTCTCACCCCCTTTTTTTGGGGTACCCCGCTTCAATTGTCATGCACCCGGACGAGTTATTAAAAAAGTAACTGTCACCCAAGAAGTGAAAAGCCTAGGAGAGGTGCTGAATCAATACCGCTGGGGTATAACAAGTAAGAAAAGAGACACTAAGACTGAGAACTGATAATAGAAGTTTAGAAAGGGGCAAAGGAAAACCCTGATCAAGTACTTCTGGAGGGTAGGCCTCGGAGGAAACTACAAGTAACAGAGTATCAAGAAAAGACATTCTAAAAAGGGTGCCACAGAAAGTACGAGAGAAACAAGTGTTTTGAGGACCTATAAGAATGATCACAGAGACGATCGGACCCACATAGAGGTGTCATAATTCAAAAGACTATTGAAGGAACTGGAGTGGCAAAGCAAAACCAAATCATTCCCTTGGTCAATTCTAAGTTAGTTAAAATTGGTGGCAGGGCCAGATTGGGTAGTTTGGACGGAGGACAACATCTTCTTTTGAACTTCATGACCACAGATGAGCACATTTAGTTTCTTTAGATAGGTAGGTAGGTAAGTAGGTATTCGCACTAGTGATAGGGAAGGTTAGGCCTTCTACTAATAATTTACGTTAAAAAGAACCTGAACCATGTCTTACGAGTGTCTGACTCCTTCCGACCCAACACACGTTTTTTTTTTTAGTTTTTTTTTTTTTTTTTTTAAACAAACACCATTTCTTGCTGGGTGCTTGAATAATTCCTTGTCTGGTTTTCAAAACACTTCAACCCTTCAGGTTCTCTCTCTCTCTTCACAGTTCTGTTCTCTAGGATTCTAATTTCCAAGACTCCCCAAAGTCCTCATGCCCTCTATCAGGCTTGCTTTAGCAGTGCCTCAATACAGTGTACCTGTTCGGGTTTTCCGCGCTCCCGTAACCCTAGTGGCTTCTCCAGCCTGATGTGTCAATATCTTTTGGTTTCTCAGGGCTCCCCAAAGCTCGCTGGTCCTCCTATAAGCTTGCTTTGTCTCTAATCTGGTTTATCTAGCTTGCGTAACCCTTGTGGCCTTCTCGGCCTCGAATAAATCTGCTCATTCTTCTTCACGGCATGTTTTTGAGAGCGTTCGCTTCCCTTCTTGTGCAGAACTCAGGGATTTGGTTGCTCCGCTGCACTCTGGTCTTGGCATCAGTAACCAGGCTTCAGTGTGACAGCGCCACCAGCCGAGACGGTTGCTTTACATTCCCAGTCTCCTTCTTGATCCAGGCCTCTTTGCCAGTTTTACGATCATCTTGTTCACTCTCCACGCTACCGCCAGCTCTGTGGTCTAGCGTGGCTCCACTTCTCCAGAACGTCTTCCCATCAAGACTCGCCTCTGCATAGGATTCTATCCTCCATTCCAGGTTTCTCATCGTTTATGTATGTCATCACAAATAAAGGGGGTGCGTCGTTGTTCTTTGACTGGAGTTCAGGCGAGATCCAGCATTAGCTGAAGCCAAAGATATTGAAGAAATGTCACAATTTGTTGAGGCTTTATTCTTACTGCCGTATTTCAAAGGTGCCTTTCATTCCTCTTAAGCTGTTGTGTTCCATTGGAATCCAGTATTATCTAAAGCCAAAGTGATAGAAGCAATGTTACCATTTGTTGGATGCAAACCAGAAGTAGTCTTAATCTCTTTACTTCCCATTTATACAGACATTGTATTATTGCTAGGGAGTTCTTTGTTGGAATGGGAGTGCTTGTCCCCTAAACGGGTGTCGCTTCCAGTGAGGTCCTACTTTCCCCCGACCCGTAGGGATGGTCTTGCTTAGCAGGCTCACCTCCCTAGCCTCAAAGGGGTGGATCCCCCCACCTGGAGAGAAGGGACCGATAAACCTGGATTCGTCATACCAGCCATTGAATGATGAGTAAGAGGATGTTAGATTAGACTGCTACATTATAAACTATCAGGTGCTGCACACACTACAAGAAAGCGCCCATGGTGTTCAGACAAAGTTAATTCCTCCCACCCAAACACGTCAGCCCATAGGGAAATCTACAGAGTGTCTTCAAGGATACATATGCATGAATTCTACTGCTAATAACTTTTGCCTCGCTTGACCAATCTGAATTTATTTTTGATTCTGGGTCCCTGAACTTATTAATTCTTTTGCATTTGTTACAGCGCACAAAACCCTCAGGTAACTTGGTCAATCAAGGTATGGATAAGTGATAGCAAGTATCTGTTCTTAAATGGCTATAGTGTTCATCTGACAGTAGTCCACACCAGATCTTCGTTCAGTGCAATCTTTCTTGGGACCAAAGATGGAGCTCCGGTAGGGCATTAAATGTCTTATAAAGCCATTGGTAAGATTGACTTGGATGTACTCCTTGGATATCCCTTTCTCGATTGTGGTTCATGCATCGTTTTAATCATATGGAATGCTAGCTCCAGGTTAAATTACGGTGAGAGGGCCGCTTCCTTAAGATCAAAACACATCTTGGAAATTATATTCTTTGGGGAGCCCATAGATGGTCACTGAGGGGCGGGCGGGGTGGGGAAGGCGATATTTACCTTTGTCTCCGGGAGCTGTGGCGGTTCAGAACAATTCAGACTCCGATAAACCATTTCACTAATATTTTTATTAACAGAAAGGAAAATGCCCATCTCTCCATATGCTACAAGGCATCCTTACCTGATAAAACTAGCTAAGGTGCTTGTATCCGTCTCCCGTCCAAAAGTAACCTTAACTGACGTTACCACTAAGATAAATAAGGACAGGAGAGTGACTCCTTTCTCCTGGATTTTGGCTTTTCACTAACTTCTTATTCAACAGCGGATTCTCATAGTCTCTGTGACTGTTTGGATCAGCTCCCACAATTCGTTCAATACTTGTGTGTTTTTGTTCCTTTCCTCTTTAGATAATGTTCTCGGTTGATTTAATACTCTCCTTTTGGTTCTCTCTACAAAGTTATTATCTTCTCTTCCCATGGTAGTTACCTACCATTTATAACTCCTTTTATATTAACTTCCTTGTTATATAATTCACAATATATGATCCCTTTCAACCATCTGTCTTTGGATATAGACTCTGATCCAGCGTTATCCTGCAGCTATTCACTTATCCCTTTTCGCTCTTCTTTGTTTATTCTTTCTTAGCCTTATTTATTCCAATGATAATCCTCATTTACTTCTTGATGTTGCAATACTACCGTCACTTTATTTTGACTGGGGCGAGTAGGATTGATCCCACAACGATTCTCTGTCCCCCCCCCCCCCCAGGTCTCCCGTTGTCCCCATTACCTGTTGCTCTTAGGGATGACATCACTGGGGCTTCTACTCGATTGGAGTCGGTTCTCTCTTCCGCCAGGGTGGCATCTCGCATCCCTTTGAAGTGTCTTTGTGCCGTTGTGTTGGATGGTCGTACAGTATTTCCGTTAGGTTCTGAGTCTTCAGTCGCAGAGTGGTCTCGGCATCATTGCTGGGACCCTCGGTCCACCACAAGCTTTTCATGGTCACGCCACCACTTTCCTTCTCTCCGATAATCAGGAGGCCCCACGTGCAACTGCACTTCTATCGTCAACCTTCTGATAAGACGCAGCGCGTCTACTTCTTGTTCTCCTCCGATTACAGGATGCTGCGTGTCCAACGTATTCTCTGCTCCAGCCGCGTACTTTAGAGTTTACCTCGCTCTCCGTCAGGCAGCTTCTCTCCTCTTTTAATTTAAAAGTCACATTTGCAGTTTCCATTTGACAACAACATACTGGCTTTTTCTTCATACAATCCTTCATAGGACATGTCTGAGGAATTGTTGGTATGCTTTCTAGGGAGTTCCTCACAGGGACAGGATTCCTTATCCCCAAATGGGGTAGGCTCGGCTGGGGAGGTCCTACTTGCCTCGACCCCTAGGGAGGGTGCTTCAGAGCAGGCTCACCTCCCTAGCCTCACAAGAAAGGGGGGGGGGTCCCCCTTGGGGAGCAGGGAAGAATTCCTGCGATTCGACACAGAACAGAAGTATTTTTTCTCCACAATAATACAGTCCACAGGGCATACGTAAAGCTGCTGTCCTTGGGCGATAGGACCAAAGGTAACATTAGACCCATATGTGGAGTGGATGATTTTGAGTCCTAATACATCATGGAGAAAAAGGTTATGTTGCCGGGAAAGGTTGTGTCCACAACGTTCCCTGTGGCTCCACAATCATTGAGAACCCTGGCTTCGATAATAAGGGGGAGAGGGTTCTGAAATGCACACCTAAATCTAGTTAACTCTTACCCAACATCTGCACTCAACTAGACTAGAACGGTTGGAGGGATACTGCCTTCCACAAATGCGGTGCAAAAACAAATACCAGAGCCATGCCCAACATTACACCAGTCCCTGCATATCTACTCTGCTCACAGCGCAATCTAGCCCCAGCACCAGTCGGCAACTCTCCAGCCCTACTTTCCACACACTAGTCACCACATATAGGCCATCAGCACCCAAGGCATCATACACCAACCATCATACTCTAGTCTCTGTGTTTAGTAACCCCATCTGATAAACATACAGCACTGTTAAGGTCATATCAATGATGGCCGTGTCTGCTCTGCAAAATAAAACGACAGTCAAAACTCAATACTTCATTGCGGTTTACTTTTTGATATAAAAACAGGATTGCCCAATGATCTTGCTAAAGCGTTTGCACGAAGACTCACCTTAATTTAACATTCTGTCCAGTATATGACTCGTATGGTTTTTCCACGTGTGTGAACTCAAAGTCGAACGTCTGCGATTGGGTGATCTCACCCGGCCTGGCTAAGTCCTTCACAAGGGAGACAAACTCGTGGTGGTTCCCACGATCATAATACAGCTCTGGAGGAACAAAGAGTATTGCATTAACAGAGCATTGCCACCTCATTCACACACAAGGGAAATTGTAAATCACACATTTTACTTCATGACATTTAGCGTTTTAGCCACTTCACAGAATATTGACAACAGCCACCTACCCAAGTGGTATTTTGGAAAACTTTGCAGTCTTGTGTTCAATGGGACTCCCTTTGAAATAGACCTTTTTTTTATGAGAGTAACACTAGTGTCGTCTTAACAGGTAAAAAGTTAAACTCCAAGAGTAATTATGTAATATCCCAAAGCTCAAAGGCTCTCAGGAGAACAAAACAATGGTAATCATTTTTGTGGAAGCTCTGGAGATGAAGACTCTAGTGCTTGCTCATAATGGCACCAAAGTCAGTGGTAAACATTTCAAATTGCAAGCTACTAACTAGGCATAAGAGTCATTCACCCCTTGTGAGGGGTCAGAAATGAAAGTCGGACACAAAGTTTTCATGTTTATGGTTAAAGAATTTTATTAACATAAATGGGTTGGGAAAAATGCCTCTCTAGCCCTGCTCTAAGAGGAATTTCCCTACCTAACTAAAAACTAAGGATCTGTCTGTCAGAAATCAAAAACCGTCCTGTGTCCAAATGTTATGTACTGACCCGGACACTACAAATTTAACAATGAAGTGAGAAGGGAAAGGTCTTTAACATGGTATTCGCAAAAGGTATTGATAAATAAAAATAGAACAGCTCCTGCATCGTATCTTTGCCACCTGCCTTCAAGTCGGGATTGCTTTTACATTTCTTCAGCTTCCGTCACGGCTTCACTCCTGCAGGCCTGCTTGCCTTCAGGTCCCGATGAGGGTCACACTGCTTCTTCCAGCTGCCGCACGCCAGGAACCACAAGACGATTCCTGGGTGGGTCTGTGGCCTGGTATGTTCTCGCAACAATACTTTCCCTCTCTGAGGCTTGGCTCTGCCACACCGGCTCGTGCCTCCAGCTTCTGCACGCCTCTGAGGGAGATGCAACATCTTCTCCCGAGCAACTCCTAATAGTTTGGTTTCCATTTTTAAATGGCCTGCGCACAAGTGTTTTCTCAAAACAACTAGCAAGCTCATTGAGCTTGAGGCTCCTTCTGCTCTGGATCATTTCCTTCATCCTCCTCATCCCAGTACTGAAGTGGTTGTGGGAACTGGAGTCCATTGAGGTCAACTGATGCATAGTACTTTGAGAATCTCACGGAATGGTTCCATATGGAAGATCAGTTCTATATGACGGGGAATTAGAACTGAAAAAGTTCTCTTGGTGTTTTTACCTTTTTTATTGTGTATTAGTCAAAATCTTAGACTTTTCACAGAATATGATAATCAATGCACTTTAATCAATACAATATAAAATGTCTAACAATACATCAGAGAAAAAACATTTCAAATTTAAGAAAAAAGAAAAAACACATTAACTCATTGACCATCTCAATTCATCGGCTCCATAAAAATAAAACTTCATAACTCATTAATGAGTAAACCATATAAAAAAAGAAAATGACTCCTCTTTCCCAACAATCATCTCAGTAGAAGTGAAATCAGATTTCGTGAACTTGTTCATAATAAAAGTCCAACCAAGTTCAGATCTCACAATTTCCATTGTTAGTAGGGTTTCATTGTCTGAGGCTAGCCTTTCCAATCTGTTTCTAACCACCAATCCTTATTTACAAAATGTGATAGCCTATTCAGCCTCTTCTCCAAGGTCCCAGCACAATTACTCAACAGATGCCTCGGAGTCTGTGTATAGAGCCCTCACATAAGGTCCAAAGGTTATCGCTTCCCTCATCTTTTTGCCTAATGTATAGAATTTCACGAGTAGACAAACGATTGAGATGAAATCTCAAAAACTGGGTCCGGAAAACACTTCAGATATTTAGGCAACCATGCTCGTGGTTTATCCATACAAGACAATGATGTGGACACCGTGGAGGAGCACGTTACTGCTATTGTCCTAATACAATCTGCCCTTTTTATGCGCTCCTTCACTTTCATTGGATTATGAATCAAGTCCAATTCTGTACAATCACATTCGATCGCAATTTTCAAAGCCAGGGACTTCTGATCATTTAAATAATGATTCAAATGTCCCTCGAAGGCAAAAGACACTGTCACAATCCTACTCACCTGACACCCAGCACCACTACATGCGCACATTCAGAGACGCTGTTTATGGTATACTTGCAAAGTTAAATCCTGCAAACTGACTCTGCATTTATTTATTTGTTTTACCGCTGCAGTTTTGGACAAATCTAATTTCATGTTCCATTCCGGGTTTTGGGTTAAACCAGCAGATGCATTCTGGTACATGTATGCTGTCCAAAAGGCAGAGGGCTGAAGAAGGCATAATACATGTGTTTGCAGAAAGCTACTAAGAGCTACAGAAGACCGGATTGCATAAACCTGTTCCAAGCTACTGCAGGCTAGGCTGCAGAGAGCTGGAGATCCCTTAATTAGAAACCACTGCTGCAAGCTACTGAAGCCAGGGCTGGGCTTAATTGAACACAGCTGCCGAGACTGCAATCAGCTACATCCTGTTGGCCTGCTGGCTGGGAGGGCCTTTATAAGTTCACTTTGAACAGAAGCAGCTGTCAAGTCAACTGCTTCCACAGGGAGTTTGTGCTCCCGTTACCAGTTTTTGACCTTTCCTGAAAATCCTAATTTTGGCTTTTGAATCCTGTTGCGTTTGCTGCTTGCAGCACCCTCTCCAGACTGCGTTTGCCTTCTGCCCTGCTCCTCTGGAATACCTGCCTTGCAGCCTGACTGAATTCAATCTTACCTTGATTTCCAGCCTTTGACTTCCGATACCTTTTAAGACATTAAACTGATCTCTTTTCTGCTTTTCTGTAAACACCCTGTTTTCTGTAAGCATTTCTGCTTCACAGACTTGTCCTGTTTCTGACTTGCTTTTCTCTTTCATTCTGCAAATCCAGCCTTTTGAGGTTTGCCCGTTTGTTCCTTGCCTGCAATATTTCCTGACTTCAGTCCATAGTTGTAGTGCCTGTTCTTAAGAACTCCTGAATCCCTCGTATTCGCTGTGTTGGCAGCAACCCATCTTGCCTTAGTCCTTTGACTTGTGTATACTGATATTCCAGTCTATGCCATCTACTTTGTTTCTCAATCCTGTCCTGTATCTGGTTAATTCTTTCAACGCTGCTTTCTACCTGTATTACATCTTGGTCCACTGTTGCGTCTCCGCTATGAATCCGTTTACAGTGTGACCCCTGGGTTAGTCTCCGTTCAGATCAGATAAGGGGAAAGACTACTGTTGCCTTCGCCTAGTCCATTGAAGTTTTACCTGCCTCAGTATATGGTCTCCAGTTTTACCCTTGCACCGAGCACAACAGTTTCTTCGGCACGTCTAACTCATGATGCTGCTGTATGACCGTTAAGAGTAATCTGCTGGTACCGATCCCAAGGGCTTTCCTTAATCCCTGGATACCCCTTATATTCCAGTACACCCTTTATTCTGATCAATTCGTGTTGCCCAGTGTATTTGCTTGTCTTTGCTTTTTCTCCGCCTTTGTTTACAGCCAGCTTCTGCCCCTGAAGTTCCTGTGAATACCTGTTTCAACTCAGATCAGCTTGGTATGTACCCCGTTTGTTATATGCTAGCATTGCCTCCGGAATCTCTGCTAATCTACAGTGCATACTGTGAGATATAGCCTTTGCCCTGTGCTCCCCGGCCAGACTTCTGACAAACATCTTCATACAATGACAATTTAGGAGGAACCAGGACTGATCTATATAGAGATACCCATCTCCATTCCATCCACACAGACTGTAGGCCCAATTCTTACCTAGACTGGCAAGGGGTACACAACTTTTAAGATGAAGCACACGCTTCCACAATTTACCCTCCAATTATTCCCAATCCAAAAGATACGACTAGGCATTGGAGTCTAGGCAAAATAATAGTGATAGTATTACCTTACCAATGTAATATCGAATAACTGGAGAGGGAGAACTTACAAAATGTATTTAGAATTTTTTTCATATGTGAACCTAATTGAAGGATTTTCCCCCTCTATGGTTACTAGTAGGGAAAGATATACCCACAGAGCCCAAGTATATATTACTTTTTTGTTGATCGCAATATTTGATCGTCCAAGCTCCAAGAGAAATGCTTGGTGATTTTAAGTGGTCTTTTAAAGACAAGAATTTTTGGCTCGAGAGATTAATCCTCAAGTCTTTTAACTGGTATATCCTTAGAGCGCATTCAGCATTCTGTGGAGGACAAGCAGAGTATAATCGAACGGAACAATATCGTCCACCTTGACGATCCAATTTATTCTCGCTTTTCCAATCTTTGGACTAGCCAACACAGACTCCCAACCACTTTACTAGATCTGATAGAGATTAAAGAGAAAGGGGGCGACAATACCTCCCTGTCTCACCCCCTCTCTGTCCTGATGGCTCTGGACAATTCCCCTGTTTTGTCCAATCTTATTTGCAGTTGCAAATCCCTATGAAGTTATACTATTATGGCCAGAAGAATCCCCAACTCCTTAGGTTTGCCCCAAAGATGTTCTCTATTGACAGTGTCAAACGCATGGGATAGGTCAATCCAAACCCCGTGCAACCGGGGCCCACCTTTTTGGAATGACCCACCACAAACTGTGCTCAATACTAGACCACTTAATGAAGTCGAAAGACCTCTACAAAAACCTCTGATGCTTCGATAGGATACCCTTCAGTTATACCCACTTCTCCAGCTCCTTCAGGATCAAACTTGCAAAGATCTTTCCATCCGCATCTAAAAAGGGAAGGGAACAGGGGAGAAAAAAACCAGCGATCTTACTAGGCCCAGTGACATTGAGAACGTGCAAGTGCATGGAAGGGGGGAGAAGTGGAAAGTGCGAAGCAGAGGAGAAACAGATAAATAATAAAGGCAACAAACAGTGGTAGTGCAGCCAGCAATTTGCAATTGCTAGGTTTAAGGCAGCAGAGAGGGTAGGTCTGATAAGTTCAGGAAGAAAAGGGGGGGGGCTGTATGGGTACAGATAAAGACCCCAGTGCAAGGGGTGGCCCGGAGGCAGTGCGGGAGGGTGGCAGGGTGAGCAGGTACCTGGGCCCGAAGGACAGAGGGTGGACAGGTGCACAGTGCCAAGAGAGAACAGATCAGCAGGGAAGAGGGGGAGCGAAGGCAGAATAAAAGAGGTAGGTCTTGAGGTGCTTCCGGAACTTGAGATGGTTCTCCTCAAGTTTTAGAGGGGCAGGGAGGCTGTTCCAGAGGGAGGCCCCAGCCGAAGACAGATATCTACCCCCAGCTCGTTTCTTTGAAAAACAACTGACCCTGAGGGAGTTGGCGGTATTTGCAGAGGGATAGCTGAAGGTATTTTGGACCCAGGCCCCAGAAGGCCTTGTGGACAATGCAGAGGGCTTTGAATTTAATCCTTGCATCCACTGGGAGCCAATGGCGAGATTTCAGAGCTGGAGAGATACGATCCCAGGACTTGAGGCCAAGGACAAGTCTCGCAGTCCTGTTCTGGATTAGTTGCAGAGGGTGGAGAGTAGAGGCAGGTAGATTTAGAAAGAGGCTGTTACAATAATCCAAGCTAGAGAGAACCAGAGCTTGGGATACCATGAGCTTCTGGGGGAAGGAGAGGAAAGGCAGAGTACCTCTGAGGAGGTGCAGTAGGAAATTTGACTTTTTAGAGACCTCAGAGATCCAAGTGAGATGGGTACAATAGCCCTCCTCCATGACTCTGAGTTGTCTACTGCTAACTATCCTTGCAAAAAGAGCAGCCAATAAACAGGACCAAAGTTGAGGATCAGATTTTAAGATCCGATTACTCAGACCATTGGTGCCTGCAGCCCTGGAAGCTTAAGATTTTATTTATCGCATCTTGCGAGACATTTAATACTCCCAAGCTACTGGTGCAGTAGAAAAAACCTTCAAGTTCTTTGTTGACCTATTAAGTTTTGAAAAGTGATCCACCCATACTTTTTCCTGTATGGCCCAGCTTTGAATGGCAATCTGAGATGTTTCAGTAGAATTATCAAATAATGACGCGAGTTATTCTGAGCCATTATTTTTAACATCAATTCCCCATCCTGTTGCAAACGCAGATACCAGTTAGATTTGACCAGTTGCTATAATAATTTCTTAAGGGATTTACATCCTTCCAATATTCATGCTCATCCTTTTTATTTATTTTTAGCTAACTCAATGCTTTCCTCAATTCCTTTTTGTTTTTAATCCAGGTTCCCTCATCAAAACTATCAACAAACTCGGAGCGCAGCAGAGTGAAGCAGAGTGTCTGTGCTGTTCACTACTGGAGGAGCTGCAGCCACAAGTGTTTTTTCTACTTCTATGGACTGGAGGCGGAGTTCTCTGCTTAAAATAACTCAAACGTGTAGCGGAGTGAAGCAGCATGTTTGTGGTGTTCCTGGGGTGAGGCACATCAAGGTAAGACCTATGGAGTCCTTGAACGTTACTGATAAATCAGGCCCCTTAATGCACCCGCCATCACAGCTGCTGCAGATAGATGCAGCGTCTACTTGCAGAAGCCTGCGGAGGAATGTGCCAGTGCCCTCGGCGGCACCATGACATCCGCAGACTCGTCTCTTATCATAGATGGTGCAACTAGGCAATTGACCAAAGGAATGCCGTCCTTGAATTGTGTGATAAGCAGCAATCACGTTCCCTAACATACAACAGAACACAATCCCAAGAATCTGTGAATCACAGACCGACACCAAACAAGCAAATCATCCACTCGTTTGCAAGTCCCAACTTACCCATGGCTCTGATCCCTACTGTCGGCGGATGCCTTCAGGAGTTTAGCAGCAAGTCTTCCGTGTGGCGGAAAGAACAGGGTGGAGCCTCGCCCGCGAGTACGGGGCGGCCCAAGAAAGTCACCGAAAGCTTGATTAAAATGAGCCCACAGATGCTGGGGAGTGACCTGGATGTGGTCTCGGAAGCGAGTGTGGGTGTCGCCACTGATGTAGAACGCCTTGTACCACCTTGCGATGCCAGGCTCATGAGCACCCCCTCCCGCTCAGTAGTCCCCCCCACTCAGTACCTTAATAACACGGCTGCTTTGCAGCTATCAAAATAAGAACGAAATAGCCTTAAATAGGCTCCAACTAGAACTAACTTTGGCACATGACAAAACAGAAGAGTACGCCCCGAGTGAAACAAATGGCGCACTAGGCAAGTCGTCTGAACCTGGCTGCAAGCAGCCATGTATCTTCTGCAATGAAGTGGAGGAAGCGCTGTTCAGTGAATCCACCCCTGCAATTGCTAATGTTCCCATATCAATCTAGTGTGAAGATGACGTCTTCCTGCAAGAATGTCAACCCGCACCTATCAATGGATCTAAACTAAACATTGAGAAAACAAAGGCAAATGACCATAAACACCCAGTAAATGAAGGTGATTAATTTCTAATTATGGAGGATCCCAATCACTCCAAGATTCGAAGAAGCTTGTTGGCCGTCGCAGATCAACTTCTGCAAGACTTGATGTTAATCAATGAGAAAGTGCAAAACGGATGAGGCCTTGAAAATCAAATGCCCGGGAAATGTGATGACAATACAACGCAAAACAATCCAAACCTCCAAAAGTATAACTGTGAAACCGCTAATTTGGGACAAGCTCAAATAGAGCAAAATGGGTTCCCCAACGGTGCAACTAAACGGAGGCGTCTGGACCGGAGTGCCTATAGAGACATACTGTCCTCTCAAAAGATTGCATTACAACCACCAAATTGATTGTTTATTTATAGGGTACCAGAAAACCCTTGTGTAGCTGGGCGCGCAGAATAACAAGAATACTTAGAACTTGGTTACAGTGTTATCACATGTTGGTATTATATGTTATATACAGTAATTACATTATATACATTCTTTACTTTACATATAGGTACATATTATAAACAGGAGATGCATTATGTACATTTTACATGATAGAGTGGAGAGGTGCGTATGGTATCAGTACACAATGCACAAGGTCTCAGGTTTCAAAGGTCATTCCGAAGGAGCCAGGTGCGGGTATGGTGCCTGAAGCTGTTGTAGGACTGATCCCGTCTTAGTTCAACTGGTAGGGCATTCCAGTACTGAGCTGCTTGCACAGGGAAGCTATTTCCTCCTGTTTTTTTTAGTCGGAATCTTGGGGTTTGGAGGCAGAAATAGTTGGCTGTTCTGGTTGGTCGTGAAGAGGTTTTTCTTATTATTCTGTCCCTGAGGTATGGGGGGCAGCATTGTTCAGGCATTTGAATGTTAGTGTGACAATTTTGAAGGTGATCCTATCGCTGATTTTTAGCCAGTTGTAGTTTCTACGCGCATTTGAAATGTGCTCTCTGACTGGGAGGTTCAAGGCCGTTTTGAGCACGTTGTTTTGCAGGGTTTGGAGTTTATTGATTATGTATTTGTTAGCGCCTGCATAAAGTGCGTTGCAGTAATCCAGTTTTGAGAGGATCAGTGCATTGGCTAGGATAATGCAGCTAGCTGGTGAGAGGAAGGGTCTGCATGCTTGCTTTAATGAGTTTGCCAGTGTAGGCAGTGGATGAGGCCAGGGAGTTCACATTTCTTTAAGGACAATGTGGAGTCCAAGTAGAAACCAAGGGTCTTCACCTCTTTGGCGACGGGGATTATACTGCCGTCGATATTGAAGGAGCTGTAGTTGCAGTTTTTTAAAGTTGTTAGGTGAGCCTAGAATGAGGATCTCTATTTTTTCGTCATTCAGGCAGAGGCCATGTGTTACCATCCATGCCTGAATGAGGGTGTACATTTTATTTACTAAAGCTGTATCCGTAGCGAAATTGCCCGAAAGGGGGATGAGGATCTGGGTGTCGTCCGCATAATTTATGTAGGTAACACCCAGTCTGTCCAATTTGTCGAATAGAGGTTTAGTAAAGATATGTACATCGTTGGCGAGACACAGGAGCCCTGTGGGACTCCACATGTTGTCTGGATAGGGTCTGCAGAGTCTAAGGTGGAGAAGACTTGCATACTTCTATTGTCGAGAAAGGATTGAACCCAGGCTATAGCTTCACTTGAGAAGTGGGCGGCTGACTCTAGGTGTTTGCAAAGTACTGCATGGTCCACTAGATCAAGGAGGAGTAGCATAGCTGTGTTTCCTTTGTCGTGGAGTTCGTCATTTTGGGCTTTGAGATCTATAAGTGCGGTCTCAGTGCCGTGCTGAGGTCTGAAGCCAGATTGACGAGTGCCAAGAATTTGGTAAGTCTCCAGGTATTTTTTGAATTTGGATAGGCCACTCTGTCGATTATCTTCAGGAGGAAGGGGACCGTGGTGATGGGCCTATAGTTGGTGGGGACGGAGGGGTCCAGGGTTTGTTTTATTAGCAGGGGGAGAACCCAGGACTCTTTTAAACTGCTTGGGACTGTGCTAGATGAGAAGGAGGCGTTGATAAGTTTGGTGACAAATGGGGCTAGGTCTCTGCCGGCATTCTTAATTATCTGGGCCGGGCAGTAATCACCTTTGCGGTTTGAGGCTTTTAGTGAGGCAATGATTTTTTCAGTTTCAGGAGTAGAAACTTTAGCGAATTTGAAAGGTGTTAAAGGAATGGTTCGGTCAAAATTGTTTATTGTCCCTACGGGTCGGCCATGTGTTTTTAAGCCCAAGTCGCTCAATTTTAGAAGAATTGCCTATGGACCTTACCCGAGTTTTTGTCCATTAAACGCACGCGAAAACAGGCACCAGGGCGCTGGCATTTTGTAATAATTCTATCACTTGCCGCATCGCCCTGGCTGACCTGCTTTTGCGGCACTAAATCATATCCCGAGCCTGACATTATCAAAACATTCTTATTCCCTGCCTTTCTCCGTGACGTTACTGTGCTGCGTAGGTAAACGCGCCCAGTCGTCTTCTACGCGACTTCACATAGAACCTGGAAACCAGCACAGATCAACTCACAACACAGCTCGCCACAATTCGGAATATGAAACTGTACTTTAAAATCAAACAGCAATACGGTACATTTGGCAAAGTACATTTGACATTAAATGTTTAGAGAATATTCAGCAATTGGCATATTAAATCGAAATGGATTTTTTTTTCTTTTCTCTCTGTCATGCCTGCCGGACATACCCCTGGACCAGGAACAACCTCTCCATACAAGATGAGTTACGCCCACAGAACCAGTAGACCTTTTTACTCAAAATGGAGGTTGTTCGATACATTGCCCGGAAAACGACGTCTGCATTTTTCACGTCGTTAATTTTCACGTGACTTAGGTCCGTCACGTGTATCACGGCAGTGCGTACATAAGCAGCGTGGAAACTCCATTTGCTGCTTCTGATTAAGTCAATTTTGGCGTTTGTAGCTGAACCCCGGCCCTGCGTTCTCGCATTCCTGTCAGCAAACTTCTTTGGCCTAATTTGAGCTTGTTTTCCTCCACACGCTAATTCCGGGGTTGCGTGTATCCTGTTCGCGTGCCAAATCTCCACGCGGACGCTGTCTGCAAGCGCGGCTGTCCTGAGCTGCGTGAATCCTGTTCGCGTGCCAAATCTCCACGTGGATGCTGTCTGCAAGCGCGGCTGTCCTGAGCTGCGTGAATCCAGTTGGCGTGCCAAATCTCCACGCGGACGCTGTCTGCTAGCGCGGCTGTCCTGAGCTGCGTGAATCCTGTTCGCGTGTCTGATTCTTCACGCGGAAACGCGGTCTACAGGCGCGGCTGGCTTGGCTGCGTGTATGCTGTCGCATGCAATCCTGTACGTGTTTTTCTGAACTTCTTTGAACTTTTGGTACCTGTGACAGTCAACAGGTGAGATTCTTATTTTGTTCTTTGTGGGAAAGGAAGTATTTCATGAACTATGGGAAAGTGAATGTGCACAGTACATTGGACGCTACCCTGTGGTGCACCAACCCGGTATCTAGCGAGAGCCTCGTGCCGTTCGGGATAAGTCTCCCTTACTAATCTTCCCTTCCTTTGTCGTTTGTTCAACTCTTGGAACTCTTCAAGATATTGTCCTGGAATTCTTAAGTTTAGCCTTAAGGTCAGTGTTTGAATTAATCCCAATTCTGTGTTTCTTAGTATTTAATTTGGGACAGTGTCTTATGATATTTATCTATTTTAGGCCTACTTCCTGTACAATTCCCACGCCCTTTCCAGTGATCCATCTCTCTGCCTGTTTTATTCAGTCAGAGAGTTGTATCATTTGGAAGGTCTAATTTGACCTGCCTTCAATCAAGTCGTGTGAAGATAGGATCCGGGAAAGCCCTACCAAATTGTATCCTTTTTTGGTTACTATATCCTTTTTAGTTGATACTTTGGTGATTTATGACACTCTCGATCCGCAAAAGTTTATCGTGAGTCACACGCTGTTCCTTTATGGTACACAGGGTGTTGGTTTTCGTTAAAAGAAGCACTTGGACGCACGGTGAACCGCAAGGCTGTTCCATCAACTAGGCACTAGGCCACCGTAAAGGTCGATATGTTCCTTCTAGCCGCTAGTAGTACCGCGTAAGGGCATATGGCTCCTTGGCGATCGTCCCATAAAATGGTCAATGTAGTGTAGTTGTTTACAAGAAGATGCAGCTGGCGGTTGAAGAAGCCATCTGCCGGGGTCTGGAATAGGTGGCAGTGGCAATATGGTAGGATGTACCTGCTTAGAAAACATAAAAATTGAAATTAGTCTCACCAGCCGATCTTTATTACCATTATTCATTTTATTTATTATGGGCGAGCTGAAACTATTTGCTTGCGAGGATAGTGCAATGGAGTATGTTCGGCTCTAAAAGCAATGCGAAAACTAACCAAATAAATCGAGGGAAACACACAAACTAATTTTTTTTTTACCGTTGAACCACTGAGAAAGGACCGTTTGTCTACATGCGTGTCGAATGGGCACATGAATGCCTATGTGCCCGGTAGAAAGACGATCCCACAAATGTTGTACTTGCTCTTCATTCATTCATTCATTCATTCATTCATTCATTCAGGTATAAAAGCGTCTAAAGAGTTACTTACATTATAGTTGCCATTTCCATTGTATCTCTGCGCAATGCAGTCCGTAAATCCCACTGTGTTCATGCCAACGATTTTTCATATACTGATCTAACATGAAACTCAGTATAGTTTCAGAATTTTCAGCCTTCTCGTCTCTTACGTTATTGCCCACCTCCTTCAAATTAAGTCCTTTCGGCATGGTCCCGGTCTCTCAAGGTCAAAAAACAAAAGAACCTTATACTGCCAGTGCGATTCGCGGGACTCTTCAGCCCGCAAGCATAAAATCAAAGCCGCTGACCTTCACTCTGCATGAGCGTACATTCTTACTTTGCAACATCCTGTGTAAAGCCATCTGTGAGAACTTGAATTTGCGACACCATGTTTATACTAGGCCTCAATGTGAAAATGTGAACTGGCTTCTCTGCCATCTGCAACGCCTCGCTTGGCCCGTTCAA
The DNA here is from genome assembly GCF_040938575.1 of Ambystoma mexicanum. Classification (NCBI taxonomy): domain Eukaryota; kingdom Metazoa; phylum Chordata; class Amphibia; order Caudata; family Ambystomatidae; genus Ambystoma; species Ambystoma mexicanum. Next base: position 34,518,838 of record NC_090931.1, read on the forward strand.
AGGCCCCCAATTTTGTCCTCGTTGTCCGCAAGCTTTGCAGCCCTAGAGAATCATAACTATGGAGACATTGACTTTTTGGGGGAAGGTCAGGGAAAGTATAAAGTACCCGAGGAGTTGAGTTGAAAGTGAGGTTTATTATTTGTTTTATTATTTGCAATATGCAAGCCTCCCCTCGGTTAACAGTGCGCAGCATTTACATGAGATTGCGAAACTTAAGTTACAGCAACAAAAATATATACATACACATATTCACAAGGTCAGCGATATGAGGTGAATAGAGAGAGAAGTCAAAGATGACACCCATGTTGTTCGCCACCCAGGATGGTGAATGGAGGGTTTAGAGTTAGCATACTTTGTACGCACACTGTACAATAACATTATTTTCAAAAATACAATCAGATTACAATGATTTATTTAAACCGGGATTTGAACTTCTCAACGAGCTCTGCTTTGGGTGGACATGGCACAGTGGCAATGTTTGGTGGCAATGCATCAGTGCTCTGCACAGAAACGCTCAAAATTCCATATCTGTGCTTCTCTAGTACACTAACAATAAGGCCTTTAACAAAGTTGAACTCCATTTCCTCATATACTGGTTTTACCCCCCATTTTTTAGTTCTTTTTCCAAAGGTCGTAGTTTAGCGAGGCATCCCTACATTTCCCGTAGTCCTAGACTGTTCACGGCCCACATTCTCGTTATGGGCCAAGACCGCTAGTAGAGTCCTATGTTTCATGCCCTGTAAGCTGAAATGCAATCGCTTTGGCCTGTACTTTAGGTACATATTGTGGAACACCTCCAATTCACCTGTGTGACAGAATTCTGTCAGTCCCCTCAAATCTCTTGATAGAGTTTTATCGAAAACAATCTTCTCAATGGCTTCGTGTGTAGGTGAAGAAGCAATCAACCACTTCTTCTTCCGTGCCTCCTCTGGGGACAAAGGGACATGTTCACATTGGTGGAAGTGTTGGTTTTCTGTCCAGCGGTGAACGTTGGTACAGTGGTGCATCAGTGACCGCCATTTTTCAAGTAGGATTTCCACTGACCCGTCACAAGTTTTGGAGCTCCACCAAAGATGGTTGCTGATAGACTGGGACCACTGTGAAATACTTTCAAAACCTTTTTTTTTTTCCTGCAGCCGAGATTTTCTTATTGATTGATTTAGCAAGATGCCATACGTCAAATTGATGTGTAATATGTGGGAAGTGCTCTCTCATTGTCTTGGCAATTGAAACGTGTCTGTCCGTGGCTATGAGGTTGATGTGCATTCCCCTTGATTGTAGATATTACAATGATTTTATAAATCCTAGTTTCTCCATGGCCACTGAGGATTTACATTGGGACACCTGCACGACCACCTAACTCACAATTTTCTTATTATCCATGTCCTGAAAGTGGTAGGTGCAGTACTTGGCAGAAGATCTAGGGCTGTCACACTGTCCATCGCCGGCTAACCTGAATCGTTTCCCTTTGAATGTACTTGCTAGAGACAATTGTTAAATTTTCCAAGCATCACTAATGGCCGGAAACAGATAATCATGTTGGAATTTGTAGTACTGCATTTTAGAAATGAAATGGAGTCCCACAAACTGAAAGAATGACTAACTTTCTAAAACTGGACCCACTAAAAAGTGAGGCAGCTGCACACAGTAGATTGCCTGCTGGCAGCTTCCCCAGCATCGGTTGTGCAGACCATGAGAACGCATGATTTAATCTACAGGCGGCATGTATTGTGACATTACTGCCTTGTTTTTGACGAGTCACAGGAATCAATGCCTCCCCACATACTTCCCCTCTGACGGAATGCCCACATTTCAGCATACGTACAATATCCATCAAACAACTGTCGAATACTATGTATTTGCCCTCTTTCGTTAGACTGTCATCCGACGTGAAAGTTGTTTCGGACTATGCCGTTGAGGACATATCAAGAAATTCGAAAGAAATATCGGTGATATCAAGTTCTGATGCGTCGTTGGGTGCTGCTGCTGGTTCATTCTCTGTCATTTCAACATCTGTTACTTCAGCATTGATGGGAAAACATTGTCGACAGCTTTTTGGGTGGCATTTTTTTGGCGGGTGTAGATTGTGTGAATTGATCTGCGACTACTTCAGAGCCATCTTCAATATATTCAGTATCATCTTCTTTTGGTGGTGCAGTCGAACAGTAGCAATGGTCCAATACAACTTTACTGGATTCTCCGGACACATTCAATTCATGTTCTGGCCATTGGACATGAGCATCCCGAGTCTCAACACGCTGCGTCTGAATTAATAGTTCCTCCATAGTGTAAATGGTCTGGTAAGCAACATCTCTCATTTGCTTCACTGTCTGTGTATGTATAGTTTGTACACCCACGGCTAACTAGAGGACAGATTGGAAAAGGAATGTTAATTTTAAAAACACAACATAAAGTATAGTACAATTGACAGGAAAAAAACATAATATAGTCCCCAACACAAAACAATTCCTAAAATTATGAACTGTTTGTAACTAACCTTATTTTTGTTTTTTTTCTTTGCAACTTTCTTGACTCGAACTTCAACATCTGCACGCTGTTGCTCCGATTCGTTTCCGCATGTCTTCCCTTCCTCTTGCGCTGCAACGACTATATTTTCTGGATCCGCATAGACAGCACGGAATGACGCTCCATCGACTCCCTGAGACATAGTAATTTTATTACTATGTATCACAATATTGAAAACATAAAACACACGTGTGGACGAACACACAGGTACATCTCAATAGCTAAACACGAATTAAACATGCTGTAGAACAATCAAACCACAAGTATTCGAGCTCTGATGATCTATTTCGATGGAACTGTCAGTATCCATACCTCTGGCTCCGCATGGACTGCCATGAATGGTTGTATTGGAGAGGAGGCATCAGCAATTCCCTGAAACACAGTACTTGCATTAGTATGGTTTTCAATATTGGAAACATAACACACACTTGGGGTCGACGGCACAGGTACATATAAAGAGATAACCACAAATGATGCATTGTCTAAAAGAATCAAGAAATATCTAAATATGATCAGATTTCATCGACTTATTTCTCCGATTTCTTTACATCTGCATCACCTACAAGGGATGTTGTAATTGTAGAGGAAGCTCCGTCATCTCCCTGAAACACAGTACTTGCATTAGTATGGTTTTCAATATTGTAAACATAACACACACTTGGGGTCGACGGCACACAACCGAGAATGAATGGATTAATACTGTAATGAACATATGCACCATGGAAAAAAATCACTGCCTCATTCCACGGCAGGGCAACACAGTGTGAGGTCCTGTGGTCAGACTTCCTATGCAAACACACATCAAACAGACACCCACCCTAATGGTGATAGGGTCCTTTGTCCGTAGAGCTCGATTGGGTCCCTCTCCTCTTGGTACTGTTCCCCTCCTGCCTTCCGCTTTGATCCCATTCCCATACTGTCGACCAGCCACCATTAAAATCAAGATAAGACGCCCTGCCCTCCCTATGGAGAGCCCCTGAACACACTACATCGAAACAGTTTCAATCTGTGACAAAGAGCACATGATCATACAAGCACGACTCCTTGGTAACACGACTTCTTAGTCCATGGGGTGTGGGGGGAGGGGGAAAGGTGTAAGAGAATGAAGAAAACGAGAAATCTAGGTAGAACATTCTCACTGTTATTCAGTTTGGTCTATGGTTACGAGGTTGTGCATTGTATATTGGTTTTATTTCCACCTGTGTAACGTCTATGAATCCATATGTAACTTTTTCTTTTGTTTCTTTTCTCATTGAGAGAACTGTTGTGTAAAAACCTAATAACCAAATTTTAAAAAAATAAAGAGATAACCACAAATGATGCATTGTCTAAAAGAATCAAGGAATATCTAAATATGATCAGATTTCATCGACTTATTTCTCCGATTTATTTACATCTGCATCATCTAAATGGGATGTTGTTATTGTAGATGAAGCTCCGTTGTCTCCCTGAAACACAGTACTTGCGTTAATAGGGAAGAAAGTATAGCAAATGGAATCACGTTATATGATGACGCTCGATCGAGCTGTCCGTATCCATACCTCGTGCTGCCAAAGAATATGTAGGGATGTTGTAAGTGTAGTGCGCACCTCCGAAAGCTGTTGCGCCGATTCGTATATGCAAGGTCCCGCTTCCACTTCCCCTGGAATTACTTGAATGTCAGGCTCTGCATCAAGTGCAGGGCTTGACACTCCATCAACTGCCTGAAAGATAGTGCTTGCATTAGTAAGGATTACAATATTGAAAACATAAGACACACTTGGGGTCGACCGCACAGGTACATATCAATGGCTAACCACGAATGAAACGTTGTGTAGAACAATCAAACGACAAGTATTCCAGCTCTGATGATCTATTTCGATGAAGCTGTCAGTATCCATACCTCGTGCTGCTGAAGAACATCTAGGGATTGTCAATGTGGTGGACGCTTCAGCATCTCCCTGAAAGACAGTACTTGCATTACTATGGATAACACTAATCATAACTAAAAAACAAACACCAGTGGACGATAACTAAGGTGTATATCAATTGGAAAGCACTAACCAAACATTCAGTAAAATAATTACACGATACAATAAAAATATTACTTGACATGCATAAGTCTGTAGCGGGATAGCCAAGTAAGATTACCTGATACGCGCTAGAAGTGGTTGATAACTGCGAGCACGTAACGGATGTAGAATGTTCTTGCTTCAGATTCAAGGGATAGTCAAGCAGTTGTAAAGGTAAATTACTGATTGATAATGAAATGCCAATATTAAAAATTGCCATGTAAGGAGACAGAATACTTGAGTAATACTATTGAAAATGCGCAATATAGCACAGTTCCATGTGCCCATATATAGATTTTGTTTGTGGGTTATGAAATTGAAAAAGAATATATTGATAAATGTCATTATTCAAAAAGCTATACACTCATATCAATGTCGAAAGTATTACAAGGGACACAACACCTAAAATATCAATGAATCCATTCGGCTACCTACACACTACCGCAAGGCCTAAAGCGAAATCCGGACACTTGACTCACCAGTGGCGGAATGTGGACGAATAGAGTGGGAATAGCGTTCGCGAGCAATTTTCGTGTCGTTTGCTGTTTATTCTTCTTTGTTACCCAAGATGTTGTGTACATGTTCGAGGAAAAGTGCCGGCTGCAGATGCGGTATCGATCACCCCTCTTGTCCTCTAAGACTTGTTGGACTCTACTGTCCAGCTCATCCAGTGGATATCTGCAATGTCTGACCCATTCTCTTAGTAGATCAACAGTTTTCGGGAATACATGCGTTGTAGTGCCCTCATGATTTAGCATGGGTCTTCAAAGAGCAACCGCTAATCGAACAGGCAGGCATTGCTGAAAATTCTGAAAAGTAAATATTGACATGATTATACAATCTTGATGAATAAAAATGTGATACAAAAGTAAATGAACCATACAATATTCAATGCAAGGTTTGTTTTGGTCGCAGGAACTATACCAGTTCATCAGGTGCGGCTTAGCATTTGCATAAATTGCAGAAATGTATAAATGATGCGACTAAACTCTGAACATGTGACTCGTCTCTTGGATGTTCTGTCTTGCACGAGAAGGAAACATGCTTACATTATAGACTGGACCCCCGAAGGATGCAATTCGATGACAATTGACACAGATGAAAATAAATAGATCTATTGATAGCATAACAAGGGAAACTCAAGTCAATATCAATGAGACCAATGAACATAGCACTATTGAGTAATCTACTCGCAAATAGATAGAAATTTAAAAATCATTGAAATATGACTAGGATACATGGCCTTACCTTGACCAACAAAAAGTTGGATTCAGCAAGCAGAGCAGTATGTTGCAGGAGAACAGGTAGATGGCCAAAGGTAGCACACTGACGAGTTTGCTCGAAGCGGTCACAGAAGTTCACGGATAGCACGACGACGAGCAGATTAGCATAGATCTCAGTGGTTCTCAGGTAGCACGTTCAGGAGTTGACTTGCAAAGCACAAAGATGTTCTCATGAGACATATCAAGTGGTTTATAAAGTATTACAAACAGGAGTTGGTTTGTGAATGAATGACGTGTGTATGTCGTGGTATTATGTGGTTTACCGGGGCCGGCCAGCGTGAGGGGGGGGGGGTCCTGACCGGACACACCGAGTCTGAGGAGGCCATGTGAGCGATGGGCCCTTGGCGTGGGATACCTTTTGAAGTGTACATGCTGTTTGGCACCTTGGCCGTTCGCGCCCCTGACAGCCCCCCCCCCCCCCATGGCAGCGCGCACCCACTGGACTTGTCGTTATGGACTTTTGTTTTTGTTAAACTAACCACTTTTTTATACTTTATATAGTTATACTTCGCCTTTGATAGGGGAGGGGGATGGATGGATGGATGGATGGATGGATGGATGGATGGATGGATGGATGGGCCGGTGGGCGTGCAGACAAGGCACAGGAAGACTGCTGAATGGGGACACTTGATTCATTTAAAAAAATCAAAACAACCGTTGTTAAAATATATGTGGTGTTTTATTTTGTTTCTTTTTTGATGGCACAAAAATACAAAACTTTACACATTGTACAGGTCAGGTTGCAGCACAGAGAGGGAAAATCCCCTGTACTGACTGCTGTCACTCGGGAAAGTTTCTCTTATGGCACGAACGGCACAGGCGGTTATTACTCTTCGAACGCGGTGTCCAAGCCTCCCGTGAAGCCACCATGTAAAGGAACGATAGGCCACCAGCCGGTACCACCTGTGAAAAATAATGATACAAACTGTTTTTAAATGACCAAGATAAGTTGATTAAACGTTTGTTGTCAATGACAATTCTTGTAACTAATGGCATTCTGCTCGGACAAATGCTACCTAGACACTGCACACCACTGAATGACTTTCATGCGTTACAATGATATGTAGATGTAATTTTGGATATAGGAGACGACCATGAAATAGTAGTGGCATCACAAGCAGATTATACTTACTCGTTACTCGGATTACGAGGACGAACAGTTGCGCGAAGTTCGTGCATAAGCACCATCATTATCCTCAACACGGACCGTGTGAGGCAGGCTGCCCTGAAGTCTGGCAGCTCAGTGATGCATTGCGGCCGTGGCTCGCCTTCCGAAATGTAGGCCATGCATCCTGAGTTTTCACAGCAGCAGCAGTTCTCCTCCTCGGTTGGCATTAGCTCGCACCGATTGCATGTGCACCTGGTGGAAACGCTGTCCATGCGACTAGGTCCAGTGTCGTCATCCGTTGATTCGTCCTTCCAACTGCCGTCCGAAGCCCCATCGTTTTCGCGTGTTTCCCTTTCCAGTAGTTTCTCCTCAGTATACTCGGGCTCGTACATGTAGGGCATTATTGTAGCCATTGTGTGGTAAACAAACTAAAATAATTTATAGCGATGGTACAGGTGTTCACATGGGCTACAAGCGGCAAAGGTAGCTGACGAGAACACAGAAACGAGTCACAGAATACTCAAATTAGCACAGAGAGGAATGGAATCGAAAATCTGCTGCTGTGTGTTGTGAAACGGTCTGTTTATACTTATTGAGGAAAGAGGCGTCTTGCCATTTCCATCGCGACACGTCATTAGCTGAAGCGCAGCGATTGTTGACACGAGACGTGCTTTGGTGTTGTGAAATGGGCGGTACGCGTCTGCTGATGACAGGCTCAGAGGCGGGGGATAAGATTTAGTGCCGCAAAAGCAGGTCAGCAAGGGCGATGCGGTGTGATAGGATTATCACAAAATGGCAGCGCCCTGGTGCCTGTTTTCGCATGCATTTAATGGACGAAAACCCGGGTAAGGTCCATAGGAAATTTTTCTAAAATCGAGCGACTTAGGCTTAAAAATACATGGCGACCCGTAGGGACAATAACATTTTTTGACCAAACCATTCCTTTAAGCTAGGATCGGGAGTAGTCGTGGGTGTGGGCGTACTGGGAGTTTCGCTGATAGGGAGCGAGGCTTTTTTTAGGGTCATTTTGGATTGTAATGTTTTCACTTTATTTGCGAGGGCGTTTTGGATATTGGTGCACCATTGCTTGTCTTTGGGTACATTATCGGGTGTTGGTATGGGAGATTCAAGTTCTCGCAGGATTGCAAATAATTCCTTTGTATTGGAGCACGCGTTGGAGATTCGCTCGTTATAGACGTCTTTTTTAGCTTGAAAGATTTTCTTGTAGTTGGTAGCGCATCGTTTAAGTTTGTTTTCAGCTGTGGGGGTGTGTCGCCATACAGTTTCAAGCTTTGTGACAGTGATGCTACAAACACAGACGTGAAAAACAATACCTATAACAGACATGGAAAGAGACTCGTCGTCTGACGATAAGTCGTCTGACTCCTCAATTGTTGAAAGAGCCTTCCCTAAGATCAGAAGAGTAACATGTGGGAAACCGCTCCCTTCAAAACATGTCTTTAAACCCACTCTTTAAATCCACTCGCTGATACGATCTGCGCCAAAATGATACCCAAAATATCATCTGCCATTACAATAGCAATTGCACCGTTCACAAAAATGTATGAGCAATTTAACGATAATTAGAGATCAAAACTCATTAATTGCTCTACTAAAAACAAAAATGGTGAACATTGAAGTAGAAATGTGAGAAATGAAACTCCAGACGCACAATGATCTGCAAGCAGTGGAAAAAGCAAATGACCTGTTAAAGGAGCAACTGCACAGTACTGCAGATAAGAAACTGCTGGCCGAGGTCGCAAGAGAAGCTCTGTCTGTTCTTAAAAAAAACACATCTAGACTAGATAACATCGACAGAGCGAGAGGTGCGGACTGCACTGGGAAAGAAAATCGGTTAAGTTATGGCAGTGCTGGAAGCGATCAGCCATACCAGTGTTTGAGGCAAAGAGACTGTGCCCTTGCCTCCAGCAGTGCAAAAGAACAAGGAGTACTCCCGATGATCCCTGGAAATGTGGAGCTTGCACCATCATCATCAGGATCAATGATGTTAAGATCGTCCAACCTGGAAGAGTCATACAGCCATGGTTTACTCATATCGATGCCAATAGGTGTAAACACTACCACAGACAGTGAGTGTGTTCACATGCCGAGCCCTCAAGAGAAGAGTGTGGTGCTCAACATTGGCATCAACTCAGAAGACAACCCACCAAAGGAAATCGCGGGTTGGTAGTAATGTCATTGAGATTCCGCCCCAGTCAGGAGCTGCCGTCAACCTCTGCCAATGCAATCGCGGTAACGGAAAATATGGCTGGAAAGGTTGCGGCTGAAAAAGAGTTCCTCATCCTACCCAATATTTGAGAAAACAAAAAAAAAAAAAAAAAATCAACTCCCGCTTAGGCCACAGCAAGACTTTCAACATAAACAAGGGAAGTGTAAAAAGAAAACTAAAAACTGATCATGTATGAAACAGCAAAATGGGAATGGATCGCGGACATTTCTGAGGAATCTAAAATCACTAAATCTTATTGTGCATACAGCAGGGTCTACAAGCCGACCAAAATCTACAGCCAGTACAGAGATACTGAAAAATGAACAACCTACAAATGAAAAAGAGAAATCCGACTGCAGATAATGATGGGGATACAATTGATGAATTTATTGACTTGTGAGATAATTGATGAGGAACAAAGTGGACCGGAAGAAAGGATGGAGGCCCCAACAGAACCACAAGGCGGTCCGCAAAGTCCTAATAAGGAGATTACAACGGCGATTCTCAATCAAACGCATCAGAGGAATACACAAACATATCCTCAAAGAACGTTTGAAATGGAGGCCTCTCCTGAGCCAAAAAAGAGCAAACAAATAAGCCATAATGACACAAAGCCAGAAACCGCCACAAAATGTAGGATTATGGAAGAGAAAAGCTGTGCAACAAAAAGCTACAAGGGTGAGAACCCTGTTTATTGGAGATGAAACAACAATGACTCGTGATGATAGAGTCGAGCTGGAGTCCGAGAATTTAAAAAAATCTCTTGCAGAACCAATCCAGCATCTCCAGGAACTCTGAGAAATTCGGATTCGAGTTGGAGAGGCGACTCGAGAACAACAAATCAACAAAAGAAAATATCAGGAAAAAAGGACAGCCTCCAACTACTGTCTAATGTTGGAGAGAATCTACCACTCTGAAGACGGCTTAATTATAAATAGGAATAATGTGATTGGGCTATTTCACCACATTACTCAAATGAGATCAATAGAATCAAGAGATAAAAACCGTGGAATTTTTAAACGAAACACAAACAGACCGTGTCCTACTGCATATCCACGCTGGGGCCATCAAAAACCAGATCTTTGATGGTGCAACAGCTGGGTTTCAAAGTTGGTGAAATACCAGTGGACAAAGTGCAGGCGTCAGTGTCATTAAACTCAGAAGAAAGAGTCCTAGAAGGCGTGTGTGCCTTCAGCAGTGGGCTAAAAAAGCCATCACAAAAAGAAAATCCATCAGCACATCTAGAGACACACTCAAATGAGCTATCTAGGTCTCCTGACGAAAACGACCTGGAAGATGAACCAACGTCAGTATCGAAAAGACAATCACAATTCCAAATGATAAGGAGAATGCCAACACCAAAGAAGCAACAAAGCATGGAGCGAATCAGTCATATGAAAACTGGAACTGGATAGCGGGAGTGTTAAATTCCAATAAAACAAGTTAATGCTCAAGGAATGCCGACATTAACTCAGGTGAGAAAGCAGGGGGCCTATGCAAGGCATAACATAACTGGAATTGCATCGCAATTCACTAGACAAGAAAGATGAATTATTGCCTTGCATTTTTAAAATCATGTCGCACTAACTGCAATTTAATTTCAGAGAAGATGAGTGTGTTTATTATTCTTTGTACCAAGCTCCAGGACAGAACAGGGCCTATACAAAGGACAGCAGAGATCCAGGCTGACCCCAAAGCTTACTTTTAATGAGCACTTTGGCCGATGGGAACTGCAGATAAGGGTGACTGTGGGAGCGTGTGTCCTCCACTGTACATATTTGGAGGGAGTCAGGATGGTATTAAACAAGTTAGCCCTTTCTCTCTGATCCATCATCCTCTGTTCCCCTGCATTTTTCGATTTCCTGATTGTTATGCTCGCTTTTACACCCTTTATTGATGGTGTAGACACCCCCCCGCACTTTTCTCATGTAGCCACCGACACTATAACTTTCTCTAGGCCCATCTCTCCTCATCGCTTCGGAGAGGCTCTTCTTCCATCTATTTCTTTCTCACACATCTTCTTCCTAAATCAATTGTTCGATTCCCTCCGCTTCGCTGTCCACCTTTGCTTAGCTCTACATTCGACTCAGACTGCAATGGCCTTACACATGACAGGCTTTCATGTGCGCATGAAAAAGGCTATTGTGTGCATGCATCTGAAAGGATTTGAAAGGCAGTGTACACATGTGCCTATTTGGTGTGCATGCATGTGAAAGGCTACAGTTTGTGCGCCTGAAAAGCTATTCTGCATATGAAAGGCTAGGGGTGCACATGTAAGGCTGAGGTCTGTGTGCATATGAAAGTCTGTATTGCTCGTGCAAAACAGCAGTGCCATGGTATGTGTTGCTTTGGGCATTGTACATGTAACCAGATTTGGACACCATCTTAATTCAATGACTTCACCAAAAGCTGAGATTATGGTTAACCCATCTATTGCCAGGTTCTATAGTCCGAACCAAGCATGCAAAGCGAATGATAGTCTTATTGAATTAACGCACATGCCACGATACTCAATGTGATGATGGTAAGATACACTACAAAAAGTTTTTATAATTAAGCCAAGAGACAAATAACGTTGATGTGCAGATTAACAAGTGGCATTATCATTATTATATATGAAGCAGTGCCCTGAGTGAGCTTTTTTGTGCAGCATACACATGTCAACTGAATGGCTTGTGGGCACTTCCAATTCTGGCAGATAACACACAGTGAAATCAAATGATTTGCAAGGCTCACACACCTTCAGTTAATTGTGAAGCCGGGATTTGAGACCAGTCTGCAACATAAGGCCCGTAACCAAATATCTTCCCAGCTTTAGTTGGTAGAAATAATACTTTGGTTTTAAAGAACACTGTTTTGTAGCTATGTTTTGACACTTATTAAAATTCATCATACTAGCTGGAAAATATATAAATCCATGTCGAGAACACACACTCTGGTCGTAGCTTTATCTACTAATTCTTGAATGGAAAACTACAAGAACGCAAAGTAATATGAAGCTAAAAAAACATCCTACGAGCTTGGGAAATGTACGTTTAAAACTTAGACACAAAAAGGGTATTGTATGAAAAGGTCACCTTCTTGTAGTCATTGTTTGACAGAATCACGCTCACTACTGCATATAATGTGAAGGGAAAGTGAACACTTGTCAGAAACGATGGTTCATCAATGAACCACCACTAATAAGGAGTTTTCCATTTAAAGGCTCTGCCTATAGAAAAGTGTGTGTTGACTATAGAAAAGTGTGTGTTGACTATAGAAAAGTGTGTGTTGACTAGTGGGAAGCTCTGTTGAATTTGCAAGGATAGAGGTGACCGGTCACATGTCGAACAAAAGGCATCCTCATTATAGCACTAGTGGGGAAACAGGCCTGCGATGTCCCTAGGCCCTCTGCTGCTGTACAGGGGAAACATGTCTTGCATTGGCCAGGATTGAAAGTAATGATGTACAAATTTGCTAATCATATGTTGAATTGCTAATCAAAATATTTTCATTTACCAATCTCGACTAATCGACTCTGCAAGACTAATGTATGCCTTGCTATGCTCCGGTAAGGGGCAGAACGGCGCTATGCTTACAGAATTGGAGAGGATTATCAAGCAATGCCTGGGTAACGGACAATGCAGGATTTCCAACTGGAATTCTGGCCAGAACCACTACAGCAAAGGAGACCAACTGATAGTAATGTTTGAGACCGAACTGCAGCTGCTAGACCACGAGATGCACGACCTCCAAGCCAGATAGTACCGGCAATCAGACACATGCAGCTCTGTAAGAAACCCGTTACTGGTGCACAGGAACGGGAAGGTAAGGCAGTAATAAACCTCAGGGAACTCAACAAATGGATCATCTACAGACATTTCAAAATGGAGAGGGTCCACGTGTTGAGAGACATACTAAGAGGAGGGACTGGCTTGTCAGACTAGACCTGAAGAACGCTTACCTAACAATACCCGTGGAGCGAGGCTACAGGAAATACCTGCCATTTATCTGGCAGGGGAACGCCTGGGAATTCACGTCTTCCATTCGGCCCATAATTGGCGCCCTGGGGCTTCATCAAGTTGATGAAACAGGTTGCAGCTGCATTGCAAGAGTTGGGAATTAGACAGATTTACCTGGACGTGATCGTCAAGCGCAGCAGGTAGAGACACATTTCTGGAATAGGCAGACGAGGCGATCCGATTGCTACAGAGTTTGGGATTTCTGATCAACTGGGAGAAGTCTGAGCCGAAGCCAGTACAGATATTGGCGTTCCCAAGCTTTGTAGTGGACATGCAGAGGGCTACACAGGATTACTCAACCGGAAGGTAAAGGGAATAAGGAAAGCGATCAAGAGCGCACTAAGCAAGACGCACTTCTTCCATCTCTCTCTCATTTTGTGGTGTTTCCCAGGGCTCTTACATCTCTCCCTGGCTCTTCAGCCACTACCTGGCACCTCTTGCCCACTGCAGCGCTACTTTCTGCTCCAATTTTAATGTTATGCAGACACTCGGCTCCCTTTCAGGCTCACCTGAGCCACCTCTGCTTCTCCTCTCATACCAGACTGGCTGTAATTCAGGAATAGTGTGCACCAATGATCTCTGCCTTAATGCCAGTAAGACTGAGATCCTCCTCATTGTGACACTCACTCCCTCACTCTTCCTCTCTGGCCGCCCACTCTGGGCCCTCTTCCTGCTCCTTCCTGTGAGGCTAAGAACCCTTGTCATCTTCGACTCCACCCTCTCCTTCACTCCTCACATCTCTGACATCTCTAAGAAGTCCAACTATCAGCTGCACCTCCTCAGAGGTATTCTTCCTTTTCTCACTTTTCCCCAGAAGCTCAGTCTCCAGAGCTCTAATCCTCTCTAGGCTGGACTATTGCAGCCTGCCTCTACTCTTCGACTTCTACAACTTATCCAGAAAAGGACTGCGAGACTTGTCCTTGGCCTGAAGCCCAGGGATCGCATCTCTCCAGCGATGAAATCTCTTCACTGGCTCCCTGTGGCTGCAAGGATCAACTTCAAGACCCTCTGCATTGTCCACAAGGCTTTCTGAGGCCTTGGACCGCTCTACCTAACAAACTTTCTCCTTCAAAACATCTTCCTTCTCAAGCTCTCCGCTGATCCACCTCCAACTCTGAGGGTCAGATGCTTCTCGAAGCAGAGAGCTGGGGGCAGATCTATCTCCTCCGCTGGGGCCTCCTTCTGGAACAGCCTCCTGGCTCTCAAACTTGAGCAGAACCACCTCCGGTTCAGGAAGCAACTCGAGACCTTCCTTTTCGCTTCCGCTTCCTCTCTTCCTCTCCCCTGCTGATGCACCCGACTGCTCCGCGCACTGGCCACCCTCTGAACTCGGGCCCAGGCTCCTGCATATCCAGTTGCCCTTGCACTGTCTTCGGGCTCCACAGCACTTGAGGGTCTGTATCTGTAACTCTACAGTCCCTTCTATCTGCACTTATGAGCCACCCACTGGCTGCACTTGAGTTAACTGCACTCTCCCCGCCCCCTTCCCCAGCCCACCAGCACTTCTCCCTTTCCTCTTCCCTGCAATTGCGTGATCTGAATGACAGAAGGCCTAGTAAGATAGTTATTTTGTCCTCCCTTGTTTCCCCCTCCTTGTCTTGTCGCGCCTAGTAACACTGTTGTACAGGCATGTTATAAATGCCATATCATATCCCTCAGAGTTGGTACGGATTGTAGGACTACTCGCATCCTCCATTCAAACTACCTTCCCTGGGCCCTTGCACTGCAGACATTGAAGATCAGACATCTACAAAAAGGACTAGCATACCACCAGCTGGTGGAAATAGACACAGCAGCAAGGAAACTGTTAGCTAGAGCACATGGAATGTTTGATCGCGAGTAATCGTTCCTTCTCCCTAAGGGGGAGCCACCCCCTTTTGCTGTTAGGGAGGTGATCCTGCTCCGCCAAGACCCTCCCTAGGGATCTGGGCAAGTGGGACCTCAGTGGGAGTGATTCTCCTCCCATAGGGGAGGACTGACCCCCCCCCCATTCCCAAATGAAAATACCTATGTAGGACACTATCTACGTATTTGGCACTGCCTTCCATTAAAAACACTGTCCTTCTATTTGGCTTTAGGCAATGTTGAATCCAACATGACGTCTGAAGTAAAAGGGAATACCCCTTTAAGAAGAAACGTATATGAAAGGGAGACAAGTAGACCAGAAGACAGGAGAGAGAACGCTGCGCGGGGGAAACTGCTCGACGTCAGAACGCCGTGCAGAGACTGAGCAGAGCTGAACAGCGGGCCACGCAGAACTGAGAGTAGCCGAGAAAGCCAAGTGCAGTCACCGGAGGCCCGGCAAAGCAGTTATCAGGACAGAGCTCAAGGAACAATCGATGTGGACTAACCATAGAAGCACTGTGGCGGGCCAAGCGCCCGTCTAACACGACGGGTATTGGGAAGACCGGAGTGTTGACAGCAGTCAACTGCCCTTGTTCGCTAAATGCGGCCAGCAGCAGAGAAGCAGAGACTGTACGCGTGTGACGACCTAAAGGAAGAAGCAAGAAATCGAAACGTTCCCAAGCGAAAGCAGAGTAAAACGAGATCACCCACACCAAACAAAGGTACACGGGTGAACAGCAGAAGCGGGAGGCCGCTGGGGCAAGACAGACTTTGAATGCGATAAGGGCAATAATGGAACATAGAATCAGTATAATGTGATATCTGAGGAAGTAGTTGAGAACCTGAAGAATAAGAATGATAGTAAACCACTAAGAAAGAGTAAACAAATATCCTGGGCAAGAGAGAGAAAGCCACCTGAGATAACTAATGAAGAGTGGGGAGACCACTTAATGAGAAAATGTCAAAACTGATGAGCCAAAAGTGCAGCTTCAAGAAAACAAGGCAAGAAAGAGTTGTGTTAAGAAGACACCCAGAGTGCGGAACTCTTAACCCTGCTAAAACCAGGGACTAACAGAAAAATACAAGGAAGGTGCCCAAGACAGTATCTCAAAGAGAAAATGTTTAAGTGTGTTATGAGCTTAGAGTACAGAGTAAACCAAACGAGAGAAAAAGTGGATTCAAAAGATAAAGAGTGGGGCGCTCTCAACCCTACTAAAACAAGGCAATGACAAAATAAAAGTAAATTGTCTAAAAGAGTTTCTCAAAGAAAACAATTAGACATATTGTCAAGAAGACGATCTTTGAACAATTGGGAGGAGCTAGAAGAGAAAGGTGTCACATAATGTGTCATAAGGAATGTATTTTCTGAAAGACCTAAATATTGAAGACTGGTGTAGAACAAGAAAACCCTGAGGAGCCTCAAGACAAATGGCCAAGCGGAGACAGCCAGAAGAGAAACCTTCTTTTGGCCACTTTTAGTTGTTACCATTAGTGGTAGGGTCAGGTATATTTAGGTTTGGACTGCATGGCGACAGGCGAGCACCTCTATTTCAATTTAGTTAGATAAAGAAGCCCCATATAGAGATAGGCCCTTTTCCCTTATAATTTAAATAAAAGAACATTAAAATGTCCACAATGCCCGCAACTCCTTCCGACCCACCACAAGTGGCAGAGCCATTTTAAGACAAGCGCCAGATGTCATCCTCGAGTCTGATACCAGCAAGTCAGGCTGGGGAAGACAGGTATGGTGAGACAACAGGGGGCTGTTGGACAGAATGCAAGTTGTATCTACACAAATTGCCTGGAGCTCCTAGCCGGATCCTTCGCTATCCATTCCCTGTTGAGGGGAGGATAGGGTTCTGCGTGGTGCTCAGGATGGACGTCTCTGCAGTCAGATACAAAACCCATCTAGGAGAAACCTGGTCCAGCCTTCTGGCAGAAATGGCAAAGTATGCTGGACAGGAAGATCTTCCCAAAGATAGAGAAGAGATGGGGACCCTTTCAGATAGAGCTCTTTGCTTCAAGGACCAAAACTCAGTTACTGCGGTTCTTCAGCTGGAGACCGTATTCAAAAGCAGAGGCAACAGATGCGTCCCTACAATCCTGGCGGACACCAGGATGCTATGCGTTTCCACCCTTCTTAATGACAATAACGACGCTGAGCAAGGCAAAGGAGGGAGAACACCTTTCTTGTAGTAGTGGTTCCATGTTGGAGGTCACAAGATTGGTTCCCGGTACTGATGGAGTAAGTGGCAGACTATTCATTTGTGGTACCCACCTCTCTACAGTCTCTGATGAGGACAACAGTTGAGATGCATCCTTTTGTGACCTCAGGTTTGGTCGAACTTCTAGCCTGCAGGTTTTCAGGACTAGATGGAAAGTGCCTGGAATTTCAGAGGCGGCTTTGGTCCTCATCTCAGAATCTTGGGCACCCAGTACAGCAAGAAGCTGCCGGGTGGCCTGGGGAGTATGGAACAGATGGTGCATGGAACTAAATCTGTGTCCCTTTTCGGCATCTCTGGTAGAGGTGCTGAATTTTCTAGCACAGCTTTCACAAAAGGTAAGGCGTTTAGAACGATAGGAGTCTGTCATGCCTACAGCACGTTCATTCACCCTACCTTGTGCTCCTTCCCGACCATGTCCCAGAACGGGTACTAGCTCTCACGTCAGATCACTCTCCATTCCCCCCCCCCTTGAGATCAGATCTTCCGCTGGTGGGAGGAGTTGGGGAGGCCATCAGAGAAAACGTCAGGTAAGGGGTCATCGCCTTCATCTCGGGCTGGAAGAGAAGCTTTCGTTGTAAGGCTAGGGAGGCGAGCCCACTACGCGATACCCTCCCCTAGGGGTAGAGGCAAGCGGGACCGCTCCGAGAGAGACTCCCTGTTAGGAAGCAGGGATGGAGGAGAAAAGGCATCAGGAGACGATGTCTCCGTGCATGAACTACATTACCCAGCAACCTTTGAGGCCTGTTGTAGTTTGTGCCGTGCGCGCGTGGGCTGATACTCATTAGTTCAGCTTATCAAGGGCCAACGGCGCACGGCAGGTGTGGCTTATTCTGTTCGTGGGGGTGAAGCCATACCGGAGGACTAGGAGAACGCTGATACGCAGGGCCGTATCCTGAGGTGTTGGAGGTTTGAAGCTGGAAATTTGCACGCCGGGTGCTCGGTCTCCGTGAAGGACTGCAATCCACTCCTTTGCAGCGGGGACAGGCGGACTTGGGCTGCTTTTACAGGCTACGAAAGATCACATCCGGGAAGGCTTGCGAGCTTCCCGGACAGAAAAGAAACAGCAACGCTGCCGTTGCTTTTCTGTCCACTGTATTGGGTTGATATGAATATGAGAATGCATTACTTACCGTAAAAGCATTTCTGATGGTTGTATCTGCTTAGATTCACATGCTGTGCATAGGTCCGACATCCAGTGGTCACTGCGGAGTATTGCATTTTGTTTTTCGTAGTCGAAAAAGGGACATCGACAAGGCATGTCTGAAACACTATCCCTATAGTGACGTGCGTTGTACCCACAATCCCTCACGCGTCGAGGTCCCTCTGTTTGTATTTTTCTGCCCTGAGGGAGCCTTCTAGACGTGAGTGAGTACAGAAAAGAGAGAGATATAAAGGAAGTCTATGTTCCTTCCATCCGAGCGGGGAGGAAGGGTGGGCGCATGTGAATCTAAGCAGATACAACCATCAGAAATGCTTTTACGGTAAGTAATGCATTCTCTTCTGATGTTTGTTAATCTGCTTAGAATCACATGCTGTGCATAGACTAGCGAGCAGTACCCGGAGTTGGCGGTGGGTTATGAGAAGGAACAGTAGAGAAAAGGTGTCGTAATCCTGCCTGTCCCACCTGGGAGTCAGATCTAGAGTGTGCATCTAGACAGTAGTGTTTTGTAAAGGTGTGCACAGAACTCCAGGTAGCCCCCTTGCAGATGGACTCAAGGGGAACATTTGCAATGAATGCTATGGATGCCCCCGTGCCTCGAGTAGAGTGTGCTCTTGGCCTAAAGGGCAGTTCTCTCTTAGCAAGAGTATAGCAGAGAGTGATGCATTGAACAATCCATCTAGAAATAGTGGATTTTGAAACCGCATCTCCTTCTCTTCCTGCTGCCACCGAGACGAAGAACTGATTAGTCTTCCTCAGTGGTCTGGTTCTTTCCATGTAGAACATGACTGCTCTGCGTACATCTAGTGTGTGCAGAGTCCTTTCTCACAAGTTGGAAGGATTTTGAAAGAACGTTGGTAGTTCTATAGATTGGTTTACGTGGAATTTAGAAATAAATTTCGGAGCAAACCTAGGGTGAGTGCGTAGAACCACCTTATCTCTGTGAACTGTAACGAAGGGGTCTAGAATAGAAAGAGCCTGAAGTTCACTTACTCTCCTGATGGAGGTGATAGCTATTAAAAAAGCAGTCTTAAGAGTGAGGTGTTTAAGAGATGCTTTGTGCATGGGTTCGAATGGAGAGCCCATGAGTCTGGTAAGTACCACATTAAGGTCCCATCCGGGAGCTGGGTCAGCTATCGGGGGGTGTATTCTCTTTACTCCCTCCATGAAGGCCTTTATAACAGGTATCCTCCACCACGACACTGAGTTGGGAAGTGGTGTATGCAGAAAGTGCCGCTAGGTGGACTTTAATGGAGTTAAACACTAGACCTGAATCCAGTAGGTGGGTCAGGTATAGGACAACATGTGTGGGAGAGCAGTCAATAGGGTTGATGCTTTTACTCCTGCACCAGATGACAAATCTTTTCCACTTGCTAGAATAGCAGTGGCGAGTGTTAGGTTTCCTGGCTTCCCTGAGGATATCCATGCATCTTTGCGGGAGTTGTAGATGTCCGAACTCTATGATTTCAGGAGCCAAGCTGCTAAGTTCATGTTCTGGGGGCATGGATGCAGAGTCCTGCCCTTGTCCTGAGACAGCATGTTGTACGGGCAGGGGAGTTTTACTGGGGGAGATAGAGACATCTCCATCAAGTGGGCGAACCATGGTTGTCGGGCCCACATTGGGGCCACTAGTATCATGGTCACTTGTTCCTGGTGCATCTTGTGCACCACTCTGTTGAGAAGGGGAGTCGGGGGGAAAAGCGTAGACAAATTTCCCTGACCATTGCATCGACAGACCGTTCCCCTTGGATTGGTTCTGGGGGTACCTGGAGGCGTAACTTAGGCATTGTGAATTCTCCAGGGTTGCGAACAGGTCTATCTCTGGGAATCCCCATTGTGTGAACACGTCGAAGACGATGTCTTCGTGCAGGCGCCATTCGTACTCTTCGGGCAGGGGGAAATCTCTGCTGAGTCTGTCTGCCAGCAGATTGAGTTCCCCGGGTACATGTAGTGACAGTAGGAACATGTCCTGTTTGAGAGCCCACTTCCATATATTCTGGGCCAGTTTGGACAGGCCTGGAGAGTGGGTGCCCCCTTGCTTGTTGATGTAGTACATGGCTGTAGTGCTGTCTGTAAGGACCAGTACTGTCTTGCCTTGTAGGTGTTCCTGGAAGGCTTTTAGCGCCTTGAACACAGCTAGTAGCTCCAGTAGATTTATGTGTTTGGATGCTACGTTCGGAGTCCACACTCCGTGAGCAGTCTGATGGGATAGGTGCGCCCCCCATCCTGTGAGGGATGCGTCTGTGGTTAGAGTGGCTTCCGCCGCGGGGGTGGCAAAGGGTTTCCCTTCTTCCATGGTTTTCCTTTGTCCACCACCGTAGCGAGAGAACCAAGGCCTGCGAGACCACCACTAGATCCTCCCATAGTCCGCTGGCCTGACACCACTGGCTGTTGAGCCACTCTTGCATTGGGCGCAGGCGCGCGTGAGGTACCAAATAAATACACGACGCCATCATGCCTAGCAAGCGCATTGCTTTGCGTACCGTCACCTCTCGACCGGTCACATATTGAGGGATCTGAAACAGCATGTTTTGGACCCTCTCTTTGGAGGGGAAGACGAGGCCGTCCTTTGTTTGAATTAGAGCCCCTAGGAATTGCTTGATTTGACTGGGGTCTAAACTGGACTTCTTTTCGTTGATGGAGAAGCCCAACTGGAACAAAAGGTCTACCGTCTTTTGGGTATTGGAGAAGCATGTTTCGTAAGAATCCCCTGTTATGAGCCAGTCGTCGAGGTAAGGGTAAACTGGGATGGACAACCTGCGCAGGTGGGCCGCTGCCACTGCCAGTACCTTCGTGAATACCCTTGGTGCCGATGCTATGCCGAAGGGTAGCACTTTGAACTGGTAGTGTTTGCCCTCTATCATGAACCTGAGGTATTTTCTGTGCGCTGGCAACATTAAAATATGAAAGTATGCATCTTTCATGTCCAATGTTGTCATGCAATCTCCCTGAGAAAGCAGTGGGATCACTTCCTGTAAGGTTACCATACGAACTTTTGGGGTTTGATAAACTTGTTCGCTGGGCGCAGATCTAATACAGGGCGCATGGTTAGATCCTTTTTGGGTACAAGGAAGTACACTGAATAAATACCTTCCGTTACCTGAGATAGAGGCACGACCTCTATGGCTCCTTTTTCCAGCAGTTGTTGTACTTCTTGGAGAAGGATGGCAAGATGTTCCGGTGTCATGCGACGTCCCCTCGGAGGTCTGTAGGATGGGGAACTGTTGAATTCGATACAGTATCCGTGGGCTACGGTGGAAAGTACCCAACGGTCTGACGTTATCTCCTCCCATGCAGGAAGAAAGGATGTTATCCGGCCCCCGACCGGTGTTGCATGGGAGGGGACGCGAATCTTCGCGTCACTTGGAGTTGTTGGGGGCTTGGGAGCCTCTGGGGGTGGATCCCCTACCTCTCCCTTTACCCCGGCGTTGGCCTCTTTGGCTGCACTGCCCACTATTGGTCTGGTAATTGGTGGCAGGGTATTGTTGATGTTGACTTTGTTGTTGTTGTTGGCGTTGGCCACGAAAAAAGCGTTTGTTGCCATAGCCGCGTCTGGTAGTGGGCTTAGAGATTTGGTCAAGAGTCTTGATAGTATCGAACTCTTTTTTTAGCCATCTCTAGAGCTTCATCCACCGCTTTTCCGAAGAGGTTAGAGTCTTCCACAGGTTTATTTATTAAAGACGCCTGTGTCTCCGGTTTAAACCCTGAGTTGCGCAGCCATACATGGCGTTCCCTGTACCAGGGAACGTCCCGCTGTTTCTGCCGCGTCAAGAGAGTTTTTTACAATGCTCTGGTTCACCTGGGTTCCTTCGCCAATAGTTGAAAGTAGGCGTGTACGTAAAGGCTCCGGTGCTTCCTCGGCGTCCTTGCGCAGTTTGGCCCACTGCGCGTCTGCGTAGCTAGCAAGCAAAGAATTGTTGTTCGCAATTCTTGCTGAGAAGGCAGCCGAGGAAGTTACTCTCTTTGCAAGGGCATATAGCCTTTTGCCCTCCTTGTCAGGGGGTGCCTCACTGGTGGAAAGTGGTACCCCTGCCCTCTTTCTAGTATTAGATACTACTAGGGAATCCGGAATGGAATTCCCCCCCCTAATGTAGAGCGAGTCTGAGGGTGACGGAGTGAAAAGTTTTTCAATTCTCGGATTGACCCCTCTGATCAATGCGGGAGTGGCCAGCGAAGGGATGATTCTTCTCTTCACTGAAGCTAGGAGGGGAATGGTCTGGCTGACCGGGGGTTTCTCTTTAATTACTCTTTCCACAAAGTCTAATTCTGGAGAGAGCTCCCCAGTGTCCAGTTCGAAATGTGCTGCTGCTCTGCGCAACAGGGCATTGAAAGTGGGCTGATCGTCGATTGGAGACGTGTTTCTAACCGGTGAATTGTCAGGAGGATTTAGGTTTAGGACATCAGTGTCGGAATATACTGATGGGGATTGCCAGGGGTGCGAAGGTCCTTCTTCTGGATTTTCTCCGAAGCCTTCCTCTATAATGTCTGGCCTGTCTTCCAGACATTACTCCTGGTTCTGTCCTTCTTCATCGTCCATGAAATCATCCTCTTCCTCCAAGTATTGTTCCTCCCCAGTGAGGTCGTATACTCTATGGAAGTCTGAGACTGTGTCCTGCTGGGGATCGACTAGCCTTGGATTTTTGGCCCTGGGGTCCTCCTGAGGCCCTTCTCTAGTCCTCTTGGGAGTTTGAGAGGTTTGGGTATTAATAAACCTTTCCATCCTCTCCATACAGAGGTGGAGTCTTTCCATGGTTTCATGGGGTACCCCAGAGCGGTCTGGCGGGGGAAAAGTAGAGTCATCTAGCTGGAAACGGCTCGACCTCTCCCAAAGCGTCGAGGAAAGTGTCCCGTCGCCCTCCGAAAACCCTTCAGGTGTGCTGGGTGACGCCCCGACTGAAGGGGGTAGTCCCTGCCTTCCTTCGGGCTTTTTCGGCGTGTCTTTCGACTTGTGCGTAGCGCTCGACGTGTCCTTCGGCATACGCTTCTGGGCGTCGGCTACAGCGATCCTCGCCAAGCTCTCGGCAACTCGTTTGTCGGCGGAAGCTTGCGTTTTCGACGCTACGGGTGTCGATCGTTCTACGGTGGTCTGCGCCTTTTGTTGATGCGCGCCGGCCGATGGTTTGGGGGCGGCGCCCTTATTTGCCGAAAGCCCAGTCGCTGTTCGCGGCTGCGGTTGCGAGAGGGGCTTCGAACCCGAACGGTCCGAGGAGGCCGCCGGTGGAACCTGCGTCTCCTTGGGCGCCGAAGCTCTTTTCGTCTTAGACGAAGAAGAGCCGTGGGTTGTGTGCTTAAGTGAGTTTTTGTGTGCGTCAGTGTCGCCGGGGTGTTCATCCCCATAAGCAGGGCGTGAGCCGAGCCCGTCGGGGCCGGGGACAGACGACGAAGCGCGCGAGCGCTCCTTCGAGGGGTTTTCGACTTCCGCAGCGGAGGTCGTGTTATCGCGTTCCTCGTCACTGTCGGTGGTAGCAGCGGCGGGTGAACCTTCGGCCTTCGACATCGCGTAGGCCGCCCACCTTTTAACCCTACGGTCTTTTAGAGTTTTAGGCTTAAGAAGCCGACAAGCCGCGCAACCCTCCTCCTTGTGATCGAGGGGCAAGCAGCGGTTACACCGTGAATGCTTGTCCTTCCAAGTAAATTTGCCTTTGCAAAGCGGGCAAAACCTAAAGGGTGTCCTCTCCATAGCCGAGGCAATAAATCGCGATAACCACCCCAAGGGAAAGGAAAGGGAAAGGCATTCTCAGAAAAGACCCAGAGATGTCCCACGACCCCACTCTCCCTACTGTATATGGCCTGCGAGGCCAGGCCACGTGTTCGGCAACGCCAAAGGATTTCCTCCGCTCGACCCTCCGTCGAAGATCTTGCTCGGCGGAGAACAGCTTCACAACTGCGTCGAGGGAGGGATTATTTAATATTAATGAGAAAAGACCAAAGGTCTAGGAGTTGCAATGTCTCTCGAGGAGCTCCGCGTGAAGGCGACCAGAAGCTGGGCAGAAAAAAACAATCTGAGGGACCTCGACGCTTGAGGGATTGTGGGTACAACGCACGTCACTATAGGGATAGTGTTTCAGACACGCCTTGTCGACGTCCCTTTTCCGACTACGAAAAACAAAATGCAATACTCCGCAGTGACCACTGGATGTCGGACCTATGCACAGCATGTGATTCTAAGCAGATTAACAAACATCAGAAATATATATATAAACTTTGACTGGTATATTTAGACAATCTGTGGCTTAGAGGTCATGTGCCAGGACAGCAACACAGGACAAGTACTCCTGGCATATTAGGGTTTCAGTAATACAAGTATCGAAGTATCGAAGCGCCGCTTCCCAGTGCATGAGACCCACAAGGGGGGTGAGGGGGGGACAGAATATAACAGTCTCAGGGCTGTGTTGTACTACGTATCTACCACTGTGTTGTTTCTATGTTTTGTAACTGTGCAAAAGCTTGCCATGTGTGATGGTTTATTTATGATGGGAGTCATTCCCAGTTATATGTTCATCCAGCTTGCTTTCATGTAGTCCATGCTGTGTGTGCTTGTATCAAGGAGTACCATGTAAGGTGGAGGCATAAATCCCGACATTGAGACCTGTATTAAGAGGTTAAGGTGGTTACGGAATTAGGTTGTCAAGTTATTAGAGAGAGTAGGGATTTTTACTGTTGCTTCCCCGGTCCTATCCACTCTAGGTGTTTCCTTACCCTCTTTCCGGTGATCCTATACCCCCTCCCTGTCCATAACCTCTTCCTAACCCTCTTCCACCCACTGGCTGCCACGTGGTACTCTGATTATAATCAGGTACCTGTGCCAACCACGGGTGGAGGGTCGACTTCATTCGGCTTCTGTGGTTCGGGGGAGAGTCGACATCACTCCCCTTAGTTTGCGACACTCCCCCCCGCCCCCCCACCCCATGGGTATAAGGACTCGCGTTCCAAGGAACTCCCTTTCCACCTCACAATCCTTCCTGAACCTCAAGCCTGCTGAAAGAAACCAGCAAGAATATGTGTACATGCGATACTGTGATGTTCTATCTAAAGACAAATAACTGCCTGGTACTGTGACGAAGAAGCCCAAGCGAGTCATTACGAATATGACTCAAATCAAAAAAGGACTGCTACGAGACGATGGGGAGGCCCCAGAGTAGTACAAGAATGGGAGGAGAGAGACCCAGGAGTTTCAAACCAGCATGAGACGGACGCTGATAAACTCAAAGGAACGCTACTTCCCCCAAGCAGCACTGTTCAAAGGTCAGATCAGGGAGAGCGTCAAGCAGAAGGCAGCCCCAGTGGGGGCCAACCTAGTGGTGAGGCCCCATTACAAGGAAGTCAACAGGGAGAGCAGGAGACCCAGGGAGAGAGACAGTGATAACGATGGTATAGTCATAAATCACATTCCCAAGAACAAATGTAATGATTGGAGTAATCACGCTTGTCTGTGTATAATATGAAGTGATAATCAGAACAGGCTCATCATACAGGTCCCAGTGAAATTGGGCATATCATATAGGTCCAGGTGTAGAGATAGGGTCAGTACAGCTTATATAGGTCCAGGTGTAGAGGTAGGGTCAGTACAGCTTAGTTTTGGACAGAGGACAGACATGATTTGGACTTCCCAACAGACGATGAGCACCCTAGTTAGTTCTGCTAGGTAGGGAAAAACATAGCTTCATCTGTAGGCTGTCTGTGTCTCCTTCCCTCTCCCTCACTCTTGCCACTTTTTACAAGCCCCAGCCCTCTTTTCCTCTCGGAATGGGCAGACTCTCCTGGCCTCCCCCCCCTAAACGTCTCTTCGTTGGGGACTTCAACTTCCATCTTGTCCTCTTTGGTGACCTCTGGGGCTCTTAAATTCTTCCTTCTGGCCCAACCCACTCTGTCGGCCACACCTTAGATGCTCTCATCTCAGCAGACATCCCACTCTCCAACGCTCAAACTCCTCCTCTACTGGTCTTTCCACTCTCTCCTCTCTACCAATCTTCAACTCTCTAACACCCAGACTATGCCCCCCGCCATGACGATCCGCATGAAGCCTGCCTCCAAATACAACTCTTGGTATGACTCTGACTTGGCAGCTTTGAAGCACAAGTGCTGAGCGGAAGTGGCAGGCCTCAACATCCTCTGACAAACTGGCCTGTTTTCTCCAAC
Organism: Ambystoma mexicanum; assembly: GCF_040938575.1. Lineage (NCBI taxonomy): Eukaryota > Metazoa > Chordata > Amphibia > Caudata > Ambystomatidae > Ambystoma > Ambystoma mexicanum. Next base: position 34,545,405 of record NC_090931.1, read on the forward strand.
GGCAATATCGTTTTGCCATACACTCCAACAAGAGGACTCATGTCCAGGCCTGCATCTCTGGAGTAATTAACAACATGGTTTAACTTTTCAAAATCTGCAAGAACTCGCCAATCCTACTGCAGTCTCCTCTCTTCTTCCCACTCAGGCACTTTGCTCAGCACTTGCTTCTCACTTCTCCACCAAAACTCAGGACATCCTGTCCTCACTGTCATCTACGCTCCCCTCCCTCTTCTCTTGCCTCCTGTGGCCTCCCGCCCCCCCTCCTCTCGCATTCCACCGGACGAGGTCTCTAGTCCACTATGAAAGTCTTCTCCAATCAGGTGCTCCCCTGCTCTTCCAGAATTATCAAGGACAACATCCCTTCCCTTGCCCCTTTTTTGGCTGACCTCTAAAACAACTCCTTTACCACAAGCTCTTTCCCACAACCCAAGCACTCTCTTGTGCACCTTCTCCTAAAAATGCCATCTGCAGACCCACTCAGGCCCGGATAACTATCCCCCCATTTCTATGACCCCCTTCTTGAGAAAACTCATGGAGAAGCTAGTCATCCCCCAACAACCCACCACACTGAATTGGCTGGCTGCCGCCAAGATCACCAGACTGGCTTCAAAGCATCCCAGATGTCATGACCCGGCGAAATTGCCCCTTCTGGACCTCATGGTCATTGTCACGAAGGGCTTGTACTCCTTGTTCCTCCCAACATGGCCGTACCAAGCTCCGTGCTACGCACTAGCTTTTCACGTCGTGGCACGTACTATAAATTGGTCACGCCCCTGCGGGTCCGTGCGTCTCAACGCTATCTTCGGTAGTGACCCGACGTGTGCTTACCTTCTACATTGGTTCCTTTGATCCTCTCACTTCCTTCATTGCCTTTTATCCTGTTCCTGGATTTCCCCCCCTACTTACTCGTTCATCGCTAAATCCTGGATACCCTGGAACCACGAACTTCCCGGAACTCTGAACGCATCCTGCAACCTGACGAGGCTCGGGCGAGCCTATTCAAGACCCGAACCATCCACAGGAAGAGTCCTGCGGCCGAACAAGGGAGATCCCGATCACAGGTGAGACGGGGGGAGATTTTCGACACCAGAGGCATGTAAACTGCTCTTCTGAACACCTTTTAAGACTTGCTCTAAAACCTGGGATCCACCTCTCCCTCTGTTCCGATCCTTCCCAATCTTTCCTCTGCCTTTGACATGGTCAATCTTGCCATCCTCAAATCGTCTTCATGATACCCTAGGCATCACAGACCAGGCACTGGCATGGCTGACTGCCTTCCTTTCAAACCAACCCTCCCAAGTGCGACTGGGCCCTTTACAATCCTCCACCTCACTCTACCTGTGGCGTCCCTCAGGGTTATAGCCTATCACCATGGCTCTTCAACATTTACCTCGCCCCTCTGGCCCACTTGATCTTCACTTTCTCGTCTCACTTCCAGTGCTATGCTGATGACACTCGCCTTCCCTTTAAATTTCCATCCTCTAACTCCTCCCCTTCCCCTCTCATACCGGGTTGCTTTTCTGCTATTCAAGCGTTCTCCCTCCTCTCTGCATATCTGTTACACTGGACACCCAGAAAACACCCAGTTATGAATAGCAAGAAGATTGTGGATTACCAGGACTGTAGCTTTGTCCCAACTTGGACTGCTGTGACCTTGTACGATTGGGTTCCTGAGATGAATTAAACCTCCCTAATGACTGACCCCACTAGTCAATTTAATAGTAAGGCTAGTGTTGTGAATCGCTTAAAAGGGTGCTGCAACCCCTATGACAAGGATAGCGGTTGAGAGCTGCTCGTTTCCTCTTAATAGACCTTTTCTCCTAAGAAGAGAAACACCGGATTTAGTATGGGATTGCCCAATACCTAGCCCCCAACCCTCTACACAACCCTCATAAGTGTCCTACCTTAAAGTAAGAACAGTTGATCTCTGATGATCCAGGAAAGTCCAAGAAAAACAGATAAGGAAGGGATGTTTGTTCAGGACTAGAACCAGAATGGCACGAGGGACACGCTAGTGTCGAGGTGGTGCACAACAACCTGGAAAGCGTATATTAGTCCAGTGCACGACAATGCAGATGTGCGCCAAGAGTGGATTGATGTCAAAAGCAAGATGTCCTGTAGGGTAAAGTGGAGTAGCACCCAGCTTGGGCGAGAGGAGCGGAATCCAAAGCCAATGAGAGGCCGGCGGCCGTGGTTCAACCCTTTATTGGGGGTTGTCAACAGGGAACTGTCAAGCAATGTAACCGTGCCTCCAGTAGATTTGATTGTAGTTGTGAAGAATGTCCAAGAACAGAGAGGCACCTGGAGCGGGCCTGCCATAACTTAGACTTCAGGTGTTGCTCCTAGAAACACAGGGTAATGGTTGCGGCAGGAATCTCCCAGCAAAATCCTGCAGCTGATGTATGCAGTAGCCACTGCGCAGTTGTAACAAGCAGCTGGAGGGTGTAGCGGTGGCAAACTGGAACGCCGGAAAATGGAGGAGCCGCTGAAGACGTGACCAGATTCAGCAGTAGGAGTATGAAAGAGCCGCAGGAGGAGTGCAGCTGTATGAGTGAGCTGCTTCTCGCTCTACCAATGGCTCCGCTGTAACGCTCACCTGGTATCCACGGGGACGTCACTCAGCCTGTTCTGACCTCCTACGACCTCAAACCTTTCCCTGGAGTCTACTCGACTGGAGACTGGGCCTGAAACACAGGATTGGTAGAGTTTAATTCCCTATTGTCTGTGTGCTTGATCCCCTTCTTCCCCGGGGTCCAACCCTTCCCTTTGATCCACAGCTCACCTTGTTTTCTTGGAAAGTGTGCTCTCCATCCTGCTTTCAGCGCAGGGGCGTGTTGATTGATGCGGGCTCGTTGCTGCCTAGTTACTTCACGGGCAAGAGTCCGACAGGTAAGTATAATGAGTCTTTTGAACAGTTCTCTAACTTTGTTCCTTTCCTCCCTTAGATGATGGCCGGCGTCCGGTGATGGCGACGTGCTGCTGAGATGAGTAGCGCTGAAGGTGAGCGAGAGCGCGATGCAACCTTTTCGTATTTGTATTGAACTAAGTTCTTTTTCTGTGTCTTTTAGGTGCCGCGATGTTTTCAGCGTGGATGCCGGTTATGAAGAAGAAATGCGGTGAGTAAGCGCGGTATGCGGCGCCTCTAGATGTTTCCACGCTAACCTGGAGTGTCTTTTCCCTCTTGCAGATGGATCAGAAGTTCCGGAGACAGAGTTCCCCCAGAGCGGCTGGGATTCAGGTAAGCGTTAGAAGCTCGTACAGTCTTTAAAAATATGCGAAGATTTGCTGAATGCTTACTAATGCCTTTTTTTCTGTTCTTTACCCCCTTTTCCTTAGGAAGCGGCGTGCCGGGATGGGAATGACACCGCCGAAGATGCCCGCAGAACAGAAGAAGCGATGAATGATGGGCAGAAGCGCTGCAAGGTAAGGCTGTTCCTAACGGTGTTCTTGTTCTTGTAGGAGCTGAGCGCAGAAGAACGATGCAGGCCTACTGGAGACCGATCCGAACAAGGCGAGTGTCACGCTGCAGGTGCAGAAAACACAAAGCATGTTTCTCAGCCTGGGTGTGCCTTAAATAGTCTCTAGGTATCCCAGGTGTCTCTGGGCTGAACCACACCCAAAAGACTAGACTGCACAGCAGTTCTGGGAACCGAAATATGTGGGGGCATCCATCTTGTCCCCATCAATGCACTACATGTCCAATCCCCAATGTTATCCTATGGGAACGAGTGAGTCTGGTGCCACAAGCGCCAAGTCTGACTCCAAGTGGGTCTTTGGAGGGATGGAGAGGCCCTTGAGGGCCATGTAGGTGATCGTTGCCTGGCTCCAGCCTGACATCTTGGAGGGCTGGGGACATGAGGGGCAGGAATCATGACATCCGCCTCAACGAACGGCAGAGTCGAGGGAATGCCGAAGGACGCCAAAAAGCTTTCCAAGGACGTGGTAAGCAAACAGGAAAACAATGTTGCCAAGCTAAGAATGCAAAGAGGAAACCATCTTCAAAGATGACAACAATGATTAGAAGCACTGGGCTCCCGCCACAGCCATGCTTAAATCAAGTCCAAACACAACCGCAGGCATGTGACACGAACACGTGAGGCATGATCTGTAGGAAAATAACAGGGAGAACGTAAAGCAGTGGCCGGAGCTCTCCTAGCAGGCATGACAATGTTACAGACCTTGCCAAGAAGTCCAACTTTCAGCTCCACCTGTTCATGGGCATTCTTCCTTTCCTCACTTTCACCCAGAAGCTCAATCTCTCCAGAGCTCAGGTTCTTTCTAGGCTGGACTACTGCAACAGCTTCTTCCTCAATCTGCCTCCATCTTCCCTCCGCCCACTACAACTAATCCAGAATAGGGCTGCAAGACCTATCCTTGGCTTCAAGCCCATGGCCCGCATCCCTCAAGACCTAAAATCTCTCCACTGTCTCATGGTGGCTGCAAGAAGAGTGTCAGACATGCAACCGTTAGATGCATCATGAAAAATATTCTCGCCAGAAGGATTGACCTTCTCTGTGACAAGGTGTGCAAAAAGTGCATGCAAAACAAGCCATATTTCACTGATAGGCCTATATTGTGTGTGGCGAACTGTCTAAGAAGCTATGAGAGAATGACTGAAGCGCAAAGGCCAGCAAATGTGAAAGAGCTGCTCATTTATCAGCACGTGCCCTTCAGGCCAGCCTCTACCCCCAAGATTGCCAGTTGGGCCATGGCTGAACCATGGATAGATGTATCAAGGTTTGGAGCGCATTCCGCCAGGGGTGCTATGGCTTTTAAGACTTATGCAATGGGAGTAAGCTTGGAAGATATTCTAAAGGCAGCGGACTGGTCGAGTTATACGACTTTTAAGACATTCGACTTTAAACCAATCACGGGCGCGCCAACAATGGTGATAGAGAAACTGAACTAACATAATGCTGGTCTCCGGTCTTGCCATAGACTAAAGATTACCCAGACTAGAATGTTGCGGGGAGTCTTGATTGTATTAAAAGACACAGAGGCAAGCATTTTGCCTCCCGTTGAGCCGAATTATACAAATAATTGATATGTTTGACAAATTGGTAAATTGGAACCCCACCCTAACGTATTCTTCCGATTGATTTCAGGAGCAGAACAGAAGCCAAAACATCTGACGGGCAAGTCGGCAGGAAGTGTTCGTTAACACAGTTCAACATGCAAGTTTGGTGCACAGTTGACAAGTTCTAAAGCTCTGTCCTCCCTCTGTTCCCCCTTCCATGCCTCGTCGCACCTTGAAACACTTGCGTATAGGTGCATTACAAATGCCATATTATGTCAGTCGAAGAGGTTGGTTCAGTTCGAGGTCAAGGAGAGGAGAGGAGAGGAGAGAAAAGGTTGGTTCATCACAGAAAGAGGAAGGACTCTTAAGAGAGCAGGAACGTATATAGTGTCAGGAGAGAAAGGGCTTCATGGAGGCTCAGAAAGTTAATTTCGTTTTGGAACTACAAAATGTTCATATTCCTTGGGATATGTAGTTCAAATTAAAGTTGTTGCTTTTGAAACTTATTGTATGCTGTTGAAGTGTTCGAGGAAAGAAAGCATAATGCTTGCCTCTGTGTCTTTAACAGAATCAAGACTCCCTGCACCATTATATTCTATGGTCACAAGGGCATGCAGCCTGAGCCTACCAAGGAAGATGCCCTCGCCCACACGTCAGCATCACATAACCCCTCTGCTCAAAGTGCTTTCTAGGCAAAGAAGGTTATGGTGCACAATATTCTACATTTTCCATCCATCGATGCACCCCTACATAGTCTCTCTCACATGGCAAGGTAGGGAGTTTTAATGAACCAATGGCTGCCAGGAAGCATTAGCTAAATCAAGCATAGTATTGTCACTGATTGACCAAATTGCATTTATCAACCCCGATTTATGTACAGACATGGTTAATGCCAGCCTGATGGGATTGGGAGCCATTCTGGCTCAAGACAAGGAGGTTGCTGATTAAGTCTCCCCCTCTTCCATGTCCCTTAGGGCAAAAGACAGGGTGACTGAGGGGATGTTAGGATGTGCAGTGTTTCCAATGTTTACCTGTTAAACCATGAGTGTATAATATTTCCTTCACTAAGTCTATTGTCACTTAGATACTATAGAACATAGAACTGCATCTTATGTAGCAGGGTTCCATGGAGAGCCAATGAAGAAGCAGGGCCTTAGTGGGAAGATTGTACTCCTCCTGCTGGGGGTCGTCTTATGTCATCAACTTGCAAATAAAAGGTTCTTTACCTTTAAACTACTGGTTATGTGAAAGCCTCCCTTTGTACATAACATTTGGCGACGAGGATTTTGACTGGGACCCGGAGGACGACCCCCAGCGCCTTTTCTACAGATCTAGTGTGCTGGCTGTGGAGCGGAGCCAGCCTGACTTGCCTGAGGGAGGGCCTTTTTCAGTGGATTATTGACGGCCTGACATCCAGTGTGTGGCATCCACCGGAGGGACATTGCTAGCGCCAGAGGAAAACCCCTGGAGGCTCCGTGGTCTGTGGGAGCTGGAATTGGACCCCTGCAATTTTGTTGAACTTGTGGAGACTGGGCTGGCAAAGACACGGCTTTGGCACTTTTATAATTGGATTTTGGGTTGTGTGTTTTCTGAGCGGCCATTGGACACCCTGGCCCCACACTGAGCAAGGTTGAGAAAGGAGTCGCCGCCGATGACCCTGGTGAGGCGCTCCAGGGTGAGTACATAACCAAGCAGCTATCTTTTAATTAGTGTCACCTACCTGATTGGGTGGGAGCTCTATTGGTTAAACCAGAATTGCAAGCTTGTTATTCTATTCTGCAACTTTGAGACATGGCAAATGTGCCTGCTCCTGTGTTTTTTCTGGCAGTGCCAGGTGAACCCAGGGTTAGATGGGAAGACTGGAAGGAAGGATTCAGCAAATATGCCTTAGCAGTGTTTGGTGCCAACTACTCCAATGAGCGCAAGGAGGCATTGCTATTTCACTGTTTGGGAACTGCAGGCCAAGAGGTCTTAAAGAGATTGCCGGAGCCTTCTGACATTTTGGATGCTGGTCCATATGAAAGGACATTAGCCAAACTGGACAGGCATTTTAGAGTGGAGGAGAACATTATATTGGAAAGATATAAATTTGCCACGAGAGAGCAGAAGAATGGGGAAAGTATCGAGGATTTTGTCACGGCTTTAAGGGGCTTAGCAGTGAAATGCAAATTCACTCACTGTCAGGATGAGCACTTGAGAGACCAGCTAATGATTAAATGTTCCAATGACAGTATTAGGAAAGAACTATGGAAAGAGAGGAACCCCACTTTGGATCGAGCAATTGAGATAGCGAAAATGGTGGAACACACAGATAAGTGCATTGAAGTTCTTCAATCGGATACTGTGAACAATGGTAAACCCAAGTTGGATGAGAGTCAGGGTTCAGTGCTGAAGGTGTCAAAGGTTGTTCAGAGGCAGAGTACGTGGAATCCAAGACGCGCCTCGCAGAATGCTAAAAGGAGCGAAGAGAACAGACCGGCAACTGGCAGAGGATGGCGTCAATGGGTTCCTGCAAAAGATAGCAGAGGGATTCCCAAAGACATGAATTCTTTCAAGATGGTTAGGGATTCAGGACAATCCAGAGGTTTTCCAGGGAGAAGATGCTTTAGATGTGGAAGCTTGTCGCATATAGCCTCTGATAAGGATTGCTTTGCTATTCATATCATATGCAATGAGTGTGGTGTGAGAGGGCACATTGCCCGATGTTGTAGAAATTTTAATGCTGGGTCAAATCAAGTGCATGAAATAAGTGCAAGTTATGAAGATGAGTCATATTGTGAGGATGGCAGAGAAGTGGTATTTACAGTGAATGCTGTCAATGGCAGAGTGAAAATGCAGAAACCTTATGCTGAGGTTGTAATTCGAGGTGTACCCGTACGCATGCTAATGGATAGTGGTGCTGACTACACCTTGATAAGTGCGGAAGTGTGGAGGAACAAATTCGATAGTTGTACTCTGTGGGAAAATACTGTTAAAGCAAATGCTTATGGAGATGTTCCCATAGATATTATAGGTTGCTTTGATGCTGAATTACAGTTTAAGGACAGGAAGGCCAAAGGTTGTGTGTATGTTACCAACAGAGGGGGTGAATTGTTGTCATGGAGTGATCAAGCTGAATTGAAGATAAGGCTTGAGGCAAGTCATCCCGAGCAGGTAATGTCTGTTGCGGGAGGAGAGCCCACAGAGATACAAACCACGTTATCTGGGAAATTGGGGTGTCTCAAGGGCTTTGTACATGTAATTCGCCTAAAGAAAGGAGCTGTCCCTAAGATTGCAAAACTGCGAACTATTCCTCTTGCTCTTAGAGGAGATGTAGAGGAAGAACTCAAGAGAATGGAAAGAGATGGTGTCATTGAAAAGATAGAAGCATCTGAATGGGTCAGTCCTATAGTTGTAGTCAGAAAAGGCAATGGGTCTTTGAGGCTCTGTATAGATCTTAGACATCTAAACAGCATGGTTGTGGCAGACAGGTTTCCCCTTCCCCGAATAGATGATCTGATGGTGGGAGTAGCTGGGTCAAAAGTGTTCTCCATACTAGATCTTAAATCGGCCTACCATCAGGTTGAATTGCACCCTAATTCCAGGGATCTCACCGCCTTCATCACCCCGATTGGATTGTTCAGGTGTGTTCGCATGCCATTTGGTTTGGTCTCAGCCGCAAGTGTGTTTCAGAGTATTATGCATAAATTACTTGGGGGTGAAAAAGGGGTGATGTGTTATCAGGATGATGTTCTTGTATGTGGGAGCGATGAGAAGGAGCATGATGTTCGTTTGAAAAGAGTTTTGGATATTTTGAAGGAGGCAGGCCTCACCGTTGCCTTGGAAAAATGTACTTTTAAAGCCAACAAAGTGGTGTACCTGGGTCATGAGATCACTGGGGAAGGGGTTAGACCCAAGGAGGAGGCTATTGAGGCCATAAAAAGAATGGAGGAGCCTAAGTCTAAAGGGGACATACTATCATTTTTGGGACTGGTGGAGTTTTACGGCAAATTTGTCAAGGGGTTAGCAGAAATGTCGAGGAATATGAGATTCCTCACTCGCAAGGGAGTCGTTTTTAAATGGTGTGACCGGTGCAAGAAAGAATTTTTGATGATAAAAGAGGCTATTGTCAATGCTCCCATTTTGAAAATATTTGAGGAAAGTAAACCCACATTGCTTTTTGTTGATGCCAGTGATTATGGTGTTGGGGCTGTTCTGATGCAGGAGGATCAGACAGGTTTACAGACTGTGGCTTTTGCGTCCAGGTCTTTGAAGGGCCCAGAATCTAGATATTCAGTTATTGAGAAGGAGGCTCTAGCATGCGTTTGGGGTGTCGAGAAATTTAAAAGATTCTTGTGGGGGAGGAGTTTCACCATTTGCACTGACCATAAACCCTTGGTTGGAATTTTTACAAAAGGTGGTTTGGAGGGAGTGTCAAGACGCATTATGAAATGGGTCACGGCATTGCAAGGGTTACAGTATACCATGCTCCACGTAAAGGGGGAGGTTAATGTGGTTGCAGACGCCTTGTCTAGATCTGTCCAGAGGGAAATTTCTGACGATAGTGACTTTACAAGTTCAGAGGAGAGTGCAGAAATATTCCAGGTGCATGAAACATTAAAGAAAAGTGAGTGGGATGTGTCTTGCACGGAGGATGTTGTATATCAAGGAGTACTTGCTCTGGTTGCAGAAGGTAAAATTAAGAGCCACAGGGGCGAGATGAATGGTTTTGCCAAAGTGAGGGAGGAGCTATGGATTCAGGATGGTTATTTATACAAGGGTCACCAGATGGTTGTGCCAGTCGGTATGAGGAAGTCTGTCTTGGAGTTGGCCCATGTTGGGCATTTAGGTCTGGCCAGGACGAAGGGACTTGTGAGGTCTGAATTTTGGTGGCCTGGTATCGACAAGGACATAGAGGAACAAGTCAAAGACTGTGTGGAATGTATTGAGGGAAACAAAGGCTTGAAAGTGCAAAAAGTTCCCATGGTAGTGAGGGAGTCCCCGCGTGTCCCTTGGGACGAAATTGCGTTGGATCTCCTCGGTCCATTTAATATTGGTGGTGGCAGAGATAGCTACCTATTAGTAGTCATAGATTTATTATCAAAATGGCCGGAGGTATGTGTACTCAAGGACATATCCAGTAGTAGTATAATCAGATTTTTGGAACAACTGTTTTGGAGAGAAGGGTTTCCAAGAAAGTGTTTGTCTGACAATGGGACCCAACTTGTTTCCAGAGAGTTTAAAGAATTCTTAGAGAATCATGGGATTGAGCAGGTGAATACTTCTTTATATCATCCCCAGAGTAATGGGTGTGTGGAACGATTTAATAGGACTCTGATGGAGGCTATTAGGATAGCGGTGGCTACTGGAGGAGATTGGGTGAGAACAGTGATGGAACGCACGTTCCAGTATAGGCTAACTACCCATAGTGTCACAGGCGTGAGTCCATTTGAGATCTTGAGAGGAAGAAAACCAAATACTCATTTATGTCCAGGTTGGATGGGCAAATCAAAAATGGTGGATGTGGATCTAGAGAGTGTAAAAAGGAGAATTTTTGAAGCTGGAGTTAGATCCAAGGAGAGGTATGATCAGAAGAATTGTTGTAGGGAACTCAAGGTCAAAGAGGGTGATTGGATTAAAGTCAAGCTCCCCACCAAAGTTCGTAAAGGAGCCTCGTTGTTTTCTGAACCCAAGCAATTAAACCATGAGTGTATAATATTTCCTTCACTAAGTCTATTGTCACTTAGATACTATAGAACATAGAACTGCATCTTATGTAGCAGGGTTCCATGGAGAGCCAATGAAGAAGCAGGGCCTTAGTGGGAAGATTGTACTCCTCCTGCTGGGGGTCGTCTTATGTCATCAACTTGCAAATAAAAGGTTCTTTACCTTTAAACTACTGGTTATGTGAAAGCCTCCCTTTGTACATAACAGGGGACCACCAGACACATCACGTTATTAGGGTCTGTCAAGTATTTGGCTGCTATGGGGCCATTTTTTTTGTCCCCCACTGGCCTTGGGCTAGGAGGATGTGGGGATGCCTGTGGAGTGGATGGGAAGGCTCTTTATACTTCTATACAGTATGTATAACTTGGCCACAGAGTATACATTTAGGAATAGCTCAGCTTCACAATCCTGCTCAGAGAGATGTTACAATTTACATTGGATCATCAGTTCCTATTCAACGATCGATACTATCAACAAACGAAAGGAGTAGCTAAAGGGGCAAAATATGCCCCTTCCTGTGCTAATTTGTTCATGGGACAGTTTGAGGACTTGCAGGTTTACCAGCACCCATGCTTCGAGTCTGATGTCTTATTATGGCAAAGATAGATTGACGATGTGTTGATATGGAAGCGGTACCAAAGCGAGCTGGATAACTTTAACATGTTTAATGACAATACCTGCACTGCAGCACCAGCAATCTTTCAACCCGCACATGGTGTTTTGAATATAGATTAAAAGGCTCAAACCAACCTAAAAAGTTACTTACTTTCATTTCCGAGAGAGGAAATATAGCTAGCAAGACTCACTCACATGTGTGCTCAATTTAATTTGTAGCTAATAAGCCATTGACACAGGGACATGCGCATGGTCGGAGGTGTAGCATTTTTTTAATTTAATTCTTGTACTCAACTGAGCTTCCGTAATTATATTTAGATGTGGTTTAATTTCACAACACACCAATACAAATTAAATTTGCTAAATTTATTTATAATGATTACTTAAATCAGTACGGATTACCTCAAAATCAGAACAGAGGTCCCAAAATGATTTAGTCACAAAAATGAGTCACAAAAATATAGCAAATGGCAGATTTAGTTAGTCCACTACTCCAGTAAAGGACCCCTCTTTGTTACTCCTCATATAGCTAGATAAACAATGCGTGTGCGGAGTGTGTTTTGGTTTTCCTGTGACTGCCAGGAATCTCTCTTCTGCTGGAGTCTGTCTGTCTACCACTGCTCTTACTGTTTCCTGGAGGAAGCAGTACAAAAACACCTTTCCTACGCAGAGCGCGGGGTGTGCGTAGTGTGTTTTGGTGTGAGCGAGTGTGGAGCGTGGCCACCCTCATGGAAGAGACCTCGAACTGTGCAGACCCTTCTGGTGCTTGTGAGTGCCCGCCACCCCCTCACACAAGATTGCAACTGCGCCGTTGGAAGTCCATTTCTGATGCAAATCAGAACTTGCCCGCAATGGATCATCAAAGTAAAACAAAAAACACAAACACTGGCAATGAAAGCGGGACTGTTTCTATTGATAATGTGGCGAGGTTGCAACTACCATTGCTTCTACGCGCCTAAAAACTGGCTCCAAAATCGGCAAACAATTGCTGCATACGAAAGTCGAAGCTCGGACCACATTAAAACATCTACCTTTCTTGCCCGATACCTTGTCTCATCCCCTCGAGGGTTCCTTGGCTCCCGCGGGGATCGCCCCGGAGGCTCTGGATGTGTGCGCCGCGGCTCCCGAGGTTCCCGTGTTGTGTTCGGAGGGAGGTGAGGGGATTGGCGGCAGACGCACGGAGCGGACACCTGGTGCGCGGGGGGAGTTTCATCGGGTTGCTCGCTTCTGGAGCTCGAGAATGGAGGGTGGGGCTTGTATGACGCGGCCGCCTGCGGTGGAGACCCGGCGGTGGGGATTCAAGCGGCCGCCTCAGTACTGACTGTTGTCCCGCTTGTGACCGAGCTGCCGACGCGGGGCAAATCTGCAGAGTTCTGTGGCTCCTTGCCTTCCAGTGCTGACACCCTGCCCCTAGGCTTGTCCTGCGGCAGTGAGGCACGCGCGGTCCGCTCGCTCACAGGGCCTGACTGCTTAACCCCTTGTTGGTTGGGTGCACAGGACAGGAAGACTTTACTTGATCTTCTCTATCTGAATTTGCCAAAACCTATGGTGCTATCCTGGCGCTCTATTAAGCCGTTAGGCTCTTCAACTGACAGCCTCAGCAAATTAAATTTGATTAAAAGACATGATGACACTGTGCCTGGCAGGAGCCCTCTCGCCTCTCAATCCATAATTAACACTGAAAGCGCTCGCTCTCAATCCGATCTAGCACCTCGCTCTGATAAAAGTATCTCCTCAATGAAAGATGAATAGTTCTGCCCCCTAAACTTACACACACATTTGCTCAATGGAAGAAGTAATCCACCAGCACCCTTTAATAATAGAAGGAGCGCACTTGAAGCGGTGACCAAAATTCTGGAAGGCATCACTCAAATAAATAAGACCCGTAACTTCAATAGCAATTGTGCTCCCACATAAACAAGACCTGAAAGAGCCCAGTCACCTTCCAAGTGTATTACTGAAGAGATGCTGAACTCTAGGGGTAATACCCCTCACGCAGATTTAGATCAAAAGCGGAAGGCTGTATCAAAATGCCAAAGACAAGTTGGCCATATCCCTTCCTCCTCTCTAGCCTGCTCACAAGCAAGACATCCTTCAATGGCAAACCAGAACCAGTTTTCCATCAAAAACACTGGGAAAGTGAAACCAGTATTATTTCACAATAAAGAAGATGACGAAATGTCTGACACCAGTTCCATCTCTTCTGAAATCTGCTCAACTGACTCTTCCATCATAGAGCGGGACTATCCAAAAGTCAAACACTTACAAGTGAGACAGCCCACAAAAGAGCGACATCCTGATCAGAACTTGATCGAGAGACTTATCAAGGACCTGCAACCGATCCTGATGTCTTCCATGGCCATCACGATTGCCCCATTTCTAAAATTATATGAACGACAACTAACGACTGGGCAACATTGGTTGCGCTAATGAATTCAAAACAAACATGGAAAGAGACTTTAATACAGCAAGTAAGGAAACCACGGCAGCAAGGAAAAACCTAGACTCATCACTCCAAACAATCAGACCAAAAATAAAACAATAGACTTGACAAAAAATTACTAGCCGAGATCGCCAGAGAAACTGAGCCTGTTGAAACAGTCTGTTGAAACATAGTCAAACAAGACCGCGAGATGCTTGAAACAAAGTGCATGCCAAAGGAAACTGTTGTGCACCTTGCCGCCCTGAACAGAACCTTGGCGCCCCCAAACTTTCCTCCGATGAACGCTCGCCTTAACGGGACCCAAATCTCCACGGAGATCCTCGAGCCAGATGAAGCAACAAGACCTTTGGCAGCCGATTGTAATCTCCCGGCAGGAACTGTCAGAACTCAAGAGCAAAATTCTAAGAACAGAATTAACCCCATCCTAAACATCCCTGGACCAACAAAACAATGGGAGTGTGGACCAAACCGTTCTAGCCACTCCACAAACTGAGAATGGTGAGGCCTCTACCAAAACAACGGAAGGATCCTCTACAAGTATGAGCTTTGCCAGTGCCCTGGAAAGCAGCAGAGGACCAAGTAACCTTGCATCTCTGGATCCTCAAAATCCCTCAACGTCAGCCACAGAGCAGAGTTGCACTCAGGATCCACTGGCAATCCCCACACAGATGCCAATGAAAAAAACCAGAGGTATCTATGACATATTTAAAAGGAGCTGCCTCCCGCAAATTAGTAGCAACTGGAACAATGCAAGAGCAAACCAAAAAAAACAGTTCTCTGCGCCATCTATGCCACTGACGGCCAACAAAAACAGCTCTAAAGCCGATACACGCAATGGAACTGACTCTCAAAAAACAGGAGTAAACGGAGCTAAACCTGATCAAATCAAAAAACAAAAAAATAAACGACTAAAGAAACAGAAGAGAGGCAACGACTCAAGAAAATGTTTGCGAATTTTAAAAACTGTCAATGTCACTGTTCACAACAGTAACTCAGAAGTGCCACGTCAAACAAAGACTACAGACTTCTAACTGGAGCCCTCGACTGCTGACACAGCCAACGGCCTGGGCACACAAAACAATGGCGAAGACCCCCAAATTGACCTCATGGACTTGCCTGTATACGAAGACCTAGTAACCGAGGATGAAGATGTGGAGATGAACGCGGGTGCCGCCTCGGCGGTTCCATAACACTCTCTACCTGGATCCAAAGGCAGAATTCAAGGGCCCATTCAAATCCCAGATGGAGTCACTAGACTCTGCACTCTGGTCGAAAAACCGGCCACCCAAGATATCTCTCTAGCAGAGCCACTGAGTCCTGACTTCAAAACGCTGGAACACAGGTGAAAAGCGCTTGCTGAAATATGGAAATCTTCGAGACCTGAGCGCAGCGTAGACGTAAACCTGAGGGACTCTGCCCCGTTTTCCTTCAATCACAGTGTTAAGACTCATGAAGTCACCAAAAAAACTCACGTGCCCAAGAGTAACGAAAGATCTACCGCCAACCAGGCTAATGCCCAGAATAAAACCGCTACTCGAAGTGAGCTAAAGACTACGTATAAGAGTGACAGCAGCGGTAGAGGCAAAGACCAAACGTCACATAGGGCTTTGCTTGAACGCATCGAAAGTAGCAACAAACTAATACTCAACAGGTTCAACGTCTTACGCTTATTTCACTATGTGCCATCACTCAGAACTATTCAATCAGAGGATATACAAACAGTTGAATTCCCAGAAGAAGCCAACAATGATAAAAATATCCTCCACTTTAGATCTAAAATAGTTCTGAATATAGTATTAGATGCAGCCCGAGTACTTATGTCATTGGGCTTTGACATTTTGGAAGTACGGGACAAAGCCAAAACCGAATATGATCCTGAAACTATGAAAAACACAGAAGAGGTACAAATTAGCAAAGCACCCTCTGTTAAACGTGACACTGAAGAACCAACATCTAGACGCACGGCAATCGCGAGAGTGAGCGACTCTCTTGAACACACTAGCATAGAGAAAATGGCGGCTGCTACCAGTGCAACTCTCGAACCCATGGGAAATCTGACCAAAGAGGATAATATCCAAATTACAATCAAAGGTGACACCAACTTTGACCGGAGGTTCGCTGACCAGACAGCTCTAACAACTCTAAGTGAGGTTTCTAACTAATGGTGCTGGTTGGCAGCAGCTCTCAGTAGACCTATAAGATCATAACATGAAGAGAAAGAGGAGCAACTCTCGTTTAAGATCGGATCATGGAACACCAGAGGCTTTTCACATTTATTTCAGGACCCATGGCCAGCTGACCTTGACATAGTCTGTCTCCGGGAAACTTGGCTGCACACCTGCCCGACTTCAGACATCTATGAAGTGGCGATTAATCCTGCCTTTCAAAAAAAACGAGACCAATTGCTGGATTACTAACATTTGCAAAAAAACGGCTCGGGCTGTCGAATTATTAACTCTGTAAACTACTCGGCATTCATACAGGTAACTACGATCACCGTAGCTGAGAAGCTAAATGACATCTCCAACCACCTCAATGTCATCAATTTATATTGGAACCACCTGCAAACTGGCACAATGACATTCATAGACCAAGTCTCCACAGCAGTTGACAAACTCTTGTCAGCGAACGAGACAGCAAACATCATAATTTGCGGAGACTTAAATATGAATTGCTTGTCTATAAACAAAACTACAGAAGTCATTTACAAACATAACAGTCTGGCCGCAAGGTTGATGCTGGAGATGGATGTGAGAAATCTTGCCATGTTAAATGGAAACACCATTGGCGACATACCGGCTAACCCAACATGGAGGAGAAAAGAGCAAAACTCCACTCTAGATTACTTCTTCGTATCCGAAAAAATCCATCAAATGACTTCATCCTTGCTCATAGTGCCTACGATGCACAGTGATAACGAGATGGTGATTCTGTCTATTGCAAGCTTAAGGCAAACGGAACACGGGGCATGGAATCATCAAATATTGGTGGAGCCAAACAGAATAAGACTGAAAATCCAAACAAAAGAAGTGTCTATGATTAAAAACATCTACATCAACGAAGAAACTGGAGTGGAATACACTCACCTGCTCCTACAATTTGTGGGGGAAAAACAGGGCCTGAGAAAGGTCGGCTTTGCCAATAAACACAAATTTGATGCGGAGGGGATGAGACAGAAGCGGGCCTTACGCAACTCCATAAGAAACATAAGAGCTAAGGACGTCATGGGCTACCTGAATGAAAAGCGCATCGGCAAACAAAAATATTAAAACTGGCCGAGAGCCCACAAAGCCCTGATGTTCCAAAATGATGCAGTACTAAACAAAAGGGACCATATTTGGGTATTCAAACTGTATTGCCCAAAATCGTTTTCACACTAAGGAAGACACAGTTTTGTCGAGTGGGGACGAGTTTTCCAAAGAGCCAGTTGGTCTGGCTACGCTTCCCAAATCTTAGCTACGCTTCCCAAATCGTCTCTGGTGCACTGTGTTGTGCTTAAAGACACATGCTCCACCGCCTTGTTTTATGCATGCGTTTGCTGCCATCCAGATGAAAGTAACGTTAGTTTTAATGGATTTTCTCTGTATTGGCAGGTGCAGGTTAGGTTTAAAAACAGTGAAGAACTTTCTTCAGCAGATGTTCTCTCTGGTGGTTATTCACCTCAGACAGGAAGGGCCCCTAGGTATTTGGTCTGGGGGTCCTTTTTCAAAACGAAATGGACCTGTGCGAGTAATACTGTGCACTAGATCTAATCCTTCTATAGCCGACCAGTTTCTGTGGGACAAAATTGATGGGCCACATTCATCAGGGCTAGGCAAGGCATCTGGGTGTGTGCCCGCTGTGGTTTTATCGTGGCAGTGGTGTCTGCATATCTTCAATACCTCTCCCTGTAGGGGTGACAGGAGGGAGGGGAGAGAGATGGAGTAAGGATAAATGTCCACTTTAAAAACCTCCATAGTAGGTTTATCTCAAAACACTGCATTACGTGAATAGTATGTCAAAAACGAAGGGGAAAAGGCTTACCCTCTCCATGTGGTAAGGAAGCTCTCCACGGGGGGTGAGACGGCCCGGAACCTGAGGGCCAAAAGACAATGATTATTGTCAGATATAATGCACAAGTGCATTTTGTCATGGAAGCGACAAACAGCAAATTGTATGCTTTCTATTTAAACCAAATTGGGTAATTTTCCTGTAAAAGGCTGCACGTGGGTAGCGTTGCAGCTGCAAGTTTACACCATGGACACCCTGTGTGTACACCCCAATCCGCGTGTTTGCCTCTCAGACCCCAGAGTATGGGGGAGTGGCTGACTGCGGATAACTACAACAGTGGTCGCTAACCTTGGAGCGATCGTCTTGGGAGGTCTTGCGAGCCGCGCGTGCAAGGTTTTCTTTGCCGCAGCCCGGGCTTGCGTTCTGTTTATGTTTCCATGGTATTCCGACCCACGCGGTCACGTGGGCCTGACTCCAGCATGGCCGCCCCACTTAGGAGAGGTGGCGGCCATCGCGGAGTCAGGCACCACGCGCAGCAAGGACCGGGGCCATGCAATTGAAGGACCCGTGATTATAATTGTGCAGCCAACCATCTGATTGAGAAAAGGGTGTCGAAAATGAATAATAGATGAATGAATATTAAGTGAGTAAAATACCGCCAAACATTCACACAATACCAAGCCACTCAAATGTCCAGAGTCTTGCTAGGGTAACTGTGGCAGGCACTGTCTGGGCCACGCTAGTTGGAGGTGGGGGAGAAGGGGTACAATGACAGTCCCTAGGGGGACCAGCTGGTTGGAAGGTATAACAGACGTACCGAATTTCAGAGAACGCATAATTGCAGACTTCCAAACATTACATGCAATTGTTCACAACTAGCAGGAAATCAGAGCAATTAGGGAAATTACATTCAGAGAAATGGAAACAAGGATAGAAATATCAAAACACAAAAATATAAATTACTGCGAAAATTGTTCAATGGCCAGTGGTCAGTATTGATTATAAAGTGGCCAAAGCTTGCCAGCTGGTGGCTTCATTGAGCCCAGACTTGTCTGTCTGTTTGGAGACGAAAAATCCAGAGTGGTTCACGTCTGAAAAGCAGGTTGTGTATGTCCCCCCCCCCCCGGTGGGGATAGCCATTTTCTCAATTATTGTCCATGTGAAGTCTGTCAGGGTGTGTTTATGAGCCAGAAAATGTTCCACCATGGGTGCCGTGATCATCTTCGTGCGGATGCATGATCTATGTTCCGCAAGGCGTGTTTTAATCGGGCGTGTTGTCATGCCTACATAGCGTTTGTTGCAAGGGAATGTGATGATGTAAATCACGTTGCAACTGTTGCAGTTCGTAAGGGTTTTCTGGATCCACGGGAAATGCCACCCTATGTCAATGGAGGTGGTTCTCTTGGTACTTGAGCAGGCCTTGCATGTGCCGCATGGAGTGTGGCCAGTTGCTTGATTTTGTCCCCACAGTGTATTGAGTTTGGGTTCTTTGTCTTTGTACGAATGTACAAGGGAATCTCGTAGATTCTTCCTTCTTTTCAGTGCAAACCTCGGAGTATCTATGCTGTGTGAGCCGACATTCAGAATCGGCCATAACTTCAGGATTTCTTTCTTGATCTTGTTAATCAATGGGGAGAAACTCAGCACTGCTGTGATGTTATTGTGGGATTCATTCAACTTGGCATGATGTTCCAGGGTGACTTCTCGTGGGATGTTTCTGGCTCGTTTGCGTGCCTGTTTGATTATACGTTTGGGGTAGCCCCTATTGGTGAGTTTGATTGCAAGCCCCGCCGACTGCATGTTATAGTCTAGTAGTGTGGTGCAGTTTCTCCGGTATCCGAGGAACTGTCCAAAAGATAAATTTCTTCTCAGGCTTGCAGGATGGAAGCTCTTGTAGGTGAGCAGCGAGAGTTTCTATCTGTCGGTTTGTTGAAAACTGTGCTGACAATTGTTTCATTATGTATCTCAAGTGTGAGATCTAGAAAGTGTACCGACTCGGTACTGTGGGTTTTTGAGAATTTTAGAAAGGGATTCTGACAATTGAGCCACTCCATGAACATTACAAGGTCAGGTTCATCGCCTCTGAAGATTAAAAGCACGTCATCAATGTATCTGGACCACAATTCCATTTTGGGTAGCCATGGATTGTGTGGACTGTAAATCTGTTCTTCTTCGAAGTTGGCTATGTACAAGTTGGCGAGACTCGGGGCAAATGTGGCTCCCATGGCTGTCCCGGACACTTGCTCATAGAACCTATTTCTGTAGATAAAGACATTTTTGGTCAGAGCGATCTCAGCCAGTTGCATAACCAGAGTGACTGGGGTTTGCATGGGAGGATCTCTTTCTCATAATATTTGTTCGATGACTCCGAGTGTGGCCATTTGGGGGATCTTGGTATAGAGCGATTCAATGTCTAATGTCACCAGGATGTTCTGTGCGGGATTGAAAGGGCGTTCCTTGATGAGTTCTAGGACTGCTGTAGTGTCCTTGAGATAGGAGCGCATTTTCACAACTTCTGGTTTCAGGAAACAGTCTACGAACTGTGACATTGGTTTCAGAATCCCGGAATAGGTCTTCCGGGTGGTGGATTCCTCCCTTTGTGGACTTTGGGGAGAGCATAGAAGGCTGGCTTTTTGGGGGTTTTCGGATTGAGGAATTCGTATTCCTTATTACTGATTAATTCATCATCGCTCGCACCCCATGCGGCACATGCAACGCCTGCTCAAGTACCAAGAAAACCACCTCCATTGACATAGGGTGGCATTTCCCGTGGATCCAGAAAACCCTTACGAACGGCAACAGTTGCAACAATATTTTCATCACATGCCCTTGCAACAAACGCTATGTAGGCATGACAACACGCCCGATTAAAACACGCCTTGCGGAACATAGATCATGCATCCGCACGGAGATGATCACGGCACCCATGGTGGAACATTTTCTGGCTCAAACACACCCCGACAGACTTCACATGGACAATAATTGAGAAAATGGCTATCCCCAGCAGGGGCGGGGGGGGGGCGACATTCAAAACCTGCTTTTCAGACGTGAACAACTCTGGATTTTTCGTCTCCAAACAGACAAGTCTGGGCTCAATGAAGCCACCAGCCGGCTAGCTTTGGCCACTTTATAATCAATACTGACCATTGAACAATTTTCGCAGTAATTTGTGTTTTGATATTTCTATCTTTGTTTCCATTCCTCTGAATGTAATTTCCCTAATTGCTCAGATTTCCTGCTAGTTGTGAACAATTGCATGTAATGTTTGGAAGTCTGCAATTATGCATTCTCTGAAATTCGGTACGTCTGTTACACCTTCCAACCAGCTGGTCCCCCTAGGGACTTTCATTGTACCCCTTCTCCCCCACCTCCAACTAGCGTCGCCCAGACAGTGCCTGCCACAGTTACCCTAGCAAGACTCTGGACATTTGAGTGGCTTGGTATTGTGTGAATGTTTGGCGGTATTTTACTCACTTACTATTCATTCATCTATTATTCATTTTCAACACCCTTTTCTCAATCAGATGGTTGGCTGCACAATTATACTCACGGGTCCTTCAATTGCATGGCCCCAATCCTTGCTACGCGTGGTGCCTGACTCCGCGATGGCCGCCGCCTCTCCTAAGTGGGGCAGCCATGCTGGAGTCAGGCCCACGTGACCGCGCGGGTCGGAATACCATGGAAACAAACAAAACGCGAGTGTGGGCCGCGGCAAAGAAAACCTTGCACGCGCGGCTCGCAAGACCTCCCGAGACAATCGCTCCAAGGTAAGCGACCACTGTTGTAGTTATCCGCAGTCAGAAGGGATGTGACCTAGCAGTTCAGGCTGGACTTCCCCTTTTGGGGTGGGGCCAAGCCTTATTTGCATATGGTCTTTCCCCTTCTGTAATGGCTTGGCAGGCGAAGAACGATGGTCTGGAGGGTTGCCCCGAGCAATGCCAGTGGTTAAGATTAAGTCTAAACCTTCCAGTCATCACCTCTTTGTTTTTGCGTTATCCGCAGTCAGCCACTCCCCCATACTCTGGGGTCTGAGAGGCAAACACGCGGATTGGGGTGTACACACAGGGTGTCCATGGTGTACACTTGCTAAACTTGCAGCTGCAACGCTACGCGCGTGCAGCCTTTTACAGGAAAATTACCCAATTTGGTTTAAATAGAAAGCATACAATTTGCTGTTTGTCGCTTCCATGACAAAATGCACTTGTGCATTATATCTGACAATAATCATTGTCTTTTGGCCCTCAGATTCCAGGCCGTTTCACCCCCCGTGGAGAGCTTCCTTACCACACGGAGAGGGTAAGCCTTTCCCCTTCGTTTTTGACATACTATTCACGTAATGCAGTGTTTTGAGATAAACCTACTATGGAGGTTTTTAAAGTGGACATTTATCCCTGCTCCATCTCTCTCCCCTCCCTCCTGTCACCCCTACAGGGAGGGGTATTGTAGATATGCAGACACCGCTGCCACAATAAAACCACAGCGGGCACACAACCAGATGCCTTGCCTAGCCCTGATGAATGTGGCCCATCAATTTTGTCCCACAGAAACCGGTCGGCTATACAACGATTAGATCTAGTGCACAGTATTACTCGCACAGGTCCATTTCGTTTTGAAAAAGGACCCCCAGACCAAATACCTAGGGGCCCTTCCTGTTTGCGGTGAATAACCTCCAGAGAGAACATCTGCTGAAGAAAGTTCTTCACTGTTTTTAAACCTAACCTGCACCTGCCAATACAGAGAAAATCCATTAAAACTAACGTTACTTTCATCTGGATGGCAGTAAACGCATGCATAAACCAAGGCGGTGGAGCATGTGTCTTTTAGCACAACACAGTGCACCAGAGACGATTTGGGAAGCGTAGCCAGACCAACTGGCTCTTTGGAAAACTTGTCCCCAAAAAATGCAGAACACCTGATGGAAAAGGTGGGAAATAAAAACTTGGCTGAGTTTTGGAAGATTCTGAATAATGAAGGTGCCCCCCAATCAACATTAATGTTACGATCCGCGCAGTACCGCCCACCTCCCAGCGCAGCACAACACCACCCACCTCCCAGCGCAGCGCAACACCGCCCATCTCTCAGCGACATCTTACCTACGGCGGTGGCCTTGGCCGAGCGCCCCCCTTCAGAGGCCATGGTGCCGGGCTCCCCGGAAGAGGAAGGCGGCGCGTGACAGCTTGGAGACTGTGGCCGCGATGGCGCTGGGGTGGATTGAGCCTCACCACCCCGGCGTCCTGGTCACCTAGGCAACGCCCACGTGTTGCCGTAGGAGCGGCCCGCTCGTCCAATCATGTTGCTGCTCCCCGGTTGCGAGGGTCACGTGATACGCTGCGTCGCTCACGTAACCCGAACACCGGTTTAAAAACGCGGAAGCTGAGTCTCCGCGCTTCTCAGCTGTTTCCGGCGATTCGAGTGGCGTTGTGTTGGATCTTGGAACTCTGGTTTTTGAACTCTGGCTTCTGATTATTTCTGGACTGTCTTTGCCTGCTCCTTGGATTTGGTTGCTTGAACTATTGCTTACACGGATTTTGGAACTCTCTGGCGTGAATCATTGGACCTGCTTACGGATTTCGGACTTGGCTTTTGGAACTTTCAAGGATTGTATCTCTTGGATTTTGGACCCGGTTTTTCTTGGGACACTACTTGGAACTGCTTTGGAAACTCCCTGACTCAAGGGTGTTTTGGTTGGACTTCGGCTCAGCACCACGTACAGCCCCTAAATGTGGGGGTCCTGAACACCTACTTTCCCGGCTGTCTTCCCGTCCTGGTTACCCTTCCTGATTGGTAGGTCCCACTCCATTATCTTGATTATTGATTATTCCCATATTCTTTACCGTGTACTTACACTCACCTGCTTTTTCCTTTGCAGTACCTGGTGCCCGTATTCACGGCCCTTTTCTCCTTCGCTGGAGCTTGGGGACGGAGGTACCCATAGACATCGCAGAGGTTTGTTGTAACAGACTGAGAAGCCATCTCTGCTTTGGCTATGGATGCCGCCGCCGGGGACCAGGTAGCTGCTCTGGTACAAGCTATTACGGTTCTCAGAGCCGACATGTCTGCTGCCACGGCAGCTATTCATCAGCGGCTAGACACCATACAAAGCGAACGTCATGCACTCCCCCCTGATCCGGAATTCGGGGACAATATTCCCCAGATGATCCCACCAGCTCCTGCTCCGAATTCTACCCCGGTCTATGTTCCCACACCGTTTCCTTTGCCCCCCCCCCGAAAAGTTTCATGGAGACCCCAGTAAATTCCGTACATTTATTAATCAATGTAAACTCCATTTCTTGTGCCGCCCCTTAGCCTTTCCCGATTCCACAACGAAGGCAGCATTCACGCTCTCACACCTGGGAGGCATAGCAGCCGCCTGGGCCAACCCACTGTTAGAAACAAACAGTCCCGTATTATATGATTTCGATTTGTTAATCACGGAAATGACAAGAGTGTTTGATACTAGGCACAAAGCACAAACCCGGGACCTAGAATTATTAGAATTGGTTCAGGGTAAGAGTTCATTAGTGGATTACATTACTCGCTTTAATCAATTATCAGTAGAGACAGCATGGCCGGAAAATAAAAAGGCTGTGGTGTTTTATCGCGGCCTAAATGAGGCAATGAAGGATGCACTAGCAGTAGTTCCTTCCCTGCCAG
This sequence comes from Ambystoma mexicanum, assembly GCF_040938575.1. Taxonomy (NCBI): domain Eukaryota; kingdom Metazoa; phylum Chordata; class Amphibia; order Caudata; family Ambystomatidae; genus Ambystoma; species Ambystoma mexicanum. Next base: position 34,569,830 of record NC_090931.1, read on the forward strand.
CTCAATATCCCGAACTCGTGGATCTGACACTTCAGGTCGATGCTCGAAGGGCTGAGAGAAGAGTTGAGGCTAAAAGACCCGTTCCCTTTTCAAATCCCAATACCAGTGATTCTCCTCCTGAACCTATGCAAATAGGTGGGGTACGTAGTCCCATTACGGCTACCGAAAGGGAACGCCGTCGGACCTCCAACGCATGTTTTTACTGCGGGTTGAATGGACATTATGTCCGGGAATGTCCTCGACGTCCTAAACCTAAGGCGGAGGATTTTCGGAAAGCCCGTCCCTAAATGAGGGGGTTCGGACGGGTCCTCCCTTTTCTTCCTCCTCGCCTGCAACATTTGCGGGACCCATGCATATTCAGGTCCTTCTCTTTTTCCCTGGCAGCACTCCCCATCAGGTGTGCTTGGCAATCGATTCAGGAGCCACGGGGAACTACATTGACATCGCCCTCGCTGCCTCGCTTAACTTACCCATCCTGAACAAACGACGACCGGAACCTGTGCAAGCCGTTGATGGTTCATCACTCATTTCGGGCCCCATTAAGCAACAGACAGCTCTTTTAACCCTGGTCATCCACGAAAAACACAAAGAAACCTTGTCATTTGATCTTATCACGACACCACAGTACGGTCTCATCTTGGGTCTTCCGTGGTTGCGAACCCACAACCCTATCATTGATTGGACCCAGAGTAAAGTGTTCTTCGAATCCCCCTACTGTCAAAATCATTGTTTGGTATACCCAGAATCGGTGACCTCTCCTTCCCAAGTGCTGGGTGCTTTGGCTCACTTGCAGCTCACGGATGTGCAGGATATGGAGTCAGATCCTCCTAACCATGTCATAGGAGTCACCGCTTCTGGCATACCTGCAGAATACAGGGATTACCTGGACGTTTTTGATAAAGGAAAGGCTGAAGAACTCCCACCCCACAGACCTTATGATTGCCCCATCGACCTCATCTCGGAGGCCGCAATTCCTTGTGGTCGGATCTATTCCTTGTCACCCACGGAAGATCAGGCTCTCAAGGACTACTTACACACCGCTTTAAGAATAGGCCACATTCGGCCATCACAGTCCCCTGCTGCCAGTCCTATCTTTTTCGTTCCTAAGAGGGAAGGGGACCTACGTCCTTGTGTAGACAACCGCCATCTCAACCAAATTACCATTAAGAATCGTTACCAGATTCCTTTAATAAACCCCCTTTTAGACAATCTTACTCACGCGGTACTGTTTACCAAGCTCGATCTCAGGGGGGCCTACAATCTTATCCGAATTAGAAAAGGGGACGAGTGGAAAACCGCTTTTTGCACCCGACATGGACTCTATGAATATACCGTTATGCCTTTCGGACTCTGCAATGCCCCGGCGACATTTCAGAGATTCATAAATGACATCTTCCATGATATCCTAGATATATTCGTCATAGTCTATCTAGACGACATTCTGATATACTCCTCTTCTTTTTCTTTACACGTAACTCACGTTAGAGAAGTACTCCATAGACTCAGGACCAACGCCTTATTCGCCAAACCTGAAAAATGCCTCTTTCATGTCTCCGAAGTGGATTTCTTGGGGTTTCACATCGCTCCTAAAGGCCTTTCCATGAATGCCACCAAGGTTGATGTTGTCTTGAAATGGCCTGTACCCACGACACTCAAGGCTTTGCAATCATTTCTCGGGTTCGCAAATTTTTATTAGGAGATTTATTGCGGGGTTTTCCTCCATAGCTGCACCACTTACCCGCCTGACCAGCCCTCGAGAACCATACACTTGGGCGAAAGCACAGGATCTGGCCTTCGAGACATTAAAGGCAGCCTTCACTTCCGCTCCCATTCTGCAACACCCAAACCCGGAGCTGCGTTTTATAGTGGAGGCAGACGCCTCGTCATTCGCATTAGGTGCGGTGTTGTCGCAAAATTGTCCCATCTCGGGGTTATTACACCCCGTTGCCTATCACTCCCGCAAGTTCACCGCTACCGAACTACATTACACTGTAACCGAAAAAGAGTTGCTCGCTGTCAAAGACGCATTTCAGGTTTGGAGACACCATCTGTTGGGAGCAAAAAACCAAATTGTTGTTTATTCTGACCATCGCAACCTGCAAGATCTGGCGAACCTGAAATGCGTAAACAGTCGACAAGTCCGTTGGCACCTGTTTTTCTCCGCCTATGACTTTGTCATACGACACCGTCCTGGCATTGGTCATGGTAAAGCAGATGCTCTCTCACGCCTACAAGGTGGAGAGTCTCTTCCTGTGTTCCCTGAACACATCTTAGAAAAAAATCATGTCATCTGTCTATGTACCCCTTCAATCGACCTAGTCAGTGCCATTCGCACTTGGGCTTCTACGCACTCCGATGAAATGAGTGACTGGGATTTAGAGTATCGTGAAGGGTTACCCTTCATGCAAGGCCTCTTGTTTCTTCCCACCACGGACACACGCATTCAGGCTCTTGAATGGTCTCATGACGCCCCAGTCAACGGACATCCGGGACAACAAAAGACCCTCACACTATTAAGGAGATGGTGTTGGTGGCCGTCCATGCGTCGAGATGTAACCAACTATGTTCTAAACTGTCCTATTTGTGCCCAATGTAAAAATACTAGAGGACGCCCGTTGGGTCTGCTTCAACCATTGCCCATTCCTCCCCGTCCCTGGCACACTGTAACCATGGATTTTATAACTGATCTGCCGAGGATCCAGGGTCATGATACCATCTGGGTTGTGGTGGATGCATTCACCAAAATGGCACGTTTCGTTCCATGCACCGGCATCCCATCAGCACCAACACTAGCCAGATTGTTTTTCCAATCGATATTCTGTCTCTTCGGATTACCTTCAGTAATCATTTCCGATAGGGGCTCCCAATTCACCTCTAGGTTTTGGCGGTCCCTCACTCGCCTCTTGGGAATTGATGCTCGTTTCTCGTCTTCATATCACCCCGAGACTGATGGCCAGACCGAACGCTGCAACCAGACACTAGAACAGTATCTCCGCTGCCTTTCTCTCCAACATCAATATACCTGGTTCCAAGTTTTGCACCTTGCAGAATTCGCATATAACAACGCACCTCATTCTGCCACTGGTTTCTCTCCGTTTTATTCCATGTATGGGCAACATCCCCGAGTCTTTCCCATTCCTGACTTCTCCAATACATTAACTCCTGCGGCTGCTGACTGCATTAGGGATCTGAAAAGCGTACATGCTCAGACCCTGGTGCATTTAAAGGACGCCCAGACTGCCATGTGCCGTGCGGCCAATAGACATCGTGCCCCGAGCCCTTGTTACTCGGTTGGGGATAAGGTGTGGTTGTCCACCCGTCACCTACGGATACCTGGTTGCCGTAAGCTCCTTCCCCGTTTTGTTGGCCCGTACCGTATTTCGAGGGTCATTAACCAAGTGGCCTTTCGTCTAACCATTCCTTCCTCTTGGCGCATTCACCCGGTGTTTCATACTTCCCTGTTGAAACCTTGCCGGCCCCTCACGAGACCACTACTACCGCCGGCTCCTCTTGTGCAAGGGTCCTCCGATGAATATGAGGTGAAGGACATATTGGGTTCGCGCCTTCGTAATGGGGTCTTGTACTACCTGATTGATTGGGCTGGCTTCGGCCCGGAAGAGAGGTCTTGGGAGCCTGCGTCTCATGTTCATGCCCCCCTGCTTGTATCACGATTCCATCGAGAGCATCCGTCCTGCCCACGTGGACGTGGGCCTTTGGGTGGGGTTTCTGTTACGATCCGCGCAGTACCGCTCACCTCCCAGCGCAGCACAACACCACCCACCTCCCAGCGCAGCGCAACACCGCCCATCTCTCAGCGACATCTTACCTACGGCGGTGGCCTTGGCCGAGCGCCCCCCCTTCAGAGGCCATGGTGCCGGGCTCCCCGGAAGAGGAAGGCGGCGCGTGACAGCTTGGAGACTGTGGCCGCGATGGCGCTGGGGTGGATTGAGCCTCACCACCCCGGCGTCCTGGTCACCTAGGCAACGCCCACATGTTGCTGTAGGAGCGGCCCGCTCGTCCAATCATGTTGCTGCTCCCCGGTTGCGAGGGTCACGTGATACGCTGCGTCGCTCACGTAACCCGAACACCGGTTTAAAAGAATGCGGAAGCTGAGTCTCCGCGCTTCTCAGCTGTTTCCGGCGATTCGAGTGGCGTTGTGTTGGATCTTGGAACTCTGGTTTTTGAACTATGGCTTCTGATTATTTCTGGACTGTCTTTGCCTGCTCCTTGGATTTGGTTGCTTGAACTATTGCTTACACGGATTTTGGAACTCTCTGGCGTGAATCATTGGACCTGCTTACGGATTTCGGACTTGGCTTTTGGAACTTTCAAGGATTGTATCTCTTGGATTTTGGACCCGGTTTTTCTTGGGACACTACTTGGAACTGCTTTGGAAACTCCCTGACTCAAGGGTGTTTTGGTTGGACTTCGGCTCAGCACCACGTACAGCCCCTAAATGTGGGGGTCCTGAACATCTACTTTCCCGGCTGTCTTCCCGTCCTGGTTACCCTTCCTGATTGGTAGGTCCCACTCCATTATCTTGATTATTGATTATTCCCATATTCTTTACCGTGTACTTACACTCACCTGCTTTTTCCTTTGCAGTACCTGGTGCCCGTATTCACGGCCCTTTTCTCCTTCGCTGGAGCTTGGGGACGGAGGTACCCATAGACATCGCAGAGGTTCGTTGTAACAATTAATAACCAACATGGTACCTGAAACAGTGTGGATATCTCATTATTCCGAGCTCTACCGTAAAAAAGGCAGGTGGACGCATCACTCAACATTGACACTGGAAAGATGGAAGCTCAACTTCACCATAGAAGAGGTACTGCTGATAATCAACGTCTTCAGTACCTTCCGGGTACCTGGGCCTGACGAACTTCACTCTAAAACAAAACCCTGAACTATGGGCTGAGGTATGCAAAGAACTCTTTAACAGAATCTGTAGTCGGTGTGTCACTCCAAAATCATGGAAGAAAGCCATGATAGTTCCCATTTTCAAGAAAGGAAATCGCTTGGAACCCAAAAACTATCGGCCCATAGCGCTCTTGGATGTGCTGGGGAAAGTTTATGACTCAATGCTACAAAAGAAATTGGCAACCTGGATTTCGGATAGCGGCCACATGGATGCACGACAGACTGGTTTTGCAAGGGAGTCGGTTGTGGCTTAAACCTCCTGCTTTTAAACCTGTTAAAAATGGAATCTATAAGATCAGGGAGAAAGGTCTACTTAGCTCTGATCGACTTTTCCCAGGCCTTTGATTCCATTGATCGAGAGCTCCTTTGGACCAAAATGTCAAATTGGTGATGCCCTGACAGCTTACTAGCCGCAATTAAAGAACTTCATACCGCCACTTCCATCAAGGTGCGATTAGATCAGCACGGAACCCTAACAGAGGAAATTAATACCTTCTGCGGAGTGAAGCAGGGATGCCCACTGGCGGCCATAATAGTTAATCTGTTTCTGTCTGACATAGGCAGCGCAATTGACTAGCCTCGATCATTTTTGCCAAAAATTAACGGGTCCGCCCTAAACTGGATGCTATACGCGGATTACCTGATCCTGTTAGATTTAACACTGATCGGTCTCCAGTGAAAAATGAACGCAGTAAAATGCTATGTGGAGAGTAATGGTTTGGTCATCAACAACGCAAAGAGTGAAATACTAACGCTACAGAACTTACATAGAGCTGGACACGGACATAATAAAACATTCAAGTGGCACCTAGGAAAAGCTAAGTACTGTAGAAACCACTAGATACCTTGGGATGCAGATTGACAACTATAAACGATAAACATTGGATGGAGACCGCTAAAACAAAATGTCATCAATTTGCCAACCAGGCTTTGATTTTGAACTGAAAATGCAGGATGTTCTCATTAAGAGCAGTAATAACTTTTTACCAACAGAAAGTGGTCCCAGCCTTGATCTATGGGGCGGAAAACGCTTTTGGATGCCCGGAAAAACTTTGGTCAACCCTGGAACACATGTTTTGGGTGAAAACTCCATCTACCCAATAACACTTCAACAGCTTGTATACAATATGAGCTAGGGTTCATCTCTATCAAAGCCCGTATCTGCTGGAACACCCTTGCGTTATACAGGAAAACCACTGTGACAACTGTTACTCCGCAATTTAAAATTCTGAGCAATTCAAGCAGCAGAAACCCAGTGTGTCTATTATCCTTATGGAGCGCAAGATGCGAGGAGCTGCTGACAATGTATGAAACAGATCTCATATTGCTCAGAGATAACCCAGACTCGGTCAAAAAAAAGATCTGGAGACTCGATTGGATCTTGACTGGCGAAGAAAGAACCGCCACTAAACTAATGAAAGACGTACCGTGGGAAGCTTGAGTGTACAATAAACCTCCAAATTATGTAGCCCTGTTTCCTGACAATAAGAAGATCAAAATATATGCGCTTTCGTCTAAACCTGCTAAAGACCAAAGAGAGAACTAAGAACTGGGCTGATATGGATAAGGGCATGGCTATCCCCAAACTCGGGTCCAGGTCCAAGTTCCCCGAATGGGGAAATACCGGGCCATTCCGACCTTGGAGGGCCTGGTATTTCCCCATTCAGGGAACCCGGACCATCCCCATTCCCATTGAGCCCCCATAGGGCTCAATGGGAATGGGGAACATGGTAACAGGCCCGTTAATGACGGGCCCGTTGTAAGCATGCACGGCCGCTCGCGGGACCCGCTCAGGACGTCTGGTAAAACCAGGCGTCCTGAGTAGGTCCCGCGAGCGGACCTCGTAATAGGGCGCTAAGGTGTTAACGGCTTCGGCACCTTTACAAGCGCGGTTAACCCCTTACCGTCCTCCTCGTAATGAGGCCGAATATCTTTAAGACACTTGTGTTAAACTCAGAGTTGATCTAGAAGGGCCTAGAAGAGCCCGGGAAACCTTAACCAGTCGTTCTGAGGAATCTTATTATTAGATGTGTTATTTTCCTTTTACCAAAAAGGAGAAATCAGAACAGGTTACCACTTAACTCAGGGTTACCGTTTAATGCAGGATAAGGACGTTCCCACCTGCACTCAAGAGTTTTCCATAATTGTATCTGCTTTAATAGGCAACGGATCATACCCCCAGTTTCAAAAACATTTCAGTTTCTGCCCAGTAACAGGATAATATGTGTGTGCAGATGTAAAATCCAAGTGATCCAGCAGAAACTCCACTTCATCAATATCTGAAGATAGGACTAGGTCAAATACTCAATCATGATTCAGTGGCAAAGCAGTGTTGTCTTTGAAAATAGTCTCCAAACCGAACAGCAGATTAATTTGGACAGCATATTATATTAACCTCACCTCCACTGTCTGAATATTACCAGCCTGACTGTTCACTTGGTGCAACTGCTACTTTTAGGTAAGCCATTCTCTTTGAAGAAGGGACAAGTCAGTCATGGTTAGGGCAGACTCCCTGTAATGAGTTGCTGTCCAAGTTGTCTTTATTTGTCCCGTTTGCTTTCAGGTTTTTCTTTTGAAGGGCACTTCATTGTTCTTCTTTGAGACGTCTGTCTTTCAAGATTGACTGCATCTTGGTGGGTAATGTCCTCAAGAATGTTCTCTATCCATTATTAACCTTTTTGAATGTTATTAGAATTTAATTGTGAATTCAAAGATATTCAACTTCTCTGATTGCGTGCAGGAGTGAGAGAGTATGTGAAATGCTCACGAAAAGACGTTCGACACCCCTTTCTGAATTAATTGGGGAGCTAATTTATTTCCCAGTAATATCTTCCCTGTGAGTGCTACCTTGATTTATTATGGAAGACCCGTGATCAATTAGGCTGAAATTCCACCTCACCAGCTCTCAGTCCAAATGATTTGATGTTGAGTATTCTCTTGAGTTGCACATTATTACTGAGGCTCTCATATTATAGCATCACCAATGATTAGGGCAGTAATTCAATGCCGCATTTGGAGTGAATTCGGAAGTGTCAAGAATAGAATTTGTTTTCTCCGTCCATTTTTACTACTAATTCTCAGAGAATAAAATGAGACACCACTTGTGTTGAGTATCAAAGAACATCTCAGGAGAAGAATTAAACATACCAGACTCCATCGAGTTGGATATAAAAGAGGTTATTTATACGAGCCGCAAGAGACTGTAGTGATTTGCCATCTGATGTGTTGTACAAAGGTTGAATAGGAGGGGTACGGCATTGTTAAGGAAACAGGCCAAGATAGTACCTCTGAATGTATTGTTCAATTAATCAACGATCATGGCAAAGGTTGTGTGATTTGGAATTCCTGGAGTCATCCATTGTGGTTCATATTTTGTCAGAACCTCAAAGCAAGGAGTTTCTCGTAGAGTGTTCTTGCATCGCAACTGTGACTTGGACCCTAGTTCTCCCTCTCCTAACATGGAAGGCTTTGAGGTAGGCAATAAACTATCTTTCCGGGTAGGACTGCAAAAGAAATTACTGAACCCCATACAATCCTCTGCTGTAACAATTAAAGAGAACCACCCACTTTCCCAGCCTCTGCTCCACAAAAACAACGTGGAATGGAGTTAAATTGATCCAAATAGAATCACTAACAATGGGGAAACGAGTTTCTCCCACCAGAAACCGCAGCTCCTGGTCAGTTGTCAAATTTGTCAGGAAGCATTGTCTGACTGTGATATAGTCATAGTTTGTAGTTATAGACTCTATTAAAACATGGCATTGCTCACAAAGCCTTGTCAGCATTTGACCCTCAGCCCTTTTCCAACATGGGAAAGAAAGGGGCAACAAAACTTCGGAAAGGAGCGATACAACTACAACACTATATAAAGTTTCCCCCTGATAAAGCATTTTTGTGGCCGAGCTTCAAGGGGGCTAGGTAACTTTACAACGGAAAAGATTAAACAGTAAAGAATTTTGAATCCCATTTTTTTGCAGGGGGTATAGAGGCAACCTCATCAAATAGTTTAAAAAAAACAAAGGCACAGGGGCAACATTTAAGTCAAGGAAAAGTGCTATGCAAAATAGTGCCCCAATACCAGGGACAAATCACATTAAAAGAAGTGGTCGGAGAAGATTTCGCAGAGTAAGAGACAGCAGTGTGCCAGAGTGAACTGTGCAGAACTCCATCAGTGTTCAGTGGCCAGAAAGGTGGATTCAGCTAAGCAATCTCCCTCTCTCTTGGTGGATTGGTGAATGTCACGCACTCTCTGCATCTGTATGTGATATTGAGGCAAAAGATACAGAATGTGGAAGGAAATGGGGCAAAGAACCTAAAATGGAGCGACAGCAGAAGGGGCATAAGACAGTCTGTGGACAGAGTTAAGAACTGTCTACCTGCGGGGGATGTAAGAGTACATGCATAACGGTATCAGTGTAGGTTTTACCACTTCTGAAAACCCCCTTCCCCATCCACCTTGATCCCCAGATGCTCCAGCCCTCCTTCACCCACTACTCCCCCCTCAAGTACCCGATGAACTCCACCTTGACCCCAGATGCTCCAGCCCCCCCACCTTGACTCCCAGATGCTCCAGCCCACCACCCTCCTATCTGACAGATGAACAGAGCCCGTCACGGAACTGAAACCACCCTAACCTCAATCTGGGATGACCTTAAAATGACAGCAGACTCCGCGGGATGCACCGCATTAATCCTTCTTGACCTATCCGCCGCCTTCGACACAATCAACCACTCAATCCTCCTGGACCCCCTCCACTCCCTAGGAATTTGTGGAACCACTCTTAAATGGATAGCTTTGTTTCTCAAAGATAGGTACCAAATAACGATACTATCCACCTATTCCTCCCAAGCCCGACCTGTCGACACGGGAGTCCCACAAGGAGCATGCCTATCTGCCCTCCTGTTCAATCTCTACCCTCCTGTTCAATCTCTACTTGATCACCCTGCCACCAATAATTTGTTCACACAACATCATGTGTTACAACTACGCCGACGACACTCAACTAATTCTAAAACTCCCGAACTCAAATCCCAACTCCCGACCTGACCTGGCCTCCTGCCTCCTTGACATAGAGCTCTGGATGACCCAAAGCCACCTCTTGTTAAACCCCTCCAAAACGGAAATCATGGTATGTGGCAACTCCGAACTTCTTCCACACCCGCTACCCTGGCCATCCGCCATGGGCAACTCACCGACCCCTCCAACTCGTGCCAAGTCAACAACGTCTCAAAGTCCTGCCACTACCACCTTAAAACCCTTAGGCGCATCTTTCAATAGCTCTCCTTCCCCAACATACTCTCCGCAGTCCAATCAATCGTTATATCAAGACTGGACTACGCAAACCCCATACCTCGGAGTCTACGCGTACCAACTGAATAAACTCCAAAGGGCACAAAACGCTGCAGCCAAACTGCTACTTGCGCTCGGCCCAAGAGATCACATCTCCCCAGCCCTTAAAACGCTGCACTGGCTTCCAGTGGCCCGACAGGTGACTTTCAAAACCTTATGCATCTCCATCGAGCATTGCATAAAACCGGACCTCAATATCTTCAAGACAAGCTAAAACCCTATCACCCTCCACGCACCCTAAGATCAAGCTCAGCTGGCCTCCTAGTCATACCCAAGACAAACTCAGTCAGGTTAGACGGATCATCATTCTCAGCCTTGGCCCCCATGCTGTGGAACTCACTCCTTCCCCACATCCGCCTAACTGAGGATTTAATGTCTTTCTGCAAACTACTGAAAACCTGGCTCTTCCCCTAAAACCAACCCGTATGCAAACTAACCCAAACAGACTAACAGCATCTCAATGACAACTACCTGATGCGAGAAATCGACAGCTTATAACCCCTAATATAAACTAAAAAGACAAACAGAATTAAACGAGAAAAATAGATCAAAGCAGTGAAGTGGATAATGAGAATAAATCATACGGAAACAGCAACGAGCTTTAAACTAATAAAATGGATATAATGCATGATGAATGAACAAAGTGAATGGCGTGGACTAAATAGTTATGGATGAAGCGTGTGGAACGGATGAATGCACTTAGTGGAAGAACGCGTTGAACAGATGAGTTGTGTAGATCAGATGAGTGTGTAGAATGGATGAATATGTCGAGCGGTTGGGTGTGTAGAGCGGACGAGCATGGAGAGCGGATGAGTGCGTCAATACAGAGAAGGGTGTAGAACGCAGGAGTGCGTAGAACAGATAAACGTGCAGAACGGGTGAGCGTAAACCGGATGAGTGTGTACAGCGGATGAGTATGTACAGCAGATGTGTAGATAGTGGATGAGTACGGAAGTGCAGAGAGTGTGTAGATCGCTGGAGCAGATGAATGTATTAGAGGGGATCAGTGCATAAAGCGGAGAGTATAGAGCGGATGAATATATAGAACGGAAAACTGCGTATGAGTGAACGACTTTATAGGGCTGATGAGTGCATATAGCACATAGCAGTTGAATGCGTGGAAAGAACGAGTGCGAGGAGCGGATGGGTGCGGAGAGCGGATGATTACATTGAACAGACTAGTGGGTAGAGCCGACAAGTGTATATGAGTGCATATGAGCGAATGAGTACACATGAAAAGAGTGGTACGTAGAGCGGATGAGTACGTAGTGCGGATGAATGTGTAGAGCGTGCGAGGGCATAGAGCGGACGAGTGCCTAGAGCGGACGAGTTGCGTAGAACGAATGAGTACAGAATGCATGCAATGTGGATGAGTACGTAGAACAGATGAGTGCGTAGAGCTGCTGAATGCATAGTGCAGACGGAACAGGTGAAGCATGTAGATGGAACAGGTATCGCATATGGATAGAACGAGTGATATATGTGAATAGAATTGATCACATATATGGATGGAACAGGTGACGTACGTGGATGGAACAGGTGCCATTTATATTATATATATAATATATATGGATGGAACGGGTGCCATATATATGGATGGAATGGGTGAAGTACGTGGTCGAAACATGTGAACCAGATGGATGGAAAGGATGAAGTATGAAGATGGTACAGGTGAAATATGTGGATGGAGTGCATAAAACATCTTAGAATACACGGATCAGAGTAAATAGAGCGGACTGGAGTGCGTGGGGCAGACTGGAGTGCGCGAGTGCGTCACGCGGACAGGAGTGCGCCAGTGCGTCACGCGGACAGGAGTGCGCCAGTGCGTCACGCGGACAGGAGTGCGCCAGTGCGTCATGCGGACAGGAGTGCGCCAGTGCGTCATGCGGACAGGAGTGCGCGGAGCAAACTGAAGTACATGGAGTGGACTGGAGCGCATAGAATTGTGTGGCGTATATAGTATGGTTTGGATTGCAGGAAACGTTGAAAAAGCATATAACCCATCATATCACACCACCACGCTTACCCTCTTCTTTACACCACCACTCAACTAGAACACAGAGATACTATGACACCATTCGGTATAACTGTTCTCATACCAACATCTGCCGCACATTCCCCATCATTTTAAGTAAACACTGCTGGTTACACACCCCCCCAGCCAGGCGTTCCCCTCAGGCCTAACGCAGCCACATTCGGTCTGGATAAATCCTGCCAGAACGAACACCTACTCCTGATCTCTCAACCACCACACCTACCGCTAAGAAGCAGCTATTACACGATTACCGCACCAGCTGCACACATATCCAGTGCTCACACGCACCTTTTGACTCTCCCTACTCTCTCGACTGATCCGAACTTCGGTTCCCAAGGGCGTTCAACCTACCAGCGCCTTCAGGTGCCTTCAGACCATACCAATGGTATATAAGGTGCTATATAAATGCAAAACAACATAACTCCACTTTGACCCCAGATGCTCCAGCCCTCCTTCCCCCACCACTCCCCCCATGTACCCGATGAACTCCACCTTGACCCCAAATGCTCCAGCCCTCCCACCTTGACCCCCAGATGCTCCAGCCCACCCTCCTCCTATCTGATAGATGAACTCCACCCCCCAGATGCTCCAGCCCACCCTCCTCCTGACAGATGAACTCCACCTTGACCCCAGATGCTCCAGCCCACCCTCCTCCTTTCTGGCAGATGAACTCCACCTTGACCCAAGATGCTCCAGCCCCCCTCCTCCTGACAGATGAACTCCACCCCCCAGATGCTCCAGCCCCCCCTCCGCCTGACAGATGAGCTCCACCTTGACCCCAGATGCTCCAGCCCCCCTCCTCCTGACAGATGAACTCCACCTTGACCCCAGATGCTCCAGCCCACCCTCCTCCTATCTGACAGATGAACTCCACCTTGACCCCAGATGCTCCAGCCCACCCTCCTCCTATCTGACAGATGAACTCCACCCCCCAGATGCTCCAGCCCCCCTCCTCCTCACAGATGAGCTCCACCTTGACCCCAGATGCTCCAGCCCCCCTCCTCCTGACAGATGAGCTCCACCTTGACCCCAGATGCTCCAGCCCCCCTCCTCCTGACAGATGAGCTCCACCTTGACCCCAGATGCTCCAGCCCCCCTCCTCCTGACAGATGAGCTCCACCTTGACCCCAGATGCTCCAGCCCCCCTCCTCCTGACAGATGAACTCCACCTTGACCCCAGATGCTCCAGCCCCCCTCCTCCTGACAGAATAGCTCCACCTTCACCCCCAGATGCTCCAGCCCCCCTCCTCCTGACAGATGAGCTCCACCTTGACCCCAGATGCTCCAGCTCCCCTCCTCCTGACAGATGAACTCCACCTTGACCCCAGATGCTCCAGCCCACCCTCCTCCTGACAGATGAACTCCACCTTGACCCCAGATGCTCCAGCCCACCCTCCTCCTATCTGACAGAGCTCCACCTTGACCCCAGATGCTCCAGCCCCCCTCCTCCTGACAGATGAGCTCCACCTTGACCCCAGATGCTCCAGCCCCCCTCCTCCTGACAGATGAGCTCCACCTTGACCCCAAATGCTCCAGCCCCCCTCCTCCTGGCAGATGAACTCCACCTTGACACCAGATGCTCCAGCCCACCCTCCTCCTATCTGACAGATGAACTCCACCTTGACCCCAGATGCTCCAGCCCCCCCTCCTCCTATCTGACAGATGAGCTCCACCTTGACCCCAGATGCTCCAGCCCCCCCTCCTCCTGACAGATGAGCTCCACCTTGACCCCAGATGCTCCAGCCCCCCTCCTCCTGACAGATGAGCTCCACCTTGACCCCAGATGCTCCAGCCCCCCTCCTCCTGACAGATGAACTCCACCTTGACCCAGATGCTCCAGCCCACCCTCCTCCTATCTGACAGATGAACTCCACCTTGATCCCAGATGCTCCAGCCCACCCTCCTCCTATCTGACAGATGAACTCCACCTTGACCCCAGATGCTCCAGCCCCCCTCCTCCTGACAGATGAGCTCCACCTTGACCCCAGATGCTCCAGCCCACCCTCCTGACAGATGAACTCCACCTTGACCCCAGATGCTCCAGCCCACCCTCCTCCTATCTGACAGATGAACTCCACCCCCCAGATGCTCCAGCCCACCCTCCTCCTATCTGACAGATGAACTACACCCCCCAGATGCTCCAGCCCCCCTCCTCCTGACAGATGAGCTCCACCTTGACCCCAGATGCTCCAGCCCCCCTCCTCCTGACAGATGAACTCCACCTTGACCCCAGATGCTCCAGCCCCCCTCCTCCTGACAGATGAGCTCCACCTTGACCCCAGATGCTCCAGCCCCCCTCCTCCTGACAGATGAGCTCCACCTTGACCCCAGATGCTCCAGCCCCCCTCCTCCTGACAGATGAACTCCACCTTGACCCCAGATGCTCCAGCCCCCCTCCTCCTGACAGATGAGCTCCACCTTGACCCCAGATGCTCCAGCCCCCCTCCTCCTGACAGATGAACTCCACCTTGACCCCAGATGCTCCAGCCCCCCTCCTCCTGACAGATGAGCTCCACCTTGACCCCAGATGCTCCAGCCCACCCTCCTCCTATCTGACAGATGAGCTCCACCTTGACCCCAGATGCTCCAGCCCCCCTCCTCCTGACAGATGAGCTCCACCTTGACCCCAGATGCTCCAGCCCCCCTCCTCCTGACAGATGAACTCCACCCCCCAGATGCTCCAGCCCCCCTCCTCCTGACAGATGAACTCCACCCCCCAGATGCTCCAGCCCCCCCTCCGCCTGACAGATGAGCTCCACCTTGACCCCAGATGCTCCAGCCCCCCTCCTCCTGACAGATGAACTCCACCTTGACCCCAGATGCTCCAGCCCACCCTCCTATCTGACGGATGAGCTCCACCTTGACCCCAGATGCTCCAGCCCCCCTCCTCCTATCTGACAGATGAGCTCCACCTTGACCCCAGATGCTCCAGCCCCCCTCCTCCTATCTGACAGATGAACTCCACCTTGACCCCAGATGCTCCAGCCCCCCTCCTCCTATCTGACAGATGAGCTCCACCTTGACCCCAGATGCTCCAGCCCCCCTCCTCCTATCTGACAGATGAACTCCACCTTGACCCCAGATGCTCCAGCCCCCCTCCTCCTGACAGATGAGCTCCACCTTGACCCCAGATGCTCCAGCCCCCCTCCTCCTATCTGACGGATGAGCTCCACCTTGACCCCAGATGCTCCAGCCCCCTCCTCCTGACAGATGAACTCCACCTTGACCCCAGATGCTCCAGCCCCCCTCCTCCTATCTGACAGATGAGCTCCACCTTGACCCCAGATGCTCCAGCCCCCCTCCTCCTATCTGACGGATGAGCTCCACCTTGACCCCAGATGCTCCAGCCCCCTCCTCCTGACAGATGAACTCCACCTTGACCCCAGATGCTCCAGCCCCCCTCCTCCTATCTGACAGATGAGCTCCACCTTGACCCCAGATGCTCCAGCCCCCTCCTCCTATCTGACAGATGAACTCCACCTTGACCCCAGATGCTCCAGATGCTCCAGCCCCCCTCCTCCTGACAGATGAGCTCCACCTTGACCCCAGATGCTCCAGCCCCCCTCCTCCTATCTGACAGATGAACTCCACCTTGACCCCAGATGCTCCAGCCCCCCTCCTCCTGACAGATGAGCTCCACCCCCACCCAAGATGTTCCAGCCCCCCTCCTCCTATCTGACAGATGAACTCCACCTTGACCCCAGATGCTCCAGCCCCCCTCCTCCTATCTGACAGATGAACTCCCCCTTGACCCCAGATGCTCCAGCCCCCCTCCTCCTATCTGACAGATGAACTCCCCCTTGACCCCAGATGCTCCAGCCCCCCTCCTCCTATCTGACAGATGAGCTCCACCTTGACCCCAGATGCTCCAGCCCCCCTCCTCCTGACAGATGAGCTCCACCCCCACCCCCGATGTTCCTGGCCCACTCTCCTGCCCCAGTCCTCACCTATCTGCCCGATGAACTCCACCTTGACGCCCTGGTGCTCCAGCCTGCGGCCCGGGCTGCGCAGGTTGACGCTCACCCGGCCGCTCACGGTCTCTCCGTCGTAGAAGAGCCAATACTTGTCCTTCCGGCCGTCCTCGCTCTTGTGCTCGGCGCGCCGCCGGCTCTCAGCGTCTGTGAGCGTCAGCTCGAGCTCCGCACCCGTCCCGAACCCGAAGAAGCTCATGACGGGAGCGGGGAAAGGCGGTGCGAGCCGCCGGGACCTTGTGTTCTCCTCCGGCCTCTGACAGCTCGGACTGCAGCCCCTGAACCTGGACTGCGCCCCTAGCAGTGCGCATGCGCCGCGCCCGAAGACGGCCCAGACAACCAGGCGCTGGCATGGAAAGAGAAGAGGGACCGCGCCCACGAGACACAAAAGAGGGACGAATGACAGACACCCATAGTTCAACTCTTCATTACAACACTGCGGCCAGGGACTGCAGGGATCATGGAAACCGAAGAAAGACTATTTAGCACTTGGGAACATACATGTGTGAATCATTAATCCATTGGGAATATATTGATATGAATAGAGAATAAGTTAACAAGAATAGACAAGAGTTTTGCAGACATTTACGATTCGGAAAAAAATGCGGTACTGACATTGACAACATTGGAAACATCTTAATTATCAGCTGTTTACAGGCAAGATGGTCATGGATGTGGCAATTCTTAGCAGGAAATACACCTTGGAAAACATATTTGAAAGGGATTGAACCCACGAGTGGGAGAAGGATAACAAAAAAGGCATGCCCTCTGCTTCCCTCTATGAGGGATCTGGCACAAGTTTTGTAATGTCTACTCGCTGTTTTCTCTGTTAAAAACTCAATAAAGCCTTTTCAACTGAAAAAAGGGCTGGAATAAGTGGGCAATAAAGGACTTGTATGTGTTCATATGGTTATCTTTCCTTTGTGTGGTTATGAGTCCATGCCTAAGTGGGCTTATTAATGAATACTTCAAGGGGGGAATGTAGGAGGCTTGGGTGGATTTACTGAAGACATAGCTCTCAACTCACACGCTTTTGGCGGGTGTCACCCGCCTTGTAAACAGCTGACTCACCCGCCAAGCCTCCTGCATGCCCATTCGTTTCAATGGGCCTCTCACCCGCCAAAAATAAAATCGGGTGCTTTCACCCGCCTTTGCGACAAAAATGGTTGAGAGCTATGTGAAGACGTCAATCCCAATGGACTAGGGCGCAGGCATAGCCTTTTCTGGTATTTCAGCTAAGGGATTCAGTCATCTCACTAATGGTTCCCAACCGTGAACCAGGTGTTAAAATGGATTTCTAAACGCTGGCCTGATGGACAGAGGTTTAGGAGGCCACCCTAGTTTAGTGAAACAGGGACCTTCTGGACAAGGCAGACAAATCACGGTAACTTGGCAGGCAGTCAAGACTAAGTCTCAGGAGCGGTGAGAGTGATCAGAAGCCCATAATGAGCACACACAGTAAAGATACCACAGAATACTCTTACACAGGTGTATATCAAAAATACATATACATTTATTTTAGGCACAATAAAAAAACATGAATAACCAAACTAATAATGCAATAGTTATCACACATGCATTTCACTATCTAACATATATACAACTACTGTAGCCTAATGTGATAAAGGGAGTAACAGAAGGGGGGTGTTACGTTCCGCCCTGCGTCCCGCTACTGTGTGACGCAGGGCGTTCCTAATAAAAGCCCCGCCCCCGCACTCGGGAGGCAGTTCCGTGGCAGACCATCTACACGTGTGCTTCATTGCTGCTCCTGCTGGAGCTGCACCACAGGCCGTGCGGCCTAGTCCAGCAACGCCAGCCCCCGCGCGCGCACGCCGAGGGCTGGAATTTAACAATGGTGACGAGGTGGAGCGAAGATTAACACGTGCTCGGCGTTCACGGCGCTTAGATGGCCCGCAGCCATCGCACACGTGACCCACCCCACCCCAAAAAAAAAAACAATTTTTTTTTGCTTCTCATTCTCACTTGCCCTCTACTTGCCGGCTGGGCAGTGTGGAGCCATCTGGCATCTGGCCTCTCACACTAGAGGGCAGCAACACGAACTGGCATGAAACACGTGGGAGCACCAGTTCCTGAACTTTCCGTCACAGTGGTTGGAAACCGCAGCACTTCCAGGGAAGGCCCAACTTCACGGCGCTGGTGGTTGCCCGAAGAGCTCACGCCAACACCGACTAGGTACACGTCGACATGGCGGCCGGTACGTCCACCCCTGGGCCCGCCACGCCGTCCAGAATTGCGGCAAACCTATCGCTGACATCCCCACAGCCTCGCACACAAGGAGGTTCATCGACACTGGTCCAGCCTTTTGAGCCCTTTACCGACCCATCATCGAGTGGACCCAGATGGCAGCTGTGGATCCAGAAATTCGAGATGGCGATGGAGTGCAAAGATGTAACGTCGGCCAGGAAGATGAAGGCGCACCTACTACTCAGTGTGGGTGACGAGGTACTGCGCATTTTCAACTCCTTGAATGTTGCCGATGGCCAAGATGCATACCAAAGCGCAAAAGATGCCCTCCCGGCTCATTTTCTCCCTCAACTGAACCCGGACTATGAGACTTTCATTTTCTGCACCACCATACAGGCAGCGGACGAAACCCTGGATGCCTACCACACTCGGTTGAGAAAATTGGCCATGTCCTGCGAGTTCACAAATGTTGAGAGGGAGATCAGGAGGCAGATTATTAACGGCATACAATCAGAAAAACTAAGACGCCTGATACTCAGCGAGAGAGGTATTCCCCTGCAACGGATCCTTGAACTTGGACGACAAAGGGAACTAGCTCACACCAGAGCGGCCAACATGGAGGCCACGCTACACAGATTGCAACCTGCTCTCAACACAGCCATGGTGGCCCAGATCACCAACAAACAGTCCTCGAGGGATGAATACAGTGGGGGCTATGGCCAGAACAGGTGGCAACCGTGCATTCCTGGGCCCACAGAGTGTGGCTGGTGTGGTGGCCCACGACATGGCTGCCGCAACTGTCCTGCACAAGGCACCACATGTAGCGCCTGCGGCAGGAAGGATCATTATGCAAAGGTATGCAGATCATCGGGCACCTCCACGCAGCCCCCACAGAACCTTCCGGAGAAGAACGCGACCAAGAAAAAGAAGCAAGCCAGTGCAAGGAGGGTCGCAGTGGCCAACTCTTCCACGGAGGAAGAAGGGGATGATGTCTCGGCAGGGCAGCAGGATCCCGGTAAGGATAACGAGAGGAAAGGGAGAAAGGTATACCTGGTGTCTGCATTAAGCCAAGGTCAAGAAACACAAAGAAAATCTGTCCGAAGGCGCAAGTGCATGGTCACCGTCCAAAACCAGCGCATTCTCATGACCATTGACACAGGTGCCTCGGAGAATGTTATGCCCACAAGCATATTCCAGACTCTAAATCCTCAACCAGACCTGAAAAGCACAGACACGCTCTTGTATGCATACGGCAGCCGGAAGCCCCTACCAGTCATTGGCAGGTTCCGCACTACGCTGGAGCACGGCAAAAACAGACTATGGTCGAAAGTCTATGTCGTGAAGGCAGGAATTGAAAGCCTCCTGAGTGGGGACGCAGAAGAGGATCTGGGAGTGGTCAAATTCATCTGCCATGACGATGAAGCCGAGGAGGTGGAAAAATGTTGAGTCAATACCCCAAGTTGCAAGATGGAATAGGCTGCTTGAAGGGCAAAACCATCAGGCTGCACATTGATGAAACAGTACAGCCGAAAGCCGTAAGGCATCGGAGGACACCTTTCCACATGAGAGAACAAGTGGAGCAGGAACTCAAGGCTCTGGAAGAAGCCGGCATCATAGAGGCGGTCACAGGGCCCACACCATGGGTCTCCCCAATGGTTGTCACGCGAAAGCCTAAACAGCCCGGAAAAGTCCGGATTTGTATTGATATGCGTCTCCCTAACACTGCCATCAAACGAGAACGCCACATCACCCCAACGATCGACGAAATCGTGGCGGACCTCACAGGGTCTTGTGTATTCTCGAAAGTTGACTTGAAGGCGGGGTATCACCAACTCAAACTCCACAGAGACTCGCGCTACATCACAACATTCTCGACGCATTTGGGGTTGAGGAGATACAAACGCCTGAGTTTCGGGATTTCGTCCGCTGCTGAGGTATTCCAGCAAACTATCCAAGAGGTCATCAGGGGCCTCCCTGGTGTCCTCAACGTGAGCGACGACATTCTGATTCACGCCCCCGACAAGAAGGAGCACATCAAGAGGCTTCATACCCTACTGGGCAGACTACAAGAAGCTGGACTGACCATACACAGGGAGAAGTGTGAGTTCCTCAGATCGGAAATCACTTTCTTTGGTTACAAGTTTGGCAGCACAGGCATTTCCCCTGATCTTCAGAAGGTCGCAGACATTCAGGCGGCAAGCCCACCGATGACCCCCACAGAGGTACGCAGTTTCCTAGGTATGGCTACCTACTGCGGGAGGTTCATCCGAAACCTGGCCACCCTATCTGAGCCACTACGGGAACTGACGAAAGCAAACATCAAGTGGGACTGGGGGCAGAAGTGCCAAGACTCATTCGAAAGCATCAAAGAATCCCTGTCCGTCGACACCAAAATGGCGTATTACAACACTGAGCTGCCCACCGAACTGTTCGTGGACGCAAGCCCCGTTGGGCTCGGAGCCATCCTAATGCAGGTGACGAAGGAAGGGGAGAAAAGACCGATAGCCTACGCCTCGAGAGCCCTCACGGAAACCAAACAGAGGTACTCCCACATTGAGAAAGAGGCCATCGCCGTGCTGTGGGGGTGCAGGCACTTTCATCTCTACTTATATGGGCGGCGGTTCACGGCAGTCACTGACCACAAACCCCTACTACCCATCTTCATGGGAACGTCGTCACACCCTCCGGCACGAATCACCAAATGGCTACTACATCTTCAGCAATACGACTTTGATCTCATCTACCAACCAGGCAGTGGAAACTCCGCGGATTTTCTCTCGAGGCATCCGCGAGCGGCAACCCAACAAGAAATCCAAGTGGCCGAAGAGACTGAGGAACATATATGCCAAGTGGTACGCGCAATGAGACCAAAGGCGGTGAGCATCGAGGACATCGAGTCAGAAACTCACAAGGATCCTTGTTGCAACTTAGTGAAAGATGCCATTATCTCAGGGGACTGGAAAACCTTCATGAGACACACACACAACAGAACAGCGGAAGCGAAAGGGTTTCTGTCCGGCATGTTTACCGTCCGGCAAGAATTGTCGATCACAGAAGGCGGATTGATACTAAGAGGAAACCGCATCGTAATCCCTCTCAGAATACAAGACAGGATAGTGGCCCTAGCGCATGAAGGACACCAAGGACTGGCAAGGACAAAAGCCCGCATAAGGCACAGGGTATGGTTTCCCCAGATCGAGGAACGGGTCGAGGCACTCATTAGCACGTGCCTAGCCTGTCAGATAACGGGGGCCGCGCCAGAACCGGAACCAATTCTATCGGCGGGAGGCCATCAGCATTGACTTCTACAAGCTACGAGAAGGCCTCCACCTTTTGGTGGCCGTTGAAGACCACTCCCGAAATAGTCGAATCCACAGCAGCGGAAGTGGTCATTCCAAACATAGAAAAAATTTTCACAACTCACGGACTACCTACCTCCATCAAAAGTGACAATGGGCCACCGTTCACCGGGGAGGAATTCAAAAACTATCTGCAGGACCTTAATATAAAGTATCATCACATCATGCCGAGATGGCCCCAGGCCAATGGGGACGCAAAACGTTTCATGAGAACCATTAACAAGGTGCTAAGGGTATCCAAGGCGAACGCCAGCCCATGGAAGGTTGACCTCTACCGTTTCCTCCGGAACTATCGGGTCACCCCCCACAGCACAACCGGCATACCGCCGGTGGACCTCATGTTCGGCACCGTCATCAGATCCTCGATTCCGCACCATCCAATCAGGACCCCGGACGAGGTCAACGAAGGACGCACGGAAATGAGGAGAAGGAGTGCCAACGCCCACATGAGTGGCAAGAGGAGAGCGAGGCTGTCCAATCATCATGTGGGGGACCAAGTCGTCATGCTACGCAACCCCACCAAGTCAAAACTCGACACCAGATACGAGGAACTGCCATGGACCGTCAGTGATCGGCACGGAACCATGGTGACTGTGACCCGAGGACACCGTCAAGTGACGAGGAACTCGTCGTGGTTCAAGGCAGTGCCTCGCAACCTGTTGACTGACAGTGAGTGCCACCTGGAAGACGAGGACACTCAGCCCAGCGAAGAAGAGCCTAGGTCCATCCGGGATGAGACAGGAGCGATGGATGGAACGTGGGAACCGCCGGAGGCACCCGGCCTCGAGGACCTGACCAGTGAAGGTGAGCCAGATCAGGACCCGGGGGGGTGTAGGCCCGAGAAGGGCGATACGGTCTGAGATCTGCCACGAGACCGCCAGCCAAGTTAAATGACTATGTGTGGTAGTTTGATGCACCCGGACCACGAACATTAATGGCCGGGTAGCTATTGGTTAAAGGCGTGAACAGATGTCGAACTCACAGTTGATGCCAGTTATTGTTATGTTTGTTTGTTTTATAATAAAGGAGGAATGTTACGTTCCGCCCTGCGTCCCGCTACGCGGTGACGCAGGGCGTTCCTAATAAAAGCCCCTCCCCCGCGCTCGGGAGGCAGTTCCGGGGCAGACCATCTACAGGTGTGCGTGTGCTTCATTGCTGCTCCCGCTGGAGCTGCGCCACAGGCCGTGCGGCCTAGTCCAGCAACGCCAGCCCCCGCGCGCGCACGCCGAGGGCTGGAATTTAACAGGGGGGTTAACACAAATTATGCATTAGGCAGTCTTCAGGAGGGAAAACCTAACTTACTCCGTCCAGCCCTACAAAGTGGGGAACCTCCTGCTCAGAGTACAGCTCGGAGAGGGGTAAGCTCAGAGTACAGCAGTACGTTTCAACGCGCAGTCGTGCGTAAAAAAGTCTTGCCTACAAATCTCTCCATGACCTGGCGTCCCCTACCTTTGCTCCCTCCTCTCATTTTACTCCCCCTCCTGCTCTCTCCGCTCAGCAAACCTGTACCTCCTCACTGTACCCCCAGCCCCATGTGCCTCCTCACGCTTCCGCTCTTTCCAACTCTTGGCCCCCCTACACTGGAACTCCCTCCTGCTCTCCTTCCGCTCCACCCCTACCTACTCATCCTTCCGCCACTCCCTGAAAGCCCATCTTCTTCACACCCCCCCTGACTTCCCTTCCCTACCTCTCCCCTCCTTCCCTTGCCCCCTCCTTTCCCCCATCCTCTCTCCTTCCCCTCTGACCTTACATTGGTAACAAATACTACTTAAGGGCAATGAGGACACCAGATCACTTCCTCTTCCCCACCCCCCTCCCTCCCCCTCCCCTACCTCAAATCCTACACGTTACTCCCTTCATCTTCCCCCTCCTCTACCCTCCCACCTCTTCCCCCCTTGTAAATAGTTCTACTTATTGTTCTAATGACCTGTTCATGTTTGCAAACATGCTTCTTTCACTTTTGTACCTGTTGTTATATTGTAAAGCGCTTTGGCTTAAAGCGCTATATAAATTCAATAAACATAAACATAAATCGGAGACACTACGTTTTCAAGATGCTGGGACAGTTAGGTAAGGATCCTGAAGTGGGTAGAAAAAGTTCCAATTGCCAGGTTAGGGTCTGCCCTCGCGGACAGAGCAGTTTCTGACTTTCAGAACAGGCCAGTGAGCGCAGGCTATCCCAGCCAAAGAGAGGATCCCAAGGAACCCTTGGGCTTAAAGACAAATGGATGAGCCAGGGACCACCGGTAAGTTATGTAAGTGCTCACCTCCCCTTGCTTCAATCAAGACCAAACTATGACAGTTTAGTCAAGGTCGTCTGAGGTTGTGAATTCTCTCGCGCCTTTAAACACTTGTGTATAGGCGCATTATAAATGCCATATCATATCATATCATATCATTCCACCTTTGCTCGCAAATTCGTCTCTCAGGTGCTGCGGGACCAAACAGTAGTCCATGAAGGGACATTAGGCAAAACTGCACCAACGAAAGGAAGGAAGAAGAAAATTCCAGTGCAGCAGGACTCAGGGCACAGCAGAGAAGGCAGGAAAGTCACCCACAATGACCGTCACCACAACGCAGGGACTGCAAAGGCTTGCAGCGTGACGCACTTTCCTAATTCGTGACCCAGAGGAGCTAGGCCTATGAAATTTGGCGGGAGAGTGTCGAGAACCACAAGCTAGGGATTCACATAGAATCAAGCCCCAACTCAAAACAGCAGCGCTCCTGTGAGATGTCTCGGAAACAGAGCTCGTCAGTTCACTGGGCGACCCAGGAACACTTCCGAGAAGGCTTTTTTGGCAGGAAATCAGGAGACACTGAGAGTAGTTGTTCCCACTACTCAAAAGGGTGGAAGTGATCTCGCAGGATTTCTAAGGTCGAGAGCAAAGCAGGGGTCCAATGGGACAGCAGCAGGCTCAGGGTGCCAAACCTTCCAGCTCATATCTGGGGGGTCCACGGGTCTGCTTCAGCTCACAGGATTCTTGGCTCCTTCACTATTGCGGTATGAACCACTGTAGATCAACCTGGAATGTATGCAGGGTCCCTTCTCTTATCCAATGTTTAATGTGTGATCGAATCTGGCCAACCAATAGGAGATCTGCTCCCTTGCATGCACACTAGCCGTGGTCCAATCATGGTCCACGGTAGTCCTCATGTATTCATGCATATCAGACATCTTGGCACCAGTAGTGTGGATTGGGACCAGACAGTCCTAACCCTCTTCCTGGGCGCTAGCACACGTGACATGCAGGAGCCTGCAAAAGATGTGGTTTTCGAGCAAGGCTGCATGCCCAAATAAGGAAGTCCCGGGTCAGGTCAACCTGGGGGAAGGCAAAGAGACAAGATGGCCAAAGGACAGAACAAAAGACTTCATGGCATAGACGTTTTCGATACTGGTCACAGTCAAGAGCCATCTGCGATAAACACGGTATGGTTCAATAAAAATTAGTTAAAATACCAATTTTGCCTAGGCACACTTGTACATTCACCACAAAATCCTTACAGGGTGTCTAGGGCCATAAAACAAAAGGACCCCAGTGCACAGTACAGTAATGTTCTTTGCACACCAATAAAAGTTACCAAGAAATGGCAACAAAGTAAAAGACTAAGTGAAACATAGTTTCCCAGTACTGACAGCCTGAAGGGCATATCTGTTTCCCCATAACAAACTAGCAAAAGCCCACAGAAGCACATCGGAAGGCTGTGCTCCACTGGAAAAGTCAAGTCAGGATAGCCAAACAAATGCAAAAAGTTTGGGGGGTCCATAATATGTAGGGAAAATTGCATTCAGAGAAATCCTTCCTAACACCAGGTTGTTCGAATCCCACTCTGACACCACTTGGGTATTTCAGACATAGGATACAGACAGGAGGGCAGGTTTGATTCAATGGGTTTATTAAAGAAATAAAAAAAAGCTTCCTATAATGCCCATCTCATCGAAGGATTCCCTATGCTAGATACAACAAATAGGTGCTCATCAGGACGTCTCACAAATAAACCCTGTCCTCCATCCTAATCTATGCTAACCTACTATCTGCACTATCACTATGAAAAGACAGAAAGGAAGAAAAGAAAATCTAAGCTTCAACTTCGAATAGGGGTCCTCACACTTTGTGGTGGCAGGTTTTCTGACCGTCACCCCCATCCCTAACAAAGAGTTCTTATGGTCTCTTCCAGATTTGGGTTGGGTTTCGTAGAATTTTTCCAACATAAACAAAATGTTTCTCAACAGTTCTTTTGGTTCAGATATGACCTTGTCAGGAAGTCCGAACAGTCTCTGGTTTGTAACTTCTGCTGCAATGTGTCCTCTTGATCTGGATAGGTAGGTCTTCACAACAAAAACAATGTTCACCCGTTGTCCCACCTGGGTTGTTTACAGCCTTAGTCTTGTGTAGACACCAAGCCTGCTCTGCCCTCCTGTGGTTATTGCTTTTCTCGCCCCCTGCTGGGTATTCATATTCTATACCACGTCGGTTATGTGGCGAATCAGGTATAGGACGCGGACAACTGGACAGGTTTGCAAAAACACTTTAAGTTTTTTTAAAGAAAAAAAGAGAAGAAAATCCCTCACCCACTCCTATTGCTATGTGAGCAATTCTGTCATGCTTTCGTCTACCTGGGGCATATCTGATTGGGTTTCGCTTTGGAAACGCCATCAGATTTCATCCCGATCGAATATGGCGCCTAAACGCTCTTGTCACGCGGTGACATCATCGCATTTACGTGCTTAGCAACGTCAGACACCCGGAAATAAATAGAGCGTTTTCGGAAGGCTCCTTGCGTTGCAATTGTTTTATATTGAGGTATGCTAGTTTGCCATGCGACGTTGTGAGTCTTCTTCGCTTTGCCTTCCTGGGACCCCATGGGCTCCTTACCTGCACTGCCCTCGTGTTGCGCTACCCTCCCTCTTTCATGGCTGTGCCTCATCCTTTCCTGGTTTCCTGAGCTCTCGCTCCACCTTCTTTCTGTTTCTCTTATCTTCTTGGAGCCTCTGCTCCTTCCATTGTCTTTCCTCCTAATTGCCCGAGTCTACAGCTGGTTTCGCCCAGGATTTGCTGGATTCAGCACTTGGTATCTGGGGACCACTTCCTGGTTCCTGAAAAGACACAATTCTGGATCAGCACATCTTCTCTGCACCGTGGGATTTTTTCCCACGCATGGGTTTTTTTTTCTCTGGGACCTGGCTCTCGGGGTAGCTGCAGTGCTTGCCTGTTATCCAGTAATCAGGTTGCACGGTGGCTACCTGGAAGAACAGGCCTTACCTCATTCCCAGCCAAGGAGTCCAGAAGCAAAGAGGTAAGGACTGTTCCTGATAGATTCCTTGTCTAAGAACTCAAAATAAAAGGTGCTTGTTATGTGGCCTTACATAAACTTGTTCTGTCCTCTGCCCAAATGCTGAGCTATCCACAGGACTCTATCACTACAAAAAAAAATAGCTTTGCTTGCTGTTGGCTAGTGCATGACCCCCTCCTAACCAAATGTCTCTGGAAATCACCCCTATCGGTTTTTCAGGTTCTCTGTTGCTTTCACAGTTCCAATGAATTACAAAGGTTCTTGTGTAAACAAAATAATATGTTCCTCTTGTCTTTCTCAGACCTGGCTTTTTATTTATAGTCTTGAGAAATCATACCGTTCCTCAACCTTGTCTCATACGCCAGAAAGGTTTAAACTCATGTGGCCCTTTCAAAATTCTCAACGTCTAAAGTTGTTTGGGAGTGAGTTTTGGTATTTTCACAAGTTCGGCTTGTCTCCCCCCTTCAAGGTGATTTTCTTCCCCCAGTAAGATAATGTTTGGTGGTCCCACAGCCAGAAAGAAAACCCAGTCCGTAATCCGTAAGCTTGAGATCTGTAACCAAATGAATCCAACGTGAATCGAAAATGCCAAACAGTGTCGCTAAACAGCTGTGAAGCGACGAGTGATTCAAAGTGCGTCGCTTTTATACCTGTCGACTCCTGATCACGTGAGCGGAGCTCAGGACACGTGACCGAGAGTTCGGCCCGGAACCAGGAAGTAGTTGTTGTCGATTACTCTTGCTCCAGCCCTCTCACAATCTCCATGGCAGTTGCCAGCGGAAACGAGGGAACAAATAGTATCGCCCTCTGATAGAGCCTGGAAATTGGTGACGCTTCCCTCTCACCACAGGTAGCGTGATCATGTGAAGGGCTGACTGTGACTCGCTGTGTTATGTGTCAGAGAATCACCGCGGGTATGAGTGTTCTGTAAGGCAGTGTGCCTGGTGTGCCTGACCTTCCTACTGCGCATGACAGAGCCCCCCCCCAATGGCCCACGACCAAGTGGGCATGCGGGATGGTCCAGGTGGAAACGAGAAACCAGCCGCGGGGCATGGACATCTGCCTCAGGGATCCAACATCGCTCCTCCGGGCCAAAACCCGCCCAGTCCAGGGGGTACAGGCAAAGGATGTAAAAGGCCCACTGGACACCCCCGATGATGCTTGCACTGGGCACATATTGCACATGTGTTCACATAGCCCTCAACATCGTGTTTCATGGATGGCCACCAACACCAGCGTTTGAGGAGATCCAACGTCCTGTTTTGTCCAGGATGTCCATTGATAGCACTGTCATGGGACCACTCCAAAGCAAAGTTGCGGGTATCTGTTGTTGGTAACCATAATTTATTCTGGATGAAAGGTAAACCATCATGAAACACTGGATTCCACTCGGAGACTTGTTCAGGATGTAATGAAATCCATGTTCGAATCTATTTCAGTAGTGGTGCAGGAGGTGTACATAGACAAATGACATGTTGGTCTAATAGAGTTTCCGGAAAAACAGGTAGGGAGACTCCGCCAGGGGAACGTGATAGTGCAT
Source organism: Ambystoma mexicanum (assembly GCF_040938575.1). Taxonomy (NCBI): domain Eukaryota; kingdom Metazoa; phylum Chordata; class Amphibia; order Caudata; family Ambystomatidae; genus Ambystoma; species Ambystoma mexicanum. The sequence continues at coordinate 34,598,501 of NC_090931.1, forward strand.
CTGCCTTTCCATGAGACAAGCCTGATCTATGTTTGATCTGGAAGTCGAAGGCCGCAAAGAATAAATGCCATCGCACCTGCCGGCTATTGATACACTTGAGTGAGTCTAAGTCTTGGATATTACGGTGATCTGTGAACACCGTGATAGGAAATCTGGCCCCTAACAGATGATGTCGCCAAACCTGAAAGGCATTTTTGATGGCTAATAATTCTTTTTCCGTGACAGTGTAATGGCTTTCAGTAGGGGAACATTTTCGGGAATGAAAGGCCACTGGATGTAATTGACCTGAATAAGGGCAATGCTGGGATAACACTGCGCCAAGGGAAAATGAGGATGCGTCTGCTTCCACTATGAAAGGGAGTTCTGGATCGGGATGTTTCAGAACGGGGGCAGTAGTAAACGCTGTCTTTAATGCGTCAAAAGCTGTCTGATGTTCTTCTAGCCATACAAAAGGCACTTTGGGACTGATTAGTGCAGTCAGGGGTGTTACAATGGAGAAGAAATCCTGAATAAAACGCCTGTAATAATTTGAGAAACCCAGAAAGGATTGTAATGCTTTAAAATTACTGGGCTTCGGCCAATCCAACACAGCACGAACTTTAGAATGATTCATGGATAGAACCCCGGGCGTAATATGGAATCCCAAGAACTCCACACTGTCAGTATGAAACTAACACTTCTCAGGTTTAGCAAAAAGTGAATTTTGGCAAAGACGGGACAAAACCTCACAGACGTGTATCACATGTTCCTTTAGGTTTTGTGAAAAAATGAGAATATCATCTAGATATACCGCTACACATACATCCAGCAAGTCATGGAATATCTCGTTCATGAACCGTTGAAATGTGGCGGGGGCGTTACAAAGCCCAAAGGGCATAACCACATACTCGAACAGCCCATACTGAGTACAAAAAGCAGTCTTCCATTCGTCTCCGGGGCGAATCCTAAGCAAGTTATATGCTCCACGGAGATCGAGTTTTATAAAGACAGTGGCGTGACTTAATCTATCCAACAATGGAGTGATCAAAGGGATAGGATACCGTTTTTTTATGGTGATGGAATTCAAGCGGCAGTAATCCACGCAAGGACGTAAATCGCCCTCCTTTTTGGGAACAAAAAAAATTGGGCTGGCCGCTGGTGAGGTAGATGGTCGTATGTGACCAATTTCTAGGGCCTTCTGGATGTAATCCTTGAGAGCTTGTTCTTCCGAGGGAGATAATAAATAAATGCGTCCTGAAGGAATGATGGAATCAGGAATTATGTCAATAGGACAATCATAAGGGCGATGCAGAGGAAAAATTTCAGAAGAACCCTTATCAAAAACTTCCTGAAAATCTTGGTATTCAGAAGGAATGCCAGTTACAACCGCCCCCACCAAGTGTGGCTCTGATAATGAAGAAGAAGTGTAATTGTTCAACGTGAGTTGTGCTATGGCCCCCAAAGCACGTGGAGGTGAATCAATGCCTTCGGGTGCGGTGAGGCAAAAATGTTGACATATTTTCGACTCAAAATGAACATGCCCAGACTTCCAGTCAATCTGGGGATTATGTTGTTTCAACCACGGAATGCCCAATATCAACCCGAACTGTGGTGTTGATATTAAGTCAAAGGAAATCACTTCCTGATGGGTGTTCTGTATATTCATGGTGATTGGGGCAGTTTGTTGTCTGATCGGACCGGAAATCAATGCCATGCCATCAACTGCCTGTACAGGTTCTGGGTTTTTCTTGGTAACCAGGGGTAGATTCAATGACTTAGCCAATATTATATCAACATAATTGCCTGTGGCACCTGAATCAATAACAATAGAAACTGTGTGAGTGACCTCTGGAGTGGGTTTCAAAGTAGCCTGTACCACCACTGGCCTAACCCTGCCAAATGCAGGTATCATTTCCGAGGGAGTGGATGAACTGCTCGATCCGGCCCTCGAATCTAGGGTCGAGCAGTCCGAAAAACTGAATTTTTAGTCTTGGGACGCCGAGGACAGGTCTTTACAAAATGACCGTTTAAGCCACAATAATAACAGCTGTTGTCCGTTCTACGGCATTCTCGCTCGATTTGGGAAATCGGACTGCGGATTCCGCCTATCTGCATGGGTTCGCCACCTGTATCTGTGGAAGAGGAGGTCTGAACTGTACTAGGAAACCCTGCTTCATTTTTACGTTCAGAACGCCGTGCGTCTATCTGTAGGGCAAGGTCAAATAGTTCCACATGTTGTGTGGGCAGAGAAGGTATGACAGCCATAGCGTCATTCATGGAATTACTGAGTCCTCTGTAAAACACCACTGCTTTCTTTGCTTCAGGCCAAGAGGTCTCAGCGGCCAATTGATTGAATCAGGCAATATATTCTATGAGTGAACCCTTTCCTTGGGATAATTCCAATAACTCAAGATTCCGGGACTGGGCCTTGTGGCGTGTGTCAAATACCTGAGACATTTCTGTGACTAGTAAGTCAAAATCGTAAAGAACAGGACTATTGTTTTCCAGTAACGGGTTTGCCCAGGCGGCAGCTGTACCAGCTAGATGAGATAATGTAAATGCTGCCTTTGTGGTGGAATCAGGGAAAGCCTGAGGTCTACAAAGAAAATGCAATTTGCATTGGTTTATGAATGTACGAAACTTTCAGGGATCCCCATGAAATCTTTCTGGAGCAGCCAAAGGAAAGGGCGTGGGCACCAATACGGGAACTTGAGGTGCTGCAGTGGGAACAATAGGTGGCGTTACTGCTGGTGGGGCCGCCGCCAAATCGCCAAACTCAGCATCAGCGGGTAAGGGATTGTGAGTACTTTGAATGAGGTCTAACCGCTGATGTATAGTGGCATTGGCAGCTGTCATATCCGCCCTCAACACTGTAATTGCCTGTACCAATGCAGCCACGGGGTCGTCGGCTGCGGCCTCCATATTCAACACAACCTGTGGCTTCACAGTCTGTCGTAACTTGACTCGTTGAGAAGGATATATGGGCCTCTGTCCCCAAGTTCCACACGGAGAGAAGAAAAAATCACTCCCTGTGCGAGCCTTGAGGCCACAGGTGGTTGTTGTTCTTTCGCAGGACCAGACGCCGCCGAGGACCCTAGAGCTGTGGAATGAATTAGGTATTAGTACAAACAAACACAGTACTGTCAACAATATAACTGTTATTGAAATAGGGCTTACCCAAGGGTTATATTTTAACTGCCAGTAACTCTGAGGCTCTGGTGCAGGGAAGCGTCGGTAATACTTCAAAGCCAAGGTGCCAGAAACTCAGCGCTGGCTACCACCTGATGATTCTTGGAAGTATTCTGAAAACTGTGGTAACGTAGCAGTTCGAGGAACTCTGGAGAGCGTAGAATACTTGACAAAGCAGATAAGGATAATCCAATCAATCCATGAAACGTGAGCTAAAGTCAAAAGGTCCGTAAATCCAAGCAGAAACCAAACGCCAAATCCAAGGAACAAGAAAACCCAGTCCGTAATCCGTAAACTTGAGATCTGTAACCAGATTAATCCAACGTGAATCGAAAATGCCAAACAGGGTCGCTAAACAGCTGTGAAGCGACGAGTGATTCAAAGTGCGTCGCTTTTATACCTGTCGACTCCTGATCACGTGAGCGGAGCTCAGGACACGTGACCGAGAGTTCGGCCCGGAACCAGGGGGTAGTTGTTGTCGATTACTCTTGCTCCAGCCCTCTCGCAATCTCCATGGCAGTTGCCAGCGGAAACGAGGGAACAAATAGTATCACCCTCTGATAGAGCCTGGAAATTGGTGACGCTTCCCTCGCACCACAGGTAGCGTGATCATGTGAAGGGCTGACTGTGACTTGGAGATTCTCGCTGTGTTATGTGTCAGAGAATCACCGTGGGTATGAGTGTTCTGTAAGGCGGTGTGCCTGGTGTGCCTGACCTTCCTACTGCGCATGACACTCAGAGTGGAAAAACTTTCTGTAGTACCACATGGACCATTAGATTCAGATACAAGTGACTGCCATGTCTCTAACTCCTGTATGTATCTTTGGTGTTCTATACAGTCCGGGCATCTGTCTCTCTGCCGGGTGTCTGTTCCAGGAAGACTAAGTCCTGCATATAATAACTTCCCAGGGCTTCTCCTCCTCTTGGTATCTACCCAGCTCTAGGGTACATGCTTCTCCTTCCCCTCTTCTTAGGGATTCCTCTGTCTCTTGGTTTCTAATACCCCCTTTCATTGTATGGGATTCTCGTACCCCTTTAAGGGAGTTTCTTTTCTCTTCTTTCTTAGACCCCTGGGGCCCATGAGACACTTGAATGGCTTTGTTACTGTCAGATTTAGCCCCTACCGTACCATTATGTGATTCGATGCCCTGAAGACGGCAGTTGACCACGTTGTGTAGGAGAAGAGTTCTTCCTACCAATGTACCCCTCTGGTATGCCAAAAGTAACACTAGAGGGATCAATTAATCGAAAGATGTGGAGGGCACAGACAGGAAACCCTTGGCTGCAAAGCAAAAACACAGGATCAATATGAGCAGAACTCAGGACAGCATAAACATCAGATAATGTCAATGGTTCTAACCAGTATGGAAATGAAGAACTTGAATAACAATAAACTGCCCTTGGAAACGGAGTGTCCCCCTGCAACAACAAACCCAGGTAAGTGAGAGTGAGCAGTAAATAATAGTAGAAATAGAAAGATAACCCAATGATGATGCTTGTTTTACCAAAAGGGGTGCAAGGCAAGGTGCTGAATAGTAATCCTCTGTGATGTCCAACGTGTCCAAAGATGAATAACCTGCCGGCACGCAGACGCCAAAAAATGGAATCCTCAATGTCCCAGAGTCCACCTGTGCACGACGGCACAAGGACGCCTAAAGGAATCCTCAATGTCCCAGAGTGCACCTGTACACGATGGCACGAGGACGCCTAAACACGGTAAGTAATGCAGTTAAAGCAATCTCTAGTCCGTGCACTACTTATGTGCGATGGCGAGAGGGCCGTGAAACAAAGGACTGCAAACAGATAGTCCGGCGAAGAATGGAGCATACACCGAGGCAAGACCACCCCAGAAAAAGGAGAGTAGATGAAGGAAGTCCGTAGTACAATCCGGGTCGAATAGGTTGCTGGCAACGAGGTACAGAACGTTAAACAAAGAATAACCGTGAAACAGGCAAGGTCATAGTACCGCGGAGTCACATAGAACAAGGGATAAGGCAAGGCAAGTCCAATAAAAAGGAACAAGGTCGAAGCAATGGATAGCGTGGTAAAAAAAAAATACAAGGATACAATGTAGCTGTTAGAGCCCAAGGCCTAAATCCAGTTGTGGTGGCTTGACACTTCGAGACCCAATTTGGTCTTTCTGACAATATACCCCTCAAGAGTACAAAAGGACAGATTGAGGTGAGTATTTCCCGAAAATGTTTGTACACCCTGGTACTCAGACAGCTGGCTGCAACAAAAAGTAACTAAGCATTAACATTTGGCTAGAGGTACTGTTATCTCAAAACAAGATGAAGAACAGATACTCACAAGAAAGAAACTCAAAATGGGACTGAATACTTTCGAACTAGATGGGTGAGTACCCTAAAACAAGAAATGCAACAATTACTGGAAGGACAGTAGTGGAAGGGAACAAAGCATGAACCAAAGTGTATGTGCTTACCAATTGAGTGGACAGGTGACAAACAGCAGTTGAATTCTGATGAATGAGGCGGTAGTCCTGGAAACCCAATGTCCTGTTTCCTATTCCCGCTGGCATGAGGAAGCCTAAAGAGTCATTTGATCCTTGCACTGTTGCGCTGATGTTCTTTGATCCTTGCACCGATGTGCGACAGTTCTTTATGTTTGTCAGAATTCTTCTTCACAGACTTGACCCCGTAGTGTACAAGAAGAATTCTTCCCACTAATGTATCCCTCTGAATGTAGTAAATACACATACAAAGGGATCAATTCATTGAAAGATTGGATTTCCCACCGAGACCACGTGGTTGTAGAAAGAAAAGCACAATTAGTGACAGTTATGATTAAGGCGCCAGAAAACAGTTCACTCCTGTTTCCCCACTAACCTGACTAGTAGTAACAGACTTGGAAGGACTACCACAATCAGGTTAAAGGCGGTATCCAATAGATATTCTGCAAAAGAATTAACCACTATGATCCTACGATTCACTAAGGGCAAACAAGCAAAAATGCAGATAATGTAAATAAGCTTACCCGGGAAATTCCATAAAAGTATTACGTGAACTATGGAAAACTTTTCCGCCGGCTGGTTAACCAGAAAAGACACAAACGATATAAGGAAGAACACCTCCGGGCTGCTTCCGGGAGGAAAGTCTGTCAAGTTGTAGCAGAGACTGTTCTACTTTTTGTGAAGCAGACGCTGCTCAGCATTCCCTATTTTCGCAGAGGTATTTCTGAATCCCGCGTTGCAGCGGAGGCTCTCCCTCGGAGCAGCAGAGGCTGTCCCACGGAGCAGCGGAGGCTGTCCCACGGTGCAGCGGAGGCTGTCCCACTGTGCAGCGGAGGCTGTCTTGAACACTTGTTGAAACTGAGAACAAGGTTTTATACAATTTTGAGTGCCTGAACGAAGTTCTTGAAAAACAAGTAAAACGCATTGAAATCGCTAACCAAAAGGAATCCAATTACGATCCGGGTCATAAACCATGCGGGCAGTACAACAAAACTGAAGGAGAATAATAAGATGTAATCCAGGGACGATAGCTAGAGTCCGTAAACAAGGAGACAGAGTTCTTTACCAAAACAGACTAGGATAATCCAAAAGCCAGGTGAAGTAAAAATCCAGGTCAAAACACGATATTTGCCAAAAACACGAAGAAAAACCAGAAACAAAACGCCACAATGCTTGATCAACAGCACTGAGCAACTGAGGAGGCGTGGCTAAATAGCCAAGATCACATGATTAACGTTGTGATCTCAGATGAACGTTGCCCCTCCTTAGCAACGAGTCACCTAGCTTCCATGGCAACTTCCAGTCGCTGCGGCGAGCAGCGTTTCGTGTTAATAAACCCCGTCGTCCAAGGTTTTTCATTTGGTTGCTTCCCCTTGTTATTTTCGCCAAATGAGGAACACGGGACCCATCTCGCAACAGTCTTTGCATGACAGTACCCTCCCCTAAAGATAGGCCCCGTCTCCTTGAGGTCTAAAATTCAGAAATCAAACAAGGGGCATGAATGTGCTGGACAGGTTCCCAGGTTCTTTCTTCCAGACTGTAACCCTTCCAATCCACGTAATACATCCTGACTCCCTTACAGACCCTGGTGTTCAAAATCTTATGAACCTCATACTCCTCTTCCCCTTGTACCGTGACAGGAGGAGGACGTGAAGGAAGAGCGGTATCCGGAAGAAACGGTTTAATGAGAGAAACATGAAAAACGGGGTGCACCTTCCACTTGGCAGGAAGGGACAAACGCACCACCACTGGATTGATCACAGCCGTGATCACATACGGACCCACATAACGTGGAAGAAGCGTCCTCCTCCCAGAAATACGCAGATTCCTAGTCGATAACCAAACCTTGTCACCCAGTACATACTCAGGGGCCAGAGAACGATGAACATCAGCGAATCGTTTAGTACTACCCTGTGCTGCCTCATGATGCCTTTTGACCTGTTTATGTATTGAACACATGTATTGAATGCAAGAAAAAGCCGCTGGATGGCGTGCGGGTAAAACAGGGCAAATAGGCAAAGACCTAGGGTGTCGCCCGAACATGGCAAAAAACGGGTAAGAGCGCGTGGATGTATGCAAAGAATGATTATACGCAAATTCTGCCATAGGGAGTAATGAAAGCCAGGTGTCCTGATACTGATGTGTAAGGCACCGAAGATATTGTTCCATGGTGGAGTTGAGACGTTCCGTTTGTCCGTCTGTCTGAGGGTGATAAGCACTGGAATACCTCTCATTAATCCCAAAAGAAGCAGTAATCGACTTCCAAAAGTGAGAAGTAAACTGTGAACCCCTATCCATGATGATAACACAAGGAAGACCAAAGAGATGAAACACGTTCTTGAGAAACAAATCGGCAATTTAGGGGCAGAGGGCAGACCTTGACAGGGTACGAATAATGCCAATTTGGTGAAATAATCGATGATCACCCAAATCGTGTCAAATCCAGAAACCGGAGGTAATTCAACCATTGAAATCATGTACCAAGAATAATCAGGAATAGGCATAGACTGTAATAGCCCCACAGGTTTGGTATTAGTGACCTTGCACTGAGCACACACATAACAATGAGCAATATAATCAGCAACGTCCTTTATCATAGAAGGCCACCAGCACCAACGCTGCAATAGATCAACTGTCTTCTCGTTACCAGGATGTGCAGCCAACCTCGAATCATGGCACCATTGAATAGCTTTCTTCCGAGTATCACTATCCGGAAGGAACAATAGACCTTTGATATGGGGCAAACCATTAATGACTTCAAGGTTGAGTTTAGCAGGTTCTTCAGGGTTGTGTCTTATCCATTCCTGTAAATCATTACACAGTGTGGGTTGAAGGGTACAACCACAGATCACCTGGTGTGGTAATAGAAGAGGCCCGTCTGATCTAGGAGGGGATGAGTCTCTGTGGATACGTGAGAGGGCATTGGCTTTAGTGTGTAGTGAACCGGGCCGATATGTAATGGTGAAATTAAACATTGAAAAGAACTCATGCCACCTAGCATGCCGAGCTGTAGAGCACTTTACTGACTGTAGGGCTACCAGATTCTTATGATCAGTGAATACTTGAACAGGAAAAGCTGAACCCAATAAATGATGTCGCCAAGTCATGAAAGAGTCACGTACTGCTAGTAACTCCCTTTCTGTGATGGTGTAGTTTCTTTCATACGAGGTCAGTTTTCTTGAATGGAATGCCACCGGATGTAACCCCTTAGTTTCTGGACATTCTTGAGACAAAATGGCACCAAGAGCGATGTCCGATGCCTCTGCCTCTACCACAAATGTTAAATTTGGATTAGGGTGTTAGAGCACAGGTGCGCTGGTAAAAGCAGTTTTGAGATTCTGGAAAGCTTGATTACAGGCATTATCCCAAAGAAAAGTTGTTTTGCTGCTTGTCAGTGCGGTCAATTGGGTGACCAAGGATGAGAAATCGTTGATAAATCTTCTATAAAAATTTGCGAAGCCCAAAAATGACTGCAGGGCCTTCAAGGATGTGGGTATAGGACAGTCCAAAACCGCCTTAACCTTAGACCTGCTCATTTGTACTCCTTTACAAGTTATCTCATACCCCAAATAATTCTACTTCTGAAGCATGGAAGATACACTTCTCTAACTTCGCATATAAACTGTTGTCACAAAGCCTCTGTAAGACACGAGTAACATGGATCACATGTAGATTATAGGATGCAGAATATATTAAAATGTCATCCAAATAAACCACTAGAAATTGGTCCATCATGTCATGGAAAACATCATTAATAATATACTGAAACGTAGCTGGCGCGTTGCAGAGCCCAAATGGCATGACCCTGTATTCGAATAACTCATATTTGGTCTTCAAGGCTGTTTTTGTCAAGGATGGCACTCTATTAAGAGTGGCACAGGACACCCAGAAAGGGTTTGGGTGGTTGTGCCAAATAAAGTGGACAGATAAGAACACACACAGCGGAAAGGAAAGAGAACGAAGAGTAGGCAAGGGTAGCAAGGGAAAAGATACAGAATGAATACCCTCTTGGGGTGTATGCAGATATAGGAAAAGAGTATTCCACGAACCTTGGAAATACTCTACCCTTCTGCACAGTTTGCTATAACAGAGGCCCACGCTGTTTGCTCATGACTTGGAACAGCAGCTATGGGTGTCTGTAATGTAGAAACGAGACAAGGGAAGGGGCAGAGGTTGACTGATGGGAACCAACAGACAAGCTCTGTACAAAAGGGTCTACAAACAGTACAAGAGAAGATACTACAGACAAATCCAGGAAAGAAGGTGATAGCAAACTAGCAGAAGGAAATGAAGGGAAAGTCGTGTAACAGGATAGGATTGCAGAGGACAGTAAGGAACAAGGTTGAGAGCTCAGAGGAGCAGGAAAGCAATGAGTAAGCCCACAGGAGTAGGACTGTAAGGTAGAAAGCCCAGAGGAAAAGGGCTTAGGGCAGTAGAGTAAAGCAGACTGCACGGCAAGGATCCCAAAAGGGCCGGGCAGTAAGGAGTGAACCCTGAGGGACAGGGCCGCTGAACGTAGAAGGTAGCAGAGGACTGTAGAGGGCTGCTAGGCCGAGCACCCAGCGGAAAAGGTAGGTAGTAGGCAGTGGAGCGTGATAAGCTGCAAAGTAGGAAGGCCCAGAGGACAAGGGCTGTAGGTAGTCAGAGTGAGGTAGGCTGTAGAGCAGGGAGCCCAGAGGACAAGGGCTAAGGCAGCCGGAGTGAGGCAGGCTGCAGAGCAGGGAGCCCAGAAGACAAGGGCTGAAGGCTGGAAGGCAGCAGAGCGGGATCGGCTGCAATGTGGAGAGCCCGGCAGGGCAAGGGCGGAGGCTGGAAGGCAGCAGAGCGTGATCGGCTGCAATGTGGAGAGCCCGGCAGGGCAAGGGCGGAGGCTGGAAGGCAGCAGAGCGTGATCGGCTGCAATGTGGAGAGCCCGGCAGGGCAAGGGCGGAGGCTGGAAGGCAGCAGAGCGTGATCGGCTGCAATGTGGAGAGCCCGGCAGGGCAAGGGCGGAGGCTGGAAGGCAGCAGAGCGTGATCGGCTGCAATGTGGAGAGCCCGGCAGGGCAAGGGCGGAGGCTGGAAGGCAGCAGAGCGTGATCGGCTGCAATGTGGAGAGCCCGGCAGGGCAAGGGCAGAGGCTGGAAGGCAGCAGAGCGTGATCGGCTGCAATGTGGAGAGCCCGGCAGGGCAAGGGCGGAGGCTGGAGGGCAGCAAAGCGTAACAGGCTGCAAGGCAGGAAGCCCAGAGGAGCTGGACTGAGGCAGGGAGCCCAGAAGGCTATGGCTGTAGGCAGCGAAGTGCAACAGGCTGCAAGGCAGGAAGCCCAGAGGAGCTGGACTGAGGCAGGGAGCCCAGAAGGCTAGGGCTGTAGGCAGCAGGGTGTAGCAAGCAACAAGGCAGGGTCCAAGTAGGAGTGAAGGTAAACAGCATACAGGATCCGTAGGAAGACGCGAAAGGTGGAGGAAGGACTCTCAGATGCAAGAGGCTGAGCCACTGCAGGCAGCAGCCTTTATACTGCCTAGCCCAGCACAGAGGCAGGCTAATTGGTTGCACCTGGCTAAGCACACCTGCAGGCAATCGGCCACCTCCCTTTCTGTTCCTGGGCTGGTGGAAGCAGGGCAAGTCCCTTGGGCTTCTGGGGGGTGTAGTTCCTTGGATAACCCATAGGAACAGCCAGGAATCGATGCTTGTAGCCAGGTGCATTGTGGTATACGTAGTTTGTGGGAAAAATAATAAAGTTCCCAAAGTAAATATAGATGGATCCAAGAGTCTGTTGCAAATAAATGATAAACAAATAGTCCATATTGAGCGTAAATGGATGTGCCCATGGCGCAGGCATGACAGTATGCCCCTCTCCAGGCCCCTCTCCGGGCTCCCTGAAGACCGACCTATAGGAAGAATGTCTGTCACACCGTACAAGAGTCTTAATCCAAAAAGGCACATCATGAAGCACCAGAAACGGGTTGCAAGGTGAGAGTCTTGAACGACGGAGATAGTACCAATGTTCTGAACTTTTGATGTAGAAATCAGAATAGACAAAGTCTTTGGAACACAGACCCCAACTGTGTGTGCATGAAGAGAGGAACTGCGAAAAACTGCTGCAGGCTCCCTGATAGATTTTGCTTTGACGGGCAACCGTATGGTGCTGGAAAGTGGAGCCATAGGTACAGCAGAGTTGGTAGCTTTAGGAAGGTTTTCCAAGACATCCGGAGCAGCAATGACAACGTTAGGGTTAGCCGCAGAGAGTTCAGGAGTCACAGCGGCGGTTTTCCCATGATTAGTAGACAGTTCAGAGGTTACAGCAGCAGTGAGATCCTGAATGGCTGTAGAGAGTATCAAGGCTGTAGCAACTGGGTGTGTGGGTGTCATGAGAGAACCAGCGGCTCGGAACGCACCTGAGACTGGTAGAGTAGAGTCTGGCAGTCTTAGTGCTACAGATACACCAGCAGGAACAACTGGAGCAGTAGTCTTAACAGGAAAACCCTTCGCTGACTTTGCAACAGTTAGCATGGCGGATGTAGGATCAGGAAGAGAAGGTGCTGAGGGATCAGGTTGTGTAGCAGAGGATTCTGCTGCAGCGAGCACAGCTGCGAAGGAAGTAGAAATCTGGGCATCGGGAGCATCAGAATTAGCGGTAGCTTCAGGAATCACAGTAGCTATAGCAACTTCAAGATTTGCAGCAGGGACTTGAGGAGTCTCAAATGTGGCAGGGAGTTTAGGAACCACAGCAGCAGGAAGATCATGAATTGTAGTGGGAAATTTGGGTGCTGTAGCAGCTACAGACAGTTCAGGGGTTGCAACTACTGGTAGATCAGGTACCACAACCACTGGCGATTCAGGGGGTATCGAAGAAACTGAAGATGTTGATTGCTCAAGAGTGTTATCTGATAGCACAGCCACACTTTGGCAAGCCCCGCTTGCCAACTCAGCATGCTCGGTGTGAATTGCGCCAGTCTCTTCAGCTGCCGTTGTCATTTCAGAAGAGGTTGTAAGTGTGAGTACTGGACAATAGGCAAGGGTGAGGGCGGAACCATCCTTTGACTCAGAGGGATTTCCAATCAGAAGACCACCCTTGTTTTGTGGTGTAATGGCTGTGTGAGTGATTTGACCCACCAGAGGAGTTAATTCTTTTCTGTCAGTACAACAACCTGAGTTTCTGTGGCTGGAAGGTGAAAGAGCCGTGTCAGTCTTTAGAAGGGATACATATGCTATATTTAGGTCTTCCATCTGCTTGGTATAAGTCTGTATACTTTTCTGCGTGGCAATTCCAGGCCTTATCATGTTGATCTCTAAAGATAAGGTGTCAGGTGTTGGACATAGTGTCAGATGGTCTAGTGACTTGTGTCCCTTCATAAGATTCTTATAATGCAAATAAACAAAGTCATCATAGAGGTCTTCGGTCTTTCTTTTAAGGCGTAGGAGTTGTTCGTGTAGCAGGTAAGTATCATTAGCTTGATCTAAAGCTTCAGAAGCTGGTGTAGCAGAAAATTCGGTTGTAGCAATGGGAAGACTGACCTTAGGGTTATTGTGGTTAGTAGATACTGTGGAAGCATTAAGATAACCGATGGTTAGTATAGGTCTTTTGTACCCAGGACCAGATGCACAAACCTCAGCATAATGACTGCCTTGTCCTGTCAAATAAAGGTTTCCAGCATTCTGGGGAGCTTGCCAAGCTGATCTTGCGCATATCACTCTGGCAACAGCGTATTCTGGGTTAGAGTCTCCCACAATGAGTGCTATATCCTTGTCTGTTGCGGTGTTAGAAGGCTTGTCAGAAGATGCAGGAGTGTTTTTCACTGTTTGGTTTAAAAAGATCTGTAAGAATTCATTATCTTGCTGTAGCTCTGCAACAGATAAGGACTGCGGGTCATAGTCGCAAATGTCATAATAATTGTACATGGAAGAAGGGTCAGCTAGCCAGTGAGTATAGTACCGTGCTTGTAAATCTTGGTTTACTAAGGCAAGACTGTCCTTTAGACTAAGGTGCTTGTTTGCTGTCTTTAGGGAAACCATAGGTTTATGCATAAGTTTCTTAACCCGAAAGGAAAGCATCTTTGGTCTGTGTGTGCCTTTCCGGCCTATGGAACAAGACATTTTTGGCTCTTGCATTCTGTCAAGGATGGCACTCTATTAAGAGTGGCACAGCACACCCAGAAAGGGTTTGGGTGGTTGTGCCAAATAAAGTGGACAGATAAGAACACACACAGCGGAAAGGAAAGAGAACGAAGAGTAGGCAAGAGTAGCAAGGGAAAAGATACAGAATGAATACCCTCTTGGGGTGTATGCAGATATAGGAAAAGAGTATTCCACGAACCTTGGAAATACTCTAGCCTTCTGCACAGTTTGCTATAACAGAGGCCCACGCTGTTTGCTCATGACTTGGAACAGCAGCTATGGGTGTCTGTAATGTAGAAACGAGACAAGGGAAGGGGCAGAGGTTGACTGATGGGAACCAAAAGACAAGCTCTGTACAAAAGGGTCTACAAACAGTACACGAGAAGATACTACAGACAAATCCAGGAAAGAAGGTGATAGCAAACTAGCAGAAGGAAATGAAGGGAAAGTAGTGTAACAGGATAGGATTGCAGAGGACAGTAAGGAACAAGGTTGAGAGCTCAGAGGAGCAGGAAAGCAATGAGTAAGCCCACAGGAGTAGGACTGTAAGGTAGAAAGCCCAGAGGAAAAGGGCTTAGGGCAGCAGAGTAAAGCAGACTGCACGGTAAGGATCCCAAAAGGGCCGGGCAGTAAGGAGTGAACCCTGAGGGACAGGGCCGCTGAACGTAGAAGGTAGCAGAGGACTGTAGAGGGCTGCTAGGCCGAGCACCCAGCGGAAAAGGTAGGTAGTAGGCAGCGGAGCGTGATAAGCTGCAAAGTAGGAAGGCCCAGAGGACAAGGGCTGTAGGTAGTCAGAGTGAGGTAGGCTGTAGAGCAGGGAGCCCAGAGGACAAGGGCTAAGGCAGCCGGAGTGAGGCAGGCTGCAGAGCAGGGAGCCCAGAAGACAAGGGCTGAAGGCTGGAAGGCAGCAGAGCGTGATCGGCTGCAATGTGGAGAGCCCGGCAGGGCAAGGGCGGAGGCTGGAAGGCAGCAGAGCGTGATCGGCTGCAATGTGGAGAGCCCGGCAGGGCAAGGGCGGAGGCTGGAAGGCAGCAGAGCGTGATCGGCTGCAATGTGGAGAGCCCGGCAGGGCAAGGGCGGAGGCTGGAAGGCAGCAGAGCGTGATCGGCTGCAATGTGGAGAGCCCGGCAGGGCAAGGGCAGAGGCTGGATGGCAGCAGAGCGTGATCGGCTGCAATGTGGAGAGCCAGGCAGGGCAAGGGCGGAGGCTGGAGGGCAGCAAAGCGTAACAGGCTGCAAGGCAGGAAGCCCAGAGGAGCTGGACTGAGGCAGGGAGCCCAGAAGGCTATGGCTGTAGGCAGCGAAGTGCAACAGGCTGCAAGGCAGGAAGCCCAGAGGAGCTGGACTGAGGCAGGGAGCCCAGAAGGCTAGGGCTGTAGGCAGCAGGGTGTAGCAAGCAACAAGGCAGGGTCCAAGTAGGAGTGAAGGTAAACAGCATACAGGATCCGTAGGAAGACGCGAAAGGTGGAGGAAGGACTCTCAGATGCAAGAGGCTGAGCCACTGCAGGCAGCAGCCTTTATACTGCCTAGCCCAGCACAGAGGCAGGCTAATTGGTTGCACCTGGCTAAGCACACCTGCAGGCAATCGGCCACCTCCCTTTCTGTTCCTGGGCTGGTGGAAGCAGGGCAAGTCCCTTGGGCTTCTGGGGGGTGTAGTTCCTTTGATAACCCATAGGAACAGCCAAGAATCGATGCTTGTAGCCAGGTGCATTGTGGTATACGTAGTTTGTGGGAAAAATAATAAAGTTCCCAAAGTAAATATAGATGGATCCAAGAGTCTGTTGCAAATAAATGATAAACAAATAGTCCATATTGAGCGTAAATGGATGCGCCCATGGCGCAGGCATGACAGTTTTCCACTAGTCTCCGGTACGGATTCTCACTGTCACAATCACACTAACTGAAGGGTAGAGAGATCGACACTCTCCCCCGAACCAGGGAAGCCGAATGAACTCGACCCTCCCACCGTGGTTGGCACAGGCGCCTGATTTAGATAACAGGTCGCCACGTGTCAGCCAATGGGGGGAAGAGGGGTTAGGGAGACGTTGTGGATAGAGAGGGGAAATTAGGAACACCGGAAAGAGGGTGAGGAACTCCTAATGTGGATAGGACTGGGGAAGCACTAGGAGAAAACCCTACTCTGTTTAACCTTTAACAAACAGTAATATCACCTGCACTCCTAACATGTACTTAATTGCGTAATAGCACACCTTAATACGTTTACTGTACCATACTCGGAAATATCATGCTCTGACTTGAACAACACATAAGCAAGCAAAATGAACACACATAAGGGAAAGTTTCCCAGAATGATTAGACAGTACACATGGCCCGTAGGGCGGCGTTAGCAACATACAACATGAATGCATTTCCCCTTAGTTTCATTCACTAGTGAAATGTCCTTGTCCATATGCAGTACTTCCTGCATTAACTCAACACAAGGCTTGCAAAGTTTGTGTAACACATTCGTAACAAGCACACTTTGTTTTCTCCCCTGAGATTGAATTCAAGAAAAGGAGAGAGTTACTTATCTCAAGTCTGGGGAGCCCCTCGGGACCTCCCAGACAAACATGGAATCGCTGTAAATCACTTTCAAGCAGTTGCAAATAATATTGCCCCCACGAGTACTTATCATAAGTCTGGGAAGCCCCGAAGAATTTCCCAGACGAAGAACTGAAAACGTTGTCTCTGCTGGGGACTCTGCGCCCCACCTGCTCCTGCCGCACTGTGACCTCGTAAGATTGATAGCTTCTTCCCTTCATGGTTTCTCGTCTCACGCTGACTCCCGGCTCCTGTAGTCGTACACGGCGGTCTGCCTCATGCTGCACAATTAACAATAAGCCACACCTGCCTGCAGCCGTTGCCTGCCTTTAAGCTGTGCTTGATTCTTGATGCAATACAGCTGGCAAGGAGCGTACGGGCCGAACTACCCAAAACCACAAAGGATGCTGGGAATTGTAGTTTCTACATCCTTTCCAGCCTTAATGTCTCAATAGGCTTATTTACACACTCCACGCCTTTGCCAACCCAGAATCCTGACATTACCTCCTCTTCCAGGGCTCCTCCCAGGACCCGGTTTACCCGGGTTGCGTAAATGAAATAGTTTCACTAACCTGGGAGCATGGAACTCGCTAGCTGGTTCCCAAGAACAATCCTCAGGACCGTAACCTTCCCAGTGAATCAAATACCATAGTTGTCGAAGTCTTCTTTTGGAATCCACAATGCGTTTTACTTCGTATTCCATGTTCCCATCTTTTACTATGGCCAGAGGTTTTTTCGTAGTTGTCCCTGTAGCTGTGGGTTTAAGCAAAGAAACATGGAATACCGGATGTATATGTAAAGTTTTCGGCAAACGCAGTTTCATAGCTGTTGGTGACACACATGCAATGATTTCATAAGGTCCAATAAATCTAGGCATAAATTTATGAGATCCCACTATAGAGAGGTTTCTGGTTGATAACCAGACCCTGGCCCCTGCTTTATAACGCGGACTCTCCTGTCTGTGTTTGTCAGCATGTCTTTTATAGGCTTTCTTAGCCTGTTCCAAATTAGTGCGTGCTTTCTGTCGGATCTTGAGAAGCAACTGTTTTCGGTCTTGCAACAGTGGCAGATTCTCCACTTCAGGTAAATGTTCTGGTATCATATTTTGCTCATACCCAAATAAGCATTCATTAGGAGACATACCCAATGACGTATGCAGCGTATTGTTATATGTAAATTCAGCCAACCAGAGTGCCTGTACCCATGACTCCCGGCCATCACCTAAATAGCCCCTCAAGTATTGTTCGAGTTTTTGGTTGACCCGTTCTGTCTGCCCGTCAGTTTGAGGGTGATAACTCGTAGAAAGAGCACAGTTGATTCCCAACATGCGACAGAAAGCACGCCAAAACCGTGATGTAAATTGAGGTCCTCTGTCCGAGACAATACTTTTTGGCAAACCATGCAGTCTAACCAAATGTTGAAGAAACAACTCCGCTAATCTGCTGGCTCCAGGTATTCCTTGTCGAAAACACCATAAGAGAGGGAAGTGTCGACACTCTTCGCCGAAACACAGAAGCCAAATGAAGTCGATCCTCCACCCGTGGTTGGCACAGATACCTGATATTTAAAATACAGGATACCACGTGGTAGCCAATGGGGGGAAGAGAGTTAGGGAGAGGTTATGGATGGGGAAGGGGAGGTTAAGGGAAACCGGATAGAGGTTTAGGAAACACCTACAGTGGATAGGATAGGGGGAAACACAGGGAAAAAACCCTATACTGTCTAGTAAACCATGACACATAACACACACATAGATCACAAAATATGCCCCCTTAATACAGGCTGAAGAAGGACCTTCACTAGTGTAATTGTGCTCTCTAATAGCCCCTTGATACAGGCACATATAGTAATTACCAGGACATAGAATACATGTATGCAAGCGTAACTGAAACAAACTCATGGGATATGATTCCCAACATGAAGTACATGATACATGGCCCTTTGGGCAAGCAGAAGCAACATAAACATTCATAGAACATGTAGGACCATAGGTGTGAGTTCAACACCAATGGAGAATGGATTCCAACAAACATATACACTGAGGGAGCAGCCTAATGCCACGATGTGTGTGGTACGTCCTGACCGCTTATTGCCTCCATAGTAGAAACATTCAGGAATCCCTAAACATGGACTAATCAAAGTGTTCGGCCCATATGATATGCTCCTCCAAGTCTTTCATATGCAAACATTGCCCCACGTTAACACACGGAAAGCAACAAAATCATTGAGCACTTTTCTGTGCGTCTGGGAGACTCGCAAGCCGTCCCAGATGAGAAATGATGACGCCTTGATAGAAGCGAGCGAGGCCCCGTTCACAGAGGCAGCGGCGGTATGGGAGCGGAGCCTGAACAAAGCGATGGAAGTCCTCCTTGTACTTCCTGTGCTTCGCCGCTCGTTCTTTCTAGGACCGCGTAGTTCACTGTGTGCTGCTGAGATCACATACCCGGAATCCTGATGTAAGGCGTGCGCGGACCGCACGAATCTCCGGCATGGCTTCGCCTCGTGAAACAATAAGCCACACCTGCAGTGCGCCGTTGGCCCATGATAAACTGTTGTTAATTACTGACAGCTGGCCAACGCGCACGGCAAGGGCTACGAATGGACAAGAGTCTGCTGGGAAATGTAGTTTATCCAGCCCATTCTAAACTCTTTTCATATTTAAACACCTCTTTGGCCTCCACCACCCCATATTCCTGACATTCCTTCACAAGGAATAAAATGCGCTTGCTTGGACAAAAAATCCACCACTACCCAAATAGTGTCAAACTGATTATCAGGTGGAAGATCAGTAATGAAATCCATTGATATGTGGGTCCATACTTTCTCGGGAGTGGGTAATGGTTGTAGTAACCCTCTTTTCTTTACATGATCTGCTTTGTTCCTCATACAATTCTCACATTTTAATAGATATTTGCCCACATCCTGTCCCAATGTCGACCACCAAAAATATTTTTCTAGCATAGTTTGCATCTTTCTTTGACCAGCATGTCCCGCTAATGGAGAATTATGACACCAATATAATGCTTTTTCCTGTACTTCCTTAGTAGGTACAAATAATCCATCTTGATGGTACGGCAACCCTTGCCGCACCTTCCTTGCTGGATGGCTGTCCTGCCACTTCTGGAGTTGCCGAGGTGGTAATTAATGCCCTCTTGACCTCCCCAATTAAGTTTGTGGTAATCGCTCCAATGACTTTCTCGGAGGGAATAATTGTTCTTACTTCACTCACCACACTTTCCAAATTTTGCTGCCTAGACAGTGCATCCGCTTTACCGTTATTCTTGTCTGGCCTAAATGTTACCACAAAATCAAATTAATTGAAATACTGAGACCAGCGGAGTTGTCTGGGACTAAGTTTGTGAGCAGTCTTAAAGTATTGCAGGTTCTTATGATCAGTTACCACCACTACCTGATGCTTAGCCCCCACTCCAGAAAAGTTGATGGAATAGCCAACAACTCCTTGTCCGTAATGGAATAATTCTGTTCACAACCTGACAACTTTCTAGAAAAAAATGCCACTGGGTGCCATACTCCCTCCTTATCCTTCTGTGACAAAATAGCCCCCACCGCCAAGTTACTAGCGTCAGTCTCCACCTGGAAGGCTTGACTTGTGTCTGGATGTTTCAACACCGGTGCAGTCGTAAAAGTGACCTTTAAAGTCTGAAAAGCCTTTTCTGCTTCAGGACCCCAAATGAATGGTGTTACCTTCTTAAGCAATCGCGTAATGGGTGTTACAATGGCTGAGAAATTACTAATAAAACGCAGATAGAAATTGGCAAATCCTAGAAACGATTGGACGTCCTTGATGCATTGAGGGGATGGCCAATCTGTCACAGCTTGTACTTTCTTGGCATCCATCACTACGCCTTCTGGAGTGAGAATAAACCCTAGAAACTCCACCTGCCTAGTGTGAAAAGCACATTTCTCCAATTTTACACAGAACTGATACTCTTGCAACCTCTGAAGCACTGCCCTAACATGCTGAACATGCTGTTCGGGTGAGACTGAATAAATCAAAATGTCATCAATGTATACTATGACAAACACATCAATGAAATCCCTCAAGACTTCTTGCATAAAGAATTGAAATGCCGCAGGAGCATTACATAATCCAAACGGCATGACCAAGTATTCCAATAAACCAAACTTTGTCCGAAATGCTGTCTTCCACTCATCCCCCTCCTGTACTCTGATTAAGTGTTATGCCCCTCTTAAATCCAATTTAGTGTACATTTTTGCCTCCCGCACTTGATCCAGTAATACTGAAATTAGAGGTAATGGAAACCTATTCTTAATGGTTACCTTGTTCAATGCGCAGTAATCAATACAAGTTCGTAATGTCCCCTCTTTCTTTGGGACAAAAAACAAGGGAGAGGAGACCAGGGACGTGGAATGTCTAATGAATCCCTTCTCCAGCATTTCATCCAAATACTCTCTTAAATGTTTATTTTCTGTTTCTGTCAGGGCGTAAATTCTACTGCAAGGCAACTTTGCCCCTGCCTCCAATTCAATGACACAATCATATGGTCGATGGGGTGGCAGTTGCTCTGCCCCACCTTTGTTAAAAACTTTTGCGAACTCTCAGTATTTGCAAGGGAATTCCTGCTTCTACTGCTCCCACCACCTGATCCCTAACTTCTTGATTAACCAACCATCCCTGTCACGCCACTATGACGCTGGTCTCTCTGGCAGCGCCACCGGGTATGTGGTGTGATACGATTCAACACGTCCAAGATGACCGCTGATTTCTGTGCCGTTACTACAGACAGCGGTATAGACTCTACACGCTCTCCAGAGACGCGGATGGCTGCTCACGTGATCGCATATATTGAAGGAAGTACTACTATTCGTTGCGTCGCTACTGCTGATTTCGGCGCTCCACTCTCTTCTCCTCTCTCGACTCGACTTCAATACTGGACCTCGTCTTTTACCAGCAGGTTTGCCGCCTCCAACATCCATTCTGAATTCCTCACACTCTCTACCTCCCCCTCCAAAGGTGGGCTTGCTTTCTCTGTTTCAAAACCTCAGTGTTCGGAATCCAGTGTTCCAGATCCCATTATAGTTTTTTAGTAGATTCTACAAAATCCTCCAGTAAGTGCCAGCCATTTATCTTGTTTCTGTCACGTCCCTAGGAGTTCCCGTTGTTCCGATGTCACCCCCCAAAGCCCCAGACCCCATACCTCCACTATGCCCCATCCACAGGCTCGGATCCGGGACCCACCGCTGCCTTCCTCCCGTGTTCCAGGGCGGCAGCGCCAATTGCCAGCCCACCACCGCGGACGCCCACTCCATTGGCGAATTCCGCGTGTAACAACAACACGATCACGTGATGCAGGTGCGGACCATGTGACCGGAAGACAAACGTAGCGCCACTATTTAAACGCTCGGATACAAGTGTTCAGTGCTTCACAGCTGTTCTCGTGACTACTGTTTGGCGCTACGATTCATCTTGTTTTGGCTCACTTGGAATTCGATCTTGGATTGTTTCACGGACTGTTTTTTGGATTGCCCTGTGTTCTGGCTCTTGGACATTGGAACTCTGTTTACGAATCACGGACTGCCTTTGGTCTTCCATTCTGATACTCGTCTTGGTTTTGTTCTTTCTGGACTTCTTGGTGGACTCCACCAACAGGTGGGACTCGGTGCCTTCAAGGACTTCACCTCCCTTCTTGGGAGGAACAACCTGCACTGAAGACAAGATACTGGTGGGTCCCAAAACCCCTCACTAGGTTCAACTGAACCACATCTATCAGCCATTGGTAAGACCGTTCCTTTCTTGTTGTTTGGCTTGTGATTATTGTTGTGGCTAGTTACTTAACCAGTGTTTATTTGCAGTGGCCCAGGGCTTCCCAGAAGTCTGTGGCTCCGGAAGATCATCTCCCACCTGTGGCCTCAAGTGCTGTACAGAGAGTGACATTTGTAGTCTCCCTGTGCGGCACTTGTGGACGGAGGAATCCTCGTTCTGCATGACAGTCAAGACACAACAGACTGTGAAGCCACCCTGTCATGTAGGCGATGGAGGGGGTCGCGGAAGAACCTTTGGCTACTATGGTCCAAGCCATAACCGTGTTACGTGCAGACATGGCCGCAGCAAACACTGCCATTCACCAACGGTTAGACTACCTCCAGAGTATCAGACGCCCCCTGCCTCCTGATTTGGAATTCGGAGGTACCCCTTCCGCCCCACCGATAGCCCCCCTCCGGTTCCAATCCCTCAGACTCCCACGCCTATATACTTCCCACTCCTTTCCCTTTGGCCGCCCCAGAAAAGTATCATGGGGACCCCGGCAAGTTTAGGACGTTCGTCAATCAGTGCAAACTGCACTTTTTGTGTAGACCCCAGGCCTTCCTAGACTCAGCTGCAAAAGCTGCCTTTACCCTATCACATTTGGCAGGCATAGCTGCCACTTGGGCTAATCCCCTCATGGAAAGCAACAGCCCGGTGCTTTATGATTTTGACTTGTTGATCACAGAGATGGCCCGAGTATTTGATACCCGCCATAAGGTGCAGTCCCGAGACCTGGAACTATTGGATCTAGGACAAGGTAGGAGGTCTTTGATTGAATACATTACCAAGTTCAACCAACTTGCAGCAGAAACTTCATGGCCTGAAAGTAAAAAGGCTGTTGTTTTTTTACAGGGGTCTAAATAATGTCATGAAAGACGCACTTGCCGTAGTCCCTGCTTTGCCCACGGCATATCATGATCTGGTGGATCTGGCATTACGGGTGGATGCTAGGCGTTCAGAACGCAGAGCCGAGGCCGGTTTTGCTTCCGCGTCAGTGCCATCCTCCACCTCTACTGCCTCCAGCTCCAATCAGGAATCTATTCAGGTAGGGGGCTGTGGAAATCAGGACAGTAGCCAATGTTGAGTTTTTTGTAGACCTTTATTACACACTGGTTAAATGTAATGTCTTAACCACGGTAGTTGGACTCCAGGTTGTCCCCACAGTTACTTCACTGTGAGTAAAAGGCACCAGGAGTTCCTCTTCCCTTGAAGTGTCTCCTATTCTCACGGACCCGGATAGGCCCACCACTTGCTCTCACTCTCCTCTCCTTCTCCCTGCAAAAAGCAACAAAACTGCCATTAGGCCAGTCCCCTTTATACCCGGTGCTTGGAGGGAAAAAGGGCCAATCAGGGACAACTTCCCCCCCGATTTCCGATTGGTGGGGGCTCTAGGCACCCACCCTCTATGAGTAGAGCTTCCCCCTCCCCTCCTCCTCCTTTCCCTTGGCTGCCTGATTCCGGCTCCCCCTCCCTGTTGTCAGCCACTCCCTGGTTGCTATCCCACCTGGGTCGTGTCTGACACAGGCCCTCTCTATAGGCCCCGCCCCCCCAACATGGTGTCTCCCTTGAGGTATGTTCCCCGGAGGCCCGTCCTGCTCGAGGCCCCATGCTGGTCTAGGGGTCTGCCCTGCTCGAGGTAAGGAGGGGGTCCTGGTTTGTCCCCCCTGTCTGGTTCCTGACCATGTGTCTGGCGTTCCTCCGACGCCGAGCGGTCGGCACGAGCCGGGTTCTCTATTTCCTAAGCCCCGCCGCCGCTCGCCGCCGGAGGCCGCCGATGTGCGCCGTGTTCGCGGGTCGGTCAGTCGCAGCGCTAGTGGCCCGGGTCCTTGTGGGCACACGCGGCGCTGCGGCTGCAATGCCGGCACCGTCACGGGACGCCGACAAGGCTCTCCCTTTGACAGGGACGCCTCCCCGGCGCCCGCCCTCAGCACCGCACACGCCCGCGGTACAGCGGGCTCCTCTGGCCGGGCGTCCCGCTCTCCCGCGGCCACCCTCACATCCTCACATACCCCCACCACAGATCCAGGCCGGTCGGGCCGGATCGAACTCCTGGACAAGTAATCCGCCACCAGCTGGAAGCTGGCAGGTCTATGTAAGGTAACAAAGTCGAAGGGCTGGAGGGACAGGAACCATCGCAGAACTCGTTGGTTGGTGTCCTTGTGTCTCGCCAACCACTGCAGCGGTGCATGGTCGGTATACAACTTAAACTTCCTCCCCAGTAGGTAATATCGCAAGGAATCCACCGCCCACTTAATGGCGAGACATTCTTTTTCGATAGTGGAATACGCTAACTCATGCGGAAGGAGCTTCCGGCTCACAAAACAGATCGGTCGTAGGAACCCGTCCACCTCCTGCGTCAGGACCGCCCCCAACCCCATGCCAGAGGCATCCGTCTGCAGGAAGAATGCTTCCGGAAGTCAGGGCATACCAACACCGGGTGGGACGATATACTGCGCTTCAGCCCCTCGACGGCCAGTATGGCTGCGTGATTGGTTGACAGGTTCGGGGAACCCCCGATTTTTAACGCCTCGGTCAGCGGCGCAGCCAGGGAAGAAAAACCGGGAATAAAGCGTCTATAGTACCCTATAAACCCCAAGAAGGCCCTAACTTGTTTTCTGTTGGATCCCCTGAATAGCCTCGATTTTGGACACCTGTAGTCGAATCACGCCGCCACTGACTATATGTCCGAGGTACTTGGTTTCCTGGGTTCCTAGGACCGATTTCCCTGGGTTGATATGGAGTCCGGCCTGGGTCAGGGTGCCGACCACCTCGCGTAGATGGGTTAGGTGGTCACTCCATGATGCGCTGTATATCACGATGTCGTCCAGGTAGGCTGCAGCGTACTGGTCGTGGGGCTGTAGAAGGACGTCCATCAGCCTCTGAAAGGTGGCCGGAGCTCCATGCAACCCGAATGGTAGTACTTTATACTGAAAGAGCCCCTGGGGCGTAGCAAATGCCGTTATTTCTTTGTCAGATTCCCGTAGTGGGATCTGCCAGTATCCCTTGGTGAGGTCCAAGGTACTGAGGTAACGGGCAGCACCCAGCCTTTCCAGCAGTTCATCCATCCTGGCCATGGGATAGGCCTCGTAGTGGGATATCATGTTGAGCTGCCTAAAGTCCATACAAAATCGTACAGCCCTGTCTGGTTCGGGTACGAGTACGATTGGAGAATACCACGCACTGGTTGATGGTTCAATAATGTCCAACCTAATCATTTCTTCGATCTCTTTCTTAATGATCAACCTTCGGGCCTCTGGGATCCTGTAGGGTCTCAGCCGGACTATGTGTCCGTTTAGGGTTTCGATACGATGCTCCATTAGGCTGGTCCTTCCAGGTAAATGGGAGAAGGTGTGGCGGTGGGGTTTGAGCGTCTCCTGGATCTCGTTCTTCATGTGTTCCGTGAGTGTTTCACCCCACTGCACCGCATCCAATTGGCCGGTTGCGTAGATCACCCCCGTACCCTGGGTGGCCAGAATGTCGACCGGGGCAGGCTCGGTCCATTTCTTCAGTAGGTTTATATGGTAGACCTTATGTGATGGGCTTCAGTCAGGCTGGTGTATCTGGTAATTCACTGGTCCCACCACGTCCTTCACCACATAAGGACCTCTCCACCGAGCCAACATTTTGTTCGTACTGGTGGGTAGCAACACCAGTACCTTATCCCCTTGTTCTAGCTTTCTTAGGCGACAGCCTTTGTTGTATGTCCTCTCCTGCCGGTCTTGGGCTATAACTAGATGGGATTCTGCTAGTCCCCTCAAAGTAGACAGATGTTCCCTAAGGTCCTCGGCGTACTCGGTGAGGGACGTTTCCTTAGCGTTTTCCCAGTCCTCCTTGACCAGGTCTAGGATTGTTCTGGGCTGCCTTCCAAACAGCAGCTCGAACGGGGAGAATCCTGTCGAGGATTGGGGGGTGTCCCTCAATACCATTAGGATCAGGGGTATGACTCTATCCCAGTCTTTCCCCTCCGGGCCTGTTACCCTCTTCATCATTTTCTTTATCGTTTGGTTGTACCTCTCCACCAACCCATCCGTTTTGGGGTGGTAGACCGAGGTACGCAGCCGTCTGATCTGTAATCTTTCACAGACTTGTCGCATGACAGCCGACATGAAGTTTGTACCCTGATCGGTGAGGATTTCGGTGGGTAGGCCTACCCGTGCGAAGTAGGGGATGAGTTGGTCACATATCTGGTTAGCCGACATCCCCTTTAGGGGGAAGGCCTCGGGGTACCGGGTGGCATAATCCACAATGACCAGCAGGTATCGATATCCACGACTGACTGGCTCGAGTGGGCCTACCAGATCTATACCTATCCTTTGAAAGGGTATGGTGATCAAGGGCATCCGCTGAAGAGGCGCCTTGGCTGGCTTTTCTCCACTCGTCAACTGGCAGGTTTTGCATTCCTTACAGAATTTCGCCACCTCCCCATAGACCCCTGGCCAGTAGAAACGTTTTAGAATATTTTGCTGTGTCTTTAGGGAGGCCATGTGGCCCCCACACGGGTGATTATGTGCCAACTGGAGGACAATGCCCCTGTGTGTTTTGGGCAGGAGTAGTTCTTCCCTTCGTGCTCCTCCCTCCTCTTGGTAGACCCGATAGAGCAGGCCCTGTCTAGATGTAAAACCGGCTCCCTTGGTCAGGTCTGGGTCCCCATCTGTGATGGCTCTTTCGCGGGCAAGTGTTACGGTAGGGTCCGTCAAGGTTTCTCCCCGGATGGAATCCTCATGGTCCTCCGGGTTCCAGGCTATCCGTTGGGTGGCATACATGGATGCGCACTTAGCAAGGCGAGCTTCCCTTCTTTTCCTAGCGGGTCTCTCCCGTCCCTGGGTGTTCGGGGGGATGGGTTCCCTGGCAAAGGGTGCTTCTTCCCACCATCCCTGGTCTAGGGCTTTGATAGTCTGGTGGAAGTGGGGCAGATCGGTCCCAATCACCACTGGGGCGGGTAAGGAGGGGAGGACGGCAGCTCTCATCTCTGCAATGTTAGGGCCCACCTCTACTGTTATGGTTTTCATGGGGTAGGTCCTCACATCCCCATGTATACATCGAATTGGGATACTAACATCGGTGAGGTAGGTAAGGAGAATCACTTACGGTTGGTAGTACCGCCGTCTGCCGACGTCCACTGTCGAGTAGGGCCCTGGCCGGGTTCCCGTCTACCCGGACGTCCATCTCGTAGAGACCTTGGCATCGTGGTCCTTGCTCTGTCCTCATGAATCCGATCTCCATCGGCTCTGTGCCTCTCTTCCGGGGACAAAACCGGGCTATATGGCCCCACTCGCCACAGTCATAACATTGCGGTTGCCGGTATCCCGTGGACAACGGGGTGGACCGCTCCTCTTCTCCTAGGATCCAGAAGGGCGTCCTTCCATTGCTCTCCATTTGGGAGGCCCTACTCGCAGGCTCTTGGTTGTGAGGGGTTCCAACGATGGCATCGGGTTGCGATTGGGAGATCCGACTCCAAAGGGTTTACCCGCCCCCCCGGCCTTTTGGTAGGCTGACGCTATGTCCACAGCATCAGATAAGGTGGGCCTGTGATGTTGTCGGACCCATCTTTGCATCGGAGGGGGTAGGGCCTCGATGAACTGCTCCAGGGTGACCTTATCTAACACATCTTGGAGGCCTGTTCCCGGTGCTTGCAACCACTTCTCGGTGAGGTCTTTAACACGGTAGAAGAGTTGTCGGGGGTTCTCCCCCGGTTTGAGTCTAGTGTCGCGTAGCCTCATTCTGTAGGCTTCTTCGTCAAGTCCCAACCGGTCCAATACTGCCTTTTTGATTTCAGCGTAAGGCGTGGTTCCGTTTGGGTTAACTGCCTGGTAGGCACCTTGCATGATGCCAGACAAAAGGGGAGCGACATACTGGCCCCAGCGGTCCACCGGCCACTGAGCGTTTCAGGCGATCCTCTCGAATGTCGTGAAAAAGAAAGCCGGGTCTTCGCCTTCCTTGAATTTCTGC
The DNA here is from genome assembly GCF_040938575.1 of Ambystoma mexicanum. NCBI lineage: Eukaryota > Metazoa > Chordata > Amphibia > Caudata > Ambystomatidae > Ambystoma > Ambystoma mexicanum. The sequence goes on from NC_090931.1 coordinate 34,626,512, forward strand.
AACACTGCGGAAGGGACCATGGGCTGGTTTCGGGTGTGGGTCACCGCATCCGTCAGGTGTTTTATCGTCTCTTGATGTTTGTCCTGAGAGGTGGACTGCAGGGTACCCTGCATTTGTATTGCCTGCTGAAAGGCTTGGCGATCAGCGGCCGCCTGCTGGGCCTGAAGTTGGAAGAGCTGTTGTAACTGTTGTTGCCCCTCTGACAGTGTCTGTATTATTTTCTCCATCGCGTTCTCGTTAATCCTGCCGACTACGCCACTTGTGGAAATCAGGACAGTAGCCGATGTTGAGTTTTTTGTAGACCTTTATTACACACTGGTTAAATGTAATGTCTTAACCACGGTAGTTGGACTCCAGGTTGTCCCCACAGTTACTTCACTGTGTGTAAAAGGCACCAGGAGTTCCTCTTCCCTTGAAGTGTCTCCTATTCTCATGGACCCGGATAGGCCCACCATTTGCTCTCACTCTCCTCTCCTTCTTCCTGCAAAAAGCAACAAAACTGCCATTAGGCCAGTCCCCTTTATACCCGGTGCTTGGAGGGAAAAAGGGCCAATCAGGGACAACTTCCCTCCCCCCCTTTCCGATTGGTGGGGGCTCTAGGCACCCACCCTCTATGAGTAGAGCTGCCCCCTCCCCTCCTCCTCCTTTCCCTTGGCTGCCTGATTCCGGCTCCCCCTCCCTGTTGTCAGCCACTCCCTGGTTGCTATCCCACCTGGGTCGTGTCTGACACACGCCCTCTCTATAGGCACCGCCCCCCCAACATGGTGTCTCCCTTGAGGTATGTTCCCCGGAGGCCCGTCCTGCTCGAGGCCCCATGCTGGTGCTAGGGGTCTGCCCTGCTCGAGGTAAGGAGGGGGTTCTGGTTTGTCCCCCCTGTCTGGTTCCTGACCATGTGTCTGGCGTTCCTCCGACGCCGAGCGGTCGGCACGAGCCGGGTTCTCTATTTCCCAAGCCCCGCCGCCGCTCGCCGCCGGAGGCCGCCGATGTGCGCCATGTTCGCGGGTCGGTCAGCCGCAGCGCTGGTGACCCGGGTCCTCGTGGGCACACGCGGCGCTGCGGCTGCAACGCCGGCACCGTCGCGGGACCCGACAAGGCTCTCCCTTTGACAGGGACGCCTCCCCGGCGCCCGCTCTCAGCTCCGCACACGCCCGCGGTACAGCGGGCTCCTCTGGCTGGGCGTCCCGCTCTCCGGCGGCCACCCTCACATCCTCACAGGGGCATACGTAGTCCAATCACACCATCAGAAAGGGAGCGCAGGAGGGTGGAAAATGCATGATATTACTGTGGTCTGACTGGCCACTATGTTAAGGAATGCCCCCACCGGCCAAAATTGAAAACGCCGGGTTTTCGGAATGCTCGACCCTAGACCCGGGGACTGGGTCGAGCACCGTCCCTCTCACGGCCTTTGGCCGTATCCGGCCCATACGTTTACAGGCCACGCTCCAACCCACACCTGAGGTCTCACACCCGGTCACGATCATCCTTGACTCCGGGGCTAGGGGTAATTACATCGATATTACGCTTGCCCACACACTCAACTTGCACCTTTTTTGAATAAGACCAGGCCGGAACCGGTTCAGTCGGTGGATGGCACATCCCTGATATCCGGGCCCATTAAATAGCAGACGGCTCCTATGCTTCTTACAATTCAAGACACACACAAAGAAACCATAAGTTTCGACCTCATTGCCATGCCCCAGTTCGGACTAATCTTGGGGATCCCCTGGCTCCATGAGCATAACCCGCTGATAAACTGGAAAACGGGTTCAGTTCATTTTGAGTCAGAGTTATGCCAATGCTTCTGTCTTCCTGCAAACACCAACGATTACACTCCTGCTCAGGCCCTAGGGGCTATAGCCCATTTAACCATAGAGGACACCATGAGTTCGCCAACAGAACACCACATGGTGGGACTGATTTCTGCACTCATTCCCGCTCAATACCAGGATTTTGCAGACGTATTCGACCATGGTTCTTCAGAAGTGCTTCCTCCGCACCGTCCCTACGACTGCCCAATAGATCCGATTCCGGACAGTACAGTACCCACGGGTCGGATTTATTCCCTGACCCCTACTGAAGAAACAGCACTCAAGGAGTACATCCAAAAGTCCCTCCGGTTAGGCCATATCCGTCCATCTACTTCACCTGCAGCCAGTCCAATCTTTTTTGTCCCCAAAAAGGAGGGCGACCTCCGCCCATGTGTAGACTACAGACGACTTAATGCCATCACAGAAAAAAAACGATATCCCATTCCCCTGATTACGCCACTGCTTGACCGTCTCTCTCATGCTTCTGCATTCACGAAATTAGATCTTCGTGGGGCTTATAACCTAGTCCGCGTTCATCCTGGGGACGAATGGAAGACCGCCTTTTGCACTCGATATGGGTTGTATGAGTATACGGTCATGCCGTTTGGTCTATGCAATGCCCCGGCCACGTTTCAAAGATTCATGAATGATATCTTCTCTGATATTCTGGATGTGTTTGTTGTCGTCTATCTAGATGACATCCTGATTTATTCCCGAACCCTGAAAGAACACGTACCCCAATTACGGGAGGTACTCTCGCGTTTACAAAGACACTCACTCTTCGCGAAACCAGAGAAGTGCCAATTCCACGCTGACACCGTGGAATTTCTCGGTTTTCATATTACGCCTGGATGCTTAGCCATGAACTCCTCAAAAGTAAGGGCTGTATTAGACTGGCCGGCTCCAAAAAACCTAAAAGCGCTTCAGTCATTCCTTGGCTTTGCAAACTTTTACCGACGGTTTATCTCCGGCTTCTCTTCTCTAGTGGCTCCTCTTACTTCCTTGACAAGCCCTCGTGTTCCTTTTCTATGGGCCGAAACACACCAACAGGCCTTTGACTCCCTCAAGATGGCGTTTACTAACGCCCCGGTTCTGCAACACCCGGACCCGGAATTGCCATTCATCGTGGAGGCTGACACTTCCTCCTTTGTCTTGGGGGCGGTCTTGTCACAGGTGTGTCCCGCTACCGGTCGGCTTCACCCCGTGGCCTTTCACTCCCGCAAATTCACGGACGCAGAATCCCATTACACGGTGACCGAAAAAGAATTGTTGGCAGTCATGGACGCCTTCCGTGTTTGGTGACACCACCTCTTGGGTGCTAAACATCAGGTCACCGTGTACACCGATAACCAAAACCTGCAGGATCTGGCTTCTCTAAAGTGCATCAACAGTAGACAGGTCAGATGGTATTTGTTTTTTGCAGCCTTTGACTTTGTTATCAAACATCGCTCAGGTTCGGCTCACGGGAAGGCCTATGCTCTATCTCGCTCCCCTGGGGGGTAACTCTACCGAAATATCCTGACACTCTCCTGGACTGCGGCAAGGTGGTTTGTCTATGTACCCCGTCACCGCCTTTGCTGGAAGCTGTTCGGGATTGGGTCTCCCTGCATCCTGATCAATTATCTGAGTGGGATCTCACGCTCCATGACCGGCTACCGTTTATTGCCGATCGACTTTTTCTACCCACTACCGAAACCCGCAACATGGCCCTTGCATGGTCTCATGATGCCCCTATACATGGACACCCCGGTCAGAAGCGTAATCTAACGCTGTTGAAACGCTGGTGCTGGTGGCCCTCTATGAAAAGGGACGTAGAGTGCTATGTTAATACCTGTGGGGTGTGTGCGCAATGTAACCATCGCAGGGGTCGCCCTGTTGGTCTCCTGCTTCCATTACCTGTTCCCCCCAGGCCCTGGCACACTGTTACTATGGATTTTATCACCGACCTGCCCCAGGGTTTGACACTCTGTGGGTGGTCATTGATTCCTTCTCTAAAATGGCTTGTTTTATTCCCTGCAAGGGCGTTCCCTCCGCTCCAGCATTAGCAAGACTGTTCTTTGAATGGGTTTTTTGTCTCTTTGGTTTACCCACGGTCATTGTCTCGGATAGGGGTCCTCAATTCACGTCACGCTTTTGGCGTGCATTGACCAAACTGCTTGGCATTGACGTACATGTCTCTTCAGCATACCACCCCGAGTCGGATGGTCAGACGGAGAGCCTCAATCAGACCTTGGAACAGTTCTTGCGTTGCCTGACCCTGCAGCAACAGACTTCCTGGCTAAATGTTATCCACATTGCTGAGTTTGCCTATAATAATGCAGAACATTCTTCCACTGGGTTCTCCCCGTTCTATGTCTTGTATGGCCAGCATCGCCGGGTTCTGCCCTTCCTCGCCATGCCTTCCTCAGTCACCCCTGCTGCCGCCGCTTGTGCTAGGGACCTGTCCTCCATCCACGCCCAGACCACGACTCATCCACTCGAGGCTCAGGCGTCCATGAAGGCTCAGGCGGATAGGAAACGGTGGTGGCCCCATCTCATACAGTGGGTTCTCGTGTCTGGTTGTCCACCCGACACTTGCGGCTGGCGGGATGCTGTAAGCTCCTCCCTCGCTTTGTGGGTCCTTATGTGATCACCCAGGTCATAAACCCTGTGGCCTTCCGGCTTGCGCTTCCAAAGTCTTGGCGGATTCACCCGGTCTTCCATGTCTCCCTCCTCAAACCTTGCCCTGGTCCGACTCGGTTTCGGGCGCCTGTGGCTCCGGTATCCTTGTCCTCCCCTAATGTTTTTGAGGTCTCTGGGATCCTGGGTTTGTGCTTTTATAGGGGTCGCCTTCATTATCTGGTGGACTGGTCTGGGTTTGGGCCTGAGGAGAGGTCCTGGGTTCCTGCTGAGGATGTTTGCGCTCCGCGCTTGGTGGCACATTTCTATAGGGACAATCCTTCGTGCCCACGGGGTCGTGGGCCTTTGGGTGGGGGCTCTGTCACGTCCCTAGGAGTTCCCGCTGTTCCCAATGTCACCCCCCAAAGCCCCAGACCCCATACCTCCACTATGCCCCATCCACAGGCTCGGATCCGGGACCCACCTGTCACAAAACACAATAATAGGAGGAGAGGTCGACACTCTCCCCCGAACCACAGAAGCCGAATGAAGTCGACCCTCCCACCGTGGTTGGCACAGGTACCTGATATATATATAGACAGGACACCACGTGGCAGCCAGTGGGGGGAAGAGGGTTAGGGAGAGGTTGTGGATAGGGTGAGGAATTTTAGGAACACCGGATAGAGGGTAGAGGAAAAACCTAGTTTGGATAGGACTGGGGAAGTACAGGGAAAAATCCTACACTTAATAATACTTGTAACACCATAATCTGCAATACCTTGATTACTTGATTTCATATATGCCTGTTACCTGATAACCCCTACCTTGAGAACATCTTAATACATGTATCTCACACACTATATGTCATCGACATGAAACAAACAAAGCATGATTAGCAAATGAAACATACAATGGGAATACTCCCAAGATGAAGACATGACACATGGCCCCTTGGGCTGGTATATGCAACACTTAAGCAACTAACAAGTACAACGAGCACAACAAGTACTTAAACGTGTAGAACATAAAGATTTGTCAAATGCTTTCTTGCAGCATAACAGAAGAATATGCACAGTCTCTCAGTAGGTTGTTGTCCCCATACGCCTAACAAACACTGAGTACTTTTGTAAGCATGCTCGTAATCACATGTGCATTTCATCAATGACCAATAAGCCCTTCCCGCACTTATCTTGTGTCCGGGAAGCTCCTGAGCCTTCCCGGACGTTGAATGCTGTTGCCCGTAGCAGCCGTGAAGATCTCTCTTCTCCCCGCTGCAAAGTGCTCCCGCCTGCCGCCTCTGTGATCATGCCAATTTCATAGCGGGCGGCTCCTGACTCTTCCGATGCTGCTCCGACCGACGCAGCTTCGACCTCCAAACAAAATAAGCCACACCTGCCGCACGCCGTGAGCCGCTCATAAACTGTTAGCAATCAAGATCAGCTGGCCCCACGCGCGCCCGGCAGTAAACTACCCAGCCTCCCAAGTACTGCCGGGAATTGTAGTTTTGTTGGACTTTTTCAGTGTTTTAGCCCTCTGAGCCCAGTGTACACATGTTTGCCCTTATTCCTGACATTACCTCCTCTCCGAAGGCCCTTCCCAAGACCTGGCTTACCCGGATGCTGTCGATGAAATTGTTTAACCAACCTTGGAGCATGTACTGATTCCGCCAGCTCCCAGGAACAGTCCTCCGGCCCATAACCTGTCCAGTTAATCAGGTACCATAACCGTTGATTCCTTATTTTTGCATCCAGAATACTTTTCACTTCATACTCCATCTGACCTTCTTTCATGATGGCTGGTGGTCTTTTAGCAGTCATCCCCGGAGCTGCGGGTTTAAGTAAAGAGACATGGAATACCGGATGGATAGGTACATTTTTTGGCAAACGTAGTTTCATTGCAGTGGCTGACACACATTTAATTATCACGTAGGGCCCAATAAAACGAGGCAGAAATTTTCGAGAGCCTATCAAGGCTAAATTTCGTGTGGATAACCACACCTTATCTCCCACTGCATATTTAGGACCTGCTTGTCTATGTCTGTCAGCTTGACTCTTGTATTGTCTTTTGGCTTGTTCTAGATTTGCCCGTGCCTTTTGCCTGATCTCCAGAAGCAACTGCTTACGCTCTTGTAACGCGGGGATTTGTCCCACTTCTGGCAAATGTTCGGGTAGCATATTCTGCACTTGTCCATATAAACATTCATTTGGTGCCATTCCCAGGGAAGTGTGATAGGTATTATTGTATGTGAATTCTGCCAACCATAAAGCTTGTACCCAAGAATCTCTGCCATCTCCCAAGTACCCTCTTAAATATTGCTCTAGGGTCTGATTAACGCGTTCTGTTTGCCCATCAGTTTGAGGATGATAGCTGGTAGAGAGCGCACAGTTGATTCCCAGCATCTGACAAAAGGCACGCCAAAACCTGGAGGTGAATTGTGAACCTCTATCCGATATTATACACTTTGGTAGCCTACGCAATCTGATCACATGTTGCAAGAATAACTCTGCCAACTTTCCTGCTCCTGGTATTCCGGCACATGGAACAAAGTGAGCCTGCTTAGACATGAAGTCCACTACTACCCAAATGGTATCATAACCATTATCAGGAGGTAAATCCGTAATGAAATCCATCGAAATGGAAGTCCATAGCTGACTTGGTGTTGGTAAGGGCTGTAACAACCCTCTCTTCTTCCCATGCTCTGCCTTGTTACGTGCACAATTCTCACATAACCTTAAGTACTTCTCCGAGTCTTGTTTTACTGTGGGCCACCAGAAATATTTCCCTAGCATCTCTTGCATCTTTCTCAAACCTGCATGCCCTGCCAATGGAGAATTATGGCACCAGTATAATGCTTGCTTCTGTAAATCCTTGGTGGGCAAGTACAGTCTACCCTGATGATAGGGTAAACCTTCCCGTAGAGTACGTGTGGGATGAGTTTTACACCATTCCTGCAGTTGTCTAACTGGTAAAGCCTTCTTGACCTGCTCAATGATTTTCTGTGTAATAGCCCCGACAATTCTTTCAGGTGAAATAACAGTTTTAATTTCCCCTACTGAATTATCCACATTTTGTTGTCTAGACAAAGCATCCGCTTTTCCATTCTTACTACCTGGCCTGAATGTAACCACAAAGTCAAATTCATTAAAATATTGAGACCAACGTAGTTGCCTAGGGCTTAGCGATTGTGCCGTTGTGAAGTATTGCAAGTTTTTGTGGTCTGTTACCACCACCACCTGATGTCTTGCACCCATCAAATAATGTCTCCATTCCACAAATGCTAATCGAATGGCCAATAATTCTTTATCCGTAATAGAATAGTTTTGTTCACATCCTGACAATTTCTTAGAAAAAAAAGCCACAGGATGCAAAATTCCCTCTTCATCCTTCTGTGATAGAATAGCTCCTACTGCCACATTACTAGCATCAGTTTCTACCTGAAAAGCTCTCTCTAGTTTAGGATGTCTTAACACAGGAGCAGTAGTGAATGCTGTTTTTAGTTGTTGAAATGCTTGCTCTGCCTCCACACTCCATGTAAATCTCACTGCCTTTTTTAGTAGTTGTGTAATTGGACTAACGATCTTGGAGAAATTGCCAATAAAACGTCTGTAGAAATTAGCAAACCCCAAAAAAGATTGTATGTCTTTTATACATTGTGGAGAAGGCCAATTCACTACTGCTTGCACCTTCCTTGGGTCCATCACAATCCCTGTGTTTGTCAATATAAAACCCAGAAATTCCACCTGGCTTACATGAAATGCGCATTTCTCTGATTTCACACATAATTGATATTCTTGTAACCTTTTCAACACTGCTGTTACATGTTTTACATGTTGTTCTGGGGAATCTGAATAAATCAAAATATCATCAATGTACACAATTACAAAGAGATCAATAAACTCATGCAATACTTCTTGCATAAAAAACTGAAAAGCAGCAGGGGCATTACACAAACCAAACGGCATGACAAGATACTCAAATAATCCAAACTTTGTTCTGAATGCCGTCTTCCACTCATCTCCCTCCTTTACCCGTATCAAATGATAGGCTCCCCTTAGATCCAATTTGGTATAAATCTTTGCATTCTTTACTTGGTCCAATAGAACCGAAATCAAAGGTAAAGGGAATCGATTCTTGATGGTCACCTTGTTTAATGCCCGATAGTCTATGCATGTGCGTAGCGTTCCTTCCTTTTTAGGGACAAAAAATAATGGAGAAGAAACTGGAGAAGTAGAGTGCCTAATAAATCCTTTAGACAACATTTCATCAAGATACTCTCGTAAGTGTTCATTTTCCTTCTCTGTAAGGGCATATATTCTACTACAAGGTAATTTCGCCCCTTCTTCTAGTTCAATAACACAATCATAGGTCCTATGAGGAGGCAACTGCTCCGCCACTCTTTTGTCAAACACTTTTGCAAATTCCATGTACTGTGAGGGAATTCCGTTTTCCACTGCTCCCACCACTTGGGGCCCTACTACCTTCTCAATTAACAATGCTGTGGGGCCTGTTTCAAGTAACATGTGTTCTTGACATCGTTGTTCATCAAACCTTACTGTCCGTAGTACCCAATCAATTTGTGGGTTATGTAATCTTAACCATGGCATTCCCAGAATCAACCCAAATTGCGGGGCTGCTATAAGGTCAAAGGTAATTAGTTCTTGATGACCTCCTTCACAAATCATTTCCAATTCCTCAGTCTGTTGTCGTATGGGACCTGATGTTAATGTTGAACCATCTACCGACTGGACTCCTTCTACCTGCTGCTTATCGACCACAGGTAACCCTAACTGATTAGCCAGTGAGATGTCTACAAAATTACCTGTGGCCCCTGAGTCCACCATAGCCCTAACCTCCTGTTTCGTCAAAGCAAAACATAATGTAACCAGAATGTAAAAATGGGAAGTTTTCCCACCCACCGTGTTTGCAATCCACCTGGGGAATCTTACTTCTAATGGGCCTGACACCTGTGTTCCCCTCAAGGCCGGCCCAATTCTTTTCCCGCCTCCTTCGAACTCTTTTCACCACTCTTCTGAGGGGTATTGGGACATGTTCGTATAAAATGCCCTGCTTGCCCACAATACAAACACAACTTATTGGACCTACGTTGTTCCTTTTCTGCCGCCGATAATGGCCCTCTGACACTTCCAATCTGCATTGGTTCTGCTTCACTTGCCCTTCCTCCTCTACTTCTGTCTAGTCGTACAAAAGGTGCTACTTCCGGTCTCTTTTTATCACCTTTCCTTTCATTCATGCGATGATCCAACCTTAGCGCTAAATCTATCATAGCAGTACATGTGCTCGGTTGAGGCTCCACTTGTGCAATGGCATCTTTTAATTCCTCCCGTAATCCTTGGTAAAACAATACTGTTTGTTTGGCTGTTGGCCAGTCTGTCTCTATGACTAGCCTGTTAAACTGAGTTACATACGTTACTAGGTCCCGCACTCCTTGTTTTAATCCCAACAATTCCTTATCCTGAGCTAGAGACACCTCTCTGCGATCAAATAGCCGGCCAAATTCCGTCAAAAACCCATCCCAGTTATATAATAGGGGATCATCCTTTTGTACCAAGGGCATTGCCCATGCTGCAGCATCCCCGGTTAAATAAGAAATGACAAAAGCCGTTCTAGCCTGAATAGTCTCGAAGGCCGTAGGTTTACACAGGAAATGTAATCTACACTGTGTAAGGAACATCATGTATTTTCTGGGATCCCCCGAAAAACGCTCGGGGGCTGCCAAGGGGACACTACTGGGAGGGTGGACAATTACCGTGGAATTCTGACTAGAAGAGGCAACTCCCATTGCACCTACCCCCTCCAAAGGAGTTCTCTGAGCAACCAAACTTTGAACTTGAGTCTTCAAATTATCAGCTTCTTGTCTTGTCTGAGCTAATTCTAACTGCATATCTTGAAGGGCCTTTAGCACATCGGCCAAAGGCGGAGGAGTCGCTTCCATTTGGCTTGGGTGGTTTGAGTATCCCAATATGGGGGTGGCTTATTATGTCACAAAACACAATAATAGGAGGAGAGGTCGACACTCTCCCCCGAACCACGCAAGCCGAATGAAGTCGACCCTCCCACCGTGGTTGGCACAGGTACCTGATATATATATAGACAGGACACCACGTGGCAGCCAGTGGGGGGAAGAGGGTTAGGGAGAGGTTGTGGATAGGGTGAGGAATTTTAGGAACACCGGATAGAGGGTAGAGGAAAAACCTAGTTTGGATAGGACTGGGGAAGTACAGGGAAAAATCCTACACTTAATAATACTTGTAACACCATAATCTGCAATACCTTGATTACTTGATTTCATATATGCCTGTTACCTGATAACCCCTACCTTGAGAACATCTTAATACATGTATCTCACACACTATATGTCATCGACATGAAACAAACAAAGCATGATTAGTAAATGAAACATACAATGGGAATACTCCCAAGATGAAGACATGACACATGGCCCCTTGGGCTGGTATATGCAACACTTAAGCAACTAACAAGTACAACGAGCACAACAAGTACTTAAACGTGTAGAACATAAAGATTTGTCAAATGCTTTCTTGCAGCATAACAGAAGAATATGCACAGTCTCTCAGTAGGTCGTTGTCCCCATACGCCTAACAAACACTGAGTACTTTTGTGAGCATGCTCGTAATCACATGTGCATTTCATCAATGACCAATAAGCCCTTCCCGCGCTTATCTTGTGTCCGGGAAGCTCCTGAGCCTTCCCGGACGTTGAATGCTGTTGCCCGTAGCAGCCGTGAAGATCTCTCTTCTCCCCGCTGCAAAGTGCTCCCGCCTGCCGCCTCTGTGATCATGCCAATTTCATAGCGGGCAGCTCCTGACTCTTCCGATGCTGCTCCGACCGACGCAGCTTCGACCTCCAAACAAAATAAGCCACACCTGCCGCACGCAGTGAGCCGCTCATAAACTGTTAGCAATCAAGATCAGCTGGCCCCACGCGCGCCCGGCAGTAAACTACCCAGCCTCCCAAGTACTGCCGGGAATTGTAGTTTTGTTGGACTTTTTCAGTGTTTTAGCCCTCTGAGCCCAGAGTACACATGTTTGCCCTTATTCCTGACACCACCGCTGCCTTCCTCCCGTGTTCCAGGGCGGCAGCGCCAACAGCCAGCCCGCCACCGCGGACGCCCGCTCCATTGGCGAATTCCTTGGCGGCTGCGGGATCGGCATCGTTTCCTGCTTCCGCGTCACGTGGCCGACACCTCCCACTCACGTGTAACAACAACACGATCACGTGATGCAGGTGCGGACCATGTGACCGGAAGACAAACATAGCGCCACTATTTAAACGCTCGGATACAAGTGTTCAGTGCTTCACAGCTGTTCTCGTGACTACTGTTTGGCGCTACGATTCATCTTGTTTTGGCTCACTTGGAATTCGATCTTGGATTGTTTCACGGACTGTTTTTTGGATTGCCCTGTGTTCTGGCTCTTGGACATTGGAACTCTGTTTACGAATCACGGACTGCCTTTGGTCTTCCATTCTGATACTCGTCTTGGTTTTGTTCTTTCTGGACTTCTTGGTGGACTCCATCAACAGGTTGGACTCGCTGCCTTCAAGGACTTCACCTCCCTTCTTGGGAGGAACAACCTGCACTGAAGACAAGATACTGATACTGGTGGGTCCCGGAACCCCTCACTAGGTTCAACTGAACCACATCTATCAGCCATTGGTAAGACCGTTCCTTTCTTGTTGTTTGGCTTGTGATTATTGTTGTGGCTAGTTACTTAACCAGTGTTTATTTGCAGTGGCCCAGGGGTTCCCAGAAGTCCGTGGCTCCGGAAGATCATCTCCCACCTGTGGCTTCAAGGGCTGTACAGAGAGTGACATTTATAGTCTCCCTGTGCGGCACTTGTGGACGGAGGTATCCTCGTTCTACACGACAGTCAAGACACAACAGTTTCTTACATTGGCTCTCTCCTGACTCTTGGATTCTTACCTGTCTTGTCTATACCTGTAGAGAATCCTTCTCCACCACAAGCCTTCCATTATACCGAAGGCCACTACTGATCTCAAGACCTCTTCCAGACCTCCTGTGAGCGGCATCGTCCAGGGTTTTCTTCCCCTGAGGGTTTCCCTGGGGGGTGTGCACCTTCCCTCATTGGTATATTATTATTTCCGGTGAGGGGAGGGCAGAACTTTCCGGGGGGGCTTTCATTTCAACATTTGTATTCTCCGTGGGAAGTTGCTGTCTGAGCAGGTCAGTGATACCTTTGATATCGGATTATAACCAAATAGTTAACATTTATAACAGATAGCGACGCCCAAAAAAGGAAAAGGCAAAGGAACTATTACTTGAGCATACAGCATTCCCATGGAGCAACAAATGCAGCAACTTATGGCTGCAATGCAAGCTATGTCTCTCGAGATGCAATCTCTGAAACAAGATAACGTCCAACTTAAACAACAGGTCGCTAGAGCATTTTCGAGACTCCTCCTGCAACCATACATACGGGCAAGTTTGATGGGGATCCTCACAAATTAAAGGAATTCTTGGATAGCTGTACCGTCCAATTTACCTTCAAGCCTCGTTTTTTCCCTACTGATAAGGACAAGGTGGGGTTCTTAATATCTCATTTATCCCGACCCGCATTAGCCTGGGCAACCCCGTTGGTCACCTCTGGTAATGCCATCCTTGATTCTTATCCGGCCTTTACTAACAGTCTAAAGTCAATGTTTAGCCGACAAGAAATATCGGTTACTACTCAGGAAAGACTACTTGATCTGAGACAGGGTTCTAAAGATCTTATGTCCTACATCACCCAATTCAAACAATTATCCACCGAAACGGGATGGCCTGATGATGGACTTCTCACTCTCTTCCGACTGAGGATCTCAAAGATGAGGTTTCTAAGGTTCCTCGCCCAGCAAACCTGGCAGATATGATTACTCTCACAATGCAGATAGATTACCGTCTGCACGAAAGGTCTCATGAGAAGAAGAAGGGAAAGAGTGTTCGGTCAATGCCGGAATTTCATCCTCCCGCTAACAAGCCCCCATCAGGGGACGAACCAATGCAAATCGGATCGGTTTGTGGCCCTCTTTCTGGTATTGAGAGCGAAAGGCGAAAGACCCTTGGTTATTGTATGTATTGTGGGTCTTCTTCACACATATTACCCGATTGCCCCATAGTCCCACCTCGCCGTGCTCCTGTCATAAATCACCAATGTATCAATTGAAAAAGATACGGTAACTAAAAAAGGATACAATTGGTAGGGCTCTTCCGGATCCTTTTTCACACAACTTGATTGTAGGTAGGTCAAATTAGACCTTCCAAATGATACAACTCTCTGACTGATAAAACAGGCAGAGAGATGGATCACTGGAAAGGGCGTGGGTATTGTTTCGTAAGTATGCCTAGGATAGATAAAGTATCATAAGAAACTGTCCCAAACTCAAATCACTAAGATAGCACAGTATTAGCATTAATTCAAAACACTGACCTTATGGCAAAACTGAAGAATTCAACGAAAGTCTCTTGAAGAAAACCAGGAGTTGAACCAACGATAAAGGAGGGGAAGATTAGTAAGGGAGACTTATCCCGAACGGCACGAGGCTCACGCTAGATACCGGGTTGGTGCACCACAGGATAGCGTCCAAAGTACTGTGCACAATCACCTTCCAATAGTTCATGAAATACTTCCTTTCCCACAAAGAACAAAAATTAGATTTTCACCTGTTGACTGTCACAGGCACCAAAGGTTCAGAGTAGTTCAGAAAACCACGTGCAGGATTGCACGCGACAGCGTACACGCAGCCAGGCCAGCCGCGCTTGGCGACAGCGTTTCCGCGTGGAGATTTAGCACGCGAATAGGATACACGCAGCCCAGGACAGCCGCGCTTGAAAACAGCGTCCGCGTGTGGAGATTTGGCACGCGAACAGGATACACGCAGCCCAGGACAGCCGTGCTTGAAAACAGCGTCCGCGTGTAGAGATTTAGTACGCGAACAGGATACACGCAGCTCAGGACAGCCGCGCTTGCAGACAGCGTCCGCGTGTAAAGATTTGGCACGCGAACAGGATACACGCAGCTCAGGACAGCCGCGCTTGCAGACAGCGTCCGCGTGGAGATTTGGCACGCGAAGAGGATACACGCAGCTCAGGACAGCCACGCTTGCAGACAGCGTCCGCATGGAGATTTGGTACGCAACCAGGATACACGCAGCTCAGGACAGCCGCGCTTGCAGACAGCGTCCGCGTGGAGATTTGGTACGCAACCAGGATACACGCAGCTCAGGACAGCCGCGCTTGCAGACAGCATCCGCGTGGAGATTTGGTACGCAACCAGGGTACACAGCTCCAGGAATTAGCGTGTGGAGGAAAACACGCTCCAAAAGGCCAAAGAAGTTGCTGAAGGGAATGCGAGGACGCAGGTCCTGAGTTCAGCTACAAAACGCCAAAAATGAATTAATCAGAAGCAGCGATCGACGTTTCCACGCTGCTTATGTACGAACTGCCGTGATACACGTGACGGAACTAAGTCACGTGAATTTTAACGACGTGAAAAATGCAGTCGTCGTTTTCCGGGCAATGCATCGAACAACCTCCATTTCGAATAGAATGGTCTAGTGGTTCTATGGGCGTAACTCATTTTGTATGGAGAGGTCGTTCCTGGTCCAGAGATATGTCCAGCAGGCATGACAGCTCCGATCCCGGCACCGGGAAACACCAAGGTCCTGCCATAGAGGGGAAAGCGGCAGGATTGCAGAGTGCAGACACAGGGTTCCCCACAGAGATTCGGATTATCATTAAAACCACCTTCTGATAACCAAACCATGGTAGTTCTCTCCCTGTCTATATTGTTACCAGATTTAATATTACCGGGTATACCTGCATTAATTGATTGCGGGGCAACAGGGAACTTTTTGGATGATCAATGGGCTGCACAAAAAGGGATAGATAGAGTGACTAAATCTTCAACCACATCTATTCAAGGGGTAGATGGTAATCCCTTAAGCTCTGGACCCATCCGAGAACAGACCAAACCAGTCACCTGCATGATCGCTTCCCACAAAGAGTCTTTGGTTTTCGATCTGATCAAAACCGCCCACTTCCCAGTAATATTAGGTCTTCCTTGGCTGCGGGTTCACAACCCATATATTAATTGGACAGCGGGTACATTATCTTTAGGCTCTGAACATTGTGTCAATCATTGCCTTTCTCACAATACTGTTGGGGTTCAGATCCCTTCGGAGGTGGTTAGTCCTCTTACGGTACCTCTGATCAGTCAGCTCGGACTTATTCCAGAATGCCACCAATCCTATCAAACAGTGTTTGCTACACCTGAATTTCCCACTCTGCCCCCTCATCGGAGAGACGACTGCCATATAGACCTACTCCCGGACACTCCTCTACCCTTTGGACGCATGTATGTGCTATCCCAATGTAAAAAGAAGGCCCTCAAAGAATATCTACATATCAATATCCAAAATGGACTCATAACGGAATCCAAATCCCCGGCTGGAGCCTCTCTATATTTTTTATTTCAAAGAAAGATTCTGAAGAACTTAGACCCTGCATCGATTATCGTGGCCTTAACAAGATCACTGTGCCTGATAAATATCCGATGCCATTAATAACGGATATATTAGAAGCAGTTCAGGGGGTGTCTGTCTATACGAAGTTGGATCTCCGAGGTGCTTACCATTTGATAAGGATAGCTCCGGGTGATGAGTGGAAGATTGCCTTCCGGATCCCGTTTGGGCATTACGAATATCGAGTTATGCCATTCGGCCTTGTTAACGCTCCCGCAGTATTCCAGCGCTTCATGGACCATTTGTTCGCTGACATCCTCCTTCACTTTGTCGTCATATATCTGGATGACATTCTGGTCTTTTCTTCAAACAAGGAAGAACACATTCGACATGTCAACATAGTCCTAGATCGCCTACAGTCCAACCTTTTGTACTGCAAAGCTGAGAAGTGCGCATTCCATCAAGAACGTGTTACCTATTTAGGGTTCGTACTGTCTGCTAAAGGAATCTCCATGGATCCCAAGAAAGTTTCTGCTGTTCTGGATTGGCCATCCCAGGTTAACATCAAAGACATACAACGTTTTCTTGGTTTCGCAAACTTCTATCGGACGTTTATACTCAATTTCTCAGAAACCATCCTTTCCATCACCAGGTTATTAAAAAAAGGTGTTGTGTTTACGTGGGATAAACAAGCTCAAGATGCCTTTGAGAACCTGAAGACTTTATTCACATCGGAGTCCATATTATCGACTCCAGACCAGTCTCGACAATTCATTGTAGAAACTGACGCCTCTCACCACGCTCTAGGGGCAGTACTACTACAAAGCTCAGATGAAGGGGAGGAAAGACCAGTGGCGTATTTATCTAAAACCTTTAATCCTTCTGAAATAAACTATTCTGTTCTTGAGCAGGAACTCTTGGCCATAAAAAAGGCATTTGAAGAATGGAGACACCTTCTACTAGGCTCTCCATTTCCGGTGAAGGTATGCACAGATCATCATAACCTCAAAGTTCTGCAGCAAGCCCAGACAACCAATAGCAGACAAGCACGATGGGCCCATTTCTTCCTACCATTCCGGATTGAATTCACGTTTCTAACAGGAAATCAAAATCTCCGGGCGTACGCCCTTTCTCGTAAGGATACTCCTACACACAAATTTTGTTCGGAAAAACTTTTCCCAAAGGCTAAATTCATTGCAGTACTTACTGACTTTCTTCAAAGGCTACAACAAGACACAACTCAACACTGGCAATTATGTGAGAATCTGGGAACATCGCACCATCTCACAAAAGACCAAGGTTATTACTTCTATGGGGAACAAGTCCTTGTCCCTACACCTTCCCTTCAAAAGGAAGTTCTGAAAATGTGCCATGACTCCCGGGCAGCTGGCCATCGTGGCTATCAAACCACCCTTGATTTGATCAAGCGACACTTCTGGTGGCCCACCTTATGCTCTGATGTACGTGATTATATAGCAGCATGTACGGTATGTATACAATCCAAGACTTCTCGAGCCCCACCATTCGGGCTGTTGGTTCGCATGCCTATCCCGGATAAACCCTGGCAAGTAATCTCCACCGATTTTATTGTGGACCTTCCACCTTCCTCTAGATACACTACCATTATTGTCACTATTGACTATTTCACCAAACTGGCACATTTCACTCCGTTATTCAAGATACCAGGAGCTTCTCATATGGCCAAACTGTTTATTTCAGAGGTGTTTTCCCGACATGGCCTACCAGAAACCATAGTATCAGATCGAGGTCCTCAATATACCTCTCTCCATTGGAAATAAGTATGTCACTCACTGGGAATCAAGAGAGCTCTTAGCTCGGGATACCACCCCCAGACCAACGGACAGACAGAACGCCTCAACCAAACCTTAGAGTGTTACTTGCAATGTTTTGTCTCAGCTGCTCAGGAAGATTGGGTGGATCTACTTCCGTTAGCGGAATTCGCATACAACAACGCCACCCATTCTGCGTTGAAGACTAGCCTCTTCCACTGTTAATATGGATACCACCCTGCTTTTGTTCCTACAGTCTCTTCTTCCTCCACCGGTTGTTCAGGGGTGGACGTTCTTCTTTCAAACATACAGAATGGGCATCAGATTGCTCGTTTGTCTCTCCAAGTGGCACAAAAACGAGCCAAACGGTTTGCTGATCGTCATCGCCGTGAGATACCAGAAATAAAGGTGGGAGATTCGGTTTGGCTGGCCTCACGTTTCCTCCCTAAGCATTTGACTCCATCTAAACTATCTCCAAAATTCTTTGGCCCTTTTAAGGTGAAAGCGTTAGTAGGAACTACCGCTGTTCGTTTGGCATTACCCATCTCATGGTCTTGTATACATCCAGTCTTTCATGTCTCTCAGATCAAGATGACAGTGAATGACCATTTTCTACGAGCTAACAAGGCACATCCTCCCCCGATTATGACCAACACCGGTCCAGAATACGAGGTGGCCAGTATCTGTGATTCCCGTTATTATAGGGGCCGCCTTCAATTTCTGGTGGATTGGAAAGGTTATTCCCCTGCTGAGAGAACGTGGGAACCTGCTTCTGGGGTTCATGCGCCTAGACTTATACGTCAATTTTTTCAGTTTCACCCGGGAAAGCCGGGTTCACCGCCTTTGAGGAGGGGGCATACAGTCACGCCGCTACAACGCTGGTCTCTCTGGCAGCGCCACCGGGTATGTGGTATGATACGATTCAACACGTCCAAGATGGCCGCTGATTTCCGTGCCGTTTCTACAGACAGCGGTATAGACTCTACACGCTCCCCAGAGACGCGGATGGCTGCTCACGTGATCGTATAAAGTGAAGGAAGTACTACTATTCGCTGCGTCGCTACTGCTGATTACGGCGCTCCACTCTCTTCTCCTCTCTCGACTCGGCTTCAATACTGGACCTCGTCTTTTCCCGGCAAGTTTACTGCCTCCAACATCCATTCTGAACTCCTCACACTCTCTACCTCCCGCTCCAAAGGTGGGCTCGCTTTCTCTGTTTCGGAACCTTAGAGTTGGGAATCCAGTGTTCCAGATCCCATTATAGTTTTTTAGTAGATTCTACAAAATCCTCCAGTAAGTGCCAGCCATTTATCTTGTTTCTTCCATTGGCTCTCTCCTCACTATTGAATTCTTACCTGTCTTGTCTATACCTGTAGAGAATCCTTCTCCACCACGAGCCTTCCACTATACCGAAGACCTCTACTGATCTGAAGACCTCTTCCAGACCTCCTGTGAGCGGCATCATCCAGGGTTTTCTTCCCCTGAGGGTTTCCCTGGGGGGTGTGCACCTTTCCTCATTGGTATATTATTATTTCCGGTGAGGGGAGGGCAGAACTTTCCGGGGGGGCTTTCATTTCAGCATTTGTATTCTCAGTGGGAAGTTGCTGTCTGATCAGGTCAGTGATACCTTTGATATCGTATTCTAACCAAATAGTTAACAATTATAACAATCCCGAAGTTCCCACCTCCGATACCATGTGTTTTTGGCATTTCTGCTCCACAAATTCCACAGTCTGCTTTTCCCAGTCAATTCTGGGATTGTGTTGCACTAACCAAGGCATTCCTAAATTTAAACCAAACTGTGGAGTAGCTATCAAATCAAAAGCAATGTCTTCTCTGTAACCTGATGCAAATGTCATCTGTAACTTTTGCGTTTGTTGTCTGATAGGACCGACACTAAATGAGAACCGTCCACCGACTGCACCCCTTCCTCTCTTGTTTTATCTTGTACAGGTAGTCCTAACTGGTGTGCCATTGTAATGTCCACAAAGTTACCTGTGGCCCCTGAATCCACCATTGCCAGCACCACCTGTTTGTTTAGACATCGCCCAACTTACAGGGTAATTCATAGAATTTCGCAGAAAAGTGTCGCAAGCGGCTGGCGCAGAGTGTCCGCGTGCGATTGTCTGCGCCAGGCACGTGCGCTAAAACCGATTTCCGCGCACAGCGTATTCATGGATTTTAGGCTCCCAAACCAGCCGTGGCGCAGAGTATCGCAGCGACCCTGCAGCAGCGCCAGTAACGCCCCCAAGAACGCCCTCGCGCAAGGAAAAGCCATCAAAATCGCTAAATCATCGCAAAGGGCTGCGCTAACCATGGACCAGTTTACAGGGCTGCCAAACAAGGAACGCAAAGCGGGTAACGTGCATATCAGGGGTACGCGTGAAGTTATACACGCGATTAGCCAGGGTGCCAGGGTACGTGTATTTCAGGGGTGCGCGGGAAGTTCAACACGCGATAGTCCAGGGAACGTGTATTACAGGGGTACGCGGGAAGTTCAACACGCGATAGTCCAGGGAACGTGTATTACAGGGGTACGCGGGAAGTTCAACACGCGATAGTCCAGGGAACGTGAATTACAGGGGTACGCGGGAAGTTCAACACGCGATTGTCCAGGGAACGTGTATTACAGGGGTACGCGGGAAGTTCAACACGCGATTGTCCAGGGAACGTGTATTACAGGGGTACGCGGGAAGTTCAACACGCGATTGTCCAGGGAACGTGTATTACAGGGGTACGCGGGAAGTCTTACATGCGATTAGCCAGGGCACGTGTAATACAGGGGTACGCGGGAATTATCACATGCGATTTGGCAGGGTACGTGAATTACAGGGGTGCGTGGGAATTATCACACGGCAATTTGCTGGGTACGTGTATCACAGGGGTGCGTGGGAATTATCACATGCGATTAGGCTGGGTGGGTCCTCACAGGTGTTCCCTGTACACCCTCCACGGCCCCTGCAGGCAGCCCACAAAACAGGGGACTACCCTGCACACCTGCTCATGTCCCCCTGCACCCCCACCCCCCAGCCACCAGGGGCACCCACCACCAGGCCCCCACCCATGTCTCCTACCACCCCCACCCCCCAGCAGTGCAGGGGCAGCCTCCACCAGGCCCCCACTCATGCCCGACTCATGTCTCCCACCACCCCCACCCCCCAGCACTGTGGGGCACCTGCCAGCAGGCCCCAACCCATGTCACCCACCACCCCCACCCCCCAGCAGTGCAGGGGCATCCCCCACCAGGCCCACACTCATGTCCCCTATCACCCCCACCCCCCCCCCCGCCACCAGGGGCACCCTCCACCAGGCCCCCACACATGTCTCCCAGCGTGCTACGTGTATTTCAGGGGTGCGCGGGAAGTCCCACTCGCGAATAGCCTGGGCGCGTGTATTTCAGGGGTGCGCGGGAAGTTCCACTCACGAATAGCCTGGGCGCGTGTATTTCAGGGGTGCGCGGGAAGTTCCACACGCGAATAGCCTGGGCGCATGCATTTCAGGGGTGCGCGGGAAGTTTTACACGCGACTTCAGCAGGGTACGTGTATTTCAGGGGTGCGCGGGAATTCTCACACACAATTTGGCTTGGTACGTGTATTACAGGGGTGCGTGGGAAGTTACACACGCGATTAGGCTGGGTGGGTCCTCACAGGTGTTCCCTGTACACCCTCCACGGCCCCTGCAGGCAGCCCACAAAACAGGGGACTACCCTGCACACCTGCTCATGTCACCCACCAGCCCCACCCCCCACCATCCAGGGGCACCCTCCACCAGGCCCCCACCCATGTCTCCCACCACCCCCACCCCCCAGTCACCAGGGGCAGCCTCCACCAGGCCCCCACTCATGTCTCCCACCACCCCCATCCCCCAGCCACCAGGGGCACCCACCACCAGGCCCGCACCCATGTCTCCCACCACCCCACCCCCCAGCAGTGCAGGGGCAGCCTCCACCAGGCCCCACCCATGTCCCCTATCACCCCCACCCCCCCAGTCACCAGGGGCAGCCCCCACCAGGCCCCCACTCATTTCTCCCACCACCCCCACCCCCCAGCCACCAGGGGCACCCACCACCAGGCCCGCACCCATGTCTCCCACCACCCCACCCCCCAGCAGTGCAGGGGCAGCCTCCGCCAGGCCCCCACCCATGTCTCCCACCACCCCCACCCCCCAGCAGTGCAGGGGTACCCACCACCAGGCCCCCACTCATGTCCCCTATCACCCCCACCCCCCAGCAGTGCAGGGGCACC
This sequence comes from Ambystoma mexicanum, assembly GCF_040938575.1. Lineage (NCBI taxonomy): Eukaryota > Metazoa > Chordata > Amphibia > Caudata > Ambystomatidae > Ambystoma > Ambystoma mexicanum. The sequence goes on from NC_090931.1 coordinate 34,648,452, forward strand.
CACCACCAGGCCCGCACCCATGTCTCCCACCACCCCACCCCCCAGCAGTGCAGGGGCAGCCTCCACCAGGCCCCCACCCATGTCCCCTATCACCCCCACCCCCCCAGTCACCAGGGGCAGCCCCCACCAGGCCCCCACTCATTTCTCCCACCACCCCCACCCCCCAGCCACCAGGGGCACCCACCACCAGGCCCGCACCCATGTCTCCCACCACCCCACCCCCCAGCAGTGCAGGGGCAGCCTCCGCCAGGCCCCCACCCATGTCTCCCACCACCCCCACCCCCCAGCAGTGCAGGGGCACCCACCACCAGGCCCCCACTCATGTCCCCTATCACCCCCACCCCCCAGCAGTGCAGGGGCAGCCTCCACCAGGCCCCCACTCATGTCCCCTATCACCCCCACCCCCCAGCAGTGCAGGGGCACCCACCACCAGGCCCCCACTCATGTCTCCCACCACCCCACCCCCCAGCAGTGCAGGGGCAGCCTCCACCAGGCCCCCACTCATGTCCCCTATCACCCCCACCCCCCCAGTCACCAGGGGCAGCCCCCACCAGGCCCCCACTCATCTCCCCTATCACCCCCACCCCCCAGCAGTGCAGGGGCACCCACCACCAGGCCCGCACCCATGTCTCCCACCACCCCACCCCCCAGCAGTGCAGGGGCAGCCTCCACCAGGCCCCCACTCATGTCTCCCACCCCCCACCCCCCAGCAGTGCAGGGGCAGCCTACACCAGGCCCCCACTCATGTCCCCTATCACCCCCACCCCCCCAGTCACCAGGGGCAGCCCCCACCAGGCCCCCACTCATTTCTCCCACCACCCCCACCCCCCAGCCACCAGGGGCACCCACCACCAGGCCCGCACCCATGTCTCCCACCACCCCACCCCCCAGCAGTGCAGGGGCAGCCTCCGCCAGGCCCCCACCCATGTCTCCCACCACCCCCACCCCCCAGCAGTGCAGGGGCACCCACCACCAGGCCCCCACTCATGTCCCCTATCACCCCCACCCCCCAGCAGTGCAGGGGCAGCCTCCACCAGGCCCCCACTCATGTCCCCTATCACCCCCACCCCCCAGCAGTGCAGGGGCACCCACCACCAGGCCCCCACTCATGTCTCCCACCACCCCACCCCCCAGCAGTGCAGGGGCAGCCTCCACCAGGCCCCCACTCATGTCCCCTATCACCCCCACCCCCCCAGTCACCAGGGGCAGCCCCCACCAGGCCCCCACTCATCTCCCCTATCACCCCCACCCCCCAGCAGTGCAGGGGCACCCACCACCAGGCCCGCACCCATGTCTCCCACCACCCCACCCCCCAGCAGTGCAGGGGCAGCCTCCACCAGGCCCCCACTCATGTCTCCCACCCCCCACCCCCCAGCAGTGCAGGGGCAGCCTCCACCAGGCCCCCACTCATGTCCCCTATCACCCCCACCCCCCAGTCACCAGGGGCAGCCCCCACCAGGCCCCCACTCATGTCCATATATCAACCCCACCCCCCAGTCACCAGGGGCAGCCCCCACCAGGCCCCCACTCATGTCCCCTATCACCCCCACCCCCCCAGTCACCAGGGGCAGCCCCCACCAGGCCCCCACTCATCTCCCCTATCACCCCCACCCCCCAGCAGTGCAGGGGCACCCACCACCAGGCCCGCACCCATGTCTCCCACCACCCCACCCCCCAGCAGTGCAGGGGCAGCCTCCACCAGGCCCCCACTCATGTCTCCCACCCCCCACCCCCCAGCAGTGCAGGGGCAGCCCCCACCAGGCCCCCACTCATGTCCCCTATCACCCCACCCCCCCAGTCACCAGGGGCAGCCCCCACCAGGCCCCCACTCATGTCCCCTATCACCCCCACCCCCCCAGTCACCAGGGGCAGCCCCCACCAGGCCCCCACTCATCTCCCCTATCACCCCCACCCCCCCAGTCACCAGGGGCACCCACCACCATACACCCCACCAACCTGGATGACTCCGTGCCATCTTCCCTCGTTGGGCCCTGTGGGGTCCCAGCTGCCTCTTCTGCTGCTGAGGAGTCCAACTCCGACCTCCGCCTCTTGGACCTCCCCTTGCCAGCTGCGGCCTGGGACGCGGCACCAGACTCCTCACTCCCCGACGAGATCACAACTTGGGAGGGGATCTGGCCCTTGCGTCTCCGGCTGGTGGTGCGACCCCTGCCGCTGTGCTCCACAGCACCTGCTCCGTCCTCTTCATCAGTTGACGGTGCAGACAGGGAGAAAGAAAACACAGGCATCAGGGCACTGTAAAATGGACTCATACACACATGACAGTTATACAGGAGTGGCATAGGTAAACCTCAGACATGGCATCACAATCCCCAACACACATGTCATTTCAACTTGCACACATGAGCCATACCACAGCCATGATGCAACAGCCAGCACCATCCATTCACATACAACAGCATGTGCAGCCAAAGGTCATCCACACATCACATGCAACATAGGGAGTACACTACACATGCACACACAACACCAAACCTGCATGCATGTGTACACCTCCGCCAACTGTCGCAGTGTCTCCATCGACATCCATGTCACACCTGACAATCATTCCTCCACATCCTGTGCCATGCAAGCCCACACACACAAGCACCATCCATGTGTCACACATGAGACCCCTCGCATGTGTCACCCTCACAGCCCTGTACACCCCCCCTACTTGGCCACATAAAAATACATGTTCAACCTGCACACTCCTGGCACACCACCACACGCACAACTTACTATCAGTATGCATGTACACTTACCGCTCGACTCCAGACGGGTCTGCTTCTCAAGGACATGGATGTGGAGCGCAGGGGATATGCGTTCCAGGACCCTCATCTGATCTTCCGACAAGTGGCCCCGCCCGCCCCTTAGCATCTGCTGCCATCATGAGGCGCCGGGCCTTGTTGAGGGTGCTGGACCTGAAGTCCTCCCAGCGCTTCCTGACACATTAGTAGTCGCGGACTGCCACCTCCTCCGCGTTGATGGCAGTCACGACGTCCATCGGCGCGCAACCTTCCGAAGAGGGCATCATACTGCCCCACGACATGCTCCACCAGGACAACAACTTCCCTGGCACTGAAGCTGGTGCCCCTCTGCCTCCTTGGCCGGGGGTTGCCACTGGTGCCAGATGTCGTAGTGCCCGACATGGCAACCCCAGAGGCAGGAGTGGGTGGGCAACTGGGTCCTGGTGCTGGCCTGTGGGGTGACAGTCGGGAGCCTTTGGTTCCAGCAGGGGTGGTCACAGCAACAGCACCCCTGGCTGATGTGCAGGCAGCAAATGGCAGGGCACGTGGCCAGCAGGCAGTCAGGCAGCAGCAGATGGCAGGTGGGAGCGTGCTCAGGGCTCTGGGGGGACGTAGAGCCACATGGGTGCAGTCGATGGCACCTAGCACTTTGGGGAATCGTGCCACACCGTAAAAATCCTGGCCCGCAGCATGCCTTTCTGCAGGTGTTCTGGGCAGGTATATGTGCCTGCGGACTGATGGGCGTGCAGTGATGATGTCCAAGACCTGGTGTAGGCAGCGTGACTGGGTGGCCTGTGACACCCCACCCACTATGGCACTTGTCCGCTGAAATGATCCAGTGGCTAAGAAGTGCAGTACATTGAGGACCTTCTCCAGGGGGCTGAGTGCTTGGGAGCACAGGGTGGGTGATGTGAGGGCATCCTCCCACTCACTCACCAGGTCCAGTATAATGTGTGGTGGAAACCTGTACCTTCCATACACCTGGTCATCAGGCATCCCGAACAGGCTGGTTCTGGGTGTGAATATTCTGGCCCTGACTCTCCTCCTCCTCCTCCTTTGGTAGGCCACTGCCACTGCTGCTAGGAACGGTATGTTCATCCTGGCATCTGGCTTGTCATTTGATAAGTGCGCAAATTAATGCTTTGCGCGTGACCCCCGCACCCCTGGAATCTCGTTCCCAGTCCAATAGCGTGTGGAAATTCACACGCACCACGGGATACAGGTGCGCTGACGTACTTGCGTGTGTAAGTGCCCGCGCACCCCTGAAATACACGTACATAGGCCAATCGCGTGTAAGCGCACTTTTGTCCAATTACACGCGATGACACTCGGACGTGCAGTATTTTCACGTATGCTCCGTCATCACGTGCTGAGTGGGGAACACCCGTGCGGGTCACGTCACAGACGCGCTTACGCGCTGAGGGACTCTGGTCCAATAGAATCGCGTATGCGTGCTGACGCGCTTACGCGCTAAGGGCCTTTCCTCGGATTTCACGCTGACGTGCAGGATTTTCACGTGCCAAATCACTCCGTATCAAGCTGGCCACCCGAAAACACACGGAAGACCACGCTCCTGCCCAGAAGGCCGAGTTACTGCCCCCCAGTGCCCCGAGCAGCCTCCCACGTGCCATCTGCTGCTGCCTGCCTGCCTGCCTGCCTGCTGCCACTGTGCCCTGCCATTTGGTGCCTGCACATCAGCCATCTGCAGGGGTCCAGTTGCTGTGTCCACCCCTGCTGGAACTGAAGACTCCCAACTGGGATTACATCGCTCCACAGCCCAGCCCCAGGACCCAGTTGCCCACCCACACCTGCCTCTGGGGTTGCCATGTCGGGCACTTCCACATCTGGCACCAGTGGCAACCCCAGGCCAGAGGGGCAGAGGGGCACCAGCTTCACTGCCACCGAAGTTGGTGTCCTGGTGGAGCATGTCCTGGGGCAGTATGATGCCCTCTTTGGATCGTCCCGCGCCAGCAAGGAAGGACGGGAGAGGATCTGGGCCGACTGTGTGGTTGCCATCAACGCGGAGGGGGTGGCAACCCGCAACGTCCAGAAGATCAAGAAGCGCTGGGAGGACTTGAGGTCCAGGACCCTTGTGAAGGCCCGGCGCCTCGTGGAGGGGGGCCGGGGCCACATGAGTTCCATCCAGAAGAGGGTCCTGGAACGCGTACGCCCAGCGCTCCACGCCCAGATCCTTGAGAGGGAGGCCCGTCTGGAGTTGAGCGGTAAGTGTCCAAGCATTACTGTGTGAGACAGGGCATGTTGCGGTGTGCTGGTTCTATGATACTTGCCTGTATGTGTGCCATAGGCCATGTATGCATGTATGTGTGCAGGGACATCATGGTAATGCATGTGCGACCAGTGATGTGTGACCCACGTGGTTGTTGCATGTGTCCAAATGCGGCATGGGGAGCCCTATGCAGATTTTGAACATGAGAGCATGCCAGTCTCTGTACCTGGACATGGGTGGGGGTGAGGGATGGGTGCTGATGCCAGGTACATATATGGTAGCCATGTCTGTGTGCCTGACCTGCGTGTCTGTGACTTGTGCATGCCATGGATGCATGACACATGTGTGTGACAATGCACAGATTCAGTGAAGCAGCCAACTTACCCTTGTTTTGGCTGTGTTTGGTGTGTTTGGGGCCAGATGGATGTGACTGAGGTGAAGTGTGTGCATGTGATATGCATGAGCCATGATGCATGTGAGTTGCATATCATTGAATGTTTCAAGAGTCCATTGGACATGCATGGAAATATCCATGGCATGCAGCATGCCTGTTACTGTGTGTGTTTTGCCTGGACTGACCCATGTGTTGTGGAGGGACATGATGGAAGTGTACTTTGACAGTGGTGCTCATCTGCTATTGCTTCCTGTCTAGGGGACCATTGTGCAGTACCCTGATGCTTGTGTTCTTTGTCTCCCTCTACGCAGCGGCTAGTGAAGAAGAGGGCGGAGACGGCGCTGTGGAGCAAGGCGGCGGGGATGCACCCACGGCTGCAGCGGAAGGGGTGGGTGAGCCCCCACAGGGGCCTGCTACGGCGGGAGACGGTGAGGAGCCATCCAGGTTGGTGGTTTGCACAGAGGAGGAGGAGGCCGCCACTGGGGCACACATGGGGCCTGGTGGGGGCATCCCTGCTGGTGCAAGTGGTGCAGTCCAGGGCCAGGGGCAGGAGGCAACACAGGTCACCGTGGAGGGGCCTGTGCATGTCGCTGTCCCTGACCCTGTGAGTGCACCACCATGCACCAGCAGGGATGCCCCGTCCCAGGCCCGTCCGCAGGTAGTGGGGATGTCCATGTCACCTGACTCCCCTCCACCTGCGGACGTGGGAACCCCTGGCCGTGTGGAGAAGGTCCTGATTGGGGTCGCGATGCGCACGGCTGTGATTCGTGATGCCGTGCGTGCTTCCCGGGAGGAGCACGCACGTCATCACGAAGTGCACCGTGCCGACGTGGCCCAATTGGGATCGGCCATGTTCGGGGGTTTCCTGCATGTGTTGGCCAATGTGGCGGCCCTCTCCTCCTCTGTGCAGGCTATCCACCAGTCGTTCTCCTTGCCGTCTTCCGGGCCAGATGCCACCAGGGCCCCCTGTGGACCTGCCCCGACCAATGCAGCCAGCTCGGTGGGGATCCCATCCCTGCCACAGTTGGGAGTCGGAGGTCCAGCAGGGGTGGACAACACTGCAACTGGACCCCAGCAGATGGAAGATGTGACAGCATCATCAGGCAGGGCACGTGCACGACGGCGTCGGTGGTTTCCATCAGCCTGGATGCCGTCGTGCTGGCAGAGGCAGTGGCGTCGGAGGCAGCAGCGGGCTCGACGTGGGAGGCATAATGGCTCGGGGCCATCAAGATCAGAGGGGCAGCCATCGGCCGGAGGGCAGGGCAACCCTGGGATGGTGGTGTCTTCCGTGTGGGAGGAGTTGGTCCAGCGGATAGGTGCGGAGCGGCAGCGGGCGGAAGAGGAGCGGCTCGCCATGGTCAGGGCGGAGTTCTCCATGCGTCGGGCATTGAGGCGGGCTGAGTGCCTCGAGGAAGCTCGCAGGGAGTTTGAGCTGAACATGGGGTTATCCCTGCGAGACCTCGGGGCCAGGACAGAGTCCCGCCTCCAGGACATCGACATGGAGTTCGATGATGCCCTGGCCAGCAACATCAACAAGTGAGCCGCAGGACTTGCCCGCTGCCTTTGTATATAGTTATTTAGTTAGTTAGTGTTAGGTTTCCTTTATTTTGTTTTATTATTTTGGACCGCTCGGACAATGGCCACTTTTTTGTATATATTTTTTAGATTAGGTAGTAGTAGGTTTCATTTATGGTGTTGGGCTCATGGACCCTGGAACATTCCTGTATATAGTTTGCTTTTTGTAGATACTTCTTTTTCATTTCTTATTGTGTTCACCATGAGGAAATGGTTTTTCCTTTTTTTTCATACTACATGATATTGCTTTGGACGACATTTATTTTTTTTATTCCTTTGTTTTTTTGATTATGACTTTTGTTCTCGGACATGGACCATTTATTTGCTTATCCACATAGTTGTATGTTTGATTTGTTTACTTATTTTGAATCTATAATACATTTTTTATTTTTACTTTCACTTGTGTTATTTTCTCATTGGTTTCATACATGTCATGATATGTGTTTTGACATTCACTTGCACCCATTGTGTATGTGTGTGTGTCGGGCATGTGTCCATTTACATTGTTGCCATTGGGGTTGTATCATGTAATTGCATTCACTATGTGGGTGGATGCTATCCTTGCCTGGGTGTTTGTGCTGGGTATGCTGCCCATTACTGCCATGATTGTGTATCGTCAGGACCTGGGGCCAGGGGGACATGTGTGGGTGCCTGGTGGAGGTTGCCCCTGCACTGCTGGGGTGTGGGGGTGGTGGGAGACATGAGTGGGGGCCTGGTGGAGGGTGCCCCTGCACCGCTGGGGTGTGGGGGTGGTGGGAGACATGAGTGGGGGCCTGGTGGAGGGTGACCCTGCACTGCTGGGGTGTGGGGGTGGTGGGAGACATGAGTGGGGCCCTGGTGGAGGGTGCCCCTGCACTGCTGGGGTGTGGGGGTGGTGGGAGACATGAGTGGGGCCCTGGTGGAGGGTGACCCTGGTGGCTGGGGGGTGGGGGTGGTGGGAGACATGAGTGGGGGCCTGGTGGAGGGTGACCCTGCACTGCTGGGGTGTGGGGGTGGTGGGAGACATGAGTGGGGGCCTGGTGGAGGGTGCCCCTGCACCGCTGGGGTGTGGGGGTGATGGGAGACATGAGTGGGGCCTGGTGGAGGGTGCCCCTGCACTGCTGGGGTGTGGGGGTGGTGGGAGACATGAGTGGGGCCCTGGTGGAGGGTGACCCTGGTGGCTGGGGGGTGGGGGTGGTGGGTGACATGAGTGGGGGCCTGGTGGAGGGTGCCCCTGCACTGCTGGGGTGTGGGGGTGGTGGGAGACATGAGTGGGGGCCTGGTGGAGGGTGCCCCTGCACCGCTGGGGTGTGGGGGTGGTGGGAGACATGAGTGGGGGCCTGGTGGAGGGTGACCCTGCACTGCTGGGGGGTGGGGGTGGTGGGAGACATGATTGGGGGCCTGGTGGAGGGTGCCCCTGCACCGCTGGGGTGTGGGGGTGGTGGGAGACATGAGTGGGGGCCTGGTGGAGGGTGCCCCTGCATCGCTGGGGTGTGGGGGTGGTGGGAGACATGAGTGGGGGCCTGGTGGAGGGTGACCCTGCACTGCTGGGGGGTGGGGGTGGTGGGAGACATGAGTGGGGGCCTGGTGGAGGGTGCCCCTGCACCGCTGGGGTGTGGGGGTGGTGGGAGACATGAGTGGGGCCCTGGTGGAGGGTGCCCCTGCACTGCTGGGGGGTGGGGGTGGTGGGAGACATGAGTGGGGGCCTGGTGGAGGGTGACCCTGGTGGCTGGGGGGTGGGGGTGGTGGGAGACATGAGTGGGTGCCTGGTGGAGGGTGCCCCTGCACTGCTGGGGTGTGGGGGTGGTGGGAGACATGAGTGGGGCCCTGGTGGAGGGTGCCCCTGCACTGCTGGGGGGTGGGGGTGGTGGGAGACATGAGTGGGGGCCTGGTGGAGGGTGACCCTGGTGGCTGGGGGGTGGGGGTGGTGGGTGACATGAGTGGGGGCCTGGTGGAGGGTGCCCCTGCACTGCTGGGGTGTGGGGGTGGTGGGAGACATGAGTGGGGGCCTGGTGGAGGGTGCCCCTGCACCGCTGGGGTGTGGGGGTGGTGGGAGACATGAGTGGGGCCTGGTGGAGGGTGCCCCTGCACTGCTGGGGTGTGGGGGTGGTGGGAGACATGAGTGGGGCCCTGGTGGAGGGTGACCCTGGTGGCTGGGGGGTGGGGGTGGTGGGTGACATGAGTGGGGGCCTGGTGGAGGGTGCCCCTGCACTGCTGGGGTGTGGGGGTGGTGGGAGACATGAGTGGGGCCCTGGTGGAGGGTGACCCTGGTGGCTGGGGGATGGGGGTGATAGGGGACATGGGTGGGGGCCTGGTGGAGGGTGACCCTGGTGGCTGGGGGGTGGGGGTGGTGGGAGACATGAGTTGGACATGGGTGGGGGCCTACTGGCAGGTGCCCCACAGTGCTGGGGGTGGGGGTGGTGGGGGACATGATTTGGACATGGGTGGGGGCCTGCTGGCAGGTGCCCCACAGTGCTGGGGGGTGGGGGTGCAAGGGGACATGTGTTGGTGTTCATTAGTTCAAGGAGACATGTGCCTTTGCTGGGGGGCATGCCCATGTTGGGTGGGCTGCCTGCGGGACATGACCAGGGATGCAGGGTAGTCCCCTGTGGTGTGGGCTGCCTGCAGGGGCCGTGGAGGGTGTACAGGGTACACCTGGGAGGACCCACACTGTCAAATCACATGTGGGACTCCCCGGCACCCCTGAAATACACGTACCGTGCAGAAATCGCGTGTAAAACTTCCCGCGCACCCCTGAAATACACGCGCCCAGGCTATTCGCGTGTAAAACTTCCCGCGCACCCCTGAAATACACGCGCCCAGGCTATTCGCGTGTGGAACTCCCCGCGCACCCCTGAAATACACGCGCCCAGGCTATTCGCGTGTGGAACTTCCCGCGCACCCCTCAAATTCACGCGCCCAGGCTATTCGCGTGTGGAACTTCCCGCGCACCCCTGAAATACACGCGCCTAGGCTATTCGCGTGTGGAACTCCCCGCGCACCCCTGAAATACACGCGCCCAGGCTATTCGCGTGTGGAACTTCCCGCGCACCCCTGAAATACACGCGCCCAGGCTATTAGCGTGTGGAACTTCCCGCGCACCCCTCAAATTCACGCGCCCAGGCTATTCGCGTGTGGAACTTCCCGCGAACCCCTGAAATACACGCGCCCAGGCTATTCGCGTGTGGAACTTCCCGCGCACCCCTGAAATACACGCGCCCAGGCTATTCGCGTGTGGAACTTCCCGCGCACCCCTCAAATTCACGCGCCCAGGCTATTCGCGTGTGGAACTTCCCGCGAACCCCTGTAATACACGTAGCCCGCTCCCCCAGGCACGATCGCGTGTGAAACTTCACGCAAACCCCTGAAATACACGTAGCACGCTCCCCCAGGCCCGATCGCGTGAGGAACTTCACGCGAACCCCTGTAATACACGTAGCCCGCTCCCCCAGGCCCGATCGCGTGTGGAACTTCACGCGAACCCCTGAAATACACGTAGCCCGCTCCCCCAGGCCCGATCGCGTGAGGAACTTCACGCGAACCCCTGTAATACACGTAGCCCGCTCCCCCAGGCCCGATCGCGTGAGGAACTTCACGCGAACCCCTGTAATACACGTAGCCCGCTCCCCCAGGCCCGATCGCGTGAGGAACTTCACGCGAACCCCTGTAATACACGTAGCCCGCTCCCCCAGGCCCGATCGCTTGAGGAACTTCACGCGAACCCCTGTAATACACGTAGCCCGCTCCCCCAGGCCCGATCGCGTGAGGAACTTCACGCGAACCCCTGTGATGCACGTACCCTGCAAATCGCGTGTGACACTTCCCGCGCACCCCGGTATACATGCACACGTATTTTTTGTCAGCGGGTGTCCGTGTTTGTGGGTACCCCTTTGCACGTCATTTTTCCTGGAGGGCCACAGTATGGGACATTCATCATGGCAGTATATAGGTGCTATTTGTTGGCGCACCTTTTGGCGCACATTTCTTACAGCCGCAGAGACGCTACCGCCCCCTTTCTTGTGGCGGTCGTGTTTGTGCCTGTGCGCTGGTTTGAGCGTGCGCTTTTTTCCCCTATTCTATTCCATGAATACGTGTTGTAGGCGAGCGTGTGGGCGTTCCGCGCACTTGTGCCCTGTACTTCCCCCGTGACGCCCACGTTTTGGCAAGTTGTTCCCCATTCCGAGTGTTACGCCCGTGTTCCGCCTACTTTTATTGCGTGCGCCGCGCTATGTGCGAATTTCGCTGTGGCCTGTGCGATTTTCGCTGTGACCTGGCGCACGCTGTTAGATGGCCTGTGCGCCAACGTGCGCCAACGTGCGCCGCGCACTTTTTTATCGCACATCCGCTGGTTTTCTCGCGCACGGCCTTCCATGAATCGACGTGTGCTGCTTTTCGTGCGATTTTCGCACTTGCACTGCGATTTTCGCTATTCCACTGCGATTCGCACGTTTTTGCCCACTTGCGCCGCGCTAATTATTCCATGAATCGGCCTCTTAATGTTACCAGAATTACAAATGAGATGTCTTACTCCCAACTGTATTTGCCACCATTTTGGGGAACCTTACTTCTTTCGGGCCTGTCACCTGAGTTCCCCCTAAGGCCGGCCCAACTCTTTTCCCGCCTCCTTCTTGCCTCGTTCCCCTCCAATATTCCTCTGCAGAGTATTAGGACAAGTACGGATAAAGTGACCTGCCTGTCCACAGTACAAACACAATTCATTAAGCTTTCGCTGTTCCTTTTCTGCCTCTGATAAAGGTCCTCTGATACTACCTATCGGCATTGGTTCCACATCGCTATTCCTTCCTCCCCTACTCCTGTCCAATCTCACAAATGGGACTGCTTCCGGTTTCTTCTTGTCTCCCCTTCTCTCATTCATTCTATGATCTAACCTCAGAGCTAGATCTATCATCACCGTACAAGTACCGGGTTGCGGTTCTACTTGCGCAATGGCGTCTTTCAGTTCCTCCCGTAGCCCTTGATAAAACAATACCGTCTGTTTTGCCGCTGGCCATTCGGTTTCAATCACTAATCTATTGAACTGTGTCACATATGTAACCAAATCTCGTGATCCCTGTTTTAATCCCAACAACTCCTTGTCTTGGGCCAATGAAACCTCCCGTCTATCAAACAATCTCCCAAATTCTCCTAGAAAATTATCCCAATTATATAACAAGGGGTCATCTTTCTGTACCAAAGGCATCACCCAGGCTGCTGCATCCCCTGTCAAATAAGATATTACAAAGCCGGTTCTGGCTTGGATGGTCTCAAATGCCGCCGGTTTGCACAAAAAATGGAGTCTAGATTGGGTAAGAAAGGTAATTTATTTTCTAGGAACCCCTGCAAAAACGTTCTGGTGCTGCCGAGGGTACACTACTCGATGGTTGAACAATGGCCGTAGGATTTCCCCTAGTGGAGGAGCCCGCAGTAGTGGAAGTACTGGGCCCCTCTAATGGGGTACCTTGTGCTACCAAACCTTGTACCTGCGCTTTCAGGGTGGTAGCTTCCTGCCTAGCATTTGTTAATTCCAACTGAATATCCTGTAAAGCCTTTAGCACAAAGGTGGAGGTGTCGGGTCCATTTGGCTTAGGTGGTTGTGAGTATCCCGATATGGGGGTGGCTTATTATGTCACAATCACACTAACTGGAGGGTAGAGAGATCGATACTCTCCGCTGAACCACGGAAGCCGAATGAACTCGACCCTCCCACCGTGGTTGGCACAGGCGCCTGATTTAGATAGCGGGTCGCCACGTGTCAGCCAATGGGGGGAAGAGGGGTTAGGGAGAGGTTGTGGATAGGGAGGGGAAATTAGGAACACCGGAAAGAGGGTGAGGAACTCCTAATGTGGATAGGACCGGGGAAGCACCAGGAGAAAACCCTACTCTGTTTAACCTTTAACAAACAGTAATATTACCTGCACTCCTAACATGTACTTAATTGCGTAATAGCACACCTTAATATGTGTACTGTACCATACTCGGACATATCATGCTCTGACTTGAACAACACATAAGCAAGCAAAATTAACACACATAAGGGAAAGTTTCACAGAATGATTAGACAGTACACATGGCCCGTAGGGCGGCGTTAGCAACATACAACATGAGTGCATTTCCCCTTAGTTTCATTCACTAGTGAAATGTCCTTGTCCATATGCAGTACTTCCTGCATTAACTCAACACAAGGCTTGCAACGTTCGTGCAACACATTTGTAACAAGCACACTTTGTTTTCTGCCCTGAGATTAAATTCAAGAAAATTAGAGCGTTACTTATCTCAGGTCTGGGGAGCCCCTCGGGACCTCCAGGACAAACATGGAACCGCTGTAAATCACTTTCAAGCAGTTGCGAATAATATTGCCCCCACGAGTACTTATCTTAAGTCTGGGAAGCCCCGAAGGATTTCCCAGACGAAGAACTGAAAGCGTTGTCTCTGCCGGTGACTCAGCGCCCCTCCTGCTCCTGCCGCACTGTGACCGCGTAAGATTAATAGCTTCTTCCCTTCATGGTTTCTCATCTCACGCTGACTCCCGGCTCCTGTAGTCGTACGCGGCGGTCTGCCTCATGCTGCACAATTAACAATACGCCACACCTCCCTGCAGCCGTGGCCTGCCTTTAAGCTGTGCTTGATTCTTGATGCAATACAGCTGGCAAGGAGCGCACGGGGCGAACTACCCAAAACCACAAAGGATACTGGGAATTGTAGTTTCCACGTCCTTTCCAGCCCCAGCCCTTAATGTCTCAATAGGTGTATTTACACACTCCATGCCTTTGTCAACCCTGATTCCTGACACTCGCCAAATTATAGGCCCCACGAAGATCTAATTTGGTAAAGATGACAGAGGAGCCCAATTGATCCAAGAGTACAGAAATAAGAGGTATGGGATACTGATTTTGCACAGTGATGGAATTGAGGGCCCTGTAATCAATACACGGACGGAGACACGCCTCCTAATTGGCTACAAAAAACAGAGGGGAGGCTGCAGGTGAACGAGAGGGACGTATGAATCCTGACTTGAGGCACTGATCAATGTATTCCTTTAGAATGACATCCTCTTTGTGAGTTAACGAGTATATCCTCCCTGATGGAATCTTGGCCCCAGGGACCAAATCAATGGGACAATTGTATGGGCTGTGAGGGGGTAACACAGTACCTCCGCCCTCATCAAATACATCTTTAAACTCAGAATACTCAGTAGGCAAATCAGCTGCCATTACAGCCCCAATAATAGATGCAGTATCCATCAAAGGGCGGCAAGGATTATTCGGTGGAGTCTTACTATACCAACACCTAGTCTCACAATATTCCGACAAGAATTCGATACTGCCGGTGTGCCAATCAATGGAAGGATTGTGCAACCGGAGCCATGGAATTCCTAAAATAAGCTTGAATTATGGTGCAGAGATCCGATCAAAAAATATATTTTCTGAATGTCCCTGACCTGTTTCCATTATCAAATCATCTGTTTGTTGGACCACCATACCAGATATCAGGGTAGAACCATCAACAGAGTTCACAACAACAGGATTTTCCTTTTCAACCATAGACAAATCCAAGTCCTTGGCATATAAGGTATCGATCTAATTTCCGGTGCCACCGGAATCCAGGATAGCCGTGGCATGCATGGCCCTGCCTTGTGGCACCCTAAAGTTCACCTGTATAGTAACAGGTTGGATTAGTTTAGAGTCCGTGGAAACATTAGTGCTCAACAATTGGACTCCTCTTATCGCCGAGCTTTCAAGTTTCCCTGTTTCTTAGTAGGTTTCTTGGTACAAGCTTTCAATAGATGTTCCGAAGACCCACAATAAAAACACAAATTGTTTTTCTTCCGATGATCTCTTTCTTCTTGAGAAAGGGGACCCCACGTGGCTGCTCTGATTTGCATTGGTTCTGGTGCACCCATAGCTGGTGTAGGATTGATGTGGATTTCAGATGTGGCACCCTGTTTCTCCCCTTTTCTAGCAGCTTTATGGGCGTCAATCTGAAGAACTAATTCAAGCAACTGCGGAAACGTAACCGGGACCACTGGCACCATAGCAAGAGTGTCTTTCAAAGAATCCGATAATCCTTTATAAAATAAAGATGCCTTCTTATCATCAGGCCACCCTGGTTCAGCAGCCAATTGGTTAAATTTGGCTTAATAGGCCAAAAGAGTCAAATCACCTTGTTGTAGATTTAACAATTCCAGTTCCATGACTTGAGTCTTATATCGGGAGTCAAACACCTTACCCATAGCTTCAATTAATGCATCACAGTCAAACAATAAAGGACTACCCTCCTCCAAAAGAGGGTTCGCCCATGCTGCGGCAGTACCACCAAGGTGCCACAACAAAAATGCCGCTTTGGTGGCAGAATCAGGAAAAGAACCTGGTTGGCATAAATAGTGCAAGCGACATTGATTCAAAAATGTCCTGAAATGCCTTGGATCCCCATGGAACCTCTCTGGAGGAGCCAAAGGAAAATGGGAAGTAATATATACTGGGCCGGCCTATGCCTGTACAGGTTCAACGGCAGGGGCATTAGGCATCACCGGTGCCGCTTGGGGTAGCGGCTGTATGGCCGTTTGTAATTCTAGGATCTGTTGTTGAGTGGTGGCGTGAGCATTAGCCATGTCAGTTCTTAAATCTGCCACTAACTGAAGTGGATTAGCCAGGGTCTCGTTGGGATCCATGTTTAGAAGGCTTCTGATTATGTCAGAATTCTTCTTCACAGACGTAACCCCGTAGTGTAGAAGAAGAATTCTTCCCACTAATGTATCCCTCTGAATGTAGTAAATACATATACAAAGGGATAAATTAATTTAAAGCTTGGATTTCCCACCGAGACCACGTGGCTGTAGAAAGAAAAGCACAATTAGTAACAGTTATGATTAAGGCGGCAGAAAACAGTTCACTCCTGTTTCCCCATTAACCTGACTAGTAGTAACAGACTTGGAAGGACTACCACAATCAGGTTAAAGGCGGTATCCAATAGATATTCTGCAAAAGAATGAACCACTATGATCCTACGATTCACTAAGGGCAAATGAGCAAAAATGCAGATAACGTAAATAAGCTTACCCGGGAAATTCCATAAAAGTATCATGTGAACTATGGCAAACTTTTCCACCGGCTGGTTAACCAGAAAAGACACAAACGATATGAGGAAGAACACCTCCGGGCTGCTTCCGGGAGGAAAGTCTGTCAAGTTGTAGCAGAGACTGTTCTACTTTTTGTGAAGCAGGCGCTGCTCAGGATTCCCTATTTTCGCGGAGGTATTTCTGAATCCTGCGTTGCAGCAGAGGCTCTCCCTCGGAGCAGTAGAGGCTGTCCCACGGAGCAGCGGAGGCTGTCCCACGGTGCAGCGGAGGCTGTTCCACGGCGCAGCGGAGGCTGTCTTGAACACTTGTTGAAACTGAGAACAAGGTCTTAAACAAATTTGAGTGCCTGAACAAAGTTCTTAAAAAACAAGTAAAACGCAATGAAATCGCTAACCAAAAGGAATCCAATTCCGATCCGGGTCATACACCATGCAAGCAGTACAACAAAACCGAAGGAGAATAACAAGACGTAATACAGGGACGATAGCTAGAGTCCGTAACCAAAGAGACAGAGTTATTTACTAAAAACAGACAAGGTAGTCTTTAAACAGAAAAACGGAGGATGAAGAAATGACTGTAGCTGGAATAATCCAAATGGCTTTGGCAAGTGGGGTAAGACGTGAAGAGGACCAAGCAGTCCGTGAGTGTTCCAAGGTAAGTAGTTAATGGGTAAGACTTGAAGAATGATGGAAATGCAGTCTGTGGCCGTTCCGGGTCTGTAATGAGCAGGTAAGACTTGTGGGAGGAGGCAATGCAGTCCGTGGACGTTTGTTATAACTTGATGGTCGTGAAGATTATGGGGCCTCTGTCCCAGAGTACCACACAGGGAGATACAAAACAACTCCCTGAGCGATCTTTGTGGCCACGGGTATTTGAATGCCGGAAATGCCAGGAACCAGGAACACCGGAGACCCCCCGACCGCTGCAAGGCAAGCAATGGTTAAGTACTATGACAAGCAGACCAATGAGAGAAGAATGGAACTTAATAAAGAGGGTCTTACCAAGGTGGAGGAGTCTGGGTCCTAAGTAGCACGAATAGGATGTAAGGTGTTCCGTGCAGCAGCGGGGTGTGACTGGCAGCGGCAGGGAAGATGTCACACTGGGGGGCAATGCAGATGGAGGTGCACCGCAATACCTGCGTGGGGATGAGATGTTCAGGAGTAGCAAAGTCGAGGGTCCGTGATCAATCCGTGAAGAGTTCCGGGATCAAAACCAGCCGAGTACGTCGAAGCCAAGGGTAATCCAAAAGGAGTCCAAAAAACAATCCAAAAGGTCCTAACAGCAGAGCAGTACGATGACCAAGGGTTTAACAAAGAAAGTCCAGGAAAACAGACCGTAGTTCAGTACCGTGATCGTAACACCAGAGAAACGCCAAACAGTGCTTGAATGAAACAGCTGTGAAGCACTGAATGAGCGTTCCCTCGCAGCTTTTGAATGGGCAGAGGAGAGTCAGGTGATCGCGCGCGATCCTGCACGCTTCCTCTTCACGTGACCCAAAGTATCAACATACTGCTGGGTTCCTAGACACGTGACGATGCGGCGGGAGCATTCGGCGGCTCCGCCGGCCAGCTGCGAGGCACCAGGGTAATCGCCACTAGGGTAAGAATAAAGGTGAACATGATGAGAGGGTACACCGCGGCATGCAGATTTTACGGCAAAGTGGTTGACGGTTAAGTTCTCGAAATGTCAGGTGGCGGTGCTCAATGTGACATATTTGGGTCACACCCTCGATGACAGCGGCAAATAGCCTAGTGAAGGGTTGGTCAGTGTAATGAGGGAGGCCCCGTCCCTGGTGAATAAGGACCAATTTAGGTCATTTTTGAGAAAGAGAGAGTATTACGTCAAGTTCATACCTTTGCATGCAGAGAAAACAGTGTGCATGTGTGCTTTGTTGAAGAAGAATGCAAAATTTGAATGGTCGCAGGAGTGTCAAGCGGAATTTGTGCAGCTGAAAGAGGATGTCGATAGGGCACCATCTTTAAGTTAATTTGACCCAAAGAACAAAACGGTCCTTATGGTGGATGCTAGTGAGGTCGGTCTAGGGGCAGTTTTGGAGCAGTGGCAGGATGGAGTGTGTAGGCCGATTGCGTTTGCGTTTAGGGCGCTTAAGGATGCTTAAAAGCAGGTATGCCGTGATTGAGAGGGAGGCATTTGCTGCTGCCTGGGCATCAAAGCTTTTCAGGATGTTCGTGTGGGGTATTCCATATGTCATTGGGGTAGACCACAAGCCACTCACATGTCTTCTTACCACAAAAGGGGTAGGGATCAGTGTCGCCCAGGATAGCAAGGTGGATTTGCAGGAATTCAATTTCAGGGTAGAGTATATACCGGGAATAAGGAATGTGGTGGCAGATTGTTTGTCACGGTTGACGGAGGTGGTGCCAGAGGAACAGGGGGAGAGTGATGTGGGGACCCAGGTGGCGTGTGTGCTTCCCGGTCTGGATAAGAACGAGTGGGAAAGGGAGTCATCCAAGGATTCCGAGTTGGCATGGATTAAGGTTGGTCTGCGCGATGGCTGGGAGGCAGTCAACGCCAGGGAAGAAGGAAGAGCGTACATGCATGTCTTAAGTGCACTCGCAGAAGATCCTTGAGGTGTCACGAGAGGCAATAGACTAGTGCCTCCAGTGAGTTTGAGGGGGAGGCTTGTCGAACTGGCACATGAGGGGCATTTGGGGAGGTCCCATACCAAGAGGAGGTTGCAGGAGTCATATAGGTGGCTGGGTATGGACGATGAGGTGGAGATGGTGGTAAAGGAGTGCGTGACGTGTGCCATGAGTGATAAGAGCAGAATCGTGCACCCGCAGCCAGTGTACCCGGTTGATGTTCCCAATGAAGTGTGGTCTAAGGGAGCGTTAGACATCATGGGTCCCATGGAGTGCTTTGAGGGTGGTTTGAAGTTTGTGGTGGTGATGGTGGACTACACATTGCGGTGGGTTGAGGCTGCTGCTTTTGAGATGGTAATTACAGAGAAGGTGATTGGTTTTCTCAAAAGGGTGTTTGACAGGGAAGGCATACCCGCGAGTATGGTCACTGACAATGGTGTGCAGTTTGTGTCTCCTCGCATGCAGGAGTTTTTGCGGAGTAATGGGATTAGGCACAATAAGACAGTCTTGTATAATCCTTCTGCAAACGGTTTGGTCGAAAGGATGAATGGCTTTGTGAAGGGGGCCATTCAGTTGACAAACGCGAATGGTTTGTGTTGGTAAGAGGTGGTCTCAGAGGCATTGACGGCATATAAACGAACACACTCAACGTTTACCGGCAGCTCGCCATTTGAGCTCATATGGGGAAGAAAGGCAGGTTTCCAGGTTGAGAACGGCTGCTCTTGGAGGCGGGGTTCTTACTGAGTTGAACATGTCAGAGGTGTTTGAAAGGGTGCGTATTTCCCAGGACCGGGTGAGGGCACAGCAGGGGGAGAGGAGACCCCTTGATGTCAAGGTGGGAGATTGCATGTGTATAAAGAACCCCAGGTTCGTGCCAAAGGGGAGGAGTGCATTCATGTCCCTCTGCGTTGTGGTGAAGGTGGGGGCAGGTTATGTGGTCTTGGATGATGGGACAAGGTGGAGCAAAAGAAGGGTAGTTGTGCTGAGAGGTACCACCATGGCGCCATTGGTTGAGGGTGGTTCCTCTTTGGAACCTCATTTAAGTGGGTTTTTAGTGGAGCAGGGTGTGTGTGACCCTCCTGGCGGATCGGAGTTGGGTTGTGGTGAAGCACCCTCTTCTTGGGGTGGTATGGACGGAGTGGGTGTGACTGAGGATGTCGCTGGGGAGCAGGATGCCCGTTTATCGGTCAGCAGTGACGGGGGTCCCCGTTGAGGGTTTGGGTGCCTCCTGTTAGGGTGAGAGACTACGTTTGGTAGGGTGGTGTATGTAGTGTGTGGAGATGGTTTATGTATCTTTTATCTGCATTTGTTTACCATTTATGTGCAGTGTTCCATAGGTTCCCATTATTTGCATTGTGCAAAAAATTGCGAGCATATTTTTATTTGTGTCCGCCTCCAGGACGCACCTATTGCTGCACCTATTTTGCTGCACCATTTTCTGTTGTGATTTCTTTTTAGTTCTGTTCAATCCTGTTTTTTCTTCTTGTATTGTTTTGTTTCACTTGGTGCTGTAAGTGTTGTAATGGATTGCTGGCCGCGTATCACGGGCCAGCATTTCATATTCCTTTGTCAGTATTCTCAGTATTATGCTAAGAGTCCATTCCTGTTAACGAGGAGGTAGGTGTTGTGTAGATTTTGTAACGCACATTGGTCCCTGTGAGGCCTGTGCCAGCCCCGTCCCTCTGGGTACCGTGGCAGATGCCCATTGCAAGATGGCCGCCGCTCGCTCGCTCGCGCCGGGCCCTGGCGTGCGTCGAGCGTCTCCACTGACAGCTGCGTGACGTCAGAGCGCGCCCTGCCTGCCGGGATTGGTGGCTTCTGCTGTTGTGTTTTGGCGCGAGGATTCCAACCGAGCCGAGGAGGGAAATGTCCGGGGACCGTGAGGCGGCGCTGCTCGAGACCCTGCAGGCCTGGGGGCTGCGGGCGCTGAGCCTGGGTGAGGAGCCTGGAGCGAGGGGGCACGGCGCGCGTTCTGGGATGATGGGACGGGCATACATAGGGAGGCACAGCTGAGTGACAGGCAGCGCTTGGTTACCCTCTGGGCAGTGACAGTCCCCTGCGTGCTGGGTAGTGCACAGGGGGAGTGACAGTCCCCTCGGGGGTAGTGCACAGGGGGAGTGACAGCCCCCTGGGGGACAGTGCACAGGGGGAGTGACAGTGCACAGGGGGAGTGACAGTCCCCTGGGGGGTGGGTAGTGCTCAGGGGGAGTGACAGTCCCCTGCGGGCTGGGTAGTGCACAGGGGGAGTGACAGTCCCCTGGGGGTGGGTAGTGCTCAGGGGGAGTGACAGTCCCCTGGGGGGTGGGTAGTGCTCAGGGGGAGTGACAGTCCCCTGGGGGGTGGGTAGTGCTCAGGGGGAGTGACAGTCCCCTGGGGGGTGGGTAGTGCTCAGGGGGAGTGACAGTCCCCTGCGTGCTGGCTAGGGCACAGGGGGAGTGACAGTCCCCTGGGGGTGGGTAGTGCTCAGGCGGAGTGACAGTCCCCTGGGGGGTGGGTAGTGCTCAGGGGGAGTGACAGTCCCCTGGGGGGGGTGGGTAGTGCTCAGGGGGAGTGACAGTCCCCTGGGGGGGGTGGGTAGTGCACAGGGGGAGTGGCAGTCCCCTGGGGGGGGGGTGGGTAGTGCTCAGGGGGAGTGACAGTCCCCTGGGGGGTGGGTAGTGCTCAGGGGGAGTGACAGTCCCCTGGGGGGGTGGGTAGTGCACAGGGGGAGTGACAGTCCCCTGGGGGGGGGTGGGTAGTGCTCAGGGGGAGTGACAGTCCCCTGGGGGGGTGGGTAGTGCTCAGGGGGAGTGACAGTCCCCTGGGGGGTGGGTAGTGTTCAGGGGAGTGACAGTCCCCTGGGGGGTGGGTAGTGTTCAGGGGAGAGGCAGTCCCCTGGGGGGATAGTGCCCAGGGGGAGTGACAGTCCCCTGGGGGCTGGGAAGTGCCCAGGGGGAGTGACAGTCCCCTGGAGGGTGGGTAGTGCACAGGGGAGTGACAGTCCCCTGGGGGGATAGTCCCCTGGGGGAGTGACAGTGCACATGGGGAGTGACAGTCCCCTGGGGGGGTGGATAGTGCACAGGCTGTGTGACAGTCCCCTGGGCGGGTGGATAGTGCACAGGGGGAGTGACAGTCCCCTCGGGGAGTGACAGTCCCCCGAGGGGGTGGATAGTGCACAGGGGGAGTGACAGTCCCCCGAGGGGGTGGATAGTACACAGGGGGAGTGACAGTCCCCCGAGGGGGTGGATAGTGCACAGGGGGAGTGACAGTCCCCTGGGGGGTGGATAGTGCACAGGGGGAGTGACAGTCCCCTGGAGGGTGGGTAGTGCACAGGGGAGTGACAGTCCCCTGGGGGGATAGTCCCCTGGGGGAGTGACAGTGCACAGGGGGAGTGACACTCCCCTGGGGGGGTGGATAGTGCACAGGGGGAGTGACAGTCCCCTGGGGGGTGGATAGTGCACAGGGGAAGTGACAGTCCCCTCGGGGAGTGACAGTCCCCTGAGAGGGTGGATAGTGCACAGGGGGAGTGATAGTCCCCTGAGGGGGTGGATAGTGCACAGGGGGAGTGACAGTCCCCTGGAGGGGGAATAGTGCACAGGGGGAACGACAGTCCCATGGGGGGATAGTGCACAGGGGGAACGACAGTCCCCTCAGCCCCTCCCACTGGTCCTAATGCACAGGAACGTGATGCCCCCCACAGGAGTATTGCACAGGGGACTGACAATCCTTCCGCCCCCCGGAAGCATTGATTGAACAGTGGAGTGACGTCCCCGCCCCAGGCAGTTTTGCTTGGGTCCCCCGTAGTATTGCACAGGGAGTGACAGATCTCCCCCACCACACAGCCCTGCCACCTAGGACTAGTGCACAGGAAACTGATAACCCCCACACAGTGTAGGGGGGGACAATCCAGCCTTTACCGTATTTCTTATTTACATAAAGTGCACGATTATCAAATGCAGAATAAACTCCAGACACACCTGTTAAATTAACCCTATACTGTATTCTCTCATTGAGCCCAACATGTCTGTAAACAGCACCTAGATGTCCAAGGGCTTTGCGTACTTATACAAATGTTAAAAAATAAACCTTTTGAAGGGATCCAACAAGGGGTGGAGGTCAGTGGAATACCAGCAAACTACTCGGATGCACCATCAAGTGACGGAGATGCTCTTTGAGAGCAATTTTGTAGCCCAGTAAAGTGGGGACGGACTTGATGTGGGGGTGTGGTGTTCCAGTGGTAGGGCATGAGTATCATGAAGGAAAAGGAGTGAGGTAGTACAAGGAGGATGCGGTACAGAGTTAGAGGAGCGCTTGAGTGGAAAGTGCAAGCGGGTGAATAGCAAGTGGGAGCTAGATAGGTGGGCGGGATGCAAATGTATTTTAAGGCCAGAAGGAAGAATTTTGAACATCGAGCAGTGTGCAAGCACCACCGCCCTACGTAGGGGATTGCATGAGGTGAAATATGGTGCCTATTGCAAAGTGGTACCTTGTTAATTGTGGTATATCAGCAAAGGGGACGGAGGGGCATAAGGAGGAGCAGTATTCCATCCTGCTAAGGACATGGGTGGAAATGAGTCTTGGTAAAGTAAAAGGTGGGCAAGGGTCTGATTTCACGGATGGTGACTGGGTTAATCTGGAAGCCGTAGAGGTGAAACTAACAAGTTGCTCAAATTTCAGAACCCCCCTTGGTTGGGATTCATGGGAGGATGGGGTTGGGGGTGAGATGAAGCATTAGTCTGGGGGATGCATTATCTCGGTTTGGGATACATTGAGCATAGCTTTGCAAAACACCATCCAGTGTTGAAGGGCAGCTGGGCACTCGGTGATGCAGGAAGAAAGTTATTGGGTGACAGTCAGGGAAGGAGGAAAATATTTGAGTATCATTGGGAACAAAATATCAAACCCCAAAGGAGATGGGGGTTCTGTGGGAAAAGGTGTTGATAATGAAAAGGGAAGGAATAAGGATACGCCCTCAAGGGACCCCAACAGGTGGGTTCGATGCAGAGCCAGTTTCAGGAGATGGAAAGGGATTGGCCAGAGAGTATAGACAGGCAAAGGAATTACCCTGAAAGCTGAGATGTGATTTTCTAGGGGTGGAGTGAACGCTGACAGTGTAGAATGTAACCCAGGGACCAATGAGGATAGAGAAAATGTGGTAGTGGTAGGCATCTGTATTGAGTTAGTTCCTATACACGTACAAAAGAAAATCCGCTGTTGAACTCGCCCTAGAGCTTCGTTTTGAATACTAAGATATGGTATAGTCGGGCCTCAACATATGTATTTTCCTCTAGTGATAATTGCCTATGGGGGAGTAAGAAATGGTGTGCTGTGTGAATGCAGGCGGCAAGTGACTATTCATGCCTGGCTACTAACTTGAAACTTTTACCCCTGGGATTGTATATGCTTACCTACAAATATCTGCAATTTAAGTAATCCCATGTGCACTTGTATGCTTTCTTGAAAAGCTTTGCAATGCACTTATTCCAGTATATAAAACTTGAACTTTCTCACAACTTTTGTAGAAAAAAATAGGATTGCTTACATTTTCTACACACATCTAATATTGTTGAACCATAATTAAGCAATAAGCCTCGAGAAGAGGGGCGTGCATTACCACTTCATGCCCTGGGGCCCATAGTTGCAGGCCTGAGCGAAGCTGAAGTACTAAAGGCTTTTTTGTTTGTTTTCGGAACAGAAAATAAATGTCCGGCAAGAAAGGGAAAACAAAGTCTGTTTTCCCTTTCCTTGGTGGCCATTGAAAAAAGTAAACTAAAAATGGCCACCATGGAAAGGAGAGAAGGGATTACGCGTAGTCCTTTCTTCCTTTCTGTGATGGCCCGTCGGAGATCGGGAGCGGATGTGCTGGGGAAAGAAGTGTTCCCAGTACGTCTGCTCCCGAAATGGACTGAAAAGAAGTTAAGTGGGTTGATTGGGGAAGAACACACATACCTTGTTCCCCGGCGGGGAAGATGCTGGCCTCCAGCTGTGAGGCAGCTCAGAGCGGGGACATTACTGCTGGTAATGCCTCTGTTCCGAGCCTCCTCATTGGCGGAGAGGCTGCCACACCCCCTCAACCGGGTACTAATTGAGCAATAAGCCCCGAGCTGGGGGGGAATTACCACTTCAGGTAATGCCCCTGGCCCATAGTTACAGGCCAGAGCGAAGCAAGGGCCTTAATAAAGGCCCTGGGGCGTTACCTGGAGAGGTAATGCCCCCCCTGCGAGGGGCTAATTGCTATTAGTACCCTGGCCCATAAGACCAGGGTACTAACAGCCCCCCACCCGCGAAAAGCTCTGGTGTTTTGGAACAGAAAAAAACGTTTTAAAAATGGCCGCAGGGGTCCATGGTCCCCATTGAAAAAAGAAAACGAAAAATGGCTGCCATGGAAACGGGAGAACTACGCATAGTCCCTTTTCTCTTTCCTTGGTTCCCATTAACTAGTAAACAAAAAAATGGGTGCCATGGAAAGGAGAGAAGGGATTACATGTAGTCCCTTCTTCCTTTCCATGACAGCCTGTCGGAGATCGTGAGCAGTCGTGCTGTGGACAGAAGTGTTCCCAGCGCGTCCGCTCCCGAAATGGACTGAAAAGAAGGTAAGTGGGGATGCCAAGGAGCTGGAAAGGGAATGATGGGGGGAGCAAGTGGGGAGAGGTGGAAGACAACACTTGCCTCATTCCCCGGCGGGGGAAGGTGGCAGCCTCCAGCTGTGAGGCGGCTAAGGAAATGACACCCATACTCAGTGCTCCTGGTAAGAATTGAAAGTAGTATTTTACTCCCTGTTTTTTAAATTGGGGAATAAAATGATTTTTTTAGGGAATAAAAATGGTAGTCCAATTCCCAATGAGAGTATTTTATAAGCGAGTGAAAACATTTTAACTGAAAAACAGGAATATTTTTGTAATATTTATTTCTTTGCAACAAGTTATTCCTGCACATTAAAAGATGCATGTTTACTTCTTCCAATCAGTCAGTTAAAATAGTTTCTTCCTGTGGTACTATATGCACTACTGGTCCAAACATATCCATGCAGCTGTGAGGGTGAAAGCAGGGGGTGCAAGATTCTACATGTCTTTTTCCTATTTTTTTGTTGGGGGCGGTGTTTTTGCTCCCTATTTTTATGGTTTGGGAGTATTTGTGAATTGATAGAGTAAAAGTGGTCGATAAACCCCTTATCTGTAGGGCTGCCCATAGTGCTCTGTAATCGGTTGTAAAGTGATTTGAATCCGGCACACACCCAAGTCAAGCCCAGCATGTAGTAGACAATTGAAACCCTTATTTATTTTATCTATAAGCTCAATATTCTGAATGATATACCACTCGTATCACACCCTTCTCCTGGATACCCCCCTCCCCTCTGGTCACACCGAACCAGGAATCGGGCTAGTAGTTTCCAAAGGTAAATATTTATGTATTTAGAATTCAAATCACCATATATTTTAATAGGTAAACAACAATCACTAATGGGGTGACCGAACACTGAATAATATCTTTAATATACTAGGAATCAAGTAATGAGCACACAAACAAATGCAACACAGAAAATAATACTTTTGAATTGGTTTGGTATGGATGGCACTATTGTTAGGGGTCCCCCTGCAACCCCCCCTCAACCTCCCAATAGGCAATGAATAGATGTGAGGAGAGAGCAGGTATTCAGGATTAGCACGAATCAAACAGAATATCACTCCCACCTTCCCCCTTCAAACACAAGAGAAAAACGGAATTGACTTTTCAGCTGTCAGAATGGCTTTGAAATTGTCTTTGGAATTGACTGAGCAAAGACACCAAATGTGGTCAAAAATGCTTAAATTGTTATAGATTCCTATGGGAGCTGCTTTGAACAGTTGCAAACAATCGCCAGCAATGATTTAGTCAGAAGAAAACATTTGAAATCTTAAAGTCCAAGTGGTAATTAAATTAAAGCTATTTCACACGTGTAAACGTTCTCAGAATTTCAATTTGTGGGATACCTTTCCTTGCATGATATTCGCTATGATTGGAGAATCGCACTGTTTTGCAATGTTTTGGGTTCTATGGATAGCTAAGGATGTTAGGTGCAAGTAGGAGTTGAAATTTCGTTTCTATCACAAAAACGGAGGGAGTTATAGGGGTTTTAGTGAGTCGTTTTTGCAAAATAGGCGCAAGAAAGGAAAACAGAAATGCACTCAAATGAAAAATGGGTTTGATTACACTATATTATGACTATGAAAAAGAGGATGCCAGAGATGAATCTCCAGTTACGTGGCCGGCGTAACCCTTCATGTGGTGGATTCTTTTCGGAATTTACTTGAGTTACTCAAAATCACTAATGACTTATGATTTTATAAAACACACAAGAGAAAATCAGCGCAAGAAAGGTACTGACAATACTATGATTCTGAATTTACAGATAGGATGGGTTTGAGATCATATAATGCAGATATATTAGGGTCACTTTTCTTCCTATTAATACTTAAAAAATAAGTTATTAAATTAGACCGTCAGTTCTGGTCATGGATTGGATCTGGTCTAGGAAGAACAGCACATCAGGCGCGGGACTGGATTAGCTAGGCCGGTCACCGGTTTTGCGCAGGATCTGCCCTTCTTGTTGTGGGTAGTTCAATCAGCTGGATAGCGAGTTCCTTGGGCAAGCCTTGTGGTAGCAAGCCAGGGAATTTCAGGATACTAGTTGAAAGGTCTTCTCACACCACAGCGCTTCACTGGGGTGCAAGAATACGTTTGGGGATTTAGGCCTTCTCACACCCCAGCGCTTCACTGGGGGTGAGAATAAGTTTGAGGCCTTGCAGAAAGTCAATAGTTCTCTACTGCTTGCAAGAGTCTTGGCATCTGGATATGGAAGGATGTTAAAGGCCGGATGTAGAATGCTGGAGCAGAGTGCTTTGCCGGAATCAGGAAAGTGAGTGGATCAGTGAGTCCCTATGTGTTGTCAGCTGTCTCTATCCTTTCAAATGGCATCACAAAATGGGTGTATGGGCCGGCTTAGCTAAGCTTGCCCCGGTGAGTTGGGATTGGATCAAAATCTCCGCCTTGCATTTGAATGATTGGATCAAGGCCGGATGATGTCATATTTTATAGTTTGCTTTACAGTTCTTAGAAACCTCCCTTTAGCCACTGGTCTCAAAATTGAATTTTATACTAAATACACATTTCTACATTGGTCACCTTTAGACAAATCACACACAACGATTCCATATTTTATGTAGCATCTGTTTCTCAAAATCCCGCAGCTGTGGGATCTTGTTTCAGCTTTCTACAGAATGTTGTCCTTTTGGTTATGAACACAATTTCCAAACTTTATGCAAATTTCCACAAATGTGTGTGTTTAACGTAGGAATGTGTATGTAACTTTTCACAATTCTAGGATTAATACCGTTCACATAAAACCACATATATTGCCATTCCTGTCCAGAACATGTCACACGGTACTGCCGCCTCTTAAAACGTGCAGCCAGAAATTAGATTAACAACTCTGTCCTTTTTATATTTTTCACCACTTTGAATCACAAGTTATGAGTTTCTAAAAACTGTTTTGTTCATTCTTAACAGCAAATGGTACGCCCCGTTTTCTCACCGTGGAGTCCAGGAGCATCCCCCTCCTTGGGGAAGTTCCTTCCAGGAGCCATTTACGACCCTCTCACACCTCCGTTTCCTGGGCTGAATGGCCTGCTATTGTTCGTTCTCTTTCTGCAGACAAAAGTCTGGGTTAACCCACAATTATCATCTCCCCGTGAGTTTCTGCTGAGAGAATATCCCTCCCCCTGGGCGAAACCTGTTTGTCCTCTTCCAAAGGGTTGCAGCTCAGCCAAGCTAATTTATTCTTAATTAAAAATCCAGGAAAAACTTGTTGCATCAAACATAAACACATTACTTTCTTAGCTTCAACTCTGTGGGATAAAAAGCAACTGAGATCTGTATCCTTTTTAGCCACAATCCTTTTTATGTTTGCTAATCCGGCAGACTTTTTTGTTTAGATCCCTTTGAAGTTTCATCAGTAACTCATCTGACATCTGTCATTCAGGTAGCCCAAGGTACTGCACCCAGATTTTGACAGGGGCTGTCAGTTTACAGACAATCCAGTTTGTCTGATGAATGTTTTGCTCTTCTCATTAGGACTTTGTATGTTTGCAATGCTTCATTAGATTACATGATTTTTAGCGCCAACAAGGTTTTGGATGTTGAGAAGTGTTGTGTTATAGGCATTTTGGAGTTTTTTAGCAACAACGCAAATGTCATTTACAGGCACCTTTTGGAGTTTCATTTGCAAAGCGCTGCTTCTTTCTCTGCACTCTGTTTGCTGGTCCTGGAGCCCACTGGCACCTTTTCTGCAGTGTGTGCTCTATTCCACCGCACATGCACCATGGGTGTCAGGTTGTGCATCCATCTTTTTGTGCGTTTAAACATGCGGTTTTGGTGGTTTTTGGCATGTACAAGAGTTTTGCCGCCATTGTTGCAGTTTCTTTCACCACAACTGGCAGGGTGATGCCGCATAGCACAGCAAAGTGGGTCACGGTTACTACGCCTCAGTTGTCACATCAATGAGCCAGCACAGAATTCCAGCTACCGTTTCAGCACTTAAAGCCATGAAAAGCTTTTCACATTGATTTCTTGTTAAATATCTTTGACACTTTACAGTCACTAAAAATTTATAAGGTGCGGTTTATGGTAGTGTTTATTTTGTGCATGGAATTTACCACATGTGAGCAGTGTACATTTTATTGCTTATGTTCGATGCATTTTATTGCTGAAATTGGTTCTGCACTACACAATTTACATATTGGATGTTTTTCAGTCCAAATAGATTCTATATTGATTAAACATACCTGAAAATATAAGATCTGACATTAAGCACAAGGCCAGGTATTATAGGGAATTAAAAGGAATAAAATGTTGCCTACTGAACATAAAAAGAACATTGCAATCCACCTGGGAGTGCCGCTACTTCGGTTTCTCTATTTCAGGGGTCTGCAACCTGCGGCTCTCCAGATGTTTTACACTAGAACTTCCATGAGCTCTAGATTATACTGGCTAGGAGTGATTGGAGTTATAGTCCAAAACCTCTGGAGGTCCTAAGGTTGCAGACCCGACCCATGCTATTTGGTTACAGAACTCCTCTGTCACTCTCAATGTACTTAGAACATACGTAGGGGGCACTTTATCCTATATGTTATATCACTTTTAAACTTTAATTTGCCAAAATGATAGTGAAGGGGGGCATATTTGATCAATTTATTGTTCATAGCAAAAAATGAGCCTCTATGAAGGGCTGTCTTTCTCCATTAGAGTACGTACAAGGAAAGCTAGTAGAAGTTCATTTGTAATGCAAATACATTTTTAAAGAATTTTGAGGGTAATGTGCTTGTTTTAATATGCTATTGGAATACAAGCAAGCGACTAGCTCAAGCATTTATGGTTGGTGGAAGTTCAGTGTGTGCTGTGTTATGCTTTTGTAGATGATTTTCACTTTCAGAAAGTAGGAGCACAATATATATTTTTTCATTCAATATTTCTGCCTTTAAAACGAACAGAAAAGCATGAAACGTGTCATTTTTATAAAATGCTTGCTTTATATTGCAATCTAATAATACAAGTTCATAATTATGCTTTTTCTTATGGCCACCGGTAGCAGGTAGGACTGATTTTACCTATGTATATTGTAAATAGCATTGTATCTTGCTTTCTAGTCTGCTCTCAAGGTAGCGGTCTGAGCACGGTTTGTGTGTGGCTGTAGTGGAGGCTAAGTGTTAATGCCAGAGTTGCTGTTAACTGCCTGGACATTTTCATATAGTGCGTCTGTGGATCAGTTCTTCATATTAAGAATGAGAAGGTCGCTAGACAAGTCCGATCTATGAAAGCTATGTCAAAACAGGTTCCTCCCACATTGACACCCTCGCTCCAGCCCTTGCCGATTTTTGCAACCACTCCTTTGCCTCAGGATCTTTCCCCTCTTCTCTGAAGCACTCCCTTGTGCATCCTCTTCTCAAGAAACCCACAGCTGATCCTTCCTGTCTGGCTAACTATCGCCCAATTTCCATTACCCCCTTTCTGGGCAAACGCCTGGAAAAGCTGGCCATCTCTCAGCTTAACCTTCATTCAGACTCTGTTGGCTGTCTCCATGACCACCAGTCTGGCTTCAGAGCGGCCAGAGGCACGGAAACTGCTCTCCTGAATATCCGTGAAGATCTGCTCTCCAACCTGGACTCTAACATTCCCTCTGTCCTCATCCTTCTTGATCTCTCTTCTGCCATCGACACGGTCAACCACACCATCCTGCTCAACCGTCTCCGTGATAACCTGGGCATCACTGATCAGGCTCTGGCCTGGCTGACCTCTTTCCTCTCTGACCAACCCTCCCATGTCCAACTGAGGTCCTTCCTATCATCTATCTTCCTTTCTACCTGTAGGGTTCTCCAGGGGTTTAACCTCTCACCCTGGCTCTTCAACTAATACCTGGCAACTCTCGCCCACTGCATTGCCGTTTTCTGCTCAAATTTCCAGTGCTAGGTTGATGACACTCAACTCATTTTCCGGCTGCCCTCGGCCACCTCTCTCCCCCTCTCATCTCTGACTGCCTTACTGCCATTCAAGATTGGTGTGCCGCCAATGATCTTTGTCTGAATGCCAGCAAGACGGAGATCCTCCTCATCGGCACACCATCTCCATCCTTCTCCCTCACCTTCTGGCCGGCCTCCCATGGCCCTCCTCCTACCCCTATCTGCGAGGCTAAGAACCTCGGGGTCATCTTTGACTCCACACTTTCCTTCTCCGCCCATATCTGTGAGGTCTCTTAAAAAGTCAAACTTCCTACTGCACCTCCTCAGAGGTACTCTGCCTTTCCTCTCCTTCCCTCAGAAGCTCACTGTCTCCCAAGCTCTGGTTCTCTCTAGGTTGGACTATTGTAACAGCCTCTTTCTAAATCTACGTGCCTCTACTCTCCGCCCTCTGCAACTTATCCAGAACAGGACTGCGAGACTTGTCCTTGGCCTCAATCCCGGGGGATCATATCTCTCCAGCCCTGAAATATCTCTGTTGGCTCCCAGTGGATGCAAGGGTTAAATTCAAAATCCTCTGCATTGTCCACAAGGCTTTCTTGGGCCTGGGTCGAAATACCTTCAGCTATCCCTCCGCAAATACCTTTGCTCCTCTAATTCCCTCCGGGTCAATTGTTTTTCAAAGAAACGAGCTGGGGGTAGATCTCTATCTTTGGCTGGGGCCTCCCTCTGGAACAGCCTCCCTGCCAATCTAAAACTTGAAGAAAACCATCTCCGGTTCCGGAAGAACCTCAAGACCATCCTCTTTGCTTCCACCTTCACTCCCCCTCTCCCCTGCTGATCTGCTCTCTTGGCACTGTGCACCTGGCCACCCCCTGTCCCATGGGCCTAGGTATTTGCTCACCCTGCCACCCTCCTGCACTACCACCCAGCCACTCCTTGCACTGGGGACTGTATCTGTACCCTTACATCCCCCACCCATTTTTCTTCTTTTTCTGCAGTTATCAGACTTACCCAGTCTGCTGCCAGTCTACAGCACTTGCCACTTGCTGATTATTACCCCCACTTTCTATTTAATATTTATTTATCTGCTCTCCTCTGCTCCGCACTTTCCACTCTCCCCCTTCCATGCACTTTTTCCCTTTTCCCATTCCCATGCACGTTCTCAATGTCACTGGGCCTAGCAAGATCGTTGTTTTTGTTGTGTTGTGTTCTCCCCTGTTCCCCTCCCTTGCCTAGTCGCGCTCTGAAACACTTTTTTACGAGCGTGATACAAATAAAATATATCATAAGAATCTCATTGATATGTCTGGACCATACAATATATTCTAGAAGGTTGTGTTGTCTCGTGGGCATTAAAAGGTTAGCCACGGAAGGGGTATTATTTTGTGACTCTTAAAACACCACATTTGTCTGTAGATGTTTTATGCAACGGGGTGTCTGTAAGTGCATGCATATGAATGAATGAAGTATGAACGGGGTACGTGGGTGCGACTTTGCATGAGAATGCAGTGTGAATGTTGTGGGTGCTCATGTGAATGACGGAAGCTGTGTGGGTGCTGGAATGTGTGTGGCATGAACATTTTTTGCCAGGAGCATGGCATATTTAAGCAAAGCCAACCT
Source organism: Ambystoma mexicanum (assembly GCF_040938575.1). Classification (NCBI taxonomy): domain Eukaryota; kingdom Metazoa; phylum Chordata; class Amphibia; order Caudata; family Ambystomatidae; genus Ambystoma; species Ambystoma mexicanum. The sequence continues at coordinate 34,681,143 of NC_090931.1, forward strand.
GAGTGTTATGTGACGGTGGGTTGGAGTGTGGGGGAGGGTAGTGCAATGGGGCTGTCTGGGTCTTACTGTGGCATTGAATTTTGTCCTCGCATTAAGGCTAAAACCCGCATGGCGTGTTTTCTTACACGGGGAGGCATGTTTCCTTACTTTGGCATGGCATTGTTTGTTTGTTTATTTGTAGGGCACACCGAAATCGTAGATAACTGGGTGCAACATGGTAAAGGAATACTTGAAACTTGTTACGTAGGAAATAGTTATATTGACATGACAGAAAATATACAGAAAAAAAGCAGAATGATAGGTTATATTAGATAGCTACAGGTATGTACATTGACGTTAGGTCCCGTATCGATCATATGTCATTGGAGCGCAACCAGCTCAAGGTATTACGCCTGAAGCTAAGGTCGGATTGGTCAGCTCTAAGTGCTGGAGGTAGGGCGCTCCAAGATTGGGCAGCTTTCACCGGGAAACTAGTTCCTCCTGATTTTTCTCAGCTTATATCTGGGTATCTCCAGGCAGTAGGAATTGGCAATTCTAGTGGGGCGGGTGGATGTTCTCCTAACCATTCTCTTGGTCAGGTATGGGGTTGCTGTGGTGTTCAGGCATTTATAAGTCAGGGAGACTAAAATTCTATCGTTAATATTTAGCCAGTGGTGTTCCCTTCTGATTTTGGAAACGTGTTCTCTGTTGGGGATGTTCAGGACCGTTCTGAGGGCTTTATTTTGTAGGATTTGGATTTTATCCTGGATATATTTATAAGCCCCTGGGTATAGGGCGTTGCAGTAATTCAATTTATTTTTTAAACACTCTTTATTGGCATTTTTATAAAAAGAAACCACAACTCCCCTCCCCCCCCAACTCTCTTAACAGCTTTAATTTTAACAGTGTCAGCAAATTCCTAACCCCACCGCCTCCCTCTACCCCCCCCCCACCTTCCAGTGTCCGGATTTGCCCACCAGGCTTCCTTTCATTCTGTTGGTCACAACATGCAATCCTACTTCATCTATGATTTCCTTGTAGATTGGGCAGGTCCAGCGCCAGTTCCCAAGTTCATGTCTTCCCCATTCATCCTGACGCCACCCCTCCGCCCCTACCCGCGCCTCTTCACGGCGGTCGTAGATCATTATCCTTTGACAGGTCGTTTAGCAATTGGGTCCAATGGATTGTTACATCCTCCTTTTTCCGTTTCAGGATCCATATTCTGCAGAACAGTTGGCTCTGCCAAACCCCACCTCCGCACATCCTTTCGCCATAGATTAATCGCCGGACCTTGTGGGCATTTCCATGCTATTGCCATTCGGCGTTTAGCCAGTACAAGCAAGAACCGGCCCATTCTATTCTGTATTTTGTGCCTTTTCCCCCCCTGGAAGCTTACCCCCATAAACAAGTTTCCGGACATCGTTCCAATGTGGTCCCCAACAGCCATTCACTCCTTTAAGAACCTCATCCCAATATTCCACTATTATCCCGCACTCCCATGTCATAGCAGTAATTCAATTTTGACATTATTAGGGCATTTGCCAAGCTGATGCAGCTTGCTTTGGATAAGAATGGTCTGCAGATTCTGATTAGTTTGCAGGTATATGCAGTAGACAAGGCAATGGAGATCACCTGTTTCTTTAATGCAAGGGTAGAGTCAACGAAAAAACCTAGGGTTTTTACTTCCGTGGCTATCTTAATGATATTTCTGTCTATGTTGAAGGCGGAGTAGTTGGAATTCAGTTTTTGCAGGCTAGAGGTCGATCCAAGAATCGGGATATCTGTTTTGTCGTCATTCAGGCAGAGGCCATGGGATGCCATCCATGCCTGAATTGGGAGGTATATTTTATTTACCAAGGCCTTATCTTTGTCAAAATGGCCTGAAAGGGGAATGAGAATCTGAGTGTCATCTGCATAATTCGTGTAGGTGACACCCAGTCTGTGCAATTTGTCAAATAGGGGCTTGGTAAATATGTTATACATTGTTGGCGGTACACAGGAACCCTGTGGAACGCCGCATGTAGTCTGGATAGGTTCGGCTGATGCTGAGGGGGAGAAAACTCGCATTGTTGTGCTGTCAAGGAAGGACTGAACCCATGCTATTGCGTCCGTCGAGAAGTGGGCTGCATTGTTTTACTGGTGTTGGTCAATTTCAACATACGTGTTCTTACATGAGGGCGGGGGGCTTGGTGCAGCCCACACAGCAATGTTTACTTACTGCGACGTGACATTTTTTTTACTACCGTTAGGGGGCAAATACAACATATATGGACGATTTATGTAATAATGATTTATTTTTATAGTGCTTTCGCGAAAGCAATCTACAGAGAACATATTTATATGAAATGATCACCCAACCGAAGTTGGTACTCGTTTGTCAACCTCAGAAGGATGACAGGCTGAGTTGGTCTTGCCCGATTTTTGAACCTGTGACATGCAGATCACTCTGATTGTAGCAGCAAGTGCTCAACCTGCTGAGCTGTCGTACCAGCTAGCCAGCAAGGGCATGTTTTCTTAGTGGCATGGCTTATTTTTCTTTTTTTTTTTTAATGGCCTTAAGGCAAAGCCAACAAGAGCATGTTCTTACGTGGGGATACTGCATATACTGGCAGAGCCAGCATGAACCTGTTTTGTTACAGTATAATGACTGGCATCCTGGGCAAATCATCAAGAGTATTTGCTTATGTGGGAATACTGGCATATATAGGTGCACCAGAAGGGACATGTTTGTGCGCAATAAGTATGGACATTTTTTGTTGTTGCACTTGCAAAGTACTGGGATACAGTGGGCAAAGGCCTCATGAAAATGTGTTTGAAAAAGCTCCTGTGCATTGATAACTGGGCATCAAATGGACTTTGTTTTAAACTACAAAACTGACTGTAAACTGTGTGGCTTACTGTAAAATTCACAATTTTATCCCCTTATACAAATATTTTTTTCTTCGGGGAGCACCCCTCCGAATCAACCTTGCTTGATTCGCTCTCCCTCGCTATGCTGGGTAGTTCCTCCAGATTCAGCCAGGGGCAGAAGAAGCCCACTTACCTCTTCGTGCTTCTCTCAGGGCGAGCCCTACTGCTTTGGCTCCAGACCCCTCTTGTTAGACAATCCTGGCTGCGCCTCTGGTGAGTTGGGGGGGAAAGATGCATCTAATGGGCCAAAGGAAGACATTATATCTATTCAGCTTCGAGTTGGGGGGGAAAGATGCATCTAATGGGCCAAAGGAAGACATTATATCTATTCAGCTTCCTGGGCTCTCGGTGGGGATCAACAGCACAATGGGTTTAATGGCCCCACTCACTACCAGCTTTCAAAACTGCCATCCAAACCCCCTTAAAGGTCGTGCTTGGCTCCGCCCCAGCTGGTAGGCCTCCCGCCACAGGCTGAGGGAGGTTACCATCCTCTCTCGATAAACCTCCACTGTTGCGTATTCTTCCCTACAAACAGGGCTGCCCTTGGGGGAGTCTTTCAATTTCTCCCCCAAGCTAGTGTGGTGGGAGAAGGCAAGAACAAAGGGATGGTGATGCTTTTGATCACAATAGGTGATGCTTTTGCATCAGCGCCTATTGAATAATGTGGCACTCCGCCAGGATGACCTGGGGGAGGGGTGGTGCCAAATGTTTGTTTTACTGCCTGGGGCGCCTCCGACACTAAGGGCGGCCCTGCCTACAAACCTGTAAGATCTCCCAGATGTTAAAGCTATCGATCAGTGACCCTCCACCTCTACTGTCTTGCCGGAGTCTCCTTATATAGGAAATCCTAAAGGCCGCGGCCTTTCCCTCCGGATCTTCTGATTCTCCCCCTCTCGATGGTCAGTTCGCCAAGCTCTCGCCTATCTTCTCTCTCGGACACACCTTTTCCCTCTCCACTACTTTCCTCCTACTCTCCAGCCTCCTTTCCTCCACCGCTATCACCAACCTCTCACTGCCCTGCTGACTGAATGACCGTACAAACTGTGGTGGCCCGCCTCCAGTCATCGGGCGGGCCACTGATGACGTCGGGATCACCCGACAAGGCAGGCACGCTGGGGGCACCCAGCAGGCTGAAGGCAGGGAACACCCTGCAATGTCGGTATCACCGGATGGGATACCAGTCGATTAGGGATCACCCCACCTGGGCTCAGCTGCTCACACAGGCCGCGATCACGCAGCAACAGACACTCTTAACAAAGCAGACACAGACACGAGTTGCCGCTTCCTGGGGCTCAGCTGCACTGCCCTCCACGTGCCAGCAGAGGCCCTTTTATTAAAGGAGCGTCATGGCAGTCATGACGCTCACGTCGCAAAATCACTAGACCAACACGCAACATCCCTCCTTTATTATAACAACGAAAAACCATCACCCACTGGAAACGAACAGCGACCTGCGCGGGGTCTAACTTGGTGCATTCCAGTCCGCGCACCCATTGGGCTCCTACATCATCACTGCAAACATAGGGTTCATTCCAGTCTGTGCACCACCTACTAGCTAACTTCAATTTTTGGCACCACAACTCAAACAGGTGTGTTCCAGTCCGCACACCATGGGCCCAACACCGGGCAGTTGGAGTTCAGAAGATTCCGGGATCGAATTGGCCCGTGGCACTGATGCAGGACAGAAAGAATATATTTTCTTTATCGGCCTCTGCTCCCGCATCATAGTACCTTCTCCCTTGATCTTCCGCCCCTTGCACCGCAGTCACTCTGGGGGTCCTTTTCCCCCTCGACTCACTCCTCTGTTATGTCCCCGCCATACTGGCTGGTGTCGGTGCGAGGCGCACCCGTGCAAAGTGATTCACCTTCCCGCATCTCCCACAGATGTGTCCTTTCGCTGGGCAGTCCTGCGGGTGTGGAAGATCCACCCGCACTGATGGTATAGTGTGGCATTGGGGTCTCTCCTTAGCCAGTCTCCACGCCTCACCGGCTTTCCTCCTTGCCACTTGCCGACAGCTGCCACCTCCTCCAGCTTGACTCGTGCCCAGGGGGCCTCCAGCTTGAGGTGTTCTGGATAAGGCCATGACTGAGGCCCGTACCTCTGCCAGTTCCTGGGCCCGTCCAAGTTCCAGTATCCGGTCGAGGGTCAGCGCCGGGTCCCTCAGGATTTGCTTGCGCAGCTTGGACGAACTACAGCCGTAACGATCTGCGCCCTGACCTCGTCCTCCTCGGAATTTCCCAGGGCACAGGACAGTGCAATGCTGCGCAGCTTGCTGTGGAATGCATCGAGGCTCTCCCCTTCTTCCTGCCTCGCGCACCTCATCCTGAACCGTTTGTAGTCCCTGTTGACCATGGGTCAGAAATATTTGTTCAGGGCGGCGATGGCTGCATCATAGGACTGATCTGCGGGCCTTAGTGTCTTGAATAGCCTTTGAACAGCGAATCCGGCGGAGTACAGGAGGGTTGGGCGTTTGAGGCGGTGGAGATGAAGGACACTGCCAAAGTACAGCTCCAGGTTCTCTACCCAGGCTGTCCACCCGGGTCCCAAGCTGGCCGGCGCACCCACCACATCAGTGTTGTAGTGGCGCAAGCTGTCCCCGACATACCCCTTCATTGTAGTCTTCCGCCATGATGACCACTGGGCGGGAGGCCAGATGTGACCACTGCTGGTGGGTTGTCTGGTGTGTTCACAGTCTGCAGGCAACTTGACCCCTGTCTCGGTCTTTTAAAGGCGCACATGCGCTCCTTGAGGAGCCACTACCTTGGGGAGGCCCCGGGGAACCAGTTGGACCTGATAAGGTAAATGACACCCTTCAGGGAGGTTAATGGTGGCAGAGGCACCAGGAGAGGCCCACCGCTGATTTGGTGCCCCCTGTACTGAGCACCCGGCTCCCCGCAACTGCCGGCCTCACCCTTTCACATCTGGGTTTGTGTATTTATTTTTTTCTTTCCTCTGGCGCCTGGTGTTGCTGGGCCAAACACACCCGCTCCCTTTTGGCTCGGTTGGCTGCTTCTCTTCACCGCCGCAGCCCGGAGAAGCAGGTCGCACCCCATCTTTTGCTTGTGGAAGGGAGTGGTCTGGTGGAAGATGCGCACCTTTTCTTGGCTGATCCCTTCCCCTCTGGGACTTCGCAGAGGGTTGGCACTGCCCCTTTCCTTTGTCTCCGGGGCTCGTGCTTAGGCCACACCCCTTTGCGGTCCTTACTCGGCCCGGACTCTCGTGGGGCCAGGTAGGACAGCAGAGCTGCCCGCCTTGGTGGAGGTCACAGCTGGCCAATGCAGGCCGGCGCACACCGCGGCTCTCCACCGACTCCTTTGTTCATCGGCCCGCCGTTGGGCCTGCTCGCGCCACGCCCCTTTCCTTTGTCGGCCCGCTGCTGGGACCACGCCCCCTTACAGCGTGCGGTCTCGCCAGCCGCCACCCTCTGATGTGCCTTCTTGTCCACTGCTGGGGCCCGGTGTTCGTGGGTCTCTGACGGCACAGGGGGGTGCGCGAGCACAATGCCCCACCTTCCACATGCGGCCGATGCCGCGATACAGGCTCCCACAGGGCTGCTCACCGTCTCCGCCCACGTGGGCTCCTCACTCGCCTCCGTCGGAGGCGCCTTGTGACCCGTGCACCGCAGGCTACACGGGACCCGGACCTCCTCGTCACCAATGTGGTGGCCCGCCTCGGTCACCGGGGCGGGCCACTGATGACGTCGGGCTCACCCAACAAGGCAGCCACGCTGGGGGCACCCAGCAGGCTGAAGGCAGGGAACACCCTGCAGTGTCTGGATCACCGGACGGGATACCAGTTGATTGGGGATCACCCCACGCAGAGCAGTCTCAGCCCTGGGGCCACCCGGGCTGAGCTGCTCACACAGGCCGCGATCACGCGGCAACAGACTCTAACAAAGCGGACACAGACACGAGTTGCCGCTTCCTGGGGTTCTGCTGCACTGCCCTCCGCGTGCCAGCAGAGCCCTTTTTATTAAAGGAGCTTGACGCTCACGTCGCGAAATCACTAGACCAACACACACGTATCCCCCCCTCCTTCTTTCTCCTCTCTCCCCATGTGATGCACACTGCACCATCTCGCTCTCTCCCTCTTCTTTCTTTTTCTCTTCTGCAATACCTTGCAGTCTCGTAGACACAGGCAGCCCTCCGCTGCCTGGTCTGGCTGGATCTTTGTAGCCCAGCCGGCCCTCTTCTATTGCGCCTCCTGGCTCCCATTGATTTCCCAGTCACCTTCCCTGTGTACTCCTATGCTTGCTAGATTTACCGTCGGGGGTTGATACTGGATAAGAGAAGTTTCAGGTTTTTTGGTCCCCAGCGTGGTACCAATATTTCCACACTGTTTCATGCCTTTTGAGGGAGTCGGGAACTGGAGTCCTTCTCAACTCCCCCACACCGCCTTTAGGGGAGGGCAAGCTCACCAATAGCAAAGCTTCAACCCGTTTTGCAGAGAAAATGGGGCTGGGGTGGTTGAATGCAAATGATAAATTATATTTGAGTGTAAATGTTTGCAATAAAGCAAACAAAGACATCTCAGTTTATTTGTATATTTTTTGACAACAATCGCTGACCTCCTTGCTCTGCGTGACTGAGACTGATTAGTCAGCGCTGTCTAAACTAATAGGAAAATGAATCTGATGCCCGCTCCCAGAAGCCTGCAGGTGTCACTGTGGATTTACAAATTATTAACCGCGTGAATTGAGCAGTAAACATGTGGCTCTGTTTTTAATTGGTTGAATAATTGTACCAAATATACCTAACTTCTAGTATGTGGCAGTGCCAGGGCAGTTTCTACCCAAAGAGGTGCCTAGGACGAAACGCCAGAATGTGCCCCTCCCAACTGGCACACGTCAGTCCCAAACTACACCCATGTGACGTGCAACAAAACCCCTCCTCAATATGAATACATAATTGCTATATAAATGAAGGTGGTTTCATAACACAGTAATGTAAGTACTTTACAGAAGAATTCTAATTTGAAAACACAGCTGTTGCTGTCCAAGTCAATTGTTTCTGTCACCCGCTATTATGGAAGGCTTGGAATGCAGTTTCAAACTGTCCATACCAGTGCTCCAGATAAGATTTTGAGGTGGGAATATTTTACGCATGATTTTTCAAATTAAAGCGTAAATGCAATTTCAAGAGAGTAAAAATGAGTTTTCTCCTCTGCAAGAGAGTAAAACGTATCCAACATACACCCAATGCATACGTAAAATCAGACTCGTAGCCCAAAAGAGTTGTAGATCAAAGTTGTCTGGCTTGGCTTTAACCATTTTATTACACTTGTGGAAAATATTCTGCCATAAAATAACTTACAAGTACCTGGTACTTGCACAGCTTCATTTTCAAAATTCTAGAGGCTAGAAACTCTGTTAAGAACTACTATAGATTGAGACTGATGTATTGCCTGCAGAGGGAGTGTTAATAAGCAATTGTTGGCATATGGTTTATTTACAGGAACTTGCACACATAATCTTAGCAGAAGTTACAGACTGCTAATCTACCTTTCCCGCTATCTGCTGCAGGAAATTAATGTGGATCGCCAGACACTAGTTAGCAATATCACTTCAAATAACCAAAAAGTGCATGCAAGCTGAATTGCATTATGGTCGGCATATTTATAGTTTTACTGGTTTATTGTTTGTGTACAAAGCCAAAAACCATAATTCTGGCAATTACAGTTAGGAAGAAATGCAGGCAAGTGCATAAATTGAAGACTGGTCCCAAAGCCCTACTTCAACACTAAAGTGTCTGATCCTGGACAAATACTTTTGCCACTGTGCCTTTTTAACAAAATAGAAATTGCTACTACAAGTGATTTATTTCCAACTTGTTTCTACTAAAAAAGCCTGACTGGCCTCTGTTCCACTGTTCGACCTGTAGCATTAATAGTAGTGACCATTTATATAATGCACATGACAAAGTTTGTCTCTTGGCTTACTCCTTGGTGCTTGTTTAATATAACTTCACATGAACTCCTCGAGTATTAAAGACTTGTCTGTACCTTCCCCCATCTTCTACTTCCATCCTAGGAGAGCAGTCTTGATTGCCCGATTAGTTTCCTCCTCGATAGCCAAGAATCTGCATCTCTGACATAACGCGCATCACAGCAAATTCAGCCCATGGCCTCTAATCACATCAGTGGTGGAAGTGGAAAAAAGGAACTAGTGGTCCTCTGGTTGCATCCAAAAAGGAGGGAGTAGGATGGCCAGACAGATGGGGTGGGAGGCAGGGTGGAGTATGGGGACAGGGGACCAGGATCACAAACCTTGGCTGAACAGTGAAGCAGGGATTTTAATCCACTCTGCAAATTTGACCACATACCTTCCAAGCGTTACACAGTACAAATAGTTTGGATTTCAAGGCCTACAGTAATGATGTTTTAAAGAGTTTATTTCCAAAAACACAAATTGCATAATGACACCACATGGCAACATGTAAATCCTTACATCAACATGTTAAGCCTGAATGGTAAATTAGAAGCCCCAAAAATCTAGTTAACCCCACTGTACTTTCAGTGATTTAATTAAAGAAGTTGTGTAATACACTCAGATATGGAGATTATTGCCCTCTGCTGCCATCTAGTGAAGGAAAGTATGCGTTTTAATGAAAATAAATACAGCGTAAACGGTACGCAGAAGAAAATGAAATGCTCCGTAATGGCTTTAATTACATGCGTATAAAGCCAAGATACGCACCTTATCTGTAGGGCTGGTCCATACTGTCGCACTGCAGTGTGACCAGCCTACTGCAGTCTGAGCGCCCACTGACCACTAGCCCTGTGTTGCAGGTATTCTGTTCGTGCCACCTCAATTGTGAATTCCGCAAGGGGCAATACTAGACTAACCATATGAATTTATTTCTGATCGAAGGTTATCATTCCAAGATGGACAGTCTGTTACACTCTTATTCTACTCTTTCAAAATACCTCTGAGAGTGGGAAAGGGGACAGATAGCACCAGTGAGGGTTCCTGTATGCTTTGCATTAAATCACAGCGCCTTTCAGGACTGTAACAGTAATCTGAGATCTCTATATTGGATAAACAAGTCTGTGATAAAAGGATTGCATGTGTGAATCTCTAAATTCATAACAGATGCATGGCTTGGTGCTCACATCTCTGTTCACAACACTCACCCCAACATTAAAATGTTTATAACCATAAACCATACATACTCATTTGCACAGCTTAAGTTTTTGGATGCAAGTATAAAATGGCTGCAACATCGGGCACTCAACTGGGGGTACAAGGGCTCTTTTGCTTCTTGTTTCTGAAGAAGTTTAGACAAGGAAGGGCTGGGTCCCAGTGTGAGCATGCCCAACCCACAATACATAAACATCTTTTGGGAATTATATTTATAGACTGGACAGGATACCGTAGAAGAGAGACCCATAAACAATGCACAGAAAGGCTACACAGAAAGGATTGTACCTCTTACAAACTTTAGCCTTGCCAGTAATAAGCTGATTAAGCGTTTTAAGTAAACCGGCTTCTAATGCATGATAAAAGGGGCCACAGTTCCTCAGCCAGTACCTCCTCACTATTACGCAGGCCTCATGGGTTATTTCTGCAAAAACTAGCAGTGCCATGCTTTATCTAACAGAGCTGACATTAGCATCTCTTATTAGTGCTGGCCTGGAGCCAGTGAAAATCATGGTATGGCATTGTAGAAGGGGCATTTGGCCTAGTGGATGTTCAATTTGAGTGAACTTCTTTGATTGCTTTATTTGTTTAAGTGTGGGCATAGTATGGCATGCTCGTCGGAGGCATATTCACAAAACGTTCCAATCTGTTATTGTATGGACATTGGACTCATCAGACAAAAACAGGCAAATTTGCTGTTACATCCGGGAGTGTCACGTAGAAGCCATCAACCAACAGGGTTGTGGCTTGTGCAACGCACAAAACATTGCTGCGCACATCACTGCATTGATTTGCCACGGATTAATGTCTACATACTGACGCGCAATGAACTCCACTTTCCTAATCAAGCTGCCAAGTCACATTGAGGAGCCATCTGATGTACGCGCTAGGCAGTGATTGGCTTGTTTAGAAAATTAAGACCTTTGATGATGATGATGATGCATTTAGTCAAGGTCTCAAACTGCCACTAGAATACTTAAGCAAGAAAATGACAATTAACCTTCCCAGGGATGCCCCATATATAACTAAAAAGTAATATACAAAAAAGGTTTTGGTGTGTCCGAGACATGAAAATAATTTAACACTTTTTCTCTGTTGCATTTTAATTCTCTTGGAAGAATGCATAGGTTTGGTCAGCTTACTGATACGTGTGCTGGCCTGGTGCATACAAATGCCCTATATTAAGTTCTTAACACTGACAGCCTGATTCATGGAATTATTTGCGTGAAAAACGCGCCTTTCTGCCCGAAAATCCCTATTTGAAATATGGGAATTTTTGGGCAGAAAGGCGCGCAAGTGTGTTTCATGCAAATAATTCCATGAATCGGGCTATAAATCAAGCACATACTGTGTAAAAACAATGGCTTGTTAAATGAGCCATCACTTATAAATTGCCATACGGCTGTCAACAGAAAGAATGCGGGGCACAGGGTGTGACACCAGAGCACCTCACACTGCGTTTGAAATGTGCATTCATTTGTTTGCATATTCCAACGCATCGCAGTCATCCAAGTCGGCAGATAGCGGCCAGCCGCACATCGCAGGGAAGCACCCACCGGCAAAGAAGGCTGCTTAATCCATTGTGCAGCCATATCAGAGTCAGCGTTGTGATTGGGTCCATTACTGCGCTCCCCGCTGAGCTGTTTAGCTCTGCTCCCCGGGCCAAGAAATGGGACTGGGCAGTGCCATGCTCCTGCTGCTACTTGGATGCTAGCTAGATGCTGCAGCCAAGAGGGATCCTGTCCTAAAGGTGATTAGGGATGCGCTGTGCACCAAGTGTCTGTTTTCTGAGGGACTACCTTCTTTACACTTCTAAGGTGTCTCACACTGAAACTCCTGCTTCCTTGTCACTTCAATCTAACTTTGCAAAGTACAGAAAAGACCTGACGATGCCTGTTCCTTCACTAGTCCTCTCCTTTCCCTACTTCTATTGCGCCCCTTATACTCCTTTATTTTATTTTGTTCATTATTAGTATTATTTTTTTTTTTTTCTAACGCAGTCCTCCAGCGGCACAAATGTAATGAAACGTAACTGTGGAGGAAGGGACTGGCTGGCCCTTGTGGTCGGGACCGGACTGGGAACCAAAAGTGTCCCCATATTTTGCCGAACAAGCAAGCAACGCATTAGCCCAAACCTAGTCAAAATGAGTGCATTTAAAGCATGTTTTAAACATGTATGGATTAAAAAGTCATGTTTTTTAAATATGTTTATGAACTCTCAAAGTAAATCTTCAATGACAGGGACCTCGGACGTTCCACATTTTGCAGATGAGAAAAACAAATTCATCCAGTATTAAAGGTGCCCAGACAACTTGCATCCATAATCCATTTCATCTTATTCCCGTGCTGGGAAGGGCAGGAAAGGCATTTGCCAGGCAGTGCGTAGAGGTATTAACTGGTTTGTAGCAGCTGCAAAGTGGGAAGTACCTGGGCACATTATAGCAGTGCCTGTTGAATGCCTCCTATTGATAAAAAAGTTTAAACTGTTGGTTTTGCCAATGCTTATTTTTAACAGGACTTCAGTGAAGGAGACACATGGTGCTTATAAATCGAGTGGCTGAAGGCAGGCCTAGTTGACATTTTTATTTCACCAATAGCCCTTTTACAGTTCCAATGAAGTCATTAACTCTCAGACTGCTTTGAGAAAACACTGGCAGGCACTTTAAGCACGTTTGATAGTAAGGCTTGCAAAAGTTTGCTCAAAAACATCCCACGGGGGGGGGAGATGTGTGTTTTGGTTGGAGAGGGGCAGAAAGCGGGTGGAAATGACCATAGGGATTCGTATGGCAATGTGCAGTCAATGGGTGGGTAAAAAAGCAAACTACGCCTACAGTGGCCCTCCTCATAGGACATTTCTCCCCATATCTGTACTCCAATGCAATAGTTGGCCTGTTCATCTAAATCTGGATGACTGGTAGCTCCACGGGGGCAGTTCCTACTTGCAAGAAACATCTCTGCCGTGTTGAATGTGGCCAGCTGTCCATCATTCTTTAAATGTCCCAGTGAGCGAACAAATGCTCTTCCGCTTAGGGACACCCATTCCTTGATTACTCGCAGGCAAAGCGATGATTAAACAAGCACACACTGCTTTTTTTTTTAACAACTTTATTTTAGTTTTAAGAGCATCGTAAACATATGGATATTAACAACCAGTTGTTAACAAGCGTACATTATTTAAGCCGGCTCAATTACCATAAACCTGGGATTTCAATGCAATTTAAATCCATTGCTCATATTTAAACCATACATAGTAAACCGTACTATTCCCCCCCCCCCTTACCCCCAACATATTCCAACAAATGGGTGAAAAAAAAGTTCTGCTTTGTTTCAAATGGTCAGCTGGAGCTAGTAGGATCGCTCTCAGGTTTAATGATCATATTTGTCAAATAATAGAAATTGCACGGAGTGCTCTGTGTTTGAAGTACATCTGCTCTCTGCCGTCCATAAATTCATGTAGTGGAAGCCAAGTATTTAAATATTTCGAGTATGAGCCAAGGGCTATTGCTGTCACCTTCTCCATAGCCATTACTCCCCACAGTCTCACCCACCACATGGCCACTATAGGTTCATCCTTGGTTTTCCATAATTGTGCAACCGTGATTCTGGCCGCACTCAACATATGAGTGATAAGTGTGGCCGTGGGTTCAGAGTTTGCGTAACAACCTTCCACCTCTTCTCCCAAGAGCACCACTAGTGGGTCGAATGGAAGTTGCGCGCCAGTTATGTCTTTAATATGACTTAAGATCTCCTTCCAATATGTTTCGGCTAGTGGGCAGGACCACCACATGTGAATAGTCCCCTGGAAGGCCACAATTTCTCCAGCAAGTTGCAGGGTATTCTGGGTTGATGGAGTGTATTCGAGCGGGCGTAATGTACCAACGGAGATGTAGTTTATATGCTGCTTCTTTATTTGAGGTGCATCTAGAACTCTTGGCGGTTCTATGCCAAATGCGGCCCCAGGCGTCCCCGGGGATTGGTCTGCCCAGATCTGTTTCCCACTTCTGCATGTAGGCGAGGTTTTCCTCAGGGTCCGTTCCCCCCAATTAGGCGATATAGTCTGGTTATTCCATTATCTGGTAGGCCTTCTTGTATTGTTAGTTCCACCCCCGTTGGATTCCTGGTTGCCCCCTCTTTCACCCGTGCATTTGAGACCCAATGCCTGAGCTGGGCATAGTGAAAACGTTCTCTTTCTGGTATGTTAAACCTGGATTTGTAATCCTCAAATGTCAGAGGTGACCCATCCATGTAAAGATCCTCCAAAACCAAACTGTTTTCTCTGCCCCCCCAGTGTATCCAGAAATTGGTCTGCATTCCTGGGGTGAAGTCTGGGTTACATGCAATCGGCGTGAGTGCCCCCCGCACCCCCACTTTGATCTTTCGGTTTCTCAGTACCTTATCCCAATACCAGAGAGTGGTTTTAGTTGATTCCAACAACTGACCACCTTGTTCCCTGTGACGTGTGGCAAGGAAGCCCAGGATTTTAAGGGGTATCTTGGTAGCGGCTTTTTCTAATGTGACCCACCGATTTCGGTCTTCTCCAGCGGCCCATTGTAGCATTGGAGCCACCTGTGCTGCCCATAAATATCTACAGAAATCTGGGACCCCGAGTCCCCCCAAGGCTTGTGGTCTAAAAAGTACTTTTTTTGGGTACCCTTGCCCCCCCCCCCATATGAAATTGATTACTTCTTTCTGTAAGGATTGGATTGCTGGGCCCGGGATTCTGATTGGGAGGGCACCCATCACATATAGAAATTTAGTGAGTAGAGTCATTTTAACCGCTGTAATGCGCGCTAGCCAGGAGAGTTCCTTCAGTTGCCAGCGTTTCAGGTCCCCTGTTAGTGTTTTCAGAAGGTCCGGGACATTGGCCCCGCATAGTCTATTGTAGCTGGGGGTCAGTTGTATCCCGAGATATTTTATTGCCTTGCGTTCCCATTTCAGGGGGTATTGGTTTTCCCATTCCAGAATTCGTTCTTGGATTTCAGTAATGTTAAGGGCTTTGGACTTGGGGTAGTTGACATTAAATCCTGAGACTTTCGCAAACTCCTCCAGCAGTTGTATGGCTGCCGGTAGGGAGTGCTCGGTGCCCCCAAGGAATAGAAGAATGTCGTCTGCATAGAAGGCTATTTTTTGTGGTCCGATATTGCCCACCTTCACCCCATGGATTCCCAGATGATCGCGGGCCCTTCATGCAAGAGGCTCCATAGCCAGGGCAAAAATCAGGGGGCGACAATGGGCACCCCTGTCTTGTGACTTTCTGGATGGAGATACTCTCTGTCAGTTTCCCATTGACCGTTAGTCTTGTGGATGGGTTTGTGAAATTGGCCATTACCATACGAGTGAATATTGGTCCACAACCGAATCTTTCAAGGACTAGCCTTATAAATCCCCAGTGTAAGCTGTCGAAAGCTCTGGAAGCATCTAGAGCTGCCACTGAGAACCTCTGACCCGACCTCCGTCCCCAATTAATCACATCTATGGCCCTTCGAATGTTATTGTATGTGTGCCCCTCCTTTATAAAGCCTGCTGGATCTAGATGAATTATCCCCGGAAGTACCGTAGCTAGTCTCTGGGTTAAAATTATAGAATAAATCTTTGCGTCCCCATTTAGTAAAGAGATTGGGCGGTAGCTTGCACAATCCATTGGATCTCTGTCCGGTTTCAGTAGTAGTATTTTAGTTGCTGGACCCATATCCCTGGAAATGCACCCTATGTCTCTAATGAGGTTAAATAGTTAGGTCAGGGGGCCTACTAGGATGGACCTAAAAGTTTTGTAGTATGCGTTGCTTAGCCCATCTGGGCCAGGAGTCGTATGACCTTTTAGTGCCCCTATTGCCTCCCCTACTTCCTCCTCTGTTATTGGACCTTCCAACTGTTGCCTATCCGCCTCACTGATTTGTGGCAATACAACTTGGTTTAAAAAGGTGACTTGGGCTTCTTCCTCTAAGTTTTCTTTTTGTAGATTGTTAGTATAGTATGAGAACATCACCTCTTCTATCTCTTTCTCCCCTCTCACTATATCCCCGTTCCGGTCGCAGAGTTGGGTTATCCGGTTCCGGTGTTTTTGGTATCGCAACTTGGCAGCAAGGAATCGGTTAGCTTTACCCCCATGTATATAGTAAAATTGTTTAGTTTGCACCAGAAGGCGTGCCGAATCATCTGCTAGGTGTGTCTCTAGGATTGCTCTGGCCTTCTTTAGTTCCCGCCATGCCCTCTGTGAGCCCCTGTTCTTGTATTCCACCTCTGCTTTCAGTATGTTGGTTTCCATATTGCGTCTCACCCTTTCCGACTGTTAATATAGTGTGACGTTTGGGCAATGAATTACCCCCGTATTACATCTTTGCTGACGTCCCAAATGGTCAACCAGTCCATCCTCGCAGTCATGTTTTCCCGAAAGTAGTTCTGTAGGGTTTGTTTTATACTTGTTCGGACCCCCAGGTCCTTCAACAATACTTCATTTAGTCGCCAGGGTTTATGGGGTTGTTGTTGCGGGTGGTCCAACTCTATTTTAAGTAGTACCGGGGCGTGATCTGATAGACACCGCACTCCGATTTCCAATCCGGTGACCTGTGTGATCGCTGTTTCGGAAACAAGTATCATATCGATTCGGGAGTGGCCTCTGTGTACTGCAGAATAATGGGTGTATGATCTATCGTTTGGGTTAAAGAAACGCCAAGTCTCTAGGAGGCGTAGGTCCCTCAGAAATTTGGCGAGAGCCTGTCTGAATGTATGATCATTAGGAGTGGCTGGGAGTGTTTTGTCTAGTGTTGCATCCATTACTCCATTAAATCGCCTCCAATTAGAACTTTCCCAATCCACCATTGTGCAATTTTGGGCAACAGGTCCAGCAGAAAGTGGTCTTGTCTCGTAATGGTGGCATATATTGAGATCAAAATAACCAATTGACCCATCAGTTTTCCCCCGAGCATCAAGTAGCGGCCTTCCGGGTCTCTTTTGATAAATCTTTTCTCAAAATTAATGCCTTTTGCCAATAGAATACCCACTCCCTGCTTTTTAGTCCCACTAGAAGCCAGGTATTGTATGGGAAAGGCTCTGTGTCTCAACCTGTGTTCATCCCCTGGTAGCAGGTGCGTTTCCTGCAGCCATACCACTAAAGCGTGCATGTCTCTCAGCCTGGTTACCACAGATTTCCGCTTAATTGGGGAGTTGAGCCCTTGAACATTTAATGAGACGAATGTCAAATCTGACATAACAGCTCAAGAATTGGCCCCATTCTTTGAGATCCCACTCACAGCTTTTTTACCAGTTATAAGTGCTTTTGGAACTTTATCACCAAGAATAAAAAACAGTTTCCCCCCCCTGTCCCAACTCTAAAATCAGCACTTCTCAAAAACATTTCCAACATGTTATATTCACAGTTTGTCACCGGGTTTTATACTCGCCCGGGAAAATTGGGGTCCGGACTCCTGTCTCCTCCCCTGGTTTTGCCCCCCTTATCCCCCCCTTTGGTTAGAAGTTTGGTTTGTTTGTTTCCTGTGCATCTGATACAGCTCGAAATCACATCCTAAGAGTAGGTCTCCCCTTTTTTTATAATATCGGCATCCCCTTTTTTTCCCCCCCAAGGTCTTCCTTGATCTTTTGGCGGTTGGTCAGGTGGGATCCGAAGGCTTAGGCTCCTTGTTACGCCCTCTCGGTCGGGGACGACCTGGCCTCCTCTGACCATTTCCCAGTCTTCCTACTGTCTCTTCACTCCGGGATGGGGATCCTTCCTTGTCCGTGAGGTTACTCTCTTCCCCTTCCTGCATGAGTTCTGCCATATCTTCTTCTTTGGAGACGGAGAATTTTCGGCCCTTCCACTCAAAGCGTAGGCATGTCAGATGTCCCCAGCGATACCGCACTTTAGTTCTCAGCCAGTCTGTGACCACCCTCAGTTTTTTCCTTCTGGCGAGTGTGGCTTGGGCTAGGTCTTGGAATAATTGGATTGAGGTGGAGCGAAACGTAATGGGTTCCTTTTTACGGGCCGCTCGCATGATGCCCTCTTTCAGTTGGAACATATGTATCCTGGTTAGGACATCTGGAGTTAGATTCTTACTGAGTTGGTATGCAGAGTAAACTCTATGCGTCCGGTCCAGCACAATTTCTTTGGTCTCGTCTGCGTTCAGGATGAATCGGAGCAGGTCCACGACGTATTGCTGCAGGTCAGAATCTGGTATCGATTTCGGAACCCCGCGGATGCGAATGTTATTTCGCCTGGATCTATTTTCAGTATCCTCCTGTTTACTCTGCATCCATTCCATTTGTTGTTCCAGCTCGAGGACTCTGTTTGCCAAGGTGTCATGCTCGTGGCTTTGCTCCGTCACCACTGTTTCAACTTCGTCAATCCTTTTTTCTATTGCCACGACCCCTTTGTTGAGATCCGAAATGGACTTGGCTAGACTATTTGCGCTTTCTTTGATGTCTTTTTTAAGCTCTTGCAGCATTTCCAGCAGGTCCGATTTCCGGAAAGGTGGGTCCTCGGGTTCAACAGCATACTCCGGAGGGGGGGGCATGCACCTGGGCTTGCACCTGATTGCCCTTCTGAGGGTCTATCGTCTACAACATGGCTTTAATATCTCCCGAGCCTTGATTTTTGGTTTTCGTGGTTTGTTTGGACATCTTGAACGGGTCATGATCTTTTTTGTTGCTTCAGATTAGACTTGGCGTGGTAGGGTCAGAGTTGTTTGTCGCCTTTTCTCATCTGACGTGTTTCCCCCTTTTTTCCCATGACTTTAAAAAGTCCTTTACAGACGGGTCGAGTGTGGTTCCCCACTTCCCGGCTTTAGGCTGTGAGGAGGGCAGCTGGTGTCTCTCAAACCGCTCAAGTTAGAGTTCTGTCGTATGGCCCTTTCCCCTGCTTCCTTGTGTATTTCGCTCCTTTTAATTAAGAATGATATGCTGCAGTGGTGTTTGAGAAAGAGCCGCTTGAGTGCAGCTCTTCTGAGTGTCAGAAGCGGTTGAAATACTCATGCCCCGCCATTCAGATCCAACATTTCCCGCTGCCGGCACTTCGTCTCTGTAGTACCCTGCCCCCCCCGGAGTTGCGTCCCGGGCTATGTTTGTGGCCTCTCCGCTACACGGGAGTCCCCCGCTCACCTCTGCTCACCGCCGAGCTCGCTCATCGGTTTCCAGACCGCAGGTCTTTCAAGCCGGGGTCGGGGTTGGACCTCGCCCGCTTTCTTCCTTCCGACTCCTCCGTGGATTGCGGCTCTCCGACTGCGACACGCCTCAGGTTCCGGGGTGTTCCGCCTCTACCAGCAGCAGCCAGCCCATGCTTCCTGCTACGCGCCTCGGAGAGGGAGCGCCAATCTTCTTTCCTTCATTTCTTCCGCAACTAGCCATGATGCCAGGGTCCGCAGGGACAGCGATGTGTTTCGGGACATATCCATGTCTTTTCAGGATATTGCGGCCTTCACCTTACGCGAGGAATGCAGCGGTCGCCATCTTGGTGGGAGATCGCTACGCGGGATTTTCGCCTATAACTTCAGTTGGAGTGCCTGGTAGCGGCCGATTCCCCTCTCCATCGATGCACAAGGCAGTTATGACTACCTACGTAGCCTTCGCATGATTTTCGGGGGGTTCAGGGGCTCGGGGATGGGTGGAATCACGGAGCTCGCCGAAGAGCCATCCGCACGGGTCCTCGGCTGGCCACGCCCCAATCACACACACTGCTTTTTAAACCAGTTTTTAAACGGGACAATAAGCACTCCAGCCACTTGATGAAATGAAGGGGAAAATGCATCCCTTTTGTTCAACCGCGATTAAAACCCATGGAATATTTAATGGGATACAGATGTCGAAGTTGATGCACTTCGCAAGGCAACAACAAAAACCAGACAGAACAGCTTTTTGTTAACGTGAAACCAGCTGATTCCGCTGCCAGTCCAGTGAGTAAATATCCTCCCGAAAAGACACATGCCCAAAGGCCAGCTAAACAAATTCCAGAACTTTATTTGATCTGCAAATAAACGGTGGACAATGGGATTTCTTTGATAAAATAACTCAAAAGTGAACCGCACATTTAAGATTAGGCGATAGTCTATCTCTTGAAGCGAATTTGCTCAGGTCTGAGTAAGCGCACTAAAAGGGGCGTGCTGGCAATATGTACAGCTTCTTATTGCGCCCACAGAGGCGACGTCTCGAAAGACATCGCAAAGTTGCAAATGGCAATTCATTCCTTTTGTGGCAGACTGTTTGAATAGTACCCAAGGGGATGTTTTTTCTTAAAATGTAAGCAAATTGTGATATTTGAATATTTATTCAGCAACAGTGGTCAAAACTACTTCCTGCATAGTGAAGTAACTCATCAAACTGGCCCACATTGGCTAAAAAGGTGTCCCGTTTAGACCAGAAACACTGGCCCACACTAGCATTTTTGATTCAGGCATTACCCTATTGCCCTATAGGCCAGTCTGAGCCTGGCGGCTCATCCATAATGTGTAAGGGAAGTTGACCCATTGGCCCCCTCGCCTATTATGGAGGTGTCTAGGAGCCAGCCCAGTGAGACACTGAGCACTCTCTCAGCTGCTTTTTCCTGCTGAGGTTGGAATCGAGTCCAGGGTCTGTGGTGGGATGGGGAGAGCCCAGGAACTGGATAGGAGTGGGATGAAGGAGCCCAGAGAGAGTGATGGGAGCAGGTGGAGGAGCCCAGGGACTATACTGTGAGTAGGATGCACAGGCCTAAAAAGTTTGAAGACCACTGTCAGGCTGCCCTTTATTGCCCCTCCTTTTTGCAATGGCGCCTCTGGCGGCACGGATAAGGGCCAACACAACAAATTGCAGGTATCAACTTCGGGGGCCCCAGTACAAGATCACTTTGTTTACAGATGACGTCATACTGTTTCTCAATGACTCTCTGCTCTTTGACCCATGTGGAAGATGAACTCCGACTTTATGGAATGGTTTCGGGTTTCAAAGTAAACTGTTCCAAGTCTGAGCTACTGGGGCTTCATATCTGCCCCTCACCCCTGCGTTAAGGGCGCAGCTAGAACAAGTGTGTCCATATGCTTGGGCTAGCAAATCGTATAGGTAATTGGGGATTAACATCCAGGGGAACTTGGCCCACCTATACAGACTTAACTATCCTGCCCGGTTCAGTGGTGTTAAAAAGGACCTGGACTGTTGGCACTCCCTGCGCTTGTCCTGGTTCAGGAAAATAGCCATTATTAAAAGGAATGTACTCCAAGATTTGTATCTCTTGTTTAATCCTTTCCCATTCCGGTGCATGGTGGGCGATTGGGATGCCCTGATGCTGCCATTCCTGTGGAAGGGGGGATCCCCCCAGGATGACTAGGTACACTCTATATGCCACTTAGCCCCTGGGAGGGTTATCTTTCCACACGCTAGACTAGTGCCAGGCGGCGATGGTTAGACTGATGATTGACTGGGTACAGAGGGACTCTGGGAATATTTGGGTGTCTGGGAAGCAAGTGGTGGCGGGACGCCATCTGTGAACTCAACCGTGGCTGTCACGATGGTGGAGGGCGCAGGGGCTGTATGTTAATCCCATTACTAGGTCCTCTCGCTTGCTCTTTACCCCGCTAATACATAATGACGACTTCTCCCCAGGTCAACTGGACAGGGTTTTCACGGAATGGTGTGACAAAGGGATAAGCAAAGTGGGAGATCTCTTCTCAGAGCCGGAACTTGCATCATTCGAGCATTGCAAAAATGCAGTGGGTCTCCCGGAGGGCGACTGCCTTCAGTATCTGCATTCCAGGCACTTGACATCTCACCCCTCCGTTACAGGGTTGGCAATCAGGTAGCTAACCCCTTTAAAGTTGATCTGCTAGGAACCTGCAGAGACTAAGGGGTTGATATCCAGGCTTTATAAGGCAATGAACTCACTTTCGGTTCCCGATATGAGATGCTACTGTGCTGGCTGGGAAAGGGAGCTGCGTAGAGATGCCCCTGGAGGACTGGGACAGGATATAGGAAGAAGCCAACACCACACTGTGCCCATGCTTAGCGACCACGCAAGCCAAAATAATGACACAATGGTATAGAACCACTTCCCGTCTGCACCCGCTGCACTGTGGCAACTCAAAAACTGTGCTGGAGAGGTGCGGGATGGAGGGTACCCTGTTACATGTTTTTTGGGGCTGTCCGGAAATATAAGACTTTTGTTTGGAGGTCAGGTCCAAATTGAAGGAAATAATGGGGCTAGAGATCCCACGTTTTGCATCCTAGGCCCATATGGCCCTTTAAAACGGTGGTGTACAGTAACAACTCAAGTTGATGGCGATTTACTACTGGCGGCCAAACTATCCACCCTCCATCTCTGGAGGAGGCCGGAATCACCCTCTGCAAATATTTGGCTGGACAAAGTTTGCAACATTCTAGCACTGGAAAAACTCACTGTAACATGAGGGACTCTCACCTGATGTTTACGGCCAATATGGGCACGCTTTTTGAAATGTGTGCAAAAAGACTTCAACTCCCTGACCTGTCCAACAAAATTGAGGTCCCTTAACCTGGTTGAACTGCCCTAAACTGTTAAACAATCTTTGGTGACTCAGTAGCTTCCTCGGAAATTGGCTGATGTGATATTTTGATGCTGGAGTGTACATGTCCTAAGTGGCTGCACAATGTGGGCAGTCTAGACCCGTAATAACACTTATCATACTTACTTTACATGATATGCCCTGTTAAATGTCAAGCCACAGAAAGAAATGGTTTGACTAGCTGCACCAAAATACCAGTCTAGCCACATAACACACAGCAAGCTTTCTTTATCATGGATGCCCACTAAAATGGCTAAAGCCTGGTTAGCCCAATGGCAATGCCAGCCTTGCTACAAGTGCCGGAGACTGGTGCAGCGCCGTGGTCCCAGACTGTTGGCTGCAGGGCACATGTTGCCTACTCGGAGATGAAAATAGATTAATTGAGCATGTGCTAAACGCAATATCCTCCAGTGAGTGGGAGACTTCTGCTGGGATACGTAGAGATGGAACGTGGAGAGCTGCCAATCTAGCTTCAACAGGACACGCAGACTAACGTCTTTTGCACCTTATGTTCGACCCATTATAGTTTAAATGTGTTATAATGATCTTTTGGAGACAGTTACTGTCACGTAGCTATGTTTCTTTGCCATCCGTTGGTCTGGGGAGTCAAAGTAGGTCCTGTGAACTATTGATTTTAAGATAACCAGACTCTTCTAAATTAAAGGCAGGAGCTAAATGGCTCCTAGCTCTTGTCATTTGTTAACCCTGCTGCGGATGGGAAGAAGCACACCCTTGCGATTGCGGCTGTGCAGCAGAGAGTCTGGCAAGGGCCTCACATATAGGGGAAGAAGTCCTCTTTATGTGCACAAGTGAGTTTTCCTTTTGGTGCACTAGAGGTCGCAGTTTACACGGATTATTTTGAGAGCACTCGTATGAATGTAAAATCTCGGTCTATTCTACCATATCTCAGCATCTAACGTGCTCAAGTCAAGAATTGGTTGACATGACGTTTGGCTGATTTGCAGTCTCGACTGTCACCCCGTGCAAAACCTCTCAGCTTTATCACAGACGTGTTACCTTTCATTCAAAACTCACATTGCCAAGATGGCCCAAGCAATACAAAGTGGAGCCTTTAATCCCCCCTGGACGGAGGCTGTGCACTACTCTCAGAAGCCGCAGAGGCAGTGGAGTAACTTTTCTGAAAATGTTGGGGGGGGGGGCGGTGGGGGGGACATGACATCTAAAGTAAAAGGTTCCCCTGCTAAATGAATGGGGACACAATGTTGTGCCACGAAAGTTGGTTGGGCGGGGGACAAACTCACTTGTCCCCCCCCCCTAAAATTACGCCCATGCGCAGAGGCCACCTTTAACCACGTCTCCCCAATTGCCTAGGAGCTACGCTAGTTACCCTTCAAGCAAGCATGCTGAAGACAGCCTAACTACAAAGCAGTTTCGACCGAAACACTACTCCCCTGGCAGAGAAACTTGCCATCTTGTGAGGCGAGCGCAGCAGCCGAAACCACAACATTGCTAGACTGGGAAAAACTCGGAAACCTGCTTTCATCCTGGCCACTCTCTGATCCTTCCACGCAATCTTACTTCTCCCCCATCCAGAACTCCTCTTTTGCTACCACACACTACCTGTAACCCCCTAGGTGCGCCCACCACATAATCTCTTGAATTTCTTGGCGATTAACATTCTGCACCGAAACATGTGTGGTGTGATTCTTCTCCAAGGAAGTCACTGGGCACCCATAGTCGTGCACGCTTTTCCTTCCATTTTATAATCTCAAAGTGAGGTGTTTACTGCAAGAAAGTGGGCCTTGCTAAACACCCTCTTTGCTACATGGGCTCAGCAGTTGTAAACTGGTGTTTGGTGGTTTATGATGAGGCATGTGACCTTGTCTTGTCAAGAGCGAGCGAGTGCCCTTGTCAGCCAGGGGATGGAGTCCTACCACAAGGGGAAATACAGAGCATCCAGAGCCAGTTTTACCCCTGAGGGGGCCGGAATATTTCTGTGTACACCACTCTCGACTCGTGCCATGCCCCGACGAGCTGCTTGCCAGTGTATAGAACAAACATACTTGAAGAAGACCAGAGAATTGAGCAGAATGAGCAGTGAGATGGCAGATGAAAGGCATGGGGGGGAGAGAGAGAGAGAGAGGGAGAGAGAGAGAGAGACGCGAGGGGGGGGCTAAGGGGGCTATAGCCCCTGATCTTTGGGTTGTAGCCCCGGATAGAATCTCAGGCGCTACAGCCAAAAGACTAGCTAGCCCCCAGTCCCAACAGTTCCGACATCAGCGTAGCCCCAGGTCTTTTCCAGACCTAGCAACTCCCCTGCCAGCAGCAACGCCGTAGAGCTCCCAAACCAGCTTATGCCACATAGAAAAGGCCACCCACACCACTGGCCCACTAGGAAGGGAGAACAATCCACCTTCCTAGACACACTTACTTTTCGAATTACAGCCAGGGACATTTGCTTTCCCAGGCTGCCAGCCTCAATACCTGGCAAGCCTGCACAGAGAAAGTGGGCGGAGCTTGGCCCGCTGCTTTTTACTTTTTGTTACACATACAGGGTTAGAAATTGAGCAGAGCTGGGAGCTTTTTAGCTCCAACAGCTACCAGGAGCTACTGTTGGCTCTCCAGACTAAGTGGTGCCGAATCAACACACCTATTTGGATTTAACTTTGCACGTTTGTGACAATCTATAAATAAGCATTAGGACACATCAGTACGACATTGAAAGGATACCGCTCATAAGTAATGGATAAAGTGACTGTAAGATTTTCTAAACGTTGTGTAGTAGATCCTTGTTGGTCACTGGTAGCTCCTAGGTGGAGGACGACAGAGACTCGCAGGAGGAAGGCACGGAGGATTGTGACAGTGATTTGTTGAACAGGTGATGTATTGGCTATGGAGTGGTTATGCGGTTGAGAGTGCGTGTTTGTCGGGCAAGTGTGTAGGAAGGCGAGTGCAAGGGGTGGCTATGAAGGAAATGTTTTGGAATGGAAGGAGTGCGATTGTATAGTTAGTGGAGGATGGAGCCGTAGTGCGAAGGAGACAGTAGGAGGAAGAAATAACATCGTAGACTGGAGGCAAAACCTGAGGAGTGAGCGCATCTAAAGGACAGAAGAGCAGAGTGGTGGAAGTAGGGAGAGGCGAGAGTGGGTGTGTTTAAAATAGCCTGAATCTTAAAGGGTGTTTGTAGGGCACCATCCCAGTAGATCACCCACTGGCTAGTCTAGGGACACTTAAGAAGCCTGTGGGGGAGTTTAGTCTGCCTGCTTTTACACTACCCTCTGCAGCACAAGTTGGCGCTTTAGATAGTAAGGTTCAGCCTTCAGTAGCACTAACCTGGTGTTTAGGTTCTTCTGGGCTATGGGAGTGGTTTGTTACAAAATGAGGGCGAGGGACAGTCCTGGGACCCCTCGAAGGGCCTGGGAGAGTTGGAGTGATTCTTGTAGCACCTGACATCTAGTCTTGAGATTTGCATTACCTTTGGCCTAGTTCTCCCATGTAACCACAGCCTTCATTATGCCATCTAGCATTAAGTAAATGACCCCATATATTTGAAAATCTATTGAACTTGGAGAGTGATTTGTCACTGTGTGCAGATGGTAATCTTGTTTTGATGTTCTAATTAATGGTGACCTGCTGCTTCTCTGCGCTTCTGGAAAAACCTTAGTGCACCGTATACACGTGCTGGTACACACGGCCCTATGCTGCTGAGGGACCCTGAGCCAGGCCCTCTACTCCCAAACTGCGTATTCTACAGGCGGGAACCTGGGTGGGCCTGAGGATACTCGGGTTAGGGTGGGAGTTGCCACCTGATTCCCCTCCCCCCTGCCCGCTCTTCAGACAGTCCTCCAGGCCCTCATAATGTATTGTTTTGACGCCTTATGGTCGGCGCAGCACTATTGAAATAGTTGTTCATGTAATCGACCACTTAAAAAAAAAAAAAAAAAATTTCACAAACTTCTGGTTAATCCATGTTCCAAGATATTACACAATTCTTTTTATTCTTTTATTTCAAATATATATATATAAAAAATATATATTATGAATATTCTCTTTATTCCATTTTAACAAATTGCAGGTTTCATGACATCAACTAAAGCCAGCAGTACAAGGATCGAAATTAAGATCCGATAAGCGGGAGACAAAAGCACCTTCTGGGTGTCCAGTGTTAACCAGTGACCAAGAGCTACCACTGAGGAACAAGGAGCTAGTACATAACGTTTCACAAATCTAACTATGCAGACACATCATTTTGTCCTTTATTTACGACCCCATATAATTTAAATGCCATATAGATGTTTCCATGACTTTATTTTTAGATTGGCCAGAACGAGCAGCGTTAAATGCCTAGGAGCCAGAGGTAGCTCCTGGTAGCAGTTTGTTTCAATATAAGCAGGCTCTTCTAGGGTACAAGTGGGTGCTAAATAGCTCCCCTCAACTTCGAACCCTGCAGTGTTTAAGTTATGAACGTGATGAAATAAGTAGAGGGGTACCAGTCTCCTGAATGCAAACAGGAATTTCTCACTCGGTTTCGTACAATCCGGGTGTGCTATGGACAGTGGTGCAAGTGTGTTCAGTTCAGCGAGAAGTGCTGCGAATATTCGACACAAAAGCAGGCCATATGTCTCTAGGTCTTGAACATGTATGGACAGGCTGTCTAAAGATCGCTTCACCCATGTTTGCTCAGACCGCCTCTTTGAACCAGGCTATTTTTAAGGGAAAGGCAGGGCACATCCAGGTCAAGGCTATTTGACTGGTTGCCTACATTTACCAATCTACCTTTTTAGTTTCCACAATTGGAAGGGCCCTGTTCCAGTAACTTCACACCACAATGTATTCCCTGTAGGGCAAGCCACGACATCCCTCTTACATGTAGAGCATGCACCGGGTACAATTGGGTCAACTGTATGGATTCTAACCAGTGTATTATACTGATGCAAGAATAGAAGTAGCAACTTGTATTTATAATTCAGTGAGATGTGCTTGGTGTGGATGCACTCCTCGCCCTCCCAATCTTCTAGCACCACATAAAGTACACATTCCCAACGTCTTCTAGCCCTCTAAGCCGGTAACAGTTTCTACGTTGCATTATGCAAATTAGTTGCTGATCTATTCAAGGATAGGACTTGGAATGTGGGAAACTTAATAGCCATTTATGATACAATAATGTGTACATACGATACCTCTAGTCCTCACATTTCTGGAAAGGGATAAAGGTACCATTGACAAAATTATCCAACCTCTCAATGCATGCTGTAATGCGCCTGTTAACACAAAGGTTCTGGTCTTGCTCATAACTTGAATCCAGTTTCAAGACGAATCTTACAGTTGTCAAAATGAAAAATACTCTTTTTAAAGTCCCAAACTGCATAAGGAAAAAGGTAAATGGGAAGACAGTTCTTATCTGAAATGACTGTCCAGTTGAACCATCTTTGCAGTTTTCTGCTTATTTTTAGCTTCACCCATGGAACGAATCACAAAACAATAATTAGATTTTTACCGAACCAAAAACATCTAAAAAAAATAAACACATTTTTTATCGTTGTTTTTGGACTCCCCCTTTTTTTATCCATACTCCCCCATACCCCAAAACGCCTATTCGTTGATTTTTTTTTTTTTTAAGATGTTTTCGGTTCATTAAATTCAACTCGTTGTTTTCAATTCGACCAAATCACTGCGTACCCTTTTTGTTCACCAGACATTTTTGCAAAAATACTGTAAAGACAACACAACTCGGAACCTTTTCAGGATGTTGGTCTGATCCTGCAAAGACGAGTGCATTAATTGTTTTCATTATGCATTTTATATTTGGTAAACAGCACAAATGTTGGTTATTAGATGCTTGTAATTTATGTGTACATGTTATTTTTTTTTTAACTGAAATGAAGTATACATTCAAATGTATTCACAAACCGAAATAGTTCTTCTTTGTCAGTTGTAGACTTTTTAAGTCCGTCATTTTGAAGTGAGTTGCCGATTCAATAGTCTAAAGTCTGTATGGCTGATCATGGAATTATTTGCGCCAAAAAATGGGGATTTGTTATCCATTCTGCCCGCAAATCCCCATTTGTTGAACAGGGATTTGCGGGCAGAATGGCGCACAAATCCCCGTTTTTTGGCGCAAATAATTCCATGAAGCAGCCCCTGTGTCTGTTAGCACATTGAAATCGTTATTGACCTCCTCTCGGTCAACCAGAGTAAGTAGAATGCAGTCAGTAAGGAATTACTTGTGTTAACTGCATTCCTGGCGGTTTCCAAGGACACCTTTTTAAACGTGTGCACATTATCGAAATTAATTCGACCCATTTTATTTTATCGGGGGCACAACCTCGAGGCCACAACCCCCACCCCCCGCCTCAGTCCCCATACATACACATGTGCACATGTTACCTACATTCCGACTTCGATAGCAGCCAGAAAATCAACAGAAAGCGTGCATCTGCATTAAAAAATCAACAATGCAATTTCAGAGCTAGATGTTTATTTGAAGACAATAATCGGACCTATTTTACCACGAAAGTCAAAGGTGAAATCTCGAGCAATGCTTCCACTTTGGAAAGAAAACCTGTTCACTTTAACATTGCACCTAATGCAAGCTATTGCCCTAGTTTACTATTAAAATGCTTCATTAGCTTAATATATAAACATTACAAAATAAAACCACATTCCACTTAATGTGCTTTGTGTGCTTTGCTCAGTATTAAGAAGTGTGATAATAACACTTAGTCATACTATAAGAGTAATTTATATAGTATCTGGTTTTATTGGGAGAACCCCCATGGAGGCCAACCTTCATCTGTTCAGGCAACTTCGTGTATGGTTCCATAAACATTCTGGAACCATACACGAACATGCCGTCATGGTTACAGAACTCATTAACATCATAGTTTCAGCACGGTGTACTGATAACCATGGTAATAAACATCACAACATCTTCCCTTCTATATTAAACTGAACAAACTAAGTTTAAAAATTTTAAATATGTTACCACTAACATTTCCTAACTATATATATATATATATATATATATATATATATATATATATATATATAATCATATTGACTTATTGCCAATTTAAGAAAAGGATACACTTATAAAGTATTGTATATCTTTTGATGCTCTTGCTTCTTTGTGTTGCTGTAGTTCTAAGTCACAATTTCTCTTTAATAATATACATAGTCTTCATTATAATTCCAAGCTCTTTTCCTAACTCTTGGAAGATGACTGATATTTTTTTTTCATGTATTTCATTTTTTGTTACTTTCTCCTGAGCAAATGCTTTGTTCATATATCCCAAGTCATTGAACTTGTCTTTAAACATTTCTCCCTTTGCCAACTGTTCTTCCTTGAGTTTTACAACTTCCTCCTCCTTTGCCAAAATAACATCATTACATGACCACTTCTTTCCATCTTCTAGAATTACCGATTTTCCAGAACACCATTATTTTCTGAGGATGACGAAATTTTGACTCTCCTTTCATCACTCTTTTGGGTTCTCTTACTCTAACCCAATCTCCTTTTTCAAACTTGCTTTCTTGAACATGTTTCTGTCTGTCGTAATAATTTTTGTATTCTTCTTGTTTTCTTTTTATTCTGTTAACTATTTCTTCCAAATTTATTTCTTTGTTTTTTTTTTTGTTATCCACGCAGGTCTGAATCTGTTTGTAGCTATTCTCCCTCTCATCAAAGTGAAAGGTTCTTCTTCAGTCGCTGAATGAGGGGTAACTTTATACGTGTTAAGTGCCTCCTTTAGTGTTTCCTTCCATGGTATGTTGACAATAGCTAATTGAATGATACCTTTTATGAAACGATTCATCCTCTCCACCAATCCGTTCCCCATGGGATGGTATAAAGCTGTTGTATTATGTTTGATGGCCCTTTCTTTAAGAAATTTCTGGATTTCTTGTGACATAAATTGAGCTCCATTGTCAGATATTATTTCTAGAGGCTCCCCTTCTCTGTTAAAAATTTCCTCTAAAAACTTAGTAACTTTCCTCGCTGATATTGATTCCTCAACAATTCCACATTCCACCCATTTAGACGTATAGTCAACCAGTACAATGAAATAGACTTTTTGCGGTCCTAAAGTTTCATATGGTCCTGCTATATCAATTGCCAGTTTAGTCCACACGGTACTTGGAACTTCCACTGGTTGTAATGGTGTGATGTGCGTTGTTTTGCTCTTATCACTTACTGCACATGCTGAGCAATCCCTAACCATAGCTTCCAATTCATCCCACATGTTGGGCCACCAATAAGCTTCTCTTACTCTTCTTTTTGTTAAGTTTCTTCCTACGTGGCCCTCATGCGCTAATTTCATAATTTTCTCTCTCATTTTAATTGGAGGTATTATTCGCTCTCCTCGATAAACGCATGTATTATCACTTGATAATTCGTCTTTTATTTTTTCCCAAGATTTGATATTCTCCTCGGTATCTGTCCATCCATTTTCTATAGCTTTTCTTAACGATTTTTGTTCAAGATCTTGTTCTCTCGCCTCAATCCAATCTTCTTTTGAAAACCCTGGGTGTATATGTGCTATTATACACTCCATGTTTTGATCATCTGTAAGTTCTCCTTTGTCATCACATTCAATCGTGTCACAGTTACATGGTAGACGAGAAAAGCAATCAGCCACTACATTGGTCTTCCCAGGGGTGTATTTTATACTGATATTGTATTGCATGATAATTAACGTCCACCTCCTTATGCGTGGAGAAGTCATGTGGGGATTCTTTGAATTTAAAACATGTACAAGTGGCTTGTGATCAGTTCTGATTTCAACTGGTATGCCCCAAATGAGACTTTTGAAATGTTCTAGAATCCATTTAACTCCCAAAGCCTCCTTCTCAATAGTCGAATAATTCTTCTCAGCTCCTCTCAATGTCCTGGATGCAAAGGCAATGGGAACTACCTCACCATCTTGAATCTGCTCTAATACACCCCCTAAGCCCATGTTGCTGGCATCTACTGATATTCTGGTCTTGGCACTTGAGTCAAACATTTTTAGCGCAGGTGCTCTGTTTATTAATGACTTCATTGTTTCAAACTCCTTCTTGCATCTTTCAGACCAAAGAAATTTCATACCTTTGCACATCAGATTTCTCAATTGTTCTGTTCTATCAGCGTAGTGATCCACAAACTTTGAATACTATTCTGTTAATCCTAAAAAACTTCGGAGTTGGTCTTTATTTAACGGATCAGGAATCTTGAGAATGGTGTCAACCAATGACTCTTTGGGTTTTATACCATCCGCATTTATGCGATGACCTAAATAAGTTACTTCGTTTTTCTTTATCTTGCATTTTTCAATTTTGAGTGTCATGCCTTTCTGTTGTATAACTTGTAGCACCCCTAACAACTTAGCATCATGGTCTTCTTCAGACATTGCGGATATCAGGATATCGTCCTGGAAATAATGAACCCCTTGAAGACCATCAAACAAATGATGCATTAATCTCTGAAATACTGCAGCCGCAGAAGCCAATCCAAACGGCATCCTTTTGTATCTGAATGCCCCCAATGGTGTTATAAATGATGTTAAATGTCTGGATTCTTCATCTAACACTACCTGGTGATATGCCGACGATAAGTCGAGTGTCGTGAAAAATTTTGCTGGCTTCATCGTGGTCAACATCTCCCTATATTAGGTAGTGGATGGCGGTCTATCCAGATGTTGGCATTCAGATCTCTCCGGTCAACACACATTCTTATTGATCCGTCTGGTTTTTTAACAATAACAATAGGGGATAACCATTCAGAGCTTTCGATGGGTTCAATGATGTCCTGCATGCTCAATTTATCTAATTCTCTTTTCAATGCTTCTCTAGTGCCAATAGGTATGTTTCTTACCTTATGTACCACAGGATTTGCTCCTCTTTTAAGTATGATCCGATGCTTGAAACCTTTAAGAATTCCAATGTTATCATTGAAGACTTTAGGAAAACTCTTGGCTAAATTCTCCGATGTACTACAGCTATCTCCATTTATGCAAAGAATAGGCACACTCTCGCCTGGATGTATCTGTATCTTCAATGATGCTTGTTCCCACCATCCAACTATGGAAAATCCATTTTCAGCAACATACAATCTGCAGTATGTCTTCCTTCCTTCAAAATTTAAATGTACCCAATCGTACCCAACTATATTAATGGGAGTCTTACCATATCCGGTCGCTTTAATCTTGGTCAATTTCAATTCTTCCATTTCTTTTTTAGTATGTTCACATATGTGTCCACATCCACCATAGTATATGGAGAACCTGTGTCCACCATGACTTGCAACGTTATCCCATCTATTTCCATTGGCACCCACGGGCCCAAACCACTCTCATTTGGTGTGAATGCAAGTATCTGTACTTCCTCTTCAAATCTGTCTGTGATGGCTAATAGACTACTGGGACCACCAATTTCTTCTAAAGCATTTATGCTTGTCATGGCAGCACTCCTTCCTCTACCATATCGACCATTATTTCTCGCATGACGGGCATTGAATCTGCCTCTGCCTCTATTGTTGCGACACACATTACCAAAATGACCTATTAGTCCACACTTATAACATTCAGCTGATACAGCAGGACAGTCTTTCTCTGCATTTATGTGTCTAAATCCACCACATTTGAAACACTTGTTGTTCATTCTGTATGCACTGTCTCTTCCCTGTCTAGATCCAGCATCATTGTCAGACCTGACTATTCTTTTGACAATGGCAATCAAATCCTCTTCACTACCATATTGTCCATCGATTGTTTCTCTAACTGACTTTATTTCTGCATTCTCCATCTTGTTCTGAACCTCCTTCATGCATTTCTCACCAAGTTCTATGGACCTAGCTATTTCAATTGCTTGTTCCAATGTAGGGTTTTTTGCCTGCCACAAACGCTGTTGTATGCGAGGATCTGCCACATGTAGAACCAGTTGATCTCTCAAGTATTCCTCCGCCACTCCTGTGAAGATACACGTAGCCAACAGACCTCTCAAAGCAGCTATGTAAGCATCGATGCTTTCACCCTTATTTTGTTTCCTTGAAAAGAATCTATAACGTTCCAACACAATGTTAGTTTTAATTCCAAAATGTTTGTTTAGTTTAGTTATTGCCACATCATATTTTCTGGCTCCACTTGAGGATTCACCACCCAGAACTACATCTGTGTGATCCAATTCTGGTAAGTTCCTGAAGATCCTGAGTGCCTCTGCACTTTTACAGTTAAGCAACGTGGCCTCTTTTAAATCATCATTAAACTTGGCACCTCCTATCGCCCTTAAGTATACTTGAAAATTGTCCTGCCACTGTTCCCAAGGACACACTGGATCTCCAGGCAGTGCCAAAAATTTCATTGGAGCTGCTATGTTCTGCATCATTCCTTGACACACAACTCTTTGTATACTAGCATTTTGAACATCTGTGCGGAAATTATCGCTCTTGATGATCTAACCTCAGCCGATATTAGCCTGGTGGAATTTGTTAATGATACAAATCTAACAGAAGTCCGGCTGTTTATTCCATCAAGAGTTGTACTAAATACCTTATGGCTAGCCCGAACTGCATTTTATAACCTAGGTTTTATTTTATCACAAGATACAACTACTCAAGATATAAAACACTTAATTACTGACCGCCCAAGAATTAGAACGTATGGCGATAATGCAACTTCATTGCTTACAGAAGATGGGCAAGCACAAAATGTATGGAGAGATGATAATCTCAATATGAGACTATAACAACCCCAGACACTGGAATCCATCAGCCTACTCTCCTGGAATACCAGAGGCCATAAACATTTTATTAACAACAAAAGCAAAGAGCTTCTCCAATTTGATATATTAGTATTCCAGGAGACGTGGCTGCGAGCCATACCAGTGTGGGATGATTATAATGTCTATGTGGTACCTGCCATCGAGCCGCTGCAAGGTCGCCCAATGGCTGGCCTGCTGATGGCTTTTAGAAAAGATAAGAATATCGAAGTCATTTGGCACAGAACTCCATCACCGTGTTTTCAATATGTTAAGATTCAGTTAGGTGAAACGTTTTGTGCAATAGTGAACATCTATTGGGGGAAAAAACACTTGTCATCAAATGTATTCTTTGAAACCTTAGCCATGATTCTCGATCAACTGTTAATGGATGAAACCATTATTAACACATTCATAATGGGGGACCTAAATTTACATCTCTTGTCTTCCAAACACTTGAGATCCATGTCAGATGAATGTCGTTGGTTATCCATCATGGCTGATCGAAATTTTGTCATGGTAAATGGTTCATTGCAAGGGGATTATCCTCCCAAAACCACCTGGCACAATGCTGGTAGTCATGCAACATTAGATTACATTTTTGTGAATGATCACTTCCTAAACAATATAACTATGTTTATGGTCAACTCAACCAGCATGAGTGATCATAGCCAGTCGCGGGTGAAATGTAATTGGCCTAAAATTAGGAAACAGTCTCTAAATATTAATGTCTCGAACTTACAGGTCAATAATGCTGGTAACCGTATAAAATGGTCCAAATCAAGACTACGTCAGTTTGGAGAGATCTTGTGTGAGCGGTATACTGATGATACCGAATGTGAAAGTGGATATTATGTTCATGCCATGCAACTATTTACTACACAGGGGTTGAACCCCAAACGAGGCATACAAATTCACCCTCATGCCTTTGACCTTGAAGTTAAAATCAAGAAAAGTGAACTAAGGAGGAATATAAAAAAATTATATAAAGGTTGTGGGTCAAATCCCATGACAAATTATGACAAGATAAAACAACTAAAAAGGGAACACAAAAAATGGTTAAGAGGACGTCGTGCCTCCCAATATCAACATGACGGAGAGGTAATGATGCAACAGATCATCCTTAAATCCTCAGGGGGTATATGGGCTCTTTTAAATAAAACCGCGATTAAAAATCAACCTTCCCTCATGGTGAATTCTATTTCTCAACATTGTTGGAGGACCTTTTTTGGTAATATATATACCACACCAATCACAAATATTGGATTAAACTGGGACAGTATTGTAGCCGACCATAATGTGAATTTTGATTGTGATGATATACTTTTTTTTATATCGAAACTGAGCGTCTCAAGAGCAGCCGGACCAGACGGTTTACATAATGCTATAATAAAACAAGACAGACATTTATGGTCTACCATATTATATCTCATATTTAAGAAAATAATGGCTACAGGCTTCATTCCCCTGAATTGGAAAACATCGATTGTTCTTCCCATATATAAAAAAGGTGACAGGACTAATCCGGCCTCTTATAGACCTATTGCATTGTTAGATTGCCCGGGAAAAATTTTTGCCCGAATGATACTAGGTGAGTTTAACAAATGGCTAAATCAACTAAACCACAGAGATCCTTTTCAGACAGGTTTCGTTCCCGGTTTAGGAACAGCTATCAATTTAATCACCCTGAATTCTATTATTCAGCAAAACAAACAGCTTCATCAACCCTTATATATAGCATATGTAGACTTTAGGTCGGCTTTTGATCTTGTTCCCAGAGAATTACTCTTTAAGAAATTAATGGACCTGGGGTGTCCCTGGCATATACTTAAATGGATAGTTGAGCTACATACAAATACATCAATTCAGATTCGTATGAATAATGATGGATTGCTCTCTGAACCCATTTATACCTCGCGGGGTTTGAAACAGGGTTGTCTGTTGGCTTCTGCACTATTTAATTTTTTTCTTTTAGATTTCGGGCTTAGTTTCAAAGGGTTGATTACTGACTCACCAAAATTGTTTGGAATAGCCATTAATTGGCTTCTTTATGCCGATGACATGGTACTTTTATCTAAAACACCAGCAGGCTTACGCACTATGTTGAAAGCGCTAGATATATATGCCAAGAAAAATTGTATTAGTATTAATACTACAAAAACACAAGTGATGCAATTTGGTGTCAAAACAAGACAAAAATCATGTAGTTGGCAATTACAAGATACTGATCTCTTGGTTGTAAAATCATATATTTATTTAGGAGTATGCGTGAATAATCATACATCTGACAAACCCTATGAAGATCATATTCAGCTGAAACATCTCAGTGCAATATCACAAGTCCGGATAATTCGGGCAAAATATTGTAAATTCACTATAAACCCCATTATTATATATTACAAACAAAAATACATCCCCACAATTCTGTATGGGTCAGAAACAAAAAAATGTCAAACTTATTATTATTGGACCAAATATGAGAGTGCTTTTTGGAAAAAATCACTCATGTTACCCAATTCAGAATCTATGCCGATTATTAGACATGAAATGGGTTTAATATCAATCTATGCAGTATATAAATGGAAAGTCTGCCAACTATACAGAAAATGTATTATGAAAGATAATACTAATGGGCTACTTGCCATTATATCTCAATATCTACTGCTAGCAAATGATAATTTTGCAAAAAATTGGCGAAACTGTGCCAAAAACTTTCTAGATGGGGCTGATATAACTGAAATTTTACTCATTGAAAACCCAGATAAAGCCAAATCTAAACTGTGGAGATCGGATTGGATTAAGACCAGGGAAGCGTGCATGAAAATATCGAAATTCAGTACGAATCCATTTGGTTTAAAATCACAGGGACTGTTTTAGATTAAATATATGGCCCACAAGAGAGATATTACATAAATGGAAGAAAATTTCAGACCAAAGTTGTCGGTTCTGTAATCAAGAGGTTGAGACGCTAAAACATTTGGTAGTTGAGTGTGTCATGTTGTTAACAAAGAGAATATTTTACTTCAAACATTTGTTCAATGAAACTGCAGTTATTATGCCGGAGCAATTATGGTTAGTATTGTACACAGGACACTCAAAAAAATCAAGGTATGCAGTTGTTAATTATCTAAATTCCCTGAAAATTAAGATACATGACACAGCTGATGGTTAACCTTGCAATTTAAACTTAAGCAACCGTTATATATGTGAAGTGGAATGAGAGCGAGAGCGAATAATGTAATGATGATTAATGTATCTTATTGTAATTTATTTGTTTTTCGTTATAAATTTGTTGAAAGGTCGGGTTCAACTGACCAAAACAACAATAAATAAAAAAAAAAAAAAAAAATTGTTATGTTTTGAATGACTTGAAATGACTTTTTCCACTGTGCTTTTTTTTTGTTCTTTCATAATTTGTTCCTTGTTTTCTTTTTTCTTTTACGTTGTTTTATATTAAATATTTGAAAGGTTGATTTTCAGCCAAACAAATAAAAAAAAAAAAAAAAAAAAAAAAAATGTATACTCGTGTGACTGTCACTGGATGATCCTCTTTACTTCAATCTTTTTTTTTTTTTTATATTTCAATTATAAAGTTGTCTTGCAACTGTATCAACTTTCACTCCTTGAAACTCAGTGCCATCATGCCAACTTTTATTTGAGTGTTTGTCTTTAATGCAGTTATATGTAACTCCGGCAATCCTAACGTTCCCACACTAATATGCGCGTGTTTTGATTTAAACGTGCTTTACATTTATCTCAATTCAATCAGCTGTTGCACTTCGCTGTATCCACTTGGGGCGCATTCACATTTACTTAGTATGGACAGCTGTGTGCTGTCATTCACTTACAATAACGCACGCAGGCCAGCGTATACTTCATCACTTTCATCCTTGTCATGATACGCACATTGACGGCCTTTCGCGTAGCGTTTGCCGGTGTGACGAAAATAATGTATCCCTTAAGATGGCGGCACGCACACCACGCACGTAGGTGCTTTCCTCTAGCGTTTTCTCATGTCGGCCTCGCGCAGCGTTCAAATGATGCCAATCTAACGTAAGCACAATATCATCTTTGTTTTTTTTAAAATTGCCTTTTTTTTTTTTTTTTTTTTTTTTTTATGCTCGCGATTAGCGCCGCTACTTCCGCCCACTTGCCTTAAATCAGTTATAATTTTTCCGTGGGTTCTGCTGCCTCACCATTTTTCGATGCAGTTGGTCGAGTCAGCACTTGTTATTCACTGCTTCTGGGGGCTTCCTCCCTGTGGAATCCTCGTCGCCAATTGTTAAGAAGTGTGATAATAACACTTAGTCATACTATAAGAGTAATTTATATAGTATCTGGTTTTATTGGGAGAAACCCCCATGGAGGCCAACCTTCATCTGTTCAGGCAACTTCGTGTATGGTTCCATCAACATTCTGGAACCATACACGAACATGCCGTCATGGTTACAGAACTCATTAACATCATAGTTTCAGCACGGTGTACTGATAACCATGGTAATAAACATCACAACACTCAGGCCTGCAAATATGCACTTGCCACTGGCTGGTGATGACTCTTGGCTAGGAGGACATGTGTGCGGTGTGAATTAGGGCGGCAAGTGACGTTTTATGGCTGCCTAGTAGCCTGCACATGTAGGATTTTACCCCTGCTTTCCTCGCTGTTTAACGTTTTACTTCACCACCACAACTCGAAAACCTTAATTGCTATAACCATCATGTGCTAATAGCTGTACAGACTATAGGAGGAGACGCCATTGCTTGGAATAACCCTGTGGCCCGAGACGAATATTATCGACTACTGCCTCGATCCATAAGGCCTCATCAATGACGAACAATCCACAAGCTTGAAATGGATAAACGCCATCCGTCACGTTCTTTAGAACCTCAATGAGCAGAACCTAATCATCCTGTTATTCCATGTAGTGTGGTCAGTGTATCACTTGATGAAATGATCGCTGTGCACAAATAAGTAGGTCCCAAGTATCTTTTGCCTGTCTCCTTTTCACCATTATGGCCTTTTGAAAGGGCTGGATGCAGATGTAAGTGTATTATTTTGGGTGTTTTGTGGAGTGCTGGATATTTGCTTTGCAGATACTTCAAATCACTTCTCCATCTTTGGAGCTATGTTATACTTGGGTCTGTTCGTAAGTATGTAAAAAAGAACATGCATGGCTGTTGCATTCCTTCAGGGATCGAAATTAAGATTGGATAAGCAGGAGCTAAAGGTATCTCCTGGGTATCCGGTTTTGACCAGTCAGCAGGAGCTACCACTAGGGAACTAGGAGCTATTAAATAGCACTCCGGAAATCTAACTTCCACAGAAGATGCAAACTTAACATTTTGTACCTTATAATTGACCCTTAATGCTTTAAACGTCATATCGCCTTGAAACACTTGTGTATAGGCGCGTTATAAATGCCATATCATATAGATGTGTACTAATGCTCATTTATAGATTGTCCCAAACGCACATAGTTAATGTCACACAGGTGTTTTCTCAGAATCAGTTGGTTTGGGGAGTCAAAAGTAGCACCTGGTAGCTGTTGGTGTTAATCTAACCAGACTCTGCTCGGCTATAAGCAGGAGCTAAATAGCTCCCCTCGGTTTTGAACCCTGGTCCTTGCTGTATATGGGTGATCCATAAATGAAATGCTGAGCTAGTTCTGGGTCAGATCACGTACAGGAAAAGCTTTATTCCACTGCGGTAGGAGGAGAAATTTAAACTAACGGAGACCCCTGGAACTGAAAAGAGTAGGCCCACTCCCTTGAAATCAAACCGGCTTGTGTGTTCGTATAGGTTTCAATAAAAGGAGTGGCAGTTTCTATTACCTAATGTTTTTGAAACTAACTCGGAGGTAAAGTTAAGTTGCAGGCTGTGACCTAGCATAAGAGTCGCTGCCGCCCTCTAGTTTCTCTAGTAGTGGAACAGCCTGTGCACATGGGGCAAAGTGCATGAAGAAAGGCATTTTTAGAGTGTTCATAGAGACATTGTG
This sequence comes from Ambystoma mexicanum, assembly GCF_040938575.1. Taxonomy (NCBI): domain Eukaryota; kingdom Metazoa; phylum Chordata; class Amphibia; order Caudata; family Ambystomatidae; genus Ambystoma; species Ambystoma mexicanum. The sequence continues at coordinate 34,721,355 of NC_090931.1, forward strand.
GAGGCGTAAATTGTTGAAAATAATTGTATTTACAGAAAGCCCTCTGTATGGGGGGGGATAAAGTAATTTATTTTGTATGAGAAATAGTGCTTAAATTAATTTCATATATTTTTATTTTCTTTTGTGTATGCTACTTGAAGTATACTTTTAAAGTGGTATCCCCGTCTTGGGCTTTTTCTGCAGCTAATTGTTTATCATTGTTGTAATACAAATGTTGTTCGCTTGGAAGATTGTTATTATATGCATAAGGGAACAGCTCCCTCAAGCGGAGGTAACAGGTGACATGGGTGCATGACTGCTTCGGACAAACATATATCTGGCCTTTTATTGTACGATATGATGTGCACGGAGCATTCTTATTTTTTTTTTTCTCACCCATTCAATTTCCAGTAAACAGCTTGTGGCGAGGGCACGTTTTTGAGGCCTGTTAACCTATTTAATTGGTGCTTTTTCTATCTTCACACACGTACCGCAAAGGAGTATAATCGCTGGAGTAGATACACATTGCTGTTGGGCAAGGGGTGTAAAACAGTGGGCTTTGAAGCTTGGCGTGGCAAACCGGCAGAGGCGGGGAGGCATTCAGTACTTCTCTTCATGGGTAATATCGGCGAAGCAGTCTACAATTCTAAGTGTGCTAACGTGGTACACTATAGAAATGCAGTGAATTCAGGTTTTCTTCTCCTCTTGCCTTAATGTGTTAAAGTTCAATATAGTTTCCAACTCAGTCGGGCCTTCAGCTTTTTACAGCATGTCCCCACGTTATACTGCACTTTAATTTCGTTTTTTACCCCACATGGGCCTTTGGGGCATGTGATGATTCAAAAGTCAGTTTTTGCTTAATGTTTCAGAGTACATTTTAAGTATCAGCATTTGACTGCATTCTCTTTGCCCATCTAGAGACTGTCTTTGCAAAAGCTGCGCAGTGTCTTTAGCGTTGGTGCTCTAAATTAATGTTCTCAATACTGGGTCAAATTAGCAATCTGAGAGGGAGGGAGGATGGAAACTGGCATTTTCCTGCTACGCACCGTGTCTCCGGAGCAAGTGAGACTGTCTTCCTCCATCATAACCTTGGGAAAGAAACATATACATCTTGCAGATCACGCCTCTGACCCTACTTCCTCCATCTGGAACCTCCCTCCCCCTGCGCCTCCCACCCATCCCAGCTCCCCTGCTACTTCTGCACTTTACTTGTGCCTCACTCCACTGTTCCTGCTACTAATCCCGCTTGTGCTACCCTCCGCTGCGGCTCCTGCTACTCCTGCACTTTACTTGACTCTCTACGCTGCTCCTCCTACCCATCCCTCTCCCCTGCTACTCCTGGTCTTTACCTGTGCCTCCCTCTGCTCCTCCTCCTACGTATCCCAGCTCCACTGCTGCTCCTGCCCTTTACTTGTAACCAGTGCTCCTGATAAGATGTCGAAGTAGGAGTATTTTACTCCCTGTGTTTTAAAGTTGGAAGTAAAATAATTTTTTTAGGAAGTAAAAATGTAAGTTCAATTCCTATTTGCAGTATATTTTATAGACGTGTACAAATGTTTTAACTGGGAAACGGATATGTTTTTGTGATAATTATTTCTTTGCACCTAGTTATTCATGCACATTAAAAGATACACATTTCTTCTTTCGATCAGGCAGTTATAATAGGAGTTTGTTTCTGTGGTAGTACCTACACTACTGGTCCAAACACATCCATGGAGCTGCGTGAGTGAAACCGGGGCACAAGGTTCTATGTGTCTGTTTTCAATTTTTTTGTTGGCAGCGTTTTTACTCCCCATTTTTGATTTTTATTTTTTTGGAGTATTTGCCTATTCTTAGAGAGTAAACGTGGCTGATAAACCCCTTATCTGGAGGGCTGCTTGTAACCCTCTTTGTGCACCTACTATGCACAGTGCTCTGTTGCTTCCCAGCTGGCTTTGGGCTTTATGAATCCCATACATGTTTACTGCAAGGAACAACTTCAAGAGCCTCTCACCGTTCTATTTAATGTGGACAATCCCCAGAGTTGGCAAAGCCTCCTTTGGTTGAATGTGATCAGTTTGTGTCTACATGCGTCCACAAGAGACCTCAAACTGTCTGTGCTTGTGAAAGTGGAGTTGCAGTCTGAGTAAACTTCTTAGGGCGAAGCACCCCTTCTCTCCGCCCAAGGGAATCCTGTTTCCGGCTCTTGCTGCCTCTGGCTTATCTGGAACTCCACAGCCCTGTTAAGCTCCTGGACCATTTATTTCCAACTGTAACAGACGTGGGTGCTGTAAGGAACTCAAGGTGGCAACAGTAAAGACACACAAGTGATCACCGTTCAAGGGTGTTTATTAAACTGTAAATACAGGGTTGAAATCCGCCTAACCTAACCCTAAAATGGGAGCAAGCTTCAACCATCGAATGAAAAATAAGGCAGTCCTTGTGGTGTTGCGTCAAAATAAAAGGGCCTATAAGAAAAACCTATTGCCAATGCCTTATAACTAATTACAAAAGGAATGTGGGAGAAGGGGTCAGTAAAGAAAGAAGTGTTCACAAATTATAAGTCAGGATGTTATTGCCAGGGGGTCTCCCATGCCAACATTTTCAGCACGGAAAAAGGTGGGACCTTGGAGCACAGCACACGCTCGAGCTTTCTCAGCACGAGCTGACCGTTTCGTTCCAGCTATCCGGTTCTTCGATGGGTAAGTCTCTTTTCAATAAAGTCTCTTGCCTTCGGGGGCCTGATGTATTCAGCCACAATAAGTTCCTTTTTCAATGGACATTGGGTAAGGACTTTTTACCCCTGGATCTCCCTCGACCGGGCTCACACCCACTTGACAAGGGACCATTCACTTCCCCCCGATCGTCCAATTCTTCTTACTTTCATGAGTCTTGCTGTCCTTCAGGCTTCACCCCTGATTGTCAGCTTCCTTCTGCCGGGTTCACTCTCGCCAACATTTAGGGACGGTTCACTGTGGACACCCCTTGGTCGTGTTCACTTCGATCCACACACTATTCTAGTTGTCGGGTTCACTCTCTTTACAGTTCACTATGGGACTTTAGACTTCGCCCCGTCTCATTAGCATCCCTCTACCGGGTTCACTCTTGCCGACTTTTACCACACTCTGCTCAAACGTTCCACTCACCAAGCGGGATTCATTTCCCTTTCTTTCACAATCAGGTTCATCTGTTGCAATACACGCTGGCTATTGTCCTCAGTTTTTGGTTTCCATATGTAGAGGTTTCACAGGCCTTGGTCGGAAAGGACAAGGTCGCTTCTCTCCTTGTCACCCCCTCTGTCGCTCGCTCTGCCTTACTTGTTCCGTGCTCTAGTGCTCCATCATTTATCCATCTTTATCCCTTTCGGTAAGGGAAAGGGCTGTTGTGTGAGAGTCTGGTCAATTGCCTGACTTTGCCTGACCCCTGTATTGGGACATGTCAGATAAACGGCTCTGTTAGTCAGTTGTCTTTTGTGTAGTGTGGAAGTGTTCGTGTTGGAAAAGCGGGGGGCAGTGTTTTGGAATATCCTACGTGGTAGGATGGGGAAAGGGTGTTGAAAGAAGGGGATACTGCGTCTCACCTGTCGGTGTCCCACTCCCCAAGGACCCCCTCCCCCCCCCCCATCCAGGTGATCCTCCCTCACTGGTCTACCCCCAGGAACTGAATCCAATAGCGATGGCCGTGTCCTGGCCACCTGGATGACAGATCCCTGGGGACTAGCTAGGGAGACACCTTCAGTATTCTCACAGTGCCTCGGCTGGAATCCGACAATGGGTTTTCTTTACCATAGTGCATGCAGTGTCGTGAGAGATCTTGAGCTGGATCATTGGTGCTGTCCTCGTCCTCTGTTGTGTGACACTCTTGTTTCCAGACCTGCGTTCCTGACCAGAGCATCACTAGCCTGTTCTATAGGGTCAATATTGTGGCATCTTGTTGCTGTCTTGTCATCCACCTTCTACAGGGTAGTCTCCTGTGAATGCTGACCTTGTCAGGCACGTGTGCAGTCCTTAGATCAGGAACTGGAAGTACGACCTGCAGAAACCCACATATAAACTAACCTCTCCACCCTCTAACCCTTGGAATTTCATCAGTGCTCAACAGCCTTTTCCACACCCTTAGTCTTGGGCCCTCAAACCTGCCGCTGGTGGCCTTCTCCAGTACCTGTAAGCGGCATGTGCTGAACCTCTCCTTGAGCACTTGCATAGTGACTGTGCGCTTCTGGCCTTGTGGGTCATCTCTGCCTCCTTCTTTTTGCTGGACGTGACAAGGTGCTCAATAAACCACAAGAGAATGTTAGTAAGTTGTCAGTTTTTATTATAAAAATAGTGTCAAAACATGCATTTAGGGCTTGCAGTCTAGGTGGGATCACTGTACGCTGTTCCCTCATTCTTTGAGGGGGCCTCCCTTGCCCACTCTCCCTATGGAAACCGGTCCCAATGCAATGCTACTTCACTGGAGCCAGGGTACCCAACTGTTTGGTCTATCCCTATCCTAGGGTGGGCCTAAGGGCCCTGGCTTTATAGCCCTGACTCCCTTAGACTCTGGCGTAGTAAGATTGTCCTGGTTCCTTTTTCTTCCAGACGAGTCTGTCAATCTTTTCCTCACTTTGGTCAATGCCTCGAGTTCTTGTCACTCTCTTCCAACCCTCCGTGACCCTCCTGCTAATTCCCTCCAAATCCCACCCCTGCCAACACTGTCCTGCCTCTGCACACCTCCTACTTCATGCCTCTCATTTCCCTCTATTATTTCTCCTACACCCAACCTGTCTCCTAGTTGCCCTCCTAAACTACCTCCATCCACTCTCCCACTTGCATTCAATTGGTACCCCTTTCTCGTCCGCATCACCTTGCCTCCTCACTCTGTAAACACCTGCAAGCCTCCTCCATGTCCTCCTCCAGCTGATACAGCCTCTTTTGTCTTTTTGTCCACCTGCTCGCTGACCTCACATGTGCAAATCTCACTGGCAACTGATTCTGCTGGGTTTTTATAGCCCTGCCACCCTCTTCTGGCTTAGAAGCTTCCATACGCTCGGATTGGCTACTTGTGTCGGCTGATTCCCTTCACCAATCTGTATGAGCTTTCCACATGTGGGTCAGGATGGACCTCTGGCCCTGCTCCCTTTTCAGCCTCCATTTTTGTCATATGGTCCATATGATTGCTGTGTTTTTCTAATCCCTACCTGATACCTGGATCAGGTAAGTCTTTGCCTACAAAGGTTTTGGAGAAGGTTTCTGGGTCTACCCTAGTGCTGGGCAGCTCCCTGATGGGTCCAACTCCTCTGCTGCTGCCGCCGGCCTCACTGCTCCCCTGTAGTAAGTGTAGGGTAGGTGTTTGGACCCCCTATTCAGCTTCTGAAAGGGGGGGGCTTGTCCATTCCTCCTGCTCCAGACTGGGTCTTGTCTAATGGCCCAGACGTGTTGTGGCAGTTGTGTTTATTTATTTTTCCTGCAGTTTTTCTCTGCAGTGTTGCTTCCCAGGGACACTTTATATTTTAAGGATCTGAGGAGTCTGGTGCATTCTGGTAATCGTAGTGTCTTAGGAACTACTTGAGAAAGACCTTGCCAGGACAGAAAGGCACCAGGTCAGAGATGGGGGCACTAGTATGTGTACAAAGCTTCAGGGGTGCCGGGGACAGGGGGTGCACCTTCACTCCCCCCCACCCCGCACCACCTAAGGTGTCCTTCACCCCCACCCTTGACAAATTCATCCCCAAGACCCTGTCATGACCCACTGGTTGTCGAACCTGCCTTTGGCCTTTATCTGGTGGGGTCCTCCATCCTCACCAGCCCAAAGGTCCCCTCCTCTGATGCTCCATGGAACTCTGTTAAGACTTTCTGCATTTTCACTACCCCCAGGAGCTGCCTTTTGACTTGGTCCGGTCCATTCCTCTCTGAAGACTTTCTCCGAGTTTGAATTATTTAAAAGTATCTGAATAGATATTTTTCCTGTTACAAAAGGTTTTGTTTATGCATGTGTTCTGTTATGTATTACCTGTAAATGTAGGTCTCTTTTGAGACTTTACTATAGGAGAATATTTTCAGTAATTACTGCGTGGACTTTCTTTTATTGTGACCTACGTGTTAGTGAACTGGGCCTAATGGCCACCTGCCTCCCCTCCTCGGCGTGAGGTCTCTCTGAGAGCCAGGACTAGCTAGTTGGTATCCTAGCCTAACATTGGAGGTTGGTTTATCTACGCCGTCCCCAGAGGGCAACACCTAGTCTAGCCAAACACTATTGCTGTGCCCAGTGGTAGATGCAGGACTACACACCTAGCATGATTCCCTTGTTTTGTAATGTTTCTAGCCTTTCGATGTGCTGAAAGGTGAACTTTGTGTGAACCTCCATTGTAGTTGGTTGCCACTGCTGTCGGATTAATGAAAAGTTTCACAGACGTCAGGACTTGAATGATTGTTCTTATCACCTGTAATGGTGTGAATTTTGCTGTTGCCCTTTTGTTAAGGCCTGAATTTATTGGGGCATTTGAGGCCGCTATTTTCTGAGCGATATTTGGTTTGGCTTAATTAGTTAAATATGAAATCCTCTCTTCTCGTAAGTGTTGTAGCTGGATTTGCTGTATCCTTAAAATTGCTATAAAATAGTTGTAGAATGTGTGTGCTTACTGATCTAAACCACTGGCTATGTTTCTGGGCACCATTTGAAGGTTTTTTGTTGGTTCGGCTCTGCCTCTTCAGGAGTGGACCCCTCTAAGCTTTTGCCCATGCCTATCAAAAATATCCGTACCATTAAACCATCCCCCTCCCTGCAGGGCGAACTACCCCACACTCATTTCTGCCACTTTGAGTCTTTGACACACATCTAGTGTCCCTAGGTGGAGTGGGCTAGGATGTTTTGTGTTCCGACTCACCTCGGCTACACACAGTAAATAAATTACTAGAATGTAAACCACTGGGCAGCCCTCTCTTGGCCGCTGCCATTGTTTTACTGAATCGACCATGTGCAACTCTGACATAGACCTCTTGCTGGTTGATCGTAGACTCAAGCTTTCTCTCACTGATAAGCCCCAAGGGGGCCAAAGGCATCTTGGGTTAATTTGTATTTTCTGCAAAGGCCCATCAATACAAGCTGGATTGTTTGTTTTGGTGCAGAGGCTGGCTGATTTGAATATAGTTCAGACTGTTATTGAAAGTTTAATATTCAGGAAAGAAATCTGGTGTAAGGGGACGTAAATTCAGGCTGTGAATTCGGAATGTGAACCTTTTGGCCAATTGGCTGGGGTCTTCATTCTGATTGCTCCCCAAGAACTTGCTAATTTTTACTGTAGCTCCAATGAACCTTCGATGGGATGATACATTATGGCTAGATATGCATCAAGCATTGACGTAGCCAACCACGCTGCGCCTGCAGCCTTATCAAGCATTGACGTAGCCAACCACGCTGCGCCTGCAGCCTTATCAAGCATTGACATAGACAACCACGCTGCGCCTGCAGCCTTATCAAGCATGGACGTAGCCAACCACGCTGCGCCTGCAGCCTTATCAAGCATGGACGTAGCCAACCACGCTGCGCCTGCAGCCTTACCAGGACATCGATGTAGCCAACCACGCTGCACCTGCAGTTTACCAAGCATGGACGTAGCCAACCACGCTGCGCCTTACCAAGCATTGACACAGCCAAGCACGCTGCGCATGAAGCCTTAGCAGGACATCGATGTAGCAAACCACTCTGCACCTGCAGCCTCACCAACTATCAGTCGTTCATGTTCTACCGATTAGTTAAACTATTCCACATGCAGGCGTTAATACCAATTTGCAAACTAAAAATTTGGCAAATGGCCTCTATTCTGCAGTGGTCTTACGCTTGCCATTTATTATGCACTGGTGGCCCAGGAATTGTGTGGCGTGCCTCATGCATGCTCAAAGGCCCACCCAAAGCTAATGCTGACTGCCAACTGAACTTTCAACCTCTCCCTCTAAATGATTTCACCATGACCTCACACTGCAAGTATATCCATGAATGCGACTGGGCCAACTCACAAGGTAGCATTTGCTTAAAAAAAACCTACTTGCCCAAAGGTATGGTTGGGCTCGCTGTATTATATGCTGTCAAAAAACGGCAGCAGGTGTGTGTACACACATACCCCCACACACGCTACCTTGCACTTTACCGACCACTCCTAATTTCCCAACTCTCGCTTGCAAGTGCCAATGCCATGAAAGTGATGGACGCCGAACTGCATTAGACAGCGTAACCTCAACACAGATACTGTAATATGCCCTGATCTTGCAAGAGTCTTAACGATCGGATAAGGACATTTTATCTGGGTTTATTGTAGAGAATTAGACATAATGGAGTCCTTCGGTTAGATTTTTCTTTTAGATTAATTTTTATGAACTTTGATTTAGACCGTCTTGTGTTTTGTTTACCATTTGCATAACTCCATTCCTTTCTGATGCCTCTTCGTTTGGGCAGAATTTGACTAATTTAATGGACTTCTTTTTTTTTTCTTCTCTTCAATGCCACATATCTGGTCAAGTTTACACTTGAGAGTTAATTTAAGTCAAGGGTGGAAAGGACCACGACGGGGACCTATTGCACTTGGATAATAGTTGAAATTAAACATATTACGCCATCAAATTCCAGAAATTCCTTCTTTTAATAACTCGTGGGACAGTATTTTTAACTTGGTCAACACTGTAGCAGTTCTCCTATGACGTGGACTTGATTGATCTGGCCCTACCACGCATCCCCAGTCAGCCTTCTGCCATCCACTGGTGACTTGCCCTACCATGCATCCCCACACAGCCTTCTGCCATCCCCTGGTGTCTTGCCCTACCACGCATCCCCTCACAGCCTTCTGCCATCCCCTGGTGACTTGCCCTACCACGCCTCCCCACACAGCCTTCTGCCATCCACTGGTGTCTTGCCCTACCACGTATCCCCACACAGCCTTCTGCCATCCACTGGTGACTTGCCCTGCCACGCATCCCCACACAGCCTTCTTCCATCCCCTGGTGTCTTGCCCTACCACGCATCCCCACACATCCTTCTGCCATCCCCTGGTGTCTTACCCTGCCACGCATCCCCACACAGCCTTCTGCCATCCACTGCTACTTGCCCTACCACGCATCCCCACACAGCCTTCTTCCATCCACTAGTGACTTGCCCTACCACGCATCCCCAGACAGCCTTCTGCCATCCATTGGTGTCTTACCTGACCACGCATCCCCACACAGCCTTCTGCCATCCCCTGGTGTCTTGCCCTACCATGCACCCCCACACAGCCTTCTGCTATCCCCTGGTGTCTTGCCCTACCACGCATCCTCAGACAGCCTTCTGCTATCCCCTGGTGTCTTGCCCTACCACGCATCCCCAGACAGCCTTCTGCTATCCCCTGGTGTCTTGCCCTACCACGCATCCCCACACAGCCTTCTGCCATCCCCTGGTGACTTGCCCTACCACGCATCCCCACACAGCCTTCTGCCATCCCCTGGTGTCTTACCCTGCCACGCATCCCCACACAGCCTTCTGCCATCCACTGCTACTTGCCCTACCACGCATCCCCACACAGCCTTCTTCCATCCACTAGTGACTTGCCCTACCATGCATCCCCAGACAGCCTTCTGCCATCCCCTGGTGCCTTGCCCTACCATGCATCCCCACACAGCCTTCTGCCATCCCCTGGTGACTTGCCCTACCACGCATCCCCACACAGCCTTCTTCCATCCCCTGGTGTCTTGCCCTACCACGCATCCCCACACAGCCTTCTTCCATCCCCTGGTGTCTTGCCCTACCACGCATCCCCACACAGCCTTCTGCCATCCCCTGGTGTCTTACCCTGCCACGCATCCCCACACAGCCTTCTGCCATCCACTGCTACTTGCCCTACCACGCATCCCCACACAGCCTTCTTCCATCCACTAGTGACTTGCCCTACCACGCATCCCCAGACAGCCTTCTGCCATCCATTGGTGTCTTACCTGACCACGCATCCCCCCACAGCCTTCTGCCATCCCCTGGTGTCTTGCCCTACCATGCACCCCCACACAGCCTTCTGCTATCCCCTGGTGTCTTGCCCTACCACGCATCCCCAGACAGCCTTCTGCTATCCCCTGGTGTCTTGCCCTACCACGCATCCCCAGACAGCCTTCTGCCATCCATTGGTGTCTTACCTGACCACGCATCCCCACACAGCCTTCTGCCATCCCCTGGTGTCTTGCCCTACCATGCACCCCCACACAGCCTTCTGCTATCCCCTGGTGTCTTGCCCTACCACGCATCCCCAGACAGCCTTCTGCTATCCCCTGGTGTCTTGCCCTACCACGCATCCCCACACAGCCTTCTGCCATCCCCTGGTGACTTGCCCTACCACGCATCCCCACACAGCCTTCTGCCATCCCCTGGTGTCTTACCCTGCCACGCATCCCCACACAGCCTTTTGCCATCCACTGCTACTTGCCCTACCACGCATCCCCACACAGCCTTCTTCCATCCACTAGTGACTTGCCCTACCATGCATCCCCAGACAGCCTTCTGCTATCCCCTGGTGTCTTGCCCTACCACGCATCCCGAGACAGCCTTCTGCTATCCCCTGGTGTCTTGCCCTACCACGCATCCCCACACAGCCTTCTTCCATCCCCTGGTGTCTTGCCCTACCACGCATCCCCACACAGCCTTCTACCATCCATTGATGTCTTGCCCTACCACGCATCCCCACACAGCCTTCTGCCATCCACTGCTACTTGCCCTACCACGCATCCCCACACAGCCTTCTTCCATCCACTAGTGACTTGCCCTACCACGCATCCCCAGACAGCCTTCTGCTATCCCCTGGTGTCTTGCCCTACCACGCATCCCCCACACAGCCTTCTGCTATCCCCTGGTGTCTTGCCCTACCACGCATCCCCACAAAGCCTTCTGCCATCCCATGGTGCCTCACCTAGAGGGTCTTGTGCATATTCCTAGTTGTCGGCTTGAATGTTTGCGTATGGCACGCATATCATAGAAGGCTGCAAAATATTACATTTTGTGTTGTCCTTTACGTTTTCGTGCTTGTGTGTTGGTTCCCTGTGTGACTTCTGGTTTTCTTGTTCCAGCGTGGGTGGACACTGTGTGGGAGTTGGATTTCACAGAAACCGAGGCTTTGGATTCCAGATTCCAAGAGCAGATCACGGAAAATGGAGTGGAAGCCTTCACCAAGCTGTACAAGTGTCTCTACCCCTTCGCTACCGAAGATGCAGGGACCACAGAGGTATGCTCGTCCAAGTCGTGTTTGCTGTTCATTCCACATGCAACCACTGAGTGATATCAAGGCATTGGTCAACTGCTTTCTTATTGATCTTACTGGATAAATTAGCCTCATCTGATTTAAAGTGCTTGCTTTCCCAAGTCTTGTTTTCTATGGGCTCTCTTGGGGCAGGACTCCATTTGTGTGGTTCACTGTTATGACTCTGAGCCCCCTAACGTTGTTTGCAGAAGCCCACTCATGCGTGTCTGCTGCTTGTGATGTGCCCCATCAATGTTTGCAGAACCCCTTGTTTCGCAACCTTCACTGTTGGAAACAGTTGGCTGAGCTACATATTTTCACGTTCTGAATTAGATTTCCTTTTTGATCTTTTCACATGAGAAGATGTCCTCCTTGATTGCTTCGAGACACTGACTCTGAAGTCTACATATGCAGTAGGCTTCCCAGCCCATCTTCTGACCTTGCCGCCAGCCCTTGAATATCTGCAATGTAATGTGTGTGGCTTGATGAGCCTACGACACTGGAGGGTTGTTGTCTGTGTTCCTTCTGTGCGAGCTGTTGTAATGTGATTCTTGTCCATGTAAACCTGTTCACACCGGCATTGGAGTACACAGCCTGATGGTGTAGGGGAACAATTAATCCTGCTGGTACATGCTCGGTAAATCAAAGCTAAAGAAATTCTTGGCACCCTCCAACAGAGCCAACATTTTCGTAACCCTGGCCAGGAGAAGGCGATCTACGCAAATCCTTTTGGACCTGCGGCCCACACCGACAGATGATGCTGTTCTTCTTATGCGCCTAGTAGGGGCATCGCTCCCTCGACTCGATTACAATCGGTGCTGCACGGTTTGCGCAGCTTGTTCTTCAGGGGTCACTGGAGCATAAGGAGTATGTGGCACATCGGTCTTTAGAATACCCTGTGTTTGAAACTCTTCAGTTTCTCCACTGATGTGTTAAGACCTCTGGATATCTGTCCCATATGTTGCCTCCTCAAACGTCGCTATGTCCAGTACTTTAGGGTCTAGCTTGATTCCAAAAGAATCTGGTGTCTGTGAAGTCGCTTTGCTTGCCATGTATATTCCTGAGTGCCTTACTTGGGGAAGGGAGCTGCAGGAAGGACCATTGTCACATTAACTTTACTTTGATCACTATTGAGTTGGCCAAATCCCATTCACCCCATTGTTCTGTAGAAGTGAGGACAAGCATAGGTTTTGACACAGTATTTGTTTTTGGACTGACAGACTTGGACTTCCCTTAGTTTTGTTTCCGTTGGGGGACATTCCCATTTTAGAGTTAGGGCAAGATTCACCATCCAGACCATTCAGAATAAAGGATTTCAAACTGTTTCACTTGTCTGTGTCGTCTCTGGATACCATGCTGGTCTCACGATTCCTGGACTGATGATGCCTTCTGGTGTTATCCTGGGCAGAGGAAACAGGGTGACAATATCCCATTAATGCGGCTGGGGCTGAGGGTTCATCATGGAATGGAAATGGGTGGGGGATACCGCGTCTCACCCAGGGACATCCCCCTACCACTCCCCAAGTCTCCGCTACCCAGTTGATCCTCCATCGCATCGCCACCCCCAGGGTCGGGATCCAAAAGCGATGGCCCTTCCCTGGCTACTTGAGTAGAGGATGTTGGGGAGAAATAAGTGAGGACGCCCTCAGGTTCCTGACACTGCACTCAAAATGCAGATAATTGCAATAAGCTGGCTACACAATACAGAGGCGATCTTTAGAGCACGGTAAGAATCAACACAATGGCATGGCAGTAATAAAGTAAGAGTGTAGTGGTAGTGGCAAGGTTTCAGAAGCAAAGCACTGGCTCTGCTCCCAACTCCTACCACCTTCCCTGGTAGTTGCGGTACTTGTGGTGGCACCCGTATAGCAGACTCCAAGCTCCTAGCAAAGAACAAAATCAATCGTGATATGACGAGCTAGCACAACAAACAAATAAAATTAGAAATTAATGTGTTCTAGCCCCATGCAGACTACACCACCTTCCAAATATGAGCGGATTGCCGCCATGTAATTGTAATGTCAAGTACAAGTTGTAGCACAGCAGCAGCATGCGGCCCTTCTCGCGTGTTCACTGCGCTAGATGCTTCACTGTGTACCGATCATCTGGGCTGCTCCTACGTTTTGCAGGTTTGTGCGCTCCTAGCATACTGGTCCATCTTTCTCTTAGTGCGGCTTTGCACCGTGGGGGATTGCTGGTGTAGGTGCCTTTCCCCGTCTTACTACGTGTGAGAGAAAAAATAAAATAGCAAACACAACCCCTTGTCAGGGAAAGAGACACTGAGACCCGGCTGCAAGAGTTCAAAGGATGGTTTATTTCTCCAGCTAGGAAATAGCCCAAAAAACTCCAACCCTCTCATTACATCAGACTCATATTTATATTAGTTAAAGTAACTCTAACAAAAAATGCTAAATGGACCCGATTGGCCAGGCGGTGGGGTGCTGTAGGTGTGGGTGGCATCTCTTCCTCCTGGTTGGCTGAGTAGCTGACGGACGTCAAACATCTTGTGCTCCATGCAGGTCAGGGTCCGGTCACTGTGGTCACTACCTAAGCTAATATGTTACACACTAAATAACAAATTATTTAAAACATTTTATGCTACTTGTCACATTTCACCATAAGTCACACACACAATGATTGTCAGTACAATTGGGTCATTCGTGGCTTTATTTGGAGGCCTTGACCTTATTGTGCATGTAGAAGAATCAGGCTGTGTTTCGCATATCTGCTAGGTTTCAAAACTCATTAGTACAAGTAAAAACTTATATAGTAGTAAAAATGCTTAAGGTTAGTAGTGAGTGTATTGGGTGGGTTTCGCAGCACAGGCGAGGGTCTGGCACTTGAAAGAAATACCTTACAGGGGGTGCAGGGTCAGGATGGCAATATATTGTTCTAATGGGGGTGGGTGGCTTGCATGTTTATGAGGGCGAATCGAGCAGAAAGTGCTTAGCTCATTCTGGTTCACATGCCGGTTCTCAGGCGAACAGTGATCTCGGAGGAAGAAAACTGTAGCATATTTATTGTTGCAACTTTCTGCGGCTTCAGCATGAGAATGGAAGCGCAGAGCTTTCCTTCGCAGGGGGAGTGCAAGGGTGAGGGCCAGCCAGCTGCCTGCACGCCTTGTGTGTGTGTGTGTGTCTCTGTCCTTGGCTGCTGTTGTGGAAGGGGAGCTGAGCATTGTTATACTATCGCAGTGAGGCCTGTTTAGCAAGATGGAGTCGAAAGGGGGCACAAAAGATGGATGCCTCTGTCCTGCTCAGTAGTATCATCTATGTAGCAGTCAACCGTGGTTAACTTCACATAAGGGCATGGGGCAATCCCACTACCGGAGGCACGTGGTCCAAGCCTTGTACTGAGGAGCGTACGACGCGAGGGGGCCTGAGGACCCCTCGCTCCCATACACTGGCCAACTGGAGCTCTGATGCATGTGCGTGGAGCTGCTTTTCAAGCATGGGTATGGTCCTCTACTCGTGGTCGCTGTGTGCCTGGATTCCACTATGGCGCAATCCCTCACACACTCTGCAGGTCTGCCTACCCTTTCTAGGAAGCTACTGTCTCTGGTGCGTGGCCTCTGCCCTCCTCTTGCCCCTCGCTGTGTGGAGGTTCAGGTGCGTGCACATCCTCATTGGCTCCGTATGTTGTTGCCCTGCCCATACGGCGTCTCCACGCTGCAGAGCGCTACTTCTTCGCAGGCCCCAGGCATGATGCAGCACGGGCTTCGGCCCAGCACGTGCCTTGTTGGCTTTCAGCTTTCTCCTGGCTCTCAGAGTGGGCCACTATGCAGGCCAGCAGCGGCAACACTGATCATGCATGCTTGGCCCCACCCCCTCCTTGTTTCAAGTGTTACAGTGAAGACCCTGAGGCAGGCCACAGGTAAATGGGTTAATTTGGGTTAAGGCCCCCCCATAGAGAGGAGACTGATGCAGCTAACAGAATCGGCCTGACCAACCATCTCCCCTCAACAGCATCCTTGAACACTCCACCATGCTACTGCCTAGGTTGCACATAACCTGAGTTCAGATGCACTGGCCTTTTAATATTTTTGAAAATCCTGTTTGAATTGAACAGCTGCATTCTGCGTAATGCCTCAAGCTTTGAGCACCTGCCTCTCAAATCTAGGCCAGAATGCTCTGACATCACCATGGCACAAGTGTCTATGACCTCACAATTGCACTGCTGGCTTAGAAACCGCGCCCTGCCTCTGTTCCCTGGTTAGCAACTCGGGCCTGCAGTCCACTCACCCCCTCCTGATGGTCGCCCCAGTCCTTGTGCTCCACTCGGGTACCTACCTATTCGTACCCTTGCTCTGGCTCCGTCCACATGTCTTTGCTCCGTTCAGCTGTCTACCTGTGCCCAGCCTCCGGACTCTGTCTTAAGTGTCCATTCTAAGTATTCAAGCCACAGGTTTGTGTTTACTCGGAACCCTCACCCCCCCAGTCCCCCCTCTATACGGGTTTGTGAACCCAACCCTTGAGCTTGTTCTGGTCTAGCTTCAAATGTCGGTGAGAATGTTGAACCCATTATCTTGTACACCCATCCTCCTTTCATCCGTGCTCCAGACCTTTTCACCCTTCCCTATGCATCGTTCCATCTTCTGGGTCTCCTCGATGTAGCAAAGATTTCACTCCAACAAACGCCCTTTAGTCTTTTCCAATCAAACGTTCTGGTATCCTTAAATACGCAGACCAAGGTACAATTCTAAATACTCCTGACCTCAAACTTAAACTGGCCTCCACTATTGGAGTAGTTTTCCTGGCGCCTGTGGTTTTCTGGTACATCACTTCCTTGAAACTTGAACATTTTGTTCAGTTCGAGTCTTTAAGAATGCCTCCTCTTCCAGAATGGCTGGAAATGTGTGCAGGCAGTCGGTGACGGAAGATCCTGGGACTCTTTCCAGTTTCTGTCTCTGTATTTTATCTTCGGTGGCTTTCGAAGTCTGCACGCTCCTCTGGGTGGAGAGCCACTGGTGCTGCAGGGCTGTCAAGGGAGTGTTCTGTTGAGTCTCCGTCTGGTAAGTTATGAATATTTGGTTTGCTCGAAGTTGCTGCCAAATTTTGAATCTCACTTTCTGCCCTTGCTTCTGCGAGTCTTTGTCATGTCTCCCCTTTGTGGATGGGTCTGCTTGCTGACTTTTCTGCTCCCTTCTCCCCTTCAGCCCCTCCACTCCTCTTTCTCTTTATATCTCACTTTAATATTTTTCATGGTGCTACATTTCTTGGTCATTTTAGGACAAAGCTAAGATTGGATAGACACATGATACGTTTAAAGCGCAGGTTAAAATGTAAAGTTGCAAGCTACGAGCCATAAAAAGTAACTTGCCCCACAATTCCCCACATGCACACTGCACACCATTTCACGGCAAACGTCCAATATCACTAGCCAGAGGCTAGAGACCGTTTCAAATTTAGAGGCCTGTTTAAAAGAGACCATGCGGACTTGTTTTAGTGTGTCTGCCACTCGGATGCGTTTGTCCTCTGCAGTTTCACCAATAAAGCATTAAAATGTGCATTAACGCCCCCCCCCCCCCAACACAAGGTAGAATCCTTTGTGAAGGAGCACACTGTATTCTCTATTGGGTCTGGAAAGGTTAGTGAAAGGTAGTTTGGGGAGTAGGTGTTGAAAGGCAGCCTAGATTGAGAATAGGCAGGGTGGGCTTGATCTGGGTCGAACCATGGGACTGACCTGAAGTCTTCTGCGAGCAAGGACACAAGGGACATTCAGAAAGGTGACGGTTCTAAAGGCTGGGAAGGGTGGCGTGAGGCACACGGCTGGCCTGGTTGTGCAGTACATGGCAGCCAAGCGCTGAGGCGGACTACCCTGATTCATTTCTTTCCTCTCCTTGCAGAATGTTTGGACACTTTTCGCAGAGAATGAGCTTTCCCATAAGGCTCTCGTGGCTGTGTTGTATCACTTCATCCAGATGTTGGAGAGTAAAAAGGCCAACGTGCAACAGCGGGTGTATGGCCTGCACGCTGCTGGCCTCTACTTCTTGCTGCTCGAGATTCCAGGTAGGTTGCGTGCATTGGCTGCGTTAGTCTGCGGCAGCCTGGCTCCATTTCCAAATTGCAGGACAACGCTAGCATGTTACCAAGATTGCAAATGCCTTCATAGTTCAAGGGGAAGACTAGAACACTGCATCTGGTGTAAGTGATCAGAACCCCCAGCAAGCCACCTTAAACCCCGCTTCCTCCTCTCTGCCCCACCATCCCACCCGCCCGTATATCTACCCCTCATCCATTTTCATCCCATTGGCATATACTCCATGCTATGAAATTCTGTTATTTTTTCGGTCGAGCTGAGATGGCTTGAACGTACTCCACATTGGTGCCC
The DNA here is from genome assembly GCF_040938575.1 of Ambystoma mexicanum. Taxonomy (NCBI): domain Eukaryota; kingdom Metazoa; phylum Chordata; class Amphibia; order Caudata; family Ambystomatidae; genus Ambystoma; species Ambystoma mexicanum. The sequence goes on from NC_090931.1 coordinate 34,738,867, forward strand.
GATTACCCTTTTCATTCTTTGTCCTTCCCGCCCAGGCTCTTTTTCCCCCTACTATTGGGATGTTGTGCAGAGGAAAGGCATGAGCCTGTGCAGGTGTACTCCGCAGTGGCTCTGCCCTTCGATGCGCCTAAATCCTTTTTTGGGTGTTCCCCACCCCTTGGCTGTGCAGCCTCTCTACCCAAAGACAAACCTTCAAGAGTTGCTTTTCCGGTTTGCGCTGCTTCTCTTGAGGCAGTGCCCTGAGCCAGACCCTTGTGCACCCATCGACGTTCTCTCCATTCAGTCGCTTCTGCCTCAACTCATCAGATGAGAAGGTCGCTTTAGACTTCAACCTCCAGAACCTTCTCCGACCAGCAGCTGCTGTTAGGCCAGAGAATCTTATTTGTGACCAAATCTGTAGCCAGCCCTTAATGGACTAGTGTTTCTACCACTAAATGATTAGGGCAGCTAGTTTGAAAATTCAAAAATGGGGTGGCATTTGTTTCTGGTTATGTCTACATTTACCTTTTATTCTCTCCACCCCCTGCCCCCCCCCCGACTTGATAGTCTGTGATGGGCCAGATGAAGGCACGTAGATAGTTGGTCTGTATTCTGTTCTAGTCTTCTCAGGACTGACTGCTGCTACCTTTGCATATGCTCCTACTTACCTTGTCTTCTCGGGCAGCAGTTTATTTTTGCTGTTTGACTTGGTGGTCCTTAGTGCCCTAGGCCCGATTCCATTCCAATCTGTGCTGTTACTCTTGTTTCAGGCAGTGTTGCCAACCAGGTGTTCCACCCAGTGCTGTTTGAGAAATGCATGAACACTCTGGACAACAGCTGGCCCCAGGAAGCGGGCTCCAGTAAGAAGCGGAAGAAGGATGCTGGGAAGAGTGCTCAGGGGGATGCCAGAGGAGGCAAGAAGAGGGCAAAGCCCACCAGGAGAGAGGCCATGGAGGTAAGTGAGATGTTCACTGGGCTTAATAGAGGTGATAGAACTGCTCAAAATGACCAGGGAGCGCCTCTACCACCTTTTCTATTTGCAAAAAGTGACGTTTTATCAATTTGCTTGTGAACTTATGTGATCATGGGCCTGCAAAGCAGAACCTTGAGGGTGTGGGGTTATAGACCTTTCTTCCTCAACGATGTTGGAGAGTTACAATGCACAATTTAAAACACATTTTTCTTTTCCTTTCTGCAATAGTCACAGTGCCAACACTACCGTCCTGCCCACTGTTCTCCTTAGAGTAGAACTGACAGGACATTGATATTAACCCCGACTCATCAACCATCCTCAATGTTATTTGGCACAAGGCAAATCATGAATGCTCAAGAAGAGGAGGGGGTGCCCTTGCAGAATAGCCCTGCAGGATTCTCACCAAATACCCTACTAGAGAGACCCTTTAAACCCAGACCTAGGATGTTCAGCAAACTGGCCTTGAACCATTCGTGCGCCCTCTCAGGGCAACTAGTTAGGAAATACCAGGTCCCAAAGAAACTGTGTTTGGGACTGCATCTGTCAAGAAGCACCACCAGGTTTAGAAAGGGGCAATAGGCTTGACTAGCTGAGGAGCAAGAGGGTCCTGTGGGGCACACAAAGGGTTAGCCTTCATCAGTAGAGAGTACTTCTTCAGTATTAGTGTGACTAAAGTGGGAGCTGGAGGCAGAGGATGATGGTAGAGTAGGCAGTATGTAGAATGTAGGAGGAGGGCGTGTGAGTAAGGTCGGGAGAGTTGCTAAGTTTGGAAATGGTTTCAGTAATCGCTTCAGCTAGGTCATTAGCTGTGAGAGTGGAGTTGATAGTCCTACGTTCAGGAGGAGTGAGTTTAGAGTGCCATGTAGCAGGTGAGGATGGATGGATGGAGCGAGTCTGAGGGTGCAGTAGAATCTTTTTCTGCTTCATCAAGAGCAGACTGGGTAAGCCTCCATTTGTGCTGCAGCCAACGCGTGTCTGTGCAGAGCGAGCGTATGAATGGGGTGATCCATGTTTGAAGATGCTGAGAATTTGGGGTGAACGTTAGCAGCTAGAAGTGAGCGGAGAATGAGTCGTGTAGTAGTGATTGGAAGCTGGAAAAGGCAGTGTTGGTGGAAGAGGCATCGGGTGTGAAGGATGAGAGTGTGAACTGTAGGCCTGAGAGAAAGGGAGGAATGGTAGATGGTTTACATTTCCTTTTAGTAATGTGTAAGGAGAGGTGAGAGGGTGGAAATGAGATGCTGGTAGAAGCAATGGAGTGATCAGTTAGGGATGGTATGACTGTGGCAGAGAGAGAGCGAGAGGTGGAGATGAATAAGAGATCCAAATAGTTACGCACTGCATGGGTAGGTAGGTCATGCAGAGTGGAGATGGAGAGCGTGATCACTAAGAAAAGACGGACGTTCAGATTTTAGAGAAGTGGTTGGCGAGGGAAGGTTCAAGTCACCTAAGAGAATGTGGTGATGTTTAGTGGAAAGACAGTCAAGGAGTTGCCCTTGTTCATCAAAGAATTGAGTAGGAGGGCGATGGATGGAGATGATGTGAACTGAATGAGGCGGAGCAAAAGAGATGGTTACTTCAAGAGGTAGGAGAGGACATGGCCTTGGAGATTTGTGAGGCATTGAGGTGTGAAGAGAGTGGGTGGGTGTCTGTCTCCTCCTCCTGCCAGTCAGACAAGGAGAGTGAATGAAGGTTAGATGGAGTCATGTAGGGCCGCCAAGGTGGCAGTGTCAGATGGAGAAATTCAGATTTCAGTGATAGCAAGGCAGTCTAGGGTAGGAGATCTGCTGTGAAAGCAGTCTATGATAAAGGATGTTTTGTTGCATACAGACTGAGCATTCCAGAGTGCAATGTTCAGTTGATGTGGTAAGGAAGAGTAGAGAAGTTGTGTCTCAGTGGAAGAGAGGCGAGGTGGACAGGTGTTGGAAGATGTATGTTTAACTCGTTGGCTTTGTTTGTTGGAGATATGAGCTGCAAAAGAGGTGGCGCAGTGGGAGTTTCAAGATGAGTTTACTGATGGGGATAGCAAAAGGAGGACGACGTAGCATGATTGTAGAAGGCGCAGGGTGAGGGGGATATATTACTTTTATTCTCTTCAGATACATCTTGTTCCACTGTACAATTAACTCAAATTGTAATAATTTATGTAAAACAATTACTCCCCTTGAGTATTTTGTATTTTTGGTGAGTATGATATTCCTACCACAGATTCCTCTGCGCCCTCATTTCTATCCCGCTACTGATTGTTGCACCTTGTTTGCTCGTTACCAGGTCTAATGTTTTTGTTGCCTCTGAAGCGTGTGACATTGAGTGCCACTGGGGTACGAGGGTAACATGAAGATTGTATGTGTACCAGTGGCATGGCATCACCTGCTAGTAGCCCCAGGGATCTAAATTGCTGGGATCTCTTTAGCTCCCGCTTGAAGCCTAGGAGAGCCTTCTTAGCTTGATAACGGCTACCAGGAGCTGCGTTGACTCCTGATGCCGACTAGTGCCTCACAAAAATTCATGTGACATTAACGGGAGTATTTGAGAATGTTAATAGTTGGAACACATCTAGTACACATCTAATCTTCTAATCCAATAATACAATAAAAGGCCGATGTTTGTCTCTGTATGTTTGCCTGATGCAGTAGCTTGGCCTGCTGTCACCGCTAGAGGGAGCTGCTGCCTTAGGATATATAGTGGTCCTACTGTGTCAATGAAAACCTGCACTTTGGCCTGTACACTAGTTTAAACATAATGGATGATAAATAATGGGCCAAAAGTGGAAGTTAGGTTTGTGGAACGCTGGGTACTGGCTCCTGGTTATCCAGTGGGAGCTCCTGTCTACTGGGTGATGCTTAAAACCCAATATCTGGTTTTGGCTTCTGCTCATCAAATCTTAATTTCGAACCCAGAGCTCCCATGATGACATGCAAGAACCTGTCTGTTACACAGGTAACCCCTAATGGGTGGTTTGGGATTTATTTTAATGCCCATTATGCAGGTATTGTAAATAAGAAATCTGTGGGTGGCAGATTGTACCCATCCAAAAGAACCTTAACAAAAGTTATTTATTGTTATAAGGAGCCAAGACAGGCATTAAATAGGTCCTATTTAATGCATTGCTTATTTTGTCGTTGTTTTTAAAACGTTTCATTTGAATACTTTTTCTTCCATGCACTTCCTTTCCCAGGAACGGTTTGTAGCAATTAGACCCCACTACTTGAGAACCACTGATGCTATTTAGAACTACGGCTTTTGTTTGGTATTTGGGAACAACTCCAGACTCATTTCATCGCCATTAGATATCTGAAATGTAGTGCATGCCAGAGTGGGGCATGAGATGTTTGGTGGTGTGTGTCGTTTTTTACAAAGGTATGTCCACATAAAGTCGCTTTACTTCATTTTAATTTCTTCCACGGAATTCAGATGGACGATATATCTGAGGAAGAGGAAGATCAAGAGAATGACATCGATTTTTCTCCCAGGGATCTACTTCAAATCCGAGAGACCATTTTCCGTTTGTTGAGAAACTTCTTGCGTCTCCTGCCAAAGTTTTCCTTCAGAGAAAAGCCACAGTGTGTGATGCACTGCCTGCAGGTACCTGGGCAAATGTGGTTTGGAGGCAGCCTCTGTAGATGGCGCAGTCTGTGTAGTCGGTCGGATGGATGCATTTCTTTGCAGAGCCATAGGCTCCCTTCAACTATGGGGGAAATGACTGGGGGTGGGGTGGCAGGGTTGCATCACAAAATAACATGAGGGGCTTCCAGTTTGATATTGGAGTATGAAGTGCTATAGAGTTGGACAAGATAAAGATCTCTTGCCTGTGTAATGTGATGTGTGCATGTGATGCGATGCTGTCTGTGTAATGTGATGTGTGCAGGTGATGCGATGCTGTCTGTGTAATGTGATGTGTGCAGGTGATGAGATGCTGTCTGTGTAATGTGATGTGTGCATGTGATGAGATGCTGTCTGTGTAATGTGATGTGTGCAGGTGATGCGATGCTGTCTGTGTAATGTGATGTGTGCAGGTGATGCGATGCTGTCTGTGTAATGTGATGTGTGCAGGTGATGCGATGCTGTCTGTGTAATGTGATGTGTGCAGGTGATGAGATGCTGTCTGTGTAATGTGATGTGTGCATGTGATGAGATGCTGTCTGTGTAATGTGATGTGTGCAGGTGATGCGATGCTGTCTGTGTAATGTGATGTGTGCAGGTGATGAGATGCTGTCTGTGTAATGTGATGTGTGCAGGTGATGCGATGCTGTCTGTGTAATGTGATGTGTGCAGGTGATGAGATGCTGTCTGTGTAATGTGATGTGTGCATGTGATGAGATGCTGTCTGTGTAATGTGATGTGTGCAGGTGATGCGATGCTGTCTGTGTAATGTGATGTGTGCAGGTGATGAGATGCTGTCTGTGTAATGTGATGTGTGCAGGTGATGCGATGCTGTCTGTGTAATGTGATGTGTGCAGGTGATGAGATGCTGTCTGTGTAATGTGATGTGTGCAGGTGATGCGATGCTGTCTGTGTAATGTGATGTGTGCATGTGATGAGATGCTGTCTGTGTAATGTGATGTGTGCAGGTGATTCGATGCTGTCTGTGTAATGTGATGTGTGCAGGTGATGCGATGCTGTCTGTGTAACGTGATGTGTGCAGGTGATGCGATGCTGTCTGTGTAATGTGATGTGTGCATGTGATGAGATGCTGTCTGTGTAATGTGATGTGTGCAGGTGATTCGATGCTGTCTGTGTAATGTGATGTGTGCAGGTGATGCGATGCTGTCTGTGTAATGTGATGTGTGCAGGTGATGAGATGCTGTCTGTGTAATGTGATGTGTGCAGGTGATGCGATGCTGTCTGTGTAATGTGATGTGTGCATGTGATGAGATGCTGTCTGTGTAATGTGATGTGTGCAGGTGATGCGATGCTGTCTGTGTAATGTGATGTGTGCAGGTGATGCGATGCTGTCTGTGTAATGTGATGTGTGCAGGTGATGCAATGCTGTCTGTGTAACGTGATGTGTGCAGGTGATGCGATGCTGTCTGTGTAATGTGATGTGTGCAGGTGATGAGATGCTGTCTGTGTAATGTGATGTGTGCAGGTGATGAGATGCTGCTTCTATAAATCCTAAGTAAGCCATCTAGGTGCGATGAGCTGCATGTAGACAAATGTCATGTGTTTAGCTACCAGCCAAACAAAGCCAGCCTAGTTTGTGAACGCCATTTCCCCACTCACATATATCACACCATTTCCTACTTGCCAAGAGTGAATTCCCATTCGCCAATGTCTAGTGGTGAGTGCAAATTTTGTTTCATGATCTAGGGTGCCTGTTGGTAACTAAATCCCATTTCTAGTGGGATTTTAAATGATTGATTGCAAGGTCTACCAGCTGTGTACAGAATTCTGCATAAATACATTGTCTACATGGAGACGTTTCGCTGCGCATTTGCCAGTTTGGGAACTGTGGTAATTCTTCGAATGGCGCCACTTCTACCACGAGATGCCTCTTCCTGTCAGGCTAGGGTGGTGCAGCCGCTAACAAAATATTCCCCCTAAGGGTGGTAAAACGAGGGAGGACCTTGCAGGGGAGGACTCAACCCTCTGGGGATAGGGATGCTCATTCTGGGCCACACCACCCCTATTCCATCTTACACCCCATCTCCATCTCCACTCGTGACACTACTCACGCACACTTTCAAACGCTACATTGTGACTCTGTGACGATAGACTGTACTAGGATAAGTAGGAGCTGAGGAGGCATGAAGACCACCTCATTAAAACCGACAAGAGACTTGACTTTGCCATTCATTTACAATGTTTTGGCCCTATAAAAAGGGAAGAGGTACTCGCCTTAGTATCCAGCTGGTCCAGCCAGCCCAGGAGTACCAGAGAGGGAGAACGTGGGAAGCTGGAAATTGAGTAGGCCTAGAGGTCCGACGACACATGGAGGAAGGCGAGGCAGTGGCACGGCCTCCAGAATACATAGGGAGCCAGTGTTCACAGAGCTGCTGAGAAGCCAGCAAAGCAGCCGAAGGCCTTGGAAAGCAGGAGCAAGACCAATACCAACCACTAGCAGTGCTGATGCCCGACGAGAAGGCCCAGAAGATAACAGGAGCCTGGGCGGACCAGTGGGAAGACAAGGAGAGGGTCTCTGCTTTGGGCCGGGGTCAGTAATGGTGAGAAGGCCACTGACACACGAGGAAGAGAAGAGGTCATCAGAGGGAGTTTCTCACTGCAGTGGATGTCTTTAGACCACTAAACTAGACTTCAGTAAAACCTACATTAGAGGAGAGATTCCCCAATTTTAATGACAGTTCTAGGTCATCTGATCTGGACCAAGTTGTTACAAATACACTCTCTGAGAGCAAGGAGCGGGGGTCTGAAGGACAAACTATTGACACCAAGGTTGGAAAGGCAGCATGGAGTGCCTGGAAGGAGAATATCTTTAAAAATAACGGTCAGGAACTTTGTTGGCTGAAAATTGCCATCATCGCAGACAGGGAGAAAGGAGACTTTCACCTGGATCATGAAGTAGTCCCAGTACTGGAAGAACGTTAGAGCATTTTCATACAGGGTGGGGTGGGGGGGAGTGTCTTTTACTAGTGAAGTGACTAGGCTAGATTAGGAGCTTAAACCGAGGACGGTGAGCTAACTTTGGACATTCTGATGACATGCACCCTTGTGTCCCTTTCTTTGTAGGGATACCCTTTTCGAGACAGGGATAGATAGTTAATAAAACATTCATATTACTGGCAACTCTGTCTCCGACTTCTGATGGTGTATCGTAGTCCCCACGGAAACCATCCATGCTGTGCTTTTTATGTGTAGCACAGTGTACTTGGATGCTCACACAGTAGCAGGATGACAATATAGAGCTATCCACTGTGCAAAGGCTTTGTGAAGGCATCATGTACAACAGACAACCGATTTAAGAATCTAAACAAAAGATATTTATTAACTTAAATCTCAGGATGGTAGAAGGCCCAAATTGCGCTATGCTAAGGTGGGATTCCCCTACCTGAATGAAACCAAGGAAAGTCTGAGTTCAGCTTAGTAATCGGTCTGTGTCCAAAACCTATCCTTTCCCTCACAATTAAAGCTAAAGTGTGTGTAGGGATGTTAATAATACAAGAAAGAGTTTTCATCTCAAAGTCCTGAGCTTCTTCCAGCTCTCATCCTGCTCCCCTTCCCCAAGTATAGGAAGGTTCCACAGCAATCTCAAGATTACCTCACAACTTCAAGGAAATACAGTTCCAAACAATACTCTGGGTTTCCTTGCCCAAGTTCCAAGCACACAGTTCAAAACGAAAAGATCTTGAGACTCCGTTCTCAAGACAACACATGCCGTTCCAAAGCCTCAGGGTTCCCTTGCCCAAGAGTTTATCTTCCCACTGATACTTGCTTTAGTCTTTTCAAAAGGTTTCACACAACTCGTGGTCCACTTGACCCTCTTTCTGGTTTGCTTCACCAGTTAACTTAGTGCTTTCATTGGTTTGTTTCACAATGTCTTCAGTTTCCACGACTCACTGGTCTAGGCACAGTAGTCGGACTATGTGGTCCACCCATCACAGGTCGCTCAACCAGGATCCCTGGGCTCCAGCCCACACAGGTTCTTTGGCATTGGCTCCTGTGCACCAAATCACCTGCTTTATGTGCTGCTTTACACTCCTCTGGCTTCCCTTTGTCAGCCTCCTGGCTCTGCCATCACATGTCACACACCTCTTGCCAGTATTTGGCATTACCGCATTAAGACGCCTTCTTACACTTGCCCCCTTTTCGGTCATTCACTTTCACATTGGCACTTGGACGGTTCTGTGTTGATCGCCTTGCCCATAAGGTTTTATTCAATTTAATGTTACGTTTAGTTTCAAGATTTTACTCAATTCTCTGTTTTGGTATGTTCAGTATTTAATATATATATATATTCATGTTGCCCAATGTAGAGTTTCCATTGAGTTTGGCATTCAAGATGCATTCGTTTTGCTTAATTTGAAGTTTCCCATTCAGTTCTGAACCTTTGTTTCCATTGGTTTCACAGACCGTTACTTTATTTCAGTCAGATAGGAGCGCCCCGGTGCTCGCTTCCGGTGTCTCCTCTATGCAGCTCCCGCTGCTTCCTCGCACCTCTGGAGTCGGGAAGTCCTCTGCTACGAGTCCAGCTTGTCTGCTGGGTGTTTCAGTACGCTGGTAATCTGAATGCCTCTTCATGGATGCGGGCGGTGACCTTTCTTCTCCTGTCTTTCTCCCAGCTTCTGCTACCTGCTCTCGATTACAGGGGCTCCCAGACCTGTGAGAAATTACACAGCCCACTTTGGGTCCCGCAAGTGCTCCTGGATTTATGGCTGCATCCTGGTTCCTGCTCCGGTCCCACCACGGCTGCCTCCTCTTAACCAGTGTCCCCTGCTGGTCTCACCCCCACAGGCCTCCCTGTTCCTCTTTGGTGTTCTATGTCTCATTTTATACATCTGCAACCGATTAACAGGGTGCAGGTGTGCTCTCTCAATTGGTTCTGCCTGACTTTGATTAAGGGGACATGCCTCTTACAACACTCTGCAGGCATCTTCCTCGTCTCAGTACTGCCAAGTGTATCATGTGTGGAAATGAGGGGAACCGTTTTATAGTAACCCATAAAGGTCTGGGGAGGGCTAGGTTGGTCCTCAACAGGAAAAGGGATACATGTCTCGCCTGTGTGTACCCCACTCTCAATCCCTCGCCTGTTCCCCTTCATCTGATGTCTCTAGACTGACGGGATCTCTTGTCCTTTTACTTGTCAATAGGACAAGGATAACCATATCCCATGATTGCATTAGGATTGGCGATTCTTTGGAAGAAGGGAGTGTAAAATATTGTCTCAGAGGACCTCTCGGGGCCCAATTTTACCCAAGGGCGCTCCACCCAGGTAATCCTCCCTCACTTCTCCACCCCCATGGTCTGGTCCAATAGAGATGGCCGTTCCCTGGCCCCCTGAGAAGGATCCGAGGGGAGTAGATGTGAGAATGTCCTTGGGCTTCTCACAGCTTCTAATGTAATGCCTTTCGTGATAAATTCCTGAATGTCGTCACTTCTCCCCTAGAGGGAGCCCCTTCTCATGCGCCCAGGGAGGTGGGGTCGCTACCCGATAGTCCCTCTGGGGGTGGTACTCAGCGTGTGTATCTCATGGGGAGGGAAGCCCCCTGTGGGATTAGTGACAACCTTTGGAGAACATGGTGTCCCCATAGCTCACCTAAGCCTAACGCACCTTCCTACCCCCCCCCTCCCGCCAACACTTCCCCTAGTGTTCCTAAATGTTCTTGCCATGCCAGTAATATAGGAAGTACTGGGACAAAAGAGTGTAGACTCTGTATCCTTTAAGTACTGAGATGAGGGAGAGCCAAAATGACTCCATGGAAGACCTCAAATTAGTACTGGGACAAAGTGCAGAAGCATAGAGAGCACAAACGTGAATGAACTTTCTTGTTTCTCTCTAAACCTGATCGGGCAGAGCCCATTCAAAACTGATGAGGGAAACCAGGAAGGGGAGAAAAGCCCTACCTCCCTGGAGGAACCATGAGACGGTAAGCAGACTGGAGCAGAGAACCCAGGAAGGAGTTGCAGGCATAGCTGTCCCATCCGGTCCGCTTTGGATATGCCGACCAGAGCCATGGAGAAGTAGGCGTCCAGGTGCAAGAAGCAGCTGGAACGCGCAGTCGCAGATGGCAAGTGACTAACCAAATGCTGCAGAGCTGCTGCAGCACACCAGAAAGCCGCAGGAGGCCTGAAGTAAAACAGAAGAGAGCCCATGACCGACTGAAGAACACTGGCAAGCCTCTCTCGGGTACCTGGGTTGCCAGGATGGTTGGGGGTCTCCAGGAGAGCTGACAAGTGTCCGAGCACAGGCCAAGGACCTGCATCCTTTTATGAAGAGTAACCCAAGTCATCTTCATAGTCGCAGTACCTGGCAGGGTAGTGAACCAGATCTGCAACACCAAAAGGGGAGAATGCCATGTGTCTGGGACCCTCACCCTTTTATGAAGATCAATCCAAGTCATCTTCATGGTCCCAATACCTGCAGGATAGTGAACCAGGACTACTGCACAAAGCCTAGAGGCATACACTGGTCTGGGACCTGCACCCATAAAAAGTGTGACCTTCTGTTAACTGAACTTTTGCAGTACAAAGCAAGCCAGGGGTAGGGATGCATTCCCGCTGGCAGTGCAAACTGCATGCGGAAGCGTAAGAATGGCCTCTGGGTAGGGACTTGTTCCGCCCAGCCCTTGTGATCTGTAAAGCCAAGAGACCTCCGGAGAAGGAAGCAATACCTCCTGGTTTCTTTCCCAAAGATTGTGTATTGTGAAACTAATCCGAAGAAGGCCCAGACACTGTGAAAACACTGAGAACAAAACTACCTGGAGAAGGAAGGGATTCTCCAGGACCCCAAATATTGAAGATTGTGAACTGTGAAGCCAGATGTAAGAAGACCTGGGGAGCGGAGTCCTTCCCCTCGCACTGTGGAGGCATTGAGAACCAAATACCTGGAGAAGGGAGGCCTTCTCCAGGAACCCAATATTGAAGCAAAACTATGGTCAACGAGGATGATGTTTGAGTTGAAACTTTTTCTATTGAATTGGAACTGGAAGCTTGCAGCACCACAAGTTCGAATAGAACGGAGACCTGGAGAAGGGAGTCATTCTCACAGGCAGAATTCCACCTATGATAGAAACTGTGGCTCATGGTACAGAAGAAGGGAGTCATTCTCGCAGGCAGAATTCCACCTACGATAGAAACTGTCGCTCATGGTACAGAAGAAGGGAGTCATTCTCGCAGGTAGAATTCCACCTACCATAGAAACTGTGGCTCATGGTACAGAAGAAGGGAGTCATTCTCACAGGCAGAATTCCACCTACGATAGAAACTGTGGCTCATTGTACAGAAGAAGGGAGTCATTCTCACAGGCAGAATTCCACCTACGATAGAAACTGTGGCTCATTGTACAGAAGAAGGGAGTCATTCTCACAGGCAGAATTCCACCTACGATAGAAACTGTGGCTCATTGTACAGAAGAAGGGAGTCGTTCTTCTGGACGAGGAAGATCCACTACCTTTTGCGTTTTGACATAGCGCTGGACTCTCTTTATTTACTTGGACATTCTGACCGACTCCTTAGTAGAGGCAGGGAAACCCCTTTTAGAGTTGGGGGGAGAGAGGTTTCCTCTTTTTGCCTGAATAAAAGTCTTTACCAATCAACATGCCTCCACTGTGTCACACTTTCTTCTGCATCTTTACACTTCCTTTCTCTTTTTAATGGTTGTTCTCCATTTTTTCATCGCATTATGGTCTTTACTTCCACTGTGCAGGAAATGATACATTTGTTTTTTTCTTACAGATATTCATTGGTTTGACGCATTTTGAATCCGTCCTGTATGAGATGCAGTTTTCAGCTTCAAGGTGAGCCAATTGTCAATTTGAGGAAGTAGCTTCAAAATTGCCATGATGATGGACAGTTTGTGGTTAACATGTGTGGTGCTGTAAGGTTTGTGGTTAACCACTTTGTGGATAAAATACTTTGAAAACCCCAACCCGATTCCTTAATATCTGGCTGTTTTACCCTGCTGGGATGATGCGAAACTCTAGTGAATTGGGCTTCATGGCATAGTTGCATTCAGATCACCCTTTGTTTGGGGAGGGGCGAGTGGGCCCTTGGGAGAGCATGCCTGATGAATAGAGCCTGGTTTACATCCATTCCTCATCCTGGTTGGTAGACCTTAACAGGAGCGGCTGGCACCACAGACCCCACTGTCGCTTTCTCGCATGCCACAGGCTCTTAACTACAGCACTGCCAATACCCATAGGATAAAGGTGAATGGGGAAAAATACAAAGCGAACACTTTTCAAGCTTCTCAAGGTTTGCCCGTTTCTAACCCTCTACTAAAACCTTGCTGTACCTGTACACCTCCATCCTAATCCCTGGAGGCAAAGATTTCTAGGAATGACTTAAATGATCATTTGTACAACTGTGATTATTACTTGACGCTTGTAGATTAGTCCTTCAAATTTTGGATTCAACCATCAGACCCATTAAATAGTTATTATCCCTGTGGTTTTTTTCCTATGGACTTAAGGAAGTTAGTTCATGCTGGCGGTAACAGAATGTTGGTAAGGGTAGCCAAAGAATCCAACCTTCGTACAGAGGCCTTTCCTCCCTACCCTTATAATATGCTAATCAACACTAACTAAAAGATAAATAAAGGCCTACACTAGTAGCAACACATCGTTGGTGCAGTGCAATGCACAGCTTCTTGGTTGTGAGTTCTTGCCAAAGCACAACAAACGCTGCTTCTTTCTGAGGCAGTGTTTCTGAGTTCTGGCGTGCACGGGTTAGTATGCAGGAGTGACGCGGCCCTCTTGGAATTGAAGAGGCGTCCTGAGCTGTTGACATTCATTACTGCTCTGTAATACCACAGAACCACTGTGAATACAGCTGCCCTCACCTTGCTTCCTACTACGCTGCTGATGCCTCTTCATGCCTCCTCAAGCCTCCCTGCCCCCACTATATTCTTCTTCCCCCAGAAGACCTACCCCTTTGGGGACACCTGGACGAAGCAGAGCCACCTGCCCTCGGCCACTCGGCCACTTGGCCACTTGACCCACTCCCTGTCCTCACTTACCACAACACTTGCTTTCATTCGGTCAGGAACTACCAAGTACCCACCACAGTGGCACTCAAGACCAGAGTTCCAGGCCTGGCTCCTACAACGCAAAAACCAACACTGCACCCCCAGACCAGCCCTCCTGCCCTTGCTTTTGTCCATTCTGACCATCCAAGCTACGATCAGACTTCAGGTACCGCTCCTCTCGAGCTGCACCCTATCATCTATGGGCCAGCACAGACTTGCCAGACTTTCCTCTCAAACCACCCTACACTCCCAGCCACCCCACCACTTGTACACAAACAAAGCCCCCACGCCCTACCGCACTCTTGTCTGCTACCAACCAGACAGTGACCATCAACTATGCTCTCATAAATGCATGCTCGCTGTGTGTCCATTTCATCGAAGGCCATGACATCATTGACCAACACCTTGATATTCTAGCCAATCCTGTCTTCACAGTGCCTCTGGCTCATTCCTCAAGCTAGCCATCCTACCCAACTATTCCAGCTTCAGAACAGACCGCCCAAACTCACCAGGAGGTGGCGTTGCACTCATTGCCAAATCCTTCCTGTCGATCAGGCAGATCCTTGCACCCCTGATCCTTGGCTATGAAAATCTTCACGCCAAACGCAATATCCGCCCCCAAACTACCTACAACCTCCTCCTCTACCACCAATCCAACACACCCAGTTCACCAGACTCTTAACACCCCCCACCCCCTGTAACTAGCCCCCATTATCAAGCCTACCTCCTGTCCGGTCCAGCAGGGGAGGACAAAGTCTGATATGTTTGGGATATTTCTTCTTTGTGAAAGATGGTGAGCTAAAGACTCTGGGTAAGTCTCTCGTAACCAGGACTAATGTCTGGCAGAGGGACTCCCAGGACCCCCTTGTTAATTTGCATATTTAAGTAACTTTGGGTCTCACCCTAAGTTACTAGGGGAATCCAGACGTAGACCCCTTGCTCACTATTCTTAGAGAGGCACAGCTCCTCCCTACTGATGAGGTCCAACCAGACCGAAACACGTGTATGGGGTTGCTGTTGGTACTCTTGTTCAGAGGAGAATTGCCTAGCATTTCGGTGCTGGACTGCCCCAGGGCAGGACAAAGACTGATATGTTTGGGATATTTCTTTTCTGTGAAAGATAGTGAGCTAAAGACTCTGCGTAAGTCTCTCGTAACCAGGACTCATGTCTGGCAGAGAGACTCCCAGGACCCCCCTTGTCAATTTGCATATTTAAGTAACTTTGGGTCTCACCCTAAGTTACTAGGGGAATCCAGACGTAGACCCCTTGCTCACTATTCTTAGAGAGGCACAGCTCCTCCCTACTGATGAGGTCCAACCAGACCGAAACACGTGTCTGGGGATGCTGTTGGTACTCTTGTTCAGAGGAGAATTGCCATAGCATTTCGGTGCTGGACTGCCCCAGGGCAGGACAAAGACTGATATGTTTGGGATATTTCTTCTCTGTGAAAGATAGTGAGCTAAAGACTCTGGGTAAGTCTCTCGTAACCAGGACTAATGTCTGGCAGAGGGACTCCCAGGACCCCCTTGTTAATTTACATATTTAAGTAACTTTGGGTCTCACCCTAAGCTACTAGTGGAATCCAGACGTGGACCCCTTGCTCACTATTCTTAGAGAGGCACAGATCCACCCTACTGATGAGGTCCAACCAGACCGAAACACATGTCTGGGGTTTCTGTTGGTACTCTTGTTCAGAGGAGAATTGCTTAGCATTTTGGTGCTGGGCTGCCCCAGGGCAGGACAAAGACTGATATGTTTGGGATATTTCTTCTCTGCGAAAGATAGTGAGCTAAAGACTCTGGGCAAGTCTCTCGTAACCAGGACTAATGTTTGGCAGAGGGACTCCCAGGACCCCCCTTATTAATTTCCACCAGGGGATCTAGCAGGTGGCCAGTGGTTATTCAGAGTTGGAGGATGTTTTTCATCAAGACGTGGTTAGGTTTCTTACATTGACCATTATCTTAATGATGGGTTCCCCAAGGCAAGATGGTGGAGTTATGGGCTGTTGTGATTGGTTGGGGGGACAATTGATCATAGAGGTTTAGCATGCACTCAGTAACTGCCTTTCATCCCATGAACATTCTTGGCAGGTTGTGTGTAATTAAGCTCCTTAACTAAGGCCCAATTCAGAGCCCAGAGTTTCATCAGTAGTAGCCAGAAGTCAGTTATCGTGAAGTTCGAGGAAATAGAACGCCACAGGTGGGAGCGCAGCAATTTGAGAGACTGTATAGTATTTATGTTTAAAGAGACTAAATGGTTAATGGCTGAAGCAGCAGTGTCCTGAGAAAATTGTAAATAATCAGTGTAACCAGGAATATTAGCGACACTCCAGTGGAGCATGTGTTCATCATTGTTAAAAAACTAGAACAAGACCAGGAGTACTTCCAAGTCTTTTGCACTGGCAGAGAAGTGCACGTGCGTGTGAATGTTCCGCGTGAGAGCGGTGGCGCACGTGTACCCTGAGAATCAGCGGCCGTGTCGGAGGGCGTATGTGTGTCACGCACTCGGCAGCCGGCGGTAGCTGCTGAGATGCACGTGCATGGCCTCGTACAGCGCGCGCAGGAAGCGCATAGGGTTCTTTTTGCAGGAAACCGGGGCACAGGTTGGAGCGGCAAGGATCGCAGACACGCTGCGTGTTCTCGCGTCGGCGACGCGCCATGAAATAAAGTTAGCGCTATGTTCTTCCATATGAAGGCTATTGAACTACAGTTCTTCGCGCATGCGCAGCGCAGTAGGCCCTCTAGCCAATCAGCACGCAGTGCATGAAGTCTTTCGAGAAAGACTCCATACGCAAAATCGAAAACGGAGCCTTTCAAAGGGTAACAATAAGATTTGGTGACTATCTTCTTTCAAACGGTTAAAACAAGGCAATACAATTAGTCAAGAAAGAAGGTTTTTAAGACTCAAAATAAGGACTGAGTAAATTGGTTGTAATACTGAATAGTTAGTTGCAGTTAGTTTAGGTTATTATAAGAAAAAACATTGTTTAAGCAAAGGATACATGAACAAACCTTTCCAGAGAATAATCGCACAATAGTCTCACACCACTTGGCAATAAGCAGTGGAAAAACAGGTAACAAGGAAACACATTAACTAAAACTAATTTTATTTCAGTTGAACGAAATATTTGGTAATCGGGTGTTTGTGGGAACCAGGCCAAAAGGTCGGAAGCCAGGAGTGTCCAAAGTTTATTTTTATCCACTACCCCATTCCTTTCCCTGGGGTTCTCGGTTCAGCCGTTGGTCAAGGGTTGAACAGGGAAGTCTGGAGAGGGTCTGTGGGATCAGCATCCGCTCCTGCGATTTCCAGCGAACCTGCCTGACATGACCAAACTCATTCTACTGGGAGATTTCAGCCTGGACTTCAATGATCCTGCTGATACCAAAGGCAGCGTATCCCTGAGTGCCTTGAAGAAATACTTAGTAAAGGGATAGTGGCAGAATAGGAACAGTAGTAGAGGGACAGTGGGGAAGGGTGACAGTGAGTGGGAGAATAGGAGTAGCTGTTGGTGTAGAGTGAAACAGATTATAACTAGAGGGATTGTAAAAAGTGAGGAAGTAGAGTGGGAGGAAGCAGGGAATAAACAATAACCGAGGTAGATGGGTATTCGGAGATAAAAGCAGCAGTAACAAGAGTAGGAAAAGAAGATGTGGAGGTGGAAAGGCAGAGTAAGAGGTTGGAGGGACAGTGATGTGGTGGTAAGATAATAACTGGCTGGTATAGCAAAGGGTCAGATACGAGCGGGTTTGAAAAGAGTGAGCGTCACACAGCGTGAAAGAAGGCACCATTCCCTATTCCCTGAGACGACTAAGCGAGAGGGGAAGTTAAAAAGTTCCCCAGAGAGTCGGGTAGTAAAGACCTTCGGGAAAATCTGTGAAGCCTCGGAAATAACAGATGGGGGGGGGGGGGAGAGGTTACCAATCCCAGCACTACTAAAACCCTCTTTTAGGGACATCTGAGTTAGGGAGGCAGGGACAAGGCTGGCGTAGACAAGAGCGAGCGAGGGCCCTAGTGCCAAAAGATCCCAAGCCTGCTAGGCCCAGACCTCTTTGCCACAAGAGATACGGCTATCTTATTTGTAAAAAATGTCAACCAACACCCTTGGACTTGCTATCCGAGTCAGCATGGTTCTTTGTGGCGGGCCACCCCATCACACTAATTTAGAAGAGTGACGAGCATGACTGTGTTAATCCTACTTGTCCCAGTGACAAAGTATCCAAGAGAGCTAGAATCATTACTGGACGCACATCCTACTCATCCCAGTGGGAGAGTAAATAGCCAGAAGCGTGGGAATCCTCATTGGGATACATGTCCCAGTGACAAGCCGAGGCATAACCTGATTGAGAACTGTCAACATAAGGTTATTTATAATTCTCAAGATAGAAGTTTGACATCGGAGAAAGAGAAACGTGCTAATATATGTGAGAAAGACAGGTTGAAATAACCTCCAGGAAAAGGAGCACCGGTAAAGAGGATCTTGAAAAGCCAGAAGAAGGGCAAGCCAGGGAATTGTAAAAGTCCCCTAAGAGAACTGAACAAACGAGTACTGAACGAACTCACCAAGAGCTAGCTTAAGATCTCATATTGAGAAGGACTTGCTGAGAATGCAGCCCCTGGAGAAGTTTTGCGTTAGTGGTAGGGTCGCAGTAGCTTTGTCTTTTGGACGCAGGACAGGCTATTATTTGGACTTCAAAATTGACGACTAGGACCCTAGCTAGTGGTGGTAAGTAGGGAAACCCATAGCTTAGGAAAAGCGGGGGGTTTTTCTTATGATTTTAATTAAACCTTGTTGAAGATGGAAAAATAGTCTGTCTCCTTCCTCTGACTGCCCACAGCAGTGTGAGGAATCTGGACTATTTGTCCCTTTTCCTCACAGGGGTGCCATGCCCTTTGAGGCTAGGAAGGTGAGCCCGCTCAGAAAGACCCTCTGCTATGGGTCTCTGCAAGTGGGACCTCACTGGGACCTCACTGGGAATGACTCCCCTCTTAGGGACAGACTACCATTCTGGTAAGGAACTCCCAGTCCAGAGTGCATTATCTGCCTAAGTGGGAATCGTATTGACTGTTACCTCTGTTTTTGGACTGTCCCAATAGTGACATTTCTTCAATCACTTTGAAGAAATGGTATTATACCTGAAGCCAATCACTTTGGCTTCAGGTAATGCTGGACCCCGCCTGAATGCCACTGTCCGAGGACGGACACACCCTATTGTTTGTGATGTACATAAAACCACAAGGAACTTGGAATGGAGTAGACAGAATCCTACGCAGAGCCTCTGCCGGGAGGATGTCCTGGAGGGCGGAGCCACGCTAGACTGCAGAGCCAGCGGTAGCATGGACAGCAAGCAAATCCGTGCTGGACGGCTGGTGTCCAGAATTAATTTTATTTATTACATGTTGGACCCCCAGACCCTGAGGTATCACAGCGTGGTTACAGACCGCTTTAGTAGTAATGTTGGACAGGGTTGCTTACGTAGCATATATACATATAGCAGATGGATACCAAGAAGCCAAGGTTGGGAGAGAGGCAGACGTTAAAGCGGCCATCACGCCTGGTGGCCCAACCTCACGGAAGCTGTTGTGAGCCTGGGGCCCATTAACCCTCGTAGAGACCAGAGTGCCCAGATCCCTGAGCTCTGCATGAGAATTGCATTAGCTGCTGGGCTGAGCAGCGGAGGGGAACCGAACGCTCCCGAAGAGAGAGTGCAGTTGAGTCATGCAAACAGGGATATTAGTGGCTGGAGAAAGTCAGAAGGGTTGTGGGAGCCCAGAAAACCTGAACAGCCAGTCGCTAAACCGAGGCCCAGCAAGGCCATCAAAAAGGCCAGCGAGCTTTGGGGAGCTCTGAGAAACCGAAAAGGCTAACATCCGAGGCTGGGAAAGCCACAAAGGATACGGGGGCCAAGGAAACCCGAACTAGCAGAAACCCCACTGCCACTGAGATAAAAGAAGCCTGTGAGAGGGCCAGGGGACTTTGTGGCATCAAAGAACCACGAAATATAACATGCCGAACTATAGAGAGAAAACTCAAGTATAAAACAAGAACATTGTCAAGCACCAAGTCGGAAATGGTGGAATTGTATTAGGAAAACCTTTGCTTCTTGGCGAGAGAGAGCGAATCGTATAGAATTGAGATTTGGCATACAGAAGCTGCAGAGAGGTAGTGAACTGTGTTGTGGGACATTGACAATCTTTTGAAAAGAGATCCAAGTGATTGGGCCAGGCAGAAGCCAAGGACAGGCTATTGCTCCGTCCTCCTTTTTGTTGTTAAATTTTTCTAAGTGGTAGGCCAGTTAGCTAATGGGATTTGGTCTCGGGATTATTTATTTTGGACTTTGACGAGCACCCTTACCTTTAGTTGGTTAGGCAGGGAACTTCCCGCACATCATTAGGGCTAGATGGGCAATTTCTGTTTATTTAAATAAACAACCAATTAACATGGCAAATATTTGACCAAGCCCTTCTTATGGTTCGCCACAGCTGCCTAAAAGGGGCCATCATGAAAGAAGCACTGAAGAAAGAAGTACTGAGCAAAAGGGCTCTTTACAAATTCTTTTCAACCAGTTTGTCAAAGTCCAGGGAGGCGGGCTGCTGATAGTGTCCTGAATGAGCATGCTATTTGATCAGTGCTCCAACTACCAAGATATAAGCTTTCTGTAGCCATGGGAGAAGCAATCCATGGCAACGTTTGCCTCAATTCATCAATTTTGCGGGCATATCCTACGTTTGTAACCAAAAGCACAAAACTCGTACAGACCATTGGCGGAAATGGGGAGTTGCGGGGGCAGGAATACGGTGGAAGAACATTCAACCAGCTTCTTCAAATCCCAGGATTGGCAGAACAATAAAAAGGGGAATGCAGTTGTGGTCATAGACAGTGGGTAGGGTAAGCAGGCCTTTAGAGATAATGAGCCGAAAAGTAGTAGACTGATGAGTCCGCCTACGATTTTTGGTAATGAGGATTTAGGATGAGCATCCCTGAGGGTAGGACTGCAGAGACGCAAACAAAACATGATGAATTTTATTTGGAGCAGGTTTGTCAAACAAAGACTGTTAAACTGTTTTGATTCAAATGCACCTCCTGTGGCCTTCACCTTAGGACCTATGAAAGCTAACCAGATCATGGAGTGCCAGCTGGTGAGGTCATGAAGTGGGGTTGCATAAATAGTTCACCCAAATAGTGCAAGCATGGGAAGTGCCCATGAAACCACTGAGGGGATCTGGGGGATTGGTTGGGGTCCCCCTTAAGATTGTTTTTTAAATAGGTAGTATGGTGCATTTTACAGCACACATTAAAAACCCATTGGATTTACAAACCGTTCTGTGGGTGAGGGGGAAGGCGGGCAGAAAACATGTGCAATATTCCAATACTTCAGGTGACAGACCAGAGTAAGGAGGAGCGTTTCACTGCAGCACATGATGGGTAGAAGAAATGGATGCACAGGACACGAATACATATTTGTGCCACTCCACATCTCAAGCAGCACCCAAAACACTGCACTGGGGGAAAGAACAGAGGAGAGGTTCTAGCAACCGTTTCCCAGTGTGGGCTCTTCTACGGGCCTCTTTGGTTTCACCTTGTGGCTCAAGGCCTTTCCTAGCTTTCATGATTCGCAGCTTTCTGGATGTAAGATTTTCCATCAGCCTGGCAACACTCACTTGTAGGTTTCCAAGCTCTTGGCCTTCTGTACCTGGGGCTTGGCAGGATGCACAACACGTTCCTTGTGGACCTGGTTCTTGGCAGGATGCACAGCAGGTCCCTCGTGGACCATGGGCTTGGCAGGATGCACAGCCGGTCCCTCATGGACCATGGGCTTGGCAGGATGCACAGCCGGTCCCTCATGGACCATGGGCTTGGCAGGATGCACAGCAGGTCCCTCGTGGACCTGAGACTTGGCAGGATGCACAGCAGGTCCCTCGTGGACCTGAGGATTGGCAGGATGCACAGCAGGTCCCTCGTGGACCATGGGGCTTGGCAGGATGCACAGCAGGTCCCTCGTGGACCATGGGGCTTGGCAGGATGCACAGCAGGTCCCTCGTGGACCATGGGGCTTGGCAGGATGCACAGCAGGTCCCTCGTGGACCATGGGGCTTGGCAGGATGCACAGCAGGTCCCTCGTGGACCATGGGCTTGGCAGGATGCACAGCAGGTCCCTCGTGGACCATGGGCTTGGCAGGATGCACAGCAGGTCCCTCGTGGACCATGGGCTTGGCAGGATGCACAGCAGGTCCCTCGTGGACCATGGGCTTGGCAGGATGCACAGCAGGTCCCTCGTAGACCATGGGCTTGGCAGGATGCACAGCAGGTCCCTCTTAGACCATGGGCTTGGCAGGATGCACAGCAGGTCCCTCGTAGACCATGGGGCTTAGCAGGATGCACAGCAGGTCCCTCGTGGACCTGAGGCTTGGCAGGATGCACAGCAGGTCCCTCGTGGACCATGGGGCTTGGCAGGATGCACAGCAGGTCCCTCGTGGACCATGGGTTTAGCAGGATGCACAGCAGGTCCCTCGTGGACCTGGGGCTTGGCAGGATGCACAGCAGGTCCCTCGTGGACCATGGGCTTGGAAGGATGCACAGCAGGTCCCTCGTGGACCTGAGGCTTGGCAGGATGCACAGCAGGTCCCTCGTGGACCATGGGCTTGGCAGGATGCACAGCAGGTCCCTCGTGGACCATGGGCTTGGCAGGATGCACAGCAGGTCCCTCGTGGACCATGGGCTTGGCAGGATGCACAGCAGGTCCTCTTAGACCATGGGCTTGGCAGGATGCACAGCAGGTCCCTCGTAGACCATGGGGCTTGGCAGGATGCACAGCAGGTCCCTCGTGGACCTGAGGCTTGGCAGGATGCACAGCAGGTCCCTCGTGGACCATGGGGCTTGGCAGGATGCACAGCAGGTCCCTCGTGGACCATGGGTTTAGCAGGATGCACAGCAGGTCCCTCGTGGACCTGGGGCTTGGCAGGATGCACAGCAGGTCCCTCGTGGACCATGGGCTTGGAAGGATGCACAGCAGGTCCCTCGTGGACCTGAGGCTTGGCAGGATGCACAGCAGGTCCCTCGTGGACCATGGGCTTGGCAGGATGCACAGCAGGTCCCTCGTGGACCATGGGCTTGGCAGGATGCACAGCAGGTCCCTCGTGGACCTGAGGCTTGGCAGGATGCACAACACGTTCCTCGTGGACCATGGGCTTGGCAGGATGCACAGCAGGTCCCTCGTGGACCATGGGCTTGGCAGGATGCACAGCAGGTCCCTCGTGGACCATGGGCTTGGCAGGATGCACATCAGGTCCCTCGTGGACCATGGGCTTGGCAGGATGCACATCAGGTCCCTCGTAGACCCTGGGGCTTGACGGGATGCATGCAGTGTTTCGTGCCTTGAAACACTTTTGTATAGGCGCGTATAAATGCCATATCATCCGATCATATCCGGTTGTTCCTCTAGACCTTGTGTTTTCAGATCTTAATGGGTACTTCTCCCCTTACTCATTCAGGGTCCATTTAAAGCAGGCAATATTCTCTGGGCACAAGCTAGGTTCTCTTTCCTTCCCCAGGGGGCCACTGATGGAAATGTTCATGCTCTGGCTGTTCAGTCCCCCCCCCAATGAGTTGAGGTTCTTTTGTCCCTCTGCTAAACCCTTCTTTTTGGGGCTTTTAAGCACCAGCTGCTTTCTGCCTCTCCAGTCTTGCATTGCCTTCATCTGGACAGCAGTACTCCTCTGTTTAGCAATTGCCCCTTGCATCGACGGAGCCCCTTTCATACCCCCACGAGGCCGTGGAATACTTTCTATGGCTGACGCAGATTGGCAATTCCCAATACGTTATTGTGTTCCCACCCGGCATTAGTTCTTACTTCCCTTGTAAGATTGAGTTATATTTGGGGATTGGTTCATTATGCAATGGCACAAAGTAAAAGCTTTCCCAATTGGCCGCGGCTTGCAACGCCCTTCCGCTTGGACTCCCTCTCACTGAGTGTACTGGCTCTGTGGCACACTGCAGACGTCTCCAGCTGGTTCAGTGTCTACCCCTGTAGGGCCACTGGACTCCATTGTCGGCAAGCATTGTGAAGCCTGCTTTTGTTGGGGAAAAGCCCACTTGATGGTGTTCACACATTCTTCGGGTCCGCAAGCAGACTTCAGACAACTGTGTCACGCTCGGTATTCTACTGTCGACCACTCTGCTTGATGTAGTTCAAGTGCAAGATTGCACATTGTTACCCAAGAGGAAAAGTGTGTGTCTCTGCGGTGACAGTGAGCAGGCAGGATCCCTCATCCACCCTCCTGGTAGGTACATCAGGTAGTGCCTGGATCACCCCCAATTCCTAGTGGCTCGCTTCCCATCCATGCTAAGTTGAGGAGTGCAGGCGACTTGCCACACTGCAGACATAAAATACCATTGGGGTTTTGCTTAAAAGGGAAGTGTTTTATCGGAAGAGGACTATTTCTGTGCGTTTCATTTGCTGTGCATGATTCATCTTGCTTTGACTTTACATTTTAGGCTGTGTTGCTTTACTGCAGTGGGGCTTGCCATCTCAAACGCTCAGCAGAGAATTGGCTTCCTGTCGCCCACCGTTATCAATCTGAAGCCTCTACAGCCTCAGCCTTGTCTTTGACCTCAGAGCGTATTCCGAAGAAATAAGTTGTGCCCTGTGTGTAGAGGGCTGCAATACGGTACAGGAACAGTTTAGCCACATAACATATTTCAGGTTATTTATGAAGATCAACTTGTATTGTTAGGGAGGGTTTTCCCTTTAATTCTTCCCGTCTCTCAGCTGGCAGAGCAGTAAAACGTCCCTATTGGGAGGGGGAGGGGTGGCAGGAAGTGCAGCTTACACACAAGCACACAAAGGAATGTCAACACAAATTACTGAAAAATTCCCTTTTTATATAATCTGTACATTAAAGAAATCTCTACAAACGTAGACAATTTACTAAAAATCAGACCTAGGCATTAAAAACTGTGAATTGAAGCTAAAAGACACAACTTGACAATCTAAACCAGTATGTAACACAATTTCACAACAGGTGATACAATAGGGAAAGTATTGCCAGAATCCAGGGGAGGTTGCAGAGAAGGCGGCTTCAGGTAGATGACAAAAATACCCCATAACGAGAGATCCAGGGGACGGTTCCACAACCAGAGGCCCTTGGAAAGAAGGTTCCAGTTCAAGAGCCAGTATCCAGAAGTAGTGAATGCCACGAGCAGAAGGTTTTGGAGGAAGGGCTCCAGGGAAAGCCCCCTTGTACAGAGGATTAGGACCAGCGACGGACTAGGAGTCGCTAGTCCTCAAAGATATGTGCAAGGCTGCCACTAGCCTGCAAAACAGACCATTCTGTGCAAAGAAAAACTCACCCAGGGAAAATGCGTCACTTTCACAGTCCGGTCTGTGTTCTCATCCTTTGACCTCAGGAGCTGCTGAACCCCACGGTCCCTCAAAGATGTTGCACCCTCAACCAGATTCTAATTACGGCAGAGCCCGAAACGCCCCCATGGGAAAGGGGAAGTGGATAAAATAACAAACGGATCAGATTCCCCGTCTGGACTCTGGTGGATGTCTGCGTTAGGATGAGAAAGGTGACATGTTAGGGAAACACTCTATTCATTAAACCCCCTTCCCGTCTCCTATTTTTCCCCTACAATATGCTTACAGTACCTGAATTTCCCTCTCAAGCTGCCTGAGGGATAATTAATTGCAAGACTACTTGCTTGTTTGCTTTTCTGTAAAAGTCTTGGACAATTGCCAGTTTGCAATATAAAGTCTTCACACGTTTGCCTTTGAACTGGCAACTGCTTTACAAATGAAATAACTTTCACAAGTCTCTGTAAGAAGGCCTCCTTAAAACTGACATTCTCTTCACCTTTTCAATAAGCTGTTCATTTAACATTCCGGGCAAACCATGCTCTGACAAAAGATAGTCAAAAAGGTTTACTGCTGCATGCATGCAGTATCACGGATGGCCACCAGGGGGCCTTCAAGCCCCAAAAGCTTCAGTGGAAGCTCTGGTTTCTGGGAAGTGAGCAAAGCTGCCGTCAGCTTTCCCAAATGAATGCGCTCGCCTCGCACAGTCACTCTTTGTTCCCACACGACTCTTCGCTGCTACCAGCGCATTTCTCTATCGCGCTGCCGTAATCTATATGCCAGCAGTCCTTAACGCTTTCTCTCCCAGGCAGCCTCTGTCATTAATGTAAAACGCTGCGTCCAAGCACACGCTTGCATGCCAAGTCCTGAGGTCATATTGTTTTTTAATGATTCACCACGTTCTTTCTGATTAATTGGCTTAGTTTGTAAATGTACATGTAATTTCAAAAACGAAACGTAGGTACAATAAACCCAGTCCTTGAACGTAGCTGCCACAAGTTGCTGTTGCGCTAAGCTTTCCACCTTCCCGCCAAAGCCGTTGCTGGGGGTGGAGGGGGGTTATAGCCCCGGGTCTTTTGGTTGCAGCCCTGGATAGAAGCTCAGGGACTATAACCAAAAGGCTATAGCTAGCCCCGAATCCCGCCAGTCCCGACATTAGCTTAGCCCCTGATCTTTTCTAGATCTAGCAACAGCCCTGGTCCTGCAATTGTTCTTCCGCCTCGTCACAGAAAAAGCCTTGTTAAAGGAATTCTTGGGCCTAACTTAG
Source organism: Ambystoma mexicanum (assembly GCF_040938575.1). Taxonomy (NCBI): domain Eukaryota; kingdom Metazoa; phylum Chordata; class Amphibia; order Caudata; family Ambystomatidae; genus Ambystoma; species Ambystoma mexicanum. The sequence continues at coordinate 34,765,078 of NC_090931.1, forward strand.
GGGAGTTATATAAACATGACCTGCCTCTAGAGAATGACTATTGAAAGGTGGTTTAGAAGGTTGGACAGTGTCTTTATCCGGAAAGAAGCCAATCGGGGCGCAGTGTCACTTCCTCCATATTGACTAGGCAAAGCTTCCCTACTTTGTGTAGTGGAGTTAAGGCCCAACCCAAAGAAGCAAAACGATTACAGCAAAAAAGTAAATTTATATAAAAGTCCCCTGAAGGCCACATGAAAACCTCAAGCCGTTCTACCCCTGGACCTGACACACAGGACCCATGTACTGCTAGCCTGATGGGCCATCAAGGCATTACATTTAAAAAAGAGGATTTGGAAAAGCATTGCTTTTTGCAAAAATAAGTCGGGACACAAAAATGGCAACAAAAGACTAAGACTGCTAGTTTGCTAAAAGAAAACCAAAAATGAATGCCTGTCCTGCCATTGGATCACAATCAAGTAATAGGCTCTATCGTGAGGAGTTAGAGTTTACATTCAGACGGCTCTCCTCTTTATTCTGGAGGATGTGATCGAGAGACAACGAGGACAGACTGGCACCCTCTTATTGCGGGTGAGAAATGTAACGAGGCATCGTTGATACTGTGATGAACCCGATGGGATCATGAACGGAGGATAGCACAGGGGCAACGTGCTCTTGGAAGCAAGACCACACAGAGCAACAGCAGTTCGAATCCCTGATCCGCGCTTGGACATTTTTATTTAAAAAACAAACTTTAATTTTTTTTTTATTTGATTTAATTGTATAAAACAATTTTTACAAAATGAATAATAATGCCTACATTAGCTGTTCCGGATCCCCCGCACGTTCACTCCACATTCAATGTCCAGATCGTCTCTCAGCTCTAGACAAACCTGATCTCACTTTGAAGAAGAAAATGAAAAAGCGAGGAGCCGAAAAGGAGAAGGAGGGAGAGAAAAAAGGAGAACAGGAAGAGGAAGCAAAAGAACGATCCCAATCAGACAGTTCAGCTCAGTTTCAAATTCACATTCAGAGACGGAGTCGACGTCCCCCTAGGAGAAGTTAAGATGAGAACACCCTCTTTCGGCCCTGCCCGACCATAACGACAGTCAAGTAAGTAGGTCGATATCTCGGAAGAAGCCCACCAACGCCATAACCCAGGTGGTCTTTTCCCCACTCAAAAGCCGACACCACCATCTTCTTCGTCATAGACATGCAAGTTTTTGAACAAGTGCCCCAGGTGTGTCAAACGGGGGCCCGTGACCCCTAAACAGTTTAACAGGAGATGTCTTATAGTTTCCACCATCTCTGGATTTTTGCAAAATCTACAAGCTGCATCCGCTACCAATTTTCTTCTTGACGGGACTTCCCTTGTATGAAGGATATTAAGGCGGATTCTTAGGAAGTTCGCCCTGAGTTTAGAGTCCGGGTCTCTTATCAGGTAAGATTTTAGTTCATTCACTTTAGTCAGCTGCGGAGGCAGATCTTTTAACAGTTTCGAGGCTGCTGCCTTTTCCAAAGTGACTATCCAGTCTTGGTTTAGGAGGCGTTGCTTGACCTTAGAAGGGTTATGAATTAATTCTTCTTTGGAACTGCCAGCCCCATCTAGCAATGAGTAGATCTTTGCTGCCCATTCCGTTAACGTTTTACAGGATCCCGATTGGATTTCCCTCTGGATTTCTTGCAGAATCAATGGAGAACCTGGAAGTAAGATTTTTCGGAATAACATAATTTCATTGCGAATCACGATGGAGCCCAGAGATTGGAGAGAGAGTTCTCTTCTTATTAACACAGTTGGAAGTTAGTCAGGAAGGTTGAGAACCTTTCTCCAGTAAAAACCTTCCAATTTTAACCAAAAGGATGCAGGAAGATTAGGCTTCTGCCCCATAAGTGAGAGTTGGAATCACTTTCGACTTATAGAAGATCACCACTGGCGCCATAGTGAATTTGCTATACTTGTTCATCATAGCCCGAGATTGAGAGATGAGCAATCTTGCCTTTGACGTGATGCTCTCCTGCATCAGCGTTTCATTACTGCTTTTATTAATGATGACGCCCAGGTATTTAAAGCTATCCACAAGTTCAATTTTGATGTTATTTACCGACCATGAGAATTTCTCCGACTTCCTTTCATTTCTGCCCAATGTCATGATTTTAGTTTTTTCCAAGTTCATCAGGAGTTTGTTCTCTTTAAGATAGGAGTCAAGATTGTTGATCTGCCTCTGGAGTCCGATCGGTGTTACATCAAAAAGTATTATATTATCCGCATATAATAAGCGTGAGATTTTGCTAATTCCCAATCATGGGGGGAACATACGTACTCTAGCTTCATAGTCTTTATACAAACTTTAAAACAAACTTTAATTAAAAATTATCACTAATTTCCCAGCGGCAACCTCCTCCCTTGTGGCCGGGGGACTGCAGCCGCTACCTGGTCCTGACCCTTTGGACAGCTTTTTGAGGGAGGATCACATGGTAGGAGACTGCCTCCCGGGAGATGTCTTTGCTTCATCGGGTGAGTTATGCTGTCCCCAATTTTCCCTTGAAGATGACCTTCCTTTTTCCAATACCCTTATGGCCTACTCTCATGCATCTACTAATTTCCCCTCCTAGAGAAAAGGGAAACCCATTTGGCCAAACCTGTAGACCAACTCCACACCATTGGTGAACCTTGTGAAACCTTTGACAATACTTTTTAAGTTATCAGAATCCTTTTGCAAGAATTGACTCAATGTCCCAGAATTCTCACAATACTGGGACGAAGATGATCTATCAAAGTATGCAGATGCAAGGAGACCTCATGTTCAGCGTGTGCTCTAGTGTTTGCTCGCGTGCCCCTGAGCCTGGGAAGTTCAAAAGGTAGTGGCAGAAAGTCTTCGATGTCTGCTGCTAGTGGGAAAGGGCAAAACCGCTCTGGGAGAACTGGGAAGAAGAAAGGCTAGAGCCAGGAGGCTCGCTCATGAAGCAAGAAGCTGCTGCTGTTCCGGGATACATTGCGGGAACGGCAAGCGCTTGTGAGGGGCTCGCAGGGTCCTACAGCAGTGCTTTATTACCGAAGCTGAGAAGGAAGCAGACCCGACCCGTGGATCTACGAGAGATGGAGGAAAGAAGCAGACAGTCGCAACAAGGAAACTAGCAGAAATCCTTTACTGGCATAGCCGGTGAGTCTGCCCAAAGATGGTGGGGACCCCATGGCGTGTGGGCAACAACGCCAGAACACCTGAGAATTGTATGCAATTCAACAAAAAGGGAGGAAGAGAAAAAGGACATATTAATCGAAGGGAAAGGGACTATGTATAAAACCCTTACAAATGAATGGGTGCAATGCAGGCACATAGAAAACCTGAGAAAGATAATATATCAAGAAGTTACATTATTCAATGAAGTTGATAGGCAATTCTGGAAAAGGCTAATGATGAAGCGTGCGAGAACGAGAAGTCCTGGCAGGACAGTATACCGGGCCATAACTAGTGTACAAGAGCCAAAGAAGTCCTGAGGGGGAAATATCGGGACTAAACCAAGGATTGTGCTAACCAGGAGAAAAGGAGAGAGACCAAGCAATGGTCAATCCAGTTCCTTTTATAAAGGTGACTGCTGGCAAGTAAGTCCCAGAGAACTGTTATTTGTGACCTCCTCCAGAACAAGGAAGAAACCAGGGCAAGGGAACCATTGCTATTGAAGAACTTTTCTGTTCAAGCCAATCATGCTTTCCTTTATGAACACTTTTCTAACCATCCATAGTTAAGGACATTCCCCCTTAGTGTTAAGTACGTAGTGTGAGGGTCAGAATAGAACTTTGGACACAGAACGTTTTGATTTGGAAATTCTGACACAGATTCTTAGTTTTTGATTAAGGTAGGGAAATTCCTCTTGGAACAGGGTCAGAGGCATTTTCTCCAACCGCTTTATTTTAATAAGTCTTTAACCACAAACATGTGTCCGACTTTCATTTCTGACTCACAATATATAGAAGTACTGCAGGAGGTAAATACAAATTATTTACCTCATGTAGTACTTTGAATGCAGTTTATGCCTCCAGTATCCCAAGCGAGCCCAACTCTTAGGTGGTATTTTAAAAACAAGTAGTATTTAAGATGCAACGTTTTCACTCTTAACACCAGGCTCCTGTTGAGGACCACCATACCCATATTGAGGAACCAAGAGTAACGTTTAGAGGAACTCTACGGTTGGAACGAAGATCAGTGCCACACAAGATGAGAGAGCAAAATGGCTGCAAGAGTAACAGTGCTGCTAGCATGAAAGCACACTGTTTGGGTGCTCCAGGGTGGTAATTCAGTGCAGATGGGAACACTTCCCTATGCAATAATTAGGCTTCCAATCTACTCTCATCAATTCAGCTGCCGGTACACAATGGATGTCAATCTAGGATTCCTTAAGAAAATTGCATGCAGAGGACCCTGGCTGCTGTATGCACAGTGGTGCGAATGCTCTATTGCGCTCGCTTTTCTGAGGAGCAGCATGCAGTGCTGATGGGGACATGTTAAGTCTTGCAGACCCTAGACGAATGCTGTCGCTATACACAAGGTCGGAACGGTTTTATTTTTAAAGAGCATTCTAATTATTAGCACTTAAATTAGAAGTGTCTTGACAGTTTCAGTCTGAACTGTCTTTTTAAAAATAAAAAAATTACAACACACCTTTACCGCAAGAAGGGTGCCCTTTTCAATCCCAAGATGGAGAGGAAGGTAAAGGTGAGTGACTGGTGTGACTTGTCCTACGGGCTTCATGGAACCTTCTTTTTGTTTTTTTACATAACAGTAACACAACCTCGTTGCACAGGCTGCAACTTAGATCTACCTCCCCCCTAACTCCGTCTCTCCTCCCCCTCGAACCCAACAGCTGCCAAGACCACGAGTGGTGCCTTCAGTCTGTGTACTGCAGATGTCATTTACTTCCGATCGGTGACCTCAAGGGACTGGACTATGGGATGAGTTCTGTGATGAAATTGAATCAGCGGTGGACATCTGGTATGTGATGTAGGGGCCCCGAATGTCTGGAGGCCGGGCGTGGAGTGGCAGCGTCTTTATGAAGCTTGCTTCTATATCCTGGCAATATGTCATGTCTATCAGCCAGCATTGCAGGTTAGGGGGTGGTCCTCCTCCCCAAGTCATTGCCACCCTTCTTCGTGCTAGGACCAATAGTAAGTACCAGTTTGCGACCGAAGGCCGGTAGGTGTCTTGTTAGCCCCAGAAGCACCACGGTCGGGTCGTGGTCTAATTGAGTCCCAATGATTGCTGCACTTTTTCCCAGTATGGAGTCCCAGAACTGGGTTATACTTGGGCATGTCCACGCTAGGTGTAAGAAGTCTGCCTCTGGGGCCAAGCATCGCTCGCATGTTGCCAGGCTCGTTGTCCGTTGCAAGTGAAGGTTTGCATGTGTGTAGTACACTTGGTGTACGTAAATGAAGTGTATTTGTATCGTGTGTTGAGTGATACTTTTTGAGTGTGATGTAGGATGTAAGACCAGTCCTCGTCTGTAATTGTAGTTTGCAGAGCTTTTTCCCATCTTCTTTTAGATGCTACGGATGTGGGCGCTGTGTCGTTCAGGAGTGATTTGTATATCTCAGATACTAGTCTCCCGCTGCCTTGTGATTGTATCACTCCGTGGAGAAGTTGCCACGTCGATGGTTGTTGAGGGAACTTCTTGAAGAAGGTTTGGAGTGAGTGGCGTAGTCGAAAGTATATGAACAGGTCCAGGGCGTTGTCACCGCCTTTGTCTCTGGCCTGCTGTGGGGTGATAAACGTGCTGTCGGTGAAGAGGTCTCCTAGCAACTTTATTTGCAACTTGTCTGCCCATCTTAGGTAGGTTCTCTCGGTGGTTAAGGGACGTCCTGTTGTGAATCTTGCTTGGATTAAAGGGGAGAACCTGGTCTGGATGCCACTTTTTAGTGCAATCTTTTTTCCAGACAGCGTATGTGGTGTGGACGACGTTAAGCGTGGTGTGGGGTATGTTTCCTAGGATTGTCATTCTGAGGAGGTATGGGGTCGCCAATGTTTTCTCGATTTGGACGTGGGGCCTGATGAAGTCTGTAGCGAACCAGTGCCTGAGAAACTGGGCTTGAGCGGCCCAGTAGTATCTTCCAGGTATGGGAGTGCCAGGCCGCCTTTTGTCATGGGCTGGATGAGCGTGGAGTATGCCACTCTTGCTACCCTACCCGCCCATAGCAGGTCAAGTATCAGGCTTCGAATACGGCGTAGGAACTGCTGTGATAGTAGTAGGGGGATGTTTGCGAAGTGGTATAATAGTTTATTACCATCTTGACCAGGGAGACACGGCCTCAAAGGGTGAGTGGAAGGAGTTCATTTTGCCTTGTAGTGCTTCTATTGTTGACCCGTAGTTGTCTTGTATAATGTCTGAGTGGGCTCTGTATAGGAAGATACCGATATATCTGACTTTTGATCGTTGCCAACGAAACCCAAAGTCGTCTGCAAATTCTGATGTTGTCGCGGTTAAGGGTAATATCATGGATTTGGAGTGGTTAATCTTCAACCCAGAGAAGTTGCCGAATTTGATGACCTCGCGCATGATTGGGTTCAGGTTCTCTGCAGGGTTGTTTATGAATAATGCTATGTCATCTGCGTAGAGGGAGATTATCATTTTGTGGGGTTTGATGGAGAGGCCTCTGTTCAGGTGGAGTGCACGAAGATCAGCCGCCAGTGGTTCCATCACTAGTGCGAAGAGTATTGCTGACAGGGGGCAGCCCTGTCTGGTCCCCCTCTGTAGTCTTATTTCTGAGGATCTGGTGTTGCCCAGAGTGATGATGGATGTTGGGTTTTTGTATGGGAGAGCGATTAGTTTGAGATAGTAGTTGCCTAGACCCATTCGCTGCAGGACATTGAAGAAGAAGGGCCATTCCACCGAGTCAAATGCCTTTTCGGCGTCTAGTAAGGCTGCTGTTGCTCGAGTCTCAGGTTGAGCGCCTCCATGGATCCAAACATTCTCCTGATGCCATATGAAGTGTTGCGACCAGGTATGAAGCCAGCTTGATCGGCCAGTGCCAGGCCGGCATCAAGGGCAGCAGCCTGGTGGTAAGGATTTTGGCCAGTATTTTATAGTCCAGATTGATTAAGGATATCGGCCTGTATGAGGCGCAGTCTTCTTGCGGTTTTCCGGGCTTGTGCAGGAGAATCATGTTCGCCTGACGAAGGGTTGATGGTAGTGTTCCGGTTTCCAGAGCTTCTTCATATACTTGCAGCAGAAGCGGTGCCAGAAGATGGGCCTGTGCCTTATAGTATTCGCCTATCTGGCCATCAGGCCCTGGGGCTTTGGTGTTGGGGAGGTTTTTGATCGCAGTGAGGATTTCTTCGAGGGTAATAGGCGCGTTCAGTGGTTCTCTCAGCTCGGTGCTAGTCCAGTATAGTTCAATGTTCTTGAGATATTGGAAGAGCTCTACTGGGTTTGCATTATATATGGTGCTGTAGGCTTCTTGATAGAAGATGCAGAATGGTTCGACCATTTCCTCTTCTGTGTGTACAAGGTCTCCTTGTTGGTTCCGGATTCTCTCCACTAGGGTGGGTTTCCTCTCAGCTGCTATTAGCCGTGCTAGAAGGGCTCTGGGCTTCTGGCTTTCGCCGTACTGGCGGACTTTGTGGCCTCGGGATAGGAACTTTAGTTCCCTTTCTGCTATTGATCTAAAATTGTTGAGTTCTACCTTGAGGGCTGCAAGGGAACTGGGGTCTTTCGAAAGGGTGTATTTTTGCTCCCACTTTTTCAGCTTGGCTTCACTGGAGGCTAGTTCTCGTCTGAACTTTAGTATTCCTTGTTCTTTCACCAGGCACACTCCCCGGATGTAACATTTCAGCGTCTCCCAGTGAGTGCCGGCTGACGTAACTGATGGTCGAGTTATTTCTAGAAATGTTATCTTTGTGTAGTTCCTCTGCGAAGACCTGGTCCTAGAGGGATCTGGGTTTGAATCGCCATTGTGGCCTGTCTTTCCTGCCGTTTAATAGAATGCATTTGAGGGTGATGGCAGAGTGGTCTGAGAGAGTTCTCTGCAGAATTTGACATTGCCCTATTGCAATTGTCTCAGCGCGGATACTAACGGGTAGTCTAGGCGCGAGTCCGAGTTGTGGACGCATGAATGAAAGGAGTATTCCCGGGCTTCCCAGTGACTGTCTCCAGATGTCGATAAGATTATAGGCGTTGCATATTTCTCCAGCATGGGGTCTGGCATGGATTCACATGCTCATGAATATTCCCCGTCGTCAGGCTGGGAATCCTCGGTAAAGAAAAAATCGGTATCAGTTTCGTTTCTGGTCTGTCTTTCGTAGTAGTAACCAATCACTGATCTCTGCGTCATACTGACCACAGCCAATGACTGCCCTCTACCTAAGCCCCGCCTCTGGCAGCCATCTTCAGATTTTTACCGCACGTTCAAGTGTTGGGAGTCCTCGTGCTTAGCTCTCGAGCTTTTACTGCGTGTTTCGCGCCTTTTCAGGTGAATTTTCAAATTTTTTCGGTTAATCGAGCCTCAAGCTCCACCGTTTCTACTCCCGTTAACGGCTACCCGTTGCGGGATTTTCCTACGCCCCTCAAGGGTGAAGATTTCGTCGAATCAACTTCTTGGAGGATTCCAGAAGATTTGCGGCCTACTTCGAGATGGCCCAGGATGCGAGTTCGTCGCCCGGACCCAAGCTGTTTCGCAGCTGCCCTGGATGCGGGCTGCAGAATGTGTTTAAGGAAGACGAACATTCGCGATGCCTCTACTGTCTTCATGGGGACGAGACTCATGTAGAGAAGGACTGCCAGTTCTGCAAGAACTTGTCGGAGCGGACCATAAGGGACCGTCGTCTCATCTCGCCAGCTGGTTGGAGAAGGGCTCAACGGGTGAGAAGAAGAAGAAAGGGTCCGAGCGGGCTTCTGAGTCCTGTGCGGGCGCCCCGGCGACGGGGGCCCAACACCAGGCCAAGCGCTGCAAGTCCGCTGGCTCCAGGAGCGCCGAAAGGTCGGGCTCTTCGGTCGCCAGGCAGGGTGCACCTTCCCCGGCACCGTCAACCACGAGCCAGAGCTCCGGTTCGGGGAAGAGGAAGTCCGAGACCCGGGTAAGCTTCGGGAGAAGCCCCGTCCGATCTCGGAAGAGGGGGAGCGAGGCGTCGCCCCTCCCCCGAAGGAGAAGGCCCGGGACGCACCTAAGGTGGTGAAGGACCCTACCCAGCAGGCAAAGGCCTCTATCGAGGCGACTCTGGCCAAGCCGGCAGAGACCCCGCCAGCGGAGACTGCCTCCGGGACTAGAGTTTCCCTGCCGCCAAGGAGGGAATCCTCTTTTCAGCCCATAGTCGTGGCTGCCATGATGGAAGAAGTGAGGGGGGGCACGGTGGCCTCCTCGAGCTCGGAGTCAGCCTCGGAGGAGGAAATGACCGAGGCCGTGATGACCTCGAAGTCCAATTCGAGAAGGTTCGATCCCATAAGGAAGATCCTCGGGAGATAACTGAGGAAGACGACGATGGCGAGGAAGAGCGGCCTTCCCTTCCGGCACAGCCGGAACCTAGGCCTTAGGATGGCTCGGCGGCCATTTTGTCTGCCATCCAGTCCTTATGCTCTGAGATAAGGACGAGATTCCCACGGCCCAGGCCGGAGGACCCGCAACCTGGCCCGTCGGGAAGTCCTCAGAACAAACGACGGAGGACCCAACCCTCTCCTCCGCTCGCCCCCGTAAGGCCTACAGTTCCCTCCTCATCCTCCCACGAGTCGGGAGATGACGGTGCATTGGGCTCGACGACTGGTTCTGAGGGCGACGACGACGGAACGGGTCTCCCGTCACACGGGCCTCGCCGCCCAACGAGATTGGCTCATTCCACGCCATGATCGCCAGGGCGTCCGAATTGTTCCAGCTCTGCCCGGAGCAGCAGAAAAAGGAAGGTTTCCTCTATCAGCGCCGGGAGGCCAAGAGGAAGACTGTCATTGCGGTGCCGCTAATCGATGACATCTGGGAGGAGGGCCTGTCGGTGCTCAAAAACCCCTCCACGGCACCAGCCAAACGGGACCGGTACGAGAAGAAGTACCGGGTCCCCGAAACCGCTCCCCTGTGCCTCAGGGCCCAGCCAACGCCAGACTCTGTCGTCTCGGCGGCGGCGAAGAAGAAAGCGGCGGGGTGAGGAGCCTCGACGCCGAATTCCCTGCCGGACGGCGAGGGAAAGAAGTTGGACGCCATGGGGCGGCGGGTCATTTCGTCGGCGGCGACGAGGACTTCCTGCCAGACGACAAGAGTTCCGAGGCCCTGGAAATACTGCAAGAGGGCGAGGTGGCGTCGGACCACGCCATAACGGTGGCAACCGATATTGCCGATACCGGGTTCCGCCAGCTGGGCAACGGTGTTTGCCTACGACGACAGGGTTGGCTCCGGGCGACCGACTTCCGTCAGGATGTCCAGTGTTGGACATGCCGTTCGACGGCAGCAACTTGTTCGGGAAGGCGGTGGACGAATCCCTCCAAGCCATAAAAACGGACACGGAGACGGCCCGTGCCCTAGGAGCCCTTCAGCAACGGAGCTCCGGAGGCAGACGGGGTGCCTCGAAGGGATCCAGCGGTGGCTCGTCGTCCTACCGCCAGGCGGCACGCTCCTCGTCTCAGAAGGCCTACAGGGGTCGCGGCAAGCAGGGAGCTCCTCACCGCCGTCGGCAAGGTGGCCAGGGCGGCAAGGCCACCACCTCCAAGCAGGACTGAACCGGCCGTGGTCTCGGGCCCCCACCGAAGCACCCCGGTAGGAGGCCGGCTGACGAATTTCGTCGGCGTGTGGAAGTCCATCTCCACCGACCGTTGGGTGCTGGACACCCTGGCAAGAGGACACTATCGAATTCCTGAAGAAGTGCCCTCATGTTCCACCTGTGGCCAGGAAGGAAAATCACGTCCCGCAACGTCTGTTGGAAGTACGGGCGATGCTCTGGAAAGGCGCCATCAAGCTTGTCCCGAAGAGGCTCCGGGGCTCCGGGGTGTACTCAAGGTACTTCCTCATCAGGAAGAAGACTGGCTGCTGGCGCCCCATCCTGGACCTTCGTCGTTTGAACAAATACATCAGGTCACAAAATTTCAGGATGGTCAGCTGGGGGAGGGCGACTTTCTATCGTCGTTGGACCTGGAGGATGCATACTCAAAAGTCACCGAAAGTTCCTCCAGGTTCGTCGTCCAGGGACGCCACTACCAATTCAGAGCACTGCTGTTGGGATTAAAGTCGGGCCCCCAGGGTCTTTACCAAGTGCCTAGCACCAGTGGCGGCGCGGCTGCGCCTGCAGGGGATTCACGTCTACCCCTACCTGGACGACTGGCTCATCTGCTCAAGGACGAGGGAACTCACCGTCGAACACACTGCGAGGACCGTCCAGCTACTCACAGACCTGGGATTCGCCATAAACTACCCAAAGTCCCACCTGGTGCCGTCGCAGGTGGCGCTGTTTCTGGGAGCGAAGCTCGATACAGTGAGGCGCCTGGCGGCCCCGTCGGAAGAACGGACGAAGACCATTCTAGGCAAAGTGCAGCGCCTGCTAGCCACAGACCTGGCCAGGGTGAGGTCCATCAAGTCCCTCCTGGGGATGATGTCCTCTTGCATCTACCTGGTGCCCCTCTGCAGGCTACGGATGCGCCCTCTTCAAGAATTTCTCACCGCCCGTTGGATGCAGGCGACGGGCACCTTCGAAGACAGGGTCCCCCTCTACGAGGTGTTCCGGCGGGTGATTCAGTGGTGGGGCGTTCGAGCGCACCTCACGGCGGGCAAGGACTTTCAGACACCAGCGTACCAGGAGACGGTGACGACGGACGCCTCCCTGGAAGGTTGGGGCGCCCACACCGGAGATCTCCACGCAAGAGGCCTCTGGCTCCCGGAGGAGAGGCTCCTGCACAAACGTCCTGGAACTCCGAGCCGTGTTCTGGGCTCTCAAATCGTTCCTCCCGTCGCTCAAGGGCAAGGTGGTGCGGATCTTCAGGGACAACACCACGACAATGTTTTACATACGGAAGCAGGGAGGCACCAGATCCCCAGCCCTATCCAAGGAGGCACAGGATCTGTGGCACTGGGCGGTCGCCCAGGGGATGTTCCTGGTTCCCTTCCACCTGGCAGGAGAAAGCAACACCATCGCCGACTCGCTCATCAGGGAGCTGCGCGCGTGTCACGAGTGGGAACTGCGCCAGGATCAGGTGGATCAACTCTTCCGACGATAGGGCAAACCCCAAATCGACCTGTTCGCAACAGTGATGAACTCGAAGTGCAAGAGGTTCGCCAGCAGGTTTCCCCAGCCGAGAAGCATGGGCGATGCGTTCTCGTTCCCCTGGGACGGCCTATACCTGTATGCGTTCTCTCCATTGCCGTTGCTGCTTCGACTCATCAGCCAGCTCAAGAGGTCCCGGTGCAGGATGATCCTCGTCGCACCGGCGTGGCCGAGGCAGATCTGGTTCCCGGACCTTCTGGACTTGTCAACGTCCCCTCCCATCAAGCTGTCGGCGGACGCGGACCTTCTCTCCAGAGGAGGAGGCGCCATCTTCCACCACGACCCGGCGTCGCTGAACCTGCAGGCTTGGCTCCTGCAGCGCTAGAGTTTGGAGGCTACGATATACCGGCCGATTGCAGAGAGGTTCTTGCAAAGGCCAGGGCGTCCTCGACTCTCAAATGCTACGGTCATAAGTGGAAGAGGTTCTCTGTCTGGTGCCGAGCACAGAAGATCAACCCCCTACGGATTACGGCCCCTCAAGTGCTGCCGTACCTGCTATCGCTGGCAAAGGCTGGGCTAGCCCATGCCTCCTTTAAGATTAATCTGGCGGCGATCTCCAGATATACCAGAACCACAGGACGGACGTCCCTGTGGTCCCATCGACTGGTAAAAGAGTTTATGAAGGGACTGTTACGGTCGTTCCCGCCGGTGAAGGCCCCGGCCCCGGCGTGGGAACTTAACGTGGTGCTGACCAGGCTCATGGGGGGCCCCCATTCGAGCCGATGCACTCCGCACCGATGAAGTTTGTGTCGTGGAAGACTGCATTCCTGGTGGCCATTACCTCCGCACGACGAGTGGGAGAGATCCAGGCCCTATCCTGCAAACCACCATACTTGACTTTCCATGCCTCGAGGGTGGTGCTTAGGACGCACCCCTCCTTTATGCCCAAGGTGCCGTCGGACTTCCATCTTAACGAGCCCTTGGTGTTACCTGTTTTCTTCCCGTCTCCTTCGTCGCCGGCCGAGAGGACTTTCCACTCTCTGGATGTGGCTAGAGCGCTGAAGTTCTACGTGGACCGCACAAAGAGTTTCCGGAGGACATCACAGCTGTTCGTGAACTTTGGACCTGTGAATCAAGGGAAGGCTCTCTCGAAGTCTTCTATTTCCAGATTGCTCTCCGGGTGCATCATGCATTGCCACCGGTTGGCTAACCGACCGCTGCCAGGCCGTCCGAGAGCCCATTCGACCAGAGCGATCGCTGCTACTACGGCGTTCTTATCTGGTGTGCCCCTGCTGGACATCTGCAGGGCTGCTACGTGGAGGTCGACGCACACCTTCACGAGATTCTACTGCATCGATCGGGATTCCAGGGTCGGCCAAGCAGTGCTGCGCAACCTGTTCGCTTAAGGTGAGCCTGGTGAGGAGGTAAGAGATGCTTAATGTTGAGTTTTTTGTATTGCTTAATGTTGAGCCTTTTGCCACCCCCCGTGGTTGTGCATGTGTGTACTGCTATGTATTCTTATATTCATGAGCATGTGAATCCATGCCAGACCCCATGCTGGAGAAGGAACAAGTTACTTTCCTGTAACTGTTGTTCTCCAGCATGGGTCTGGCATGGATTCACATGCGAACCCTCCCGCCTACCCCTCTGCGGCTCTTCACTTGGTCATACTGCCTCTTCACGTGCTACCAAATCTGAAGATGGCTGCCAGAGGCGGGGTTTAGCTAGAGGGCAGTCATTGGCTGTGGTCAGTATGACGCAGAAATCAGTGATTGGTTACTACTACGAGAGACAGATCAGAAACAAAACTGATACTGATTTTTTCTTTACCGAGGATTCCCAGCCTGACGACGGGGAATATTCATGAGCATGTGAATCCATGCCAGACCCATGCTGGAGAACAACAGTTACAGGTAAGTAACTTGTTCCTTCCTGGATTTGAAGATTTGCCTTGGTGGGTGGGGCCTTTACACCTTGAGATTTATCTTTATGCAGGACTAGAGGAGTTAAGTCACCTCCGCCAAATGATCGTGGCTGACCCTGCTATTGCAAGGTGTCATCAGCCAGTCAAAGTTGTTAGTGCTGTCGATGTTCGGTCCGTACGAGTTTACTAGGGCAACCTCTTTGCCTTCTAGGATTCCTCGTACTAGGAGTGCTCTGCCGTCCTAGTCTTTTTCTGAGGATAATAGCCTGAATCTTACTCTTTTGTTTATCAAGATGGCGACTCCCCTAGCATACGAAGAGTATGAAGAGAAGTACCTGTGGCAACCCCAGCCGCGGGCCCAGCTGTTCTCAGAGCTGGGGAGAAGGTGTGTTTCCTGAATCAGGCCTACATCTATCTTATGTCTGCAGAGGTATTGGGATATTTTGCGTGTTTTAGATGGTCGATTGCCCCCCCACCTAATGTTCCATGTATCTAGGTTAATGATGATGATCTGTGTACATTTCTCCTACGGATTTGGTTATTTTTTCTGGTGATTATGTCTGTTCTGATGCTTATTCTTTGCCAACTGCCGGGCATTGATGGATGGTTGTATTGGTGCAGCTCCAGCTGGTTGGGTAGCAGTGGAGCTGGGTGAGTCGTGGTGGATTTGCAAGCCTGTACGTTTCAATAACTGAATATAACTTCCCCTCTTTGCACGGGCAACCCCCAACCTGTCCATGACCGGTCCCTCCCCCTTAAAGTCATTTTGAGAGCTGAGTTAGGGGTGCAAGTGCCCGCCCAAGAATAACGGCTCCCTTTTGGTTTGAGTTACATCTTGAGATTCCAGCGTGAGACCTTGGTAGCGAGTAATCAGTGGTGGGTGTGCGTCAGTTTGTCTCAAGGTGGATTTCTCCTGCCACGGTCTCTTCTTGGTGGCCTTTGGATGTTTTCGGGTTGTCTGCAGCCTAGCCGGTCTAGGAAGGAGTTTGCCTCTTCGGGTGAGTAAAGAAATTGGGTTTTCCCCTCATGTTGGATTCGCAATTTTGCTGGGTATAGCATGGAGTATGACATTTGATTGTCTTGTAGCCTGCGTTTTACTCCTGTGAAGGATTTTCTTAGTGTTTGCACTGCCAGGGAGGAGTCAGGGTAAAATTGTAGGTTTCCCATTTCCCTTGCCTGTCGCAGGATCGTGTCCCTATCATTGAAGTTGAGGAGTTTGGCAATAATCGGACGAGGGCAGCACCAGGGGTGAGTCAGCCGGTCGGTACTCTGTGGGCCCTTTCCACCACAAAGGGCTGTTATAGAGCCGTGGGTCCGAATAGTTTCTTGCATACCTCCTCGACAAATTCTTCCATTTTCTCGGGAGCTTGATTTTCTCTCACTCCGACCAGCCTGATGTTGCAGATTGAGCTGCCTTCTAGGTCCTCGTTTTTGGCTTTCACTGCCTTCATTTGGTTCTCCAGTGTTGCTCTGGCAGTGAGTGAAGCTGCACTGTCGTCGAGGTTGGACACCCTTTGTTCGACTGTGTCGAGTATGTCCTCTTGTTTGTCAAGACGATGCTGTAACAGGTCAACTTTGGACGACGGTGTGCGTCTAGTTTGCTATCTAGATTTCCTATTCCGGCCTTTAGGTCGAGCAGAATCTCTCGGATGTCTACAGATGTGGGTGGTTCGTTGTCTTGCTCTTCTTCCATGGTCTGGGGCTCTATATGGACGTTCGATTTTGAGGGATTGTTTGTCATGCCTGGCTCAAAGTTCAGTTTCCTTTGGGACTTTTCAGTTTTCCCCATCTTGTGGCGGGCGTAGGCAAACGTGGGTCGCGGCAGGAGGAAGCCTGGGTTGGCAAGCGTGGATATGCAGTTCTGGGCATCTTCTGGGCGGGTGGCAAAGCGAATAGTTAGTATTCGTTTGAGGCCCGTGCCTCCTCGCGAGGGTGACTGTGGTCTGTTGGGTGTTGATGGATATGATTCTTGTGATAGTGCCTCTGGGGATAATGGGGCACGGTGGGGATTTCCTTTCTGACTGTGCAGATGCTGTGCCTGATCAGGGGATAGCTCGCTGCAAGTGGGTGCTATATTTAGCTAGGAGTTTGTCCCGTTTGGCTGGTGCTTCATCTCGGGGCGGTCGGAGGCCTGACTTGTTTGGGAGGGGCCTCTCTATTGTCCATGGAGAGCTTTGACGAGTGGTTGTGGTTGGTGTCCGATACGATTTAGGATTTGATTGTTGGAGTGACTTAGCTGGACTGTACCGCCGAGGGGGGTCAGTGAGTGAGTGTGCCCAGAGTCTGTGTTCCGCTCTCTTTTGGTATCGGGTGAGATGGTGCCTCCTTCTGCAGATAGTTCTTGAGAGTTCTGGGGTGGCGCCAGGGAGCGAGATGGTCTGCCGGTCGTGATCAAGCTTCTCCCTGTTGAGGACGGGAGGTAATGCCGCGACCTGGCCTCAAGGTCTCCGACAGGTGATCCCGCTATGTGATAGATGAGGGTAAGTTATGATCCACTCTGGATGGATAATATTGCAGTAGATGGATTGACAGGCGAGAGGGGAGAAGAGTCCGGCGCCGGTGAGTGGGCGAGTGCACCTCTAGGCTTGTGTATTCGCAGTAAACCGGCTGTGGAGCACCTTTTCCTTTGCAGGTTGGACGGTAGGTGGCAGGTGCCCGCTAGGGCCGTTAGGTACGGCAATTGGGGCCTGGATCTGCAACCACTTAGTTTTGTTAGTCTTACAGCCCGTGGGCGGTTTGGTCGGTTAGCAGCTGGGCAATGCTTGGGTGCAGATGTTACATGAGAGGCGGGTGCGCCTGGGGCAGGTCTGCAGGCCTGTGGTTCGGGGTTCCCCTGATTTCGGAGACCTGGATGGCGGATTCTGCGGTGGCAGAGGTTCTAGGGGGATGCTGGCTCCCTGCTTGATTGCGACCCAGAGGCGGGGGGCGTCCTCCTCTGCTGTGCTCACTGGGAGGGTTGATTGGGTGCAGGACTCCTCTGATCTACTTACCAGAGCTTGGTATGTGGCAGGTAGTGGTCTCACTGTGCGGCAGGGTTGTCGTTTCTCGTCTGGATGGGTTGTTGGTGGTCGAGGTCCTCACCTCGCAATCGTCAGTGTGGCTGGTCTGGTTCATCCAGGGTCTGTGATTTTCAGTAATGGAGCCGCTGCAGTGCGTTTATTTGCGTGGTGCGGCAGTGCCGGCCGGTTTTGAAGATGGCCTCATTTGAATGGTTTCTGGGGTTTGGGGGGGTTGCCCCTGTTTGAATTTGCCCGTCTCGGGAATGCCAGGGCCCAAAGGAGTGGTGAGTATCTAATGGTGGACCCCTGGTGTTGCTCTTAGTGGGAAATCGTTCACCTTGCTCCGTCTCCAGGGCCCCCCACCTCTGGGTTTCTGTGTCGCCCGGGGATCTGCCAGCCAGCGCACTCACCTGTGGTTGCGCGTCGGCGTTGTGGGTCTCCTTCACGGCCCTTCCCTCCCCTCCTCTGCGGTGACGCCCAGAGGCTCTCTGTTCCAGGGCCGTTGAGGGTCTGGGTCCTCTGCGTCTCTTGATGATCCGCCAGAGGCGGAGCGTCCAGGGCCGGGCATTGGGATCTTCACCGGGTCGTCTTTGCTGGATCTCGGCAGGTTGTGACTGTGCCCTCGGCAGGCCTCCTTGCCAGCGGCCGGCCTGGGTTATGTTGTTGGCGACCTTTGCAGCCGGGTGGTGTGGGCCTGAGATGGTCTGTTTGGTTCGGCTGGCCCTCAGCACAGGTCGGCTGTCTTCCAATGCTTTTTTGTGCCTTTTGAGCCGCAAAGTGGCGCAGGGCTGCAGTGGCAAGTTGGCTTCTCTGATCTCGGGGAGGCCGCCGTGGTTCGATAGTGGTTGGTGCCTCATGATTCTGTTCACTGCACCCGTCATTTTAAGGTGGATCTCACGCCGGGAGATGTGTATTTTCAGGATTCATTCGGGAGCACTTGCGGCGCTCACATAGGAGCGGCCATCTTGGTCGGCCATCTTGGTCGGCTCTCTAGCGTCCTCTCACCATGCAACCTTTTTAAAGATCCTAAAACTCTACCTTTCATTCCTATAGAGATCTGAAGTCGAATCCGTTTCCCTGGAGCCCCTAAACATTTATGCCTGGCTCTGGGCTCTAAGCTCAATTCGCCCATCTAGACTCAGGAGCTCAATGAGGCACACGTTCTGGATTCGCAGCATGACATTTTGAATCCTTGTGTGCTTGGATTAAAGGCTTAATAAAACGATGACTGGAAATATTGAACCTAGCCCATTTCGGAGAGGTGTTAACAGTCACAAAATAACTACCTCAATTATGCTAGGCATACCTATTTTTCTATTTATTTATTAAATTAATGTAACACCCAGGCCCAGTGGTATCAGCGTTTGTACAAGAATAAGGGGTGAACATGAAGGTTAGAGGCCATGTGGTCTTAGTTAGGTGGTCCGGGTAGCACATGTAACCTAGAGGTCGGATGAAGGCCAGATAAACGCATTAGGCAATATTGTTAAATAGCCAGGTTTTCACGAGTTTCCTGAATATCAGGTAAGAACGTTTGTTTTTTTGTCGTTGGGAGGCAAAGCGTTCCAGAGTGCAGACACTGTGACCAGAAGCTCACACCTCCAGCTCTTTTTTTTGCTGTTGTTTGAATCTTGGTGTGGCCAGCATCACTCTTACCGATTATCTTAGGGAGCGCACGTGAGGTTTCCTATTAACAATGTTGGGTAAGTAGAGTGGGACGGCTTTGTCTATGCAATGGTGCGCAAAGGTTAGGATTTTGAAGTCCATGCAGGCCTTGCATGAAGAGCTATATTTTGCAGCAGCCGAAGTTTGGCAAGGTTTTTTGCAGAGGTGCCCATGAGAGGTACTGTGCAGTAACCAGTTTACTGAGAATGACGGCCCTCGTGAGTGTCAAGCAGTTGTTTATAGTGAGGAAGGAAGTGTAGGCTGTGGAGGAAGGTAGAGCGTTGATGTGCTTAGTCATGGAGAGCTCCACATCCAGGTAAATGCCTAAAGTCTGGACGTGTTGCAGGACAGGGATATTCTTGCCGTCGATGGTGTAAGGAGCTCATGGTGGCAACAGTATAGACAGACACACAAGAGATCACAGTTCAAGGGTGTTTATTAAACTGTATATGCGGGTTGGAAGAATGCCTATATACCTAAACCTAAATATAAGATGGGAGCAAGCTACGACCATCAAATAATAAGGCAGTCCTAGTGGCGTCTTGTCAAATAAAAAGGCCTATACTAAGAAAATCCTATTGCCAATCCTTACAACTAATACAAAAGGGTGTGGGATAAGAGTCACAAGAAAGAAAGAAAGAAGTGTTCACAAATGATAGCCAGGATGTGGTAGCCGAGGGGTCTCCCTTTCCCACCTTTTGTGCACGGGACAAGCACACGCTCGAGCTTTACCAGCACAAGACAACAGTTCAGCTCTCAGCTATCAGGGCCTTCAGTGGTTAAGTTTCTTTTCTACAAAAAGTTTCTTGCCTCAGAGTATCTGATTTGTTCAAAATAACAAACAAAAATTCCTTTCTGCTTTCTTGTTGGGCAAGTCTTTTCACCAGTGGATCCCACTCTTCCGGGGCTCAGACCCTTCTCAAATGTTTGCCTCCCTCCGTTGGGTTCATTCTGGCTTTTGTCAAATCAATTTCACTTGTGGCATTGACAAATCTTAATGTCTCTTTAAACTGTTCACTGTGGACATCCCTCTGTCGAGTTCACTCTTGTCAACACACCGTTCTTTGGGACTTCAAGCTTTGCCCCGTTCCATCAGCATCCCTCCGTCGGGTTCATTCTTGTCAACTTTGATCAATCACACTGTTCTTTCTCTTGAACACACTATGCAGGGTTCATCTCCCTTAGCTTTCCAATTACGGGTAGGTCAAAGACTTTCGACTGTACAGGGGGTTTTGCTAGGCCTCTGTATGACCACTTTGACCTTTTCCTCGCGGCTCTCCTAGGGCCTTCTGGTATCAGTAGTTTCATTCAACGCAGGATCAACCAGAGTCTCTTGATTGAGCACCCACGTGGTGCGGGATCCTTCTGCAGCGGGTTTTCCCCCCAACAGTTTACAGTTCTTTGAATTTTCCTCAATGTGCCACTTTGCGACTTTCATTCAACACAGTTTGGTTTCTTATCGGTTCTCCTCTCGACTCACTGGCTGTGATAAACCGCTTGGCTTTTCTCGTATCTCGAGTCAAAGATGGTACCACAATAGCAGGCGTCTATCTCAGTTCTGCTTATCAGCGTAGGCATGCTCTGTGTACCGTTGACATCTGCTGCAACACACTCTGGCTATTGTTCGCGGTCTTATGATTCCTTCCACAGAGGCTTCCGTGGGTCTGGGTCGGACAGGGCAAGGTCGCTTCTCTCCTTGTCACCCTTTTGGTTCTCGCCAAATTTCTCCTCCTCTTGAACTGCCGGGCCTGGATAGCTGTCTCGTTGTCCGGTATGCCTTACTCGTATTGTGCCCTTGTGCTCCACCTTTTATCACTGTCGGGGAAGGGAAAGGGCGGCCGCGTATGTCTGATTCTGGTCAATTGCCTCACTTTGCCTGACCCTCGTGTTGGGACATGTCATGTAAACTGCTCTGGTGTTAGTCCGTCGTCCTTCGTGGTATGTGAAAGCTTTCGTGTCGGAAAAAGGGTTGGGGGGTTAGAGTGTTTGATTATCCTATGTGGTAGGCTGGGCAATTTTTTTTTTTTAAGACTGGGGATACCACGTCTCACCTGTCGGTGTCCCACTTACACTCCCAGAGGAGTGATCCTTGAAGTGATCCTCCCTCACGGGTCCACCCCCAGGAACTGGATCCAATAGCGATGGCCGGGTCCTGGCCTCCTGGATGACAGATCCCCAGGGACTAGTGAGGGAGACACCTTCAGGTTTCTCACAATGGAGAAGGAGTCGAAGGCAGGGTCTAGATTTTTGAGTGGGGTGGGGGGTGCCCATGATGAGTAACTCCGTTTGATCATCTTTTAGACAATAATTGTGGCAGGTCATCCAGTTTTGGACGGTGCTATAGACGTTATTGGTGGCAGTGCTGTCGTCCTGGTAGTTTCCAAGGATGGGGATGAGGATTTTGGTGTTGTCAGCAAAGTTGGTATATGCAATGCCTCGTGAGTCGAGATGATCGAAAAGGGGCTTGGTGTAGGTGTTACGAGTGTCGGGGAAAGGCGGGATCCTTGAGGGCAGGGGGGGGCGCGCCCCTTTGGGAACCATGATGGGGTCAGCTGAATTGTCTCCAATGAAGACTTGAAGTCCGATCGCTTAGGAAGGATTTGACCCACGTGATGGCATTCGATAAGAAGTGGAAGTTGGATACTAGATGGCGGCAGAGGGCATCATGGTCCACCAGCTGTCCAGGAGGAGGATGAGTCACAAATCATGTCTGGCTGGATTTTGAGAACGAGCAGGGAAGTTTCAGTACTGCGTTTGGGTCCAAGTCTGATTGCCTTGCGCTTTTTTCTAAGTGTTGAAGCTGGTGGCAAATTTGTTAAGATTTGCAGGGGTGGGATACTTTTTCAAAGCGTGTTCCACTGCTCTTTTGCATCTGCTGAGGATAACAGTCTTCCGCAAAGCAGGTGCTGGTGAGTTTGAGGTTTGGGGGTTTGGAGTTTGAGGGGGGGGGCATGCATATCCATGGTGAGGAGTAGGCTCACCGTGTACGAAGCGGCTAGGTCATTGGGGTTCTTAGAAGTTAGGTGCTCGGTTGAGGAGGGTCAAGAGGTTGGGTGCAACTAGCTCCTCCGTGAGTTTGCAGGTGTTGAGTGTCAGGATGGGGTTGGGGGGGATGGGTCCAGAGAGTGGTCGGATGAAGGTATCGGATTGATGGCAGAGGTGATGGTAGTATTCCTAGTGTGGATCCAGTCTAAGGTACAGCCTTTGATATGGGTGGGAGAGGAGACATATTGGGTGAAGCTCATGTCCGAGTTGGCCCTGTCACATTAGTTTGTCTCTGACTGGGTAGAGTATGATGGACCCACCAGTGATTCTCGCTCTTGGTCACTTTCTCGCTCACGGGGATCGCTCCCCCATCCCGTCAGGGCCACTATCAGGATCCAGAAGAACACGACGGAAGCTGCTGACTCAACAAACACCCTGAAGCATCCAACGCACAGCTTTTAAAAGCCTAGGGTATGTGCTCTTCGCCCCAAAGGGAATGGGACAGAATAACAAATAGAACCTCGCCTCAGACTTCTTTGAAGAAACGAGATCTGGAACGAGATATTCAATTACATAACTGTGACCTACCTTTCTCCCCAAAAAATATCTTCCTCCTTTCTTGTTTAAACTACAGCATACCTGAAAACCCCTGCTAAGTGCCAAGGGGTAGTCTTTTACTCAAAAACGTGTCTCTTACTTTTCTGTTGAAGATATTTTCCTACTTTGAATCTTAATGTGTTATTGTGCTTGCAGAAAAAACGGTTCACTGTTCACCAGCAAGTGTCCGTTGAAGGATAAACATAGCCTAACTAGCTATTTTACTAAGGAATATTGCAGTCACTGTGAGGATGAAATAATGTTTAATGAAATACAAACAGAAACCTTCTATGCAGGCTTCCAATTGCTTCCTTTTTAATGAGCGCGTGCTTGGAGCAAACTTGATTAGTCTTTTCAAGGGTTGCACCTATGCAACGCTGCTTCGTTTGTCTGTTTTCTGTTTCCGTTCACTCGTACCGCAGCTCTTTCCGAAATGAAGCGATGCGCTTTGCTCACTATGCAGCTGCCTCAACGCCCGCACATCTTCTCACATCCAAGTGCGACAGACTCTAACTGTCACAATGGCACGCTATTGAAACGTCTGTGGAAAGTCTTTTTACAACAGTCTTGCTTTCTCAAGCGTTGCTTTCACATGGAAATAAAACAACTTTCTTCTTTCTTTTAGTCTTCAATCTTCCTTCTGAATTAATCAATTCCTGTGGGATCTTTTTAAAATTGTTAAGCATTTACAAGTTCTTATTCAGGATTACTGTGATGGCTCTGAAATTCAATTCAATCTCAAATGTCTAGAAACGATCCCACCAGATATCCGGATCATGTCCAACGTAGTCTCTTTGATAATTTTTTATATAATTCTCTTTTGGTCTTAAAACTGGAGCTTGTCAGGAAATCTGATGCCTCTTGAATTTCTTCTAATAAAAGGCAGTTTAGAATCTTCTTAGGGTTCCAAGCTGCCTACCTCAACCCTAGAATGTTATGTTACTTGGCATTTATATAGCGCCTTATGTATCATTGGTATGATCTCAAAGCGCTGGTAGGTTGAACGCCCTCGGGAACCGCAGTTCAGTAAGGAGAGAGAGAGAGAGAGTGTAGTATGGTGCGTGGGTGCACCAGATGTGTGCAGCTGTTGTGGTTGTTGCATGATAGCTGCTTCTTAGCGGTAGGTGTGGTGCTGACGAAATCGGTTGGATGTGTTCAGTCTGGTGGGTGGACACCCAGACCGAGTTCTGGCTGCGTTAGGCCTGAGGAGACGCTTAAGCTAGCCCTAAAGTGCTCACCTATCTGTGTTTTATTAGGATGATGTGGAGTTCGTGGGGTCATGTTATTATGAGAACAGCTAGACCGAATGTGTCATAGTACAGCTGTGTTCTAGTTGAATGTGTATAAGGGAGAGTAAGCATAGTAGTGTGATATGGTGGTTATCAGTAAAGCGCCTGCGATCAAGCATGAGAGCAGGATGGGGGGCGCACATTAGGCACAATTTCTAAGTTCAACAATAAGTGTGAGAAATTATATCATTCACAAGTCTATCTTAAGTGCGGGATATGCTATCATTCACAATTCCAACTAAGTGAGGGATATGCTACCAATCATAGTTCTGTCTGGATGAGGCACATGCTATCATTTGCAATTTCATCTAAGTGGCGCACACGGGCGAGTACCGGATTGAGTACCGCTTACCCGCACTGTTTCCTGCTTGTGTTTACTCGCACTGTTCCAAGTGCCGGACTATTGGACTGTTAGACACTGATGCTTGCAGCCGGTGATTTTACTTGGAGGTGATGTGAAGAACTGGTCAGAATTGAAAAAGAAAAACTTTATTGCAACTGATGTGAACAAAACTGAAGTGACACTGTGTTGTTTGCTATTTCAGTTGAATCGGGCATTTGGCGCCAGAATTGCGTGAGCATTTCTTCGGCTCCACCCCAGCTTGCAGCGATTGGCTGTACTGCGACCCTGCCTAGCCTTCAAATCTATTGCGCGCGCGCGCACACGGGCGAGTACCGGATTGAGTACCGCTTACCCGCTTTGCCGCGTTGTCCGATGAAGGGGCCGCTTTTATATCTTGACTTATGAGTAAGTGCTCTTTTTAGCCCCCCCTCAGACCTCAATTTATAAACGGCTCTGAAGATTTAGCATTGGTGTGATCTTGCCGTTCTATTTTGTTATTTTCAGTCTTGTTGAAATGTTGAAGCGGGGTCGGCTTTACTCACTAAAAACCGACATGCCATCAATGGTACATGCTGACAATAGTTTTAATGGTAACCAAAATAATTTACACAAAAAAAAGTCTTCCAACAAATCTATTGTTTTGACTCCTTGCCCCATGACCCCAAAAGGGCCCAGTACTACCATGTTAGACCCTGTGTGTCTGTCAACTCCTAATCAAAGTGTTCAGTCGCTCACCCAATTTCCACGGCCACTTAAGTCTCTTAAGTCTAATAATAATTATGACCTACCACATCAGCGACCACTCATTAGAACAGCGGCTGATTTAAAGACACCATGTGAACTCTCAGATAACACTATGTTAAACTCACCCTGTCACGCTCAACCAGCTATAGTAGACCGAACCATTCATTCACCTGTGTCTACCAATTACAGTGCAGACTCTATTGACCCAAATGAGAATCAAGAGGTCTCTCTCTATGCGAGTCAATGTGATTCCCCAATACCGATCCTCAACTCGCAGATTTCTCACCAAATATCTAATGTGTCACTACCAGCTCATTCCGTGTCTGCGATATCATATGTACACCCTACACCGCGCCGTCCATGTGCACATCCCCAAGGTGACTCTGCAGTGGCTCAATCTCTGTTGTTACAAACTACATTGACAGCCATTAATACCACTCTAATGTCTGTTTAAATTATTTGAAGTATTGAACTCTAAAATAACAAACCAAGAATCTAAGTTAGATGGTTTGCTGTTATGGACACAGCAAGTAAAACTGACATCTCCGCTTCACTCATGCCCAACAGAAGGGACACAGTGTGGTGATTCCTCTGGCACTCGGATGGTTGCTGACCTAGTCCCTTTAACACCATCGCCCACGCCTTACCCGGCGCTGCCCTCTATTGCGCAGATTATTACAGTAAGTCCTCCAAAACTGGCTGTTCCCCTAGTTCCCTCTAATCAATCGTGGGTGAGTGTGCAAGACTCACCAATTCCTAACTCTATGTTGGAAAACGCCCTGTCTGTAATGAATCCTACAGCCCCGGATGCATGTCCCTCTGTAGTCTCTTCGAAAGTTAAGAAGATTGTCAAAACCAATGCCAAAAAAAAGACCAAGAACATGCCTGCTGCACGAATGTCCAAAGCCTCAATACATGCTTTTTTTAAAAAAATTGCTATGGACCGTCCTGCAGCTGCAGAAATAGTAAAACCCCCTTTAGCCTGTCCTGTATCTATTAATCTTGATGAACATGCTCCACCTAAAGTACCTGTGACTTATGACCCATTAGACTCTCTAGTTGAGGCTCTTGAAGCTGATCATACCGATAACATCGATGTTCCGATCTGGACTGACACTCGGGCTACATCTTCTGCTCAACAGTTACCAACTTCTAGCAATCAGGATTCTGACTTACAACGGTCTGTTATATTGAGTGAAATGCGTCGCGCTTTGGACGCCTATATGGATGAGCGATGTCTGTCAGTGAATGATCATGCTTCAAAGCCAGCAGTGGATTCCCAAACCAAATCAGTCTCTTGGACCTCCCCGGTGGTTCAATCTAAAATTCCTCTACATCGACCTAATAGAGGTCTGTCTTTATCTAAACACGTTTCATGCCAGTCTCTAGAACATCAAAAATACACCGTGGAAAGAAATAATGTCTCATTCAATAATCTTGAGACGAAAAATGTCAGCAATAGGCAATCTCGCCACCTTCCTACTAGCGCGCCCGCCTGCCACACGCTAATTTTGAAATGTCGCGATGGTCCTTACCCTAAATACAATCTAAACAGGCAAAGTGTCTTGAATATTTTTGGCGATGTACTTGAACTAGAAGACCTAACATCACACGATATAGCTCAAGTCGAATATATTTCTGACGCTACTACAGCAATTGTGAGACTATGGATTCCCTCAGGTTTAGTCTTAAATACTATATGGCTTGCCAAAATGTCTCTATTTGAAATGGGTTTCTTGCTGACGCAAGACCCGGAACGTATCAAAAAACATGTAGATGCCCCTTTAGTTCATCAACCTCAAATTTACATGAGTTCCCGAGATGACATGCAGACATCTAGATATTAACCATCATCCACATTACAGCCTCATGTCATTAAAATAGCTTCCTGGAATACTCGTGGCCACTCACATTTACACACCTCATTAAAAATCCTAGCAGACTATGCCATAATTGCTTTGCAAGAGACCTGGTATCTAGAACCTCCAACCTGGGACAATTTTGATGTCATTTTATTATCTGCAAAGATGGGAGCACGTGGTCGACCCTCGTCAGGGCTATTGGTGGCTGCTAATAAGAAATTGGGTTTTAAAGTTGAAGCCTGGAAGCATGTCAGCGACTATATACATTATATTGGTGAAAATTACCTGTAAAAATCACATAATAGCCCTTGTTAACATCTACCGTAATCCGGTTGGAATATCGGACGTGGCTTTCTTTGAGGGTCTAACAGGACTCATTGATTTGATAGCAGTCACGCCCGGCATCACTGATTCCCTTATTATGGGCGATTTAAACATGGATTGTTTATCTCTGGCTAATAGAAATAAGACGAGGGCCGTTACCACGTGGACCCACATCATGTCTGACTGCAATATGTGTATGGTAAATGGCTCTGTAGATAGTGACATTCCACCGAATCCAACATGGCAGCGAGGCATTAGACAAAGCATCATTGATTATATATATGTTGAGCGAACCATGCTTACCCGCATTCGTCTGTTTGAGATAATACAGGGGTCTGTAAGTGATCACAACCTTCTTTCCCTTCAGTTAGTTTGGACGCCTATAGATTCCTCTAGACAATGGCTTGACCAGCACTTCATGGTCAATAATACCAAAAATCGGCTTAGATGGACGCATGGAAATCTTATGAAGTTCACAAATGCAATTCATCAACACGATAAATCATCTAAACTGATTGAGTATACTGTTTTTCTTGATCCGTTTTGGCACACAATTGTCCCAAATCCAAATAAAACTCATAAGCATACATTTAACTCTGCAATTAAAGCTCGCAAGGCCGAATATCGCAAGGAAAAAAGAGTAATACTTATGACAAATAACGCTAACATTAATGTCAACTTAAAAACAGCTAAATGCAAATACACGAATTGGATTCGAGGACACCGAGCCAAACTTTTTCAACAAGACAGTGAAGCGATGCTATCTGCAATTTGCTCTAAAAACTCAGCAGAAATATGGCGATATCTTAACCAAAAACCAAATGTAGCTCAAGCCCATGTACAATCAAATCCTGTAACAGAGGCCGCTTGGGTATCACATTTTTCTGATCTCTATAGCGATCCAGAATTTGATCCGAACGATCATCAGATCCAGTCCTCTAAACCCTGGGACATTCATTGCTCCCCTCATCTTCTTGAAGCAATGATTAAAAAATTAAGCACATCACGAGCTGCCGGTCCGGATGGCCTCCATAATGTCATCTTGAAGGATAATCCAAGACTCTGGGCTTCAAACCTTCATGCAATCTTTGTACAAGTGCTGACTAATCGCAGACTTCCAGCCTCCTGGCTAAATTCCTATCTATAAGAAGGGTGACCGCTCTGATCCTCGTAATTACCGGCCAATCGCCCTACTAGATACCCCAGGCAAACTGTTTGCAAAACTAGTATTGTTAGAGTTCAATCAATGGACTGCAACCTGTGGTAAACGCGATCTTTATCAAACGGGTTTTGTTGGGGGCATGGGCACTTGTGTCAATCTCTTTACGTTGAACACAATTAAAGCCCTCTGTCAGTCTCATAAACAGTCAGTTTATTTCGCGTTTATTGATTTGCATGCTGCATTTGACTCTGTTTCTCGTCCATTATTATTGGCGAAACTAATAAGAGATAATTGTCCATCAGATCTCTTTGATATCATCCATGCATTTCATGGTGCAACCTCTATTCGCGTAAGACTTACTTTGGAGGGGTTGTTATCTGCTCCTATTAAGACTGCGCGAGGCTTAAAACAAGATTGCCTATTAGCGGCAGCAATCTTTAATTACTTCATACACGATCTGAGTTCTTCCTTCTTACAGATATGTTTTGATGCCCCTGTTTTGAAAGGGTTTAAAATCACTAACTTGAACTATGCTGATGACATTGTTCTAATTTCTAAAACACCGACAGGCCTACAGAATCTTTTAGATGCGTTTAACCTGTACATACGTAAGAACCAACTGGTGGTCAATTCCAAAAAAACACAGATTGTAGTCTACCAAGCTAATAAACTTAGTAGGTCTAGGCTAGTGTGGTCAATAAATAATACACCATTAGATATAGTACCAACTTATACCTACTTAGGCGTTGTTTTTGATGGCCTAACCAATTCACGCAGCCAGGTAGAGCGCATGGAGGCAAAACTGACCGCGGCCATTTCGCAAACTAAAATAATATTGCATAAATTTGGAAAATTTTCCATTAAATCGGCAATAGTTTACTGGACTGTTAAAGCCATCCCTTCGATTATATATGGAACGGAATCCATCCTGAATTGTCAAAATCTTAGAAAGTCTATTTTTGATAGATTTGAGGGTAAATTTTGGCGAGCGGTGCTATCATTGCCAAACTGTGTTCCCGGTCCCTGGCTGTGTTATGAATTGGGTCTTGTCTCAATGCATGCTATCTATACATGGCGCTGCTGTATGTTTTTGCGTAAATGCATAATGGCTTCTCAAAAAGTTACTATTCTGTCGATCCTCTCTGGCTATATATTAAAAACAGATAAATTGTTTGTAAAACTATGGATTGACTTCTGTTTAGAAGCTCTTGCGGCTGCAAGCATACCAATAGCCTTGTTAATATCTAATCCAACAAAGGCAAAAAACCTTTTATACCAATTAGACTGGATTAAGACCATAGAGAAATGCCAAAAATACCACCAACCATGCAAGTATCGATTCTGGCCTAAACTGGTTAAAAGTCCAGAGTCTTATCTACTAAAATTTCCATCAGTAGCATTAAGATCAGGAATAATAAGGGCACGATTTGATCTATGGCCCACTCATCAAGTCCTAGTGAGACGCAATTTGAGGCCTCGAGCTCTTATGTCATGCAGATTCTGTAATGATTCCACCACGATTGAATCTCTCGAACACTTGGTCTGCAATTGTGCCCAACTATCTATCTTAAGATCAAAACACTTTTCAAAGGTGATGAGTACGTTAACAACCATTGCTTATGATATGCGCTGGTCTTTCTTATTGTGTTCTAACAATCACTCTGTCAAGGTGGCCTTAAGTAATTTTTTGATGGCCATAAACTGGGACATTACTACCTGAGAGGCGGTTCCAATCTCAAGCAGCGATTGATTTAAAAAAAGGGTAACTGTCTGATAAATTATTTATTAGATAAACTGTGTATATGAATGTCCTAATTGTGATGTTATAGCTACCGGAGGGGTGTAAACTGAATGATATGTATCAATTTGTTTTTTTGATGTTAAAACAATAACTGTACTGTCGTTGTTTGAGATTGTTTGAGTTTGTATGAGTTTGCCTGAGTTTGCATAGCCTAAATGAATTCTAAACTTTAAATTTTAAACTTTAAATGAAATGATTGTTAGGTTTTAAGAATGCTAAAATGTTTGAATTTTGTATATTGAAAAGTTGTTTTTAACAGCTAAATCAATAAAAAAAAAAATTCATCTAAGTGTGGACATGTTATCATTCATGATTTCATGTGTGGCACTTGGTAACTGTCAAGATCTGAGGTCCGCATGGATTAGTATACCTCTGTCCCCAAGTACCAGTCAGGGAGGTAGTAACAACTTGCTGACCGATTGAGGCCACAGAAGGCTGGAACAGAGAACACCGGGTCCCGGGTGGCTGCAAAGGAAAGAACTGGGTTAGGTATGCAGTGTACAAGGACTATGACTATGACTATGACAATGTACAGTATGGAAAGACAAGAGCACCTACCCGTAAGATGACCGAAGACAGCTCTATACCTAACTGTTCCCCCTGCGAGTGTTGATGGTGGAAGAAAGTAGAGGAGATGGAAGATACCTCAATAAGCACAGGGTCCACCGTGAAGTACAACTTAAGTTCAGGACAATGATAGCCAAAGGTGCTTGATTCCTGATAATGAATTCCAAATGTCAAAGTGCCAGGATACCAAAACATGAAGATAAAGCAATCCGTGTATACAAAAGCCAGAGGTAGCAGCAGTTCAAGTAGGCAGTCCAAATATCATCAAATCCAACACAGTCCAGAACCAAAAACAAAGTAAAAAATCCAGTGGTCAAGAATAGCAAGTTCAATAATACAGGAGTCGCCAAACGCCGTCAGGACAGCTGGGAAGCACTGAGCAAATTAATTGGGCTTCTTTTATTTCGTGACTTCCTGGTCACGTGATCGCTGTTCTGAGTCACGTGACTGACGCGCGACCACTTTGTGTTGTGGAGCGTCGTGCGAGCGGTCACGTGTGCGGCTGGGACTCCATCTGGACAGCAAGCGCCATGGCAGTCCTCAAGAAGAACAAGGCCAACAGCGCCATGGATGCCGCCAAGTTGGGGAGCCGACAAAGCGCCGGAGAGGCATGGCGGCAACGGGCAAGTGCGGCCCGCAGGCAAGCGCAGAGTTTGAGGGCAAGCGCAATCTCTGCCGATGCCGGGCCGGACCCCCAGCAGGACGCTTCACCATAGGAGAGGTAAGAGGATGCGTGTCAGGTTGTATGACAGAGCCCCACTTTAAGGGCCCACGTCCACATGGGCTATGAGGATAACTCCTGTGAAAACGAGATACCGGGAGCGGAGCATGAACCTCGCTAGCGGGTTCCCAGGACCTCTCCTCCGGACCGTACCCCAATCAGTCTACCGTATAGTAAAGGCGCATCCTGCAGACACGAGACCCCAGTATCCCACTAACCCCGTATTCCACAGAGGAACCCTTCATTACAGGTGACGGGGCAGGACAATACGCATGGAAGCAGAGCAAGGTTTGAGGAGAGACGTATGGAATACAGGATGGATACGCCATGCACTAGGTAGAGAGACACCATAGGTCACTGGATTGATGACTTTCGTCACTCGATAAGGGCCAACAAAACGAGGCAGTAGATTCCGGCAACCCGGTATAGGCTAGTGTCTTGTAGAGAGCCATACCCCATCTCCCACGGTGTATGCAGGGGCTACAGTACGTTTTCTATCGGCCATCTGACGCATGGAGTCTTGTGCTTCTCTAAGGTGAATTAACGTCTGATTGTGGATGTCTTTCTTGTTCCTCATACAAGTGGTAATGGCGGGCAGATGAGTGGGGGAGAGCTTCGGGAAAGGCAAGACACGAGGGTGCTGACCATACAAAGAGTAGAAGGGTGAAGTGCCAGTGGATGAATGTGGTGGATTGTTATAGGCAAACTCGGCTATGTGTAAGACCCAGTGCCAGGAATGTTCATGTTCTAAAGAGACAGCGTAGATACTGCTCCATAGTCTGATTGACCCGTTCGGTCTGCCCGTCTGTCTATGGATGATAAGATGAGGAATAGTGGGAGTCTATGCCTAGCAGTTTTGTGAGGGATCGCGAGAAACGAGAAGTAAACTGAGAACCACGATCAGAGACCACAATGGAAGGCAACCCAAAGAGACAAAACACATGGCGAAAAAACAGGTCAGCCAAGGCAGGTGCTGTGGGGATACCGGTACATGGGACAAAACGTGCCATCTTTGTGAATGAATCCACCACTACCCAAATAGTGTCGAATCCCTTCACCCTGTGCATGTCCGTAACGAAATCCATGGTGATGGTGTGCCATGGTCTAGATGGGAGTGGTAAGGGCTGCAGCAAACCTTGAGGTCGACCCTTCCGGTTCTTGCACTGTGCACACACAGAGCAAGAAGCTACATAAGATACTGTGTCCTTATGCATGGAAGGCCACCAGCACCAACGGCGGAGAAGAGCTACTGTCCGAGCCTGACCGGGGTGCCCGTTGATGACTGCATCATGGGACCAATCTAGGTCTATTGCACGTGTATCAGGCGTGGGTAGGTAAAGTTTGTTT
Organism: Ambystoma mexicanum; assembly: GCF_040938575.1. Lineage (NCBI taxonomy): Eukaryota > Metazoa > Chordata > Amphibia > Caudata > Ambystomatidae > Ambystoma > Ambystoma mexicanum. Next base: position 34,797,542 of record NC_090931.1, read on the forward strand.
TGTATAAACGGTAGACCGTTGTGCATAACTATATCCAAATCCCGTAATTGTTGGTAACCCATTGGCGTATCGGAGATATGAGGTCAAGAGACGGTGTGCATAAGCGTATCCCGTGTTTATTTTCCAGTAATGTCTCAGGGTAGACAGGAAGGGATACACCCCCAGGTATACAGGAAAGGGCGTCTGCTTTGCCATGCGTGGTGCCCGGACGATGCTTTATGACAAAGTCATAGGCTGAGAAAAACAGGTGCCATCGAACCGGTCGGCTGTTGGTACATTTGAACGTAGCCAGGTCCTGGAGATTCTGATGGTCTGTATACACCACAACCTGGTGTTTGGCCCCGGGTAAGTGATGTCTCCATACCTGGAAGGTGTCCTTCACCGCCATGAGCTCTTTTTCGGTGACAGTGTAATGATTCTCTGTCGGAGTGAATTTACGTGAATGGAAGGCCACCGGATGTAATAAACCAGTGGATGGACAAGATTGTGACAGTACGGCTCCTAAGGCATATGACGAGGCATCTGCCTCTAGTACATAGGGAAGTTCGGGATTGGGCTGTTGTAAGATGGGAGCAGTGGTAAACGCCGTTTTGAGAGCCACAAAGGCATCCTGCTGTAACGGCATCCAGACAAATGGGACATGAGGACTCGCGTGTTGTGCAATGGTGCAATGATGGCTGAAAATCCCGCAATGAAACATCTGTAAAAATAGGCGAAACCTAGAAAGGACTGTAATTCCTTGATGGTTTTGGGAACATGCCAATCGAGAACGGCACATACTTTGGTGGTGTTCATTGTTAGACCCCCAGGGGTGATGTGAAATCCTAGGAAGTCTACTTCCTGGGCATGGAACAGACATTTTTCGGGCTTAGCATAGAGACAGTGGGAACGAAGCAGACTAAGGACTTCCCGCACCTGTGTGATGTGTTCCTGCAGTGACTGTGAGAATACCAGAATATTGTCGAGGTATACCACGACAAATATGTCAACGTCATGGAATATCTCATTCATGAACCTTTGAAAGGTAGCATGGGCGTTGTATAATCCAAATATCATGACGGTATACTCAGAGTCCGTATCGGGTACAGAAGGCCTTTTTCCACTCATCACCCTTTCGAATGCGAATCAGATTATACGCGCCTCTTAGGTCTAATTTGGTAAAGACTGTGGCATGTGTTAAATGATCCAATAAAGGCGCGATGAGCGGAATCTGGTATCGATTCTTGACAGTGACATGATTGAGCTGACGGTAGTCTATACAAGCACGGAGATCATTTTCTCTTTTTGGTACAAAAAATATCGGACTGGCAGCTGGGGAATTGGGAAGCCCTTATGTGACCTAACCGGAGAGAGTGTTGCAAATATTCGTTCAAGATCAAGTTCTCCGACAGACAGGGAGTATATACGCCCACATGGAATTGAGGCCCCCGGGACTAAATCAATGGGGCAATCATAGGGGCAATGTGGGGGTAGATTTTCTGCAGACCCCTTGTCGAATACTTCTGCAAAATTATGATATTCGGGCGGTAAGTCGGTCGTAAGGATACCCACCTCATGTCCTGGGGTATCGACGTCCATAGCTTATGGTTCGTGTATTGACAACCGAGCCAGAGGCCCAGAGCCTGAGCAGGTGTGTTTGTTAATTCAGTGGATAATGGACAATGTTCATGACAATATAATGAATCAAAGATGATAGAGCCCCGGACCCAATTGATGACAGGATTGTGGGCTAGCAACCATGGGATGCTGATAATAAGCCCATATTGAGGGGTGGTGATCAAATCGAAAGTGATGTTTAACCTGTAGAATCATGGTTAAGGGAGGGGGTTTGTTTGATGGGGCCAGAAACCAGAGGAGAACCATCCACGGCCTGTACCGGTTCGGGGTGTCTTTTGTTTTGCAAGGGTAGATTCAGGGACGCGGCCAGGGATAATGTCTACATAGTTCCCTGTTGCACCGGAGTCAATAACAAGATGTACCTGGTGTTTGATGTTGTCAGTGGAGAACAAGAGTGCCTGTAAATGCAAAGGCCTAGCTGCTTCTGGTAGGGAAGGGGGAACGTGGGATTGTACAGACTGGCTCGGCTGTGCCCCCTGTTTTAGGACGAGCCTTCTGAAAACCTGTGGACTTCAACTTGGGCCTTCTGGGACATTCCTTAACAAAGTGACCAGTAGTCCCACAGTAGAAACAAGCATTGGCTTGTCTACGACGTTCACTTTCTGTGGGTGAGATGGGACTGCGGACACCCCCAATCTGCATGGGTTCTCTGGGTGGTTCTGTGGTTGTTGAACCTGTTGAAAACAAGGGAGTTGTTTTCCGTTCTCGGTTTTTCGTTCAGTGTGCCTGGCATCGACCTAGAGAGATAGATCTACCAACTCGGGGTACTGGGTTGGCAGTGCTGGAACCACCGCAAGGGCATCTTTCATTTGGTCATTGCGTCCCTTGTAGAACACTACTGATTTCTTTTCTTCAGGCCAAGCGGTTTCAACAGATGGCTGATTAAATCACGTTATATAATCGGTTAACAAGGTTTTCCCCTGTGTTCATTCAAGCAGTTCTAAGTCATGGGTTTGGGCTTTGTGGAGTGTATCAAAAACTTGGGTCATTTCGGCTACCAGCAGATCAAAGTGGTAAAGGACTTGACTATCACTCTCTAACAATGGGTTTGCCCAAGTGGCTGCGATACCACTAAGATGGGACAAGGTGAAGGCAGCCTGTAATGCCACTAACTCTTCACCTGACCAGACTGAACTATTGTCAATCTTGGAATTCCAACAGGCCACAGCGCTGGCCCTCTCACATGCCTCTACCCTTGCTTTGCAGTTGGTTTCTGGGATCTCCTACCCCTGCTTTTGATCTACCTTGCTGGATTTGGATCTTTAGATGGGGCCTCGTTTAGTAAAGCCAGGGTCTCTTGGTGTTGAAGGGACATGGGTCTCTAGCATCTCTAGCATCCCTTCCTCAGACGCTGCCTTGACCCGGAGATGCGTTTTCTCCTGTTGGCCCTCTGGTTACTTCTGGATTCAATCTCCCTTCCTGCCTAGTTCGTGGGTCTTCTTGGGCACTGATAAGATTGTGCCCTCTGCCTCCACAAGCATAGCACTTAGTCCTTCCGATTCATTCTGGACTTTCCTGTTGGTCCTTGGCATTATAGTGAAGCCATCTATTGGTTGAACCCAGGGAACCTTTTTCGAGAGGATTGGGTCCTCCGACGTATTCCATATCTATGACGGTAATCACCACAGCTGTGCTGCTTCGGAAAATCTTTCAGCGCCTGCGTCTATGACGTTGATACGCCGCCCTTGAGGACCTCCTCCGACGGCCGACGTCACTGGATGTTATAAGTAGGACGCACGACGCCCGTAGCCTCAGTTCCATTTTTTTCCGCGAACGTGTTCGCTTCGGGAATCTCGGCGCGCCTCGACTCTTTGGAGTTTCTGCTGTTTCTCGGTTCTTCGAACCTGTTCGTTTTGTGAAGTTTCTTCTTCGCAAAGGATGTCTACCTCGTCTTCCACCCCGCGTCCGGGATTTAAGAAGTGCGGGGACTGTGGGTCCAAGATGTCGGTTACGGACTTGCACGACGCCTGCCTCTGGTGCCTTGGGGAGGCCCATGACCCGGATGACTGTGTCGACTGCCAGTCGCTCACATCTAAAACTTTGCGGGAGCGCAAGAAGTTATCGGTAGGTAAGGTGTCTAAGCCACAGAAGTCGAGGTCTGCGGGGCTTTTGACGGACGATTCGAGAGGCGACTCTCTGCGTCGTCATCGGAAGTCCTGTGGGTCTCTGTCCCAGAGTCGGTCCCGCCACTCCTCTGCCTCTTCGAGGCACTCCCGAAGTGCCGTCATCGGTCGCCTTCCCCGTCCTCCTCCGAGGACTCCGCCCGTCGGCGGGTCGCTTACCCTACCAAGCAGACGACGCCGGAGGAATGGGCTTCCTTTGGGAAGAAAAGGTTAGCGATTCTCGAATTGCAGGGCACCGGTCCGTCCGAGGTCCTTGGCATTATAGTGAAGCCATCTATTGGTTGAACCCAGGGAACCTTTTTCTACTAAGGTGCTCCAGAAGGTCTGGATTCACCAGAACCCTGGTTTTTCAAACTGTTTCCCCAATTTGGAAAGACACTGGTCGATGGATATGTAACCCAGTCGCCGTGGACACAAAGGTTGCTCTGACTTCCATCAAACGGACTGTCCGTGGGTGAAAACTCTGGACGGATGTTGCTGTATGTGCTGCCAGAGTCTAAGATGGCCCGGATTGTCAGCTCATGCACCTTCACTGTGCGATATCCATCCTCCATGAAGTCACCCTGGGCGTACAACAACCGGGCCCTAGAGCGCCTTTAAGGAGTTTTTTTCCTCTGTCCTTTAAATGTTCCCTTGGAACTCTGGTTTGAGGACGTTTCCTTTTGTGCTCGCTTCTCAGCCTGTCGGGGCCAACGCTTTCTCCTCCTCCATTTGGACGAACCGTTCCCCCTCCTGCACATCAGGCCATTGTTGGACTTCCACCGCCTGTAAACAGACTACCTCTAGTTCAGAGGGACCTTCTTCATCAGAAAAGGGGTTGGGTATCCAGATTGGGATTGTTGTGTCCGCGCCCCTCTTCACCTCTCGGGAATGGTTGTTTTACTGTAGTTCGGTTAGTGTTGGTGTGGTACAACCATTTTGGAATTGCTTCTTGATATCCTGACCAGCATTTTGCTGGTTTCATTCCCCAACGAGGTACCCAGCTTTGGAAATACCTGCAGAATGGTTCCCTGGTGGCCAGTATTCACCTTAAGTACGTTCTGATCCTGCTGCTTAGCGGGTACAGGATGGATTCTCCTTCCGGTTACCTTCTCGCAGAAAGACCAACGATGTTACTGACAACCTTAGAGAGTCTTTGCATTTCTCTGTGGTATGGTAGCCCTGTGCCCGGTCTCATTTGGAACATTCCTGCACTCAAATTCTGGTTTGCTGCTAGTCTTCGCCCTCATCTGGAATTCCTCAGATATGGAAATTGGGTCTAAGGACCTAGACTTAACCATAGACCCCCTCATCATCTCCAGACCGGGTAGCGTCACTGTTATTTTGGTAGCAGTCTGTCTTCCTGGGTTTGGGTGTAATCCAGACCTTGAAGGCTCCATTGTTTCTGCAGCAAACTCTGGGTTTTCTCCACTTCAGCTCCCCGTAAGTTTAGTACGGTCTCCCAGATGGTATCCAATAAGAAGCGCTCAAATGCTTCCCCTGCTCGAAGGTGAAGTGGTTCTGTGGAACAATTTACTGAGAGGGCTTGGCTGTTGGCTGGGTACTGGGCCGGACTCCGTACCATCAGAATGTCATATTGGGACTTCCGTTGGCACCGATAAATTGGAGCAAAATATCCCACACCGTCTGCGGATAAGTACACTCGCAAATCTGTCTCGATCAGGGCCTTTTCATTAACAGAGATCTAATGCTCATGGGCACTTCGGTCCTCTTAGGAATTTTCCCATGGTGAACTTCGTATCAGTACATGGGCACGGGTGGTCAGTGGATGAAAAATCAACCTTGCAATTCCGGTTCCTGATGGTAGATGCTCAAATGGGTCTTCCTCGGGATGCATCTCCTCGTCTGGGTAGTAGTCTTTTGGTGGGCGATCTCTGTTTCGGTCTCTGGCCTATCCCACTTCGGACACCACCTGTGACGGAGTGGCCTGCCACAAAGAACCACGCTGACTCTAAAAGCAAGTCCATGGTGTTTATTGAAATTTATTACAAATAAGATAGCCGTATCTGTGGCAAAGATGTCTGGGCCTAGCAGGCTTGGGATCTTTTGGCGCTAGGGCCATCTCTCTCTCTGTGTCTCTCTGTGTCTCTCTCTGTGTCTCTCTCTGTGTCTCTCTCTGTGTCTCTCTCTGTGTCTCTCTCTGTGTCTCTCTGTGTCTCTCTCTGTGTCTCTCTCTGTGTCTCTCTGTGTCTCTCTCTGTGTGTCTCTCTCTCTCTCTGTCTCTCTCTCTCTCTCTCTCTGTCTCTCTCTCTCTCTGTCTCTCTCTGTCTCTGTCTCTGTCTCTCTGTCTGTGTCTGTGTCTCTCTCTGTCTCTGTCTCTCTCTCTCTGTCTGTCTGTCTGTCTGTCTGTCTCTCTCTCTCTCTCTCTGTCTCTCTCTCTGTGTCTCTCTCTCTCTCTCTCGCTGCGTCTCTCTCTCTCGCTGCGTCTCTCTCTCTCGCTGCGTCTCTCTCTCGCTGCGTCTCTCTGCGTGTGTCTCTCTTTTATACACAGATATTTAAAGCATTCTTTAAAAACCAGGAATTGTCTGTAACAATCCCAAGTTAGGATTAAATTCAAAAAGTGAACAATAAAGCAGGCAAGTAATTAATTCCTATGTTACACATGTTACAGCACGTCTGGCGATATCATTTGAGGTCAGTATAGCATTTATATAGGCACACCTTTGCAGTATTGAGCTATTTAAGGAAGGAAAGGTTAGGGTTAGATCAGAACAGACTGATTAGGAGAATCTAACTGTTCTTATAACTAAAGGGATGCAGGCAGTCTATTATCCCAGTGGTCAACATTTAAACATGTAAGGGAACACGCACTGCCAAAGCCAATAGGGTCAGAAAGAGTCATTTAGATGGCCAGGAAAGCCAAAGTCAATGGGCAAAGTCAAGGTTCTGATGCTCTTCTTGGAACTATGTTCTTAAATAGTAAGTGTTCAATAGAGAAATCACAGCAACTCAAGGAGTCACCTTCCAGATGCACAAGCTGCAAGGCCAGTGCAGGTAAGTTGAGCTCAACTTAGTGTAGGGTTAAATCGCACTCCCAAAGATGGGAAGCACCTCAATGGCAAAAGGATAAAGTACCCCAAGCTCCACAGTACCTTTATTTGTTTGTTTGCTAGGCGCTTGTACAGACAAGTGAAATACCATTTCAAAGCTCCCACAGGGCACGGGGAGGGACCAAGGGAGTTAATGCATTACAAATCATGATAATTAATAAGAGTGGTGGAGGGAGAAGGAAGGACGAACCTACTATGCCTTGTGAGTATTCAGAATGTGCAAGTGCAGGAGGGAAGAGGGCGTTAGTGCTGGGGAGTCCGGGCTCATGAGTGAACCACAGATGAAGTGCTTGGGTTAATTGAGTGCTACATTGCCAGGGGCCACATTAGGAGTAAGTGCGAACCTCGAAAGGGGGGGGGGTGTGCAAGGCAAGTGCTGAGGGTAGACTGGAGCTGAGCCGATTGGGTGTGAGATCAGGAGCCCTGGACACCAATCACAGCAACTGTGGGTTTAGCAGAGAAGAAGGGAAGGAGGAGGTAAAGAGGAAAGTCTTGAGGAGCTTCCGGAATTTAAGGAAGTCATGCTCAAGGCGCAGGGGAGGCTGTTCCATAGGACGGAGCCAGCAGAGGATCGACCACCTACCCTCTGCTTAGCAAAACGCTTTACACACAGAGTTGGTGCCAGATGAGCCTAGTGGTCTCGAGGGAGATTATTTAGGAAGATAAAGTTGAAGTTAGTGTAGTCCCCGGGTCCAGACAGCCTTGTGGATGATGCAGAGGGTTTTGAATTTAATCCGTGCAGCAAACGGGAGCCAGTGTAAACTTTTTAGGGCAGGAGAGATGCAGTCCCAGGGCTGAAGGCCAAGGTTGAGTCTCGCTGCCCTCTGCTGGATGGGTGGAAGAAGGTAGATTAAGGAGTAGGCTATTACAATACAATAGTCCAGCCTAGAGAGAACCAAGGCTCGGTTAACATTGTGTCTGGGGGAAAGTGAGAAGAGGGAGAATTCCTTTGAGAAGGAAGAGCTGAAAGTGGGACTTCTTGGCAATGTCCTGAGTGTGAGGGAGGAAGAAAAGCGAGGAGTCGAAGATGACTCCAAGGTTTCTTGCTTCAGAGAACAGGCAGGGGGAGAGCCCAAGGTGGAAGTCCAGAGTGAAGGGAAGGAGGAGGGAGCAAGGGTCCCGATGGGAAGGATCTCACTTTTACAGGCATTGAGGCAGAGATCGTTGGAGGTGCACCAAGATTGGATGGTAGATAGGCAGTCAGGGATGATGGAGGGCGCAAGAGGGTCAGCAGGAAGTTTGAAAAGAGCTGCCTCGCCTGTGTTTCGTTGGAAGAGAAGGAGGAGATGAGGCGTGCAAGCAGAGCAAGGGAAGAGGATAGAACCCTGGGGGACACCATAGGTGGAGAAGGAAGTAGGAGAGCAGGTGCCCAGGATGACTTGGGAAGAGCGGTCAGTGAGAAAGAATGTCAGCCAGTCCAGTGCTGAGATACCAATGGTATTGTGAAGCCTTTGTATGTGGATGGAATGTTTGACTGTGTCAAAGGCAGAGGAAAGATTGAGAAGGATGAGGACAGCAGGGGAGTTGGAATCCAGAGATGCAAGCAGTTCTTCACGGGTGTTCAGAAGAGCAGTTTCCGTGCCTCTGGATGCTCTGAATCCAAATTGATGGTCGTGGAGGCATCAACAAGTTTGGTGTGTAAGTTGAGTTTGGGCCATGCCAACTTCTACAGCAGCTTCTCCAGGAAGGGGGTGATGGAAATAGGGCAGTAGTTGCAGGGCAGGTAGGGTCTGCTAAAGGTTTTTTCAGAAGTGGGCGCACAAGGGGAGTGCTTAAGGGAGGAAGGGAAAGATCCAGTGTCAAGAGTGATTGCAGAAATCAGTGAGTATCCATATTGGTCCTATATGAGCAAGGAGAAACCTGTTTAGAAGAGACCTTCATGGAGTGGACAACTCCTGTAACAACTTCAGGCGTGATGGGAAAAGGAAGAGCAGGAGGAAGGATCGGGGTGAAGGGCCAAGGGAGGCAAGGGGGTGTGGGAAGGGTTTGGAGGGTGGGAGTAGTAAGGGTGTTCAGGATGTTCTGAGTTTTGGTGGTAAAGTGTGTGGTCTGTGCGTTGCAGAGTGCCTTGTAAGGAGAAGGGGAGGAGGATACTGTGGAAGGGTTGGCTAATTCCCTGCAGATCTTGAAAAGTTCAGCCGTGTTATTGGACACACTGGAAACATGTGCCTATATGTGGGCTCTTTTCTTGGCACGGATGGAGTCTGTAATGACTTCGGAGCAGGCGGCAGGCCAGTTTGTCAGAGGGTGTGCCAGAGGATTGCCACTTCCGTTCCGCCACCCTGCACTTTCGTTTCAGGGCAGCAAGTTTGGAAATGTACCAGGTGTTAGGCTGAAATTAAGTTGTTCCAGCTGGTTTCCTTCACGATGCAATGCAGTACACCCTTCTTCCTATCCCTTGGTCGTGGTGACGAAATGGAGGACGTCTGGCATGCTCCTGCAGCAGCACTCGAGAGGCAGAGGGTCTCGGCAGCAATGGATTTCCGTCAATTCAGCAGCTCTTTGTGGTTTTGTGTCTCTTTCTCAGCACCAAAGAACAAAAAGGTCTGTTTAGGATTTGCTTGATCCCTCAGTCCTGACTCTGGTGAGGGGACTCTGGGCACAGATCTCTTGCTTCTGTAGGGTCCCCTGGATGCCCACGAAGATCTGGCCGGATTCAGACTTCGGAAGACAATGCACTCACAGGTTGAGGTACCCCGGGTATTGGGCTTCTGCAACCTTGGAAAATCGCAGCAAGTCGGGTGTTGCGCCAAAATAGTTTGTCTCAAGGCTAGTTGGTCCCACCAGCCTAAGGGAGGTAGTCGTCCTTTACGGGTGTTCACTGTCGATTTGAAAATGGTGTCAGCACAACTGCAGGGCTTCCCCGGGCACTTCGCAGTCCAGGAGGGTGCTGCTGGCGTCTTCTGCTTTGAATGTTGTCCTCCAGTGGTCTATTTATTCTATGCAAGTTCCCATTCATTCACAGCCCTAAGCTGTCGATCACACATCAGTGTGGCTGTCCTACCGGACAGCCAGCTGGCCAATAGGAATTGGTGTGCTGGACCCATAAAGTAAAGGTAAGTAAGACAGGGGTCCTCTTACTATTCTTGGGAACATTAGTTCACTGAAGAAAATGTAGTTTAACATTAAGAGAAGTCCAAGTGACTTCTCAGTGGCACTGCACAAAAGGTGCTGTGTGTCACAATGCAAAAGCAGATGCCTATGGAGTTTACCAGACTCCATAAAACAGTAGGGAACATAGAAAATCATAGTCGGGAAAACACATGAGTGAGAAAAAAAGTCCCACTCACCCAGGAGATAAAAATTAAAAAGCCCTCCGTCCAGCAAAAGAGCTGGGGGTCTCGAAGGTTAAAGGGAATTGGCACAAATGAAAATTCTTCCCACCTCTAAGGGATAATGACATCCATATATTTCTATCTAATCTATGTATGGCATACTGTGAGATGGGACATCCTAGTGAAGGTAACAGAATCACCCATACATGTCCTTATGAGAAGACTGTGGGACGAGTAGGGATCGAGTAATGAAGATTACTAGGACTGCAAAGAACAGTATGCGTACTAGTAGTTTGGAAAATGTGGCCAATGCCTGGAGATTCAAAACGGCAATGGAAAAATCAAGATGGAGGAATGGCAAATTAATTCCCAATGCCGATCGGGATGCGACAAGAAAGAAGACTGTCTTGCCGAGTCGCGGCGAACCTGGAGACGCCGTCAGGAGCAAGAGAACCAGAGAAGGAGGCGGATGCGGAGCTGAGGCTCGGGGCGGACGACACATCAGCCCGAGCCGATTGCAGGAGGCAGACAGAACCGGTGGATGCGAAGGATGACAAAGCCGCCAAAGAAAGCCAGTGAGCCCCCGCCGAAGGGGTGGGAAGCCGGGGCGCTTTTTCCGATCTGCCGCATATCGGAATGAGTACCAAATGGAAGCTGGGGAAGCTCGAACAGGGATATAGGAACTCTGCTACTGTGTGTGAAGGTCCAAGACCTGTGTGGAAAAAGACACTGAGCGCCATTGTATGATTTTGGAAAAGCAAGTTGCAGCTAAAGCTAATATACTTGGGAACGTGGATAGAAGTACATATTATAATTTGGACAGGCCAGGCAAAGAATTGTACCGGGCATGGAATGTAGAGGGTCTGGAACTCGCACCCAATTTTGAGCTGTGCAAACTGAAGATATTGAAACTACAATTCAGGGGAAGGGGAAATTCTCTGAAAATTCTGAACTGTGAGTGCGAGTCCTGGAATGAGAATATACCAGGAAGGAAATGATTATGATTTATGAAGAAAAATAAAGGGGAGACGTATACTCCTTTTTAAAAGTAGAATACATTTGTAATTGTAATCCATGGTAAGGGTAAAACCCCTGAAGGTCTTGACATTTTTGTTGTATGGAATTTGTACAAAGTCCTGGCAGGAGAGTATACCAGGTGAAGAGTGGAAACTATTGGTGTACTGTATAAATTCAATAGAACTGAGAACGTGATGGGAATCGGGAGGAGAAAGCCTCTCCTGAAGTGGATGGAACTTCAATTCATTTAGTTGCAACTTTTAGAACTTTACTAAGTCGGAAGTGCCATAGTAAGTGGCTGTTAGGCTGTGACCGGACTGCTTTCAAGTGTGCTCCACTGCCTTCCATCCGTGTTTGAGAGAGGAGTGGCCGTCTGCAAGAGGAAGATTTCTTGCTGCTGTAACCTTCCAACAAGGACTACGTTACCCAAGTAAAGGAGTATTCTTTGGACTATACTACCTACAGTATTACCGTGGTTCGCAGTTTAAGTTGTGGATTGTCCTAAGTACTGATCGGGTCTGTTCTTTTACTGCAGCTTCCTACTTGGCGCCCCCCCCCCCCTCCCTGTCAGGCTCTGTCCCCGCCTCGCGGTCCATAACTAGTGAGGCGCGCGCGTGCGCATCGGAAGTGCCATGGTAAGTGGCTGTAAGGCTGTTTGGTGTGGTGGCGGGGGCGTAAGTTGCTGTTTAGCTGCATCTTGTTTTGAATCTAATTATGGTTGCTCTGCCTACTATTTATATTCACTTGACTAACCTGCTCTGTGGAAACGTAATTGTTGAAATTTTCCTCAGACTTGGCAACTTTGCTAACCTGTGATTTTAGACTCGAGAGTGTGTATAACTAGCGAGTCCGCGTGGTGTGCCCAGGTACCATGGTTAATGGATTTAGAAGTGGTAGGAAACTCACAGGGGTGCTAAGTCCAATTGCAGTAACCATGGAACTGGTAAATGAAAGATCCCTTAATGAGGATCTAGCGAATCAAAGCGCCGCACTTGACAAAGTTGTTCACTTTGAATGTAGTGCACATAGTTTTGTCAATGTGCCCCTGTTACAGAGTACAAAAGAGGAAGGCGAGGTAATGTTGGATGCTACTAAGATTGAACAGCATAATGGAAGGGCGTCCATTACTCTTGCATCCTCACCTATTAAATATAATGTCAAAAAGGTAAATGATTTCACTATGCCAGCTAGTCTGAATTAAACAGATGTAGAAATCGAGCTGAACACTGAGGAATTTACTAAAAGCACTATGGGTGGTTTGAATGATTGTTCTATCCTCGGTCCCAATATAGAAGATGAAGTTGGTAAGAGAATGAGATTTTCTTTGGGGCCCTCCACACCAGTCTCTAAAAGAGCAATTGGAAGAGAGGATGTCCACATGTTTAGTCTACCGGTTCAATATAACCGTAGTTTCCATTCCTTCTCAGGAGAAATGGCTGAGGATGTGGTATGCAATGATAAAAACCAAAAAGGATATATAAATGAAAAGAAGCTGTTGGATAATTCTACCCATCCTCTAATAACTAATAATCCCTTTACGAATCCTATTGAACAGATTGACCTATTTGCACAGCAGATAGGTATCCGCCCCAAAGTAGAAGTGTGAGAAGATGCAAGGCAGGATGAGGAGTTGGATCAACATGCCCGGGATGCTCCAGGGTTTGGTGTGGATTTTCCAGTTATGACTTGGATTCTAGACTTGCTCGATAAGGGCCATGAAAGAACCCATTGTGAATTAACTGATTTAAGAGCGAATGTGTCTGAACTGCTATGTAAAATCAACAAGGTAGAGAGACTTCTATTTACTTGTGAAGCTGTGTCTACCCTAATAGTGGGCAATAAAATGTGAGTATCCCTTAAGGACAGCTCCACACAAACCCCTGGAGATGAAAGAATGGTAAATGTGGAAATGAAATCATTTTCTGAAATGGCGGCTGTACCCATGGGCAAGCATTCGAACCCTGACATGAAATTTAATAATTTTGCTTTGGAATCAATGGGAGCACTGGGCAGTGCTATTCAACAGATAAAAATAGACATTGAGGCAGTCAAGAAATCCATCTTGGGTGAAAGTAATAATGGGACTGCGAGCCCACATTCACAGAAGCAGGAATTGATGCCCGAGAGAGAAGAATCTGATGGCCCCTCAGTGCTTTTGGATTTGATTGATCTCTCTGATAACAAAAAGGAAGAGATGTGTGGAGGCTTGACTGATTCTGACCTTGAGTGTGAAAAGCAGACTGCGGTGCTAACAAGGAGAGAAAGAAGAACCATAGCTCGTGTACAGAAAAGGGAGGCGAAGAATAACAAGTCCAGAAATGCGAGAAAAAAAATTAAACACGAAATTTAAAAATATCTCTGAGGTGTACCTACAAACCCACGAAACGCAGTGGCACAGAACCAGGATGAGGAGAGTGGTATTGATCTCCACCAACGAGATGAGGAGTCGAAGGTTCATTTGGACCTCATCTCAGAGGGCTGTGAGAAAGTTCCCCCGCCTCCAGAAAAATGTACACAAAAGACTAAACACCTGAATGTAGGACCTTGTCATGTTGGGATGAGTCTTGGTAATGAATGTAATCTCCAGCCTCAAAAAAAGGGACAGTATGTACCTGTTGGTATTGGTACTTGTGTGTTCAAACTGCATTATCTCAATTCTATCCAGTAAATAATTTTAAAAAAACTGAAAAAAAAATAAAAAAACTTTTGAAGAACATTAACCCATGTAGCAATAGTATTGGCAGGAGTGTGCCAATGGATGAGCCTGGGATGATAGGATTTGTTGGTGTAGATAACCTGTGGATGGAGAAGAGGTCGAATCTCCTTAGGTAGGGATTAGACCGATGGACAAGTCAAAGAAGCAACCCTCCGGTGATACGAGTAGTCCTAATCCTACACTAAATGGGAATGAGGAAGAAGTAGAACAAGAAGTTTACAAAGAAGAATATAAACTAGAATCGGGTGCAAATAGTTACCTGCGAGGAAAAACTGGTCCCAGGAATGCCGGTTATTATGGGATGGGAAAGTAATGTACAAATGAAAGGTGGAATTAGCTTGAATCGAACATTTATGTTGAAATGGTGAAAATCTTCCAAGCGATTTCCCCCATTAAGAACCCTCCGTTCTGATGATCTTGATTGGATACGGCTTGCTAACAATTATAACCACTGTATGTTATGTGGCTTCCAGTCTATGATAATCATGAAGATTTTTTGGGAACAGAGAGAGTACTTTATTGCACTTGGTCTCGTCCCATCTGTTCTCATGAATGTAAAAGATGCAGAGGAATTCTTGGAAACTCCTCCTGTAACTGAAAGTAAAAAAGAAGCGACTCTACAAACTGTGCCAAAGCTCAACATTAGTGCAGATACGCTGAAGCAATTGCTAGCATTAGTGGTTGCATTGAATGGGGTTACACCAGGTCTAAGTGGAACACCATGTCCACCCGTGAAGGCTAACAAAAATGCATTAGCGTAGCAAGGGTCCTTTTAGAGTCGCATCATGGAATTGTTGTGGCTTGGCAAATTTCTTTCGGTGGTTTGGGAAAAAAGATCTAGGGAAATGTCCTGAAATTATTCTTCTCCAAGAGATGATGCATATGTCTTCCTTCAATATTGCTGGATATAGTTGCTACTCGATGGATGCTACTAGAGGGCTAAAGGGTAGGCCCTCCGGTGGTCTAGCGATACTTGTAAGCAATAGATGTAAACCTGAGGCTATTCTATTGTATAAAGATGCAAGTGTAATGGTAGTACACAAGATCTAATTCTGGTACTCGTATGTATATATTGGAACAAGGTTCTAACTACTTGGGACCAAATAGTTAACATACTAGATGGAACTTTGGAAGACTTATTTGTAAGTACGAAACATGTTGGGGTTATAATAGGCGGGGATTTGAACTCTTCTTGCTATAAGAGCAAGTGCACAAAAGTGCGTACGGAAAAGAAGGTACCCTTGACTATAAAAAATTGTAACGCTCACCTGGTATCCACGGGGACGTCACTCAGCCTGTTCTGACTGCTTACGACCTCAAACCCTTCCCTGGAAGCTATTCAACTGCTGGAGACTGGGCCTGAAACACAGGATTGGTAGAGTTTAACTCCCTATTGTCTCTGTGTGCTTGAACCCCTTCTTCCCCGGGGTCCAACCCTCCCCTTTGATCCACAGCTCACCTCGTTTTCTTGGATAGTGTGCTCTCCGTCCTGCTTTCACAGCGCAGGGGCGCGTTGATTGATGCGGGCTTGTTGCTGCCTAGTTACTTCACTGGCAAGAGTCCGACAGGTAAGTTATAATGAGTCTTTTGAACAGTTCTCTAACTTCGTTCCTTTCCTTCCTTAGATGATGGCCGGCGTCCGGGGATGGTGGCGTGCTGCTGAGATGAGTAGCGCTGAAGATGA
The DNA here is from genome assembly GCF_040938575.1 of Ambystoma mexicanum. NCBI lineage: Eukaryota > Metazoa > Chordata > Amphibia > Caudata > Ambystomatidae > Ambystoma > Ambystoma mexicanum. The sequence goes on from NC_090931.1 coordinate 34,813,024, forward strand.
GTGAGAGCGCGATGCACCCCTTTCGTATTTCTTTTTCTGTGTCTTTTAGGTGCCGCAACGTTTTCAGCGTGGATGCCGGTTATGAAGAACAAATGCGGTGAGTAAGCGCGGTATGCGGCGCCTCTAGATGTTTCCATGCTAACCTGGAGTCTTTTGCCTCTTGCAGATGGATGAGAAGTTCCAGAGACAGAGTTCCCCCAGAGCGGCTGGGATTCAGGTAAGCGTTTGAAGCTCGAACAGTATTTAAAGATGAGCAAAGATTTGCAGAATGCTTACTAATGCCTTTTTTCTGTTCTTTTCCCTTTTCCTTAGGAAGCGGCATGCTGGGATGGGAATGACCCCGCCGAAGATGCCCGCAGAACAGAAGGAGCGATGAATGATGGGCAGAAGCGCTGCAAGGTAAGGCTGTTCCTAACGGTGTTCTTGTTCTTGCAGGAGCTGAGCGCATAAGAAAGATGCAGGCTTACTGGAGACCGATCCGAACACGGTGAGAAAACGCAAAGCATGTTTCTCAGCCTGGACGTGGCTTAAATAGTCTCTGGGTATCCCAGGTGTCTCTGGGCTGAACCACACCCAAAAGATTAGACTGCACTTGCAGTTCTGGGAACCGAAATATGTGGGGGCATCCATCTTATCCCCATCAATGCGCTACAAGTCCAATCCCCAATGTTATCCTATGGGAGGGAGTGAGTCTGGTGCCACAAGCGCCAAGTCTGACTCCAAGTGGGTCTTTGGAGGGAAGGAGAGGCCCTTGAGGGCCATGTAGGTGATCGTGGCCTGGCTCCAGCCTGACCTCTTGGAGGGCTGGGGACATGAGGGGCAGGAATCATGACAAAAATGGACAAAAGTGGGTGAGATACTTTTTGGGATGGGACATGCAATTGTTGGACCCTGAACAAAGTTTATACTTGTCTACTTGGAGGCAGGGTGACCTTAGTTCCTATATAGATCACTTTTGTATATCCACTTTTCTTTGTAATATTTGTGAACCTATGCAAATTTTAAACTTTGGGTATGGAGACCATTCAGCCATCTCCATTAGTATAAATATCAGCAATTGGAGCCTCAACGCTGAGGCAATGCTTAGACTGATAGAGATTGACAGGCCGGGTCTGTCAATAAGATGGAACAGGCATATCTCTAAGAGACTGATTAACAAAATCAAGGAGGATCCGCTCTTTGTATCCATCAGTTGGAATTCTTTGTATGTGAACACAGGAATCGAAGCGAAGTTAAGCAACACCATTCAGGCGTATGTGTTGGAAATTGCTCAGGATAATGAGCCGATTCCAACTTCAAAGGAGCACAAACAAGCATTCGACCTAAGTATTCACAACCTAAAAATCATAACAAATTGTAATGTGAGGAAAGTAATGAGATTGAATCTAGGCCATGATGCATATTGTGCTGAAAAGAAGCGAATTATACTAGCACACAAGAATCAGGTTAAGAAACTTAGGCATGCTACTGCCGTCAAGGACAACCAACGCATGATGCATAACATCTTGGCTCATGACATAAGAAATATATTAGACTCTAATCAGACCTCTGAATGCTCCTGATACCGCCAACAAGCCATCTATTTCAGCTACCACTTGGGTTCAATACATTACTAAGAAATTTGAATTGCCTAAATTATTTTATATTGAATCTACTATGGAGTATTCGGAGTTCATTTTGGAGCATTGTCCGTGGTCTGTAGAGATGAGAGAAAAAATGGGCGGAACCCTCTTTTTTGTAAAGGGGGCCTGACTCTTGAGGGTGGGTACAATGGAAGAGAAGAAAATGGAGTCAAAGGCTACCCTAACCCAAAACGTGACAGGGGGTCACAACAATTGCAGCGAAGCTAGGTAGTTGCTAGCTTGAAAAGACAAACCCCTTAAAAAGGAAGAGTGCATCAAGAAAAAGGTTTATTAACACTAACACAATAGACATATTTTCAAAAACGAGACATATTTTCAAAAGAGTGCCATTGCACTGAGAGTGTGCATCATTGAGCACATAAATATCTGCGTTTTCGTGGGTTAGTAGGCAGAGTGAAGAATTAATACATGTATTGCTTGGAATCACAAAACGATCGTATGGAACAAATGTATGTGGGGGAATAGTATCAATTTACTTATCTTTGTAACAAATGTTCTCAAAGTATTAGCTCAACAAATTGCAGCTCTTAATGGTTTGGATTTCTGATTTTGTTATACTGTTAGATCTGGTTTTAAACTAAAATATTTTTGTTATGTAAATTTGTGTATGAATTAGTAAGTATTTTAAAAAGAGAAATGAAATTTTGTATAGTCTTCTAAATGAATGTGTAAATTGTAAAGTTTCTATAATGAATCAAATACAATTTAAAAAAAAAAAGAACTTTACTTTGAAATGCTGGAGAATAGCGACAGGTGGCATCTCAAGACACTTTGCCCTTTTCACATTATTTTGGGTTGAGTGTGTGAGGGTCAGGTCAGGGTTTTGGACACGGGACAGATAACTTATTTTACTTTGGACATTCTTACAGTAACCTTAGTTCATTTTGTTGAGGCTGGGAAACCCCTCTTAGAGCCTGGGGAAGATAGGACTTCATTCAACCCACTTTCCTTTTTTTTGTTTATAAAATAAAAGGCTATACCAACCGAAATAATTTCTGTGTCTGACTCCTCACACCACCTTAACCAAGATGTCCCTGAAGGGGGACGTTGGTAGTGCAGGGATCAGTAACCCCTGTCTGTATTTTACTTCCTGGGCTTCACAGGTTTTCCCTGAGTTGTTGGCTACCTGACTCCATAGGGAACTTCTGACTTGTCCTGTCCCGCTTAGTAGTCTCAGGGAATAGGGAATGGTGCCCTATTTTCGCCCTGCATCACGCTCACTCCTTTCACACCCTCTCGTACCTGACCCTTTGCTATACCGGCCTCTTAAGTTCTCTTCTCACCACGTCACTGTCCCTCCAACCTCTCACTCCACCTTTAATCTTACTACTTTTCCTACTCCTGTTGTTCTGCTCGTACCTCCAACTACTCCTCTACCTTCGTTATTGTCTCTTCCCTCACTTCCTACTATCCCTCTAGTTATAATCTTTCACTCTACATCAATAGCTACTCCTATAATCCCACTCACTGTCACAGTTCCCACTCTCCCTCTACTACTTTTCCTATTCCGCTACTACCACTATCCCTTTACTAACTCTACTACTCCAAGACACTCAGGGATATGGTGCCCTGCTCACCCCCTTGGGAGTCCCTTTTACGACCCTCAGGGACACTCTGGGATACGGTGCCCACTACTGACTGCCACGCTACTTAATTCCTTGACTCGCTACTCTCACGGCCTTCTATCTTTATTCCCAACTACTACCTCTGCTTCTCCTGCTCTACCTCTACTACTCGCACTCTCCCCTTTCTCACACAAACACTCCACAGAATCCCTCCTTCACAATAGCCTCTGCACTTCAATCGCTCTCGCCTCCTCCGGTCTCATGGACACCCTCCATCACCTCCTGTCCTCACTCAACTAGCCCACAATTGCACACACCACCTTAAATACCTCACTGCCACCCAGTATTGCATACTCGCCCTGTCCATTCACTTACCTGGTTCTAGGGGGTATGACCGGGGAAGGCCATGAGAGGGCTTAAAAGGGCTGCGAAGTATCGCCCCTTTACCAACATGGACCATGCTTCGGTCCGGGGATGTTGCGCTGCTCAAGCTCTGAAGGGGCATTTTAAAATAATTGCATCCCTGATGGCATAGTGGAGGAAAAGGCCTTGTGGGGGCCTTTGTTTATTAAAAATAATCACTGGTGGTTAAGTGGAGGCTTGTCCGGTATCTGCTCCACCTGACACTGTCAGATGAAGCCTTGCTTTTTTGACGGCCGGTGCTATGCGTGCTCAGGCACCACTTTATTTTCTGAAATCCATTTCCACATCTTCCTGCGTTAGACAGCTGGCGTTCTTCGTTTCTTTTGTAGACTGCTGCTCCGCTGGCTTCCTCGCAGCTGCACTGCTGCTTCACCTGCCTGGATGCCAACAAACCCTGCAGTTAAGGAGGGATAGGGAGGGAACGTGCCTGCACTCGGGCACCTGTGTTGGGCTGGTGTGAGTAGACCCCACCTCCTCAACTTGACAGGGCACAATGCTGGCTCAGTCACATTAGTTTGTCTCTCACTGGGAAGAGTATGATGGACCCAGTAAGGAGTCTCGCTCTCTTGGTCACTTTCTCTCCCCGGGTCTCCCGCTCTTCCCATTACCTCTGTGGTCTTGGGACTGCGTCACTGGGTTGGTAGTCTGTCTCATAGACTCTTCTCTCAGGGTCAGGGCGGTATTTTCGATATTCTTACTCTCCTTTAACATCCTCTGTGGTGTCACTTTGGGATTGGCTTCTCCGCCTGGGGGACATTACCCAATACTCTCAGCTTGTCCTATCAGGACATCTCTTCTCAGTGGCCTGGGCTCGCTTGCTCTTCTTCGCAGGGCCTTCTCTTTGGTGCAGCTCAGGCACTATTAAGCGGAAGCCTTCTTTGCTCATAAGAAGCTGTCGCCTTCTCAGCTTTGCTCGTTCCGCTGTCACCGCAGCTTTCAACTTCCTGGGATTCTCTCTCCCCGGAGTCTCCTTCTTCAATGCTTCAGAAGTTGCGGTGGGGCTTCCCCTGCGTAATGTCACAGTCCTTCTGTTTTAGACTGGTGCTCATTATTATTCCATTGGTTTTCTTTGTCATAGCACCAGACAGGTACTTTTACTCAAAGGGTACATCACAGTAGCAAATGTATGTTTATTCCCATCTTCTCCCAACAGGATTTATTATGTTGGCTTGTTGCATGAGTTGTGCGGGGAGTTCCTCATCGGAACAGGAATCCTTGTCCCCATGGAGGGTTTGGGGGGGGGGGGGGGTCTCTTCCAGTGAGGTCCTGTTTGCCTCTAGCCTTAGGGGAGGGTATCAAGTAGCAGGCTCACCTATTTAGCATCACATGGAAAGGTTCCCCCTGGGGAGAAGTGATGAAATCCCACAATTCGTCACACTGCCTACAGTAGTGATTCCATATTCCCTTGGTTTTCCTCGTTTGAGTGTGATGCTTTTTGTTTGCCTAGTACAATACTAGTGCCGCGGACTGGAACTCCTTTTTGTTTTTGTTTTTTTTTAATTCATTTTTTAAATTTATTTTTTTAGTGACATGGACCGAATGAAGTACATACCAGAGCTGGCCTATCGTGGGCTGTGGCTGCTCTGCTCCCCTGTACATGGGGAAGTGGACCAGGTAAGCGCCCCTCATCTTTACCAAATTACCCACTTTTGTTTCAGAGGTGGGCTTTCCTAACTGAAACATAGTACATTATTCTCCTACTTACAATGAGTTTTGCTTTAAGAGCTTTATATTTATTATTCTCCTCCTACCTATGAGTTTTGCTTTAAGAGCTTTATTTATTCATTTGTTTAGCGCACTAAACCCAGGGACATCAAGGCGCTGGTTACAGTGTTGATAGTAGACAAGCTTAAAGGCAAAGAGAAAAAAACAGTCGATCAGAAGTTAAGCGGAGAAAAGTAATGTCTTGAGGTGTTTTCGGAAGGACCAGTAAGATTGCTCAGATCTCAAAGATAAGGGTAGGGAGTTCCAGTTCTTGGCAGCGATGACCGGGAAGCTGTGTACCTCCGACTGCATTCTCCTGAATCTTGGAATGGTGAGTTGATGAGAGTAGGTGGAGCAGGGTAAGCCTGGACATTTGAGTTTTGGAAACATTTTGAGAGAGCTATCTCTCTGTGCTGAATTTGAAAGACGCTTGTGAGTAATGGTTAGGGTCTTGAAAACAATGCATTCACGTGTGGGTAGTCAATTTCGCACTTCTAGCTGCTGAGATGTGCTCTGGTTTGTTCAGTGCCACCCTGAGGGAGTTTTTTTAATGGTTTGAAGTTTGACGTTGCTGGCAGAGGTCCCTGCAAATAATACGTTGCAGTAGTCCAGTCTTGTAAGGCCAGATGGTAAGTCCGCTTTCAATTGTAATTGTTTATTTATATAGCGCTTCTACACAAATGGAATGCTTCTAAGCGCTTCAAGGCGGGAAGGGAGCAAGGGAATACAGTAATCATTTTTAGGCCTTGAAGTTTCCAAATGATCGGATATAAAAACTAGCGCACTAGGCCTGACAGCTTTTCTTTTAGTGCAAGTACATGAAGTGTTAGTCGCTAAAATGCTGGTAGGGGAGACAAAAAAGGGGCTTGGGGGAACAGGACAGACAAGCTTACTTGTCCTAGTACCTTCAGTTCATGCATGCACACGGACGGGATGCGAGGAAGGGGGGGGAGAGTGGAGGGGATAAGTGCGCCCCAGTCAGTGGGGCCCTGGCTTAAGTACAGAGAGGTTGCGCACTCTTGGAGTGAGAGTGCAGGAATGATGAATGTAGTGCAGCCGCCCGGAGGCAAGTGCAAGGGACTGGCGTGGGGAGCCTGGGACATGTAAGGCTCTGGAGGTGAACCAGGCAACCCGTCAGCAGAACTGTGCTGAGTTAGGGAGGAGAAGGAGGAAGAAGGCTGAAGAGGGGAAGGGGAAGATGAGGGGGGGAGGGGAAGAGGTGGAGAGGAAGAGGGAGGTCTTGGAGTTTCCAGAGCTTAAGGTGCTCAAGACTGAGAGGCTGGAAGGCTGTTTTAGAGGAAGGCACCTGCAGAGGATAAAGATCTACCCCAAATCTCTGTTTGGAGAAACCACTTGTCCTCCAACTCTCTGTGGGTGAGCCGAGGGCTCTAGAGGGGGAGTATTTAGGAAGAGTGTGTTGTAGATAGTGTGGGCCTGGCCCCAGAAAACATGGATTATGCTGAGGGCCTGAACCTGATCCTAGCAGCCACAGGGAGCCAGTGGAGGGATTTCAGCACCGGAGAGATGTGGTCCCTGGCCTTGAGGCCACGGATAAGACTTGCGGTTCTGTTGTGGATCAGTTTTAGAGCTCAGAGAGTAGAATTGGGGAGATTGAGGAAGAGGCCATTGCAATAGTCCAGCCTAGAGAGAACCAGGGCTCGTGAGATGGTGAGCCTCTGAGGGAAAGTGAGAAAAGGTAGAGTGCCTCTGAGGAGGTGCAGCAGGTAGTGGGATGTTTTGGAGATGTCTGAGATGTGAGAGGAGGAAAGAGTGGAGTTGAAGATGACTCCCAGATTTTTTGCCTCGTTAGTAGGTGTGGGCGCGAGGCCAGCTAGAGTGAAAGTTGAAAAGCGGGAGCAGGGGTCCCAATGAGGACAATCTCTCTTACTGGCATTCAGGCAGAGGTCGTTGGCAGCACACCCAGACTGAATTGCAGACAGACCGTCAAGGATGAGCGAGGAGGAGGCTGAGGGGAGCTTGAAAGAGGGCTCTGTGTCATCTGCATAACACTGGAAGTTGGAGGTAAAGGAAGAAATCCTGTGGGCCAAGACGGCCATGTGTAGGTATTGTAGAACCAGGGGGATAGGTTAGATCCCTGGGGGACACCACAAGAAAGGAGTGATAGAGGAGAGAAAGGACTTTAGTTCCACCTGGGAAGGACGGTCAGAGAAATAGGAGGCGAGCCACGCCAGGGCCTTGTCCGTGATGCCCAGGCTATCCCGTAGACGGGAGATCAGGATGTTGTGGTTTACTGTATCGAAAGCAGAAGAGAGGTTGGGGAGAATGAGGGCAGAAGGAGGGTTAGAGTCGAGATTTGAGAGCAGGTCTACACGGGTGTTCAGAAGAGTAGTTTACGCGCCCCTGGATGCTCTAAAGCCAGTGTTGGAGATCGGGTGATAGTGTGCTGGAATAGATAGGTCGGCGGAGGGTTTTTTGAGCAGAGGGTGTACAAGTGTGTTTGAGAGGGGTGGGGAAAATTCCAGTGGCGAAGGAGAGGTTACAGAAATCCGCCAAGGCTGGAGTGAGCATGTCAATATTATCCTTCATGGTTATGGATGGGTGGAGATCCACCTGTTTGGAAGAGGATTTCATTGACCGGACTTGTCTAGACACCTCATCTGGAGTGACGGGGGAGAGGAAGGAGAGAAGAGGAGGGTGGTTTGGGCCGGCCGAGAGGAGGGGGGGGGGGCAAGAGATGTTGCGGAACAGAGGGACAACAGGATGTCTTGTGTTTTGGTGATGAAGTGAGTAGCCAGGGCCAAGCAAAGGACCTGGGTGGGTGTAGTAGAGGATGCGGCTGGAATGGGGTTGGCCAGTTCCTTGCAGACTTGAAAAAGTTTGGCTGTGTTGTTAGATGCTGCTGAGGTGCAAGCTTGAATATAGACTCTTTTCTTGGAGCGGATTAAGAGTCTATATTGCCTTTGAAGAAGGCAGCAGGCCAGTTTGTTAGAGGGTGCACCTGAAGATCCCCATTACCGTTCTGCTGCTCTGCACTTGTGTTTAAGGGCAGCCAGATCGAAGTCCTACCAATAGTTGCACTTTTTGTCAGGCTTCAGTCAGACCCTCATGACAGGGGCAAGGATGTCAAGAGTTTTGGAGATGAAACAGTGAAAATTAGAGAGGGCTGTGTCAGGGTAGGTGTCCGCCACAGGAGTAGAGGAAGGAGAATAGGTGGGTGCAAAGGCCGCACTGACACACTTTTCATGGGTCGGATGACCTTGAAGGTAGGAGGTGGTGCAGAGTGTGTCAGTGCTAAAGGAGACGAGGGCTTTAGGTGAGAAAAGAGGAGAGCATGATCGGTCCAGGAGAGTGGGGTGGTGAGGAGTAGAGAGCGGGATGTCTGTGGAGATGAAAGGCATCCAAGGTATGGCCAGCGGTGTGCATTGGACCGGAAGGTAGAATGGAAGGAGAAAGGGAGTAACCTTAATTACGGAAAGGTCTTGAAGAGTCAAGGGTGTCAAGATGGATGTTAAGATCCCCCAGCAGCAGGAGTTGGGAAGAGGAGAGGAGGGAAGAGGCCAGATCAGCCCATTCTGAGAGGAAGAGGGTGGATTGGCCCGGTGGCCGATAGAAGGTGGCCAGAGTAAGAGGTTAGGAAAGGCCTGCAAGCCTTAATTTAATGGAATAGGCCGCAGAGGCGGCGATCTCAATGACCTTTCTTGATAAAGAGTGTGGCATCCAAGTATACACCCAGGGTCTTGACATTGCTGGAGACCGGGATGAGATGCCATCTATAGTGAACCACCTGTAAGCTTGGTCAAGTTTGTTAAAGGAAGTTTGAAAGCCAACCAGGAGGATCTCCATCTTTTTGTCATTGAGGCAGAAAAGGTGTGTTGCCATCCACCTTTGGACAGTATCGAAGACTGATTGTAATTTGTCTGTTTTAGTTGCTAGTGAGAGGGACCGGAGTGTCGTCTGGGTAACTGGTGTAGGAGATTCCCATGCCATGCCATCTAGTAAGTCTAATAATGGCTTGGTGAAAATGTTGTATGTGAAGGGGAGACACAGGACCCTTGCAGAATGCCACAGTTAACAGGGTCCGGAAGGGCAGCAGCAGTAGAGGAGAACACTCTCATGGATCTGTCTGATAGGAAGGAGGCAATCCAAGAAATCGCTTCTGGTGAGAAATGCGCTGCTGAGGCAAGGTGTTGGCACAAGATCTGGTGGTATACGAGATCAAATGCTGCGGATAGGTGAAGCAGGAGGAGGCGGAGGAGGGAGGTGGAGAAGAGTTGAGTTACTGGCATCCTTGATCTTGTCCAGTTGGTTCTTTAGATCCAACAACACTGATTCTGTGCCATAGCCTGGTCAGAAGCCTGATTGGTGTAGGCCAAGAAAGTTGTGAGACTCAAGATGAGTCTGTATTTGCAAATTTGAGCAGGGATGGGGCAATAGTTTGTGGAGGTGTATGGCTCGAGCGTGTTTTTTATTTTTACTAGAGGTAATATCCATGGATCTTCAGGGCTGGTGGGCACTATTCCTGATGTGAAGGAGGCATTGATGAGAGTGACAAGGGACTGAGCGAGTGGATTCCACCCTTTCTTTGAGCCGCTGGGCAGATATTCCCTTAACAGCGGGAGGGTTCAAGGCCATTGATGCTCTGAGTGACATCCGCCTCAGTGACCGGTTTGAACTTGAAGGACGGATTGCAAGTGGAGGTTGGTAGTTCTGATGCCAAAGGCTTCGGCGGGCATTGCTCAGGGAGTTTCTTTTTTGGAGTATTTTAATTTGGAGAGGGTCAATTTTGTGAGTTGGAGCATTTTGTATATTGGTGCACCCAACGCTGTCCTGAGAGCCTTTGATAGGTGGTGGTGTGGGCGATTCTATCTTGCGCAGAATAGAGAAGAGCTCTCTGGTGCTGGACTTGGCCTTTGAAATTCTGGTGTTCAAAGTGGCACTTTTTTATTTTTAGGATTGCTTTTTTGTACTCTCTTGCTACATGTGTTTTGATGGGTCGTTCTTCCATTTTGTTTCTGCCTCTGTTGCGGGAGTCTGGTAGCGTTGAGGTCCGCAGAGAACCAAGTATTACGGTGTGCTGCAGCTTTAGCTTTTCGCAGGGTGAGGGGGGCTATTGTGTCAATTTCCTGGGTTAGATTTAAGATGTACAAGTTGACCAGGGTGGCAGGGTCAGTAGTAGGTAGTTGACGGACTAGGAGCTTGTCCGGCAGAGAGAGCATCCTTGATTTTGTGATGTTGCAGGTACTCCTTGTAGCTTGACAGGGCAGATGATCTGCCACCATTGAGAGGCAGGAGGGCACAGGAAAAGCAAATCGGATAAAGTTGTGATTGGTCCAATAACGGGGCAGATTGGAGGTGAAAGAAATGTTGCAGTTGAGTTCAACCAGCCAATCCAGAATTCGTCTCTTGGAGTGTGTGGGGTTTAGGATATGTTTCGTGAATCCAAGTGCTTCTAGGGAGCTAGCTAGTGACAAGTAGTTTGTGTCGGTCTCGTTGTTGAAACCTAAATTGTACTCGCCTAATAGGATTTCGTGGTAGGTTTCAAGGGGGCAGGAAGGTGCAAGATATCCTCTTTGAATGAGTCTATGGCCAGAAGCTCGGTAAATTACATGATGTATGATATGATTGGTTATTTATAACGCGCTTAATACCCAGAGGTTTCTAAGCGCGGGCCCGGGAATCGAACCTGCGTTGCTCCGTGCCGTTTTGCTTCCAAGGCGAACATGTTGCCGCTGAGCTATCCTCTCGAGACCTCTCATGAATTTTAACAGTTGTGGCTTGCGAAAAGCTACGTTTAGTGGACAGAAGTTCACCTGAGGAATAGGGTGGCGAGCAGGAGTAACTATCTCGTTATGAGTGCTACCCCTCCTCCTCTGGAGTCCAGTCGGTCTTTGGGATACATGGGCGGTATCGCCAAGGATAGTGACGGACCAGAAGCACCATGTAGCCAAGTTTCGGATATGGCTAGTAAGTCAAGGTTATTTATTTTAAAATTTGTTTATTGGCATTTATGGTTAAAAGCGTTTTACATTATTACTGGTCAGGGCCTTTATTCAGGATACCTGACAGACTTATTGCAGTTATGCCAAGGTTATTGGATATAATTAGGTCTTCGATATCTAAGGGGTGGGCGATGATTTATCTGGCGTTGATCAAGGCTCCCTTCAGTGTCATGGAGTCAGGATTAGACAGTCTTGTGGCGATTGGTAGAACTGTGCACATGAATTTATAAATGAAGGACTTTGGAACACTGACACATTGGCTGTAGCTATAAATATATATATTTATCAGTAGGTTAATTACCTTCTCTGCTAATCGTGCTTGATTTCGATCTGACAATGGGGTCCTAGATAATTTCCCATCAATTTCATGCTGTTGCGGAAGATGACAGAGAAAGGACAAAAAATAAAAAATAAGTTTCTCTTTAATGGTTTGTCATAAATAGCTCTGAAATCCCTTTCGCTCCTGGATAGAGCTTTTAAAAAACCTCTAATTGCTTGAAGTCCTCGCCCAGTTCTTATGTGTTCCTTTGGATTATGTGACCATGCATCTGTCTAAACGGCTGCTATTCTAAATGGGCCCACGGTTGTGGCCCTTTCTTTTGAAAAACGTTTGTGTTCCTTTCTCCTAGACCCTACGGCGACTTTTCCAGCGGATCCTCAGTGTGATTCTGATGCTGCACAGTGGGGAAGGAGCTAACCCTGTTCTTCTCGTCATCTCGGCACAAGTGGCCAACTGCAGGGAGCAGGCTATACGATTTGTCAGGTAAAGCTTTGGGTGGAAAATCCACCTACACCATGTGTTTGTAGCTGAGCGAACGGATCCTAATAGATCTCCCACCCATTTTTTTTTTCCCTTCAATTATTGAAACTCAAATGGTATCGTGAGCCTTAATATAATGAATGGGGTGCATATAAAAGCTATGAGGAAATGCATTTTAAGCAGCACATTAACAGAGTAAATCTAATCACTGTTCAAACATCCCACTGACACGTACTCCTCAGCATTGCAGGCACTTTTCTTAGTTGGGGAACAGTGCCACTGTGGCATGGCAGCGGACTTGTGAAATAAACAGGCTCCGGTCTGTGTGATGCCAAATTTTGGGACATACTATGGATTACCACCCATTGGTCACCAAATGGACTTGTGTGGTGGGTGTTTAAGAAAAACTCTGGCCGAAAATGTTTGGATATTATGTAGTAGCTTGCTCTAGTCTTCTAGCAGCTAGAGGCACATGCTAGCGCTTGCAACCATCTGGAATGTTGTGGTAGGCAGGTGGGTGTTGACTTTCATTTTGAAATGTCAGTATGAAACCATGTTCCAAGTGGTTAAATTATCCAATCTGAAAAATGTAGGATCTCTGAGATTAGCCAAAATGGTGGGCAAGATGGCCTTTGGGAGCCAGTGAATAGTACATGTAACCTTGGTACAGAGATAATTGAGAACCTGGATCTTGTTACTGGGATAAGCTCACTTTGATCAGGTGACCCTAATCATTGAAATAACTGCAGTATTAGTAACAAAGTAGAAGAGAGAACATTATGGAACAATCCAGCATCACAGAATGCTTATCAGATCCCTGATTAGATAAGCTGAGAATTGGCTAAATGCAGCAATTTTTAAGACTGCTAAAAAAATTCATAAACAAAAACGTCTGTACAGTCACAGATGGCACAAGAATCGCTCCAAGTCTCAAGGGTTTTTATTGACCTCTTTGTAGGTCATAGTTGTCCCTCTTTTGTCTTCTATTGACACTCCATCATAACCCAGGTGTCCCTGGCCCCCAGGTTAGTAGCTATCAAAGGCTGACCGTTGGTGTCTAAACTCTGTATTGTCCTGGTGATGAAGATCCAAAGGCAGAACTGCTGTTCCCACTTGCGGCTCCCTCAGGGACTTCCCAGCTGTCCTACTCTGTCCAGTGGTTATTGCTGTACTGGACTGGGATTTTGAATTGTGAAGTACAAATACCCTGTTTGATTTAGACTTCGCCTAACCACTCCACTCGCTCTCTGCCTTACCTACTCTTCCGCCCCAATACTCCCTTCAATCTCCTGACCCTTTGATCTCATTCTGCCTAGGTCTTCCCTCCACCTGTGTTGGGTACGCCTCTCTCCAAAGCCACCCCTACTTCCAAAACCACTACTCTTCCTCAAACTCCCTCCTTTCAGTCAGTACAATCAGCTTCACAATATTCCTTAGACTAACCTTCCTGAACACTCACCACAGAAACATTGCCACTCACATGCAGCACCACTTCCACTCCCTAGCCAATGCAGGCACTCCAAAAAAATCACCTTCATAGTTCACTGCCACTTCCTCCCTCCTGCTGGTCTCTTGGTTGTCCTCCACCTCTGACCTCCTTGGAATAACCCACGCTTCCTGTTAATCTTGTATCCCCAAACCCCTTCCTGGGGATTGGTCTTCTTTCCCTGGTGGCTTTGACCCTTTCTTCCCCACTTGGCATGTATGTAGTGAAGTGAATTGTCATAAGTAGTGGGCTAAGCCCTGCCCACTTTCCATGCACAAGGTTGCAGCGGAACAGCCATGCAGACCCGTTAATGTAAGTGTGTTATGGGGCTTTGTTTCAAGCGCACCAAGCTAGTTTTACTGGTGCAGGGTGGACTTTTCTCCCCATTTAGTCTCTGGTGGTCTAGTGGGTTCATATCTCATTGCCCTTCGCCGCATAGATGTGTGGCTTCCACCGACTCCTTTACTTCTCAGCATTAACCCAGGGAATCTTCCAGGTTGTGTATTTCTCTGGGTCTCTCTCCAGGTGAATGACTGGTTCCAGTTTTCCCGCTAGGAATGTGAGTCACTGGATCTGGTTTATTTGGTGTTTCTGCTTGCCTCCTGCACTGGATGAGCTGTCTCTGAAGAATATAGAGACAGTGTCAAGTATGTGAGGCAAGGCTTGAGGAAAAGGTGGGCTGCACAGAATCCTGCTGGGACAATGTGGGGGGCATGAATTGGGGCACTCACCTGTCACTGTCAACCTCCGGGGTAGGACTGGCTTTGGATTTCTCCCTGGTAGGCCTACCTCCTCCCAGCTTTGACGGGTTCCATCTCCACTTGACAAGGTCAGAGTACTGTTCATAGTGTATATGTCCTATGTTGTCACTAAAAACTCCTCAGCCATGGCATCTTTAAAGAAAACCTTAGACTTCCGATCCGAGGGAAATTATCTTAACCACTCCGTTGCAGATGGTGAAAGAGGCAGTATTCTGCAATCTATCCGCTAGTATAGCATGGCCCACCAAACGAACGCTGCGGATAGGTCCAACAGCACAAGCAGTGCCGCATTGCCCTTCTCAGAGGAATTGAAGATATTAGTCTTCATGTAGGCTCAGTACTGTGTGCATGCTTAAAACCAGGTTGTTTCTCTCCCACGATTATATGATTGGTGAGGAACTCCTCGTTTTGTAAGTGAGCCACCTTATCGAGGATTTTCTGGACATGATCCCTCAGCCATGCTGGTTGAGTGGTGGAAGAACTAGATGTCCTTGTGGCTGCATCCCACAGTCTGTTTGTTTTTGTGTATTCAATTGAGATACAAAATAGTGCTTTTAACAGGAACATCGGGCAAAGAGCTTCAACAGTATCAGCACATTTGCTTTACTGGCTGCTTACAAATGGTGCCCAAAACATGTTTGCAATAGCACCTTGAAGTTTCTCCTGTCCTCAATGGCATTATCAATAATGATCTAAGATCCAAATAACTGGACAGACTCAAAGAATATAGTAAAGTACTACTTTTATAATCAGCTCAATAAAGTACGGCAATCTAACAAATAACAAGTCGTAGTCCACGTGCTCAGACTTCAATTTTGATTACGCACAGGTTTTATACCTCACTGTACATATGCTATGATGTCACCCTAGGTGGCAAATTTAAAAACCCATTGAAGGGAGGGATTGGTTAGGGGAAGCATGTGTACCTATACTTTGTTTAGGTGTTAGTGATGCAATTGGCTGCCTTATCTGGTAGGCACTGCCTGAATTGCCTCTAAATAAATATAATACCAATTGTACAGCATGGGGTCTGGCATGGATTCACATGCTCAAGGCTGGGAATCCTAGGTAAAATAAACAGTTTCACTTTCAAACTGTATTTCACCTCTAAACCAATGACTGCCCTCTCGCTAAGCCCCTCCTCTGGCAGCCATCTTCAGATTTTCACTGCACGTTCAAGTGTTGGGAGTCCTTGTGTTTTGTTCCGTGATAAAAAGTCAAACCGACCCAGTGTGCTCTTTCTCCCCATCAACCGACAAGCGACAAGTGGGGGTCTGTTTCTCAGTGAATTCAGCGCCCCTCAAGGGTAAGAATCGTCAGTTTCATCGAAGATTCCAAAAGGCCAGTCTGCCTACTCCGCACTCCGGACCATGTCGGAAGAGAAGAAAGCCGTGAAGCTCACTTTTTATGCTCTGGTTCAACTGCAGAACGTGTTTTTATAGGACAAACACCTTCCGCGTCTATACTGTTTCCATCGGGATCACAGGGAAGCAGATTGTGAAATCTGCCTCAGGTTCTCCAAGCAAACCATGAAGGATCGTTGCAGTAAACTGGTGGCGTGGCTCAGCACCAAGGCCTCTAGCCCGTGTGGCAAGCAGGGGCATGCCCCACCCAGGACTGGGCGGCCCGTGGGAAGGGGTTTTAAGTCCTTTGAGGGCGCTCCATCCATAGGAGCCCAAGACCAGGCCAAGTACTGCAAGCCCGTTTCCATCAGGGTCGCCGCGCAAGCGGGTCCCGCGACAGGCAGGGCGCGTTCAGTTTCACCATTTGCCCCCATTTCCAGCCATCCCTCCAGCTCCTCCTCGAAGAGGAAATAGATAACCTGGCGAAGCTGCAGGAAAAGCCAGAGAAGACAAAGGTCCAGGAAAAGGCGACCGATCTGCCCCAGATGGCCCAGCAGGAGCAGCACATTCCTCAGCTCCAGCACGAAGTACGGGCCATGATAAGAAAAGGGGCGATAGAGCTGGTTCCAAAGTTACCCCGGGGCTCCGGAGTCTATTCCAGATACTTCTTGGTAAAGAAGACGACAGGGGGCTGGAGGCCCATCTTAGACCTGCAGCGTCTCAACAAATACCTCATGTCCCAAAAATTCAGGATGGGCACGTTTCAGCACGTGCTCGGCCAACTGGAGGAAGGAGATTTCTTGACGTTGCTGGATCTGGAGGACGTATACTTCCACGTCCATTTTCCCGAAAAGCATTGGAAGTTCCTGCGCTTCATGGTACATGGAAGACCCTACCATTTCAAGGCCCTCCCCTTCGGACTGAAGTCAGCGCCCAGGATGTTTACGGAGTGCCTGGCATCAGTGGTGGCCCATCTACGTCTCCAAGGAATACACGTGTACCTATACCTTGACTGCCGTGGACCACACAGAGGCGACCGTCTGGCTGCTGATGGATCTGGGGTTCTCCGTCAACTATCCAAAGTCCTGCTTGATAACATCGCAGAACGCGCTGTTCCTGGGGACCAAGCTCAACACGGTCTCCAGCCTGGCGGCTCCTTCGGAAGAGAGGAAGGTGCAACGGCTGTTGGCACTGAAGACCGCTGCAGTGCGGTCCATCAAGTTGCTGCTTGGCATGATGACATTGTGCATCTATCTGATCTGGCTCTGCAGGTTGCGGATGCAAACCTTTCACGGCTCGCTGGATCAAAGTGTCCAGAAGCTTCACAGACAAGATTGCTCTTAACTAGGAGTTCTGTCGATCGATAGGGTGGTGGGGCGTACGCTCCAACATCGCCAGGGGCAAAGGATTTCAGAGCCCCCGTACCATGAGGCGGTCACCGCGGATGACTCTTGTGGGGGGGGGGCTGCGATCCCACACTGGACATCTCCCTGCCAGAGGCCTGAGGCTGCCGGAGGCGAGGGGTCTTCACATCAATATCCTGGAGCTGCGGGCAGTGTTTTGGGCCCTCAAGTCGTTCCCTCCGTCCCTCAAGGGCAAAGTGGTGAGGATCTTCACGGACAATACCACCACGATGATCTGCATCAGGAAGCATGGGGTGGTGTCACAACCCTATCCCCTGGCCAGGACACTGGGGGCCTTTGGCCCTCGTCTTGGCATTTTAACAGAGCCCTAAGGGCCCAATCATGCCCCTCTCGGGTGCCCTGGAGCCAATCCTGGCGCCGCTGGTACAAGGCTCATTTGGCAGGTGTAGTCTCCATTGGACAATGGACCAACATGGCTGCCCCCACAAGGGTTAATGTGGAACTGCAGCAAGCAGTCTAGCATCCAGGGCGTGGCCCGCCGCGAAGACACCTGGGATACCTGCTGGCTATTTAAACCACGCCCGACTGGAGGCACGCGCTTCGTGTTATTCTGCTCTTGCAGCGTGACGTTCACCGGGTCCAGCTCAGCATCTTCGGCCTGCACGGGCAAGAGAAGAAGAAGAACCATGTTATTTATTCTTACCTGCTCAGCATTCAGCTCCTCGGTTAATCCGGAGTCTTCCCTGGAATTCGTTATCTTCATCCAGCAACATCCTAAGGAAAAGAGACAAGAAGAAGACAATTAGTAAGTGACTATTCATCCACTCCATCACCTCAAGGCTTCACTTATTTACCAAACTTTCCTGGAAGTCTACCGCAGTACAGACTCTTTCCATCCGGCGTCTGCTCCATTCAACCACAATCTTCCAGGAGTCGCTGGCGACCAGCAAAGAACAGCAGCACAGGTTAGTCCACTTCAAAGGACGCTCCTAGCGCCGCGCCTTGCGCTTACTTATCTCCTCGAGTTTAGCCTCCCACATCAGCTCGAATTCTCCATCATCCCTTCCGCATCTGCAAGAAAGAAGGCGAAGGTTATTTGGGCAACCTCCATTACGGACACTCATTCTAAAATCACCATACGAGGGACTTGCCTCCAGTGTGGAGTCGCAGCTGGTCTGGACTCCAGGGCCACGCCAGTGAAGTAACTCGGCGGATCGGTGCCCAGTGACTACGCGCCCCTGTTCAACACGGCAGGATGGAGAGTGCACCTTAACGAAAACCAAGAACTGGCCCTCAGCAGCGCGAGCCTCGGAGAAGGTGCAGCGGTCCCAGAAGCATCCCAGACCAGTCGGGTGGCGTCCCTGTGGATACAAGGTGAGCATTGCAGGTGGGGCTACCGATCCCCAGCACTCTCCAGGGAGACGCAGGACTTGTGGCACTGGGCCGTCAGCCAAGAGATGTTACTCATCCGTTTTCACCTGGCGGGAGTCAAGGATACCATCACCGACCCCCCTCGGCAATGAACTGCGCTCCTGCCACAAGTGGGAAGTTCGACAGGACAAGGTGAACCGCCTCTTCATCAAATGGGGCAAACCCCAGATCGAGCTGTTTGCAACAGTGATGAACTTCAAATGCCAGAAACTCGCCAGCAGGTTCCACCAACCGTGAAGCTTGGGGGATGCATTCTCCTTTCCGTTGGAAGGTCTGTTCCTATAGACGTTCCATCTGTTGCCTCTCCTGCAAGAGTCATCAATCCACTCAACGGCGCTGATGCAGAATGATCCTCATCGCCCTGGCATGGCTGAGGCAGATTTGGTACCCGGACCTTATCAGCCTGTCAACGTCGCCTCCAGTCAAGCTGCTAGTGGTCGCGGATCTGCTCACCAGAGGAGGAGGCGCACTCCTGCATCATGACCCAGCATCGCTGAACCTGAGGGCTTGGCTCCTGCAACCCCATGGTTTGAGTTGCTATGGGCGCAAGTGGATGTGTTTCGCTACGTGGTGCCGGGCGTAGAAGATCAACCCTCTGAGGATCACAGCCCCACAGATTCTTCCGTACTTGTTGTCCTTGGCCAAGGCAGGACTGGCACATGCCTCTATCAAGGTGCATCTGGCAGCTATCTCCTGCTACACCAGGTCTCTACGACGATCTTCTCTTTGGTCCCACCATCTTATCAAGGGGTTCCTCCAAAGGACTGTTTCGATTGTTCCCGCTGGTGAAGGCTCCTGTCCTTGCGTGGGAACTCAACATGGTGCTGATGGGGTGATCGGGGCCCTTCGAGCCGATGCATCAGGCCCCTCTCAAGTGCCTCTCATTGATAATGGCTTTCCTCGTGGCCATCACCTCTGCAGGAGGGTAGGTGAGATCCAGGCCCTTTTCAGTCTTTTCACGAATCGAGGGTGGTGCTACAGACGCACCCATCTTTTATGCCAAAGGTTGTCAGAATCCCACCTCAATGACCCTTTGGTGTTGCCTGTATTCTTTCCGAAACCTTCGTCGCTGGCTGAAAGGACTTTGCACTCGCTGGACGTTGCTCGTGCTCCGAAGTTCTACGTGGCACACACAAAGTATTTTCGGAAGACGTCACAACTGTTTGTGAACTTTGGTCCTGTGAACCATGGGAAGGCCTTGTCCAAGGCTTCCATCTCATGGTGGCTCTACGGCTGCATCATGCACTGTCATCAGTTGGTGAACCGACAGCTGCCTGCCATCAGAGAGCCCATTCCACCAGAGCGATCGCTGTGACAACAGCGTTCCGGACTCATGTGCCCCTGCTGAACCTCTGCAGGGCTGCTATGTGGAGGTCTATACTCACCTTCACGAGATTCTACTGCGTCGACAGGGATTCCAGAGAGTGCAGGGTCGGGCAAGCAGTGCTACGCAACCTGTTTGCTTGAAGGTGAGCCTGTTCCGGAGGGAAGAGCCATCCCCCGTGGTTGTGTAGTGTTGTACTGCTATGTATTCTTTATTCATGAGCATGTGAATCCATGCCAGACCCCATGCTGGAGAAGGAACAAGTTACTGATCTGTAATTGTTCTCCAGCATGGGTCTGACATGGATTCACATGCAAACCCTCCCTACTGCCCCTCTGCGGCTCTTCTTGGTCATACTCCCACTTTATATGCTACCTAATCTGAAGATGGCTGCCAGAGGAGGGGCTTAGGGAGAGGGCAGTCATTGGCTGAGGGCAGTATGACCCAGAGTGCAGTGATTGGTTTAGAGGAGAAATACAGTTTGTAAGTGAAACGGATTTTTTTTACAGAGTTTTCAGGCCGGCCTGACGACTGGGAGTATTCATGAGCATGTGAAGACTACTACCCACTTCCCCATTATTAGTCCATCTCTCATCGGTTATGCCCCCAAGCCAAGGCTGCTTCTTTATAGTTGGCCTTTGCAATCTGTTTTCTGCCCTGGGACTTTTCAGGGAGTCTAAGTGTACACCATTATCTTCATCTAGAGCTTCATGAATAGCCCTGGTTTTCAAATTCTGAATCATGGGTTAGGGGACCACATTTTTGTCCATTTTGACATTTTATTTACTGATATTTGATGTAGTTGTGCTGGATACTATTGCTCATTTTGGCCTCTGGAGACTTGATCACTCCACCTTGCATATACTTTTTACATCATCGATTGTCCAATACTTGGCACTTGCAGAGGTTTTCTTCTTTGCTTAATCTAAGAGAAGTATGTAAATATGTCTTGCGTCCATGGCTTATCCTCTTTGACTCCCTTAATGCCTTGCAATTGTTGCTTGATGTGGCATTCTTGCCAATAGACTCCTATTTGTTCCTCACGCAAAGCTATTTTTCCAGTGTCTCGTCTACAGCCCTGGTCCGTCTCTGAGGTAGCTTGGTTGATTTCAACACAAGTCTGACGTCCATCTTTTTCTCATGGCCGCTTTTCTTCTGCAGCAAACTTCTGTGTCTCTCAGCTACCTTGCATTTCTGCGCATGTACATTCAGTTAGTTTCTTCTCACTTATTTCTTTGGTGCTCATGATTTCTTCATATTTCATTGCATGTTTCTCTTGTTACTTCAGTTACATCTTTATTCTTTTGAGTATTTGCATATCGTTTCAGTGTGTCCTCGTTTCTTTCCCCCATGACTTCACTCTGCAGCTGTCTGTTTGTACTTGCAGCTCTTCTATGTCCAGTGGTGTATGCTGACATCCTCCTACCGGTGCGGGGGCAAATTTGATAGTTGTCTCACTGCATAGCGTCTCTCATACACTCAATGCAGTATTTGGACAATACATGGTGTCGCACATAAGGCTTGTCTATTGTTCCAATATGACAGAGGTGTGGGGGTGGAGTCTATCAGTTATATACTTGTTTGCTCCTCTACATTCCCCCCTCTGGTGGAGTCCTCGACCACCTCCTCTTCAATCTTCCTCTTTTCTCCACACCTTGATTTTTTTGGGATCCACACTTTTGTCACCTCCCTCAGGTCACCTGCATTCTTTATATGCTCATCCATACTTCAAGTCATGTGACGGCATTCTCTAGTCGGTTGATAGAATACCCAACATCCAGTGTAGTTTTAGTGATATTTTTTGTTTTGGGTAGTAGAACTTCATCCCTGGGTGTGAAAGCAAACTCTTCTTTATGGTCTCATGGGTAGTGTCGTCTGTCTGTGGTGTGTGATCACCCTGCACATCAAGGTTATCTTCGTCCCAATATCCTTTTTTGCTGTCTTCTTACATTGTTCTATGATGATCTTTTATAAGACCGAATTCTAGCAATACCAACACTAGTGTTGCTCCAAGTAGCTTGAAGGCATTCGCCAGCCAAGTTGGAATCAATGTAAACAGAGATGAGAACCAGTCATCTTCCTCTTTCTCATCAATTTCCTCCTCCATCTTTGTATGCATGGTTGTCAGCATAGTTATTGCCCCTGTTAGGGTTCCTTTTTCTCCATCATGGGCAGGTGTAAATGTACAGCAAGAAGGCCTGATCCTGCCACACACGTCTCCTTCATTGCTGAAAATAAGTCCAGGACATACCTGTTCTGGAGGGTCATGAGCTCGATGGCCCTCGGTTCTTTGATTGCATTAAATCATTTTATTGTTGTGTTGATCGTTTGTAGCAGCTCCAACCTAGTGATCTGTAACCATTTGGCATTTACTGCAGTCTGGATTCCTGACGTGAACATGGCTGTAAATATCACTGCTGTCTTGCTGAATAATTTATGCTCTGCTGGAATATAGTCATAGGCTATTGATTTTGCTGAGAAGTAGTTCTCCCGCTTCATTCCACAGAGGTTGAGCGACCTCTTCTTTCTCTGGTGTGTATCCATTCTTGGGAACTCTTCAATATGGAGGTCACTTTGGGGAATCGCCAATGCAAGAACATGTATGACCACCATGGAACATATTACTCCCCAATTTTTAGGCAGCTGCATATAAGCTCTGCATCCACAGGCCCAATAGCGATCCATTAGCACAGTAGTGCCACCATTCATTCCTGGTGCTTAAAGCACCTGCTTGCATCCTTTTCTGCAACTAGGACCAGGCCTTTGTTCCTGAAACATATTGTTGCGTTCTGTAGAGGTACTATGGACACTGGTCCTGCTTCATTGTTAACCCATGTTAGTAGCTTTGAATACTTGGACCATGACTTTAGACAAATGTCGTTTACTATTTGCAGTAAGTCTACTGATTTCTTCATCAACAAGTGTGCAGTGCATGATACATTCCTTCTTCCCATCCTCTACTGGTGGCAAGTCGTTTGCATGCCGACAGCTGGGGTCTCTTCCAGCATCCTGGTAATCCTGATGTTTCTTGTATATCTGCACTTCTGATGTTTGTTAATCTGCTTAGAATCACATGCTGTGCATATGGTCCCACATCCAGTAGTAACCGCAGAGTATTGCATCTTGTCTTTCGAGAATCGAAAGGTGACTGTCATCATCCATGCCCCTGACCCCCTCGGGTATAACAGCCCCCTGGCAGCAATGGGGCTAAAGTCCTTCACACTGGCGCCAGGGGCCTTAAAACTCTTATCAGAAACATACATGGAGTTAGTCCTGGCGCCTTTGGCGCCAGGCTCATTATCAGGAATAAAGCAATACCAGTTTAGGACCTTAATCCAACATGGAGGCCTATTACACAGCTCAATTTTTTAGAACCAAGCCATGCGGTCTAGTGTTTTGGGTGTGGCTGGGCCTGGAACTACTTGGCCTGGGCTATTTAAACCACACCCAAACAGCAGAACACGCTTCGAGTTATTCTGCACTCCTGCAGCGTAACTCTCACTGTGTCCAGCTCCTGCTCATCTGCTTCTCCGGCGGCCTGATCCTGAAGCCCTAGATCCGGATTCCATTAATAACCTGGAAGAACAAGCACAGCATTAGCAAGCAAGAACACTTACCTGTGAAGTAACCAGCCTTGAATCCATCCTGCGCTTCGCTTACCTCGCCCATCTCCGCAGTTCGCCGCAATCTGCAAAGGTAAAGAAACAAGGACAGCATTGATTACAATTCTTACCTGGGCAAGCAGCGAGTCCTGGCAGCACCCTGTGCTTCTCTTAACTCGCCCATCTCCGGGTTTCACCACAACCTGCAAGGGAGAAGGAACAAGGTCAGCATTAACAAAGCACTTAACTGGGCAAGCAGCGCTTCGTTCGCTCATCACTCTGGAACATCGCCACAACCTGTACAAAGAAGAGAAGAGAGCACAGGTTAGCAATTAACACCATTGCACAGCGCTCTGCATCAATAACTCACTATGGTCTTCGCTAATCGGCGTGGCAACTCAGATCGCAACCATCCCTGTGAAAACAAAAGGAGACATTGTTAGGGAACAGCGTAGTGGAGCAATACGCTGAGACGAAAGAGAAAATGGAGGGAAGGAAAGAGACAGAATAAAGATGGAAAAGACATTATAACTCAATTGGAAGACAGCAAGCAGTCAGTCACAGCCGATCTGGACACGACATAAGGGCACATGGACGAGTGAAGCAACTAGGTCCACGGAACGCCCGCACCAACCACGCGCCCCTGCACAGAGACGCAGGACGGAGAGTTCAACGCACAAAAACCTAAGACGCTACCCAACATCTGGCACATGACCAAGCAGAAAGGGGTCCGGGATAGCACTTAGACCTCCATACAGTATTGTGTGGCGCCCCTGTGGATACCAGGTGAGCATAACGGGGACGTCGACATGGGCGTGCCTGTAACACTATCCCTACGTGACGTCTAGTGTACCCAGGATCCATCACGCTGCGAAGTCCTTCAGATTGTTTTTTTCCACCCAGCATACTGGTCGCCTTGATGCAGAGCTTGTTAAAACCTGCTTATTGTCCTATCGACCTTAGGTCGAATAATTATATAAAATATCCATATCACCCCATCCGTCCCTTATTTCGTCGGCTGTTAGACTTCCGCCGAAGACCTTCAAAAACTCGACGGACGGTGATCCAGTCGGCGCTGCCGACCACGTGACCGGGCCTTCCGCCGGCCTATATAGTAAGGAGAGTGGGGTTGGGGTGGACATTTCTATACAAATTGAGAATGCCTTTCCCTTTTTCCTTCCTCTTTTCCTTTCGGTCTTCGTCACTCTACCCATCCTCCGCTATGGAGAGGACTCCATTTAGGTTTTGCCCTAATTGTAGGAGCAAATTCCCTTAGAAAGAGGCACAGACGGTGTAACCGGTGCTTGCCCCTCCTTCACAAGGAAGGATGATGCACGGCTTGTAAACTCCTCCGCCCGAAGACCTTAAAGGAGCATAGTCAAGCGGTGGGCAGCCTACGGTATGTCGAAGGGTGAAATTTCTGCCGCAGCCACCGAATGTGACGACGGAGACAGTGACGATCATACCTCCGAACCAGAGGTTGTTGACCTATAGACTGAACGCTCGCGTTCTGCTTCGTCTGTCCCCGGCCCCGCTAGGCACGGCTTAGGCACTGCTATGGGGATGTCACCCCCCCGGCGACAAAGACGAACATGCACACACCCCCAAGTCATTCTTCGGCCAGGTCGAAGAAGACTTCAGCGCCAGCGGGTACACCGGAAGCTCTGGTGGCACCCGCCGACCATCTGGATCGGCAGCCCTCCCCACAGCCGCAAATGCGCCTAGCGACCGGATAATCGTAAACAAAGGGCTCTACCCCTAATATACCAGGTTCCGTCTAGACGCCTTGCATGAAGGTGCCTGGCGACGATAGGGTTTCGATGAAAAAGTTGGTCGCAGAAGATCAGGCCCTCTGCACCGCCGAAAAAGGCAGGTGCTGAGGACAAGGCCCCGGCACTGGCAAAGAGGACCCCCTCGCAATCGCAGGCTGAAGCTATGCGCCTCCCGACCACGGAGGACATCGCTGACAGCTTAGCTAGGATTGTTGCTGCCGATTCTCAGCAGCGGCAACCCAGGGATGCACTGAGGCCCAAGGATCCGCCGAGGTCCAAGGATGTCCTAAGGCGTGAGGGGGGGTACCGTAACCCACCCATAAACCGAAAGAGAAGCACAGAGACATCTCACCTCTGTCGGTACCTCAAGAGGAGTTCTTCGAATTGTCCTCTAGGCATTAGCAGAGGATTTTCAGGTAATTCTTGTCTCTAGTCAGTTGTATAACCAGAAATCAAAATGTAAATATAAATGCATATTTATTTTTGGCTTAATTTGTTGATTTCTCATCAATGCAGATACTTTCCTCCAGAAGGGATTTCCAGTTCCAGTGTCTGGGTTTATTATTTTATCCAAATTCCCCTTTCCCCCCAGGGGTGTCACGGACTCATCTGGTTTTTATAGTTAGTTGAGAACGTTACACTTTGGTGGGTCTGTGGGATTCAGAAGCCACCACATTGTTTTTGAAGACTAGTCATGACAACCACCACCAACCTCAAAGTGGGGCAGAACACTAAGAGCGAAGCCAAACACCTCTTGAAAAGTTGGAGGGCTGAGCATTCAGGCTTAACTCTAGGAAGGGGGAAGAAGGGCGAGACAAAAGTATAATTTGCCCACACACTTATCCAAAGAAATTACAGCATGCTGTATACTGAAAAATATATGCATTTATTAGGTTACCTATATATGTCCATCAGTTGAATAAGTAATTCAGGTAGACCTAACAGTGCAAATGCCTAGTGGATTATGAAAACAGTAAATTGTCATATAAGGCAAATCACTACAGCTAATGTCAAGTCATTTCAGAATCCCAATACCAACACTAAAGGTCGCAGTATTTCTAGACCTCTAAGGCATAGGTTTTGGAAAATACAAATGCACAAAGAGGCAATGGTTCTAGGAGTGGGAACACATATCCAGGCCACAAAAAAGGCAAGCTACGTTTTATATATGAAAACCAAGACATTACACATCAGGGAAAAAGTGTCATCAGACGTTATGGTGTAAATATGCATTCACATTTAGAGAAATGGAAGCTATGACTTTCCAAATACATTCAAAGAAAAAAAGAAAAAATAACAGGTTATAACTAAAATTCAAGTTGGCCTAAAACTTCCTGGACTCAAACTGAATGCAGAGAGTGCCACCACAGTTACTTTGCAGAGTTTCAGGTGAGTAAAATGTTCCCCATAGAAAGCAGTAGGACAATGTCAGTAGGCAATCCACATGTATGGTTCCTGTTGGAATTTTGAGGTGGCAGTCCCTTTCTCACTGCTGTTACTCCTCCTTTTTCCCCTCCACCATGGGACACATTGTATTGCCACCAGCCATTGTTACTTGTCGAGAGACCTTCCTGATGACAGGATGATCTGTCTCTCTACCTGAGCCACATCTGCTTCCAGGGTTCCTTTCGTGCGCCTTCTCTGCTGCAGTGACCTTCTCAGTATAGGGTTTCCAGAGTGAGCTCTTTAATTGGCTCTTGGTGTCTGGGATTTATCTGCACCTGGACTACTGCTCATTCTGATCAGAGACCCCCAGCCGTACATTAGCCAGTGACCATGCAGACTCCTATGCTCACCTATTAGCCTGCAATTCCAGGCCTGTGGCTGCCACAACCAGTAGTGTGAGTAGTTGTCTCTGTCTTGCGAGTCTTCCTGCAGTTTGTATGTGCTCCAGGCTTTCCTAGATCCCAGGGCAGGTTGTTTTCTGTGGTCTCCCCAAACTGCAAACATAGTACATTCAGGAACCGGAGGCAAACACTGCAGCCATCCTCCTCCAGTACTCCGTAACTGGAACTCTGGTGGGTTGATTGATTGATATTTTATTTCTATCGCGCTCATACACAAGTGTTTCAGAGCGCGACAAAGCAAGGGAAAGGGAACAGGGGAGAACAAAAACAACAATCTTACTAGGCCCAGGGACATTGAGAACGTGCAAGTGCAGGGTAGAGGGAGAAGGGGGAGAAGTCCATGGAAGGGGGAACCAAAGGAGAGTGCGGAGCGAGAATGAAAAAACAAAAATAATAATAAAATGATAAATAAAAAGGCAACAAACAATGGGAGTGCAGCCAGTAAGTGGCAAGGGCTGGGTTTATGGCAGCAGGCCGTGCAGGTCTGAAAGTGCAGGAAGAAAAGGGGAGGGCTGGATGGGTACAGATACAGAACCCAGTGCAGGGGGTGGCCCGGAGACAGTGCGTGAGGGTGGCAAGATGAGAAGGTACCTGCTCCCAGAGGACAGAGGGTGGCCAGGTGCATGGTGCCGATGGAGAGTAGAATCAACAGAGGAGATGGGGAGGAGAAGGCAGAAGCAAAGAGGAAGGTTTTGAGGTGCTTCCGGAACCGGAGATGGTTCTCCTCAAGTTTTAGAGTGGCAGGGAGGCGAAGAAGGGCTATTTTCGACGATGAGACAAACATCTCGATGCTTTTCGATGGATGAACACGATCAAGACCTTTTTCCACCTCTAGGCCATTCTAGGTCCTCGGTTTGGACTAAAGAAAAGTTTGAGAACTGTATTGAAAGGATGGACAAGCTTGTTTCCCGTTCAGAATAACCTACACCAAGGAGGCCAAGGGATGAGAGCCCTATGGACCCGAAAGCTAAATTTCCAAGACCCCTCCTTAGAAGAGGATATATACAATTGCGGCCTAACTGAGGAGGACATTCCTGCTGACACTCAGGATGAGGAATTCATCAATCCTGAGGACATGCATGATCCCATAGAGGAAAAAAACCTAGATGTGGGTGACCCTCAACCATGGCAGTCAACGGATCATCAAGACCCTGATGCCCTGTCTCTGGCCTCTCACCAGTCCACTCTCGCTAGGCAACAACCGTCGCCAGTGGATGACCAGTTGACTTTTAACGTAATGTTGCGTAAAGCAGCTAATCACTTTAAAATTGCTACAGATGAAGCGGTCCCGAAGCTGACTTTGTGGAGGACATCCTTAAGGAGAAACCGCCGGCCAGCCAGGCTATTCCTCTCCTCAATTCAATCAAGAAACATCTGGCACCCTCCTTATCAACACCTGCTCTCACAAGGTCAACCCACGAAAGAAAAACTCTTTCGCCCTTCCCCATCAGACACTCTGTATATCAGAGGTCATTCCACCCCAGACTCCCTGGTGGTGACTACGACACGAAAGAGGGCAGGGGTCCCTTTCTCAACAGGCGAGGCACCCCCTGATAAGGAAAGTAAGTCACTTTACGCCCTTGGGCAAAAGGATCACGGTCGCGGCAGGGTTCTCAACGCGCATTGCCAACAACATACCTTGTTGGCCAGCTATACCGATGCCCAGTGGGCTTTACTACAGGAAGGCATACAGGAGGTTCCAGAACCCCTATGTACTAGTCTCCTCACCACTGTCACTGAGGACAGACGGGTGAACCAAAGCATTCTTAAGAACACTTTGGATTCTGCAGAAACGGCTGGTCGATCCCTGGCTCAGGGCACACTCCTGAAGAGACATGCGTGGCTACGGAACTCTGGATTCAAGCCAGTGACACAAGCATCACTGATAAACCAGTGGAAGAATCCAATCTGTTTGGGAAGGCGGTCGATGAGGTCCTCGAGACTGCAAAAAAGGAGCATGACACCTTAAAAACACTGGCCCAGATTACACAAAGACCCTCTACAAGAAGAGGATATGGGTCCAAACGGCTTTTTCGTGGCCAACGCTTCCCTCAACAACAATAATAATCCGGAAACAATTGAAATTGTACACAGGGAAATAGTGGATACACCACCCCGTATCCCCAGAGGGGTCAGCGACGTGGCAAAGGAAGAGGCCGGAATTCTACACCCAGAGGCTCCCCAGCCTCAGGTTCGAAATGACCCGAAGATTTGAGGTTCCCTCCCATGCCTCCCCGGTCGGGGGCCAGATAACATTGTTTCGAGGGGATTAGTTCCTCCGACGTATTCCATATGTATGACAGTAATCGCCACAGCTGTGCTGCTTCGGAAAATCTTTCGGCTCCTGCGTCGATGACGTCGATACGCCGCCCTCGATGACCTCCGACGGCCGACGTCACTGGATGTTAGAAGTAGGACGCACGACACCCGTAGCCTCAGTTCTGTTTTTTCCGCAAACGTGTTCGCTTCGGAGATCTCAGCACGCCTCGACTCTTTGGAGTTTCTGTTCTTTATCGGTTCTTCGAACCTGTTAGTTTGTGAAGTTATCCTTCGTGATGTCTACCTTGTCTTCCACCCTGCATCTGGGCTTTAAGAAGTGCGGGGACTGTGGGTCCAAGATGTAGGTGACAGACTCGTACGACGCCTGCCTCTGGTGCCTCGGGGAGGCCCATAACACGGATGATTGTGTCAACTGCCAGTCGCTTACGTCCAAAGCCTTGCGGGAGCGCAAGAAGAAACTGTCGGTAGGTAAGGTGTCCAAGCCACAGAAGTCGAGGTCTGCAGGGCTTTTGAGGCGCAACGCTCTGCATCGTCGTCGGAAGTCCAGTGGGTCTTGGTCCCGGAGTAGGTCCCGCCACTCCTCTGCCTCTTCGAGGCACTCCCGGAAGCGCTGTCATCGGTCGCCTTCCTCATCCGAGGACTCTGCCCGTCGGCGGGTCGCTTATCCCACCAAGCATGCAACACCGGAGGAATGGGATTCCTTCGGTAAGAAAATGCTAGTGATTCTCGAATTGCAGGGCACTGGTCCGTCCGCGCCTCCGAGTGGGGTTGGTCCTGATCGGTTGAGACACACCGCTCATACGCCTTCGGGCTCGTGTGGTCGGCACGATTCGCGGAAAGGTCCCGCTCGGACAAGGGGAATCGTTCTCATCATGCCCGTTCCAGGTCCCGGTCCTGGGCGCGCTCGAGACGTGTGCACCTGTGATGTCTTCGAGGAAGACGTCGAACCCTGTGGCGCCGAGGTTGTCGACGGACTCTTTTGAGGCTCCGCCTCCGAAGAAGTCAACGCCATCGGTGTCCAGGCTGTCGAAGGACGCGCTCGGGGCTCTGCCCTCGAGGCCTGTGTCGAAAGCTGTCGATGCTGTCGTTGGCGCCGTTTCACTCGACGCCCTCGACGCCTTTCGGGGCTGTGGTGTCGGAGGTACCCCGTAGCACGGGAATACCCCTAGAAAGACTCTGGCCAAGGTCAAGCATGGCTTTGTTCCCCATTCTGTGCCCTCTTACCGCCATCTTGAGTACATTTCAGAGGTGGATGAGGGCTCTGATGATGGCATGGTTCCTGAAACGGTGCCAGATGAGATTCTCTCGGGCCATAGCCAAATTGAGGACCTGCGTCAGTGCCTGCACTGCACAACGCCAGTGGTCTGGACACCTCTCCGGAGGTGGAGTTTTGTAGGTCTGAGCCTGGCAATCATGCCGACTCCTCGGACCGGCGCCTTATGTCTAGGGTCAACGAGTACTTGTGGTGGTCTGCGATTTTCTTCAGGATGACCTTACGGATATCCTCGACCAAGGTCCACCAACTGACCCGGTACTGCTGTTCCATATGGCTCTACAGAGGAGGGTGGCGGCGGCTTGGATTGCTCTGGAGAGTCTCCCGGTAGTGGGCAAGTGTTTGCCACAAAAATACCGCCCAGCCAGTAGCGACCCCTGCTACTTGACCAAGAACCCTACTCCGGAGCGTTTGGTGGTGCAGGCGGCTACAGCCCCAGCAAAGCAGGCGTCGTATCCTACCATCCCTCCTGATGGGGACTTCAAGCGTTTTGATGGTTTGGCGAAGAAAGTGTTTTCTTCAGGGGGTATGGCGCTTCAGGCGGCCAACTCTGTGTGTGCCTTGTCTCGTTTCACGCACACTGTTTCCTTAGCGGCTGGACATATTCCCGAAGGGGACGAACGGGATGGTTTCCTTGCTATGGTCCAGGATGGCAAGGATGCCATGTGTGAGGCAATTCAGTCGGGTTTGGACATGGCAGATTGCGTCAGCCGGTCCATGGCAGCGAGCGTCGTAATACGCAGGTTTGCGTGGTTGCGGAAGTCTGGGTTTGCTCCTGATGTGCAGGCCCGGCTCCTCAACATGCCCTTTGACGGTGAACATCTTTTTGGCAGGAAGGCTGACGAGAGCCTTGAGAGGTTGCAGACCTCCAAAGCTGCAGCAAAGTCGTTGGGTGCTGCAGTTCGACAACCTCTGCCTTTTCGTCCTAGGAGACAGCAACGGAGGGGAGGTTCCTTTCATTATTACTCATCCTTTGTTAAAGCAAGAGGAGCTGCCAGTCAAAGGAGCCACCGTAGGAGTGCCAGGGGTGGAAAACAAGGTACTCGAGGTGCCAACGCCGCTCGGGCAGTTGCCTCTTTGCCCTCAGGCAACACCGAAGCCGCTTCAGCTCAGACATGAGGCCATGTGCCATGGTTCGCCAGTTGGGGCGAAGGTTGGCACAGCATCTTGTAGAGTGGCGTGCCATTACTTCAGATGTGTGGGTTCTGGAGATCATAGCCCACGGCTACTGTCTTCCTTTCTGGCAGAGGCCTCACGACAATCCACCGGGAAATCTCTCTTTGAAGAGTCCGGATCCGCTCCTTGCGCAGGAAATTCAATCCCTGCTGGAGAAAGGCGACATAGAACTGGTGCCTGTAGCGGAGAGGAACAAGGGATGGTAATCCCCTTATTTTTTGATTTCCAAGAAAGACGTGTGATTGAGACCCATCATGGACTTGCACGGTTTGAACAAACTCCTCAGAAAGGACAAGTTCAAGATGGTTACTCTCTCTCTCTCTCTCTCAAGTCCTCCAGGCCCTTCAACTTCAGGACTGGTTGGTGTCTCTCGACCTCAAGGACGCTTATTTTCATGTGCCGATGCATCGAATTTCTATACTCTAAATTCTTTTCCCTCCTCCATACGTTGGTACTGCTTTGGGAGTCTGTCATAGATATGGAATACGTCGGAGGACCCAATCCCCTCAAAGAACAAGTTACTTTCTTACCTGGTAAATTTCTTTTGATGGGATGGTCCAACAACGTATACCATATCGCTCCCTCCCTACCTGCCCCGCTACAGAATTTCTTATGCGATTGCAGCTTACGTTTCCGCAAGGCTTTCTGTGGTCATACTGGTAGAAGATTGGTGCCACACGTTCTGGGGAAAAAAACTATAACTGAGGCTACGGGCGTCGTGCGTCCTACTTATAACATCCGGTGAGGTTGGCTCGACGGAGGCCCTCGATGACAGCGTAACGAAATCACGACGCAGGACGCAGATGCCGAAAGATTTTCTGAAGCAGCACAGGTGTGGTGATTACTGTCATAGATATGGAATATGTCGTCGGACCATCCCATCGAAAGAACGTTACCAGGTAAGAAAGTAACTTATTGGTGGTACCGTTAGTCAACATAATTTTTTGTTTTTCATTCACGGAGTTCGGACAAATTATGCATTTTCCGCACTTGAAACTTCTGCTGAGCAGCTGTGAACTCTATAATTGTTGTAACCCATTTGCCTTGTTTTTATTAGAAAAATGAGATGGCTCAATATATCCTGTAAGCTTTTCGCTTTAAGGAAGGTGATGTTTGCCTGATCATCCAGGTGGTTTGCTATGTCATTGTCCGATTTCAGAATATGCCAATTTCTATTTAGAGCCTGTTTGATGATGTTGGTATTGGCGCTATACGTAGTTATGAATCTTACTTTGCTAGGATTATTTGTAAGTGGTGCAGTGTTTCTATTGGTGAGTAGTTCCGCTCTTGTTCTATTTTTGGATTTATGATACGTTTTGTGACGATGTTGTGTATCATAGCCTCATGCTTTATTTATTGATGGATTCTGTGGCATGTTTTTCATTCTCTTCTTGTTCAGTACAATTCCTCTTTATGCGAAGTAGTTTACCATACGGAATATTTAGTATTACATGGTTTGGGTGACTACTGCTTGCATGTAAGATTGTGTTGACAGCTGTGGGTTTGACAAATAATGTTGTATTTGTTATTTTTTTTTATATATATACATAAATAGGGTTCCAGGTCCAGAAAATGGATAGACGTTGTGCTTTCTGAAAGAGTACATTTTAAATTGTATTGATTGCTGTTCACATATTCAAAATACTCTTGTAGAGCTGATAAGTCTCCATTCCATATTATCAAAGTCTCATCCAATATTATCAAAACATCATCGATGTAACGGCCCCAATAGATATTGTTATTCGTGGTGAATTCTGCATGTTGCCAAGTATGTTCAATCTCGTAATGTAAAGGTTTGCATAAGATGGTAAATAGTCATCAAGAATTTGATAATTTCTGAAGGTTGCTTCTGGTGCATTGAGTGCTTCAATTTCTTTTTTTATGGTGATTATTTCCGTGGTGAGTTTATCATGTGCTTTTTTTTAGCATTTTGAATGATTCATAATTTCTTACGATGTATATTGGTCAATAGTTCTTTCCACTCTTTGAAGCCTGATACGTCGTCCTCTTCAAAAGAGGAAAATATACATATTCGTAGTCCTCCTAGGGATTCCATCAACTTGTAAGTATTGTTCCATTGTTTTCACCTCCCACCCTGGTGCGAGTTCTTGCTTTTGAAGTTGTTCAACATTTTCAAATGTTTTTAGAGATTTGTCATTTGTAATATTCTTATCCTTGTTGGTCACTTTATAGCTTGAAAAGAGCTGTTCAGCCTCTTGGTCTCTTAGTTGGTAATTTAATTGACTATAGTTGCTGATTGTTAGGGTATAGTTGCTGCAGCTTCTGCCTTGGTTGCTATAGAACTTAAACTGTAATTGCTTTTGGCTTCTATGTCTGTGGCTTAGTTTCCAAGAGAAATCAAATTTGCCCTTTCAATATGGGCTGCGCACTTCACGACGGCGATGGCCAACCGAAGCTTTAGTACTTTAAGAAGCTTGTCCAATAGCGATGCATGATGCACATGTGAGCAGTCTACGCGGGAGAAACCCATCCTTTTCCAGCGTGACAATCCTGCATGTACGGTTGACGTCACATGGGTGTAGTCTGAGTCACTGTCACTTCCTCATCCTTGTATCTCTGGAGTGTGGCGATAAGCACTAACTCCACAGCTTGTGCTTAACAATGCAAGGGCAGTCTCTCGCTAGTCACTACCTCAAATTCACACTCTGGGTTCCGTTTCACTACTGCCGTCCCAGTATGCCTTTCGCCAGTTGTTTGGTCAATTTTTGATGAACCATCAAGCAATAGCTTCCCGATTATGGCAGCCAACTATTGGAATGCCATGCCCACGGAACTAAGGACAGACCCATCACTATGGTCCTTTCGCAAAAAATTAAAAACATGGCTCTTCAACCAGGATATTATGAATCAACCTCGCTCCTCCAATGAGCTCTAGGTCTCCCCCCTGACCACTGATGGTAGATAAGACCTTCTCAGCATAACAAAAAAATGTTATTGTACTATGCATATGCTCTAAATGACTAAGCCTCAAATGTAATTCAATACTCAAATATGACTATTGCGCCTGTACAAGCTTGTATCGTTACTATACCTGCATTTGTAACTGTACTGTATAACCAAGTATCTTAAATGTAACCGTATTTTTAAGTTCAAGTGCCCAGATGCCTGAGGGTTAGGTGCGCTATATAAATGTAATAAATAGAACCTCCTCTCCCTCTTGAGACCATTTTCTCTAACATGGGGAATATCGTTGTAGAATTCAGAATACGTTGTACAATCATGCATATAGTCTTCTTTGATGAGAGCCAGGAGAGAGGAGGGATAACGGGAACGATCACAAGTCAGTGGGGAACAGAGGTAGGATGGTGCAGAGTTGTAGGTAAGGGAGAATGAAGATGGAGTAAGCAATGTACAGGGAAGTATGACAAGAATGGGTTTGAACTTGACTAGGAACTTGAAGGGGGGGGGGCCTATGGTATATGCAAAACCATCTTGCTCTGAGGCGATGTGCGGAGTGGATGCCAACATGCTGAAGATTGAAGAGGGTACATGTGGCAAAGTTTAGTACTTTAGTTGAATGAATAAAGGAGGAGCTACGTGAGGAGATTGGAGCAGTAGTAGTCCAGTCTGCGGAGACGAGATGGTGGTAATGGGGTTTTGTTGGTTTGAATAGGTGAGGCAGGAGTGGATTTATATAGTGGGCAATATAGTGGGCAAAGTCGGCCTGCCACGGCAGCAGAGGTGATGAACAAGCGACGTGGTCGTTATCAGAGATCCATGGTTGCAAGTCTTGGGGAAGGGGGAGGGGGGCTAAGGGGACAGGTGATAACACTTGGATATGCTGTGGGATGGGGAAGAAATGGGTAGGGCACTAGGAAGATCAAGTCAGTTTTGCAAGGTGTTGGCATACTGGAGTAATGTGCCACCCACTGACGATGTTTGAATTACAGTTGGAGATGCACAAGTATTGTTAGGGGTTGAAGGGGGGGGACATGAGAATTTTGGGTTTAACTGGATGCCAAAGGAGGAGATGGGTTTACGACGTGAGGAGGTGTAGGGTAGGGAAAAGTGACCAAGGACTGATCCTCCAGCAGCCTCTGCTGGGATGGGGGTGGTAGGAGAGCTACCAATGATTAAGTGATGGAAAGGGAGAGGTCTGATCTAGGGAGCAGTCGCGTCCAGGGCAGATGGAAAGTTAAGGGAAGAGTACGGATGAGAGGATGGTTAACGCAGGACAACATTGATTAGGATTGAGAAAAGTTCTAAAGAGGTGGTTAGTCAGGAGAAGGTTTTAGATGAGGGAGAGTCCGGTTTCCGTCAAGTGTTTGATGCTTAATATAGATTGGAGGACTTGCAGGTTTTGTGATGCAGTTCAATACCACATGTTCCTGAGGGAGAGGGGAGGCCGCCCCATAGTTTGCAGGGTTACTGGGATCCGCTGATGGTTTCCTCATGGTGGCTAGGAGAGTATTACCCTTTAATCATTCTAGGATCCCACAGTCTAGTTACAGGTGAGCATGGGTGGCGGGAATGTGCTGGTAAGGAGTGCCAGGACCTTGGTTTTCTGTGCAACAAATGGGCCCATAGAAGGGCTGAATGGGCTGGCTGAGTACCAGTCCAGCCAGGTTGGTGAGAAAAGTGGACCAAAGAGACAGCAGGGATGCTGGTGGTACTGGTGGTGGAGAAGGGTTGATGGTAAGCAAGAAGAGAGCATTAAGTGTCTGAGTTCTACAAATTTTGCAAGAGCACCAAAGGGCAAAAATATCAACATAGGAAGATGAGATGAGGTGGGTTCCAATGGGAGTCAATTTGGTCTGGAGAGTTGAGTAAACTTGTGACTGAGGGTGAAGCCATGCAATATTAGTGTAGTTTTGTGATTTAGCAGAGTCCAGAGTAATGGCAAGAGCAAAGAGTATCATTGCGGGAAGCAAAGGGAGAGGACACTGGGATTTGTGCTAGCGATGCAGATGTGGACACAAGTTGTTCCCAGCTGCTGTATGAAAGGGGATATCCTTGGTGAGGAGTAGTGAAGGAGTGAGCATTTACACTCCGGGAAGAGCGCTCACCCAAGCAGGTGAGAACACACTGTGTACTGCTTCCAGCCACCGGAGGACCTTCCCTGGGTGGTGCCATCTTGATTGTGGAAAGGCAACAGGGAGCCTCTTCCTATTGCGACCCACAGCCGCACCCTTCCTCCCCAAAACGCACATTACTGTTTACCCATCCCCTCACTGCCTCCACACTAACCTGCTGGACTGGAGTACCAGTGCTCCACCTGCGGCCGTAGAAATAGAAAAGGGCGTCGACCATCTTAATTTGTATTTTTTTATGGGAGATTGGTCTTGCGCAATGCGCACACAGCCCAGCTCCTGTTTAAACATTTATTTTTAATTAAACCATTTGCTCCCCGGGTGAACCCTTGCGTGCAAATGGCTATCACCCCCTGAGTTGGGGGTTGACATGGCCAGTAACGGCCCAGAGCCCTTGTCGAGGCCCTTGCTTTGGTTGGGCCAGCCTAGGCGCAGGCTGGCAGGCTGTTACTTGACATGTCCCCCCCCCCCGCCCCCCCCAGCGTGGGGGAGATTGCCATTGTATAGTGCCACACGAAAGGAGAGGCTGGTGCATTGTTGGAACTAGAGATTTATTTATTTTTGCATTTGTAAAGCGTGCACAAGCCCTTTGGCATCAGGGCGCTGAAACCAGTTACATACAGCCCCGGGGAGGGCAACAGTTTGCATACATTGCAGGAGTAATATAGGGGAATACATTGGATGGGTAAGGGGCATTGATGTGTTCAGTAGGAGTACCTAGGAGGTATTTGAGGTGTTTCTGGCAGTGTACCCGAGTACAGTGATGGGCAAGAAGGTTAGGTGAACAGTTGTGTTTTGAGAGCTCTTCGGGCAGGCAGTAGGGTGTTCCAGTGCTTGGCGGTGAGGACAGGGAAGCTGGAGCCTCCGGCTTTGTTGCGTTTGAATATGGGTTGGATCAATCCGTGCATGTATGGTTTGCTGGTGGGTCTCCTAGACTGGGCTTTGGTGAAGGTTTTGACTAGAGGGGTGGGGTAGCAGCTGCGTTTGAGAGGCACTTGTGTGTGTATGATGGAGAGGGGCTTGAAGAGTGTGCGCTCATTGATGGGTCGCCAGTGGGCTGCTTTTCGGGCAGCCATGATGTGTTCAGTCCTCTGGATATTGAGTGCTGCGCGTAGGGTGTTATTTTGGACAGTCTGGAGTTTTTTTATGTTGCAAGATGAGTAGCTGGTGAACAGGGCGTTGGAATAATCTAGTCTGGCTCCCAATACTGCGCAGGCGATGGAGAGGTGGTTCTCTTTCGTGAGGAAGGCTCTTGCTGCGTTTAGCAGTTTCGTTGAGTAGGCCACGGCAGAGGAGATTGCGTTAACTAGTCTGTTTAGGGAATGAGTGGCATTGAGGTAGACACCTAGTGTTTTCACCGAGGAGGAGATGGGTATGATTGAGCCATCTATGTTGAAGGTGGCATATTGTGAATCAATGTTTTTTAATGCGGAGGGTGAACCTATAATGTTCTGTTTTCTCATTGAGGCTGAGACTGTCGGTTGCTATCCAGGCTTGGATGGTGGTGTAAGTGGAGCTGAGGGTAGCTACATCCTCAATGTAGGAGCCCGTGAGGGGGAGGAGAATTTGCGTGTCATTGGCAAAGTTGGTATAGGCTTTCCCGAGCGAAAATGGTTGAAGACTGGCTTTGTGAATATGTTAGACTGTGGGCGAGACACTGGGTCCTTGAGAGACAACGCAGGTGATGGAAGAGGCACAAGTATTGTCGGCAAAAGACTCATTACCCTACCTTAGAGGAAGGATGCTATCCATGATGATGCATCTTCAGAAAAGGCTGACGCAGAGGTTAGAAGCTGGCAAAGTATGTCATGGTCAACCAAGTCAAAGGCAGCGGATCGATCGAAGAGGAGAAGCAGGGCAAGCTTTTCTCTAGCTCTAATTTGGTCTAGCTGAATCTTCAAGTCTAGAAATGCGGATTCAGTGCCGTGGCCTGGGTGAAAGGCAGATTGGCACCTGCACAGGATTTGGTGGGTCTCCAGGTGGTGTTGAATTTGTAGGTAGGCTGCTCCGTCGAGAATTTTGAGTAAGAGTGGTGATAGGACAGTAGTTATTAGCAGATGAGGGGTCTAGTGAGGTTTAAAAAAATAAAAAATATATTTTTTTTTACGCATGTTAATTTTGGACAGTAGTGCCTGCTGAATGCTGTCTCACCAGGCGCAGTTTTTGGTTATGGTAGGTGTTTGGGTGACTGGGGATTCTACTTCTTTGAGAATGGCGAACAGCTTTTTCGAGTCAGGGTTAGCATTGGTAATCCTTGTGTTGAGGTTTTTGCTTGGAATGGCATTTTTATATTGGTTGCTAAGGTGACAGAATGAGAGTTTGGAGGTGTTAGAGGGGTTGTTCCTCTAGCTTGACTCGGCTTGTCTTTTTTTTTTTTTTTTTTTTTTTGCTATGAGCATAGTGAGCTCTTGGGTGAACCAAGAGTTAATGTGGAGGGCTGGCTTGTCTTTTTTTGAGCACTAAAGGAGCAACAGTGTATATAGCGTAGGCTATTCTGGAGCAGTAGTGTTGCACCAAGTACGTAGGGTCAGAAGTCTCTGATTGGACAGGATTGAGGGCGGTCAGGAAGGGGGAGAGGTTATCTTTGGATAGTTTACAAGAGCATCGAGACAGGTTGGGGGGGGAGGATTGGGCTGCTGTGGGATTTGGTTGCTGTGCTGGCGGGTAGGCGAGAAGGTAATGACCTGGTGGTCTGACCATGGGCAGGGGGAGTTGGCTTTAATGGAGACTTGACAGTTTGCGTCAGCTAGCCAGTCCAGTGTGCGTCCTTTATGTGTAGATTCGAAAATGCGCTGGATAAAGCCAAGTGTGGTGAGGGCATAGTCTAGGGAGGTAGCTTGGAAGTCTCGAGGGTCGTTGAGGCCCAGTTTGAGATCACCTAATAGGAGCACTTGTGAGGAGGGCTTGATGTTGCCTAGGATGAGTAATATGTCCTCTTCGAAGGAGAGGATGGGCCTGGGGGGTCCGTGTGACATGGATGCTGAGGGTGTTGGATGGGGAGGTAGGCCATTTAAGGGAAAGGTTATCAATTATTGTTGAGTGATGTATTGAGTTGTCTGATGTGAAGGTCGCTCTTGGCGATCAGGGCAACTCCGCCTCCTCTAGAGTTAAGTCTATCGCTCCTGAAGATGGTATACCTAGTGGGAAGGGCGAGGGATAATGATGGGTCAGATCTTTTGTAGCCAGGTTTCGAGGGGATTGGGTCCTCCGACGTATTCCATATCTATGACATGTAATCACCACAGCTGTGCTGCTTCGGAAACTTTTTTCCTGGCGTCTGCGTCGATGGCGTCGATGCGCCGTCGTCTAGGACCTCCTCCGACGTCATCCGATGTGATAAGTAGGACGCACGACGCCCGTAGCCTCAGTTCCGTTTTTTCCGCGAACGTGTTGCTTCGTGTTTCTTGGTTAAACACCTCGACTCTTTGGAGTTCTGTTCTTCTCGGTTCTTCGAACCTGTTCGTTTTGTGAAAATCCTTCGTGTGAAGATGTCTTCTACTTAGTCTTCGACCCCGCGTCCGGGCTTCAAGAAGTGCGGGGAGTGTGAGGCCCACGACACGGATGACTGTATCGACTGCCAGTCGCTCACGTCCAAAGCCTTACGCGAACGTAAGAAGAAGTTGTCGGTAGGTCGGGTGTTCAAGCCCTGGAAGTCGAAGTCTGCAGGGCTTTCGACGGATGATTCGAGGGGTGACTCTCCGCGTCATCGTCGGAAGTCTCGTGGGTCTCCTTCTAGGAGTCGGTCTCGCCACTCCTCAGCCTCTTCGAGGCATTCTCGGAAGCGCCGACACCGGTCGTCTTCCAGGTCCTCTTCGGAGGACTCTGCCCGGCACGTCGCTTACCCCACCAGCCGTGCGACGCCGGAGGAATGGGCTTCCTTCGGGAAGAAAATGCTGGCGATTCTTGAGTCGCAGGGTACTAAGCCGTCCGCGCCCCCGAGTGGGGTCGGCCGTGAGAGCTCGAGAGACACCGCTCGCAAGAGTGGTCGGCACGAGTCACGGGAGAGGTCCCGTTCAGACAAGGAGATTCGTTCTCAACGTACCCGTTCCAGGTCCCGGTCCTCGACGCGTTCGAGACTGTGTGCACCTGTGAGGTCTTCGAGGAAGACATCGACGTCTGAGGCGTCGAGGGCGTCAACAGGCTTTCTCGAGGCTCCGGCTCCGAGGAAGTCGTCGAAGCCGTCGACGCTCAGGTCGTCGAGGGACACGCTCGGGGCTCCGGCTTC
Source organism: Ambystoma mexicanum (assembly GCF_040938575.1). Lineage (NCBI taxonomy): Eukaryota > Metazoa > Chordata > Amphibia > Caudata > Ambystomatidae > Ambystoma > Ambystoma mexicanum. The sequence goes on from NC_090931.1 coordinate 34,854,014, forward strand.
GAGGGCTGTGTCGACGCCGCCGATGCTGGAGGCGCTGCATCTGACGTCGACGCCGATTTCCTCGACGCCGATTTCCTCGACGTTGATGCCGATTCTCTCGGCGCCGATGCCGGTTCTCTCGACGCCGGCGCCGGTTCTCTCGACGCCGGCGCCGATTCGCTCGACGCCATCGACGCCTTTCGCGTCGGAGGTACCCCGTGGCACGGGAGAACCCCCTAGGAAGGCTCTGGTTAAGAGCAAGCACTCTCGGGTGCCTTCTTTTCGCCACCTGGAGTATATTTCAGAGGCGGATGAGGATTCTGATGGCCTGGTTCCTAGTCAGGTTCCAGAGGAAATTGTCTCGGGCCATAGTCAGTTTGACGATTTGAGGCAGTCACTGCATGATGCTAGTGTACTGGACACCTCTCCGGAGGTGGAGTTTTGTAGGCCTGAGCCTGGCTCTCATGCCGATTCCTCGTACCGGCGCCTTATGGCTAGGGTTTCTGAGTACTTGGGATGGTCTGCTCCCCGGGGGAGTTTGTGCAGGATGATCTGACGGACATCCTTGATGTTGGTCCCCCAACTGACCCGGTACTGCCGTTCCATATGGCTTTACAGAGAAGTGTGGCGGCAGCTTGGACTGCTCCGGAGAGTCTCCCGGCGGTGGGCAGATCGCGAAAATACCGTCCAGCCAGTAGCGACCCCTGCTACTTGACCAGGCACCCCACTCCGGAGAGTTTGGTGGTGCAGGCGGCCACGGCCCCGGCAAAGCAGGCGTCGTACCCTACCATCCCTCCTGATAGGGACGATAAACGTTTTGATGGCTGGGCGAAGAAAGTGTTTTCTTCTGGTGGTATAGTGCTTCAGGCGGCCAACTCCATTTGTGCCTTGTCTCGTTTCACGCACACTCTGTGGAACTGTGTTGCGTTAGCGGCTGAACATATTCCCGAAGGGGACAAACGGGATGGTTTCCTTGCTATGGTCCAGGATGGTAAGGATGCCATGTGTGAGTCCGTTCAGTCGGGTTTGGACTTAGCTGAATGCGTCAGTATGTCCATGGCGGCGAGCAACGTGATACGCAGGTTTGCGTGGTTGCGGAAATCGGGGTTTGCTCCTGATGTGCAGTCCCGGCTCCTCAACATGCCCTTTGACGTTGAACACCTTTTTGGCAGCAAGGCTGACGAGAGCCTTGAGAGGTTGCAGACCTCAAAAGCTGCAGCAAAGTCGTTGGGCGCTGCAGTTCGCCAACCTCCGCCTTTTCGTCCTAGGGGACAGCAGTGGAGGGGTGGTTCCTTTCGCTATTACTCGTCCTTCAGTAAAGCGAGAGGAGCTGGCAGTCAAAGGGGCCTACGCAGGGGTACCAGAGGTGGACAGGGTACCCGTGGTGCCAAGGCCGCTCGGGCAGTTGCCTCTTTGCCCTCAGGTAACGCCGCAGCCGCTCCCACTCAGTCATGAGGCCATGTCCCATGGTTCGGCGGTTGGGGGAAGGCTGGCGCAGCATCTTGTAGAGTGGCAAGCCATTACTTCAGATGCGTGGGTTCTGGAGATCATAACCCACGGCTACTGTCTTCCTTTTTGGCACAGGCCTCGCGACAATCCACCGGGGAACCTCTCTTTGCAGAGTCCGGATCCGCTCCTTGCGCAGGAAATTCAAGCCCTGCTGGAGAAAGGCGCCATAGAACTGGTGCCTGTAGCGGAGAGGAACAAGGGATGGTATTCCCCTTATTTTTTGATTTCGAAGAAAGACGGGGGATTGAGACCCATCATGGACTTGCGCGGTTTGAACAAACTCCTCAGGAAGGACAAGTTCAAGATGGTTACTCTCTCTCAAGTCCTCCAGGCCCTTCAGCTTCAGGACTGGTAGGTGTCTCTGGACCTCAAGGATGCTTACTTCCATGTGCCGATCCATCCCAAGCACAAGAAGTACCTGAGGTTCGCGGTTGGCAACTCGCACTTTCAGTTTCGGGTCCTGCCGTTCGGATTGACCTCCGCCCCGAGGGTTTTCACCAAGCTCATGGTGGTGGTGGCAGCGCATCTCAGGGAAGGGGGGATTCACGTCTACCCCTACCTGGACGATTGGTTGATCAGGGGGAGCTCTCCCGAGCAAGTCCTGGATCATCTGTCCGTCACCTGCCACTCCCTTCACGGGCTGGGCTTCTCCCTCAATTTAAAGAAGTCCCATTTGACGCCAACACAGCGGCTCCAGTACATCTGAGCAGTGCTCGACACTTCCCTGGGGCAGTGTTTTCCTCCCCAGGTGAGGGCTCTTCACATTCAGCAGATGGTGCACAAGTTTCAGCATGCTCAGACGCTCCCAGCGTTCGAGTTCTTGAGGTTGCTTGGCCTCATGGCATCCTGCATTCTTCTGGTGCCAGAGGCTCGTCTGCGGATGAGATCTTTGCAGTGGGCACTCAAGACGCAATGGTCGCAGTCCTCCGGCAGGATGTCGGACTCGGTTCAGGTGCCGCCCTCGGTCGCCCGGGACCTTCTGTGGTGGGCCGTCGAAGGCAACTTGATGAAGAGGGCTCCATTTTGGCTTCCCTGGCCAGAGGTGACGATCGTGACGGATGCATCCCTCCATGTCGTCTTCCCTACCGAGACGATCTGCTCTCACGGGAGGGGGGTCAGGTTCTCCATCCAGAGGTCAGATCCCTCAACCTTCACGCTTGGCTTCTGAAAGGTTGAGGTATAAGGATTGGGACCTCCCTGAAGACGTGATGGAGGTGTTGCTTTCGGCCCGAAGGCCAGCAACAAAGTCTCTGTACCGTTGCCGTTGGCGTAAGTTTTGCGACTGGTGCAGGGTTCAGAATGTGGATCCTTTTGCATGTGACATCCCCATGGTTCTGTCCTTTTTACTTTCTTTGGCCCACAAGGGGCTTGCAAGTGGGTACCATTAAAGGTTACCTGGCGGCGCTGTCCATCTTTAAGCGCTCGTCTGAAGAGTGTTCTTACTTTAAAATCCCTTTAATTTCACAGTTTCTGAAAGGGCTCACTAATGTGTTCCCTCCGTCACCTTTCCTGGTGCCCGGTTGGGATTTAAACCTTGTTCTTAAGTTTCTTATGGGTGCTCCGTTTGAGCCTTTACATTCTTGCCTTTTGAGGCTGTTAACTCTGAAAACGGTGTTTTTAGTTGCGGTTACTTCCGCTCGCAGAGTGAGTGAGTTACAGGCACTTTCAGTTAAGCCACCCTTCACTGTATTTCACAAGGACAGGGTTGTCCTTAGAGTTCGTCCTTCTTTTCTTCCGAAGGTAGTGACGGAATTTCATTTGGCCCAGAAGGTTGTTCTTCCGGCATTCTATCCTCCTCCGCATCCTGGTAAGGAAGAGGAGAGGCTCCATAGGCTTGATCCTAGGAGAGCTTTAAGCTTTTTTTATTACACGCATGTCCCGGGTCAGAGTGGAGGATCAACTCTTTATTGGTTACGCTGGAAAGCATTTGGGGCAAGCTGTGACGAAACAGACTGTCTCGCTGGATTATTTTAGCCATCTCGGATTGTTACCGCTTGGCGGGTAGGGACCCACCGGCTGGCTTGCGGGCCCATTCTACCAGGGGTGTGGCTGCATCTACTGCCCTGCAGAGGGGTGTTTCTATTCGCAACATCTGTGATGCAGCCACCTGGGCATCAGTACATACATTTGTACGTCACTATTCCCTCGATTCCATCCGAGGGCAGGATCTGGCCTTTGGCAAGGCGGTCATTTGCTCTGCTATTTGATTGGCTATTCTAAATTTTGATTCTAAATTCTTTCCTTCCTCCTTGCTCTGATACTGCTTTGGGAGTCTGTCATAGATATGGAATACGTCGGAGGACCCAATCCCCTCGAAGAACAAGTTACTTTCTTACCTGGTAACGTTATTTCGATGGGATGGTCCGACGACGTATTCCATATCGCTCCCGCCCTGCCTTCCCCGCTGCAGAATTTCTTTTGCGATTGCAGCTTACGTTCCGCAAGGCTTTGTGTCTGACTGGCAGTTGACTGTCACACGTTCTGGGGGAAAAAACAACTGAGGCTACGGGCGTCGTGCACCCGTTATCACATCGGATGACGTCGGAGGAGGTCCTCGACGGCGCATCGACGCAGGACGCAGACGCCAGGAAAAAAGTTTCCGAAGCAGCACAGCTGTGGTGATTACATGTCATACATATGGAATACGTCGTCGGACCATCCCATCGAAAGAACGTTACCAGGTAAGAAAGTAACTTGTTCTTCTGTCATAAGAGCGTGAAGGTAGTATAGTAGGTCATTAATGTCCAGAGCGTTCCCCGGGTTGGAGCGTGCGTTGATCAGGGCTAGGTTGAGGTCCGTTGCTGGGTCTTGGTTGGGGGTAGGTGTGCACACATTACTAAGTGTTACGTTGCAAGCATAGTTTGGTGCATGGTTGAGGACTTTACTGGGCGCTGATGAGCAAGCAGCAACAGGTGCTGGAGAGCATACATCGCTAGGTCTGAATATGCATACATTACTTGGATTTGGGGAGCAAACCTAACTTGGCACTAATGAGCGTGCATCGCTGGGCTCAGGGGTCTTCGCGTGTGTGTGTAGCAAGAACTGTGGTCTGCCACCGATATTGATCAAGATTGTGTTTAGCGTGTGAGTTTTGAAGCTCAGCATTTCTGTGTAGTATAGGGGCCGTGCTCGTGTGCTAGGTGGCCCACGGGAGCTTTTAGTGTATGTTAGGATTGTATAGAAACCTGGAGCCGATGCGCAGATTTCGGCCAGCTATGTGGAGAGGAGATGTACGGTGGGCGGGGGTTCCACAGGATGCGGCTTGCGAGGCACAGATTGGGAGTGGCGGTGGGGCATCGGGCTGGGAGCAGGAGTGCTGATAAGTTTTGAGCAATGGGCAGGGGTGTATTGAGACGTTTTGGCACAGGGAGTGGAGACACTAAGGAGTAAGAAAGTGGGAGCATCCGCGTGACTGGGTGGTGGTGGTGCACGGGGACAAGATGGCGGAGTGTGAGCAGGGGAGGTGCTTACCAGGACCTTAGTTCAGGGCCTTGATGAAGGATCGGCCTTGCTCTGTTGATGTTGAAGTGGTGTAAGAGCTTGACAGGAAGATCTGACTAGCAGGATGGCAGAAACTGAATCAAGTGAGAAAGTTTGGTATTTGGGTGGTGGAATGGTGAGGGGCAGAGTTTAAATAATGGCACAAGTAGGAGGAAGTGGTCTGAGGGAGATGGAAGGGGCGTCAAGCTGAGGGATGCAGAGAGAGAAATCAAGGAAGTTCTCGTGACGCCAGTTGGGCGGTTGTGAAGTGTACCCAGGTAGTGATCAGACAGGGTGGAGCACATACAAGTCAATGGATGTTGGATAGGCCGATAGGATGGTTTAGGTGCCCATGTTTAGGTGTGGTCAGGCATAGACTCAGCGATCGAGTTCAAAGTTAAAATGCGATGAGGATTAACGTGCAAAGGATAGGTGAGTGGAGTAGTTATGTGTTCAAAGTAGAAAGGGAAAAAGCCTGAGGGGGAACAGGTAGTCAGTGATCATCAGTCAAATCCCACTGCTTCTTTTCCAGATGAGAAGTGTCGGAAGCTAGTATCTGTGTGAAGAGCTTCAAGAGCGGCTGTATTGTGTGGATTTATGGTCATAATGGACATGGTCATTGGAGTGGGTGGTCTGTGAGAAAGGAAGTTTGCAATGTAACTGGGCTTTCCAAAGCCCAGAGTGTGAGGTCTCAGCGGTCATTGTGGAAGATTTGTTGCTGTGAGAGGGAGACTAGTGCCCTAAGTTAGATTGGGTTATAGCAAAGGTGTCTTTTGGCTTTGACTTAATGAGGTTGCACAAGTGCTGATACATACCATATCACTAGCCTCAACCAGTTTAGAAAAACTCCCCAGGATTTAGCGTGGCATGTCAAAGGCAGATGGGCTTGGACCATCTGGTTGGGGTTGGAGCCGGTGCCTTCCCTCTGACGTGCAGCATGCAGACTCGAAGAGCTGGGCGAGCAGTGTAGTGGAATATTAGTGGGGCTGGGACAAGAAACCAAAAATATTCATAAACTTGAAGTCCTCGGCCACCAAAGGTGCACAGGCTGTTGCATACCTGAGGCGACCAAGGTTGGGCGTCTGGTGACCACAGTGGATGGGTGAAAGGCTGACGATGGTGAGCAGGAACTACTAGTTGTAATTTACTCCGAATTTTTACTGCAATCTAGGCTTTGTATTCTAGTGCACTGTGGGAAAGCCAGATCTTGATGCAATCCATTCAGCTTTTTAACTACATTCTGCTGCATTTCTTGTATGACCCTCTGTTGCCACTTGTAACTGTGGCCCTGTGCTTACTGCCATTTCTCATGTTTGCCTAAACCTCACTTTCCTGCATTTATAACTCTGCTACCCTTGTGCAAATCTTGTTTAAAGCACCTCCTTCATATGTGCCTGCCTGGCTGCTAGCCCGCCTGGTGAGTTCTTTGTGTGCTGTAGAGAGCTCCCCACTCTGGTAGGAAGATATTTAAGAAAGGCCTCCTGGTCTCAAATCCAGGTCTGCCCATTTCCAACACCTATGTCCATGCTCTCTCCAGGCAGACTATTACTGACATTCTCTTTATCGTTCCCTCTCCAGACCTACGGACTCCCCATGTGGTTTTGTCTTCTCCCCTTTCTCTTCCTCACCCATTAATGGTGGAACCAGATGGAAAGTGAGCTTGGTACACTTCCTGGCGGCCAGGTCATCATCAAAGTCTACTTGAATGGCACCATCATGGCCCAGGGCCCTCAGCACAACCGCCTCCTCCTTGACAGGTGACTACCGTCTCTTATTAAATTCCTTCCTTCTCCTGCCACTCCCCCTCTGTCCTCCCCCACCCTCCCAGCGGCGGTACCTCGTCCCTGTACCACTCCTCAGAAAACCTTTAAAGGTGGCAACCAGCTTCACTTAGCCACCCTTAATTCTCATTCTGTTGTCAAGCACTCCTGACATCTGTCCCCTCCTTGAAGACCTTGATGTCCTCAAGCTTACAGAGACGTGGTTCAATGCCGGCTCTGCCCCTGCTTTTGACGCACTTCTTCCTGAGGGCTACAAGATCCTCTCCAAGTCTATGCCCAACCGACCAGGAGGCGGAGTGGCCATGGTCTTCCCTGAATGGATCCATGTCACTATCATGCCTATCCAATCCTACTCCTTTTGAATGTCTTGTCTGCAATCTTTGCAATTCTCCTACCCTCTCTCACTCTTGCTACTATTTACAGGACCCATGGGCCGGTCCCTTTCTTCCTTTCCGAATGGGACGACCTTTCCTCTTCTTTCCTGACTTCTACCTCTAAGCGCTTCCTCCTCTGAGACTTAAGTATCCATCTTGACTCTCACCTGATGCAGTCTTACCCTTCCGCAACCTGTTTGACTTTCTTCCTGCCTATTCTTCCCTCTGCCGCCACTCACTCAGTTGGGCACTCTCTGGATGCACTTCTCTCTGCTGACCTCTTACTCTCTTAGTACTCCTCTTTCCTGGTCTGACCATTCCTCTCATACGGAGCTCCTGGGTGCCCCGGCTAAGCCTCTGCCAGCCTCCATCGCAGTCATTCGTCCGATGAAGCGAGTGCCAGTAGCCGCCTTTGCTGCCTATTCGCCCTCACTCCCTCTTTAGCGGAGTTCTGCAATCACTCATTTGCCACTGGCTCCTCCCCATCACCTCTTGAGCACTCCCTCATGCACCCCTCCTAAAAAAGCTGTATGCAGACCCTTCCTGCCCGGAAAACTACTGCCCCATCTCCACTACCCCCTCTTGGAGATGTTTGCCATTTCTCAACTATTCAGTCCCACTGAATCTGTTGGCTGTTGAAAGCGAGCGTCCCCAGCCAGCACGATCCTCCCCGCAATGAGAGACAATGAAGGACTCTCCCAGGTAGGGAATAAAGCCAAGACAGAGTGCGGGTGAGCTTAAATGGGAGTTTATCAATCAGAATTGGGCATGCAAAGAACTCTGCAAACTCCGAGAGCGCTCTGTCTGACAATAGCAAAGACAGGCGTATATATTTACAAAAACGTCATAAGAACTTACATACTATAGCGGGCACAAGTTCAATGGGATTGGGTGGCGATGACTAACTATAGGTGCTGCTGCGATGTGGTTGGCCGTGGCTGGAGACGTCACTTGGTCAGCCTCGTGAGCTGGGCTGGGCCTGGCAGGTTGGCAGAGTTCATCCGGGCGGTGTTGTTGTGCCATCGCAGCCAGTGTCAGAGATGAATGTCTTTTCCTGACTTATTTGCCCTAGGCCATGCACACCGCAGTCATTCAGTCATTGCAATATTATCTTCTTTAGTAAATCTTCCAATAGGTTATTCTACAGGTTAATGCAACACAGGAGGAATGCACCTTGTGAGGGGTCTGGCGGTAATACGTCAGGACATGGTTACCAGTGTCCTGTTAACCGGGGCCATAGGTCGAGGTGCTAAGCTTCAGGGCCTGGGACGGGCGGTACAGGTCTTTCTGTCTTGTTAGAAGTTGTTATAGATGTGCCGCTGTGTGTTGTCAAAGTGTTGGGTGTCCTGATTGCACAGGGCCATAGGTCTAAGATGATCCGGTGGGTTATGGGGTTTACGAGGGGGCGCCTTTGGAAGTGTGTGTTCAGGCAGAGGTTTACTGCTGTGCTGTAAATAATGCAGGTGGCGGGCCGTGGCCTTGGGTGCTGCAGAGGGGGCTAAAAATCTTTGAAGCGGCTCCAGTCTGGGTGGGGGAGGCGGAGTAGTGCAGCGCGGGCCTCTGCTCTCATGTCTTGGCAGCCTTCGCAGGGTGGGAGGGGGAATGGCCTTGCATGTATTTCACAAAGGTATCTCCCTCGTGTGTTGCCGATTTTAGGTAAAAACGTCACAAACATTTGAACACTCTATAATACTTATTCAAATCTTTTTGAAACATGCATTTAAACTTTGCTGGATGTGTCTCGATTATACCCAGTCTGAGCACCTTATTCATACACTATGTTTTAACAACTACAGTATTTGGTTGTATGCATATACATTTGCAGTAAGTGAGGTAGTATTAGGGTTGGTGGAGTACATAGAAAGTAACCCGCCACGGTACGTGGCGGGGGTGGTACATGAGGGGCTTAGACATACACGTGTGACGAGTGCATTCTCGCACACTCTTCACATGTGCCCTTGGTAAGGTTACATTCGTTTTCTTGTTTACCCTAGCAGCATAAGTTCAGTTGTGGCGCGGGCCCGCGGGGCGTGGGGCTCTCAATGATACTTATGAAGAATAATCCCCCTGAAATGCCTTTATCATTTGCACACCCCAGCAGGGGTGTGGTTTCACGGCTGGTGTCATGTACGATAATTACACAATTTCACAGGTTTCTTTAATAAGAGTGGTTGTATGGAGAGGATACATGTGTTAAAAGTGGTTTCTTACATTCATATTTGGGTACCTGTCTGCTTTCAGCAGATAACCATTCTACAGATCTTCCCATCGCCCAGGCCTTGCTGACCGGGTCATTGTGCGAGCAGTGATACACTGCGGAAGGTGAACTGTTACAATGTTAATGTATTACGCTAGATCATGCCCGTCTTGTTCGTGGGAACGGGCTTGCAGCGGATCTACCATGGTGCTGCGGAGACAGGGAGGACTGAAACTTTTCCGAAGGTGGGGGCCGCGCCACAGCGCGCCACGCTCACCTCATCTTTGGTAGGCGAAAATGGTTTCTGGCCTGGCTAATTTCAATATATGTGGGCAATCGATACGTGTGGGTAATGTCGTCACCAGGTGGACCCCCCCCCCCCCCCCACCACCTGGGCCCGGGTGGTGTGAGGAGCCACCCAATGAGCCATGGCCCTTACCTGGGGAGAAGACGTGGGCGAGGAGGGTCTTTTGGACCAATCCTCCCCTACATTTCCCCCCTTTCGTTACTTAAGTAACAAATTCTTTAACTCATTCAATCTCCTGCACTCTTCTTCATTCATAACTGCCTCATCCCATGCTGGAGTGCCTTTTATGGGCATCCAAGCCCTGCACACCCCTCTTAAGCACTCACCTCTCCTAGCATATTCATCTGGGGTACAGGTCAGGTATATACATCTGCTGTCTCCTTCCAGGTCTACCCATACCTCCTCATACCATTCTAGTATGCGTGGTTCTCTGATGGTGGTGTGCCATAGTTTGTCTATAATGTCCTTGTCGTGGTATCTAGGCACTAGCTGATACCTAGGTGTATCATCAGTTCCTGTTTGTACCTGTACTTCCTGTGTGGCTTGCATGGTACCCCTGGCGTTGCCCGTTGTCACCATCATCATTGCACCATTAGGCACTGCGTTAGCACAACATCGAAGACCCACCTGGCACAGGCAAAAAATAAAGAGGAGAAACACCACAGCTGGCATCAAAAATTTCATAGTTACTCCAAGCCATGAGGGGACCCAGGAGAAGAGATCATTGAACCATGTACTGTCTTCTGCTCCGCCTTCCATCTTCATTTTTTCTCCTAGGTTGTGCACTGCTTCAATCACATGGGATAGGGAGCCATTTTCCGCGTCTTCAGAAGGCAAGAAAGTGCAGCAGGCACTTCCGATTTTTCGGAAACACCTCCGTCCATCGCCGTCAACAGGTCCAGGACATACCTGTTTTGCATAGTCATCAGTCGTAAAGCTCTTAGTTCCACTTTGATTACGTTGAACCCTTCTTCAGTGTCGTTCGCCAGCTGAATCAGTTCCCAGCGTGTTATCTGGAGCCATTTTGCATTTGCTCTTGCTTGGACACTTGAGACCAGTGAGGCAAAGAATGTTTCTGCTGAGCTGAATAATAGATATCTGTCTGGGATTTGAGCCAACAGTTCTGATGATGCTTTTGATATGTAATTTGATGCTCTTTTGTTACGGGTCAACGCCTCTCCCTTGTTTCCGGACGACAGGACATACATTTGTGAGTCTGCAGTCGGCTGGGCTGCACTCTGTTGTCTACGTTCCTGTGTTCTTTTGCTTCCGTCAATGTGGCTTTCTGGTATCACCATTAGGGCAGAGTGGCCATTGAGCAGCTGCCACTCCATGACGGGGGAAGGTGCAGGTATGCCTGAGTGCCGCATACCCAGTACATGTCCATCAGGGCCGCTGTCCCTTTTCTCAGATCTGGGATGGTGAGGGTCTTGTTACAGTTCTTATTTGTTCCCATTGTGGTTTTCCCCTCTCCTTTGAAACATAATTCATAGTTTATTTCGCTTTGTAGTTTGAAGGGTTTTTCAATGGCAGTTACCCAGGTTAGTTTTGAAATGTGTTCTTTCCATACTGGTGTGCATGTTTCTTCTATCCACTGCAATTTCTCTGGTGCCACACCTCTCAGTGCGTTCGCCTTGCACATTACTTCTTCATCCTTCCACTTGTTATCCGAAAAAAGTGTCCCTTGTATTACAAAAAATGGTTCTTTCAGACATACCACCCCTGCCGTTTTTGGGTAGCACGTTTTCTCGTTCTGCAGCATTCGAAAAGTAACTTCGTGTGCCTGGAAGGTGTTCTTAATTCTGCATAACGTGAGATGAAGGAGACATTGGGCATCTATAATTGGCAACTCTTTGGGTAACAATACTTTGGGTGTACCTGAAGCGTGCGGGATGAGGGAGCAGACAGAACAGCTCTCGTTTGTTGTTTGTTTAGCTGTGGCACTCATCTCTGCATACCACTTATTTGTTTGGTGGGGGTGTCGTGGGTCTTCCATCTTATCTAGGCCTAACCCATAGTACTCATCATACTTCCTCCTCCCTGCTTCCCTCTTTCGTCTTTTGTTCTTATTCCTCATGTACTTCCCAACTTCCTGGGCAAAGGACAAAATAGACCCCCCTTTCTCATTCCCGCCCCCCTTGACCCAATCCTCGTATAATATTTCGTGTGCTGCTAGCATTTTTTCATTTTCGTCTTTCACTTTATCTTGCAGGTTGTTTTTAAAGACGGGGGCTGGTTGACTGGTTGGCGTATTGTACAACCATGATATAGCGGATGGGTTTCGATCATTTAAACTGCGAGCATTAAACCTTTGCATCCCAGGTGGGGACATTGTGTTGTTTTGCATGGCATCCTGTGGCCTCTTCTTTTCAGATATGACAGTGTTGGATGGTGTGGTGTGATAGCCCCATACAAGTTTAGTCCCATCCCATATCAGAAAATCACCTTCCCTCAAATGGACACTTGCAGTTACATTGGTGGCAGTAGTGCTGTTAATCCCAGTGCCGTTAGTCCCTCCCCCCTCGTTCATCTCGATAGAGATGAACGCTATAAACCAATATGTAACCAAGCCAAACATTAGCATAAAAAACATCGTAATGCATATAGATAATCCGCACTCATACGAATATCTGCATCTCTCATTTACTCTCTCTCATTCTACTAATTCTATCCGTTGCAGGCTGCCTGTTAGATGCCATGGTAGTTCCTGTTTAAGATACAAAAGTGCATTAAGTGCATGGATGTAAACATTTTGTTGGCACTACCAGTGCCAAGTATATCTATTGACGGGGAATGGACGCGGGTAGGGTTTCAGGGAAGGGTATTGACAGACAAGGTAGTAAACCGGTCATTCATTTAGTGACATCAATAATTACATATAAGTTCACATGTAAAAAGAAACTCTTTCAACAAGTAAAAGTATCATCTTTTTAGTCCAAATATATTTATCAGCTACTTTTTCATTCACGTTCATCACTGTCATACGCACAAGCTTATATTCAGACATTCTTCTCCACATCTATGTTTGCTGTTGTCTGTGCCTCCTCCTCTACCTCCTCCTGTACAGTGCTGTACGCTCTGCGTACGTCAGTCAAATGCACCCAATACTTCAGGCCCTTCACCTTTACTGCCGTAGGCGTGCAAAACACGACCTCGTATGGGCCATGGAATCGTGGTGCATTCCACCGACGCACAAAACTCCTGACATATATGAATTCGCCTGGCATCAGCTGTAGCTGTGGCTCAGGCTGTGTAACAGGCTCTGTTGAGTTTCCCTCCTCCCTCGTGAAGGGCGGAGAAAGCTGCTTTGATATTGCGCGCGCAGCCCGTGTTAATTTCTTCAAATCTGTGAATTCTTCACCCAATACTGCGGCGCTCCTGTGTGCATCTGAGTGTTCGCGCAGTGGGGAGTGTGCTGTGTCCATTCGTCTCCCAGTTACGATCTCGTGCGGGGACAAATGGTGATCTTTACTTGGCTGATTTCTTAGTTCAAATAGCGCAAGGGGCAGACAGTAGATCCAATTCTTCTTCAATGAAAAGCATAGTTTTGATAGCCTGCCCTTCAACAGTCCGTTCATCTTTTCCACTATGCCATTACTTTGGGGATTATAAATCGAACATAATTTATGTTTTATTCCCAATAATGTTGTCACCTCCTTGAAGAGCTCATTCACAAAGTGTGTGCCGTTGTCTGAACGGATTACGTCACAAATCCCCCAGCGCGGGAACACTACCCTCACTAGGAATTTCGCAGCGCTCTTGGCATCAGGTCGGGCACACGGACCTGCTTCCACCCACCTTGAAAATGGGCACACAACCACGATCATGTACCGTGCGCCATTACACCTTTCCCCCATGTCTGCATAATCAATATGCAGCTCTCTGAATGGTCCAATGGGTTTTGGGATAGTTCCCCGGAGTGTGCGTAATGTCATTCCTGAATTGTAAATCTGACATGTGGTGCATTCCATTGCTAATCGAGATACGTGCTCCTGGAGATAGGGTACGTACCATTCTTCTTGTATTTCAGCTGCAATGTGCTGTTTGGTATTGTGCGCAGGGAAGTGTAGTTGCTGGAACGCAATCTCTAGTAGCTTCAGTGGCATTACTAACTTTCCGGAGTTATTTTGCCGCCACAATAAGTCTGTTCCCGACTTGCTGCACCCTCGTTTTGTCCACATCAACTTTTCGTCAGCACTAGCCCCATCCTGTAGTTCTAGTATTTGGGATATGGCCATCATATTGTACCCTTCTGGGAGCTCTTCGTTTGTTTTGTGCTGCATCATGTACTCACCTGCTTCATATTTCTGAAAATAGGAGGCCTCCTTGGCGGCAGCGTCCGCTGCCGCGTTTCCCAAAGACACAACGTCTGTGTTGGACGTATGTGCTTGGCACTTAACTATTGCCACTGCAGTAGGTTTTTGTAGGGCCTCAATTAAGTCTTTCAACAAATCTGCATGCTGTACTGGTGTTCCGTCTGCCCGCCGAAATCCCCTCCGTCCCCATCTTGCAAGACCTCCATGCACTGTTGTTGTCATGTAAGCTGAGTCTGTGTATATGGTTACTGCGCAACCTTTTGCTGCATGCAACGCTTCTATGAGCGCAATCAATTCTGCTGCTTGTGCGGAGTAATGTGATGGGAGGCGGTACTGCACTAGTGTTTCATACTCACCGTCTTCTAATCTCACTACCGCCATCCCAACATGCTTTTTCTCCTGTGTCCACATCAATCGATGCAGACCCATCCACGAAGTACACTTCCCCCTCGCTCAGAGCGTTCTCACACACCACTGTGTCCCCCTCTCTTTCTCCTGTATAGGTTGCGCAATCGTGGTCTTGCATGTCTTCTAATGTGCAGGTTTCTGAAATGAATGTTGCAGGGTTTACTGTTTTGCATCGTACCACATGGATGTTGGTACTGGACAATATTATTTCATATGCTGTTGCCCGCTGTGGTGTTAGTGTGCTTTTTGACCTCTCAAGTATTGCAAACAATGAATGTTCCACAAACAATGTTACTGGGCAACCCATTACTATTGTGGCACTTTTCTCAATCGCGAACGCGGCTGCAGCGAGCGATTGCTCGCACGCGAAATGGCCGTGCATTACGGCATCCAAAGTACCACTATAGTAAGCCAAAGGCTTGTGTCCTAAGGACGTCTTCTGTGTCAGAACAGCTGTCATCAGTGTTCCCTTGCAGTGTGAAAATAGGTAAAATTCGCGTCCATAATCAGGGTTGGCTAGCACTGGAGCGCTTGAAATTAACCTTTTTAACGATTGAAATGATGTACTCATTTCTTCTGACCATTTGATCTTTCTATTGTCCTGTTGTGCTTCTTTGAGTGCTTGCAGTAGGGGTCTGGTGTATGCTGCATAATCTAATATCCATGCTCGGCAATAGTTGCACATCCCCAAAAATTTCTGCATCTCTTTTACTGTTGTGGGTTCCGCTACTGACCTTATCGCTTCTACCCTGTCGGGAATTATTCTTTTTCCATCTTTGGATATCAGCTGTCCCAGGTATAAGACCTCTGTCAAGCAATACTGTAATTTCTCCTGATCTACCTTGTACCCCTTATTGGCCAATAGTGTCAGGAGCGTTGTTGAATCCTTTCTACATGCTTCTTCGTCTGGTGCACACACTAACAAATCGTCTACGTACTGAATGATTGTACTCACAACTGATAGGTTTCCCAAGTCTTCATGCAATATGCGGTTGAATATGCTCGGGCTCTCACAGTATCCCTGTGGTAGTCTGCAGTGTTCATACCTCTTCCCCCCTAGTGTGAATGCTGTAAGGTATCTACTCTCTTCGGCAAGGGGTATTGAGAAAAATGCGTTTTTCAAATCCACTACTGTGAAATGTGATGCCATCTTCGGAATGCTGCATAATATAGATGCAGGGTTCGGGACCAAAGGGAACTCTTTCTGAATTACATCGTTTAGGGGGCGTAAATCCTGTATCATCCTCCAAGGCCCTCCTTTTGCTTTTTTAATTGGGTAAATGCATGTGTTACATGGGGAGGTCGAGGGCACTATGATTCCTTGTGCTACTAGTGCATTGATGGTCTCTTTTATCCCTTCTTCAGCCTCACGGGCCAATGGATACTGTTTCACTCGGGGTAAAATCGCTCCTTGCTTTAGTTTTATTACCACAGGTTGTACTCCATGCAACAGCCCTACATCATGGGGGCCTGTTGTCCACAAATTATTTGGTACGAGCCTCATGTCATCATCAAAGAATGACGCTGGTGCTCCTACCACTGCCATCAGTTGGACGGGGGTTTCCCTGGCTTGAATCAATATGTCACAGGGCATCGCTATTTCCATTACTATCTCACCATCCCCTTCTGTGTCAGAGAAGAGATCCTCATCTGTTACCTCTCGTAGGGCGATGTTGGCATTTGTACACAGTACTGTGCGCCACTCACATCCTTCCCTATCCACTCCAATCACAGCAATTCTTTTTGCTGATACCTGTACTGCGTGCAGGTCTAACGGTACCACTGTTCCGGGTGCGGTGTCAGGGCACACTATGGGGCGGAAGAGGAATTCCGCTGGAATCCTCCAGTTCATTCTTCTTAGCTCTGGAATTATGAAGGCCAATGTCTTTAGCCCTTC
Organism: Ambystoma mexicanum; assembly: GCF_040938575.1. Taxonomy (NCBI): domain Eukaryota; kingdom Metazoa; phylum Chordata; class Amphibia; order Caudata; family Ambystomatidae; genus Ambystoma; species Ambystoma mexicanum. The sequence goes on from NC_090931.1 coordinate 34,870,262, forward strand.
AATAAACATTTCTTTATTTTCTGGTACCCCTCGTACTTCCAGTGTGGTCGTGTAGGCTTGCACTACCAGCATTGCCCGCAAGGGGCATATCCCGGGTGTAGAGCACACTATACCTCTCTCAGTGAATGATATGGTCATGTTAAGTTTGCTTAGGAGATCCCTCCCTAATAAATTTATGGGTGAATGCTCGTAATACAGTAAGGGTGCCTTTACAGTTTTACCCCCCACTGTTACATCCAAAGCTTCTGTGTAAGGAACTTCAATTACAGCCCCAGAGAACCCCTGCGTCTCTAACTTCCTGTTAGATAACGGGAACCGGCCCTCCCTGATGCATTATTTTTCCGCTCCCCAATCAACCATGAATATGAACTGCTTGTCTCCTATCTGCGCCCCAACCAATGGTTCCTCTGCGGCATTGTAGGTTGTAGATAGAACTGGACACGCAAGTGTTCTCTGTGGGCTGTCCTATGCGGGATGTCTCATCGCCCCCCCCCCCTGATTAAAGACACTTCCTGATACCACTGACATGCTGTTGTAGGGTGCTGGTGCAGGGGCTCCGTTTGCTGTTGTTGCGAAAGGGTTGCCTGGCGTGTATTCCATATTGTCATTATTTTGTGGGTGGGCCTGTGTTCTATACTGGGGCCCCTGCTGCTGCTCCATGTTACCTTGTCCTTGGTTTCTCGGCTGTTGCTGTCCCATGGGAAGTCCGTATGGGCTCCCCGGGTGGGGGTGGCCATACTGTCCTCCTTCTTGGAACCCATTGCTGGGCCTGGTTCTGCACTCCCTAGAGTAATGCCCCCATCTTCCGCAGTTCCAGCAACTCCCTTGCGCACCTCTAGGGCTCTGCCATCCATTTCCTCCCATTCCTCCATATCCCGCTCCACCTCCCCTTCGGCCCCTGTACCCACCTCGTCCCCCTCGAGGGATCCACTCTTGCCACTGCGGACCTCCACCTTGTTCCTGCTCGTTCCACTGCCGCTGTCCTGCTCCTGCCCAATTAGTTGCCACTCTTCCTTGTATTGCTGTCAGTCCCTCCTCCTCATCATCTCCCTCCCTGCAGTGGGGGAGTGCGGCTACAGCCGCTGCAACCTTCATCAACTTTGTCTGTACTAGCTTTGCTTCATCTGCCAATCTTTTCTGTGCCACTTCCTTCTCCTGTTCCTTTATTCTTTTACAATGGTGTACTATGATGCTTTGGATCTCGGGCCACACCTTTGCTTCAATACCAGCTATTTTATCGAGCGCCTTTTGCACTTCTTTGGGGAGCCCTCTTTTTATAATAAAATAAAATAAGGATGTTGATTGACACCAGGGCGTACCCGTTTCTGCTCTCCACATCTCTTGGACCCGAAAAATGTAATCCATAGCCTCCTCCCCGTCATTCATTGTACACTGCATTACTGACTGTAAGTCTGGCGTATCCGGGAATGTTTCCCGCAAGGCATCCCACACCCTTGCCCGCACCGTGTTAAAGGAGGCTCCATCATGGCGGTCGCAGTCTAGTGTTACTCCCGGGAAACCGGCCTTAACCCATACTCTCGGCCTGATCCCCCACCGCTGATACGAGCAAGCTCTTCACGTCTCCTATTGCTAGGGGTACCCCGGCAGTATGTTTCTCAAAGGCGTATATCCACTTGCTTGCCCCTCCTGACAGCGGGGGCAATAACTTTAGTAGATTAGCTTTATCCATCTGAGCCCATGGGATATAGTTGGGCCTCCCTCCTCCCCTATGTATCAATGGGAGCTGTAACCTTCTTTTTGTCGTTCCATCTGGACCCGGTTTGACCGCTGAGGTACCCAGTGCTGCCATTTTCCCCACCCTGTTCCTCAATCGCCCCGTCCACTCATCGTCCAATGTTCTCATCGAACATGTACCTTCCTCCCCGTCGCTTCCCCCTCCCATCGCCATGCTCAACCTGTCGCTTTCTTCTAACTCGTCCCTTATGTCACATAGTAATTCCTCTCTAATCCCCCCAAGCCTGTCTTCGTTATCAACCTCTCCCCCTCGTGTCTCTATTTCTATTATTTGTGTCGGTTCTTCCTCAATTCTGAACAGGATCTCGCCCTTTTTCCACCCCTCTTCGGGCTTTCTGTTCTCACCTGGTGCTCTAGACGTACGCCCTGGTCTAGTTGCATCTAATGCTGTTCGTTCGCATATGTCTTTTATCCTTGAGAGCTCATCTTTTGCTATCGACAGTCTTGATTGTAAATCATCTGTAAGCTTCTCTATGTCTACCCTTTGTGTACTTGCCTGGGCTCGCTCCCTTGTGCTCTCATATGGCGGGGGTGCCGTGGGCCGGTGGGGTGTAGTAGTTGTCGGGGGAGGTACGTAAGTGGGGTCGCTGTACCCTTCTGCGGGCACAGGCTTCTTTAATATCGGGTACAAACTTACTACCTCTATTGGTGGCGCCACACTCGATGTCTCGTTAACATCTTTCTGTATCATCAATGGATTGTCGGTGGTGGACGGGAGGTCAGTATTTAATGCTGGCGCTTTAGGAGGTGGTATCTCCTCAAATAACCTCCAAAGATCTAATACTTCTCTCCTATTCTGCAACTGCTTCCCTTTGTATTTTAGAAAAATGCATGTGGCCACCGTATCCAGAACACTTATCAAATGACCCTCCCTCGGGCCAAATCTGAGGTAACCCCTCCCCTTTTAACTCGGTCACCCATTGGTCATGATATTTCTTAATCCGCTCCGCGTGGCCTGGTAAATTCTTGCAAATGTGCGACAAGGGTGTCTCGGCCCCCATCTTGTGTGTTCCCCTAGCGCTTGTTTCTATCTGTGTGTCCACAATTACAATGTAAACCTCTTACCAATATTGTTTTCGTTTTTTACCTCACGGTCAATAAGGGCCTCCTCTGTGCTCTGCCCCCTTCCTGCGCAATGCACAACAGGCTGTACACAGTAGCTATTCTCTTCGGGGGGGGGGGGGTGGAACATACAAGGGCAAACCACCAGTTATTTTGACAACATTGACTCGGAAACCAAAATAGGCACACACTCACTCCCCCTTATCGTTTTACCTTTCAACAGAAATCCTATCCGGTCACACTTACCCTGACCATTCCATTTCTGTACATTTATAGCCAGTTTACACACTTACAACATCAACTTGTCGCCTGACACATACAAGGTGCACACACCTCCCAGTAACACTCTGTTCACAATTCACGCTGCCCTCCCTTTCCTCCCTAGCCGGCTGTCCCTATCCTTCTTATTCCGATGTATAGATGCGCATATGTATATATATATATATGTATTGGTCTCCTCTTCCCTCTTGTAGTAGGATTCTCTCCCTTTTACTTTCCCCCTTAGCTTTGTGCTGATCTCACATTTATTTTTCCCCCTAACCCTAAAGAAAAAGAAAAGAAGTAATAGCGGTCTCTAATATATTCTCAGTGCCCCCTTTTGCTGAACACTTTTTTTTTCTTATATTCCACTTCTTCATATATTCCCAGTACTAGTCAAGATAGCACTATGCGGCGCCGCCTTCCACCCCCTTTCGGAGCTAGGTTCCCGTCACTTTTATCTCTTATTCACCTCTTAATCCTAATGGCCATATGCAAAGAAAAAGCAAGAACATTTTAGAATGATCCTTAGTAGATCTGCGTACCCTCTCTTCGTTCCCTGTCCTACACTTCTTTCCCCACTCCCTTTACAGTCGCTCGCACTCAATACTCACGTGCCCGTCTTGAACCGATAGTCTCCGAAACTGGGTCCGTCCAGGCAGTGTCGCCGTCAGCTCAACAGTCAGCCCCGGCTCCGGCGAGCGGTACTCAAAGGGGATTTTGCAACTGGGATCCCGTACCCCCTCTTTTTTGAGTGCGCACTTCTTAGAGTACCGGTCGCCGTTGGCGGCCAGCCTCCCGGAGCCGGCTCACCGTGCGTATCCCTTTTCGACCGGAGATTCTCGTGCCAAAAGGGGACGGTAGCGTTAGATCGGGAAGAAATATTAGTAAATATCAAGCTTCCGGGGTCACCACTGAAAGCGAGCGTCCCCAGCCAGCACAATCCTCCCCGCAATGAGAGACAATGAAGGGCTCTCCCAGGTAGGGAATAAAGCCAAGACAGAGTGCGGGTGAGCTTAAATGGGAGTTTATCAATCAGAATTGGGCATGCAAAGAACTCTGCAAACTCCGAGAGCGCTCTGTCTGACAATAGCAAAGACAGGCGTATATATTTACAAAAAACGTCATAAGAACCTACATACTATAGGGGGCACAAGTTCAATGGGATTGGGTGGCGATGACTAACTATAGGTGCTGCTGCGATGTGGTTGGCCGTGGCTGGAGACGTCACTTGGTCAGCCTCGTGAGCTGGGATGGGCCTGGCATGTTGGCAGAGTTCATCCGGGCGGTGGTGTTGTGCCATCGCAGCCAGTGTCAGAGATGAATGTCTTTTCCTGACTTATTTGCCCTAGGCCATGCACACCGCAGTCATTCAGTCATTGCAATATTATCTTCTTTAGTAAATCTTCCAATAGGTTATTCTACAGGTTAATGCAACACAGGAGGAATGCACCTTGTGAGGGGTCTGGCGGTAATACGTCAGGACATGGTTACCAGTGTCCTGTTAACCGGGGCCATAGGTCGAGGTGCTAAGCTTCAGGGCCTGGGACGGGCGGTACAGGTCTTTCTGTCTTGTTAGAAGTTGTTATAGATGTGCCGCTGTGTGTTGTCAAAGTGTTGGGTGTCCTGATTGCACAGGGCCATAGGTCTAAGATGATCCGGTGGGTTATGGGGTTTACGAGGGGGCGCCTTTGGAAGTGTGTGTTCAGGCAGAGGTTTACTGCTGTGCTGTAAATAATGCAGGTGGCGGGCCGTGGCCTTGGGTGCTGCAGAGGGGGCTAAAAATCTTTGAAGCGGCTCCAGTCTGGGTGGGGGAGGCGGAGTAGTGCAGCGCGGGCCTCTGCTCTCATGTCTTGGCAGCCTTCGCAGGGTGGGAGGGGGAATGGCCTTGCATGTATTTCACAAAGGTATCTCCCTCGTGTGTTGCCGATTTTAGGTAAAAACGTCACAAACATTTGAACACTCTATAATACTTATTCAAATCTTTTTGAAACATGCATTTAAACTTTGCTGGATGTGTCTCGATTATACCCAGTCTGAGCACCTTATTCATACACTATGTTTTAACAACTACAGTATTTGGTTGTATGCATATACATTTGCAGTAAGTGAGGTAGTATTAGGGTTGGTGGAGTACATAGAAAGTAACCCGCCACGGTACGTGGCGGGGGTGGTACATGAGGGGCTTAGACATACACGTGTGACGAGTGCATTCTCGCACACTCTTCACATGTGCCCTTGGTAAGGTTACATTCGTTTTCTTGTTTACCCTAGCAGCATAAGTTCAGTTGTGGCGCGGGCCCGCGGGGCGTGGGGCTCTCAATGATACTTATGAAGAATAATCCCCCTGAAATGCCTTTATCATTTGCACACCCCAGCAGGGGTGTGGTTTCACGGCTGGTGTCATGTACGATAATTACACAATTTCACAGGTTTCTTTAATAAGAGTGGTTGTATGGAGAGGATACATGTGTTAAAAGTGGTTTCTTACATTCATATTTGGGTACCTGTCTGCTTTCAGCAGATAACCATTCTACAGATCTTCCCATCGCCCAGGCCTTGCTGACCGGGTCATTGTGCGAGCAGTGATACACTGCGGAAGGTGAACTGTTACAATGTTAATGTATTACGCTAGATCATGCCCGTCTTGTTCGTGGGAACGGGCTTGCAGCGGATCTACCATGGTGCTGCGGAGACAGGGAGGACTGAAACTTTTCCGAAGGTGGGGGCCGCGCCACAGCGCGCCACGCTCACCTCATCTTTGGTAGGCGAAAATGGTTTCTGGCCTGGCTAATTTCAATATATGTGGGCAATCGATACGTGTGGGTAATGTCGTCACCAGGTGGACCCCCCCCCCCACCACCTGGGCCCGGGTGGTGTGAGGAGCCACCCAATGAGCCATGGCCCTTACCTGGGGAGAAGACGTGGGCGAGGAGGGTCTTTTGGACCAATCCTCCCCTACATTTCCCCCCTTTCGTTACTTAAGTAACAAATTCTTTAACTCATTCAATCTCCTGCACTCTTCTTCATTCATAACTGCCTCATCCCATGCTGGAGTGCCTTTTATGGGCATCCAAGCCCTGCACACCCCTCTTAAGCACTCACCTCTCCTAGCATATTCATCTGGGGTACAGGTCAGGTATATACATCCGCTGTCTCCTTCCAGGTCTACCCATACCTCCTCATACCATTCTAGTATGCGTGGTTCTCTGATGGTGGTGTGCCATAGTTTGTCTATAATGTCCTTGTCGTGGTATCTAGGCACTAGCTGATACCTAGGTGTATCATCAGTTCCTGTTTGTACCTGTACTTCCTGTGTGGCTTGCATGGTACCCCTGGCGTTGCCCGTTGTCACCATCATCATTGCACCATTAGGCACTGCGTTAGCACAACATCGAAGACCCACCTGGCACAGGCAAAAAATAAAGAGGAGAAACACCACAGCTGGCATCAAAAATTTCATAGTTACTCCAAGCCATGAGGGGACCCAGGAGAAGAGATCATTGAACCATGTACTGTCTTCTGCTCCGCCTTCCATCTTCATTTTTTCTCCTAGGTTGTGCACTGCTTCAATCACATGGGATAGGGAGCCATTTTCCGCGTCTTCAGAAGGCAAGAAAGTGCAGCAGGCACTTCCGATTTTTCGGAAACACCTCCGTCCATCGCCGTCAACAGGTCCAGGACATACCTGTTTTGCATAGTCATCAGTCGTAAAGCTCTTAGTTCCACTTTGATTACGTTGAACCCTTCTTCAGTGTCGTTCGCCAGCTGAATCAGTTCCCAGCGTGTTATCTGGAGCCATTTTGCATTTGCTCTTGCTTGGACACTTGAGACCAGTGAGGCAAAGAATGTTTCTGCTGAGCTGAATAATAGATATCTGTCTGGGATTTGAGCCAACAGTTCTGATGATGCTTTTGATATGTAATTTGATGCTCTTTTGTTACGGGTCAACGCCTCTCCCTTGTTTCCGGACGACAGGACATACATTTGTGAGTCTGCAGTCGGCTGGGCTGCACTCTGTTGTCTACGTTCCTGTGTTCTTTTGCTTCAGTCAATGTGGCTTTCTGGTATCACCATTAGGGCAGAGTGGCCATTGAGCAGCTGCCACTCCATGACGGGGGAAGGTGCAGGTATGCCTGAGTGCCGCATACCCAGTACATGTCCATCAGGGCCGCTGTCCCTTTTCTCAGATCTGGGATGGTGAGGGTCTTGTTACAGTTCTTATTTGTTCCCATTGTGGTTTTCCCCTCTCCTTTGAAACATAATTCATAGTTTATTTCGCTTTGTAGTTTGAAGGGTTTTTCAATGGCAGTTACCCAGGTTAGTTTTGAAATGTGTTCTTTCCATACTGGTGTGCATGTTTCTTCTATCCACTGCAATTTCTCTGGTGCCACACCTCTCAGTGCGTTCGCCTTGCACATTACTTCTTCATCCTTCCACTTGTTATCCGAAAAAAGTGTCCCTTGTATTACAAAAAATGGTTCTTTCAGACATACCACCCCTGCCGTTTTTGGGTAGCACGTTTTCTCGTTCTGCAGCATTCGAAAAGTAACTTCGTGTGCCTGGAAGGTGTTCTTAATTCTGCATAACGTGAGATGAAGGAGACATTGGGCATCTATAATTGGCAACTCTTTGGGTAACAATACTTTGGGTGTACCTGAAGCGTGCGGGATGAGGGAGCAGACAGAACAGCTCTCGTTTGTTGTTTGTTTAGCTGTGGCACTCATCTCTGCATACCACTTATTTGTTTGGTGGGGGTGTCGTGGGTCTTCCATCTTATCTAGGCCTAACCCATAGTACTCATCATACTTCCTCCTCCCTGCTTCCCTCTTTCGTCTTTTGTTCTTATTCCTCATGTACTTCCCAACTTCCTGGGCAAAGGACAAAATAGACCCCCCTTTCTCATTCCCGCCCCCCTTGACCCAATCCTCGTATAATATTTCGTGTGCTGCTAGCATTTTTTCATTTTCGTCTTTCACTTTATCTTGCAGGTTGTTTTTAAAGACGGGGGCTGGTTGACTGGTTGGCGTATTGTACAACCATGATATAGCGGATGGGTTTCGATCATTTAAACTGCGAGCATTAAACCTTTGCATCCCAGGTGGGGACATTGTGTTGTTTTGCATGGCATCCTGTGGCCTCTTCTTTTCAGATATGACAGTGTTGGATGGCGTGGTGTGATAGCCCCATACAAGTTTAGTCCCATCCCATATCAGAAAATCACCTTCCCTCAAATGGACACTTGCAGTTACATTGGTGGCAGTAGTGCTGTTAATCCCAGTGCCGTTAGTCCCTCCCCCCTCGTTCATCTCGATAGAGATGAACGCTATAAACCAATATGTAACCAAGCCAAACATTAGCATAAAAAACATCGTAATGCATATAGATAATCCGCACTCATACGAATATCTGCATCTCTCATTTACTCTCTCTCATTCTACTAATTCTATCCGTTGCAGGCTGCCTGTTAGATGCCATGGTAGTTCCTGTTTAAGATACAAAAGTGCATTAAGTGCATGGATGTAAACATTTTGTTGGCACTACCAGTGCCAAGTATATCTATTGACGGGGAATGGACGCGGGTAGGGTTTCAGGGAAGGGTATTGACAGACAAGGTAGTAAACCGGTCATTCATTTAGTGACATCAATAATTACATATAAGTTCACATGTAAAAAGAAACTCTTTCAACAAGTAAAAGTATCATCTTTTTAGTCCAAATATATTTATCAGCTACTTTTTCATTCACGTTCATCACTGTCATACGCACAAGCTTATATTCAGACATTCTTCTCCACATCTATGTTTGCTGTTGTCTGTGCCTCCTCCTCTACCTCCTCCTGTACAGTGCTGTACGCTCTGCGTACGTCAGTCAAATGCACCCAATACTTCAGGCCCTTCACCTTTACTGCCGTAGGCGTGCAAAACACGACCTCGTATGGGCCATGGAATCGTGGTGCATTCCACCGACGCACAAAACTCCTGACATATATGAATTCGCCTGGCATCAGCTGTAGCTGTGGCTCAGGCTGTGTAACAGGCTCTGTTGAGTTTCCCTCCTCCCTCGTGAAGGGCGGAGAAAGCTGCTTTGATATTGCGCGCGCAGCCCGTGTTAATTTCTTCAAATAATCTGTGAATTCTTCACCCAATACTGCGGCGCTCCTGTGTGCATCTGAGTGTTCGCGCAGTGGGGAGTGTGCTGTGTCCATTCGTCTCCCAGTTACGATCTCGTGCGGGGACAAATGGTGATCTTTACTTGGCTGATTTCTTAGTTCAAATAGCGCAAGGGGCAGACAGTAGATCCAATTCTTCTTCAATGAAAAGCATAGTTTTGATAGCCTGCCCTTCAACAGTCCGTTCATCTTTTCCACTATGCCATTACTTTGGGGATTATAAATCGAACATAATTTATGTTTTATTCCCAATAATGTTGTCACCTCCTTGAAGAGCTCATTCACAAAGTGTGTGCCGTTGTCTGAACGGATTACGTCACAAATCCCCCAGCGCGGGAACACTACCCTCACTAGGAATTTCGCAGCGCTCTTGGCATCAGGTCGGGCACACGGACCTGCTTCCACCCACCTTGAAAATGGGCACACAACCACGATCATGTACCGTGCGCCATTACACCTTTCCCCCATGTCTGCATAATCAATATGCAGCTCTCTGAATGGTCCAATGGGTTTTGGGATAGTTCCCCGGAGTGTGCGTAATGTCATTCCTGAATTGTAAATCTGACATGTGGTGCATTCCATTGCTAATCGAGATACGTGCTCCTGGAGATAGGGTACGTACCATTCTTCTTGTATTTCAGCTGCAATGTGCTGTTTGGTATTGTGCGCAGGGAAGTGTAGTTGCTGGAACGCAATCTCTAGTAGCTTCAGTGGCATTACTAACTTTCCTGAGTTATTTTGCCGCCACAATAAGTCTGTTCCCGACTTGCTGCACCCTCGTTTTGTCCACATCAACTTTTCGTCAGCACTAGCCCCATCCTGTAGTTCTAGTATTTGGGATATGGCCATCATATTGTACCCTTCTGGGAGCTCTTCGTTTGTTTTGTGCTGCATCATGTACTCACCTGCTTCATATTTCTGAAAATAGGAGGCCTCCTTGGCGGCAGCGTCCGCTGCCGCGTTTCCCAAAGACACAACGTCTGTGTTGGACGTATGTGCTTGGCACTTAACTATTGCCACTGCAGTAGGTTTTTGTAGGGCCTCAATTAAGTCTTTCAACAAATCTGCATGCTGTACTGGTGTTCCGTCTGCCCGCCGAAATCCCCTCCGTCCCCATCTTGCAAGACCTCCATGCACTGTTGTTGTCATGTAAGCTGAGTCTGTGTATATGGTTACTGCGCAACCTTTTGCTGCATGCAACGCTTCTATGAGCGCAATCAATTCTGCTGCTTGTGCGGAGTAATGTGATGGGAGGCGGTACTGCACTAGTGTTTCATACTCACCGTCTTCTAATCTCACTACCGCCATCCCAACATGCTTTTTCTCCTGTGTCCACATCAATCGATGCAGACCCATCCACGAAGTACACTTCCCCCTCGCTCAGAGCGTTCTCACACACCACTGTGTCCCCCTCTCTTTCTCCTGTATAGGTTGCGCAATCGTGGTCTTGCATGTCTTCTAATGTGCAGGTTTCTGAAATGAATGTTGCAGGGTTTACTGTTTTGCATCGTACCACATGGATGTTGGTACTGGACAATATTATTTCATATGCTGTTGCCCGCTGTGGTGTTAGTGTGCTTTTTGACCTCTCAAGTATTGCAAACAATGAATGTTCCACAAACAATGTTACTGGGCAACCCATTACTATTGTGGCACTTTTCTCAATCGCGAACGCGGCTGCAGCGAGCGATTGCTCGCACGCGAAATGGCCGTGCATTACGGCATCCAAAGTACCACTATAGTAAGCCAAAGGCTTGTGTCCTAAGGACGTCTTCTGTGTCAGAACAGCTGTCATCAGTGTTCCCTTGCAGTGTGAAAATAGGTAAAATTCGCGTCCATAATCAGGGTTGGCTAGCACTGGAGCGCTTGAAATTAACCTTTTTAACGATTGAAATGATGTACTCATTTCTTCTGACCATTTGATCTTTCTATTGTCCTGTTGTGCTTCTTTGAGTGCTTGCAGTAGGGGTCTGGTGTATGCTGCATAATCTAATATCCATGCTCGGCAATAGTTGCACATCCCCAAAAATTTCTGCATCTCTTTTACTGTTGTGGGTTCCGCTACTGACCTTATCGCTTCTACCCTGTCGGGAATTATTCTTTTTCCATCTTTGGATATCAGCTGTCCCAGGTATAAGACCTCTGTCAAGCAATACTGTAATTTCTCCTGATCTACCTTGTACCCCTTATTGGCCAATAGTGTCAGGAGCGTTGTTGAATCCTTTCTACATGCTTCTTCGTCTGGTGCACACACTAACAAATCGTCTACGTACTGAATGATTGTACTCACAACTGATAGGTTTCCCAAGTCTTCATGCAATATGCGGTTGAATATGCTCGGGCTCTCACAGTATCCCTGTGGTAGTCTGCAGTGTTCATACCTCTTCCCCCCTAGTGTGAATGCTGTAAGGTATCTACTCTCTTCGGCAAGGGGTATTGAGAAAAATGCGTTTTTCAAATCCACTACTGTGAAATGTGATGCCATCTTCGGAATGCTGCATAATATAGATGCAGGGTTCGGGACCAAAGGGAACTCTTTCTGAATTACATCGTTTAGGGGGCGTAAATCCTGTATCATCCTCCAAGGCCCTCCTTTTGCTTTTTTAATTGGGTAAATGCATGTGTTACATGGGGAGGTCGAGGGCACTATGATTCCTTGTGCTACTAGTGCATTGATGGTCTCTTTTATCCCTTCTTCAGCCTCACGGGCCAATGGATACTGTTTCACTCGGGGTAAAATCGCTCCTTGCTTTAGTTTTATTACCACAGGTTGTACTCCATGCAACAGCCCTACATCATGGGGGCCTGTTGTCCACAAATTATTTGGTACGAGCCTCATGTCATCATCAAAGAATGACGCTGGTGCTCCTACCACTGCCATCAGTTGGACGGGGGTTTCCCTGGCTTGAATCAATATGTCACAGGGCATCGCTATTTCCATTACTATCTCACCATCCCCTTCTGTGTCAGAGAAGAGATCCTCATCTGTTACCTCTCGTAGGGCGATGTTGGCATTTGTACACAGTACTGTGCGCCACTCACATCCTTCCCTATCCACTCCAATCACAGCAATTCTTTTTGCTGATACCTGTACTGCGTGCAGGTCTAACGGTACCACTGTTCCGGGTGCGGTGTCAGGGCACACTATGGGGCGGAAGAGGAATTCCGCTGGAATCCTCCAGTTCATTCTTCTTAGCTCTGGAATTATGAAGGCCAATGTCTTTAGCCCTTCAATAAACATTTCTTTATTTTCTGGTACCCCTCGTACTTCCAGTGTGGTCGTGTAGGCTTGCACTACCAGCATTGCCCGCAAGGGGCATATCCCGGGTGTAGAGCACACTATACCTCTCTCAGTGAATGATATGGTCATGTTAAGTTTGCTTAGGAGATCCCTCCCTAATAAATTTATGGGTGAATGCTCGTAATACAGTAAGGGTGCCTTTACAGTTTTACCCCCCACTGTTACATCCAAAGCTTCTGTGTAAGGAACTTCAATTACAGCCCCAGAGAACCCCTGCGTCTCTAACTTCCTGTTAGATAACGGGAACCGGCCCTCCCTGATACATTATTTTTCCGCTCCCCAATCAACCATGAATATGAACTGCTTGTCTCCTATCTGCGCCCCAACCAATGGTTCCTCTGCGGCATTGTAGGTTGTAGATAGAACTGGACACGCAAGTGTTCTCTGTGGGCTGTCCTATGCGGGATGTCTCATCGCCCCCCCCCCCCCCTGATTAAAGACACTTCCTGATACCACTGACATGCTGTTGTAGGGTGCTGGTGCAGGGGCTCCGTTTGCTGTTGTTGCGAAAGGGTTGCCTGGCGTGTATTCCATATTGTCATTATTTTGTGGGTGGGCCTGTGTTCTATACTGGGGCCCCTGCTGCTGCTCCATGTTACCTTGTCCTTGGTTTCTCGGCTGTTGCTGTCCCATGGGAAGTCCGTATGGGCTCCCCGGGTGGGGGTGGCCATACTGTCCTCCTTCTTGGAACCCATTGCTGGGCCTGGTTCTGCACTCCCTAGAGTAATGCCCCCATCTTCCGCAGTTCCAGCAACTCCCTTGCGCACCTCTAGGGCTCTGCCATCCATTTCCTCCCATTCCTCCATATCCCGCTCCACCTCCCCTTCGGCCCCTGTACCCACCTCGTCCCCCTCGAGGGATCCACTCTTGCCACTGCGGACCTCCACCTTGTTCCTGCTCGTTCCACTGCCGCTGTCCTGCTCCTGCCCAATTAGTTGCCACTCTTCCTTGTATTGCTGTCAGTCCCTCCTCCTCATCATCTCCCTCCCTGCAGTGGGGGAGTGCGGCTACAGCCGCTGCAACCTTCATCAACTTTGTCTGTACTAGCTTTGCTTCATCTGCCAATCTTTTCTGTGCCACTTCCTTCTCCCGTTCCTTTATTCTTTTACAATGGTGTACTATGATGCTTTGGATCTCGGGCCACACCTTTGCTTCAATACCAGCTATTTTATCGAGCGCCTTTTGCACTTCTTTGGGGAGCCCTCTTTTTATAATAAAATAAAATAAGGATGTTGATTGACACCAGGGCGTACCCGTTTCTGCTCTCCACATCTCTTGGACCCGAAAAATGTAATCCATAGCCTCCTCCCCGTCATTCATTGTACACTGCATTACTGACTGTAAGTCTGGCGTATCCGGGAATGTTTCCCGCAAGGCATCCCACACCCTTGCCCGCACCGTGTTAAAGGAGGCTCCATCATGGCGGTCGCAGTCTAGTGTTACTCCCGGGAAACCGGCCTTAACCCATACTCTCGGCCTGATCCCCCACCGCTGATACGAGCAAGCTCTTCACGTCTCCTATTGCTAGGGGTACCCCGGCAGTATGTTTCTCAAAGGCGTATATCCACTTGCTTGCCCCTCCTGACAGCGGGGGCAATAACTTTAGTAGATTAGCTTTATCCATCTGAGCCCATGGGATATAGTTGGGCCTCCCTCCTCCCCTATGTATCAATGGGAGCTGTAACCTTCTTTTTGTCGTTCCATCTGGACCCGGTTTGACCGCTGAGGTACCCAGTGCTGCCATTTTCCCCACCCTGTTCCTCAATCGCCCCGTCCACTCATCGTCCAATGTTCTCATCGAACATGTACCTTCCTCCCCGTCGCTTCCCCCTCCCATCGCCATGCTCAACCTGTCGCTTTCTTCTAACTCGTCCCTTATGTCACATAGTAATTCCTCTCTAATCCCCCCAAGCCTGTCTTCGTTATCAACCTCTCCCCCTCGTGTCTCTATTTCTATTATTTGTGTCGGTTCTTCCTCAATTCTGAACAGGATCTCGCCCTTTTTCCACCCCTCTTCGGGCTTTCTGTTCTCACCTGGTGCTCTAGACGTACGCCCTGGTCTAGTTGCATCTAATGCTGTTCGTTCGCATATGTCTTTTATCCTTGAGAGCTCATCTTTTGCTATCGACAGTCTTGATTGTAAATCATCTGTAAGCTTCTCTATGTCTACCCTTTGTGTACTTGCCTGGGCTCGCTCCCTTGTGCTCTCATATGGCGGGGGTGCCGTGGGCCGGTGGGGTGTAGTAGTTGTCGGGGGAGGTACGTAAGTGGGGTCGCTGTACCCTTCTGCGGGCACAGGCTTCTTTAATATCGGGTACAAACTTACTACCTCTATTGGTGGCGCCACACTCGATGTCTCGTTAACATCTTTCTGTATCATCAATGGATTGTCGGTGGTGGACGGGAGGTCAGTATTTAATGCTGGCGCTTTAGGAGGTGGTATCTCCTCAAATAACCTCCAAAGATCTAATACTTCTCTCCTATTCTGCAACTGCTTCCCTTTGTATTTTAGAAAAATGCATGTGGCCACCGTATCCAGAACACTGATCAAATGACCCTCCCTCGGGCCAAATCTGAGGTAACCCCTCCCCTTTTAACTCGGTCACCCATTGGTCATGATATTTCTTAATCCGCTCCGCGTGGCCTGGTAAATTCTTGCAAATGTGCGACAAGGGTGTCTCGGCCCCCATCTTGTGTGTTCCCCTAGCGCTTGTTTCTATCTGTGTGTCCACAATTACAATGTAAACCTCTTACCAATATTGTTTTCGTTTTTTACCTCACGGTCAATAAGGGCCTCCTCTGTGCTCTGCCCCCTTCCTGCGCAATGCACAACAGGCTGTACACAGTAGCTATTCTCTTCGGGGGGGGGGGGGGTGGAACATACAAGGGCAAACCACCAGTTATTTTGACAACATTGACTCGGAAACCAAAATAGGCACACACTCACTCCCCCTTATCGTTTTACCTTTCAACAGAAATCCTATCCGGTCACACTTACCCTGACCATTCCATTTCTGTACATTTATAGCCAGTTTACACACTTACAACATCAACTTGTCGCCTGACACATACAAGGTGCACACACCTCCCAGTAACACTCTGTTCACAATTCACGCTGCCCTCCCTTTCCTCCCTAGCCGGCTGTCCCTATCCTTCTTATTCCGATATATAGATGCGCATATGTATATATATATATATGTATTGGTCTCCTCTTCCCTCTTGTAGTAGGATTCTCTCCCTTTTACTTTCCCCCTTAGCTTTGTGCTGATCTCACATTTATTTTTCCCCCTAACCCTAAAGAAAAAGAAAAGAAGTAATAGCGGTCTCTAATATATTCTCAGTGCCCCCTTTTGCTGAACACTTTTTTTTTCTTATATTCCACTTCTTCATATATTCCCAGTACTAGTCAAGATAGCACTATGCGGCGCCGCCTTCCACCCCCTTTCGGAGCTAGGTTCCCGTCACTTTTATCTCTTATTCACCTCTTAATCCTAATGGCCATATGCAAAGAAAAAGCAAGAACATTTTAGAATGATCCTTAGTAGATCTGCGTACCCTCTCTTCGTTCCCTGTCCTACACTTCTTTCCCCACTCCCTTTACAGTCGCTCGCACTCAATACTCACGTGCCCGTCTTGAACCGATAGTCTCCGAAACTGGGTCCGTCCAGGCAGTGTCGCCGTCAGCTCAACAGTCAGCCCCGGCTCCGGCGAGCGGTACTCAAAGGGGATTTTGCAACTGGGATCCCGTACCCCCTCTTTTTTGAGTGCGCACTTCTTAGAGTACCGGTCGCCGTTGGCGGCCAGCCTCCCGGAGCCGGCTCACCGTGCGTATCCCTTTTCGACCGGAGATTCTCGTGCCAAAAGGGGACGGTAGCGTTAGATCGGGAAGAAATATTAGTAAATATCAAGCTTTCGGGGTCACCACTGAAAGCGAGCGTCCCCAGCCAGCACAATCCTCCCCGCAATGAGAGACAATGAAGGGCTCTCCCAGGTAGGGAATAAAGCCAAGACAGAGTGCGGGTGAGCTTAAATGGGAGTTTATCAATCAGAATTGGGCATGCAAAGAACTCTGCAAACTCCGAGAGCGCTCTGTCTGACAATAGCAAAGACAGGCGTATATATTTACAAAAAACGTCATAAGAACCTACATACTATAGGGGGCACAAGTTCAATGGGATTGGGTGGCGATGACTAACTATAGGTGCTGCTGCGATGTGGTTGGCCGTGGCTGGAGACGTCACTTGGTCAGCCTCGTGAGCTGGGATGGGCCTGGCATGTTGGCAGAGTTCATCCGGGCGGTGGTGTTGTGCCATCGCAGCCAGTGTCAGAGATGAATGTCTTTTCCTGACTTATTTGCCCTAGGGCATGCACACCGCAGTCATTCAGTCATTGCAATATTATCTTCTTTAGTAAATCTTCCAATAGGTTATTCTACAGGTTAATGCAACACAGGAGGAATGCACCTTGTGAGGGGTCTGGCGGTAATACGTCAGGACATGGTTACCAGTGTCCTGTTAACCGGGGCCATAGGTCGAGGTGCTAAGCTTCAGGGCCTGGGACGGGCGGTACAGGTCTTTCTGTCTTGTTAGAAGTTGTTATAGATGTGCCGCTGTGTGTTGTCAAAGTGTTGGGTGTCCTGATTGCACAGGGCCATAGGTCTAAGATGATCCGGTGGGTTATGGGGTTTACGAGGGGGCGCCTTTGGAAGTGTGTGTTCAGGCAGAGGTTTACTGCTGTGCTGTAAATAATGCAGGTGGCGGGCCGTGGCCTTGGGTGCTGCAGAGGGGGCTAAAAATCTTTGAAGCGGCTCCAGTCTGGGTGGGGGAGGCGGAGTAGTGCAGCGCGGGCCTCTGCTCTCATGTCTTGGCAGCCTTCGCAGGGTGGGAGGGGGAATGGCCTTGCATGTATTTCACAAAGGTATCTCCCTCGTGTGTTGCCGATTTTAGGTAAAAACGTCACAAACATTTGAACACTCTATAATACTTATTCAAATCTTTTTGAAACATGCATTTAAACTTTGCTGGATGTGTCTCGATTATACCCAGTCTGAGCACCTTATTCATACACTATGTTTTAACAACTACAGTATTTGGTTGTATGCATATACATTTGCAGTAAGTGAGGTAGTATTAGGGTTGGTGGAGTACATAGAAAGTAACCCGCCACGGTACGTGGCGGGGGTGGTACATGAGGGGCTTAGACATACACGTGTGACGAGTGCATTCTCGCACACTCTTCACATGTGCCCTTGGTAAGGTTACATTCGTTTTCTTGTTTACCCTAGCAGCATAAGTTCAGTTGTGGCGCGGGCCCGCGGGGCGTGGGGCTCTCAATGATACTTATGAAGAATAATCCCCCTGAAATGCCTTTATCATTTGCACACCCCAGCAGGGGTGTGGTTTCACGGCTGGTGTCATGTACGATAATTACACAATTTCACAGGTTTCTTTAATAAGAGTGGTTGTATGGAGAGGATACATGTGTTAAAAGTGGTTTCTTACATTCATATTTGGGTACCTGTCTGCTTTCAGCAGATAACCATTCTACAGATCTTCCCATCGCCCAGGCCTTGCTGACCGGGTCATTGTGCGAGCAGTGATACACTGCGGAAGGTGAACTGTTACAATGTTAATGTATTACGCTAGATCATGCCCGTCTTGTTCGTGGGAACGGGCTTGCAGCGGATCTACCATGGTGCTGCGGAGACAGGGAGGACTGAAACTTTTCCGAAGGTGGGGGCCGCGCCACAGCGCGCCACGCTCACCTCATCTTTGGTAGGCGAAAATGGTTTCTGGCCTGGCTAATTTCAATATATGTGGGCAATCGATACGTGTGGGTAATGTCGTCACCAGGTGGACCCCCCCCCCCCCCCACCACCTGGGCCCGGGTGGTGTGAGGAGCCACCCAATGAGCCATGGCCCTTACCTGGGGAGAAGACGTGGGCGAGGAGGGTCTTTTGGACCAATCCTCCCCTACATTTCCCCCCTTTCGTTACTTAAGTAACAAATTCTTTAACTCATTCAATCTCCTGCACTCTTCTTCATTCATAACTGCCTCATCCCATGCTGGAGTGCCTTTTATGGGCATCCAAGCCCTGCACACCCCTCTTAAGCACTCACCTCTCCTAGCATATTCATCTGGGGTACAGGTCAGGTATATACATCCGCGGTCTCCTTCCAGGTCTACCCATACCTCCTCATACCATTCTAGTATGCGTGGTTCTCTGATGGTGGTGTGCCATAGTTTGTCTATAATGTCCTTGTCGTGGTATCTAGGCACTAGCTGATACCTAGGTGTATCATCAGTTCCTGTTTGTACCTGTACTTCCTGTGTGGCTTGCATGGTACCCCTGGCGTTGCCCGTTGTCACCATCATCATTGCACCATTAGGCACTGCGTTAGCACAACATCGAAGACCCACCTGGCACAGGCAAAAAATAAAGAGGAGAAACACCACAGCTGGCATCAAAAATTTCATAGTTACTCCAAGCCATGAGGGGACCCAGGAGAAGAGATCATTGAACCATGTACTGTCTTCTGCTCCGCCTTCCATCTTCATTTTTTCTCCTAGGTTGTGCACTGCTTCAATCACATGGGATAGGGAGCCATTTTCCGCGTCTTCAGAAGGCAAGAAAGTGCAGCAGGCACTTCCGATTTTTCGGAAACACCTCCGTCCATCGCCGTCAACAGGTCCAGGACATACCTGTTTTGCATAGTCATCAGTCGTAAAGCTCTTAGTTCCACTTTGATTACGTTGAACCCTTCTTCAGTGTCGTTCGCCAGCTGAATCAGTTCCCAGCGTGTTATCTGGAGCCATTTTGCATTTGCTCTTGCTTGGACACTTGAGACCAGTGAGGCAAAGAATGTTTCTGCTGAGCTGAATAATAGATATCTGTCTGGGATTTGAGCCAACAGTTCTGATGATGCTTTTGATATGTAATTTGATGCTCTTTTGTTACGGGTCAACGCCTCTCCCTTGTTTCCGGACGACAGGACATACATTTGTGAGTCTGCAGTCGGCTGGGCTGCACTCTGTTGTCTACGTTCCTGTGTTCTTTTGCTTCAGTCAATGTGGCTTTCTGGTATCACCATTAGGGCAGAGTGGCCATTGAGCAGCTGCCACTCCATGACGGGGGAAGGTGCAGGTATGCCTGAGTGCCGCATACCCAGTACATGTCCATCAGGGCCGCTGTCCCTTTTCTCAGATCTGGGATGGTGAGGGTCTTGTTACAGTTCTTATTTGTTCCCATTGTGGTTTTCCCCTCTCCTTTGAAACATAATTCATAGTTTATTTCGCTTTGTAGTTTGAAGGGTTTTTCAATGGCAGTTACCCAGGTTAGTTTTGAAATGTGTTCTTTCCATACTGGTGTGCATGTTTCTTCTATCCACTGCAATTTCTCTGGTGCCACACCTCTCAGTGCGTTCGCCTTGCACATTACTTCTTCATCCTTCCACTTGTTATCCGAAAAAAGTGTCCCTTGTATTACAAAAAATGGTTCTTTCAGACATACCACCCCTGCCGTTTTTGGGTAGCACGTTTTCTCGTTCTGCAGCATTCGAAAAGTAACTTCGTGTGCCTGGAAGGTGTTCTTAATTCTGCATAACGTGAGATGAAGGAGACATTGGGCATCTATAATTGGCAACTCTTTGGGTAACAATACTTTGGGTGTACCTGAAGCGTGCGGGATGAGGGAGCAGACAGAACAGCTCTCGTTTGTTGTTTGTTTAGCTGTGGCACTCATCTCTGCATACCACTTATTTGTTTGGTGGGGGTGTCGTGGGTCTTCCATCTTATCTAGGCCTAACCCATAGTACTCATCATACTTCCTCCTCCCTGCTTCCCTCTTTCGTCTTTTGTTCTTATTCCTCATGTACTTCCCAACTTCCTGGGCAAAGGACAAAATAGACCCCCCTTTCTCATTCCCGCCCCCCTTGACCCAATCCTCGTATAATATTTCGTGTGCTGCTAGCATTTTTTCATTTTCGTCTTTCACTTTATCTTGCAGGTTGTTTTTAAAGACGGGGGCTGGTTGACTGGTTGGCGTATTGTACAACCATGATATAGCGGATGGGTTTCGATCATTTAAACTGCGAGCATTAAACCTTTGCATCCCAGGTGGGGACATTGTGTTGTTTTGCATGGCATCCTGTGGCCTCTTCTTTTCAGATATGACAGTGTTGGATGGCGTGGTGTGATAGCCCCATACAAGTTTAGTCCCATCCCATATCAGAAAATCACCTTCCCTCAAATGGACACTTGCAGTTACATTGGTGGCAGTAGTGCTGTTAATCCCAGTGCCGTTAGTCCCCCCCCCCTCGTTCATCTCGATAGAGATGAACGCTATAAACCAATATGTAACCAAGCCAAACATTAGCATAAAAAACATCGTAATGCATATAGATAATCCGCACTCATACGAATATCTGCATCTCTCATTTACTCTCTCTCATTCTACTAATTCTATCCGTTGCAGGCTGCCTGTTAGATGCCATGGTAGTTCCTGTTTAAGATACAAAAGTGCATTAAGTGCATGGATGTAAACATTTTGTTGGCACTACCAGTGCCAAGTATATCTATTGACGGGGAATGGACGCGGGTAGGGTTTCAGGGAAGGGTATTGACAGACAAGGTAGTAAACCGGTCATTCATTTAGTGACATCAATAATTACATATAAGTTCACATGTAAAAAGAAACTCTTTCAACAAGTAAAAGTATCATCTTTTTAGTCCAAATATATTTATCAGCTACTTTTTCATTCACGTTCATCACTGTCATACGCACAAGCTTATATTCAGACATTCTTCTCCACATCTATGTTTGCTGTTGTCTGTGCCTCCTCCTCTACCTCCTCCTGTACAGTGCTGTACGCTCTGCGTACGTCAGTCAAATGCACCCAATACTTCAGGCCCTTCACCTTTACTGCCGTAGGCGTGCAAAACACGACCTCGTATGGGCCATGGAATCGTGGTGCATTCCACCGACGCACAAAACTCCTGACATATATGAATTCGCCTGGCATCAGCTGTAGCTGTGGCTCAGGCTGTGTAACAGGCTCTGTTGAGTTTCCCTCCTCCCTCGTGAAGGGCGGAGAAAGCTGCTTTGATATTGCGCGCGCAGCCCGTGTTAATTTCTTCAAATAATCTGTGAATTCTTCACCCAATACTGCGGCGCTCCTGTGTGCATCTGAGTGTTCGCGCAGTGGGGAGTGTGCTGTGTCCATTCGTCTCCCAGTTACGATCTCGTGCGGGGACAAATGGTGATCTTTACTTGGCTGATTTCTTAGTTCAAATAGCGCAAGGGGCAGACAGTAGATCCAATTCTTCTTCAATGAAAAGCATAGTTTTGATAGCCTGCCCTTCAACAGTCCGTTCATCTTTTCCACTATGCCATTACTTTGGGGATTATAAATCGAACATAATTTATGTTTTATTCCCAATAATGTTGTCACCTCCTTGAAGAGCTCATTCACAAAGTGTGTGCCGTTGTCTGAACGGATTACGTCACAAATCCCCCAGCGCGGGAACACTTCCCTCACTAGGAATTTCACAGCGCTCTTGGCATCAGGTCGGGCACACGGACCTGCTTCCACCCACCTTGAAAATGGGCACACAACCACGATCATGTACCGTGCGCCATTACACCTTTCCCCCATGTCTGCATAATCAATATGCAGCTCTCTGAATGGTCCAATGGGTTTTGGGATAGTTCCCCGGAGTGTGCGTAATGTCATTCCTGAATTGTAAATCTGACATGTGGTGCATTCCATTGCTAATCGAGATACGTGCTCCTGGAGATAGGGTACGTACCATTCTTCTTGTATTTCAGCTGCAATGTGCTGTTTGGTATTGTGCGCAGGGAAGTGTAGTTGCTGGAACGCAATCTCTAGTAGCTTCAGTGGCATTACTAACTTTCCTGAGTTATTTTGCCGCCACAATAAGTCTGTTCCCGACTTGCTGCACCCTCGTTTTGTCCACATCAACTTTTCGTCAGCACTAGCCCCATCCTGTAGTTCTAGTATTTGGGATATGGCCATCATATTGTACCCTTCTGGGAGCTCTTCGTTTGTTTTGTGCTGCATCATGTACTCACCTGCTTCATATTTCTGAAAATAGGAGGCCTCCTTGGCGGCAGCGTCCGCTGCCGCGTTTCCCAAAGACACAACGTCTGTGTTGGACGTATGTGCTTGGCACTTAACTATTGCCACTGCAGTAGGTTTTTGTAGGGCCTCAATTAAGTCTTTCAACAAATCTGCATGCTGTACTGGTGTTCCGTCTGCCCGCCGAAATCCCCTCCGTCCCCATCTTGCAAGACCTCCATGCACTGTTGTTGTCATGTAAGCTGAGTCTGTGTATATGGTTACTGCGCAACCTTTTGCTGCATGCAACGCTTCTATGAGCGCAATCAATTCTGCTGCTTGTGCGGAGTAATGTGATGGGAGGCGGTACTGCACTAGTGTTTCATACTCACCGTCTTCTAATCTCACTACCGCCATCCCAACATGCTTTTTCTCCTGTGTCCACATCAATCGATGCAGACCCATCCACGAAGTACACTTCCCCCTCGCTCAGAGCGTTCTCACACACCACTGTGTCCCCCTCTCTTTCTCCTGTATAGGTTGCGCAATCGTGGTCTTGCATGTCTTCTAATGTGCAGGTTTCTGAAATGAATGTTGCAGGGTTTACTGTTTTGCATCGTACCACATGGATGTTGGTACTGGACAATATTATTTCATATGCTGTTGCCCGCTGTGGTGTTAGTGTGCTTTTTGACCTCTCAAGTATTGCAAACAATGAATGTTCCACAAACAATGTTACTGGGCAACCCATTACTATTGTGGCACTTTTCTCAATCGCGAACGCGGCTGCAGCGAGCGATTGCTCGCACGCGAAATGGCCGTGCATTACGGCATCCAAAGTACCACTATAGTAAGCCAAAGGCTTGTGTCCTAAGGACGTCTTCTGTGTCAGAACAGCTGTCATCAGTGTTCCCTTGCAGTGTGAAAATAGGTAAAATTCGCGTCCATAATCAGGGTTGGCTAGCACTGGAGCGCTTGAAATTAACCTTTTTAACGATTGAAATGATGTACTCATTTCTTCTGACCATTTGATCTTTCTATTGTCCTGTTGTGCTTCTTTGAGTGCTTGCAGTAGGGGTCTGGTGTATGCTGCATAATCTAATATCCATGCTCGGCAATAGTTGCACATCCCCAAAAATTTCTGCATCTCTTTTACTGTTGTGGGTTCCGCTACTGACCTTATCGCTTCTACCCTGTCGGGAATTATTCTTTTTCCATCTTTGGATATCAGCTGTCCCAGGTATAAGACCTCTGTCAAGCAATACTGTAATTTCTCCTGATCTACCTTGTACCCCTTATTGGCCAATAGTGTCAGGAGCGTTGTTGAATCCTTTCTACATGCTTCTTCGTCTGGTGCACACACTAACAAATAGTCTACGTACTGAATGATTGTACTCACAACTGATAGGTTTCCCAAGTCTTCATGCAATATGCGGTTGAATATGCTCGGGCTCTCACAGTATCCCTGTGGTAGTCTGCAGTGTTCATACCTCTTCCCCCCTAGTGTGAATGCTGTAAGGTATCTACTCTCTTCGGCAAGGGGTATTGCGAAAAATGCGTTTTTCAAATCCACTACTGTGAAATGTGATGCCATCTTCGGAATGCTGCATAATATAGATGCAGGGTTCGGGACCAAAGGGAACTCTTTCTGAATTACATCGTTTAGGGGGCGTAAATCCTGTATCATCCTCCAAGGCCCTCCTTTTGCTTTTTTAATTGGGTAAATGCATGTGTTACATGGGGAGGTCGAGGGCACTATGATTCCTTGTGCTACTAGTGCATTGATGGTCTCTTTTATCCCTTCTTCAGCCTCACGGGCCAATGGATACTGTTTCACTCGGGGTAAAATCGCTCCTTGCTTTAGTTTTATTACCACAGGTTGTACTCCATGCAACAGCCCTACATCATGGGGGCCTGTTGTCCACAAATTATTTGGTACGAGCCTCATGTCATCATCAAAGAATGACGCTGGTGCTCCTACCACTGCCATCAGTTGGACGGGGGTTTCCCTGGCTTGAATCAATATGTCACAGGGCATCGCTATTTCCATTACTATCTCACCATCCCCTTCTGTGTCAGAGAAGAGATCCTCATCTGTTACCTCTCGTAGGGCGATGTTGGCATTTGTACACAGTACTGTGCGCCACTCACATCCTTCCCTATCCACTCCAATCACAGCAATTCTTTTTGCTGATACCTGTACTGCGTGCAGGTCTAACGGTACCACTGTTCCGGGTGCGGTGTCAGGGCACACTATGGGGCGGAAGAGGAATTCCGCTGGAATCCTCCAGTTCATTCTTCTTAGCTCTGGAATTATGAAGGCCAATGTCTTTAGCCCTTCAATAAACATTTCTTTATTTTCTGGTACCCCTCGTACTTCCAGTGTGGTCGTGTAGGCTTGCACTACCAGCATTGCCCGCAAGGGGCATATCCCGGGTGTAGAGCACACTATACCTCTCTCAGTGAATGATATGGTCATGTTAAGTTTGCTTAGGAGATCCCTCCCTAATAAATTTATGGGTGAATGCTCGTAATACAGTAAGGGTGCCTTTACAGTTTTACCCCCCACTGTTACATCCAAAGCTTCTGTGTAAGGAACTTCAATTACAGCCCCAGAGAACCCCTGCGTCTCTAACTTCCTGTTAGATAACGGGAACCGGCCCTCCCTGATACATTATTTTTCCGCTCCCCAATCAACCATGAATATGAACTGCTTGTCTCCTATCTGCGCCCCAACCAATGGTTCCTCTGCGGCATTGTAGGTTGTAGATAGAACTGGACACGCAAGTGTTCTCTGTGGGCTGTCCTATGCGGGATGTCTCATCGCCCCCCCCCCCCCTGATTAAAGACACTTCCTGATACCACTGACATGCTGTTGTAGGGTGCTGGTGCAGGGGCTCCGTTTGCTGTTGTTGCGAAAGGGTTGCCTGGCGTGTATTCCATATTGTCATTATTTTGTGGGTGGGCCTGTGTTCTATACTGGGGCCCCTGCTGCTGCTCCATGTTACCTTGTCCTTGGTTTCTCGGCTGTTGCTGTCCCATGGGAAGTCCGTATGGGCTCCCCGGGTGGGGGTGGCCATACTGTCCTCCTTCTTGGAACCCATTGCTGGGCCTGGTTCTGCACTCCCTAGAGTAATGCCCCCATCTTCCGCAGTTCCAGCAACTCCCTTGCGCACCTCTAGGGCTCTGCCATCCATTTCCTCCCATTCCTCCATATCCCGCTCCACCTCCCCTTCGGCCCCTGTACCCACCTCGTCCCCCTCGAGGGATCCACTCTTGCCACTGCGGACCTCCACCTTGTTCCTGCTCGTTCCACTGCCGCTGTCCTGCTCCTGCCCAATTAGTTGCCACTCTTCCTTGTATTGCTGTCAGTCCCTCCTCCTCATCATCTCCCTCCCTGCAGTGGGGGAGTGCGGCTACAGCCGCTGCAACCTTCATCAACTTTGTCTGTACTAGCTTTGCTTCATCTGCCAATCTTTTCTGTGCCACTTCCTTCTCCCGTTCCTTTATTCTTTTACAATGGTGTACTATGATGCTTTGGATCTCGGGCCACACCTTTGCTTCAATACCAGCTATTTTATCGAGCGCCTTTTGCACTTCTTTGGGGAGCCCTCTTTTTATAATAAAATAAGGATGTTGATTGACACCAGGGCGTACCCGTTTCTGCTCTCCACATCTCTTGGACCCGAAAAATGTAATCCATAGCCTCCTCCCCGTCATTCATTGTACACTGCATTACTGACTGTAAGTCTGGCGTATCCGGGAATGTTTCCCGCAAGGCATCCCACACCCTTGCCCGCACCGTGTTAAAGGAGGCTCCATCATGGCGGTCGCAGTCTAGTGTTACTCCCGGGAAACCGGCCTTAACCCATACTCTCGGCCTGATCCCCCACCGCTGATACGAGCAAGCTCTTCACGTCTCCTATTGCTAGGGGTACCCCGGCAGTATGTTTCTCAAAGGCGTATATCCACTTGCTTGCCCCTCCTGACAGCGGGGGCAATAACTTTAGTAGATTAGCTTTATCCATCTGAGCCCATGGGATATAGTTGGGCCTCCCTCCTCCCCTATGTATCAATGGGAGCTGTAACCTTCTTTTTGTCGTTCCATCTGGACCCGGTTTGACCGCTGAGGTACCCAGTGCTGCCATTTTCCCCACCCTGTTCCTCAATCGCCCCGTCCACTCATCGTCCAATGTTCTCATCGAACATGTACCTTCCTCCCCGTCGCTTCCCCCTCCCATCGCCATGCTCAACCTGTCGCTTTCTTCTAACTCGTCCCTTATGTCACATAGTAATTCCTCTCTAATCCCCCCAAGCCTGTCTTCGTTATCAACCTCTCCCCCTCGTGTCTCTATTTCTATTATTTGTGTCGGTTCTTCCTCAATTCTGAACAGGATCTCGCCCTTTTTCCACCCCTCTTCGGGCTTTCTGTTCTCACCTGGTGCTCTAGACGTACGCCCTGGTCTAGTTGCATCTAATGCTGTTCGTTCGCATATGTCTTTTATCCTTGAGAGCTCATCTTTTGCTATCGACAGTCTTGATTGTAAATCATCTGTAAGCTTCTCTATGTCTACCCTTTGTGTACTTGCCTGGGCTCGCTCCCTTGTGCTCTCATATGGCGGGGGTGCCGTGGGCCGGTGGGGTGTAGTAGTTGTCGGGGGAGGTACGTAAGTGGGGTCGCTGTACCCTTCTGCGGGCACAGGCTTCTTTAATATCGGGTACAAACTTACTACCTCTATTGGTGGCGCCACACTCGATGTCTCGTTAACATCTTTCTGTATCATCAATGGATTGTCGGTGGTGGACGGGAGGTCAGTATTTAATGCTGGCGCTTTAGGAGGTGGTATCTCCTCAAATAACCTCCAAAGATCTAATACTTCTCTCCTATTCTGCAACTGCTTCCCTTTGTATTTTAGAAAAATGCATGTGGCCACCGTATCCAGAACACTTATCAAATGACCCTCCCTCGGGCCAAATCTGAGGTAACCCCTCCCCTTTTAACTCGGTCACCCATTGGTCATGATATTTCTTAATCCGCTCCGCGTGGCCTGGTAAATTCTTGCAAATGTGCGACAAGGGTGTCTCGGCCCCCATCTTGTGTGTTCCCCTAGCGCTTGTTTCTATCTGTGTGTCCACAATTACAATGTAAACCTCTTACCAATATTGTTTTCGTTTTTTACCTCACGGTCAATAAGGGCCTCCTCTGTGCTCTGCCCCCTTCCTGCGCAATGCACAACAGGCTGCACACAGTAGCTATTCTCTTCGGGGGGGGGGGGGTGGAACATACAAGGGCAAACCACCAGTTATTTTGACAACATTGACTCGGAAACCAAAATAGGCACACACTCACTCCCCCTTATCGTTTTACCTTTCAACAGAAATCCTATCCGGTCACACTTACCCTGACCATTCCATTTCTGTACATTTATAGCCAGTTTACACACTTACAACATCAACTTGTCGCCTGACACATACAAGGTGCACACACCTCCCAGTAACACTCTGTTCACAATTCACGCTGCCCTCCCTTTCCTCCCTAGCCGGCTGTCCCTATCCTTCTTATTCCGATATATAGATGCGCATATGTATATATATATATATATGTATTGGTCTCCTCTTCCCTCTTGTAGTAGGATTCTCTCCCTTTTACTTTCCCCCTTAGCTTTGTGCTGATCTCACATTTATTTTTCCCCCTAACCCTAAAGAAAAAGAAAAGAAGTAATAGCGGTCTCTAATATATTCTCAGTGCCCCCTTTTGCTGAACACTTTTTTTTTCTTATATTCCACTTCTTCATATATTCCCAGTACTAGTCAAGATAGCACTATGCGGCGCCGCCTTCCACCCCCTTTCGGAGCTAGGTTCCCGTCACTTTTATCTCTTATTCACCTCTTAATCCTAATGGCCATATGCAAAGAAAAAGCAAGAACATTTTAGAATGATCCTTAGTAGATCTGCGTACCCTCTCTTCGTTCCCTGTCCTACACTTCTTTCCCCACTCCCTTTACAGTCGCTCGCACTCAATACTCACGTGCCCGTCTTGAACCGATAGTCTCCGAAACTGGGTCCGTCCAGGCAGTGTCGCCGTCAGCTCAACAGTCAGCCCCGGCTCCGGCGAGCGGTACTCAAAGGGGATTTTGCAACTGGGATCCCGTACCCCCTCTTTTTTGAGTGCGCACTTCTTAGAGTACCGGTCGCCGTTGGCGGCCAGCCTCCCGGAGCCGGCTCATCGTGCGTATCCCTTTTCGACCGGAGATTCTCGTGCCAAAAGGGGACGGTAGCGTTAGATCGGGAAGAAATATTAGTAAATATCAAGCTTTCGGGGTCACCACTGAAAGCGAGCGTCCCCAGCCAGCACAATCCTCCCCGCAATGAGAGACAATGAAGGGCTCTCCCAGGTAGGGAATAAAGCCAAGACAGAGTGCGGGTGAGCTTAAATGGGAGTTTATCAATCAGAATTGGGCATGCAAAGAACTCTGCAAACTCCGAGAGCGCTCTGTCTGACAATAGCAAAGACAGGCGTATATATTTACAAAAAACGTCATAAGAACCTACATACTATAGGGGGCACAAGTTCAATGGGATTGGGTGGCGATGACTAACTATAGGTGCTGCTGCGATGTGGTTGGCCGTGGCTGGAGACGTCACTTGGTCAGCCTCGTGAGCTGGGATGGGCCTGGCATGTTGGCAGAGTTCATCCGGGCGGTGGTGTTGTGCCATCGCAGCCAGTGTCAGAGATGAATGTCTTTTCCTGACTTATTTGCCCTAGGCCATGCACACCGCAGTCATTCAGTCATTGCAATATTATCTTCTTTAGTAAATCTTCCAATAGGTTATTCTACAGGTTAATGCAACACAGGAGGAATGCACCTTGTGAGGGGTCTGGCGGTAATACGTCAGGACATGGTTACCAGTGTCCTGTTAACCGGGGCCATAGGTCGAGGTGCTAAGCTTCAGGGCCTGGGACGGGCGGTACAGGTCTTTCTGTCTTGTTAGAAGTTGTTATAGATGTGCCGCTGTGTGTTGTCAAAGTGTTGGGTGTCCTGATTGCACAGGGCCATAGGTCTAAGATGATCCGGTGGGTTATGGGGTTTACGAGGGGGCGCCTTTGGAAGTGTGTGTTCAGGCAGAGGTTTACTGCTGTGCTGTAAATAATGCAGGTGGCGGGCCGTGGCCTTGGGTGCTGCAGAGGGGGCTACAAATCTTTGAAGCGGCTCCAGTCTGGTTGGGGGAGGCGGAGTAGTGCAGCGCGGGCCTCTGCTCTCATGTCTTGGCAGCCTTCGCAGGGTGGGAGGGGGAATGGCCTTGCACGTATTTCACAAAGGTATCTCCCTCGTGTGTTGCCGATTTTAGGTAAAAACGTCACAAACATTTGAACACTCTATAATACCTATTCAAATCTTTTTGAAACATGCATTTAAACTTTGCTGGATGTGTCTCGATTATACCCAGTCTGAGCACCTTATTCATACACTATGTTTTAACAACTACAGTATTTGGTTGTATGCATATACATTTGCAGTAAGTGAGGTAGTATTAGGGTTGGTGGAGTACATAGAAAGTAACCCGCCACGGTACGTGGCGGGGGTGGTACATGAGGGGCTTAGACATACACGTGTGACGAGTGCATTCTCGCACACTCTTCACATGTGCCCTTGGTAAGGTTACATTCGTTTTCTTGTTTACCCTAGCAGCATAAGTTCAGTTGTGGCGCGGGCCCGCGGGGCGTGGGGCTCTCAATGATACTTATGAAGAATAATCCCCCTCAAATGCCTTTATCATTTGGACACCCCGGCAGGGGTGTGGTTTCACGGCTGGTGTCATGTACGATAATTACACAATTTCACAGGTTTCTTTAATAAGAGTGGTTGTATGGAGAGGATACATGTGTTAAAAGTGGTTTCTTACATTCATATTTGGGTACCTGTCTGCTTTCAGCAGATAACCATTCTACAGATCTTCCCATCGCCCAGGCCTTGCTGACCGGGTCATTGTGCGAGCAGTGATACACTGCGGAAGGTGAACTGTTACAATGTTAATGTATTACGCTAGATCATGCCCGTCTTGTTCGTGGGAACGGGCTTGCAGCGGATCTACCATGGTGCTGCGGAGACAGGGAGGACTGAAACTTTTCCGAAGGTGGGGGCCGCGCCACAGCGCGCCACGCTCACCTCATCTTTGGTAGGCGAAAATGGTTTCTGGCCTGGCTAATTTCAATATATGTGGGCAATCGATACGTGTGGGTAATGTCGTCACCAGGTGGACCCCCACCACCTGGGCCCGGGTGGTGTGAGGAGCCACCCAATGAGCCATGGCCCTCACCTGGGGAGAAGACATGGGCGAGGAGGGTCTTTTGGACCAATCCTCCCCTACACTGTCTTCACACCATCAGTCTGGCTTCAGAGCAGCCAGAGGCATGGAAACTGCTCTCCCGAACACCTGTGAAGACTTGCTCTCTAATCTAGACTCCAACTCTTCTTGTGTTCTCATCCTTCTTGATCTGTCCTCTGCCTTCGACACAGTCAATCGTGTCACCCTCCTTAACCGACTCTATGATGCACTCGGTATCACATAGTGGACGCTGGCTTGGCTGACCATTTTTCAATTCGGCCCTCCTAGGTTCAAATGGCCCTTTTCTCTCCTCTACTGCACTCTACCTGAGGCGTTACCTCAGGGTCCTGTCCTATTGCCGTGGTTTTTTTAAAACATTTTCCTTGCTCCTCTTGCCCACCTTATCTCCACCTTCTCTTCTCACTTCCAGTGTTATGCGGATGACGCTCAGCTCTCCTTTAAGCTCCTCTCCTCATTCCCGATCGTCTGACTGCTATTCAGGCATGATGTGCTGCCAATGATCTGTCTTATTGCCAGTAGGACCGAGATTCTTCTCATTGGTATTCCCCCATCCCCCTTTCTGGCCCCCCTCCCCTACCCTCCCCCACCTGTGAGGCAAAAAACCTGGGGGTGATCTTAGACGCCTGTCTCTCCTTCTCACCTCATATTGCTGACCTTGCCAAGAAGACTCACTTCGAGTTTCACCTCCTCAGAGGCATTCTCGCGTTTTCACCTTTCCCCAAAAACTCAAGATCTCTAGTGCTCTGGTCCTCTCAGGCTGGATTACTGTAACAGCCTCCTCGTTAATCTGCCTCTTTCCTCCGTTTGCCCTCTTAAACTAATCCAGAGTGGGACTGCAAGATTTATCCTTCCCCCTCAATCCCACACGACTGCATCTCTCTGGCCCTAAAAGCTCTCCACTGACTCCAGGTGAATGCAAGGAACAAATTCAAGAACCTCTGCATCATCCACAAGGCTTTCTGGGGCATGGGACCACACTTCCTTCAGCCTTCTCTCACTAAATACTGCCCTGCTAGAGCAGTTCGGTCCTCTAGCTCTTAAAATCTTGGCAGGCCAGTCGCTTCTCCAAGCAGAGTGTGGGGACGGGGGGGGGGGGGTAGATCTTTCTTCAGCAGGAGCCTCCCTCTGGAGCGACCTCCCCGCCCCTCTGACCTGAGTGTGCTCTCCTTAAGTTCCAGAAGCTCCTGAAGACCTTCCTCTTCTCCTCCTTCCCTCTCCCACTTCCCTGCTGATGTCCCCCCGCTGTTACTACTGGCTGCCTGGTCCTTCCCCCCTCGCGCTGGCCTTCCTCCTTGGGCCCCTCCCCCCTGCGTTTTCTACTGAAGCCAAAACCTTGGAGTCATCTTCCACTCCTTTCTTGCTTTCCTCCCTCACACTCGGGACATTATTTATTTATCTTAGGGTTTTTAGAGCGCACTACAGCCCACAGGCATCGAGGCGCTATGATGAGACGTAAGAAGGCTTGATTAAGGGTTACAGAAATGTGGCCCAACATAGTATTGTTTAGTATAGAAAGTTTCGTTACATGATGCATTTGAAACCGTGTTACTTAGATGCATACACAGAAACAGATACATATGGGCATGCAGCCCTTTCAAACGTTGCCAAGAAGTACCACTTTCAGCTCTTCCTCCTCAAAGGAATTTTACCTTTTCTCACTTTACCTCGGAGGCTCAATCTGACCCAAGACCTGTTTCTCTCTAGGATTTACTGCAATAGCCTCCTCCTGAATCTGCGGCCTTCCACTCTGCGACCCATCCAGCTAATCCAGAATAGGGCAGCAAGACATATCCTTGGCCTTAAGCCCAGGGACCGCATCTCTCCTGCACTAAAGTCTTCACTGGCTCCTGGTTGCTGCACGGATTAAATTTAAATCCCTCTGCATCATCGTCTGGGCCTGGGGACCACACTATTTTCAACTTTATCTCACTAAATACTCTCCCTGTAGACCACTATGTTCCTCTGGCACCAACTCTGTGCGTAAAGTGGTTTGCTTAACCGAGAGTAGGTTGTTGTTCACTGTCCTCAGCGGGCTCCCTCCAGTGGCATAGCCTCCCCCTCCCTATGCACCTTGAGCAGGATCTTCTCAAATTCCGGACGCTCTTTAATTCCTCTTTTCCTCCTCCTTCCCTTCTTCTCTCCTCTGCTAATCCCACAGTTGCTGGGATCGGTGTCTTGGGCCCTTATGCATCCTCGGGGCCCTGACCTCCCACACCCATTCTACCCAGCTCCTGTCTATCCACAGCACTTGCATCTGCACACCCTCCGCTGTGGAGGATCGCACATACTCCTCCCGCGGCCCCAGTCTGTGTAGCACTCAACATTCCTAGCACATCATCTGTGGCGCACGCATGAGCTCTGATTTCCCCCCCCCGCGCCCCCTTTCCTCTTCCTTGCTGCACTTTCACGTTCTGAATGCTCACAAGGCATAGTAGTTTTGTCCCTTCTACCCCCGCCCCCCCTCAGCTCTTAATTATTGTTCCCAACCTTGCTCCCTCACTGCCCAGTGGGCGCTTTGAAACATTATGTTCATATTGTATAAGCACCCAACAAGCAAACAATAAATACAGAGACCATGCCCCCACCCTCGAACAGTCCGCCTCAGCACCCTGAACTTGCCTTTGTGCATCCTTCCCTGATCAGACTGAGTCAAGATCTCTAAATCCCCCCCCCCCCCAACTCCTCGCACTACCCTACCCTCACCCGATCGCCAGAGCTCTTGCTCTACAGGCCTCACCTAGCACTTGCCCCACCCCACCGGCATTTACCCTGCATCTACTGCCTCTCCCCTTGACCTGCCCTTCCTATTGCTGCATTTGCCCGATCCGAATGTCACAAGGTCTAGTAGGACTGTTTATCCTCTGTTCCCTTCCCCCTTAGTCTTGTGGCGCCTGGAAACGGACTGCTGTATAGGCGCTTTACAAATTCTCAAATAAATAAAATACCTGGAGGCGGCGCCAGGGGCGCGCCATGGATAAGAAGCATAGTTTCGGTAGGATGGAGGCAGGCCAAGGGCGATAGTGCAAGGCTACAGTCTGCTTCTGTAGACTGTTTACGCTGGTGTGCTACAGATCTGCTGATGGCTGGGCGTGTGCAGAGAAACTGAGTGTTAATGCCCCCAGTGCTGCCAGAGAGCAGAGTCCTGCAGAGCCAGGCGCCTGAGAGCAACTGAGTGGATTGCTGACACCGGAGATGGGAGCAGTGGAGAAACTGGGTTGTTCATTGACACTCTAGGTTGGTGGGCTCTGCAACCTGATGCTCTTTATACGTGTTCTGCTTTGACTGGGAGAGCCTGGGTTTGAAGACGCCTGCTCTAGTTAATGGGTGGGGTGGGGGCTGCTGTACAGGTGAAGAGGGAGGGCGTTGAGTGCTCTGTAGTAAGGGTGCTAGTTGTCTGCCACCAGTTAGATGAGTAGTTTGGTGATGAGGTAGCCCTGCGGTTGGACTAATCGGGACCCAAAAAGACATCAAATCGCCAGAGGCATCCAGCGGAAACTATTTTATATGGGGGGGGTGTACAAAAAACGAGAACTATTAGCGCCTTGACAGGCAGGTGCAGAACTATTATTAGTAACCATGGACCATCTGGTAATAAGCCCGTAGCACACTGTCTATTATGGTGGCCAGGTGGGTATGGCCGCGTAGAAAGATGCTTAGAATGTTTAAGGAAATATGCGATAATGAGTGCACAAGGTGACCGTGTGTGCACAGTTCTGCGATGTGAATGACGTGGTATTGTTCTTTTTGCAGCTTCCTGGTGGATGAGCTGAAGGACGTGGCCTTTCCAGCATATCGTATTCTACTGCAGCATATCTGTGCCAAGGTACCGCCTGACTCCTCTTTCACCCACACATGCCTCCCTATTTTTGTAGAGTCCTGAGCAGTGCTGGGGCTGGGGCTGGGGAATCACTGCATTATCTTGGATAGGGTACTGGAGAATAGAAGTCATGGTAGACCATTCTCTGAGCAGTTCGGGAGAACAGCCGTCAATGCACAAGGCGTCGGGTTACCAAATCCTCAGCGCACAAGTAGAGGTTGGGGGAAATTGTGTTTTTCAAAAGTCCACTATCACCAAGTTATTCTTGACGTTTCCCTTAACAATCGTACCGAGCACAGACTGGGGCTAAAATAGCCACATCTTTGGATCTTAAGTGGTAAGCATTGTGTTATTTCACTGATAGAAATTAGTGTGAACTTCAAGTTGTGTATGTGAGCCCAGCTACGGTAAACAGTACTCGCTCACTCACAAACTGCATTACAGAATGTAAACTTCTGTTCTGCGGCTTCTGTTTGCTGCTTTAAGGTCCGCGGTTGAGCCAGTGATCTATCTACGGAGAGCATGGTTATGCTCTTGACCAGTAGCCCCTCGTGTGCTCGCAGGACAATGGGTGGGAGCCACGAACTGCAGATTATCAACAGTTTAGGCGGATCGATAAATGCATGAAATGAACTTCCCCAGTTGATCTCCAGCGGTGAGTAATGAGAGAGAACTATCAAGTTCTGGTTGCAGAAAGGGTGCGCTCGTAGACATTCTTGGGGGGGGGAGGGTGGGGAATGGCCTCAAATAGTTTTTACTGCTTGGAATTCTGCCTATATTCGCCTATTCCATGGGTTGACGGGTCCAGCCATACTTCTTAAGCATAAGTATTTTAGCAGTACAGGGGCTGAAATGATTGACCAGTGATTATGGGAAAGTGCGATGTTGGGGACATGGTTGCCAATCTCTGGGTGTGGGTATTGCTAAAGGAAGGAGTGCAATATCCGTTTGCTGGACACAGTTTTTCAGTGCACAGGATGCGTAATGCTGACACTTGGGTCTGGTCCCTTTTTTAATCTCAGCAGTTATTTTTGAAGTGCTGTGCTGCCTACTTCAGCAAAGGCAACATAACGCTTGTATACAGGAGACTCCGCCTGTACCAACATCCTCACTAAAGGTGGCTCTCCGGATCTCAGAATTATAAACTCCACCGCCCCCTCCATGACACTGGTGACTGTTTCCTGATGCCATCATCCCTTTGTTGGCTAGATCCATCAGAGACCACACCGACTCTTCCTCAAGCAAATATATAGGTAGGATTTAGGTGATCTAATCTTTAGACTCCTCTCGACAGTCAGACTCCTGGGTCCGTAGCCGTCTAGCTTCAGGCCTGGAAGTGGCAGAGGCAATCGCTATTGATGGCTGATGATCGCATGGTCCTACTGGTACTTTCTGTAGGCTGTCTTGCTTGCTACTGCTTTTACTTCTGGGCGAGTAGTTCTAGGAAAGTCCTTGTTTTATTTGTTTTGGTTGTTGGAGTGGTCATTGGCCTGGGGTTCACATCTCTGGGAGGTGGCATCCTGTAAAACCCCACCCGGAAAAGGTTTGTATTTACTGGGGTTCTTTAACCTTCCTGGAACGATTTTTGTTTTTTTTTGTAAACGCACACAGTGAGTATGCATCTCTGTGGGGAGTTTTTCATGATCCTTACCCTGAGGGGGTGGTCGGGTTGGTCACTGTGGTCCGGATTCAAGACTTTTTGCAGGCCGGTCTTATGTTGCCACTGGTTTTCATTGTGGCTGTTTGGTAAGAGTTTCGTTTTGGTGCTAAATCCCCCGCACTTGTGAGGCCCCCATAACTTTGATTTTTTGGCATCTACATTTTATTGTTGCAACACACAGCACTTTCTGTACGGGGGGGGGGGGGTCCCCTTTTTTATTTTTCTCTGGCTTACCTTGTGTGAACAACTGTTTCCAAGGGTTGAAAGGATATTCTCCTCGCTACATTTTTTGAGACCAGCAAACCCCACCCTATGTGGAGTGCTGGGGGAGATGCAGTGTATCCCCTTTCTCGCTGCTCCTGTCATTTCTGTTAGTGACAAGCTTAACCTAAATGGCTGGTGGCAGTGAATCTTTTTTTTTTTAACCAACTCTGTGCAACTTACACGCAGGTGGTAAGTCACCCTTGGGTGCCCATTTTTCCAAAATGGCCCCTGTTTTCTTTTCAACATTTTCTGTTTGCTTGTCCTTAGTTGGTCCTTCCCCTACCCTCCAGGGCGGGAAAGTCCTTTGTGCAAGCTTTGTCTACAGCGGGAGAACTTGGGTGTCTGAGAAGGCAGGAAGCAAGGGAGGAATCCAAAACTCTTCAGCCCTTTGTATTCTGGCATGCCTGCCGGGAACCAGTTCCAACTGGGAGGCGGGCTGTCCTAAAAGGACCGCCACCCCCCAGGTTTGAATGTTGCAAGCCTGTGCAATTGGCTTGGTTCCTGTATAAAGTTCTGATCCTGGGAGCTGAAAAGGTAGTCGACCACTGGAAGTGTATCTGAAGAGGAAGAAAAGCCATCTGAGATGATTTCCAGAGAACGGCGAGCCAGCTGTGCAACCAGAGCCTGCTGTGACCCTTCCTGCTAAGTGACCTGGGGTCCCTAAAATGACAACCCAGAGCCTGGTGAGGTCCACTAGACTCCAGACGACCTGCATTTTGAGCCATCCCACGATGTACTGACCTAGCGGGGCTACAGACCACCAATACCCTGGGAATTCGAGCCATTGTGTGGTGCATGGTCTTCCAAATCTCGAAACTATGGTGGCATCCTGCTGGACCTCCAGAGGCTGGATTTGAATCCTTGTAGTCCCCTCACTGGAGTGCTGAGCCAGATTAGCGACGAGAATCTGGCCAGCGTTATTCAGTCTTCTCATGGCTCCTGTAAAAGGGTGCCAAAACCGCATAGGAGAAACTTTTGCCTGGATCCTTCCCCGTTGATCCCTGCTGCAAGTTCCCATCCAGTGTCGTGTCTTCACTTACCATGACCAAGAACCCAAGGACCGGGTTGTGTGCTGCCATATCCTAAGACTTCGATCTGCAAACTCCTCTGTTCTGCTGAGGTATGTGTTGCCTGGTGTATACCTACTTTAAGTGTTGTGTGATTCCTGTGAAGCGTTGGGGGTCATTTGTGTGATTGGGAGTGCTCATCAAATTCGCCCAGACCTAACGCTGGAATCCCTCTAGGGTGTCTTCTCTGAAGTCCCTGGATCCTTTCTGAAACTCTGAAGTGAAATACTTACTTGTTTGAAGAGCTTTCCTCAGGAACTCTGACTTTTCCTGCCTCTGTGCCTATCCTGACCTGTTGGCCACGGGAGCACTAGTGACCCACCTTCTGCCTCTGAGAACACTCATGCTTCAAGATTAGGGAAGAACTTACAAGGTTTGAACCTTTGCCTTGAAACATAACACGTGTTGAAAAGTTACTTGTGAAATAATTTGGTTTGGTAACTGTCCTTATGAAATATGAGCAGCTACACGAGTGTTTACTTAGCTTTGAATGTGTTGTGCCATCATTAAAAGTATATAGGGTTATTTTACTTGCCTGTGAATTGCATCCTCCTCCTTCCAAAAGTAATGCTGTTGACTTCACTTCATTATTTCTTTCCAGAAATGGGTGTATAAGTTCACCAACTGGGTCTTGCCTCCTCTGCCCCGCTTTATGGCCTGTGTAGAATAAGTGTGCCTTGGGTTTTACTTGCCTTGAATAGTTGTGTGCCATTCTGAATACATGTACTGTGGGTTTTACTTATCTTGGTTTGCTTGGTGCAATCCTAAAATAGTGTAAGGAGTTATTGCTTACCTTAGTCTGTGTTTCACGGATCTGAACAGCAAGTGTAATCGTTTATTACAACATTAGTATAACTGTAGGTTATCCTAAATGTAGTTGTAGGTTCATACTGTTCCATGAATTTGTGTTTCACTATTCAGAAAAGAAAAGTATACTTGTGTAACATGGTTGGTTTAATATGTGATTTCTATAACTGAGTCACTGTATAACTGACAGGGTCCTAATACCGTTGAATTACTGAAAGTAATCTATAAGTAACTTGTGGTTTTACTCTCCTTGAATAGATGTGTTGTAAATGTGTACAATTGTGTTCGACTTACCTAGAGTTACTGTTGGTAATGCTGAACAAGGTCTATGCTTTGGTCTGGGTGTCTTAATCATTGCGGTATGGCTTTATACTGTGTTTATGATTCTATGACAAAGTACTCACCCACCAAGATTTATCTTGGCCTACTTGTATTTATAATAAAACTGCAAATTAAAAAGGGGGGTCCTGGGAGTCCCTCTGCCAGACATTAGTCCTGGTTTCAAGAGACTTACCCAGAGTCTTTAGCTCACTATCTTTCACAGAGAAGAAATATCCCAAATATATCAGTCTTTGTCCTGCCCTGGGACAAGAGTACCAACAGCATCCCCAGACACGTGTTTCGGTCTGGTTGGACCTCATCAGTAGGGAGGAGACTCCAGGACCCCCCTTGTCAATTGGCATATTTAAGTAACTTTGGGTGAATGTTTCTGTGTTGCACAATGTGAATATTTTTCATAACACTAGTGGTGTCTTTCTTATGGATGTGTGTGGACTAAGCCTATCCCCTTCCCCCACCCTTCCCTGGAGTTAAGCCGGAGTACTCTACTTCCCTACCCATTTCAAGAGGTTGGATGTTCCATCTCGGTGGGTTGCCCCACCTTAAGGTCAGTGTTTGGGCAGCCCCCCGGAAGCCTGTGCAGAAACAGTCCAAAAGTACCATGCAGTTGCAGGTGCCAATGACTGGAGTGTATGACTGTGTGCACTGCAAGCAGCAGATTGTTTAAGCTCTCCGTTCTTCCTTTTCAGTTTCCTGATAAATCGGACCATCGCACATATGCTGCTGAAGCTTTGGTCAAGCTGCTGTGCAAGTTCCCCAATGCAGAGTATGCCTCGTTTATCGAATGGCTCTATAAATATTCACGGAACAGCAAAGTAAGTTCACTTCTGTATGTGGCCCTACTCCTGGATTTTTCCATCCTGTACTTTAGCCACGTCACTCTCCTCCCATGTCTGTATCACTGGCCTAATGGTTTGTAGTGGTTCCTCCGGCACAGATGTCCTATCGAGTGTTTGCGCTGGAAGTGGCAGTGGCTCTACTGGAGCTTCCGGAGAGGGAGATGGATAATGCTATCCCTTCAGAACAGCAGAAGTTCCTACAGCACAAGTTTCTGGTGCAGGTGATGGTGTTCGGCCGCTGCTCTGACAAGGCCCCGTCGGTCCGCAGCAAAGCACTCTCCTGTCTGGCTCAATGTCTGGAAAAAAAGGTTCCCACCGCCATAGAGGGTGTCCAGGAGCTTTTGCAAAGCAGTAAGTGCTAAAGTGCTAGTCTCTCCTGTTCAATTTTTGCTTGAAATGGTTGAGTTGGTATTTACTTTTTCGGTCTGTTTTTGGGTTCCGGAAGCATCTGAGAGCGTGTTTACAATTTTTTGTTAGATTGTTTTACTCATTGTATATTTGCGTAGAAAAACTGTCTCCAGTCGTAGAGTTTTTCTGTGGGATGTTGTTGGGTGGGGAATTGGAGTCAGGTTGCTGGTTGAGAGGGCCTGTGCTGTGAAGAGGGAGTGAGCTGCTGTAACAGACCCCAAGGCTTAAGCCTGACTATTATTCTTATGTCACTCCTTTGACACCAGAGCAGAAGGATACTTCTCTTTTTCTGAGAAGCTAGGGCCTACCTTTGAACACTTGTCACATTGTTGGTGGCAGTCTTGGCCTTAGTGCTAAATGCTGACTTTAGTTGTGATGCATTCCACGTGTGCAGTTTTCCTGCTATTTTATGGCGCAACTTTGAATATGTGCCATCTTGGGTGCACAGTATTTCCTGCAGAGCGACTGTAGGGATGCTACGAGAGTCTGTGCACCAGTTGGATTGGGAACCGGTTCCATGAGAAGGAACACAAGAACGGTCCGAGGTTTGCAGCAAAGCTCAATCTTTCAGTGAGCATCCTTAAATCATGTGACTCAAAGCATGTTTGTTGCAGTCCTACGGAGGAGTCCTCGATCCCCAGCCAGCCGGCCTCCTGACAGTTCACTTGGAATACACCTGGCTTTCCTCCATGGGAAAATTGGAGAACTTTGTAATTTGTGGTGACAGTTGGTCCATGAACTGCTCTGGGGATCCGTGTCTTCTAAGGACCCCCAGTGGCATCAGGGATCTTCTCTCCAGGTAAATGCCAGATGCCACTGAAAGTGCCGACATCCTGTGTTTTTCTGTGCTTTTCATGTTGGAGTGGTACATGTGATTTCTATGAGGTAACTGTGGTTCCACACCTGTCTTCGGTGTCCTTGGTTGCTAAATGATGTGCAAGGAGGATTACAGTGATCTCCAGACCCTAAAAACCATGATCTCTGATTCCCCAACATGGGATTTTCATTATTATACCTTGATTAGCTCTGCCTCGGAACATGGTCTCTGAATACATCCTGTAAAAAAAAAATAATCTCTGCATACGTTTATAGATGTTTGAGGCTTGTGGCTCTGTTTAGACTTGCATGCTGTGTATAGTCCACTATCTATTTATTTGAATTTTTAAAGCGCTCACACAGCCAGGGGGCTTTGAGGTGCTGTTACAGGAATATGTCTCTTAGTTACGTATTTATAACGCACTTAATCCCCGGAGGTTTCTAAGCGCGGACCCGGGGATCGAACCTGTGTTGCTTCGTGACGTCTTGCTTCCAAGGCGAGCTATCCTCCTCCTCTTCTAGTAAAAGGGCATCGGCATATTCCTATCGCCACACACCTACACAGCATCAGTTCCAGTTTTACACAAGGAGAAGACTACTTTTAAATTCTGCCTCGAGTGCAACACAAAGTTTCCAAGTATACACATAATTTGTAACTACTGCCTCCAAGGATTCGCTGTTGGGACAAGTTCTCATCATGCAGACAATTTAAACCAGAGACTTTCAAAGAGCATAAAGTTGAGTGCTGGCGGTCTACACAATGCCCGCAGTCGGAGCAGACTAAGGGCACCACCTCCATGGAGGTTCTCACTTGCTGCAGAGCCTAGCAGCGCACGCTCTGTGCTGGCTGAGTACCAGTTCTAGAGCTGCTGGAGGGTCCTCTGGATTCAGTATCTCCCTCTGTTCGCTGGGAGATGTTTAAGGGAGGGATCTTGATTCCCTCTTTGAAAATACTGGCCTTCCTGGACTTGTGGAAACTGTAAGGCAGACTGTACCATCAGCCAGAGTCCAAATGAGTTCTTCTTGCTGCTTTTTTAAAGAAAATGTTTATTTTAAACCAAGGCAGGGTGACAACCACACAATACAAACATGACTTAAAACACCTCTTCCGACAATCCCCCTCGACTCCCGCCCACCTACCCCCTCATTCTTGGTCTGAAGTCTCTCCCCCCTGGGCTGCCTGCTCTGCAGCCCCAACTGCTCTG
Source organism: Ambystoma mexicanum (assembly GCF_040938575.1). NCBI lineage: Eukaryota > Metazoa > Chordata > Amphibia > Caudata > Ambystomatidae > Ambystoma > Ambystoma mexicanum. Next base: position 34,912,457 of record NC_090931.1, read on the forward strand.
TTCCCCCCTCAGGGGTTCTCCCGGTCCCTCAGGGTCCAGCGGGTATTGACGGGTTTATAGGTCAGGGCGTGGAAACGCTGGTCGTACTCAAGTATTGGGGCCCAGATGTTCTGGAAGAGGTGGAGGAGTCCAGCTTTTGCTGCTGTCACCTTCTCCGCGATCAATAAATCCCATAGCTTCGCCCACCACTGGGACATGAAAGGGCCATCGGGAGATTTCCAGAAGCGGGCGAGCACAATTTTCCCTGCTAGAAGACATTGATTCAACAGTTTCGCTCTGCTCCCGGAGCGTGGATAGATCCCGGGACGCGTAGAAAGATGGGCTCGGGCTCCAGCGGGAGAGTCGTCCCGATGATCTGTTCAATAGTCGCCACGCACAGTTTCCAAAATTGCCAGATCTTTGGGCATATCCACCACATATGAAAGAAGGAGCATGGTTGGCCACACCCTCTCCAGCAAGCCTGGTCCACCCAGGGGTTCATGTGATGAAGCCTGAGGGGGGAGTAATACCACTGCAGCATTCTTGTATGCGCATTCCCTATTGGTGACACAGGTGGACGAGGAGTGTGTCCGGGCCCAGATATCCACCCAGGTCTTGTCCTCCACTGGGTGGCCTAGATCAGCCTCGCATTGGACCATGCAGTGGGTTTTTGAGGCCAGGAAGTCTCCCAAGAAGCGCTGATGTAGAGTGGAAACCCTGTCTCGTGTTGGGAGATCCTTGAGTGTTCGAGGGGGGTGAGGGGACGTGTGGCTGCTTGGAGGGTTTGGGGGTGCGAGCACCAGTGCAGGAGCTGGATATATGTAAACCTGTCTTTTCTGGAGTTGGAACCTTTCCTTACATTGTTCGAATGTTTGGGGTGTACATCCTATGTATAGCTGTTCCAGGGTCTCGAGGCCTCCCTTTACCCAGTTCTGGAAGTTATGAGGGTTTGCCCCAGATGAGAAATCTGGATTGTGAAAGTTTGGTGATGATGGACTCCGCCCCCTCGGAATTCCCTTTCGTTTTAGTGCCCAGTCCCAGGAGTTTAGCATATGCTTGGTGGCCAGCAGATGTCATTTCCAATGTCCTCTGAGGGGAGGTGGAATATGTGGGAGAAACCGCAGGGGGAGCGGGAGTTGTGCTTGCTCCAATTCGACCCATCGGGGGCAGTTCGTAACTATCTGCCATGTGCGGATATGTGCCAATTGTGCCGCCGCCCTGTAGGCTTGTAAATCCGGAACCCCCGGCCCACCCAGTTTGGAGCTGCCTAGCAGTGTCTTGTGAGGGATTCTGGCCTTTTTGCCCCTACAGATAAACTTCAACATTTTTCTCTAAGTCACGTATGGTTGGCACTGGGATTGCCACTAGGAGGGAAGAGAAGGCGTAGAGGAATCTCGGGAGTAATTTCATTTTGCAGGCTGTTATCCGTCCCATCAGTGAGATTTCCTGGGATGTCCAGCGCTTCAGGTCCCCTTCCAGTTCCCTAAACAGCTGAGGGAAGTTAGCCTGGTATGTGTCCTTCGGGTTCGCTGGAATGTACACTCCCAGGTAGGGGATGGCCCTTCTCTTCCATGCGATTCGGCACATCCTGAGGCCACCGACTTGGTGAAGTTGACGGAGAAGCCAGACACCTCCCCATAGCCAGTTATCTCCATCAGGGCATGCTTTATTGAAGAGCGGGCCTCCGAGATCGTAAGCAGTACATCATCTGCGTACAGGGCAATTTTATGCTGCGATGAACCGACCGGGGGCCTTTGATGTGGTCATTCAACCTGATCCTCTGAGCAAAGGGTTCCATGGTGAGTGCAAAAAGCAGGGACGATAGTGGGCAGCCCTGCCTGGTTCCGCAAGTTAAGGGGATCGGAGGCGAAATAGACTCGTTGATCCTCAGGAAGGTCTTTGGGGCTTTGTGGTTAGCCAGAACCATAGTTTGAAACGTTGCGCCAAATCTGAAGGCCTCCAGGGTGAGTCTCATCAATGACCAGTCCACCCTATCAAATGCTTTAATGGCGTCTAAGGCTAGTAGGGCCAGCCCCTGGGAGCGTCGGGTGGCGAGGTCCACCAAGTTCAGGGCTCTGCAGACATCTCCTGCCGTTCTGTTTAAGATGAAGCCTGCCTGATCGGGGTGAATTATCTCGGGTAGTATGCGGGCTAGACAGTTGGCGAGGATTTTGGAGTACAAGTTGCCGTCTATATTCAGCAGGGCTATTGGCCTATATGAGGCCACGTCTTTTCCTGGCTTGGGTAGGAGGACCGTGGTGGATTCCTTCATCGAAGGGGTCATCATCCCCGCTTCCCTAAAGGAGTTGGAGTGTCACCCGGGGGGGAAATCAGCTGGAGTTTGAATGTTTTGTAGAATCTCGAGGAGAATCAGTCTGGGCCTAGGGCCCGGGCTTTTGAGAGCTTTGATGACTTCCTCGACCGCCTCACCTGTGATCGGCGCCTCTAGGCTCTCTTGCTGAATCAGGTAGTCGGGGCAAGACTGCTCCCCGTAGATATTCTTCCTGTTTAGACTGGTCCCGCAGTGGTGCCGTCATTATTTGGGTAAGGTTGTCCACTGCCAGTTGTAGTTTTTTCGAGTCTGCATATTGGATCACTCCCTGTGGATCACGCAGGCCTGCGATGGTTTTGGTCCGCCTTGTTTTGCCCAGTTTAGCTACAAGTATTTTGTTTGCCTTGTTGTTCTTCGCATAGTAGGATTGTTTGGCCTTGGCCGTCAGTTGTGCGGTGTGTTCAGCATAGTGGGCCTCCAGTTTTTAACTGGCCATGCGGATAGCTCGCTGTGTTCTGGAGGACCAACCCTTTTCCTTGTGGATGTCCTCCGCTGCTTTAAGTTCCTCCTCCAGGGCCAGCCGGATTTGCTGCCTGTTACGGTGGAAGGCCACCCCCTGCGCGATCAGGACTCCCCTGATCACTGCCTTCATGGCATCCCAGTTGTTTGCCGGGGAGGTATCTGTCACTGGATTTTCTTCGAGGAAGTTCTTGATCGCGGTTGCGATCTTGTCCCTCAATGACATGTCATTGAGGATAGGGTCATAAAGAGACCACCTATGTGAAGAGTTGTGTTTGGGATCATATGTGCGGATTTCCATGATTACCCTCGCATGATCAGATAGGACCCTTGGGCCAGTGGTCACTTCGTTGACGTAGGTGAGTGCCAGAGTGGATGCCAAGAGGAGGTCTATCCTTGAGAAGGTTCGATGCACGTAGGAGTAAAAGGAAAAGTCAGTTTCGGAGGGGTGAAGCACCTGCCATGTGTCTACTACCTCCAAAGAGCTGAATAGGCGTAGGAGGCTAAGCGCCTGGGTGAAGTCTCCAGGGGTGGGGGGGGTGAGATTTATCTCTAGTAGGGTCTGGTACTCCATTAAAGCTGCCCCCTATTATGATTTGGCCTTCTGTGAAGCCCGAGAGGGAGGAGCCCAGCGAGTCATAGAAGCTTGTTTGCCCAGAATTCGGGGCATATACCGAAACGAAGGTGAATAGGTCCCTCGCAAGAGGCATTTGATTGCTATAAATCGGCCTTCCGGGCATATTTTTGAGTCGACCTGGGGATTCAGGTCCTTCCTGAAGAGAATCACGGTGCCTCCCTTCTTGGTGCCTCCTGAGGTGAAGAACTGCAGCCCGTATGGTCGGGAACGGAGGCGCCCAAAGTCTGCCACTAATAGATGAGTCTCCTGGAGCATAGCTACTACTGCATTTTCATCCTGCAGTTTTTGCAGAATCGATCTCAGTTTGGCTGGGGAGTTCAGCCCATTGACATCTGGGGGGAGGGAGTCGGAGGAGCGAGTCAGCCATCCTCTTGGAAGAGAGCTAGAGGTGTGTCATCCTGCTCTTGGGATTTTAACACAGTCCCCCAACGGGAGGCCGTAACTTTAACTGGTGGGGAGGCAGACATTGTGAGTGTGGCCGAGCCCCTGGCCAACTGGGCCAGTTGAGTTAATAGGAGTAATACGGGGTTCCAAGGACTTGGAGATGGAACGTACCTTGGAACGGGCATGGGCCGTGGTTATCGCCCGCTACTGTTGTGAAAGCTGTTTGCACGCTGGGTCGACAGTGGCAGTCTCGCAGGACAGATCTGGGCGGTCTGCGGAAGCCCCAAGCGGGGGTCATTATCTGCAGTGGGTCAAGTGGTTTTGGTTCCGATTATCTCCTCTTGGTGTTCCGTGGTGCCCTTGACCACGAGGATCGCCTGGGCTTTGGGGAGGGAGCAGTTTCCAAGTTTTCGGCAACCGTCGGGCTCGGCGAGGTGACCTCTTTGGGTGAGGATGGGTGCATGATCTTGTCAGCATCTTCAAGGTGGCTAATTCTCCTTAGGGTGCCCTTGTATGAGAACTGCAGGGCCGTTGGGAATAGCCATCTCTATCGTACCTGGTGTTCTTGAAGGAAGAGGGTCAGGGGCCACAGTGCTTTTCTCCTCTGAAGGGGTGAGAAGGGATAGGTCTTGATAGATCTGGAGGGGGGAGCCCTGGAATTAGAGTTCATCTCGTGAGCGGCTAATGGCTGAAATGGCCTCCTTTGTAGTAAAGAAATGGACCCTGGTGATGACATCTGGGGGGAGGGCCGAGTCCACTCCCCACCGTGGGTGCACCCTGTGGGTGCGATCCAGCAGAAGTTGGGATTTGTCCAGTTGCGGGAGTAGGGACTGGAAAAAGTCCCCTACATATTCTGCCAGGTTTTTGTCCAGGATGGAGGAGGGGATTCCTCGGATCTGGAGATTGTTGCGGCGGGCCCTATTTTCGAGATCCTCCTGCTTGAATTCAAAAATTTCACATTTGTCTTGTAGGGATCTGATTGAGCGTTGTATTTCCCCCAATGTAGCTGTATGATCCTGCGAGCGATCCTCGACCTCCCCCAGCCTTTGCTCCACCTCGGTCACCCTTTGATCGGTATGTTCTAATTTAGTGGTGAGTTCTGTCATGCAGGTTCTAAATTCAGCCTTGATATTAGCAATGAAAGCCACTATATCTACTTTGGTGGCGAGGGCTTCTCCTTTTGCCTGGGGTTTCTGTGGGGTGAGCTTAGAGGGGGTCGGATTTCTTTCCTCTGTCTGACGACGAAAACATAGTGGCGATGTCTGAGATCTTGCCGGCTTTTGATTGTTTGGCCATCGTGCAAGGTTGGGAGGGATGAGATGGGTGGTGCGAAGGTTAAACGCAAAAGTCCTGTCCGAAGAGCGTCACCCGAAGCCAGAGTGTGGTGGTTCGTTGACGCAGAAGCCTTGAAAGTTCAGGTCAGGTCCTGTTAGTGCCGGTGTTCAAGAAGGTTACGGCCTCCCGATATCGGGTGAGGAAGAGAGGGCAATTATGGTTCATCCGGTGAAGAAGGGGGTTGTAATGCCCTTCCTCGCTCTTTGGGTTGGGGGAGAGAAGCTGTTCGACAATGTGGGCTGGGGCACCCCAGGAAGTGAGCAGGGGGGGGGCGGCAAAGTCTACACCGCCGCAAGGGTGTGGTGGGTCAGGCCAGTCTCGTTGGGGCCAGGGATAAAGGCCCAACCTGCTTCAAGTGTGGTTCGAGTTCTGCAAGTACTGAGGGACTATTGACTATTGAGGCCTTATGGTAGCCTGATCAGTGAGACCACCACAGCCGAAGCGCTGATCAGTGCACTATGCTGGCTGCTCTGCTCCCATGCATTTACTATGCTATTATTGTGGGGTCTACAGTCCTCTCTGTTGGGGGCCCAGGTTTGGGTTGCCTGAGTCTGCCACACTGGGGGTGTAGCCAGGCTGTGCATCATCCACGTGATCAGGGAGTCACCCCCTCTGTAGCGTAATGTCGCACTGGGTCGCTGTTATGAGTTCTATTGCCAGGTGCCTCAATCACTGTTACGCCCGATGCTAGAGGCCGCTGTCAGCGCTTCACGGGGGCAGAGGAGACTGCCACACGGCTCTCCGCTCCCAAAAAGCCGCACCCACCTGGGTCTGCCTCTGCCGCCCACTGTTTTCGGATGCTGTGGGCCGTTCAAGAGGACCCGCAGGATCCGGCTCCAGCAGTCTGCCACTGTCTGGTTGTGGCAATCGGGGTCTGGGCCAGGGGTGCCCGCCTATGTTGGGGGGGGGGGGGGGGCACGCTCCTTGATCCTCGGCCCCTGATGGATCACCCTCACTGGGGTCTGCCTCCACCACTTGCTGTTCCAAGTGTCAGGGGCTGCTTGTGACGTCTCACGGGAGCAGGGGGACCCGCCCCCAGACCTGGTCCGGGCAGACCACCAAGTCTCAGGACGCCCCTCCTTGTGCGGCACACCTACGAGCTCAGTGGTAGAGCGCGTCGGCCATTTCGCTGCTCCGAACGTTGCTGGGTGCCGAAGGGTTCCTCTTGAATTTCGCCTCACGGTGCCGTCTGGAGTGCTCATCTTTGGCCCAGGCATGGAGCTTCAGTTCCGACCGCTGTAGATGCATTCAGCGGCTCCGAATTCTCATGGGATCCGCATTTATTAGCTTCAGCAGCAGGCTTTCCACGGATGGCTTCACAGGAGCAGCCACATCGCTGGCACTCCAAGCCATGCCCCCCTTCTTGCTACTTCTTACAAAGACTTCAGATCTGCCCAAAAGAGGGTCTCAACCCTCTTTTAAAGCCAAATGGGCCACAATGATTGATGTAGGATAAGCTTACCTTAATGAACCAATCCTGGGTCCTCGCCAACAATCTCCTGTATGCATGAGGTCATAACCAGAGTTCTTTGCAACAGAAAAGGTAAAGGGATGAAAACAGTTAATACTACGTCCCACCCATCTTCCTGTCTGCTGTGAATCAAAGGGTTTCTCTGGTTAATTGAGCTCCCTGTGGTTCCTGAATAAAGTGGCAGGTCTCCCTTGAAGATGTGGCGAGACCAGACTTTTGGTTGCCGCCAAACCACATACTCGTGCCTTCTGAATGGGGTCCCCCTCCAGGGATGACTACTGTAAATACATAGTCCCAGACATGACCGGTCACTGCCCTTGATACTTAGAGACGGGAGCTGGCTTCAGGTTGACACCGTGCATATCAAAGATTGTTGGAGTTTTCCTGTCTTTTGTTAACCTCTGCAGCCCAGCCCCATATGGGGCTGTTTGAAGTGTACTCTATTAGTATGTTAATTGCTGCCACCAAGCTGCACAGAGTTAACGGACAGGGCCGATCCATGGAGCCTTTGATAGTTAAGTTAGCCTGGTCATGGCAGCGGGAAGGTTTTCGCCCTCCCCCTTTTGAGCTGCTTCCTGTACTCCACCCGTCAGATCCCAACTAAGTATGACGGGGAGGAGTACGCCTGTAGGCTGTATCCAACCAGACTACAAAGGTTTGTTTATGTCGTACAGTGAGCATAGGAAAATGTGTGCGGATCAGCCCGACGCATTTTCCAGAGGTTCATCTACCATCATTCAAGTTCTTTTAAAAAACTTTAAAAAACCAGGCAAGTGTACACCCACTGTGCGGATGGTCTAATTCCTCACAATTCAATAACTAAGCGTATCACACTTTGACTGTTGAAACTAGCTTCAACTTGGGCTGTGAATGTGTTCATTGAAAAGAAACACAAGCCTTCTCCCATAGATCAGCCATCTTGCACCTGATTCCCTGGTCTTAACAGCTATCGGCAAAGGGGTGCAGCACTTATCTCTGCTTCCCAGCAGCCCCCTGCAAGGAAGAGCAAAAAATGTCAGCATTTGCCTGTAAAAAGTTGCTAATGCCACAGCCTTAACGGCGATGTATAAATTACCTCCTTGATGGTCAAGTAATGAAAGTACTCTCCCACCAAGCTAGCGCAGAACCTGCTTCTATCAACTATGGAGTACCCCAAGGCTCTTGTCTCTCCCCCACCTTGTATAATATCTTTACTAAGCCACTTTTCGACCTCCTAGACGCTGAAGACCTCATTTACACTAATTACGCAGATGATACATACATCCTCCTCCCATTATCTGGCAACTACACTCAAGACTCACTAAAGACTAAACACCACCACCATCCAGGCATGGATGGCAACCCATGGCCTCTGCCTTAACGATGAAAAGACAGAACTACTTCTGGTCAGTCCACTCTCAATCGTAAACAAACTGAGCCCAGACTACACTGATTTCAACAAAGACGGCACTGGGATCACAGTATCACCGGCTGTGAAGACTCTGGGGGATTACTTAAACGCTACCCTTTCCCTCCAAGTCAATGCCATATCCCCATCTAGAGTCGGCTGCAGACTCTTTTGGTGATTGACAGAGAAGGTCTCTTTTTTGCTGCTGCTGCAGACTTCCACTCAGTGAGAAACTTTGTTAGTCCTCTTTCTATTGCCACCACTAACTCCTTCAAAATACCCAACATACCGCGGAGCGTGCCGCAGAGTCGGCTGCAGAGTCTTTTGGTCTTTGGGCTCTGCGGGCTCCGCGGCGCCGCCCGCGACCTCACGAAGATTCCTGTGACACTGTGCACCTATCCACTCAACTCCCCGCACACCTAGAGCACACCCTACGCAGGGCCCCGCGCCCTTCCCTCGGCTCCAATCTGTTTTCGAATCTGACTATTGAGCAAAACACTAAGCCTCCCACCCCCGATCCCACTCGCTCACAGCCCCTCTCCTGCCCCGTGGAAGCAGTGTCACCCGACAACAGAACCCCTAACCTACCTACACAGCTGCCGATCCAACAGTTGCCCTAACCCGGCCCGCTTCTTCTGCACCCTCCACCAGGTAGGAGGAGCACGCCGCCGGCGCTCCAACAGACGCACTAGCAGCCGCTACTGCTTCCACCACTTCCACTGCCTAATCTTCCTGGCTGGCTGGCGCATCCCGCTGCTTCTACCCGGCTCCCCTGGCTCCCCTCTCTCCCGCTTTTTCGGCTCTTCGTTGCAGCAAACGTCCATCAGGAAATAGGAAGCGTATGAACTTGAGCCGGCGCCAGCAATAAGTACATTGCCCCGCAAGACAGATACATCTACCGTTGAAGAAAGCTAGGAGGAGACTGAAAGGGTCCATCCCTTGGATCCTCCTAGTTAACTACTCTGTGCGCGACAACACGGCAACCTGGCAGTAACCCGGCAAAGATTCCAACTAGACATGAGACTTGGAATCACCCATTATTGAAAACGCGCACATCTCCTCAAATCCCTTGAACACATACCAGAAAGATCATCAGGAGACCGAAAGGGCTCGTCCCTTGGATCCTGTCACCAACAGCACACTCCGTGGACATACTGTACCGCCGGGCAGGAGACCGAAAGGGCATGCCCCTTGGATCCAACCAATACCCCCAGCAAAACCACAGACCTCTCGGCAACTACTGAACACGCATCGAAAGGACCGGCAGGAGACCGAAAGGGCTTGTCCCTTGGATCCAGCCGAGACCCCAACAGTCAACATAGCCTCCTACAACCTGAGGAGAAAAAGGAATCTGAGAGCACCAGCACACCCGACAGTGGCTCTACCGCCTGCCTGGACCAGATCAACGAGGCACACCCTTTCTGTCAAACAAAGCAATCAAGCAAGCACCTCCAAGGTGTCCCAGCTCCTCTTGCACGCACCATCCTCCTGGGTGCCTGACTGTGCAAAGCAGCACAGACACCGCGTATTGACTCTTGGAACATTGGAAAAATCCAGCACTGTGACAGTACTACGCGAAGACAACACTACCAATCCACTATACCATCCTTGTTAGAATGTCCATAAGTCGCCTCAACAAACATCCCACCCTCGGCAGCCCCAAAACAAGATTAAGACCCAAACTAGGCGCTGCCGCTATGTCACAATTAGACTATTCTCAATTAACTATGGAAAAATCGCTCTTCAGACCAATCAACCAAAAACAAAAAGGGGCTGCCGAACATCCCTTGCAGAAGCATGAGCTGATCCTTCCCAACCGCCGGGATGCCAGGATTTCAGCAGACCCACTCATCTCCAACGCCACAGCTCAGAAAAACCTTCAATCTGAGACAACTTCTTGTGGGTCACGCTGGCCGCACTCTGAAGAGAAAGGCATCAATCCAAAGTACACACAAGCACAGATTCAGAGCTTCATCAAACCAATCCTGCAAAATGAGCTTCATTCCCAACTAAACCAACAACTGCCCCGTGATGATAAAACATCAGAGACCACTAGTGCTCAAACTCGTCCCGACTCAGACAATCCAAAGATCATTCAAATGACCACCGGGGTACCAGTAAATACACCAGAAACCACCACCCTGACTGCTACCCAGGAACCGTCCTTACCCACTCCTAAGGACCACAGTAAGCAGGTTCTGGGAAAAGAGACCTCAAATGCCTCAAGAAATCAACAAAAAGAACCCATCCCCAATACCAACTCTCACCAGTCACCAAGCCCAGCAAAGCCCCTAACAAAGAATGAAAAGGCAAGACTAGCAAAATTATCCTGGTTACAAACCCACAACCAATTGAACCTATCATAGAAGCAGCCAAGGCAGCAAGACTCCATGGATGTCACTGAAATTGAATCTATCATGACAAATGTAGATAAAAGAAAAGAACTATTTGGCACTCTAACCAGCAACCGTCAACCGCACCCAACTTCAACCCCCTGTGCAACGCCATCAAATCATCAGTTGCCCCTATAGTCGCACGTCAAAACGGAGCACCAAAAAGCCATTCCTGTCACACAACCATTGCCAAATCACTTCATTTACGACTCAGACGACTCTTACTACACTCCGTTTATAATGATCAGAAAGCAACAACCTCCACCACCTCCCAAATCCTCACAAGACAAAAAGACAAACGCAACACCAAAAGAATTTTCCTCTGATTACCATAGCAACCCGAGGATTCCTACTACCATGCTGGATCTGCAAAACATGCTCATCTCAGTATTGTCGCAATCAATGATTCCTTTCCTCAAATTGCAAGAAAACATGAAGGACAATATCAGAGACCAAGCCACTTTACTAGCCATGATACATGCTAAACCTACACAGAAAACTTCATCACTACCATTGAAACCCGTCTCAATACAGACGGAACAATCAAACCGTTGGCAACAAAGACTATCTGAAATTGCAAGAGGCGACCAACAAGAAAAATCCAAGTTAACATCTGAAGTACTCTCCATTTTGAAAGTACATCACCAACACCAAACAGTCCCATACGCAAATCAACCAATCGAGCAACCCACACCAGCCACTCCGATTCCGCATCTTGCGCAACAATTGACAACTCCAATTTCGCCCATCTGACATTGCCCCCTAAAAGAAACCATTGAAAACTTTTCTATTCTACAACCCATAAATCAACAACCCATCTCTTCGACTAAGAACATCACAGATCCATATCAGATCTTTTCAAAAGGGAAGAAAGCCACTGACAACAAAACAACATCACTGAAAAAACACAATAAGAAGTAAACAGGATCAAGTGCCTTCCTACTAACAGTAAAAACCAACAAACCACCCAAGGCTCCTCTGATAGAAAACCCACAGACCTTGCCTGCTTCGAGCTACAACCCAAATCAACCACTCCACTCAAACCCACCTCAACTACAGATTCCAGCACCTCGATTACCCCGGGACGCCACACAAATCGAAGACCTACTCATGAAGATCCACCAATGGAAGACACACCGCCACCTACACAACCCACAACTGCTTCAAGCTTCATAATAATAGACGAATACTCCTCCGAATCTCCCTCTTCGGGACAAGATCTCTATGAAGTTTCGGATGTAACTTTGGGCGATGCAACAATTGACCTGACAATCGCTGTAATTAACGAGCAAATCTCATCTGATTCATTCAGATCGCCAATCTACAGTCGCACCGAGGAGAGCTGTACTTTTCTATCTTTCGTAAACCCTGTACAACAAAAACAAACTCATGCAATCTGCATCGAAAATGAGCTCATCAGACCAGACTCACTAATCCTAAACAGAACAAATGTCCTACGACTCTTTCGCGCAATACCATAGCTAGCCCGGATATCTACACGAGACATCAATTTGGTAACCTTCAAAGATGATCTTCACCTAGATAAAATCTACGTAGAGCTACGCGATCCCACCAACCTAGAATTGATACTATCCATGCGCACTTAACTCAGAAAACTCTGCTTTAACTGTTGGTCTACCTCAGGCAGTTCTATAACTACCACACAAAATCCCAGACGACTTGGAACAGAAACCTATTCCTCTCTACCCCAACCCAGAAACCGAAAATCCAGCTTTTACAGCCCTTCTAGATACCAACCGACATCAGTTTCCAACTAGAGTCAAATACAACAACTCAAATAGCTCAGCAGATCGGAGCAACCATTCAGAAGAAACTATGATATGGAAACCTTATGTACAGAAACCTCATATACAAGTAACTCCACAACCACCAGCTCATAACCACTAACCAATTCAGACCCCACATGGTTGCTATGTTTGTGGAATACCAGAGGAAATTCACATCTCTTCACTAACCCTTCACACGAACTCGATAATTATCAAATCTGCCTGCAAGAAACTTGGCTCAGCGAAACACCAGTTTGCGACAGATTCCTAACCTTTCTCAATCCAGCAATAGTTAAAAAGCAAGGAAGACCAGAGTCAGACCTCCTCGCTCTGATCAAGATTAATCCACAATGGTCTGCATCGAACAGTGAAAAAATCAACTTTTTTAAAAATACATTTTTATTGGCATTTATGCATAACATTAACGGGTAACAACCCCCCTCCCCCCGCCCCTCCGGTTCGAGAATTCTTTCCCCAGTCCTTATTTCAAGTAGTCCTTTTAGATCCAATCGAGGGATGCGTCCTGTCCTTGTATCCCCACTCAATTTACTCCTTCTCCAGGAAGCTGTTATCCCCAGTATTCCCATAGCCCTTGGGCACCAGGCACCCCTGGCTCCCCGTTGGAGAGACTGTAGCAACAAGGCCCAATCTGTCCTACATTTTTGACATTCCTCCTGAATCGAGTAGGTGAGCCACTCCACCGCAACTAGACTCCACATTTTTACCACCCATTCGTGGTCCTGTGGAGTGTCTTTAGCCTTCCATTTGCGAGCCACCACTAGGGCTGCCGCCATAATCATAATCCCATACAATTTGCAGTCCGACTTGTACTTGATGGACTCCAAAGTACCCCCTAGCCCCATCATCGCCAGACCCCTGTTCTTCGTGAGCTTAATTCCGATAACTTGATCAACTGCCTCTTATGCCCTCTCAATAAGCGTCCAGTTTAGGGCAGCCCCACCAGATATGATTCCATGTGCCCTCCTGCCCACAGTCCCTCCATCAGAGCGGCGACACCCCCGGATAGATCCTGTGCAGTTTTGTTGGGGTCATATGCCATTGGAGCATTAACGTAACCCATGTCTCCCGTATTTGGAGTGATCTTGTTAGTTTGGGAATGTATCTCCACAGGTGCGCCCAGTCTTGCTCCCCCACTTCAGTCCCTGCTGCCTCCTGCCATTTCCTTATGTAATCCCTACGAGGGGGGGGGGGGGTCTTCCCCATCTTTAATGTGGGTATAGATTGCTGAGATTAGATGCTTGTCCCCAAAGTCCATGCTCAGGTAGCTCTCAAAGGGGGTAAGCTGGCGGGCAGCCGCTTTTTGCCGAGCAGGGTGATGAAGCCAGTGTCTCAATTGGACATAGGGATATCTTTCCATTTCTGTCAAACCGAAGTCCTTCTTACATTGCTCGAACTGCTTGACCCGATCCTGCTCCAACATGTCGCGGACCACTCTACAGCCCCCTCTTCGCCAAGTGTTGTATGTCGGGGTTTGATTCCTCGGAGTGAACTGCAGATTATCAAACAGCAGAGTAAATGGCGACGGGTAGGTCGTGAGGCGTGCCCTACTTACTGCTTCATCCCATGCTTTGACCCCTGCTGAGAGGAGGGAGCTGCAATACAACCTAGCCTGCCTGGCCCCTCTAGGTTTCCACAGTATCCCCTCTAGTGTTTCCCCAGCCACTGCCCTATCCATGGGTCTCCAAATCTAAGCACGGTTATCCCGCTGCCAGTCCCGGATGATCCGGATCTGGGCTGCTCTATAGTATGCCCTAAAATCAGGCTGGCCAATACCTCTCTTGCCCACTGGTGTCATCATTAGCTTGGCTGCTACCCTCGGGGGCTTATTATTCCATATAAAATTAGTTGTTCCCTTCTGGAGGGCTCTAAAAAAGGATTGTGGTACACTGACTGGCAAGGACGCAAAGCAGTAGAGAAGCCGGGGCAATATCACCATCTTTAAAACATTAATCCGCCCCAGCAACGAGATCGCTAGTGGGCCCCAATCTACCAGTTTGGACCATAATTTCATTAGGAAGGGAGGGTAATTTTCCTGATAAAGCGCATCAACACTTCTGGTTAATTTAATACCCAAATATGAAACAGAATGCTCAGCCCACTTATAGGGGCAACCCGCTGCAAGGTCCCAAGCTCTAACTAGGGGAAGGGCGAGATTCAGTATTTCTGTTTTGGATGCATTCGTTTTAAGGCCTGCCACCCCCCCAAATTGCTCTAGCTCCCGTTCTACTGCCCTCAAGGGCTGCGCAGGTTGGGTCAGGGTCAAGATCATGTCGTCGGCGAAAGCCGCGATCTTGTGAGGCACCCCCGCGAAAGGGATTCCCGCTATGTTTTCATTGGTCCTGACTGCCTCCATGTCAGGCTGGTAATATCCACATCCAACGCAGGAGCTGCTGAGTCCCACGATCCCACTAAGATGTCTAGCTCACAACTAAACTGAACAGCTGAGTAGTACTAGACACCCCTGGGGGGAAGGGGGAAAAGTGGATAAAATAACAAATCAGACACTGGATCTTCTATCTTCATCCGGTCTCTGCATGAATGAAAATTGTTAAGCATTAAATATTACAAAACTAAACAACTATTATTTTATGAATATCAACAATCCTACCTGAATACCCTCTGCAAAAAGCCCAGAGGATGATAATTATTTCTATATATTTTTTTTTAGTTTTGAAATAACTCCAACTCTTTTACCCTAAAAGCAAACTTTGGTGGTCATGTTTCATAACTGTGCTGCTGAAACCCAATGAACTGAATGTCATTACAAGTGACTAAACTGATGGAGGTTCCTTGTGGAAATAAATGAACTTGAAGAAAAGAAAATGTGTTTCCAAACAATGTCAATAAAACTGTGAACACAAACTCCAGAATGTCTCAAGAAGATGAGTCTTTTTAATGAAGCACACTTGAAAAAATAGTTGAAAACACAGAAATAATCTTTTGTTTTCCTTAAAATGATACTATTTCCTTAATCAGTTCATTCCATTTCATTTACCTCTCTTTATGGAAATAGTTCAACAACCAAAGGAAATACCATTTAATGTTTGAGTGCAGTTTTAAAGTAAAGTTATTCCTCAAAAACGTCTTTGCATGTAATGAGATGCATTTGGAAGATTCCTCATATAATATGGTAAACAAGTCTTATATATTTTCCTCTTTGTTAAAAATACCTTGGCTCAAAAATATCCTTCTTTGTGCTGCTTTTAAAAAAACAAGGTTGCCTGTGCAGTCATTAACTTTAATAGCCTTTAAATATCATGTTTTCATGACTTAATCTCTGATGAATGAGTTTGCCATGTAAAAACACTGGCTTCACAACACAACGTCTTTTAATCCTTGCACTTCAGAGGAGAAAATAACAGAAGATAAGGCTAACTTTGGCAGTTCATTTAGATTAATTACATAAAAAGTACTTAGCTTATTTTTTGCTTTAGAAGACCTCTCAGCGTTTTCTTCCACAGGGAAAATTAATTTCTTTAGAGTAGATGTAACTTGAATGAGTTGTTTCTTTTTCTTTTAGTGTTGAAGATATTTTCTTATGAGTTTTCCAAGGCCCAAAACATAGGAACTAATGAAAGGCAGTTTAGAATGTTGGGAGTCACACCATTGTCAACCTGCCACCCAATCAGAACTCCTGCCTCTGCCCTCCATCTTGGCTTGGGGTATCTGCAGTACTCTGAATATGGTAGTTAAGGCCCAACCATTTTAACAGTGAAAGGACTATATTTAGTTTTTAAACCTAACAATGAAATAAACAAAGAACATAAGGATAATAATTCTATAATTACCACCTATTTACTATGGAACCTGACACTCCAAAAAAGGTTCCAAATGTATCGCATACAAAATAGGGGACAGCGTGCAGCCCCATTTGGTTCCCCTTCCCGCTTGGATCGGTTCCGTTAACTGCCCATTGATGACCAGGCGGAGGATAGGGTTTTGATCATTTGCTCCGACCCGGGCCAGGAAGCCCAGCCCAAACCCCATTCTCTGCATTGTCGCAAAAAGAAAAGGCCATTCCACCCTATCGAACGCCTTTTTGGCATTGATCGCTATAAGTATGGCAGGGATCTCCTTTTTATGAGATTTTTCTATCAAATGGACCACTCTACTGATGTTATCACCTGTCTGCCTCCCCCTTATAAAAACCAGATTGATCAGGTTGGATTAGTCTAGGGGTGATCCGATCTAGTTTATTAGCCAAGATCTTAGCATGGATCTTGGCGTCCACATTGATCAACGCTATAGGGCGATATGACCCGCAGTCCGTGGGGTCCTTGTTTTTTTTTGGGGAATAAGAATGACCTTTGCTTCTTCCATCGATTTGGTGATGGCCCCATCCCTCCCCATTTGATTAAACAGAGCTGTGAGGTATGGGATCAGCGTCTCCCTATGAGTTTTAAAACTCCCTTACGAAACCGTCTAGGCCCGGAGATTTGTTGGAGGGTAGGGACTGTATGGCTATTCGGACTTCGTCCCTTGTTATTTCCTGTTGGAGTGCCTGCTGTTCCTCTGCAGACAGTTTGGGAAGATCTATTTTCCCCAGGTACTCGCTCACCTGCTTGTGCGGCAGGTTACCCGAGCGATACAGGTCCGTATAGAATCGAACAAATTCTCCTTGGATGTTGGCAGCCTTTGCGCTGTTTATGGACCCCCCCTCCCCACTTTTATTAACGTTATCGTTTGGGTTTATTCTCCCTCCTAAGCATTCTTGCCAACAGGCGGTCCGCTTTGTTCGCCTGAATGTAAAGTTTTTGCCTGAGCCGGAGAAGGTTCCGCTCAACTGCCCTCGTCTGTATCAGATCTAGCTGACCCCTGACTGCCCTAAATTCTTTTCGAGTAGCCAAGGACTGCCTCAGGCCCAGTTTCGCCATGACTTCCTTCAGCCATTCCTCCAACATAGCCTCTGCAAGCCACATCTCCCTGTCCCTTCTTGCTTTCATGGCTATGATTTTCCCTCAGAGTTGCCTTGAAGGCGTCCCAATGGGTCTGCTGAGTGGTGTTCCCTATTCTATTGTTTTCAAAGGAGGCTTCAATCTCCCCTTTAACCTCCGCCACTAGGACCTCATCCTTGAACAGGGTAGTTGGGTAATTCCATCTCCACAGGCCCAAGCGGGCCTTTTTTATGGACAACGTAAGTGACAAAGGGGCATGATCAGAGAGTAGGATTGGACCCAGCTGTATGCTTTTTGCAGTTCCCAGTAGTCTGCTTGACAGCCAGATAAAATCTATTCTCGAGTGAGATCGGTGGGTGTGAGTAAAAGGTAAAACCCGCATTATCCCCTTCTAACTCCCTCCAAGCGTCCACTAACAAAAGATCGTCCATTCTTCCTTTGAGATGTCCCGACGGCCCTCCCTGATGTGGATGTGGCCCCCCCACTCCTGTCCTTAGCGGGATCCCAGGGCAGGTTGAAATCCCCGGTCAGTATTATTGATGCTTTTGCAAAACCTTCCAAGCGATGTAATGCGGAGAGAATGTATTCTTTCTGGCCTGTATTAGGAGCATACAATGTGGCTACCGTTAGAATTTCCCCTTTCCCCTCCAGTGTGAGAGCTAGAAACCTGCCTCGTTCATCATCATCCTTCCCAATTATCTTTAGCTCTAAGCCATCTCTTAACACTAGGAGAACCCCCACTTTTTTAACCGGTTGAGTTGCTTCAAGCAATCTAGAGTAGCCCCAAATCTTTATTCTATTCCTGTCCCTCGTCTGGATATGGGTTTCTTGCAGGGCGACAATGTCCGGCCATTCCCGCCTAACAAACCTTTCTCCTTTTTTCCTTTTCATTACCGAGTTCAGGCCGTTGACATTCAATGAGATAACCTTCCGCTCACCCGTGTCTGCCCTGCTAGTTAGGACTGAAGTAGTGTCTCTTGGCACTCAGGGTCATACCCCTCTTTGCTCCCTCCTTCCTCGAGCGCCCTTCTCTCACCTCCCTGGACAAAAGGGACCGAATCCGCAAACTCTTGCTCTCCCCTCCCAAGCCCCCCCCCTCCCCTCCCCGTGGTGAGCCGACCAACTGGCCTTAGCTCCCTCGACTCACCAGAGTTGGTCCACCAGCCACCCACCAATTAACCCACGCGGGATAACCCAATCCCATTCCAAGACTTGCTCTCCCCTTCCCGGCAGCCCCCAATAAGACGCCCTAGGTCATTCCCCTCAGCCTCTGTTGTGCCTTCCCCAGGCCTGCAAATCAACCCTGCCCCGAAAGCGGTGTTAATCTTCCCCCGCCACCTGACTGCCCCAGAGGTCCTGGCCCACTGCTGTAGCGACCTGCCCGAGAGCGACCCCTTTGGCCTCTCCGGGGCCAGACCAGCGACCATTCCCACGGCTTTCTTGACGTTCTTTGTGAAGTGGTCGGGGCAGGTGGCGGAGGCCCCTCCACATCCAGGCCCAGTATCGCCAAGCCCTGTTCGCAGGTCGAGAACCTCTGGTGCTTCCACTGAAACTTGAAAGTCAGGGCAAACTGGTGTGCCCATCTGTACCATATACCCCTTTCTTGTAGGTGGGCCAAGACCAGCCTCATTCTCCTCCTCTTAATGAGAGTTGCTTGTGCTAAGTTCTGGTACAGGGCTATCTCAGAGCCATTATAAGTAATCGTCTTCACTTCCTGGCCTTCCCCAGTATCCGCTCCTTCATTGCAAAGGAATGCAGTGCCACTAAAACGTCTCTTGGTCTCAAACCCGGCTCTTCCCTCCTGGGGCCTACTCTATGGATCCTGTCGAAGGATATTTCATTCAGGGCTTCGGTCTCCAAGAGCTCCGCAAAAATATCCTTGACTACCTGCTTCAATTCTTGATCTGGGGTTGCTTCCGGCAGACCTTTTATACGAATGTTAGAGCGCCTTGACCTGTTTTCCAGGTCCTCTGCCTGAAGCTCCAAGTTTTGAATGGCCGCCGCCAGGGTTTCCAGTAGCACTTCCGCCTTCCGTGCCTCCTCCGCCAGGTCCTGGATAGCTCTTTCATTGGTGTCTACCCTCTGTTCTGTCTTTTTTGATTTCCTGTAGTCCTTCTGCGAGATCCTCCCGTAGCGCGTCCATTTGTTTCTGACCCGCCGCTGTGATCTGGTCCACTATTCTGTGAGGAGAAGCTTAAGCGAGGAATGCGTGACCAGTGCGTCAAGCTCCTCTTGAGGTCCTGTCCTCTGCTCCTCACCTCCCTGTTCTGCAGGCTGCTGTAGTGGGGTTCCCCCCCTTCTCTGCTCCATAGTTTCGCAAGATCGCCCTTCTAGCTCTTCTTCGCGCTCCTGGGTGCCAGGGCAGTGTCCTTGATTCTATTTTTGGACATTTTATATGGGTTGAAGCACCCTCCAAGTACCTCACCGCTTCAGCCCGTGACAAGTGACTGGGAGTCCCATCACTTATTATGTAGGCTGATTCCCGCTATGCCCCTTTCAGTCAGCGCCCAGACCATTTGACTGTCCTTGGTGGTGGGTGCTTCCACTCCACAGTCCCGGGCCACTACTCCTCTCCCGGGTAGTGTAACTGGCTCATGAGGGCCAGCGCCCCACACCCTCCGCTGCACGAGTGCCGTTGAGATCTCCCCCTCTCCCCAAGCACCAGCTGCAAGCCCCCAATGTTCACGCATGCACTGTTCCGTGTGGGGCCGGGCTTGCACAGGACCGCCTCACGTACCTACCAGCGCCCAGGGGGGTCGCCACTCCAGCGGACCCAGGCGCCGGAGACCCACCGGAGGCAGCACTGTCGCTATCCTCTGGTGCCGGTGAACAGCAGCGGGCCCAGCGCTGTCTTCCCAGCTTCAGCAGCTCCGTAGGGTCAAACCCCCGGTCTTGCGCCCGTTACTCCCTGGGCGACCTTCTCCTCCACAGCACTGTGGGTCCAGCACCTCACACTCCAAGGGGGCGGCTCCCGCAGGCCTCTCGCCAAGGATCCCGGTCAAGTTTGCGCGATCGCCGCACAGCTCGGACCTTCATCCTCGCCTCCGGGCTGCTCCTCCCTCAGCTCCACCTCGCGAAGCAGTCCTGAAGCTGGCCCGCCATGCAGGAACCTGGCGACCCACACGTTCCCCTGCAGTCTGGACCACCAGCGGGCGCTCGCCAGGCGCCGGAGACCCAACGTAGGCAGTGTGGTCTCTCTTCTGGTGCCGGTGAGCTCCGCCACGCAGCCTGGAACTTAAAGCCTCGCGTCCGGGCTGCTCCTCCCGCGGCTCCTCCGCCGCACAGCCACCACTGGCGGGCCCGGGAACTCGCACCTTGCCCCCGCGATCCAGAGATCCAGCAGAGGCAGCGCGGCCTCTCCCCTCCAATGCCGAAGATCCCTGCCACACGGTTTACAGCAGCGACCCCCCTCGCCAAGCACCACGGGACCCCTCCGTCTTGCTCCTAGACGCTCTGGGTCACGGTATTCTACCCTGGGGAGGGCTGCTGTGCATTAGTCACTTGGTGGGGGCCCACAGGTCAGGAGCACAATGGACACGGTGTTCAAGCAGCGACACCCATCTTGGAATCACCAAAAACATCCAACTCTTGGACACAAATCACAACAATAACAACCACAGAACAACGTCCATCGTCCCAGGAAGATCCTATCTCATAAAGAAATTAATCTGTAATTGCAATACTGAACCTATACTGGAACCCAGCAGCAATCACAACTGAATCCTTCATTGATGGAGTCTTCATGTCTATTGACAAAATTGCCGCAAACCATTGGGCATTAGACCTGAATATCACCTATTTACCCAAGACGGCACCCTCTTAAATCGGAGGAAATTATCGCTACAAGCCAGAAGATGGGCACTCTCAACCTCATCCTCCTCGACCATGCCACTGACGATTCAACCAAAACCAGCCATACTTGATACAGAGGAAATTCAAGTGCGATAATCGATTATATCTTTCTAACACAGCATCTACACGCATCGGTACTGAAAGCGCAAACGATACCCTCGGACAAAAGCGACCACAACCAACTAACCATAAATTGCTGTGGTCTACCGGCACAGGCCAAACTCGCACCAAAATGTCCATTAGAATTGACTGGTACATCAACCAGACTACGCATCCCACAGCTAGCGATGTCTCGTTTTCCAAACGCACTCCAATCTTCTACTCTGAGAGATGCAGACAAACTGAACTATGAATGGATCCTAATACCTTTCCAAAAAGCGGCCAGTAATCCGCCCCAGAAATCTCACCAACACACATATAATCATGAAACAGCTGAAAGGAAAAAACTCTTAACAAAATCATTACTCCGTCTGAACAAAACCAAATCTGCAGAAAACATTGCACTTGCTTAACGGAAACAAACGTACTTGAACTGGAGAAAATCCCAATAAAAAATTCTCCAGCAATCTGACGCGGAAAACATTATGAAGACTTGCATGTCCCATAACACCAGAGAATTGTGGAACTTGTTAAATGACAATTCGCAAAACCAGCATAAATTGACGGCCAACGTCTCCCAAGAAACTTGGACCCTATACTTTTCAAACATCTACAGAGCCCGACCAACGCAAGACCTCGAAAAAAGTACTCTGAACAAATCAAAATGGCAAGTAAATCCAGATTACGATGACTTAATCCACATGATCAAAAATCTAAACACCTTGAGCACCTGGACCGGATGGCACTTCCAACGCCATCATCAAGCAAGATCCGCCGGCATGGGCAACGTTCATGTGCAACCTTTTAACCTTGATCAGTGCACTCAACCAAAATTCAAAATTCATGGAGGACTGCCACAATTGTCCCTATCCACAAGCAAGGAGCCCGCGACGATCCAGCGATTTTTCGCCCAATTGCTCTACTTGACCCCCTCGGAAAACTATTTGCGGCAACACTCCTAAAAGATCTGACCACCTGGGCAACAGATACTGGCAGGTTCTCCGCCAGACAAACGGGCTTTACTCCAAACGTGGGAACCAACATCAACTTGATACTAATCAATCTGATCAAACACAAGGCCATCAAAAACCACACCACTGTAAATACCGCCTTTATAGACCTGCATATGGCATTTTACGCCATATCAAGAGAAAAACTTTGGTCCAAACTGAAAGCATGGAAATGCCCACCAAACATCTTGGAGCCATCTTGGAGCCATCTTGGAGCCAATCAAACTATTATACTTTGAAACATCAATTAAGGTCAGATTATCAAAACAAGGTGCAACCACTAACTCCTTCAGAACGGAAAACGGACTAAAGCAAGGATGCCCTCTTGCAGCAATCCTATATAACCTTTTCACATCAGACATTGAAGAACACATGCTCAGCACCTTAACAAACCCACCAAAGAAACTCCATCCCAGTTCCCCGCATGGCCTATGCGGATGACATCATCCTCCTTGATAAAACCAGCTGAGGACTAAAAATGGCCCTGACATCACTAAGAAGATATGACTATAAATGAACTGGCTATTAACATCACAAAAACCAAGACAATGACGCTAGCCAAAATTCCATCCCAAAAAAGAAAACGAGCCACATTTATCCTTGATGAAAAACCATTAGAAACCGTTACCACCTTCAAATATCTTGGCGTGCCAATAAATCAGTCCAAATCGGAAGAACAGTGGCTAGATAAACTTGAACAGAAACCCGACACTTGAACGACAAGGATGCTTGCTACACCGCAAATATGGAAATTTTCCTTCTAACCAATTACTGCTTACTACAGACAAGAATTCATCCCCATTATCAGCTACGGCACTGAAGTGATGCTGTATACAGGGTCAATAAACTGGATGAAGTATGAGGCAATCTTCTGGCGCAAAATTCTCCATCTACCACAGTCATATCTGATGCCAAGAATAAGATACAAGATGGCAACCCAATCAATGGCCTCCATCGTACTCTGGAAGAGACTGCATATATTCCGCAAAATCCTGACCGACAAGAAAATACCGGCCATACAAATCCTGAGAGTCCACCCAAACACCTTCAACAACACGGTGCTCCAAGAATGGAAACGGACACTACTGGAAGAAATGGTAAATGAGGACATATCAGAAGAACTTTTAACTCTCCGTCCTCAACAAGCAAAAATCAAACTTCAACGCAACGACTGGATAAAAACCATTGAAATCAAACAGATATCAACAGAATCTTCAGTGCACCACCGACACTCGAACAATCCATGAACTACTTCTATACCTCCAACTCTTTCCAGACCCGACCATCAGAACAGCGTTCCTAAGAATACGTCTGAAAGTGTTACCTACTAAATCAAATCTTGCTGTAACCAGGCAGATACCCCTCGCAAACAATCGCTGCCGTTTCTGCAAGGATGAAACCACGCCTGAAACTCTATTCCACCTTGTGATGGAATGTCAGTCACTCTCGACTCAACAGGAACAATTTGGTGCCTTTTTTGAAATTTCAGCGCAACAAATGGGCACACAAAGCTGGGCAGCACTACTCAGTGGTCAAAATAACAAATACGTATACAATCACCTTATTTCTTTAAACTGTCTTGGAACTTAATAAAAGAACCATCTGAGACACATTTTATTCCAGAACCTCTAAATGCCTACTCTGTCAAATGAAAAAGTTTATAAATAAACTACATCATTAAAAAAATAAAAATCCTCTCCTGCAGCAAATGTCACCAAACTTCTAATCGCAGCCAGACTATATCTATCTAATGACAACTGCTTAACAATAGCTCGCGCAGTGATAGGCGCTAAACTGGGCTATTGCAATGTCCTGTTCGCAGGTACATGCTCTCACACATAACAACCAATCTATGCCTTCAGCAGAACTTGTATCCGTCAAATTACCGACCTCGCCTTCACGCACCATTACTATCCTGCCAATCTATTGACCACCAGGGCCGACAACTACTTTTGAAGATGACCTCTGATTTTGACTCTCAACCAACACTAAAAACCAAATCCCAAGTTATTATTCTTGGCGACTTCAATTTGGGTTTCCAAGACCCCAAAGACATCAAAGCTTGCGCTCTTAAAGACACCATCTCTGAACTAGGTTTCACACACCGTATTACCGAACCAACACACAACAAAGGCAGAACCTTAGAATGGTTAGCCGATCTCAATTGCAATATAAACATCCAATCTAACACTCCTTGTGTTTGGTCGGACGACCACTTAATCTCATTCTTCTTAAAAAAAATTAAAAAACCCTCTCCTAAACAGCAAAATCAGGCACCAGCTATGATGACTAGAAATAAACGCAGTTTAACCATCAAGAAAATACTACCCCTACTACAACCAATCAACCCCACCATGACTCGCTCTGATCCTACGGCCCTAGTCCACTTGTACAATCATACTATCCTTAAGGCTATCAACACATTCGCACCACTCAAACTACGCAAACCCAAACCTTGTGCACACCTCAATAACGTGGTATACACCACACCTTAAATCCTTACGGAAATTGAAAAGAAATTCAGAGGTCGTGTGGAAAAGTTCCCTGTCCTCAGCCAATGAGGACAACTTCTCGCTAGCCTCCCTTAACTATAAAGAAGCCATTACCCAAGCTAAAAAAAGACAACTATAATGACCGCATAACCAAAGCTATGTCCAGCACTAAGGAACACTTTAACATCCTGAAAGAATTAGAATCGCATGTCCAACCACCGGATCTTTGCAATAAAGATACATTGTGGTGTACTAACATCCAGAACGCACTGCAAGATAAAATTAATATGCTCCAAAACAAAATAGAAACTAAAAAACTCCACATCACCAACTCTGATCCTGATCCCAATCCACTGGCTCATGCAGGCAATACACATACTCAATTTTACTTCACTCCTCTCTCCATCAAAGAGTTTGAGACCATAATTATGAAACTAAAACCCTTAAACTGCCAGGGAGATGCATGTCCTGCTCCTATTATCAGGGAGGCTGTGAAGGAACTTGCCCCATTAATTCCATCATTTATAAATGCCTCATTTCAATAAAGCACAGTACATAATGACTTTAAAGACAAAGGGTACTTCCGCTTTTTAAAAAAAAAAAAGAAAAAAAACGTCCTTGGACCCTAATAACCCATCAAACTATAGACCTGTTACGACGGTGCCCTTTTTACTAAAAACCCTAAACCGAGCAGCTTATCTGCCGATAAAGCAATACCTCGAATCTAACAACTTGCTTGGTCTTAGACAGTCTGGTTTTAGACCCAGATACGGGACTGAAACTACACTGACCGGCCTCAACACAAATCCAAATCCTCAAAGACAAAGGTAAACTGGCACTGCTTCTCCTACTCGACTTATCAGCGGCTTTCGATTTAGTGAACCACAAAATCCTATGCCAACATCTAACATCGGTCGCTCTAATCAAGCAAACGCCTGGATCCAGTCGTTCCTCAACAACAGGTCCACGAGGGTCTTTGCACCCTCAGCCTCTGCAGAACCTACTCCGATCACTTGCGGAGTTCCCCAAGGGTCCTGCATGTCCCCCACTCTCTATAATGTATTCACCAAGCCTCTATTTGATGATATTGACTACCTGGGTGTCACATACTCAAATTACGCAGATGACACCCAGATACTCGTCCCTATCACCAGTGACTACACTATAGACAGTAAAACGCTAAATGACAGATACCTCATACAAGCATGGATGGCTTAGCATGGGCTCTGTCTTAATGATAAGACAGAGCTGCTCCTTTTAGTATCACCTGCTAACCTGAACAAACTTGATGAACGATTCACCTCCTTTAATATTGACGGCAACATAATCAAAGTCTCTAAGGTTGTAAACGCCTTAGGCATATACATCGACTCTGCCCTATCCTTAAATCGTATAACACCACCTTCTTGCCTAAAGGCAAGGTAGTCCATCTAACCATAATAGATATACCACATATCTATTTGGGCTGCTATTTTGCTCGCTTATGTCTACCTGTGTTGTGACTGAATCATTGGCTGTGTCCATTTGTACTTTGTATAACTGCTAGTTTGTCTTAGTAAACCGATCACGTGCTACGTACATATGTAATATATTGTCCACAATTTTCAATGTATAACTGGTACTGCTCCTTATGTAATATAATACTGTATTCTCCTGCAATTTGTAAGCATAGCTCCCAGATGCCTATGGGCTTAGCGCAGTCTATAAATAAACTAACAAAATAAACTAAACTAATAAGCGCCAGACAATCCAAAATAATGCCCTTCGAGCGGCACTGAACTTACCCAAACATCACCATATAGCCGAGGCCAGGAAAGCAGTATGCTGGCTTCCGATACGACAAAGAATCCACTTCAAAACACTTAGCACTACCCATAGGTGCATATCCAAAGTGACCCCACCATACCTATCTCAAACAATTGTTCCCCATCAAATTGATAGGCCGACCAGAACACCCTACACCCACAGGCTGATCCAACCGAAATTCAAACGAGCCAGATCAGGAGGGGCAAGCTTCCCTGTCCTTGCTGCAAAACAGTGGAAAGCCATCCCCAACCCCTAAGGGCCAAAAACCCTTACTGGGCCTTTCGAAAAGCCCTAATAACCTGCCTGTTCACCTGAATCAATTGACGATAGCCAACACCGCCCACATCAGCAGTCTGCCTGGCACGGCACCTGTACTTTCTCTGTAATTTGTAACTTTTAACAAAAAAAAAATTTTATTTGTTTTTTTATAACTACAACCAACAATAACCAAACAGTTACATAGCATAAGATTCTCAATTGCTTAATACTGTTCCCCTTATAACATCTCAACTCCTCACCCTTAGCCTGTACATTCCCCCTCTTTGCTCATTGTACCACACTGTTTCCAACATCCTCTAGTGTGCCATGAGTGGCACCATCTGTTTCATGCTGATCAAACAATGTTACAGTCCATTTAATCCATTGAAGAATGTCCGTTCCTAATTCTTGCCTTTGTGCCCCCAACGCTCCCCTGTTTCCGCTGTTGATCACTTCCTCAGGTCCTCCCACCATTTGTCAATGCTGGGCTCTGAGGCAGCTTTCCACCTCGTAGCAATACTTTGTTTGGCTAATATGTAAATGAGGTCTTTCATTTTTGCCATGGTTTTCTGTTTGGCGCTCCTCCTAAACAGACCGAACAGGCAGGCCTCCGGGGACTGAACATCTACCAAAATGCCACCTCAAGCTACTTTACTTGGCACTTTCCCCCAGAAGGCCTGAATCACCCGGCAACCCCAAAACATGTGAATCAATCCTGCATTCTCCTTTGTACATCTGGGACACACCTGCCTGTGGGCTCCTTTAAATTTCGCTATGGCTGCAGGTGTGAGATATGCTCTTTGCGTAATGTACAATTGTATTAGTTGTAGCCTGGCCTTCCTGGACACTTTTTTATGGTATAGGGCAATCCTATTTCATTCATTATCGTCATACGTTCTCCCCAGGTCTTCCTCCCACCTGCCTTTGCATTTCAATTTCGCTCTCAAGGAGCAGTCTATCAATACCTCATCCTTGAAACAGCGTGTCCCCCATCAGATATTTGAGCGTTTCCAAATCTTTGCATCCACAAGTCTCCCCTGGGACTGTTGGCCATCTATCTTTCATTATATATAATATAGTCCTATGGAACAGAAATTGGTTCTTGTGTATACACGTTCTCTTTCAGCCAAAATGTAGCCTTCCCTCCTCGTTCCGCAAATCTCCTAATGTAGCTATTCCCTCTGCCTCCCAATATGTTCTCACTCTTTTCCTATGTCCATGACTTTCAGACACCACCGCTGCCAGGGTCGTCTGTGGCTATACCGGGTCACCCACTCCCATGAATCTGGATGCCCTCCGCCATACCTGTATCCCTAACTTCACCAAATGAGGGTATCCACCCCGCTAATTCGGGGAAATAAACCCAAATCAAGTCCCTGAGGAATAGACTTTGCAGTGCTGGTTGCAAGAGATAAGTGTCCCCAGTAAGGCTGTCCGCCATCCAGTGTACCACATATTGCAGCTGGCACGCTAGGAAGTATAGTTCAAAGTTTGGGACCTTCAGTGCTCCCTCTGTGTATGGCCTCTGCAAGATATTCAATGCCACTCTATGCCTCCCGCCTTGCCAGAGGAAGCCCCTGCATGCTTTGTCTAGTTTGTGAAAAACCTTCTAGGAATATTGTGGGACATTTCCAAAGCAGTGCATCAACCTCGGTAATGGCACCATTTTAAGTAGTGCGGCCCTGCCCACCATTGACAGAGGTAGTTTACCCCAAAACTCCATTGAGTTGATCAAGCCCTCCTTGGCCCCAACTTTTTTTAGCCTCGTGCTCCAGCTTAGGGTCTGAGTTTATTCCCAGGAGGCCTTACTCCATGTCAGAGGCAAGACCGGAAGCGCTGCGTCACCAAGTGTTGTGCTCTCCTCCGGGGGGAATAAGCAAGACTTGGCTCTTGTTTATTCGGATCTCTGTTAGAGTACTGAAGTTGTCTAGCACTTCCAATACATATGGCAAATTTACCTCTGGGTCCCTGAGGCACAGTACCATATCCGCCTACATTGACACTATGTGCCGCACCCCATCTATCTCTATGCCTGCATCACTATATTTCTGTCTCAGGAGTGCTGCAAGGGTTTCTGCAGTCGTACGTATGTATAGCATTGGGGATAGCGACACCCCCCTGCCTTGTCCCTTTCTGCCCTTCCCATAGATCAGAGAACGTGAAGCCCGTCCTAACCCTGGCCATCGGCTTGGTGTAGATCAATTTCACCCACCTCCTGTACTTTGACCCTACTCCCATCTTCTCCATGGTGGCATATAGCCAGTCCCAGTGGACAGAGTCCAACACCTTAGTGGCGTCAAATGAGGCGACAGTGCATTGCTCCGCCCTATCCTTCGTAAGGAGATTACATGATGCAATCTTCTCAAATTTGCAGCCATGTTTCTCTCCGGTACATACCCTGTTTGATCTCGGTGGACACGCATCGGTATCACTTCCCTAAGTTTCTTCGCAAGGAGTGCGGTCAGGATCTATCTTTCTTAGTTTAGTAGGGACAGCGGTCTATAAGAACTACTATCTGTGTCGTCCTTGTACGGTTTGAGGAGTGGAATTATCACAGCCTCTCAAACTTTCCGTGAGACTACTCAACTCATATGCCTCATTGTATACCCTGGCCAGTAGCGGGGCCAGTGTATCTACATATGCCTTATGAAACTCCCCGGTTAGCTCATCCGTATCAGGGGCTTTCCCCGAGGATAATGTTCTAATGGTGCACAGGATTGGGAAGTGGCCAAGCACACCAGACTTAACGATGGTAAGTCGTTCTTGTCAAATTATATCAAGCTATCAAATAGCTAACAGAAGCTTTTATCTAGTTAAGGGTGCGAGGGAGAGGCAAGTGATTCTGGCATCAAAAATCAACATCATCAATTAAACTAACAAAGTGTCCATATTTTATGGACACTGCCGTCCCTTGCACACCTGTATTTACTGAGGAAATATATCGGTCAACATTAAAAAATGTTTGCATACAATGTTCATCATTTTAGATTTGAGGTAAATAATCTTTCTCATAGAGAAAGATTAGAAGTATTCGTAATTAAGTTAATAGTTTAATCAGAATTACGTATGTATACTCCACAGGTAACACCTGAAAAATCATCATTAGCACTAGGAAAGTGTATTGACGATCCCCAAGAGGAACAATTTGAGGTGAAGTACCCATAACCAGTATTTAGTTTTGAGCATAGTTAATTCATAATTTGAAAAAAGAAAGCCTAGAGTAACAGACATTTTCAAATTTGTCTTATAGAAATGAGTTTTGAATTTGTGAATGGAAGACCAGACTTTTTGCTCCTGAAAAAAAATCATTCTCGAAACATGTTGAGCTCCTTTACTTTCATCATAATTTTTTGTTAAAAATGTCTACAAAGAATGTTTGTCGATTGAACAAATGTGTATCAAAATTGTTGTATCACAAATCATTGTATGTTGAATACATATTATATAAACAAATGTCTAAAATCAGAGATTCTGATTAAACTATTAACTAAATTACAAAGACTTCTAACCTTTCTCTATGAGAAACATTATTTACCTCAAATGTAAAATGATGAACATTGTATTCAAAAATGTTTTAATGTTGACTGATATAATGTTCTAATGGTGGCCACGACTTCCTCTGGAGTAATTGGCTCTTCCAGAATGCCCTTCTGTTGCTCATCAAGCCTCGGCAGAGTGATCGGGTCTAGCGCATCCTGTATTCCCTCGTCTGGCGCCCCGTGAGGGTCCCTGTACAGTTCCTTGCAATATTCTGAGAAAACTTTGTTTATTCCGTCTTGCGTAGTGACTGCCTCCAGTTCTGCATTACGGATGGGATGTATCAGGGATCTCGCTTTCTGTCTTTAATTAACCAAGCTAATATTCTCCCTGGCTTATCCCCTTGCACATGACTCCTTTCCACATACTTTGCATAATTACATTTCCCCAACCTTTCCCAGTGTCTCATACACATCTGCCGCAATCTGATTTCCTCTAGTTGGACCTGCCCGCTCCCCCCGTCTTTCCACTTCCAACAACTTCTTTTCTGCATCGGTGAGGTCAATGGGAATGATCTTCTGTATTCCCCCTGCCGTGGCTATCATCTCGCCCCTGATCACCACTTTATATGCTTCTCAAACCGTGCCCACCCGCTCCACGCTACCTTCATTAGTCTTAATAAACTCAGCCGTGGCTTTCCTACTGTGTTCTAGGAACGCCAAGTGCCTCGTTGCTTAATTTCCACATGGGTATGGGCGGTCAGGGGTGCACCACCCTCCAAACTGCTGCCAAGGGTGCATGATCTGATAGAACTCTGGCCTTATATTCGAGCCCCGCAATTTCCCCAATGTATTCTTGTGCCACAAACAAATAATCCAACTTAGTGTGGACTTTATGGGGGGCGGTGTAGTGTGAATATTCTCTCTTGTCCCCATGTATCAACCTTCATACGTCTTCCAACCGAAAGCGTTGTGTGAGGGTACGCAGGAACTTAGCCGGCAGAGCTGGACATTTGTATTTGGTGTCGGACCAATAGACGGTGGGATCCGAAGTACAGTTGCAATTGTTAGGGAGAATTCTCAGAAATGTGCTTATTTCCCTTCACCGTCGAGACCCCCAGCAACTTTCCTGGATTTTGAATACTTTTTCCCCTGGAGAGAGTGTGAGCCTTTTTTCCCACTCTCTCAGGTATTCTTGATGTGTTTTACTCTTATGTTTTTATTATGGAGTTTTAGATAACCCCATAAGGCACCATCTTTTTATTGTTGTCACACTGCACCTTCAGTGGCACAGGGGTGTCCCTTGGACTCCCCAAGGTTTAAATACCTTCTCTGGGATGGACTACTGTTCCCCAGAGAATGTAAAGTTATATTGACTTTACTAGTCTTTTCTTTTTAAATTCATAGATCCAGCACAGACTATCTTCCTATATGGTGCCGGAGGGGTTACTTGGTATCCTCTAGGTCTAAACACTCTTGTAGCCGTCAAAAGCTACCCTTTCCTATTGAAATGGCTGGTGGCAGTGGTTTTAGAACGAACTACCATGATTTTTCCCGACCGTGAACACCGGTAACTAAAAATCGGGGTAGCCATGTTTTTCAATATGGCGCCCAAGACCCCCTCTGTAAAAAGAGACTCCAGTCATCTTTTTTCACTGTTTTTTTGTGGAAAGGTCCTAGAGTTTAACTCTGCGCGCCAAACCAGGTTTGGTCCCTTTGTTTGTGAGCCTTTGGCGGGCTTCAGGACTGAAGTCCGCCCATGGCGCCTGACTGTCTGGGATGGGTAGGAAGTGAGGGAGGTGCCCGAAACTCCCTGTGCTTAGTCTCCTAGGAGACCCAAATGCACTCTGGCGCGATTTGTCGTCTGTCCGGCAAGGACAGCCACCCTGCTGGGTGAGTGGCAGCTAGGCTGGAGTGAATGGGAGAAAACTGTTTAAAAGGCGAGTCTCCAGGACTGGAAGGCGGAGTCGACCACTGGAATGAAAGAACTGAAGACGAGCTGGAAGAGGACAGCTGCTGCAACCACTGGACTGTTGGTTTGCCCGCTGAAGCCCTACTGCAACCCCAAATTGCCAGATCTCCAATCGACAGATAAGCTCCTTCAAGGACAGCTTCTCCCTTTGAGTTGGTAGGACCAATCAACTCAGCAAATGCCTGGATACTGTTCTCGGAGCTGGTTAAGGTTTACCAGGGGGAAGAACACCAGTTTGTGTTTGAAAGCCACAGCTACTTGAGCTGAAGTGACGCCATTTTGTTTGCGACGATGCAGTGCAATGCAGAAGTAGCCAGACGTCCTCCAACGACTGAGGCTCAGGAACAGCGAGACCTGCAGGTGCCAGGAACCAACGTCTTCAGCTGCTTCTTTTTGCTCCACTTTAAGGTACTGTGCTATATGGTTGAGAGATCCCAACTCTTGCATTGGAAGTTCGTACAACTTTCCCAACTCGCAAGCCTAATTAGCTTGTGACCCGACATATCTTGCTTTATCGTCTGAACTACTTCTAAAAACCTTTACAAAGACTTCTCCATTTGTACCAGCACTGTGCTAACCTATCCAAGAACACTGGACTATTGACTTTGGCCTGGCTTATTGAATCGAATTGACCCTTCTGGTACATTGAACCTTTGCATTAATTAAACAAAGTGTTTTCTAACCCTTTGTACAAACCTATGCTTGTGTGTTGAAGTACAATTTGGCTCCTTTTTCAGGGGAGCGCAAACTGTCTCTATAACTTAGCGTTTGGTACTGTAGTACATTGGTGTTTAATATTGAGTTGATTTCTACTAGTGAAAGTTTTCTAAATGACTGTGTAAATAAATGTTTAAATATTTTTTTTACCAAGAAACCTTGAGTTAAAGTGTCGGTTTTTGCTTACACCTGTAGTCCTAATTGTGTGTGGTGTTACCAGAGGGGTACTGCCTGCAATTCTGCCTAACAGAAATCACCACCCCAAATGACCGTTCCGACCGTATAGGGGGCCAACCGTGCATACAGAAACCTAAAGAACACTCTGGCATCATGCTTGGGAGTAGTTCTTGACTATGCGTAACTCCTGATTTTCCAGCATGCCATGTAATATAACCATCCTCCCCATATCTGCTTTGGTACCCAATCTCTTGAATGGAATGGTGGGGCTAACCCATATTAAGACCACTCTTGCGGAAGTGGACTAAGTAGAGCCCACCATCTCCCCCCTCCATGAGCTTCCCAACTTTTTAAGTTTTGATACGCTTAGGTGCGTTTCCTGCAGCAGACCTATCCCGACCTTTTGGCTTCTCAGGTAAGAAAATACCCTCAGCCGCTTAACATAGCTATTCATACCTCGAACATTCCATGTCATGATTTTTATACCCTCACCCATTTTTTATCTTCCCCCTCAACCTCTTCTGCAGTCCTGTGACTGCTCCCCGTTAGCTCTCGGACAGTGTGTAGCAATTTCTTTATTATTTCAGGCTCCCATTCTGCCCTCCCCCGCATCCCACATTTCCCCCACCTCAAACATATAACAAAACTCCCCCCAACCATAACTGTCCAACAATGCAATGCATTCTTAAACTCTGCCTGCTTCCTCTCCTCAGAACCTCCCACTGACCGGGGGTCCTGGTTACCAGCAGTTGGGTGCAACAGCGTATCCTATAAACAAAGGAAATGGGGTGGTAGGTGGTCTCCTCCCCTGCGTTGGTGCTCCTGCCTTTAGCTAGCAGTCATGATGTCAGAGCTATTGTACTTGCTTAGATGAGTAATCTCACATTGGTCCACTATGGCGTCCACATTACTAAGTACATTCTATTCCAGTCACTTCTCCGCTTCTGCTTTCACTCGTCCAGTGGTAAGATCTGGACATTGTCCATCCAATCCTGTGCTTTCGATGGCGTCTCAAAAAACGGGGCCTTTACGTTATAAATGATCTCCAACTTGGCAGGTTATATCCGCATATATTTCAGACCTGCTTTTTCAAGTCTCACTTTCGTGACAATTAATTGTGCGTGACTCTTTTGGACCTTGAATGTATAGTCTGGATGTTTGGCCAGCTTTGCAGAAGTCCTCTGTATGTCGCCTCCGTTCCTAGAAAATGCAAGTATCTTTTCTCGATCTTTATAGTTTCAAACCTTCGCTATTATGGGCCTCGGAGGGGCCCCAGGTGGCGGCTTCCCAACTAGGGGATCGGTGTGCGCGTTCAATGGTGAACCCCTGCGTCAGGTTCCCATCTCTCAGCTCCTGCAGCAGTAGGTTCTCGACATAGTTGGTAGGGTCGATAACTTCCATTCCCCCCGGGAGGCCAACAATCCTTATGATGTCGCGTCTCGTCCTGCCTTCTGCGTCATCTGCCCTATCCTCCAGCAGCTTCACCTTTTGCCTCAGTATGTCGACTTCCTTTTGACATCTGTGTCTTATCAGCAGTGTTCTCTTCCACCTGCTTTTCCAGCATAGATGTACACTCAGCTAGTCCCCCAACATCTTGCTGCAACAGGCCAACATCAATCCTCACTTCGTCAATCTTTGCATATGTTTGTTTATGTTTATTAGGTTTATATAGTGCTTTAATCCAATGCGCTTTACAATATAACAAGATACAAAAATAATTAAAGAAGCATATTTACAATCATGAAACAAACTAAAGAAACAATATGTAGAACAATTTACCTAGATGGCAACGGGTGAGGGGAAGGGTGAGGAGGAAGGGAGAGAGGAGGTAGTTGAGGGAAGATGAAATAACAATTTTCAGATTCAAATTTCCAAGGGGGTAGGAGGAGGGAAAAGGGGAAGTGGGGGAGGAGTGATGGTAGGGAAGGAGGTCGGGGGGGGGGTGTAGAAGAGATTTCAAGGAGGTGCGGAAGGAGGTGCAGGAGGGGATGGAGCAGATTGAGAGAGGTAAAGAGTTCCAATGTTGGGGGGCTAGGAGCTGGAAAGAACGGAAGCGTGAAGAGGCGAATGGGATGGGGGGGCGGTGAGTAAGAAGAGATCAGCAGAGAGCGGGAGGGAGTGTAAAGTAAGAGGAGAGAAGAGAGATAGGGGGGTGCAAGGTCATGGAGAGATTTGAAAACCAGATAGAGGAATAGGAATTTAAGTTGGGAGTGAAAGGGAAGAGAGAGCGAGGATGAAATGGAATCACGAGGACCAAGGAGACAGAGTACAGATGGAGGAGTGGTAGAAGGATTTGAGGGGGGCGAGGCGAGCGGCAGGGAGTCCAAAAAGGAGAGAAGAGCAGTAGAAGAGACAGGAGAAGATGAGGGAGGAGATTAAGAGTTTAGAGACATGGAATGTGAGGGAGGAGCGGATCTTGCAAATATTGAAGAGATGGTGATGACAGGCACGCGAGGTGAGGGAAATATGGTGGGAGGAGAGGGAGGAGTCAAAGTGGAGACCTAAATTGCGAGTATGAGTAGAGATGGGGAGATTGGAAGTGGGAAAGTGGATGAAATGGGGGCAGTGGGGGGAAAGTGTGTTAGAAGGAAAGAAAAGGACTTCAGTCTTGTTAGTGTTGAGGGAGAGAAAGTTGGATGACATCCAGTTTTTGATAGCCGTAAGGCAGGAAGATATAGTAAGATGAAGGTCGGGAGTGAAAGAAGAGAATGAGAGAAAAAGTTGTCTCATCTGCATAGAAATGGTGAGAGATTATGAAAGAAGAGATAACGGGGGCAAGAAGGGATGTATAAAGTGAGAAAAGAAAAGGGCGGGGTACAGAGCCTTGGGGGACACCGTAGTCCAAGGGAATGTTGGAGGAGGTGCGGCCGCCCCATGAGACGGCATAGGAACGATTGGAGAGGTAGGAGAGAACAGAGCCTTTGAAGCTGAAGAAAGAATAGGGAGGAGTAAGGGATGATCAACGGTATCGAAGGCAGCAGAAAGGGCAAGGAGGATAAGGACAGAGGATTGCCTAGCGTAGCGAGCAGTAAGGAGGGAATTGAGAAAATAAGTGAGAGCAGTCTCAGTGGAGGGTTTCGGGTGGAATCCAGATTGAGAGGGGGAGGGGAGAAGAGTGAGTGGATACAAAAGTAGAGAGTGGAGAGTAGACTAGGCCTTTAAGAAGTTTAGAGAGGAAAGGGAGAAGCGAGATTGAACGAAAGTTGGAAGCAAGAAGAGGGTTAGCAAAAGGCTTCTTCAGGATGGGGATGATAGTAGCATGTTTGAAGGCTGAAGAGAAGGTGGCTGAGGAGAGGCAAGTGTTGAAGAAAGTAGTTCAGTAGAGAGTGAGGAGAGGGTAAATCTTAGGAATAAGGGGGTGGGGAGGGGATCTGAGGGGGCAGCAGTAGGGTGAGTTTTGGATAGGAGAAGGGAAACACAGGACGGAGTGACAGGAGAGAAGTTAGACCTGCAAGCAGAGGGGGAGGAGAGGAGAGGAGAGGAGAGGAGAGGAGAGGAGAGGAGAGGAGAGGAGAGGAGAGGAGAGGAGAGGAGAGGAGAGGAGAGGAGAGGAGGAGGAGGAGGAGGAGGAGGAGGGAGGGGGCAAGGAGGATATTTTGGCGCAGGGATAGAATTTTGGATGAGAAGTCAGCAAAGTCAGAAGGAGAGAGAAGAGTTGGCATAGGGGTCAGGGGTAGGAGCGGAAAGAAGACAAGAGAGGGTTTGGAAAATTCAGCGGGGGTGTGTGGCTTGTGAGTGGAGGAGGTTAGTGTAGTAGGAGCGTTTGGCAGATTTGAGGCAGGAGTCATAAAGAGTGATATGAGAAATGGGAGGTTTGATTAGCCAAAGAATGGGATTTGAGCCAGTGTCGTTCAAGGCGACGGAGGAGGTGCTGCATGGACAAAAGGTGAGAGGAAAGCCCAAGGTTGGGAAGGTTTGCGAGAAGGGTGGAAGGAGGTGGGAGAGTAGAGTAGGTCTAGATTGGAGGAGGACAGGGAGGAGTGAGCATCCTCGGCCCAGAGAGAAGAGAATATATCATTGGCTGCAATGGCATTGAGGATCAGCTGATGGCCCGAGTCTGCTTCTTCATTTTGACTGTCCGTTGTTGCTCACCACGTTTGTCATTACCGTCGGTCCCTTCGCAAAAGCTTCCATGGTTGTCTGCTTGCCTTTTGACTTGTTGCCTTTCCTCGCAATCGGGTCAGGTATAGCTCGTCTTCCTTCGCTGCCCAAGGTCTGTGTAATTTGCAGAGGCACAGAATGGCTCCAGACGTCCGGACCACAGGGTCTATTGGCGCCTTTCGGTGCAGGGTTGATGCTTCTGATGTTCTCCGACTACGCCAGCTTCAGGGCTGCGAGCTGTAACCAGACACTCCACTCCGCGTCGCGTTCACTTACAATACAGCCCTTGGTTAGCACCGGCCATTTTGTATCTTCCGGCGAGCTAGATACAAAGTTGACATTCGCTCATTTACTGGACGTTCTGCTCCTCCAGCTTCCGAACTGCGACGTCATACGCTCAGCACCTTTTATGTATACATGCAGACCTTGTTGTGCATAGCGTGCTGTCTGAGCGCTGCTTTGCCTTTCCCTTGGGCCGCACTCCTAACCTTGGGCGGACCACAATGGGAACAGCTTTATTTTCCTGCTAATGCGCGGGCCGCTCTTATTTCAGGGCGGACCATAGTGGAGCCCGCAGTCCCATATTTATTGTTGTACCTCTCTGCACTGCCGGACCACAGTGGAAGCTGCTATCTTGTCTTTTGTTGCCTCATTCCCACGTAGCTATTAGAATCCTCCTGACTTTGTAGTCTCACAACGGGAGTCATCTTATTTTGTATTATCTCCCCGTATTGCAGACCGCACTCCTCACGGCAGGAAAACGCTGGAGGCTGTAGTGTTTAATGAACACAGGTCCCGCTTTCCAAGACGGACCGCGCTGGAAGCTGCACCTCTAGCTAACAATGCGTTGTTCAGCTCGCGTGAGGCCTCATTTCCAGCTGAGGTTTACTTATGTGCCCTATTTGATATTCAATGATTCTCGGTCCTCTTCTCTGTTCTCGCCGGACATCCTCCCGGACTCCGCCGTCTCCTCTCTGGCCCCGCAGCTATTCCGCGCCACCGCCACCATGGGGCTGCGTCCCCCACAACTGGCTGGTGCCATCCAGTCGGCGACTGGCCCGCTCCACACTACCAGTGCTCACTTCAGAGGCACGCTGCAGCCCGACTCTTCCTCTCCCAATTGTGCTTCTGGCGGAGTGCCCATTGGGGCAGCCAGCCCTCTTCACCCGGCCTCCGCACCACGTCAGCCACCAGCCAGGGTGGGCTGCGGGTGGCACCCACGATTGACACTGAAGGTGTTGTGCGCAGTATGCTGTATTCTGTCCTCCGACTCACACTATCCGCATTAAGTCCTTTATGTTTATAGCAGGCAGTCACGGCTCAGAATCCTCCCTTCCAACAGCCGGTACGTTCCTCCGCCCAGCCGGCTCACCCAGTCCTTTGTTCTTGGCAAGCCGCCATCTTCCCAGGATCAATGTAGGATCGGCAGGAGCAACTCTGGATGCGACCTTCTAAATGGCTGTCAAGCCATGCCCCCCCCCCCAACCTCCCCTTCTGTAATTTGTAATTTACGGATAAACCGTGCCTATCTGTATCATTCTGTTTAAACATCTACTTTGTACCTACCAATACCTATTTCCTGAGTTGGTAATGCTCCTGCCGCGACAGTCATATTGCTATTAGTACCCTGGCCCGCAATACATGCGTGACAGGGGCACTAAAGGCAATTTTTTCTGTCCCGAAAAGCTGCGGCGTTTTGGGACAGGAAAAAAAAAGACGACCAAGAAAATGGCAACCGGGAAAGGGAAAACGGGAGTCCGTTTTCCCTTTCCATGGCGGCCATCGGGAGCGGACGTGCTTGGAACACAAGTGTTCCCAGTGCGTCCGCTCCCAAAAAAAAGAAGCGGAAGGTAAGTGGGGTTGGGAGGGCAGGAGGGAGGAGAAGGGGAATAACTTTTTTTTTTTTTTAAAGTACCTGCGTCCCCGGCACGAGACGATGGAAGCCTCCAGCTGTGTGGAGGCGCGGTGCGGGGATGGCCCCGCTCCGAGTCTACACACTGCTGGAGGCTGCCATCGTCCCCCACCTGGGATGCAGGAGCAAGAAGGTAAGTGGGGTGGGGTGGGGTAGGGAGGAGGGAGGGAAGGGAAAACAAAAAAAAGCTTACCTGAGTACCCAGCGGGGGGCGAAGGCAGTCTCTCAGCCGTGGGGAGGCTCGGAGCGGGGATGGCCCCGCTTCGAGCCTCCTCATTGGCTGAGGGGCAGCCACGCCCCCCGCCGAGGACAAAGCAGCTGCAATCCCGGCCGAGAATCGAAGGATTCTCGGTTCGGTAAGGACCCGGCGAGATTGCTGTTGCATTCTGCTTGACTCTCGCCAGGTACTAATGTTTAATCTTGTACTAAGAACTTCTCCAGCTAATGGGTATCATGTAACTGGATTATAGCACCCTGATGCCTGAGGGCTTGTGTGCGCTGTATAAATGCAATAGATAAATAAAAAGGCGCATTGGGAATATCTCGATGCCCTTCCCATGGACCTACCGGATGTCTTGCTTGTCTGGGTACAAAATATTGTCCAGGGTGGGGGTGTTGGGGAAACTAGCCTGAGGTATTCCTCAGTAGCTGATAATAGCCCCACAGACTCCCGTGAGTGTGTTGCGTGGATCAGATTATAATGTTTTCCTGTTTAACTCTCCACTTCTTGGGGGGGGCGGGTGGAGGATTGGGGCAAAACTGAGAAAATCCATACAGTCTTTCGTTTTCCCTAGAGTTGCCTACATTCTTCCTCTTGGGCTATCCCAACTCTACCTGGAAGTCTCCTCGAATAGTTTGGGGACTAACAGTTAAATGATTGTATTTTTCTTTAGTTGATAGCTGGTTTTGGAGGGTTTCTTTCCTTCTGTGGTGTTATAATTACTTGTCTGGTTTTCA
Source organism: Ambystoma mexicanum (assembly GCF_040938575.1). Lineage (NCBI taxonomy): Eukaryota > Metazoa > Chordata > Amphibia > Caudata > Ambystomatidae > Ambystoma > Ambystoma mexicanum. The sequence continues at coordinate 34,952,366 of NC_090931.1, forward strand.
AAAGAAGAGATTCCTTCTTTTTGGAAGTATTCCAGAAATAGACTGTTTCTACTTTCTGACATTTAAAATCTACATGCAACTGTCTTTGCAGTCTTAGTAAAGTGTCTTCTACTCATGAAATCTCTATTGTGTAGGTTTCTCAATTGCGTTGTGAAATGGCGGGGAGGATTGGATGTTGACAATTCAATGCTCTCTTTATACACCACCACCATCACCACCTTGAAAACTGAACTGCTTTGTGCACGTGTGAAATTGACCTCTAGCAGGGTTAGATCTGTGTCTGCGCCCAGGTGGTCTATGCTGTCCTGACACTTGCAGGTAAGGGAAGAAAACAATTGACCTAGGCACAAATGAGGCTAGAGATAATACTTTAAAAATTAGTTTTTATAAATTCATATTAAAAAAAATCTTTTATATTGAAAAACAGTTTCAATGTTATTTGTTGAAAACATACTTATACATCATCAATTTCTTAACATCAGTCTCTACTCGCTCATATTTTCACACATACCACGAATATCCTCTATTTCAACAAAATGTGAAACATGAATGATCACACATGAACATAAACAATCCCATCAGTTGCCAGTATTGTTCTTCTGTATATAAATGTACATTTGTTCACAGAATAGCTACAATTGCTTTCTATCTGATCTACATATGTTTCGGTCGTGCTAGGACCCAACTAGGTCCATTGTTTCTCCGAGCTTCCTCGGGATCTTCACTATTTCGCGACACAGCTAACTTGTGTGTATCCATCTATTTGAGGGTACTCATCCACACTGCCCTCTAACGAAGACTGTCAGGGGTAGTGTCGATGCCGGAAAATGTATCCGCCAGGTAACTGCTGTTAATTACAGGCACCTGAAAATCAATATTCACAAAAGAAAGGATCTTAAGTATGTGTGCTCCAGAGTATATACATGACTTACATTAGTCCTTTACTCCTCATGGCCCATGGATGGGATGCCTCAATGGAACTTCACTTCGAATAAGTTCTTTCGGTCCACTCACACGTGGTCTCCAGTATCCACTAGAGAAAAACCAAAAACCGCCAATCACTCATGTGTGACACTATGTCTACTTCAGAAGTTAACTAATTCTCCACAGTTGCAGAACACACCTTTCGAACTCCATAATTGCTTGTCCCTTTTTACTCACCCTATATGTGGTTTAAATCATGCAAGGTTACGGAGCAGTCAGACCTGGTCCTCCAAAAGGCTCAATGCACTGCAGGAGAAATGCAAGGAGGGGGATTAGGAACCAATTGTAAGATTACTGCTTCTCCGTCCTATTACATACATGGATACGGAAAATGTCATGGTTGGACATTAGAGGCGCACACACACAAGCCTGCCGCCGCCAACACTCGGCATCTCTCCGACTGGTCCGGCGTCGTTCCTACGGCTACCAGTGTGAACACCTGTCTGTGGTACTAGCTAGGGTCAATATCGACTTCCCACAAAAGTCTAGTCACACATCATTAGTGACCACGTATCAACGTGAGTGTAAACCTATCTTGAATCCCACCCTAACGTTGCTACGGAATCCCAATTCCTGTCCTTGCACTGTGACTCCAAGTCACGGGCCAATTACACGGGTCCCAAAGACAGAAGCATGATATGTATTGCTGATCAATGATCGCACTCACCTCATTGTTCTCAAACCATTCTCCTCCCAGCAGGGTCTCAATTCTGCTAAAGCGTACGCTGCACGCCCGCAAAAACAAAGTGAAAATGAAGGGGTGTAGCTCAGCCCACGTTATATATAATCGTCATAGATAGAGGACTACCTGGCCACTTTCATACGGGCTGCATCCGATATTTTCATCCTCCAGTATACACTCACATGTGTAACCAAAGCCCAGATTCTACACAATAAATGGCGGGCTGCTACATCGATATCAGACATATGGCACCCCACAAACCGAATGCATATTCATAATGTACCTGATCCGATGCGTCCACTCTGTATGTCATTCAAAAAATACGGATGGAGCCATGGGAAACCCCATAACACAGCTGATCTACATCCCTATTTGGATCATGATGTTCCAGTGTGTATCAGCTTGTTCCATTCAATGGAAACATTCAGGACTTGCTTCACACTGTTCAGAGTGTATATCCATCTCTGTTCAGCAGGGTGAAGTATAGCTGACATATCCCCACCTGTCGTGGGTGTCTTAAAGGTTTGTAAAACAAACCACCTGATCTGTCAGAATGCCCCTTTGGCTGAAAATGTTCCACGAGGGGCTTGTCCATGATCTTATTACGTATCCAAGAACGGTGTTCTGATAAACGTTGGCGTGTCTGGCGGGTCGTCTTGCCCACATAGATTTTATTACATGGGCACATAATTATGTAAACACATTCTTTTTTGTCAAGCAATTTGTGTGTACCATCATTTTCCTCTTTACTTAACCCCATTCAAATGATTTTCTGGTTTCTGTGAATTGGCAGGCCACAGTTTCCACATTTAAAGTGGGCCACAATGGGTTCAAGGCCCCATTGATTTCTTACTGTCTGTTCCACTCTTTTTTCATTATGTGTGGACACGTTTTTGTCTCAAATTCACATTGCATCTGAAGGCAAACAGTGTTTTTTTTTTTTTTTAGCTAAACTGCCTTCCTATTTAACCAGATGCCGATTTTTGTTGATGCTTTTTTTGACTATATTACTAATGGGTGAGAACGTGGAAACACATACCAATCTTTCAATGTCTGGTTTAGTCCTGGTTGTTAGACATATCTCACGATGTGTATTAGCTGCCCTCTTGCACTGTTGTTTTACCATCCTCTTTGGGTAACCTCTGTCGATCAGTCTCTCTTTCAGGGTATCTGCATGATATCGAAAATCATCAGTAACACTGCAATTTCTCTGAATCTGCAAAAATTGGCCATACGGGAGATTTTGTTAGAGGCCATTAGGGTGAAAACTCGAGAAATGTTGGAGACTGTTCTGGTCAGTTTTCTTACTGAATAGGGTAGTTTCTAATACTGTCGTTTTTTTCTAATCATCAGGTCTAGAAAACTTACCTGTTGATGGTCTCTCTCCATAGTAAATTTTATATTGGGATCACAGATATTTATCCACTCAAAGAATCTTGTCCGGGATTCATCAGAACCTCTCCCGATGAGGAAAACCTCGTCAATAAATCGTTTCCTGACGGCCACCTTCCCATCTAATTCTTGTTTAAGGCCATTGTCAGGGCCAGATGGGAACATTTTCCAAAATTTGCCATGTATAGGTTGGCCACATCCGGAGCAACCCCCACACTCTCACCCATGAGATTCTTGTAAATGTGTTTCTTAAATAGACATTTTCGCTCATTGCTAGTCTGGCGCATTCTTGAATAAAGCTTGTTGGTGGTAAATATGGTACATCCTTTGTGTCTAGAATCAATCCTAGTACTTCCAAGCATTCCCTCTGAGGGATTGACGTATATAGTGATTCGACATCCATGGTTACTAGAATGTCCTGGTTCTCTATCACTATATCCTTGAATGTTAGCATGTTCCATCACTTAGATGAATTGCTTAACTTAGCCCGCGTCACACCTAGATAGGATTGTGTATGTTTGCATGCGCCAAACCTAGATGGAATTCTTAACTTTAGCCTGAGTCGCACCTGGATGGGTTTGTGAATGTTGGCATGTGCCAAACTTAGATGGACTTAGATGGAACGCTTAACTTAGCCCACGTCACACCTAGATAGGATTGTGAATGTTAGAATGTGGCACACCTAGACGAAATCCTCAACTGCCCGCATCACACCTAGATAGGATTGTGAATGTTAGCATGCGGCAAACTTGGATGGAATTCTTCACTTTATCCTGCGTCACACCAAGATAGGATTGTGAATGTTAGCATGTGCCGCAATTAGATGGAATGCTTAACTTAGCCTGCGTCACACCTTGATGGGTTTGTGAGTGTTGGCATGCGCCACACTTGGATGAAACTGTGAATGTTACCAGGTACCACACTTGGATGGAATCGTGATCACTAGTCTGCCGCACATCTAGGTAGGATATTGAAGATTAGCAGATGCCACACTCAGATGGAATAGTGAAGGATAGCAAGCATCACACCTAGACATAATTGCTAGGACAGCAATGCCAATTAACCAATCCACTAACAATCTCACCCATCTGCATACATCTCTCAAACTCTAAACAAACACAAACACAACCACAAGCCTACAACACAACAATCTGCACAAACCTCAGTACACTGCAACAACAAAACAAACCACACATAGACTCACACAACAGCACACGACTACCGACCGTAAAACACCCCAAGCCTAGCCAAGGAAGAATTCTGTGTAGATCGACAGCGGTTCCAATAAAGAATCAATATCGGTCCCTGGTGGAGACAACAGATTCTTGTGCTCTTGGGATGAGTCTTGCATAAGAAAGCCTGTTCCTCTTTACTAATCCACTCGTGATCAACTGCATGTTTCTTGAGATAAGGGCCTGTGTAGTTAATGTCTGTGGGGGTTTGGAACCTCTTGTCTCTCTGGAGCTGGTCTGCTTCTTTCAGTGTGACACATGTCCTGTCCGGCCAATTCCATGTGGGGTTGATCTATTTGCGGTGTAGTCTTCAGATGCTGCTGCACTGCTGGGTCTTCATGACGTGCTATTCGGTCTTCTGGATGCTGCTGTAGCAATGTGCCATTGATGTGCAGTAAGGGAATTGCTGTGCAGCAAGGTATACAGGTCATAGGCGTAATGTTGTGCTAGGAGAGGTAATCCACTTTCCTTAAAGATCAACATTGGCCAGTTGCATGTCGTCTTGCCACTTAGTTATTCGGCATGAATGAAGTAAACCCCTGGATTATAATCTGTGTGGATGTGTGTAATGAGCACTGTTCAAGCCATGTGGTCACCTGCGTGTTAATTGTGCAAGTGCTTCACATGTTGACCAGCATGCATTGGCTTTGACGCATGTGTAATGAGAAGTGTGAATGAGCTGTATGTGGTGACCTGTGGAATTGCAATACTTAGCTGTGCACTTTTTAACATTATTAAGATGAAAATCAACAAGAATACATAAATTTCCCCTGATATTTACTTTCCACTTGTTCCTCATCTTTCTCAGATGCTAGCCCTACAGTTCTGGGAAGTATCATGTCTGCAGAGAACTCGTCCAACAGCAGTGAAGGTAAAGTAGTATTCTGTGGAGTGGGAGTCCTGCACGGTTTCCAAGCAAGTGACTTTTGTCATCCAGCTGCTATTGATCAACCTAGCATGCAGCGTTGTTGTGGGCATGGATTGCAGTGTAGAATTTCCTATGTCATTTGAGCAGGAAGCTGTCGCTGCCCATCCTGAAGTCTGTGTTAAAGGGAATCGGAAGGACCAGGGGGCACGCGGATGGAAGAAAGTACGCCTCTGTCACCCGGGGCGCTATAGAGTATAAGTGTGCCCCCACGGAGTTGAAATTATGCCTGAGGTGCGTGCACGGCTGAACTGACTGGCTTCACTTGGCCCGAAATCCAGAGGAAATCAGTTCTGTAGAAGTGGAGAACCAGCCCTCCCTTGGGAGAGCGAGAAACCGAAAGTGAACGGGGAAGGCCCTGGGTGCGGAGGCACTGGAGCACAGTTGACCCGGCTCAGAGGTGGGTCTAGCAGCTTCTGCCCCCCCAGACCAGAGAGTGTGGAAGCTAAGAGGGAGGCCCGTTTGCTCCTCCGACATACAGGGTCGTTGGCGGTGACCCGCCCCCCATGTTTCATCTGCACCGGAGAGACCCGGACCCTCTGGCAGGACTCGGAGGAACATCTGTGGCTCGTCTGGAACACTGGCACGGGAAGTGCAAGCTGTGCCCACCTGAGCCCCCCAGGCTATGGAGAGGTGGAGCCGTGGCTCCCAGCGGCACCCAGCAGAAGAAGCCAGGACTTTGAGGGACTAGCCTGGGCTGCGGTGAGTGTCCAGACCAACTATTGAGCACCGGAGAGGGCTGCACGGAAGGTGATGACCCCTAGAATTGTGGCGTCAGCCCGCCTCGCTGGCCCTGGTCTCGAGAACAATACGACTTCAGGTGGAGGCAGCTGAGGGGATAGAGTACCATGGTGCGGCGGCTCCCCTTGGGTCCGGACTCCTGCTCTGGGGGTGGACCGTGCCGAGGGTCTAGGCTGACCATTAGGTCATTGGAAAGTGCGGATTGAGAGGAGAGGGCCCCCAGCACTGGGGCATGTGCCTGCCTTGCCAGATCTAGACACGGGGTGCAAGGAATTCTGAGAGGCTTTGGTGGGACTATTGAAGCCCTAGAGGTTCTGAAGCTTCAGTTGGGTGGAGATGGGTTTTGCTGAACCCCTGGGCATGCAGGATTTCCGCCAAGGGGTCCGCAATCAGTCGGGGGTTGGAGTGGAGGTGTGTGGCCCCCGAACTCAGAGCGTGTGCCCGCCTGCCTGAGCCCCACTTTAAAGGAAGTGGCACCCCTGAGGAGCGGGACTGCTGGAGTCCACTTAAGAAGTGTAACAAAGTTTAGGTGAACTTAGGAGAGCCGTTCCTTTTAAGTTGATTAGGGAGGGGGTGGGGATTAGTAGTTGGAGGGGTAGGGCAGAGTGAGGTGTAGGCTAAATTACACAATTTGTGTGTTTCTGTTGTAATCTTACTGATCTTGGTCTGAGGATCCCAATGTTGTATTACGTAAATTGTCATTTTCATGAAAATGTTATAAAGCTGAAATTAAAAAAAGGGAATCGGAAGCAAAATTTGTCTTTGATAGAGAGCAGTATAGTGAGACTGGGCAAAAGTCGCCTTATACCGAGTCAGTGGGTGAAAACCTAGAGCACTCTCCAGAACAGTGGAGACCCTGTCTACTATTGTTGTGAAGGTTTTCTCATTCTTCATTCTGAAGGTTACTTGTCAACAAATCTTGGGAAACTGCAGTGCAGCATGTCTTTATCTGAATACCTTTTGACTACAAAAACCTGACCAGTGTTTTATTCCCCTCCACATAGCTACCTCCAACCAACATCGGAAGACGCATGCCACTTTCAAAACCATCGAAGTAACAGAAAATGATGACACCACAGAGTGTGATGGTAGGTTTCACTACATGAGCTCAGTGTGCTCTGGTGGTTGGCCACCGGTCACCAAATCTTTTGCTGTTGGTGTTCCACCTTAATAAGCCAGCTTTCCTTCTCTACTGCTGAAACATTATTCCCACAGGTGCAATCTATTGTGAAAGTAATCCAGGATGATGAACTTGGAGCAAGGGTATGGATGCAAGTTACTGCAATAGCTTTCTCTGTAAATTTTATAATTTTTGTTTCCTTTTTTCAGGAAAGGAAGTCCTAACTATGTTGCGTTTGCGAGCAGGTGATGAGAAGACAAATGTCAGGCGAGCAGCCTTGCAGGTACATCTTTCCTCACTCAGTCTTTTTCAGCATTACGAGCTCTTGCCCCTTCTTGTGAACGGATATTCAGATTTAGTCCAAAAGCCATAATCTGTACTGGTAGATGCCCTTGTGTTTCTTTGGGGGGTAGGCCTAGAACCTTGCCCTCAAGTTGCAAATCTGCAGATTTTACTAGAATTCTAAGCACCCTGATCAAGTCTTCACAGGTTTACAAGCATTTATTCAAATCCTACAAAAAAGGTAGTTATAAAACCTGGTACGGCAGGAGGTACCATTATCGCCACTCTGGCTGCCTGTGATCCTGCGTCTGAAAAGGGACCCCTGCTCGCTTTCTAACATTTATTCTGGGTTCTCCAATCAAATCTAGCTATTTAGATTGCAGTAGGTTGTTTCTTGAGGAACAAAGGGATGATATGGAAAACTGCATGTGTAGCCCCTTTCGTCATTGCTGCTGCGCGCAGAGTCTACTTGGGTTTACATGAGCACAAGTATGTATTTCATGATTCCTGGCTCTGCTTTGTCAGATATTGCCCTGATGAAGGACCTGCATTGCATTGGACATTTATGTCTGCCTCTAAAGTATAAGTGAAGACGGAGTAATATTAAACCATTGTGCTCAATCGTGAACAAGGACTTGATGACTTTTTTGTTTAATTTGGTAGTTACTAGTTTGGTGTCGACAGTACTGGTGGTGTTCTCCCCAGTCCTCTGGGAAAAAATCCGTCGTCTTAATCACGCTGGGCTTCTTGACTTTTAAGTGCCAGACTGTTTTACTGCCATGCCCCGATTTCCAACAACGCGCCTCTTCCTCCTCACGCCCTAAAGGAGGGATTATTAAACCATATACAAGAACGATACAGACTTGCATACGTTAACTAGTTGGTGGATAATAAACCTGCTGTTTATACTGGTGGAAAAATGTCTCCTTTGTTCTGCAATTCCAAATCTGTTTTGATTTTTGTTGTGCTCAGAGCCCCTCTGCCATGAACATTGTTTTTGTTCTATGACCTGCCCTTCTCTGCTGCCAGTTTTATGGTTGCTGTTTGCATCCCAATGGTCCTGACTGTTTCTGGATTTATCCCTGTTTTTGACCTCTTTCTGTTCGATTCCATTCTTGGCTTAACCTTTCAGTGTTTGTGTACCTTTGGGTTCTTAGCTGTTTACAAATAACATTCAGTCACACCCTCACAACCCTGTGCACCCCCCGCCCACCACCACACCATAGTAACTCCATGCATGTTGCACTTAAGCTTTGTTTTATGCACTCAGACCTTTCTTTTACATTTTGTGACATGCAATCCCATCCCTTTCATGATGAGACTGATGTTCCTTACGTGGAGACATGAAGTTAAAGATGAATTCACTGTGGTAACCCCAATTCCCTTTCTGATGCATCTCCTGCCTGGTGCTTTTTTTGATTTCCCATTGTCTTAGTTCTTCGGTCTGTTCTATCTCCTTTTTTGTATACTTGCATTTCAAATGGATTGTCCTCCTAGGTATTCCTCATCTTAAGATAACTCCTTCCAGGATCAGCTGCTTCAAAAATTCTTATTGTGTTAGTGGGCGCTGTGCGTCGTTGGCTTGATGTCCCTTGACTGACTGTCTTCTCTCGAGGCTGATGTCATCGATAATCTATATATAGCGCCTGTTACATCAGTTCTGTTTTTTCACTGACTTCGCTTCAGGTGCGGTGCAGTGTGGTTTTTCTGTCGAACGGTTATTGTGCAAATGTCGACCCCTAACAACGGGTTTAAAAAATGCATTGAGTGTGGGTCAAAGATGTCGATCACCGACCCTCACCGCTTTTGTCTATGGTGCCTCTGCATCGACCATAAAAAGGCAGACTGCGGGTCCTGTCAATCGATAATAGGGAAGGCACTCGAAGAAAGGGGAATCTCTCTGCCGGCAGGCCCATCAGAAGTCCCCATCCACGACTCCTTCGAAAAGATCTGACAAAGTTCGAGGGGTGAGTCGCCGCCGAGAACATACCAAAAAATATTCTCCATCACGTAGCGGTTCCAGTCACTCCTCGTTGCTGAGGAAAAGGTAAAAAAGAGGCGTCGTAGGTCACCATCTTCCCCCTGTCACTCCTCTCCTGACGGCAAGGTGGCCTGCCCTGGTAAGCTGGCAATCAGTCTCCCATTCAGCCCCGGCCTCTTCGAAGGAACTGGTGAAGGGTTACGACCCAGTTGCTCCTGCCCAGGCCGATAAAGGAGTCTAAGCAGGCTAAAGCTCACGCGCCCTCAAACCCGGGCTGAAAGCAATCGACCCAATCGAGAGGCCTCACGTCGAGGAGAGGCCCGTTCCTCTACCCACGAAGACTGAGTCGTGGGTCGAGCCCATCAAGGACAATCCCTTTGGGGTCGAAGGAGGTGGAAAAAAGCTTTAAGCCTTTGCCCAAGAAAGACTTCAAGCCTTTCATATATTTTTGAAGCGGCAGAACCCTCAGACCAGGACACTCCACCTGTTGGCCTCTAATATGGACCCCCTAATGTTTCAGAGGCCTTAGTGTCTGAAGAGTCGAGGATTGAGAATCTTTTGACAACTTACGTGGCTTGGACACTTCCCCTGAAATTGATTTTGCACCAACTGACCCTACAGAATACGATGAAGCCTCATACAGACAATCAATGAACAGGATCACGGAATACCTTGGATGGGGTAGACTGGCTACTGCCTATGAGCGGGACGATTTAACAGATATACTTGACAAAGGTCTGCAAAAAGACCCTATCGCAACCATTTAATTCTGCGCTGCAGAAAGTGATGGTGAACTGGGAGTCCCCTGACACCAACTGAGCTGTAAACAAGACACTGACAAGAAAATACCAAGCCATCCAGCATTGACCCCTGACTTCCTCTCAATTTATCCTACCCCAGAGAGCCTAGTTGTTCAGACTGCCACTTCCACGTCTACGGCAATAGCTTACACTACCATCCATCCCGACAGGGGTGACATACGCTTTGACACCCTAGCAAAAAGGCTTTTTTTGCCCAGTAGTATGGCCCTTGAATCAATCAATACCACTTGCACTGTGGCCAAATTCACCCACACTTTATGGGATGTGATTTTGATGGCAGCTGATCACATCCCTGAAGGAGAAGAAAGGGAGGGCTTTGTAAATATCATTAAAGATGGGAAGGATGCAATGTGCAAGTACCTCCAATCAGGGTTGGACTCTGCTGATAGTGTTAGCAGAGCCATGGCGGCGAGCACAGTAACATGTAGATTTGCTGGTTCCGGAAGTCTACATTTGCGCTAGATGTGCAGACCAGACTTCTTAACATGCCCTTTGATGGCACACACCTTTTTGGAAACAAGGTGGATGAAGGCCTTGAGAGGTTAGATTTGGCAGCATTCCTCAGGTTTTCGTGCTGCTGTAAAACAGCCTCAAACTTCCCATCCAAGGGCACAGGGATGGAAGGGTTGGACCTTCGATACTACTCCTCATTTGGAAGAGCGGGAGGCCAGCCAAAGGGGCCCAAAAAAATTCCTTTGTGGTTGACGGGGAAGAGGTGCTAAGTCCACCCAGTCGGCAGCTGCTTTACCTTCAGCCACTGCTTAAGCTGCATCAAAACTACTCTGAGGTCTTAGCACAGAGGACTGCAGTGGGGGCAGGCTCGGGCAGCATTTGGCATAATGGTGTGGCATTACTTCAGATGCTTGGGCCTTGCAAACAGTAGCCCAGGGTTACTGCCTCCCCTTCTTAAGAAGGCCTACGGATCATCCGGGGAGCAACTGCTGCAAAATCCCAGATCTGCTCCTCTTGCAGGAGATTTTCAGTCTGCTAGGAAAAGGTGCTATAGAGCCAGTACTTGTGACTGAGAGGAACAGGGAGTGGTACTCCCCTTACTTTTTGATCGCCAAGAAGGACAGAGGATTGAGACCCATTTTCGACTTACTTGAACAAGTTCCTCAGGCAGGCCAAGTTAAAAATGGTTACCCTTTCTCAGATCCTTCAGGCCCTCCAGCTCCAGGATTAGATGTCATAGGACCTTACTTATATGTGCCAATTCATCACAAGCACAGGAAGTACCGGAGGTTCACTCTTGGCAGTTCTCATTATCGATTTCGAGTTCTGCCATTCAGGATCCTCACCGCCCAAGGGTTTTCACCAAGTTGATGGCAGTGACTCTGAGAGGTTGGATTAAAGTCTACCCCTGCCCGGACGATTGACTGATTAGGGCCTGTTCATCCAAACATGTCTTGGAACATTTTGGCATCACCTGCCACTCTCTCCACAGACTGTGCTTCTCCCTCATCTTCAAGAAGTTCCACATGCTACCTTCTCAGAAGCTCCAATTTATCGGAGTGGTTCTGGATGCTTCCTCGGGGAAAGCCTTGCCATCCGAGGCGAGGGCTCAACACGTTCAGCAGATGATCATCCAATTCCAGAATGCAAATAGTCTTCTGGCCTTCGCTTTCCTGAGGTTGCTCGGCCTCATGGCGTCCTGAATATTTCTGGTGCCAGAGGCTCGTCTGACAATGAGATCCCTCCAGTGTGCCTTTAGGTCACAGAAGTCTCTGTTTTTCACGCACAATATCCAACCTACTTCAGGTTTCCGAGCAGGGTAGCGCAGGATAGCCTATGGTGGGCCTGTGAGGATAACTTTCTGAACGAGGAAACCCATGGCCGTAGATAGCAGTTGTTACGACGCCTCCCTCACGGGCTGGGGAGAACAGGTGTGGCCACTTCATCAGCCTTGCAGAGAGAGGTGCCTGTACATTATATCTGTGCGGCAGCCACTTGGTCACCTTTACATACTTTTACGAGGCATAGTCTGGACTCTGCATCAGGACAGGAAGCAGGATTTGGGAAGATTGTGCTTCACAGCTTTCATGACAAATCTTTAAAATGTGTACTCCCTCCTCCAGTACCATACTGCTTTGGGAGGGCATCATAAAATGAGGAATACGTGGGAGGACACAATTGATTCGAAGAACAAATTACTTGTCCCAGGTAATGTTCTTTTGACTGGATGTTCCTCCCACATATTGCTCATCCCTCCTCCCGTCAGTAGAATTTCCGTGCATTACACCTTTCTTTTCTGAATGCCTGGTCTTTTGACCTCGTGAATGCAGGAAGTAACGCAATGTTGCAGGTGCTATATACTGTCGGCCTTATGAGCGGACGGAGGCCGTCGAGGGAAATCGAGTCGATGACGCATGGAGCCCTCTACCGCAAAAATAATTACAAAGCAGCTGACGCCGGAAAGAGTTGTAAGATGGGGAATATGTGGGAGGAACATCCAGTCGAAAGAACATTACCAGGGCTAAGTAATTTGTTCTTTTTGGATTTAGGATAGTCCTGTGTAGCTCAGTACTCGCTGCAGTTTGAAACTTTCATTTTCTCATGTAACCTTTCCACGGTTTTCGTTACAGGTACTCGTAAATATATTTAAGTTCAATGTGGTCTCCTTTAGTGCCGAGGACTTGTCCACCTTGAAGGATCGCTGCCGTGACCCAGCAGTGTCTGTCAGGAAACAGGCTTTACAATCTCTAACTGACCTTCTGATGGTGAGTGCTTGATATCAGTCTCTAAGCGTACTATACTTTTATTTTTTATGATTGTGTTGCTATAGTACCAGTGTGATGGGGATGATTCCTCCAGGGCCGTTTAGCACTGCAACAATGTGACGGATTGTTGGGACTCATTGATGAGGGAAGAAATACTCAATACGCATACTTAACTTGGGCTAAGGGCTTTATTGTATCGGTACAAGCCAAGTCTCTTCTATCAGCGACCCCCCAGCTCTCTGCCCACACCAACTGGCACTTCATGGAACCTGGAACCCCTGGGCTGTAAGCAGACAGGTTCCAGATTTCATGATCTCACCAGCATTACTATAGCATAACCATGTATACAAATTGATATAACATTCATAAAGAGAACTAATTACAAACCCAATTACTAGCGGGTAGCATTGTTGAACAGGGAGACAAACGGAGGATGTTAAGCTGCATTCCTAACACTTCCCTTCCTTCCAGCACCTGAAGAGCCACTCGACTCTCACACTTCCTTCCGGTGACCATACAACACTTTCCCTTTAGGTATAACAGCCACTCTCTCCTTGTTCTAGATACCCCCACCTTTGACCAAGATGGAAGAACCTAAATCCTTCACAACCTCCTTGGGTTCTGAGAACACAGAGTGCCCCCTCCTCACTTTCACAGGAATCTTCACCTGTACCGTGACATTGCTGCAGTAATGTCTCTTACGAAATCTCCTCTTCAACACATGTCCACTGGCTAACAACCTCTCTCACCCCTTCCACATCCACTCTCACACGTCGCTCTTCACATCCACCCGGGACACAAATGAGTGTTAGGTTTCCTCCCACGCAATAACTCAAACGGGGGAAATCCTGTCACAGCATGTGGAGCTAACCTGTATTGAAACATCCTCTCCATGACAACTCTCACCCAATCTCCTCCAGTGGCCACTGCTATCCTAATGACCTCCATCAAGGTGCGGTTAAACCTCACCTCACCACACCCGTTCCCTTGGGGATGATAAAGAGCTGTCGTGACATGTTCAATGCCATACCTTTCCAAAAATGACTCCAATTCTCTTGAAACCAACTGGGTTCCATTATCCGAATGGCAACGGCTAGGGGAAACCCTCCCTTCAGAATAACGGTCCCACGACACATCTGTCAACACATACATTTCTGGCCACTTTGACAAAAGAGCCATGACCACCAACAGGTAGGTATCCTTGGCTCCTCTAATGTTAAAAGCTCCAAGCAAGTCTGGAGCAATCTCATCCCAAGGTACCCTTGGGCTATCCCTAACAGGCATGGGAACTTTGTGTACCTTGAGACTCTTATCACCATCCACACAATCCGGACACTCTTTCACCATTTCCTTTAGGTCTCTGTAAACCCCAGGCCACCAAACGTGAGACCGGATCAGTCCTTTGGTTTTGCTATGCCTAGATATCCACTATGCCCCAACTCCATTGCCATTCTTATCTCCGGAACTACTAGTTTGTGCCCTCTGCATAAGTATTTCTCCCTCACACAGTTAATTTCTCAGCTTCATATAATCTTAAACTGCCTCATCTCCAGATTCTCCAGAGGTTTTGCTCACCAGACCCCAACACCGTCTGATACGTTTTGTCCTCCATACATTCTGCATCCCAATCCACTCTCTTGATGCACTCTTGAACTTCTTCCTCATCATTCTCCACACTCTTCATCCTCTAGCTCTACCACCTCAGACCTAGCCGGGGCATCTGCAACAACATTATTCTTCCCTTGGACGTGTTCCATTTGATACTGCAGCCCCTGTAGGCTGCTAACCCACTTCATTATCCTCCTGGATACGCCGTCTAATCCACCCTTACAAAAAATGTTAATTAGAGGCTTGTGATCCGTTCTTATTGTGAACTTTCGCCCCCACAGGAACATTTTGAATTTGCTAACTGCCCACGTACATGCCACTGCCTTCTTCTCCACCACTGAATATCTCACTTCAGCATCTTTAAGAGTCCTGGAGGAAAATGCAATGGTTAACTCATTACCACATTCTTGTATTATTACAGCACACAAGCCATAGTCACTAGCATCTGCATAAATCATGGTTCTTCTATCCTCTACAAAACTGGAAAGAACAGGGGCATTTATAATGTCCTGTTTGCGAGTCTCAAATTCTTTGGAACACACTCCATCCCAATGAAATAACACCCTTCCTCGTGAGCCTCCCCTTATTCCTTCTTATCTGATAGCTTCTGAATGAATTTACTGTAAAATTCCACCAAACCCAAAAAAGATGCCACGTCACTCTTACTCTTGGGACACTCATCTTCCGGATTGCTTTAACAGTATTATGTTTAGGCCTGACTCCTTCTGCTGATAATGCGTGCCCCAAGTAAGTCACCTTGCGTGCCCTATAATGTGCACTTCTCCTTTGCGATTGTAAGATCAGCTTCTCTCAAAATCTCTAGCACTCTCCTCGGGCGCATGCCATGCTCTTCCACATTCATGCCACATATTAACACCACAGATTAACACATCTTGATAAAACAAAACTCCTCTCTCGCTACCAAGCTAACGATGCATGACATTTTTAAACACACTGGCGGCGGAGACCAGTCCAAACGGCATTCTTCCTCATCTGAACAGACCAATAGGTGTTTTGAAAGCGGTCAATTGAGTCTCTATGAAGTTCAATTTGGTGATAGGCCGCCCTGTGGTCTAATATGGAGTAGACTTGTGCACCAGCAATTCCTGTCAGTAGATCATTGATCCTTGGCAAGGGAAATCTCTCCGCCACCACATTGTTCAAATTCATCAGGTCTATGCAAAGCCTAATTGAGCCATTGGGGTTTTCCTACCACTGCAATGGGACTAATCCACTCGGAGGTTTCCATCTTCTCAATGATGCCTTCATTCTCCACCTGCTGCTCTCGCTTCTCCCCGTCCTTGCGCAAAGCCAACAGCACATCCGCAACTTGGACGCTGTAGGCGTCGCTCCTTCCTTGAGCCTGATACGATGCACAAATCCTTTAAGCCAACCTAGTCTCTTCTCAAATGCACCCGAATGCTCATCCGCTGTGCCAGATGATTCATTCTCTTGTTTGGTTCCTTGTACCGTAAAAACTTGTTCAGGATGTCGTGCATCTAGTCTTATCGCTAATTCTGCCTGGTCATCTCACAATAGCAATTCTCCTGTTCTTTCCACATATATAATTCCTTTGGCTCTCTAAATTTTTTTTCAAATTTACCAAAGAACTGACCCATTATGTCGATGGGGATGTCTCTGCAAGCCTTGGCCTATATCTCTGGTTCTTGTAAGGTGCAACAGTCAAACTTGCTCTTCCACACCAGAAGGCTCACCAGGGTGTAGTCGGCAACTGCTGTCTATTAACATGGAGATGGGAACTCCATTTATGACCACTATGGCATAAGGTTACTTCCTTCTCCCCTTCCCCCAGACGGCCTGGATGGAATAGCCCACTTCCTTACCCATGTTTTCATATTCATCCTCCTTGTCATCAATCACTTTCCTCACTTGTCCGAAAGACCTGAAATTCTTGCAGCAGCGTGCCACATGACTTTTGCGTCCACATTCTCGACAGATTATGTGGATGGCCACACACTCCTTATCACTAGCCATGTGAGATTTGCTACCACACCTGTAACTTCTTTTTCCTGGAGTGGTTCTGAACTCTTTCGGAGGACCCCATGATCGTCCCGTGTTTCTATTACTGCGAGTAGCTAAGTCACTTGTCTCCTTTGTTTTCTTGTCACTCTTCCTTCCAGCACCTGACCATTGCTTGTGTGAATTCTTTGTTTTTATTCACAGATCCTTCCTCCGATGCCACCTTGTGACCCTCAGCATTTTTCTCGGAATGAAGAGCTTTGATGCAGTTGACTGTATGTTATATACATTTTGCTATTTCAATGGCCCTTCCCAACGTGGGGTTCCGCTCCGTCCACATCTCTTCTCTTATTTTGTCCTTGTTGCACTTTATCATCAGCTGATCTCGTAGATGCTCCTCCTGGCAATGCGTAAATTGACACGCCAGCTGTGATAAATTCTTCAATGTGTTCACCCACTTTCTGTTCTCTAGTGGCAAAGTGGTAGCATGCCAATATGATGTTCTCTTGAACCTCGTAATGTTTATCCAGCTTTGCTATAGTTCTCTCGTATAGGCCCACATTCCCTAATCTAACAGGTTCTGGTAGTTTCTTTAGTATGTCCTATCCTGCTGAACCAAGACAAAGGAACAGAAAGGCTTCTTTCCTGTCATTCCAGTAATTTGTGCCAAACATGGCTAGTACGTACTTTGTAAAACAGTATCTCCAATCTGCCCAGAGTACCCTGGGCTCGCCTGGTGTGGGTAGAAAGAACACTGGGCCTGGCACATTGGCCATCACAGCACTAAGTGTAGTGGGCCATCTCATCCCAAGGTACCCTGGGGCTATCCCTAACCAGCAGGGGAACTTTGTATACCTTGAGACTCTTATCACCATCCACACAATCGGGACACTCCTTGGCCAATTCATCTACATCTCTGTCAACCCCAGCCACCAAAATTCAGACCTTATCCGTCCAATGGTTCTTGATATGCCTAGATCTCCACTATGCCCCAACTCCATCACCATTCTTCTCATCTTCTCCAGAACTACTAGTTTGTGCCCTCTGCATAAGTATATCTCCCTCACACAGAGTTAATTTCTCACCTTCATATGACCTTCAACTTCTCATCTCCAGAATCTCTGGAGTTTTTGCTCACCGTCTGATAAGTGTTATCCTCCATACATGCTGCATTCAAGTCCACTCTCTTGATGCACTCTTGAACTCAGAAAATCTCAGCAACTTCTTCCCCAACACTCATTTGTTTCCCAGGTGGAGGGGAAGGTGAAAGCTTGAGAGAGTGGATGTGGAAGGGTTGAGAGAGAGGTTGTTAGCCAGTGTACACGTGTCTAAGAGGAGATTTGATAAGAGAAATTACTGCAGAAATTTCACGGTACTACTGGGGGATGTGATCAAGGTGAAGATTCCTGTGAAAGTGAGGAAGGGGCACTCTGTGTTCTTGGAATCCAAGGAGGTTGTGAAGGATGTAGGTGCTTCTCTTAGTCAAAGTTGAGGGTATCTGGAACAAGGAGAGAGTGGCTGTTATACCCAAAGGGAAAGTGTTGCATGGTCACCGGAAGGAAGTGAGAGTCGAGTGGCTCTTCAGGTGCTGGAAGGAAGGGAAGTGTTAATCTCCTCTGGCTCGTGTCCACTGGTTAACACTGATCTTGGCATAGTACACCACTTTCTAGGGAAATGCACCATGGTGTGAGTGAGCCTTTGAGCAGAGAGCTGGGGCTATTTGAGTTTCTGCTGATAATGGTATTACATATAGAGCTGTACTATTGTCAGGCTGAGAGGTCCTGTATCCGCGGAAGCTGCTGAACCCCCGACAATCCCCCTGAGATGTATTTCCCAGAACTAGTTTTTCAATACAGCTCTGTAAACTACACCCCAAAGGGAAAAGGGGAATGGGACAACAAAACAACACCAGGCAGACTGCGTCAAGGCTAATCAGTGCTGAACCTGCAGAGGATAAAGAATAACATATACACTTCCTCAATTCACTTACTTAACCTTATGAATGGGAAGTCATTAATCCTTAACTAATAATTGAGAATCCTACCTGGTTCTTCTCTTGAAGTTTCTTAGAGAAGCGGATAAGAAGCTGAAAATCTCTCTTACTTGCGATACTTGAAATTCCCAGCAACTTCTTACATTAGGCAAACTGGAAGTCTTAGTTCTTTGTTTGTCTTTTTTCCAACATGCACCGGTGGTTCAATTAGATTGTCTTTAAAATGCTCTTTCTTGTCTTTTCAAAACTTTTCAAACTATTTATAATTATCTTGAGTCTTTGAATCCTTGAAGAAAGAGGAAACACGTGCTAACTGCACACGCAGGTTATTTCCATTAAAATTATCGATGAACTTCACATAGAAATCTTCCTGGTTGAAGAACACGCGCAAACGGATGAAGACGCGCGATCAAAATAATCCACACGCGCAAAAAATCCACACGCGCAATAATTCACACGCGCAATAGTCCACACGCGCAATAATGTTCTCCTGCGAGACACGCGAAATAAGAACACCCGCGCTATTGAGTTCAAACGCAACGAAGTGATTCTCACGCGCAAAATCACTCGCGATGGAAAAAACACACGCGCACTCACATGGCACGCGACGAACAGATTCTCGCGCTTTGAACCCCCGCGCTAAAAATCACACGCGCTTTGTATTTCACACGCGCTTTGTACACCCGCGCTAAAAATCACACGCGCTTTGTATTTCACACTCGCTTTGTATTTCACACGCGCTTTGTACACTCGCGCTAAAAATCACACGCGCTTTGTATTTCACACGCGCTTTATATTTCACACGCGCTTTGTAGTTCTCACGCAGCGTATAGCTTTTCGCGCAAAGGATCACCCGCGCAATAAAACACACGCGCGTTTAAAATGGCACGAGACCAACCTCTACTCGCGCTCGGAATACACACGCTAGAAAGCACGCGCTCACTTGAATACGCACGCGACAGTCAAAATCTCGCGCTAAGGAACACTGCACTGGAAACACAAGCGCACTCCGATAGTTCAATAGTTTTAGTAGAAACACTACTTTTAACGAATTTTCAAGGAGACTGTTATTAAGATGAACAGATTTACAGTAGAAATAAAGTCACTTATCTCCTGAGCGAATTCACAAAGATTTCCTGCTTTTCCTATCTTCAAAACGAATTCCTGCCAGCTGAAGACTTCTCCTGAACCCCCAAGAAAGTAGCCGCTCAACTGCTGAGATCTGAAGGAAAAAATCCACCAGGCCTAATACTAAAGCAGGAGCAGCCACTGAACACGTCCTCTCAGATGGGGTTTTGATGATGAAAGGCAGAGAGTGACAGTTTAGAATGTTCATTGTTGTTCAGCATTGTCTTCTAGCCAATCAGAGCTGTCACTGTGAGGCTCCATCTTGCCTTGGGTCAGAACCAGGATTCTGAATCAACAAGTTAAGGCCTAACCAACTATAATGGAAAACTTCCCACCCACACAAAGCTAATCTGAAAAGGATAATAATAAAAAGGAAACTTGAATAAGAGAAGGAAACCTGACAACTATATATGCATTTTTTACTACAATAGTCCTTGATTCGTTTGACTGGAGGATTTGTATCCATATGAAAACTAAACCCAATCGTTTCATTACTCATCAGTATTTTTCCAAAGGCTTGTTAATCATTCCACCATTATTCACTTTAGATCCATGGAAATTCACTTGGAACCAATTTTAGTCATTTGCACTTCTCAAATATATCTCATTTGACTTGCATTTTAAAACCTTTACAGGGATCGAAATAAGGATTTGATGAGCAGGAGCCAAAAGCAGCTCCTTGGTGTCTGGTATTGGGCAGCAAGCAGGAGCTTTATATTACATTCCACCAATGTAATGTCTTGCTAAAATGCAAACTATCACTTTTTGTCAAGTCTATATGACCCAAATGTCTTCTGGATGTGTCCCAATGCTCATTTATACACATTTCTGAATGCACTGAGTTAATGTCCTATGGATGTGTTTGTATGGCACCAGTTGGGCCTGTGGGGCCAAATGTAGCTTCTAGTAGCTGTTGTTAAGCCAACCACGCTGTCCTAGACTATAAACGGGAGCTAAATGGATTCCTGGAAGTTCGAACCCTGCTTCTCAATGAAGCATTCACTCCGTTCCAGCCTGAACACACCCCTGCTTTAAATGTTGCCGTTGGGCCAAACCTTTGTGAACTGTCTACTGCTAGCTTTTAGGTGTGATGGAGCGACATTCATCCATAAATAGCCTACATGTTAGAAGGATAACATTATGACCTAGCGATGGCAACAAACATTGGAATCAAAACCGTTCATGCAGTACACTAGAACTAGCCTGCTCAATTCCCACATGGTTTTTGTTCTGCACTTTTATTTTAGTGGCAGCAAGGGTGGTCTAGCAGTCCCTTAAGGTGGACTGATATGCTCTTTTAATACACACACCTATTGTTTGGAGCGACTCATTAGAATTGTTTTTCCAACTGATATTTATTTGTAATGTTTGTTAGATCTCAATCGTTCTCTAAATTAACTCTTTTTGCTTCAAGTTGAAAGCCTTTCAACTCTTGCAAATGTCAGTCCCAGTTCATGGAAAGTGTTAAAATCATCTTGGGAGATTTTAATGTCCAGCTTGTGTGCCGTCTGTGAGCGTCTTTGTCAAGCCGAGAGCTAAATCACGGTACTGTAGGCATTCCTAGTTTACGGAAGGTATGGTACGTCTGAGTGAACGGGCATTTCTGGGGCTTCTGGGTGAACAGCTTTAAACATTTTTTTCCTTAACTAGTTTTATGCTAGGCTACAGTGAATATCCATTCCAAGATGGTTGTAAGGCACGTGAGGCGTTTAAGACTCTGGTCATGTAGCCTGGAATCTTTGGGACATTTTAAACTGCATTTCATCTGCAACTTTAGGACAGGAAGGACCTTCTCCAAGAAACTCCTATGACGAGGATCAGGAGAAAATTAAGAGCAAGTAGAGAAGCCAGGGACCAGGTGTTCAGAGGTAAACTGTTTCTCAAAAAGCATTAACCTGATGGGAACTTTCCAGTTTATGTATAAAGTTACATTTTATTTATAAGCAGTTTTAATTATAAAAGACTAAAGTTAATTACAAAAGACTATTTAATTAGTACGAAAACCTTAAGTAGTAATTTCTTGAAAGGTTGTTTTAAATTGGATCAGTATTAATGTGGCTGAGACATAGTTGCAGAGAGAAGAGGTAGTAGTGCGGGGAGCAGAGGTTTCCAAGGAGGATTCATTGTGCCTGTTGAGCGTCTTGTTTGAAAGTGCAAAGTCTCAAAGGAGTGAGCTCATGTCAATATTTGAGTATAGTACCTTAAGATGTGACCGGCAAACGACGGGCATGTCGTTTTCAGCTCTTGCGTGAAAGGAGTGTCCATGGTGACGCACTTGCCGTTTGCTAGGCATTCAGTTGAGTAGTTCTCATAAAACGGGGGAGACATTTGCAGGAAAGCAACCTTTTTCGTTGAGAGAGGATTTGGCAACTGGCCGATTAATAAACAGTAAAGAAGAAAAGGATGAATATTCTTTATGTAAAATAACTTCAAAATGCCATAACTAGAAGAGGTTGCAGCGGATTACCTAAACTAAATTAGCGTTATAGTTATAATTGTTTTTTTTATAACATGCTTAATGCCGAAGAGGTTTCTAAGCGCGGACCCAGGATTCAAACCTGTGTCGCTCTGCGTCGTCTTGCTTCCAAGACGAGTGCGTTGCCACTAAGCTATACTACCCTAAGATAAGTTAGGTGGGTTTTCTAGGAAAAACACGTACACTAAAAGTAGACGAGTGGAAGGACATTGCCCAGTTTCTTCTTGGGTATACTAAACTGCAATAAAGTTGATTTGCGTTTCCACAACTACCCAAAAAGCCTCTGGGCACTGCAGTGGAGACTCCCAGGTAAAGGAGCAGGATCAAGTTCAAGACACTGCATCGTCCACAAGTCTTTCTGGGGCTGGGGCCCGCACTACATCCAACTCGTTCTTCCTAAATGCCTTCCTTCTCGAGCCCTTCGCTCAGCTACCTCCAACACTGAGGGTCCGGCGATTCTCCAGGCAGAGAGTGGGGGGTAGATCTCCTCTGCAGGTGCTTTCCTCTGGAATGGCCTCCCTGCCTCTCTCAAACTTGAGCTGGACCACCTGAAGTTCTGAAAGCTGCTCAAGACCTTCCTTTTCTCCTATGCGTTCTACCCCTTTACCCTGCTGACCTACCTGTCTACTGTGTCTACTGTGTCGACTGTTTGCTTGGCTACCTGCAGAGTCTCACTGGGTCCAGGCTCCTGTTGATCTGCCTCCCCTGCACTGCCTCTGGCCCTACCATACACTTGGGGGCCGTAAATGTAACCCCTACAGCCGCCTGCCTCCTTGCACTTACCTAGAGCCGTGCTGTCCTGGCTGCACTCACTCGGAGAAATGCTGCCCTTGCACTTCCCCCGGCACTTTTGCGCTGTCGCACTTGCACAATATGAATGACACACTGTTCGGCAGAATTATATGCAGTACCCTTTGGGAACACCACACACAATTAAGACTACAAGTGACAGTACAAATTCACCTTTGGTACAAGCCGGTACTACACAGTTAAAGTGGTAGCGATGGCTGAGCAGCCAGACTTATCTCAAGAGTAAGTGAGCAGTATCAAATAGTTACACAAAAGACCAATTACTATGATTCAGGCAAACACTGACTCCAGGTTTTCAAGTAAAAGAATAAACATTTATTTCACTCTTCAGTTGTATAATATTACACTATTATAAGCAGTTTAAAAATGACACACTCAATACACCACACCACTCCCAATAAGTTCCAGACAAGTTAAGCTCACAAAATGAAGTGGGAGCAAAATGGCACTCCAGCAATTTAAAAGGGAGGGAAAAACAAAGTTACTAGAAATTGAACCACACCAACAGGTAAGGACTCTGGGCAATTGAACAAGAGAAACTACTGTGATAGAATCAGGTAGAAAAGGCTTAGGGCCAAAGTCAATGGGTCAAAAGTCTTTTGCTCAAGATCATACAGTTCAGGGTAGTTTGCAGTAAAATTCGTGCCTTGGATTCCGGACGAGGTTGGTTGGTAGAAAAGTTAGTTCAAAGAGAAGGACAAGCCCTCTGTTTGGAGAAAGATTTCAAACATTTTCACCGTGGTTGAACAAAACGAGCAACTGGATTTGCACAGTACCTTAACAGAGTGGAAGCTGTAGCTGAGGCAGACGTCCTGCACTACCCAGGGAAGAAACCAGCAGCAGAGCAAAGCAACAAATAAAAGGTGCGCTCCTTAAAACCCAAGCAGGGTCCGACCTTCTTGGCTATCCGGCCCACTGTAGCTCTGTACAGCGAATTCGACCAGAGGAGGGGTCCTGGCTTGAAGTTTGGGCGAACTGGTTGGTCCCACCAGCTCAAGGGAAGAAGTTTCCTGGAGGATCTTCTGTCATCAGAATCTGAAGATTCGGACCTGCAGCAGGGCTTCACCGGGCGGTTCAGTCGTTTTAGGCATCCTCTTACATCAGCTCCTCGTTGGTTCTTTCGTTCCAGTGGCGACTCTGCCTTTCCAGTCCCATAGACCTACTTTTTATGCAGTTTCCCCCATTCACACAGCCTGGCTGTCAATCACAAAACAGGGTGGCTGTCCGGGCAAGGACAGTTACCCAGCCAATAAAACAGGAGTGCGACTTGGGTTACCAAGGCAACCCATGGCAGGGGTCCTAAGTCCCCTCTCTCACATCCTGCCTACCCAGACTTTCAGGCGCCTTAAGGAGGGCTTCTGTGCAGGAGCCCGCGAAAAGACGGCGAACAAAGGGACCAAACCTGGTTTGGCGTGCAGAGTAAAACACGAGAAAGACTTTAACAAAAAGAAATGACGACTAAACCCAGCCGGAGCCGAGGGTATGTCCGAGGCTAATATAGCCTAAAACAATACCAAGTTTATATAAGATAACCGTGGTACGAAAAAAAGGGTAGTTACCATTGCCACCAGCCAAGTCTTAATGAAAAGGGAGCGAAACAGTGCTCCAAGAGAAACAGACAAAAAGGGATAAGAATTGACCCTTTCCAATACTCCATGTAGGATGGGGTGTACTGGGTCTGTGGTTTAAAGAGACTACATAAAGTTAATGGCAATTTTACATGTTTCTGGGAGACAGTAGTCAGTCCCAGAAAAATGGAGTCAGTGGGAAGTCTAAAAGACAACCCTCTGTCAATGCACTGAAGGTGCTGTGTAACACACATAAAAATGATGCTCATGGAGTAGGGGAGGCTCCAGAACCCAAGAACACACATGGTAAAAACACACACAGCAAAACACATGTAAGAGTGGGAAAAAGGCTCACACTCTTACCAGGTGAAAAAAATAAAACCCTAGAAATCCAGCAAAGCTGCTGAGTGTCAGGGTCCGGCTTGAACTGAATTCCACAGGAGCTGATGCTGGCCCCACAGACCCTCACCAGGAGTTCACCTCTCAACCCTTAAATATAAGCTGAGCTGAAAACCCCAAGAAAGCGAAAGGGGAATTTGGAGAAAATAACGACACTGCAGCCCTGCAACCGTCTGGTAGGCTCTGGTATCTGTGGTAAACAAATACACCTGGTTACTTATATGATGAGATAAACTTCTTTTCTAAACTTATTCTAAATGAACTCTAAACTCTTTACCTCTGTCAGGGTCCGGCTTGACTGAATTCCACAGGAGCTGATGCTGGCCCCACAGACCCTCACTAGGAGTTCACCTCTCAACCCTTAAATATATGCTGAGCTGAAAACCCCAAGAAAGGGAAAGGGGAATTTGGAGAAAATAACAACGGAGACACTGCTGCCCTTCAACCGTCTGGTAGGCTCTGGTATCTGTGGTAAACAAATACACTTGGTTACTTATATAATAAGAAAACTTATTTTCTAAACTTATGCTAAATAAACTCTAAACTCTTTACCTCTTAAACCTCAGTAAAAGACTTAGAGGTTAGTAATCTTTGTGGAATATCTTGTAAATATATCTTGTGGTGTGCAAATAGTTCAAGCCAATCTAGTCTCTTTAGAATCCTAAAGTGATGGCCTTTGCAACATATTTTCAGAATTAGATATTGTCAGGGTCCGGCTTGACTGAATTCCACAGGAGCTGATGCTGGCCCCACAGACCCTCACTAGGAGTTCACCTCTCAACCCTTAATTATAAGCTGAGCTGAAAACCCCAAGAAAGGGAAAGGGGAATTTGGATAAAATAACAACGGAGACACTGCAGCCCTGCAACCGTCTGGTAGGCTCTGGTATCTGTGGTAAACAAATACACCTGGTTATTTATGTAATAAGAAAATTCTATTTTCTAAAAGTATTCTAAATAAATTCTAAACTCATTACCTCTTAACCTCAGTAAAAGACTTAGAGGCTATTAATCTGTGTGTGATATCTTGTAAATGTCTCTTGTGTTGTGCATACAGTTCAAACCACTTAGTCTCTCTAGAATTCTAAAGTGATGGTTTTTTGCAAACACCATTTCTGGACTAAACTTTCCTCTTGCTTCAGAGTTTTCTTTAACCTTTGGTAATTTTCAATGCTTTCATATTGGCAGTCTTTCTCTGAAATATTGAAGTCCATTTGCATAAATTACATTAAGAAAATAAGCATTCTTCAACTTCCTGGAATATTGCTTCCTTATGCGTGTGCATAGTTTTCTTTATTTACATAAGAACGTATAGTTTCTTCCTTGAATAGCGTGTGCGATAAACACGTAAAAATCAGAAGACGTGAAGAATTGTCCTCGCGTTAAAAATCCACACGCGATTCCTAACAAACACACGCGCACGCTTTTAAAATCCACACGCGATTCTTAACAAACACACGCGCATGAAAAAATACGTACACGCGATAAAAATCACGCGAGCTGGTTAAAAATGGACTCGCGCTCTATCGCTACCGAACTCACGCGGAGAGACGAAATGGATTTCACGTAAAACAGTTCACGCGCTTAAAACCACTCTCGCTTCACCAAAATGGACTCGCGCTCTATCGCATACCCATACGCGCTTTTCCATGAGACGTCATTTACGTTAAAATGGACACACGCTAAAATTCACTCGCGCAATCTTTTGGACACGCGCTCTATCGCTCCGAATACCTGCGCGTCTTCAAAAAACACGTAAACAACAACTTGCGAGCTCGCGCACACATTTAAGTCTTTAAGAGCATTACACGCAGTTAATTTCATTTAAACTCCTACGCATATCTTCAAACTTGTCTTCCTTAATAATAACTTCAACTGTAAATGTCTCTTTTCTCAAAATGACTGAAATTTAGTTAACTTTTTAAATGTTCTTAAAAAAAAAATGAAAGTTCACTGTGACAATTTTAAATCTTTAAAGAAACGATCCCACCTGATGACTTCTTGTTTCAAATGGATCAGCAAACAAAATTCTTACTTCTTTAGTTGATCTTCTGAGCTCTGAAAAGGCCTTACTTAAGGAGCTTAACTAAAACACAACCAGCCACTGAATTTCTCTGGATGAAAGGCAGTTTAGAATCTTGCTCACCTCCCAAGAATCAAACCCATTGTTCTCTCCACCAATCAGGCAAACCAAACATATCATTGTTCCTTTAACCAATCAGATTGAGTTTCTTTCGCTCCATCTTGACTTGGGCAAGCACAATAATAATCCTATGAACAAACTCTTCCTGTTACTAACCCAGCCAGTTCTAAAAGCATAACTAACCCAACCAGCTCTGAAGGCACAATGTTAATCTTGTTACTCTTCCTGTTCCTAACCCAGCCAGTCCTGACAGATATTCTTCTTACTTCAAAGTTCTTTTGACCTTATGTAGTTTTCAATGCTTACTTAAGTTGCAGTCTTTCTCTGAAAACATTGAGTTCTATTTGCATAGATTACTTTAAATTATATTCTTTAACTTCCTGGAATACTGCTTTCTTTCTGCGTGTGAATTGTTTTCCTTATTTACACATTTACACAAAGAACGTATAGTTTCTTCCTTAACAAGCGTGTGCGATAAACACGTGAACTCAGAAGACGTGAAGAATTGTCTTCGCGTGTAAAATACACACGCGATAATTTTACAAAACCCGCGCGCGTTAAATACGTAAACACGATAAAAGTAACACGCGCTGATAAAAATGGACTCGCGCTCTATCGCAACCCAACACGCGCTTTCTCAGGAAACGTCTTTCACGTAAAAAATGTACACGCGCTAAAATTCACACGCGCAATTCTTTTTGGCACGTGCTCTATCGCAAACCACACGCGCTTTCTCAGGAAACGTCTTTCACGTGAAAAATGTACACGCGCTAAAACTCACGCGCAATTCTTTTTGGCACGCGCTCTATCGCAAACCACACGCGCTTTCTCAAACGTCTTTCACGTGAAAAATGTACACTCGCTTTAAAAAGAACACGCAAACGACAACTTGCGAGCTCGCGCACACATTAAACAGTCTTGAAGAACATTACACGCAGTTAATCAACTTTTAAATCCTACGCACAATCTTCAAGCTTGTTTTCCTTATAATAACTTTAACTGTAAATGTCTCTTTTCTCAAATGAACTTGAAACTTGTTTACTCTTTAAGTTTTCTTATAAAAGAAAATGAAAGTTCACTGTGACAATATCAAAATCTTTAAAAGAACGATCCCACCTGATGACTTCTTGTTCAAATTGGATCAGCAAACGATATTCTTACTTCTTTGGTAGATTTTCTGAGCTCTGGAAAGGCCTGACTTAAGGAGCTTAACTAATATACAACCAGCCACTGAATTTCTCTGGATGAAAGGCAGTTTAGAATCTTGCTCATCTCCCAAGAATCAAACCCATTGTCCTCTCCACCAATCAGGCAACCAAAACATATCATTGTTTTTTTAACCAATCAGATTAAGTTTCTTTCGCTCCATCTTGACTTGGGCAAGCACAATGTTAATTCTATGAACAAACTCTTCCTGTTACTAACCCACCCAGCCAGCCAGCTCTAAAGGCACAATGTTAATCTTGTTACTCTTCCTGTTATTAAACTAGCCAGTCCTGACAACCTCTTAAACCTCAGTAAAAGACTTAGAGGCTAGTAATCTGTGTGGAATATCTTGTAAATAATATCTTGTGTTGTGCATATAGTTCAAGCCACTCAAGTCTCTTTAGAATCCTAAAGTGATGGCCCTTGCAAACACCTTTTCAGAACTAGATATTCTTCTTGCTTCAAAGTTCTTTTAACTTTATGTAGTTTTCAATGCTTTTATAAATTGCAGTCCTTCTCTGAAGTATTGAATTCCATTTGCATAAATTACATTAAATATTCTTTAACTTCCTGGAATGCTGCTTTCCTTCTGCGTGTGAATTGTTTCCTTATTTACACAAAGAACGTATAGTTTCTTCCTTGATAAGCGTGTGCGATAAACACGTGAAATCAGAAGACGTGAAGAATTGTCCTCGCGTTTAAAATACACACGCGATTCTTTACCAAACGCGCGTGTGAAAAAATACGTAGACGCGATAAAAATAACACGCGCTAGTTAAAAATGGACTTGCGCTCTATCGCTACCGAACTCACGTGGAGAAACGAAACGTATTTCACGTAAAATAGTTCACGCGTTTAAAACAACTCGCGCTTCATCAAAATGGACTCGCGCTCTATCGCAAACCAACACGCGCTTTCTCATGAGACGTCTTTCACGTAAAAAATGTACACTCGCTAAAATTCACTCGCGCAATCCATTTGGGCACACGCTCTATCGCAAAACACGCGCTTTCTCATGAAACGTCTTTCACATTAAAAATGTACACGCGCTAAAATTTGCTTGCGCAATTCATTTGGGCACGTGCTCTATCGCTCTGAATACCCGCGCGCTTTCAAAAACACGTAAACGATGACTTGCGAGCTCGCGCACACATTAAACAGTCTTGAAAAACATTACACGCAGTTAATTAACTTTTAATTAACTTTAAACTCCTACGCACTATCTTCAAGCTTGTTTTCCTTATAATAACTTTAACTGTAAATGTCTCTTTTCTTAAATGATTTTGAAACTTGTTAACTCTTTAAGTTTTCTTATAAAAGAAAATGAAAGTTCACTGTGACAATCTTAAAATCTTTAAAAGAACGATCCCACCTGATGTCGTCTTGTTCAAACTGGATAAGCTAACGATATTCTTACTTCTTTGGTAGATTTTCTGAGCTCTGAAAAGGCCTTACTTAAGGAGCTTAACTAATGTACAACCAGCCACTGAATTTCTTTGGATGAAAGGCAGTTTAGAATCTTGCTCACCTCCCAAGAATCAAACCCATTGTCCTTTCCACCAATCAGGCAAACCAAACATATCATTGTTCCTTTAACCAATCAGATTAAGTTTCTTTCGCTCCATCTTGACTTGGGCAAGCACAATGTTAATTCTATGTACAAACTCTTCCTGTTACTAACCCAGCCAGTCCTGACACTGAGGGACTCATTAGGTAAGGGAAATCAGCCATTTATGAGAATTCTCCCCAGCACACACAAGGCCTAGTAAGATCGTTGTCTTGTCCCCCCATCCCCTGTCTTGTCACGCCTAGAAAAACAGTTGTGTACATGTTCGTTATTAATGACATCATATATCAATGGTTGGGGCGCTCACTGCGAGGACTTGCAGGTGAGCAGCATTTGGTTAGCAATGGAAGCCGAGTGACGCAACAACAGGCAGGAGTTTCCAGCCATCAGGCTAGCTCTGAAGGCGTTTGCCCCCTCTCTGAAGCGGAAGCATGTCCTCGTCTTAATGGACAATAAAGTGGCCATCTACGATCTGAATATCCAGGGTGGCGTACGCTCCCTTGCCTTCTGCAGAGGCGCGATGCAACAGTGGTTCTGGCTTTAGAGAACCAGATCTCGTTCTCTGCAGTTTATTTATTTTTATTTTTTACATTTGTATAGCGCACAAACAGCACTAGGGCATTGTGGCACTGTTACTTGAAGGGTGTCAGGCTGAGCGGTCCTGTGTCCGCGGAAGCTGCTGAACCCCCGACAATCCCCCTGAAATGTAATTCCCAAAACTAGATTTCAATTCAGCTCTGCAAACTACACCCCAAAGGGAAAGGGGGAAGTGGATAACAAAACAACACCAGGCTGACTGCGTCAAGGCTAACCAAAGCTGAACCTGCAGAGGATATAAGAAAAGCAGATACAAATCCTTTTATTACTTACTTAACCTTTAGAGTGGGAAAGACTTTAAATCCTTAACTAATAATTAAGAATCATACCTGGTTCTTCTCTTGAAATTTCTTAGAGAAGCTTGTAAAGGAGCTGAAAATCTCTTATTTTAGACTCTTGAAATTCACAGCAACTTCTTAATTTGGGCAAACCTGGAAAGTTTTGCTCTTTGCCTTTTTTCCAAAATTCACTAATTGTCCAGTTAAATAGTCTTTAATGTTTTCTTTCTTTTATTTAAAACTTTTATTTAGTTTTCAAACTTTTTACAATTCTATAAAGTTTGTGAATTCTTGAAGAAACATGTGCTAAACACACACGCAGATAATCTCAATACTGAAGATTTGCACGTTTAAAACTTCCTGCGTAGAAGAACACGCGCACTGTAAGAAAAGTCCATGTGCAGAAAACACACGTGCTTGTAAACTCCTGCGCTGATGAATTCCCGCGCCTATTCACACGCGTCTTATAACCACACGTGCAAGAGAGTTCACACGCGGTCGAGTACACGCGTTAAAAAGCACACGCGCTGGTAACCACACGTGCAATTGAGTTCTCGCGCCGAAGCACACGTGCTGGAAAACACACGCGCAATAGAGTTCTCACGCGGCAAACAGATTCTCGCGCTAGGAAGGACACGTGCTGGAAACACACGCGCTATAGAGTTCTCACGCGGCAAACAGATTCTCGCGCTAGGAAGCGCACGCGCTGGAAAACTCACGCGCAGTTGAATTCTCTCGCGCGCGCAAAGGTTCAACGGTTAGTTTCAGATAACACGTAGTACGCATTTTACAAATAGCGTTCACCCGTTAACCTCGCGCAAATCTTCAAGCGCACTCAAAGTTCAAAAATATAAATTCAAAGGTAACATTTTACGAGTTCTCACTTAAATGTCTTTAAGATAAACAGAGCAGCAGTTAAAAAAAAGTCACTTATCTCCGGAACGATTTCTTAAAGATCTTCAGAGTTTCCTGTCTTCAAAACGCATTCCTGACAGCTGATAACTTCTCCTGAAACCCCCAAGAAAGTAGCCGCTCAACTGCTAACGCCTGAAGGATAAAATCCACCAGGCCCAAGTCTAAAGCAGGAGCAGCCACTACACACGTCCTCTCAGCTGGGGTTTAGATGATGAAAGGCAAAGAGTGACAGTTTAGAATGTTCATTGTTGTTCAGCAGTGTTTTCTAACCAATCAGAGCTGTCAATGTGAAACTCCATTTTGCCTTGGGTCAGAACCAGGATTCTGAATCAGGAAGTTAAGGCCAAACCAACTACAATAGAAAACTTCCCACCCACACAAGGCTAATCTAAAAAGGATAATAAAAGAGAAATAATGTGAAAGAAACTTGAATAAGGGAAAATAGCCTGAATAGGGGAAGGAAACCTGACAAAGGGAACTTAGTTACAGGGAAGCACAGGTAGGATATACATTTACATGTAATACATTTATACAATTTGAGCACAGGTTATATATACATTTTGCAGGTTAAATCATTTTTACAGTAGTTCATCTGGCGGGGACAGAGAATGGGTTGGTGGATGCTTTGAGCAGGCAGAGCACGGTTTCACACGAGTGGGATGCGTGCCAGGAAGTCCTAAAGGAGGTCTTCTCTTGCTGGGGTACCTAGACAATGGGCCAGTTTGCCACAGTCCAGTTTTGCTTGCAGGAATTCCCACTGAACAGCGCTTTAGGGGATTAGTTTCTGGTGTTTTGTACCTTCCCTCTCAACTACGCATTCCCTCCGATTCCAGTCATTCCTTGGGTTCTTGGGAGGTTTCGAGCAACCATGATCTTGATCGTCCAGGATTGTGCGACGACGACGTTGTACCCAGACTTGGATCTAACCATCTGCTCACCTTTCCGTGCGGCGAGGCAACAAACTGACCCAGTTGAAAGGTTGCGTGTGTCTCCGAACCTGAAATCCTTTAACCTATATGCGTGGCTCTTGAGTGAATGAGATATGACTGGGACCTCCCTAAGGAGGTGCTTGAGGTGTTGCTGGCAGCACGCAGACCGCCTACAAGTTATCTGTACGCGTGCAGGTGGAGAAGATTTGAGGCGTGGTGAAGGAAATGCGAGATTGCCCATCTCTTGTCACACCACTACAGTGATGGAGTTCCTTCCGTCACTGGCCTTTGCAGGCCTTCAGGTCACCACAGTCAAACGATATTTGGCGGCTTTGTCAGTGTTCAAAAGGTCTCCGGATCAAAGTTCCTTTTTTACGATCCTGGTTATGGCCCAATTTGTAAAGGGCCTTGTGAATGTTTCTTCCGGTTCCCTTTTGTTGTCCCAGATTGGGATTTAAATCTGGTTCTAACTTTTCTGATGGCGGCTCCCTTTGAACCCTTGCATTCTTGCTCTTTACGGCTGCTTACACTCAAGACAACTTTCTTGGTTGCGATTACTTCCGCCAGGCAGGTCAGCGAATTGCAATGACTTTGTTTAAACCGCAATTTTGTTCGTGAGGTCTCGCTCAAGATAAAGCTAGTGTTCCTCCCGAAAGTGGTTTCTGAGATTCACCTTTCGCAGTCTATTAATCTGCCTGTATTTTATCCACCTACACTCCCCTCTTAAGGAAAAGGTGCACGTCAATCAGCTGGCCCCCAAAAGGGCCTTGAATTTTTACATAGCTAGGACAGCAAAATACCGAAAAGCTGATCAGCTATTCAAGGCTGAAAGTGAGTCTCCCAAAATGCAATCAAAACTCCCCAATGAGAGTCAATAATGGACACAACCAAGGAGGGAATGAGACCAAGACCAAGTGCGGGTGAAAGTAAAAGTAACGTTAATCTAAAACCAAAAATAGGGCAAGCAGAGAACAAAATCCGAGAGCGCTCTGCCCAACATCACTCTAACAGTACTCTAAAAAGGGTTACAGCATCATAAATGACGACTATCTATGGGTTACATGAGTTACATTTTCATTGGTAGATTCGCAAGTCCAGTATGGCTGTGTAGGCGCCGCCTGCAGTTGATTGGATAGTTACTTGGCGGTAAGGCGGACATCACGTGCATCAGCCGTGCTGGTCAATGCGAGGTGAATGTCATGGGGGCTTCGGATAAGGTGATGGATACTAACTCTCTAATCTACACACCACTTCAAAGTATGCAATAAACAAGACACTCATAAAAAAAATACCCATTATTGGCATGACAGTTGGGTGGAGAATGACTTATGTATTGTCTCGGGTCACTGAGAGGAGGGAAGCTATGGGGGTCATCTTTTGTCAGGGGGCAGGTAGGTGACATTCGGTGTGGGCCAAGTAGAAGTGGGAGAGGATACAGTTGTTGCATTAAGGCATCAGTGAGGCATGGGCCTCTGGTCGCAGCACTAACATAAGGAGGGAAAAAAGGTGGGGCCTGTGCGCTCTTCGTGCTCGGCGCTGCTGGAGAGGGGAGAGAGGGCCCTTTGGCTTTTCAAGTTTGGCCCAGTTCGATCAGTGAAATTATAAGTAAACTATTGGCATGGGGTTCGATCATGTTTACTTTCACTTCATTTACAACAAATAGAAAACCGGTTCAGACTATATAGTGGGCTGTCTTCACATATACCATGGTGCCCTGTGCTACAGAATTGCTTTTTACATTAGTCTCGTGGCCGCACCTTTTATATTGTACACCTGAATCTTATAACCTCTCAATACAGTTGCGAGTATGCACAGTACTGAAAAACAAGTGAGCATGCGGACCATACATTTTTCATCCTAACGTACGAGCCACCTAGCATTTCATACATTTTGCGAGGGCATTTGGTACTGAAAGACATGTAATCAACATTCTAGGACACCAACATGTGGATCATGTCGTCATATTCATTGCAATTCATTTAGATGGGTTCATTATTGATCGTTCGGTTACATCTCATAGAGACTGCTCCTTTATACGCAAACATAGGAGAGAATGTATAGCCTTACAGAGGGGATTGGCGTTGTGGGTGAAACAGGGTGGCACACAGTCGTGGGGCACGCATCTGCCACATCAAAAGGGGTGTGAGGTTGGGGGTTTCTAAAAGTTGTATATCTTAAGGGTAGAGTCTGCAAGTAATGTGGCATGTTTGTGGAGATTGTTTTTCCAGGCCCAGGCTCTTGCCTGGTCATTCACAGGTCAGTGATGGAAAGGAGTAAGGCGAGAGATAGTGTTCAACTTGTAGCAGTTCGCGCCCAGTCTTCCGTGAGAACAGGGCAGCTGCAGGGACACCCGAGGGGCGGAGGTTCGGGGGAGTAGCTGGCTAACTGTGCACGGCCCAGGGGAGAGCTGCAGGCTGGCTCTGCTGTGAGGCCTGCTTTGGCATATACAAAATGGAGTTGGTTTCAGTACAAAATGAAGTCAGTAATCGGCCCTCTTCTGGACGTTGCACTCGTATGTGTCGTCCCGAGGCTGTCCGCCACCTCTGGCCACAGGCGCATGGGCAGCTGTGGGACGAGCATAGTGAGCATGCGTCGAGGGGAGAGGGCCTAAACGACCTTTCCTCTCATACATTACTCTTTGGCCAGGCAAGGTCTAGCTTTAACTAAGCAGACGATTTCCCGGTGGATCATTTTATGCATTGCAGAATACCAATCTGCTGGCAAGGAATTGCCTCCCGGCATCAGAGCCCACTCGACCAGAGGGGTTACCACATCTACAGCCTTGCAAAGGGGACTCCCAATCAGAGATATTTGCTGAGCGTCTACTTGGTCCTCACTCCACACTTTTACAGGGCATTACAGCCTAGATGTTGCCCATGGGGCTGACGTACGCTTTGGCAGGGCGTTGTTACAAAACCTGTTGCTGTAAGCTTTCTACCCACCTAAATTGGTCCACTGCTTTGAGTCTTATCAGATGAGTAATTTGTGGGAGAAAGGCAATCCATTGAAGGAGAAATTACTCACCGTAATGTTCTTTCTATGGATTCTTCTCCTGCAGATTCCTCATCACCCCACCCATCCATCCCAGCTCACAAAGCGTTGGCACTGGGTGTTGCCTCCTCTCTAAGAGAGGATACGCAGTGATGGTCCTTGAGGGATCGTTTTCTGTAATTTTTCAACAAGAACTAATAATAATCTAGAACTAGTTGGAAAGTTGATGTACTAGTTTTCGTATCCCTATGGGATCCATGTTTTCTCTAACTTTCTACTGGGCTTTTGGCCCCTTTCTCTTGCTTTTTTCCTCTGCAGTGGCCGAGCACGGGGAAAAAAAGGTAGGACAGAGGTACGGGGCGTAGTGCTGCAGTGTATATATATATATATATATATATATATATATATATATATATATATATATATATATATATATAAAACGCCTGGCATCCCGTCCGGAGCCAGCGATGGAGCACCGAGCAAGACGGATCAACGATAGAGTCGAAGTCCACTATGCCCCCTATTGAAGCTTCTTTCCAAGTAGCAGAGCTGGATGAGGATAGCTATCGGGTGAGGAATCTGCGGGAGAAGAATCCATAGAAAGAACATTACGGTCAGTAATTTCACCTTGACTGATTCGAAGTGAGGGTCTTACTAATTACGGATTGGGCATCATACAGGAGATCAGTTTATGTGATGGTTTAGTGCCATTGATTAAACTGTTACTTGTACGAATTTCACTCTTAGAAATAAAGATGTACCATTGACCTTCATGGTATGATGAGGAATGTAGGCAAATTCGAGCAAGCTGTTCTCCTCTTTGGAGACCTGTAACCAGGCGCATGAGGTTACAATTTCTAAACTTAAAACCGAATATAAGAAATTAATGCATTCTAAGAAAGAGCAGTAGCATTGTAACTGGGTACAATACTTTTCTGTAGTTGCCAATAATAATCGGGCAGCATTTTGGCAAATTGTTACTCCTGGTTCCCTGGATGTTGAGCCGTCCACCAGTGAACGCTTTATTAATGCATTTTAAAGGTGTCTATTATACTAACCTGTATTGTAATTTTTTTTTGTGCTTTCTGTTCCTGACTTTTGTGATACTTTTTATCTGGGGAAGGTTGGCCAAGCTGTAACCTCGCAGAAATCTAGGAAAGCTCTTGGCCTGGATCGCCTTCCTATCGATATTTTTAAGGTTGAAACAAATATTTGGGTTCCTTTTTTTAACTTTGCTGTTTAACTTAACTCTGAAAATATTCTTAGTTCGCCATGGTGGATAGCTAGCTGAAAGTGTCCCATTTTTCAAAATAAGGAGATGGAACTGATCCAGCCACCAATCGCCCATTATCCCTGCCCTGCTTCATTGTCTGAAGAAAGTGTGCAGTACGATTTTTTTAGAGACTGGTCTTTTCGGTCTCTGAGAACAATAATTTCACTAATGACCAGCTGGATTCAGGAAGGGATTGGGCATAAGCAATCAGGTTTTTGCATCCTGTGAAAATGTTTTGAAAAAGAAGCCCTTACACACTCTTTTGGTAGATTTGAAATCTGCATTTATTTAGTACACCATGCTTTGTTATAGGATACTTTGTTAAAGTTGGGTATAACGTAGGAATACAACTAAGATGATGCCAGGGAAAAGGAAGCCATTTCCGGTTGATAGTTGTGCACCTCAGAGCATTATGTTAGCCCCTTTTATTGTTTTTGTTGCTTATTAATGACATAGATTTGACTATTCTTATCTTGGGCAGCTGACACCCACAGTATAAATGGCAATAAAATAAGAATTCTATTTGCGGACAACAGTTTTATTATCACAGATTTTGATGGATCTCTGCAAATTGAGTAAGTGCATTGTGGTCTCTAAAGGGGTTAACTATATTTTATATTTAAACCAAATCTTTGGGACAAATATTAGTTTAAATTTTGAGTTCTCAAAGTACGAGTATCTAAAGTTGACCATTTCGATTACTTTGGAATTTCTTTGGTGGGGGGGGGAAATTGCTCCTGGAACCTACAGGCTCTCAATATTGGGCGGCTACTGATCAAACGACCAGGTATCACTGTTTCCTTGTCTAAGTGTTTTGGGGGAACAACAAGCTCTCCCTCATTTGAAGTTTTGTAAAACATTTAAAACTGTTTATTAGCATTTTGCAGTAACAATCACAACCAGTCAACCCATAGTAAAAGAAAAACACAACACCACCGGTATCACAGTAGTTCAATGCTCTCCCCCCAACCCCCTATGTATACATTGTTTATTCACACAGTACATCTGATTATTCATTGCTGTCAGTGCTTAGAGCCCCAGGGTGGCTCAGCTTGCTAGTGGGTTATTACTCCCTTACTTCAATGCTCTATAGTTACTATACCTCTTTGCAGTATTTGGGCTTGAGTGATCAGGAAATGTACATATGGTCTCCAGATATCTCTGGGTTTCGCTAGGGGGTATGTCAATCTACCATATTCTGTCTCCATTTCATTGCAGTATAGGATATCTTCCCACCATATTTTCATACTTGGCGACAGAGTACCTCCCCCACATCATTGCCACCCGCCTCCTGGCCAGACGAAGGAGTAACCTGGCCAATTTCCTTACTCTACCCGGTATTTGCCTAGTGTGGCCCAATAATGCGCTAATTGGGTCAGGGTCTATTTTCTCGCCCACAATTTCACTGTGTTCCAAAGACAACCTCCCAGAAGAGTACAATCTCTGGGCAACCGCATGCCAAGTGTAGAAAGTCTGCAGGTGCAGCACCACATCTTGTGCAGCTCTCGGAGGTGTCTGGGAAGCATTTGTGTAACAAGGCCGGTGTGTAGTAGAACTGGTGCAAGGATTTGAAGTAGATTCATTTTAAATTTGTTGTTGAGAGCTACTCTACTAGTTTCCCTACAACAATGGTTCTGTGCCTCATCTGACACCATACACCCCAATGATCTTTTCCACTTCATCCGAGAGGAGGCACCCCCTTTGTAGATTTCAAGCTCATGCTATATAGGGTAGACGCCACCTTACCATTATGAGCTCCTCTAAGCAGTTTGTCTAGGATCTGGGACTGCTTCCGGTTCCTTAGCGAAGGCCGGAATAATCTGTTTTAACTATTCTCTGTCTAAAGTATAAAAATATATCTAGGGGTCTAAGTGTTCCCCTTTGTTCTTCATCGCATCTAGTGTTAGGAAGAGACTATCTGGGAAGAGATCTTGAAAGCATGTTATCTTCATGCGCTTCCTGCAGCCCACATAACTTCTCTCACTGGTCAGTAGGATCCGGGTATGTAGATAACCGGTAATTCCGGTGAGTATATCATGTCCCCTTTGGTTTTCTGTTCTATGCGAGTCCACGCCCTACAGGTCAACTCCACCATGTGTGTTACTCTCAAGGCTCTGTTGGGTGCTGTCAGTATAACTGACCTCAAAAGAAAGGGAGTCGCCAGAGCCCTTTCTACCTCTGTTTTCTGTCTATCCTGTCCCCAAACCAGTAAAGGAGGAACCCTGCCTGTGCCGCCTCATAATATATTTCGAGGTCTGGGAGCACCAGTCTTCCCTCATCTAGAGGCGTTTCTAATTTCTCCAATGATACCCTGGCCTGTTTACCTGCCCAGATAAACCGCAATATCGCTAATTTTAGTTACCGATAGTACTCCTTGGGTGGGTCCAGGGGCACATTGAGAAACACATACAGGAAGCGCGGTAGTAGCGTCGTTTTGACCAGGGATATTCTCCTGTAAAGGTTAAGCGTGAGGTTCATCCACCGGTCCTCCGCTGCTTTAGCCTGCTCGAACACACGCTGATAGTTATGGGTGTTTAACTCCCCTGAAGACTGTGCAATGTTTATCCCTGGGTACTGTGTATATGCACCATGCCACTGAAATCCCCACCTGTCGACGAAGCGCTCGGTTCTATCTGTTAGTGGGAAGAGAACCGCTTTCTTAGCATTGACTAGGAACCCAGAGTCATCCCCAAATAATAACTACATCGGCCATTATCGGATCCAGGGGTTGCCCTGTGGATCTCTGATATAAAGCACCATGTCATCCGCGTAGAGGCAGGCAATCCCCTTGTTTCGACATACCCCCCCCTATGGAGATGACGTTCTCAAACTATCTCGGCCAGGGGTTCAATTGCTTGTGCAAATAGTAACGGCAAGAGAGGACACCCTTGTCTCATGCCCCTCCATACGGTATAACAGTCGTGAACTGGCCGTTCACTCTAACACTGGCATTAGGAGATGTGTAAAATAGTGACACCAATGAAATAAAGTGCTCCCCATCCTACGTAGAAGTGCAAACTTAAAGGGCCTCTGAGTCAAATGCTTTTGTGGCGTCAAACAGTGCTGCCACTATAGAATCGTCCTGCTGCACCGCGGACACTTAACCCAAACTTCCTGCGCAGCCCATAGGAGGCAGTGTGTCCCGGTATAAATCCTGACTGGTCTGCCTTCACCGATCAGCGGCGCTAGCCTAGAGGCCAGTAGCTTACCTAGAATCTTATTATACAGGCTCATAAGGGATATGGGGCAGTACGGTGAGCAATTGTTCGCTTCCTTATCTGGCTTCAGCAGCACCACCACTACTACTGCCTCCCTTAGGGAGTCTGGCAGTTGACTGTCTCTCAAACTTTGATGATTTACTTCCATTAAATGGGGGCCAGCTTCTTAGCAAAGTATTTGTAAAATTGAGCCATGTACCCGTCCGGGCCGGGGGCTTTGCGTGATGAGGATTTAATTGCTGATATGACCTCATCCAATGTTATTGGCTCTCCTAGCCACTCCCTTTCCTCATCCGAGCAGCGGTACAGTGCAGCGTGATCCAGATACTGATCGATCTCCTGTTGTGAGACACTTATCTGAGAGGAATATAGTTGACTATAAAACATGCTTTCTAAATTGCACATTTAAAGCTCTCCCACAGTTTTGCATATGACTTTACTGAGCCCACATTTATCTCAAAAAAGGTCTCGATGGCCTTGGAGAGCCCTTCGCAAAAGACTCCATCTGTTAGACCTTTACTCATAAACACCCAAGGCGGACTCCCATCCCCTCGACCAGGTATCTCCATAACCAGTAGAACCGGGGCATGGTCTGACAATGCGTGCCAATATGGACATCTCAGAGACCCACCTATTAGAGTATCGGATATCAAAAAGTAATCTAATCGGGAGACAGAATTGTGAACCGAGGAATGAAATGTATATTCAGCCCTCTCTGGATGCCTAGTCCTCCAGATAGCGTGCACCTCCCATGCCTAGCACATATCTCGTAGTTTGCAAGTCACCTTCGGCGACTGTCGATGGGTTCCCATGTTCTTTCTTGGTCTGGCTCCATGACTGCATTAAAATCCCCAGCCCACAAGATTTCCCCAGGTGTCATCCCCTCCAGTTGGTTGATCCACTCCAGGGGCTCCGAGTCTTGATTGGGGCCATAGTAGTTAACCAAAGTACATTTCTGACCTTGAATAGATCCATGCACCAAGAGGCCTCTCCCTTCCTGGTATTTAGCCTGGGACGTCAGGCAGAGCCCAACAGTTTAGCAGCAGGATACAGCCTCTCTTCCCCCCCCCCCCCCCCCAGAGTAGGACAGGAAATAAAGATTTTGATTCTCCCCCTGGGTTAAATGAGTCTCCTGGAGGAACGCCACATCCACCTGATTACACTGCATATATAATAGTACTTTGCAGCACTTGGACGGACAGTTCAAGCCCCTGACGTTCCACGTCATGCTTCTAAGGGACTTGGCCATAGTGTCTTCCTAGCATCCGTATGACATCAGTGTTCTCCCAGTTAATAGTTTGTACTGTAATTATAGACCATAGTCATCCAAGGAAGAGCTCCCCATGAATTCACTGTGCACCTTGAACTTCAAACCCCACAACAACCCCCCTCCACCAGCAACCCCAACCTGCTGGTTACCCCCCAGCCCGCTCCTCTCAATAACAATCATGTGCTCGGGCTCGGGGGTCTGCCTGGACCGGTTATCCAAGCAGCCCTCATCGATGGACACTGTCTCGATTGCTAGTGTGTGGTAAACCAATCCATTCGCTTAATGATGCAACATGGTGCCTGCCCCATGGCAGGTGCCCCCTTATTTGTTATTCCCTTTGCAGCATTGCAGTCTGGGCAGGGACTTGAGGAATGAATTTGCCTCATCAGGAGTTTGGAAAAAGAGCACCCGGCCGTCATGTTCCACTCTCAATTTGGCAGGGAAGAGCATAGCGTATTTCATGTCTCTTTCTCCAAGTCTTCTCTTAACATCGATAAATGTTTTCCTAGATGTTTGTACTTTCAGAGAAGTCTGGGAATAACCGGATTGATGCGCTGCAGTATACTAAAGGACCCTTTTCTCTGGCTTTTCGTAGGGCTAGGTCCTTATCCCGATAGTTCAGCAGCCGAGCAATAAGTGGCTGGGCAGGCGCACCTGGTATTGGATTCCTCCCGCTGGGTATACAGTGGATCCTTGCCTCAATGAACACCGCAGATAATTCATAGTCACCCAGGACCTCCTTCCGGAGATTCTCCACCAGTAACTCTATATTGCGTTGATCCCTGCCCCGGGCACCCTGACAATCCTCAGATTATTCCTCTGAGATCTGGATTCAAAATCATCCTGTTTGTCCGCCAGCTCTTTGATCACTCTCTTGATTGTTGCTAGTTCCCTACCAGCAGCATTGGTTTCGTCCTCTAATGTGTACACTCGACTCTCGACTTCATCCAAGCGATCTCCATGCTTATCCAGACGGACCTTCATGTGATCCACCTTGCAGGTCAAGGTATCCATCTTGCCATCCAGTGATTGTATGCTTGCCTCTACCTAACCCAACATATTCTTGATGTTACAGAGCGCCCCATCCGGGTCTATCAAGGCCGGCTGTAGACATGCCCAGTCTTGTAATCCGCCGTCTTCTATGTGAGCCTTGCCAGCTCCAATCCAATATTGCTGGAGGGACTGCCCCCTGCTCCTTATTATGCCGAGGGACTGAGCGGGGGTATCCCGAGGCGCCAACCCTTCTCGTTAGTTCACACCTTTTAGGGGGTTCCACTCTGCGCCTGCCAATCACAATGGTCTTCCCGAGACTCTTGTGTGAAGGCTCGGTTTCCGACCACGTTGCACTCCTCGTATGAATCCGTTATGCAGTAGCCCCTGCTGCCTGCCAGAGCGTCATTGCAAGTGCTCCCCTCACTGCAATATGTAGAAACACCCCTGGGAGTCGCCAGGTCAAGTGTAGGGCCCAACCCAGAGATATAAATACAGTTTTATTATTTAACACATGATAAAAAAATGGACAAAGAAGATAAAGCCCATTTAGGTACAAACTTAACAATAAATGACAGCACAGTCACAATAGAGAGAAAAAAAAAAATACAAAAAAGTATTATTTTGCCATTCAAAGAAATTACTTGTCCTAGATGCTCAAAGTGATGTTAGTAATTAGTGGGTGATTTGGTTGACAATTGTGTTATATCAAACAACAAACCCCCCCCACAAATGTGTCGACAGTAACAGGATCTGTTTCCAGCCCCATTAAATTGGATGGGGGAAGGAGTTGCTTCATAGTCATTTTAGAACACAGACGCGCTCCAATCACAGATCACCGCCCACGAAACAGAGGTTAAAAACATCAGATCACGTGATCGCAGCTCTCTAACGTTGACTTCTACCGTGAAGATACTGTGAACAAACAGCTAACCGCGCTGTCCGCCTTCTGTACTATTCCAAGTAAGTCAGATACTACCAGGGTGGCTCTGCGTTCATTGACGAACAATGTTTTGTCTCATTCACATGGAAGAGACTAATATGCCTTCGGCCCTCTGCCAGGATCGTTCGCAGGGGCCTTCTCTGGTGCTCTGTGTCAATGTCCCGGGGGTCACTGCCTCTTCACATAGACCGTTCTAGATTTCACACAGTGGTCCCCCAGGCTAGCTCGCACCATGCAGAGCTCAGATAATGTCCACAGTAGTACGGGTCGCTCAGGATTATGACCGGATATTCAAGGCTGCTTGGGAGCTCATGGGCCTGCAACCATCTTAACTGAGCTCTCTAGCAGCACAACCCCCCCCCACATCCTCCTCCATTTGAAGTTTTTAAATCTCAAGCAATGTCTGCTTCCCTTTATGATGCTGTATGAATGTTAATTGTCTATTGTAGAGAATAACTTAATTACAAACTTCTCAAATGCAGCTCTCCTTTTGAAGGTAGGGTGTTCCGGCATTGCATTAAAAGATACTTTAATAAAATCAACATGTGGTACCTTTTGGGATTAACCATCTATCCTAATCAAGTCAACAAAATGAGGTGCGACAGGCTTAACTTTCTCTGCAGTCAGGCACTCCCCTGACATCTGCCAACACCTTGGACACCTGGACCTTGATGTTCTTGCTCTCGCTGAGACCTGGTTTAAGAACAGCTCTGGCACAAGTTTTGATACACTTCTCCCTGAAGTCTACAAGATCCTTTCTGAGCCCATGCTCAACAAGCCAGGGAGGGGGAGTTGCCCTGATCTTTCCTGAGTGGATCCATTTGTCCACCATTCCTATTCAGGCCTATTCCTCTTTCGAATGCTTGCTCTGCCAGCTTTCTCTCTCCCATGTCTCCTCACTTACTCTGGCCACCTATCGGCCGCCTGGCCACTCCATCCTCTTCCTCTCAGAATGGGCTGACCAAGCATCCTCGCTCCGCCGCTGCTCAACTCCTGCTGGGGATCTCAACATCCATCTTGACTCTCCTGACTTTTCAGCTTTCTGCAACCTATGCGACTCGCTCTCTGTCCATTCTATCCTCTGGCCTGACACACACTGTTTGCCACACCTTGGATGCTCTCATCTCCCCAGACATCCCTCTCTCTATCCCTCTCACTACTCCACACTCATGGACTGATCACCCTCTTCTCACTTTAAGCTCTCTTCTCCTTTAGCACTGGCACACCCTGCACTGCCTCCCACCTATAAGGTCTTTAGACCCATGAAAAAAGTGTCAGTGGCTGCTTTTGCCTCCACCTACGCCCCTCCTACTGTTGTGGCTGACTCCCACTCTGACACAGCCCTCTCTAACTTTGACCTTTCCACCTCCAATACTCTCGACATCCTTGCCCCCATCACGAGGGTCCGACTGAAGCCTCACAAAAAGTGCAACTCTTGGTGCGACTCTGATCTAGCTGACCTTAAACGCAAGGCAGTGGAGCAGAAATGGGGATCTTCAGGTGAACCCTCCGATAAGCTGGCCTGCCGCCTTCTGCAAAGGCAATATAGACTCTGCATCTGGCACAAGAAGAGTGCATATTCAAGCCTGCATCTCTGCGGCTTCTGACAATACGGCCAAACTTTTCAAGTCTGTAAGGAACTGGTCAACCCTACTACAGCCTCATCCTCTATTGCACCCACACAGGCCCTGTGTGGTGCCCTGGCTGCACACTTCTCTGCCAAAACACAGGACATCCTGTCCTCTCTCGCCTCCGCACCCCCTCCTGCACCCCTTCGGTCACCCATCCCAGCACCCACTT
Source organism: Ambystoma mexicanum (assembly GCF_040938575.1). Taxonomy (NCBI): domain Eukaryota; kingdom Metazoa; phylum Chordata; class Amphibia; order Caudata; family Ambystomatidae; genus Ambystoma; species Ambystoma mexicanum. The sequence goes on from NC_090931.1 coordinate 34,997,324, forward strand.
CTCTCCTCCCTCTCACACCGGAGGTGGTTTCTGGACAAGTCCTATCTATGAAAGCCTCCTCCAAACAGGTGTACCATTGCCCCTCCAAAACCATGAAGGACAACATAGACTCTCTAGCTCCATCCTTGGCAGACCTCTGCAACCTCTCCTTCGCCACTGCTGTCTTCCACACTTCTCTCAAGCACTCTCTTGTGCACCCTTTGCTAAAAAAAAACCCTGCCGACCCTCCTATTCCGGCTGTCGCCTGATCTCCATTACTCCGTTCCGGGGCAAACTCCTCGAAGTTGGCTATAGCTCAGCTTACCCTCCATACTGAATCTGTTGGTTGTCTCCATGACCATCAGTCTGGCTTTAGAGCATCCAGATGCATGGAAACTGCTCTACTGAGCACCTGTGAAGACCTGCTCTCAAACCTTGACTCCAACTCTCCCTCTGTTCTCATTCTCCTTGAGCTCTCCTCTGCTTTTGATACAGTAAACCACAACATCCTGATCTCCCGTCTCTGTGATACTCTAGGCATCACAGATCAGGCCCTGGCGTGGCTTGCGTCCTTTCTCTCAGACCGTCCTTCCCAGGTGGAACTTGGGTCCTTTCTCTCCGCTATTGCTCTCTCTACTTGTGGTGTTCTGCAGGATTCAAATCTATCCCCCTGGTTTTTCAATGTATACATGGCCCTGTTGGCCCACAAAATCTCTGCCTTTAACTCCAACTTTAGTGCTATGAGGATGATGCACAGCTCTTTCAGGCTAGCCCCGGCCACTTACGCCTCCTCGCCCATTCATGACTGACTGTCCACAATTCAGTCCTGGTGTGCTGCTAACGACCTCTGCCTTAATGCCAGAAAGACAGAGATCGTCCTCATCTGGACCCCTGCTCCCACATTCCCACTCACTCTGGCCGGCCTCCCTTGGTCCTGCGCCCCCACCCACCAGTGAACGAAAAAATCTGGGGGTCATCTTCGACTCTACTCTCTCCTTCTCTTCCCACATCTTAGACATGTCCACAAAGTCCCATTACTAGCAGTATTTTACCCTTTCTCACCTTCCCCAGAGGTTCATTGTCTCCAGAGCCCTGGTTCTCTCCAGGCTTGACTACTGCAACAGTCTTTCTCAATCTTCCTACTTCTACTCTCCAACCTCTACAACTTATCCAGAACAGAACCGCAAGACTTATTCTTGGCCTCAAGCCCAGTGACCGCATATCTCCGGCACTGAAATCGCTCCACTGGCTTCCCGTGGCTGCAAGGATCAAGTTCAAGACCCTCTGTATAGTCCATAGTGCTTCTGGAACAGGGACCCTGGCGATCTACAACGCTCTTCTCAAATACTCTCCTTCTAGAGCCCTCCACTTGGCCTCCTCCAACTCCCTGCAGGTGAGCCGTTTCTCCAGAGATTTGGGAGTAGATCTCTATCCACTGCAGGTGCCTCCCTTTGGAACACCCTTCCTACCTCTCTCCGTCTTGAAAGGGACCTCCTCAAGTTCCGGAAACTCCTCAAGAGCACCTTCTTTTCTTCCTCTTGCGCTCTCCCTCACCCCTCCTAACCCTCTTTGCTTGTTTCCCTCCCTCCTTCTCTTCCCAAACCTGCTCAGTTAGCTGACTGGTCGCCTGGTGCACCTCCAGAGCCTCACAGGTTCCCAGGCGCCCCTGCCAGTCCTGCACTTTCCTTCGGGCCTCTGCACTTCTCGCTGGCACTACTGCAATATGCCCCATGATCGGGGCAACCACTCTTCACTTAACCCTGGCTCCTGCTGGAGTGGACACATTTGCCCCCTCCCTCGCACTTCTTGTTCTGCTCACTTACATGACCTCGAGTGTTCTAGGTCTAGCAAGTCTGTCCAGTCCTCCCTAGCCTGGATGTGCTGAAATACTCCTCCATAGGCGCATTGGATTACCAACCACCAAGCAATCTGATATGTTCGACTGACCAGAACTTTAGTTTATTGACCTGTATGTTCCTTCCCCGTCCATCTCCCCCCCCCCCTCCACCCCTCCCTCCACACCCCGCTTTCAAGCGCTTCACTAGTAGATATGCCTCTGGCCTAGTATGATAGTTATTGTTAATCATTCGGAATCTTCAAGACCTAACAATGACCACTGTATTCGGATTCCCTTGCTCCCTTCCCACCTTGAAGCACTTCACCTGTGTATAAGCGCTCTACAAATAAACAATTATCAGGATTGTGCCCTTACACAAGTAATTAAAACTGTCAGTGATGGTTACTTTTATTTCAAATAACATCTCTTCTTATTTAGATTCAATACAGCTTTTGTTTGTAAAAGTTTACCTTAATTTACGTTTAGGAGCTCGTATGCGTGCTTATTGTACTGACAAATGGTACAAACTGCTCCCAAAAATTTCCTTTTGTGAAAGTTATAGAGAAGGTAAAATTCCCTTCCTATTTCTTGAATTAGAGGACATTTCCAAGCATATTTTTCATCGCAAGCACTTTTTGTGTAAATAAACGGAACGATTGTGTGATGCTTGCTGTTGCAGTTTTATTGTTTTAAAAAGGCATGGTTAAGAAGGGGCGACCTTATGAAGCTGCTAATCTGACTAATGGTTTATGAACTCTAGAGAATTTGTATATTTGGTGTAATGTATTTTATGTTCTGCTTTGTGATTTCGATGCATCAAATTTCTGAAATAGTCGAAGGTGTAAACAAAGCTCATCATTGAATGCAATATTTCACTGTTTGCACATTTACTGTGCAAAATACTGGAACAAGTTATTTGGGACATCTATTATCTTTCCCGTAAATCATTGTTCGCAAATGAACTCTTTTATGCGTCCTACGGGTGCCACAAAAAAAGGACATGATGAACAGAATAATATTTTTACCAGTTCACAAAATGTGCACTCTTTTTTGGCGAGTGACAATTAACTCTCGGCGAGTAGGAAATGGTGTGCTGTGTGCATGTGGATAATTGAAGGGGTGAAGGATTATTATGCCTGGCTAATAAAGTGCAACGTGTGAAACTTTACACTTGTTTTGACTAAACCTGGTGACATTCTTTTCATTAGGAAATCTTGGTATATTCAGAGTTCATAACATAACATTTATTCTGTTACCACTTTTGTCATTCAAGTTTTGCCCCAGGTAAGTCTGTAATGGGATGCGTTTATTTCATATTGTGCATATATAAAATCGCTAGCAGGCAAGTCTTTGTTCTTGGGCTCCCTAAAACATCGTGCTTTAAAAGCTACAATTTCTTTCTTTGGCATCCAGGCTCAGACTGAAAATGTGAAGCTGCAGAATGCCTGGCTGACTGGTATAGTGCCTGTGGTGATTGACACAGAGAGTACAGTGCAGGACAAGGCGCTTGACTGCCTAGATCAGCTGATGCTGCAGCATGTGAAACACTATAGCAAGTTCCGGCTAGATGACAGCCATCAGAAACTGGCCTGGGATCTACTCTCACGGCTCAATGAGGAAAGCCAGGAGCTGAGGTATGTGGGTAATTATTCCTAGTTAAACGTAATTGCATGGCTGAGCGAAGGGTGCTAGAAGACTCTTGTATACTATTGTTTGGGAAGCAAGCTGTGCAGGTGATTTGGTACATTTGACTTTCCTAACACAACCGCTTAATGAACATTTTCTTGCCAATGTCGATTGTAGAAGTGTTCTTTGTGTTTTGTCATTCACCGCCGAGTCAGGGACAATTTAAATTCTCGCATTGTAAGAGAGGCCACTGTGAGGATACAACTGGCAGCTGAAGATTGGAAACAAATTCAGCAACTTTCTTTCCCTTGCGTGGAAGGGTTGTGGAATTCTTGCGGGACCTATGGGGGAATCCTCTAAAACACAAGAGGTGGGGAAAGCTATAGCTGAACATTGCCAGGACGAATGAGTAGCAACACCAAATGGAATGGTCTCTAAGGACCTACTGTCCCTGTTCAAGTTGAAAGCCCCTCTCTGAATAACAGGAGTCCAGGGTTGCTGAACCACATGAGTCTCCTGTTCACTCGCAACATCAGGGTCTTTAAAGCACCCCAGCAAACTTCTTGCTTGACCCTGAGATTTTCTCAACTTATAGCTGGGTTTGCCCTCTGATCTTGAAACACACTCACGGCACACGCCTACTTACCAGAACTTAATAATTCCCCCCAGGGTTGGGATATCTACAGTGATAACTGGCAGGAATTGTGCCCAATACGCCAACCACACCCATTTCCTTGTGTTTGCTTTTCAGGCTGAAGGTAAGCTCACCAACCAGCTAAGGGTTGCCCTCTTGGACTTGAACTTGCTCTAGGCTCTGACTGGTTTATACAAGTTCCACAGCCTTCAGCCCAGCAGGCTCCTTGCCAATCTCTTATGGTCACTGTTAAAGGAGGTTTATCATTTGTTTGCTTCATCCCCTCTCCTAGTGAGACCCCCAGCTCTTTTTTCAGGACTTCTAGACCTTTTTCGTTATATCCAGAATGAGTGGAGGCTTTTTCCACTCATTGTTCTTGTGGCACTACCTTTTGAAACTCTGTTCCGTGTGTTACTTATTCTATGGAGTCTACTTTCCCCTATCTCTTTTATGGCATCTGTATTTGATTTATGGAGCACCTGCTCCTTACGAGCAGTGTTGCTGGGAACCCTCTGGGTTCTCCTTTGAGATTCTTACTTTCTCCAGCTTTGGATCGTTCATAGATTCACATGCTGTGAATATTCCCTGTCAGGCTGGGAATCCTCAGTAAAATAGAGCAGTTTAAATTCAACTGAAATTTCAGTCACTTTAGTGCTATATCGTTGTTGTTTTGGGTCATTCTTCCCATAGCCAATAGGAAACACTCCCCTGTCGGCCATCTTCAGACTCTTTACCACACGTTGGTGTTGGGAGTCCTCTAAAATCTTCTTCTACAATTTTCTATGAACAATATACAATAATTTTGTATTTTTGACAAAAAATGTTTTCTTCGACATCGTTCGACTGACAACACAGTGCCAACAACGTTCCTGCCGCCGGTGAAGGTCGAAGACAAGTCCGCTATGCAGTTGGGCCTACCTCATGGAGGAATCCACAAGAAAGTGCCAGTTCTGGGCGTGTGCCCGTTGTGGGCTGAAGAATGTGTATGTGGAGGATCATCACGAGGAATGTCTATTGCCTTCACCTTCGCCCCCAGCATGTCATTAAGGGCTGCAAGATCTGCCAGTCTCTCACATCCAAGACGCTGAAGGACCGTCGCCGCCGTCTCGTCGCTTGGCTGGAAGATGCTGGCAAGGCCCCTGACTCTTGCTTCGGTGCAGAGTCATCCCCTCTTTATGGAAGGGCAGGATAGCCCAGCGAACCACCTCAAGCAAGAGGTATAGCTTGCACAACTTGGCTGGAGGTAGTCCCATAAGGCCCGGGCCTCTACAAGGGTCGGTACACAGGGACAGACGGGGCGGTAGAAGGACCAAAGCTTTCCATCGCCCCAAAGAAGCTTCTAACTAGAGGTCCAGCTCCAAGTCTGGTGAGCACTCCTCTCCGACCCCATAGTCTGCTACGAAGCTGCCTTTGTCGCACATCAGGTCATCTACACCAAAGTCATCGACTGGAACTTCCTTGTCAGCGAAATGGCGGCTAAAACCGCAGACTTGTCGTCATCATCAGTGACAAAACCATCTACTTCGTCGTCTACAAGGCCGTCGGCACCAGGACCGTCATCTACCACAATGACAGGACTGTTGTCAACCTCAACCTTGTTGGCTACAAACACGAGCGCATCGACCACGCGTGCTTCGTCGACCATACTGTTGTCGAAAAGTTACAAATCCTGCCAGAAAATTGTCACCACAGCTGTTGACCCCGATACCCACACCAACACAGCAGCAGCAAGGCCAGATTGTCCTTAAACTGTTTCCAAACCTGGGGGCGGCTCTATTACCAGGTGGCCTTGTGGTTCCAGAAGCAAGTCTTTTGCAATTGGAAGAGGAAGAAGCTGTTCTGTCACATCAGCCATCTCTCCCTAGGACACTGCCACCGAAGAGTCCACCGCGGGGTGAGGCGCGCCTCATTAGACCACCACCTTTGAACCCCCTGCCGTCAGCGGGGGTTGTACAGCCTCTTTAACCTTTGCCCCAATAGAACCCCATGCCGTCGCGTGAGCAGTCCTGCATCAACAACACCCCTCCCACCCCCCAACAAAAGATCTCACTGGATCTTTTGTCAACATTGACCACACTGGTGGCGACTCTGCATGCACTGCCCGTAAGAATACCAGAGGCCGAACCGAGCAGGCGGATGCCGGCTGAGGCCCCAGGACCCTCCAGAGAGGGGTACGAGATTCCCAGGCCACAAAGGCATCAGTCAGCATCGGAGTCACTGACAGACGAGGGAATGGACACGGAGCCCGAGGAGGGCACGTCTCCCACTCATTCCGATCAAACAGATGAGTTTGACGACTTCATCACTATGGATGTTGAGCCAGATGAGGTTCCTCTCGGGGATTCCCCCTCCCGACGAAGTAGCAGCTTTCCATGCGCTCCTGTCTAGAGCGTCCACAATGTTCCGTTTAGCACTGGAGGAGCAACGAAAGGAGAGCGTCTTATATCAACGTAGGTAACAGCGCAGGAAGTCAATCATGTCAATCCCACTACTGGAGGAAATGTGGGAGGACGGGCCATGGTGCAACCTGCAACTGCACCTCCACAGGACCGTTTTGGCAAAAAATACAGGGCCCCAAAGAGCGCTACTGCCTGTCTACGCACACAGCCCCCCCAGACTCGTCGTTTCTGCAGCAGCAAGGAAGAGGTTGGACAACCCATCTTCCTCCTCTGTGCTCCCGGACAAGGAGGGCAAGTGCCTTGACACTTTTGGCAAGAGAATCATAATGCCAGCTGCCACGACTGTCAAGGCGGCGAATGCTATGGCTATACTCGCCCGCTATGATCGCGAGTTATGGTACAAGTTGGGGGCCCTTCTGGAATTCTTGTCTGAGGATAAAAAACAAGAGGCACTGGATATTCTCCATGAGGGTGAGATTGCATCTGAGCATGCAATCACTGTCTGTTAACATCGCTGACACGGGCTCTTGCCAGATGGGTAATGGAGTGGTCTTACGCCGACAAGGTTGGCTCAAGGCCACAGACATTCGACCAGATGTCCAATCCTGGCTTAGACATGCCCTTCGACGGCACAGCCTTGTTTGGGTAAAAAGTTGGATGAGGCCCTGCAGGCCCTAAAGACAGACACTGAAACAGCCCGCTCCCTGGGCACATTATAACACAGGCACCAGTCCTTTCGTTCGGGGAAATGGCGTTATAACAGAACTTTGCGGGACACCAGCAGTACGTACCAGTCGTTTACGTCCTAAAAGATCCTTTATTCATCAGGGGATCAGTACAGTAAGCAAACCCACTCCTACAGGGGTTCCCAGTGACTGAGGCTTCTCTCAGCCTAGGGGTCGGTCCGGCAAGCAAGCATGACCATCCGAGAGCTGTAGCCTCCCACTTCAGCACCCCAGTGGAAGGGTGGGGAGGGGGGGTCATCTATCAAACTTTGTCGATGAATGGGCTCGAGTCACATCTGACAAATCGGTGGAGTTCATAAAGTACCCTCCAGACATTTCTCTGGTACGCAAACCAGAAAGATTGCAACACCTTCTGGTCCAGGAAGTGCAGATTCTTCTACGAAAAGGCGCTTTGAAAAATGTCCCCAGGAACGAGATGCAGAAGGTGGTGTATTCCTGATACTTCCTGGTTTCCTGGGTTAAAAAAAAAGGTTTACTGAAGAAACCATGGGGTTGGAGACCCATACTAGACATAAGGGTGTTCAACAGGTTTCTAAAGGCACAAACCTTTCACATGGTAACATTGCAACAAGTACTGTCCCAGCTGCAACAGGGGGATTTCCTAGCGTCCCTCTCGAAGACGCATACTTTCACATTCTTATTCGCCCTTCACTCCTGTGCTACCTTCGTTTCGTGGTGGCATTTCAAGGCTCTTCCCTTAGGGCGCCGATCCGCCCCTCGGGTATTCGCCAAATGCCTAGCACCATGGTGGCATACCTGCGTTGGAAAGGGGTCCATGTCTACACATACTTAGACTGGATGATAAGAGCCCCCTCCTACTCTCTTGCGGAGTTCAACCCCGCTATCATGATCCAATGTCTTGAACAAATGGGGTTCTCCATAAACTTCCCGAAGTCGCAGCGGTCTCCCTCTCGGAGGGTGCTTTACCTTTGGGCCCTTCTAGACACCAGCACATGCAGAGCCAGGCCCTGGGACGAGAGAGTGACGGCCCTTTTGCAGAAGGTGCACTGCCTCAGCAAGACCCGGTTGACCACGGTTCGCAGCTAAAAGTCTTTGCTGGGGATGTTGTCTTCATGCATCCCACTGGTCACCAACTGCATACTGTGCATGAGACCAGTGCAAGAATTATTGGATGCCAGATGGGTACAAGCTTCAGGCTCCTGGGAGGGCCGCATTACGCTTACTCCAGCCTTCAGGGTGTACCTGCTCTGGTGGTCAGTGAGAGAACGCATCCTGCAAAAGTGCCACCTTCAGGCTCCCGGACCATCAAATAACCGTCACTATGGACACTTCACTGGAGGGCTGGGCAGCCCACTGCCACGACCAGCACACCAGGGGTTTGTGGTCAGAGACGGAAAAGGCCCAGCACATCAACCTGCTGGAGCTACAGGTGATCTTCTGGGCACTGGAGTCTTTCTTCCCCCTACTCGTGGGGAAAGTGGTTCGGATTTACACAGACAACACAACGTCTATGTTTTACATCCACAAGCAAGGGGGGGGAACCAGGTCCCCACAGCTTTCCAAGGACGCCCAAGTGCTCTGGCATTGGGCCCGGCAACAGAACATGTTTCATATTCTTCTCCATCTGCCGGTGATCCACAACACTCTGGCGGACTCCCTCAGCATGGAGTTGCGCTCTTGTCACGAATTGGAGTTGCACAAAGACCAGCTGCACCTATTGTTTTCCGGAGTGGGGCACCCCGGAGATCGACCTGTTTGCCACCTGCGACAACAGCCACTGCAAGATATTTGCCAGCTGGTTTCCCCACCCAGACAGTTTGGGGGGATGCCTTTGTGTTCCCATGGTAGGGGAAATGTCTGTATGCATTTCCCTAAATTCCTCTCGTGCCACGAGTCCTACACAGTATCGGTGTAGACTAATATTAATGACCCTGCGTAGCCGAGACAGTATTGGTACTCGGAGCTCCTGGCTCTTTTTGCGACCGCTTGTCAGGGTCCGGCTTGACTGAATTCCACAGGAGCTGATGCTGGCCCCACAGACCCTCACCAGGAGTTCACCTCTCAACCCTTAAATATAAGCTGAGCTGAAAACCCCAAGAAAGGGAAAGGGGAATTTGGAGAAAATAACAACGGAGACACAGCTGCCCTTCAACTGTCTGGTAGGCTCTGGTATCTGTGATAAACAAATACACCAGGTTACTAATATAATAAAACTTCTTTTCTAACTTATGCTAAATAAACTCTAAACTCTTTACCTCTTAAACCTCAGTAAAAGACTTAGAGGTTAGTAATCTTTGTGGAATATCTTGTAAATATATCTTGTATTGTGCAAATAGTTCAAGCCAACCTAGTCTCTTTAGAATCCTAAAGTGATGGCCTTTGCAACATCTTTTCAGAATTAGATATTCTTCTTACTTCAAAGTTCTTCTGATCTTATGTAGTTTTCAATGCTTACATAAATTGCAGTCTTTCTCTGAAAACATTGAGTTCTATTTGCATAGATTACTTTAAATTATATTCTTTAACTTCCTGGAATACTGCTTTCTTTCTGCGTGTGAATTGTTTTCCTTATTTACACATTTACACAAAGAACGTATAGTTTCTTCCTTTACTAGCGTGTGCGATAAACACGTGAAATCAGAAGACGTGAAGAATTGTCCTCGCGTGTAAAATACACACGTGATAATTTTACAAACCCGCGCGTGAAAAAATACGTAAACGCGATAAAAAATAACACGCGCTGATAAAAATGGACTCGCGCTCTATCGCAACCCAACACGCGCTTTCTCAGGAAACGTCTTTCACGTAAAAAATGTACACGCACTTTAAAAAGAACACGCAAACGACAACTTGCGAGCTCACGCACACATTAAACAGTCTTGAAGAACATTACACGCAGTTAATCAACTTTAAAATCCTACGCACAATCTTCAAGCTTGTTTTCCTTATAATAACTTTAACTGTAATGTCTCTTTTCTCAAATGAACTTGAAACCTTTTTACTCTTTAAGTTTTCTTATAAAAGAAAATGAAAGTTCACTGTGACAATTTCAAAATCTTTAAAAGAACGATCCCACCTGATGACTTCTTGTTCAAATTGGATCAGCAAACGATATTCTTACTTCTTTGGTAGATTTTCTGAGCTCTGGAAAGGCCTTACTTAAGGAGCTTAACTAATACACAACCAGCCACTGAATTTCTCTGGATGAAAGGCAGTTTAGAATCTTGCTTATCTCCCAAGAATCAAACCCATTGTCCTCTCCACCAATCAGGCAACCAAACATATCATTGTTTCTTTAACCAATCGGATTAAGTTTCTTTCACTCCATCTTGACTAGGGCAAGCACAATGTTAATTCTATGAACAAACTCTTCCTGTTACTAAACCAGCCAGTTCTGAAAGCACAACTAACCCAGCCAGCTCTAAAGGCACAATGTTAATCTAGTTACTCTTCCTGTTCTGAAACTAGTCAGTCCTGACACCGCTCAAATCACTGCCCTGCACCAGTCGCTTTCCCAGGAACCAAGGAACGGTTCTGCACCATGATCCGGCCTCTCAATCTGACGCATGGCTCCTGTGTTCCTAGAATTCGGGACCCTTTCCCTACTGCAGACTTGCCAGGAGGTGCTGGCTAAGGCAAGAGCTCAGGCCACTCTGAAATGTTATAAAAGCAAGTTGAAGCGTTTCCAGGTGCGGTGCAGGAACCAGAACATCAGGCCAGAGGAACTGCTGCTGTATCTCTTGTCTCTGGCCGAGTCTGTTTTGACGCACTCCTCCATTAGAGTGCACCTGGCCGCAATCTCAGATATTGCTGGTCCTTGTGAGGGCCTTCCCTCTGGTCTCATCGGCTAGTGAAAGAATTCCTACGAGGACTGATTCATTCATTCCCTCCAGCCCCCCGAACCCTGTCAGCCTGAGAACTCAACGTACTGCTCACAAGGCTTTTGAGACCCCCTTTGGAGCCCATGCACCAGGCGTCCAAGCACCTGTCGTGGAAGACAGCGTTTTGGTGGCAATTACTTCGGCGATATGAGTATGGCAAATGCAGGCATTTTCTTCATAACCTCCTTATTTGATGTTCCACAAGGACAAGGCTGTTTTGCGAAGTAATCCAAAGTTCATACCTAAGGTAGCTTCATCCTTTCACCTTAACCAGCAGGTGGTGTTGCCAGTGTTCTTTGGCTCTCCTGCATCTCCGGCGGAGCGCACCCTGCACACGCTGGATGTGGTGCGGACCCTCAAGTACTATGTGGCCCGCACAAAGTCTTTCCGTTTAACAGACCAACTGTTTGTCGCATTTGGACCTACGAGGCACGGCAAGGCTGTCTCCAAATCTTCAATTGCTACATGGATTGCGGCCTGCCTCTCATTCTGCCACCAGCAGGCGGGCAGACCGCTTCCGGGGAGATCCCGGGCCCATTCCACTGGAGCAGTGGCCACGACCACTGCATTTCTCTCCAGGATCCCTCTGCTAGACATCTGCCGCGCAGCCACCTGGAAATCGATGCACACCTTCACTAGATTTTACTGCATCGATAGGGATTTGGCAGAGGAGGCCAGAGTGGGTCAGGCAGTTCTATGAAACCTGATATGAAACCTGTTCGCATAAGGTTGGTAAGTCAGCTCTGGTAAGTGTTATGGGGAGCTCCTCCAACCTTGTGTATTGGTTATTTTTACTGCTTTGTAATCTATTCACAGCATGTGAATCTATGAAAGATCCAATAGTGGAGAAGCAACAAGTTACTTATCTGGAACTCCTGTTGTCCCATAGATTCACATGCAACCCTCCCACTGACCCCTCATGGCTCGTTTGGCTCAGTGCCATCTCGCGTGCGATGGCAAATCTGAAGCTGCCCAACAGGGGAGGAGCTAAGGAGTGTTTCGTATTGGCTTTGGGCAGTATGACCCAAACCGACTATATAGAGCACTAAAGTGACTGACATTTCAGTTTAATTTAAATTGCTCTATTTTACCGAGGATTCCCAACATGACTGGGAATCTTCACAGCATTTGAATCTATGAAAGATACCAATGCTGGAGACCAGGAGTTACAGGTAAGTAACTTGTTCCTTATCCTTATTTTGTACAGTTCTTAAGGAAGGATAGAGATACTTTTGTTTTTCTCCTAAAACTTAATATTCTGAGAGATTGGCACGTACAACTTTATGTGGAGTGCCAAGGCGATATTTGTTATCACTGTAACTAAGCAATCTACTTACCTCTGTAACAGTGCCACGGTGCCCCCGGGCTGTTTTGGTGCTATACAAATGAAAAAATAATAAACCCCCCCTCCTCTCTGCTCCTCTGACTTTTTAGTCACACAGGCAACCTAGTTGTGGCCGGTGGCAGTGGATGTTTTCTACTGACTATTGTGCTATTTATTTACTGCAGACTGTATTCACAGTCCCGGTTGTGCACAATAGGGGCACTGAAGTACTAACTTGGGGGGGGCTTCTTTTTTTTCGCCATTTCTAGCATGGTTGTTCTTTGTTGGCCCTTCTACCATTCTGGGAGTGGCAAGTCTGTGTGTGTTTTGCCTTTGGCGGGAACTCTCGGGTGTCCCTGCCGAGGCTCTGGGCAAGCAGGAAGTAGTAGGAGGAATTTGTCACTGCCCTGCCCTTTGTCTGCCAGAGTGCCTTAATAGAACCAGCTCCCACTGGTGGTGATGGTGGGGGGGGGGGACGGAGGGGGTTTGGCTGTCCTGATTGGACAGCCACCCGCCCCTTCCTGTAAGGTGCTGAGAGATTGCAGAGGAGTGTGTGCTGAGACTGAATAAAAGGTGAGGTTCCTGAGGTGAAAGGCATGTCTATCGCTGAAAACTGAAGTGACCGAAGAAGACGAGATGCCTGCAGACCCTTTGCAACACCTTGAAGCGACCACTGCTGTCCTTATCCTGTGTTCTATGCGACAGAGGAACTCTGAAGAGGACTCTTCCTTCCCTTTGATTGGTGGGAACAACCAGTCCCTAGACTAACTCCAATCTGAGCCATCTCCTGAGGTGCTGCACCTCTCCAGGGCTGCTGAACCCTTATACCAGGAGACCTCGAACCCAATTAAAGTGCATCGTCTTTTAAAGGTCAAATCCCTCCAAGTCTTTACTGAGCTCCAGGTGAACCTCCAGAGACACAATCCGACTCATCCAAGTCCCCTCAGCAGAGTGTTGGACTCCAGGAATCGAAGAAGGTTGACCGGGCAAATTGTGTCCTTTGTTGGTGCTGAAGAAAAGGCACCAAAAACCGCAGACTGACCAGAAGAGCTGAAGTAATCCGTACCAGAGGTCCTCCCTCGAGACTGCTGCTGAGAGATTCCGTCCATTGTTCTGCCCTTCGTCACCAGACCAAGGAATCTGGAGGTCGGGTCCAGCGCTGCCACATCGAGGAGAATCTTGCCACAAACATTTATTCAAACCTAAGGTATTTTTGGGGGAAAGGGTATTGCTTAACTTAATCTGAAAAGTGGCTCCAGAGTGATGGAGTGCACGTAGAGGTGTCCAGGGTGCCCCCCTCTAACCTCAGACCCAAGCTGCTGCTTGTGTCCCTTTAGCGAGTCCAAGTGTCTCTGTTAGTTTAATCTTCCTGCATCTTAAAAACTAGAAAGTATCCACAGGAACTTTTGTATTCTGCTGCTTCACAAGACTTTGAGCTTCTCCGAGCGGCCTTTTAGCTAGGGCTGCATTTTGGACTTTAAAAGCCTTGTTATGCGAAGAAAATGCTTCTATACCTTAAGCCCTGCACTAACCAACTGTTCTCCTTCCTAAAAGTCGTTATCTTATGTGGTTTTGTTAACTAAATACAACTACCGTATATCTTTGTGTGTGCGCGTTATTACTGATAGTACGGTAGAATTGTCATTAGTGTTAAAATGCTGTAACAATTGTAACCGCAAGCAACTACAAACTAAGCAGTGGCCTTTGAAAAGTATCCAAAAGTAGTGTAATGTGTTTTGGTTTAATGTGCTGGATATTTAAAAGTATATCTTGTGTAAATATAATCTATTTTATAATATGCCTTTATGTGTAAGTGTGCATTACTAACTAGGTTGTGTACTTACCTACAGCTCACATCTTCCTCTTTTGATAAGCCTGACTGCTGTGCCACTCTAACAATGTACCATGAGTAGTGCAGACTGATACCAAGAATTGTTGATCTAAAAACCATTGGGTTAGTTTTATAAAGTCTTACCTCATAGTGAACTTTAGGAAAACTCCCCTAACCGTCACAAGATTCCAACATGATCTCTGTAACAACCCCCAGCAAGCTGGCCACACTTTTCTCATCCATGGTTCCTTGCTCTTACCAGTGTCTAGGTTATGACTCCCAGCAGGCTCCTCTCAAAAAGTTCTCCTTGTCCTGGTCTTCCTCAGGGACTGGTTAAACTGGCTTGTCCTCTGCTTCTCACTGCTTCTGTTTGCAAAAACACATCTCTAGAAGGCTATAGTAACTGACTCAGTACTTCTATTTCTGTCTTTTACACTGTCTCTGATAGCTAGTGTTTCTCAATTAGACATGCAATTGGCTAGCTTCAGTTGCACTAAATTCCGGGGTTGCCTGATTATGGCTTGGTGGTCTCATCTCCACTGCAAGTTTTTCCTTTCACCCTTTTATCTTTCCAATGTGTGTCAATTCACCATGTGCAAGCAGCCTGCTTTCTCAGGAATTGATCTGTTTTGTTATGCATTTGGACAGTATGTTAGGAGAGAGAAGGGTTGAGGATTCCGGAACTTAAATCTTGGGTAAGAATGAAAAAGACCAAGGTGGGAAATCACTTATTAGGACACTAGACCTACAGGAGTAGTGAGCAGTGCGCGTGGCATACTAACTAAAGATGACAGAGGACAAAAAAATGTCTGTATTGAGGCGCTAGTGAGCATTATTTGGGAACTGGTCCCCGTACTTCTAAAAGATTTCAACGATCCATTTGGTTTTCTTGAGCTTTGACCAGGTGGTCTTAAACTATGGTTCTCACAGTAGCCATATGTTTTCTTAAACGTTGGGCTATTTGGGAACTCGGCAAGATGGCTTCCTCCCGTTCTTCCCAAGTATCTCGTCACATGTCTAGGATATCCTGTGGCTCTCTACCATATAATAATTAAAACGTAGAAAACCCTTTTGAGGATTGTGGTGTTTTTTTCAGATGGCAAAAAGAGCCCAAGTTCTCTTTCTATCCCATTTTTTTTCGTCTGCCTAAACTATTGAACCGTTACACTAATCTGTCTGTCTGCCGGTGATAAACTGAAGTCCTGAGACGTTTTATATGTAGGATTTCCTTCACCCCTGCCGTTAACTGACAAATAAAGGTAGTCCCCTGGTCCGTTAGGATCTCCTTCAGGAACCCAACTTGTGAGAAAAATGGGATCAGATGTTTTAGAATGTGTTGGGTTGTATTATTGCATAATGGGAATGCTTCAGGTTGTCGAGTTGCATAATCCACAATTACCAATATATGGCGATTCCCCAATTTAGATGGTTCAAGGGACCCAACAATGTCCTTCCCTATATGGGAAAAGGGTACATCAGCGATGGGTAAAGACTGTAGCGGAGCTTGAGTGAGCATTTGAAAAGTGGCCTTTTGGCACAGGGCACAAGTAAGCATGAGGTTTTTCACTTCAACATAGATTCTGGGCCAATAGCTTACTATTTGTGCCTGTGTTTTGGCTGTCCTAAGAGACCACCTGTTAAATGAGAATGAGCAATTTCTAATACTATTCTTTTGCAGCTTTTGGTTACCATTATCTGAGATCTGGGATTACCAGCGGGACTGAGGTCACCTCTATACAGTAGCCCGGATTTTATAAAAAAGAATGGTCCCTCTTTCTGCCTGCCCTACTCTTCAGATAACACATGAAGGAAAGCTTCTGCTAGCAAGGAATCATTCCTTTGGGTGAGCGCCAAGTCTGGAGTTTTCGGTTTCCTCACTGCGGACTTTTGGTGATACTGCCTAAGATGTTTGGGAATCTTCGTCTGTCCCTCCAAAACCTTTGCTCCCTCTCCTTTTGGTCAGCTTTCTTGATTTCCTCTGTTTTGGGAAACAAAGCCCTCTTCAGGATTCCCTGGGCTATTTTTTTCTCCTCCCTTTACTTACTTTCCCCTCCTTACTTTACTTACATATGCGTGACATAGATATTATGCTTTGGAATGAAGGGAACATTTGAAAAACATACATCATGCCACACCCCATGCTTACTCTCTCCCTTACACCACCACTCAACTAGAACACAGAGATACTATGACACCATTCGGTATAACTGTTCCCATATCTACATCTCCTGCTCACTCCACATCACTCCAAGTAAACATTGCTGGTTTCACACCCCCAGCCGGGCGTTCTCCTCAGGCCTAACGCAGCCACACTCGTTCTGGATAAAGCCGGCCAGAGCGAACACATACTCCTGATATCTCAACCACCACACCTACCGCTAAGAAGCAGCTACCACTCGAACTCCGCACCAGCTGCACACATACCTGGTGCGCACACGCACTTTTTTGACTCTCCCTTCTCTCTCTACTGACCCGAACTTCAGTTCCCAAGGGCGTTCAACCTACCAGCGCCTTCAGACCATACCAATGGTATATAAGGCGCTATATAAATGCAAAATAACATAACATATGCCTCTTTCCCACTGTTCTGAATCAGGATCTTTATATCTCCTCTATAGTCTGGTCTATGACGCCTGGGAAGACGTCTAGTCCATAATGCCAAGCTAGGAATTAAAACACAGGAAAAACAATATAATGCATTTTTTGCATCAAGCCTAATGTAAGTGCCTGTAGTGGGTATTGAGACCAAATCAGTGGGCACACAGTCTCCCGGTTGTGTTAACTCTCCCCTGCTACTACATAAATGAAATCCTATAGAATGTTATGAAGCTATTGATGGATCAGAAACACTGTTGCTACGTTTTCCAAACCTGAGTGTTCCCCAGTTTGTCTCAACTCTGCCCAACCCCACTCCTGACACCATCAGTAAAGAGCCAGGAATGAGACATGGACATAGGGGGATCATGATTCTGGCCATAAGCTTTTATTTAACCAAAACCTGGTTGGAAAATGCCTCTGTCCCCCCTCTGAGGTCTTTCCGTGCCTAAAACAAAACTCTGTCCAGTGTCAAGCTGTTCAAAGCAAAATGTCCTGTGTTCAAAGTACTATTATGGCCCACACATTCTACAAATCAACTCTAAGGTGAAAAGGGAAATGTCTTTAGCCTTAATCTATAAAATGTTCAAAAAGGAAATGCATAACTCCAACACAAAAGTTCCAGAAGGATGAGGTTTACAGTTCCAGAGGACGGTTCCCTTCCCCAGGATTTCTCTTCACTCTGCTTTAAGAATATCAGTTCCTTGGGTTTCTCTTGATCAACAACACAGCTGGTATGCAAAACAACTTGGCTGTTAGTCTGAATCTTGGTAGGATACTTGATGTACTCTCCTGCCAGTCCTCTCCTCTTTAATATATTTCAAGTGTCTTTGGCTTTTTCTGATGTATCTTTATCAGGACTTCCTCATGTGATGTTCTTTAGATACTGTCCAACTTGACCTTGACTGGTATACTCACCTGGCAGAGCTTTTCTCGTATGAATACTCTTGTGCAAGAATCTGCCTGGTATACTTCCCTGCCAGGACTTTCGTATAGGTACACTGCACAAATTTACAAACTTGACAGTCTCTTATATTTATTCTGTTCTGTCTCTTTACGAAATATTCACTCTCCCGTTCTTTCTCATATGCTACTTTACTTTTATTTGCCTTCTGTAGGGTTGCTGAAATGCCCCAGAGTCCCTGCTTCCCATGGGTGGACTCATCGGCTCTGTGTGGCGTGCCTTGGTTCTCCTGTGGCAAGCCTGCAGCGGCTCTTTGGCGTCCCGCTCCCTCTCTCTGGGTTCGCCGCCTCTGCTCCGTGGCTTCTGTGCCCCTTGCAGTTTCCGCTCACCTGCTATGGGGTTCTCTGTGCTTGAGCAGTGGAGAGGCTGGGTTTCCGTACCTGCCAAAGGTCGGAGGCCTTTCCTCCTCCTTCTGGAGTCCTCTCAGCTTACTATTTTCTGCCGTCTGCTCTTCTTGGCTTCGTCTGCGAACCAGTTGGCTCCACGGACCTCGCATCAGCCAGTAAATACAGACGACAAGACTTCTACAGCCAGCGTCTCTCCCCTGTCAGCTGGTACACTGCTTTAAATGTCCCGGCATCAAGTATGCTCTTGTAACAACTAGAGTGCAGCTTGCGCCACTGGCCTTCGTTGATCTTCATTACTCGGCTTGGCTTCCTTGTTACAGTACCTTTGTATTCAGGGAAGGGGGAGTCGGTTCTTGATGACTTGCGTACTGTCAGGTACTGTCAGGTTGGAGTGACATATTCTTTACATACAGTATCATATACTCATTTACATTGGGTCAGGGGAGACACATATTTAGTATAGAAAGGTTTTAGGAAGTTATTATGGGTTATATTTTTAAACAGCCAATTTTGCCCTTAACCTTCATTGCAGTCTATGGAGATTGCCCCAAGCCAAGATGGAGGTTCTCAGTCTAAATTCTGATTGGCTGGAGATTGTTTATAGGGAGGACAATGAACATTCTAAACTGCCTTTTATCGTCCTTGCCCAGCTGAGAGGTCGTGTGCCTTGTTGCTCCTGCTTAACTTTGTCAAGGGTGACAAGTTTCTAGCAGTTGAGCGGAAGATCTGAAAGTATAACAGGAGTCGTGTTTGGAGTTTGGTGGCGACACAGGACAGGAGTCAGAAACTTCCATTTTTTCTGAGAAAAGTATTTTTCAAGTCTTATTCAAGATAAGTGACTTTCCAGATTGGTTGAACTTTGTAAAAAGGTTATATTTATCTAAGGGATTGAAATCAAATCTGTATCTAAAAAGATTGAAGCGCGTACGTTTGCTTTTATCGCTACATGTCAAGTCAAACTAGCGCAAGAGTATTTGTCTGTTACTTTTCGCCTGCGCGTGTGTCCCTGCGCGTGAGAGTGAAGCGCGAGCGTGTACTTTGGACTCGCGTTTACTGTTCGTTTACGCAAGGGTTTTTTCTGCGTGATAAAATAAGCGCGTGTGTATTTTGCGCGTGTACGTATTTATTCGTGAGTTGGACATTAGCGCGAGTGTGTTTTACCCGCAATTGAATTGTCAGCGCGTGAGCGTATTTCCCGCGACTTGGAGGAAAGCGTGTGACATTTTTATCGCGTCTTGGACTTTAGCGCGAGTGCGTTTTAACGCGTGTGCGTATTTCCCGCGATTTGGAGAAAAAGCGCGTGATTTTTTCTTCCCGCGGTTTCTGGCTTTCCACGTGAAGATTCCATCGCAAGTTAAATTCGTTCCTGAGAAAAAGACTCTCTACAAAGAAAAGATTAAAAACAAATACAAGAACTTAAAAGAACTTCATAAATCTTACTTGAAGACCTTGTTCAAGAATCTTGGATTTGAGCAGACTAACTACAAAGTTAAATTTCATTCATGGACCTACTGAGAAGGCTGAATTATCTATAAGATTCTGGTCCACAAGTAAGGAAGTCTTGACTGCTTTTCACTTCTCTGGGCATTCTGAAGAGAAGAACCAGGTATGGTTTTTAAACTATTTTGGTTAAGGATTTAGAGTTTAAGGTTAGTATAGTAACCCATGAGTAATGAGGTATATTGCATGTTTATGTTTTAACGACAGGTGAAGAACCGGCGAGTTGATAGCTTCCAGCCTGGTGTTTGTTTCTTTGTCCCTTCCCCCTTTCCCCTGAAAGTGAGGTAAACTGAGCAGTTATATTTATGTCAGCTCAGAGTGCCACATTTTGGGTGGATTGTCGGGGGTTCAGCAGCTTCTGCAGACACCAGGTTCTCAGCATGACAGTATGAAAGGCCAATAATAAAAAAAAAGTGTCTGCCCGAGCTGTTATGAACCCCGAAGAGACAACCATGGAGGCATTGGGAGTAATGGTTAGGGAAATGAGAGAAGAGTTACGGGTGGCTCATCAGGAGTATGCAAGTCTTTGTCAAAGAATGGATGAGTTAAATTTAAAGGTAACCCAAATACTAGAAAGAGAAGGTGAAGTTTCGGAAGGTGCAGGAAACCCACCTGAGTTGGTAAGAGTAGGAGAAGAACAAGAACCTAGGCTTCCCAGGGGGGCAGAGAGAGGTTTAGGAACTTTAGTTATGCCTGTTCCTTTGGCAGCCCCAGAAAGTTTCTTAGGAGATTCTAGAAAGTTTCAAATCTTTCAGACTCAGTGTGAATTGCATTTTCTAAGCCGTCCAGAGTTGTTTTCCACAGATGCTTCAAAGGTAACATTCATCATATCATATTTATCTGGAGAAGCTTCTGCGTGGGGAAGTCTTTTGGTTAGTCAAAAGAATTTGGCTTTGAATAATTATTCCCTTTTCCAGACAGAATTTAAGAAAATGTTTGATAAGAGACAGTTATCTTTAAAGGTTGATGGAGAATTACTGGAACTGCGCCAGGGAGGAAAGGAGTTGATTTCTTATATCACTCAATTTAGAACTTTAATTTTAAAAAGTAAATGGCCAGAGGAGAAGAGGGCTTCCTTATTTTATAGGGGCTTAAAGGATGAGTTGAAAGGTGCTCTGGCTGGAGTTTTGGAGCGACCAAATACTTTAGATGCCTTAATTGATTTGGTGGTACAGTTGGATTTTCGTTTAACAGAAAGACGTTCTGAGCGTAGACGTACTCAGGGAAAGGTTAGGTTTCCGGGAAGAATGGAGAGGCCTAAAGTTGAGGTGGTGAACAGAGAAGTGAAGTCAAAGATAATTGACCAGCAGAGCCGGGTGAGAGGTCCGTTGTCCAAGGAAGAGAAGGCAAGAAGAAGGGAGAATAATTTGTGCTTACACTGTGGTAGGAGTGGTCATTTTCTTGAAACCTGTCCTTTAACCCCCAAGCAAACACAATACAGACAGCGGTTCCTCACATAACGGTGAACATATCCTTGATGTTTGAAAAGGTATTTATAGGTTCTGGGCCAATTATTATTGATTCAGGAGCTACGGGTAATTTTATGGATAGAGGATTGGCTAAAAATCTAGGTGTTCCTATAGTTGCTAAGAAAGAAATGGAGCAGGTCAGAGCAGTTGATGGGACATCTCTTTCTTCAGGTCCAATCACTCATAGTACAGAGTTACTTGAGATGGAGATGACTGGAGGTCATAAAGAAAATATCTCTTTTGAGTTAATTGACGTTGCAATCTTGAAAATTATTTTGGGTATGCCCTGGCTTACACTTCATAATCCCAGAATTGATTGGAGTGCAAGAATTGTATCCTTAGAATCAACCTTTTGTCAGGAACATTGTCTTTCAGGAAAATCTTTTGAAGAGAAAGAAAAAGTTGTGAATTCCGTTTCATTCTCGCTTGCAGAAAGAGGGGCTATAGGTTTTGACATTGGAGCAGTTGTGGGTGAACTTCCAACTTGTTATCAGGATTTATGGGATGCTTTTGATGAAAAGGAAGCTGGAGAGTTGCCTCCTCACAGGCCTTTTGACTGCAAGATAGAGTTGGAGCCTGGAGCTATTTTACAAAGCAGTAGGGTTTATGCCTTAACTTAGAAAGAGAATGATTATTTGAAAGAATATTTAAAGGAGAATTTGGCTAAGGGATTTATTCGGCACTCTCAATCGCCGGCAGCCTCACCATTGTTCTTTGTGCCTAAAGCTGATGGTTCTCTCAGAACTTGTATAGATTACAGGGCAGTAAATAGAATGACAGTGAAAAATCGGTATCCTCTCCCTCTCATTTCAGAAATGTTAAATCAAATCCAAGGTGCAAACATATTTTCTAAGTTGGATTTACGTGGAGCTTATCATCGTGTAAGGGTCCAAGAGGGGGTTGAGTGGAAGACAGCATTTAAAACCAGATTTGGCCTGTACGAGTACCAAGTGATGCCTTTCGGTCTTTGCAATGCCCCAGCGGCTTTTCAATTTTTTATCGATGAGGTTCTTCGGGAATTTCTTGATGTTTTTGTTATCGTCTATATTGACGACATTTTGATTTTTTCACAGAATTTGGAGAAACACAAAATTCACGTTCGACAGGTCTTGAGGAAATTGAGAGAGAATAATCTTTTCGCTAAATTGGAGAAGAGTCAGTTCCATACGGATTCGGTAGAATTTTTGGGATTTGTGATTACTCCTTGTGGTCTGGAAATGAATCCAAAAAAGGTGGAAGCAGTTCGTGATTGGCCTACTCCAACTAAGGTGAAGGAGATCCAGAGCTTTTTGGGATTTGCCAATTTTTACCGAAGATTCATTGAAGGCTTCTCCAGTTTAGTAGCTCCAATTACTCAACTTTTAAGAAAAGGAGTTCCATTTGTTTGGGAAGCTAAGGCTGATGAGGCTTTTCATATTTTGAAGGAGAAATTCATTACCTCTCCTATTTTGATTCATCCTGATACTTCCAAACCATTTTTTGTAGAGGCTGATGCTTCCAATGTGGCAATGGGAGCAGTGTTGTCTCAGAGGCATAAAGTTACAGGACAATTGCATCCAGTGGCTTACTTTTCTAAGAGATTTTCACCTGCAGAGGAAAATTACACCATTTCAGACCGAGAGCTTCTTGCTATCAAAGCAGCATTTGAAGAATGGCGACATTTTTTAAAAGGAGCACATCACACTGTGACTGTATTAACAGACCACCGAAATGTACTCTTTTTGAAGACGGCAAAAACTCTGACACCTCGACAACTTAGGTGGTCATTATTCTTTGAAGATTATGACTTTATAGTTACTTTTAAGCCAGGTAATCAAAATAAAAAGGAGATGCTCTGTCACGGCAGTTTCCAGAAAGTGAGGTTAAGTCGGTTTGTGGGCCTCTTCCATTGATCGCTCCGGAACGTTTTGTTCTTGCTGGGGTTGAAAAGGAGAACAAAATCTTCAAGAAAGCAAGGGAATCCATTTCTGAGACACAACTTGAAGATTGGGTTTGTTTGGATCCAGCTCGCAAAATTAAAGATGGTTTACCTTATTTAGATGACAGACTCTATTTACCATCAATTGAACTTGGAGAAAAAATGTTGGAGTGTCACGAATCAGTCTTGGCAGGACATCCAGGATATCGGAAGACTTGAGTTGATCAGAAGACATTTTTGGTGGGAACGAATTCGACAAGATACCCTCAATTTTGTTAAGACCTGTGAAATTTGTGCTAGATCTAAGAATCTCATCGGAAAGCCTTCTGGGTTATTGGAGCCTTTAACAGTTCCACCGCGGCCTTGGTACTCAGTGTCTTTAGATTTCATCACAGATCTTCCACAAGATAAAGGTTGTACTTCAGTATTGGTTGTAGTTGATTTACTCACCAAAGAAGCACATTTCATTCCAATGAAGGGAGAGGTTACCGCCGATAGTTTAGCTCATAGTTTCTTGCAAGAAGTGGTAAGATTACATGGAATTCCCAGTCAGGTCATCTCAGATAGAGGTTCTCAATTTATTTCTAAGTTTTGGAGAGTTTTTTGTAAGAGATTGGGAGTGGAGATATGTTTATCATCAGGTTACCATCCAGAAACCAATGGGCAGGTAGAAAGGATAAATCAGGAGTTGGAAAAATATTTGAGGTGTTAGCTGCAGACAGGTGAAGAGTGGGTAGATTTGTTGTGGGTTGCAGAATTCGCATATAACAACTGTAGTAAGGATGCCACCTCTATGTCTCTGTTTTATTTGGGACGAGGTTTTCATCCTCGTTTCCTTAGTATTGAGATTAATAATGATTCTGGAAACCCAGAAGTAGAAAGGAGACTAGAAGTTATGAAAAGAAATGTGGAAAAGGCAAAAGGGGTGTTGGTGGAGAGTAAACAAAAATACAAAGGGTTGGCTGACCGTAAAAGGAAGATTAGTCCTCAATATAGTGAGGGAGATTTGGTGTGGTTATCAACCAAGTTTTTGAGAATTAAAGGAAGAAATAAGTTTTGTCCTCGTTTCGTAGGACAGTTTGTTGTTGAAAAGGTGATTAATCCAGTGGCTGTTCGTCTTAAATTACCCAGTCATATGAAACCTCATCCAACTTTCCATGTTAGTTTATTAAAACCTGCGGTTAAAGGAACTAGATTAACACCTACTCCTTCGGCAGTTGTGATTGAGGAAGATGCTTCCGAAAAATTTCTGCTTAAGAGAATTCTGGATTCTAGAAGAGTAAGAGGAAAGCTACAGTATCTCATTGATTGGGAGGGCTTTGGTCCTGAAGAGCGCACTTGGGAGAAAGCTAGTGATGTACGTGCTCCTCGGTTGGTAGAAAGATTCCATAAAAAATTTCCATTGAAGAGTGGCCCAGGGACTGGGCGTTAGGAGAGGGGGTACTGTCAGGTACTGTCAGGTTGGAGTGACATATTATTTACATACAGTATCATATACTCCTTTACATTGGGTCAGGGGAGACACATATTTAGTATAGAAAGCTTTTAGGAAGTTATTATGGGTTATATTTTTAAACAGCCAATTTTGCCCTTAACCTTCATTGCAGTCTATGGAGATTGCCCCAAGCCAAGATGGAGGTTCTCAGTCTAAATTCTGATTGGCTGGAGATTGTTTATAGGGAGGACAATGAACATTCTAAACTGCCTTTCATTGTCCTTGCCCAGCTGAGAGGTCGTGTGTCTTGTTGCTCCTGCTTAACTTTGTCAAGGGTGACAAGTTTCTAGCAGTTGAGCGGAAGATCTGAAAGTATAACAGGAGTCGTGTTTGGAGTTTGGTGGCGACACAGGACAGGAGTCAGAAACTTCCATTTTTTCTGAGAAAAGAAGTTTTCAAGTCTTATTCAAGATAAGTGACTTTCCAGATTGGTTGAACTTTGTAAAAAGGTTATATTTATCTAAGGGATTGAAATCAAATCTGTATCTAAAAAGATTGAAGCGCGTACGTTTGTTTTTATCGCTACATGTCAAGTCAAACTAGCGCAAGAGTTTTTGTCCGTTACTTTTCGCCTCCGCGTGTGTGTCTGCGCGTGAGAGTGAAGCGCGAGCGTGTACTTTGGACTCGCGTTTACTGTTCGTTTACGCAAGGGTTTTTTCTGCGTGATAAAATAAGCGCGTGTGTATTTTGCGCGTGTACGTATTTATTCGTGAGTTGGACATTAGCGCGAGTGCGTTTTACCCGCAATTGAATCGTCAGCGCGTGTGCTCATTTCCCGCGACTTGGAGGAAAGCGCGTGACATTTTTATCGCGTCTTGGACTTTAGCGCGTCTTGGACTTTAGCGCGAGTGCGTTTTAACGCGTGTGCGTATTTCCCGCGATTTGGAGAAAAAGTGCGTGATTTTTTCTTCCCACGGTTTCTGGCTTTCCACGTGAAGATTCCATTGCAAGTTAAATTCGTTCCTGAGAAAAAGACTCTCTACAAAGAAAAGATTAGAAACAAATACAAGAACTTAAAAGAACTTCATAAATCTTACTTGAAGACCTTGTTCAAGAATCTTAGATTTGAGCAGACTAACTACAAAGTTAAATTTCATTCATGGACCTACTGAGAAGGCTGAATTATCTATAAGATTCTGGTCCACAAGTAAGGAAGTCTTGACTGCTTTTCACTTCTCTGGGCATTCTGAAGAGAAGAACCAGGTATGGTTTTTAAACTATTTTGGTTAAGGATTTAGAGTTTAAGGTTAGTATAGTAACCCATGAGTAATGAGGTATATTGCATGTTTGTTTTAACTACAGGTGAAGAACCAGCGAGTTGATAGCTTCCAGCCTGGTGTTTGTTTCTTTCTCCCTTCCCCCTTTCCCCTGAAAGTGAGGTAAACTGAGCAGTTATATTTACGTCAGCTCAGAGTGCCACATTTTGGGTGGATTGTCGGGGGTTCAGCAGCTTCTGCAGACACCAGGTTCTCAGCATGACACATACAAAGTATGGAGAAGTTTTCTGAGTAGGCTTGAAGAGTGGGTGAGGGGAGTGACAATATGCCATTAAGGTATGCGCAATGGAGGGGTGTCCTCAATAGAAAAAGGGGGAATACCATGTCTTTTCTGATTGTCGTGCCACTCCCCTGAGGGTAGGGTTGCTTCCCCCATGTGATCCTCCCTCATATAGCAGCCGCCAGGATCAGGTAGCGTCTGCCGTCGCCTGGCCACACAGGGAGAGGTCACCGCTGGGAAAGGAGTGATGACACCATAAGATTCATCAAACTAAACTCCTAATGCTTAGCATGCCAAACTCTTGTCCGTGTACATGCTTTTTCACTCCTATGCCACTTTTGACAGTATTGTCCACTTTGCTCGCCTTGCTTGCCAGGACCTTTTTAGTTTTGCAAATCTACTCTAGCATAGATTGCCTTCTACCTGAAAGGTCTCCCCTTTTGAAAACCTCCTGCAACTCTCAAACCTTTCACGACCCCCCACCCCCCTCCACCTGCTGGCGTCCTCAAAGGATCAGTTCATGGACCGCTACCCTTGACTCCTAGATCTCTGTTCTAGGTAGATTTCTCAACCTTTGGCTTTCACTACCACCTCTTTGCTGAAGACACTGAAATCTTCCTGCTTTCCCTGCTTCACCCCAGACATCTCAGAACAGATTACCAACCGTCTCACTCATGTCTCTGTTGCCTCATGCTGAAGTCTTTTAAAACGAAAGTCCCCTTTCTGTCGGCTTTCAGCATCATCCCGACCTGACATTCTTGCTCCCGTGCCCATGGCTCACACCCTTGAGATCCTCATTGATGGTGACACTGCAGCAATGAATCCATGCCTCAGCTGCTCAGATTAACCTTCTCAACGTTTAGAAAATGTGTCGATTTTCTTACACTCCACTCAACCGCTTATGTTGCCGATATGCTACAAGCCTTTGGCTAGTGGCAAACTGCTTTCAGAATCGCAAGCCAGAGTTCAGGAGAAGACCAGGGGAGCCCCCAATGTGCTACCAGGCTAAGTCACCGCAGTTGGACCCGAAATGCAAGAAGACTATTGAAGCATTAACATACCAACTAAAGTAATACAAAAAAAGACATTGCATTCATTGAATGGCAGTGAAATCCTAGTGTTGCATAAATACCATGGACCCTTAGAGCAAGGCATGCCATGTGCAGTGAAGTGATTGAAAGGTGATCAGAAGCTGAGGCTAGATGTAAGCTCTTGAGCATTGCACTTGAAACCTGAATGACCATTAATGAGTGTAAAGATCTGACAGCCTCTGAAACTAAATACACATCTTAATTGTAATCCATTTTCTTTCATTTCAATTTATTGGGTCCACTACTCAGGGTAGATGATGGTTAACTTTGCGTACTCCTGAGTGGGTTTAGCTCATGCCCCCAATAACAGATGGAGGGGAATGTGGGCGGTGTGATTGTGCTCATTGGAATCAGTGAGTGAGGGAGGGTGTGCACAGTTTAGGGTTATGGGGCTCTTGCAGGCAGTCTGTCTGATTTGTGGACTCCTGTTACTGTTGACAAATGTTTTGGGAAACCAAAATATGTTGGCAAGTAATGAAACTTTACACCGAGAATGTTATGAACCCCAGTGTTTGTTAAACATAAATATTTGCTAGCTGTTTCAGCCCTTATTCATGTGTTGTCTCTGCACACTTGAGACTGCCATCTGTTCTTTGTTTCCTGATTAAAGTGATCTGGGTCTGTGCAGCACAGTATAAACAATTTTACTCCATTTGAGCTCTTGTAGCATGGTCAGTTCAACGGTTCTCTGCATGCCGCTTTGTGCCATGTGTCTGGAGGTCCTCTGCTAATGTTAGGCTTGTGTGTAGAGGCTTTGCCTTCCATCTTTGCCTCAGGAACAACATAGTGCTTTCATAAGCCTAGGCCCTCCTAAACTGCTTTCTGGGGGTAAGGAAGGGGGAGGCCATCCCCATACCTCCCTTTTGTGTTTATTCTTAGTACTTTTAATTCACTAAGTTGTAAAAACCATGGCACTATTTCAACATGGATACACGTACACCAGTGCCTTCGCACTAAATGCCCGTTACTCCATTCAGTGCAATTCCTAATGCTAGTACTTCTGGCTTGCCTTCTCCTGCCTGATCTTGGATGCCGTCCAGTATTAATGCTTCCTCTGAGGTTATGTTTTGACACATTGTTTTGCTTCTCCTTGCAGTCGCTACTTAGCGAAGGCCTTTTATATTTGGTCCTCCAAGGACAAATTTTCGTCTACGTTTATCAACAATCTGATCTCACACACGGAGACGGAGCACTCTGCGGCTGCTTGGATGCTTCTCGCGAAAGTGGCTGGATCCTCTCCTAAACTGGACTACACCAGGATCATCGACGCCTGGGACCAGACCTGCAGGTGCGAGATTTAATTTGTATTTCAGTGGTAGGGGTGTTGTTTCTAGCAGAAATGGCGTGCAGAGGATACATTTGATATGTGAAGCAGTATACGTGGTTGCATGTATGAGAGTAATACAGGTGGTGGAGGGGTAAAGAACCTCGACTGGGTACATGACTAGGGCTCCGGACATAAATTGGATAATGTAGGGTGAGTGTTTATAAGGGTAAAATGTACATATATAAATTCATAAGTGGAATTAAATTAGAGGGAAAGACCGCCTGTGTGGTCAGTTGAGGGTGGTGGGGTAGTGTGCGGGCTGCAGGTGCTACTTTGCCACATACCAAGTGGAAATTGAGCCAGCTCTTGAACAATTGCACAAATGCTTTGGCAAGAAGGCATTCCAGTGGATCGCCAGTAGTGTGAAGCAGCAGAAGCGGGAGGGGGACTCGGAGGATGATGGCGAGAGATGGTTTCATAAGAGATAATTGAATCCGAGGGGGGCAGTCTGGTGAGTACAGTGACATGCAGTCAGCAGGGTAATAGTGGGCAAGGCCAGGGATAGGTTTACAGATTGCAGTTGTGTGGGGGCGGGGGTGGTAGCTGGTTCTGGTGTAATTTAGTGTTTGCATGTATTAGTTATGGTCTGGTATCATCCACGAAACATGTCCGCAACTGTAATGTTATGGGGACACCATTGTTCCATAAAGTCTGACTGTAAGTAGTCTTGGACTGTTCCCCATTCCTTTACAAATTAGTCGCTTGTGCCTTGGACTGTATGGGTCACCTTTTCCATAGCCATTTGACCCCATACCTTCTGAAGCCATGTAAAAATCAGAGGGGTAACTTTTTTCTTCCAACTTTGGGCAATTGTTGATCATGCCACTATGAGGAGACCCATTATACTTCTCCATTGTGGCTTCTTGTATTTCCTTGTCGTTTTATCCTTCAATCCCAGTAGCCACACCCATGCGACCCATTGTCCCACCCCCTGGAACATTTTCCCCATTTCCGACTTTACTTCTTCCCAAAAGTTTTTGATCCCCTTGCAGTCCCACCAAATGTGTCTCCATGTGCCCACCTCCTCGCACCCTCTCCAGCATCTGTTGGATGCTTGCGGGAACATCGTATGCAAACAATTTTGGGTGTAATGCCATTGAGTTACAATTTTGACCCACATTTCCCTTGTTTGTACTGCACGGGTCAGTTTGGGAATCTGAGTCTACAGCTCCTGCCATTGTGTTTTTGATGGCGACTCCCCCAAAGTGTTCCCCCACTACACCATATATGTCCATTTGTTTTCTTCATCTAGTGAGTCTCCAGAGCCACTGTTTTCTTCCGAGATTTGTGGGATAGGCAGGTTACTTAGGTAGGCGTCTTGTGCCTGACTATCCGGGGCGTCCGTTGTATATAACTTTTGAGAAAATTCCCTATGTCTTGTGTGCGCGTCAAGGACTCTTCCCCAGCGTTCCGAATGGAGGTAATCGCCAGATCCTTCTGTTTTGCCCGGAGTTGTCTAGCTAAGAGCTTGTCTGCTTTATTAGCCTTAATGTAGTATTTTTGTCAGAGATATAATAAGGATTTCTCAGCCCCCTTCGTGCGCAGCATTTCCAGTTGCCCCTGTGTGTGTTTTAGGGATTTTTTCAACGCACGTGTCGAGTGACTAAGGAGTTTCTCCTGTATTCCCTCTAAGGTGCTTTCCATCTTCTTCACCCACCCGTGCCTTTGTTTGTCTCTCGCTGCCTTTAGGGCAATCAGTTTCCCTCGGAGCACCGCTTTAAACGCCTCCCACACCGTCCCCAGGGAGACTTCCCCTGTGTCGTTTTGTATAAAGTATTCCTCTATCATCTCTTTTACTGTGTCTGCCATGATGGGATCCTGGAGCACATCCTGTGGTAACCTCCACTTCCATAGCCCATTATGTTTCCCCGGTAGGTCCAGCTCAATCCATAAAGGAGCGTGGTCCAACAGGGATATTGCCCCTTTCTCCACCCCCTGAATCCTAACCATTAGACCCACTGCCACCCAGAAATAGTCAATCCTGGACATGGTATTAAGGACCTGCGAGAAGTAAGTGAAGCCCCTCTGGTCTCCCCTGAGTTCTGTCCACACATCACAAAGGGCCATTTGCTCCATCTGCCGCTTAAGCAGCTTCGAAGGCGCCCCTTGCCCTTGGGAGCCCTCCGAACTCCTGTCTGTCTGAGGATGCCATGCCATATTGAGGTTCTCCCCCCTCCAGGATTACCTCCCCCTTTGCATAATCTTCCAGTTTCCTCAATGTATCCTTCAAAAAGCCCTCCTGGCCTGTATTGGGGGCGTAAATAGAGGCCAGCGTGATACGGTACCCCTCAACCACCGCATTAACAAATGCGTACCTTCCTTCCTTATCAGAGAGCGTGTCCACCAATTTGGCATCCCTTCCTTCTTTTATCGCAATCAGCACCCCCGCTCTCTTTTCTGGTGCGTTCGCCTGCGCCCAGATTTTATATCCCCTTATTCACATTCTCTGTTTATCCCTGGCTCTGATGTGGGTTTCCTGAAGAAGCAATACATCCGCTTTCTCCCTCTTAAGCATCTGCTCAAATTTCGTCCTCTTCACTGGGTGGTTTAAACGCCCGAGGTTATATGTTAGAATTCTGAGTCTCCCCATGTTTCTTTTAGTTCAAGTCCCTTGTCGTGGATTCCTCCTACTTGCAAACTGTGCCCCTTCCCTTGCCCTCCCCTCCCTCCCCCCAAAACTCACCCCCCCCCCCCAGAAACTTTAAACTACACAACAGTCCCCCGAGTGGGGCACGGGTTCCTATTGATGCTAGGCCGTTGCGCCCATCGCCCCCAGCCCACCATTTACTCATGGAAACAAGCGCGGGGGGGGATCTTAAACCCTGCATATACCAGTGACCTTACCAAGATCCAAGGCTGCTCTCCCCCACCAGTCCGCCGACGTCGAGCCTTTCCCGACTTATCATAGTCTCCTTCTTTTTGCCCTCCTGCTGCGGGCATGTGTCTTGTCTTTGTACAGCTCAGTGTCCATTTCCGCTACAGTTGTGCCAATCTCTCCAATTACGGCGACTTCTGCCTGCTTTCCTTCCCTTTATAATTCTTTTTTTGTCTGACGGTTTCCCATCCACTCGGCCTTCTCAGTGCCTCTCTCCTTAATTTGGGATCTCCTGGTTCCGCATAGTCTGTCTGAAACCCCATTATGCTCAGACCCTCCTCGCATGTAGTCGCTCTTCTCTGTTTACCCTCCCAAGTAAACAATATACCGATCGTGAAGGTCCATCTATATCGTATTTGTCTCGCCGCCAACACCCTGACAAGAGGGGTCATTGCTCTTCTCTTTTGCAGCGTCACCACCGCCAGGTCCTGGTACAGCTGGATATCTTCCCCGTTCATACAAATGTGGTCCATGTCCCTTGCTCTCCTTAAGATCTGCTCATTTTGTGGATATGACGAGAGAGCCACCAGCACATCCCTTGGTCGCTCCCCAGGTGCTCCAGATCTTTTGGGGCCCACCCTGTGCACTCTGTCTATCCCTATATCTTCCACATCCTGTGCTTCTAGGATGTCTCTGAACACCTCTTTAACCGCCATCTTGAGATCCTTATCCTGGACTGACTCGGCCATATTTTTAATGCGTATATTGGATCTCCGCAAGCGGTTCTCGAGGTACTTGCATTGGATCTCCAGGTTATGGGTGAGCCTCGCCAGGTGTTCTTGCGCTTCAGACTTGTTGGGTATCCCCTTCGATCCCATGGACCACTCTTTCCAGTGAGTCTGTTCTTTCCTCCAGGTTGGCCACGTCCTGTTTCAGATCCTGGACCACCTGTTTAAGATCGTCCTTCAGTGTTGCAAATTGCTCTTGAACAGTAGACCTGAATTTCTCCTGGAGTTCCGTGAACCATGTCTGCATGTCTTCTCTGGACGGCAATCGTTGGAGGGGCCCTACGGCATTGCCTTCTCCCAGCAGGTCTTCATGTCCCTTACCCCTTGTCTGCATTGGGGAGTCCGTGGATCACATCTGCAGAATATTCGCTTCTTGTTTAGAGCCCTGTATGCTTTGCTGTGCCGAGCTCCCTTTCCCCTTAGCTTTCGACATGGTCCCTGGGGATTGTTGGGATAGCTCTGTTTAACCGGGAAGGGTAGTCCTGCCCCACTGCTTTCCCAAGCGCCGTGATCGCCGCCTGTTCCGGGGCGCGCATGTGCGTGTGTGTGCGCGTGTGCGTGCGTGTGTGCGCGTGTGTGTGTGTGCGTGCGTGTGTGTGTGCGTGTGTGGCTGATGCCTCCCGATACTGCCACCACCCCCAGGGTATCGTTGGTTGCCTTACTTGGGGTCTCCTCCTAAGTTGTGCTTATTACCCCCTTCAGACACTCCCGGGGGAGGGAGAGAGGGGACCTCCCTTCATGGTTTCCTACATACTGCGCTACGGCGCTGCTCCTTGAATCTGAGCACTGTGTAGTTACGGGTGAGGGGCGCCGACCCCCGACCAACTCCTACAGCACCCTCATGTGTGGGGCAGATTTCGGAGGATTCTATCTGTTTTGCCGGGGGCCCTTCCTGCGCTCGTGTCTCTCCGTGCTCCCGGCCACCGCTCCGCCCCCACGACAGCCGGAGGGGGTAGCGCCCCGGTTCTATGCAAGTTCACCTCCCCTCCCCCACGTCCGAGCGTCCACCCTCACAGGACCGCTGGGGGGGCAAATCGCAGGCACCTCCCCCCCCCTGTGACCCCCAATGCCGTGCCCGAAAAGTCCATCCCGATCCTCTCACTGCAGGCTCTCACCTCCGAGTGCAGCTGCACAACACTGTCTGGGCCACCGGTCTCCTGTCTCCTGTCTTCAGTGCGGACACCTCCGCTACTGTCTGGAACCTGCTTGGAGGGGGGTCCTCGCGCTACAGATCTCCGCTCCCCTCTGGCGCGTTCCTTGCCAATGCGCTGCAGGAGCCCTCAGTGGAGGCAGGCCAAACCTCTCCCCCTCCGTACCACTCTGCCGCCTCGACCACGGTCCTCCTTTGCCTCTCCGGATCCCGGTCCCGCAAGGGGCGTTCCTGCTCCTCTCCTCCGTTCGTCACCTTTACGGGCCGGAGCCTCCCATCCTGGCCAGTGTCCGCAGCATGTCGCAGTGGGGGGGGGGGAGGGTAGCCTCCCCTGCGCTCCGTTCCACCGCACTCCTCCCCACACCATACACTGGAGAGTCGCCGACTCGCCTCCTCGGGGGGGGGGGGAGGACCGACCCTTATTTCGTCCAGAAAGCCTTACAAGTTGTGCTTCTTTGGGCGGCCTGGGAGAGAGCGCCTCAGACACGTCTCCTCAACCCGGCGGCCATCTTGGAATCATCATTGCTTTTTTAATTTGAAATTTTTGCTTATGTCAGTTTTTTTCTATACTTACAGGGTTTATCTGATCATTAGATAGTACATAATCCTTTGAAGATGAGCTTCAACAACTTTAAAAAATATTTTTTAGAATTGCTTTTCTTTATTAGAATTACACTATCTAGAAAGCTTGTACACCAGAATTGATCACATAGACCTTCTGCATCATGTTGACCTTTTCAGGCTAATGGCGCATGCGCTCGAAGTAAACTGAATGAGGTGTTTTACTGCGTAGGGACATTAGAAAAACATTTAAAAAGTGTATTAAGGATTTGTTTCCTTTTGATCAGAGGCCAGGACTTGTATGATCTGGTACAGATCTAAAAGTACTATTGAAGCGAACATGTACTTTGCAAAAAGGGGAAAAGAAAAGTTGGGTGGGATTGACATTAAAATCCATATTTTTATTGATTAGTAGGTATTGCGTTACCCATGTATATGGTGGACAGGAGTATTGTACATATATATAATGGTCCTTAAAGGATAGTATGGACTGTTCTAGATCATTTTGATTTTTCATGGTTTTAAAATAGCCACGGTTGCACCACTCTTCTAAATGCCCTTTCAGGTTGTGTCCAGACAATTTCAAACGTGTTGCTAAGGGGTGGTGCCAGCGAGGCATGTTGTTTGTTTGAGGGCAGAACAGTGTCTGATAAGGTCATATTTTTGTTATTGGGGAAAGACTAGCAGAGGAGGGAAAGGAGTGCATGGATGTTAAAGGAGATGCTGGCAAAAGCCACAAATCTTGCAATGTGCCTTTCATCAAATCAGACTTGAAGAGTCTGATCCTGTTAACAGAAGGCCCTCAGTTGGAGCCTACTAATCAGCATTCTGCAACTATGAAGTAAGTCGGAGTAAGGAGCTTTCTTGAACAGGCTGCAGTTCATGCGGTGGGGTGCAGCGTGTTTTCAGTTGTTATTAAAGAGATCAAATAACAGCCCAGTGCTCACCCTAATGTTCCCAGTAAGTGATGTGCTTTTGAAATCTGTTCCAGCATTCAGAGATTTGGCCACCAAACTTGGTAATCTGGGAAAAGGAGTCAGGCTTTCCCCTTTGTTTATCCTCAGTCAGCAGGGAGATCCTGCCATAATGAAACACTATTTAGCCAGTGCGGTACCTTCTTCCAAAACCATGAGACACACCAATCCTGAGAGGGAGGCTACTGTTCCGTGCTGCAGCACCACTCCCTAGCGCGGCTTCGAGGAAAAATCCGAACTGCTAACGATACAGAGTAGGTGCAGATCAGATGCAGGGTTTACCATAAAAGTGAAACCCGATTCAGAGTTATTTAGAGACTCAGAAAATGGTATTTTGAAATCTGTCTCAATGAAGGAGAGTTACAAAGAGTTCAACAAACTACTGAAAGCACGGCACAATAAAATCAAACCTGAGTTTCATCAACATGAGGGGAAAGCTTTTAAGATCGTAAATATTTGTTCACGATTGCAACTATGTGCACTCTGTGATATATATTTATACTTCGAATAGATTGTGTCCTCCCACGTATTCCCCATTTTATGATAAATCGTTATCTCCAGCTTTGCTGCTTCGGAAAAAAAAATTCTCGGCAGAGGGCGCTGTGCTCGAGGTTGTGACGTTGATTGTCCTTCGGACTCCGTACTCTGTTGACGTCACCAATGGTATAAATAGCTCCAGCCGCGCTCGTTGCTTCAGTTCATTTTTTCCGATCACTTCGCTATCGAGAATGGCACGCTTCAGATTTTCTGTGAAGAAAATGTCGTCCCCTTCGACACCCAAGACTGGGTTCAAGAAGTGCGTAGATTGTGGATCGAAAATGTCGATCACGGATCCTCACCGGATTTGTCTCTGGTGTCTCGGTTCCAGTCACCGGACCGACGACTGTGGTTCCTGCCAATCCATGACCGAGAAAGCTCTTCGTGAGAGGAGAGGTAAACTGTTGGTGGGGAGGGAAGCCTCTAAGAAGGTTACGTCCAAAAAACATAAAGCCGACTGATTTGAAGGAATCGGATCGACATAGGCATTCAAAGAGATCTCGATCTATGGGTAGATCGAGACACTCTTCTTCCTCGTCCAAAAAAATGAAGAGGAGACACAGATCTGCTTCATCATCATCTTCCGAGTCGACCGAAGAAATTCGATGTCCGACAAAATCGGATTCTCCCAGAAAATGGGAAGAATTTCGTAAAAAAGATGATGGAGGTATTCGAGAATGAGGCCCCGACCCCCTCAAATGAAACTTGGAAGAGCCACACCCCTAAGGTCGCTCCATTGGACGACAAAGGGAAGTCTAAGACTACCTTGGTAAAAACGGGTAGTGTCGAGGATACTCGAAAAACTCGAGTCGACAAGTCGTCGAGGACTCTTCGAGAGTCGAGCACCTCTCTGGTGCCATATAAAAAACAGAAGTCGTCGAAGGCTTCGACGACTTCATCGACGTCATCGGCGTCGACTGTTTCGGCATCAAAACCAAAAATAACCTCGATGCCTGTATCAAAGTCCTCTTCGAAGTCATCGAAGATTCCTTCGACTACTTCGAAGGATTTGTCCATTCCTTCGACGCGTATGGTAGAGGAAGAAAGAAGATTTACTCCGTTGCCCAGGTCAGACTATTTTAAGTCTTTGTCCTCAATTCATGAGGAATCTGGCTCGGAGGAAGAGGAAGTCACTCCCTTTGGAGTTTCATATGGTACAAAGCAAGTTCCTAAGGAACTCATTGATCAAGAGTCCAAAATGAGAGACCTGAGTGACACTCTACATTCTGCCAGTGGAATTGACACCTCCACAGAATTAGTTTGCCAGAACTGATCCTGCAGAACATGCAGACTCAGGGTACAGGAGTTTTATGACCAGAGTAATTGAGTATATGGGTTGGGGTAACACTTCACCTGTTTTTGAACAGGATGAGATGACAGATATAATTGTCACAGGTCCTCAAAAAGATCCAGTTCCACCCTTTCACAGGGCTCTTCAGAGGAGGGTGGAGAAAAACTGGGAAAAGCCTGAGAGCATTGCTGCTGCAGATAGTAATTTCCCCAAGAAATACAGACCAACTGGTATGGATCCTGAATACTTAAACAGGCATCCGACTCCAGAAAGTCTAGTTATTCAGGCAGCATCCACATCAAAGCAAACTGCATATCCCGCTATCCCTCCAGATAGGATAAAAAAGTTGATGCCTGGGCACATAAAGTTTTCACTTCAGGCAGTATGGCCCTTAAATCGACAAATGTTTACCCATACCCTGTTGGACTGTATTTCGGCAGCGGCTGAGCATATTCCGGAAAGGCGAGGAAAGGGAAGGTTTCCTGAATATAGTCAAAGACTGGAAGGAAGCAATGGGGGAATGTCTCCAGTCTGGACTGGATACTGCTGATAGTATCAGCAGATCCATGGCTGCAAGCATTTTGCTACGCAGATTTGCGTGGTTGAGGAAGTCTGGGTTTGCACCAGACGTGCAAGCCAGACTCCTCAACATGCACTTTGATGGCTCGAGGCTGTTTGGCAGTAAGGCTGATGAAAGCCTAGAAAAACTTCAGACCTCGAAAGCGGCAGCTAAATCGCTTAGTGCCTCCATGCGCCAGCCTCTAAAACCCTATTCTGGCTCATCTTCCTGGAGGGTTCGTTCTTTTCGTTACTACTCCTCATTTGGTAGAGGAAGAGGACGGGCTTCTCAAAGGGGCAAAAGAAATTTCCCTCGTGGTGCACAAGGAAGAGGTGCAAAGTCAGCCTCAGGAGCGGCATCTTTACCCTCAGTCACTCCTGCAGCCGCCACCAAATCCCTCTGAGACCTTGTTGCACAAAGCACCAGTGGGAGGCAGGATCTCAGCATCTGAAGGAATGGCGGGGCATTACCTCACATGCTTGGGCACTGGAAACAGTAGCTCAAGGTTACTGTCTCCCCTTCCAAAAAAGGCCTCAATCATCCACCGGGAGCCAACTCTGTAAAAACTCCAGACCCGCTCCTGTTGTAGGAAATTTTAACCCTGCTAGAGAAAGGTGCCATAGAACAGGTACCTGTAGCTGAGAGGAACAGGGGTTGGTACTCCCCATATTTTCTCATCTCAAAAAAGGACTTAAGAAACTTGAACAAGTTCCTGAGGAAGGACAAGTTCAAGATGGTCACTCTTTCTTAGATCCTTCAGGCTCTCCAACTCCAAGATTGTTTGGTATCATTAGACCTTCAGGATGCTTACTTTCATGTGCCAATCCATCCAAAGCACAGAAAGTACCTGAGGTTAGCGATTGGCAACTCTCCAGTTTCGGGTTCTGCCATTCGGGTTGACCTCCGCCCGAGGGTTTTCACCAAACTGTTGGCGGTTGTGGCAGCGAGTCTCAGGAGAGGGGGCATTCACATCTACCCCTACCTGGACGACTGGTTGATCAGAGCAAGTTCTCCAAAACAAGCTCAGGAACATCTTTCGATCACTTGCCACTTCCTCCACAAATTGGGCTTCTCCCTCAATTTCAAGAAGTCCCATATGATACCATCCCAAAAGCTCCAGTTTATCGGAGCAGTCTTGGATACTTCCTCGGGAAAAGCCTCGCCTCCCGAAGTGAGAGCTCTCCACATCCAGCAGATGGTAATGAAGTTCCAGAATGCCCAACGTCTACCGGCCTTCGATTTTCTCAGGTTGCTCGGCCTCATGGCACCCTGCATTTTCCTAGTACCAGAGGCCAGGTTGAGAATGAGATCCCTTCAATAGGCACTCAGAACTCAGTGGTCCCAGTTCTCAGGGAATATGTCGGATCTTCTGCAAGTCCCGAGCGCAGTTGCTCAGGATCTTCTATGGTGGGCTTGCAACGACATTCTCAATCTTTTTGCAACCATGGCCGGAGATAACAGTAGTGACGGACGCCTCACTCACAGGGTGGGGAGCACACACCAACGATCTGACAATCAGCGGTCGTTGGTCTCCATCGGATTCCAAACTACACATCAACCTTTAGGAGCTGAGGACAATCAGACTAGCGCTGAAGGCCTTTCTGCCGTCTGTACAGGGAAAGAATGTCCTGATAATGACGGACAACACAGTGGCCATGTACTACCTCAACAAAAGAGGAGGAATAGGGTCACTACCACCGTGCAGAGAGGCAATGCAGCTATGGTTCTGGGCAATACGAGAAGGAATCTCTCTATCGGCAATTCACCTAGCCAGAGAGAAGAACACGGCGGCAGGCGCTCTGAGCAGGCAGAGCACGGTCTCTCACGAGTGGGAGCTGGCTCAGGAAGTCCTTCTGGAGATCTTCACCCTTTGGGGAACCCCTCAAGTGGATCTGTTTGCCACTGCGATCAACAGGAAGTGCGATCAGTACTGCTCAGGGGAATTTCCTCAAAGAGGATTTCTGGGAGACGCATTCGTAGTGGAGTGGAAGTTTCCACTGCTGTACGCGTTTCCCCCAGACCCCGTGATTCCTCAAGTAATCAGGAGGTTGAGAAAGTTCAGGAAAACCATGATACTAATTGCTGCGGATTGGGCCAGGAGGACGTGGTACCCGGACCTTCTTGACATGTCCATCTGCTCTCCAATACGTCTTCCACAAAGAGAGGTTCTTCTCTCGCAAGAGGAAGGTCGGGTTCTCCATCCAGAGGTCAAGACACTCGACCTTCACGCATGGTTTCTGAGAGATTGAGATACAAGGATTGGGATCTTCCGGATGACGTAATGGAAGTCTTGCTTTCGGCCAGAAGGCCAGCAACAAAATCTTTGTACCGATGTCGCTGGAACACTTTTAGTAACTGGTGCAAAGATAAGGATGTGGACCCTTTTCAATGTGGCACTCCAGTAGTGCTCTCTTTTCTATTACGTCTAGCCAATCTGGGGCTCCAGATAGGAACAATCAAAGGATACCTTGCTGTGCTGTCCATTTTCAAGCGCACCTCGGAAGAGGTTTCATATTTCAAAATATCATTAATCATTCAATTCTTAAAAGGGCTTACTAAAATATACCCTCCAGTACCTTTTCATGTCCCAACTTGGGATTTAAATTTAGTACTAACATTTTTGACTTGCATACCTTTTGAGCTTTTGCACTCCTGTCCATTGAGGTTTCTAACACTAAAAACTGTCCTTCTTGTGGCCCTATCATCAGCCCGCAGGGTTAGTGAACTTCAGGCTCTCTCATGCAAGCCACCATATACTGTTTTTTATAAGATAGTCCTTAAGGTTAAACCTTATTTTTTAACAAAGGTAGTTTCGGACCTCCATTTGTCACAAAAAATACTACCAACATTTTATCCTCCTCATTTGGGCAAGGAAGAGGAGAGACTGCATAGACTAGATCCCGAGAGGGCTCTTAGTTTTTACATCTCAAGGATGTCTAAATTACGACAAGATGACCAACTGTTTGTGGGTTATACTGGTCATAAACTGGGCTCATCGGTAACAAAACAGACCATATCCCGCTGGATCATTTTGGCCATAATTGAATGCTACAGATTGGCGGGAAAAGACCCACCTCATGGGCTTCGAGCCCATTCTACAGGGGAAAGGCTACTTCTGCGGCTCTAAAGAGGGGAGTCCCGGCAGCAGATATTTGTTCAGCTGCAACTTGGAAAACAATGCATACATTTATCAAGCATTACTGCTTGGAGACTGCCCCCTCCAATGAGGGGTTATTTGCCAAGGCAGTTCTGCATTCTGTCCATGAAAACTGTAATTGGTACTCCCACCTCCAAAATTGCCACTGCTATGTGAGAGGACACAATCCATTCAAAGAACAAGTTACTTACCAACTGTAACGTTTTTTCGACTGGATGTTCCTCCCACGTATTCCTCATCGACCCTCCCATCCTACCCTGCAGTACAGTTTACGTTTTCTTACACCTTCCTCTCACGAGGAATGTATCTGTCCTGGGGCACGCCTGGGTGTTCCTCCTATATGTTCATCGGAAAAACAGAACTGAAGCAACGGGCGCGGCTTGAGCTATTTATACCATCGGTGACGTCGACAGAGTACGGAGTCCGTCGAGGGACAATCGACGCCACGACCTCGAGCACAGCACCCTCTGCCGAGAATTTTTTTTTCCGAAGCAGCGAAGTTGGAGATAACGATTTATCATAAGATGAGGAATACGTGGGAGGAACACCCAGTCGAAAGAACGTTACAGTTGGTAAGTAACTTGTTCTTCTGATTTAAACATTTTATTTTATTATAACACCAATAAGTAACATCACAAGTGTGTACAAAAGTAATACAAGCCTAACATATCGACAATTTAAATACGCAAACCTGTTGAGCATGCTATACAAGTTGGAAGTCATTTGTGGTCACAAATTGAAAGGAAAAGAGAGAAATAAAAAAATAAAATCCTTTTAACAAATTTGTATCAATGTCATACTATCCATCAGACAGGATACTATTGCAGAAACACCTCTTCTGAACATTCTTTCTGATAACCATTATGTCCTAGTGTTAGGGAGAATTCTCCTTGGGCTGAATTTCCTAACCTAGTGAGTCCCCCAGCAGCTCTGCTGGATTTCTGGAGTCTGTTTTTTTTCTCCTTCCAAGCCGGTCAAGTGGCAGAGCGAGTAGAGCGCTCGCTTTGACATCCGTGCAGAGCCTGCTAACGCAGGTTCGAATCCCGGCGGGGCCAATCTCAGCCTTTCATCCTTCCGAGGTCGATAAATGAGCACCACACACCGTGGGTAATAATAAGCAGCGCTCAGATACCTGAGGGTTTGTAGCGCTATATAAAAGCCTAATTATTATTATTATTATTATTAAGAGTGAGTCTCTTTTCTTCACACTCTTGGACATGATTTGAGGGGTTCCTTTGACTGTTAATGTGTTTTATGGGCTATGGGGTCCTTTACTCCATAGGGTCTCATGTGTTTTTCCTATGTGTGTTACACAGCACCCTCCGTGCAGTAACACAGCGGTGTCATAGTGACACCCCACCATAGACTCCATACCCTGGGACTGACTACTGTCTCCCAGGGCATGTAAAGTCACCATTGGCTTTACTAGTCCCAAATTATTAACAGAAACCAGTACAAACCATCATATTGAGGACATACTGGTCGGGGCAATTCGATTTCCCTGGGGTCTGTTAGTCGAGGGGGCACATCTCCGTCCCCCCTGATCGAGTTTTGGCTGGTGGCAGTGGAAACTACTTTTTATATTCGACCGCAAATATTTCCCTATGGAATTTTCCCATTGTTCGAGGCTACCAACTTTAATTATTTAATTCTCATAGCCTCGAACATACTGCCGGTTTATTTAATTAATATTAATTCTCCGGTTGGTATTTTTTGCCAAGACTCGATCCTAAAATGGCGTTTGTGTTCTCTTCTGTGACTCCAACCCAAGTCGAGCCCTTTGTTCCACTTTTTGGCGGGCTTCTCCACAGAAGCCTCCAAAAGTGGTGCCACTCTGTCTGTGTACCACAGGGAGTGTGGGAGGGGGTTTAGGCACCCTGGACTGAGTTACCTTGGTAACTCAAGTCGCACACTTGTGTGATTGACCCAAGTGGTGAGCCGGACGGCTAACTACTTAGCATGTTTGACAGCTAGGCTGAATGAATGGGGGTATGCTGCATAAAAGCAGGGCTTTGGGGACTGGAACTTCAGAAGTCGCCACAGGACCTGAGAATCCGACGAGGGAGAAGCTGAGCGACCTACCACGACACCAGCGGTGGAGCCCTGCGGAACCGACTCACCACTTCTCGACGACAGAGAAGATCTCCCGGGTGGAGAGGCTTCTTCCCCTGACTGGTGGGCACAACCAGTTTACCTTTCTTTCTTCGCACCCCAGCCCGGTTTGTGGTCGAACTGCCCGTGCCAAGCACTCGGGCAGCCGGATAGCCACTCGCCACTGAACCGCGAATCAACGGACCGCTCCTTGTACCTGAGAAACTCTGCGGCTGGTTTCTTCCCTGGCAGTGCAACGGACACCTGTCTTCCTCCACGACGAGATCCTCTCTTCCCCCGGACGAAGCACCGACTTGCATCCGCTGCCAGGAACTGCCGCCCCAGCTGGAGCGTTCTCGCCACTTTAAGGTAC
Organism: Ambystoma mexicanum; assembly: GCF_040938575.1. NCBI lineage: Eukaryota > Metazoa > Chordata > Amphibia > Caudata > Ambystomatidae > Ambystoma > Ambystoma mexicanum. The sequence continues at coordinate 35,040,041 of NC_090931.1, forward strand.
TGTCTGCCAGGCCTCCCTTTCTAAAGATTGCAACAAAGTAATAATAACTCCTTAACCTTCTGGACTGGGCTGGCCACCTTGACCCTCTAACTGGTCCCTTTCTTTGATCCAACTCCTTTTTGAACCATTACAAGACTTTTGTGCACTGCAACCGTGTGACCCTGGACACATTTCGTTTAGATCCTCTTAAAGCGGATCCGGCCTATTGACTCTGAATTCACGCTTGTACTTTGCCTTCCTCTCTCGTTCTGCTCTTGTAAAAGTGTTGGGATCTGTTAAAAATTGTTCTTTGTTTTTCTCTCCCTTTTTTTAAAACGAATTATTAGAGTGCCATCTGCGTTAAGCGCTCACCGCTGTCTGAAAATAAGTGGGGCTTTACTTAAGACTTGTCTAATATTCTTTTAAGGGAGTGTATATCTTTTAGTGACCGTGTTTTTGAATTGCTTACTATTAGTGCCTGTGTGTTTTTCTAGATGTGGTTTTTAAATAAATAATGATCTCTTTTACACCAGGCCCTGGTCAGTGTTTACTTGTTCTATTGTGTGCTCTTGACCTATTGTGAATACTCTGTATACTGCCTAACTCTTCTTGAGGGAAGTCTGACTGCTCAGCCACAGCTACCAAGTGAATCTGTGTGGTACAGACTGCTACCAAGTGGGTTTACTGCCAAACACCTGTAGTCTTAAATCTTTTGCAGTGGTCCCAGAGGGAACTGCACAGGTTTCTGCCTAATACCTAAAAAGCAGTTTATAGTCTGTGAGGCCCTCAGACCCCAGTCCATGCTTGAGAAGCAGACATGCATCTCTTCCAACATTCGGGACTAATTGCCTCTCCTAGTTCATCAGCCCAGACACTTCAGGATCTGATAACCCTTCTCATTTGGATGCAAGGACATTATACATAGTGGCTATAGGATGACTTGCTCGGGCACAGAGTTTCAGCGTTAACAAGGCCTCAATTTGCTCCCAATTTTGTGGTGTGGACGCAAGCTTAGCAGAAATTCGACCTCTTAGTTGCCTATATTCATCATAGCTGCAATCGATCAAACTAAACTTCCTCTGTAACCTTACAAATGTGATCCAAGCTCCATTCTCAAGCAGGTCTTTCATGCATCTGATTCCACCTAGGTACCAGGATGGCCAGAACAACACTTTCACTTGTTTGGTTGATGGATTTAGCCAAATGGATGCATCCGGGAAAATAAATGGGTCACAATTCATGCGTTTGGAAAAGGAGCGCTAGTATTCATACAAGAAGACAGCAAGAGGGCTCAGCTGCCCTGATTTCCATCATTAAGTACTCGGGGCTCCAGTTGAAACACCCGGTTGGATTCAAACTCAGTCCACTTGTCTGGTTCAGATTCCACCACATGACACAAATGTCTCATGGTGAATGCTAAGTGGTATTTAAAAAAAAAACGGTAAATTCATACCACCCTGCTTCGATGGTAGCTGCATCTTTCTCAATGCAAGTTTAGGATGTTTGCCATCCCACAGAAATTTCTGCATTAGTGCATCAAGCTCCTTAAATACTTGTTTTGATGTTTTTAGTGGGAGCATGGATAGGATATAATATACTCTGTGCCATGTTCATCTTAATACAATTAACCTTGCCCCAAAGCGAACGTGTCTGGAGTGACCATCGGTCAATGTCCGCTCATAGTTTTGATATTAGGCAATCAAAGTTAATTTAAGGCAATGTTTTCGCTTCAGGGCTGATCCAAACTCCCAAGTACTTTAACCATTCTGCACACCAAGTAAATTCCATGTTGTCAAACATGACGCATGCATGATCCGGTGATCGGGAGAATCTCGGACTTGCTCCAATTGACCTTGTATCCAGAAACGTCAGGGAACATGCAGATGTCTTCGATCAGATATGGCATACCCAAATCGGGGTCACGCACAACCACCAACTGCTCTGCATAAAGCCAGAGCTTGCCAGAACATTCCACACTACCAATTCCATGTATGTTTCCGCTGGCCCTCGGCATGATCGCCAGTGGTTCCTTTGCTAAGATGCACAATAATGGAGAAAGAGGGCCTTGTTTCTCTTTTCAGTTGAAATGACTGAGGCTAATCCGTTAGTGCGGACGCTTGCAGTTGGATTCGCATACAGCAGTCTCACCCAGCCCAAAAATGATGGTCCAAATTCCATTGCCTTCAGGCTTTCAAACGGGTACAGCCATTAAATTCTGTCGAAGGCCTTCTCAGCATAATTCTACCGAAGGCCTTCTCAGCATCAAGGGAGATAGCTGCCACAGGCGCCTCCATCCTTCTACCTTCATCAATGGTCAACAACAACCTCTGTGTATTGTCTGCCACAGATCTACCATTTACAAAACCAACTTGATTCTCGTGTATCAATGTCTGTACAACATTCTCCAATCTCTTGGTCATTATTTTAGCCAACAGCTTGCAATCAGCGTTAGACTAATTGGTCTGTAGCTTTCATACCTAGTTGGTGACGTATCCTTCAACAGAACTGTCACTAGTGCATGTCTCATGGAGGCTGGTAACATTCCCATCTCCAATGATGTAGAATGCACATTGCGCAGCAGTTTGAGACCACTTTCGGGCAAAATCAAGTGCAACTCAACCGGGAGACCATCTGCTGCAGGCGTTTTGTTGCCATTTAGACCTGAGATTGCGAACTGGATGTCCTCTACAGAGATCTCAGCCTCTAACAGGGTTATGTGGTCCTCTTGATAGTTTGGGAACTTGAATCTGACTCAAAAAGTTTGCTATTGCCGCTGGTTTGCACTTTGTTTCGGACTCTATTATTAATGTCTTTGTGCAATAACAGTAGCCGATCGTTGTTATCCCTCACTGCTGCAATTGTCCTTACGCTTTCCTCCATCTTCAACCGGTGCACAAGTAATCGCCCTGCTTTTTCTCAGTTTTCAAAATAATTGATCTTGCTCCTGATCAATGCGTACTCTGCTCTATCCGAGATGATCTTATTTAACTCTCATTTCTTCTTTCTTAGTTCTGCACAAACTTCTTAGTCTTTGTTGTTAACATAGCGACGCTCGAAAAACTTTGCCTCCTCAGTGAGCCTCTTCAACTCTTTCTCCTTTTCTTTTCTGTACCCACTGGTCTTAAATATCAGATATCCTCCCATATGGCATTTCAGTGCTTCCCAGACAGAAAATAGAGACCTCATCTGTCTTATTTATGTCAATAAAACTAATTTTCCTTTACAATCTCTTCCAATGTCTGCTCATTATGGAAGACAGAAATATTCATTCTCCACATGAAGGTCTTAATGTATAATTTAGTGAGATGCGCATCGACACCGGTACATGGTCTGTAATCCCAATGAGACCAATGTCTGACTCATAACAGCTTGGGGTCATAAACCCAGAGGTAAGAAAGAAATCAATTCTTGAATATACATCATGGCTTGCGGAGTGAGAACTATAATCCCTTTCTGTTGGACGTTGAAGGCGCCATATCTCAGATGGGTGGAACTCGTCGCTCAGATTGCTCAATGCCTGCCGACTCCTCCTTGGTGTCCTGCAACTTCCACCTGTCTTGAATGTGTTGTGCCAGTTCATGAAAGAAAAGGGGGTCAGCATTATTAGGGGCATACAGACAGCATAAAAGAGATGATGTCCAGGATTTTAGCATTCACTGATACAATTCTACCTTCTGCATAAGATGTGTTAGAGAGGACCTGTAGAGGCAAGCTCTTACTAAACCATATAGAAACCCCTCTCTTATTTGCTGTGTAAGTTGAGAAGTATGTTTGGCCCACCCAACCTCGCCGAAGTTTAATAGCTTCTGCATCTTCAAGATGGGTTTCCTGAATCATGGCTATCACAAGACATTTATTTCAAACTGACAATACCTTTGTACGTTTAACAGGTTTGTTCAGACCATTTACATTCACAAGAAAATATTCAAGTGGTCCATTTTTGTTGTTTTCAAAGAAGGCATGTTTTGGAGTTCAGCCAAATAGACAAAAAAAAAAGAAAAATGATTACAAAACCCAGACCCAACTTGGGTATGGGAGAACAGGTAAAACTTGCCAATGAACACAAGTGGATGAATCACCAGGAGGCACGGCAACAGTGTAAGAAGCCGTAAAAAACGATGGGATGTAAAAAAAAAAAAAAAAAAACTGACATATTAACCCACCACTCAATGGTTTTCCCAATACTAACGCCATTCTAGAAATTTCTATTAGAATTTTTTTTACATCAGGTAATTGCATTTTCCAAACTAAGTCAATTCAAAGTACGTTCTGCATGTCATTCCACATATTTGCAATTCCTTAACTAAACAATCGTCCCATTTGTCATATCATCATGTATATGCATTTTTAAGTAGATTACCTCGGGACACAACCCCTGGTTATAATCCCATACGCTCCAGAGGGCGACAACAGTATAACGTAAAACGTCCTCTTTGAACATACACTTTACCCGTAGCACCCAGAAGGCATATCCTTATGGCCCATGTTGTTTATTTTCGTACATTTAAGTTCTCATGTAGTACCCAACATATTGCTTAGTTTCCTATCACAATGTTCCAAAAGTCTTCCCTTCACACAAAGGCACCCAACAGCCCGGAAACATCTGTTCCCATACAAACTACTTCGCAAGACATCAATCCGCCTGATCCCACAACATCAAACCTGTTGAAGAGACTGAGCCCAATTCCTTCAACTGTCGACGCCATTTTTTCTGAGACTATTGTGCACCAAAAATAAACAGCATTATGAATCAGCATAGGTGCTGCTTATACCATGGCTATGCCAAAGGCATTCCGCTGCACTAGCTAAATGTAGGAGTGAAGCGATGTGCCATGCGTTAAATGTATTTTAAGCATCCCCTATGATGTTTATATTTGCTTTAATGTGTTCATCAACTACTGCTAAACCAATAGCTCACTAAATTATTCTATAGATCCTGCACAATGTTAATGGCACACCATGCTTTTAAGGAAACACTGCACTTGTGCAAAGCATCACTCAGGGTGACTGTATAGACCCCCAAATCTCATTGTCAATGTGCAGCCTGCATAAATGAGAAAAATGGAGGGAGGAAGGGTGGTATGCACGTAATAGTGAGCAAAATGCAACCCGTTAAGTGATAGGGAGATTGTAATGCAATGCATTCATTACCCTGACAGCATTAGTAAATATTGTCTCAAAGCAAACACACCATGTAATACATAAACAATAGGAGCACATTTCCTGTTTTGAACTATAAACCCTGTAAGCCAGATAACGTGCTCAGAGATGCATATGATAAAATAAAGCCCACGCAGGGTTAAACGTGCATTACAAATTTTAAGGGGTACTCTACGCTCTGCCCGAGGCATTCTATGTTGGTTTCAAGGTGGGGCACTTTAAAATATAAACTATTTTAATGGCTTTCTACTCTCATTCACAGCCACAATTGACAATACCGCACAAAGCCAGAGCTCTAAACAGACCCTCTGGGATATTGTGGCAAGAAATGTACAATTTTGCGGCTCAAAAAGGGAAATTTTGTGGCACACTGCTGCATTTTTTGCAGCAATTTTTAATAGAGAAATTACGCATTGTGCACTATTTTCAGTCCAAAAAATAGATACATTTCAGTTTACCCGACTACTTTGAAATAAGTATGAATTCAGCATTGTGTGAAAGCTGGCATTTCCCACAATTACAGTAAAATAACCAAATAAGAGCCCCTAATGGGCACACCCCAGTAGGGAATGAGACTAGTACCAAGTGCAGGTGAGTTAAAAGACAAGTTTTTATATAAAGTAAAATGGGGCACGCAGAGGACTCTGCTTACTCAGAGAGCGCTCTGCCCAAACAGAAAATACATGTTATATTCCAAAAACACTTCATCTATGATGTGTGCTGTAGGGATACAATCGGTAGTATTCATTGGACAAAGGGGACTGGGCACTATGTAGCACATATGGATGGTGTTCCTTGATTGGTTGGTTCCAAGTTGTAACTTCGTGATCACGCGGGTCAGCTCGGCTCATCTGGGAGGTGTGTGTGGGGTCAGGCGATGTCTACTTTGTGGTAATTTAGACTATCTAACATTTGCCCTTTTGGCCACACATCTTGAGCATCATCTATAAATCTCGACATGTAATAAAAATCACTGAACTTTTAACCTGGCCAATAGAAAGTAGGAGTGCATGGGTTCAGGTGCCTTATCTAACACAATATTTCAATAACACATTCATCAAATATCCCCTTGGATCTATTGGGGGGGGAGTTTACCGTTTTGTTAGTACAAAAAGAATATATGGCCACATCGGATTAGTGCTAGGGGGGTGAGCTGGAGTGGCACACGGGCGAGGGGCATGCAACTGTTACATCAAAAGGCTGTGGGGTTTGGGGTCTTGCAGTCTATATTTCTTTAAAGTGTGTCTGTTGGTGCAGAGGCAGGTTTGTGGAGACAAATGTTTTTTTCCAGGACCAGGCTCCGGCCCGGTCACACACAGGACAGTGATGTAAAAAGGAGGATGAGAGATAGTGTTTAGATTGTTACTTCTTGCGCCCAGGCTTCCGTAAGAACAGGACAGCCGCGGAGACGGCAGAGGGGAGGAGGTGGAGGGCTGGCTTGCTGACTGTGCGCAGACAATGAAGGGGTGATATGCAGGCTGGCTTTCAGCGATTACATGTGGCCTAGTAGAAAATGGAGTCCGTGTTATTCAATGGGTAATTATGGGTTAATCAATTTAACAAAAGCAAGTAGGCGATTCACCATTTACAGGTAAGCGGCTGCCGTTGACCGTGGCGCTAAGGAGCAGTGAGGAACGGTGCACAGTCAGTGACGCTGAGTAGCGGTGCACAGTTGCGAGATGGTGCAATGGCACAGGGTTGAGTCTGGCGAGGTGCAAGTTGGTGTTTCAGGGGGAGGTATCCAGCTGCTCGGCAGCATTCAACATAGATTCAAGTTTCCTTTATGGCGGGAGTCTCAGAAGCACTAAGCTTCAGAGGAGATTCTGTATCTGACATTTATGCTTCGATTGGGAAGGATAGTGAAGGAGGGCACAAGGTGCGGTGCTCCACTTGGATGGAAGACAGTGGGCCTCAACTAGGTGAGTGTAGGCAGTGGCAGATTTGCTTGTTCAGTGGAGGGGCAGTCTGGTCAGCAGAATGCCTGATTCCCGCATGGTGGACCTTGCTTTTATGATCTCGGGCTGCAAGTGCCGTTGCAGGGGTCGGTTCCTGTTAACTCTAAATTTAGAACTGTGGGGTAATGGTTCAGGTGTTCCACTATTAGGGAAGTTGGGGGAACTATTAGGCCAGAGCCAGTAACGAGGAATGAAAGCCAAGGGAAAACAAGCCAGCGAATTGTATTAGTCATTGCCACAATAACTCAATCGGCATCTGTATAAATAGAGCACAGGCTCCCGACTGGGCGGGTGTTAGGACAAAGGTCCAGGGAGAGTGTTGTAGTGTTCTGACTAGAGGGGAAGAAACGGACTCGCCAACACCAGTGCAGCAGAACCCTGTAGGGCAAGAGCGGCTGAAACAGAGCTTGCCTCGGTAACCTCAAGAGCCAGTGGCCATGTCCTACGGCTCAGACGACCCAAATAAAAGCCAAGACAAAGATACAGCCAAGATGTAGACGTCGTTAAAAGGTTGGACTGGGACACTTTAAACCACTGTGACTGCTACTTGCACAAGACTGTTCTGCGCAGCTGCTCAGGAGTTTGAACTCTGACTAGCGATGGAATACAGACATTTGGACTTTTAGCCTAGACTCTGACATTGCACATACTTTAACCCCCCCCCTTCCTTTCTCTCAATGTTTGCTTATATTTTCCGCTGTTGAGTTTTACCTATAGACATTCATCCAAACCTGTCTTTGACATTGGGGAGACCGAACTCGAGCCTGGCTATGTGCTGGTCAAGAGGTGACCTTTGTCAGCCACAGAAATGTTCACCCCTGATTTTAGCTACAGAACTCCCAGGAGAGGCAGTTCGTCAGAGATTCCCAATTCCTTTGCCTGTGTACCCAACGGACCACTTCAAGAGGCCCATCCTTTGTTACTTTAATTGATACATTTAACCCCCTCACCCCCAGCCATCTTTTTGGAAACTAAGGACTATCAAACAACACCGGCCAATGATATTAGGATTATCAGCCTCTTTGCATGCACTCCTCTTTAGAAGCCTGTTTATCCCAGTTCCCCGACCCCCCCCCCCCCAAACTCCTCCTAGATGGCACAATGGCAAAGGCCCGTCCCTTTATCGTCGTGCATATATTCAGAGATACTCGTCTGACCTTTTTGAACTACCCTTTTTTCCCTTCTTGTAGGAATAGCAGTGCAAGTACCAGCACCACCGGGCATATTTTGGATGTTATCGGGCATATTGCTAAGCATCTTCCTGCAGCCAGCCGAGGAAGACTGATTGGTGAGTTGTCCTGTGTCTTCCGCTAGAATTATTCATGTTGAGTGCACAAAGTATTCTTTTTAAAACATTTGTTTTTGCTCTAGATGATATCAGTACCTGGCTTAAAGAATTTCTCTCTGTCCCTGAAGTGATAAGTCCTGCAATTGAGGCACTGCAGAAGCTTTGTCATGCTCATGCTAGTTCTCCTGAGGAGACACAGGTAGGACTTGAAGCTTGTGCTAGAAGGACGAGAGTACAAATGCAATGTAATGGACTAAAGCGCACATAGGTGGGGCCATACATGCATCTGCATGTAAACCTATTTTCGTCCTTGTGCTCTTACACAGACAACGCTGATGTGTAATACTCTTACACGGGAGGATTGTATATGCAAAATTGCCACATATCGTTGCCTAATAACACACAGCTCATCACCAAATTAGCCAATAGAAAACCAAGCAGCAAATGTATTTTTCCACACAGCTGTGCAGAAATTGATGAACTGGCAGAGTAATCCCTGTGCTGAAAATATGACAGAGCTTAGAAACCTTGGGGTGTTTATAGAGCGTTACGCAATGAGCCTTATACAGAAAAGTCATTCATGTGAATGTATTGTTACATTAACAATGAACTATCTAAAGGTACATCCTCTGACCTTGGATGGCATAAGACTGGCACAAAGACATGTTCTTAAATATTTCCTGTTTATTAAAGTAAAGAAATGCCTGTCGTAGGTCTGCTTCAGTGATGATGGGTTCCTATTCTATAAAAATAACAAACTGGTGCTCGTCGGGCGGTCTGGCAAAACATTTGTCCTCTGTGCCAAACCTATTTTGTCCTAATGTCTGACCCTACCACCAACAACAAAGAAACATAAAGTAGCATTAGAAGTATTCTACTCCTCGCTTGGGATGGCTGGGTTGCGACACCCACCCAATTGTATCCGTAGTTCTTTCCTTTGGTTCAGACGTCCACGTGCGGGTACAGTTCAAAACAATGTCTCTTTCTAGTGTTGGTCAAATACAGTTCAAACAGGGTCTTTGTCTTTCTTGTTCCTTTATGGAAGGAGGACTCTTACCCCTTCACCAATGTCCTGTTTTAACTCAAACAGTTCCAACTTTAACTGTGATACTTGTGCTTGTAGTTCAGTTACTTGTGTGGTACAATAAGATATAATGCTCTGTTCAACTGGTCTCTCTTGCACACCCCTCTACAGTGTCTCTGTATTCCTTAACTGACTTGTTCTCCTGGACCTTTTTATTTATTTTTCCTATTGTTCTTTGTTCTTTATTGTGATCATCCACCCGCTGTAGGTTGCTTGGTTTCCTTTGGACCTTCTGATTCCCTTAGGATTCTTAACCCCTCATGGGGGGTGGGCTTGACTTCACCCCTCCAGGGTGTTTCTGACTTTATTGCTCTGGTAGCCCAGCTTGGGTTTCCAGCCTTACTGGCTGTATGTGTATTTCAAGATCTCCCCTGCCACCCGACTACTTTTCGAGTCGGTGTGGGGGGTGTACTGGGTCTATTGACCCGGCGTGGGCTGTGTAGCCTCACTGGCTGTATGCGTGGCTCACTGTCCTCACCCCCTCCAGGAGTGCTTCGGAGAGCTACCAGCCTCTTCTTCGTGTTGGCCACGTACCTGGATTTAGGCAGCAGTCCTCGTAGGGGCAGGCCGTGGCTCCACTGACTGCGGAGCTGCATTTCCATGGTCTCTAGCTCTCACACAGTGGTCTCGCTATTTGGCGTCCGGATTCCGGAGCATGGGTACATTGTCATGCGGCAGCTTAGTGTCCTGCTTCAGGGGAACTATGATGCTTGGACTCTCCACTTTCCAGGCTTCGGCAGCATTCCGCAGACATCAGTACAGTGCAGGCTTCCGTTGTATGTCTGTTGGCACCAGCTGACGCTTCCCTGCAGATGTGGTCTTTGGTACTTTTAAGTTCCTCTCTGGGACAAAAGGAGAAGCGGGATTGATTCTGCGTCTCAGGAACAGAGAACAATTCAAGGGCCCTCTCCCATGGAGGTAGCCCCCCCCCCCCCCCCCCCCCCCAAGGAGGTGAGGCCACTACCTGATAGTCACCCTGGGACTGGCACTAAGCGAGTGCATCTCATGGGGAGGGAAAACCCTCCATGGGACCAGTGATGATGGCTTTGGGGGAACGCAGTCTTCACCTCCCCACCCCTTATTACTGTCCTTGCACCGCTTCGATCCCCTCTGGTCTCCCATACCTCTATGTATTTCAGTAGAGTAGAGGACTTTGTGAATCCTACTGGGACGAGGAAGAGTGAGGTTTTTACCCAGGTAGAATACAAAGCCTCACTGACATGAAGATCAGACATGGATGCAAAAGCCTGCTGCAGAACAAACATCTTACTAGAAATAACGTTAAAAACCAAGCAAGGAAGGACTACACATTTTGTCAAGCCAGTCTTGGAGGAGCGAGGAACCAGACACCAGTTCCTTGGCGAGGGACCCGAAGGAAAGAAGCAGAGACGCTGTTGAGGGGCGATTCTTTCCTTGAGGTCCATGCAACAGGGACCTGGCCGGTGGCGGGGAGAGGGAAAAACAGACCAGCAAAGCCAAAGCGACAAGGCGTGCAGCCGAGGAGGCGAGTGCGGGCCCAATGCTGAGGAGCTGCTGAAGACAGGACGCTGAACGCGGTCGCCGCACAGAAGCCCTGCTCTGCTCCCAGGGTAGACTGGAGCCCAGAACAACACTTCCCGGAGGAAAGGGTTGGGCTGGTTACTGGGATAGAGAGAGAGCTAAATAGATTAAAAGGGCACGCACTAACGTCCCTGAGGCGAAAAGGGGTCAAGGAAGAACTTTGAGTGAAATGAACTTTGCAAAGCATCCTATGTGGAACAGTACCTGCAGGAGAGTACACCCGGTTTGTTCAATTGGACAGTGAATGGGGCAGAGGTACAACAGACAGGGTACAAAGGCCTGGGACCCACATGAAGACTTGGAAGCCCCACTAGCAAAACATAGGGTCTGGGACCCAAGTGAAAGTGGACAAAGCCAGCAGGAGGGGTACACAGGGGTCAAAGACCCACACCAGCGCAAAGAAATACATAATCATTGGCTGGGGCCCAAAACAAGTCCGGGAGATCCCAAGAGAACATTGAGGGGTCTGGGAGTCACAGAGAGGAGAAACCAATGGTAGAACACGTTGGGGAGATCCCACAGCAGCCCAGAGGGATCTGGGTACCCAAGTAGAAGAGAGGAAAGGGGTAAGTAACCAGAACAAGGGGTCGTGTACCCTTTGCTGAAGAGAGAAACACTTTTTGGAACTCTAAGGTTTACAAACAAGTCTGGCAGGATAGTGAACCAAACTTGATGCCACGTTGGTGATCAGGGGAGATTTGGAAATTGTGTTTTGTGAACAGGAGGTCCACGGCCAAGCCTGGCAGGATCGTGTACCAGATCTGATGTTACATTTATGAGCTAAAGAAAGGACCGGGAAAGAGGCTCCCACCTGAGATTTGGGAACTTAGTTTTGTAATCAAAATTCCACAGTTAAGTCTGGCAGGCTAGTGAACTAGACTTGATCCCGAAATCTGTGATCTGGAAACAGAGCAGGGGAAGAGACTCACCCCCTGAAACTTGGAAAGGATGTTCTCCAGCATAGGATCTTTCATAGATTCAGATGCCTGAATATTCCCTGTCAGACTGAGAATCCTCAGTGATTTAAATAATTATTTAAAAATGTAATATAAATACATTATTTTCATAGAAACACAATGTAGATTGCCCATTATGGCTTATTAGCCATTCAATTGTGTAGTCCCTCCACCTCATTTTTGTCCTTTATGGCCCTAACCAATGAGGTGGCAGGGTTTAAGCTCCGCCCCCGGCAGCCATCTTCAGATTTTTCACTGCAGTCTAACAGGCTAGAGGGAATCCTCAGCTCTCTGAGCTTTTCGTTTTTCTTAACTGTTAGATGTACATATTTTTTCTCAAAAATAGCGCTATTGATCACCTGATCAAATCCTTCCTGCAGTGTTTCTGGGCTCAGAAAACACCTGTGCTCATCTGAAATTCGAGTGAATCCTCTCTGCACAGCATGTCAGAGGAACCTACTACCAAGAAACCTTCCCTTTTCAGGGATTGTCTAAAATGCAGAAAGAAACTTGTCTATATGAAAGACCCTCATGAGCAGTGCGTTTACTGTCTCCATGCCCATGACATTCACAAATGTGAGATTTGTAAGACCTTTTCTAACAAAACTCTCCAGGACAGACATAGAAGACGACTCCTACATTTGGAATCAAGAGGACACTCTTCTGATGAAGAATCAGCAAAGACAGCTCATGTACTGTCTATGAAACCTTCAGAGAGGCAAACCTCAAAGAGAAGGGCCTCATCTGTAGAAAGAAGTGCTTCTCGTTCACGTAGGAGTAAGAAAAAGATGGAATCATCTTCCCTGGGTCCTGGAGACCAAAAGAAAAAGCACCCTGACTAGTCAGTTTTCAAAAATTCCAGGGGGGAGGGAGGGGGGCTCAGAGATGCAGTAGTCCTTGAAAACACCGTCTACGAGCGGCACTGGCGATAGAGGCCCGTCGACGAGCAAGCCGTCGACGAAACTTAAGTCAAAATCGCCCACATCTAAACCGTTGACGACAAAAGAATCTCACCACTCGTCAACAAAGCTATCGTCGGCGGAGCATCACCCGTCCACGAAGTCAGTCGTCCACAAAATCTTCGTCCATGGCACCTTCGTCGATGAAGACATCCAAACCAATGTCGACGAGAACACAGTCGACAATTGACTACCCGTCGACGGAGAAGAATAAGTCCAAGGCACCGTCCACAGATGTTCCCAGCATGCCTTCCAAGGAAAGCAAATCATTCAAACCAATGGAGTCGGACCTACAGACCCCAGAAGCCCTCTGTCTACCAATAGGGCCCCAGCTGGCTCCTTTAAAAGAGATGGCAGAACTGCCTGACATCCTTCAGGAGGATTTTTCTGATTCCGAACTCCTTTCTGAGCAACCGATCCTCACTCCTAAGGAAAACAGTCCTATCCTACCTCGGAGGAACCTGCAGATCCATATGATCCAGAACTTTCAATTCAGAGGATCCTTGACAAATTCAGTAGGCGGCAAAGGCATCGTTCTTCTACACCGATGGAAAAGTCTCCTGCAAGGCAGGTATCGCTGCCTCCTCATTCTCCAGGAAACTCTCTTGACAGGAGCAGACCGCGTAAGATAGCACGCTCACCGGAACCTCCCTGCAGGTCCTGGAGCAGAACTCTGTGATTCACCGTCAAGAGTCTCTCCTAGATCACCACCTACAAGGGACCCCATGAGACCACCCACAAGGGACCCCACGATAGTTCCTTTCACCGCATCAGTCTCCGACTGGCAGGAAGATCCTTTCAGTGACTTTTCAGATCCTGGAGGAGGAGAAATTACCCAGGAACCGGACGCGCAGAGTGAGTGGGACGATTACATTGTGGAAAAGCCTAAGGAAGACTCCCCAGGAGACGCTTCACCGCCCGATCTGGTGTCGTTTCATGCCATAATTGGTAAGGCGGCGGATCTCTCTTAATCTGCAAGTTGCATCAGAAGAGAAAAAATCGCTGCTCTACGAGCATATAGACAAACATAGGACAGTCACTACGATTCCCCTTTTGGACACGATATGGGACACTGGAGTAAAAATGTTGTCCACACCGACACTTGTTTCATGACCGGAGAAAAAGTATAAGGCACCTGACACGGCACCATTATGTTTAAGGGTACATACTAAACCGGATTCCGTCATAACGGTTGCAGCCAGAAAAAGGCTGGCTAATCCATCATCGCCCCTTTCAGCTCCACCTGACAAAGAAGGGTGTAAATTGGAAGCCATGGGCAGGAAGGTATCATCGTCGGCATCTCACCAATCGGGCTGGAAACTCTCTTGCCATGACTGCACGTCTGGACCGCAAGCTGTGGATCCGTATGTACATCTGGACCGTGAGCTGTCTCTCTGTATGTCCAAGCTGACCAAGCACTTGCCTGCAGAGCTGCAAGAAGAGGCCAAAGCAGTCATTTCGGATGGCAAGGTTATCTCCGACCATATGATCGACACAGCCGTGGACATAGCGGAGTTGGGTTTCAGACAAATGGCCCATGGTACAGTCTTGAGGAGGCAAGCCTGGATGAAGGCTGCAAACTTTAGACCTAAGGTTCAAGCTCAGATATTGGACATGCCATTCGATGGGCAAGACCTCTTCGGAAAAAAGATAGACGACCATCTCAAGGGTATAAAGGCTGATACTGATACGGCGCGAGCCATCAGTTCCCTTAAGGACAAAGATTGCAGATCTTTTCGGTCCTTTCGAGGTACATCTGCAAAATATAGAGGTTTCAGTCGACCCTCCTACAATCAGGAAACGCAAAGTACTTTTCAAGACAGATACCATCAGTCGGCAAACAGATATACCCATAGGGGTAAACGTGGTTCGAACTACGCCAAGGCCCAGAGCAAGCAAAATTGATAGTCTCCTCCCCTCGCACAATGCACCCCTGTGGGAGAGTGAGTGAGCAATTTTTACCAACGTTGGCTAAAAGTAACATCAGACAAGTGGGTGCTACAGGTGGTTCGCAAAGGTCACACCATTGAATCTCTGGATCAACCTGTTTCTTGCCCCCGTTCCACGCACAGTACATCATTTAAAGCAGATCATGCTGGAGGTTCACAAGCTGCTCTTAAAAGCGGCCATAGAACCTGTACCGAACCACCAAATGGGAAGAGGCTTCTACTCCTGTTTTTTTCTGGTGGAGACCGATTCTTGTTTGAGAGCTCTCAACAAGTTCATCAAGCGCATCAAATTCAAGATGACATCCCTCAGAACGTTCTCCCCTGCTCAAACACGACTTCTTGGCCACCCTCGCCTCGGAGGACGCCTACTTCCACATTCCCATTCATCCTGCACACAGGCAATTCCTCAGATTCGCCATAGGGGAGTCACATTTTCAATTCCGTGGCCTCCCATTTGGTCAAGAATCAGCACCAAGAGTATTTACCAAGTGCCTGGCACCGGTGGCAGCCTACCTCAGAAGATCGACAACCGAAGTCTTCCCATAGTTAGACGATTGGCTCATAAGGGCAAGCTCTTTCAATCTTGCGAGTTTCGCAGTAGAGAGAACAATAAACCTTTTGAAAGAGTTAGGTTTCTCGATAAACGAGAAGTACTGCCCCGTTCCCAGCAAAACGGAGCTTTTTCTGGGAGCAGAACTCAACACCAATATACCCAGAGTAAGACCATCAGCAGACAGAATATCTGCACAAACTCATCTGGCGTCGTGGTTTCAAAGCAACGGGACAGCCAATCCAAGAGACCCTGGACCACTAATGGAAGCAGGCAGTCGGGTCATGGGAGGATACCGTACAACTAACAGCAGCCGTCCACAAGGCCCCCCTATGGTGGGGCATACCTCAAAACCTGCTGCAGGGAATGCCTTTCCAGACTCCAACTTCCACTCTTCTCTTCAGGACGGATGCTTCACTATCAGGCTGGGGAGCATAGTTGGCAGATCTACAAAAGAGGGGCACTTGGTCCCCTCAGGAATCTGTTGCACATCAATGTCCTGGAGCTCAGGGCGATACTGTGGGCGCTGAAGGCCTTTCTGCCGGTACTTGCAGGGCAGGCATTGACCGTCCAAACAGACAACACCACATTGATGCATTACACGAACAAGCAAGGAGGAACAAATCTGAGTTGTCTCAGGAGGATCAAAAGCTATGGACCTGTGCTCTACATCACAAAATCCACATCAAGGGAGTGGACAACGTTCTAGCAGACAAGCTAAGCAGGGACTATTCAGCATTCCACGAATGGGAGCTAGACAAAGCAGAAGCCCGACGGATGTTCCAGAAGTGGGGGCACCCTCAGATCGACCTTTTTGCCACCAAGGCCAACAAGAAAGGCCACAGGTTCGCCTCCAGGTATCCGGAGCACCTTTCGATGGGGGACGCCTTCTCAGTGGACTGGACATGCAAGTTCTTTATGCCAATGATCCTAATGGTGCCAGATTGGGCATCCGACCCTGCATCACCTGTCTCTATGGCCCCCGATTTGCCTCAAGGTTCATCAGTCTCTTAACGCAACAGGATCGGAAGGTGCTCCACCACGATCCAGCAATCCTGTCAATCCATGCGTGGTTCCTGAGCAGCGAAATTCATCTGAATCTTCCTGCAAAATGCTGGGACATAATCAAGGCCTCTAGGGCTCCTTCTACACAAGAAGCGTACATTAGGAAATTGACTCATTTTACCAGGTGGTGTGAAACCTCTTCAGTGGACCTGCTCGCCGTGTCCATCGGACAAATACTACCGTACCTGTTGCACCTGGCTAAGGCAGGGCTTTCACTTTCATCTGTCAAGGTGCATATGTCCGTCTTTTCGGCATACACAACTAACCCAGGTCAGCAATCTTTGCTCACTAAACCGGCTATCAAAACTATCTTAAAAGGACTGATGCGTACATTTCCGCCAACTCCTACACCGGGCCCCTCATGGAGCCTGAAAATGGTCCTGGTAGCTCTCATGGATCCACCATACGAACCTATTCACAGGTGTGACATAAAGTTCTTATCATGGAAAGCAGCTTTCTTAGTGGCCATTGCATCGGCCAGGAGGATTCGCGAATTGCAAGCCCTTTCTTCAGAACCTCCTTTCACCTTGTTTCTTAAGGACTGCGTCATCCTGAGGATGCACCCTAAATTCCTACCCAAGGTGCTGTCAGAAATTACGCTCACACAGCGCATAGTGCTCCCTACGTGCTTCATGAACCATACATCTGATGCAGAGAGATCATTACACTCGCTAGATGTGGCAAGGGTACTAAAATTCTACCTACAAAGGACTAAGGAATTCTGCTCCTCGACTAGACTTCATCGCATCTGCTGGCCGGACTAAAGGGCAGCACATTTCTAAGCACACTTTGGCGCGTTGGGTTTCCCAATGTATCGCCCACTGTCATCCGTCTAAATGCGGTCCACTCGCCAGACCTCCTTCAGCCCACTCCACCAGAGGGAGGGAGCTTCGGGTGCTTTCCACAGTGGAGTACCATTTGAAAGACATCTGCAGAGCCGCAAAGCTAGAGCACTCTGCACTACTGCCTGGCAGAAGATACCAGCAAAGAGTCAGCAGTGGGTCAAGCGGTTCCCTGCCATCTATTTTAATAAGGTAGGAGCAGCCTTCTCTTCCCGCCTTCCCGGGTATTGTAACCGGTTACTTGCTGTATAGTAAGGCGAGCAAAAGGATCTGCAAAATTTACAGAATGTCTGAGCATAGTCTAACTCCTTGGTATTCTATTCAAGCATCTGAATCTATGAAAGATCCAATGCTGGAGAAGTCTTAGTTACTTACCTGTAACTGTATTTCTCCAGCATTGGTATCTTTCAGTCACATGCGCCCGCCCCCCTCCCCTAAGAGGCTGCTCTCCTTCCAGCAACCATCAATTCATGTAGTCTTCTATGGCTCAAAATCTGAAGATGGCTGCCGGGGGCAGAGCTTACACCCTGCCATCTCATTGGTTAGGGCCATAAAGGACCAAAATGAGGTGGAGGGACTACACAATTGAATGGCCCATAGGTCATAATGGGCAATCTACATTGTGTTTCTATGAAAATGATGTATTTCTATAAAAAACATTAATAATTTAAATCAGAGGATTCCCAGTCTGACCAGGAATATTCAAGCATCTGAATCTATGAAAGATACCAATGCTGGAGAAATACAGTTACAGGTAAGTAACTAAGACTTTAAGACCAAGAACTTTTAAAGTTAGATTAATTTACAAGGCTTTCTGATTAAGACCTGAACATTTGAGTCTGTATCCAGAACAAGAGGCACCTCCTTCTGGATCAAGAAGAGACCCAGTTTTAGGGACGGAAATAGGTTTGAACACAGGACGGTGGACATTTTACTTTACGGACATCCTGACCGAGTCCTTTGTGGTTTTGTTGAGGTAGGGCAACCCCTTGTAGTAATGGGGCAAGATGGGTTTTTCCTTGTCTTTTACTTTTCTAAATAAGGCTTTGCCAACAAACATGCCAGCACTGTGTCAGACTCGTGCTTGTACACCCTTACACCCTGTATACCTAACAAACAGTGGGGTTTCGGTCTCATAGGGAAGTGTAGTCACAGCCTTAGTTGTCCCCTAAAGGGTGTATTGCTCAGCGGACTCAACTGCCTAGACCCAAAAGGGGTGGCTCCCCCTTGAGGAGAAGGGATGTATTTGTACCACCTGGCATTGCAGTACAATTTGAGGCTGCTACATTTCTGTTCAGCCTACACATGTAATGTAACCCACTGCCTTCAGCTTCACTCTCCTTTACACATGATACAGCCATGTGACCTCTCAATTGATGATGCTCACCTGGGAAACTTTGTATATCAGAGCCCTGGATAGAGCCCAAAGTAACACATGTACAGCCGTAAGGGCTGTTGTGTGTGTGTGTGCCAACCAATCTGCCACCTCTTAACATGGCAGAGTCTGCCACGTCATTTCCTATGTCGACTGCAAGTTTGTGCTCTGTAATGTGCATGGCTCATGCAGAAATGAAATGCTGTGTGCTTCGTTGGTTCCTAATGTGTTCTGCCATGCATGCATACTGGTTCAGCCCGGGAGACTAAAGTATGAAACTAACCTTGGTCATTTGGGTGTACACGGTGCACCCAGGGAAACAACTGCAGCTATTAAGGATATGTTTGGGCAGTGCTGCATCACTCAGACCCAGTTGAAAAAATGTGAGTCAGACACAAGTTCTGCCATATACGCTGGGATAAACCTGGCCCCTGAAAACAGTGAATGTTCTGAGTCTCTAATAGTCATGCTTCATATGTTATAGGTAAATGCAATACTTGGCACACTAGTCACCCTACTTTAAAGCATTGAGTGCCCTTGACGTTTATGTATATTCTAAAAAGGGGCCTTGCCAAAAGCGATATATGTACACTTTGTAATATGGGATGTGGTGTACGTCCTTTTCCCACTCCCGCTCTTTTGGGACATTTTTGAGCAACTAAAAGGAAAGCTTAGTAGAGCATTCAGGCTTACCCTTGGTTCTCAGGATAAATATAACATCTGGCAGAACTTAATGTTGATGAGAGTAAATGGCCAGTCATGCCTTGGTCGCTCTGTATGCTAAAATGCAAGCCCCGTACCTTGTAACTCTATAGTTTTGAAACTTGTGCTGTGTATCTTGGCCGAACCACGCCTCCAGGGCGATCACAAGAGATGCCTTTGACCTGGGCCATGTCTGCATTTGGTGATCTTGGGAAGCATTTTGGTGCAGCCCTGTTTTCTAGCCGTCAGTCTCTTTCATTCACTGAACACAGGGAAGATAGAATATGTTAAAGATATTTGTACTGCGCACCGTTACCACTGGAGTTGTCCCCAGGTGCTCTGGTGCAACTGAAAAGGAGGGGGTGAAAAGAGGGTAGGGGGGTTTGGTTAGGGTGTAGTGGGAATATGAAAGTGAGAGGTGTGATGTCCTTTTGGCAGCTTCAGTTCGGTTTGCACTGTTAGCTGAGCTTAAGTGTGGATTTCGGGTCAGTGCGAATTCCCATGTGCTGTTGTGCCAGGTTAGGTGGTGTTAGTCTGTTGTATTGTGGTGAAGTACACGCAGATTGCTGTGCAGAGAAGTGGTTGTGTGAGTTTCTCTATGAGAAGTGTATGCAGAAAGTTGAGATTTTAGAATTGGGTTAGCAGATTTTCGTTACATCTTTGTGTTTCTACTTCTACGCTCAACATCTGATTATCCTGTGTGATTGGAATTGTTGATTGGCCGGCTAGTTGGCAGGCATGTTGAGGAGTGGCAGTTTTCCTCTGTATAACTCTAGTGGTATGTGTACCTGGCTGATGCGGGCGTGTTTCCCCGCCCTGGGGTTGCCGATGTTTAGGTTGGTGGATTCTTGTCCCTCCCCGCCCATTCTGTGTGGGGTCATTACCTCCCTAAGTTTCCTTTCTGGGGTAGCGGTATGTGGACATGGGTGGCTGCCCCTGACCCCCTCCTCTGGTTAAGGAAGATTAACTTAGTGGGTCATCGATTCCTCCCTGGGATTCTTGTTTCCCGCTGAGTCTATGCTTTCTGGTAGTTTCCTTCTGGTTCTCATAATGGTAGACAATGAGAAGAAAACCTAGATTCGAGATTCCTAGTTAGTGGGAGAAGAGGCTTGGGTTTCACAAAGTGGTAGACGATGTTAATGTAGAGTATGTATACCGTGCACTATCACCACCGGAGTGGTCCCCTGGTGGATCTGAAAAGGCAAGAGGGTAGGAAGGTTAGTAGGACTTAATATATGGCTTAACAGAATTGGCTGAACAGAATTCGATACGCCATTAATACAAAAAGCTGGTCACCCTGTAAACAGCTAAATTCAGGACATGGCCTTAGGCGAACCAGATGCAGCTGGAATTCATTAAATGGGCTTACTTTAGCAATGGTCTTTGGATAGAAGGCAAGGCTTCTTTCATTAATTGGTCTTCCCCTCTTGCCAGGAATTGCTGAACCGTGTATTTGGAGAGATTGTCTTTGCAAGTCAAGATCACATTTCCAGCGTTGTCCTGACCGAGAAACATGTTGGAGAGCTCGATGAAAACATGCTGGTAAGCTGCCGCCTCTGCGTTGACAAAATTGGGGAGAGCTGGAATTTCACTGTAGTGGTTTACAACATATGAGTTTCAACTGCAGTTATGAAGTATTTTGTGTCCTAGAAGGTGTGTTGGTGGCTTTTTAAGATTTGCGGCTAAACTAATTCTCTAGAAGCCCCTTCTCTGCCAAAGTTGGCCGTATCCTAAGAAGGGGCAGGTGCGACCAACCTATGGTCTGGTGAGGTGTGACCATCCACCAACTTTCTGTGAAAGTCCTTTGAAGGCGAGCGTCCCCCAGATAGCACGATCCTCCCCACAATGAGAGACAGTAATGGACTCCCAAGATGGGAATAAGACTAGGACAAAGTGCGGGTGAGCTTAAATGGGAGTTTATCAATCAGAATAGGGCATGCAAAGGACTCTGCAAACTCCGAGAGCGCTCTGCCTGACAATAGCAAAGACAGGCGTATATATTTACAAAAAGCGTCACAAGAACCTACATGCTATAGGGGGCACAAGTTCGTGGGGATTGGGTGGCGACGACTAACTATAGGTGTTGCTGCGATGTGGTTTGCCGTGGTTGGAGGACGTCACTGGTTACCCTCGTGGGTTGGGCTGGGCCTGGCAGGTCAGCTGGGCTCATCCGGACGGTGTTGTTGTGTCAGTTGTGACCAGTGTCAGTGATGAACGTCTTTCCTGGCTTTCTGCCCTAAGGCCACGCACACCGCAGTCATTCAACATTGCAATATTATCTTCTCCGGTAAATTTTCCAATAGGTTATTCTACAGGTTAATGCAACACAGGAGGAATGCACCTAGAGTGGGGTCTTTTGGTGATACATCAATACATGGTTACCATCGTCCTGTTGACCGGGTATCATAGGTCGCGAGGTTGGGTCTCAGGGCATGGGACGGCCTGTCCGTGTTATCATGTCTCGTTAGAAGTCATTATGAATGTGTTCCTGTAGTGTTGCCATAATATTGGGTGTCCTACTTTTACAGGGGCCATTAACCTAGGGTGAGCCAGTGGGTCGTGGAGCCTAAGAAAGGGCGCCTTTGGATCTGTGTCTTAAGGCCGGGGTTTACTGCTGGGTTGTAAATAATTCAGGTGGCAGGCCGTGGCCTTGGGTGCTGCGGGGGGGAATGTGAATGTTTGAAGCGGCTCCAGCCGAATTGGGCGAGGTGGAGCAGAGCAGCACAGGCCTCTGCTTTTTCGTCTGGCAGGCTTCACGGGGAGGAAGGGGGAATGACCTTGCATGTGCTCACAAAGGTATTTTCCTCGTGTGTTGCAGTTTTAAGTGGAAGAAACATAATCATACACATAATATACAATACTCATTGAGTCTTTTCAAAGCTTGTGTTTTTGACATTGTTAGTGCCTTTCAAACGGCCGTTTCAAACATGTTACCTGTACGTTAAGTATTTAACAACCACAACATTTTGTTACATTTCTATACATGTGCGTTAAGTTAGGTAGTAGTAAGGTTGGTGGAGCACGCAGGAGCAACCCGCCAGTAAGACTGACGGCATTGACACATAGTGAGCTTGGACATACATATGGTGCATTTTCGTGCACCCCTTGCATGAGCTCCCAATAGGGTTGCATTTGTCTTCCTTTGTGCTCTAGCAGCATTAGTTCAGTTATGGCATGGGACCTGGGGGTGCAGTCTTCTCGGCGAAACATACAACATGAAAAAAACCCCGGGACACACTTTTACTATTTGCGCATAGCTACGGGGATGTGGGTACTTCATCCCGAATGTCATATAAGCACACATTCTGCCATCTTCATGGTGGTTACAGGTTTTTAGTCAGAAAGGTCGTGGAGAGAAAGGTTTCATCACAGGTGGTTTGCTCATTAGTATTTGGGGTTTTTGTCCGGGGACCATTTTACAGTTCTTTTCCATCCCGGCCCTGCTGGCCGGGTTATACTGGAAACAGCGATACACTGCGGAAGGTGAAATGTTAGTGTTGGTATCTAACACTAGCTCATGTCCGTCTGTTCGTGGGAACGGGCTCTCAGCGGATCTGCCAGAGAGCTGCGGCCACAGGGATAAGTGAAACTCTCCGAGGGTGGGGGCCGCGCTGCGGTGCACAGGGCTCAAACCATCTTTATTTCACAAAATGGTTTCCAGGGCCTAGCTAAATTCAGCATGTTTGGTCAATGTCTTCAGCCAGTGGCCCACCCACCACCTGGGCCCTGGTGGCAGGGGGAACCCCTGACGAGCCATGGACTTCACAAGGGGGAGAGGATGCAGTGTAGGGGGGGGTCTCTTGGACCAATCCTCCCATACACCTTGCAGTCCTTTATCGTGCATCTCTGGTGTGTATCGTAGTCTGTTGCACTGCTCAGTGTTATTAATCATTTAAACCCCCCATGGGCTCCTTCTGTGTAATGTTGCTAATGGTACTAAGTTTGAAAAGTTTCTTTGATTCGGGGGAAAAACCAGCCCTTTTCTGGGCTCACACAGAAGAAACAAGGCCTAGAATCCTATTGGGCTGCTTTTGAAGCATTTCCTTGCTTTGCAGGGAGGTATAAGTGTTAAATAGGTACTAAATGTCAAGACTGTTCTCCAAGATTTGGATGCTACAGCTTTATGGCTAACCCGACAGGGTCTACGACCTCCTTTGTATTGGACATGAAGCATATGTTAAAGTTACGAGGTAGTGATTTACTTGTGTTCAATGCCACCAGTCTAAAGTCAGGGATGGATTACCTAGAGAACAGGTTGTCGCCCGGCTTTAAATTCTAACTTGACATTATTTGCCTCCCCCACCCCCCATTTGAAAGATCCTTATTTTTAAGATTCAGATTGGGCGTTTTATCTGTCGCTTCCTTTACCAAAAATTGTAGGGTATCTAATACCAGTCTTGGCCCTCTCTGTGGGACTGCTAATGAAATAACCACACACTTTCTGCATGTTTGCCCTGGCTCTATTAATCTGAGAAATAAATATTTAAAGCTGATTTTGAGAGAAGCGGGGGTTCGTGGCATAGCAGTGGCTGAAAGACTTTTTTAGTCAATTTGCCAACTTGACTGTAAATTTTGCTACTGCACGTTTTATCCATAGGGCCTGGCTATTGAGAAAGAAGAGCTTGGGGTTGATTGGAAGTAGTATTGCAAACAGCTGATGTGGGTGAGGCTGCAAGATTATCTCTCCTCGTCCCTCAGTGTTACATGTTCTTATTTGAGTGAAATATTTAAAAAAGAAATAAAAAAAAAGATTGTAATAGATTCACATCCTTTACCATGTTCTCGATTAGCTTTATCTGGCTTATTGCACTTCTATGATGAATACATTTTTAACTGAACTTTGTAACTAATATCCTTTGTAATGTATCTGTAGTGGGACATTTTTATCTCGCGTTTAAGTACTTTAGTTTTTTTCTCCCTGAAATAAAGATTTATGAATGACAACTTCCATTCATGATTTTCAATTCAAACCAGAATTTTCAACCTCTGCACCAGCCAGTTACATGAACATGTATGTGTTACAAATGTACTCCGGTGAGTGCTTAGAAAAGAAACAACCTGTGGTGTTAGGTAGAGGTTTCCATCAACATATGTTGTGGCTGAGCAGCGTGGTAGGTCAGACTGAGGAGACAGTCTACGTGCCATTTTCAAAAGGTTTATTGGAAAATAATAAAGCCTAACTTTCTCTTTGCTAAGGGTTTCCTTACCTAACACAACTAAACGAGGGTGCTCGTTGTCGATGGTGAAATCCACAATCAAAAGTATGTCCTTGTCCAAAACTAACCTAGGGTGACTCCACCACTATGACTGCACAACCAAAAGACCAGGAGACTGGTTCCCTTCTCCTGGGTTGCTTTTCAGCAAAGTTATCCTCAATATGGTATCTTCAGATAGCCTTTTGCAGTCTCTAGTAATAAGCCCTTCAGTTCCTTCAAAAGGCTTTTCCAGGCCCTTTTAAGTTGGTTCCCTTGACTCTTCAAATTCTTCTCTCTGGACTTTCTTTGGTTCTTGACTGAGTCTCTGAGTATGGATTATCCCTCACAACCCCAATTCCTACTAGATGAACAAGTAGATGTTCTCAAAAACGTTTTCCTTTGGTTATTTAACTCCTCACTGAAATGAGGTGGAGTCCATATTTGACTCTTATTATGATGTGGCCATTCACTGGGACGAGTATGAGTCCCTGAATTATTTATCTTCTTATGTACTCGTTTGTACCCTTTCCTCCATACTGTATGGCTGCTCTCAAATCGTTATGTTCATATTTTCTCTGTATTTGTACATAAGCGTCACACATGGCCTGCGCCCTGGGTCTCCTGCTCTGTTTTACCTTTTGTTGTACTGGAGCTGCGTCACTGGACCAGCTTTGGACTCTTTTTGGTCTTTGGTCAGGATGGCTCTTCAATCGGCACACTCTATTTTGTTGGACACACCTCTTGTGTCCGTTTGTGGCATCAGCGAGTAGGGGGGTATGGGTTTTTTCGGTCCTCAAGCCACCACGCATTTTTTTCCTTCGCTTCGGTTTCCTCTCTCTGTAAACAGACCTTCCCATTTCTGTCTTCGTGTGCATTCGGTTAAGCACCTTTTGGATTGGGGCTTCGCCTTACCCCTTCGTGGATGTCTCTTTGGACGAACAACCGTGGGACTGACTTCCCCCTAGCTGGTTGCCCACTGCGGCACTTCTTTTCACAACGCCTGTAGCCAGGTGAAGCAGCATTCTCCCAGTCACCAGTATCACGTCTCCAGCTGGTTTGTAATTCTTGAGACTCGTTCTGACATTCTCTTGTTCCTCCAACTTTTATTATGCAACACCGGGGCTGCCCCAGCTTCCAGGATAGAACTTCCTTTGGTTTGCAGCTATACTCTTCATTACGCCTTTTAAGTTTCTTTGTCTCAGTGTTTTACATGGCATTCTATACCACTCCTTGTTCTTACTCTTCACAGTACCAGGCAGATACTTTGCTTCTGTCATTACATTACAATACCATGTGTACGAGGAGTCTGGTTGTCTGTCAACTGATAGGGTTGGTGTGGGTGTTTGAGGATAATGCAAAGGGAGTCCTTATTCCCAAGAGTCTTACCCTGCGTGGTGCCGCTTACCGCCACCCATAGGGGGAATGCTGCGTAACAGGCTAACCTCTGTAGCCTCATAAGGAAAGGCTCCCCCCCCCCCTCCCCCCACTGGGGAGAAGTGACTGAATACCTCGATTCATCATAGCAATCAGACTGCACACTTGGAAGGGGCAAGTGGTGCACTTAAAGATCAGTTTGCCAGCATATAAGCGCTGAATATAGGAGGTGCCACAATGTATATTACTGAGCATATGCTAGTTTGTTGCTGTCAGTAAATTCTTTTTGCTGCTTTCTGTGGGTACACCCCAACCCCCCAGCATATCTGTAGAAAGTTGGTGTGATCCTGCACGGATATTTGGAAAGGAAGTGTTTTTCAAACTCGCACCTGGTTCGATGAATTTGTTCTGGGGGCACAGGCTACCAATACAGCAGGACCCTATCTCTCCTCACCACTCGTTCTGGAGTCAAACTTTGTTGCCCGGGGGCTTGGTGTGTATTTGTTAGATCAGGAAATAGACCTACAGAAAACCAGACCTGTAAACGCGCCTCAGCAGCCTCTCAGTGGATGGTGTTTTCATTGCTCGGCAGCCTGTTCCATATCATAGGTTTCTTTGAGCCAAGAATCTGTCGCTGGTGGCCTTTTTCCGAACCTATGGGATCTGTGTGCACAGCAGCTTTCTGGGTACCGCCACTGTTACTCTGCCTTGAGGATCACCCAAGCACACTTCGTCTCTAGGTAAGGACTGAGCAGAGCATCTTCCTCAGTTGTCTTTGAGGTAAATGGTAAGGCATGAAGGCTGCTTAAACATTATCACGTTATTGCATCATCCTTGCATCAGATAGAACTATCTGCGTATCAACCTGCATGTTCATTCCCTCTGCATGGGCAAGGCTGGTGAACTGATGCTTGATCTTGTTACAGGATAATATTCTCATAGTGCTGCAAACAATGTTTACTAAGCAGTTGGTGCCCTCTTACACATGTCATATAGCATGCATATTTGTAGTCTGTTTTGGAGTGGTACTCTTTCTTTTTGGCCCTGTAGGGAACAAAATGTTGGGATTACACTATTCTGTTGGACATAGTTTATGGCCCTGGGCAACATTATTGAATACATGTCAAATGTTAGATTAAAAGCATTTTATGGGCCTCCGTAGCAGCTTGTGAAAGCTGCATATTTGTGCTTCAGCTGTGGACATAACATTTTAGAAGTATTTCATCTGCCAACTGAGAATAACCGGTCATGCAATAAGTCGCATGGCTGGCCCTGCAGCTCAGCCTGCATGCTAATTACGCTTGGCCCATGCTCCTGGAGCAGACACACATGCATGCCTATAAATAAAAAATTCAATGAACTGTGAAAGCTATTGGCTTTGCCATTTCCCTTTTTTCCTTGTTTCATTTTCTTTTGCCATATCAACATTATTATTATATTTGTATTGCGCTGCTACACAAGTGTTTCAGAGCACGACAAGGCAAGGGAGGGGAACAAGGGAGAACAAAAACAACAATCTTACTAGGCCCAGTGACATTGAGAACGTGCAAGTGCATGGGAGAGGGAAAGGGGGAAAAGTGCAAGGATGGAGGGAAAAGTGCTGAGCAGAGAAAACATCAGATAAATAATAAAAGCAACAAACAGTGGTGGTGCAGCCAGCAAGTGGCAAGTGCTAGGTTTAAGGCACCAGACAGTGTGTGTCTGGTAAGTGCAGCCGGGGGGGGGGGCTGTGGTGGAGGGGGCTGTGCGGATACAGACCCCAGTGCAGGGTATTGCCAGGAGGCAGTGCGTGTGGGTGGCAGGGTGAGCAGGTGCCCGGGCCAGGAAGTCAGTGGGTGGGACGTATTCACGGTGCCAAGAGAGAGCAGATTAGCAGAGGAGAGGAGGGGCGAAGGCAGAAGCAAAGAGGAAGGTCTTGAGGTGCTTCCAGAACTGGAGATGGTTCTCCTCAAGTTTCAGAGAGGCAGGGAGGATGTTACAGAGGGAGGCATCAGCCGAAGACCGAGATCTGCCCCCAGCTTGTTTCTTGGACAAACGAGTGACCCTGAGGGAGTTGGAGGAGCGAAGAGCTCAAGAGGGGGGGTATTTATGCAGATACAGCTGAAGGTTTTTTTTGGATCCAGGCCCCAGAAAGCCTTGTGAACAATGCAAAGGGATTTGAATGTAATCCTTGCATCCACTGGGCACCAATGGAGAGATTTTAGGGCTGGAGAGATACGATCCCAGGACTTGAGGTCAAGGACAATTCTCTTAAGTCCTGTTCTGGATGAGTTGCAGAGGGTGGAGAGTAGAAGCAGGTAGATTTAAAAAGAGGTTGTTGTAATAGTCCAACCTAGAGAGAACCAGGGCTAGAGCAACCATGAACATCTGGGGGAAAGGGAGGAAAGGAAGAGTACCTCTGAGGAGGTCCAGTAGGGAGTTCAACTTTTTAGAGACATCAGAGATGTGGGTGTGTGGGCAGAGAAGGAAAGCGTGAAATCAAAGATCACCCTGAGGTTCTTAGCCTCGCAGGTGGGGTTAGGAGGGCGGCCAAGGGAGGCTGGCCAGAGAGTGACCGGAAAGGAGGGAGAAGGTGTGCCGATGAGGCGGATCTCCATCTTGCTAGCATTCAGGCAGAGATCGTTGGCAGCACACCAATCCTGAATGGCAGATAGGCAATCAGAGATGAGAGAAGAGGCGGCAGAGGGAAGCCTGAAAATGAGGTATTATCAGCGTAACACTGAAAGGTGGAGCAGAAAATGGCAATGCGGTGGGCGAGAGTTGAAAGGAATTGCTTGAAAAGCCAGGGTGGGAGGTTAGACCCCTGGGGAACACCACAGGTGGAAAGAGAGGTAGATGAAAGGAAGGACCCAAGTTGGACCTGGGACGGTCGATCAGAGAGGAAAGAGGTCATCCAGGCCAGAGCCTGATCGGTAATGCCCAGGTTATCACGGAGACTGTTGAGCATGATGGTATGGTTGACCGTGTCAAAGGCGGAGGAGAGATCGAGTAGGATGAGGACAGAGGGGATATTAGTCCTGGTTGGAGAGCAAATCTTCACGGATGTACAGGCGAGCAGTTTCCGTGTTCTGGCAGCTCTAAAGCCAGACTGATGGTCGTGGAGACAACCAACAGTCAGAGTGAAGGTTAAGCTGAGAGATGGCTACCTTTTCAAGGAGTTTGCCCAGAAAAGGAGTGATGGAGATTGGGCGACAGTTAGCCCGGCAAGAAGTGTCAGCAGGGGTTTCTTGAGAAGAGGGTGCACGAGAGAGTGCTTCAGAGAGGAGGGGAAAGCACCTGAAGCGAAGGAGTGGTTGCAGAAATCAGCAAGGCAGGAGTGAGGGTGTCAATGTGGTCCTTGATGGTTTTTGAAGAACAGGCAGGGACCTGTTTTGACAAGACTTTAATAGATCGGACTTGTCTTGAGACATCAGGGGAGATGAGAGGAAAGGACGAGAGAGGGTTGAGGGGTGGCTGTAGGAGGGCCAGAATTCACAGGAGAGCGGACAGTAGGGGGAGGGGAAGAGAGGGTGGAAAGTAGTTCTTTATCAGTACAAACGCTATTTAAATGTGCTTTTATTGGGTTTTCTTTTGGGAGGCGGAGAAATGATAGCCAGTTTATGTATGCAGTGAAAAATGCGTTTAAAGATCCTGCTCATCACATCGGTTTAAAATGTTGATTAAGATCACATGATGAACTAGGATTACAAGTGACCATTCCTTCTCCATAATGGAATTCTCATTAATATTCATGAACTATCAACATTTTCCTTAATAAAAAATCGAAACCTACTTTTCTAAATAGAAAAATAAAGACAGCTTTTTTGGTGCCTTTTAAAAATAAATGCTTTAAAGAAACATGGTTGACGTAGTCTGAACCCCTCTCTGCAGCTGGAGGGGTGTGCAGAGATCTGCACGTAGCAAGGGGTGCTATTCAGGGGTAATATAGTTAATCAAGATCTCAAATTACTAGTAACTTGCCCTCCCAATGGCCCTTTCTCACGTTGCGTCTGTGGCATGTATTTCTCTTCAAAACGTGTCCCTCTTGTGTGCACTGCTCCACTGGGATGATGATCAGCTGAGCAATGGTCTAGTCAGGCCTTTTCTTTGTATTGCATTGGTGGCTCCTTGATTGTCTCGGTTTCTAATAGCTCCTCTATTACACTGTAGGAGTTGCATCCCATTAGTTGATGCTGTGAGATCTTCATGGAATACCAGACTAAACTGGATTTGAATCACTCACTGCTGGATTTTGGTCTAAGATTTGTGAGACTGAGGTGTTTACTCCTCACCAGTGTACACCGTTTGGTCTGATGTTCCCCTCCTTCTGCTGACCAGATCACCTGCTCTTGAATTCCTAGGTCTGTCTGTCGGATTTGTAATGCCCATTACAAATGTGTGAGTCTTTTTGACTCAAAAGCAAAGTGTAGAAGGGGGGATATAGAAACAAATCAGGGAGATAGAAAGAGTGAAACAGCATGAGGACATGGATCTGACTGCGGGGCGGGGAGATTAGACGGTGTTCCAAATTACCAACTAGCAAATGCATTATTTCAAATATGTTTGCTCAGTGTTGAGCATGTTTCCTTTTTGCATAGGTGCGACATCTCTTCACCCTGGGAGAGGCTGCCCAGCTGTGCCCAGCCATAGTGGAGAAGCGCATCTTCCTATTGGTTCAGTCCATCTTGGCCTCTGAAAGCATGGAGCAGGGTGAGACCCTAAACTTTTTTCCTGCAAATGTTACTATTTTTGTGTTCAAGACCCTGACGTTAAAGAGTTTCTGTATTTGCGCCTTAGCTATTGACCTCCGAGATGGTGACGACTTGCCAGCCTCTCAGCCACTCTCGCAGCCCCTCTCCCAGTTCAAGGGCTCCACAATGCCTCCCATCGTGCGTGCACACGCCTTCATTACACTAGGTGAGGCTTGTATGTTTCAGGCCTATCCTTGCTCTGACTTGTCGTTCTCAACTTTTGATTTTCTTGTTGCTTGCCCTTTATTAGTTTGTGTTCCCAACTACTTCACAAATGCTATCTCAACTTTCAGTATTTTGGGTAAAATAGTTTGTAATATTTAACATTTTGCAAAAAGCTGAATTAAATGTTACATTGAATGGTGTCCATATCTTCATCCACCCCCTGGTGGCCTTCAAAGCTACTGCTGCATGATATCACAGTTCATCCTTTCTCCCTTTGTTACAGCCTTGGTTTCAGTCTGTCTCTGGTGTTCATTGCCCCATTGCTGCTTTTAGTTCCACTGGGCAACCCCTGTCGTTTCAATGAATCTTGCTTTCCATATCCAGCATTCATTAAGCCAATATTGTTGTAGAGATGTTTAACTTGCGTGATGGCCAAGCCAGTGTGTGAGTTAAGTTCTGAACAATTGAATGATTCCCTAAGATGTTGTTGCAACATATGAACAAGCATGTATACCACCTAGTTGCTCTTTGTTTAAACCTGTTAGACAAACTAAATGTGAAAGGCATTGTACATGTGCAATGAATGTAAGTAGAAGCAGGTCTTACCACCCAGCGTGGTGATTTGCGGAGCCACAGTATTTAGCCACCCAAAAGTTAATCTCCAATTTTCTTGTGTCAGGGAAGCTTTGCTTGCAGCATGAAGATCTGGCAAAGAAGTGTGTTCCCGCCCTGGCACGCGAGCTGGAAGTATGCCATGATGTAGCTGTCCGCAATAACGTGATCATTGTGATGTGTGATCTGTGCGTGCGATACACCACCATGGTGGACAGATACATCCCCAACGTGTCCGTGTGCCTGAAGGACAGTAACCCATTTATCCGCAAGCAGACCCTCATCATGCTGACCAACCTCCTACAGGTGAGAACAGACCACTCCAAAGTCTCACGCTTTTGCAGAGTGGTTGCTCTGGAATATTTGGTTCATCCTTTATTGCTATGTGCGTTAAGACTGGCTGTCTATTACAAGTTTGTTTTGGGAAAAAAGTTGAAACGCCATAAAGGAAATAATGTGTAAAAAAAAGACACAATTACCTCCATGGCCCCAAGCATAATGCTGGCATCATTATACTTGTGACGATTCCAAGGAAATTCCCCTCTCGCTATGCTTAACACCCCATAGGGGACATGGAAAGCAAGATCCCTCTGGATGTTGCCCCTCCCCTTCCTACTTGGTTGCTTCCTCTGGCTACTAGCCTGCTGAGATTTGCTGCACTCCCACAGTGCCGGCCAGGACGCTGCATGTGGCAGTCTACTTATGCCGACTCCCCTCTTAGATTCCTCAGCTCAATTGAACTCTATGGGCTTCGCACATATGCTTATCTAATTGGTTGCTTCAATGACTCTCCTTCAGGGGGCCGCCCAATTTGCCTCTTAGCTGCCTTCCCTGAGGACTGCAGATAGTGAAAGTCAGATGCTGGTTCAGCCATTTCAAAAGGGTTTATAGGGTTAATGTACACCATCGCTCACACACATCCCATGAAGGTGTTGGGCATGTTCTTGTTTCACCCGCCTGGATGCTGGAATTATCGTGGGTAGCCATCATCCTCTGCCTCCCTGAAGCCCTGCTGTGCTGACCTTCACCAGAAGAGGAACCTGCCATGAGCCCAAAGTACAATCTCCGAGCTGCAGAGGGCCTACTGACCCTGTCTGGAGTAAAAGCAAGACGTGAATCTGTGCAGTAGTCTGTGAGGGCCTCTCCTCAGTCATGGGACCGATCTGGGATGAAGCCGCTCCAGTCTAAGGTCTCCAGAGGAACTAGAAGACTGCTGCTGGTGGACCCACTCAAATCAGGCATCCCGCATGACCCCAACGACCGTGGGGAGGTTTCTACCCCTGTGGGGATCCCAGGATCTGAGATCTGACCTCTGAGCTTCCTCTAGTGAGATGTCATTGGTAGGGACATTCATTGTAGAGAACAATGTATGGGAATTGATATATAAG
Organism: Ambystoma mexicanum; assembly: GCF_040938575.1. Classification (NCBI taxonomy): domain Eukaryota; kingdom Metazoa; phylum Chordata; class Amphibia; order Caudata; family Ambystomatidae; genus Ambystoma; species Ambystoma mexicanum. The sequence continues at coordinate 35,072,929 of NC_090931.1, forward strand.
GTGGTGGCGCATGCAGAGTAATGGGGAGAGGGCTCAACACGTGGGGGGTGAGGCGAGAGAAAAGAGGTGCCCCCTGGAAATGGATTGATTGGTTACGTTTGAAAACATACAACATACTCTTAGGTCCCGTCCCCTTTCCGCCATACTGTATGGGCGTCCCTTCCAAGGGACGGGAGACGGAACCTTTTTCACCAGAAAAAAACCTTCTACCCCTATAAATTTAGAGGCGCGCAGGGGTGCGGCTCAAGGAGCATGCGCTGCCCTGACTCCGCCCTCCGGCACCACACCCCAGCCCCCTTTTCTGCGTCGACGGGAACAGGCCAAATTCACCAGCGCTCCTGGCCTTGGCTTCGGCCATGTAATTCCACGCGTGGATACTTCTTCTTTGTTTTTGTTGTCTTATTTATCATTCAGGTACTCGGTCCTCAGGCGTCACGCTCCTCCCTGGTGCATGTCGACTTCTACAGGGTTCAGCAGGTGTTCATCCCGCAACAGGCTCTTCCCAACTTCAGACCCCCACGCCCTCTGCCTACGTTACCTTGGCCCAGACTACGGTTGGCAATCATGTTCGGTGTGTGACTCGCTGTCATCAAAGGTGCTGAAGAACAGACTAGCTAGGTGGAGGGAGCTCTTCCAGAGGTCGCCTCCAGAGGATCTCAAAAATTTCCTTCGTGAAGCATCGAACCAGGCACAAGGTAGGGCTGATATTTTCCAGCGCACCCCGCAAGGGAGACTCCTGCGCGGGAGGGACCGGCCAGGTCCTTCTACCGACACATGCACCGAGGCTGCTGCAGCTACCAGCCTTCGGGTCGGGGGATCCTCGGATCCTCCCGGGCGCAGTGTCGAGGGACCAGAAGGTTCTTGTACCGGGTCTACACCCGAGGGGCTCTGCCCTTTTATCGGCACCATGGTCGAGGGGCTATGCCCTAACACCGTCAATACGTCCGGGGCGCCTAAACACAGCTCTTCCGGCCCTCCGGAGCAGGGTAGGCCTCGTGATCCACACGCAAGAGTCTTGGACGAGGCGGGGCCCAGCGGGCCGAGCACCACGTCGCAGGCACATGGCAGGCAGCTTGACAAAATGGCCGGCGCGCCAGAAAGAGCCACCCGTTGTCATGTCGGTACAATTAAGCCTGCCAGAAGAGAAAACACCAAGAATGGCGCTTAAAGGATCCAAGAATCTGAAGGACATGCTATCACATGCAAGACTGGATAAGAAATCACAAAGATCAACGCTCTGGAATATGCAGGAAATAAAGGGGCATCACCCCTGTGGCACCTGCACAGTATGTCGATTTACTAGAAAAATGTCTTCATTTAGGATTGGCGAACAAGACTGGCAACTCAGGCAGACAGTTTACAAATTGCAAAACGGCTAATGTAATTTACATCATTGAATGTCCTTGTGGCTTGCGCTACGTGGGCCAAACAACTAGGCAAATCCACAAAAGGATAGGAGAGCATAGATCTCGAATCCGTTGCAAATCTGCCACTGCCCCAATGGTACAAAATTACATTGAAAACCATCATGGCCCAAACGATATCCTATGGTGGATAGCAGATTCAGTACCTAATACAAGCAATGCCACCAACTCACTCAACCACAAAGAAGCATGGTGGATTTTTAAATTGAAAAGCACTACAACCGGGCTGAATGAGATAGACCCCACGCGCTTTTGTAGATAATTACACACCTTCACTCAAGAGTTAGTCTCCTCTCCCTGTGTCATCTCCATCTCATGCCATTTGTAGATACCACGTTTAGCTGGCCCAAAACTAGTTCCTCAACTATTCTTCCCTTCCGCCTCACACTCTTTTACTTGAGGTGCGTTCCGTGCAGCTATCTGGCAGGACCCGCCTTTCCTTAATCAGGACACCCCAACTAAACTTCCATTAAAATTGGGCACTCTCCTTAATTTTAAACACATGCCCAAAGTCCCATATTACACTCTTTTTGTTATATTGCTCCTCGATGTAATTCACAGCCTTCATCTGACCTCTATACAGCTTTCACAGGTCAGCAGTATATGGCGGGCTAATACTGAATACAACTTATTCCGGCAAACTTTTGACGGACTTGCCATTCCGTCTCGTAATGGACATGTGCAAGAGACTAGTGTCTCGCACTGTCATGCGCCCACTGAAACGCTACAGGACAGCGGGCCGGTACATGCGCACTCGCTAAGTAGTCAAAACAACACTACTCCTTATGCGCATGCGCACTCAGCACAGCCGTGCACAGCTCGGCTGCTTTTAGTTCCCCAGCCTGAACGCAGCGATCCAGACGCAATATGCATACGTGGTCCCACACGCCAGCCTGCAGTGAGTCCGGGACTTGAATTCCAGGTAAATACTTTCCCCGACTTTGTCACACAATACAGACCCTTTCCTCACCAGTTAACCTAACGGGCAAATGCATCTCGTTAATCTCATAGGACAACTACAGACAATAACGGAAACTGTCACCCAGCCACCATTACGTGTTGGTCCACACTTTTGTGAACAGTTGCCAAACCAACCGGCACCCTGCGCATTTCCTGAGACTTTCCGCGCAGCTACAACCTAGCTAGGTGAGCACATGCCATCCTGGTGCACTTGGGTCAATATCTTTCTGTTATTGACCTCCACGAACAGTATTCTTACCTAGAACTACATGCTCTTTGATTCTTGCAGCCACCCACAGCCGGCTGCCAGAAGACCAAACCATTTAGCATCTCATGCCATTAATCGGCCACAGTAACTTCAGATCCTGACAGATCTGCACCCCCCCAAGGTCAGTCCCGTGCCTCCCTTGTCCTTAATTTTATAGTGGTGTACCATATTCATCGAAAATATTATGTCTTGTGTTTTTTTAAACAAAAGCTTTTAACTTTCCACTCAGTCACTAATGGAGTCCCCCGTCTCTATTTTTAGGGAGACCTACCCCAGGCCCTAGATGAAGGCTCTTAGCCGAAATGTCTTACCGACCAGTACCTCCATACTTCTCCTGGTCCCAACATCATCTTTGATCTATATCTAGACGTCGACCACTTGTTAGGTCACCCTCCAGCCTGGATACACATAACCAAAAGATTTTTCATTCATTGCTTTTGTTTTGGTTGTTATGTATGTACTACATGCCAATCACTTGTCACTATAGGTGGTGGTTACACAGCGTTTCTTTTAAACACGATCTTGTCTTGCAAATTATTTTGCCATAAACAGTTGCTTGAGGAAAAGTTAAGACTAAGAATTAACCCCTTTGCAAACTCTGTATTCGTGATTGAACCTCTTGCATTTTCTAATTGTTCTTTTCAACAAATACTTTTTTTCAAAAAAATTACTGATGCATGATTACTAAATGCATCCAGCAGCAAAATAAATTTAAAAAGCTGACGGATTGATATCTATTTGTGTCTGAAACTCCTTCCTGTGCATTTTCACATTTAAAGTGTTTCTGTACCTCTCTTGACATAATAGAAAAAACCTAGGCCTACTTTAGTCCAATAGTAGTCCCCAGAAAACGTTATACGTCAGAACAGACCCCCATTGTTGACTAACCCGTTGTCATGATGCCTACCCCCAGGCATCCTGACCAAGCCCATCAGTCCCGGGAGCAGGCATCTAGACATTTAGTAAAATCTCTGCAGCCCCGGCTAGGGGCTATATGGGTTCAGTTCTGGCGCCTTAGGCGCCAGGCTCATAGTAGGAATCAGTCCTGGCGCCTAAGGCGCCAGGCTCATAGTCATTAATTACCTCAGGCAGACATGCTGCAAATGACTCCAATCCAACATGAAGCCTGAAAGGGACTATTTTTCTACAGGGACTATTTTTTACTCAGGTGTGGTTCTAGGGACTTCTTACCTGGGACTACTTTTGAGGCTATTTAAACCACGCCCGACCAGCAACACACGCTTCGCGTTATTTTGCATCCAGCAGCGTAACACTCACCGTGCCTGCAGCCTGCATCCAGTCTTCTGCCACGCCCGCCTCGAATCCGGAGCTCCTAAAACAAAGAGGAAAGAAAGGGACAAGGTTAGAAAACAAACTTATTTCTATTCCACACCTGATTCTGGATCCATCTTGTCTCCGGACCTGTAAAGAACATCATTTCTGCACGCGCCGCACCTCCAGCTGCAGCGCCGCGCCATACTCAGCAGTCTTCACAGCATCCTTCAGGTCGGCGCTGCCTCCATCATTTCCTCGCCGAACTTCAGGACCTAGGAGACAAAAGAAAACCACAAGGTGAGCCGAGGGAACCAACAAATATAATTCTTACCACCATAGACTTACCTGATTTACCACCGGAGGCATCCTTTTGTGACTCTCCAAATTTTCACGTGCCGCATCTGTAAAGCAAGACAAAACACGTTTTCCTCGTGCAACATTTACCGGACAGCGCAGGGTAATACAGACTCTTACCTGAGCGCCACCAGCTGCCACAAGAGCATCTTTTCACGAGCCAGCTGCAAGACCAGAAAGGAAGGGGGGGAACAAGAGTGAACATCGTACATATTGAACTCTATGAACTTAATACTTACTGGTCCTCACCAGGAACCTCAGAGTCAATACTCTCCGGAACTCTTCCGAGCCTTCAAACCAGTGAAGTAACTGGAATCGACGCGCCCCTTCAAATCCACGCAGGATGGAGAGCTCATCTTTCAAGAATATAAGGTGAGATTGCTGTGAGGGCATTTCGGAGGTGATTAGTTGGGGAGGACTGTGGGGGTGCCATCACTTGAATCCACAAGTGGCTAAATCCATCTCTCCACTTGCAGGAGAATATTTCTACGGGTTAAGCAGACAAGATTAGGAGGGCAGATCCAGTCAGTCATCGCTGCACTACGCATCACGTGGGTGGAGACTGCAGCTGTCCGGGTCCGACGGACGCCCCTGTGGGAGCCAGGTGAGCGTAACACCCGTCCAACGCCATTCCAGAAATTCGGCGAAGAACGAGTGTCAAGGTGGGACTGGTCTCAACCAGGTACGTGGCCTACACTCTACCCTTCATTTGCGCAGGACAGCTTTCCTTTGCGTCCATATGGACAGGGTATGCAGCAGCCCCCCGCTATCCCGTCAGTACCCCCTGCCAACTCTTTGGCCAGTGAGGAGGTGCTCTTCAAGAAGTTCCTCTGCCTCATGTGGTCTCCTCAGATGAGGGTTATCATCAAAGACATCATCAGGGAAGTCCTCCCCGCATGCTAACGGTAACACAGACTCCTCCATCGGGCCCCCAGGCCCCGGTGCAGCTGCCGCCTCCGGCTCCACAGCTAACTCCGCAACCTCCTCAGCCTCCGGCTACAGTCTCTGTACCCAAGCCTCGGGCGCCATCTTCTCCTCCTCCACAGGATCCTCTAGATCTGCAGGATACATACTAGGAGGAGGACCCGGACACGCCATCCTCAGCCAGGGCCTTCCACAAACGTCTTGCTAGCCTGGCGGAGTACCTGGGCTTCTCACAACCCGAGGTCGAACTGGCATAGGGGGTTCTGGCAGAGGTCCTCACGCGACGCCCCTCTGCCAACACGGGGATTCCACTGCAAACTAATGTGGTCTCCCTGGCCAAGAAGGGTAGGCTCAAGCCCCACTCGGTCCAGCCTGCCAATCAACGCCTGGCCGCCAAGTACATGCAGATGGAGGGGGATACACTCTTGCTCTCGACCCATCCTCGGCCACACTCCTCGGTGATCGCTATACTCCAAGCCTCAGTCCTCAGCAGCCTCCTCTGCAGCGAAGATCTTGGACGCATACGGCAAGAAGATCTATTCCAACGTGTCCTTGCACCTCCGTCAGGCCAACGCTGATGCCATGCTGGCTGCCGCCAACCAGAGGTTATGGCGGAAAATTGTGAACTTCCTCCCGGAACTCCCCACCCAGTGCCAATCGCGCTATGAGGCGCTGCTAGCTGAAGCCAAGCTCGTGGCGCATGACCTCATGGAATCCACAGTGGCTCATATCAATACCTCAAGCTGTGCCATCTGCATTGCCACAGACATGAGGAGAACAGCCTGACTCTGGGCAATGAAATTCACCCCCGATGTCCAGGCGCGCATCCTAGATCTACCATTCGAATACAGCCCGGGTGGGGGGGGGGGTTACCTCTTCCACTCCTCTACGGACAAACGGCAAGAGAGCCATGCAGTGGAGGAAGTCCCAGTCTCCCAGCGAGGCATTCGCTTTTACTCAAGGATTTTCGCCATTCAGAAGTAGAACCAGGCGGGCTTGAGTTGTGCTGGACCTTTCCACTCTCAACCTCCCCTTACCCCTGCAAAAATTCAAGATGGTTATGCCAGCTTTTGTATTGGAAATATTGGACAAGATAAACAGGATGTGCTCCCTGAACCTGAAGGACGCGTAGCTACATGTCCCGATTTGGCAGCCCCATCGTTTTTTCCTACGGTTCAGGATCATGGGCTACCATTTTCAATACAAAGTCCTTCCATTTGGCCTCAACTCGGCCCCCAGGGTCTTTACCAGACTCATGAATGCAGTGGCGTCCCTCCTCAGAGCGCAGGGCCTCCACATTACCCATACCTCGACGACTGGCTTGTCGGGGCTACATCTCCGGAAGCGGTACACCACCCTTCCCATGCCCTTATGAACACACTGCACGATCTGGGCTTCTCGCTCAACCTCAAGAAGTCGCAGCTGCTGCCTACGCAGACTTGACATTACTGGGACTCCTTTGGGACACATGCTCCGAGAGGGTCTTCCCGTTGGAAGACAACATCTCGGCCATGAAGAGGGCCACCGCCCACTTCCTCAGCAGAGAGGTGACATCGGCATGGTGGTACCAACATCTCCTGGGTCTACTGGCGGCGGTCCTGTTAGCCATGCTGCACACAAGACTAGGGATGAGAAAGATTCTGCTGCACTTCACGGCCTTGTGGAATCAGGAGTAGGGCTCGCAATCCGAGATCATCAACGTTCCACCATCTCTCCACCCGGACCTAACCTGGTGGTCCATGGACTGCGACCTACGGAAGGGCAAGCCCTTTCGGCCGCCCTCTGCGCAGGCCACCATCAAAACAGACTCCTCGCTCGAGGGCTGGGGAGCCACCCTGGACGATCTATCGGTCCATGGTACCTGGACTCGACAGGAGCAGGAATACCACATCAGTTGGTTGGAGCTGAACGCCATCTGGCTAGCGCTCAGAGCATTCCTACCACTTCTCAGGGGCAAGGTTGTCCTCATCCAGACAGACAACTCGACCAGCATGTACTACGTCAACAAGCAGGGAGGCACCAGATCCCCCTCTGCTGTGCAGATTGCAGATTGGTGATCAGCATGTGGGAATGGGCCCTGGAAAACGACATTTACCGCTCGGCAGTCCACTTCCCAGGGGAATCCAACCTGGAGGCGGACAGGCACAGCAGGCTGGGAGCTGACAATTACAAGTGGCAGCTAAACAACCTCGTTATTCAGGAGATCTTCAACAGGAGGGGTCACCCCCAAGTGGCTCTCTTTGCCACCTGGCAGAACAAGAAGTGTCCCCAGTTTGCATCCTGGCAGGGTCAGGGCCCCGGCTCTCTGGGAGACGCATTTAACCTCCAGTGGACCGGCATGAAAGCCTACGCCTTTCGGCCCACTCCTCTGATCCACAGGGTAATTTGCAAGATCAAGGAGTCCTACCAATTCCTCATTCTGATAGCCCCACGGTGGCCGGCCAGGCCGTTGTTTTCGGAGCTCCTCAGCCTCTCGGAGGTGCCCCCTATACACCTTCTGACGGGCCCAGCACATCTTCTGGTGCAGCAGGGGAGCAGAATATCCACCCGGCGCCAGGGAAACTAGCCCTCACAGCGCGGTACTTTAGCAGGTAACGCTTCGTCACCTTAGCTTTTCACAGGCCAATCTCGAGATCATACAGGGCACCAAGAGCAAAGCCACCAGGGCTCAGTACAGGAGCAAATGGACCAGATTCAGGCACTTGGCAGACTCCAAGAGAATTGACCCCTTGGCCTGCAATTGGGGCGACGCGCTCTCCTTTTCGGCACACCTCGCTCATTCGGGCATACAGGTGGACACCTGCCGCACATACCTTGCCATTGGTGTTTACAGAAACTCAGAGGAAGGCATTTCTTCCTCCTCCAACCCTATCGTCAAACATCTGACTGGTCTCGCTGGGCTCTATCTGCCGGTCAAGAGACCGCACCCGGTGTGGGACATTCACACAGTCTTGGGCTTCCGTGGACATCAGGCTGGTCACCATCAAGACGGCCTTAATAGTCAGTCTTACCTTGGCTCGCAGAGTTGGCGAGATCCAGGTGCTGGTCGCTTTTGAACCATATACCACCTTTCACAAGGACAAGGTTGTCATGTGGACGCACCCGGCATTTCTTCCCAAGGTTCCATCTGCATTTCACTTGAACAAGGAAATGGTCCTTCCTACATTCTTTCCCGATCCCAAGGGCGAAGCACAGAGTACTGCACTGCCTGGATGTCGGGCGTGCCCTAAAATTCTACTTGGACAGGACCAAGGGCTTCCGCAAGTCAGACACCCTGTTTGTCACTTTCGGAGGCTTGAGGCCAGGCTGTCCAGCCTCTAAGGCCTCCATATCCCTCTGGATGGGATCTGCCATCAAAGAAGCGTATGAAGGCCAGTACAAGCCGCTCCCGGCCAACATGCATGCCCACACAGTCTGGGCCAAGGCAACGGCCATCTCATTCCAGCGCCATGTCCCTTGGCAAGTCATAAGCAGGGCGGCCACTTGGGCCTCTCCCTCGGCTTTCTGCAAGCATTACTGTTTGGATGCCGGGTCTAGATCTGATGCAGCTTTCAGCAGGCGGTTCACAGGAACCTATTTGCTTAAGGAGGGTCTCCTCTCCACCAAGTTACTCACCGTAGTGACTAACATACTCTTTGTCCATAGTCCCCTTTCCTCCATACGTCCCACCATCTGCCCCCCCCCCCCACTAATAATACTGGTGTCATTAGGCAATGTTAAATCTATTGTCGATGCGTCAATGGGGACTGAGTCAGGGCAGCGCATGCTCCCTGGGCCGCGCCTCTAAATTTAAAGGGGAAGGTTTTTTCTGGTGAAAAATGTTCAGTCTCCTGTCCATTGGAAGGGACGCCCATACAGTATGGTGGAAAGGGGACTATGGACTAAGAGTACGTTAGTCACTATGGTGAGTAACTTATAATTTTTTGCATAAAGTGATTCTAATGAAATCTGCTAGATGACCCTTTGAGCCTACAATTACAACAATTAGATAATGAGAAAAACAGTCCTAGAGAGAAGTAACTTGAAACAGGGAGAATGTTTGAGCCATACTAGGACGATGTTTCAGAGACAATGTTAAATGGTGCAAAAAAGGAATTTATATTTTTGAAGCACAGTTTTTTCAACCATCTTTTGTAAGGTCTTTAAAAGAGATGAGACATGAAACCACCCCCTGCCCATTGGGGTCTGCATTGGGTGCTAAGTCCTGCTTACCTTAGTGCCCCTCGAGGTAGATCCTGATCAGTCCTGGCTGGATCTTTACTTTGAGGTGAAGTCTCTTTGGACCCTGGAAGTGGCAGCTGATTCCTAAAAGTTCTACAATTTGACTTAAGCCACATTTCAATTGTTTTGGCTTTGCACTTGCTTCTTTTGTTTGGGTGGTCTCTTATGTTGCTATGCATGCTGTGACTGAATAACCTTTATTGCACTCCTAAAGACTTCCTAAAACACTTGGCAAATGGGAACTCCTTCTGAAGTGATAAAGCTGCTCAAACACTTTGCAACTAAGTGTAAGTTCTATGTGGAGTCTTATCCGATCGCTGGCTCTATACCGCGAGGAGTCTGAAACCACACTTTCAGTCGGACAGCATCCTTTTAGGGTCATCCATCTAACAGGAAGGCTTTGCCCCGTTGATAATAGCGCATATAAAGGGATATCAATGATACATGGAGATCACCTCTCCTATCGAGTCAATAATACAGAAACCAAGGCTATACCAAAATGACAATGAACAAGCAATGAAAATGTATATTTAAGAAACTGCAATGAAATCAATTGATGTATAAAAAACATTCTTTTTCCTCCTGATGAGCCATTTGTTTTCAATGATGAAACGCGTGTAGAGGAATCTAAACAATTTTTTGAAAGAATTGTTGCATTAAGAGCACAAATAAACCCAAAGGTCCCGAAACTGTTGATCTTGTTGTGTTATCTCTTTCGGCCACACACCCAACCAGAAAAACCTTAGTGGGTGTGGCAGCTGTGCTTCTTTTTCTAATTAAACTTGTAAGTCCTATGTGGTTAACCTTCTCCCAACGTTGTCCTTAATTTAGCATTTACAGGATGTGGTGTGATAACTTTGTGAAATACCAAAGTAGTGCATGTCCCATAGTGGATTGGCAAATTGATATGTAGTGTTTACAACCAATGTATTTTACCTGTGTGGATCTTTGCATCACCTTTGAAAGTATTAACTGTACTGCACAACAGTACCCCTCCCTCCTAAGGTAAGCCTGATTGGAGTCTCCCTACAGTCTGTAACCAAGCGTTTGACTTTAAAATTGATTGAGACAGCCCTGTTGCCTTCTTTAGAAAAAAAGGGAAGAAGAAAAAAACTCAGAACAGAAATAAATAGGCCCATTCATACTACATGTTTATATATAAGGGTAGATTGTGAGTGAATTGCAGTGATTTATCAGTCTAAAAATCAAAGCGAATCGCCAGAGCTAGTTAAAATTACCACAGTTGATCAACCTCCAACATTAAAATTTAAATATCAGTTCACAGCCAAGTAAACGGGGGCGTTGGTGGATTCCTGCACATCCTCTGACAAACTGGCCTGTCGCCTTCTCCAAAGGCAATACCGTCTCTCTGTCCGTACCAAGAAGAGAGTCCACATTCAAGCCTGTGTCTCTGCGGCATCTAACAGCTCGGCCAAACTCTTTAAAATTTGTAAGGAGCTGGGCAACCCTGCTGCAGTCCCTACCCCCCCCCCCCTCCCCTTGCCTCTCAGGCTCTTTGCAATGTCCTGGCCTCACACTTTATCTCAAAAACCCAGGACATCCTGTCCACACTCTCCTCCACCCCCTCTCCTCTCCCCTCCGTCGGTACTCACTGACCCTCCTCCAGCCACCCCCCCACCCTCCTTCTCTTCCTTTCCTCTCTTCTCCCTTGATGAGGTCGCTAGACAAGTTCGATCTATGAAAGCCTCATCAAAACAGGTTCATCCCTGTTCCTCTAAAACTCTCAAGGACCACATTGATACCCTCGCTTTGGCCCTTGCCGACTTATGCAACCACTCCTTTGCCTCAGGATCCTTCCCCTCCCCTCTTAAGCACTCCCTTGTGCATTCTCTCCTCAAGAAACCCACAGCGGATCCCTCTTGTCCGGCCAACTATCGGCCAATTTCCATTACACCCTTCTTAGGCAAACGCCTTGAAAAGCTGGCCATCTCTCAGCTAAACCTTCATTCTAATTCTGTTGGCTGTCTCCATGACCATCAGTCTGGCTTCAGATCTGGCAGAAGCACGGAAACTGCTCTCCTGAACAACCGTGAAGATCTGCTTTCCAACCTTGACTCTAGCATTCCCTCTGTTCCCATCCTACTTGATCTCTTCTCTGCCTTCGACACGGTCAACCATACCAACCTGCTCAACCATCTCCGGGATAACTTGGGCATCACCGATCAGGCTCTGGCCTGGTTGACCTCTTTCCTCTCTGATCGACCCTCCCAGGTCCAACTTGTCCTTCCTATCATCTGTCTTCCTCTCCACCTGTGGTATTCCTCAGGGGTCTAACCTCTCGCCCTGGCTTTTCAACCAATACCTGGCAACTCTCGCCCGCTGTATTGCCATTTTCTGCTCACACTTCCAGTGCTACGCAGACGACACTCAACTCATTTTCAGGCTGCCCTCGGCCGCTACCTCCTCCTCTCTCATCACTGATTGCCTAACTGCCATCCAAGATTGGTGTGCCGCCAACGATCTTTGTCTTAATGCCAGCAAGTCAGAGATCCTCCTCATTGGCACACCATCACCTTCCTTTCCCCTCACTCTCTGGCCGGCCTCCCTTGGCCCTCCTCCTATCCCCACCTGCGAGGCCAAGAACCTTGGTGTTCCCTTTGATTCCACACTCTCCTTCTCCGCTCACATCGCTGATGTATCAAAAAAGTCAAACCTCCTAATGCACCTCCTCAGAGGTATTCTTCCTTTCCTCTCATTCCCCCAGAAGCTCACTGTCTCCCAAGCTCTGGTTCTCTCTAAGTTGGACTATTGCAACAGCCTCTTTCTTAATCTACCTGCCTCTACTCTCTGCCCTTTACAACTTATCCAGAACAGGACTGCGAGACTTGTCCTTGGCCTCAACCCCTGGGATCGTATCTCTCCAGCTCTGAAATCTCTCCATTGGCTCCCAGTGGATGCAAGATTTAATTCAAAACCCTCTGCATTGTCCACAAGGCTTTCTGGGGCCTGGGTCCAACATACCTTCAGCTATCCCTCCACAAATACCTCCCATCTCGAGCACTCCGCTCCTCTGCCTCCAACTCCCTCAGGTTTAGTCGTTTCTCAAAGAAACGAGCTGGGGGTAGATCTGTCTTCAGCTGGGGCCTCCCTCTGGAACAGCCTCCCTGCCACTCTAAAACTTGAGGAGGACCATCTCCGGTTCCGGAAGCACCTCAAAACCTTCCTCTTTGCTTCTGCCTTCTCCTCCCCATCTCCTCTGTTGATTCTACTCTCCATCGGCACCATGCACCTGGCCACCCTCTGTCCTCTGGGCGCAGGTACCTTCTCATCTTGCCACCCTCACGCACTGCCTCCGGGCCACCCCCTGCACTGGGTTCTGTATCTGTACCCATACAGCCCTCCCCTTTTCTTCCTGCACTTTCAGACCTGCACGGCCTGCTGCCATAAACCCAGCACTTGCCACTTACTGGCTGCACTCCCATTGTTTGTTGCCTTTTTATTTATCATTTTATTATTATTTTTGTTTTTTCATTCTCGCTCCGCACTCTCCTTTGGTTCCCCCTTCCATGGACTTCTCCCCCTTCTCCCTCTACCCTGCACTTGCACGTTCTCAATGTCCCTGGGCCTAGTAAGATTGTTGTTTTTGTTCTCCCCTGTTCCCTTTCCCTTGCTTTGTCGCGCTCTGAAACACTTGTGTATGACCGCGATAGAAATAAAATATCAATCAATCAACCCACCAGAGTTCCAGTTACGGAGTACTGGAGGAGGATGGCTGCAGTGTTTGCCTCCGGTTCCTGAATGTAATATGTTTGCAGTTTGGGGAGACCACAGAAAACAACCTGCCCTGGGATCTAGGAAAGCCTGGAGCACATACAAACTGCAGGAAGACTCGCAAGACAGAGACAACTACTCACACTACTGGTTGTGGCAGCCACAGGCCTGGAATTGCAGGCTAATAGGTGAGCATAGGAGTCTGCATGGTCACTGGCTAATGTACGGCTGGGGGTCTCTGATCAGAATGAGCAGTAGTCCAGGTGCAGATAAATCCCAGACACCAAGAGCCAATTAAAGAGCTCACTCTGGAAACCCTATACTGAGGTCACTGCAGCAGAGAAGGCGCACGAAAGGAACCCTGGAAGCAGATGTGGCTCAGGTAGAGAGACAGATCATCCTGTCATCAGGAAGGTCTCTCGACAAGTAACAATGGCTGGTGGCAATACAATGTGTCCCATGGTGGAGGGGAAAAAGAAAGGGACTGCTACTTCAAAATTCCAACAGGAACCATACATGTGGATTGCCTACTGACATTGTCCTACTGCTTTCTATGGGGAACATTTTACTCACCTGAAACTCTGCAAAGTAACTGTGGTGGCACTCTCTGCATTCAGTTTGAGTCCAGGAAGTTTTAGGCCAACTTGAATTTTAGTTATAACCTGTTATTTTTTCTTTGAATGTATTTGGAAAGTCATAGCTTCCATTTCTCTAAATGTGAATGCATATTTACACCATAACGTCTGATGACACTTTTTCCCTGATGTGTAATGTCTTGGTTTTCATATATAAAAGGTAGCTTGCCTTTTTTGTGGCCTGGATATGTCTTCCCACTCCTAGAACCATTGCCTCTTTGTGCATTTGTATTTTCCAAAACCTATGCCTTAGAGGTCTAGAAATACTGCGACCTTTAGTGTTGGTATTGGGATTCTGAAATGACTTGACATTAGTGGACCCACAGTATGCTGTAGTGATTTGCCTTATATGACAATTTACTGTTTTCATAATCCACTAGGCATTTGCACTGTTAGGTCTACCTGAATTACTTATTCAACTGATGGACATATATAGGTAACCTAATAAATGCATATATTTTTCAGTATACAGCATGCTGTAATTTCTTTGGATAAGTGTGTGGGCAAATTATACTTTTGTCTCGCCCTTCTTCCCCCTTCCTAGAGTTAAGCCTGAATGCTCAGCCCTCCAACTTTTCAAGAGGTGTTTGGCTTCGCTCTTAGTGTTCTGCCCCACTTTGAGGTTGGTGGTGGTTGTCATGACTAGTCTTCAAATCCAATGTGGGGGCTGCTGAATCCCACAGACTCACCAAAGTGTAACGTTCTCAACTAACTATAAAAACCAGTTGAGTCCGTGACACCCCGGGGGGGGAAGGGGAATTTGGATAAAATAATAAACCCAGACACTGGAACTGGAAATCCCTTCTGGAGGAAAGTATCTGCATTGATGAGAAATCAACAAATTAAGCCAAAAATAAATATGCATTTATATTTACATTTTGATTTCTGGTTATACAACTGACTCGAGACAAGAATTACCTGAAAATCCTCTGCTAATGCCTAGAGGACAATTCCCTTGTTATTGAATGACATTCATTAACTTTTTATTTCTTGCAAGGGAAGATAGGATGCTTATTTATTATGAGTTATTTTTCTCCTTTTTGAATTAAAGTGTGCACCCTTTAATTCTTAAATGAGAAATCTTTAAGTGCTGGCTTGCCATGAGACTCAATTAAGGAATAGAGTTCATCTGCTTTGCCCAAGGTCCTTCATATAGAAAGAGAACTGAATTTCAAACCCTGGAAATGTTTTTTACTTCTTTCCTCAGTTTAATTCAAAGATTACTTTTTCCAAACTTGTTTATTCTCCATTTGTTCAGAAAACATAAAACTGTTTCTGCATAGCGTCTATAAATTGTTCTTCAATGAATTGCATTTGCATTTCTTTTGTTGTTGATCAAAAAAGGAAAGATTCACTTCAAACTCATTAGTTTGTTTTAAGGTGAAAGTTTTCATATGCAGTCAGCTCCGTTATAAACTTTGAAAATGCCTTTTCAATAAATAGTTCATTGAAGTGCTTAATCCAGTATTTAACCCAACTAAAACTGAATCTCTTATGTCTAGCTTAAATAAAGTTTTCTTCAATAGATGCAGTTTATAAAGTTGTTGAAATATCAGTCGCCGCGCACGCGCACTTAGATCCAACAAAGAAAAAATGTAACAAAACTCTACAGTTCGTATTTAATGAGCAGAGTCAAACGAACAAAAAAGATTTGCAAAATTCAAACATTACGACAAAATATTTAAACATAACGCTTACCTTATCTTCCACATGGCTAATTCGGAAGAGACTTACACTTCCTCAGTACGAAAAAACACGGTTTATGCGCTTCCTCGGCAGCGGGGCTCTTCCTTGTAATGGCGCTTCTACGGCTGCTGGGCTCTTCCCTGTGATGGCGCTGACACGACGCGGCTTACGTGCTTCCACGGCTGCTGAACTCTTCCTTGAAATGACGCTGACTCGATCGATACAGGAAATGAAACTAAACCTCCCAGAAGTAGAAACGGATAGTTCTTAGTACCCTGAGGAGGTAAGTACTGACATCAAAAATATGCGTGCGCATAAACAAAAAATAACCACGCACAACTACACGTGCATTAAGTCTGAAATATTAACCTCTTGCTGACCAAATCTTATATTCGAAATGAAAATAACTTTCAGCAAAGATAATTGTCTTTGATTACTGAAGACCAGTAGTTAACCGAACAAAATGAGTTATACTTAACTCTGAATCTTTATTTTCTTGCTGCAGGGTTTTCTTCTAATTCACACAGAAATTAAGTTTTTCTTCCACAAAGCTGAGAGGGCATTTTCACATTACTTTAAAGTTCCAATTTCTTCTCAAAAGGCTTTTGGCCTATAATGCTCAGGAGCAAACAGAAACATGACTTGCTCAGGTGATTTACTAAATGAAAGGCAGTTTAGAATGTTGAAATCACACCTTTGTTTATCCCTCAACCAATCATGGCTCCTGCTCCTTTCCACCATCTTGGCTTCGGCTCCCAACTGCACTCTCAGAACTAAAGTTAAGGCCTAACTAAAAACCAGAAAGAAACTTAATCTAATTAAATAAAATGAAATCCAAACCAAGATTTAACTTTCATTTTATTTTCTCAGGGACTTAACATCTACCCTGAGACCTGACAGTTGTACAGCCCTCACCAGATTGTTGTACGAAACCTTAACAGTAACAAATATTTCAATGGATTGCTTTACTCCCGCAGAGTCCTCTTCCGATAGATATCCCTTCCAGCGTCAGCTGCTCGGAAAACATTTCGACAGGGGGTGTAGTGCATCTCGACTCGGCCGTCAATCCCTCGATGAGCCGGTGGTTTACTTCGGACGAGACATCGGTTGCTGTACCGGCGTTCCTTTTTTCCACCCGCTTATCGCGCTGCTCGAGGAACGGCTCCTCTCGTCAGTGGAAGCTTTTGACATTTTTGGTCGAATATTCGCCAACCATTCGATACACCATGCTCGCTTCTAGACCAGCTGTTATAATCAGGCGCCTGCGCGACTGTAGGTGGCGCACTTCTCACCCCGTTCGGTTTAGGGTGCGAAGGAGACCCGGTCAGCGCATTGATTTGCTTCTTTGGTGGCGTTGGCGCCTGCCATGGCAACGCTCACAGGCAACCCGGCACGCAGCATGAAGGAGATCACGTGCCGGCACAGCTGATGAACCTACGAACAAATCTGCGATGGACACGCCTCCCCCCAGGGTTTACTTCATAGGCGGGTCGATTCAGCAGAACGCTGCTTCTGTTGTGTATTTCGAGCCACCATCCTTTTGACTTTCTCCTGTGATTACGATCTCGACTTACTCTTTGGATTCCGACTGCCTACTGTTTTTGTACTCGTTACTTCATTGCCCAGACCCACACCGCATTTGGATTTCCCTACATTCCACTCGTTTAATGATTCACAGCCCGCACGTTGCCGAACCAGCCCGTCCCTGGATTCCTCTGTGACTCTTCAACGTGCTCTCTGCGTGTCTGCTGCCTTACCTCCACAAGCAGCGCCACCCCGTTCCAGGGCCAAATTCACAGCAGAACTTTTCCTGCTCATCTACTATGGTCCACACGCTGCGGTTAAGCCTGTTTTTCCTCTTATTCTCTGAGAGTTGGGGAAACTTCGCTTGTCATCTCTGCACTTATCAGGAACAGTCAACTGCCATCCCGCTACCCTCACTGTTTCCTGCCATACACCACTCCATATGAACACTGCTGTTAGCTTCTACCGGCCTCCTGCAACTCTTTGTGAAGATATATAGTTTCCACTACCGTGCACCTAGGACACCTTGCTGTTTGTGGACCATCCCGAACCTAGTGCGACCCTTGTGCCGCTCGGGATACTACCCTGTACTAACTTCCCTATTTATTATTTTATCCTACCGTTGTTTTTTGACTTTCACGAACCTTGGGTGGAGAACAGGATTGGTTGGGGGTAAGACCTCTTTCATTCTTCCATAGGTAGTTCTGTTTACTTAAGTAACCTTCAAGTTAATTCCTGGGTTTTCTCTGCTTGTAGGGCCACCCACACCTTGACCAGTAGCAGTGTTTCGTAAGGTATTCAGTCCCGGGAAGTTGAGTTACTTTACCTTCAACAATCTGTGGTACTAATCTGTTGCTTTTCCTTTGCAGCTTTGTGGTTGGCGGTGCATATTTCTCCCCGCTCTTTAGTTTGATTGGTTCCTCTGTCCTGGTCACCACCCAGCAGAGAGGCACATCATAATAAAGAGTTTTTCACTCACGTTGAGGAGGCTCTGGTCCTCGGGTGGACCTAGGCTCTAGAAGACTCAGGAGTGCGTCTGTCATCCTGCTCCACCATCTCAGTGGTTCCATTCTCAACACCCCAGCCAGTGTGGTGAGTAACACCATCAGGCTTCAAATGATGTCCTGGTTGTAATTCTAAGATGTCGTTGACTGACCCGTACAATGTGTGCATGTGGTGCCTAGGCGCTGAGCACGCAACAGACAATGGGTCTCGTCAGAAAATGAAATCCTTGAGGGAGCAGATGGCTGCACTCCGTCAGAAGTCGCCTCCTCGTTCCACTACGAAGTTGTCCGGCCACGACGTGGAGGGCGACACCCTGGAGAAATTGTGCTCTTCATCTTGCCTTGGGCAAGGCCCATCTTCCTGTGATTAAGGAAAAAGAAAGGGAAACATATGTCTACCTAATAAATTAAATATAATATAAATACCTCTATACAAATATGTAACTAGGACCGCACCACAAGTACTAACCAGTATAAACAGGACATGGCCAGGATTCTGATATTAACCCCTCCCCCACCCCCCAGTTGAAGCCCTGACCCAGAGCCAGGCTTAAGAGCACTTCTTCGATGGAAACGTGCACTTAATAAAGGAGCATCCACAAACTCAGCCGCCTTCCAAAGCCTTTCCTCCGGACCAAACCCTTTCCAATCCATTAGGTACTGTAGTTTCCCTCTGAACTCTCTAGAGTCCACAATTGCCTGTACCTCAAATTCCTCCTCATCCTCTACCAAAACTGGGGGTGGGTTTCTCACGTAAACTGTTTCCTTTAGTACAAGGTTTAATTACTTACATGAAATGTGCGCTGGACCTTCAAATGAGATGGTAATTTTAACTTCACTGCCACCAGGGACAAAACCTTTTCAATCACAAAAGGGCCCAAAAACCATTGACTACATTTATTCTTAGCCTTCAGCCTGATGTAACGGAGGACAACCAAACCAAGTCGCCTTCTAGATACTTAGGCGCAGGTCTACGGGAAAGATCAGCAAATTTATTATAGGAAACCTTACTCTGCTGTAAAGCTAGAACCGCCTTGCTTAAAAAAAAAAAATCATGAGTTGGATTCTCTTATCAATTCCTGGATTACAAGTATCTTGAATAATAACCTCTCGTAAGAAATGGGCATGATATCCCACGTTACAGTAAAATGTGATCTGCTTTCTTTGTGAAAAATTTCTTTTTGTACGTTTTTAAAATGTTTGTAATAAACTGAATTAAAAGAATTGAGACATAATAGATTTGTTCTGAGAGTTGTTATAATTAAATTCTGCCAATCAGACTAGGTCTACCCAACTCTTACTGACTGACAATAACAGTTCGGGTATTTCTCGAACTCTTGGTTCACCCTCTCTGTCTGGCCATTAGATTGGGGATGATACTCAGAAGACACGTGAACCTCAATCCCCAACACTTTAAACAAGTCTTGCTAGAATTTTGAAACCAATTGGGTTCTTTGATCTGATATCAGCTGATTTGGAAGACCATGCGAACGAACCACGTTCTGCAAGAAGCTTTGAGCCATATTGATGAATGTTAAAGGATCCTTAATCGGAATTTAATGACCAGTTTTAGTAAGTAGGTCCACCACCACTGGGGTTGCTTTACAGCCGTTATCCTTGGATAAATCTACCATGAAATCCACTGATAAGGTATGCCAAAGTCGTGGAGGAATAGGCAACGGATTCTGCTCTCCTACAGGCTTTCCAACTTCTGACTTATTTCGAACACACGCCTCACATGTCTTGACATAATTTGACCCATCTACACGCATCTTTTCCGACCATACCTTTCATCTAAGCAACTCGGTCTTAAATTCAGGATGACCCGTCAAGCTTGAGTCATGACGCTCCCTCAAAAGTGAAATATGCAACTCCTCTGTCGGAAGGTATAATTTGTTGTGATAAGGAAGACCTTCTCGAACTTCACGTACTGGATCTCTCCCAGCCCAAACATGCGTTTCCTTGGCAGACATCTCTAACTGGATTTCCTGCTGCCAACCCTCAGGGCACCTCCCACGACAAAATGATCAGCAGAGATCAAAACTTGACTAAGATCAAAACTCGGATGTTCACTCCCAGGTACCTGACGCGAAAGAGCATCCGCTTTACAGTTTTGTTTTCCAGGCTTAAATGTAATTAAGAAGTCATAGTCTGCAAAAAATAGAGACCATCGCAACTGACTAGGAGTTTGTTTACACTGTTATCAAAAATAATAGATTTCTATGGTCCGTAAGTACTGTTACTGTGTCTCGAGCTCCTAACAACTAATATCCACAGTCCTTATTTGCCAACAGTTCACAATCCGAAATGGTGTAATTCATCCCGACTGGTGACAATTTCTTAGAGGAAAATGCTACTGGATGGAGCTGACCCGTATTGGGATGATGCTGATTTAACCCTGCTCCCAAGGCTAAATTCGAAGCATCCACTTCCACAAAAAATGGTTGCTCCACGCTTGGATGCAGTAAGAATGTCCCGAGATCAACTTTCCCTTTAAAGTCTGAAAAGCTTGATCAGCCCCTTGAGAGCAGTAAAATGTGCCCCCTTCCTTAACAGTTTGGTGATTGGAGTTATCCACTGTGAAAAGCCTTGAATTATTCGGCAGTAAAACATGGCGAATCCCCAAAACCTTTGAATCTCCTTCACACGAGTCAGAACAGGGCAATCATTAACTGCTTGCACCTTTGGAGGGTCCATTTCCAACCCGTGTGGAGAGATCACAAAGCCTAAGAATTCAACTTCTTTGGTGTGGAATCGACTTTTTTCAAGCTTAGCAAACAAGTGGTTTTCACGTAAGCGCTGCAAAACAGTTTATGATCTTCATTGTGTGAATAGATTAGGACGTAATCGATGTATACCACTACAAATGCAGAAATCTCTGAAGACCTCATTGAGGAAGAATTGGAAAACTGCAAGAGCGTTTCATAACCCGAATGGCATTACCTGATACTCCTAAAATCCACATCTAGTTTTTAATGAAGTCTTCCACTCATCACCAGATCTTATGCAAACTAAATAAGCATCACGAAGATCTAGTTTTTAAAATTTAGTTTCCCCCTGGATTTGCTCTAACATGATGGATATTAGTGGAAGTGGTTATCTATTCTTAATGATGATCTTATTCGGGGCATGATAATCAATAAGGGCTTGCAGCGTTCGTTCCTTCCTTCGTCAGTACAAACAGGGGGAGAAGCTGCAGGACTGTCGGGTCTGGGACAAATGTGAGTTGGGTTTTACACAATATTGTCAGTTTCACTGTAAATATCTATTTACTGCTTGGGTTAACTCTGAGTTAATATTATTTCTCAGTTTAAATGGGCTCAGGTTGATTTGGCCTTAACTTAACATTTTACAGAGGGAAGGTTCCCCAATCCATCATGGAGTCAATGGTGCTGGGAGCTGATTGGTAGAAGGGTACTCTTCTAGTCTCTACAGGCATTCTAAGCTGCCTTTCATTGTCCCAGTTCGAGTTGGAAGGTCCTGTTTTGATGAAGATCCAGGTTTAGGCCTAAATAACTTTAATGACTGGAATTAAGGAGAAAGAAAACTTCAAGTCAAGAGTTCCAGTCACCTTTTGAGGAGGTTAAGAAAAACATTTTTTAATTGGTGGGAGCGGAGAGACATTTAGTGCTGAATCGCCTTGGGTATTTAGTTAGATGTTTAGGTTCTTAAAATTCAAGTTGGGAATCTTTACTTAAGTTCTTTCATGACACTGCAGCTCTCATTTGAATGAGAATAGTGTTTCATAAGTGCGCATGGTTAATGCGCTTCCAATGCATTTCTAAAAGGCACGATCAGGTGGCGTTGTTAAACTTTTATTGAATTGAGGCAGTTCTGTGGAAAACTGAGAGCAACAGTGTTTTAACAGTGCACATGTGTGAACAGACTTTCTGAAGTGTTTATTTCGAAAAATCCGTCAGTTGGACAACACGAGAACTTATTGGAGAATAGTGTTTGTTTAAGGGAACTCTTACGACTCTTGTGTAAATCTGATTAAAAAAACTGCAAGGAAGTTCCGGAGCATTACTGCACGCAGAGTAATGTTTTTTTAGTTCTGCCTGGATGAGAAAAGCGTCTCTCGTCAGACTACTGGAACGCGTGCCTGCTTTGGAGTAGTATTTTCTCTACACCCGTTCGGCAGAGGATAGCTTCAATGTTTCCTTGAATCGAAGTGTTCAGAGACTTCTAAAAAGAGTCGGATTCCTCTTTTCCAAGTTGGATGTCACTGACTTCATTTCTACTTTGACAGCAGGCAAGGAAAGAGAATAAACAATAGGGAAGTCAGCAGATCCTGTAAAGAACAGAAGAGTTCTTTCTTCCAGATTAAGAAATTCAGCATTAGTCTTTATCTGTAAATCAAAAAAAAGACAATTTTAAAACAAAACATTTAAATACTGGCAGTGCAGCTCAGGAGTGTTGAAGAAGGTTCACATTTAGAAGTTAGTCAGAAAATGAATTAACCCTTTGATTCACATCTCGGCTGTCTGCGTAAATTGATTCTCCCAGCTCATAGAGGAGGATAACAGGTATTGATCTAAATGTGGGGAGGATTTTGAGTGGATTTAAAGTTTAGAATTAACTGTAACCTGATTGTTTCTTATTTCCCTACAGAATTCCGACTTGCCAGAGGATAGAAATGTGTTTGTTTTATCCACTTCCCATTTCCCTTAAGGAGATTGGACTTTCAGCTGTTTATATTATATTACCAGCTGTGGATCAAATCTCTTGGGTGGGGTGGGGGTTGAGGGGGGATTTGTGGGGTTCAGCAGCTCCCACAGACAAGAAATCTTCAGGACCAGACAGAATGTCGATAAACCCCTTGGCCAAATTGTCTTCAATATATTCCTTAAAGTATTGATTCTCTTTATCCGTCAGGGCATACATTCTGCTACAAGGAATTGCTGCGCCTGGTTCCAAGACAATTTTGCAGTCGTAAGATCGGTGCAGGGTTAATTCTAGAGCAATCTTCATCAAAGACCTCACTAAATTCCCTATAACAACCTGCAAAGTCCACCACTACTGCTCCTATGAAATAACCCCCAACCTCTGGCCGAAAGTTTAACCCTGACTCCTGGAGGTGAATTAATCCCGACTGAAATAGAATCTCTCAAAACAATGCTTTGGTTAACTAAGTTATACCCAGACATCCAGGAACGCATATTGGACCTTCCATTCGCGGGTGATCACCTCTTTCACTCCACCACTGATGAGGAATTCGATAAAAAGAACAGTTCCCAAACTGCGAAGTCTTTATCCTAACAAAGGCCACACCCAAGGCGTACAGCCAGTCGCATCAACGCTCTGATAAGGGGAGGGCGTTCAGCAGGTTCTGGGGCTTCCAAGAACTGAGGTCGAGCCAACCTGACCGCTCTGAGTCAGCACTGGCGCAAACAACAAAAGGGGGTGCAAGGGCTTTTTCCAGTTCCCCCCTCCTACGCAACAGCCTCAGAGGGAAAGAAGGCATGACGCATCCCTTCGGATCCACGTGTCTCCGGTGGGGGGCAGGCTTGCCTTTCATGCACAGTTTTGGTGCCAGAACTTTGCGGACCCCTGGGTCTTCTCCGTAGTATCCACTGTGTACCGCCTACCAATTACTCCTCAACCCACACATTGGGACAGCAACTCTGTCGGTGGAAATTAGGTCGCTCGTCAAGAGACAGGCAGTGAAGAAGTCCCAGCCTCCCAGCGAGGATGGGGCTTCTATACCAGGATTTTCGCCATACAGAAGAAATACCAAGCTGGCCTGAGAGTTGTTGGACCTCTCTACCCTCAACCTCTCCCTCCCGCTTCAAAAACTCAAGATGGTTACTGCTGCACTCAATGCGGCGACACTTTGCAAGGGAGACTGGATGTGTTCCCTGGATCTGAAGGACGCTTATCTACACGTCCCTATTTGGCAACCGCATCGCTCCTTTCTATGCTTCAGGATCATGGGCTGCCATTTCCAATACAAGGTGCTACTCTTTGGCCCCCAGGGTATTTACCAGGCTCATGAATACAGTGGCATCCCTCCTCAGGGCCACCACGTCTACCCGTACCTGGACTAGCTCAACCGGGCGGGATCTCCGGAGGCGGTGCACCACACTTCCTCCGCACTTATGACCACGCTCCAAGACCTGGGGTTTACGATGAACCTCAAGAAGTCTCAGCTACAACCTACGCAGAGCCTGACCTTCCTGGGCTTTATCTGGGACACTAGCTCCGAGAGAGTCTTTCCCTCGGAGGACAAGCTCACGGCCATCAAGAGGGCCATTACTCACTTCCTTATCTGAGCAGTGACCTCAGCCTGGTGGTACCAACACTTCTCCAGCATTTGATCTTTCATAGATTCAGATGCTTGAATATTCCCCCGTCGTCAGACAGGGAATCCTCAATGATTTTTAAAAAAATAATTTTCAAATATATACATTATTTCCATAGAAATATGACTGTAGATTGCTCATTATGTATTATGAGCCATTCACTTGTGTAGTCCCTCCACCTCACCTTGGTCCTTTATGACCCTAACCAATGAAGTGACCGGGTTTAAGCTCTGCCACAGTCAGCCATTTTCAGATTTTTCACCGCAGTCTTAACAGAGGGAATCCTTCAGCTCTGAGCTTTTCGTAGTCTTTCTCCTGTTAGAAATATTGGTTTTACCTAAAATATATCTTTTTGAAATCTCCTGTTCAAGCTCTTGCTGCTCTGTGTTTCTGGGCTCAGAAAACACTATTTTTACCTAAAATTCGTCAAGTGAAATCCTCTTCATAACATGGCTGAACTTCCAACTGCAAAGAAGCCTCCCCTGTTCGTGGACTGCACGAGGTGCATGAAGAAACTAGTCTACATGAAGGATCCTCATGAGCAATGCATCTACTGCCTGTATCCTCATGATGTAAATAAATGTGACATATGCAGGATTTTCTCCAACAAGACCCTGCAGGATAGACACAGAAGACTTCTTCCCCATTTAGAAGCCAAAGGTCTATCTTCTGACAAATCTGCCAAAACAGCTCCTGTACATTCTTCTAAAGCATCTGAGAGACAAACATCTAAGAGAAGGTCCTCTTCAGTGGAAAGGAGTGTCTTCCCCTCTCACAAAAGTAAGAGGAAGGTGGAAATACTCCCTTTAGGCTCTGGGGATCACAAAAAATAGCATCCTGAAGAAGAAAACCTCCAAAGGTAAGGAGGTGTTTTTAAAAAAAACACAGGGGTGGGGGGGGGGCAAATCATCCACGGATAAACAGTCAGTCTACGAGCACCCATAATGATTGAGTTCCATCAAAGACCAAGCCATCAATTAAACCCTTAGCGTCCACGACGACGACACTTCAAACCTCGTCATCGACGACCAGATCGTCGTTCGAAGTCAGCCTCCGTAAACATTCGTCGACTGAGTCCCATCACTCCTCCACGAATCTCTTATCCACGAAGATCCCATCGACGGAGAGAAACACTCAACCGTCGACTAAGTTATCGGCCACGAAGCCACCATCGACAAAGCATACATCGGCGCCGTCGACGACTAAGCCAATTCCCTCGTCCACGGAGAAACCAAAACCCAAAACAGCTGCCGCAGATGCCACTGTTACACCAACCAATGAAAAAACGGTACCTCCCATATCAGTGACTCATGAACCAATAGGAGCACAACTCTCTCCTTTAGGAGAAATGACAGAACTCCCAGACATCATTCTTCAGGAGGAGTTTTCAGACACAGAATTTGTTGGCGGGCAACCTTGCCTCAACCCCAAGGAACACAGTCCTCCATGGAAGCCAACTGCGGAGGAACCTGCCGATCCTTACGATCCAGCTCGCATTGACTCGATGCAAAGGATCATTGAAGAATTCAACAGACTTCAAGCAGAAAAGAATAAGTCATCCATACCAAAAGAGGTAACGTCTCCACAGAGGAGCATCTCGCACACCTAGAGAGTCTCCTTCCAGGAGCCGGCCACAAAAAAGGGCAGTCACCTGAGCCTCCTTGCAGATCCAGGAGCATGACGCTCAGTGCTTCACCGATAAGGGTCCCATCTTTAAGAACATTGCCTAGGCCAAGATCTCCTGTTTGAGATCCTACAATTGTGCCTTCAACCGCATCTGTCTCAGACTGGCAAGAAGATCCTTTCTGAGATTTTTCTGATCCCGAGGAAGGGGATATTACTCCTAAGCCTGACACTCATAGCGAATGTGATGATTACATAGTTGAAAAACCTACAAAGAAAGACTCTCCAGGAGATTCTTCTCCACCAGACGATTTAGTATCATTTCATACCATTATCGGTAAAACGGCAGACTTATTCAAGTTACAAGTCACATCTGAAGAGAAAAAGTTTGTGCTTTTATGAGCACAGGGACAAGCGGAGGAGGACAGTCACGACTATACCTCTTCTTGATACCATCTGGGTCAAAGATATTGGCTACGCCTTTACTCCTGCTCTGGTTTCAAGACCGGAAAAGAAACACAAAGCTTCTGACACTGTGCCACTTTGTCTAAGTGGACATACTAAACCAGATTGTCATCCCGGTGGCAGCCAGAAAAAAAGTTAGCCAATCCTTCATCGCCCTTATCAGCACCTCCTGACCAGGAAGGCCGTAAGTTAGAGGCCATGGGCAGGAAGGTATCCTCGCCAGCCTCTCACCATCACAGTGGGCAATGCACCAGCCATGACGGCGCATTTTGACCGCGAGCTATGGTTGCGTATGTCTAACCAGGCATTTACCAGCGGATCTGCAGGAAAAAGCCAGAACAATCGTAGCAGACGGGGAAGCTACCTCAGATCATATGATTGACGCAGCAGTGGACGTGGTGGAATCAGGTTTCAGGCAAATGGCTCACGGTACTGTTCTAAGGAGACAAGCCTAGATGAAAGCTACACACCTCAGACCGCAGGTACAAGCTCAAATATTGGACATGCCCTTCGATGGGCAAGACTCATTTGGTAAGAAGATCGATGACCCCCTCAAAGGAATAAAGACTGACACTGCTCGAGCCATCAGTTCCCTTAAAGACTGGGTTCATCATCCAAATCCAGAGGTTTCAATCGTCCCTCCTAATGGCCAGAAAACGCAGGGAAACTTCATCCAGGACGACAGATATCACCAATCCTCTGGCAGGTACTCCCAGAGGGGAAGGCGTGGCTTGACCCAGGGCAAACAAAATTGACAGATCATGTCTTTCCCCTCAACGTCACACCCCGTGGGTTGGAAGAGTAAGCAGATTTCTCCATCGTTGGCAGTCAATAACATCGGACAAGTGGGTGTTGCAGGTGATCCGCAAGGGTCACACAATAGAATTTCTAGATCAACCTCCATCCTGTGCTCCCAATCATGTGCAAAATTCGAAAACTGCTCCTAAAAGCAGTTAACGAACCAGTCCAAGAACAACAGAAGGGAAGAGGTTTCTACTCCTGTTTCTTCCTGATCAAAAAGAAAAACGGCCAGTGGAGACCTGTACTGCATCTAAGAGCGCTCAACAAGTTCATCAAACGCTTCAAATTCAAGATGATATCCCTGCAAAGTGTCTTACCTTGGCTAAACCAACACAACTTCCTGGCCACTCTAGATTTGGAAGACTCCTACTTCCACATTCTCATTCACACTGTACACAGACAGTTCCTCAGATTTGCAATAGGGGAGTTACACTTCCGGGCTAAAGTCAGCGCCAAGAGTTTTGACCAAGTGTCTTGCACCAGTAGCAGCAAAACTCAGGACGGGAACAGAAGTCTTCCCATATTTGGACAACTGGTTGATGAGGGCAAGTTCATACAAACTCACACGCTTGGGAGTTTCGAGAACAATACACCTCTTAAAAGGGTTAGGTTTTCAATCAACGAAATGAAATCCTGCCCTGTGCCTAGCAAGACAGTTCTCTTCCTGGGTGCAGACCTCGACAACTGCATCCCCTGGGTAAGACCCTCAGTGGACAGAGTAACAGCTATTTTCCACTTGACTTCATGGTTCCTAAACAGAGCGGTGACCATGGTACGCTCTTTCAAATCTCTCCTGGGCATGATGTCCTCATGTATATTCCTAATACCAAATTGCAGACTTCGCGTGAGACCAATCCAGGAGGCCCTGGACCAACAATGGAAACAAGCACTCTGTTCATGGGAGGATACCGTCCAACTACCGCAGACATTACACAAGGCACTTCGATGGTGGAATACACCTCTAAACCTGTTACAGGGAATGCCTTTTCAGGCACCAACATCTACCCTTCTACTCAGGACAGATGCATCTCTGTCGGGCTGGGGGTCTCACCTAGAGGACCTCCGAAACAAGGGCACATGGTCTGACCAGGAATCTCAACTGCACATCAATGTCCTAGAGCTCGGGGCAATACGGTGGGCACTGAAAGATTTTCTCCCAGTATTAGCCGTCCAGGTGGTGACCATCCAGACAGACAATACGACCTCCATGCATTACACGAACAAACAAGAAGGCAACAATTCAGATCTTGTCACAAGAAGCTCAACTGCTATGGGCATTGCAACACAGTCCAAATCAAAGCGGAACATCTTCTGGGAGTGGACAACGTCCCAGCGGACAAACTAAGCAAAGAGTTCACGACATCTCACGAGTGGAAACTAGACGAGAAAGTAGTCCAGCAAATATTTTCCGAATCGGGTAATCTGCAGATCGACCTGTTCGCCACCAAAGCCAACAAGAAATGCCACAAATTTGCCTCCAGGTACCCAGAACATCGGTCAATAGGAGATGCGTTCTCGGTGGATTGGACAGGGAAATTCCTTTATGCCTTTCCCCCCATCCCTCTCATAGCCTACACAGACTGCAGGAACAGAATTGTTCTATGATTCTGATAGCGCCGGATTGGGCCCGGCAGATCTGGTACTCAACCCTACAACACCTCTCCCGTTGGCCCCCGATTCACCTCAAAGCTCATCGGGAGCTTTTGACACAACTGAACCGCAAGGTCCTCCACCACGACCCAGCGAGCCCATCTCTCAAGGCCTGGTTCCTGAGCAGCGAAAACAAATGAATCTGGATCTCCTTGCAGATTGCTAGGACATTATCAAGGCATCTAGGGCTCCGTCTACTCGGATCACCTATATCCGGAAATGGACTTGTTTCTCCAAGTGGTGCGAAACATCTTCAGTGAACCCTCTCACAGCATCGATCGAGCAAGTGCTACCTTACTTACTGTTCTTGGCCAAAGCAGGATTATCTATATCCTCTATCAAGGTTCATCTATTGGCCGTAGCGGCATTACGACAAATCCAGATAAAGTCATTGCTTACTCTACTAGCTGTTAAGATCTTCCTAAAAGAGCTAATGCGTACTTTCCCACCTACGCCTGCATCGGTACAATACTGGAGCCTAAACACGGTACTGACAGCCCTAATGTTACCACCTTACGAGCCTATTCATAGATGTGACATGAAATTCCTATCTTGGAAAACAGCTTTCTTGATAGCCATCACATCTGGCAGGAGGATCAGTGAGTTACAAGTTTTATCATCAGACCCTCCGGTCACTTGGTTCCACAAAGACAGAGTCATTCTGAGAACCCATCCAAAATTCCTCCCCAAAGTTTTGGCGGAGATGACTCTCACGGAACTCATTGTCCTACCAACTTTCTTCCAGAACTTTCTTCTAGAATCTCACATCTGATGCAGAAAGATCTTTGCATTCATTAGATGTGGCAAGGGTTCTAAAGTTTTACTTACAGAGAACAAAGGAGTTTCGCTCCTCCAACAGATTGTTCATTGCTTTCTCTGGACGCACTAAAGGTCAACACATTTCAAAGCAAACTTTGGCTCGTTGGGGGTCTCCATGTATCACCCACTGTCAGCAATCTAAACGCGACCCCCTCACCCGACCTCCTTCGGCGCACTCCACCAGAGGGAGGGCAGCTTCAGTGGCTTTTCACGCAGGGGTAACATTGTAGGGCATTTGCAGAGACACTACCTGGAGCACTCTGCACACGTTCGCCAAGCATTACTGCCTGACAGAAGATGCCAACAAAGAATCTGCAATTGGCCAGGCAGTGCTCCGCCACCTCTTTGCATAAGGTGGTAGGATCAGCCTGCATCCCGCCTTTCCATGGATATGTAACCTTGGTGTTGCTGTATGGCAAAGGCTCTCAGAAGTTTGTTCTGCATATCTGTTATATGATGTGGGCATGTTTTAACTGCTTGGTATTCTATTCAAGGTTCTGACTCTATGAAAGATCCAATGCCGGAGAAGTCTTACTTACCTGTAACTGTATTTCTCCAGCATTGGTATCTTTCACAGATTCACATGCGCCAACCTGCCTCCCCTTGAGGCTGCTCCTGCGTTCAGCTTCCATCATACTGTAGTCTATACGGTTCAAAATCTGAAGATGGCTGACTGGGGCGGAGCTTAAACCCTGCCACCTCATTGGTTAGGGTCATAAAGGACCAAGGTGAGGTGGAGGGACTACACAAGTGAATGGCTCATAGTACATAATAGGCCATCTACAGTCATATTTCTATGGAAATAATGTATATATTTAAAAAAAAAATTAAAATCATTGAGCATTCCCTGTCTGACGGCGGCGAATATTCAAGCATCTATAAAAGATCCAATGCTGAAGAAGTGTTGGTACCACCAGGCTGAGGTCACTGCTCAGATATGGAAGTGAGTATATTTTAAAACTTTAATAATTTTTTAAAAATCACAGAGGATTCCCAGTCTGACGACGGGGAATATTCAAGCATCTGAATCTATGAAAGATACCAATGCTGGAGAAATACAGTTACAGGAAAGTAACTAAGACTTCTTGGGTATCATGGCAGCGTTACCCCACACGAGACTCAAGATAAGGAAATTACAGCTGCACTTTGCAGCCTCATGGAATCTGGAGAAGGGCTCCCAAGCTTAGCTGCTCAGCATACCTCCTTCTTTCCACTCGGACCTCAATTGGTGATCCAAGAACTGACAGCAACCTGTGCAGGGGCAAACCCTTCCGGCAGCCGGCACTCCCTGGAAGGCTAGGGAGCCACTCTGGACAACCAGTGTCCATGGCGTCTGGACCCGGTAGGAGCAGGAGTCTACTATCAACTGGCTGGAGCTGAAAGACATCTGGCTAGCTCTCAAAGCTTTCCTTCTGCTTATTGGTGGCAAGGTTGTCCTCATACAGACCGACAATTCCACCAGCATGTACTAGGTAAACAAGCAGGGGGTACCAGGTCCCCTCCACTAGGCAGCCTAGCCATCAGCATGTGGGAATGGGCCCTGGAGAACGACATCTACCTCGGGCCGTCCACCTTCCGTGGGAGTCCAACCTGGAGGCAGACAGGCTCAGCAGACAGAACGGACAATTACGAGTGGCAATTGAACGATGAAGTGCTGCTGGAGATCTTCAATGGGGGCATCCACAAGTGGATCTCTTTGCCTCTGGGGACAACAAGAAGTGCCAGCAGTTTGCGTCCTGGCAGGGCCCCGGCTCCCTGGGCGACGCATTCCAAATACAGTGGAACGGCATGACAGCGTATGCCTTCCCTCCCACACCACTGGTACACAGGGTGTTATGCAAGAAAAATGAATCTTCTCACCTAAGCATCATTCTGATAGCTCCATGGTGGCCAGCAAGACTGTGCTTCTCCTAGCTTCTCAGCCTATCGGACAGGTAACCCATTCACCTACTGATGGGCCCAGCTTATCTACGGGTGCAGCAGGGGGGCAGGGTCATACACCCCGCTCCACACAAATTAGCCGTTGCAGCGTGGTTCCTGAGCAGGTCACACTGAAGCACTTGAGTCTCGCTCATGCTAACCTAGAAATCATTCAGGCCACCCGCAGCAGGGCTACTAGGACCTAGTACAAGAGTAAATGGACTAGGTTCTGTCATTGGGCACACTCTAAGGAGATCAACCCCCTTACGTGCACTTTGGATGATGTACTCTCATTTTTGGCGCACCTTGCTCACTCAGGCGTGCAAGTGGACACGTGCTGCACCTATTTGGCAGCCATAGGGGCCTACAGAAATTCAGAATAAGAGGTCTTCTCTTCCAACCCGGTGGTCAAGGGACATTTGCCAGACCTCACCAGGCTCTACCCGCCCATCAAAAAACCACACCCCATGTGGGACCTCAATGTTGTGTTGGCCACCTTGGTGCACAAACTGTTCAAGCCAATGGCGTCCGCAGACATCAGGCTGGTCACCATTAGGACAGTGCTGTTTGTGGGCCTCACCTCTGCTCACATGGTCAGTGAGATCCAGGCACTAGTGGCATCAGATCCTATGCTACCTTTCACAAGGATAAGGTGGTCCTGAGAACGCACCCCGCGTTCCTAGCCAAGGTAGCCACCGCTTTCCATCTAAACGAGAAGATAGTCTTACCTACGTTTTTCACCAACCTTGAGGATAAGGCTCAGAAGGTCTTGAACTGTCTGGATGTCAGACGCACTCTAATTCTATCTGGACAGGACGAAGGACTTCCGCAAGTCGGACGACTTGTTTGTCACCTTCGGTGGGTCAAGGCCCGGTTGTCAGCCTTCCAAGGCCTCTATAGCAAGGTGGATGGTTGTAGCCATCAAGGATGCCTATGAGAGGCAGCACAAGCCACTACCAGCTGGTTCCATGTCATTTCATTGTGGGATGTTTTTTCGTGGGGTTTTTTTACTGCAATTTATTTTTTTTTTTTAAAAACCATCGTATTTTTTTTGGGGGGGTGTGTGGGGGTTCCCCCCACCCCATTTTATAAAAAATTATATGGGTTTTTTTCCCCAAAAAAATTTGCAGCAAAAAACCCAGCGAAAAAACATCCCGCAACGAAAGGACGTCGTACCTTCCAGTTAACATGCACGCCCACGCTGCGCCATGTCCCGTGGCAAGTCATCAGCAGGGCAGCCTACCTAGGTCTCCCCTTTGGCTTTCTGTAAGCACTACTGTTTGGACGCCGCCTCTAGGTCGGATGTGGCTTTTGGACAGGCGGCTCTAAGGGATCTGTTTGCTTAAGGAGGGTCTCCTCTCCACCCTGGGGCTACATTCAGTTGTAGTCGCCCATACAAGGGGACGGGATGTAAGAATAATTAATAATTACTCACTGTAGTGACTAACATACTCTTAGTCCATAGTCTCCTTTCCTCCATGCGCCCCACCATCCTCCCCAAGAACAATACTGGTGTCATTAGGCAATGATAAATATTGTCGACGCGTCCATGGGGAATGAGGAGTGTCGCCGGTGTGCAGAGTCAGGAGCGCATGCTCCCAGTGCCGCGTGCAGATAAATTTAAAGGGGAAGAAGGTTTTTTTCTGGTGCAAAAGGTTCTTTTCTGGTGCCAAAGGTTCTGTCTCAGGTCCCAAGCGAGGGAGGCCCATGCAGTATGGAGGAAAGGGGACTATGGACTTATGGACTAAGAGAACAGTAGTCACTATGGTGAGTAACTAGTAATTTCAACACTATGGAAAATACTCCTTTTTTAAATTCCATCCTTCCTGTAACAGGAAGTTTCCCTGGAAGGATTCACACTGAGTGTGTAACATTTGCCTCCCTAGGGACCATGCCGAAAAACAGTGCAAGTCCTGCAAACGGTTTAGGCCAAAAAAGTAAATGGACCGAAAAACTAAACGCTTGGCCCACCACGCCATGCAGGCTGGGGCCGCCATGGACGTCGAGGGAGCCTCCAGCGATATTAGCGTCCTAAGTAACACTGATGGCTATCGGGACCCGATGGATTCCCACGTGCAAGCCCCCAACCCAACAAGCTGGCCGACGGTTTTGCTACAGAGACGACACTCTGCAGCTCAAGCATCTCTATGACATGCCACACTCGGCACATCCCCCATGACCGACAGTCGACCTAGTCGTCGACCGATAAGCCACACGTGGTGTTGAAGGGGAGGTCCAAAAAGTCCGTCCTGTGGGCGGGTGCGATCAACACACAACAGTGCCCTGAAACAGATGCCAAAGTCAGTTTCCGACACCACGACCAAATCAGGGAAGTTCTCTGGTTCTGGCGACCATGCGTGGAAAGACGCGTCAACGGCCCCTACTAAAAATTCCAGAATGAGCAAGTTAATTAAGAAACACGTCTGACACCCTGCCCAAGGCAAAAATGTCGAAAAACAGTCCTTGACGCCACAAGATTCAAAATCACAAGATTCAAAGATTGGGGATTATTCTACCACTAAAGACACTCTGTCGGGGGCAATGCATCACAAACAGCCCCTTGCCCCAGAGCCTCTGCCTTCACTCCTCTGTGTACCCCAGAACAGTTTGATAGTGTCATGAGGAGAATTTCTAGTTTTGTTAATTTCTTTGAACAACACCCAGGTCAATTTAGCAGCCTCCAGGGGCCTACTCGGGGCGAAGCAGCTAACACACGGCCTGACGCCAAAAGAGCCCGCCTGGACGCAACACAAACTAATACCTCGTCATACCAAGACGTGGCACAGGACACATATGATACTCGAGGCTCCCAAGATCCCGGCTCATTTACAGACCCAGATGGCCAAGAGGACACAGGGTACATAGATCAATACTATGACGATTATGTATATCCCCAGAGCATACGACCAACCAGGGGCTGATTCCCCAGTGGACAAGCAGCTGCAGTACAATGACCTGCTCTTAAAGGCAGCAAAACACTTGGATACGCAGGAAGCGCAAGTCGATGCAGACTTGATGACTTTGTAGAGGGCATCGTTTGGGATAAGAGATCTGCAGCACAGTTCCTCCCACTGCTTCAATCTGTCCAGCAGCGTATTCAGCTTTCTCTACTTAACCCCAATCTGACAAGGGCAGTCAACCCACCCATTGAAAACATGTTTTGACCAGCCCCATCAGACCCATTGTACATTAGGGGTCAGCTAAAGCCTGACTCTCTAGTAGTCCCCACCACAAGAAAGGGAGCAGGAACACCTTTAGCCTCTGCTGAAGCTATTGTCCATCTATATTAGCCACAAGTGGGACGAGGTCGCACAGCAAATAGATTTGGTCCCAGAACCCCTAAAGACACAGCTCTTACAAACTATTGCTGAGGGGAGACCAGTAGCAAGCTGCATTCTTAAAAATAACTTATATGCAGCAGACAATGCAGGGCGAATTGTGGCAGAAGGTACCCTCATCAAACGCCATGCATGTCTTCGTCAATCAGGTTTCAAATTAGAGACCCAGACTACCCTGTTAAACATGCCCATCGAGCCCAATGCATTATTCGGCAAAGCAGTCGAGGACCAACTAAAAAGTGCTAAGGAGGAATATGATACCCTCAAATCCCTGGGACAATCACAAGCAAACCCTTTGTGCAGAGAGGAAGTTCAATTGCAGGCCAGTTTAGAGGGCACAACTCCCAGCGGTTCTCCAACTACAACCAGGGCAGGCTGAGTTCATCCTGGGGTTCCTCTCAAGGGCAGTCCTCTCAACAAAACATTCAAAGGGGCCACAGAGGGTCCAGAAGTAGAGGCATATTATGCTCCTCAAGAGGGGTCTCCACCCGATCTGACCACCTGCTACAGGTCCCCTCCCATGCCTCTTCAGTAGGTCGTATTTCTCACTTTACCCACGCATGGGAGGGGCATTCATGTCAGACAAGTGGGTACTTTCCACCGTGGCGGGGGGCTTTTGCATAGAGCTAATGCAAACGGCCAACCACCTGCCAATACATACTACACAGGAAGAACAACGCATCCTGCTAGAAGAGGTCAAGGCACTGCTACTAAAGGACACCATAGAAATCGTCCCAGCAAACCAGGTCGAGTATTTATTCAATGTACTTCCTTGTGCCAAAGAAAGACCTAATAATGCGCCATGTCCTAGACCTGCTAACACCTATGTCAAACCACACACATTCTGCATGACACTACTACAGGAGGTAATGCCACTGCTAAAACAGGGATACTACATGGCAACCTTGGACATGAAAGATGGATACTTTCATATTTCAATGTTCCCAGCGCACAGAAGATTCCTGCCCTTCAAAATAGCGAATCAACACTACCAATTCAAGGTGCTACCCTTCGGCATAGCCTCCGCTCCAAGGGTATTCACCAAGGTACTACAGGTAGTGGCAGCGCACCTATGCAGAGAATCAATCCCAGTGTACCTTTATCTGGACGACTGGCTGATGACGGGAATCTCCTCAAATTTGCAAGCAAAATTCCCAAAGGACAATCAAGATTCTGTTCCAATTTGGTTTCTCAATCAACGAGAAAAAATAGTCTCGTTCCAAGCAGAACAGTTCTTAGGAGGGTTATAAAAGATAGAAGAGGGTCTAGTCTTTCTATCAAATGAAAGAGTGCAAAACATACTCCTGCAAATACTTCAGTATCTAGCCAGTCGCCAAATAACCGTACGCAAAGCAATGCGCTTGCTCTGGATGATGGCTTCATAAATGTACCTGGTTCCGCATGCACAGTTGCACCTGCGCCCAATGCAAGAGTGGTTAGCGAAACAGTGGTCTCTCAGGCAAGCGGTCAGTGAGACGATCTTGTCGTTGTTTCGCTAACCCTAGTTCAAGCGCTATGCTGGTGGACAAGGAATATCTGTTGAAGGGCAAACCTTTTCACAACCCTACAGCGCAAGCGATTGTCACAACATAACCATCTCTCACCGGTTGAGGAGCCCCTTGCCTTCACCACACAGTGCCTGGCCTGTGGACCCATATCACAGCCCAAAATCACATAAATCTTTTAGAGCTACTAACCGTGCTCAACGCCCTAAAAGCCTTGCAAGTGCATCTGTCAGGCCAAACAGTACAAATCCTCACACAGCACCACTGCCATGTTTTACATAAACAAGCAGGGAGGCGCACACTCTCCAAGTCTGTCCAGACTAGCACAAGAAAATTGGAAGTGGGCACTCAAGCGGAACACGTTCCTATTGTCGCAACATGTTCCAGGGGAACTCAATTCTCTAGCAGACTCATTAAGCAGAAATCCACTGCCCAAAGAGCTCGAATGGCAGCTCAGCAGCAACATTTCAGACAATATCTTTTCCCAGTGGGGCAATCCTCCATTAGACTTGTTCGCCACAAACCTAAACACACCATGATACTCTGGCCTGGTGGACAGATGTATAGAAGGCCAACCTATATTGTGACTGGGACAACTGTGGGGATGCTACGTCTGTCTCCTCCCCGCAGGTATGGGCGACTTGCCGCTTCGTTCCTGCAGCGTTGGCAGTTGCCGTGGAGACATAGCGTTTCCCGGGCCAGGATTCAAACAGGTCACGTGCCCAGTCAGCTGATCGGGACGCAGCGAGGTAGACTCCACCCCTTAAACACACAAGCGTTTGCTTCCCGGAAGACGGCGCTTCTAATTAGCATTCTTCCATCCTGCTTCGTTTTGGACTGATTCATTGTATTTTGGACTTTTGCTTGCCCGCTCGACTTGCTACTGCCTGCCCCTTCTGTGTTTTGGCGAACCGGACTCGCGTCTTTGACGCATTCGAACTTTCGCTCACTTTTCGTTACCGGCGTCTCTCGGGACGCTCTGATCTTGGTTCCTCCTGATCCCTCTGGCGGTTGGCTCTCTACTCTGCTTTTGGGGACAAGATCCTGCTACCTGGGAAACCTTTCCACTTCGCTACCTCTAGATCTCACAGTAAGTCAGTATACAACTTACCTTCCATTTAACTTACTGTCATCCGCTCCAATCAATTCTTCTCTCCTGCCTTGACATCCTCTTCTGTGGTACTGCCTGTCATACGACCCAACCCTTCTTCAGCCCTGTTCGGATACCTACAACTTTGGAACTGTACTATACTTTATTTGGATTGTGCTGTTTGATAAAGGCACTCTTGGAACCAACGTGCACTCCTGGAAGCTACCCTGTTTTGTGCACCATCCCGACACTAGTTGGCGTCCCTCGTGCCGTCCGGGAAGTAGTACCCTTACTAACCATCCTCTTTATTATTTTGTACCTCCGTTGTTTAAGTCCTTTTACTCTTCTACATTGGGTAAGCTGATTCAGTGTTGATTGCTATCTTTCTGTCTTATTAGATAGACGACCTCACCCACCTTCCTTTCTCTTTTAGTTGCAGCTCTTCTAAAATACACTATCCCTACTGTTGTTCTTGTCCAACCCTACCAGGTAGAGTCACTCTTTTAGGGCATCCTATTGAAGAGATTGTATCATCACGATATCTAATATCTCGTATTTTTCTTACAGCATTGGTTCTGCGGTGTGGACATCCCCGCTCTTTTGAGGAATCCACTCCTCTTTCTGGGTTTCTTAAGACAGAGGGGCGTATTGCCTAAAAGAGCTCCTCAGGTTGAGGAGGCCTGGTTCTGGGAAACCCCTAGTGAGATCACCCCATCTTGGGCTGAACTATTAAACTTCGCTCCCTCTTATCTGTTGATTCGAGGTGGGAGCAACGCCCCGGCCTGGGCAACTCAACCTTGAGTAACAGGGGAGCTGTAGCCAAACCAGTTCTGGTAGCAGTGACAGGCGGTCTAGGCTAAGTTCTTCAGAGGCGGTGAGCTTGTAAGGGTCCACAATGAGGTCACACAATGGGAATCACAAATTGCACTTAGACAGGATGTATAAAGATATGTATTTATTGGCCCCTACACACTATAGAAAAATTACTACTAGCAAGTAGGGTTATCACACAACACTGAATAAAATAGATATATACATTCACTTATTATAGGGCATAATACATATAACAAATTCCTGCAAAGGAAAGATTAGCAGTATGCACTCAAGGTCCACAGAGAATTATCCCTAACTAAAATTGTGCAGCCCTACGTTGTCTGGGGCCTTTTGCCCAATAGTTCAGGCAAAAGTTCCACAGAATCGTTGAAGCAGGAAATAATGCAGGAAGGGTCTCTGGGGTCCAGTGAAAGTTTCTTATGGTTGGAGACCAAGTTAAACTAGCTAACAGTAGTAGCCCCAAGTTTCAGAAGGCTTGCGCAAGCAAACGATGGCAAAGCCAAAAGTGTTAGAATAAAGGTTTATTACAAGCCCATTGACTTAAAATAGGAATATAGGGGTAGGTAAGGAGCTCTGTACTCCGATTCTTCCCCAGACTTGACAGGAGACGGGAAGAGCCTCCGAGGTTGCTTTTCCCACCGATAGTCCTGGTCCTCAATTTGCAGGGATTGCAGGTTCTAGCTGATCTCCGGTTGGTGCCTTTCACCGTTGCAAGGACTCTCAAGTGAAGAATGCAAAACTCAATGCCGGTCCCCCTTTCTGGACTGGACTGTGGTCTGGTAAGCATTTTCGGACGGTGGTCACTGCTGCACGGTGACGCAAAGAGACTCAACTGCTGCGGTCAGACTTTACCTCCGATCTCAGGTCATCTTGGTTCTAGGATGCCGACATTGCCTAGAGGTGAGTCTTGTAGGGCCAGCTCGGGATCACCCCCAAGTTCTAGGTCGAAACACGAAACTGTGACGCTGGCAGCACGGTTGCCCAGATTCTGAGCTGGTCAGCCACAGGACAATCCTGGAACACTTCCGAAGGCTCTTCGGTGCAAGGTACCAAGCAGATGTCTCGAATGAATGGTCCCTCCACTCCAAGGGTCGCAGCTCCTTTGCAGGACTGCTAAAGATCTTTAGCAGGACAGCAGCAGAAGTTGGTTGTCAGGCCTCCTTCAGTCGTGTCTCCGGTTTCTTAGCAGGTCTCACAGCTGGATAGGATACTTGACAACTCCAGGTTTCTCCGGGATCCCTGAAGAATGGGTGCAGGGGTCCTCTTGTTATCCTAAAAGCCATGTAAGAGCCGAATCTCTTTCTTTCTCCCTTTCTCTCTTTCTCTTTCTCTCTTCTCTCCCCCCCCCCCCCCGAGCATTGGTCCAATCAGTACCACTCAGACACACTGAAACCAGTTTGGATTGGGACGAGGCAATCCCATCCCTCATCCTGCCAGCAAACGCACACACTGCTTTCCTGGGCACTGGAAGTCCTTAAAGTCCAAATGTCAGGCCACGTAGAAAGCTAAAGGACAAGCAAAAGATCTCGTGGCACGGCCATGTTTGGCCAGTAGCCACAGTTGTGATAAAAAAAAAAGTAACCAAAAGTAGTAACACGACTAAGGGAAACAAGGTTTCCCAGTACTGACAGCCTGAACGAAGTGTCAGTTTCCCCATGACATATGAACAAACGCCAGCGCAGTGAAGCTTAAGGCTTCACTGCACTCTGAAAAGTACAGGTCAGATTCAAAAAGAAAAGCAAAATGTTTGAGGTAAAGGTGCAGTAAAGAGATCTTTCCTAACAAACAGGATAGTGAACAAAATGCACCAATAACAGGTGACTCTAATTTTGGTTGCTCCTATGCGAGACGACCATGGTTTCCGCATCTGTGCAAACTGGCGACGTGTGATCCAATCAAACTCCCATGCCTCTCCATCATGCTCACCCAACACAGGGGGATAAAG
Source organism: Ambystoma mexicanum (assembly GCF_040938575.1). Classification (NCBI taxonomy): domain Eukaryota; kingdom Metazoa; phylum Chordata; class Amphibia; order Caudata; family Ambystomatidae; genus Ambystoma; species Ambystoma mexicanum. The sequence continues at coordinate 35,113,228 of NC_090931.1, forward strand.
TTACACCCACATCCTCAATCTATGAACTTGGCAGCCTGGTGGAAAGTCCCCGTCATTAAGGCATTCATGGAAGTAGTAAAAAGGCTTTTACCCCCACCCCTCCCCATTTCAAACCCGCCTCCAGGGTGGGATCTAAATGTGGTACTTTCAAAGCTCAAAGGTCCCTCCCTCCCCCTTTTGAGCCTATGCACAAATCCAGCATTAAACACCTAACATATAAAACCGCTTTTCTAGTGGCTATCACCTCCATGAGAAGTCAATGAACTACAAGCTTTGTCAGTGCAGACCCTTTCTTTGTTATCCACAAAGACAAGTTGTTACTAAAAACACACCGTAGGTTTTCACTCAAGTTCATATCCAAGTTCCATGTCAACCAGTCCATTGATCTAGCTGCTTTCTTTCAAAACCCTTCAAGATCAGCTGAGAAAAACCACCTTAAACTCCATGTAAGGAGGGTGGTTCTTTACTATTTAAACGAAACAAAATCGCTATGAAAAACAGTCCAAATGTTTGCCTCCATAGCACCTGGCAGGAAAGGTGATCACGTTTCAAAAAACGATGTCTCCAGGTGGATAGTGAAATGCATGCAGCTCTGCTACTCCCTATCAAACAAGACACTGCCTTTCACAACAAGAGCTCACTCTACCAGAGGTAAAAGAGCTACTTTGGCCTTGATTGCAAACGTCCCGCTGGACGCCATTTGCAAAGTAGCTACATGCAGCTCTATACATACTTTTACTCGGCACTACTGCTTTGACACACATTCTAAAGCAGATTCACAGAAGGGACAAGCAATGCTAAAACATCTATTTGCCGCTGTACCTTCTCTCAACCCACCACCTTCTCCAGACACTGCTCACTAATCTATCCATAGCATGTGATCTTAGCAGACCCACAAGCCTCAGAAGGGATACACTACTCACTGTAATCCTATTTCTGATGATTGTCTGCTTAGGGTCACATGCGTCCACCCTTCCTCCCCTGCGGAGTAAAAGATGCATAGATGTTTTCTGGCTTTATCTACTCTTGTCTGCGTTGTTAAATCTGTACTCACGGTATACTTCATGCTACCTCATGTCAGAAACAAAACAATCGGAGGGACCTTGACGCGTGATGGACCATGGGTTCAGTCGACGTCGCACTAGGGATAGTATTACTGGCACGCCCTGTCGATGTCCCTTTTTGAGTTTCGAAAACAAAAAATGTAATACTCTGCGGCTACCACTAGATGTCGGCCTATGCATAGCATGTGAATCTAAGCAGATAAACGCATCAGAAATATGATTACAGCGAGTAGTATATCCCATATATATTATTCCATAAACTGTTTTTATTCACATTTTGATATTTACACAGCTGTGTATGTTCTCAAACAGGAAGAGGAACCTTTAATTTGCACTTTTTGTTTTGATCATTGTCTTCTAAATAAAGGGGTTTGTGGCATTGCGCATTTAGTTGGCAGCTTACAACTGAGCATTGAACCCACATAAACAATATTGCGATATGTCGCCATTCAGCCCAAAATATCGAGATATGACTTGGTCTATATCGCCCTGCTCTATCTCCCACGATTCCAACTTTTTCCAGAGTCTGGCCCTATCCACTGTCAAAGACAGAGGATAGATTCAGACTAGTCACATACAAAGAACATCCCTAAGTTTAACTGCTTTCTTTTTTGTCTGGTTTTCTCTAATGCTCTATCCTGAACATAACTCCATTACCAAAGAGAGATATAAACTCTAGAGAGATGTAACTATATATATATATACTGCCTTCTTAAATAGTCTTCTTTCTTTGGTTCTTTTAAGAACCCCTCCCAGTACCTTGAAATCCCGACTACTTGGAGGCGCTGAGTTACTGCATTAAGGCAGGTTTTTGTTTTACAACCCCTTGAGGGATTTACAACCACTGGCCTTTGCAGGGGGTATGGGGGTAACACCCCTAATAAGAAAGGAAAGTTGAACCTCTAAAAGGTAGGTAATGTGGACCGAGTGACCAGACTTCACTCTGAGGAAGTAGGCTAGCATAAAGGTACAATTAGTGCACTTGCTTATCTCTATACAATGCACCGCACTAATATACTGAAGAAAATATAGTTTTGTGATACACATAAGCACCTCGATCAAGTGAAATAAGTATCCAGCGCATAATACAGTTTTAAAGAATGCACAGAATATAACTATCTTATTGGACACCCCTCATCCCAACGCATTTTTGCAGGGCCACTATCTCAGATAGGCATATAAAATCTCAGAGGGGGCGGAACAAGGTAACCACGCAACCTAACAGAAAAGGTAAAATCTCCCAGGACCTGCACACCTGAGCAGAGTGTCCTAAAGACACATTCCAGCTCTTGTTATAAAGAGCAACTCCTAGACCAGGGAGTCGGCACCTAACACAAGGCAAGGGGTAGGAAACAAAAAGGGAACCAGCCATTTTATCCAGCATGAAAAATAGTCCTAATGGCCCGAAGTACAGCACCAATAATCCTCATTAACTCTGGCCCTCTACGACATAGTATTAAAATAATCCAAATGCACAGATGTCAACCGGGCTAGAGGTTGGCATTTCTATACAGAGCACAATGCTTCCATGAAATCACGGTACATTTGAACAATCACCAGTACGTTTGACTCCCAGGAGAAATATCCATACTTTTAGTAAAACAAGTTTAACTGTAGCAAGCATTCACTTTTAAAGGAGAGAAGAGTAGGGCATTCAAAATGCATTAATAACACTTGATAATGCCTAATAATCTAGTTCTTGATGTATAACTTCCTGAACCCCTGGTGGGCCTAGGAAAAATGTTGGGGCCATGCAACTATCCACAAAGTCACTTGGGAGAACCAATGAAGAGATCCAGAGGCTGGTTGCAGAGCACCCATTAGAGGTTGCAGCAAAGCAGGAGCCCCCCATTGTAAGTCATTGGGAAATGTAGTAAGATTTGCCTCCAAAAAATCTAAACCCCGGTCTAGAGGGACCTTTGAGGGTACGTATCGCCCTGAGCCAAAAAAGACCCACTCCACTGAAAATACCAAACGGCCTTCCCACAACAACCTTCAAGCTAGGAGTGAAGAATCACAGAGGAAGAGTGTACCAAGACTAGGGAATCCGTGAAGATGGGTCCTGGCGGCATAGTGGACATGATAGGGTGGCTGCTCAACAGAAATTGATCAGAGGATGGGGATAATGGCTCTGGGTACGCTAGGACATCCCATGGAGCAGATGAGGTTGGATGTTGGTATCCTGGCACCCTTCCAGGTGGTGACCGCTTCTAGCACCAAGGCAGGACACCCTAGCAGTAAACGGATCCAAAAACGGTTCCAACATGGAAGACTTGCCCCAAGAGATGAGAGGAGGCAGCAGGAGCACGCCTGAAGCCCGGACTGGACTAGAAACCCCCTAAACGGGATAATACCAAACCCCTAGACCCAGTCACTATGGCTGGATGAAGGTTAAAGGCAAACACAGCAGGAATCTGCAGGAAGAAGCCTTCACCAGGTCGGCAGATCACCTGCTTCCAAGTTCCTGAACAAAGCAGCAAGAGAGCGGGGGCCAGGTTAGGGGCTTAAGTACGGCTGCAAAAAGGAGCTGGGCAAAGGCCATCCCACCAATCTCTACAGGTGGCAGAGGGTCAGATGACCAACCATACTGGTTGGTTAGTAGGACGTTCACTCAGCCTAGACTACTCCAACAGGATGTGAGCTGGAGACTGACATGTGAGGTCACAAACAGCCCATGTGATCAGAATGGCCATTTCGTGCCTGCATTGTGATGCATTAGAACAATGGAAACCTCAAAAACAAAATTGTAGGGAGCAGAATTTAAACTGACTACCAAAAAGCTACTTTGGACTACCAATAAAGTAAAATGGCTTGCACCATTGGTGAAGTAAAACTAAATTACAGCTGCCACTAACCTTCTACTTAAAACCAACTTAGGGCTATATAATCTAATGAGGTGCCCGAGAGGTACCCCTGGGCACCTAATACCATTTATCGTAAGGTAAAAACAGTTGCATATGCGGGGGAGGGGCTTCAGGGGAATCCTCCGACTACTAAAAATAAGTGGATCCAAAAGAGCGTGTAAAAGCTAAAGAGTTTAGGGGTCCCAGAAAGTTGCACTAGAATCCACCGAAATAGGATTCGGATGTAACACTACAAAATGAAATGCCACTTCCGCATTAGTGCTGCAGAAGTCGAATTTCCCTTTTTTCTTTTTTGCTGTCGCACCTGCACACTGAGTTCTGGGGATAGCGTCTTCGTCAAGGCTTAGAGATCCATATCCCACCAATCCTCGGCAGGGTACTCCCGTGCTGAGGACTCTGTGGCAGTGGGATTGATACTGTCCCCTATTGTCTGTTGAAAGGGGTTTGGAATTCGGAGAGCAAGGGTTTACTGACGCGAGCCACATGCAATACCGTTATTGTTCAGGGTGCATATTGGACCTGAAACTTGTAGCACTTTTTTTTTTTTAGATTAAAAGTTCCTACAGCCTACCAAGAATACACACCCTGCTGACCTAAACACTGCTTTTCCTGCCTGCCAAACACTTCAGTGACCTGTTGTACGGAACTGTGACGAGAGAGCCCCTGACAGCTCTCATAGGAAATTATTTAGTTGCTGTCTGCAAAAATTGATGGACACATTATTTTCTCGTTCTTATCTGTACGCCTTTGTTCTCTCGGAATGCTCTGTGTGCCTTCTTGGTGGGAAGTATCTGAATTTAGGACAAAGCTAGAATGAATATTTATTTTAGGTCATTATCTTTCCCAAGGGGATGTAAGCTCATCAAAAGGAGCGATTATTTCCAAAAATCTAAGATCTATGCGTGGCGAGGGCAAGGTTTAGGACAAAGACTTATCCTAAGGGTGGGTAATATTATTGGGAATCTACTAGAGCAGGACTGGTGGGATTGTGGCTATGAGTTTTGCATCTTCTCCCATCGCCTGCAGAGGAAATAAATCAATAATCCTGTCCATCAAAATAGGCTCCAGCATTTCCTTTGCACCAGAGAATAACAATGATGGCCACATGTGCCTACGAAGCACACACTGTCAAAATAACTGTGCTCCTTTGCATTCCTGCACACAGTTACTATAATGAACACTTTAATGCCCTATAAACTAGACTATTGTACCGGCTTCTAGCTCGTGTATTCCTCCTGTCCCCTATCCACAAACTCCAAAGGCCTATACAGATTTCTACACCTACGTAATGTGGCAGAGGAAGGACCACGTGTTTCCCCCAGACCCCTCGTCTTGCTTGGACCACGAGTGAGCAAGTGCATTTTAATCAAGGATGAGAGTATTCAGCACGCTTTGTGAAAAGGGCCCAACACCTGCCCTTCTCCTCAGCAAGGCAAATCCATCCTGCATAAACACATTTTTTTTTAAAACACCAGTGTCCCAACATAAATACAAGCCCCCGCCACCCCCAAACAAAAAGCAGTCGCCTTGTGGAGGATCCAAAAGTCTAACCTCCCATTTAGGAAAGACTCAGTACTTGCCTTTTTGAAAACGAACCCTGGCACCCTCCTTTTCCTTGTTTGGGCATTACCAAGCAACCAACAAACTAGTGAACCGGCAACAGTGGTCTTTGAATGGCACACAGGAAAAACCCTAGCAGTGAAGGGCAATGCTTGGAGCAGAAACAGATGGGGTTTTGGGTGGGGCGGGGTTGGTGGTGGATGCGTACAGGGCTCACCAGGGGCCCTGCTTGGGGAGGGATGGAGGCAGCATTTGCAGTGGCAGTAAGGAGCTGAAAACCTCATAAACACCTTTCTAATATGAGTCTCCCTCATATGCCCCCTTTCAGCTGGGATTACGCAGGGGAGCTCTGCTTCTCCTGAAGCCCAAAGAACAGCTTGTTACTGCCGTTCCCAGATGACTCTGGGCTTCTTCAGAGCGTGCCAATGCACTACAATGCTGAGGTCTGGAAATATGGGGATCTGGAATGCTCACCCTCATGAGACATCATGAGTCACAATGGACGTAGAATTTGAGTGAACCCATAGAGCAGAAACCACCAGTAATCCCCATCCAGATTACTTTAGAGAGATATTGTATTTCTTTGATAAGTGGGAGAGCAGGGATAGCCTATTCAAACAAATGCACAACACTCCTCCCACCACAAAGGATGGTTTTGGGCAAGAGGGAACATAATATACTTGCATCTGGAATGTCTTAATGTATACTTGTTATGTTGACTTGCACCGCTACCACCCAGGGGCAGTCTTCAGGCGCTCACGTGACTGCAAGAAAGAGGACAGGGTTGGTTAGTGAGGGCAGAGGAATAGGATAGGCCCACAACCAGGCGAAACTGGCATCTGTGTGTTGGGTTGCAGATGGGTTGTTTACATGTACTGGCTTGTCCCATAAGGATGAGGGCCAATGCCTGGGTTGTTTGTTGTATGTGAATGTCCGTTATGTTGGATGTGTGTTTGTGTCTTGCGTGATTTATATGTACATTGACTGGTGTTTAAGGTTATGGTTGTGCACACTGGCTTATTGTGACCGTAAGGGGTATGATCCAGTGCCTGGGATGATTGTTGTATGCGAGTATTAGTTACGTTGGGTGTGCATTTGTGTGTAGTTTGGCTAGTCCATGGGTGTGTATAGAACAAGGGATGTGTGTAGGAGAGGAGCGGGAGTGGAGGGTTTAGTACATTGGGTACTCTGTTTTTCTTGGTTGCTAACCTTCACAGAGCTTTCTAAATGTGAGGCAGGGATAATCTTCACAATATCTAAATGTGAGGCAGGGCTAATTTTCACAATTCTACCTAAATGTGAGGCAGGGCTAATTTTCACAATTCTACCTAAATGTGAGGCAGGGCTAATCTTCATAATACGTCTATTGTAACACATTTCCTGCCCCCAAAATGCAAATGGGTGCAACACATTTCCTGCAAAATACATCTAAATCCTGCATGACGTCTGGCCCCTAGTATACATGTAAGTGCAACAAATTTCCTTCCATGTTAGGGAGAATTCTCAAAAATGTACGAATTCCTCGCTACCTTAGAGACCCGCAGCTCTTTTGCTGAACTTTGGAACTGTGTACTTTTAATTCTCTTTGTTTTCTGTTTGTTTCTTTTTGCTTATGGAGGCTAACCAACTCCATAGGCATCATCTTTTACAATTGTCACAAAGCACCTTCAGTGCAGTGCCACATGGAACTCTTCCAGATTTTCCAAGGTTTAAATACCTTCTCTGGTATCAACTACTGCTTCCCATGGCAGTAAGGTGAAATTGGCTTTACTTAGCATTGTACTTGCTAGACCCAGCAGACCCTATCTTACAATATAGTGCTGGAGGGGTTACTTAGTATCCCCTGTGTCTAAATGCTCATGAAACATTTTTTTTGTTACCCTTTCCTCAATTGACTGGCTGGTGGCATTGGTTTCGTTTTGAACTACCAAGATTTGCATTTACTGCGACCATCTGTGGACCCGGTAACGTTAACCGCGGAAGCCTTCTTTTTCAAAATGGCATCCAGCCATCTTTGCTAAAATGGAGCCCAGTCTTCTTTTTTCGCCAGGTCTTTGTAGAAAGGTCCTTCTAGAGAGTTTCTCTGCATGCCAAACAAGGTTTGGTCTCTTGGTTCATTTCGCCTTTGGCAGGGTTTCTGAGAGAAACCCACCTCTGGCGCCCGAGTGTCTGGCTAGGGAGGAAGTGAGGGAGGTGCCCGAAACTCCTTGTGCTTAGTCTCCTAGGAGACCCAAATACATTCTGGTGATTGGCTGGCTGGCTGGCTGTCAGGCAAGGACAGCCACCCTGCTGGGTGAGTGACAGCTAGGCTGGAATGAATGGGAGAGAACTGAATAAAAAGGCGAGTCTTTTTGCTTGGAAGGCAGAGTCGATCACTGGACGAAGGAACCGAAGAAGAGCTTGAAGAGGACGCCTGCTGCAACTCCTGGACCGTTGGTTTGCCTAGTGAAGCCCTGCTGCAGTGACTACTTGCCAAGTTCGACTCGACAGAGAAGCCCCTGCAAGGACGACTTCTCCCTTTGAGTTGGTGGGACCAATCCACTCCAAAGTAAGCCACCTGGACACCCATCTCGGAGCTGGTTGAATTTCCTCAGAGTTGCTGCAGGAACAGTAAAGCCAGGGAGAGGGACACCAGATTGTGTGTATTACTTTTAAGCCTAAAGCTTTTGGACAGTACACCTTGACAGCCAGGAACCAAGCTTATTGCTATTTGCTGTACCGCAAGGAGCTGAAACGCGAAACAGCCACTGAAATTAAAGTCTGCCAGTTGCCAGCACAGTGCAGGAGTCCCCTGACGTCCTCCCTCTTGTCCCACGACTGAGGCCCAGGAACAGTGAGATCTGCAGAGCTGTACAGGAACAGAAGTCATCAGATGCATCTTTTCTTCTTTACCAAAGTACTTTAAAACAAGTCTAAGAGAATTTACCTCTTACTGTAGAAGTGCTTGTAACTTCCACAACTCACAAGTCTAATTGGCTTGTTGTCCTACATTTGATTCTTCTTTTCTTCAAAGACTCCTAAGAACTTGTGCAAAGACTTTTCCATTGCTTACTAGAAGTGCTTTATCCTATCCAAGACCTTTGCCCATTGACTTTGGCTTAGCCTATTGAATTGAATGACTCTGCTAGTGAACTCTAAAAGTATTTGCCCTGCTTAAGAATATTTGTGGTCTCTTGTGTTCTAATAACCTTTGACTTTTACCAACTTTTAAAGAGTATTCTGAATGCCAACAGTAAGGTATTAATGTCCGCAGCACCCTTGTTACTGAAGTCACCTGTGGGTGTAGTTTGTATCTTTGGGCCATCCCAAAAGGGCCTTGTCTGATTCAGAAACTCAAAGTGTACAGTATTGAAGTATATTTGTGTTACTATTCTATTGCTCCCTTCTGAAGAAGGCTTTATAACTGACTGTTAAAGTATTAATTGTTTAGGCAAGAAACCTTGAGTGTAAGAGTTTATTTGAATACCTGTAACTGAATCTTTGTAACTCCACTACAGTTCATATTTCCCCTCTTGAGATAAGCCTGGCTGCTCAACACGCTACCAAAACTGCTACAAGCTTATACTAAAGGTTGGGATGCCTATACCTGTAGTGTTCCCAGAGGGTACTGCATTCAAATGTTGCCTAACATTACACAATTTAGTACAATGGCTAACCATAAAGCGTATCACAATGGCTCACTTTGTAAGATACCACACGCAACTCGGAGGCTAACTATGTTGCCAACACCGTTTACATAGTATTCATGTAAGAGTAGGTGGGTTTCTGGAGCACAGTAATGGTTGTGCTTCCTGCCCATATCGCTTTTTACAATGGCTAGTTATAGGGCGTTGCAACGTCCAACACAAATTAGCTATGGTGCGGAACACAATAGCGAACTGTGGGGCATAGCGCAGTTATATCTGAGATCGCAGCAGGGTAATATAACAAGGCAATACCAACAGTTTGGGTGTGAAATATGGTTACCGTACATAATTAAGGCTCCATCTAGAGTATATCTATATTACGCACTTGGACTGAGTGCCAAAACGGCTATTTTACACAGTTAGGCTATATGATAATGGGGTAATAAGAGTAGTTTGGATTTACTGCAGTAGAGTAATGGCTGTACTCCCCACCCACATTACAGTACACATACCTTATCCGTTGCTATAGTTTGTGTCAGGCATCCCAGGCGAGCACAATACAAACTCGGAGTGGAGCTGCAAAGATGGTTGTTGCCCTTTAGCTTGTGGCCCTTATATAGTGGCTGCCCGGGCATGGTTGCCCGCATAGGGCCTTTGAAATGCTGCTGTACGTTTCACGGGGGGCATGGTTGTTGGAAGGGCCCAGACCAATGAGAACCAGAAGAATGGGCAGGGGAGGAGTGGGTAGGGTGGATCAGAGGATGGATGAAGGTGAATGGGAGAAGGCAGAGGGGAGCAGGGAGAGATGACTGCCAGGACAGATGCAGAGAGACACCCGACTGCCAGAACCAATTGCTGAGGGGTTGGGTGAGGGAAGGAAAACGCCAGAAACAAAGGACTGCAGCACTAAGGCAGTCAGCTCGGGAGGTCTAGCAGACCCAAAAAACGGATTGTGGGGCACAGGAAAACACAAAATAAAAATAAATCCCTCTGGAAACCAGGTACTAGCTCTGAAAAACGATTGCAAAATGCACACACATTCCTTCAAAGGGCACTCGAGAGAAAAGCACTCTCCAAGCATCAGACAGATTACAGATACGTCTGTACAGGATGACTACAGATTGCATTCAGGAAGGGAGGGGGAACGTGGGGAGATGGCTGCCGTTCATTCTAGGATGCGTGTTAGCTTGGTTAACCTAATTTTGTTTCACACTGAAGTGGGCAAGTGGCCTGGCTAGATGGCTTTTTTGTCATACAGCGAGTTTGGGGGTTGGGCGGGTTAGGATTTTAATTTGTTGTTCAGTTCCTGCACACAGATACACTTCTGAGTTTGGTTGGCAATTTGTCCCTTTTAGGAAGAATTTGTGAAGTGGAAGGGTTCCCTTTTCTTCCGGTTCATCAGTGTTTTGGTGGATCCAGACCCTGATATCGCCAGGTATGCTCCTCTCTTATTTAAACTCTTTAAGGTAAATTAAGCTAACATTATGTACTCTGCGCTGTGCTGATATTTTCCGACTACTCTATTCACCGCCTAGCTTTGCAGAGTTTTGTTTGGTGCATCTTCTACTGAAAAGGAACCCAGTTATGTTCTCGCAACATTTCACAGAATGCATCTTCCACTTCAACTGCTACGACAAACATGAGAAGTACAACAAGTTTCCCCAGACTGAAAGGTTGGTAAGAATTTGTGTTCTTTGATTTGTCACGCCTGTTACTTTGTCAAGTCCTGATATCAATCTCTGAGTTGTGTCGCATTTGATGCTGGCTTTTACCATTCATCTATGGTGTGATGTCCCTTTTTTATAATTTGTTTTTTTTGTTATTAGGGAAAAGATTCTGTTCTCTCTTAAGGGGCATGACCAGAAGGAAAAGCGCATGAAGATCTATAGGTTCCTATTGGAGCACTTTACAGATGAACAAAGATTTAATCTTACCAACAAGATCAGCCAAAACATTTTGGGTATGTACACTGCCTGCACCAAGCGAAATGCTCTGGGAAAGGGATCTGTACATCGAATTGGATTTAATTTCACAAACCCAGTCTTCTGATTTTTCTGTAGCCAACTTTGTCGATGGAGTTCTTCCCCTGGAAATGGAGGCCAATGAATTGCTCTGTGATACCTTTGAAGTTCTGAGCTGCAAAGAGATCAAGCTATCTGCAATGAGGTCAAAGCCGGGTGAGGATCTGCAGCCAGATGATGATGAAATGGCAATGGCGAATGCAGTCATGCAAGCGGCCCAGAAAAAGTTGATATCGCAGGTGAGCGCCTCCAGAGGGGAACTGTGTCCTATACTTTGCTATAGGTGTCCAGTGTTTGTCGTTCTTTCAGGTCTTGGTCCAGGTAAACCATCAGGGGCACTTCTTCTGTCACATGTATTGTGCAGTCTTGTGCTTTTGTTTTTCGCTTGCCAATAGTGGTAGGTTTCCCATAATGTTTTCTTCTGTTGACATTTTGCTGTAGCATTATACTGATGATCTAGAGCAGGGTACTGCAACCTGTGCCTTCCCAGGTGCTTTGGACTATGAATCCCATGATCCCTGGCCATTGACTATGCTCACTCAGGCTCTTAGGAAATGTAGTCCTCACCATCTGAATAGCTAAAGGTTGCAGATTCCTGATCCAGAGTTAAACGTTGCACTCGTCTGGTGCTGCCAGGCTGCAGTGAGATGGCTCTTTGTGCATTACATTTGCAGCTAGTGAGGTTGCCCCCTCAGCTCTTAATGCAGTGATAATGCGCTTGAGGGTTGTCCATTGAGCCTTGTAGGGAGCGGGTCACCTTGCCTCTTACAAACCCTCCCCATTCGGTCTCATACAGATGGAACCTGTTTGGGCTAAGACATGCCATGTGCGGTGAAGATATCTTCTGCCTTATTGCTTTCCCTCTGTGCTGTATTTTTTCTACAGCTCTACCGGATACCCCACGTGTTCACTACTTTTTTGCAACACCTATGAGCTATTAATATGGCTTATCAATGTTTATTTCACCTCAATATATAGGTTCAAAAGAAAATGTTCATTGAGAATATCATCCCCATCATCACGTCCCTGAAAAAGTTCCTGGAGCAGAAAAGGATTCCAGCTCTGCGGGAGCTTATGAATTATTTGCGAGTAAGTTTCTGTTGACGGGCAGGCACTAAACTGCTTTGAAATTGAAACCCAGAGATTGCTGAATCTTCTCTGAATTTTGTGGGAATTAAATACATCAATGGTGCAGATGTTTGGGACTTTTTTTGTGCTAAAGGGCCAGCAGGGGGAGAGAATAGGGCACAGAAGAGCTGGAACAGCGTGTGACTTGTGTGGTAGGATGTGGGCATGTCCGCATAATGCAAGTCGGGACAAACCTATCTGTACTGCTCAGACCTGAAGAAGCATTTGTAGGGAGAAAAGGCTACTGCTGCTGTGCTGTTAAGACATTACAGATGGAGCGGGGGGGGGGAGGTGTGTTTGGGGGGGGGGGGGGTGTAGGAAGGCTATGGTAGCACTTGTGCAGGGGCATCTCCTTGAACAAGGAGTGGGTAGAAATGCTGCCACACCCACACATGTACTGCGGGAAAGTTCAGGACTTTGATTCATAGCAACAAGTACCACTGTAGGACAACAGCCTGGGTACCTAAATCTCTTAGGAGTTAGAGGACGGCTACAGTGTCCTAGCTCTGGGGCATCAGGAATGCTGTGTTCGCGTATGCAAAACAGAGAATGACGACAGGTTTAGTTTTGTGTCCGAACCGAAGTGTGGATGATGGTTGAAGAAATCATTGCAAGCTAAATGAACGGCAGGTTTGGGGATGAGCGTAGGAAATGAGCTGCCAAAGGCCTGAGCACACATTTTGAGATCACTGTTGCTATTATCTCTGGATGTTTAAACCTGCAAAGCTTCTTCATGTAATGATGGTTACTTCTGCTTGTAGGAGATGATGCAGGATTATCGAAACGAAATTAAGGATTTCTTTGCAGTGGACAAGCAGCTGGCGGCAGAGCTAGAGTATGACATGAAGAAGTACGAGGAGCAGCTAGCACGGGAGCAGGCTGAGCAGGAGGGGCTAACAATCAACGCAGAGGTGCCTCCCATTCTGGGGTCACCACAAGTAAGTTTGGCACCAAGCACTCTCCATCCAGCTCATCCACAACAATTTGGGAGATTGATGCTTAGCTTGTATTGAATCAATACAAGTATTCCTCGCTTTCGCTTAATAAATCCGTCCCCCTATGCAGTTTTAGAATAAGGGGCTGCCTGGGGATTGACATTGTTTTATTTTTGGGAAATAGGCCTCCTAAGCTACTTTCCATCCATAATATCTTTAGAAATGTCCACTGCTTCCGCACGCTGCAAATGATCAATAACTGTAAGGCTATGAAACATCAGGATTTCAGGATTGATTCAACCATGCCCGTGGAAACACGCAAGTTCAATTTAATTGGACTTTAATTGAACTTAATTTTAAAAAACAAAACTGTGCTTCGATGGCACAGAAGTGCTGCTTTCAGTTTTTATATTGCACACTCAGTACGTAAAAATGCAATCGGATTTTCTGACATGAAATCTCACTCTACAATGAACTGGAGTCTCCTTTTGCTCCCAGACCACCCTCTTCGGGGAGCATGGAAAGGGCTGGAGGAAAATTTGTATTCACACTGGGGATTTATATGCTAACTTTAAATGGTACTTCCAGTATTGGATACCAGCCTGGACCCTCTCAGTTTGGAATCCCTCAATCAGCAAGGGCTGCTAAGCTAATCTGCATAGGTTCCCATGTGGACTGAGTTTATCTCCTGTGAATAGAAACTTTCCTTTCTGCAGCCCCTATGGAATCCCTCCTCTCCAGTTGCTGTCCTTTCATAAATAATCACATTTGTCTGCAGCCTATTTTATCAAACTATTCAAACCCTAGGTCATTATGATGCTGTGCATTTTAATTGGCCAAATCCTTTCATTCGCATATTCCATAATTGGACACACCCACAAAATACATCCTGCAACCTCCATTGGATTGTTATGATTTCCATACTTGTAATCTGAAAAGGGGTGGGAGCCAACATGCTGGCAATTTTCTTGGGTGCAAAGTCAGTTTTTCCTCATAATGCAATTCAGAATGAAACACATTGTGTATAGGCACTATATAAATAAATAATCATATCATATTAATGAAATATGGATTAATATAATTTCCCTCCCAAGGCACCTGCTTAGACATGTGACATGGGCTTTTTTGGGAGTTATATTTTCATAATTTGTGTTGTAATTTTGGAAAATGCTAATTTGGTGGCAAATGAAAGAACTCTCGGGATCACTGCGCATTAGGTGCCATGTTATACAGACGCTGCTCCATGCTAATTTGTTTTTAAATGTACAGTCAATGGTAAAATATAGGTGCTTATGTAACTATGTGAGAAATGCACATCTGACGTGTTCTGTATTTTCATTCGGAAGAGGGGGGGGTGGAAGGGCTCATCCCATGATTCAAGTAAACACACCTTTACAAGGGATTCAGTTCCTGATGAATGTAACTGGATGCATGCTTTTCTCACATTCATGTTTGTTAAAGGTATTTATATAGCGCACCGTCACCAACAGAGTTGGTTTCCAGGTGCTCAGTCGGATCTGGAAACAGAGGTTGGGTTAGTGGGTGAAGAGGGCGTAGGAAAGTGAGAAGGTGATGTCCTGTTGGCAGCTTCAGTTCGGTTTTCACTGTGCATTGAGCGTGGGTGTGAATATAGAATCGCAGCGAGTCCTCATGTGCTGTTTTTTGCGATTTATGTGTTGATTCTTTGTTGTTGCGGTGTGGTGAAGTGCGTGTGGTGTGCTGTGAGAGAAGTGGTTGTGTGGGTTAAGTATGCAGAAATTTGAGGTTTTGGTTTGTGGGTTATGTTTCTTAATCCTTGTAGTTTTGTTTTATGTATCCGGTTGTCATACGGGCAAATATATTTTCTTTTTCCTTTCCCGACTGTCTAGTTTCTAGGGCGATGGTGTGGCTGGTTGTCAATTAAGTGGTTTGAGGTTAGTACACCCGGTTGTGCGTGCATTATCCCCAAATTAGATAGTTGTGTTATTACCATTCCCCCTCTTTCCTATCCATTTACTGTCTGTGGTCCATTGGGGAGGTCTATTCTTTCACTTCCCTTTGCTGACTGTCTAGTTTCTAGGGTGATGGCGTGGCTGGATACCAGCTCAGTTATTTGAGCTTAGTACACCCGGATGGGCGTGCATTTCCCTTACTTAGGTATTGGTGTTATATTACCATGCCCCTGCTCCTTCCTATCTATTTACTGTCGGTGGTCCATTGCTGCATGTGATTACAATGTGGGCTAAGGTGTAGTTGCTAGTTCATACTTTGCCTTCCTTCCCGATTGATCTGTGGACGTTCTTTGGTATGATTCGAGGCAGTCTTTCTTTCAATTTTCAATTGATAAGTGGATATGTTGTGTATCCTTACTTCTATTAAGGGTCGAAGGCTTGGGGGATAGGTTTCTCGCTCAGCCTAGTCCGCTGTGTATGCCCCTGTGGGCATTCTTTCTATTTGTGGGGCGAAGAGCCAGGATTTTAGGAGTTTCCTGAATTGTACACTAGCTCTTGTGTTCCGTATGTTGTTTGGTAGTTCGTTCCAGGTTTTTGGTGCGAGGTTGGAGAAAGAGGATCCTGCAAGTTTTCTTTTAATGTATGATTTGGATTCCAAAAGGATGTTGCTACTGGATCTGAGTGGCCTTGTTGTGTGATGTACGTTTATTTTTCTTCTAAGGGACTCTGCGCCTTGGTTGTGGATTGCTCTGTGCGTTATGCACATTGATTTGAACTTGATCCGCTGTTTGATGGGTAGCCAGTGTAGCGTTTTCAGCGCTTGTGTGAGGTGTTCTGTTCGCAGTAGTTTAAGGAGCAGTCTGGCTGCTGCATTTTGTATGTGTTGGGAGTTTATTTAAGAGTCGTTCAGGCATGCCTAAATATAAGCTATTGAGAGGAATGGTACGATCCTTTTAGCTGCTTGTAAGAGAAAGAAGCATTTCTTGATCAGGGCATTTACTTTGGGCTCTAGAGGGAGTTTGTTGTCCATCAGGGCTCCCAGGTTTTTTACAATCTATGATGGGGCTGGGGTTTCACCGAGTTCTGTTGGCCATGTGATGTAGAGGTCGTCTTCTCTGTTTTTTGTGATCATTATTTCTGTTTTGCCTGGGTAGAGTTTCAGGTAGTTTGAGTTCATCCAGTTGTATATTTCACGAAGGCAGTTCTCTAGTGTTGAGTTTTCTTCTTGTGATTCTTGTATTTTATAGACCATTTGTGTCTTCAGCGTAGTTGTAACGGGTGAGGCCATGTCTTTCGATTATTTTAATTAGTTGAGACAGGTAGATATTGAATAGTAGTGGCAAGAAGGAAGATCCTGGTGCGCATGACGATTCTCTTGGACTTAATTTGAAAGGTTTCATCCATATCGTTTCTGTCCTTTTTGTTGGGAAGGATTGGATCCATAGTAAGGCGTTGTCGGTGATTCCGAATTCTTCCAGTCTCGTGATGAGGATGTTGTGGTTAACTTTGTCGAATGCCACAGAGAGGTCTAAAAGTATCAAAGCTGTGCTGTTTGAGTCTGCGTTTGCCTTTAGATCATCTTAGATTGAGATAAGCGCTGTTGCTGTTACACTCATCGGTCTGAAGCCGACTTGTGCCTGGTTTAATAGGCAATGTTCTTCTATTAATTCTTGGGTTGTTATATATGTTTCCAGGAGTATAGCTGGGTAGGAGATGTGGGTCTGTAATTAGAGAGGTCCTCTACGTTTCCTGCTGTATCCTTGTGGAGTGGTTTGATGTATGCTGATTTGAAGGATTATGGCACTTTCCTTGTTGAGATCGATTGGTTGAGGGCGTTCCTGTAATATTCCATCAGTGTTCCTTGTGAGATGATTGAATTGTAAATGTCAGGGAGGCACGGATCCGCAGGGTAGCCTGATTTGTTGCATTGATTTACCAATTTGACAAATGTTTCCACTGATAAGTGCAGGACGTTTCGGAGTTTGTTCCGGTGTTCGTCGTATTGGTGGGTGACCTCTGTTTTGTGGTTTCATGGTCTGTTTTTCTGGTCTGTTGGATGGTTATGATTTTATTTCTGAAATGGTCTGCAAGGTCACTGCATAGTTTCTTCAGAGGTATTGGAGTGTTGTTGCAGCCGGGTGGGTTTTTTATTTCGTTTATGATTTTAAATAGTTCCTTTTGGGTGTTTGGTGCTTTGAGGATTCTGTTATTGTCGTATTTCCTTTTTACTTTTTGTATTTCCTTTTTGTATGAACGGGTATGTTGTTGAAGTTTTAATTTTTTTCTGCCGTCTTTATTGATCCTCCATTCTAGTTTTCATTTTTTTTCTTTTCATGGCGCCTAGTAGTGGGGTGAACAATTTACTGTTGCTCTTTTGCCGGATGGATAGAAAGGTTTTTCTTTGACGATCTCGTCAATTGATGTTGCGATCCAGCTGCAAAGTATATCTATTTTAGTGTCTAGGTCAGCTTCGTCCATAGTTGTTGCTTGTGGTTTGATCTCCAGTAGTTCCAAGAAGTGGAGTTTTTTATAGTTCTCCAGTTTCTTTTCATATTGATCGGTAGCTTTCCCTGTTTCTTGTTTATTGGGGAGGGCAGTGTGATTACGAAGGGGATGATGAGGTGGTTGCTCCAGAGGATTTTAAATGGTGGCGCTGTGGTAGTTAGTTTTCTGTTGGCCAAGATTGCGTCTAGGGTATGTCCTGCCGTGTGGGTTGCGCCTTTGACCAACTGATGTAGTTTCTTTGTTGTTAGCTGGCTGGTAAAAGATTTTTGTGAGGATGTGGTTCCTTCATCGTACCAGATGCTGAAGTCTCTTGGAGAAACAGGTGGTTATGCTCGATAGCTAGGATGGGGATTGCTTCTATGAAGGTGTCTACAAAGGCTGCATCATACATTGGTGGTCTGTATACCAGCATGAATGACAGGTTTGTTCTGGGATTTGTCGATGGACGTATGATTAGGGATTTGCATTTATTGACGTTTAGTGGGTCTTTTACTTTAATTTCCTAGTGTTCCTTGTGGATGATTGCCAGTCCACCAACTTTTAGTTTTCCTGTTTGCTTGGATGCACTTGAAGGTATCGTGCAGGCAGTTATTGAGGGTGATCTTGTAGTTGTCTAGCCATGTTTCGGTTACGTAAAGGATGTCGATGCCTCTGTCACTTAGGTCGTAGATTTCGGTGGCATGTTTTGACATTGATCTTGTGTTAATTAGATTGCAGTGGATCTCTTTGTGATTTGGTGTATTTGTTGTTCCCGGTTTTGATTGGTAGGTGTTCAGTTAGGGTGTTTTTATGGTGACTCCGATTGGTTGAGGTTCTGTGAAGGCAGCTTCGTCGTTTAATCGGTCAGTGGGATTGATAATTGGGTTGCTGACTTCTATTGCTTCGTCATCTCGTGTCATTTTAGGTGGGTATCAATAGTGCCCTTCTGTTCTTGTGATATGGGGAGTAAGGGGGTTGGCGTCATCCCATTCTCTTCTTGGGTTCACCCATCTTTTGTTCAGCTGTTTTTTTTTTTATCCGTCTTGAAATGCCAGTGTTGTTGAAATAACTAGGTTCTTTGGTTGGAGCGAGGTACGGTATAAGGATTTTTCTCTTACGTTGTTTGTTCTGTCTGGTATTATTTGGCGGGGTGTGTTCTGTATTGAAGATTTTTCTGCTGGGGCGGTTGAGCTTGTGTATCCGTATTATTTGTACCGTGTTCCTTTTCTCTTTGTTGTCCAATTCTGCATCGGGCCATTTTGGGTCCTCAGTGGGAGGAGTTGGTCTGGGTGTTTGATTTATAGGGGCAGTTGTCCAATTGTTGTGCCAGGCTGGTGTTGATTATAATCCTCTTAAGTTGTTGCGTCTGGATGTTTTTCGAGGGTGTGTCTTTGTTCAGTCGGTTGGGTAGGGGTGTTCCTCTTGCAACAGGAGGGCTGTCCTGGGGAGTATTGTACGTTTGTGAATAGCGCGGCTGGTTATGGGCTATGGGTGCAGTAAACTAGGGTGGGGCATTATAGTAATAGTTACTGGTTTTGGTGGTTTGTGGGTGTTCTGGGGTGTCTGGGTCCTAGGATTCAATTGTGCAAGGTACTGATAAGAACCAGACGAATGGGAATCAAGAGGTGGAACGCCTAGGTTTTACAGGTGGTTTACAATGAGATTGTACTCTTGGGTGTAGGATATTAGATGCCCGAAGGGATGTAGGTTTCGGCGGGATCCAAGCAATGATTGAACAGTTCGATGCCCGATCCTTGGACACCACCGGGTGAGTCCAGGTTCCCCAAAGGCAGGCAGTGATCAAGATTGAGACACCTAGCTATCAGGAGAGGGTTTAGGCCTTGTAGAAGGTAGGCAGTGATCAAGTATCCGGTTAGGGAGACCTAGGTGTTACAGGGGAGGTTTAGGTTTGGGAGAGGTGGGTGGTAATTAACGCCCAATTTTAGGACCCCTAGATATCTGGAGGAAGGTCCAGGCCTCTGTGTGTCAGGCAGCAATTGAACACCTAGACTGGAACACCTGGACAGCGGGAGAGGCTCTGGCCTCAGTGTAGCAGGTTAAATCGAATTTTTTTAATGACGTTTTTTATTCGAAATGGGGGGGTTCCCCCCAACCCCTCTTTTAATTTTAATTTTTTTTATTACCATTTTTTTTTTATCCCGGACCCCAAAATAAATATTAAAAAAAGAGATTTTTTTTTCGGTCTTTTTTTCGACCTTATTGTTAGTCGAGATTTTTTTTTCGAGATTTTGACAGACCACCGGTTTAATAGTATAAGCTAGAGGTGGGAACACCTAGTGTTGGCTTTGGTGTACAGTGGCGTAGAGTCCCAGGTTTCACAGTGCAGTTTAGGCACGGGGGAGTACACCTAGGTTTAGTTTGGTACAGGGGAACACACCCAGATGTGAGTTTTGCAAAGTGGGCGGAGGCCTAGGTTCAACAATGCAGCTTGGTACGGGAGGGGACACCCAGACTTGAGAATTCTGTATTGAGATGGAGGGGCTTAGGTTTCACAGTGCAGTTTAGTACATGAGAATACGCTGAGATTCAAGAGTCATGTATATCTGGAGTGGGGCCCAAGTTTCGCTATGTTTGGTACAGGAGAACACACTGAGATTTGAGAGTCCTGTGTGGTGGCGGAGAGGTCTAGGTTTCGTTTGATGGTGTATGTATGTGTTATAGAACATTTTTCCTACCTTATGCGTTGATGCTGGTTGACGGCAGCCTATTTGTTGTGAGTTATGTCAGGGTGCTGTGGCCTGTTGCAACTGCTTGTTTGGTGGGGAGACTTTGCAGCCACTGCTAGTTGGCTGTGGTTGTGGGCTCCAAGTTAATCTTAGGCTTAGGGCATAGGGCTAGCTCGGTGGAAGGGTGCACTTATTACGTGGAAGTGCTACAGGAGTAGTTGAAAGTAGCGGTTATGGTTTGGTGTATGTTAGTGGCTGGCCCCTGGCCTCCCCTGCTGACACCTGCAGACACTGTCTGGAGCTGCTACTTCAGGAGCCGCCCTTTGCCTTGGGCCCTTAGCCGCAGGGCAGCACAGGCAGAGGGCTGCCCAGGGAGGTAGTGTTAAAAGGGGCCTGGCTCTGAAGCAGGAGAAGGGTAGAGGAAACATGCGCGCATGTCATGACCCTTAACCCTGGCCCTCACTGGCAAGTCAGCCTTCCAGTTAGGGCCAGGTCAAAGGCCTTAAAACCTTATCCAAGACTCTCTTGGAGTCAGTCCTGGGGCCTTTGGTGCCAGGCTTATAACCATCATGAAGACCAACATTAAAATGGGACTAGTTACTTGGGACTATTTAACTTGGGGGGTGGAGGGGGTTCAGCCAGCATGGAGGCACACACATAGCTCAGTTACAAGGAACTGAGCTATGCGGTCTAGTCTTTTGGGTGTGGCAGGCCTGGGGCTATTTTACCTGGACTACTTTCCATGAGACTATTCGTGTTATTCTGCTGTGGGCAGCGTAGCGCTCACCGTGTCCAGTTCTTTGATGCCAGCTTACCTGAAACCTAGGACCTGCATAGAGAGAAAGAACACTACGAAACTTACCTGGAATAATATTCTGTCTTCAATCCATCGCCGACTTCAGTTCCACTAACCTGAAGGTACAAACTCCATCATCCGCCACTGCATGCATCCTGGAATACCATAACCTGGAAAGAGGAGGAAGAAAGACAGCATTAATAAGCGTTAAATCCCGTTTCCACCCGAACGAAGAAAGCCACACAATTCTTACCTGTATAGTCATCGCCTGGTCAGTATCATTGCTGGAACATCACGGCGCTCAGTGAGGAACATCGCAACCTGCAAGGAGAGAAAAGACAGGTTAGCAATATAAAAGGCGAAACAGCACCGCGCATCGTGCATTACTCACCGGACAGCATCGCGCACACCGCGCTTTCGCCTACCGGCCCATGCTCATCTTCAAATTGCATGACAACACCTAAATACCTTTCCATACCTAAAAGGAAAGCAGCAAGACATTATTATTCGAACTAAGAGGAACATAAGAACTGCATATAAAGACTGTAAAGCAGCAAACCTACGGAGTCGCAGCAGGCCTGGATTCCCACAGGGGGCTTGCACCAGTGAAGTAACTTGGTCGCTGCTCACCCCCCCACATCTACGGGCCCCTGACACGAGGAGCAGGACGGAGAATCCACCTTTTACAATATTAAGGTGAGGAGAAGGCCCAAGGGGGAAGAAGGAGTTGAGGCCAAGGGAGGTGGAAAAACAAAGACAATCTGGTATTGAATCCAGCTCTCCTATACTGCAGACCCATCTTTAACCAGAGGCCTTACCAGGGGACCGGGAGAGGGTTCGAGAGTGCAAATCATCCAACAGGGCTATGTGGCGTCCCCGGGGATACCAGGTGAGCGTAACAGCGCAGGAGTGCTTTTAAATTGCAAATGCCAAATTTCAATCCTGTGGGCCAGAAACATGCAGCCTCTTACCTTTTTTGAAGTCGGATAGCTGTGTCTGATAGCGGGACAGATGGCCAGGTTTATTACCTCGTTGGGTCCAGTGTCATTTTAAAGGGTGAACTTGCTTTTGAGGCTCGCTCTTAAAATAGGCTTCTACTGTTTAGGAAAAATATATTGTAGGGCTCTGATCTTTGGAGTTTTAAGCCTATTTTTCCAAAGTATCCTCTCAGCGCTACCCAGGGTGTGGGCTTGCTTGCTCTGGTCACTTAAAACCAACGCAATAAAGGACAGATATGAATACATATCTTTTTCAGAACGCACAAATGGATTTTCAAATCCTGTGCTTAGGTAATTTATTAGAGTCTGTTCAATTGTCTTTATGGCTTTGTACAACAAACCTGACTGTACTTGAATAATATACGATTTACATCAGTCTTTTTTTTTAACAATCTTTTGTATTGATCTTTTTTCATGAAAAACAAACAGTAAAGCCCCAAAGCCCCCTCTTCTCCTCCCTCCCCCCTCACCCATTCCTCTGTCCTCCCCACCCTCCCTATTACTCTCCCAGTACATATAAAATTCGGAGTACCCCTGGTCTACAACCCCCCCCCCAAAAACCAAATGCACAGTAGATAGTGACAATAATCAAGCAATTACAGTTCATAGCAACCCCTTGCTTCCCTTCCCCTCTACTTGCCTCCCAATTTCCCTCCCTCTTCCTTCCTCATGGGGGTTTCAAATCTGCAGAGGAACATGGCTCATTTAACATTTGACTCCAGTCTACTGTCACCCCTTCCTCCTGCTCAGGGTAGCTGTTTTTCTGCAATATCTTCAATTCCGCCATCCCCATCTTTGAACGTCTGCTGCCCATTGTTCTACCATTGGACCCTGAGCCATCTTCCATGCAATGGCTATCCGCCGTTGGTCAAGTATCAACAAAAACTGGCCTAGTTGAGATCTGTCTCACTCCACCCTGATCCGTCAGCACCTGCATCAGTGGACTCGTGCCCGGTTCTTCAGTTATCTCCTTCCACCTTGTAGCTAGCAGTTTAGTCACTGGCCCATATGTTAAAAAATGTCCCTTCGAAATCCCATATTGTGCGCTCCATTCAGCAAACGTCATCAGTTTTCCACCCTCAGACAGGTCCCCTACCGTCAGGCACCCTTTCTCCCACAATCGTCCAATGCCTACCCTCCCAATGATCCGATCTATATAACCCTGCAACATGAATCCTCCCTAGAAACTTCCACCTGTACAGTCTGAAACTCGTTTTGTCTTTAGCCCCTATCATGCCCCCCACCAATCCCCTCAATAATTCCCCTCTACACCCCCCCACTCCAGCACTGCCTGCAACTGTGCCACATTATAATACGTCTCAGTCAGGTGAATTAAGACCACCATCTGACTGTGGGTGCCGCAGAGTTGCCAGCAATGCCCTCCCCTCCCTGCATTCCACAACAGTTCCCTGATTTCCTCACCCAGCATGGGTAGTATCACCATTTTGCAGAGCGCTACCCTCCCCATTAGTGACAACAGAGGTTTCTTCCAAAACTGGATGGAGTCCCCTATCCCAGAGAGCGCCCTTCCCATGTTGTAAACAAATGTGTCCTCTATATCGTGAAAGATTTGAATTCCCAGGTTCCGGAATGACTCGCCCCAATCTGGGACACCAGCCAAATCCCCGTTTCTGAGCCCTCCCAATGGAAATAAGACACCTGACAGCCTGTGGAAAATCCCTGGCGCCTCAAGCAACATGGGCATATTATCCAGTGGGTTCCCCACATACAACAGCAGATCATCAGTGTATAAAGAAACTACATTTCGAAGGGATTGTCCTCCGACGTATTCCTTATCTTTGATAATACGTTTCCTGCTTGCTGGCCTCAGAACTTTTTTCTGTAGAGGGCGCTGCGCGTCGACCTCCGCCGAGTCGATGTCCCTCGACGGCCACCGTATCGGCGCCAACGTCACCATGCCCATAAATAGCCACGCGCAGTGTCCGTTGCTCAGTTCCGTTTTTCCGCGCTTCGTGGGGCCTCGGAACATCGTTGCTCAGTTCAGTCAGATAATTAATCTACATCTACTCGAATAAACCAACTCGTTCTCGATGGCATCTTCATCGGAACCGACAACGCCGTGATCCGGCTTCAAAAAATGTCGAGACTGCGGTTAAAAAATGTCGATAACGGATCCACACAGGATCTGCTTGGGAGCCGAGCACCATTGTTCGGAGTGTGAGGACTGCATGTCCATGACGGCGAAAGCCTTGAAGGAGCGCAAGGGGAAGCTTGAGAGAGGTAAGTCGGTCAAAACCTCCTCGAAAGTTTCTTCGGCCGAGGCATTCGTCTCCTCGCCGTCGAAAACATTCCCATTCTAGATCTTGAAGTAGCTCCCACCATTCGTCGAGATGAAGACACTCAAAGAAGAGACGTCAAAGATCCTTTACATACAGTATCATATACTGATTTACATTGGGTCAGGGGAGACACATTTAGTATAGAAAGGTTTTAGGAAGTTATTATGGGTTATATTTTTAAACAGCCAATTTTGCCCTTAACCTTCATTGCAGTCTATGGAAATTGCCCCAAGCCAAGATGGAGGTTCTCAGTCTAAATTCTGATTGGCTGGGGATTGTTTATAGGGAGGACAACGAACATTCTAAACTGCCTTTCATCGTCCTTGCCCAGCTGAGAGGTCGTGTGCCTTGTTGCTCCTGCTTAACTTTGTCAAGGGTGACGAGTTTCTAGCAGTTGAGCGGAAGACCTGAAAGTATTACAGGAGTCGTGTTTGGAGTTTGGTGGAGACACAGGACAGGAGTCAGAAACTTCCATTTTTTTCTGAGAAAAGAAGTTTTCAAGTCTTATTCACAAGATAAGTGACCTTCCAGTTTTGTTGAACTTTGTAAAAAGGTTATATTTATCTAAGGGATTGAAATCGCAAATCTGTATCTAAAAAGATTGAAGCGCGTACGTTTGTTTTTATCACTACGTGTCAATTCAAACTAGCGCGTGAGTTTTTTGCCCGTTACTTTGAGCCCGCGCGTGTGTCTCTGCGCGTGAGAGTGAAGCGCGAGCGCGAACTTTGGACTCGCGTTTACTGTTCGTTTACGCGAGGGTTTTTCTGCGTGATAAAAATAAGCGCGTGTGTTTTTTCTCGCGATTTGGTTATTTGCGCGTGTACGTATTTATTTGTGAGTTGGACTTTAGCGCGTGTAATTTGGACTTTAGCGTGAGTGCGTTTTACCCGCGAATTGAATTGTCAGCGCGTGTGCGTATTTCCCGCGACTTGGAGGAAAGCGCGTGTAATTTTTTATCGCGTCTTGGTCTTTAGCGCGTGTGCGTATTTCCCGCGATTTGGAGAAAAGCGCGTGTGATTTTTTTTCTTTTTTTTTTTTTTTAATTCCCCCCCGCGGTTTTGGAATTTAGCGCGATTGTGCTGGCTTTCCACGTGAAGATTCCATCGCAAGTTAAATTCGTTCCTGTGAAAAAGACACTCTACAAAGAAAATAGTAAAAACAAATACAAGAACTTTTAAAGAACTTCCTAAAACTTATTTGAAGACCTTGTTCAAGAATCTTAGAGTTGAGCAGACTAACTACAAAGTTAAATTACATTCATGGACCTACTGAGAAGGCTGAATGATCTATAAGATTCTGATCCACAAGTAAGGAAGTCTTGTCTGCTTATCACTTCTCTGGGCATTCTGAAGAGAAGTACCAGGTATGGTTTTTAAACTATTTTGGTAAAGGATTTAGAGTTTAAGGTTAGTATAGTAACCCATGAGTAATGAGGTATATTGCATGTTTATGTTTTAACTACAGGTGAAGAACCAGCGAGTTGATAGCTTCCAGCCTGGTGTTTGTTTCTTTGTCCCTTCCCCCTTTCCCCTGAAAGTGAGGTAAACTGAGCAGTTATATTTATGTCAGCTCAGAGTGCCACATTTTGGGTGGATTGTCGGGGGTTCAGCAGCTTCTGCAAACACCATGTTCTCAGCATGACAGTATGAAAGGCCAATTAAAAAAAGTGTCTGCCCAAGCTGTTATGAACCCCGACGAGACAACCATGGAGGCATTGGGAGTAATGGTTAGGGAAATGAGAGAAGAGTTACGGGTGGCTCATCAGGAGTATTCAAGTCTTTGTCAAAGAATGGATGAGTTAAATTTAAAGGTAACCCAAATACAAGAAAGAGAAGGTGAAGTTTCGGAAGGTGCAGGAAACCCACCTGAGTTGGTAAGAGTAGGAGAAGAACAAGAACCTAGGCTTCCCAGGGGGGCAGAGAGAGGTTTACGAACTTTAGTTATGCCTGTTCCTTTGGCAGCTCCAGAACGTTTCTTAGGAGATTCTAGAAAGTTTCAAATGTTTCAGACTCAGTGTGAATTGAATTTTCTAAGTCGTCCAGAGTTGTTTTCCACAGATGCTTCAAAGGTAACATTCATCTTATCATATTTATCTGGAGAAGCTTCTGCGTGGGGAAGTCTTTTGGTTAGTCAAAAGAATTTGGCTTTGAATAATTATTCCCTTTTCCAGACAGAATTTAAGAAAATGTTTGATAAGAGACAGTTATCTTTAGAGGTTGATGGAGAATTACTGGAACTGCGCCAGGGAGGAAAGGAGTTGATTTCTTATCACTCAATTTAGAACTTTAATTTTAGAAAGCAAATGGCCAGAGGAGAAGAGGGCTTCCTTATTTTATAGGGGCTTAAAGGATGAGTTAAAAGATGCTCTGGCTGGAGTTTTGGAGCGACCAAATACTTTAGATGCCTTAATTGATTTGGTGGTACAGTTGGATTTTCGTTTAACAGAAAGACGTTCTGAGCGTAGACGTACTCGGGGAGAGGTTAGGTTTCCGGGAAGAATGGAGAGGCCTAAAGTTGAGGTGGTGAACAGAGAAGTGAAGTCAAAGATAATTGACCAGCAGAGCCGGGTGAGAGGTCCGTTGTCCAAGGAAGAGAAGGCAAGAAGAAGAGAGAATAATTTGTGCTTATACTGTGGTAGGAGTATTCATTTTCTTGAAACCTGTCCTTTTACCCCCAAGAAGATCTCCAAATCTTCAGGCAGAGTACAACAAGTGGCTAACACAATACAGACAGCGGTTCCTCACATAACAGTGAACGTATCCTTGATGTTCGAAAAGGTATTTTTAGGTTCTGGGCCAATTATTATTGATTCAGGAGCTACGGGTAATTTTATGGATAGAGGATTGGCAAAAACTCTAGGTGTTCCTATAGTTGCTAAGAAAGAAATGGAGCAGGTCAGAGCAGTTGATGGGACATCTCTTTCTTCAGGTCCAATCACTCATAATACAGAGTTACTTGAGATGGAGATGACTGGAGGTCATAAAGAAAATATCTCTTGAGTTAATTGACGCGCCATTCTTGAAAATTATTTTGGGTATGCCCTGGCTTACACTTCATAATCCCAGAATTGATTGGAGTGCAAGAATTGTATCCTTAGAATCAACCTTTTGTCAGGAACATTGTCTTTCAGGAGAATCTTTTGAAGAGAAAGAAAAAGTTGTGAATTCTGTTTCATTCTCGCTTGCAGAAAGAGGGGCAATAGGTTTTGACATTGGAGCAGTTGTGGGTGAACTTCCAACTTGTTATCAGGATTTTTGGGATGTTTTTGATGAAAAGGAAGCTGGAGAGTTGCCTCCTCATAGACCTTTTGACTGCAAGATGGAGTTGGAGCCTGGAGCTATTTTACCAAGCAGTATGGTTTATGCCTTGACTGAAAAAGAGAATGATTATTTGAAAGAATATTTAAAGGAAAATTTGGCTAAAGGATTTATTCGGCACTCTCAATCGCCGGCAGCTTCACCATTGTTCTTTGTGCCTAAAGCTGATGGTTCTCTCAGAACTTGTATAGATTACAGGGCAGTAAATAGAATGACAGTAAAAAATCGGTATTCTCTCCCTCTCATTTCAGAAATGTTAAACCAAATCCAAGGTGCAACCATATTTTCTAAGTTGGATTTACGTGCAGCTTATCATCTCGTAAGGGTCCAAGAGGGGGATGAGTGGAAGACGGCATTTAAAACCAGATTTGGCCTGTACGAGTACCAAGTGATGCCTTTCGGTCTTTGCAATGCCCCGGCGGCTTTTCAATTTTTTATCGATGAGGTTCTTCGGGAATTTCTTGATGTTTTTGTTATCGTCTATATTGACGACATTTTGATTTTTTTCCCAGAATTTGGAGAAACACAAAATTCACGTTCGACAGGTCTTAAGGAAATTGAGAGAGAATAATCTTTACGCTTAATTGGAGCAGAGTCAGTTCCATACAGATTCGGTAGAATTTTTAGGATTTGTGATCACTCCTTGTGGCCTGGAAATGAATCCAAAAAAGGTGGAAGCGGTTCGTGATTGGCCTACTCCAACTAAGGTGAAGGAGATCCAGAGCTTTTTGGGATTTGCCAATTTTTACCGAAGATTCATTGAAGGCTTCTCCAGTTTAGTAGCTCCAATTACTCGACTTTTACGAAAAGGAGTTCCATTTGTTTGGGAAGCTAAGGCTGATGAGGCTTTTCACATTTTGAAGGAGAAATGCATTACCTCTCCTATCTTGATTCACCCTGATACTTTCAAACCATTTTTTGTAGAGGCTGATGCTTCCAATGTGGCAATGGGAGCAGTGTTGTCACAGAGGCATAATGTTACAGGACAATTGCATCCAGTGGCCTACTTTTCTAAGAGATTTTCACCTGCGGAGGAAAATTACACCATTTCAGACCGAGAGCTTCTTGCTATCAAAGCAGCATTTGAAGAATGCCGACATTTTCTAAAAGGAGCACGTCACACTGTGACTGTATTAACTGACCACCGAAATTTACTTTTTTTGAAGACAGCAAAAACTCTGACACCTCTACAACTTAGGTGGTCATTATTTTTTGCGGATTATGACTTTATAGTAACTTTTAAGCCAGGTAATCAAAATAAAAAGGCAGATGCTCTGTCACGGCAGTTTCCAGAAAGTGAGGTAAAGTCGGTCTGTGAGCCTCTTCCATTGATCGCTCCAGAACGTTTTGTTCTTGCTGGGGTTGAAAAGGAGAACAAAATCTTCAAGGAAGTACTGGAATCCATTTCTGAGACACAACTTGAAGATTGGGTTCATTTGGATCCAGCTCGCAAAATTAAAGATGGTTTACCTTATTTAGATGACACTCTATTTACCATCAATTGAACTTAGAGAAAAAATGTTGAAGGAGTGTCACGAATCAGTCTTGGCAGGACATCCAGGGTATCGGAAGACTCTTGAGTTTATCAGAAGACATTTTTGGTGGGAACAAATTCGACAAGATACCCTTAATTTTGTTAAGACCTGTGAAATTTGTGCTAGATCTAAGAATCTCATCGGAAAGCCTTCTGGGTTATTGGAGCTGTTACCAGTTCCACCGCGGCCTTGGTACTCAGTGTCTTTAGACTTCATCACGGATCTTCCACAAGATAAAGGTTGTACTTCGGTATTGGTTGTAGTTGATTTACTCACTAAAGAAGCACATTTCATTCCAATGAAGGGAGAGGTTACCGCTGATAGTTTAGCTCACAGTTTCTTGCAAGAAGTGGTAAGATTACATGGAATTCCCAGTCAGGTCATCTCAGATAGAGGTTCTCAATTTATTAAGTTTTGGAGAGCTTTTTGTAAGAGATTGGGAGTGGAGGTATGTTTATCTTCAGGTTACCATCCAGAAACCAATGGGCAGGTAGAAAGGATAAATCAGGAGTTGGAAAAATATTTGAGGTGTTATCTGCAGACAGGTGAAGAGTGGGTAGATGTGTTGTGGGTTGCAGAATTCGCATATAACAACTGTAGTAAGGATGCCACCTCTATGTCTCCGTTTTATTTGGGACGAGGTTTTCATCCTCGTTTTCTTAGTATTGAGATTAATGATGATTCAGGAAACCCAGAAGTCGAAAGGAGACTAGAAGTTATGAAAAGAAATTTGGAAAAGGCAAAAGGGGTGTTGGTGGAGAGTAAACAAAAATACAAAGGGTTTGCTGACCGTAAAAGAAAGAATAGTCCTCAATATAGTGAGGGAGATTTGGTGTGGTTATCAACCAAGTTTTTGAGAATTAAAGGAAGGAATAAGTTTTGTCCTCGTTTCGTAGGACCGTTTGTTGTTGAAAAGGTGATTAATCCAGTGGCTGTTCGTCTTAAATTACCCAGTCATATGAAAACTCATCCAAATTTCCATGTTAGTTTATTAAAACCTGTGGTTAAAGGAACTAGATTAACACCTACTCCTTCGGCAGTTGTGATTGAGAAAGATGCTTCCGAAGAATTTCTGGTTAAGAGAATTCTGGACTCTAGAAGAGTAAGAGGAAAGCTACAGTATCTCATTGATTGGGAGGGCTATGGTCCTGAAGAGCGCACTTGGGAGAAAGCAAGTGATGTGCATGCTCCTCGTTTGGTTGAAAGATTCCATAAAAAATTTCCATTGAAGAGTGGCCCAGGGACTGGGCGATAGGAGGGGGGGTACTGTCAGGTACTGTCAGGTTGGAGTGACATATTCTTTACATACAGTATCATATACTGATTTACATTGGGTCAGGGGAGACACATATTTAGTATAGAAAGGTTTTAGGAAGTTATTATGGGTTATATTTTTAAACAGCCAATTTTGCCCTTAACCTTCATTGCAGTCTATGGAAATTGCCCCAAGCCAAGATGGAGGTTCTCAGTCTAAATTCTGATTGGCTGGGGATTGTTTATAGGGAGGACAATGAACATTCTAAACTGCCTTTCATCGTCCTTGCCCAGCTGAGAGGTCGTGTGCCTTGTTGCTCCTGCTTAACTTTGTCAAGGGTGACAAGTTTCTAGCAGTTGAGCGGAAGATCTGAAAGTATTACAGGAGTCGTGTTTGGAGTTTGGTGGAGACACAGGACAGGAGTCAGAAACTTCCATTTTTTCTGAGAAAATAAGTTTTCAAGTCTTATTCACAAGATAAGTGACATTCCAGTTTTGTTGAACTTTGTTAAAAGGTTATATTTATCTAAGGGATTGAAATCGCAAATCTGTATCTAAAAAGATTGAAGCGCGTATGTTTGTTTTTATCGCTACGTGTCAATTCAAACTAGCGCGTGAGTTTTTTGCCCGTTACTTTGAGCCCGTTGTGTGTGTCTGCGCGTGAGAGTGAAGCGCGAGCGTGAACTTTGGACTCGCGTTTACTGTTCGTTTACGCAAGGGTTTTTCTGCGTGATAAAAATAAGCGTGTGTGTTTTTTCTCGCGATTTGGTTATTTGCGCGTGTACGTATTTATTCGTGAGTTGGACTTTAGCGCGTGTAATTTTTATCGCGTCGTGGACTTTAGCGCGAGTCCGTTTTTCCCGCGAATTTGATTGTTAGCGCGTGTGCGTATTTCCCGCGATTTGGAGAAAAGCGTGTGATTTTTTTTTTTTCCCGCGGTTTTGGAATTTAGCGCGTGTGCTGGCTTTCCACGTGAAGATTCCATCGCAAGTTAAATTCGTTCCTGTGAAAAAGACACTCTCCAAAGAAAATATTAAAAACAAATACAAGAACTTAAAATTCCTAAAACTTATTTGAAGACCTTGTTCAAGAATCTTAGAGTTGAGCAGACTAACTACAAAGTTAAATTACATTCATGGACCTACTGAGAAGGCTGAATGATCTATAAGATTCTGGTCCACAAGTAAGGAAGTCTTGTCTGCTTATCACTTCTCTGGGCATTCTGAAGAGAAGTACCAGGTATGGTTTTTAAACTATTTTGGTAAAGGATTTAGAGTTTAAGGTTAGTATAGTAATCCATGAGTAATGAGGTATATTGCATGTTTATGTTTTAACAGGTGAAGAACCAGCGAGTTGATGGCTTCCAGCCTGGTGTTTGTTTCTTTGTCCCTTCCCACTTTCCCCTGAAAGTGAGGTAAACTGAGCAGTTATATTTATGTCAGCTCAGAGTGCCACATTTTGGGTGGATTGTCGGGGGGGTTCAGCAGCTTCTGCAGACACCAGGTTCTCAGCATGACACATCCCCGCAGTAATACTTCCCTTGTGGTTGCAGCTTACGCTCCTTCAAGGTCAATAACCAATTCAGGCATGACTTTTGTTATGCTACAAAACGGAACTGAGCAACGGACGCCGCGCGTGGCTATTTATGGGCATGGTGACGTCGGTGCCGATACAGTGGCCGTCGAGGGACATCGACGCGGCGGACATCGACACGGCGGACGTCGACGCGCAGCACCCTCTACAGAAGAAATTTCTGAGGCCAGCAAGCTGGAAACGTATTATCAAAGATGAGGAATACGTCGGAGGAACATCCCCTTGAAAGAACGTTACAAGGCAAGAAGTAGCATGTTCGTTTCATCCCTCCTGCTAAAAGCCATACTTTGCCCATCTCCTGTCTCAGGAGAACTGCGCCAGCGGTTCCAATGCCATGGAGAACAGAATTGACGAGACGAGCATTCCTGACGTGTACGTCTGCTGAGCGTCCACTGCCGTGAAACCCAATCGTTAGTTTTCACCGCTGCTACCGGCTTATTGTATAGCAGACTCAGCCAGCGGCAGATATTGGGCCCAAATCCATAGGCCCCAACACTCTTAACAACCATACCAATTCAAGAGAATCAAACTCTTTCATTGCGTCAGAGGCCAGTGCCATTTCCCCCTCCAGGTGCTTAACCTGGTCCATCAGATGATGCAAGCGACAAATATTAATCGCAATATTACGAACTCCATGAATCCTCACCTATCTGGATGTACTAATATCGGAGCCATGCCAGACAGCCTAGTATCTAGGGCCTTCCCCAAAATGTTTGCATCCACATTTAGTAATGAGATAGGACACGGTCAAGTGGATCTTCCCTTCCTTTAATAACACTGTTATGACTGCCTCCCTCATAGAAGCTGGCAGGCCCCCCATCTCAAATGCCTCCATCATGCACCATCTTAAGTCTAGGGATCACCAGGTCTGCATACTCGCTGTAAAATTCGACAGGAAAGCCGTCACTTCCTGGAGATCTACCCTTCCTCATAGATTTCAACACCCCCCTTATGTCCACCTCCTCATTCGGTCCCTCCATCCCTTCCCCAAGTTCCTTCGCCAGGACGGGCAGCTGAGCTAATTCCAGCAGTGCATTCCCTCATTCGTGTATAATTTCAGCTAGAAACCCTAAAAAGCATCATTAATCCACTCCTGGGTACAGGCCAGCTCGCCCGCCTCTCTGCGGATTTGGGTAATCATATGTCGCAGCTGCTCCCTACATATCAGTCAAGCCAATAGCTTCCCTGGGGATTCATAAATCCTGTCTGCTGCTCTGTTTGTCAGCAAAGTCATACCCTGACAATGAACAGCTAATAACTGGACTATCAACCCCGCCCTCTGCTTCACCCACCCCCCTCCCCGGCTAGGTCCCTTTTCTAAATCAGCCACCTGCCTTTCGTGCCTAGTCAACCTTTTTTATAGTTCCCTCCAAATCCCTGTAGCCTTGGAAATACAGACTACCTGAATCGTTGCCTTCAACGCCTCCCATAGAGACCCTGCTGTCTCCACCGACCATTCACGAAGTAAAAAAAACACTCTATTTCCTCTCAACACCCACTTAAATCCTACATCCTCTAAGGTTGCAACCTGCAAACATCACAACCTCCTCTGGGGCCTCTGCCACAACCCCCATAGCTGCGTCACCAAGGGGGGATGGGGGGGGAATGGTCCGACTGGGTGCATCCCAAGTATTCAATGTCATTAAGAGTAGAAGCACTCCATTCCCACAAAAATATAATCAAGGCACGAACGAGAGCCATGCACCCCATAAAAGTAAGAATACCTCTGTTCTTGCCCATGCGTCTCACGCCACAACTCCACCAGGTCAATCCCTCCACCACCTTTCTCAATGCCACCTGTCGTTTATTGCAACCCAGGCGTCACTGTACTGTCTGAGTCCAACAGGCAATTAAAGTCCCCTCCCCCATATAAACAAGCTCTCCCTATAGCCGCCCACCAGATCATCACTGGCGGAAAATAATCCTTATGAATATTTGGCGCGTATGAGTTCAGTACACACATGGCCCTCTCCTCCAGCGTCCCCCTGAACACCATCATCCTCCCAGCTTCATCAGGACCTTCTCTACCTTAAACAGAACTCCAGAGGCCAACCAAATGAACACCCACCCTGGCATGTGAAGAGTATGACATTCCAACTAACTCCTGACCCCCCCCCCGCCCCACCTCGTCCCCCCACCCGTCTCCGAAGCACAAAGTGTTCTCAACAGACTCAAATGACTTCCAGTGTTTGGAAGCAACTAACCCAAAGGGGAAGGATAGACTGATCTTTAACATTTATAACAGACCAGGGGGGAGTGTACCCATTGAAAGCCTTAGGCTCATGTGCCACATGATCAGGGATACTCAAAACAAACAAGAAATGATTGCGCCCCCTGACCCCCCCCGAATCCCCTGCCCCCAATCGCCCCTTAATCATGGTAATGGGGGACCTCAACGAGCCAATAGATGTGTTAAATGATCTCTGGGAGGACCAGGATTTAGCACCTGGGTTTCCAAAACTGGAGTCTGTTCAGCCCATTAGGCTACACCCGGGTGCTATTGAAGCTGCTAGGTTATTATGAGGTGGGCTTGCGTTCATGCAATGGCAGGATCCCCCCAGACAAGCCTGCATCCGTAATTTGCAAAGGTTCACAGGGTAGCTCACAAATCTATTATAGTCTGCTTAATGTGATAAACTGGGATGTGGTTATCAGTATGGAAGTCCTAAGATGATCTAGTGACCACCATCCACTAAGCTGCTTTTTAAGGTTTGATTGGTGTGGGACAAACACATGTGGGGATGAGAGGTGGGGGAGCTCAGTTACTGTTATAGGCAATTCCAGGCAGGTGGTCAAATGGTCTTCATTGCACCACAGTGTGGTTAAACCACAAATGTATACGAGCATTGGTCAACACATAGCAGGAATTTGTCTGGACGACTAATCCCCCTAACCCTGGAGAACAATACTGTGAAATGGTGAAGACTCTGTCGTCATACTTCACCAAACCAGCTAGCAGTATTAGATAATACAATTTGGGCAACAAGGGGTGGTTGGATGAAGACTGTTTGCTAGCAAAGTAGAATTTGTTAAATTCTTAAAAATGCAGGAGTGGTTGACAAGTGTAATGTAAAGAACCTAGTGTTAGGGAGAATTCTGTTTAGGCTGAATTTCCTAACCTAGTGAGTCTCCCAGCAGCTTTGCTGGATTTCTGGAGTCTGTTTTTTCTCCTGCCAAGAGTGAGACTCTTTTTCTCCCACTCTTGGACATGATTTGTGGTGTTCCTTTGACTGTTAGGCTATGGGGTCCTTTACTCCATAGGGTCTCATGTGTTTTTACTATGTGTGTTACACAGCACCCTCCGTGCAGTGACACAGGGGTGTCATAGTGACACCCCACCATAGACTCCATACCCTGGAACTGACTACTGTCTCCCAGGGCATGTAAAGTCACCATTGGCTTTGCTAGTCCCAAATTATGAACAGAAACCAGTACAAACCATCATATTGTGGACATACCGGTCGGGGCAATTCGATTGCCCCGGGGTCTGTTAGTCGAGGGGGCACGTCTCTGTCCCCCCGATCGAGTTTTGGCTGGTGGCAGTGGATACTACTTTTTATATTCGACCGCGAATATATCTCTATGGGATTTTCCCATTGTTCGAGGCTACCAACTTTAATTATTTAATTCTCATAGCCTCGAACATACCGCCGGTTTATTTATTTAATATTAATTCGCCGGTTTGTATTTTTTGCCAGGACTCTATTCTAAAATGGCGTTTGTGTTCTCTTCTGTGACTCCAACCCAAGTCGAGCCCTTTGTTCCACTTTTTGGCGGGCTTCTCCACAGAAGCCTCCAAAAGTGGTGCCACTCTGTGTACCACAGAGGGTGTGGGAGAGGGTTTAGGCACCATGGACTGAGTTACCTTGGTAACTCAAGTCGCACTCTTATGTGATTGGCCCAAGTGGTGAGCCGGCTGGCTCACCACTTGGCATGTTTGATTGACAGCTAGGCTGAGTGAATGGGGGTGTGCTGCATAAAAGCAGGGCTTTTGGGCCTGGAACTTCAGAAGTCGCCACAGGACCTGAGAATCAGACGAGGGAGAAGCTGAGCCGACCTGCTACGACGACACCACCGGTGGAGCCCTGCGGAACCGACTCGCCACTTCCCGACGACAGAGAAGATCTCCCGGCTGGAGAGTCTTCTTCCCCTGATTGGTGGGCACAACCAGTTTACCTTCTTTTCCTCGCATCCCATGACGTCTTGTGGTCGAATTGCTCGTGCCAAGCACCCCGGCAACCGTATAGCCACTTATCACTGGACCGCGACTAAAAGGGCCGCTCCTTTTTGACCTGAGAACTCCACGGCTGGTTTCTTCCCTGGCAGTACAACGGACTCCTGTCTTCCTCCCCGACGAGATCCTCTCTTCCCCCGGACAAAGCACCGACCTGCATCTGCTGCCAGGAACAACTGCCCCCGCCGGAGTATTCTCACCACTTTAAGGTACCGTGTCCGCCAGGCCTCCCTTTCTAAAGATTGCTACAAGGTAATAATAATCCCTTAACCTTCTGGACTGGGCTGGCCGCCTTGACCATCTAACTGGTCCCTTTCTTTTGGTCCAACTCTTTCTGAACCTTTTCGAGACTTTTGTGCACTTTTCAACCGTGTGACCTTGGACACATTTCGTTCTGAACCTCTTAAAGTGGATCCGGCTTTCTGGACTCTAACTTCACGGTTTGACTCTGCCTTCCTCTCTTGCTGTGTTCTTTTGAAAGTGTTGGGATCTGTTTCAATTTATGCTCTGCCTTTCTCTCCCTTTTAAACCGAATTATTAGAGTGCCATCTACGTTAAGCGCTCACCGCTGTCTGAAAAGAAGTGGGGTTTTACTTAAGACTTGTCTAATATTCTTTTAAGGGAGTGTATATCTTTTAGTGACCGTGTTTTTGAACTCCTTAATATTAGTGCCTGTGTGTTTTATTAGATGTGGTTTTAAATAAATAATTATATCTCTTTTACACCAAGCTCTGGTCAGTGTTTGCTTGTTCTACTGTGTTCTTTTGACCTATTGTGAATACTCTGTATACTCCCTAACTCTTCTTGAGGGAAGTCTGACTGCTCAGCCACAGCTACCAAGTGAATCTGTGTGGTACAGACTGCTACCAAGTGGGTTTACTGCCAAACACCTGTAGTCTTAAATCTTTTGCAGTGGTCCCAGAGGGAACTGCACAGGTTTCTGCCTAACACCTGCGGACAAAGTATACGGCTGTTGTGGCTGTTAAAAAGGCACAACACTTTAAAAACAAATGCAACAAACTACTGTCTTACAGCAGGAATGGCGACCAGGTACATTTTTGGAGGTTGGTCTGGAGAGTTGTGAAGTGACTTCGGTAGGACCGATTTGTAGCCAGATTGCTCCAAACGAATGGTTTAACCATTTTGCAACTCTGTATAAGAAAGTATGCGACGAGCAGTGTCTGACCTCAGCAGCAGAGTGGTAGTGACCACAATGAGGGCCCACTAAAATATACAACAGCTGAGGTGGAGGAGGACATCATGGGACTTGGGAGTGGGAAAGCCTCGGGTCAGATGGAATTCCCATTGATTTGTTGAAGGATGAGCCTTCAATCTGGACCCCCTTGCTTACCTGAGTATTTGATTACATTGCAAGTACTGGTGATGTGCCCCAATCATGGCGTGAGGCAATTATAATACCATTGTATAAGAATGGAGATAATAAACCTGGGATCACAGAGCGATTTCGCTGTTAGATGCAGTTGGGAAGGTATATGCACGAACACTGCTGACCTGTCTACAGTGCTGGGCCAGCATAGGCAATCGCATCAACCATCAGCCCGGCATTGGAACAGTTTACCAGTGCTTCCGGCTGTACGCAGTCCTGGTAAAGTATGTCCTTGGAACATCATAGGATTTATGCTGTCTTCATAGAGTTACGGACCGCATTTGACAGTGTGTCAAGATGTAAATTGTGGTCTGTTTTGTAAAACCAGGGCATGCCAGATTCGTTGCGGACTTGTTTTATATCCCTTTACTCTAATGGTAGCTCTGTGAGGTGGGGATTGGGAGGGTAAACGACTAACACCTTTTCGGTATAGAGGGGGGTGCGGTAGGGATGTGTGCTAGCCCCCCTCCTATTTAGTTTGTACATAAACATAATAATTGAAGAGTTATTATGTGGTCTTGACCTCCCAAAACTCGGTACATGCATATTCCCAGCACTCTTCTATTTAAAGTTTTCATTGAAATGTGCGAAGATCTCACAATGGAGCTTAACACAGAAAAAACGAAGGTGATTGTGTTTGACTGTATAAACAATAACAACATCAATTTGAAGATTTTAATAGTGTATTTTGGAGCAGATATATTATTATGATTACCTGGGGATTAGGTTCACGGAAGATGTCACATGGACAGCTCAGTGTGCTAAGGCGGTGACCTCCCTAGAAAAGCATAGTAGTGGAATGTGCCACTTTTTTACACACATGGGAAGGGTGCAATTTCCCCTGCTCTTAATCTATATAGAGCCCAGGGTTGGGCAGCAACCCTCTATGGGGCAGAATTATTGGGTCATTGTGTCAGTGTACAAATTAATGTGGTGGACAACCACTTCTTAAGATCACTACTTATGCAACGGAAGGGCACCCCAATGGCTAGCTCGAGACTGGAATGTGACATGAAGCCTCTGAGTAACATTGCAGCAAGTAGACCACTAAAATAGTGGGTTAGATTGTGGAGCACCCCAGAGCTTGTTAGCCCTTTAACTGCCATGGGTATTTCTGTCATGATGCCCGCTCCCAGGGAGCCGGTTCAAGCCCTGCGTCCCCGAAAGCAGACATCCAGTCCCCAAGGAAGGACCCAGCAACCCCATATAGGGGCCCTTTGGACAGTGTCCTGGCGCCTATGGCGCCAGGCTCATAAAAGACATCAGTCGTGGTGTCATAGGCGCCAGGCTCATTATGGAAGTGCTTGGGTGCACTTACCTGATGCAGACCATGCTGCAGGATCCCGGCCTCCTTGAGGCCTGTAAGGAACTACTTTACCTGTGGGACTAATTTACCATCCGGGGGTGGTCGGGGAAGGATAAATACCTGATTGGAGGAAGGATACATACCTGGAACATCTTCCAAGGCTATTTAAACCCCACCCGAACAGCCACACGTGCTTCGCGTTGTTCTGCATCTAGCAGCTGGACGCTCACCGTGTCTGCTCCTGCATCCTGACTTCTGCCACGCCTGCCAGCATCCTGGATCACTTGCAAAGGTCAGAGAAGAAGAGAACAGAAGAACGAAAAGTCCTTACCTGCTAAATCCGCATCCTGGAGACATCTCGCCGACAATCCTGAAAAGGAAGACTTTTATTTAAAAGATCATCGCGTCGATCGCTGCAGCGCCGCATTCCACTCACCTTTACAGGGCGCCTCCATGTTCAGCAGCGATCATCCGGATTCGCAGTCACGCCCCAGCGCCTAGGGAGAAAAAGACCAGAACAAAAGGTGAGAGAGAGAAGGGAATAAGGAAAGCTAATTCTCCATGTTAAGACTTACCTGTTGATTCATTCCCTCTTCATTTCGGGTCCGCGCCGCATCCTGGCATTTCCGGACCCCGGCCCCTAAGGGGAAAAAGAGACATCAGCGTTAATGAGCGAATGAAAAGACATTACCAAAAAACGCTCATTAAAGACTTACCTGATTTCTACAAGGATTTCACCTCTCCTCTCGGGTCGGTGCCTGTTCCCCGGCATTCCGTACCCCGGCCCCTATGGGGAAAAAGACACTAGCATTAGTACATTAATGCATGGACACAAGGGGA
This sequence comes from Ambystoma mexicanum, assembly GCF_040938575.1. NCBI lineage: Eukaryota > Metazoa > Chordata > Amphibia > Caudata > Ambystomatidae > Ambystoma > Ambystoma mexicanum. The sequence goes on from NC_090931.1 coordinate 35,153,088, forward strand.
ACCTCTTATCAAAAAACTTACCTGGAAGCCAAGCAAGTTTGGTTCTCACCAATCCGAAAATCCAGTGAAGTAACTGGATACCAACGCTCCCCTGCATCAGAAGCAGGATGGAGAGCTCGTCCTTCCTGACCCTAAGGTGAGACGCTACGAGGAATCACAGAAGGGTTTCGAGGAAGGTGAGAGGGGAAAGTGGGAGGCTGATTGCATTACCCCGCAGACAGTTAATCCCCTATTTTCGCCTACAAAAGGATACTTCTGCGAGCCAGACAAGCCTGATTTGGGGGCCCGGTCCGGTCCAGTCTGTCTTCTGAACCCTGCGCATCACCTTAGAAGAGGTCACAGCAGCGCGAACCAGGCCAGCGCCTCCGTGGGAGTCAGGTGAGCGTTACAATTTCCCCCCAGTGCCAAGGCCTTTTTTGTTGATTTCGGTATGTGGCCATTCAATGCCTTGTAACTTTTTTGTTACATTAGATATCTTGGCCAAATTTGGCTCCTTTTTATCCCACATGTAGGCGGTCGTAATGGCACCCAGGAATCCTAGGTTGCTGTAGGGGGGTGAGGGAAAATACACAAAAAGGCGAACATTTTGGGTTTTTTCAAAAAATGCCAATAAAATGATGTACAAAGAAGCCTGTGGTTTTTCCTTGTAAGAGCTAGGAACAAATGGTTTGCTGTGCTGAGTTCCCCAATTTCATGGCTTTCGAGAACAGGTTGAGTGGAAACGATAAAAAAATATTTTGATGTGGTTATCAACGGTTTTGTGAGAGGCAATTTTGGCCATTTTTGCCAATTGGACATGCATCGACGGAATGGAAGAAAAGCGTAGGAAAGCCGAATTGGAGGACAAAGGCATATATTTCTGAAAAGTAGACAAAATTCCAAGTTTAGGAAGGGGTGATTTGTATAGGTCAGGCAACAACTAGGTTGGAGAAAATGCCATAGATTGGGGGGAAAGCGGGAAAATGATCGAAAAAAAGGTGTGTTGGCCATGGTTGGCTTGGTACGGCAATGGCTTCTATGAATTTTGCAGTTAGGAAAGCACACATTTTTTGTAGTGTTTTACAAAACAAGCAATACCACAAGCCAAACACTGAGCCATGGTACACAGGAGTTTTATGCTCACGGCCTGAACAGGCGAATTTAGCATGTGTAAATCGGGAAAACCAATGTGGTGCGGAACGCCAAGCATCCATTTTCTGAAAGAGCACAGGCAGACCTTTTCAAGGGTAGGTGACTTGTGCAGGTTACAAAAGTGTATGGTGCCTAAAGTAGCGACTAAATGTAGGTCACATTTGGAAAATGAAAGGGTTGTGTGACAAACGGCACCAGCAAATGGGTCAAAACGTTAAAACAACACAAACACAACAAATGTTATACCTTCCTGCGTTCCCACAGGTGTCCTGATGAAAACGTTACTTCACATGTGTGGGTGCACCTACCTGGGGGCCAAGGGGAAAGCCTAAATCACAGGTAATCTCAAGTCTGTTTCGACACCTGAATTTGACACTTTCTCCAGACAAGCACAACATACAGAGATGGGCTTCGGGTGTCCAAGCCACCAAGGAAAACAGGGAACCCCATGCATTTCTGAAAAGAGGACACCCGTGGGAATCCGCGGAGGTATGATTTGCGCAAATCGGCCCAGAATGTATTTCCCAGAAAACCCCGCAATGTCCGAAATGTGGGGGGAAAAACGCATTTTCCGCACATTTCACTCGGTGCACCCTTCGAAACACACCGCCAACAACACATGGCCTACCGTCCCGCGTTCCCACAGGTGTCCCGGTGAAAACGGTACCTCACATGTGTGGGTGCACTTACCTGGGCGCCAAGGGGAAAGCCTAAAACACAGGTAACCCCAAGTCTGTTTCGACACCTGAATTTGTCACTTTCTCCAGACAAGCACAACATTACAGATATGGGCCTCGGGTGTCCAAGCCACCAAGGAAGACCGGGAACCCCATGCATTTCCGAAAAGAGGACACCCGTGGGAATCCGCAAAGGTATGATTTGCGCATTTGTGGATGAAACTCTGAACTCTGAATGGTGCCCAATTTAAGGAGCCTAATGAAAACACAACCTTTCAAGAAATTTCTATGGGTGAAAGGCAGTTATAGAACTCTGAGTTCAAGCGAGCACTACAGGTTTAGGTAAGATTTTCCCGAGAAAAAAAAATGGTCGCACCGACCAAAAGTTCTAAAAATGCGACCACCAAAAGATCGAACCTTTGGTGGGAGCATTGTAAAAAAACAAAAAAAAAACAGGGGCTGCGGTGGTGTCCTCCGCATCGCCCCGCTCACTATACTTTATGGTATAGTGAGCGGGGGCTGTGGGGGAATACCCCCGCAGCCTTCCGTTAAAAAAAAACAGGGGCTGCGTGGGTGTCCCCCACTTCGCCCCGCTCAATATACTTTATGGTATAGTGAGAGAAGAAAAGGACCCTGCCGCGCCGGTTCCCGATCACGGAAGTGTAAGGGAACTGGCGCTGCAGGAACCTAGCTTGAAGATGAAGATAAGTGGGGTTTGTTTATGTTGCGGGTGTGGGTGGGGGGTGTTAAGGGTGTGGTGTGTGGGTGTGAGAATGTATGTGTGCTCGCATGAGAAAGGTGCAAACTTTTGGTAGTTCGCACCTTTCTCAAGCGAACGTTTTGCCCACGGTACTTTCAGCCACGGGCAAATCACTTGGATTCAGCACTACAGGCTATTCTCTTAACCAGTCAAATCAACCCTCTACGCCACCATCTTGACATGGGAAATCTAGCATACTTATCATGGTGAATAAAGTCTTTTTAACACCCGACACCTTTCTTTGATGAAAAACAACCTCCCGCTCTATGAATCCCCAATGGCCACCTGCCAGCCATGACAGACCTGACAGTACCCCCCGGCCCCCTCACAAAGCCCTGTCCCAGGGCCAGGCTTAGTGGGATATCTTCTATGAAACCTCCCAACCAAGCGGGTTGCTTGTACATCTGCTGTGTCTTCCCAGGACATTTCCTCCAGACCATAATCTTTCCAATAAACTAGATATTGAAGATTTCCTCTAGCTACTCTCGAATCCAGAATGCCTTTAACTTCAAATTCTTCCGCATTATCTTCTGTAACTATAGCTGATGGTGGTTTACCCAGTCGGGTTCCCTCTACACAAGGTTTAATCAAACTTGCATGGAAGGTCGTGTAACTCTTAATATTAGGGTTAACTTTAACCTAACTGCAAATGGGTTAATGATTTTCTCAAATGGACTGATTGTCCAGTCCTGAATCATTGTCCGCAGGAGCTGCTGAGCCCCACAGTCCTTCCAAGATGTGTAGTCAACTACTGGTAGGTAACAGCAGAAGTCTCAAGACCCCAGAGGGAAAGGGGAAGTGGATAAATCAAAAAAGGACACAGGTCACTCTTCTTCTCCAGCATTGGATCTTTCATGGATTCACATGCTTAGAATATTCCCCGTCGTCAGACTGGGACCCCTCGGTACACATATATAGCCTTTTTCAAAGGAAAAACTTTCGACACTTTTGTGTCCTATCTACGTCCTTCTAGGACCCGCCTACGCATGCTCCGCAGGCCGTGCTAGTATAAGAGGCCAGCCCCCGCGGCTCCCCTTCAGATTTCAACCGTCTCCAAAGTAGTGGGATCTCCTCGTGTTGTCCTACTGTTTTGTACTAGGTTGCGTCATTGGATTTCGAGTAATAATGTCCTCTGTGTCAGGTAAAGCGCTGTTCCATCCATGCGCGACATGCGGCTTAAAAAAGGTTTACGAGGGGGACGGACATATGGACTGCATATATTGCCTCCACCCTCACCATTCGGCGGATACCTGCGACGTATGCAAGGGGTTTTCTCAAAAAACCCTCAAAGACCGGAACCGACGCCTGGTGGCATGGCTGAATGATGGAGCGGGGGCATACCCCCCCTCGGAGGTGGGCTCCACACAGTCGGCGAAAACATTGCGCCGAGCGGCCTCGTCGGAACCGCCGGCGAAGAAATCTAGACCGTCGGAAAAAGAGTTGTCTGGAAGTCACTCCACTAGAGACTCCTCGGCAAAGAAATCTTCCTAATCAAAAAAGCATGAGAAGGAAAGGAAATCCTCCTCTGGCGATCATCACAGATCGACCACGAGTCGAGAGTCGAGTAAAAGCGGGCACAGTGTGGAGAAGGCGGGACCGCCAAAACCACCTGCGAAGTCTTCGTCGACGGCGGTCCAGTCATCGACCGCCTCCCTACCACTTGCACAGGGGGCATCCACCGTCCCGTCGACAATGGCGTCGACGAGGGCCTCGTCGACGGGGATCCTACAGGAGCCCTGGAGGCCTGAAGTCTTTGACCCGACCCCCCCGGAGCCTTTGCTACAAGAACAAGCTATGTTGCTGTCCTCGGAGGACGAGAACGAGAGAGTTGCTGGCCCAGCAGACCTAGGGCTACGAGCGGCTTACAAGTCGTCGACGAGGGCCTCCGTTACACCGGTATCTGCCCCTCTCCTCAATCCTCAATCGGTTTTGTCGTTGGATATTCTGTCCACGCTTCAGTCCTTGTTGCAGTCGTTGGACCAGCGACTACCCCAGGCAAGCCTGCCACAGTCACTAGTCGACGAGCCGGGCCCGTCCCGTCAACTGACGCACCCACGCACGCCAATCTCAACACTGGCACAGGAGGAAGGTGAGCTGCCAGATTCGGAGTCCGACAGGGGGGCCATGTCGGATATCTCATTATCCCCCTCCAGGGATCCTACCTGGGAGTCAGAGGCGGAATTGGAAAACCCCAGAAGCCCAGCTCACCCGTCCCCTCGGGACGACATCGCGTCATTCCATTCTATGATGGAGAAGGCATGCAAAGAATTTGGTATGTCCCAAGAAGAACAGAAAAAGGATTGTTTTTTGTTCGACCACATGGGCAAGAGAAGTAGGTCGGTGTTCTCGATACCAATACTGGACCATGTATGGAAAGAGGGGTTGCAGACAATGAGACACCCATTCTCAGAACCAGCAGTGAAAGGACGCCTAGAAAAAAAGTTTAAGGCTCCAGAGTCTACCCCCAAGTGTTTGTCCTCCCAACCAACACCGGACTCGGTGGTGTCGGCGGCAGCAGCGAGGAAGGCAAAGGCATAGCACAAGTGCACGACTCCTCCTGAGAACGAGGCGAGACGCCAAGATGCCTTTGGCAAGAAAGTGCTCTCCGTGGGAGCGACCACAGTAAAGGCCGCAAACTCTCTGGCAATTGTGGCCAGATACGATAGGGAGATGTGGCACAGATTAGCTCCGCTGCTTGATCATCTTCCAGAAGAACAGAGGAAGGCGGCGATGCTACTGGTCCGAGAGGGTGAGGAAGCCTCAAATCACGCAATAAACATTGCGGTGGATCTCGCTGAGTCAGGCTTCAAGCAAGTCAACAATGGGGTGGTATTGCGTCGACAGTCATGGCTTAAGTGTACCTACTTCAGGCCAGAGGTGCAATACAAGGTCTTAGATATGCCCTCTGAGGGAGACCTTCTTTTCGGCGACAAGGTGGACGAGGCCCTAAAAGGGATGAAAGAAGATTCGGACACGGCACGTTCATTGGGTGCCCTCCAGAGTGGCAGAAGTTACAAGTCTTTTCGTCCCTTTAGAGGGGCTTCAGGTAATTCGAGATTCTCTTCTGGAGACAGATCCTTTGCCAGATCGGCTTACCCCTCCCAGGGATACCGACGTGCCTCACAATCGGCTAACCGTCGACGAAACTTCCAGTCTTCCAGAAAACGACCATCATACCCATCGTCGTCGAGAGACAAGCAAAATAAAGATCAGCAGTGACATACCACGCACCGTTCTGGGGGGGGAAGAGTCTCAGCATATGTCGACGAATGGGAAAGGATAACGACGGACCAATGGGTGTTAGACACCATAAGAAACGGACACTCTCTGCAATTCAAACAAAACCCTCCGCAAATTCCACCTGCGTTCACCGCTCAGTCCCATATGAAGGTACTGCAACAAGAGGTTACACATGTTAGCGAAGGGCGTGATAGAATTAGTTCCAACATCACAGAGAGGTCAAGGAGTCTACTCAAGATACTTCGTCATAAAAAAGCCGAACGGCAAATGGCGTCCCATTCTAGACTTACGCGATCTCAACAAGTCCTTAAAGAGCCTAAAATTCAAGATGCTCACTCTGCAGGAAGTGATCCGCGCAGTTCAAAAGGGAGATTTCCTGGCGTCCCTGGATTTACTGGATGCGTATTTCCATATTCCAATGTGTCGGAAACACAGGAAATTCCTACGTTTTGTAATAGGGCGAACTCACTACCAATTCACGGTTTTTCCTTTCGGGCTCAAGACCTCCCCCAGAACGTTCACAAAATGCCTGGCTCCAGTGGCTGCCTGGCTAAGGAAGCAAAGCCACCATGTATACCCATACCTCGACAACTGGCTGGTAAGGGGATCCTCCCCAGCGTCGACCAACACAAGTCTGCAAGCCACCAGGCAGCTTCTACAACGACTAGGATTCGCCATAAACTTTGAGAAATCCTCTCTGCGGCCATCGAGAACGCTGGTATTCTTGGGGGCACAGTTCGAGACTCAGTTAGGGCTGGTGAAACCTTCCCTCGACAGGACCTCAAGACTCATTCAACAAGCGGCCCGGCTACGGCGGAACACCAGGATCTCAGTGAGAAAGTATGTTTCGGTCCTGGGGGCCATGGCATCCTGCATCCATCTGGTGAGAAACTGTCGACTATTCATGAGGCCAGTCCAAGAATTCCTCGCGGACCAATGGACACAGGCTCAGGGATCGTGGTCGGACAGGATAACCGTCGACGACGACAAGCTACGTCGGACCCTCTAGTGGTGGCAGAGTTCCCACAATCTGAGCAACGGTGTGCCCCTACAGGAGCCGGAGTTTCAGAGCACCATAGTTACGGATGCGTCCCTAACCGGATGGGGAGCGCACATGGGTGCTCTCCAAACGCAAGGTCGCTGGTCTCCAACTGAGTCACTCCTACACATAAACGTACTGGAACTCAGAGCGGTACGATGGGCTTTGAAGGCGTTCCTACCACACATCAAGAATTCGCGAGTGCGAATACTGACCGACAATACAACAGCCATGTTTTATCTGAGGAAACAAGGAGGGACACGATCGAGGACTCTTTCCATAGAAGCCCAGAAAACATGGCATTGGGCATCGAAACACGAAATTTCCCTCGTGGCTCATCGCCTTCCAGGAGTGAGGAACGGCCAAGCCGACTCCCTCAGCAGAAGCATGGCCCAGATACACGAGTGGGAAGTGGACACGGGTTACTTGAGGAAAGTGTTCGAGAAATGGGGTCACCCCCCCCTCTGGACGCCTTCGCGACCAAAGACAACAAGAAATGCGAGCAATTTGCAAGCAGATGGCCCCAAGAGGGATCGGTGGGGGAGACGTTCTCCTTCCCATGGACGGACATGTTCCTCTATGCTTTCCCCCCGTTTCCCCTCATACGGAAAACAATACAGTGGATACGCAGATACAATTGCCGGGTGATTCTAGTGACACCATACTGGCCGAGGCAACCGTGGTTCTCAGACCTCCTCCACCTATCGCTGGAACATCCCATAGCGTTTCCGAAAGTCCCGTACCTTCTATCCCGGGACAGAGGCACGGTGTGGCATCACGACCCGGACAGTCTCAACCTTACGTCCTGGCTCCTGACTTCTCGGAGTTCGGCGCCTTAGACATTTCAGAGGATTGCCAAAAAATTCTACAGGCGGCTAGAGCCCCTTCTACTAACAAATCTTACTCCTATAAGTGGCGGAGATTCTGTGAATGGGGTAGAGGTCAACGGGGCCATCTCGAGGTTCACAAGGAAGAGGCAGTCGTCTCCTCTATTCAGTGACAGACTGGTAAAACACTTCGTGCGGGGTTTATTTCGAGCCTTTCCCCCGGTGAAACGTTTTCCCCCCGACGTGGAGCCTCAACACAGTGTTGGCAGGCTTGATGAAACCGCCTTTCGAGCCTATGGCCACGTCCAACATGAAATTCATTTCGTGGAAGTTGGCATTCCTGATAGCTATCACATCAGCCAGACGTATCTCGGAACTACAAGCGCTGGTCGTGGACCCGCCCTACCTAAGATTCTTTAAGGACAAGGTAGTCCTGGCAACTAACCCTATGTTCGTCCCGAAGGTTCCGACGGTATACCACAAACACTCATCCGTGGTTCTGCCTACGTTCTTCGCCACTCCATCATCGGCAGCAGAAAAAAACTCTTCATACCCTGGACGTTAAGAGGGCCCTGAAATTTTACCTACATCGTACACAAGACATCAGGGCTACTCGGCAACTGTTCGTCGCATATGGTCCGTCGACGAGAGGAAAAGCAATCTCTAAACAGGGACTGGCTAGATGGGTCTCGTCGACGATTGCTTTTTGTCACTCTAAGGCCGGAAGCCCACTGCAAGGACATCCTAGAGCTCATTCTACAAGGTCGATGTCCTCCTCACCAGCGTTATGGGCTGGGATTCCGCTGACGGACATATGCCAAGCGGCGGCATGGTCAGTGCCCCACACGTTTACCCGCCACTACTGCCTTGCCAGGCAGCATGCAGACGAGGTGCAGATGGGAAGAGCTGTCCTGCGCCATTTTGTTTCAGTAAGGTAAGCTCTTCCCTGTGGAGATTCGGTTATCTACCTTCTTATGGGCGATATACTTTATGTGGGCAATGTTATATGACTTAACTTATCCCTACAGGAGATATGCATTGTGTAGTAGGGTGAGGATATATATTGTTACATTACATTCTCACCGCCGTCTCAAGCGTTACTGCTATACAATCTATTCTAAGCATGTGAATCCATGAAAGATCCAATGCTGGAGAAGGGAATAGTTTCTTACCTGTAACTCCATTTCTCCAGCATTGGTATCTTTCATGGATTCACATGCGCCCGCCAACCTCCCCGTATGTAATGTATGTGATAAATTTAACCCTTCCTACTTTGGAGGGGCCGAAATCTGAAGGGGAGCCGCGGGGGCGGGCCTCTTATACTAGCACGGCCTGCGGAGCATGCGTAGGCGGGTCCTAGATGTGTACCGAGGGGTCCCAGTCTGACGACGGGGAATATTCTAAGCATGTGAATCCATGAAAGATACCAATGCTGAAGAAATGGAGTTAAAGGTAAGAAACTATTCCCTAGTGGTGGATCACCTGCAAAGGATGAGAAATTCAGAAATATTATTTTCTTTCAATGAAACATACCCCTCCTTGATCCCCTTGTAGTTTATATACCTGTTAAGCCTCCCTGGATAGCTGGAAGGCGAGATTCTGAAGTTTCCTCTGTTAGATCCTTTTCTCAATATTTTGCCCAAGAAGAAACTTCCTTTGAATTGCTACAACTGAAGATATGTATCTTGACTTTTTCAAAAGATGGGGAATTCATGAACGTCTAGAGGTGTGACTGAATAAAGGTCTCTTGACAAGAAAGCTGCATCTCCTTGAAGAAAACATTTCTTTAAACGTTGGAGCAAAAGCACAGATTAAAATGTTCTAACTGACTTGCCCCTTTAATGTTTCTTCCTTTTAAGAAGTTGAATGCACCATTAATTAGTTTTGTCCTTCAAACATTCCCTTAAGTAAAGTCACTTGGTTTTCAAAAGGAAATTTCCAGCTTTACTCTGTGCTACCAAAGAGACTTCAATCTGTTGCTCCCAGATACATTGCGTCTTCAAGCAAGTAAGCAGCCTGCTTTCATGAAACACTAACTCCTTGAGTGAGGAATTGAGACACTAGTCTCTTTATGTGCGCACGGCTGGCATTAAACAAATAAACACTAGCCTTTGCGCATTCTCTTTTAACTGTTCATTCACACTGAACAAGCGTGTGAGCAGGTAGGATTTACTAACTACTACTGCTGCGTGTATGTTGGAAAGTTATTGTAATTCTAGTCATGTGTGCAGGGAGCGTATAAACAAACGCTTGCTGACGCGCATGTGACTGGATCTCCTTTACTGGAGCATGCGCGCATGCGGCTTTTGAAACAACTTGAATGCTGCCTCGCATATGCCCGAAAACAAATGTTACTGGTTAAACATGCGCGTGGGCAGCAAATTCATTCAATTTTGCTTGCTGAAGCGCATGGGCTGTAAAAAGAACACAATGTATTCCTAGACAGGCTTGACTCCGTTTGGAGTTGCACGTAGTACAGTGCTCATGTGAGAAATTCAGCATTCGCAAGAGCAGCGTTAAATTTACTTCAATGGTAAGATGAAATAACAATACACTGATTCTCTACTTTCCTCAGAATTGCTCTAAGTGGTACAAGCAGCTTCCTCAAATGAAAATACAGACTAGCTAAATACATAAACTACCTGAGATATTAACTTGAATGTCTTTATGAAATATTTTCTTGACTAGGACTGACATTGAAAAGCTGACATTGAATGTCTCTCTGCACATGAAACTAGAGCTCAGCGCTGCCACCAAGTTATCAGCTTGTCTTGTCCCATGAAGTTTTGTCCAAATCTGCTCGCCAACCAGCTTGGGTAAAGTTACGAGGGAAAACCAAAAGGGCCTAAACTTAGGAGACTCTAAAAAAGGGACCTTCCTGTTTAGGAGAAGACAATGAAAGGCAGTTTAGAATCTCCTAACAGTTCCCAAGCATCCTTATCCTCCAATCATCTTGTGACTTCTTCATAACCAATCAATGTCCAGCTTCCTCAGCAACATGCTGGATTGAGACACTCTCCCTCTAATACAATGAAAGTTAAGGACAGATCAACCAGAAATGTTGTGAAAATATAAAATAAGGAATAATTACAGTTTTAAAGGACCAAAAGTAAACTGGAAACTTTTGGGAAACCTGACACCGATAAACCGTGGTCTAAATTCTGTTTTCACCTTCAAATGTACGTTTTAAGTAGACCACCAAACCTTCTGCCCAACTTGATAATGAGGACCACTCTGACCCTTTCGATCGGCAAAAGCCTTGTACTTTAGTTTATTCTTTTGAAGGGCAATAGTGGCCTTTGCCAATCCATCTCTTATGCAAGTAAATCTATCCTCCACCTCTGGCTTAGAATATTCTGATGGCACAACTTCCTTTAAAAACCTGGGATGATCACCATATTTACTGAAGAAAGGAGAATAATTAGTGGAATCCTTAACCAAATTATTGCAACTAAATCCTGCTAACCACAGTAAATCTACCCAGCCCTTCTCTTCCTGTAAGAAACCTCTAAGAAATGTCTCTCATTCATGATTTACCCGTTCCGTCTGCCCATTTGTCTGTGGGTGATAGCTTGAGGAGAGCTGAACCTTAATTCCCAACTCCTTCCAATGGTCCCCTAACTACTTAATTGAAAGAACTATATTACACAGTCTTACTCCTACATCCCGTCCCCTTTCCTCCATACTGCATGGGCGGCCCTCGCTAGGGATGTAAGACGGAACCTTTTTCACCAGAAAAATCATCTTCCTCTTTAAATTTTGATGCGTGTGGGGCGCGGCACTAGGAGCAAGCGCGCCACTGACTCTACCCACCGGCACCACTTCCCAGTCCCCTTTTCCGCATCGATGTGAACGGACTGCTTTCACCAACGCTCCTGGGTTCGGTCTCTGGCCTAAAAATTCCACATGCTCTTCCCCCGAGAATTATTCTTGTCTTCTTTTTTCTTTTACATTATTAGGTACTGCTTTGTCCTCTGGCGCAACACTCCTCCCCGGTGCATGCCGACTACGGCAGGCTTCAGCAGATTTCCAGCCTGCTATGGTCCCTTCCCAACGTCCGACCCCCATGGCCTCTGCCTCTGGTGCCTTGGGCCAGACCATGGCTGGGACAGCTGTATCGCGTGCAACACCTTGACTCCGCGCGCGCTCATGAGCAGACTAGCCATGTGGCTGGAGCTCTTCGGAAGATCGCCCCAGAGGACCTCAAAGCGTTTGTGAAGCAGAAGTCTAGGCCCAAGGTAGGTGCCCTGTCACCTCCGCACCTCGCAAGGGTGACTCCTTCCAAGGAAGTGCCCAAGCAGGAGGGACCTTTCAGGTCCTAAGACCGGCAACATCACTGAGGCTGCTCCAGCTACCGGCCACCACGCTGAGGGGTCGCAAGATCCTACCGGTGCTACCGCTGAGTGGGCCGCAAGGCTCTTGTTACCAGGTCCCAGCCCGAGGGGCTACACCCTAACACCTGACCCATGTCTGAGGGGGCACCTGTACGCAGCCCTACCGGCACCACAGCCGAGGGCACTCCGCCTACCAGGCCTTGACCTGAGGGGCAGGGTAGACCTCAAGCACCACCACCGCTCAGCGTACGAGATGTGATCAGGGACATGCTCTCTCCTGTACAGCCGCAAGCACCCATGGCCACACCGCCCCTGGGTCCAGCTGCCCCCGGCTCCCGCTCAGCCCCGGGCTCCCATGCCTCTACCAGTCAAGGCAGCCCCGGCTCTCCCACCTCAGCAGCCTCTGGCACTGATAATCGGCACGCCACAGCTGCCTGCACCCAGCACTCCTTCGGCTCCCTCTGACCCGCAGGACACAACAATGGACACAGATGAGGAGGACCACCCAGCACCCCATCGTCAGCCAAAGCTTTCCACAAGCGGCTGTCAGTCCTGGCTGAGTACGTAAGAATCCCACAGCCACAAGGGGAGCTCTGCTCTGCTGGTGCTACTAGATTTGTCCGCAGCATTTGATCTTGTGGATCATACCATCATTGTGGAAAGACTATGTAGCATTGCACATTTCTCTGTTGCAGCCGTTAACTGGGTTCAATCATTTCTATATGACCAGACCGCAAGATTCTTCGTCCAAGACTCACTGGCAGAGGAATTCCGAGTCTCATGTGGCGTGCCCCAGGGCTCCTGTCTATCACCCATGCTATTTAACATCTTTATGCTCCCTCTGTTCCAACAACTGGATGCTACAGAGATCTATGCAAATTACGCTGATGATACTCAGTGCCTCATACCACCAGCAGGGGACTACAGCAACGATTCTAGTGCCTTAAACTGTATGTACGGGAGGTTTCAAGCCTGGATGCAGGTGAATAGACCAGCCCGAAATTATTCCTCCTGCTTCAAGTCCAGATGGTAGCGTTTCCAATGCGGAGCACTACTTGGGATAATACTAATAATTATGGTCCGTCAAAGACCCTTGCCTTGCGGCTCCCCCGCAATACACATATATGGCCCCAGCCACACTGCGATGTTCTGTAGTGAAATGTCCCATTGAGCGCACTCTGCACTGGCCCGAGATCCAGGTGACTGCTATGCCTATAATGCTGCCTCCTACAATTGTTAATCGGGTTGGTAGAGCCCAAATGCAACCTTCAGTGCCCCTGCCGCTTCCTGCAGTGTCAGAGCGAGGTAAATGCACAGCTCTGCAGCTCCGCAGAGCGGCACAGGTCTCCCCTGCATAAATGATGGTCCGGGGGCACGTGAATTATGTAAATGTCTCCAGCGCAAGAGACCGGATCAGAGATGGTCACCACAAGCCACCTCCAAGACTTTCCTATGGAGTCAGCAATACTCCCACAAGATGAATGTTGCGAGGGAGCCTCACCGGCAGGCTCCTCTGGGGGTGTACAACTGCTGCCTCACCGCTGACCACGGAGCGCGTGGGTTGCTCTGAGGTCACGGAAGCTGGCCGATCCCCCACCTTGTTCCCGCTTGCCAGCCGTTTCCTCCACCACAGCTTCTCACGGTGCCGGCAGGATCTGTGCCAGTGCTACTGCCTGTGCCCGGCTGGCGCATAGTTGGGATTTGGCTGCGGCACCTTTCCACCATCTCCAAGCCATTAAGTCACCCTCAGGGAAGGTCCACTCCGATGTGCCCTTGTGGCCGCGCTTATGCTGCCCCTCGTTCAGCGCAGTCAACTGTCGCTATGCGGCCTGCTACCAAACTGATCATTCAGGTCCTCTCTGCCACAGTCTGGGGCCACAACGCTTCTCCAAGCACACCCTGGGGTTCAGGAACATCCGGTATTGTAAGAATCCACCATCTGGCTCTGCAAAACCGGATTTTGAACAGGATGTTTAACAGGTGGCCCAGGAGCTACAGAATAGCACATCTGCATGCTGCTGGCCACGCCCCCACATCAGAGTCTTTGAAGCAGTGAAGCCATCAGCACTTTACTGCATATGTCAGAACGCACCTTTTTGAAAATAATGGTAATATTCTTTTCTTCTTATAGAATATCTTTCTTAATTCATTGCATGTTGCCTGATATTATTATTCCTGTCTAATAGGCCATTGATTTCCTTGCTTAGCCAAGTTCCGAAGTGGGCCGTTTGCACTCATGATGCCAAGGGCATTCTGAATCTTCTGTTACAATAAAAGCACATTTTGTTTTCCTGCATGAATGTTCCTATTTAGTGGTGAAATCCGTTTGTAGGGTATTTTCACATCTCATCCTTTCCAGGCGTAATAGTTTTTCATAGAATTGAATCCTATTTAACACATTAGAAAGAAGCAGCACAGTTCTTTGGAAACAGTTTGCTTTAGGGAACTACTTTTTGATTACATTTATCATCACAATCCTGGGGCATACATTTTTTTAAAAATCTGTTACCCAACCAGGTTGGGAAGGAAGTAGCGCAGGACACCTGAGAAAGGAAAAATACTTTTCTTGTGATTACGGTTCTTAGTCTTTGCACCCCCCCACCTGCCCCTACCCCTTTCTCTTTCATAGCTCTGACCCATCCATCCCCACATGCCTAGACAGTCCTCCAAACTTTCACGGTATTGGTAGGGGTAAACCACCTTGAACGAAGAATGAGGTTGGCTCCCCTAGGGAGAAATGACATGCATTTCACAGGCACTGAGCTAATTCCAAAAGTTCTGAAATGATTGCACACCTTTTAGTAATGATTCTGGGACTACCCTACAATGCACACTTATCCTAAGCAGGTTGTAAAAAAGGGAGAGCGAGTCCTGTTTTAACTTCTTTAATTACATGAGCAAGCAGCTTTGTACTCTTAAAACAGGCATGTGGATCTAGAGAATTCAAAGTTGCCTACTTGCAGTGAAGAGTGTAATTTTGCTGTCTTATAGCTACAAATCACCTGAGCTTCTAATCCGGGTTTTGACACTTTTTATTTGGTCTAATGATGTGCAAGATGCATGCCCCATCCCTCCCCTTCACTCTGGGAGATATTCCAAGCAACATGTGATCTAATGGAGAACCATAGTGTCAGGTACGTAACCTTTCTATAAATGTTCTCAGTGTTTGGGGGGCACCTTTTGACATTTCAGTCTACACAGTACAAACTGAAGTCTTTCTTTGAGTCTACACTGGTGTAAAACGTGCCTGAAAATTGGGCTGTGGAAATGCTGCAGGCGTAGATCACAGAACATGGTAGAGTTCACGGCAAATCGGAGCAGCCCAACGGAAGCACGTTGCCTGCTTACTAACTTGATTGTATTGCAAAGCAAGAAACCATGCAATACCTTTTAATATGTATCTGTTACTTGTATAACCCATTCAGGCATCGCCACGGCAGCTCCAATCTAGAACCCCTCCTGCAACCCAAAATGGTATAGTAGTGAGGACTCCTGTACCTGAGCAGACGGTAGCACCTGCAGCAATGCCTTGCACTCCGCAGCAACGAGCACCTTTCCCAGCATCGTTTCTTACACCCAGAATGGGTATCCTGAAGTCGCTCTCTAGACCGAGGTAAGCAATGTTTCAGTGGATAATTAATAATGAAGTCACTGGCAACTAGATTCCCTAGAGTTTGGTCCTGGCACAACTAATTCTTAGCTTTTGTAGTTTTGTACTGGGACCATCTGGGCCCAGCGCTTAGCTTAGGAGAGGGGTCTTTCTTCATATTAAGAAGGATGCTGAGAACACCATTCATTCCGTAGCGTAGATTGTGTGTCGATCTGCTTCAGCTCAGACCTTTGCCTTTTAATCTCCTAGTCTGTGTCTCTCTGCAGGAGCTGTGCCCTTCTTCTCTTTGGATTAGAAGACTGCTTCTGCGGATTCCCTTCATTCTGCAGGCCACTGCACTTCCGGCTATGGCTCCCTAATCTTTTGCAATGTCTTCCAGATGCAGATTGGTTCAGAAATGTTGCACAGCCACTAACTGGCATCACACGGCATCTGGGCTGACTGTTCAAACGTCAGTGCCGCCTCTTGCACCGGAAGCATTCAGTGATGCATACGGAGCAATGTGACCACTAAAACCTAGTTTCCTTTTTTTCCTTGGTTAGCAGATGTTTTTGAAATGGTCACTAGTCCTTTTTTTTTTTTTTTAACCTGGGTCGTGTCTCCTTCGAAGTCAAGCCCAGAAAAGACTGGGGGAGGCAGATGCCAGTCTCTGACACACTCCTTCACTGTGTGTTGTGTGGGACAGGACCTTGGTATGCAGCATTGTGGCACTATCAGTCTAAGCATCCAAATGCCCTGCAAGTGTGGACAAAGTTCTTCTGGTACTTAGCAAGAAGAGTCTGGAGAAATCCACTCTGGATGAGCCCAGTCCTTCCATGCCTGTGTGGAGCCCCCTGCTCCGGTTCATTCTCCTGGATAGGAATAGGGAAAAAGTAGAAAAGGCACTCAGGAGCCAGGGGAGAGCTTTCTCCCTCCCATAACCATTTCTTGTGATCTCAAGGCTGTGGTGTCCATGGTTCTGCCAGCTCACAAGAGTGGGACTGAAGGTCCATGTACTACGATATCCTTATGCCTGAAACTTCAAAGGTCACTAGTTTCCCCCATGGTGCATTAAAACCACAAGGCCATCGTAACTTTGTGTTGGAGGAAATATTGAGCCTTGTTCTGAAGGTCCCAAGTTCTCACTGGCATGGGGAGATGAACGGCAACCTTGTTTGCTGTTATGGCTGATCAGTCAACCTCAGAGATTGAATAACAGAGTATTTATTTATGGTTGACATATAATTCCAGTCAGAGACGTTCCAGTTAGGACTGAAGAGTTGTGCAAACCTCTGCAAGAGAAGGCACCTGTATCTGCTAATTGTCTAAGTAACGGAAGAAGACTAAGTGTGCTGCCACCTCTCTTGTGAGCTTGATGAAAATCAGTGTGTGCTGTGGGCGGGGTTTATATGGGATCCTTTGTGTCAGTATTCTCTGTCCTTCAATGCAAGAACCATTAGATCCACTGCACACATCTAGGCACGTCGGTTGAAGAGCCGAGCGAATCCGCAAATCTTGACCCTCCCATGGAAAGGTGGGGAGATCCAGTATGGGGCCAAGGCGAGCATTGCTCTTGAAAAATCAGAACAGCATCAGGGAGAGTATGACTTCTTGCACAATCTGAATTGTAAGCATCTTGCACACTTCTGAAAAAAGGTGTTGTGGGACCCAGCTGGGGAGGAAGAGGTGGAGTAAAGAAAGGAAGGGGAGGAGGCAGAATTCCTGCCAGCAATTGACAGGACTCCAGGGTCTAAAATATTTGACCATACATACAGATGATTCACTGGGGTGGTCTATTGGATGAATTGGATAAACTGGCTTTGTTGCTCAGCAAGCTGTTCGTTAGGGAGAATTCTCATTTCTGTGCCAATTCCCTTCAACCCTGGAGGCCCCCAGCTCTTGTGCTGGACTTTAGGACTTTTAAATTTTTACCCTGGAGTGAGTGAGACCTTTTTCTCACTCTCGTGTTTTGACCTGATTTGGATTGTGTTTCCACAGTTTTTGGAGTCTCACAGACTCCATGGGCATCTACTTTTTGTATGGTGACAAACAGCACCTTCAGTGCAGTGTCACTGAGAAATCCTTTAGATTTCTCATATGGTTTAAATACCTTATCTTGTGTGAACTACTGTTCCCAAGAATAGTAAAGTGAAATTGACTTTACTTACCTTTTTCTCTTTGTATGCCCAGCACCCGCCATCTTATGTGGAGTGCTGGGGGGCTGGGGGGTGCGGCAGATCATTGTGCTGTTCTACCGCAGGCTGAGCCCTCAGCTGCAGTACAGCACCTATGGGTGACCATTTTGTCAAAATTGCCCTGGTCTTTTTTCGCCTTTTTCTGTTTGTGAAGTCTTTCTTGGGTTTTACTCTGTGCGTTGAGGCTGAGTGGAGCCATTTGTTTGTTTTGCCTTTGGCGGGCTTCAGCCCTGAAACCCGCATATGGCTCCATTGTGTCTGGAAAGGCAGGATGTGAGGAAGGTTCCCAAAACCCCTCTGTCCTTTGTCTCTAGCAATGCTTGAGTACAACTAGTCCTGATTGGCTGTCCTTTCAGGACAACCACCCTGCTGTGTGATTGACAGCCTAGGTTGTGCATGAAGGGGAGAAACCAGTTTAAAGGCAAGGGTTTTGGGACTAGAGTCAGAGTCGACCACTGGGAAAAACACCCGACGAAGTAACCCTGAACAAAGCTTGCTGCATCCTCCTGGACCTTTGAATTGCCCGGTGAAGCCCTGCTGCTGTGCTGAAACTCCTTTCTTCAGTTCGGCAGAGAAGCTCCGGAAAGGATGACTTCTTCCCTTGGGTTAGTGGGACCAACTAACCCCGAGATGAACCGCACTGGACAACGTTCCCCAACTGGCTGTACTACTTTGCTGCTGCAAGAACAGAGTGCCAGGGGTGGAGAAATCCGTAGTCTAGTGCAACATCTGAAATCTGGCCAGAAGCTCCAGGAGTCGACCCTCCAGAAGCAGGATGACCAGAGCTCGAGTCCCCTCACCAGAGTGCAGGAACCAAGGAGTGAAGGAAGCCCAACCGGTATCCAAGATCCGCGACAGTGCTGGTTACCAAGCGCTGAAACCGCAAAGTGCAGCTGAACCGAAAAGAGCCTGTAGCTGCCGATGACCTCCAAAGTGCTGCCGCAGGAGCCCTCCAGATGTCCTCCCTTTTATCCCCACGACTGGTGCTCAGGAACCCAGGGTCTGCATCGCTGCAACAGGACAGAATCCAGCTGGACCACTCTTCTTCAAACCAGAGGTACTGTTTAGACTTGGGGTACTTCATGGTCTTTGAAATGTGCTTTTCTCAGTTGAGACTTGCAGTGGCTTACCTTTAGAGTTGATTCCAACTCTGCTTTTTCACCGGCTTAATAGCTTGTGACCCTACAAGTGATTTTTCTACAAACTCGCTAACTTTGTGCAAGACTTTGATTCTAAGAAGTGCCTCAGCTCTATAGATTGTGCTCCAATTGACTTTGGCTGTCCTGGCTACCTGCAGACTCTTCTAGCCCATTGACTTTGATATTGTTTGTCCCTCATAGGGGGAACTTGTTTTAGACTGTTATTGCTGGGAAAGGCTAGTCTAGATTTTATTGGAAGATTTAAGTGTCCTCACATGTACTGAGAACCGGTTTAACCTTTTCCTTCCTTAAACCTTTCCTTTCTGGAACCTCAGAATCTGCAAAGTATAACTAGTGTGATATATAAATGCCATTACTGTTCTTGTGAATGAAGTCCCATCAGGTTGTAGGCAGTGTGCAAGACGCATCTCTAAAGAGTATCCACTAGCATAATTGATTCTGAAACGTATTCTAAAGTATGTTTACACAAATTGCCTTTTTAAAGAACGCTTATTTAAAGCTTGACGTTAATTAAATAACTATTTATGCCCGAAACCCTCGATTGTAAGTGTTACTTGGTTACTTGTATTTACGAATTTCATTGCTACAACTTACATTTACCCCTCTTGAGATAGGCCTGGCTGCTGAGTCACACTACCAGCTCGTGTAGTACAGACTTATACCAAAAGGTGGGTTACCTAATACCAAGCAGATAAGTGTTGTGTAGTCTCAGTGTTACTACACCAATTCTTACCCAACACTGTTCTCTTGCCACTTTGTATTCCGAGAATCCTCAATCCACATTTGTATTGCGACCACTCCTCATTGGTTGATCCAAATAGGAAAAGGATTTGGTCTCTTTGGTGAGCATGGCGAGAGATTTCACTGTTTGAGTGTAGGTATTTTTCTTCTTTCCTCATTGGGGGATTAAAAGAACAGGTCAATGGTCGCAAAAGGAGCTCCAAGGACCTTGCCCGGCACATCTGCCTGAAACCTGGTGGTTGTCATACAGGCCTGCCCAGCGCAGACAGTCCACTGAAGGCCATCACCATTTTGTTTGCTTCAGATCGACCAGAACGATAGGGGTCTTGCTTCTCTGTCAGGTCCTTTGTAAACTCAGTCAGGTTTTACCAAAGCCCCTGTGGGTGATACGAATGGCTTCAGGGTTGGCATGGTGCAATTGAAGGGAGGAGTGCTGCTACACCCTCTTACTGATAGAATCCAGGCGTTTTCCTTGTGGTAGAGGAGGCGGAGAAGGTATTACTACAGTTGCTGTTACGACCAATGTGACTGGGTCTTTGGGTGAGAAATCAGACTAATCTTTTCGGTTGACGAGTGTGTGCCAGTTTCCGGCGGGAAGCCCCATTTGCATGGCAATGCTAGGTAGGTCCATGTAGCCTGTCTTGTGTTTATGAAACGCACATGGTAAGTACGATTGGTCCTCTTCTTGCTCATGTCCATACTGCGGTGGGTTTTCCTTTGGGTTGGCATGTGCTGCTCAGGCTCACTTTTCTAGGACGGAGGAGAAAATTGTAGGAATAGGGGATGGTGGAGGGTTCATCAGAACATGAGGTGACCTTAGCAGAGCAGACCCCCCCCCCCAAAGCTGCTTATGGAATTGTAGATATTTGAGGTTTCCCCCCATCCTTTAGATAGCGGGGACCGGGTAGATAACGGGGACCGAAGTGGGGGGGGGAACTCTGATCAAGATAATCAAGTGTCTCTTCATTGATGGTGAAGTCATCGACCTTTGGAACGTCATGAAAATCCCATCTCGGAGGTTGTGCAGGTGAGGGTCTGTTCCGAAGAGTTCCACATTCCTACTGAAGCACTTGCCATGGATATACAGGTGCCCGGCAAGAGACTGCCCCAGGTTCTGCATAGCGATGGAATATGCCTTCATTCTCAACTTGCCTTTCTTCACCTTCTGGAAGGCCCTCAATGATGCATGAAGGATGCCTCCCGAACAGGCCTTCCTCGCGCTTGGGGCGATTGATGAGGCTATTGTGAAGAATCCTATGGATTATCACTGGGCCCCAGCCTAGTGACTCCACCCATGTGGCTAGGGACAGGCAGTCGCTACCTGATCCTAACCCTGGGGGTGGTTTCGGGGCGGAGGATCACATGGGAGGAGATGGCTATCGGTGGGAAGTGGTGACTCCTTCGCGAGAGATGCGGTCTTCATCCTCCACTGAGGATGAAGATCTTCTGATGCCCAGATACCTGATGCCATGTTGTCATTGTACAATTCCCTCTCATGAAACTATCCAGAGAAGACGTTGTGACAAATCAGACTTCTATGTACCCTTTGGGAGTTCAAACCTTAACTACACCACCCTCTCATTTTTATGAAACTATCTCAGATAGAGGTCCTAATCCACAGGATAGAACACACATTTTTTTAATTTTATTTGTTAGTTGGTAAATCAACTTTTCAAATATTCATTGATAAAATTACATGATTTCATGAAGACAACATACAGATTCCAAAAGAACACGAGAACAGAACAAAATATTTAACGATTCCACAACAAATTACCAAAAATAAAAAGTAAAACACATCTTTTTTTCACTTTCATAAATCTGACAACTCTGTTTTGAAAACAATTTGAATGGAATAAATACAGAAGAGTTAATACCACACAAAGGATTTCAAAGTCCAGAATGCCTGTGCTATTGGGACGAGGAAGAGGGGCTCAGCGGTAGTAAAGATCCAAAATTCAACTAATCTAAATGAGTGGTCTACTTGCTGCAAAGGAAAACACCTGAGCCGGAAATTTAAATGGAGGAATTAGATTCATCTGAAAGAAGGTGGGAACGGTGAAGCTGAAGCAGACTGGAGTGCAAAGGTCGCTGTACGAGTAGAAGCAAGCCCAGCTGATGCCGATGTGAAATGGGAAGAAAGCCTGAGAACCGTGCAGAGTGTTCGCAGCGGGAAGCAGCATCAGAAGAGGGAAGCCGACTGAAGGGGAGATGTGCTCCCATTCAGGCGTGCATTATTCTGAAGTGCGAGGTGAAACAGTGAAGCACTGATGCTTCAAAAGCAGAGGGAGCAGTCCACTGAAGCAAAGTGGATGCTGTCTGGAGCGTGGGCACACCACGAGAAGAGGAGACGCTGAGTCAATCCGGTGAGTTGGCCTAACCGTGTAGGTGACCCTGGGGTGCTCCGAAGTGGCTATGTGACAATAAGAGGTCATTTTGAATATCGACTAAGAAAGTAACATTATGGCAAGCCGGGCATAATTCCTTTTGTATGGGATGCATACTAGAGGAAACCTCTAACCCACATTGCCAACAGCCAGGAGGCTGCACAGAAGCAGCATCTGAGAAAGAAGGGCTGAATTCCTCTTTTGTGGGACACCAAATAGGGGAAACTTGCGTTACCCACAGCCAAGAAGCTGTACAGAAGCAACAAGGGTTCAAGTCCTCTTTGTTGGGATATCAATGGATGAAAGTTTATTACCCATATTGACAGACTGTAAAAAGGGCAACCATTGTTCAGCTCTCCCTTCATGTCATGCTGGTGTGTAGAGACTGGAGAACAAATATTGCCACTGTGAACAATTGTAGAAGTAGGAGTTTTATCCTGGCAGGCGAGTGGACCAGGAAAGAAGATAATGTGAAGCATTATATTGGTGGCAAATAGGTGTGGCAGAAAGTATTACCTCAATCATTTCTATATAAACTGTTGATCTGCAATAAGTTGTTTTGGTATCCTGACAGAAGTATTAATTTGGAAGAAGTGTGATATGTTAATAATTGCTCTGTCTTGAAGAGCACATTTTTCTTTAGTCATCTGTTTGGTGAGAAAGGCATTGGTCTTGATAAAAAGGATATTGTGGAAGATATTTGGGAAAAGAGTGTTGTGGAAAGTTGCCTTAACGAAAAGGAAAGTAAGAAGAATAACAAGTACTTTGTTTTTGGAAACGTGTTTTCATGGAGAGACATTTTCTTTACCCAAGACAAAGTCCTATCGGGAGAAAAGGAACTTTGTTGAACACAAACTGTTCTTTGAGTGTTTATGCATTGAGCCAGGGGAAGGGAACACAACCCTGGTCACAAGGAATACGCTTTTAAACATATATGTTTGAACTTCAACACTGGGGTGTTGAATTGAAGATTTCCAAATATTCCTTTTATTTTGTTTGGATTAGTGTGAGGGTCAGAGACTTTTGGACACTAGGTCTTTCTTCTTTTAGTTTCTTTCTCGTTAGGCTAGGGAAAGATGCGAGTTTCTCCAGCATTGGATCTTTCATGGATTCACATGCTTAGAATATTCCCCGTCGCCAGACTGGGACCCCTCGGTACACATATATAGCCTTTTCCTATAGGAAAAATTCAGACACTTTTGTGTCCTATCTATGTCCTTTTGGGGCCCGCATACGCATGCCCCGTGGGACGTCGCGGTATAAAAGCCCTGCCCTCGCGGCTCCCTTCAGATTTCAACCGTCTCCAAAGTAGTGGGATCTCCTCGTGTCGTCTTACTATTTTGTACAAGGTTGTGTACTTGAAGTTGGAGTTAGGTGAATTTTTCCTTCATGTCGGGGAAGGCGCTGTTCCGTCCGTGCGCGACGTGGTGCTTGAAAAAAGTTTACGAGGGGGATGGACATACTGTCTCCACCCTCATCATTCTGCTGATAACTGACATATGCAAAGGGTTTTCTCAAAAGACCCTCAAAGACCGAAGTCGACGGCTGGTGGCATGGTTGAATGATGGAGCGGGGGCATACCCCCTTCGGAGGTAGGCTCCACACAATCGGCAAAAACATCACACCGCGCTGTATCGTCGGAACCACCGGCGAAGAAATCTCGACCGGCGGAGAAAGAGTCATCTCGGAGTCATTCAGCTAAAGAATCTTCGACGAGAAAATCGTCATCTTCGTCAAAAAAGCATGACAAAGGCCGAAATCCTCCTCGGGCGATCACCCTAGATCGACCACGAGTCGAGAGTCCGGTAAAAGCAGGGCTAGTGCAGAAAAGGCGGGACCGTCTAAACCACCTGCTAAGCCACCGTCGTCGACGGCGGTCCAGTCATCGGCCTCCTCCCTACCACTGACGCACGTGGTATCTACCGTCCCGCCGACAGCGACGGTGGCCTCGTCGACAGAGGTTCTACAAGAAGCCTGGAGGCCTGAAGTCTTTGATCCGATCCCTCCGGATACTTTACTGCAGGAACAGGCAGCGTTGCTGTCCTCGGCAGACCTCGGGCTACGAGTGGTTGACAGGTCGTCGACGAGGGGATCCGGAGTTCCGGTGTCTGCCCCTCTCCTCAATCTGTTTTGTCATTGGAGGTTCTGTCCACTCTTCAGTCTTTATTAAAGTCGTTGGACCAGAGGCTACCTCAGGTAAACCTGCCACAGTCACCCGTCGACGAGCCGGGCCCGTCCCGTCCACCGACTCACTTACGCACGCCAGTCTCAGCACCACCGGCACCCCAAGAGGAAGGTGAGCTGCCAGATTCGGAGTCTGACAGAGGAGCCATGTCGGATATCTCCTCATCCCCCTCCAGGGATCCAGCCTGGGAGTCAGAGGTGGAATTAGAAACCCAAGGAGCCCGGTTCAGCCGCCCCCCGGATGATATTGCATCATTCCATTCTATGATGGAGAAGGTGTGTAAGGAATTCGGTTTGTCCCAGGAGGAACAGAAAAAGGACTGTTTTCTTTTCGACCACGTGGGTAAGAGGAGGTCAGTGTTTTCAATACCCATCCTAGATCATGTGTGGAAGGAGGGTTTGCAGACAATGCGTCACCCCTTTTCGGAACCGGCGGTAAAAGGTCGCCTTGAGAAAAAATGTAAGGCTCCAGAGTCTACCCCCAAGTGCTTATCCTCCCAACCAACGCCTGAATCGGTGGTGTCGGCGGCAGCGGCGAGGAAAGCTAAGGCCCAGCACAAGTGCACGACTCCGCCTGAAAACGAGGCAAGACGTCAGGATGCCTTCGGCAAAAAAGTGCTATCTGTGGGAGCAACTACAGTAAAGGCTGCAAACTCTCTGGCTATTGTAGCCAGATACGACAGAGAAATGTGGCACAGTCTGGCTCCGTTGCTGGATCATCTTCCGGAAGAGCATAGGAAGGCGGCGATGTTACTCGTCCAAGAGGGTGAGGAAGCCTCCAATCACGCAATAAACATCGCGGTTGACCTCGCTGAATCGGGCTTCAAGCAAGTCAATAAGGGGGTCGTGTTACGACGACAGTCATGGCTTAAGTGTACCTACTTCAGACCGGAGGTACAATACAAAGTATTAGATATGTCCTTTGAGGGAGACCTTCTATTCGGAGAGAAAGTAGATGAGGCCCTGAAGGGAATGAAAGAGGACTCTGACACGGCACGTTCATTGGGTGCCCTCCAGAGTGGCCGAAGCTACAAGTCTTTTCGTCCCTTTAGAGGGGCTTCAGGTAATTCCAGATTCTCTGCGTCAGGAGACAGATCCTTCAGTAGGTCGGCGTACCCCTCCCAGGGATACAGGCGTGCTTCTCAAGCAGCAAACCGACGCCGGAACTTCCAGACCTTCAGGAAGAGACCATCCTATCCGTCGTCGTCGAGAGAGAAGCAAAACAAAGATCAGCAATGACGAACAACACACCGTTCTGGGAGGAAGAGCATCAGCCTATGTCGACGAATGGGAACGAATAACGACAGATCAATGGGTGCTGGACACAATAAGGAACGGACATTCTCTACAATTCAAGCGCAGCCCTCCGCACATTCCACCTGCGTTCGTCGCTCAATCCCATCTGAGGGTACTGCAACAGGAGGTAACACTCATGTTAGCAAAAGGTGCGATAGAATTAGTTCCAGCATCACAGAAAGGTCAAGGGGTTTACTCAAGATACTTCGTCCTGAAAAAGCCACACGGAAAATGGCGTCCCATTCTAGACTTACGCGATCTCAACAAGTCCTTAAAGAGCCTAAAATTCAAAATGCTCATGCTCCAGGAAGTGATCCGAGCCGTTCAAGAAGGGGATTTTCTGGCGTCCCTGGATTTGCAGGACGCGTACTTCCATATTCCAATGTGTCGGAAGCACAGGAAGTTCCTGAGGTTTGTGATAGGGCGGACTCACTACCAATTCACGGTTCTTCCCTTTGGGCTCAAAACCTCCCCCAGAACGTTCACGAAATCCCTGGCCCCAGTAGCGGCCTGGCTAAGGAGGCAGGGCCACAATGTATACCCATATCTCGACGACTGGCTGGTAAGGGGATCCTCCCCAGCGTCGACCAACACAAGTTTGCAAGCCACCATGCAGCTTCTACAACAGCTGGGATTCGCCATAAACTTCAGAAAAATCCTCGTTGATGCCATCGAGAACGTTGGTGTTCCTGGGGGCATAGTTCGAAACCCAGTCGGGGCTAGTGAAGCCTTCCCTCGACAGAATCTCAAAACTCAATCAACTGGCGGGTCGACTATGGCGAAACACCAAGCTTTCAGTGAGAAAATATGTTTCGGTCCTAGGGGCCATGGCATCCTGCATCCATCTGGTGGCCAACTGTCGCCTATTCATGAGGCCAGTTCAGGAGTTCCTGGCGGACCGGTGGACACAGGCCCAAGGATCGTGGTCAGACAAGATAATAATCGACGACAAACTGCTTCGGACTCTTCAGTGGTGGCAGAGTTTCCACAACCTGAACAGTGGTGTACCCCTACAGGAGCCGGAGTTCCAGCTAACCATAGTCACGGATGCGTCTCTAACCGGCTGGGGAGCTCACATGGGCACTCTTCAAACGCAAGGTCATTGGTCTCAAACGGAGTCACTCCTACACATCAATGTGTTAGAGCTCAGAGCAGTGCGATGGGCCTTGAAGGCGTTCCTACCACACATCAAGGGATCGAGACTACGAGTGCTGACGGACAATACGACAGCAATGTTTTATGTGAGAAAACAAGGGGGGGATGCGATCCAGGACCCTTTCCATAGAGGCCCAGAAAGTGTGGCATTGGGCATTAAAGCACGAGATATCCATCGTGGCTCACCATCTCCCGGGAGTGAGGAACTCGCAAGCGGATTCCCTCAGCAGAAGGATGGCCCAGATACACGAATGGGAAATGGACACAGTTCAGCTGACGAAAGTTTTAGAGAAGTGGGGTCACCCCCCACTGGACGTCTTCGCAATGAAGGAAAACAAGGAATGCAAGCAATTCGCAAGCAGATGGCCTCAGGAGGGTTCCATGGGGGAGGCGTTCTCCTTCCCATGGACGGACAAGTTCCTTTACGCTTTTCCTCCGTTCCCCCTCATACGGCGGACGGTGCAGTGGATACGCAGGTACAGTTGCCGGGTAATTCTAGTGGCACCGTACTGGCCGAGGCAACCGTGGTTTTCCGACCTGCTTCACTTGTCGCTGGAACAACCAATAGCGTTTCCGAGGGTCCCGAACCTACTGTCCTGGGACAAAGGTACGGTGTGGCATCACGACCCGGACAGTCTCAACCTCACAGCCTGGCTCCTGACTTTTCGGAATTTGGTACCTTAGACGTTTCGGAGGGCCCCTTCTACCAACAAATCTTACACCTATAAGTGGCGAAGGTTCTGTGAGTGGTGTCGAGGACAACAAGGACTACACCCGTTAAGGGTGACTCCGGAGCAAGTTCTGCCTTATCTGCTTCACTTGGCAGAGGGGGGGTTTATCTTTCACATCGATAAAGGTGCACCTGGCGGCCATCTCTAGGTTCACGAGGAAGAGACAGTCGTCTCCTTTATTCAGCGACAGGCTAGTGAAACACTTCATGAGGGGTTTATTTCGAACTTTTCCCCCAATAAAACGTTTTCCACCAACATGGAGTCTCAACGTAGTGCTGGCAGGCCTAATGAAACCAACCTTCGAGCCTATGGCCACCTCGGCCATGAAAGTCGTATCGTGGAAGTTGGCGTTCTTAATAGCTATCACGTCAGCTAGTAGAATCTCGGAACTGCAAGCGTTGGTCGTAGACCCTCCATACCTAAGATTCTTTAAAGACAAGGTGGTTCTGGCAACTAATCCTACTTTCGTTCCGAAAGTTCCTACAGTGTATCACAAACACTCGTCCATTGTCCTCCCTACTTTTTTCGCGACCCCATCATCGGCAGCGGAAAGAGCTCTTCATACCTTGGACGTTAAGAGGGCCTTAAAATTTTACCTACATCGTACACAAGAACTCAGGTCTACTCGACAACTGTTCATCGCGTATGGTCCGTCGACGAGAGGAAATGCAATTTCTAAGCGAGGACTGGCTCGATGTGTCTCGTCGACGATTGCTTTTTGTCACTCCAAGGCCGGAAGGCCGCTGCAAGGGCATCCTAGAGCCCATTCTACAAGATCAACGTCCTCTTCAGCAGCATTATGGGCAGGAGTTCCGCTAACGGACATATGCCAGGCTCCGGCATGGTCGGTGCCTCACACGTTTACCCGCCATTACTGCCTTGCGAGGCAGCATGCGGATGAGGTGCAGATGGGAAGAGCAGTCCTGCGCCATCTGTTTCAATAAGGTAATCTCTGCACTGTGGAGAGTTTTTTCTACCTGTTGGTAACCGTATGCTTTATGGAGGTGCAGGTATATGGGTAAACCTATGTCTTGTGCAACTATGCATTATGTATTTTTTGTGGATGTATGTTGCATTGCATTCTCACCACCGTCTTCCAGTTTACTGCTATACAATCTATTCTAAGCATGTGAATCCATGAAAGATCCAATGCTGGAGAAGGGAATAGTTTCTTACCTGTAACTCCATTTCTCCAGCATTGGTATCTTTCATGGATTCACACGCGCCCGCCAGCCTCCCCAGAATGCAATGTATATGCTTGATAGGTTTAACCCTTCCTACTTTGGAGGGGCCGAAATCTGAAGGGAGCCGCGGGGGCGGGGCTTTTATACCGCAAAGTCCTACGGGGCATGCGTATGCGGGCCCCAAAAGGACGTAGATAGGACACAAGTGTCGGAAGTTTTCCTATAGGAAAAGGCTATATATGTGTACCGAGGGGTCCAAGTCTGACGACGGGGAATATTCTAAGCATGTGAATCCATGAAAGATACCAATGCTGGAGAAAAGGAGTTACAGGTAAGAAACTATTCCCTTCTCACCCTTTATTGTTTAATAAAATGGCAAATTCTGAGAACTGTACTTTTGTGTCCGCCTCACATTTCTGACCCCTCACAGTATGGACAGAAAGTGTCTCATATGCTGAGCACAGTCCCTAGTCGTTCAGGCTCCAGGCACTTTAAACAAAGAGCGCTTGACGTTGAAGTGGCAAGTATAAAAGCCTTTAAAAGGCATAAGTGGAGCAGACTGTATCCAAAGTGGATTAAAATTGAAGAACAGTAATTCTAAAAGCGAGCAGCAAACTTCCCCACTCTCCTCATATGCAAACCAGGTGTACAGTCCCACTAGAAGAGTATGAAGGATTGGAGGATGAGGCACAAGGGCCGGTTAGCAGGGTTGTGGGCGAAGCACTGCAAATGTGTTGTGGCCTCAATTTCAAATTAGAAAGGGTTTGCTGTGCAAAACACTCTCGGCCCATTCCTTTTTGGGCAGACATTAGATTTGGTGGAAAGGCGTGGGACTTGGAGTATTACTGTTTTGTATCTGCTGCCCTGCATCAATTCTCCATAATTTTACATTTTTGTACTCTGTTTAACAGGCAGCTGTCCCTCAGCACTGCAGTAATCCTGAACTCTGCTAAGAAAGCTGTGGAAAGCAGCAAGAAAATGCGCAGCAAAAGCATTGGGGCCCTTCCCGGCACTCCATCACCTAGCCATGTAACCAGCAGCAAGCAAGGTACTGCCATTACAATATAGCCTGTGCCCCCACATCTCCATCCTTTCACTGCTAACTAAAATGGTGGGAAGAGGGACATGTGTATTCAGGGAGAGTGAAAATGTTCATGTCCTGTGTATACGATGAATGTGACACTATAGTTTAGTTTAAAGGGAGGACAGGTCCCTTATTTTTTAAATGTAATAGTTTAGGAGCAAAGTTAAAGTACTTTATTGACTGCAGCCATAACCGGCCACAAACAGGTTGAGCAAGCTTGTTGCTTGGACTATTAGTGAAGGGTCAGTGTTCTGTTATCTTTCCAGCATGTGATGCAGAAACAGTTAATCTGTGCACCTTTTCAAATGTATATTAGTTTATATGTTTGGATAATTTGACCACTTTCTTTCCATCTTTTCAGTTTCTTTTGATAGTGTAAATCAACCATCCAGCACATCAAATCTTACTCTGATTGGCCGAGCAATAAGCACTCCTGACCGTAAGTAATTGGCCGTGAGCAACTCTTAGGCTGTCACATTTTCCTTCTTTACTCGGCTCTCATCTTTGATCTGCTTACCCTGCATGCATATTTGATCCTTTCTTTCTACTCTCACCTCCAAGTGGATTTTGCTGTCTGTGCACACACACGTTTGTCTATTTCCCTGCTTCACCGCCCAGGCACCTCTTTCTAAGCCCCCACATGGGTCTTTGTCATAGTTGTGTTGATTAGTGATGTGGAGACTGTTCTCTTGTGGCAGGATAGTGCAAACCTTGGTTTCTAGCTTAGCCCTTTTCTTTCTGGCATTGTTGGAATACGTTTCCCAATGTTGCAGTGTATTGTTTGGGAGGATTGAGCTACTTTATTTTATCAATTTATACAGTGCATATACCCACAAGCTTCAGGGCGCCAACACAAACACAAGGGAACAACAAAAGAAAACAAGACATGCATGAATCATACAAAACTTAGTAACTCCAAAAGGAAAAATAATCGTTCCTGAAAGAGCAAAGTTTTCAGAGAGGCACAGAAAGTATTCACATTTTTGTCCAGCTGAAGGGAAATCGGGAAGGAGTTCCATACATGGGCTGCCCATATAGGAAATGCCCTTCCAAAACCACCGCCCTGTTAAAACTTTTGGACCGTTTCCCTGATCAGGAGAATGGAGAGCTCACCTGGGAGTGTACAGAGTTATGCGGATCTGCATGTATTCCGGGGCCTTTCCATAAAGACATTTGTGCACTAGAGTAGCTATTTCAAAATGAATACGAGCCTGGATAGGGAGCCAGTGAAGCGAGACCCTCTCCGGCGTTGTGATCTCGCCATGGAATGGAATTGATGAAGCGCGCACCGTTGTTTTGGAGCACCTGCAACTGGTGCAGGCATTTTGTTTGTGGCCCCAGAGAGCATGGAGTTGCAATAATCTAGTCCAGATAGTATAATTGCTAGGCCAATAGTGGCACAATTTGTCTCGGAGATGAAGGGCCTAATGTTCTTAAGGAGTCTTGGATAGTAGTTCGTTTTTGGACAAATAACTAACTTGTGTCTCCGCCCCGAGAGAGGCATTAAGAAAGGCCCCCAACGTTTTGACTTTTTTTCCGCCACCACAATAGGGCAGTCCTTGATGTAAAAGTTACGATATTCGCTCCCAAGTTTAGTGCTGGCCCCGGGCTGCTGAATAATAATTTGGTTTTTAGCTCTGTTGAAGCCGAGCCAGTTCTCGATCATCCATTGTTCAATAATCCTATAGTTGGCATTCAGATTCCTAGTGTCACACATAATCCCCACTGATTTCCAGTATCAACTGGGTATTTTCAGCATAGTTGGTAAACCAGGTGGCAGGGGTCTAAGATACAGATTGAAGAGGGTAGAGCAAATACATGCTCCCTGAGGGACTCCACAGTGAATGGGGGCCTGAAATTCAGGAAGCACCTTCCCAGGTTACCAAGGATTGTCTCCCTGACAAAGATTTAATCCAACTCGTTGCTTGTGGAGCACAATATCCTATATTAGCCAGAGCAGTGAGTAGACGCTCATGGTCCAACAAGTCGAAAGCTGCAGATAAGTCCAAGAGCACCAGGAGACCATTTGTTTCCTGGTCCACCATCTCTAGCATGATATGATTGTGTATAGGCGCTATATACATAAACTGTGTTTCAAAGCGCTTCAAGGCAAGGGAGGGAACAAGGGAAAATACAATGACATTCTTACAGGCCATGAACAGTTATGATGTGAAATTATCGTACTCGGCCTGACGACATTTCGGATAGTTCAAGAGCGAAGACATAGATAAGGAAGGGAGGGGGAGAGTGGGAAGGAAATGGAAACAGACAGGCGACTACCGTACTAACCCTGACGACATTTCTGGTAGAGCCGGAGAAAAACAAAAGGTGAGGGAGAGGGGTGCAGAAAGGGAGGGGAGGAACAAAACAAGCGACTATCATACTAGGCCCGATGACATTTCAGAAAGTGCTGGGCGGGGAGAGGGGGCAGGGGAACAAGTAAGGTGCAGGGGTAGGAGACAGGCGAGGTTGCTATAATACTAGGTCCAGGGACAATTCTGATTGAGTAAGCGCATAGAAGAATGTAAGGGGAGGAGATGGGGAAAGGGAGAGGAGGAGAGAACAGAGTAAGCAGTCAAAAAGCGTGGAGAAACAGAAGGGGAGAGCGAATACAATTGCAGAAGTCAGTAGTAACACATAATGTTGCAAGCCAGGGTACAAGATAAAGATGGAAACAGCATGATTCAGGGCCACCACGAGTACAAGATGCAAAAGAAGTGCAGCATGAGAGTTGAGAAAGGGTGACGCACCGTGAATCAATGAAGTCCCTAACAGTCAAATCCAGCATTGGCCACAAGACGGTGATGGTGAAACCAGAATGTATCGGGATAGACTCCTGCAGAAGTAGGCTGGAGTGGTGCGAGGGGGGGAGCAGGGTAGAAGAAAAGCAAGAGGCAACACCTGTGTGCGAGAAGGGGAGGCACAAGGGAAAATAACGGGGGGACCAGAGGGGGTGGGGATGACCAATGGGGACAGAGGGAGTAAACCCATGTTGGTGCATGTTTGTCTGCAGATCGAGGAGGGCTGCCTCTGTGCTCAGCTCTAAACCCGGCTTGTTTAAGTTGAAATAACCCTGTGGATTCAAAATGGGCCTGTAATTGCTTCGTCACCACTTTATCCAAGATTTTCAGTAGGGCATTTGTATTAGTGATGGGCCTTACATTTTTTACTTCTTTGGGATCCAGCCCCACTTTCTTCACCAATGGTGTAACAGTAACTTATTTTATCATTTCCGGAACTGGGGTATGATCAAACGACGAGTTAACAAATCTGGTAAGGGACGGGGCAAACTCGCTTATGTTGTCTAAAATGAGTTTCACCACGACAATATTCTCTCGACAGGAGGAAGGCATGGATGGTGCATAAGAAGATTGAGAACTTACTGCAACTGAACTCCCTTTTGTTTTTGTTCTGTTTAGAAACTATAAACAATGTGACTTTCGGTGCTGGTGTCAGCTATATAGGGTCATCCCACACGCCCGCTTCAGGAAAAGGTAAGGCTGCTGATTAAGGATAAGTGTCTGGACCATAAACATTTATAAACGTGTAATTTCTACATGTGACTTTTTGCAGTGCCAGTCAGATCTGAAGACAGTCGTAAGGAGGTCTTGTGTATGATGTCTCCTGATAAGCCGTAAGTTTCTGCATACAAATCTTTAGTCCGATTACTGTTGCGCTTGTTCAGGCTTTTGTACTAGAGATACTCCATTGTGACCTGTTTGGGAAAACCAATAGTTTGGGTGGAGAGAACCAAGGCTTTTGCCATTTGTCGAAATTGTCTTGCTTGGAAGCATGGGGCATGAGGGCACAGTCTGTCT
This sequence comes from Ambystoma mexicanum, assembly GCF_040938575.1. Taxonomy (NCBI): domain Eukaryota; kingdom Metazoa; phylum Chordata; class Amphibia; order Caudata; family Ambystomatidae; genus Ambystoma; species Ambystoma mexicanum. The sequence continues at coordinate 35,186,620 of NC_090931.1, forward strand.
TGGTCCATATTGAGGGTGGGCAACTCCTTTCTGTGCCAGCAGTACATGGGGAAACAATCTGGTTTTGTTTGCATGGGCAGTCTCTTTGCAGAACATCTGCAGATGGCAGAACATCTGCAGATGTCACTCAAGCATAGCCTGCAGCAGCACCTGCTCTGAAGGGACATGCGATTGTGGTGTTGTGCAGTGGAGGTATGGGACCATGAGTCTCCCCAACCCTGATTAGAGGACCCTCTGGGTTTCCACAAGTAAACCTCGCAGTGTCCCCTATGGATTAATTTAGAATTTACTAAGCATATATAATGGTATGTTATGTCCTCTTTCATCCAGACTCAAGAGATACCAGAGGGTGGCTTTGGTACTGGGCCACGTAGCCTATCCTCTCAGTGAGACCTGGCTAGACCAGGACGCTTAACTGATGTTCTCCGATAAGGGTACTCAATATTTTCTGGATTGGTGCATAATAAAGGAATGAAAAGGATAGGGACAGAAGTACTTGACATGTGAAAGTTGTTGGATAATCGGTTCGATACGTTTTCATAGACCACGGTTTAAAAATCAGCATTTTGCTTGTGTACTTTAGGTTGACATGATTTCGACCAGTTTTGTTTTTATATTGGAGGGGAGTTCCATCCACTTTGCCCGTTTCTTTCCCCTGAGACGTTGCAGCAGAGAGAGCCCCAGGGAATAAGCACTGTGTAGTGGGTGTTGATGTATATTTTTATGTAAATAAAAAAACCAGCCTACACTTTGAATATATGCAGATATCTCAAACTCCCATTTATTTTATTTTTATGTGTGTGTGGGTAGTGTAAATCCCCCCCCCCCCCTTAAGATTGTATCCTGTGTTGATTGTTGAACACAGTCGCCGTGCAAGAGTTATGACATTGACTTGTAAACACGATAATCTACACCTAAGCACTGGTGATGGTACATTTTTTGCTGCTTTCATTACTTCTTTCAAGTTCTGAGCTATTATCATACTATTCTATGATTCATAATGTTTCAGCTGGTGAAATCAACCTAGATGCTGTTTTGTGTTTTTACTACTGATCCGCAGTGGCAGGCTTAACACTGCAGAGCGAGGTTAACAGGCTACTGTTGCTTCAGGAGTGAAGCCATGACCACAAGGTAGCTACTGCTCTACAGAGACTGGATAGAAACCTCAAAATGCACTTCAGAGTGAGTTCAAAATCAAATAGAAATTTGGCAGTATAGATCTTGATGCACCAAATTCCATATAACCTTTTGTCCAGATATTTCAGCTTTACATTTAAAAAGCTTGCCTTACAAATGTGCATTCTTCTACCTGTCAGGAACCCGAACACTTTCATGCCTGCCAACATCGGCAGACTCATTCCATTCCAGGGTTTCTCCAGTGTTGGATCTTTCATGCTTGCAGGTGCTTTAAATACTTACTGATCGTTGGCAGGGAATTCTCATACAACTCTGATAGCATTTTAGAAGACTACCCCCCACCCTTCATTGGTTTTATTCAAATAATGAAAGTACAGTGTGTCAACAATAAGAGGTCTAGGGGCACGTACAAAAGACTAACATTGTGGAGGGCCACCGGTAAAGGACCCCACAAGAGCCCTCAAAGAGGTAAACCATCAATGACTGAACAAAAACATTACATTTTAATGCATATACATGAACATAAATCCAACGCAAAATTGCAAATAATAATGAATATGATCAACCAAGGAAAGGCCTGTGAAAGACCGGTTCCCTACAAACACATGCTACATTATAAATACATGGCTTACAGTTGTAAAGGAAAACATCACTAACAAAAAGCATCTACTCTGTTATTAGAGGAGTACGGCTCTGAGTCTATGCACAAATACGATAAATGCGCCAGGGACATGGAGGTGGCCCCTTCTTTGCTCCTGCCAATAAATAAGAGACCAACTATCCTATTACTATTGGAGCCTCTGATGAAAACAGGGTCTACGTAGGGACGCTACCCTAGAAAATAACCCAGCACTGGTATTGGGTTAAAATTAGCAGACATCATACGTTTAGGTGGAAGCTGCAATTTGCAACAACTTCATCAGGACCAAAGGATGAACCTGTGAAAAAACAAGACCATTGTATCTTACAATAACTGAAGCAATACAAGTTTAAAAAACATACTAGCAAGCTAAAAGTGTTGCAGTACCTCCACCACCATTGAGTGAGACGAACTAATAGACTGCCACTCATGATTCACCAGTCGCCCTGAAAAAGCAAAGAATTGTCAAACCAACAAATCCCATGAATAGAAACTGGAGTGGATAGGTTACACCAAAAAAAGAAGGTAAAAGGAGAAGACTGCTGCCATCAAGACAAAGAATACATTGGCCACAGTATTATATCCTATGGCTTACCCTCGCTGGCGCAGCAGGGGGATGTATGGACTGAAATCTTGCGCCAGGAATTGACAAAAGGAGACAGTTCTGCAATAGTAAAAACTGACAAATGAGCAAGTGAAATAAGCAAAAATAAAGTATGCATATTCCATCCCAAATGGAAAAAGTAAAAAGCGCCATAAGAGACCGACGGCTCAACAGATACTGTTAAAGGAAATCCTGATGGAGAAGGGCGTCATGGATAATGCAACCAAGTCATTTTCTTTTTGATGATATTCATTGTTATTGTGGATTGGTGTTGGAGCCCCGTGGTGGAAATGTTAGAGCGAGAAAAGACCTAAAGTTATTTTTCTGAAAATAACTTTTGGTCTTTTCTCCCCTGAACATTTAAAACTTTGCCCGCGGACACCCCCCTTCCACCAGCACCCCCCCCCCCATCCCCTTCTTCGCTGTGTGCCGCCGACTCAGTGTGTCTCTGCAACGCCTGTTCCCTTTCACTTCTTTGATCGGGAACCAGCGGCGTAGGGTCCTTTCCCTTTTTTAATTGGTTTACTTTTTACGGGATTGGTTGCAGGGGACACCCCCGCAACACCTGCTCACAGTATAGTGAACAAGGGTGCGGGGGACTCCTCTGCAGCCCTTGCCACCGAATGGGGGATTTGGTCGAACTTTTCAGCTGTTTGGAATTTTCAAACAGCCGAAAATCGGCCAAATCTCCCATTCGGGATTATAAACTTTTGTCTTTTTGGACGCTTCCATTATTGTTTGCAATTTCGCATTGGATATATGTTCATGTATACGCATTAAAATGTAAGTATAACAATTTGTTTGTTTTATGCTATAATTGACATGTTTTTGATTTAATCCCAAATATTGTCACTTACAGGGTTGCAACTATGTAACCTTTTAGAGGCACGTTTAAAAATATTGCTCTCACTAATTCAGAGATGAGAATGGAATAATTCCCAGTGGGGCTCTTCATGTGTTATTGGTCAATATTCCCCAGTCCCTACTGGAGAAGAGGGTAGCCCTTCCGGGCATGGCCTCAATGACTGAACTCCAAGGCTTTGGATCTTTAGTGCTCTGTGCTGCTAGGCAACCAAGCCCAGGAAGCCCAGCCTATGTCCAGACCATGATGGGCTGCAATCATTGATACTTAGAGGCTCTGTGAATGATCTTATTGCCCCCGGTGTCCAGAATATTAGGGAGTCAGGACTGAGGACCACAGATCAACCTTGAATAAGCATTTTGTGTCCCTTCCTCTCCCAATTGATTGTGTTCTAACTGGTCCTCTGTGCTGATGCATTGAGACATATCCTGGGTGTGTTACAGCTACTCCCTGTTGGGTCCTAAAGGGCTTATTTCAAAGTCTATGTGCTGATATAAATCTGTTTTCCACAACCTGCTTGGTATTGAACTTTCTGCTGATTCCCTTAGCTGCGTCCCCAGTGTAGCATTGATTCTGCAGCTTCCTGGATTTACTGTGCCTCAATGCTGCTCTTAGTCTGCATTCAGTGCCACAACCGCTGTCTAAGAATGCTGATTGTGCCAGTACACCAAAGCTCCCATTACACTTCCCAATGGGAGTACCAGAGGTATTGTTCCCCCGATAGCGAAACCGGGAACTGAAAACGTCCATTCAGGTTGGCTGGTAACTCAGTGCTACCATCTGTTTCCGGGGCCCGTCCGGAGAATCTTTAGTCTCCTCCCTCTTACTCTCAAGTCATGACATAGTTACGCTGAGGCACAACACCACATCCCTCCTAAACTTTCAGTGAAAATAAACCAAGTAAAGCTCAATACTGCACTCAGTTTACAGTTAGTTTGTCTATTTTCGGCTTCTCTGCCAAAAACGTTTGTTTGTCCACGGAAGCTGCTGAACCCCCACAGTCCCCTATGAGTGCTGACCTCTCTACTGATAAGTGTAGCTGTTAGCATTCCCGAGGGAAAGGGGGAAATGGGACAAAATAACAAACTCCAGGTCTCGTTCTGCTTCTTGTAGCCACTCAACCTATTTAGGAAAAAACAACATAAAGTGACATTTTGTTTACTAACCTTTAGTTCCAAAACTCTTTTTTCCCCCTCCAAAGTTGCATCCCAGATTAAAATCTTCACCATACCTGATAACCTCTTCACAATACCTAGAGGACTATTTTTTCTTACTGTGGACCTTTTTTCAGAATGTCACAAAAAGTCTCTCCTGATATAAAAAAAAACCCTTGCTGGAACACTGCTGAACCAAATTCTTGAAATAGATTAGTCTCAACTCCTTGTGAGTCACCATTCACTTGCAGTTCGATTCCAATGGGAAAAAATAAACACTTTCTTTTTACTCCACTATTGAGTGAAAATCTCTTCTGCGCATGTATATTACTAGTTCCTTTCCCGTAAGATGTTTGCTCATGCGTTTACAATGAACCTCGCCGAGAAGCGTCTTAAGTTTAGAACACATGCGCGGGAAAGTACTTTTTCAGTAAAACGATATTCCTCCTTCAGTCTTAATGCTTGCGTGCAAATTGTCTTGTCGGGAAAACTGCGCAGACTCGAAGGAATATTGTTTTCCCATGTTCAGCTGTGTTCCGTTTGTGTTAGCGCCTGCGTAGATAATCAACCAAGCAGGAAGTCTTAGTTGAACCACGCATGCGTGAATAGAAATACTGAACTCCGACTGCCGAATTCTCCTTGAGAGAGAAACACACGCGAGGATTAATATTGTTAGTATTACGTTACGAAAACAAATGAATAGTCAAATGATGAAACTCCAACTCGATCACCCTAACACGCTGTCACTTTCGCAGACAGCGTAATAAGACTAAACGGAAAACCGAACGGAAGAGCACTAAATAAGCACAGCGCTCTGAATAACAACGTAAGATTAAGCTACACGCTCATACGCTACGAAATAAAAAGAAAACAAACGTACGCATTAAAGGCTCCAGTACTTAACGCAATACAGTCAAATAAAGGGAAAGGTAAAATCCAAATGGTGAACGCTCCAAAATACTTTACTCCTCTAAGATCAGATGTTGAATATTAAAAACCTAAAACCAATTTTTTCAAACAAACATCAGAGTTTATAACATTTTCAATGGAAATTGCAGATGAAATAAAATAGTCACTTAGCTTGTTTTTTTCTTCATAAGATGATCTCTGGATAGATTCCAAGACTCCAACCTAACTCCCAAAAACTTTGATGATTCTTTTAAAATAAGATCCAAAAGTTAGTCTCAAAATGTACCAGCTCTTCATACATAGGACCTTCCTGCAGGACTGCTGACAATGAAAGGCGGTTTAGAATGTTCTGACAATGCCTTTTCTGAACTTCTGACCAATCGGGAATGTTGCTTGAAATCACCATCTTGGCTTGGGAATTTCTCCACACTCTGTACTTTAAGGTTAAGGCCCAAACCATTTAGCGTCTTAAACACATATATATTCCCACAATCTACCATAGCTCCTGAAACCTGACAGTATACACCATATGGGACGAAACCTTGGAGCTTTGTGGAGGGCTGAGGACATTCTCATAGAGAGTAACATGACTTCCCCCTCTGTCCACTGTTGGTGCATTATCAAGGGGGGATTCTTCTGGTCGGCTAGCTCCACCCTGGGGCGTGGGGGGTTTTCACTGGTCATGATGGTATTGTCCTGTTCTCTGTTCTGCTGGGATGGTCTTCAAGGCCTGATCTGTTGTCTTCCCACCACATCGTGGGTGTCACTTTCTGAAAATGTGATGCATTCCTTGTTACCGTCTTGTTTGCCCAACTGGCGGTGACCATTGTGTGTTCATTTTCCGCTATTGTCCATGGGCGAGATTCATAGTTAAGTGTAATTTTCTTCGTAGGTGGCCTGTTCTTCACAAAGTACAGTGTCCCCTGCACTGAGATTGCGATGGTGTGCCCGTGGGGTAGCGCTCTCCTTCTCCTTGTGGGCTTGCTGCCTTCTTTCTATTTGGACATTATCGATTTCTGGCTTGTTCCAGTTGTTATGGAGAGGAAGCTCGGCTTGAATTGGCACACCAAACATCAGAGCTGCCGGATTTGCATGTGTTGAGTGTGGCATCTGTTGGTACAACCAGAGGAACCGGTATACTTCTGTTAGTCAGGGTGAAAGAACAAAGAAATATCGAGGCTGAGTACCACTAAGGAAATACACCAATCACGGGCTAAAAAGATTCACAGATCTTTTATTACTGTACAGTTTACAAAGCAAAACAGATAGCTATCTGGCTCCCAACACCTCACAGTGTGTACCAGCCGACGAGGAGAGGTGAGAGAGAGATGGACATCCAAACATTCGTGCTTTTATATAATTTGTGTAATATTGTCCAGCCTCTCTTCACGTTAATATTTTGTGGTCTAGAGTTTGTGCCTAGTTCACATACAGATTATACAATATTATGCGAAGGATTACATAGGTTTGCATTTCCATGAAGACACAATGGTGATGTATGTTCTCGGATCCCGCGGTGAGCCTTGTACTAAGTTCCTTCTCAATGTAGTTCAGCTCAAGTATACGTTCGAGGTTTGTTCTTCATTGTCCCAATGTTTATATAAGGATGAGGCTTCTGAGCGCTGACAACACTTGCATGACAGTTCATATGAAGCACAGGGTCTCTTTGCTTAGTCTAAACAGTCGGTGCTCGGACAACCTAAACATTAACAGAACTCAAAGGTCGGAAGGCTTGGTTGCAAGTCGAAAACATAGTCCACCATTTTAGAACGAAGAACACACAAGTGAAAATCAAAATGGCGGATGAATCTTAAAATGGCTGCGAAGTTAACCCAAAAATTGGAACTTTGCAACACAGTTTTCCGTGTAGCGCGAATAGACTTAGGCCAATATAAATACTAAGGAGGCACTATATAATTAACGTTTAACAAACCCTCCTTTTGGCCTAAGGCAAGAGCCTTACTAAAAATATTTGCTTTACTCGTAACTCCATGTTTCAATGTCTGTACATCCTGAATCACATTCATCAGATAGATCAATTGCCATCAGATCTTTGACAGTAATATCCTTCATTACAAAAACATTAGTCCTCTTCTCAGTTGCGTGTATTTTCCGTCCTAATGTTCCTACAGTTTGCGCACAACATCCCCCTAACATCGAACATATGACAGGAAGACATTGTATGCAACAACAGAAGAACAACAGAATACCAGGAACTACCATTAAGACTGAAAAGAGTTTCCATCCCCAAGACCGTAAAAAGCCCCAGAACCAAGTACTAAGATCCCAGTTTCCCTCGGGAACATGTACTTCTGTACTTAGGACGTGCAGATTTTTCATTGCCTTGACTATGGTCGGGGAGGAGTCAGGTACGAAAACACAACAAGCGCATCCCGCCAATTTACATACTCCACCACGGTCAGCCAGGATGGCGTCTAACACCATCCGGTTCTGTAGAGCCACTAATCTAATTGCTTTCTGTTCTAACGTCATTTTGTAGAGTATATCGGTGGTCTGGTTGATGGTTCTCTCCAATACTCTTGCTAGTCTCCTAATATCGGAATTCATGATATGTCCCCAAAATGGCACAAAGGATTTCGCTACATCACCCATGACTTGTGAAGGAGTATCACCGTCCTCGTCCGGCCTTGGACGAGCCCTAGAGACCTCAGAGGTGTTAGTTACATATACCCCTGGTAGCAAGATACCCAAATAACAAGTACCCTGCCAATCCCTAGGTAGCCAAAGATAAGCTTCATCTCCACAAATAAAATAGACAGGATCGCCTACATGCAGAGGTCTGTCCTCACTAGTCAAGTTTGCAATATTGGTGCAACCCGCAAAAGTACCCATTGACTGAGAACCATTCCTCTGTATGCAGAGGGAAACGGTTGGGGCTGTGATTGATAGTATACGAAGGAGGCGTAGCATCCCAGTTGCCTACGGGAGCCAACTTGAAAGAAATTAAAGATTGGAAAGGCCTAATAGAAGCAACATTAAGCTTGCTCCTATTTGCGAAAATGGAGCATCCCAGAGGCATCAGGACTCGCCTTTCAAATGAATTTAAATTAGTCCCGTCAAAGTTCCCTGATATGCTTTCATTCCAACGACCAAAGAATAATGCCCTTAGAGAGGCATAACATGCAATAGTTGAAGGCAAAGGATGAATATACCAGCCCAACCCTTTCTCCTCGTGTTGTGCAAATGCGAACAGATCCAGCATTGCATGAGTCGCATTCATGATTAATGCCTGTTATTGTGATAACTCTGTCTTTGCTGGGAATCCCCAGGAGATGGTGTGCAGATGCAAGAAAGGAGAAGACATAGTAGGAACACTCTCATTGGGTATAAATGTTTCAAGTGGACGCACCCCCTCAATGTACCGAAACCCAAGAGCAATTACTACTGTCATACCGGTTAACATAATTACAAAGAAACAATACGTCCTCAAGGACCATGTATTTTTCTGTCCAATGTCTTTATTAGCCACACAATCGATTGGTTGCTCCGTACAAGTAGAGATGGCGACAGACATTGTTCCTCGAAGCTCTTTCCCGAAAAGTTTATGCGATAAACACCGTAGTTAGTTTGCTGGTGATCTCCCGACCATGTGGTCTTGATTGAAGATCGCTTTTACTGGTCCCAGCCACTTAGTTATGTTTCAGCGCAAAAGTGGCAAGGGACGAGCCCAACAGTCGTTTCCTGTGGGCACAGCCGTGCTGTGCTGTACGTCTAGTGCCGTGGATGCAGATCGTACCTTAAGACTCCAGGCACTGCATGCTCTGCGAACAGTGTGTCGTTGCTTCCTGATGAAAGTGGTGAAACAGAGGCAAGGTCGCTCTAGGGTGCAGAAAAATCGGAAGAGGAATTCAGTGATAAAGCAGTATTCTCCCCATGTCCCACTAGCTCCGGAAGAGTCTCCGAAATACCCTTGATTATGTTCAAGACCGATTGATCACCAGAAACAGAGCAAGTAGTTTCCTTCTTTTCTTTTCCGTCGTGTGGCAAAGGGAAAGGTATCCTCTTGATGTGTGAAGCGTGTATCCAATGTCGTCGACCAGCTACTCGTACAGTAGTTTGTGTGGCTAACAGGACCTGAAACGGTCCTCTCCAGTGCGGTGCGAGGCTGGAGGCTCTCTCAAATGACTTTGTGGGCACCCAGTCACCGGGTCTAATTCTGTGACCTGGCCTCTCGTATTTAACTGGGAGGGCTTCTCGCACCTGTTGATAAATCAAATACTACAAGTTTTGAGTTAACTGGTCACAGGATTCAGAAAAAAGCAAATGCTCTACAACCTTTAATTTCTTAGGTTTTGGCAGGCTCCAAATGTTAGCTGGCCTTCCCATAATGATTTCGTAGGGGGAGAGTCCAGTTCTAGTCTGTGGGGTTGTGCACATGGACAGTAGTGCTATAGGTAAAGTGTCTGGCCATTTCAAATTACTACTAGCACAGACCTTGGCAATTTTATTCATCAAGATACCATTATGGTGTTCTACAAGTCCAGCGCTCGGAGCGTGTCTAGCCGAATGGAACAGTTTATCGATCTGTAATCCTGCAGATACTTGCAGAATAACACCAGCGATAAAATGTGGACCATTATCCGACCAGATGACCCTCGGCAAACCAAACCTAGGAAAATATTCCTTAAGCATGGTTTTCGCCGTTGTCATTGCTGTAACATCGTTCACAGTGCTGTAACATCGTTCACAGGGAAGGCTTCAACCCACTGGCTAAAGGCACAAATGACTACCAAGACACATTTGTAGTTATTATAGCGCTCCATCTCGATGAAGTCGAAATGAATCACTTCAAAAGGCACAGAAGGGGGACCAAAACTACCCCTCGGTGTCGTCGTACCCTTCCCCGCATTATGCTGTAAGCTAACCATACAATTCTGGAAAAAATGCTCGGCAGTTTTTGAGATGTTTGCATTCACCCAAACAGATTCTAGCATTTTACAGATTTTCCTAGCACATATGTGAGTGGGACTATGAGCCATCGTGATCATAGCGGTGACATATGCCTCAGGTAGCATCCATCTTCCTTTTGAACTGTCTACCCAACACCCTTCCTCATCCAAACTTGCCAAACCCTAAGCCCAGTGTTTAAGTTCTTCTAAAGTGGCATCAGCTTGAATATTCTTTATCGAGTCAATCCCTTCATCTACTGTACAGGTGTTTGTGGCTTCCCTTGTAACACTGATTTCTGAGTATAAATCAGTAGAGGTCTGTTTAGCTATCCTGTCAGCAAAAGCGTTCCCTTTCCCTACATCATCTACTGCTTTCTGATGTGCCGCGCACTTCATGATTGCTAGATGAGTAGGAAGCGCAAGTGCTGAGAGTAGCTGAACTATCAAGGTGCCATGTTGGATTTTTGTTCCGTGTGAGGTCAAGAAACCTTGTTCTGCACATAATCTACCGAAGTTGTGAACCACCCCAAAGGCATACTGGCTGTCAGTAAATATATTCACTCTAAGCCCTTTGGAAAGTTCACAAGCTCGAGTTAGTGCAATAATCTCTGCGGCCTTAATGTAGTGATGGCAAAAGCAGCAGTGGATGTACCATCTGGAAGTTTGAAGCAGGAGCTATCGCAAAACAGCTCCCCTTGTGGATCATTCAGAGGTATATCTTTCAAATCAATCCTGCCTTTAGTTTCTTGCTCTGTGGTATAAAGCAGTCATGTGACATTTCGTCATTGCAAGAAATATCTTGCGTAATAGGTAACAATTCAGCCGGATTCAATACACAACACCTTTTTAATTTGGATGCGTTGCAAATAGAATCAGTTCATATCTTGTTAATCGTGCGGAAGTAAGATTTTGCGTTCTATTTAAAAGAACATCTACAGAGTGAGGTACCATCACGGTTAAGGTATGACCTAAAACCATGCCCTCACTCTGCTTTACAGACGCAGCAGCGACAGCTCTCAAACATCTCGGCAAAGCGCGTGCAACAGAATCAAGTGTGGAGGAAAAATAACTGCACAGTCTATTCTTCCCCCCATGTTCCTGCGTTAACATAGCCAAAGCACATCCATCACGTTCATGCACATACAACACAAAGGCCTTAACATAATTTGGTGTGCCCAAAACTGATGCTAAACACAGTGCAGTCTTGAGCAGATCAAAAGCTTTCTGGTGTTCCAAGTTCCACGGTTGTGGCAAAGAAATGCCAACATTGGTTTTTATCACTAGTGAGAAGTTAGGGATCCACTTTCTACAGTAAGAAGCCATTTCTATCAAGGCTATGACTTCCTTCTGTGTATTTGGGACAGCCCTCCCAGAAATGCTCTTAATTGGTTCAGGTGTCAATCTTCTTCCCACTTTAAGCCTAAATAGGCGACCTCCTGTCGACAATACTGAAACTTTTTCAATGAAGCTTTATGCCCATGCTTTGCTAGATGAATAAGCAATACCACAGTACCTTCCTTGCAAGCACTTTCTGAGGCTGCAGCTAAGAGAAGGTTGTCAACATACTGTAGTAATGTATAAGTAGGAGGCAACTCAAGTGTATCGAGCTGCTCTATCAAAGCCCTGCTATAAATGCTCGGACTCTCCGTGTATCCTTGTGGTGCACGGGTGAAAGTAAACGAGTGTCCCCCGAGGGTGAAAGCGAACAGATATCTACTATACATGTGTATGGTGAAGGCGAGCGTCCCCGATAGCACGATCCTCCCCACAATGAGAGACCATAATGGACTCTCCCAAGATGGGAATAAGGCTAAGACAAAGTGCGGGTGAGCTTAATGGGAGTTTATATAAGTCAGAATAGGGCATGCAAAGGACTCTGCAAACTCCGAGAGCGCTCTGTCTGACAATAGCAAAAAGAGGCGTATATATTTACAAAATGCGTCATAAGAACCTACACACTATAGGGGGCACAAGTTCGTGGGGATTGGGTGGCGACGACTATAGGTGCAGCTGTGATTTGGTTTGCCATGGTTGGTGGACGTCACTGGTTACCCACGTGGGCCGGGCAGGTCAGCTGGGCTCATCCGGGCGGTGTTGTTGTGCCAGCCGTGACCAGTGTCAGTGATGAACGTCTTTCTTGGCTTTCTGCCCTAGGGCCACGCACATCGCATTCATTCAATATTGCAATATCATCTTCCCCGGTAAATCTTCCAATAGGTTATTCTACAGGTTAATGCAACACAGGAGGAATGCACCTAGAGTGGGGTCTTGTGGTGATACATCAATACATGGTTACCATTGTCCTGTTGACCGGGTATCATAGGTCGTGAGGTTGGGTCTCAGGGCAAGGGGCGAGCTGTCCAAGTTACCATGTCTCGTTAGAAGTCATTATGAATGTGTTCCTGTAGTGTTGCTATAATATTGGGTGTACTAATTTTACACGGGCCATTAACCTGGGGCGAGCTGGTGGGTTGTGGAGTCTAAGAAAGGGCACCTTCGGGCCTGCGTTTATGGCCGGGGTTTACTGCTGGGTTGTAAATAATTCAGGTGGCTGGCCGCGGCCCTGGGAGCTGCGGGGGAACGTGAATGCTTGAAGCGGCTCCAGCCGAATTGGGGTAGGTGAGGCAGAGCAGCACAGACCTCTTTCCGTCTGGCAGGCTTCAATGGGGAGGAAGGGGGAATGGCCTTGGATATGCCCACAATGGTATTTTCCTCGTGTGTTGCAGATTATGTGAAAGAGGCAAAAACATTCATATAATGTACAATACTCATTGATTCTTTTCAAAGCTTATGTTTTCTATATTGTTGGTGCCTTCACATGGCCATTTCAAATGTGTTACCTATACCCATTTTGCAATTGATATCTATATGTTAATTATTTAACAACCACAACATCTTGTTACATTTCTATACATGCACGGTAAGCAAGGTAGTAGTAAGGTTGGTGGGGCACGCAGGAATAACTGACCAATGAGACTGATGGCAGTGACACACGGTGAGCTTGGACATTCAAATACATTTTGTGCACACTTTACATGAGCTCCCAATGTGGTTGCACTTGTCTTCCTATGCACTCTAGCAGCATTAGTTCAGTTATGGCATAGGACCTTGGAGTGCATTCTTCTCGTGAAACATATAACATGAAAACCCCGGGACACTTTTACCATTTGCGCATAGCTACGGGGATGTGGGTACTTCAACCAAAATACCATATAAACACACATTCTGCCATCTTCCTGGAGGTTACATGTTTTAATCAAAAAGGTCCTAAAGAGAAGAGTTTCATCACAGGCAGTTTGCATAATAGTATTTGGGGTCTCTACTTTTGTCGGGGGACCATTTTACAATTCTTTTCCACCCTGGCCCTGATGGCCGGGTCATGCTGAGGGCAGTGATACACTGCGGAAGGTGAATGTTAGTGTTTGCATCTAGCAATAGCTCATGTCCGTCTGTTCGTGGGAACAGGCTCTCGGCGGATCTGCCAGGGAGCTGCAGCCGCGGGGACAAGTGAGATTCTCCAAGGGTGGGGGCCGCGCTGCGGTGCACAGGGCTCATGCCATTTTGATTTCACAAAATGGTTTCCTGGGCCTAGCTTAATACGGCATGTTTGGTCAATGTCTTCAGCCAGTGGTCCACCCGCCACCTGGGCCCTGGTGGCAGGGAGAACCCCCGACGAGCCATGGACTTCACAAGGGGGAGAGGTTGCAGGGGAGGGGGGTCTCTTGGACCAATCCACCCATACAATGGGAATGCTAAAGAAGGCATTCTTAAGATCCACCACACTGAAATGAGTAGTGGAAGCTGGAATCGTTGTTAGTATCGTCGTTGCATCAGGCACAATTGGAAATTGTGAGCAACAATCTTATTGATAGCACGCAAATCGATAATGAAACGGAATGGGATCACATTATCCCCTTTATACACCAGTAAAATCAGGCTATTACACAAACTTCCTGCAATTTATTCAATTACTCCACGATGTACAAAGTCAGAGACCATACACTTCAAAGCTTGCTCACCATAGACTGAAATCTTGTGGAATTCGTGGCAACTTAATTCCTAGTTTCAAAACTATTTTAACAGGCTCAATTTGCAAAATACCGACATCATTGTCGTCAATCGCCCATAAACACGCCAGAATTTCACTAAATTCTGGTGGCAAAGGTCTAGTCAGAAACTGTGAGGCAGAAGATTGCTGAGGTGAAATCGTCAAACGCACTCCATCCGAAGAACAATCAATTACCGCATTTAATTCCTTTAACAGATTCAACCCCAACAAATTCTCTCCACAGTAGTTCATTGTCAGAAGAAACGAACAGTAATCTGTGAATGGACCCAGTGAAATCGGTACCGGCAGAGAAACCGGACTAACCACTGGCGTGCCAGAAAACCCTACAAAAACATTATTCTGCCCTGAAAGTGGAATGTCTGGAACCCGTGAATGATCAATGGAACACTTCTGTGCTCCTGTGTCTATCAAAAATAGATGCTTCCTATTCCCCACCATCAACTCAATGTAGGGACCGTTCTGATTAACAGGAATAGAGGTCGGTTCCAACCCCTGCTTCAGGCGTACCTTGCGAAAAAGACTGAGAATTTTGAGCAAGCTGGCTTCTACCAGGACCCCCTATCAAGGGCGGCCTCTGGATCATCTACCCATGACACCATATGTGTTGTTCGACCTTTGCTGGAGGATCGGGCATTGTGCTCGCCAATGACCCTCTTGTCTGCAATAAGCACATTGGTTCGCGCTTACAGGACCCAACGGCGCATTACTTTGTGGAACGAATTGACCTCGAAACTGTGTACTTCCACCTCTAGGCCCTCTGACCATCTGTTGCAATAATACTTTGGTTTTTAAATCCCCCTCTTCTTTTCGATCCTTTCTTTTTCATTATTGACTCTATTCTCATAATACTGAGCCATGTGCAATGCTTCATTTAGCTTGCCAAGCACTCTGGGAAGTCATAATTTGTGACTGGCTATCAGGCAACCATCCACGCACAAACTTAAACACAAACCATCTCTTTCCTGACTCCGTGCTTAAATCCTGTCCGCTAAAATCTGAGACTACTTGTTCGAACTGATTAAAGAATTCGGTAGCATCTTCAGATTTTCCTTGGGTACAAGCAGTTAGTTTGTCCCAAACAATCCTTCTCTTGGGAATTAAAGTCTTCAATTTTGTTACTATTCTATCTGGCAATGTCAGTATCACCTGCGGTGGTCTTTCACCAGCTGTCCTTTCCCCATCTAACCTAACCAAGTTAACCCATGTGTCGCCTAACCCCGCTGGATCATCTACAGTCCTAATCTGTTTCCATAAATCAGCAGGTAGGAGCACAGGAAACAACAAGTCTATATCACTCAAAGTGAAAACTGACGAATGCAAGACAGATTCTATTTCTTTATAAAACCCTGTTGGATTTTTCCGAATGTCTGGGATTGACTGTATAATAGTATTCACTTCCTGTCTTGAGAACGGGACGTGAACAAACTGTGATACATAATGAGCTTCAATATTGATGGCTGCTGCACCCGTTGCAGCATCAGCCAGAATCTCAACTTGGGAACAAATGTCGGAGCAACCTCTCTCTTAGGCAACTGAGAAGTAGGCAACTCTGAACGTTTACTAAGCAACAGAGCCAAATCTAGCGCTAAAGTGGTGGAAGCAGTGTCAGACGCAAAAGCTCTTACAAATATTCAATAATTCTGCAGGACAAGAAACCTTTTTCTTTATACAATCATCCTGCAGGTATTCTACCATTACCTGTAACCCTTTCCTCTGCATTTCTGGAGTATACTGACTATACGTGTCATATACTTCTACGGGAGATATCGACATATCTGAAATCCATCTAAGCGCATCCCTTGTGCAAATTCGCGTTTCTTCACTCATCGACTTACAAGGAGGAAGGAACCGTTTCTGTACGTAAAAAGCGTCCAAACTATCACCATCTATTTCATCATTCTGTAACCGTTCGAACTCCATTCTAAACTCAATAACCCTCTCGACATGCTCATGTACTTTCTCCACAGTATCCCTTGAATAAGCTAAAACATTCAAATCTCTCAACCCTTGTGGGACATCTGTGTCTGTCAATCTATTCCACATTACAGCCAATTGTATCCCCATCCCCTCAATAAAGACATTCTGATAGGGAATACTTTCTAGATTAAGGAGTGTAGCTAAAACAGTAGTCCGTTCACCTTTCTCTATACATTGCTTAGCCCATGCATTCAAATTTCTCCTCGTCTCTTTGGAAACTGTGTTCCGCGTTACAATTTTAGATTCAGCACTTGCCCCTTTATCAGCTACAAGCAGAACCGCTTGGAAAAGAGAGAAGACAAATCCTGTACAACAGGTAGTGGAGACAGTACTACTGGCAACAAAGATGGATTTACTAGAACAGTAAAAGTCGGTAACTGTGGAGGTACAGGCGGAGGAACAACAAGAAGAGGAGCAATAACTGGTGGCAGAGGAGCAACAGGAAGAAAAGGAATTGCTACGGGAGGAGGAACGACAGCAGGAAGAGGTGAGACAACAGGAAGAGGTACATAAGGAGGTGGTGCAATGGCACCAGGTCTACGTTCATTTAAAGAGTTTATCAATTAGCTCATCTGAGCTATGAAAATCGTTAGACGGATATATTTTCTGTATACTAAGTTGAAAAGCCCTATTTATGTTTCTAACCGACTCAGACTGTTTTTGTTGATCATACAATAATGCCTTTTCTGGGTTTGACATGTGACGACATGCATGCTTCTCTTTACTCTTAAATGCTGCATAGCTTCCTTTTTCCAATTTTGTATTACATCAAATTCTGCAGGTCTAGCTTTTTTCTTCAACAATATGGATTCTAAATACTCTATTTGGGCAATCTCAAAACTACCACTGACTGGCCACTGAATTTCGGGAGCACGTCTAGTTTGTCTGTGCCAAATATCGTTGAATATTATATTACCAATGGCGTACTTACAGTATATAGTACATGCCGGCGACCCCTCCTGAGGTGCCGGACGGCCAAATTCCAAAGACTTTCTGTCTCTGCGGAATAACACCCTGAAACATGCAGACAATTTCCCAGGAATGTCAGATTACTGGCGTTATCTGACACCGATTGTGCTCGCGAGTACAATACTACAACCAAATATCAGGATACTTAGGAATTGGGGCTCGACTCACCTGATTACAAAGGTCAAAGGACCCTCGTGGTTGGTGATTTCGGCAAAACTGCCCTCCTCAATATATGGACCCTCGTCAAGATGCCGTCTCAGACCGTGTGCTCACCGTCCAGGGATCAGATCGTGCAGTGCTGTTGTGTCGTGTCTCATCCAAAAAAGTGGCCCCCTTTTCTCACCATACGATCGCGGTCCGATAGCCGCGTCAACTCTTCAACGAGGTGGCATCAATCTTGAGGGTCCCTATTCGGGCGCCATCTAAAAGAACAAAGCAATATCGAGGCTGAGTACCACTAAGGAAATACACCAATCATGGGCTAAAAGATTCACAGATCTTGTATTACTGTACAGTTTACAAAGCAATACAGATAGCAATACAGATAGCCATTTGGCTCCCAACACCTTGCAGTGTGTACCAGCCGACAAGGAGAGGTGAGAGAGATGGACATCTAAACATTCGTGCTTTTATACAATTTGAGTAATATTGTTCAGCCTCTCTTCACGTTAATAATTTGTGGTCTAGAGTTCGTGCCTAGTTCACATACAGATTATACAATATTATGCGAAGGATTACATAGGTTTGCATTTCCATGAAGACACAATGGTGATGTATGTTCTCGGATCCTGCGGTGAGCCTTGTACTAAGTTCCTTTTCAATGTAGTTCAGCTCAAGCATACGTTCGAGGTTTGTTCTTCATTGTCCCAATGCTTATATAAGGATGAGGCTTGTGAGCGCAGACAACACTCGAATGACAGTTCATATGAAGCACAAGGTCTCTTTGCTTAGTCTAAACAGTCGGCACTCGGACAACCTAAAGATTAACAGAACTCAAAGGTCGGAAGGCTTGGTTGCAAGTTGAAAACATAGTCCACCATTTTAGAACGAAGAACACACGAGTGGAAATCAAAATGGTGGATGAATCTTAAAATGGCGGCAAAGTTAACTCAAAAATCGGAACTTTGCAACGCGGTTTTCCGTGTAGCGTGAATAGGCATAGGCCAATATAAATACTAAGGAGGCACTATACAATTACCGTTTAACAAGGGGGTTTGTTGATCTTTTGCTATTCTCACCACCTTGTTCAAGGATGCCATGAAGTGTTCAGCGTCACCGTTAGCCGGGGGCCAGCATGGCGTTACCTGCTTGTGGCGTATGTTTAGATTGTCAAAAAATGCTTGTAGCTCTCGGCCTTTGAATGGGGGCCCATTGCCACTCTGTTATTGGGGATTCATTGGATTGCAAAAACCTTCAATAGTAAGTAAGCCAATCCAAGAGACTCGGAAGCGGCCTCTCTTTGTGTGAGAACATCTGAGCGGCATACGTGAGGTATGGCTCGAGTCTGTGGCCTGCAACGAGTAGTGTGTAGGGTCCTCTTTTCGAACCCCCTGTAGTGAAGCGTTCTGGAGAGCAAGCGAGCCGCGGATCACATTGTTACACGATCCACCCGCTTCCTCCGGGGTAGGCTAGGCTTGGCTAGGGGCTCCAGGACTCGAATTGAAGACGCCTGAGAGCCTGGAAGTTTTGGTGCAGCTCAGAGCGTGGAGCCTCGTAAGAAGAGGGGCGGTACCTGGAGAGGAGCCGCTGAATCGGAGTTGTCCGGGTGAGTTGCCCAAGCTGCTGGAGTTGTCCGAGCTGCCACCCTTTCGCCTTTTTTTTTTTTGAGCCCCTAAACTTTTTACCTTCTACCCCCGAGGTGCGGGGTGGACCACAGCGAAACTAGAGCTAAACTTCAGTAAGAAGCTGTGAGAGGCGCGTTGCCTTGTTTTCCACCTTGTCTTCCACCTGCCCACCTGGTTTGCCCTGTTTCCCCTGCCAGTTTGTCTATGCTAGTGCCAGCTATATGCAGCGCTAATACTGTGCTGTATTGAGCTGCTGTGTTAACGGACTTATTATAAGCAGGAAATAACCGCTTGGGAGGGGCAATTAAGCAAGCCTGAGCGCTCTGTATAGCCTGGCTGTTTCTTCTCTGCGTTCTTAGCTGAGCGGCTGGAAGTGGCTGTGCGTTTCTAGCAGGGCAGTTTGATTTTTTTTTTTTGAAGCACAGTTGTTGTGCCCTGCCCACTGCCATACACTTCCAACTTGACAGTTGGAAGGGGCGGTTGAGCATCCTTTGCAGCAGGGTGGCTTGACTGTCCTGTTGGTTGAGTAGCGGAGCACGGAGACGCCTAGTACTGTGCCTGTGCTGTGAGCAGTGAAGCGCGGGGATAATGAAATTGAGAAGTAAAGCATTGCAGGATGACACTAGGGGGCCGAGAATGGGATGGATCTTATTTTGAGGAGCCACAAATTCAGAATTCAGAATCCAGATCAAGAGCTGCCCTCGAATAATGTACCCTCCACAAGTCAACACCCAGCGAATATAACTATTGCGCAGGTTTATCTTGGTTCCTTGGGATCTTTGCCAGCTAGTAGTACGCCCTCTGACACGGTACAGTCGTGGAGAAAGGGTTTGGAATATTCTACCACTACAAGATCCAAAGGAAAATTGATGAACACTTTGGCAAGAAAAAACGTTGTGGTAATGGAAATATTACATGTAGAAGCGGCACAGAGCTCTTAGGAAGTGACATAAATGATTGTTCTTCCATAGTAGACCCTCCCCCACAAATGCCCGCACAAAAAATGGCAGTGCCTGAAAGGGAGAGACCAAATGTAGAGGAGGCTCCAGAAGTGGAAGCTCCTTCACAAACACAAAATCATGAAGGGGAAAAAACAGGCTCCATGTCAGAAGCAGTCCAGGTACCAAACAACATAACAGGAGAAGAATCTCCAAAAGAGCCAAGTGCAGCTGCACTGGGTGCTTTGAACTTCATATTAAACTCACTGGTGTCTGTCTTCGTGCAACTGAAACTGTAAGTTGAATTACAATCAGGTACCCTAATGGAAATATGTATAACTGAGGGGGTTGGTAGCCGCCGGAAAAATTAGACCATTCTCAAATTGTGGAATGTAGTATTGTTTGTAAGAAACTGTAGTGGTGTTGGAATTAATCACCTTAACCCCAGCGTACTAAATATTCAAATTATCTCCGCATTTTAGAGACATCACTAATGTTGTTAGAATAAATCATAACGACTTTTCTACATCCCTTACTTCAGGGGACATGTGTTTATTTACATGTATTATAAGTAAAAATCAAAGAAACAACATATAAGCATACAAAAAATTATTGACATTACATATAGTCAAGGAATGGAGACATCGTTTGGAACCAGATTTCCCCATATCTAAGTCAAAACATAGGATCTGGAAACGGAAAACAATGCTGGATTTAGTAGTAGATTATTTTCTGTATAAAAACCATTCTTGAAAATCAATTAGCTCCTAATATTCAAAAACAGAAAAAAAGAGAGAAGAAAAACCAACTAGACAAACGTGATTTTTGCTAATATAGTGATCTTCAAGTGAAGCAATGCTGGATTGTAATCCATACAGTAATAACACAACAGATTTATGATGCAATATTAACAAAACAGTAATGGCCAAGATTCAATACATTCAAGGTATGTGGCCTAACTTTTCTATCCCCTAAGGGCTGTTGAATCAGGAAAAGTTCTATTTGTGGTGGAATCTTGCGTATTGATAGGGTGGTTGCCAATCCTTGGTCTACGTCGGGAACTGAAAATCCCTGGTGTTTAGCTAACAGCAGGTTGAGGCCTGCTGCAGTGACGTTTCGGCTTCTGAATGGACAGCCTTCTTCTGGGCCAGTAGGATTGAGAAAGCCTACAATAATTTGTAAGAAAGAAGAAACTTAAATAATCTATTTTGAAAAGTATACTAGCTCTAATTTTTGTATTAAGAGCAAGTGTAACTGGGTCTGCAGTTTAAAAAAAGGGGGGGAAAACAAAAGCGCAGAAACACATGTGAATGTGTGTTCTGGAATGGGAGGGAAGTAAAATTAGACTCACCTTGGGTGTGTCCGGGCTGGGCAGGGAAGGGTCGTGATGGAACTTGTGGACTGCGTGTGACCTTAATGTTGGTCTTCACAATAGGATCTTGTGTAAGCGGGAATGTCCGCTGGGGAAGCTAAAGATCAAAACACACAACAAAGGAAAAGGCGTGTGAAGATGCGAGGCATAAATTACTATGTACATATAAACTATGCCAACTGGTTGTCATAAGGCTTGGAGGTATCAAAGTAGGGCATACAGCTTAATCATACCTGGGCACTGGGACAGGCTGTTGTAAGGCTGCACCGGGCGTGTAACTATGCGGTTGTGTGAGGCCAGAATCAATCAAGGGCAGAATGCACAGGACAGTTCGTATCGATGTATTTCCTATAAAGTGCAAAAGGGCAGGATTAAGGAAAAATGCATAAGAAAAAGCCGTGCTGTATTCGTTAGGGAAGTGTAAGTCCCCGGGAGAATCTGCTATAAAATCGAGCCTTACCTTAACAGAGTTGAAGGGAAGGAGTAACGTGATTCTAATAATCCACTGCGTGATGGTGGGGAGCTTGGAGCTGCGTCCGGGATGTATTGCACCGGGACGGTGTGTTGCTGGGCTATGCGCATGCGTTTTCGACTGATATTCAGAGTGGTGCAAAATGCGCATGTGTCAGAAGTGAGGTCCGAGCTGCTAATCTACTTCGCGCATGCATTGTAACGGCTGCGTGTACCAAGAGGTACCTGCCTTGCGCTCAGGTTATGGGGCCATCCGAAAATGTCAGCAGATACTGTCCCTGACTAACGTGGGTGTTGTAGATCAGGGCCTCTGTGTGCTGTACCCGTGGACGACCAGGGACGCTACTCAGCTCGCGCATGCGCTGCGAGGATCGCGTCTGCTGCAAGCCGTCCGTTCATATGTGCGGGTTATGGTGATCCGTAACAGTGACGTATGAAGAGAGCCCTGGGGGAGGGCTGGAGCCGAGATGATAAAGTAAGATTCTAGTTGCACAAGATATATGCTATTTTCAAATAAACAACTCGCTCAGGAAGCGGGCCGTTGTTGGTTGGCTCAGTGTGCCCTATTGGTGACGTAGGGCTGAGGACGGGGAGAATAAGTGTGTGTAAGTCTCCCACTGACCTCAGAGTATTATAATGCAGGTATATACTGCCCATATAAAAGGAACCATGAGTTGGAGATGGCAATGGGCTTATATCCCTGGGTGAGAAGTTGCAGGGGGCGGTGTTCAATCCGTGAGGTTCTGGAAGGGGCATTATGCGTGTAAACCCCGAAGGGGGTAGCAAAGCAACATAGGGTAGATGATATATCACGATAAAAAGCAGTCCTAGTGTCATCTGGGGATATTATATCTACTGGGTAATGGGGTGAAATTAGTCTATGACACAGGGAAGGACTTTTAGTGTAGTAACCATTCTTACTGTATCCTGGCCTGCAGCGTGTCAAAACGAATTTTGTGTCAGCCGACTCATAAAAGATTGTTCAGTTGTGGTGGTAATTATCTGGAGGGGAGGCTTCATTCAATCCGTATTCAATTGTCCGTAGTTTAAAGATCCACCAAGCCTCCTTATGGTTTAGAGCATTTTTGATGTTAGAGGTGTTCTGAATTTTATCAAGGACCCACCATTTCAACTGGTCTTGTGTGTGTTTAAATTCCAGAAAGTGAGGAACCAATGGTGCTGTGGTGGCATGGCATCTTATTTTAGAACGATGTTCGCCAATGCGTTTGTGTACCGGTCTTTTAGTTTGTCCCACGTACCGGAGACCACAAGGACATTCTATGGCATATATCACATTGGGTGTCTTACAATTGGTGAATTGTCGAAGGTACCATTCTCTGCCTTCGATTGTAAAAGATTTAGTTTTGCTTGTGTACTTGCAGGCTGTGCAGTTGCCACATGGATGGTGGCCTATTAGTGTTCTGAGATCCCAGAGCCCTGTTCTGGTTGTCTTTTTGGGCAAGCGGGCATGAGTGAGCCATTCACTAAGATTTTTAGATCTTTTGAGAGCCATCCTGGGTAATGGTTCCTCCGGAAGATTTTGGTGAACAAGAGGCCAGAATTGTTTGATAATTTTCTTGATACTATTGGTGTCTGGTCCAAAAGTAGTCACACAGGTAATTCGGTCTTCTTGTATGTCATGATTCTTAGGTTGGAGTAAAGTTTCCCTTGGGATGCATAGAACTCTTTTGCGTGTGTTCTTAAGTAGTTTTCTAGGATAGCCACGTGCCAGAAGTTTAGATTCAAGGTGTAATGCATGCTGTCGATATTGTTGAGTTTCCGAACAGTTCCTGCGTACTCTTAGGAACTGACCGAATGGTAAGTTAGTTCTTAGGCTTTGCGGGTGGTTGCTGTTAAAGTGCAACAATGTGTTGCGATCCGTTTCTTTGCCATACAATGTGCATCGAAGCTTATTGTCATTTGTGATGATGGTTAAGTCCAAGAAATGTATAGCTGCTCGGCTGCTGTTCAAAGTGAATTGAATTTCAGGAGCTTGGGTATTTAGCCATGTGTGAAATGTGGCTAGCTCTGATGTGGTACCTTTCCAAATGAACAGGATGTCGTCTATATATCTGTACCAGTTCTGGATTTTATCCAGAAATGGGTTGTGTTGATTCAGCACAAATGAAGCTTCGTACTCTGCCATAAAGATGATTGCTAGACTGGGGGCAAATGCTGCTCCCATGGCAGTCCCACTAATTTGAAGATAAAAGGTTTCATCAAAGGTGATAAAGTTTTTTGTCAATGCAATTTCTAGAAGCTCCAGGATAAAGTTGATAGGCACTCTGGTTTGCTCCAGATGGTGTCTTATACACTCCAAAGCTGATGTCTGTGGGATGCTGGTATAGAGTGCCTTAATATCCAATGAGACAAGAGTGTCGAGGTTGTTGTCAAATGGAAGATTTTCGAAGATGTTAATAGTAGACATGGTGTCCTTCAGATACGTCGGTGTCTGTTGGCAGAGGGGCTTGAGAAAAAAATCTATAAATTTGCACAGGGGTTCCAAAATGGAACCACATCCTGAAACAATGGGTCTGCCGGGTGGGTTGATGGCATCCTTGTGGATTTTGGGAAGTGCATAAAACGCAGGGGTTCTTCCCTCAGAAGTGTTCAGAAATGTTTCTTCGTCTTCCGTGATCCAATTTTGTTCCCGGGCATAGTTAGTGCTGTTGGTAATTTCCCGTTGTATGGCCTGGGTGGGGTCTTGAGCCAGTTTTCTGTAATTGTTGCCATCTTCTAAAAGTGTTGTAACCATCCCCTTGTATTGATTGACGCTTTGTATGACTATACCTCCTCCCTTGTCAGCTGTCTTGATGACAATGTTATTATTCAATGACAATTGTCTAAGTGCTTGTTGTTGTCCATTGGTGAGGTTGTGTCGTAGAGGCGTTTGTTTCTTCTGCAGTTTCCTAATTTCCTGCAGAACGCATTTTTCAAATGTAATAAGGGCTGGTTTGGTATCATTGTCATTGGGACAAAACGTAGATTTAGGTTTAAGTCCTGTACTTTCTTCCATGTTGGGTGGCTCAGAATCTTGGAAGAATGTTTTCAGGCGTAACTTGCGAAAGAAACCTTGGAGTTCACTTTCCAGTGTAAACCAGTTGGTAGGGTTGGTAGGTACATATGAGAGGCCTTTGCTTAGGACAGCTGTTTCATCGTCCGTAAGATTGTAATCCGAGAGATTGAAAATTGGCAGAATGTCGGAATTGACTAGCGTCGTCGATTGCGTCGGCGCCCTTGTGGGGAATGCCACTGCGGGTACATTTGGATTGGTGGGGGGCCCCAGAATATGTTGCCGGGACCCCCTCTGCCTAAAAAAGGCGGTTGGTGTTGAAAATATGGGGGTCTCTGTTGTGGATAAGATCTGGGCTGTTGGTTTTGATCTCCCGATTCTGATCCAGAGCTAGAGGTGTCAGAGAAAGTGACCCATCTTTTTCTCTGTCTTCCTGCCCCCGCATTATTTTGGGCTCTCTCCTTTTCCTTATTCTCCTTGAATTCGGGTGCTAAATATGGGTACACTTTTTCAATTTTGAACTCATTCATGTCTTTAGCTAGTTTTTTATGTTTTTTCTCTAATGTATCTGACATGAATTGATCCATGGTTTTGTTAATTTCTTTTAATTTGTCCTTTGCATTATCCAATGCAGTATTGCTAAGGAATTTCCTTTCCTCTTTATCTAGATCTTGTTGAATTCGAAGGTGTATACGTTGTGCCGTCGTGATCGTTAAGACCATTAGGTCTCGGCTGCATTTAGTGGCAATTCGACTGAACCCAATCATATACTCTTGATCTTCAAGGAATAGAGCAGGTTCATTGCGTATCGTAAGGCCCATTGGGATTAAGTTAGCTTTCAAATATTCCCTAAGGAAATGACCATGAACCTCCGTCCTGAAGCATTTCTTTTTTAATTTCAATAACTCGTCTCCCGTGGCCATTGAGGTTGTAACCTGTAGAGCCCCTGGCATGTTGAACAATGAGGGGCCTTGTATAATTTCATTAGTTTGGTCCTCTGTAAAGCTCAGAGTATGTTCCATCATGTGTAAGGGGAAAAGAAAAGGGAGTGGTGGGGTGAAGGTGAGGTGCCGGACAGGCAAGGACAGAATAAAAGAGTTCCCTCACTGAGTACAATAACTAGTCTCAGAAAGGAGCTAATCAATGCTCGAAAATAAGCTTGAATAGCTATACCCTATTGCAGCAGTTGCTGCATCAAAAAGGATGGAAATAACCAAAGAGCTAACTAGTTTGGACTCTACAGTAGTGGGGCTGACCTCATCAGTTAACACGACTATTACACCGGCACTAGGAGAGCAGAGAGTGGAGCTGGCAAGGCAAGGATTAGATCGCTCAGCCCTAGAAAGGTCGTTGATGAAGAAAAAAGAGGAAGAAGACAAACATAAATGTTTGCTTGAAGACATCTTACACCAAGTGAACACCGAAAAGAAAACAAACTGGGTCTGCGGTAAGCCAGAGAGAGGGGTCAAACAATCAGTTTGACGATACTGCCCTCTCGGAGTCCGTTTTGGAGGAGTTCAGGCGGCTTGCACATGTTGTAGATGAAGATGCAGTGGTAGAAATTGAGCCCCCCATAAATAATCAGGAGCATGTGTCAAGCCCTCAGGATGGAAGCTCTGGTGAATGGCTGGTCCCTGGCAAACAATTGTCAAAGGGACGAAGGAAAGCCAACAAAAAAAAAGAAATGAATAAGAAAATCAGCACAATGGCATTGCCAGTTATCCTGCGAAAGCAGAAAAAAAGCTAAGCCTGGTCTTAAAAATGAAACCGCTTAATAATGAAGAACCTTCAATAACTAAAAACTGGAAAAATACCTCTCAGAAAGATATGCTAGGAAATGACTCGCATGTACTGGACATAACAAACGGACACTCGAAAGGTTCCCAGATAAAAAGTGGGAAACCTTTTAGTGATGCCGATAAAAAGAACAAACAGATAGAAGGGAAGCAGAAATCTATCTTGGAATCTGACATGAGCAGTCCGACTAAAGCGAAGATCTTGATGGCTAATGTCGGCCTTCAGACAGATCCTTTGGATCAACAAGAAGTTCTACACCAAACTTCATCTGCAGGAGTCACGAGTACCAAAAGCCCAATTGGGAGTGGAAAAGAGAAGGGAGAGAAAAAATCAATTCTAACCTGCCCATCATTGAAAGGCCCACCTTGGGCCTCAATATTTTTGGGGAAGGAGGATGGAAGTCTTTCTAAAAAAATTCAGGGCCCAACAGAAGCAACGTTAAAAATTGCACCAATTTCTTAAAACGAGATGTTAAGAAGAGCAAAAGTACACCACTGATGGTTGAAGTCAAAAATGGTCAGGGTAAGACCAAGAAACTGGCAGAAGTACTTAAGGAAAAAACAGAAGACCTCAAAATGACAGTAGATGTGTTTGTTTGTTTGTTTATTTTATTTGTATGGCGCTCCAAACCCAGAGGTAGAAGGGCGCTTAAGAATTTGGTTACAGAGTTGAGAAGTATCTGTGTGTTGCATACTTCGTACAGGTTTATATTATATACATATTTCTGAGGCTTGTGGAATCTGCTTAGATCACATGCTGTGCATAGGCCGACATCTAGTGGAAGCTGCGGAGTATTACAGTTTGTTTTTCGAAAGTCGAAAATGGGCGTCGACACAGGCGTGCCAGTAATACTATCCCTAGTGTGACGTCCACTGTACCCAAGATCCCTCACGCGTGTAGGATCCTCAGATTGTTTTTTTCCGCCATACTGGTCGGAAGCATCTTGCGGAGTTCCCTGGCCTTAGCCATACTTTTGCTGTTATTATAATTTTAATTCTTATTCATTCCCTTCCCCACCCCAACGTCGACCCTCAACCTCGACGACGGCTGGAGAAGTCATCGACCGTCGACTGCTGCACGACGGATCTGGGCCTCGGTAGGCCGCTGGCCTCGGCCCGGGCCTAGTAGGCCGCTGGCCTCGGCCCTTACAAGTAGGGAGAGTGGGGGGTGGTACATACTCTTCACTCTTGATATATAGTTACATTTATATATATTCCTACACTTAGCAGCCCGCTGCCTTAAGGTGCGTATGGAGGGTACCCCTTTTCAATTCTGCCCCAAGTGCAATCGCAAATACCCTTGGGTCGACAGGCACGCCACGTGCAATCTCTGCTTGCCGAGGGATCACCCCGAAGCGAACTGCAGAGCGTGTAGTAGGTTTAAACCTAAGACACTTAAGGACCGTTCGACAAAGCGTTGGGCCCACCACGCCAGGCAGGAGGCCATGGCAGCGGAGGGCGCCTTCAGCGATGGCAGCGACGCCGTACTTTCGGACGGCGAGGGCATTACGGCGTCGAAAGACAGCCGACGAGCGCAGGTCCCCGACCTCGGAAGGTCGTCCGGCAAGGCGGCTATGGGGAAGACCCCCGGCGACGCAAGCGCTACACACCTAACACACACTAAACACACTAAGACCAACCGGACCTCGACGACGTCGACTTCCCGGAAAGAGGCACAAAAAGAACGGTCCGACTCGGTGTCCTCTGGGCGCTCTCGATCGAGATCGCCTCACGACGCAAGGCAATCATCCACTCTTGCCAAGAGTGCCTCGCTACACACACTAACGGAAGTTCGATCGTCGGGAGACGAAGACGACTTCCACCCCCAGGCCGCGCTCCAAGATACCGAGACCGCGGTTAACACCAGTGAGGCCCCACGCCCGAAGCACACAGATACCTTTCCAGACCCTCGACGCCAGGCGTCGAAAGTCTCTGGGGCCCCCAAGGGACAGGGAAAACATTTTTCCACGCACGGAGAAGGGGGGAAACAGCGGAAAGCACAGCCTTACACCCCTGTAAAGCCTAAGCAGACAAGCAAACACAAGTCTACCCTTGAAAATAAATCACCTGCTAAAGTAATACCCTGTTCCAGGGAATGGTCCAGTGAAGACATAGACAGGGTTATGTCTAGGATGTCTTCCTTGGCTGATTTTTATGATAAGAACCCAAAACACTTTCTTTCATATAACCCTCAAGGGGCCACACCCTCAGGCTCCTCCGATCCTATCCCGCTAAGTAAAAAGCCCCGGGTCGAAAGACCTGAACCCTTCGAGGTTCAGCCTTACTCCACTCCATATTCTACTCCACTCCCCAGTTATCAGGGACAAGTTTTCCCTGAAGAGGACCAGGAGTTTGCAATTATGGAAGAACAAACCGGGACAGATTACTATGCAGAGGATGAGGACCTGGAGGAGGGAGAAGATGAGCAGGAAATTTACAGAGTAGATTCCCCAGTACAAAGCGAAGCCCCAGTTACTGACTCTCCAGTTGATAACCAGCCCCTCCTTAACGAGGTTCTCGCTCGAGCAGCGGAACACTTCCACATCGACACCCACGGTGTACAGGAGGAAAGGGACTTCGCGGAGGAGTTTGTAGGAGAGAGAAGACCGGTCGCTCAGACCATCCCTATCCTCAAATCCATCCAACGAAGAATAGATCCTTCCCTGGTGAATCCTAACCTCACCAGAGCTGTCAACCCCAGAATTGAAAAGATTTTCCGGGCAGCCCAGTCTGACCCTCTGTATATAAAGGGACATCTTAAACCAGATTCCCTAGTGGTGACCAACACTAGAAAGAGGGCTGGCACGCCCTTATCTTCATCAGAAGCTCCTCCCGACAAGGAGAGCAAAAAACTTTACGGGTTTGGCAGAAAGGTAGCCTCAACGTCCGCCTACCAAGCAAGGATTGCGAATTCCACCACCCTGTTGGCTAGTTACAATTGCCATCAATGGGAAGAAGTCGCGGCGCTCATTGCCTCTGCTCCAGAACCGTTAAAGGGCCAGCTGGCTCGGATCTCGGCAGAGGGGAGAGCCGTGTCTGGTTGCATTTTAAAAGCAACTTTCGACGCCGCTGACAACGCAGGGAGATTGATAGCAGAAGGTACTGTTATCAAGAGACATGCGTGGTTACGGCAGTCGGGATTCAAGACAGAAACCCAGGCTTCTTTAATAGACAAGCCAGTGGAACCCGACCTATTGTTTGGGAAAGCGGTCGAAGACGCACTTAAAAATGCCAAAGATGAATATGAGACTCTCAAATCCCTTGGCCAGCTTACCAACAAACCCCCTAACCAGAGGGGGAACAATAATTTTCGTCGCCCACGCGGCCAAAATTCACAAAGAGGCAACTATGCCCAGGGACAAGGTACACAATGGAATAACAACCAGCAGTCTACCCAGAGTTACGGCAGGGGTAACAAGAGAGGTCGTGGAAGAGGCAGAGGCAGCCCCAACAAGGGCGGTGGCACGCCTCCACCAAAACAGTGACGCTCAGTTCAGGGTCCCTTGCCACGCAACCCCAGTAGGGGGACGCATTTCCACCTTCACCCAGGCTTGGGAAGGGATCACCTCAGACAGATGGGTGCTGTCAACAGTATCCGCAGGATATTGTATAGAACTACTGCAGCGTC
Source organism: Ambystoma mexicanum (assembly GCF_040938575.1). NCBI lineage: Eukaryota > Metazoa > Chordata > Amphibia > Caudata > Ambystomatidae > Ambystoma > Ambystoma mexicanum. The sequence continues at coordinate 35,216,853 of NC_090931.1, forward strand.
CCCGGAATCATCCTCCACGACAAAGAGTGCACTCCCTAGAGCATCAAAGGATCCTTCTCGAGGAGATCGCCATTCTGCTAGAAAAGGACGCGATAGAACTCGTCCCAGGACACCAGGTAAACAAGGGTATCTATTCAACTTACTTCCTTGTGCCAAAGAAAGATTTGACAATGCGCCCAGTATTGGACTTACGGCCTGCCAACAAATATGTCAAGCCCCAAAAATTCCGTATGACCACGCTACAAGAGGTAATCCCCCTCCTAAAAAAGGGGGATTACATGGCAACCTTGGATATGAAAGATGCTTATTTTCATATTTCCATGCTCCCAGCGCACAAAAAGTACTTGCGCTTCAAGGTGGACAGTCGCCACTACCAATTCAAGGTACTGCCCTTCGGGATAGCTTCAGCACCAAGGGTATTCACCAAGGTACTGGCGGTGGCGGCTGCACACCTACGCAGGGAAGCAATCCCGGTGTACCCTTATCTGGACGACTGGCTCATAACGGGGGAAACCCCAGGAATTTGCAGGTCAAACATTCAGAGGACTATCGACCTCCTCCACGAATTAGGCTTCTCCATCAACGAGAAAAAGTCAAGTCTGGTGCCAAGCACCTCAAAACAGTTTCTAGGAGCTATCCTAGATACTCAGAAAGGATTGACCTTCCCTTCGGAAGAGAGAATTCGGAATATACTTCTGCAAATTCCGCATTATCAGTCAGGTCAACAGATAACAGTACGCAAAGCTATGCGGTTACTGGGCATGATGGCGTCATGCATTTACCTGGTCCCCCACGCGCGTCTGCGCATGCGTCCCATGCAGGAATGGTTGGCGAAACAGTGGTCTCAGGCAAGTGGTCATTGGGACGATCTAGTGGTCGTTTCGCCAACACTCGTACAGAGCCTACACTGGTGGACAAGAGAGAATCTCGCAAAGGGGAAACCCTTTTACGATCCCGAAGTACAAGCCGTGGTGACTACAGATGCATGCCTGACTGGGTGGGGAGCTCACCATCTCCACCACACAGCTCAGGGTCTCTGGTCTCACTCAGTAGCCAAGAACCACATCAATCTGCTAGAGCTTCTGGCAGTATTCCGAGCGCTAAGGGCGTTCGAGCCCCATCTACTGAACTTGTCGGTGCAGATCAGGACGGACAGCACGACAGCCATGTTCTATCTGAACAAGCAAGGGGGGACTCGTTCGCCAAATCTGTCCAAGCTTGCCCAGAAAATATGGATATGGGCACTCAGACGGAACATCTTCCTGTCATCGCAACATGTTCCAGGGGAGCTCAATTCCCTAGCGGATGCTCTAAGCAGAGACTCCCTCCCAGAAGAACACGAATGGGTCCTTCACAGAGACGTAGTAAGAAATCTCTTCTCTCAGTGGGGTTTACCCACTATAGACCTATTCGCCACAAGCGAAAACAAACAATGCCCAGGATTTGCATCCAGGTTCCCCCAGCCGGACTCCCAAGGGAATGCCCTGTGGATGAACTGGTCAGGGATGTTTGCGTACGCTTTTCCACCAACTCCTCATCAGGAAGGTGGTGTACAAGATGAACAAGGAATCTATGACGCTCATCCTAGTTGCTCCCATGTGGGCGAGACAACCATGGTTTCCACACCTACGCAGGATGGCGGTGTGCGAACCCATCAGACTCCCAGCCTGGTACAACCTACTGTCCCAGCAACAGGGTCAAACAGTGCATCAGGAACCCAACTCTATGAACCTAGCAGCATGGCTCCTGAAGTCATAGAGTTTGGACATCTCAAATTACCACAGAGGTGTATGGACATTCTAAAGGAGTCCAGGAAACCAAATACAAGGCACTGTTACTTTGATAAGTGGAAAAGATTCGTTATCTGGTGCCAGAATAAACAAATCAACCCGGTTGATTGCACTCCTTCCAACGTTGTGACATACATGCTCCACCTGCTGGATGCAGGGTTGGTTTTTAACTCGCTGAAAGTACACCTGGCAGCCCTCTCGGCTTACACCACATCCCATAACAAGGTCTCGTGGTGGAAAGTACCAGTGGTTAAAGCCTTCATGGAAGGAGTAAAGAGACTTCACCCTCCTATTTCGAACCCACCGCCAGGATGGGACCTCAACGTGGTGCTAGCTAAGCTCATGGGACCCCCATTCGAACCCATGCATAAAAGTAGTCTCAAACACCTGACTTATAAAACGGCCTTCTTAGTAGCCATTACCTCCATAAGAAGGGTCAGTGAAATTCAGGCTCTGTCAGTGCAGGATCCTTTCTTTACTATCCACAAGGACAAACTGGTTTTACGTACACACCCTAGGTTCTCACCTAAATTCATATCCAAGTTCCATGTAAACCAGTCCATCGAGCTTCCGGCTTTCTTCCAGAACCCGCAAAGCTCGGCTGAGGTGAAACTACACACCCTAGATGTGCGTAGGGCGGTCCTATACTATGTAAATAAAACCAGACCGCTAAGGAAAACAGATCAACTGTTTGTCTCCGTAGCTACAGGCAGAGAGGGGGATCGCGTCTCTAAGGGCGCTATCTCGAAGTGGATTATCAACTGTATACAGCTGTGTTACTCTCTTTCTGACAAGACTCTGCCTTTTACGCCAAGGGCCCACTCTACTAGAGGCATTGGTGCCACTCTGGCTTTCATTGCAAATGTTCCCCTCGACACCATTTGCAAAGCGGCTACTTGGAGCTCTATTCACACTTTTACTCAGCATTACTGCATTGACACTCATTCCAAGACAGATACACAAGTGGGACAAGCGGTTCTAAGACACCTGTTTGCTCATGACCCTTCTCACATCCCACCTCCTTCTTCTGGTACTGCTCGCTAATCTATGCACAGCATGTGATCTAAGCAGATTCCACAAGCCTCAGAAGGGATACATTACTCACCGTAATCGTATTTCTGATGCTTGTATCTGCTTAGATTCACATGCGACCCACCCTTCCTCCCCTCCGAGAGAAGGCGCATGATTGCTTGTAGTCTTACCTTTTCTGTCTATCTGCTTGGATTATCTGTACTCACGCTACTCCTCATGCTTCCTCATGTCAGAAAAAATACAATCTGAGGATCCTACACGCGTGAGGGATCTTGGGTACAGTGGACGTCACACTAGGGATAGTATTACTGGCACGCCTGTGTCGACGCCCATTTTCGACTTTCGAAAAACAAACTGTAATACTCCGCAGCTTCCACTAGATGTCGGCCTATGCACAGCATGTGAATCTAAGCAGATACAAGCATCAGAAATACGATTACGGTGAGTAATGTATCCCATATACAGTGGTCAATAAACAGAACATATGCAGTGCGTACAATATACAATTTTCAGAATAAATATAGTGTCTAAACCAGTATCCGCACGGGTCTAGAGTTAGTGGTGTTAGTCTTTGTTTAGCAGCCAGCTGATGACCTGCTTCCTAAAGATCTGGAAGGATTCGACAGTTTTGATAAGCGGTAGGGAGTTCCAGAGTTGGGGGGCAAGCACTGTGAAGCTTACCCCTCCCGCTCTTTTTAGGTGGAACCTGGGCACTAGTAGGCAAAGAGTGTTGGAGGATCTGGTGAATCTGGTGGCAGGTTTCAGGGTGAGTTTATTGGCTAGATAAGGTGGTGCTAGGTGATTGAGGGCTTTGTACGTGAGGCAGATGATTTTTAGATCAATTTTTTGGCGTATGGAAAGCCATTTGCAGGCTTTCCTAGTGGCAGAGATATGCTCTTGTCTGGGAATGTTGAGGGCTGCGCGTAAGGCGTTATCTTGTATTACCTGCAATTTATTGAGTACGGATTGATTAGCGCCTAGGTACAGGCTGTTACAGTAATCCAGTTTGGATTGTATTAGGGCCCTGGTAAGGGTGAGGCAGCTGTTGGGTGATAGGAAGGGTCTGCTGGCCCTAATGAGCTTGCCGGTATAGGCAGCGGCTGAGGCGGTCATATTGGTGTGTTTGCTGAGGTTGGTGTTGGCATCTAGATAGAAGCCAAGGGTTTTTACGCTTTTGGCTATGGGAATGGGATGACCATCGATGGTGATGTTATTATAGCAAGGGTCAAGTTTAGTTAGAGTGTTGGGGGAGCCGACAATTAGGAGCTCTGTTTTCTTATCATTCAGGCAGAGACCATGGGAGGCCATCCATGCCTGAATGATGGAGAATATTTTGTTGATCCGGGCGGAGTCTTCTTGGTAATTACCAGAGATAGTGAGGAGTATCTGGGTGTCATCTGCGTAGTTTGTGTAGGTGACACCCAGATGATCCAGTTGGTCAAATAGAGGCTTTGTAAATATGTTATACAAAGTGGGGGATACACAGGAACCTTGTGGGACCCCGCATGTGATGGGGATGGGGTCTGCTGCAGCTGTAGTGGAAAAGACTCGTATGGTTCTGTTAGCCAGGAAGGATTGTATCCATGTGATGGCAGGGGAGGAGAAGTGGGCTGCGGTGGCAAGGTGATTACAGAGGACCTCATGGCTGACCAGGTCAAAGGCCGCTGAGAGGTCTAGGAGGAGTAGGATAGCGGCATTGCCTTTGTCTTTAATTTCATCAATCTGGCTTTTGAGATCAACAAGGGCGGTTTCAGTTCCGTGTTGAGGTCTGAAGCCAGATTGACATATTCCTAGCAGTTGGTTGGATTCTAGGTATTCCTGAATTTGGATGTAGGCGACTCTGTCCAGGATTTTCAGTAGGAAGGGGACTGTGGTGATGGGCCTGTAGTTTGTGGGTGTGGCCGGGTCGAGGGATTGGTTTTTCAGGAGGGGGAGAACCCATGATTGTTTTAAGTTGCTGGGGATGGAGCTACTGTTGAAGGATAGGTTGATGAGTTTGGTGATGAAGGGGGAGAGCTCTCTGGCTGCATCTTTTATGATTTGAGCCGGGCAGCTGTCTCCTTTACAGTTAGAGGGTTTCAGGGATGTGATGATTTTTTGAACTTCCGGTATGGTGACTTTTTTGAACGAGAAGCCTGCGCTAGTGTAGTTAGGTGTGGGTAGGTTAAGGTTGGTGACATTGTTGTTGAGTTGTTTCCGTTTGTTTTCGATTTTAGTTTGGAGTCCTAAAATTTCATTGTTGAGGGCGTTCTGGATGTTGGTGCACCAGGATTGGTCTTTCGGGCAGGTTTCCGGGGGCGAAATAGGGTTTTCTAGTTCCTTCAGAATTTTGAATAATTCTTTAGTGGAGGATCCTGCCTGAGTGATCCTGGTGTTGTAATTATCTTTTTTGGTCCGGATTATCTCGCTTTTGTAAAGTGAGGATAAGTTAGTGAGGTTGGATTTGTTTTCCGCAGTGGGGTTAGTCTTCCAGGTGTGGTGAGCCTTAGCTTTCTTTTTTCTAAGTAGTTTGAGCTCAGGGGTGTACCACGAGTTCAGATGAGCTTTGGGTTTAGCTTTGCGTATTTTCAAGGGGGCAACGGTGTCCATTGCTTTGGCCATGGAATCATTGAAGGTGTCAATCAGCAGGTTCAAGTCAGCGTTAGCTGGGAGGGCATTGAGGGTAGGTAAGACCAGTGGTAGTAGGGCTTCAGCAGTGATGTTGCGTTTATTCCTGGTGGGATATGCTGGTGCCATGGGGTGCTTATTGGGCAGTACCTGATTGGTGTTAACCTCGAGGGGGGATCATGTGGTGATCGGTCCATGCCAGAGGTTGGGGATCTTTGCAGGTTGTGTTGCAGTTGTGGGTTGCTGCCCAATCAAGGGTTCTGCCTTTTTGGTGGGTCGGGAGTACAATGAGTTGAGTGAGACCGTGATCGGTTAGGGCATTGGCTAGGGATGCAGCAGGTGCATCGTTTGGGTCTTGGTAGCCGAGGTTGAAGTCTCCAAGGATCATGATTTGTGCTGTTGGTTTGGAAATTTTGGAGATGAGGGATGTGATGTCTTCTTCGAAGGTCCCAGGGGGACCTGGGGGTCTATATATGAGGTGGATGGTTATCGTGGCTGTGGGGGAGGTTTGTAGTTTGGTTGTGAGTAACTCGCAGGAAGTGAATGCGACTGTGTCGGTTGGCCTAAGGCCTAGGGCGGATTTGGAAATGATTGCTACGCCTCCACCTCTGGCGTTAGGTCTGTCCGCTCTGAAGATAGTGTATTTGTCTGGGATGGCTAGCGATAAATAGGGTCCGGACGCCTCATGAAGCCAAGTTTCTGTTAGGGCTAAGAAGTCAAGGTCATTGGTAAGGATGATGTCTGCAATTTCTGTGGGGTGGGCAGCCAGGGATCTGACGTTGAGAAGGGCGCCTTTTAGAGGGGGAGGAGTGGGTTTGCTTGGTGCAATGTGCTTTGTATTAGTTTTGGTGTAAGGTCTGGAGTTAGGTTTAGAATTTGTGGTGGGGAGCCTGGAGCCTAATCTTTCGTTGCGGGTTGTGATGTTGGGAATAAGGGAGAGGGGGGTTGGCCAGGGCGGCTTAAAGCGGGTGGAAGGTTTGGTGGTCAGTTTGGTTTGGTTAGACTTAGCAGTGGGACTGTGGTGGCTGTTGGTGGGTAGGCCATGGATGACGATGGATGTGGAGGTGAGGGGGTGGTGGTAAGTGGAGGGGAAAGGGGGTGTGGAGGGTAGGAACGGAGTGGGGCAGGGGATGGGGTGGTGTCTGGGGCACCCTAGTTTAGCCAGGCCGTCCTGATGGGCTATGTAGCTATTGTTGCTACAAGGTACATTGTCCTGTATTAAGCAGAAAGGGAACATGGTTAGGGCGAGCCAGAAGATCATGGTCTGTGGATAGCGGTGGAGTCTAGTGGCGCTGGAGAGGAGCAGGTCAGACTAAGATAGATGGTGGCTGGTTGGAATCGGGTAGAATCGGTCCGGTACAGCCTGTGCACTATATTATCTAGATTGGATACAACTAGTTGTAAGGTTGGAGCATACAACAGGGCACCTAGATGTGACAATTCCTGGCATTGACTAGAATGCATATATCAGAGGGTCTGTTAGCGACCATAGGGCACAACTCAGTTCTGGTGGTCTGTTAGCGATCATAGGGTACGACACAATTCTAGTGGTCTGTGTATATCTGCATTGCATCACAGAATGGTTTGAGAGAGGTGTGCAGTTGTGAGCAGTGTGTGCGGAGGACTAGTTCTGAGTACGATTGTCATAATGGTTGGGCAGCTGCAGTGACTAAGGCAGTGACCATAAGGCACGACACAGTCTAAATGTGGTCTGTTATTGACCATAAGGCACAACACAGTCTAAATGTGGTCTGCTATTGACCATAAGGCACAACACAGTCTAAATGTGGTCTGCTAGTGACCATAAGGCACAACAGTCTAAATGTGGTCTGCTAGTGACCATAAGGCACAACACAGTCTAAATGTGGTCTGCTAGTGACCATAAGGCACAACTGTCTAAATGTGGTCTGCTAGTGACCATAAGGCACAACACAGTCTAAATGTGGTCTGTTATTGACCATAAGGCACAACACAGTCTAAATGTGGTCTGCTAGTGACCATAAAGCACAGCACAGACAGTGAGGTCAGATAGTATTCATGAGCCAAACAGGTATTAGGCTCTATAGATAGACCAACACTTGCCACCGGAGTAAGCGGGCGAGTGCAGAGCGAGGCAGCAAAAGGAAACAGAGTAGAAGATTGAGTGATATATTGTGCGTCTTAGCAACCAAGGCCAGGTAGGCTGCAATCTAAGGCTAGAACGTCTAGATTCAGGGTCCCCGTGGGACGCTATAACACTTAAGACTAGTTTACTCACATGGCCAGGTGGGTATAAGGAGGCTTGAAAACATTGGCACATCAGTGACGCCTCTTTGGTCGAAAAAGCATTTAACGGAGTCCCAGGATAGTTCTGCAGACGGGGTGGCGAGTGTTCCGGAGCCTTTACTTGCCAGAACTAAGGGGCAGCATCTGTGGCCCAGGCCCACTTCGAACAGGTGCAGGAACAGGCCTTTGTATGGCCTTCGGACTGGCCGGCGATTCCGCCTGCCGGCGGATCCAGGTGATGTGGAGGTGAACTCTTATGAACAAGCCCTGGAAGAAGATCTAGAAATTCAAGAATATGCTGTTCCAAAACTCTGGCTAAAAGCGCTAAATAAAATACCAAAACATGCATCACTTTGTAGAAGTGCTATTTTGGACTCTGTCAAGAGTTCCCAACCTCTACCTGTTTGGCTCTGAGGACATAGAATATGTAAAGTTTCCGAACAGACAGGTGATGAACATAGTAGTGGTGGGTTTCACATCACAAAAAGTGTGGAAAGCCATAAAAAGTAATAAAAAAGGGCTGGAAAAAAACAGCCTGATGATTCTTGAGAAGAACCCAGTGGAAGTACAAATGGGTCAAAACAGGGAGAAGTCTACCTCTGAAGGAGAAAGCGTAAACGCTGTGGGAATCTCAAATCAGGAGCCCGAAGTGCCAGCTTGGGGAAACTCGGGTGAAAACAAGGCCAGCACCTTAGCAGCACTCCCAGAGATACTCTCTCAAGTACTCCTAAAGCTGGGGTTTACACAGCAGAGTCTTTAGGCATAATGAAATTACTATTACAAGTTGGAACACCCGTGGCCCAAAGACCTTTACTGCAAATAGCAGAAAGAAAGATCTCTTTTTATGCTATCCTACTCCAGGAGACCTGGCACACACATCCAATAGAAATAGAAGGGTTCACAATATTCACAACCCCGGCAAGTCAAAAATCTAAAGGACTGTCGAGGGGATTGTTGCTTGGAATTAACAATGCATTCAGCAAAAACGTCACACTTCTGTAAAATGGAAAGGAAGGAATCCTGGCATGTGAAGTCAAGCTACAGTCTGTCCATGATTTTCCTTCTCTTGTAGTAGTGAACATTTATTGGAACCCAGCGCAATGTAGCCTTGATCAATTCCATCGGTCGTTTGTCAGCGGTGTTGGAGAAAATTGCATTGTTCTATAGTGATGCCAGTGTGATCTTGGGCGGTGATCTGAATACGCAATGTATTATGACTCAAGATAGGAAGAACACTTTAAAATGGGCAAATATCTCCAAGGCTGGGAGACAGTGGTCAGAGTTTCTAAATTCATGGGGCCTCTTCATGCTAAATGGCGCTGCTGAAGGTGACTGCCCTTTGAATCCAACATGGTCCTGTGGCAATGCCTTCTCCACTTTGGATTATGCATTTATCTCTGAAAAGTTACAAATGAAAGAAACATCTATGGAAATAATCTGGGGACAAGGGAGTGATCATGCTAGGCTAAGAGTCAAAATTACGAGCTCAATGAAAGAGAAGTGGGTTAAATACTCACAGGACCTACTATTGAGGAAAGGCAAAGCAGTCTTGGTTAAATACAAACGAGAGGGCCGGAATTTGAATGAGAAGTTAAATTGCATCTCATTAGAAGAACAAAAAGATAATTGTAAACCATTCTGCTTTCAGCCATTTATTTGGTCGTTGCACCGCCCGATAGCAGGAGCATTGGTAAAAGAAACTCATCACTTACACTCTTTTGATGAGGAGACATGGATCCAAAAAAGGTCCTTAAGGCATGAAGTTAGACGGCTGAAGTATTCTATTACGAACCCATCTGAACTTCATATAGAACAGAAAAGGCTGCTTAGGAACTATAAGCAAAGGTCACAGTCAAGAAAGATCCTCCGTCATGAACAGGACAATGAACAGATGCTGGAGGCTCTTTGTGAAAACAGTACCCGTAATGTCTGGTCAATGATAAATAGTAAAGGAAAGAAATCAGCCAGTAACATCACCCAATGCAACCTCCAGAAAAAAGATGGATAGACTACCTGAGAATGAACTTTAAAAACACGTCCGCTATTATGGAAAATCATCAGAAGGTCGCCAAGTGGGAACTAACTTTTATGTAAAATTAATAGAAGACCTAATAATGAGCGCCTCATCATCAAAGGCAGCGGGCCCAAACGGGCTAACTTATCAGGTTTTGAAGTCTTAACGTCAACACCTGGGCGATACTTCTTGATACCCTCTATAGGGAAATACTAGAGTCAAAATGCTTCCCTCCTTCTTGGAAACAAGCAATCATAATACCATTCTTCAAAGGAAGGGATAGATCACAGCCCGAAAGTTATAGGCCAATCGCCCTCTTGGACATAAAGAGCAAGATATTCATGCGGATGCTCTTGTTAGAGCTAGAGGACTGGGCCAAATCAAGTAGCATCATCTCCAAATTCCAAACAGGCTTCAGGCGAGGAATGTCTACAACATTAAATGGCCTTACCCTGAGTCTATTAGAAGAACATACAAGGACATTTGGAGAGGGGCCGCTTTTTGGAGCCTGGGTAGATCTCTAAAGCATTTGACCTAGTAAATGGGGAGTTTTTGTGGGCAAAATTGAGAAGGTGGGGTCTCCCAAAGAAGCTCCTGGCGATTTTAATTGAGCTTCACAAAATCACCTCGCTCGTGGTAAGATTAGATGAGGCTGGTCATCTTTCTAGTACAATCAGCGTGGAGCAAGGTGTGTGACAGGGTTGCATGGGAGCCCCCTTTTTCTTCAACCTATACCTGTAAGATCTGGGAGACTTTCTACAAAAATGGACCATGGCAAGTCCCAAACTCCATTCCATTAAGGTTTTTTGGCTCGCCTATGCAGATGACATCGTCCTGATTGACAGGACAGCAATAGGTCTGCAGCACTTACTTAATGGGCTAAGTGAATATACTAAACTAAATGGACTACAAGTTAACCCAATAAAGTCAAAAATTCTGGTGCTGAAACACCCAAAAAAGCAAATCAACTTTGGTCAATGGTTTTTTGAAGGAGAGGCTATTACAAGGGTAGACAAATTAGTCTATCTGGGTTACACAATGTTTACCTATCCATCAGTGAGTAAAGTGGAACTTGAAATCAGATCCAAAGCTGATAAAGCTATACCTCAGATGAAAAAGATCTTCTTTGAGCTTTGTAAATTTTCAATCAAACCATTAATAAAGTTTTATAACGCCAAAGTGATTCCTGTGATATTGTATGGGTTGGAGGCCCGACCAAAGCTCTGGGAGTTGGATTGGCAACAGGTGGAGGGTCACATTTGGAAGAGCTTGTTAGGCCTGCCCAGCTGTCTGCCCATTCAGGTCTTAAGGTTTGAGCTTGGCCTAAAACCATTGCAGCAACAGGTAACTTGGAGATTATCTCTCTACAGGCTAATAATAATTCCTCAAAAAGACTCTTTATGAAGACGTCAATCATCATTTCCAAAAGGACAGTTCTAAGATTCTCCATCAGCTGGCTATAAAAGCTAAAGGAAATCTGGAAGGAGCTGATTAAACAGTAACAACCCTGAAAGAGAATCCATTCAAAGCAAAGAAAGAACTGGAAACAATGGACTGGATTAAAACAGGACTGGAAATGAAGCTGGTAAAACCAAAGAATGGCTTCCTAGTAGTGGAAAAAGAATTGGGAGATTTGCCCAATTATCTGCTAAAACATCCCAGTAGTGAATCAAGATACATTTTCCTTAGGGCCCGCCTAAACCTAATTCATACAGGGGAGATCCTAAGTATTGGAGGGCAAAGCCAGAACATCATATCGTATTGTAAAATCTGTGCAACTCAAAACAAGCAAAATCTGCATCACTTACTCATAGAATGCAAAGGAACTTGGGAGACTATGGGAAATTTGTGCATAAAATGGACTGCTTGCATTCAGTGAACTTTTGGAATCGCTTGATCTCGGGGTATAACACCGCCCTGATGATTGCAGTGGGTCAGGTCCTTTCAAAACTTGGCATGACCCATCCAAGCGTTGGGAAATCTGGGATCAATGCCTCCACAGTCATTACGGCTTAATATAGCTGTAGAAATTAATAATGTAGTATGTGGTGCAGGTTTTTGAGGAAAGCCTATTTTTTATTAGCCTAAATAAGCCTTTCTTATTTTTTCTTTCTTTTCTCTTCGTTTTTTAGATCTTTTATCTTTTTTTCCTTTTGATTTATTGTTTAGTCCTGTCTTGTATTTTGTTGAAATGTTCTGTAAGTTAATTGTATTTTTATTGTGGTAAATATGTAAAATGTTGATTTTTATATTTTGTAAAGATCTATTTGATCCAAACAAATAAAAAAAAATATGTTCACTAGTGCTGTGATTACTAACGGCGAATTAAGCGACCTGACCGACTCGAGCTCAGTTTATCGGCTGAATTCGTAGGCTGCCACCAGTAAGTAGGTTTCGAGGGGATTGGGTCCTCCGACGTATTCCATATCTGACAGTAATCACCACAGCTGTGCTGCTTCCCAATGGGTGGATAGCTCAGTGGCAGCGTACGCGTCTTGGAAGCAAGACAACACGAAGCAACAACAGGTTCGATCCCCGGGTCCGCGCTTAAAAACCTCTGGGTGTTTAAGCGTGTTATAAATACGCAACTAAAAAAAAAAAAAAATTCCTGTAACAGCGCCTCGATGCCTGCGGGCTGTGTGAGCGCTTTATAAATGTCAAATAACAAATAACAAAATCTTTCTGCGTCCTGCGTTGATGACGTCGATACACCGTCCTCGAGGGCCTCCTTCGAGCCGACGTCACCGGATTTTATAAGTAGGACACATGACGCCCGTAGCCTCAGTTCTGTTTTTTCCGTGAACGTGTTCCCTTGGGAGATCTCGGCGCGCCTCGATTCTACTGAATCCTGTTCTTTCGGTTCTTCGAACCTGTTACTTCATTGCTATCGAATATGATGTCTCTGGCTTCTTCTACCCCGCGGTCCGGGTTTAAGAATTGTCGGGTGTGCGGGTCCAAGATGTCACTGACCGATACGCACCGGGTGTGCGGGTCCAAGATGTCACTGACTGATACGCACAATGCTTTCCTCTGGTGCCTCGGGGAGGACCATGATAGGGACAACTGTGTCGACTGCCAATCGCTCACATTGAAGGCCTTGCGGGAGCGTAAGAAGAAGCTGTCGGTCGGTAAGGTGGCCAAGCCCCGGAAGTCGCGTTCCACTGGTCTTTCGACAGACGATTTGAGGGGCGACTCTCCGCATAGTCGTCGGGAGTCGGCCCGCCCATTCCTCTGCCTTTTCGAGGCACTCCAGGAAGCACCGTCACCGGTCGCCTTCCCTGTCCTCTTCCGAGGACTCTGCCCGTCAGCGGGTTGCTTGTCCCAACAAGCATTCCACTCCTGAGGAATGGGATTCCTTCTGAAAGGAGATGTTGGCGATTTTTCAATCGCAGGGCTCCGGTCAGTCCGCGCCGTCTGAGGACGCCGGTCGTGGTCGTGCTAGAGACGCCGCTCGTCCGCCTTCGGGCTCGGGCAGTCGTCGCGACCACCGGGCGCCTTCGAGGTCCCGGTTGGACAAGGATGGTCGCTCTAGACATTCCTGTTCCAGGTCCCGGTCCTTGACGCCATTGAGACCGTGTGAACCTGTGAAGTCTTCGAGGAAGACATTGACGCTGGCGGCGCCGAGGTCGTCGACGGACTCTCTCGAGGCCCCGCCTCTGAGGAAGTCATCGACGCCATCGGTGGCCAGGCTGTCGAAAGAAACGCTCGGGGCTCTGCCCTCAAGGCCTGTGTCGACGTAGTCGAAGCTGTCGGCGCTGCGCTCGACATCGATGCCGATTCCATCGACGCCTTTCGAGGCGGTTTTGTAGGGGATGCCTCGTGGTATGGGGGAACCCCCTAGAAAAGCTCTGGCTAAGGCAAAACATGTCTTTGTTCCTTTTTCGGTTCCCTCTTTCCAGCCTCTGGATTATATTTCTGAGGTGGATGAGGGGTCTGAGGAAGGGGTGGTTCCTGCAGAGGTCCCTGATTACATTGTTTCTGGTCATAGCCAGCTTGAGGAGCTGCGCCACTCATTGCATGACGCCAGTGGGCTCGACATCGCTCCGGAGGTGGAATTTGGTAGGCCTGGCACGCATGCCGATTCCTCTTATCGGCGCCTGATGTCGAGGGTCACGGATTACCTGGGGTGGTCTGCCCCTCCTGGGGATTTTCAGCAGGATGACCTGACTGATATCCTGGACCATGGTCCACCAACTGACCCGGTGCTGCCATTCCATATGGCCTTGCAGAGAAGGGTGGCTGCGGCTTGGACTTTTCCGGAGAGTCTCCCGGCAGTGAGCAAGTCCTTGGCGAAGAAATATCACCCTGCCAGTGGCGACCCCTGCTACTTGACCACGCACCCCACTCCGGAAAGTTTGGGGGTGCAGGCGGCTACGGCCCCCGCAAAGCAGGCGTCGTACCCTACCATCCCTCCTGATGGGGACGACAAACGTTTTGATGGCTGGGCGAAGAAGGTATTTTCTTCTGGGGGTATGGCGCTTCAGGCTGCCAACTCAGTTTGTGCCTTGTCTCGTTTCACGCACACTCTGTGGAACTGTATTTCCATAGCGGCTGATCATATTCCCGAAGGGGAGGAACGTGATGGTTTCCTTGCTATCGTGCAGGATGGCAAGGATGCCATGTGTGAATCTGTTCAGTCGGGTCTGGACATGGTTGATTGTGTCTGCCGGTCCATGGCGGTGAGCACCGTAATACGCAGGTTTGGGTGGTTGCGGAAGTCGGGTTTTGCTCCTGATGTGCAGGCCCGCCTCCTCAACATGCCCTTTGATGGTCAACATATTTTTGGCAGCAAGGCTGACGAGAGTCTTGAGAGGTTGCAGACCTCCAAAGCTGCAGCGAAGTCGTTGGGCGCTGCAGTCTGCCAACCTCTGCCTTTTCGTCCTAGGGGACAGCAGTGGAGGAGGGGTTCCTTTCGATATTACCCGTCCTTTAGTAAATCGAGAGGAGCTGCTAGTCAAAGGGGCTACCGTAGGAGTGCCAGAGGTGGAAAACAAGGTACTAGAGGTGCCAAGGCCGCGCAAGCAGTTGCCTCTTTGCCCTCAGGCACTGCCGCAGACGCTTCAGCTCAGTCATGAGGCTCATGCTTCTCCGGTTGGGGGAAGGCAGGCGCAGCATCTTGTAGAATGGCGTGCCATTACTTTGGATGTATGGGTTCTGGAGATCATAGCCCAAGGCTACTGTCTTCCTTTCCGGTGGAGGCCTCACGACAATCCACCAGGGAACCTCTCTTTGAAGAGTCCGGATCCGCTCCTTGCGCAGGAAGTTCAATCCCTGCTGGAGAAAGCGCTTTAGAACTGGTGCCTGTAGCGGAGAGGAACAAGGGATGGTATTCCCCTTATTTTTTGATTTTGAAGAAATACGGAGGATTGAGATCCATCATGGACTTGCGCGGTTTGAACAAGCTCCTCAGGAAGGACAAGTTCAAGATGGTTACTCTTTCTCAAGTCCTCCAGGCCCTTCAGCTTCAGGACTGGTTGGTGTCTCTCGACCTCAAGGACGCTTATTTTCATGTGCCGATCCATCCCAAGCACAAGAAGTACCTGAGGTTCGCGGTTGGTGACTCGCACTTTCAGTTTCGGGTCCTGCCGTTCGGATTGACCTCCGCCCGAGGTTTTTCACCAAGCTCATGGTGGTGGAGGCAGCGTATCTCAGAAAAGGGGGGGATTCACGTCTACCCCTACCTGGACGATTGGTTGATCAGAGTGCGCTCTCCTGAGCAAGTCCTGGATCATCTGTCCGTCACCTGCCACTCCCTTCACAAGCTGGGCTTCTCCCTCAACTTAAAGAAGTCTCACTTGACGCCAACTCAGCGGCTCCAGTACATCAGAGCAGTGCTCGACACGTCCCTGGGGCAGTGTTTTCCTCCCCAGGTGAGGGCTCACCACATTCAGCAGATGGTGCACAAGTTTCAACATGCCCAGAGTCTCCCGGCGTTCGAGTTCTTGAGGTTGCTCGGTCTCATGGCATCCTGCATTCTTCTGGTGCCAGAGGCCAGGTTGCGGATGAGATCTTTGCAATGGGCTCTCAAGCTCCAGTGGTCACAGTCCTCCGGCAGGATGTCGGACCTCGTTCAGGTGCTGCTCTCGGTCGCCCAGGACCTTCTGTGGTGGGCCGTCGAAGGCAATCTGATGAGGGGCTCCATTTTGGCTGCCCTGGCTGGATTTTACGATCGTGACGGACGCGTCCCTCACGGAATGGGGAGCCTATGCCAACAAGCTGACAGTCGGCGGTCGTTGGTTTCCGACGGAGTCCAGACTCCATATAAATCTGTTGGAGCTGAGGGGCGTCAGGCTTGCCCTGAAGGCTTTTCTGCCGACTGTGCGAGGAAAGAATGTCCTGATTCTGACTAACAACACAGTGGCCATGCACTACCTCAACAAAAAGGTGGGGTGGCAGGCTCACTTCCTCTGTGCATGGAGGCGATGCAGCTCTGGTTCTGGGCCATCCAGCAGGGAATTTCGATCTCAGCAGTTCATCTGGCCGGACACTAAAACGAGACGGCAGACGCTGTGAGTAGGCAGAGCGCGATCTCTCACGAGTCGGAGTTGGCTCAGGAGATTCTCCTGGAGATCTTCGCCCTTTGGGGGACCCCTCAAGTGGATCTCTTCGCCTCCAGTGTCAACCGGAAGTGCGAAAGGTTCTGCTCGCAGAAATTTCCTCCAAGAGTAGCCGTAGTGGACGCGTCCGTGGTGGAGTGGTCATTCCCACTGCTGTACGCGTTTCCTCCAGTCCCCGTCATCCCGCAAGTGCTGCGGAGATTACGGAGGTTTGGTTCCCGGATGATCCTCCATGCAGAGGTCAGATCCCTCAACCTTCATGCTTGGCTTCTGAAAGGTTGAGGTATAAGGATTGGGACCTCCCTGAAGACGTGATGGAGGTGTTGCTTTCGGCCAGACGGCCGGCAACTAAGTCCCTGTACCGTTGCCGTTGGAGAAAGTTCTGCGACTGGGGCAGGGTTCAGAATGTGGATCCTTTTTCATGCGACATTCCTGTAGTTGTGTCTTTTTTGCTTTCTTTAGCCCACAGGGGCTTGCAAGTGGGTACCATTAAAGGTTACCTGGCGGTGCTGTCCATATTTAAGCGCTCGTCTGAGGAGTGTTCTTATTTTAAAATTCCTTTAATTTCTCAGTTTCTGAAAGGGCTCGCTAATGTGTTCCCTCCGTCACCTTTCCAGGTGCCTGGTTGGGATTTGAACCTTGTTCTCAAGTTTCTAATGGGTGCTCCATTTGAGCCTTTACATTCTTGTCCTTTGAGACTGTTAACCCTTAAAACTGTATTTTTAGTTGCGGTCACTTCCGCTCGCAGAGTGAGTGAGTTACAGGCACTTTCAGTTAAGTCACCCTTCACTGTTTCATAAGCACAGGGTTGTCCTTCGAGTTCTTCCTACCTTTCTTCCGAAGGTGGTGTCAGAATTTCATTTAAGCCAGAAGGTTGTTCTTCCGGCATTTTATCCTCCTCCGCATCCTGGTAAGGACGAGGAGAGGCTCCATAGGTTGGATCCTAGAAGAGCTTTAAGTTTCTACATTTCGAGCATGTCCCGGGTCAGAGTGGACGATCAGCTCTTTATTGGTTACGCTGGAAGGCGTTTGGGACGAGCTGTGACTAAGTTACCGCCTCGCGTGTAAGGACCCTCCTGTAGGCTTACGGGCCCTTTCGACTAGGGGTATGGCTGCCTCTACTGCCCTGCAGAGGGGTGTTCCTATTCACAACATCTGTGATGCAGCCACTTGGGCTTCGGTCCATACTTTTGTACGTCACTACTCCCTAGATTCTGTCCATGGGCAGGATCTGGCCTTTGGCAGGGCGGTCCTTTACTCTGCAATTTCATTGGGCATTCTAAATTTGTATGTTCTAAATTCTTTTCCCACCTCCCTATGTTAGTACTGCTTTGGGAGTCTGTCATAGATATTGAATACGTCGGAGGACCCAATCCCCTCGAAGAACAAGTTACTCTCTTACCTGGTAACGTTCTTTCGATGGGATGGTCGGACGATGTATGAACATGTGAAACATTTGCTGCCGACGATATCCCAAAGTTTAGCCGGTGACATGTTCTTGGCCCCAGATGTGATGCAAACGTTGTAATATATTGTGAATCTTTGGGTAATCTGATCTGGTGGTACCCTGATCGTAGGTCCAGTAGTTTGCTGCATATGGTTGCACCTGTGAGATCCACCATCAGTTCCTTGATGGCAGGTGTTATGTGCCGTTCCCGGCCTATTGCCACACTAGGTAGCCTCATGTCGATGCATATTCGCACCACGTTGGGTTGCTTTGGTTTCCCTTGACTACCATTGGGGACACCCAAGGGCTCAGGGCCATAGGTGTGCTCGATGATTTTGAGGTCTTCGGATTTGTTGAGTTCTGCTTCCACCACCTCTCATGTGGAAAGGCACTCTCCGGTACAGCAGCGCTTTTGGCTCCACCGTAGTGTCTGTGTAGTGTCACTGTGCTGTTTTTCAAACACCCTATCTCTTGAAATAGTTTGGCATGTCTCTCCAGCATCCTGTCAATCTCTGCAGTCTGTCTGCGGAAATAATGGATGAGTTTCAGCCGTTCCGCTGTTTTAAAGCTTAGTAAAGTTTCTGTGCCAGCATTTAGATTCGGGTATGGCACGTTTCCCTGTTAAACGTTGGGTCTGATTTGAACAATCCTTTGACTGTAAGTGGTTTTGTGCACCCGTATGCAGAGTTGTGTGGTCCTGGGTTGTAGACGGGCGCATTGTGAGTTTTTTTAATTGAGACCGGCATCACGTTAACTTTCGCCCCCGTATCAATTACCATGCGCATCGGTGCCCAGTCAGCTAGCACCATGCATGCTGGTTGATCTCTTCGCTTGTCTCTATGCTTCCTTTGAGCAGGTTTGATGGCTGATATCATGTGCATTCTTTCACTTGTCTTGTTGCGTCTAACCGGGAGAGGAGTTGTCACCTGAAAGGCTGATCGATCGTCATCACTCTCGCTGTCGCTCTTTGTTCCAAAGGTACGGCTCTCGCCTTGCCTCTTTCTTTGGATATGCTTTTGTGCTCTACTTGTCCATTTCCTTCTGCGGTCCGGTGCTCAGGCAGATGGAGGCAAAGTGGTTCAGCCAGCCAAACTTCCAGCATGTTACGCCCTACGTTGGCCAGGGGCCACCACACAATTTGCATGTTTGTTGCCTCCCTTCTTGCCGTTTTTGGGTGCTCTGCTGTGGTTCCCTGATCTGATCTCAATGGCGGCTATGATAGCTTTGGACTTTTCGGTGTCAATTGGAAGCCAGCTCTTTGCTGCTTGCATGACGGCTAGCTGGGCATCAGTTTCTTGTCGCACCATGGTTGGTATTCGGTCTAGCGTCAGGGTACTTTCAGACAAAATGGCTCTGCAGAGCTTTTCCGAGAAGATTCCATGTATGACTTGCTGCCTTACTGCGAAGTCTATCTGGGAATTCATACCCTGTTGCCATCTCCCGGATTCTGGTATGAAAGTCATCTAGCTTCTTGTTTGGCCTTTGCCTGGCTAAACTCCTTTGAAACCTCTGGATTAAGCTGTGTCTTAAATTTTTTGTTGATGGCAGTCTTTGCAGCTTCGTAATCCTCTGCTTGACCTCGGTTCGGTAACGCGTTAAAAAGTCAGTGCCTAGGTTGGGCATGCTTGTCCTCCTGTGCCGCGATTTTTCTCAACTTCAAATGTAGCTCGAATTGCTGCCACAGTATCCACTGCAGCACCGCATAGGGTTCAAACGGCAGCATGACAGTCCACTGGGCTGAGTGTATCCACATGGCTGCATTCAGGGGAATTACCTGTCGCTCTGCAAATCCTCCTGCTAGTCCGTGGGCCCCTGATCTGGCTGGTGGGGCATTGGGGTGATCCGCCATATTGTTTGGCACGTGGGGGGGGGTGTCTCCAAATGGATGTTATCACTGTTCTTGGTCTGTTATTACATGTCCCTGCGTTGTATTGCTCACCGGACGTCTGGCTTGCTTCCTGGAGTGTGCCTGTGGTGGTGTTGCCGCACGTATAGTTGGCATGCCATGTGGTTTGTTTGCTGGTGTTTGGCTTTTGTATTGATCCTGCTTCTCTGTAATTGTGTTCGATTCTGGTTACATGTGTTTGTATCATGATGGACTGGCGCAGCAATCCTCATTCTGGTCAGCCCAACTGGCGCCTCAGTACACGGGTGTGGTGCACAGCCCCAAGGGACAGACGCAGGGAGCGTTCTGCCGCTTCTCAGCTCCAGCTCTTACCCTCGCGGTCTGTGCTGAGTGCGCGCGGCAGCAGCAGTGACGTTGTTGCAGGCATAGCTGCGCATATCGCCTCTCAAAACGCTTGGGGCTGACCGGGCCATCGCCCATATTGTGTAGCAGCCTAGCTGGACTCCGCTAGCCGCACCAGGAACAGAAAAACATCCACATAAGTTGGCTGGTAACTGCCATCTATTTCCGGGGCTCGTGCAGAGAATCTACACTCAAGTCATGACGCGTTGCGCTGATGGCACAACACTACATCCAAGTCATAGGTGCGGCTCGTTTGCTCAGCGCCATCTTGAATAACGTCTGGACATGAGCAAACGCAATACCTGATTCTTGCCCGGATGTGCAAGGGCTACAGTTACATCTAGGGGTGCATTTGTGCTTCGGGTAGCCAACTCCCTCAGCAAAGCTCTTGGACTTCATTTTCCCAACAATCAAACAGCTAGACAAGGGAATGTTCTTGCACAGCTTACAGTAAGAGAGGCCATTGTGGAGTCGGTCTAGCTCAGTTCTTCTTTTTTGGGATAGGAAGGCAGGAGTGATTTTTATTTTTTATATATATATATATTTTTTTTTAATTCATGTGTGGACATTTTACATTTTCTTGTTGCTACATTTTCTTGTTTAGCTTAATTACACACCTCCCCGGTTAGCTTGCCGATGCCATTTACAACCAGGTCTACTGAAATACATGATTTGGCAGGTACGTTTTTTATAGAACTACAGCATAAACTAGAGCTTAGGTTGCGTTTAAATGACCTGTATGCCCAGGAAAGAGACCCCTGAAAACAAATGGTTGCCAAGCAATGCCAAGCTATGCCTTTGAGATGGGTTTGAACGCAGTGCTGTAGAGACCTGATTGGTGCTCGCCTTGAACCATGTGCATTGAGATAACGTAGATGGCATGTTATTCTGAGTGAAATTGTCCCCAAACATCCTTGATCTCTGTTTTTTTCTCAAGCCTCTGGCTTTTCCATCAGGTAAATCGTCCTCTGTCCACTCGCAAAGGCTTCAGGATTAAAGGACTGCTGGGCATGCATCAGAAGTATGTCTGTTACTGACCCATGTAGGAAATACCGGACTTAAATAGCTGGCATTTTGGTTAAAGCTGTAAGGAAGGCAAGCCAGGATCTTGTGTCTACTGTCACTTCTGGAATTCTGAGGTGGACATCATGGTGCTACTGCTGGTCAATGGCAAGAGTGGGCTTCCTCCCTGGTTGGCAACTTTGGCTCACACAACAGCCTGTGTTTCCAGCAATAGGAGAAAGAGCAGTACTAATTGCTTGTTCGTATTTCTAAGAGGAGTTGGGTTTTCCATGTTTGTGGAGTAATGGCATCCTACGATGCCTTATGAGGCTTCTGCTTTAATCCTAGCAAATTGGCACCTCCAACATCTTTTTCCTGTTCTTCCTCGTCCACCACTTTGGGAAGTTGGATGAACTCAATCAGTCCATGCTTGATTGGTTACACTTAGAAGAGCTAAAAGGCATTTTGTTTCGGGCGTGCTTTATAACTGCTACAATTTTTTAAATTGCACGTGTCGAAATTGCTGGGAGCCATTTATTTCCTGCTTCTAGCCCAAGAGCCTGGTTAGCTTAACACCAACCGCAAACGGGAGCTACTTTTGGCTGCCAATGGAAACTGGTGCCATACAAACCCCCTGTGGTAGCTCCTGGTTCTCTAGGAATAGCGCCTTCATACTAGGTGATGACCGATACCTAGCAGCCAGTTTTAGCTCCTGCTCATGAAATCTTATTTTCGACCTGAAATATATGGTGTCCTGAAAGATGACAAAAAAGTGATTGAACGTGAAAAGAAAGCAAGGCTATATTCCAGGTACAAGCAAACTGGACTGTAAAATGGCACCTTCTTTTAGGGCAATGTTTAAAAGGAGGGACCTTCAGAAAGAGTTGGCTTGAGTTTCCAAACATCTGTCGAGGAGTAGATCGCTCAGGCGTGAAGGAGGGTGATGAATGGGATAGACCGTTGATGCTCCTATATGCTAAACAGGCTAGTTGAAGTCTTATCCTATCCTGGACCTTCAACAATGGGGAGATCGTCTAGAATGCAAAATATCTTTTTTGAAGGCCAAAGATGAGACTTCCAGCTACATTCTGTACCCTCTGTAGTGTTACTGCTAATGTAGAGGCCAACATAAAGAGTTGGCATAGTCTCAGTGGGAGATCACCAAGTTTTACACAGTAACAGCCCAGTTGTGCATTTTAAGTAAGCTAAATTAGTAAAAGCGACTGCTAATCACTACTTTAATCTGAGGTCAGAAACACATTTCTGAGTCGTAGCAACCCGGGTTTCTTTACTTTTTTGTTTGCTCAGTGATAATTCACATTGAAAGAAAGGTGGGATTTGGATATGTTGCAATATCTTGGTTCTGTTACCATTGCGCTGTAGTTGATCATTGCTAGTCCATGATTGGATGAGGCTTAAGCACCCTAAAAGAGGGCTACTGGCCCAACTCTCCTGTGTACCTGGGTTTATATCTGTCTAGCATCTGCTTAGAAGTGGATCATCACAAGGGTAGTGTTTTCTTAGATTGAAAAGAGGAATTGTTTATATGTTGGAAAGCACAGATATGTTGAAGAGTGGGAACCCTGAAAAAACACCACATGGAACCTGCAAACCCGATGCCCGAAATGGGCCTATCTGAACCCCTATAAGTTCTGTCAGAAAGGAATGATCGAAGGCATTCTAAGGTCTCACTAGAGGGCTGGGCTGTCACGGGAATAGAATGGAGCAATGACTCCGCATATCAAAAGCAGCTGAACGATTGAGCATCCTCCGGAGGACACACGTCCACCATCTTCAAGGAGTCATCGCAAAAAAGATTATTTTGCCACAAGAATGGATTTTTTCTTTAATAAGATAAGGCTGTGAAAAATGTTTGCACTAGTTTATTTGATTTTGTTTGACTCGCTGATGTTTCTAATCTGGTTTTAGCAAGACCTGCTTGTCGTGCTAAAGAGAAACATGTCTGCTAATCTGACCACATCTACCATCCAGAATTCAATAGGGGGGGTCCTGTTTTCTCAGACTGGAATTATGCACCTCGTATCTGCATTCCCGGTGGGTCCAACCATCTCCCCAAAGGCAACACAGGCCAGTCTGCATGTAACGGCCAATGTCTTTTCAATCCAAGTTGAACTTGAAATCCCACACAAAGGACCAATCTTGGGTACTGTTCAGGAATTAGAGTTGGGCTTTCTTGTCAAGAGGAAAACATGCCATGAATGTTGCCACGTCTTTGTTTTCTGAATATTAGACTGTGAACAGTCTGGAGAATGGCCAGAGTTTAAGTCCCATAAATGGGCTCTTGCAGTGAAATTCTCTGCCAGCGGCCTGTACCTCATATAGTGCATAATCAGTTGATCTGTAGACAGAACTATACTGAAAGCATTTTTGGTCTGGAACAAGAGGCCATGAGTGGTACATTTTATGAACTATACTGGGCACATTAAATCATAGTGTCTTGGCCACGAGGAGATGACGACACCGCTTAAGTGTGGGGGCATTATGCTTTTCTACAGTTTTTAAGCTTTTCTCAAGCATTCTACCATATACTTGTCCAGAAAAATAAATATTTCTTTAATCTGAAGCTGGGGGGATGTAGTGACCACAACCACTGGGTGCAGAAATGCACAGAATGGACATTTGTATTAATCCCCCCCCCCACCCAGATTCCTCCTCGAGAAACCAGCCAGGTGCAGAGTCATCCAGACATTTTGCTTACATCCACCAGATAGCATTGAACGGGATGTGCTACCTCCTTCATAGCATCAGCAGTGCCTCTTGTGCCAGAAGTTAAGTTATGTTGATTTGTACGTGCACGGCTACCACCCAGAGGTAGTCTCCAGGCGATCATGCGGCTCTGCAAGAATAGAGAGCGGGGGTGTGTTAGTGAGGATAGGATAGGTTGAGAATCAGGAGAAACTGGTGTCTGTGTACGTTGTCTTGTGGTTGTGCAGCCTGGCTTTGTTGTAACCATAAGGGAAGACTCTGTGCTTCTGATGTGTACTTGTGTTTATGTTGGGTGTGTAGGTTGTATGCGGTCAGGGTGGAAATCCAATCATGCGCACTAGTTTGTTGTTTCCATAAGGGTCCCGGGGAGATGGGGGGGAGCAATGTTGTGGTTGTTTGTTAGATGTTTGATCGAGTTGTGTTGGTGTGTGGTTCGGTTATACTTATGGATTATGTGCATTGGCATGTTCCATCTGAGGCTAGGTCCAGAGTCTGAGGGTTGCTCGTCATCGCCACAGGCCCCAGAACACAAAATCCACACCATCTAGTGAAGGGGGCAATGGGTCACTTGACTTATGTCCCTTTGGGACCCATAAACACAGGGGCCCTGGCGGGACTCGGTGCTGGAGCCTTTGGTGCTAGGCTCATATAGAGATGTGAGCAGGAACACTTTATTTCAGTGCAGGAGTGCTTTTATTTTACAAGAATTTTCCAGAAGCTGGTGCATCCTCATGTGCTGACTCATCGGGTGTGGCTCCCGAGGCCTGGTCTTCATGTGCGGACTCATCAGGTGTGGCAGGCAGGCTGAACCTGGTAGGCATGGTTTCAGAAGCTTAGCTATATAAGCTGCTCCATCCTTAAGGCCGGGGCTTTTCGTTACTGTGCACCCGCATGCAACGTGACGCTCACCGCAGCTTGGACCAGTTTACTCACCTCCAGGAAACCGGCGCTTGATCGCTTCATCTGCAGACTCCTCTCCTGACATCCAGTGATCTTGATCCCGACGCCGCAGCAACATGCTCCGCATCCACAAACTCGGACCCTGTGAAGAAGAAGAAAGACAAGGTTAGAACATCTGTCCTAGGGCCATATCAGCTGCAAGGGAAGAAAGCAAAAGAGCAAACATCAAAAGTGGAACACACAGCAATACAAGACAACAAACTTTACAATACAACAAAAACAGACGAGGAAAGACAAAGGCAGACAGGAACACCTACCTGAAGTATAGTGGCTTAGTCGCAGCAGGACTGGACTACCACGTGCAAGGGACCAGTGAAGGAACTCGGTCCAGATCATACAAGCGCCCCTGCCAGAAGCAGCAGGATGGAGTGCTCGCCAAAACTAATCAACAGGTGAGCCTTCCAGGGACAGCGCATCCCATGGGTACCACGGTTTGGGAGAAAGGGTCTGGAAGGGGATCAGGTGCACAAGCTGGCATACTCACGCCCCCTATTCTCCACGCAGGAGCAGTCCCGAGCAGCATCACCTATTGCCACCAGTCACCACATAAGCGCGGAGGGCGAAGTCGGACCCGATTGGCCTCACCCCTGGGAGGGCTGCAACCGTGCCCCAACGCCTCCACAGAGACCAGGTGAGCATAACATTTGTGGAGGGAAAAGTTAATTAATGCTCGGTGTGTCTGTGTAGTGCGGCTAACCCATAGTCGTGTAAATTGGCGTGGATTAGGGGCAGGAGTGGGGAGGATTGGTTATTACATTGCTAATCTCGACAGTACCTCTAGAGTATGTCTTCAGCGCAGATCTGGTTGCATAAGTGATGGCCTTTATACATTTACTGGGCAGCTTGCAGTGAGACCTCCGTGCCACCCCTTTCTTTGGTCACAGGCGGAGAGGCATTGTGGAGCTGTCGCATCCCAAAAAAGAACAATTTTAGAGCTCTTTTTTTATATATATATATATAATTTTTTTTTTTTTTTTTTACTGGGATAGGCGGGAGGGTCGAATTAGAATTTGAGGGAGGAATACTGCATCCATCAAACTTTACTGAGGTTAAACCGATGCATTCCTTCCACTGACGCCTTATCTTGCAAAGACTCACAAAGGAATCCTTCTTTGCGAAGGTGAAGCAGTCACTGACGTCTCATGGAGTGGACCTTCAGACCCTCACAGCGGGCTTTGTTAAATAAGAGGGATCCATCTTGAGATCATTTGTTTTGAGATGGATGTCCTCTTCCAGGCCACCTCCCCTCAAGTCCACGAAGAGCTGATGGGGGATGAAGGTGCTAATTCCTGGCTACTTATAAACTCAAGGCCTCGTAGGGTCCAGTGTGTGGAATTGTTGCTCCGTTTTGGATGGATGAGGGTGACTGAGGAACACTGGATGAGGCATCTGCTGCTGCAAATGATCCTTCAAGGCCACGCTTGGGAGGAAAGACAGTCTAACCCTTAAGATTAAATGTGTTTTAGGAAGGTGGTCAAATGAAGAGCTGCACCATCCCAGAAAAGACTGCATTGCTATGTGAATCGCCCTAAGCTTCACAAGTTGGATCTGTAAAGATTTCTCATGTTCTTCCAATAGACAGATTACTGAGGAATCGGGGAAGAGCTCCCCTGCCCTGTAAGGAAGCGTTAGAAAAGCAATGGCTGGTGAAACGGCACCATGAGGGAGTATGGCTGAAGACTTCCGCCATTGAAAGTCTTGGCGGATATGCCGAGCAACCAGAAGAAGATTCTTCATTGCCTTGTTTGGCTCTAGACGAATCCCCGCAGTGAATGCATCTGCAGCCTGACTTCAGAAATAAAGAAAATACGGGAAGACACGAGGCCCAATGTTCTTAGGAATGTCCTTGCAGGGCATTCGAATTCAGAAGGAACCGTGGTTTGCAGGTTTGAGGAGCCAGGAATGAGACGCTGACACGGGCGGTTCATAGTTTTGGCCCTAAACATTTATTGACAAAAGCAAAGGGGGTTGGGAAATGCCTCTGTCTCTACTCGAAGAGGTGTGTCCCTACCTCAAACATAACAAAGGGTCTGTTGGATGTCAGAATGTCCAAAGCAAAACTTCCTGCGTCCAAAGTACTATTCTGGCCCTCACATTTGGAGGCAAGTCCCTGAACGCTCACACCAGAGAGAATACAACCCGCTAGGGAAGAAAGGCCCAAGTCGATCTTGTAAGGTTAACAAGGTTTTAATCTCACACGTAGATGAGAGCAACAGCAAAAGACTCTGCTGCTAAGAAAGTTCTGCCAAAAAGAGGTACAAGCAGAAACCTTTAAAGATGCACAGTGTCATAATGACACAACAACAACACAGTAAAAACCTGCATGGCTGATTGGATGGACCCTATACATGTTCCATCTTTACCCATAAGGGATGCCAGTCTATTGTCCCAGCGCAGTACTTCCAACACGTGGGTGCTGCAGGGTTCATCTTCTCACGTAGAAGATCAGAAAACAAATTATACTCCCACCATATGAATATTTTAATGATATGCCCTGTCTGTCCTCTTTGAACATTTCAAGACTTGTTACTTAGGGGTTGGTGGTCAAAGAGCACCTGGTGCCATGGAATTATGCGATCTTAAGGTTTAGTCAGTTATATGAGCTAGCACTTGTGGGCACCCGGGAATGGACCAGGTCATGCTTTGGCCAGTGTGAGGTAACATGCACACCAGGTGCAGGTCTCTGATCGCGGCCTTGTTGGGCACATTCCTCTCGAACATCTTTGCAACGCTGTTAGAACAATGAATAGGCGTTTGTGGTGGTCAGGGGTGTGGGCTGTCCTCATGGGAGCTCGGGCATGACTGTGGATTTCTCTTGTCTTGCATTTTTGAGCCTAGTGCCTGCAATTCTGCATTTACCATGCAGGCCTTTCCTTCTACCTATGGTTACTAATATCTACGCAAAAATAGCAATGCTGCTCGCGCCTTATGCTGTATTATGTGGGTAGACCATAGTTGGTTATATCGGAGTGGGGTCCTGTTAAACTGGGAGTTGTCCCTTCTCACCATCCCACCTGGCACATCATAGTGCTTCAAATGCATTTCGCCTCACTTGCAACTAGGGGGGTGAGACGGGACTGCCCCCATCCCAACACGTTCTAAAAATCAACTCTAAGGTTAAAGGGAAATGTCTTTTGGCCTTGAGTCGTGAACAAATGTTACAAAAAAAAGGAAATGTGTAACTCCAACACAAGTTCCAGAAGGACAGGGTTCCTTGTTTCAGAAGGTGGTTCCCTTGCCCAGGATTTCTCTTCACTCTGTTTTATACTTCCAAGAAAATTAGTTCCTTAATCAACACCACAACTGGTACACATAAGAAGTTGGCTGTTAGTCTGTATCTTGGTAGGATATCGATATGTCTTAACACAGCCTTTTACTAGTCCCGATGTATCCTTTTCAGGACATCTTTAGGTGATGTAATTTCACATACACAGTTCAATTTGTCCTTGCCTGGTGTCCTTCCCTAGCAGGGCTTTCTCATATAAACACACTCAACGCGCAAAGGCTTTGCTATTGTCACTTAGATATGCCTGCTATATTATCTTGCATGGGGTTTTCACATATGTGTACGGCATACACTTACACACTTGGCAGTTTCTTAATTTTACTTCATTCTGTCTCTTTGTGCCCTTGACTTGCTTGTTTCTTATATATTTCATTCACTGTTATTTGATTTCGGCAGGGTTGCCAATATGCACCGGTGTCCCTGCTTCCCTTGGGTGGACTCACCAGCTCTTGATGGCACATGCAGGTTCTCCTGGGGTATGCCTGTGGTGGCTCTTCGGTGTTCCACTCTTTTCCACCGCCTTGGTGCTAAAGCTTCTGTGTCTCGGCGGCTCCCGCTCGCCTGTTTGGCAACCCTCCAGGTACAGGCAGTGTGGAGGCGGCCTCACGGTACCTGCTAACGCTCTGGAGCTATTCTCATGCTCCGGGCATCCTTACAGCGTACCGCACCCTTCTGCCAGCTCTCTTCTGCTTCTTCGGTGAGCCAGTTGGCTCCACGGGCCTCACACCAGAACTGCAGTGCTTCGGTAGATGCCGGGAGGACTCAGGTTCTCCAGCCAGCATCGTCCTTCACTGGAAACTCTGTCCCTGGTTTCCCCCTCAGTGAGGGAGTTTTCAGTTTGATTTGGGCTGTGGCAATATGTTAATGACCCGCGGGGGGGGTTCCCCTTCTTTCTGGGGGTGGGGGGTTCCCCTTCTTTCTGGGGGTGGGGGGGACAGACTGGTCCCTCCATCTCTTCTCAGCTCACCATAAGCAATTGGAATGTAAGGCTTCCCCTTCTCTCTGGTTGAAACAGCAGCCCACGCTTCCTTCTGAGTCGTTCATTGCTTTTATACTGGCTCTGACCAATAGGATTTGGGGAAAGCCTAGACTGCTGTATGTGGTTCTTGAATGTACCTCTCATTCCTCCATTCTTCTCCCTCATCACAGTACTGATCTTATAACTCTCGTGAGTCATCTGGGATCTTTCTCTCGTCACAGTACTTGGAAAGGGATCTTCATTCAGGATACTTCCGCGCCCCAGTTTTTAGGGGAATGGTAGGATAAGTATAACCCATGAGTCCATTAGGGAAGGAATTGTTCTTAGCGTTGTAGGAAGGGGATCTAAGGTCCCGTGATTAGTGAGGATACCGCGTCTCACCTGATGTAGTGTCATCCCACATGAGGGTCGCCTCCCCTCATGTGATCCTCCTTCATATAGCCGCCCCCAGGGTCAGGATCAGACAGCGACTGACGTCCCCTGGCCAGATGAGGTTATCCCTGGGAATGGAGTTGCAACATCAGATTCATCACACAGGTTTGTGACAATCTGAGCAAGAACTGTCATGCCGAGGTCTGTATCCAGTACCAGCAAATGAATTGAAGGCGCTTGGACGAGGTCAAGAAGTCCTATTTAATCTGTTTCAGAATTGAGTTAAAGACCCTCCTTGTCAACAAATGGCTCCTCAACAGCTAGGTCCACTCCCCACCTAACCAGAGACAACTCTTAACCCAAAACTCCCATCTCTCCCCTGGCTGCTTGTAGATCCCTTTCTGCTAAATTGCCTCTGTTAGCTCCCTGTTCCCTTGTATTGATCCCTTTTTCCGATCTTCCATCGCCATGTACTTTCCTCTATCACTTGTAAAGTGCTCCATTGCTCCCTGAAGTTTAATCAGCACCCAGTAAATAGCCTAATAATAGTAAAGGGGTGGGGCAAGGGCACATCGTTGTGGGGTCTTTTTACCGCTCTATTAGCCAAACTGTCCCCCGTGAGCATGTTGAACACAGTATTCTATGGTTACGCTGGATTCCATGTGAAAATATGCATCCTGCAGATGGGAAGAATCCAGACTGCTCCCGATCTGTGGTGGATCTGGCCCAGTATGGGCTCTGGGGTGCTTCTGGTCCTGGACGGGCCAGAACTTTGTACAGCAAAGTAGAGTACGGTCAAGAGAATGTTTTTTGTAATGAAGTCTTGCATGCTCTTCTGCAAAATATGAATTATCCGCTGTTATTCCACGACTTGCTTAATGAGCAAAGGGTGAAACCAACATCTGTTACCGGGACCTGCCACGTTAAAGTGTTGTGAATATCTGTGGATACAAAGCTCAAGGTGGGTGCTCATGTTGCCCTCGAGCTCAACTCTTTCAGGTCCATGTCTCATGGTCGTTCCAACTTTGACTGCTTTATGGCACTTCTGAGAGGCTGTCAATCTACAGCTGATCTGTGCAAATGAAGAAATGGGTGTTTACCAATAGTAATAATCCATTTAACGTATTGCATTTCCAAAGTTCTGGCAAACGGAAATCTCCAGTTGGATGCGTCCTGCAATTACTGTTACTTTGAGGTAGAAAAGAAAATAGCAAAAGAAGGGTTTATTGCCAGTATCGGGGTGAAGACCACTACGAGAGAGATGAAAGGAGGTTGTGTGGCCTGCCACAATACTTTCTGTAAGCACTGTCCAGCATAAGATGCTGAAGGGCAGTGCGGGGGAGGGTTAGGAAGCTCAGTTCTACAGATTTTGACTTGGGGGTTTCTTTATACATTCTCTTATCTTGAATTTGCTACGGCTTCAGTAATCCTGAATACAGTTAGCAATTTGCAGGAAGTATAAATTCATTAATGGAATCCATATTGTCAGCTGAAACGATATTTTGGAGTTGGGATGCATTCGTGTAAATTCTTCAGTGCTGTGTGCCGATTAGACATGTGCCCCCTTCTGGCTTGAGAAAGTTGTAAGAAACTATGGAAAATATGCAAGTTCAGCATTTATTCCCACATGGGTATTTATTACTACATCACTGCAACATGACCTCTTCAGCAATCCGTTGCACTTGATTGCTGAAAGCTACACTGAGGGATTGAACCAGGTTCATGCAGGGAGAGGATGGAAGCATGGAACAGGGAGCAGGTGGGGAGATGTTGGGAAGCCATCAACTCCCAATCTGTGAATAAATGGGGTCTTGGTAATAAAGGGCCAGAAAGGCATGGCATAAGAACCAGGAGAAGTGGCACAGATGTGAAGCTGTCCTGGGAAATCCGATAATGCATGATGTGGCTGGAAGGAATGCAGAGGCAAGCAAGGGGGGCTGTGTGTGATGGGCTGCAGAGTAGGGAAAGGCGAGTAGGCCAAGAAAAAGCACCCGGGATCAATCTGACAAGTTAAGGCCCAGCCTCGTTTTGGCACAGAATTCCAATTTGACTGTGCAATTCCTTACTGTGTTTGAGTAGCAAATTGAGGTGTTTTTGTAAACCATGAGATGGACACAATGAAAAGGTGTTAAGAAATGACAGGGGTGAAGTCACAAAACCTCTGAACGGTTAACTTCAGATAA
The DNA here is from genome assembly GCF_040938575.1 of Ambystoma mexicanum. Classification (NCBI taxonomy): domain Eukaryota; kingdom Metazoa; phylum Chordata; class Amphibia; order Caudata; family Ambystomatidae; genus Ambystoma; species Ambystoma mexicanum. The sequence continues at coordinate 35,248,322 of NC_090931.1, forward strand.
TGAACTTATTATTTTACTTGCATTTACATTTAATTGGTGTATCATATTTTCCAATATTAGTGGTAAGGGTTGCGTCAATCGCCCATCTATACCCACACCAAGGCTGTTTTCATAAAATGTCATCTTTCACAAAGTTTCACTGTTTTTCCATCTCTTGAGTGAAATCTCAACATAGCACTCTGTTTTGTCTTTCCAGTGTTCCGCAGCCCCGTCAGTGGAATCTGGCATCCCCGTCACATAGGGGAAGTATTTCAGGGCAGAGAAGGTCTTCATCCCGGAGGAAATCTGCTTTGAAACCAGTCAACTAGCATATTGAGTTGTGTGAACTTGTACATACCTGTGTTGCATTCTTCTTTGTATCATAGTTCTGAAATACTCCTGTTTCATAGATTGCCGTTTTTATCATAACTTATCCTAATTATGTCCCAAATCTTTCTATCATGTGAATAGCCTCGCCTTTGCAAGAAAGGTCCTGAATATATTGTATATTTGTTTTTACAATAAACCCTTTTACTCTTTGTTTGTTACTTCTTATTTAGTACTGTTGCTGCACTGAAGCCTCTCTTTTGTCTTTACTTTTTCCAGTTGTACATGCTGAATAAAACAAGAGCAGTGTTATCTGCGACACACTCCAGCACAATGGGGCCTTCCTTTTGGTCTTCCTAAACATAGATGGGAAGAAAAAGGAATCATTTGTGACGTCCGCCTGAGCAGTGGTGACTTAGGTTACCTTGCATTTGTATAGTACCTCCTGCCATAGTTTATGGCGTTGAAGCGATATTGAGTGTCAGCGAAGCACAGCAATAATATGATGAAACATTCAGTAGCGGTAGGGAGGAGCAAAGCAGAGTAAATATTTTAGATGAGAGCGAGGGATGGATGATGCTCAGGAAGGCATGGGAAGGAAAAGGTGAAGGAGCTATGTGTACATTGGGACAAAACGTATTGTGCGATTCAACTGTATTCTGTGGGGCTGTGAAGAATCCTGTGGATCCCTCACTGAAACCCTGCCTTAAGTCTCCTCCCAGGTGGCCTGGGGAAGGCCGATGCTTCCTGATCCCAACCCTGGGGGTGGTGTACTGCGGGCTGGATCACCTGGGTGGAGACAGGGCCCAGGGTGATGAGGAGATTCCATGGGATGACACTTGTCGTCTTTTGTGCTAGATGCAATTATAATAATTTCAGACCAAATAATCGGACAGACTCCAAGAATATGGCAAAGTATTACTTTATTATCAATTGAATAAAGCAGGGTCAACTGGCAGACATCAGACTGCTTGCACACTCACAAAAAAGTTTGATTGCATGGAGGTTTTATACCCCAATATGTGTCATCTTTGACGTCGTTCTATGTGGCAAAATACAAAACCTATCAAGGGAAAGGATTGGTGAAGGGAACATATCTACTTATAGAACATATAAGACTCAGTACATCATTGGCTACCCCTTGTCGGTATGGCACGCCTTGAACTACCTCTAAATACGTATAGTACTGATTATAGTGGACATAACAGTGGATTGGTTTCTGCAACATTGTGTGTTAGGTTGTCCCTCAACCCCACTGATTTGTTGGCATACTGTCCCAACCGTGGACCTTTTGGCTCCTTAGCAGCACATAAGTGAAATGAAACTTAGGTGTTTGAAACCCATCAGACTACTCCCTATTTTCCCCAATTAGTCCATCTATCATCGGTAGGCCATCAGCCAAAGTGTTCCGTTTGTAGTTTGACCTTGTGTCTGCTCACTGTCCTATAACCTTCAAGGAAGTGTGAGCACACCACTATCTTAGCTTAAGGCACTAATGAAAAGCCTTTGTTTTCGACTTCTGAGTCACATGTGAAGAGACCACAAATGTGTCCATTTCAGCTTTTCATGTACTGCTATTTGATTCAATTATGCAGGGTGCTGTTGCTCGTCTTGGCCTCTAGAGGCTTGCTCACTCTGTCTCATATGAACTTTGTATGCTTTTAATTGACCAACAGTTTGGCTCTCACAGATGTTTTCGTCTTCCATTTATGGAGAATGACCCACATTCAGAGCGTATCCATGTACTCCTTTTGCGCTCTATGCTTATCCTTTGAAAATAGCATTGTTAACTCTGGGCCATCCTTGACTCATCGTCGGCTCTGCACACAGATGTTTTCTGGCGTCTCCTGATTTTTACAGCCTTGTTCTGTCTCTGAGGTAACTTGGTTATGTTCAATGTGAGCCAGCGTCCATTTTCCGAGTATGGTCGTCCTTGCCACGTTATATATTCCTTTATAGCAAACTTCTATACATTTTCTTAACACCTTGCGTTACTGCGTTTTTAGTTATCGGTCAGTAAGTTACTTGATATTCTTTTAGATCCATGATTACTTTAGCTTTAGTTACATGTTACTACTGTCAGGTCTGGGCCAGATTATCTTGAAATTATACACCGTTTTCTGTATGGGTAATTATCGGTTTTTATATTAACTATAGTTTATTTTGGCATTGTTTGTTTGGCCTTAAACTTTCCTCTTTCAGGAGGGTTTACCAATTCATCATGGTGGCGATGGAACAGAGAGCTGATTGGTGGAAAGGTGTTCTTCAAGGTTTCACAGGCATTTTAAACTGCCTTTCATTGTCCCTATTCAAACAAGAAGGTCCTTTGTAGGTGAAGCTCCAGTTTAGGCCCAAACCAGTTAATCCCAGGAAGATATTACCAGAAAAAATCTCCAGAAAGTTCAGTACTGCGTGGGACAAGAAAACAAGAGACTTTGGTGGAGCGCAGCGTTTCTTTGGGGAAATATATCGACTTTCTGGATAGCAATGAACAAAGCCCCTCTATTTTGTATTTACTTTAATATGCACATTTTGTTATCTCCTTTTTAATTACTTCTATATCAGAAACTGGAGTATTACTGCTATTATCAGCCTCCAGACAATACAATTCTTCTTGGGGTCTTCCAAAAATCTGATATGTATTACTCTACGTATTAGGGCTGGATAAGTCTGCAGTATGTAGGAAAAAAGAACAGATAAGAATGTGTATGCTAGTGTAATGATGGGTATCATAAACGATACTCGATACTCTTCTTCAAGATCCACACACTTCCCTCATTGTTGCTTTAAGCCTGTCTAAAAACAGTTCCAATATAACCAAGTCTATTTCTTTCGTGTAAAATTTGAACTTCGAGAAACATTGGTCCCTAATCTTTAGTGCTTGTTTGCACTTCATTTTCATTGTTCTCGTTTCTAGCAACCTGGTGAGCCTGCATGCGTGGAACTACTTCTCTTGCTTTCATTGTTATGGTCCCTTTCTCGGATGGGAACTAGACAGTACCCTTTATCAAACGCTCCTTATCAGTTGCCAGACGGCACAAGTCCCGAGAAGAGTCCAGTCTACCCCAGTCTTTGCCTGCTAAGAGGAGCTGCAGCGACTTCTGTGCTCGTTTCGGATATTGTGCTACTTTGCTACTGTTACTTTAACGTTGACTCTGATTCGGTAGACTCCACCTTAAAAGGTGTATGCGTGCGCCGCGCGGAGCCCCGAGAAGAGGCCAGTCTACCCCAGTCTTTGCTTGCGAAGAGGAGCTGCAGCGAATTCTGTGCTTGTTTCCGATATTGTGCTACTTTGCTACTGTTACTTTAACGTTGACTCTGACTCGGTAGACTCCACCTTAAAAGGTGTATGGGTGCACGGAGCAGAGTCCTGAGAAGAGTCCAGTCTACCCCAGTCCACCCCGGTCTAACGGACTAACGGCTTATAAAACGGATCTGCGGCCACCTCTCTTCAAACTGTCATCGCTTCGCGTTTGTACGATGGGGCCGCAAACGCGGCAGAAACAACGTAATCAGCTTGAGCGCCAAGGATCATTTTATAATCCGCTTTCCAATACTGAAGGAGACATTGAAATGGAAACGAATGGACTCGAGGCCATGCCTGTTGAGGTAAGCAATGACTTAACTGCCTCTAGGGCCCAGCTTGATACTATGCAAATTCAAGTCCAAAAAGCGTCTTCTAGCTCTACTGTGCTACCCTCATTGGCGCTTTTGACGAAAACATTGATCAAACTAATTGAGGCCACTCGAGATATGCACTTAGGGAACTCTAACATTCGACCAATTGATACAACCGCAAAACAAACACTCGATGCAAGAAAGCCTTATGCAGCTGGAATACAACGCACTATGGAAGCGCTGACTCCAACTAAGGAATGTTCACCAGATTACAAACGTAAACCTAAGTCTTTACATAAGTCTTTATTAATAGAGGACATCGATATCATTGAGGTGAATACTGCATCATTTCAGTCACGATTCGATGTCACTGACACCAAATTGTTGCAAATTCAAATAACAGACGACGCTGGTTTTAAAAAGTTTGTTTTTGTCCCTCCGATTGAACACGTTGCGAGCAACATACTCGTCCCAGGTGTGCGACGGACAAGATGGCGGCACCGCACTTTTAACAAATAAAGGGCTTTCCCTATTACCAGTAAACACTCTTCTAACTAGTGATTACTTCGCAGGAACCTCAAATTCAGCTCTGCAGGTCATTACACCTGCTGCAATTGATTTACCTGAAGCCAAAATCGGAAACCCATGTGCTGATGTAGCGCCACGTCCGTACATGGAATCCAATCAAAGTGGTCGGACATATAAAGCCATAATGGAAGCGCAAACAGCTGAAAATCCACAACGACAACAACTCACAATGTCGACGAGTGCTCGCGCATTAAAACGGTCAATGTACCTGCACCAGTCTCATAGATTATTGGAAATAGACCATGTCGGGCGTGAAGCACGCTTGACGGAGCGATTGACTGCCGACTTTCAGGAGATAAAAGAAAAGCTGATCAACAGCTTTTCTAATACATCAGCGAATAAATCCTCAATTCTCCAGCATGAGGTCTGGCATGGATTCACATGCTCATGAATATTCCCCGTCGTCAGGCCGGGAATCCTCTGTATAGAAAAAAATCAGTATCAGTTTCGTTTCTGATCTGTCTTTCTTAGTAACCAATCACTGATCTCTGGGTCATACTGCCCCCAGCCAATGACTGCCCTCTCCTTAAGCCCCGCCTCCGGCAGCCATCCTCAGATTTTTACCGCACGTTCAAGTGTTGGGAGCCCTCGTGCTGTAGCTCTCGAGCTTTTGCTGCGTTTTCGCGCTTTTTCAGGAGATTTTTCTAATTTTTCGGTTAAATAGAGCCTCAAGCTCCACCGTTTCTACATCCGATCAACGGGGATCCGTTTCGGAGTTTTCTACGCCCCTCAAGGGTGAAGATTTCGTCGAGTTACGCTTTTGGAGGATTCCAGAAGTTACGAGGCCTACCCCGGACATGGCCCAGGAGAAAGGAAGCTCGACGCCCGGGAAGCTGTTCAGGACCTGCCCTGGATGCTAGCTTCAGAATGTTTTCAAGGAGGACGAGCATTTGTTATGCCTCTGTCTCCATGAGGACAAGACGCACACGGAGGAGGACTGTGCGTTTTGTGGGAACATGTCGGAGCGGACCATGAAGGATCGCCACCTCCGTCTCGCCAACTGGCTGGAGGGGAAGAGCCCGTCAGGCGAGAAGAAGAAAAAGAAGTCCGAGCGGTCTTCTAAGTCCTGTGAGGGCGCCCCGGCGACGGGGGCCCAACAAAAGGCTAAGCACCGCGAGTCCGCGGGCACCGGGAGTGCCGAACGGTTGGGCTCCTTGGCTGCCAGGCAGGGCGCATTCTCCCCGGCGCCATCAACCACGAGCCAACGCTCTGGCTCGGGTAAGAGGAAGTCCGAGAACCCGGCAAAGCTTCTGGAGAAGCTCCGGTCGATATCGAAGATTCCGGCAGAGGGGGAGCGAGGCTTGGACCCTCCCCCCAAGGTGAAGGCCCCAGGCGTACAGAAGGTGACGATGGCCTTAATTCACCCTGCTAAGACCTCGATTGAGGATGTCGCCGTGGCCCTGGCTCAGCCTGTGGAGGCTACACCAGTGGAGGCGACCTCAGGACCCAGAGTCTCCCTGCCACCGCGCAGGGAGTAGTCTTTCAGGCCCATTGAGAAGACCCCCACAAATTCCTTGTTGGAAAAGGTGGGGGAGGGGCTGGTGGCCATCATGGATACGGACACGACCTCTGAAGAAGAGCTCATCGAAGTCGTGGAAGAGGCCCAGCCCATCGGGAGGAATCCCGATGAGGGCGACGACGGGAGCGACGGTGTCGCCGACGAGGCTCCTCAAGAGCACTCGCGCCCGTCGTTTCCGGCGCCGCAGGACACTTCGGCGGCTATTTTGTCAGTGATTTCAGTCCTTATGCTCGGAGATAAGGACAAGGTTGCCCCACCCCCCGACAGAGTTACCTGAGCCAGACCCGACAGGGGAACCGGAGCCAGGACCTTCGGAGAGTCCACCGCATAAGAGGACGACGACGCATCCTACGCCACCTCTCCCACCTCTGCGGCCTGCTCTGCCTTCCCCCCGGTCTACTACCCACAGGGATAATACAGGCACGGACACGGCTACGACAGGTACAGATGACGGAGGCGACGACGGGACGTGTCCCCCGTCGCCCCCTGCTCAGGCGTCCCCGCCCGATGAGATTGGATCCTTTCATGCCATGATTTCCAGGGCATCCGAGCTCTTCCAGCTCTGCCCAGAAGAGGAGAAGGAAGGGTTCCTTTACCAACGGCGCAAGGCTAAAAGGAAGACTGTCCTCGCCGTACCGCTTCTTGATGACATCTGGGATGAGGGGCTCGCCCTCCTCAAGAACCCTGCCACGGCGCCGGCTAAGACTGGATAGCTGACCACAATTGTCACGTCGACATTAGCTCCATCACCCCGACTCCTTGGTCAGATCACCACCTCATTCACTTCTTTATTCCCGCCGTATCTAACACAAACAAACCTAACCCCATCCCCCCAGCACTGGCAAGATGTGTAAAAAATCTCACGAAAGATAAAATTACACCCCACCTTCACATCCTCTCCACAGACCTCAAGTCATCTGACCCGTCAGAATTAGCAGATATCTACAAGAGCACCATAAGCACCGCCATTGACGCCATTGCCCCCTTGCAGACCAAAAAAGCCAAAACTATCAAACACTCAAATACCTGGTTCTCCACTGAACTCAAAGAACTCCGCTCACAGAAAAGAAAAGCACTAAACTCCTGGCAGAAATCGCCTTCCCCAGCCACCCTATCCTCCTACAAAAAAATCACTGCCCAATACAAAAAAGCCATAATCACAGCTAAATCAGTCTCTTATAATGACAGAATTGCTAATGCAAGCTCCGAATCCAAAGAACTCTTCGCCATTTTCAACGAACTCACCACACCGGCCTCCAAATCACAAGACATTGTTAAAGACCAAATCTGGTGCAACTCCATACAATCTGCCTTGTTAAATAAAATTGAACTCCTACAAACAAAAATTAACGAGCACCACAAAAACCTATCACTGCACCTCAAATCTCATCCCACCACCACGAGCCACATGCCCACCCCTAGCTCGGGAACCACATCCACCAAAGCCCCCACTACCCCGTTCAAATTCAGGGAAGTCACAGAACACGAAGTTATTGAGATAATGAACAAGATCAAACCATCCAATTGTAAAGGAGATCCCTGCCCCGCCAGCCTGATCAAAGACTGCACTGAAACACTCGCCCCTTTCCTTAAATCATTCATTAATGCCTCTTTCAAAGCCAATACTGTCCCTGACAGTCTAAAAGAAGCTTGGGTGCGCCCGCTTCTAAAAAAAACCACCCTCGACCCTGAAGTAGCTACCAACTACAGGCCCATCACCACTGTGCCTTTCCTGCTCAAGATTCTGGATAAAATGGCCTACACACAAATCCAGGATTATCTCGAAACCAACCATATCCTAGGAAAAAGACAGTCAGGCTTCCGACCAGGTCACGGAACAGAGTCAGCCCTACTTGATCTGAAAATACAGCTTGCAGACACTATGGACAAAGGCAAACCGGCACTCCTTCTCCTACTGGATCTATCTGCCGCCTTTGACCTTGTCAACCACGATATCCTAGGCATGCACCTAAAAAATGAAGCACACTTCTCCCCGGAAGCCATTGCATGGGTGGCCTCTTTCCTAAATGGCAGACGCATGAAAGTCTTCTCAGACACTGCTTCGGCAACCCCTACCATCATCCACTGCGGCGTCCCACAAGGCTCCTGCACCGCCCCCACTCTCTACAATATATTCACCCTTCCTCTCTTCAATGACCTCGACTGTCGTAACATAGCGTACACCAACTACGCAGACGATACGCAGGTACTACTCCCTCTAACTGGGACCTACGAAGAAGATGCGACAGCATTAACCAAAATCTACACAGCCATCCAAACCTGGATGGCGGCCAACGGCCTCTGCCTAAACGGGGACAAAACCGAAATCCTCATAGTAGGGACCAATGAAATTCTCAACAAACTCCCCCCCCAATACAAATCCTTCAACATCGACAACTCCACCATCACAGTCTCCAAGACTGTTAAAACCTTAGGCGTTCACCTAGATGCCTCACTATCTATGTCTCGCCAGGTCAACGCCATAGCCTCCTCCTCGGCACTTACCACCAAGATGATAAATGCTGTCAAGCCTTTTCTCTCCGCTAAAAACTGCCTGTCCATCGCCAGAGCCACTATAGGTACAAAACTAGACTACTGTAATGCCCTGTTCCTAGGCACCTCCGCCCACAACCTAAAAAAACTCCAAATCACGCAAAACAATGCGCTCCGGGCAGCACTGTCCATTCCAAAAAGAGAACACATCTCGCAAGCAAGGAAAGATGCTCACTGGCTACCCGTGAAGGAACGCATACTTTTCAAAGCCATGACCATCACACATAGATGCCTATCCCTGGATGCCCCACCCTATCTCGCAGAAAGAATCACACCGAAAGCCTCCATCAGACCCACCAGAGCTCACCGCACCAACATGATTGATGTCCCCACGTTTCAAAGATCCAGGGCGGGAGGAACCAGCTTCCAACACCTCGCACCTAAAAACTGGAACTCCTTACCTACCTCACTAAGGAACGAAAAATCATACCATACCTTCCGTAAAAACCTCAAAACCCTCCTATTCCGCTAAAGTCTACCACATGCACTCTCATGCTTGCATTGTAACCACAGCATAGCATAACCTTTAAGCTCAATGTTTATTACCAATGTGAAATGTACTCTGTAACTCGGTTTACATCTGTAAACACATTCCTATGCTTGTGTTCATGACTAAGTCTGCTGTAACAGCGCCACGATGCCCCAGGGCAGTTCTGTGCGCTTTATAAATGCAAATAAATAAATAAATAAGAGGGACCGGTACGAAAAGAAGTACTGGGTCCCCGACGCTGCCCCCTTGTGCCTTCGGGCGCAACCTACCCCGGATTCGGTCGTCTCGGCAGCGGCAAAGAAGAAAGCTGGTGGGGGCATCGGCCTCGACATCAACTTCCCCGCCGGTCGGCGAGGGCAGGAAGCTGGACACGATGGGACGACGGATCATCTCATCCGCAGCGACGACTATAAAGGCGGCCAACGCCCTGGCTATCGTAGCCCGCTACGACAGGGAGTTGTGGTTCAAAATCGCCCCTCTGTTGGACTTCCTTCCGGACGCCAAAAGGGCTGAGGCCCTTGAAATCTTACGGGAAGGTGAGATTGCTTCGGACCACGCCATCACAGGGGCAACGGACATCGCCGACACCGGTTTCCGTCAGTTGGGCAATGGCGTTTGCTTGAGACGATGAGGAAGGCTCAAGGCCACGGATTCGCGCCAGGACGTACAAACCAAGGTTTTGGACATGCCCTTTGACGGGAACAACCTGTTTGGGAAGGCGGTTGATGAGTCCCTTCAGGCCATCAAGACAGACACAGAGACTGCCCGGGCACTGGGAGTGCTCCAACAACGACGGCCGTCCTTTCGGAGCTCCGGAGGCAGACAAGGTGCCTCCAAGGGATCCGGCAGTGGCTCCTCCTCGTACCGCCAGGCGCAAGATCTTCGTCCCAGGAAACCTACAGGGGACGCGGCAAGTCGGGTGGTGCCCGTCGTCGACAGGGAGGTCAAGGAGGCAAGGCGGCCCCCAAAAAAGATTGAACCGACCGTGGGGTCGGGCCCCCGCCGAAGCACCCCGGTGGGAGGCCGGCTGGCAAGGTTCGTCAGCGTGTGGGAGTCCATCTCCACCGACCATTGGGTGCTGGACGCCCTGGCCCAAGTGCACGCCCTCGAGTTTCAGAAGAAGTGCCCTCGCGTTCCACCCGTGGCCATGAAGGAAAATCACGTCCCTCAACTACTGTTGGAAGTAAGGGCGATGCTCAAGAAGGGTGCCATCAAGCTCGTCCCAAAGAGGCTTCGGGGCTCCAGAATTTACTCAAGGTACTTCCTCGTAAAAAAAGATGCCTGGAGGATGGCCCCCCATCCGGGACCTGCGACGACTGAACAAGTACATCAAGGCACAGAAGTTCCGTATGGTCACCCTCCAGCACGTGCTGGGACAGCTGGAGGAGGGCCATTTCCTGTCGTCGTTGGACTTGGAGGATGCGTACTTCCACATCCCCATTCTAAAAAGACACCGAAAGTCAGCGCCCAGGGTGTTCACCAAGTGCCTCGCACCGGTGGCGGCGCGGCTGCACCTACAGGGGATCCACGTCTACCCCTACCTGGACGACTGGCTCATCCGGGCAAGGACAAGGGAGCTTGCCGTGGAGCACACTGCGAAGACCGTCCAGCTGCTCACGGACCTGGGATTCTCCATCAACTTTCCAAAATCCCACCTGGTTCCGTCGCAAGTCGCCCTGTTTCTGGGAGCCAAGCTCGACACAGTGGCGCGGCTGGCCTCGCCGTCGGAGGAAAGGACCAGGCCCATTCTGGGCAAGGTGCAGCGTCTGCTGGCCACGGACATGGCCTGGGTAAGATCTATCAAGTCCCTCCTCGGGATGATGTTCTCATGCATTTATCTGGTGCGCCTTTGCAGGCTTCGGATGCGCCCTTACAAGAGTTCCTCGACGCCCGCTGGGTCCAGTCGACTGGCAGCTTCGAGGACAGGATCCCTCTCAACGAGACGTTCCGTCAGGCGATCCGGTGGTGGGGTACCCGCTCCCATCTGTCGGCGGGCACGGACTTTCAGACCCCAGCTCACCAGGTGACGGTGACGACTGACGCCTCCCTGGAAGGTTGGGGAGCGAGCTCCGGAGATCTTCACGCGAGAGGCCTTTGGCTCCCGGAGAAGTCACTCCACATCAACGTCTTGGAGCTCTGCGCAGTGTTCTGGGCCCTCAGGTCCTTTCTTCCGTCCCTCAAGGGCAAGGTGGTGAGGATCTTCACCGACAACACCACCACGAGTTTCTACATCCGGAAGCAGGGCGGTACCAGGTCCCCGGCCCTATCCAAGGAAGCCCAGGATCTGTGGCATTGGCCCGTCGCCCAACGGATGTTTCTGGTGCCTCTTCATCTGGCAGGAATAAAAAACACGATTGCCGACTCACTCAGCAGGGAGCTGCGCTCGTGCCACGAGTGGGAACTACGCCAGGATCAAGTGGATCGACTCTTCCGACGATGGGGCGAACCCCAAATCGATCTCTTCGCGATGGCGACGAATTCCAAGTGCCGCAGGTTCGCCAGCAGGTTCCCCCAGCTGAGGAGCATGGGGCGATGCTTTCTCGTTCCCCAGGGACGGGCTATTTCTTTATGCGTTCCCTCCGCTGCCGTTGCTGCTCCGGCTCATCAACCAGCTCAAGAGGTCCCGGTGCAGGATGATCCTCGTCGCACCGGCGTGGCCGAGACAGATCTGGTTCCCAGACCTTCTGGACTTGTCAAAGTCCACACCAGTCAAGCTGCCGACGGACGCAGACCTTCTCTCCAGATAAGGAGGCGCCATTCTTCACCACAACCCGGAGTCGCTGAACTTGCAGGCCTGGCTCCTGCAGCGCTAGAGTTTGGAGGGTACGACATCCCGGCCGACTGCAGAGAGGTTCTTGCAAAGGCCAGGGCGTCCTCAACTCTCAAGTGCTACGGACATAAATGGAAGAGGTTCTCTGTCTGGTGCCGTGCACAGAAGATTAACCCTCTGAGGATTACGGCCCATCAAGTACTGCCGTACCTCCTGTCGCTGGCCAAAGCTGGACTGGCTCACGCCTCCATCAAAATACATCTGGCTGCAATCTCCCGATATACCAGGACTACGGGACGGGTGTCCTTGTGGTCTCATCACCTGGTGAAAGAATTCATGAAAGGACTATTCCGATCATTCCCGCCGGTGAAGGCTCCTGCCCCGGCGTGGGAGCTTAATGTGGTCTGACCAGGCTCATGGGGGCCCCATTCGAGCCTATGCGTTCGGCGCCTTTGAAGTTCCTGTCATGGAAGACAGCTTTCCTCGTGGCCATCTCCTCCGCACGACGAGTGGGAGAGATCCAGGCCCTATCTTGCAAGCCTCCATACTTGACTTTTCATGACACAGTGGTGGTGCTGAGGACGCACCCCTTCTTTATGCCCAAGGCGCCGTCGGACTTCCACCTCAACGAGCCCTTGGTGTTGCCAGTTTTCTTCCCGTCACCTTCGTCGCCGGCCGAGAGACTTTGCACTCGCTGGATGTAGCTAGAGCGCTGAAGTTCTACGTGGACCGCACGAAGAGTTTTCGCAAGACGTCACAGCTGTTTGTGAACTTTGGGACTGAATCAAGGGAAGGCTCTCTCGAAGACTTCCATTTCCAGATGGCTCTCTGGCTGCATCATGCACTGTCACCGGTTGGCAAACCGACCGCTGTCCGGCCGTCCGAGAGCCCATTCGACCAGAGCGTTCGCTGCTACCACAGCGTTCCTGTCTGGTGTGCCCCTGCTGGACATCTGCAGGGCTGCTACGTGGAGGTCGACGCACACCTTAATGAGATTCTACTGCGTCGATCGGGACTCCAGGGAGGAGTCCAGAGTCGGCCAAGCAGTGCTGCGCAACCTGCTCGCCTAAGGTGAGCCTGGTGAGGAGGTAAGAGATGCTTAATGTTGAGTTGTTGTATTGCTTAATGTCGAGCCTGTTGCCACCTCCCGTGGTTGTGCATGCGTGTACTGCTATGTATTCTCTTATTCATGAGCATGTGAATCCATGCCAGACCCCATGCTGGAGAAGTAACAAGTTTCTTACCTGTAACTGTTGTTCTCCAGCATGGGTCTGGCATGGATTCACATGCGAACCCTCCCGCCTACCCCTCTGCGGCTCTTCACTTGGTCATACTGCCACTTTACGTGCTACCAAATCTGAGGATGGCTGCCGGAGGCGGGGCTTAGGGAGAGGGCAGTCATTGGCTGGGGGCAGTATGCCCCAGAGACCAGTGATTGGTTACTACTAAGAAAGACAGATCAGAAACAAAACTGATACTGATTATTTTCTATACCGAGGATTCCCGGCCTGACGACGGGGAATATTCATGAGCATGTGAATCCATGCCAGACCCATGCTGGAGAACAACAGTTACAGGTAAGTAACTTGTTCCCTCCTTGTGTTCGAGCAGTCAGAGTGTGATCGCCATGGAATACATTCTTCAGCTATTTTGACCCCCAGAAGACAGGAGCAATGTCGAACTATGAACGGCAACCGCTGGTACGGAGAAGTCATTAAATAATCCAGTAGATGACACAACAGGGCACTTAAGCAAAACAACGGTCGACAATGTTGAGAAAGTGTCACACAACAATCATTCCCAGCAGCTCTTGGCCGGACAAATACATGATTCACCAAAACATACAGCCTCTGTGGAGCCACCCCAAGACCCAAATACCAAAACGAATCTGTCGGTGGCAGCGGGGATTCAGATCCACAACAATGTGCTAGCTGCTACAGCACTAGCATTCATCCCCTTCACAATGTTGTATGAATCTATTAACGATTCACTGAAAGATCAAGGCGCACAATTAAAGAACTTAAACTCCAAATTGGGAAATTTGGAGACTACAAATGTGGCCTTACAAAAAAGACTGGAAAGGCGGAAATTTCTGCCCAATGGCAATATCGTTTGGGCGATTTGGTAGCCAGACAACATGAGGATAATTCATCCCTAATGAACGGAATATTGGAGTGTATGAAATGCTGAGGCATAATGAGAATAGGAAAATAGAATCTGAACGTGTGAGTCAAACATCGGCTGATGATGGTTCTTTGAATATCGCCACGTTGCAAGGTCGACCAGGTCCATTTGTTCCCTCTACATCAGAGTTGTCCGTTCCCAATCTACACATCGAGCAGGGAGTGGTCCCTGTGACTTAAAGAAAAACAAATTCATCAATCAGTGCAGCTTCTACTGTTGTCTTGATTGATTTACAGATGAACATAAATGACAGGGTCAATGATAATAACAGACCAAATACTTGTGAGGCCCCTGACGTTTCGCAGCCATATGTCTTGCCTAACACGACTAATGCTCCAACAGAAGCCTCAAGTACAGGAAAACCAACTGACTTGGGATTTTTTCTGGCAATGCTAAATCGATACCCACGGCCAAATCCCTGAAACTAGGCGTAAAGCCAAAATGCTCGACAGCCACTTGTACCAAAAATGTACAAAATGTATGTAGGAAGAACACCAACGGTGAAGCACTTTGTGAGAAATCTTCCAACACCTCAAAACCTTGGCCTCTTTGAACGCAAACGGGAGAAGAAAAAATCCAGCGATGATGCCCCAATAAACTCAAGTGCAAATAAGGATCAGGCAGTTGTAGACCAGCTGCCACCAGCCCAAAAACAAAATCCAAACAAGCGAGCTCGGCTTGATTCAGAGACTCAAACAAGTGAGGCACAAGATGGTTCTTTAGAGATATGTGAATTCTCCACATACTCAATTGATTCGAATGACTTAAAGAGCTCAGAAGATTTTGCATTAATAGCTTCACGAATCCCCAACAAAGAGGCGGCACAAGGTACTCGGGATGGCGGTATGGACGATCGCTTGACCGCGGCACCCAGGTCTCTCAATCATTCGCCTGATGCGCAGGTAGTAGTCTCTTCCAAGGCTTCTAACAAAATCGTCAAAGTAGCAGCTTCTATTTCTCAAGAAACTAACTCACAGACCACAAGAAAAACCACAAACCTTAATCTGATAATAACGTCTGCTCAAACAAAGATTCGTAAGACATTGCACTCGATAACTCATGGAACTCGTTCAGAAACACAAAGTAGTTCAGCCTGGAGGATACGGGTGGAAAATCTGTTTCCCGAAGACAATGACATCAATCTTAATAGAAGAAATGTGATGCGCCTACTACATAAAATTCCATCATTACGCACAATCACTTCTGACGACATAGTGATTGTCGAATACATCTCGGAACACTCGGCCGACAATGTGTTTCTTCAAATAAAATCAAAAGCAGTGGAAAAAACACTTGGCTGCAAAAGGGGAGCTACTATTTTACGGATTTGAAATTCAGCTCGAAAGAGATCCACCTAAACCACTGGATGAAATGCCAACGTAAGCCAAAGATCTGAAATCATCTAAAGAACTGCGTCGAGATGCTTTACGGTACCAATTCAATTGGAAATCACCAAGGTCTCCAGCAAAACCTTTCCGAAGAGCTAATCGTAATGCTAAGAAGCCCGGATATTCTAACATGACTCGACCATAACTAGCACAATCGACTGAAGAATTATTATGTGGGATCTTATCTTAGAACACAATAGGTTTTCAGCATTTGTTCCAGGATTTCCCACTTTCTCTTTTCAATAACTTTGCGATCTGTCTCCAGGAAACATGGCTGTGAGAGACTCCTGTTAAAGATGGTTATAAGGCTGGGAAAAATGACAGAGGCCGTCCCTTTTCTGTCCTCACTATGGTGAATAATTAATTTGGATGGTCAGTTAAGCACATTTTCAATCCAAATTTGCTAATACAAGGGACTTTATTATACCTGCCATCAGACCATAATGTTCAATCGAAACATCTATTAATAAACACTTATTGGAACCCTAAAATGATTTCGACAGCCACTTTCATCAAAGCAGTGATCTCCATAATTGACCCCTGCCTGATATATTGTCAAGATCTCGCAATATTAATCTGCAGCGACCTAAACTTTTCTTGGTTGGAACTGCACCAAGTAAGCTCATCTGATACTGGTACTACCAATTCTCGAGGCCAGATGTGCCTGCAGGCCTTGAAAGCCAGAAACTGTGAGCTACTTAATGGTTCAGTCAAAGGCGACATTCCTGCAAGTATTACCTGGCAGGGACAGTCAACCCAAAAACGCTGGACTACATTTGACATGTTCATCTCACTGGACAAAAATTGATAGCCTGAAAATTCATAAGACTTCAAATAGCGATCATCACATACTAGAATTTATTTGGTCGCTCCAATGGATAGCCAATACGAAGATGTGCATCTGGCCTCTGGAAATAAACCAAAGGGGCAATAGATTGAAGATTAATGATTGTCACATAACCATGCAGAGAATAAACTATTCACCTTTTCTTACTCAATTCTGCTCAAAAAAATCAAATGTTAAGCCCAATTCATATTCTAAAAAATGTCTTTAGTGCTCAAGTAAGCCCTGAAAAGAGAAAAATGAAGTATAATATCAGACAAGAAAAAAAGATCAGATGTGGAGTTTAACTCGCTGCAGCGATTAAGAACTGTAAAATGAAATATCGCAACTGGCTCAAATCCTTTAAAATCATAAGAGACCAAGAACGTGCAGAACAAATTCTGAAATTGATTGTTCAACAGAATTCCAAAGAAATCTGGAAAATCTTGAATAAAAACTTTATCCAAGAAGCGACTGTGGTTTCCGGGATTACAATGACAGCCTGGGAAAATCACTTTAAGGGTGTCTTCAATGATGGCAATACAAACGTCGAGGAAGTGATCATAGACTCGGAGCCCTGGGACGTCTGTGCGCAGTACGAGGATATAATAAAAATAATCCAACATCTAAAGAATTCTCGAGCAGCAGGTCCGGAAGGGCTGACGAACATAATGCTCAAAGAAAAGAAAGAAGAATGGGCCAACTTTATCGTAGTTATTTTTCATCGTATCTGTTTCAAGAAATTCCAACTTCCTGGAAATCAGAAGTAGTAATCCCTATATTCAAGGAGGGTGATAGGGACAATCCGGCTAACT
Source organism: Ambystoma mexicanum (assembly GCF_040938575.1). Classification (NCBI taxonomy): domain Eukaryota; kingdom Metazoa; phylum Chordata; class Amphibia; order Caudata; family Ambystomatidae; genus Ambystoma; species Ambystoma mexicanum. The sequence goes on from NC_090931.1 coordinate 35,265,376, forward strand.
ATCGCCCCATTGCCCTCTTGGATATAATAGGAAATGTTTTTGCCCCATGCCTACAACTGAAAATTACTGCTTGGGCAACTTCCATCAGCCTCATGGATTCACGCAAAACTGGTTTCACCAGAGCAGTTGGCAGAGAAGTAAATCTTCTAATAGTGACCCTTTCGAAACTTGAAGCGATGAAGTCTCACAAAAAAGTCTTCATGGCCTTTATAGGTATGAAGCAAGCGTTCGATACCATCAATCGATCAAAACTTTGGAAAAAGCTATCGACTTGGGCCTGCCCGCTAGCTTTACTACATCCACTATTGGCTCTCCACAATGAAACATCAATTTGAGTACGCATCAATGGTAGTGGGCTCCTGACGAATGAAGAAACAACTACTAACTGTGTAAAATAAGGTTGCCCTTTGGCAGCTTTATTGTTTAAACTCTACATCTCGGATATGTCTGGAGCCCTCAACCGTGTCCACTGCTTTCCGCCAAAATTAAATGCCCATCAGATCAGTTGGCCGCTTTATGCTGACGACATTGTGCTGTTCGATCAAACCGAGATCGGGTTACAACGGCTATTGTCCAAATTGGTTTCCTACCTACAAAATAATATTTGGGCTACATTAGAAGGTCAATTCTGGAGAGGGGGTGCTTGGACTGCCTGCAAACATTTCCACAGTAGCAATCAGACATGAACTGGGCTTAGAGCCCCTACATGGGATAATCCAATGGAAATCAATAGCCGTGCTGCGCAAAATGCAACTGCCAATGGCTGCCCCACCATACAGTATATTTAAATAGTCAATAATCCATAGTCAGTCAATAATCCACACTCTAGAATTCTGCTGAGCTGGGCCACCAAAATCAGGAAGATCTTAGAAGTGGCAGATATCCACTGGGATACGATTATGGATACACCTCAAATAGGCAAAAAAAAAACCTACGACAGTGGAACTGGATAAAGAATGATGAAATCGGGGAGTCTATGCCGACTTCCCTTTATACCGGACCGGCTTGCAATAGTTTGGACAAATTGCAAAAATATCTTGAAAGATTTCTGTCCAGATTACATCGTAACAAATTCCTCAGAATTCGTTTGAATGCATATAAAACAAGAGCTGCTCATGATGAAACATGACGGGGATACAAAAGATATGTCTTGTAGGTTTTGTACAAACACCACAGAATCGTTAAAACATTTAATCATAGAGTGTAGCATATTGTCCGCACAACGTTCACTCTTTTTGGGAAGATTCATTCCAGACTGTGCGTCTATTGACTAATGGTGGTTCACAATATTGTCTGGGCATAAGCCTCATCTTATATGTGCAGTGGTAGACTATCTCGATAAGATCTTAGATCATGAACTATAATTGGGAAACTAAATTGAACTATCTACAGCAGAATGCAATAAATTGAGCTTGTTATAGCGATGGACGTATAAGTGAAATAACGTGTTGTGTAATTAAAGTTTTGTCATGAAACTAATTGTTACAAATGAAACATTTTTTTTAAAAACTTCTCTTGCTTCACTTGGATGGATCAGCACGCGCAGAACTTCTTCCCTCAAGATGTCTTCGGGAGAGGTCGACATTTCGCCTTTATAAGGTTTGACGTTGTGTAGATGTAGCCATGCACTTTGCCCCTTTAATTTGAGTGCAGTGGGGGGGTAGCTTCCTCTACCTAATGGCGTCCTTCCAAACTACTCCAGGCAGGTGCGTATACATTTTCGCACTAGCACCTGGTATCCTGGATACAACCTTGGAGGTTTCAGCAAATCTTCTGTTTCATTCTATTGATTGTCCTTGCCACTTACCCCTCCCATCTGTTCTTGATCTGTTGAGACATGAAAGAAACACTTGCAATCATTGTTAAATAATCGTGCATTTAGTCACCTAATGTGCTTGCTATACTGTGGGCATCAGTTCTTACCCTAGTTGGAGGAGCAAGTGGGGTTTGAACTATCTGCTCAAACAACTCATTTAAAAAATGCTGTCCATTGTCCGACCTCAAAACCTTGCACCCCCCCCCCATCTGGGGTAACACCTTGCGCACAAGAAACTTGGCAGCGCAAGGGTAATAAGGGTATGTGACTGGACCTGCCTCTATCCATCTAGAAAAAGGACATACTATAACCAGCATGCATCTATAGCCCTTGCATATCTGTAGCATATCTATATGCCGATGCTCAAATGGACCACTACTGTTTGCAAAGTGTGCCCTGCAGTGAAATTCTGGCACTGTCACATGTTCCAGGAGATTGGGTGAGAACCACTCTTCTGCAATTGTTGCAGCTAGACTCTCGAGTCGTTTGTGCTGGGTAGTGAAGCTGCACCAGCGCTACTCTCAATAATGCTAGAGGCATAACTGGCTTTCATGTGCTATCCTGCCTCCAAATTGCTGTAGTGGGGGATAAAGAACACCCCCGCTTTATACATAAATCCTGATCTTGTGAAGCTCGACCTTGTATTTCAATAAACTGGACAATAGACAGCATGTCAAAACCCTTCTTTGCTAACATGCGTCGTCCTGTCATTTGTTTAACATCTTTTTTCTCTAAGCTAGATGTGGGTGGATAATAGGCTGTGTTTTTGGTCTCTACGTCTGCGGTTTCGTTTCCACTGGAAATTAAGCCTGTTCTTTTAGAATGCCTTGAGCATTTTACAACTGCTAGTCAATGGAAGACTCATTGCTTCTATAAGCCTATCCAATAGGGCGGCATGTTGCACTGGAGTGCCATCTGCACAGAGGAAGCCGCTCATTTTCCAGCGTGACAAACCTGCGCGTACAGTAGACATCACAGGTGGACTCTGAGTACATCGTCACTTCCTCATCCTCAAAGCTCCAAAGTACTTCAATGAGCGCCACTAATTCTGCAGCCTGTGATGAATAATTCAAAGACAATCTCATGCTCGCTACAACCTCAAATTCACCTTCTCTTCAGTTTCACTACTGCTGCTCCTCTAGGCCTTTCCACAGTTGTCCGATCAATTTTTGAAGAACAATAAATAACCTAATCGCCCCCCGCCCCTGCTTCCGGAGGGCATTTTCTTTAGCTTGGGGAGTATCATTATAACAGTTAATGTAAGTTGTGCAATCATGTACATTATCATCCTCTCCTACTGGTTCTGCTGTAATCGTTGCTGGATTCACTATGTTGCATCTAACCATTTTAATCGCGGGGTTGGAAATAATCACCTCGTACTTCGATGCTCTGTGTGGTCAATGTGACACGCAGGTTTGACCTCTCTCTCCTCCCCACTTGTCACCGCTCTCTCTTGGTCAGACCATTCTCTCCTCCCATATGGGTCCCTTTGGCCCTCTGACTGCACCCCCGACAACTTCATTTACTAACATCCGCCCGATGAAACGTGCCAGCTTCGGCCATCGCCTCCGCCTTCATCCCACCTCGCCCCTCTACCTCTGACTATACCACTGACTCTGCTTTCAGCAGCCTCCATTTGTCCATTACCAATATTCTTGACATTCTTGCCCCAGTCATGAGGATCCGCCTGAAACACGACTCTAAGCGGAACACCTGGTACGACTCTGAACTTGCTGCCCTGAAACTAATGTGCAGAGAGGTCGAACGTAGGTTGCAAACCTCTGGCTCATCCCCTGACAAACTGGCCTGCTGCCTGCTCCAAAGGCAATACAGACTCTCTACCTGCGCCAAGAAGAGAGCCCACATGCAGACACGGATTTCCGGTGCATCCAACACGGCTGAACTTTTTAAAAGATCTGCAGGGAACTAGCCATCCCTTCTGCAGTCTCCTCCTCCCTTTCCCCTTCACATGCTTTCTGCAATACCCCGGCCAGTCACTTCTCCACAGAAACTCAGGACATCCTGAACACCCTTGCTACTCACCCTCCCTACCATTGCCATGCCACCTTGCCTCCTTTGGCCCTTCACCCTCCTCCCTCTTCCCTGTCACACCTGCAGAAGTTTCCAGAGTTATCCGCTCCATGAAGGTCTCTTCTAAACAGGTTTCCTCTTGCTCATCCAGAACCATCAACATTGGCTCTCTTGCCCCTGCACTTGCTGATTTCTGTAATCATTATTTTGCCACTGGATCTTTCCCCTCCTCCCTCAAGCACTCCCTTGTGTCCCTTCCTGAAAAAACCTTTAGCAGGACCCTACCTGTCCAGCCATTACCGCCTTATTTCCATCATCCCCTTCCTGGGGAAACTGGTGGGGAAGCTGGCCTTTCCCCAACTCAACTCGCACATCAAACTTTTTGGTGGTCTTCATGACCATCAATCTGGATTCCGAGCATCCAGAGGCAGGGAAACTGCTCTTCTGAACACTTGTGAAGAACTGCTTGCATCTCTTGACTCCAACTCCCCAGCTGTACTCATCCTACTCGATCTCTCCTCTGCCTTTGACACAGTCAACCATTAAATCCTCATGCAAAGGCTACATAGTACCCTTGGTATCGCAGACCGGGCACTGGAATGGCTGACATCCTTCCTAACTGACCGCACGTCCCAGGCTATCCTGGGCTCCTTCTCCTCGCATACTTCCTTCTCCACCTGTGGTGTCACCCAGGGCTCTATTGTCTCCCTTTGGCTCTTTAACATCTACCTTGCTCTTCTTGCTCGCCTCATATCCTTTTCCCCCCAACTTCCAGTGTTATGCTGATGAGACACAACTTTTTTTCAAACTTCCTGCTGACCCTTTTGCATCTTCTATCATCCCTGACTGCCTATCTGCCATCCAGTCCTGGTGCATCGCCAGTGATCTCTGCCTCAATGCCTGGAAAACTGAGATCCTTCCCGTTGGGACCCCTGTTGCCTCCTCCTTCCCATCACTCTAGCCTTCCTCCATGGTCTCTCCCCTCCTGACCCCCTGAAGCCAGAAACCTTGGAGTCATCTTCGACTCCTCTCTCTCTCCTTCCTCCCTCACACTCAGGACATTGTCACTCTAGTCTTGACTATTGCAATAACCTCCTCCTGAATCTATGTTCTTCCACTCGCCAACCCCTCCAGCTAATCCAGAATAGGGTAGCTAGGTTTATCCTTGGCCTTAAGCCCAGGGACCGCAACTCTTCTGCCCTAAAAAGTCTTCACTGGCTCCTGGTTGCTGCATGGATTAAATTCAAGTCCCTCTGCATCATCCACAAGGCTGTCTGGGCCCGGGACCACACAATCTTCAACTTTATATCACTAAATACTCTCTCTACACCTCTATGTTCCTCTAGCACCAACTCTGTGTGTAAAGCGTTTCACTAAACAGCGGGTAGGTGGTGGATTGCTCTCCTCTGCTGGCTCCCTCCTATAGAACAGCCTCCCCCTCTCTCTTCGCCTTGAGCAGGACTTTCTTATATCCCAGAAGCGCCTCAAAACTTTAGTCTTTACCTTCTTCCCTCCTCTGCTAATTTGCACAGCTGCTGTGATTGGTGTCCGGGGCCTTCTTGCGTCCCACCTGACCTCCCACACCCAATCGTCCCCGCTCCTGTCTACCTTCAGCACTTGCTCTTGCACTCCCTCCACCTTGGAGGCTCACACTTACCCATTGCAGCCCCAGGTCGTGTAGCACTCTCCACACCATGCACTTCTAACATGTATTTATCTGTGGCTCACCCACGAGCATGGACACTTCAGCACTCCCCCCTTCCTTACTTCACTTGCATGTTCTGAATACTCCCAAGGCATAGCAGGTTTGTCCTTTTCCCCCCACTGGTTTTTAATATTTTGTTTTCTAATGTTTCACTCCCTTGTTCCCTCCCTTTTCCCTTTGGGCGCTTTAAATCAGTATTTACTTGCTGTATAGGCTCTTAACAAATGAACAATAAATGTACTTTTGGGTTTCTCTAAGATTACAAATAATGCATGTTCTACAAATAACGTTATTGGTTACCCCATCCTTTATACTTATTTCAATTAAAAATGCAGTAGCAGCTAAAGATTGTTCACAGGGATAGTGTCCCTTCGTTACTGGATCTAAAATCCCACTGTAATATGCCAATGGTTTGTTTATGTCCTCATGACTTCTCCATTTGAATGGGAGAATAAATCCAATTCTTAATTGTAATCTGGGATCCCTAACAAAGGGGCTGTACTGGATGCCTTTTTCAATTCTTTGAACCCTTCAGTTTCTAATCTGTCCATGTTATTCTGCTCTTATCTACCTCAGCTGCTTTGAGTCCTTTTAAAAGTGGTTGAATGCATGTACTGTAATCGAAAACCCAGGCCCTGCAATAATTGCATAAACCCAGAAACTGTTGCATGTCCCTCACTATTTTAGGTGCTTTGGTTTTCATGATTGTTTCTGCTCTTTCAGGTGTCACTTCTCCCTTCGTGAGCCATCAACTGTCCTATGTACAAGACGTCTTGACAATATTGTAATTTCTCCTTATCTACCATATCATTTCTCTGAGAGTATGGTCGTGAGTTTAACTGAGTCTTCTCTCCACCTTTCCTCTGTCCCACTACACACCAAAATGTCATCCACATACTGAATTATTGCATTTTCGACATTACTCAAGTCCATCTGGAGGACCCTGTTAATGATGGAAGGGGGACTTGCAGTACCCCTGAGGCAACAAAGTATGTTTCAGGTGCGTATTTCTATACGGAAATGAAGTCCAATCTTGTGAGTCTACGTGAAGGGGAAGCGAAAAGATTTGATTCTTTAAATCGACAGCTGTGAAATATTTCACCATGGAGGCGATGTTGCACAGTATCGTCACAGGAGTTGGAACTAAAGGAAACTCTGCTTCGGCTACGTTGTTTAGAGGGCAAAGGTCCTGAATAAATCTCCATGACCCCCTCTTTGATTTTATTTCACAGGTTACACGGCCGTGTTACATAATGAATCTGATGGCACCAATATGCCTTGCTTCATTAAAGCAGAAATGGTCTCAAATATACCTTCATCCGCCTCTGTAGACATGGAGTATTGCTTTGTTCATGGTAAGAGCTCCTGGTTTTAACTTAATTGGAACTGCACCTGTCCCTTTTATTAAACCCACATCATATGGGCTTGTGGTCCATAAAATCTCTGGCACTTTCTCCGAGTCTCCCTGATAGAATGACGGTCTTCTTTTTACCAACGCCATTCACTGCAGTGTTTCTATATTCCTTACTTTAATCCACTAAGTGATAATAATCAAAAACACTAGTTCATCGTCCTAATAGTCATTTGTAAATGCTTCTTAATCTGTCAAATCTGTCAACCTGTATCCGTCAATGAGGGCTAGTCTCAATATTTTGCCTACCAACCTGGGTAACCATGATAATAGAATAGTGCATGTCTTCAGTCCGTCGACTGCGTAGTTGAAGGAAGCACGGGTGCGGAACGCAACAGTGCGTGTGTCCTTGTAGGCTGGAGCGCGAGTTGGTTTTAAGGAAAAGAGCGCAAGCAGAAGTAAAAGTGAATCCGCAGGTTAAGAGCGCGTGCAATTAAAAGGAATAAGCGCGCTGAGCAGTGCAGGCGCGTGTAAATTGTCAAAAGAAATCGTCGAGTATGCGCGAGTGAAAGCGCAAGGTTTTAATGATTTTGAATGCGCGTGTTTGGCCCTAACACATGCGCGGGAGGAACTGCATTCTAAAAAACACATTTTTTGTGTAAAAGCAACTCTTACCTTAAAAAGGTGTTTTCAAACTACAGGCTTGCAGGAGATTAACACAATCAAAAAACTTCACACAGACTTTCTATTGAAAGAGCATGCAAACAAAGTCCTTTCATGGAAGTAGAAAGAGGACTACCTCATAAGGAACAAATAAGGAAGGGAAATCTTTGTGCATTGAAGTATAAGAAATTAGTCCCTTACAATTGCTATATTTGAGGCACCACGTTTGCAGGAATAGATGAAGGAATGGTTTTTTCGGAAAGCAAGTGTGTAAAGAATCCAAGACTGTTGAGCATTTACAAGAGCTGTTAACCAGAGAGCTTTTAATAGACTATTAGTGGCCTTGTAGCGAAAGCATCTCGTTCTAGTCAAGTTTAGTTTTGAAACTTCTACTAGTTTTTTTTACAAAAGTAAATCCTTTAAGACTATGATTTTTAAACCTCTAAGCTATAGCAGAGGTTAAGCAGGTAAAGAAGTTGGCATAAGATTGAATGCATTTTAAGAAGAGAATTTTACATAAAGCATAAGTAACCAAGCATATTTGTTTTTACCACAGATACCTGAGCCTACCAGAAGGTCGCAAGGCAGCAGTATCTCATTTATTTTCCCCCACTTCCCCTTTCTTGGCGGTTCTCAGCTCAGCTATAATCTATAAGTTGATAAGAAAACTCCTGGTGAGGGTCTGTGGGGCCAGCATCAGCTCCTGCAGAAAGTTGGCAAGCCGGACCCTGACAAGTTATCCTTCGAGTCAAGGTTGGTACCACAGAGACTAGCGTCTCTCCCCGGCTTGATTATCAGCGGAGGAGAGTCTTGCGTACCGTTGGCATCTGTTGCAATATACACTTGCTATTGTTAGCAGACTTGTTATGCCTTCCGCGGAGGTACCACAGGCCTTGTCAGAAAGGGCAAGGTCGATTTTCTCCTGGTCACGTTACCCTCTCGGTCTGCGCCGTCTTTCTCCTCTTGAACTGCTGTGCTGAGTTAGCTCTTTCGTTGTGTGGTCTGCGTTGCTCGTCCTGTGCTCTCGTGCTCCACCTTGATCGTCCCTTGTGCTCGTGCTCCACCTTTTATCCCTGTAAGGAAGGAAAAGGGCTGTCGGGTGTGTTGTTCTGGTCAATTGCCTGACTTTGCCTGATCCTTGTATTTGGACAACTTGGATAAACGGCTCTGGTGTTAGTCCGTTGTCTTTCGTGGTGTGAAAAAGTGTTTGTGTGGAAAAGGGGGGGGTGGGGAAGTATTTTGGAATATCCTACGTGGTAGGATGGGGAAAAGCTGTTGAAGGAAGAGGGATACCACGTCTCACCCATCTGTGCCCCACTCCCTAAGGACCCCTCATCCAGGTGATCCTCCCTCACTAGTCCACCCCCAGGAACTGGATACTATAGCAATGGCCGTGTCCTGGCCACCTGGATGACCGATCCCTGGGGACTATCCAGTGAGACACTGTTAGGTTTCCGGCACCACCATTAAATCCTCCTCTTAGCTGAGTTTTTAAATCTATCTCGTCCTACACCTCTAGGCTCATTCCCTCTTCCTCTTGACCAAAACGTATACCTACTTTGATCTGCAGGATATCCTGCGTTATTTTGCTGCCCTGACTTGAGTCTCCTGTGTCACCCCTCCTTCACTACTTGTCAATACCGCTCCCTTGTGTCAGGTCTGGACCAGATTAGTTTGGGTCAGATTATGTTTAAATTATGCATCAGTTTTTGTGAAACATTCTGTAGTTTATTTCTGCCTTAACCTTACCTCTTTCAGAAACCAGGCAAAAACAAAGTAAACAAACGAAATGCAACTAAACCAATCAGATTTGTCACAACCTACAACACTGAAGTCAAAACTTTTAAAAAAATCCTCAATAAACATTGGAATCTGCTAACAATGGATCAAGACCTGAAACCTTTTCTACCAGATACCCCGTCCATTACAAAAGCACCTAATTTGAAAAATATCCTAAGCCCCTCTCATTTTGTAGAAAAGGGAAATATGGGAGGACAGCAACAACTGTGGCTATCTGAGAAACTCAAAGGTTTTTACAAATGTGGAAATTGCAAAATGTGTGCTTTTGCAAACAATGGACTGAAAGAATTCATTAAACCTAATGGCACAAACTACATAATCAAAGATTTGTTGAATTGCAACACCAAATTCACAGCCTATGCGATTAAATGTGTTTTCTCTAAACTTTACATAGGGAGCTCATAAGACCTCTCAAAATTCGAATATCCGAACATATCCGCTCCATCAAACAAAGACATTCGCTATTCCTTAAGCAAACACTTTTTGGAAAATCATTGAGATGAACAAATGAATCTGATAAGATTTTATGGTCTTGAACATGTGACTTCTCCCAAAAGAGGAGGAAATGGGGAAAGATCCCTGAGAAGAGTTGAAGCTAATTGGATTTTCTCTATGGACAGCTGCATTACCGGCCTTAATTATGATAACCAACTCAGCCTTTTTTTATGATATTACAACATTAATTGTTGATGTATGTCTTTAAATGTTGTATGAGATCTGCTAATTATAGTTATCCACTTAATTTTATACCACACATTTTCAGGTAAACAAACCTATAGGCATAATATGAAAATCCTTTAGTTATTCACCTAAATTAAATGTGGAACAAATGGTATTGTGACCTCTAAAGATTATTATATACTTTTCCCCATTTCTCCTCATGTCTCCCCATTTTCCATATATTTTTCCATATTTTTCTACAATTTTCCATATTTTTCTACAATTTTCCACCTGTTTTCCATTTTCCATAAATTTTTTCAAATTTACCCATGTACAAAAAAAATATTTTCAAATGGTCCCCCTTCTTTCCATTTTTTCCACTTTAGGTATAATTAGATATAGCTGGTAACACACAAATTACTATTCTCAATACACCATTCCTATGGTTTAACTAGAAATATTGTAAAAGCCACCGACTCACCAAGTAATGTACTTCTATTTTTGCTAAACATAATTGCCCACCAAGGAAGCATAGTAATGAATTACGCCCATCCATCAGGTAATGTACTTCTATTTTTGGTAACTAAAACTGCCCACCAAGGAAACCACAGTAAGAAATCACGCGCGTTCGCGTGCACATTCCTCATACATATCGATTTTTCAAAAATGGCGGCCGCGACGTGATGACGCGTATGACGTCATCACTTGCGGCATGCAATCAAAAGCGGCCATTTCCAGCACCGCGAAAGCAGCAGCATTCAAGGAACACAGGAGAAATCCAGGTAATTTCCATCTCTAAACCTAACCTAAGATGAGACCTCGCTTCAATAAGTTAGCAAGTCTTTTTTTTATCAAGCTATAGCAATTTGTAACCCAAACAGTCATTACTTTTTAATATAATCATTGTATATGTAACTTGCAGGAACTGCTTAACAGCATAAGAAGCCCAAAGGATTTTTGGTCTGTTAAAGGAAAATCATTTTGGAAATTTAAAAGTTGAATCCACAATTCAAGAATCAACATACTTCCACTGCTAAAAATAACTTTTATAGCAATAAAGACCCATATCTAAAATAGTAAGCACAACCCTAATCTATCTCGTGTTATTTGGGTAAAAATGTGCCATCTAGCTGTATACTTGATAGATATTATATATTACTCCTAAACTGCATCCATGTGTATTGAAAACATTTTTGGGAATACTAATTTGCCTTCCTATTCTGCTCAGAGTAATTATGTTCTTTTGAGAAAGAGATCTATAGATAAATATAATTTGATTTGTCAGCACCAATCATAATTTGTGTCAATGTTCCCAAGATCTTCATGTATTATGTTAAAAATGCTTGGGCTCTCACAATAACCCTGGGGCAACCGGCAATGTTCATATCTCTTTCCCCCCAAGGTAAAGTTGTCAGATATCGTGAATCTGGGTCCAGTGGTACAGAGAAAAATGCATTTTTTAAGTCTACCACTGTGAAACATGTTGCTGACTTTGGGATGCTACACAAAAATGGATGCAGGGTTTGGGACAAAGGAAATTCCTTCTTGTATAACGTCATTAAGAGGCCTTAAATCCTGTATCATCCTCCAAGCCACGCCCTTTGCTTTTTCGATCAGGTAAATGCAAGTATTACAAGGTGAATTTTATGGCACAATAATCCTTTGTTCTAATAGGGCATGTAAAGTCTTTTATCCCTTCCTTAGCTTCTCTTGACAGAGGATACTGTTATACTCAAGCCAATATTGCTCCTGGTTTGAGCTTAATCTTTACTGGGGTAACTACCTGCAGGAGCCCTATGACATGGGTACCTGTGGTCCACAGTATTGATGGTACCTGCTACATGTCTTTGTCAAAGAATTTCGGCGGTGCACTGACAATGGCCATGAGGGGATTTGTCACCTGTCTGTGCTGAATCATTATTTCACATGGGATACAGATCTCCATTACGATTTCTCCATCAGTGTCACTGTCAGTGAACAGCTTCTCATGTGATAAATCACATAGCGCTGTATTGGGATCTATGCACAGCACTGTCCGCCACTCACACCCATGCGCATCCAGTCCTAATACTGCTATTCGTTTTGCGGATACTTGCACACCATGCAGATCTATGGACATTATCGACCCGGGTGCCACCTCAGGTGCTGCCACGGGGCAAAACACAAATTCTGACGGTACTCGCCACTCCTGGCATGTTATTTCAGGAACTACTGTTGCCAATACTTGTATCCCTTGTGCAAACATGTCTGGCTCTACTGGCACTCTGTGAACTGTTAATGTACTGGCCATTGTGTGTATCAGCAACATTGCTCTCATGGCACATATGCCTGGTGTTGAGCATACTATTCCTCTCACTGTGAAAGAGATAGTTATATTGAGTTTGCTGAGGAGACCCCTCCCCAGTAAATGTATTGGCAAATCTTCATAATACAGAAAAGGTGCTCGTACTGTTTTTCCCCCCAGTGTTACGTCCAAATCTTGAGTGTATTGAACCTTGACCACCGCCCCAGAGAATCCCTGTGTTTCCAACTTCCAGTCCGACAGCGGAAACCAGGCTTCTTTAGACATGACTTTTCCGCTCCAGAGTCCACCATAAAGAAGAACTGCTTGTTTCCCATCTCCGCCCCCACCAGTGGTTTCTCGTCTGGGCTTAGGAGCGTTGACAGGATTGGACACGCAAATGCTCTCTGTGGCCTGTCCTATGCTGGATGTCTTGTCTCGTGGTGGTTAAAAACATTGTCTCCCACCACAGCTACTCCTCCAAACGACACCGGTGCATCATTTGCCGCAGTGACAAATGGGTTGCTGCATGCGTGTATTATGTGATTCTGTTGCGGTAGTCTCTGCTGTGTACCCTGTGGCGGTGCTCTGTGTTCGTGTGCATAATGGGGGATCCATTTGCTCTTCTTGTCTATATCCTCCCGTTGGCAGGCCATAGGGGCTACCTGGGTGGGGGTGGCCATACTGCTGTTCGTTCTGATAAGGTGCCATGGGACGAGTACGACATTACCTTGCAAAATACCCCCACCTACCACATGCCCAGCACACCCCTTGTCCTCCTCCTCTGGGCCCCTGGCTCCCATACCCCCCTCTTTGCCCTTGGTACCCACCTCGTCCTCATCCAGCTCTTCCTTGCAATTGTGGCCCTCCATTCTGCTCCCCGCCAGCCCATTGCTCTTGTCCATTTCCTGCCCAATTTGCCGCCATTCTTGCCTGTGTTGATATTGACCCCTCCCCCCATATTTTTGTCGTTCTGTGGGGAGGGCTGCAGCTACTGCTGCGACCATCACCAATTTTGTTTGTACAAGCTTCGCTTCATCTGACATTTTTTCTGCGTTATCTCTTTTTCCCTTTCTTTGATCCTCCTACAGTGGTGTACAATAATGCTCTGTATTTCTGACCAGCCTCTGGCTTCTATCCCGGCAATTTTATCAAGGGCCTTCTGTACTTCCTTTGGGGGGGCTCTCTTAATTATGAAATTAAAGAGAGAGGTGGATTGGCCCCAAGCCGTGCCCGTCTCTGCCCTCCACATATCCTGCACCCGGAGAATGTACGCTGCTGCATCTTCGCCCTCCTCCATGGTGCATTGCATCACTGCTTGTAAGTCGGGGTTGTCTGGGAATGTGCTCTTCAGTACATCCCATAACTGAGATCTCAGTGTTAAATGAGGCCCCATCATGGCGGTCACAATCCAATGTCACTCCAGGGAATCCTGCTTTCATCCATACCCCATTAGCCTGATCACCTACTGCTGATACTAACAAGCTTTTTGATCTCACCAATTGCTAAAGGAACCCCTGCAGTATTTTTCTCAAAGGCGTATATCCATTTACTCGCTCCCCCTGTGAGTGGAGGCAATGTTTTCAATAGATCGGCTTTATCCATCTGTGCCCAGGGGATATAATGAGGCCTCCCTGCTCCCTTGAGTATCAATGGCATCTGTAAATTGCTCTTCCCATGGTCACCTTTGCTCCCTTTTTCCGTGTTACTGCCATTCTCCCCATTCTGCTCCTCAATCTCCCTGGGTGCCACCCTTCCTCTTCCCTCTGTTAGCTGGGCGCTGACCCTCTGGGTAGTGACACCCCACCTGCTCCATTCCCCTCTTCATCCTCATTTTAAGTCACTCCAATAGTCTTCTTCCCTTTCTGATGTCACACTCCCTTGTACCATACTCACCTGCTCCTCTCTCTACCCGTACTATCTTGACGGGGGTATTATCAATGCGAAATAGAAAGTCTCCTGCTTTCCAGTAATCCCCCAATGTATTTACTGGTGTGATAGGTGTTGGGGATGGCAGTGTTTGCTCGCCCCGCCCCTGGTGAAATCTGGCTTTGTTCGCATATCTCTTAACCTCGCTAGTTCTGCTTGTGTCATTTTTAATTGTGTTTCTAAGTTCTGTGTCAACTGCCCTAAGCTGACCCGGAGGAGTGCACGTTTGTCCATTTGCCCCTTTTTGATCATAAGGGGGAGGAGCTGTTGCTGATGATTTGGGGGGGGGCGCTTGGCTTCGGTACGTACATGGGGTTACTACATCCCTCTGCAGGTTTCGTTAGCAGTGGGTATAACTTTGTAGGCTCAGTTTCCTTTTCCATATTCTCTCCCCCTTACTCATTGCTGCTCACTACCTGGGATGGTGCACCTTTGCCATTGTTTTTGCTCGGGGGGTATTTCTTCGAATAACCTCCACAAATCTAATACTTCTCTTCTGTTTTGGAGTTATTTACCTTTATATTTGATGGTCAACTATGTTGCTACCATGTCTAACATTGTTTTATCAAACGACCCACCTTCTGGCCAATTCTGGGGCATTCCCTCCCCTTTCATTTCTGTTTGCCACTGTTCATGGTATTTCTTTATTTTCTCACTATACACAGGTAGGCTCTGGCATAAATGCATGAGTGGCGTCTCCACCCCCATCGTGCGTTTATTATTGGCTGTGAGGAGCGTGTGTGAAGGTATGAACACTAAGAACACTTTTGATAACCTTTGGTTACGAGATGCTCTCTAAAAAAAAACTTCATCTTTTTAGTACCACTGTCACAATATACTTTTGTTAAATCTTTGAACACTTCATGCCACCAAATTTAATTTTCATCAAAAAATAAAACAGAACATTGGCCAGTTGACGTTTAACGCACAAATTGACATACACACATACAACATGTAACATTAGACACAAACGTGAAACAAGAACAGGAACTACAACCCCTACCTTCCTGTTCTCCCTTGCCCCCTTACTTCACCCAGAATCTCCCCCCTTCCTGGTCCCTTGTGTACCTCCCTCTAGAGACCTTATTTCCTTAGAAAGAAGAGAAAAGAAAGCAAAACTAATTCTATTCCGAGTCTTCCCCTTATGCGAGACTCTTGCTTTGTTTATTTTTTCAACATCTAACCTCGTGTACTAGTCGAGATGGCACTATGCAGCGCCGCCTTCTACCCCCTCGCGGAGCTAGGTTCCTGTACTTCTGTTCACCTTGTCACCTCTTATAAAATCCTCAATGGCCATATACAGATAAAAGCAGTAAAGAGAAAAGACCCTTCGATTCTACCCCTACTAGATGTCCCCGAAAAATACCTCAATCTGACTCCCTTCCCGTTCCCCTCACCTTCTTTTAGTGTCTCTCCCAATTGATACTCACGTGTCCGTATTAATACGAGAGCCTTCGTACCTGGTATGTCAAGGTGCTGCCCCACGCTCAATGGCCAGACCCGGCTCTGGCAAGCGGTACAGCCGGGTATTTGCAAAGCCGGGACCCGTGGAATCTTCTTTCCTAGTGTGTGCACTTCTAAAGGGTACCAGTTGCCGTAGGTGGCCAGCCTTGATGGGGGCGCCCTAGATCCCGCCGCTGTGGCCGGGGGACGTCTCGTATCAAAAGAACGAAAGCTATCACGTCGGGGTCACCAAATGAAAGCTGGCATTCCCCACTCATACAATGAAATAACCAAATATAAGATAGCAATGGACACACCCCAGTAGGGAATGAGACCAGGAACAATTGCGAGTGAGTAAAAGAGATGCCTTTTATATAAAGTAAAATGGGGCACGCAGAGAACTCTGCTTCTCCGAGATTGCTCTGCCCAAGATACAGAAAATACACATTATATTACAAAAACGCGTCATTGATGACGTGTGCTATAGGGGATACAATAAATATTGCTCATTGGTTGGAGAAGACAAGACATTACAGATCATATAATCTTGCTGCTCCAGGATTGGTCGGCGCTGAACTTGCAACTTCTTGAGGCACATGGGTCAGCTGGGCCCATCTGGGAGGGGTGTGGGGTCAGGCGATGTCCGTGCAGTCATATTTCTTGCTAACTAACACTTCACACTAAGCTATGCAAGATTTAATATGGTACATAAACTTTAATATATATATCACATAGACATTTGACGTAGGCCACAGGGAGAGCGAAGGTACATGAGTCAAGGTGCCTTATCTAACACAGTATTTCAGAATACATTGATCAGACGTTTCTTAGATCAAACATGGGTGTTTCATTATTTGTTAGTATAGGGAAAATATATGGCCTCACGGGATTAGATGCATGGGGGTGGCACATGAGCGGGGGTCTTGCAACTGTTAAATCAAAGGGACATAAGGTTAGGGGGTTCGAGGTGCATAATTCTCAAGGAGGGGTTGATCTCAGAGGAAGAAGAGAGATCGTGTTAGCTTGCAACGATTTGCGCCCAAGCTTCCGTGAGAAGAGGGCCGCCGTGGAGCCGACAGAGGGGAGGAGGTCAGGGGTCGCAGCCTGGCTGTGCGCAGTTAGAGAAGGGGAGAGGTGCATGCTCGCGTTCAGTGTGTATGTGCGGCCTTACAGAAAATGGAGTCTGTAGTTCATACAAAAAGGAGTCTTGGGGCTCATAGGCCATGAATAGTTATGTATCATTCAATGGCTACCTCACACCTTGGTCAGAGGTGCGCTGTCAACTGTGCAATGAGCATATTGTGTGCGTCATCCGGAAAGAAGGGGGCCTGGGAGATGAGACCCCCCCCTTACAGTATGCTCTTTCCTCTTCCTTCTTTCTTTTCCCACTCCTCTCTCTCTCAAACCCCTTATCGTCTGGCTTAAGCAATATTTGTCCTTTCATCGCATGTTGATATCTTTGCGTTCTCTACTCTTGCTCTCTTGCGCATTATCCTCACTGCTGTAAGCGGGGGGTTGCATATGTTGGATTAACATACCCGGCCACTGCTTTTAATTACTTTAAAGGGTAAAATCCCTTCTCCGTGTCTACACTCTTCTCTTCAGGACAGGAAAAGGGAGCCGAAGGTGCTTTATCCTCCCCTTTGTGCTGATTGAGCATCCACTCCCTACAAGCTGATTCTTCTTTCTCACTCTAGTACATTTTCCAAAGCTGTAAAATGGCTAGCCTTTTCTGCAGCTTGTTTCCCTTATATGTGGCATGCAAACAAGTAATATGCTGTAATGCATTGTTTGACAACAAACCCCCCTGAGGCCACGGCATGAGCCGTATTAGTCATGCCTCAAACCCATTCCAAACAGATGTGTATCCCCCATGATGACAGATCAGTTTTGATCGTCAATACTTACCTGTTTCATTAGATTCTTTATTTTATCAAATATACCACGCCGATCAATTGGTGCAGGCACCATCAATCACTGTTTATAATCTTAAATAGAATTTATTTTAACTACTCACTACTTTTATTTAAAAAATATATGCAATGATATTTTGTTTTTTCCGATCTATCATTTCTATCAATTTTTATTATATTTTTCTTTTATTATTAGTATTTTAAGAGTCTCTTCTTTATTTATATATTGCTTTCCTTTCCTTTTTGTCCCTTCCTGATTGACATCAATCTCTTGGTCCACATTTTTCACCAATCTCTTTACGTTTGTTACTATCACTTTATATTCATGAGTCCAAACACAACAAAATTAGCAGTTTTATAACCCCAAACGTGCACTTTATTGCATTTTTACTGCATACCCCTTCCTTTACCATCTTCAGAAATGTATCCCTTCTCTGTTTCGCTCCATTCTGGAGTTTGATATGCACTCTTCTGCGGGCTTTGCCTCAGGAATCCTTAATAGCCTTTACTTTAGTGCGTACCGTTCTGTCCTCTTGGAACCAGGAATCGAGGTATCTGTTTATGGTCCCCCCCTGGCCCCCATAAAATCCTGTTACTTTTTACACTTATTTTTTACAGTACAATCCCTCCCCCTATTTTTGCCACTTTCATTGTTCTACTAACATCCGTGACTTAGTTTGAGTCCTCCGGCATCACCTCCCCCTCAACCGCCCAGTTTGCCTTTTTTTTCAATAGGACATGCTTGGACATAATGGAAGAGGAGGATAGGAAAGCTGAATGGAAAGATAGGCATTAATTTCTGAAAAGTAGACAAAATTCCAAGTTTAGGAAGGGGTCATTTGCGCAGGTCAGGCAACAACTATGTGGGTAAAAATTGGAAAAATGAAATAAAGGCATGTGCTGGACAGGTTTGGACCTGGAAGGGTAATGGCTTCTGTGAATATTGAGAAAAGCAATGCACCGCTACATTCCCCAGACTCTTCTAGTTAGGAAATCACTTTTCTTTTTGTAATGTTTAATAAACCAAGCAATACCACAAGGCAAAAGCTGAGCCATGGTACACAGGATTCTATGCTGATGGCCTAAACAGACGTACAGCCTAGCCAGAGGAGCTCCAAGACGGACGGTGGGGATGTCCTTGGCCTTGGGCGCCTGCTTACCATGTGGGTCGACTGTCCCCAGGTCCAGCGGTGGTCCCGAGGAGCCCTAACGGAGTCCCCGGCCCGTTAAAGCTTTCCCCTCTGGGAAGGGGACAGGGACCCTGCCAGGGCTCCCCGGGACAGCCGTTGAGCTTGGGTGCTGTCCACCCAAATGGGAGACAGCCGCCTATCCTGGAGCTCTGGCTGGCCTGCGTTACAGCTTCTCCCTCTGGGAAAGGAGGAGGATGCTGCACTTGGGGATGGTTGACTCACATCGGAGACAGCCGTCCAAGGCCAGGGACATCGCCCCCGACCACCCTAGAGCTCTGACTGGTCTGTGTTACAGCTTTTCCCTCTGGGGAGGTATTGGCTCACTGCCGAGGCTCCATGGTGGGGAAAAGCTGCAACACAGGCCAGCCAGAGCTGCAGCATGGTTGGGGGTCATGTCCCTGGCCTTGAGCGGCTGTCTCCCTTGTGGGTTGACTGTCCCCAAGCCCAGAACATTTCATAATCACTGAATCCATATTACAATATCCTGGTCATATAAAACCCTAAACCAAAACAACTCAGTACATAGAAAATGTTAGTGCGACACAAACTCTGTATAGAATTCCAGACAAAGTGAATGTAAAACATAGTTGATTATCAAATGGTTCAGTGTTTCTACAATCAGCCCACGGTATATATAGATCCTTTGGGCCCTAGGCTGATTATCTCTTGGACCCAAAACCTCTCTGGTTGGCAATCAATTCAGTTTGAAGCGTAACAAAATATATCTGTTTTAGAAAAGTGTTTTTGCAGGTAAGATGGAAGAACATTGTAAGATTTAACTTCATATTGGAGGTGACAGAAGAGATGATAGTTCATAATAAACTGATTCTCTTTCCAATCATCCTCAAACACTTTCTTTTTCACCTTGTTCAGATTGGCAATAAACTCGTCCATTGAGACATGTTTTATGGATAATGTACAGAGGATCAAGTCATTTATTTATTGAAATCACAGAACAAGGTATTTTGTGCAGGATCTAACACTTTCCTAAACAATTGGAGAAAACTCCACGTTGCACAGCCACGTAAGGAGATTAAACCCAGTTCATGGCTCAATGTAGAGATGGGAGTTCCCCATGTAGGCACTTCAACTCTGTCCCAATTTGATGGCAATAAACCTGATTCCACACCATGTAGTAGGCGTGGCACAATTTTTTTAATGGTAATATTTTAGTATGTGAATCGCAGAGCAACATCAACAGTTTCGATCGATGGTGTGCAGTCAAAATTTCGAAACAAAAATGTCGAAAGTCATATCTCAAAAAAAGTTTTTAAAAAAGTCGAATTCCTTTTTATAAATTATAGATTTATTTTGGGGTCCGGGAATAAAAAAAATGGGTAAAACAAAAAAAAGGGGGTTGTGGGGAACCCCACCATTTCGATTTTGTTTTCGATTTTATCACTATAAACCTTGATCCATAGCAATAGCGACAGCATGCTTATTTAGGCTTTGCAGATTGTTACTTGTAGTTTGTTTTGCATAAATTATCACACCTAGATATTTAAATGAGGATACTATCTCTAAGCAAGAGTGATTTAGCCACCAACTAGGATTGGGTTTACCTCGCTTAGTAACATCATGTCCAAATTAAATTGTTGTCAAAGTGTTGAAGACCTATCGTAGTCAAATCAAAAAGAACAAGGTCATCTGCATATGGCAGATCATTTTTACGAATATCGCCCATCCTCGGAGGGTAGCTTTGAATCTTCTGAAAGATATCACCAAGGTCACAGATATAGAAATTAAAAAGAAAAGGCACAAGTGCACAGCCTTGGTGAAGGCCCCAGTAAGTATAGATACACTTTGTCCTGTTTGATACAGGTAGGTCTTTACTTTTGTCTCTGAGTGTAGGGGTATTAAAATGCTAAGAAAGGACACCCAAACTTTTCTGTTTTTACCCATAAAGTTGCCCTGTTTACACAAATGCCTTTGTGATGTTTAAATTGGAGAAACAACCTTGGTGTGCCTTTTTAGACTGCAATTGTGCAAGATTAATTAAAAAACAATGTATGAAGTACCCGAGCCGACGCTAAAGCCAGACTGATTGCAATTCAGACATCCTATTGAAAAAGCCCAAGCCTGTAATTCTTGAAGAATATAGCTACAAAAACTGTTGCTGAAGAGTCCAAAAGAGATATTGGGCTGTCATTTTAGGGCAACAGCCTATCTGTGGAAATATGGTCTTCCCCAAACCATTCTACTCTGAAAAGGTTAAATCTCACAGCCTCTTGGCTAAAAAGCTTAAGGGAATTAAATCTACCCTTATGAATAATTCAGAAGTAGAAAAAATGTACTTTGCTGGCAAGAACTACAGGTCCCAGAATCCTAGAGGTACTGAGATAAAGAGTTATATAGATGGGCAATTAAGCCCTGTAGCCATTGTAGGAGTCGGGCAATTAAGGCTAACAGCCTGCACAAAACTTATTGTCAAACCTGTGAGGTATAAAAGGCCTCAGCAGGTAAGCAGTAGTAGAAGGAGCAGGAGTTGGAAGACTGGCAGTAGTAGTAGCAGAGGAGAAGCACAAGGCTGGTAAGTTAAGAGGAAGTGGGAGCACAGAAGAGATGCCGCAATGTGGAGACAATAGATTTCACCTGCAAGTTCCGAGAGGGTCCTGTTTACCCAAAACCTAAATTGCAGAGGCTGCGCAGAGGAAGAGGTGCTGGAAGTGAAGTTTTCACCATGTGAGTTGAGTTACTGTGATTGCAGAGCCCTCACCGTGCAAGAGCCCGAGGCCAGAAGCAGAAGGCAAGCCAAGGGTCTCGGTAGAAAAGGAAACTCCCAGTGAGCTGGACGTATCGGCAGTAGTCAGGGAAGCAGAAGAACCTGCAACCACAGTGTTCTGGAAGCCGGTGAGTGAAGTATGGCTTTCAGACACACTTCACAAGCCTTGCTGGTAACTGTAGCCAGCTCCTAGTTCACTCGCGTACTGTTGGAAGTGAGTAAAAGCTGTTTGGCATACTTTGCTCTACAATGGAAATGTAGCACTCATGCTTATTATAAAAGGTTTCACATTTGCATGAGAAGTGAAAGGGAATTCAATCCATTGTTCAACTCTTTTCTAAGAGTGGTCGCGTATCCTTAATTGAAGAGAAGGAACGCTTGTTGGACCATTCCCATATACCTAATATTGACATTACAAATGTTACAAGTAACTCAGAGTGAAAACTACATTAAAGAAAGGTTGTGTGTGCCCAATTATGTTTCCAGAAGAAAGTCAGAGTCACATCCGTCAACATTACACAGGAATCACAATCTCTGGTGCTAAAGACTACTGAAGAGAGAGTGAAGTCAGTCTTGTGAGCAGAAGCAGGTTATTTTTTAGGAAGTCATTAAAAGGTGTTGGAGGAGGAATCATTTAGTGCTGTTTCTCCTTGGTCCCCATTTTCCTTAATTAAGCTAATGCAGGATTCCCAAACCAAAATGGAGAAGCATTGACCTAAGCTGATTGGCTGTGAGAACAATACAATACAATGGAATGCAATTTGAATTCCCTAACTGCCTTCATCCAAAGTATACTGACAAGTCATGTTTTCCTAAGCTCTTATTTTATGGTAGCCTTTTGAACCCAGAAGAAAGGAGACAGTAGAAGCAGTAATACTTATCCAGAGACTCAGAAGACCTCAGGTGGGAAGGCAGTTTGTGAGGCTGTGTTGAATGAATAGCAGAGCTTCTTTTCAAACAAGCTGAGGCAGTGTTTAACTTTGAACTGTACAAAGTTTATTTTAAATCTGAAAGGCCTTGCCAAGCAAGCGTTAATGTTAAGTTTCGAATTAATTAGGAAGAGTGGTCTCATGAATGCTGTAGAGACGCTTTAGTGCTGATGAGGGGAACGCTGTGAGGAATGAGCGCCGCATGTGAGAAATCATTCCTGTTGCTGGCAGCTGTGCGCGCAGGTTGCTCTGCTCCAACAAGCGGAAAAGACACTGTAGAGGCAGCTTTCCTTCTGATCAGGAAGGCTGCATTCCTAGTTTTGCTTGTGTTGCGCGTCCGCCCACTACAGCTCAGTTTGAGGACGGCAGCCTAGAGTCATGTTTGTTGCGCATGCCCAACAGTACTAAGGACAGTTTTGTGAATGAACATGAGTATTATGTAGTCATCTTCCTCGTCCAAGTGACATTTTTAAACTGCAAGTCTAAAAGGTGCACATAAGTGTATAATCCGCAGGAAGTGAAGAGTTTTCCTGAGAGATAAAAGTATTACAGTAAAGGAGAAGGAGGAGAGCCAAATAAAGAACACCAGATCAATAAGAGTTAGTAAATAGAATAGTTGGGGGTAGTATAGGAATTAGGCAGATAAGACAAGTTGGAAAACAATATTCGGAAGACTAAGAGGGGGCTTCAGTTTCTTTTATGCAATACCTCTCTGCTACATTTCCAACCTCCCACGGATTGATGCTTGTAATTCCCCGCAGGTGTGGTGGGAAAGGGACAGAATTTAAGAATTATTTAAGAATTAAGTACAATTTCTGACAACATGGTATCACCATTGATATTCAGACATGTATTGTAATATGTCTTTTGAATAGCGTCTATTGCCATTGGTACGGCCTCAAAGCGCTGTAGGTGAAGGCCCTTGGAGGACCACGGTATGAGAGATTAGCCTGGGCAATTCAGAATACATGTCTGCATTTAGACAGTATGAAGGGTGGCTAAGTCCCTGCTAGCGACCCGAATAGAACTGGCTAGTGGTTGGGTTCTGTGAAGGCTGCCAGGAGAGTATGCAACACAAGGAGACAGATTATGTGTCCCTCTAGACCGAATTTCTATTGTGAGACTTGGCTGCATTCTAGTGGCAGAGCAGATATGCGATATGAGATCCAGTAGTGGGTGATTGCAGATGTTTGCAGGTGGGTGGCCGGCCTTTGAGAGGGATACGGCTATCTTTGATCGGGTTGGAGTGCGATACGTACCTGAAAGTCATGGCTTATTACTTGCTTCGTTGATTGATTGCAGGTCCTGATTGCAGGTCCTGTTGTGCAGGTCTATGGGAATCCATTCTGAGCGCGCTCAGTGCTTTCTTGGAGTTTCCTTACGTGACTCAACGATTCCCCCGCCTAACTGTCTGGGGATGAAGTTCACCCGAAAAGCATATTGGGTCAGTCAAGACCTAGGTGGGAAGAGCCTGGTCTTCAGCGTCTTCCGGAAGGCAAGGTGATCCTCTATCCAGCACATACTCAGGGGGATAAGAGTTCCATGTTGTTGGTGCATGGATGAAGAAGGAGAATCCCCCTATTCTGGTTGATTTAGTGCAAGGGATGACAAAGAGGAGAGCTGTGCCTGATCTTAAGTTTCTGTTGGATCTGTAGGGGGTGAGCTTGTGTTGTATATATTCTGGCCTGTGTGATGCAGAGCACAATGGGTGATGCACATAGCCTTGAAGGTGGACTGTCAGACAGGGAGCCACTGCATGACACACCAGGGTGGGTGTGATATTTACTCTAGGGCCAAGAGGTGCCTGGCTGCAGTGTTTTGGACTCTGGGCTTTCTGAGTTTGGATGCAGGGACGCCCATGTATACAAAATTGGCATAATCTAGGCGATGGAGGACGATGGCCGCGATTGCAGCAACTCTGTGAGGGTAGGTGAGGTATGGAAAGATGCGTGGGAGAAGGCGTAGGTGTAGATAGCAGGATTTTGACACAGAGTTGATGTGTTGTGATAGTGTCAGATCTGCATCCATGTTGCTTCTAAGGTTTTTTACTGTATTGTAGGTGTGGGGCCTGGGGGGGACGGCCAAGGAGTGGGTTGGGGGAAGAGGGCAGTCTTCCCACAGATTATGATTTCAGTTTTTACTCGTTTGAAGAGGAGGTGGTTAGCTGTCATCCAGAGGTAGATTTCTATGAGGCGAGATGTCGGAAGTGTCCTCAGATCTTTAAGAGGATTTGGGTGTCCTCTGCATAGTTGTAGCAAGACAGGCCTTCTGAACGGATAAGAGCAGGGAGGGGGCTCAGATACTTTAAAGAGCAGGGGTGAGAGAGGGCTCTCTGGTCCGCCATTGGTGAAGGGTCGCAGAATAGAGAAGGGAGGCATGTCTGTAATTTGGGATCTGTTGGAGAGGAAGGATGATACCCACTTCAATGCTGTCGCTGATGCTGAGTGAGTGGAGTCTGTCTTTAAGGGTGCGCTGGTCAATGGTGTCAATGTCTGCTGAGATGTTGAGAGGGATAAGTGCAGCACAACCTTCTGCATCTAAGGTTCTTTTGAGATCATCACATATCGAGACTAGGGATGCTTCCGTTCCTCGTAGGGGGTCTGAAGCCGAACTGGGCAGGGGTCAAAGGGGGTTGGAGTCAGTGGAGAAGCATATCTGGGAATAAGCTGTACAGTCAATTAGTTTGGCTACGAAGCAGTTGTTTGAGATGGGGCTGTAGTTCGCCAGTAGAAGGTGGTCACGGGAGGGTTTTTCTAGCAGTGGTGTGATGTGGAATATCTTGCTGGGAATGTGCCTGAAGTGAGTGATGTGTTAACGATGGATCCTGCGAAGCTGCCGGCACAGGTTGTGAAAAGGACATATTTTAGGAGAGGAGGTCAGGGCTGTCCAGGTGATCCAGAGGGGTGGCTGCCGGCTAGTAGCTTAAGGAATTCAGGCTCGGCGAGGGGAGAGAAGGTGGAGAAAAGCTGGTTGGTAGGGAACACGTTACTTACCTGGAACTCCTGTTCTTCAGCATGGGTCTTAACATGGATTCACATGCTCATGAATATTCCCTGTCGTCAGGCTGGGAATCCTTGGAAATATTACAGCAGTTTCACTTTAAAACTAAAAACTGCTTGTCGCTTCTGTAGCCTATTGCTGTCAATTTGTCATACTGTCCCAGCCAATGAAATTCATCCTAAGCTCCACGCCGGTGGCCATGTTTGAGAAGGGTTTCCTGCAAATTATCTGGTTGCTGCTGTTGCACAGGAAGCGACACCATGTGTGATGATCCTCTTCATCTACTAAGCCTCAGAACAAGGAGAGTCACAGGATGGATTCCAAGGGGAAAAGGTTTGTACCACCTCTGGTAAAGATCAGAGCAGCTAGTTCTTTGGCTCTTGAAGGTCTATCCAAGAATAGAGTAATGGGCCAGACTTGGTGGACTAAAGGTGGACTCGCAGTAGAAGGTTGTTGGCTGGCTCTTTTTTCTTTTTTAGGGAATTCCTTTTCTGTGGGCTCAGAAAATGTGCCTATGTGCCATGTCTGTGTAAATGGCAGAGTGCACAGAGATGCTGTCAGATCCATGTTGGGTGAAAAAACAACCCAATCACTGCCTGCAGAAACCATTGGCCACGCTTCTATCACCAACAATCTCGCCCAGGAAACCCCATATCCATAGTTTCATGCTCCTCTGGGAGGAATAAACGGCATCTCTCTTGAGCTACTCCACACAATGACAACTAACTTTGGAGGGCACATCAGTGAGGAACACCCAGGAGATAGGTTGCACAGGGTCTGTGCCCTGAAAGAAGTTGACGTCTTGAAATATGCAAGCATGTCACATTACATTTGAGAGATGCTAGTACTGGTTTTAACCTTGCATTTTGTGATGCATAGTACTGGGTTTCCCATTGTAAACCCAGCATTACAAGTCTGCAATATGCTTGTATGAAAATGTTGAACTTGAGCCAAGAAAGAAAGACTTCAAACCATCTTACAGCTCTTCAAGAACATATGCCCGCTAGTGGCTGGCAACAGACGCCCCTTTGGCATCCTACTGCTTCCCCCAAAGATCCAGTCCCTTCTACTCTTATTCATAAAATCTATCCCTCACTTAATTCCTATCTCACCAGTCTTCTTAATATCTCTCGTTACTTCCACATTCCCTCTTCTATTTAAGCACGCCATTATTCTTCCCATCATGGAAAAACCTTCTTTGGACCAAGCTGTCCTTTTTTCTCTCTCCTTCCTTAACTTTCCAAACTGTTAGAACGTCTTGTCTATTCCCAAGTTTCTTCCTTTATTACCCTTAATTCCATTTAACCTTGTGTTCAATCGGTTTTTCAACCTCTGCACTCCACTGAAACCCCTCTTCTTTCGGTCTGTGACACGCTACTCTCGGCTCGTTATGTTAAACACTCCTACTCTTACGTCCCCTTTCCTCCATACTGTATGGGGCGTCCCTTCCAAAGGACAGGAGACGGAACCTTTTTCACCAGAAAAAAACGTTCTTCCCCTTTAAATTTAGAGGCGTGTGGGGCACGACCCAGGGAGCATGCGCTGCCCTGACTCCACCCTCCGGCACCACACCCGAGTCCCCTTTTCCGTGTCGACTGGGACAGGCCGAATTCACCAGCGCTCCTGGGTTTGGCTTCGGCCATGTAATTCCACGCGTGGATACTTCTCCTCTTTGTGTTTTTTGTCTTATCTATCATTCTGGTACTCGGTCCTCAGGCGTCACGCTCCTCCCCGGCGCATGTCGACTTCTACAGGGTTCAGCAGGTGTCCATCCTGCAACGGGCTCTTCCCAACTTCAGACCCCATGCCCTCTGCCTACGTTGCCCTGACCCAGACAACGGTTGCAATCTTGTACGGCATGTGACTCGCTGTCCTTGAAGGCGCTGAAGAACAGTCTAGCCAGGTGGAGGGAGCTCTTCCAGAGGTCGCCTCCAGAGGATCTCAAGAACTTCGTGAAGCATCGAACCAGGCCCAAGATTTTCCAGGGCACCCCGCAAGGGAGACTCCTTCCCAGGGACTCTCCCGCGCGGGAGGTACTGGCCAGGTCCTTCTACCGGCACGTGCACCGAGGCTGCTACAGCTACCGGCCTTCGGGTCGAGGGATCCTCGGATCCTCCCGGGTGCAGTGTTGAGGGACCGGAAGGTTCTTGTACCGGGTCTACACCCGATGGGCTACACCCTTTTACCAGCACAATGGCCGAGGTGCTACGCCCTAACACCGGCAATACGTCCGAGGGGGTGCCTAAACACAGCTCTACCGGCTCCCGGGTCGAGGGTGTCACACCTACCGGACCGAGGCCCGAGGAGCAGGCTAGGCCTTGTGATCCACACGCAAGAGTCTTGGACGAGGCCGGGTGTTAGGGGGAATTCATAAGAATGTGCTAATTTCCGTTACCTTTTGAGACCCCCAGCAACTTTGCTGGATTTCTAGGATTTTAATTTTTACCTGGAAAGAGTGTGAGCCTTTTTTCACACTCCTTCATGTATTTTTATGTGTGTCTTACTTTTGTGTTCTGTGGATATGGAGTTTTAAACAACTCCATAGGCATCTTTTTCTTGTGTGTCACACTGTACCTTCAGTGCAGTGGCACAGGGGTGTCTTTCAGACTCCCCCAGGTTTAAATATCTTCTCTAGGACTGACTACTGTCTCCCAGAGCATGTAAAGTTAAATTGACTTTATTAGTCTTTTTTTAAATTTACAAACCCAGCACACACTATCTTCCTATAGAGTGCTGGAGGGGTTGCCTAGCATCCCCTATGACTAAACACTCATGTAAAAGTCAAATGTTACCCTTTCCTCTTGAAATGGCTGGTGGCAGTGGTTTTAGAACAAACTACCATGATTTTTCCCGACCGTGAACACTGGTAGCTAAAAATCGGGTCAGCCATGTTTTCCAATATGGCGCCCAAGACCTATCTGTAAAAACAGACTCCGGTCAACATTTTTTGCTGTTTCTTTTAGGAAAGGTCCTTCTAGTGTTTCTCTGCATGCCAAACCAGGTTTTGTCCCTTTGTTCGTTGGCCTTTGGCGGGCTTCAGTGCTAAAACCCTCCTCTGGCGCCTGAGTGTCTGGGCTGTACAGGATGTGAGGGAGTTGCCCGAAACTCCCTGTGCTTGGTCTCCTAGGAGAACAGAATGCACTCTGGCGTGATTGGCTGGCTGACTGTCCGGCAAGGACAGCTACTCTGCTGGGTGAGTGAAAGCTAGGCTGGAATTAATGGGAGAAAACTGTTTAAAAGCAGGTCTCGGAGTAGGAAAGCAGTCGACCACTGGAAGGAAAGAACCGAAGTCGAGCTGAAGGAAGACTGCTGCAACTCCTGGTCCACCGATGAAGCCCTGCTGCAGGTCCGAATTGCCCGAAACTCCCTCAACAGAGAAGCCTTTCAAGGACGACTTCTTCCCTTGAGCTGGTGGGAACAACCAACTTGCAAGCCACCTGGACACTGTCTCTATACTGGTCGAATTTTCTTCAGAGTGGTGTTGAAAACCGGATAGCCAGTGAGAAGGATACCAGTTCGTGGACTTAAAGGCACTCGCACCTTAAACCGACGTTTTGCCAAGCGTGTGGCCTCTTCCCTGGGCAGTGCAGGAACCTCCCGACGTCCTCCTTCTTGTCCCCACGACTGAAGCTTAGGAACAGCGAGATCTGCAGGAACTTCCAGGAACAACTGCCTCAGCTACAGCTTTTCTTCATTCTAAGGTACTGTGCAAGTGTGGTAAAGAAATCCTTTCTGCCGCAGTGAAAGTTTGTGAAACTTTCCCAACATTGGAGGCTGGTTCTCCACTAAACCGGCATATAACTTTTCTTCTGGCAAACTACTTCTAAGAACATTGGCAAAGATTTAACCGTTTACTACCAGAACTGCGCTATCCTATCCAAGACACTGAACCATTGACTTTTGCCCAGGCCTATTGAATTGAATTGCTGGTTGCAGTGAACTGAAACTATTTGCCCTGCCCATGAAAGTAATTGTGCTTTGATTCTTATAACCTTTGTCTTTCTACCCCTTTTGTTTGGAAAGTTACTGAAGTGCCATTTTGCTCCCACTTCGGGGGAGCCTAACTTGTTCAGAAACTTCTTGGTTTAGTAGTGTATTATTGTGTGATATTGAGCAGCTTCTTACTAGTGGAATGTTTTCCAACTGACTGTGTAAATAAATGTATATTCTTTTACCAAGAAACCTTGAGTAAGTGTGTGTTTTAACCAGTGTAATTGCAAGTCCTTTGTGTAACATCTTGTACTGCTCACTTCCCTCTTGAGATAAGTCTGGCTGCTCAGCCACTCCTACCACATAACTGTGTAGTACAGGCTTGTATCAAAGGTGAAATTCTACCTACACCTGTAGTATTAATTGTGTCTAGTGTTCCCAAAGGGTACTGCATGTGATTCTGCCTAACACAAGGTCCAGCGGGCTGAGCAACCTGTGGCAGGCAGCTCGACAAAATGGCCACTGCACTAGAAAGGGGGGCATCCTTCCGACGCCATTCCACGAATTCGGTGAAGAACAAGTGTCAAGGTGGGACTGGCCGCAACCAGGTACGTGGCCTACAGTTTACCCTTCATTTGCGCAGGGCAACTTTCCTTTGCGTCCATATGGACAGGGTACACAGCGGCTCCAGCAGTCCCCCGCTACCTTGTCGGTACCCCCGTGCCACCTCTTTGGCCAGTGAGGAGGTGCTCTTTGAGAAATTCCTCTGCGTCATGAGGTCTCCTCAGATGGGGGTTATCAAAGACGCAGTCAGGGAAGTCCTCCCCGCCATGCTAACGGCACCACATATGCCTCCATTGGGCCCCCAGACCCCAGGTGTAGCTGCCTCCTCCGGCTCCACAGCCAACTCCTCAGCCTCCGGCTGCGGTCCCTGTGCCCCACCCTCCAACGCCATTTACTCCTCCTCCACAAGATCCTCCAGATCCGCAGGATATGGACGAGGATGAGGAGGAGGAGGAGGAGGAGGAGGAGGAGGAGAAGGAGGAGGAGGAGGACACGCCATCCTCAGCCAGGGCCTTGCATGAACCTCTTGCTGGCCTGGCGGAGTACCTGGGCCTCCCCAACCCGAGGTCGAACAGCCGGCAGAGGGGGTTCTGGCTGAAGTCCTTATGAGACGCCCCTCTGCCAACACAGGGATTCCACTGCAAACCGATGTATTCTCCCTGGCCAAGAAGGGCTGGTTCAAGCCCCACTCGGTCCAGCCGGTCAATCAACGCCTGGACGCCAAGTACAGGCAGGTGGAGGGGGATACACTCTTGCTCTCGACCCATCCTCAGCCACACTCCTCGGTGATCGCTGCAGCATCACTATACTCCAAGGCTCAGTCGTCCTCAGCCGCCTCCTCTGCTGCGCTGCTAGGCAAGGAGGAGAAGATCTTGGAGGCATACAGCAAGATCTACTCCAACGCCTCCTTGCACCTGCGTCAGGCCAACGCAGATGCCATGCTGGCTGCCGCCAACCAACGGTTATGGCGAGAAATTGCGGACTTCCTCCCAGAACTCCCCACCCAGTGCCAATCACGCTTTATGACCTCAGGCGCATGACCTCATGGAATCCACAGTGGCTCATATCGATACCTCAGGCCGTGCCATCTGCATTGCCACGGACATGAGGAGAACAGCATGGCTCCGGGCAATGCAATTCAACCCGGATGTCCAGGAGCGCATTCTAGATCTACTGTTCGAGGGGGGGGGGAGCTCTTCCACTCCTCTACGGACGAAGAGCTGGACAAGAAGAACAGCTCACAAACGGCAAAGTCTTTATCCATTCTTACAAAGACCGCGCCCAATTCATACACCCAATCTCAGCAGCACTCGGAAAAGGGTCGTACATATGGATTGTTCAGTGGATCCAGGCAGCGGGACCGCTCGCCGTCTCA
The DNA here is from genome assembly GCF_040938575.1 of Ambystoma mexicanum. Taxonomy (NCBI): domain Eukaryota; kingdom Metazoa; phylum Chordata; class Amphibia; order Caudata; family Ambystomatidae; genus Ambystoma; species Ambystoma mexicanum. The sequence continues at coordinate 35,296,678 of NC_090931.1, forward strand.
GAACCGGCGCAAACAGCAAAAAAAGGGGGGGTGAGTAAGGGCTTTTTCCAGTCCCCCAACTCAGCGTCAGCATCCGAGGGAAAGAAGGCATGACACGCCCCTTCGGGTCCACGTGTCTCGGGTGGGGGGGGGCAGGCTTGCTCTCCATGCACAATTCTGGCGCCAGAATTTCGCAGACCCCTGGATCCTCTCCATAGTATCCACAGGTTGGGACAGCAACTCTTTTTGCAGAGATCCGGTCGATCGTAGAGAGCCAGGCAGGTGGATGAAGTCCCAGCCTCCCAGCGAGGCTTTGGCTTCTACTCCAGGATTTTCGCCATTCAGAAGAACCCGGTGGGCCTGAGAGTTGTGCTAGACCTTTCCACACTCAACCTCTCCCTACCCCTGCAAAAATTCAAGATGGTTACGCCAGCTTTTATGGCGGCGACATTGGACAAGGGAGATAGGATGTGCTCCCTGGACCTGAAGGACACGTACCTACACATCCCGATTTGGCAGCCCCATCATTCTTTCCTACGGTTCAGGATCATGGGCTATCATTTCCAATACAAAGTCCTTCCATTTGGCCTCAACTCGGCCCCCAGGGTCTTTACCAGATTCATGAACGCTGTGGTGGCCCTCCACAAGGCACAGGGGGCCTCCACGTCTACCCATACCTCGATGACTGGCTTGTCAGGGCTACATCTCCAGAAGCGGTTTGCCTCTCTTCCCATGCCCTTATGAACACACTGCACGACCTGGGCTTTTCTCTCAAGAAGTCACAGCTGCATCCTACGCAGACTGACATTCCTGGGACTCATTTGGGACAAGTGCTCCGAGAGGGTTTTCCCGTCGGAGGACAAAATCTCAGCCATCAAGAGGGCCACCGCCCACTTCCTCAGCAGAGAGTGGACCTGAGCTTGGTGGTACCAACATCTCCTGGGTCTACTGGCAGCGGTCCCGTTAGCCGTGCCGTACACGAGACTAAGGATGAGAAGGATTCAGCTGCACTTCGCGGCCTCATGGAATCCGGAGCGGGGCTCGCAATCTGAGATGATCAACGTTCCCCCATCTCTCCACCTGTACTTAACTTGGTGGTCCATGGACGGCAACCTACGGCCTGGCAAGCCCTTTTGGCTGCCCTCTCCGCAGGCTACCATCACCACAGACTCCTCTCCCGCTAAACGACCTTGTTATTCAGGAGATCTTTAACAGGTGGGGTCATCCCCAAGTGGATCTCTTTGCCGCCTGGCACAACAAGAAGTGTCCCCAGTTTGCATCCTGGCAGGGTCAGGGCCCCGGCTCTCTGGGCGATGCATTTCACCTCCAGTGGACCGGCATGAAGGCCTAAGCCTTTCCGCCTACTCCCCGGATCCACAGGGTAATTTACAAGATCAAGCAGTCTCACCGACTCATCATTCTGATAGCTCCATGGTGGCCGGCCAGGCCATGGTTTTCGGAACTACAGTCTCTCGGAGGTGCCCCCGATGCACCTTCCGACGGGCCCAGCACATCTTCTGGCACTGCAGGGGGGGGCAGAATCATCCAACCCGTGCCAGGGAAACTATCCCTCACAGCGTGGTACCTGAGCAGGTAACTCCTCGGCACCTTAGCCTCTCACAGGCCAATCTAGAGATCATACAGGGTGCCAGGAGCAAAGCCACCAGGGCCCATTACAAAAGCAAATGGACCAGATTCTGCCACTGGGCAAACTCCAAGGGAATTGACCCCTTGGCCTGCCATTTGGACGATGTGCTCTCCTTTTCAGCACACCACGCTCATTCCGGCGTGCAGGTGGACAACTGCCATACATACCTTTCAGCCATTGGGGCTTACAGGAACTCGGAGGAAGGCATTTTTTCCTCCTCCAACCCTATCGTCAAGAAACATCTGACTGCTCTCGCTAGGCTCTACCCGCCCATCAAGAAACATCTGACTGCTCTCACTAGGCTCTACCCGCCCGTCAAGAAACATCTGAATGGTCTCGCTAGGCTCTACCCGCCCGTCAAACATCTGAATGGTCTCGCTAGGCTCTACCCGCCCATCAAGAGACTGCACCCTGTGTGGGACCTTAAAACAGTCTTGGGTACCCTGGCGCATAAACCATTGGAGCCAATGGCATCCGTGGACATTAGGCTGGTCACCATCAAGACGGCCTTACTAGGCGGTCTTACCTCGGCTTGCTGAGTCAGCGAGATGCAGGCGCTGGTCGCCTCTGAACCATATACACCCGTTCACAAGGACAAGGTAGTCATGCATACGCACCCGGCATTTCTGCCCAAGTTTCAATCTGTATTTCACTTGAACTGAGAAATAGTCCTTCCTACGTTCTTTCCTGATCCGAAGGACAAAGCACATGGAGTGCTGCACTGCCTGGATGTCGGGCGTGCCCTAAAATTCTACTTGGACAGGACAAGGGCTTCTGCAAGTCGGACGTTCCGTTTGTCACTTTTGGAGGCTTGAGGCCAGGCTATCGGGCCTCTAAGGCCTCCATATCCTGCTCGATGGTCTCTGCCATCAAGAAAGCGTATGAGAGCAGGGCTTTAAGTGGGGGTAAGAAATCGAGGTGGGGGCCCTCATTTGGGGGCATGGCTTGTGGGAGGGACGTGGCCTAAAAAGTACGCAAACCGTAGGGTATGCACACAAATATATATAAATGTTATTTATTTGTGTGCGTACCTTACTATGGTTTGTGTACTATGCAAGCCATCTTTTCTAAACATAGAAATATGTAACATTTTGCTGTGAAGTAATTCTCTCTCTTTGTTCGAATGAGAAATCCAATTGATCTCTTTCTCAGGTTTGCATCTGTTTTTGGAAATTCCGCAATGTTCAGGTCACTCTTTGGTATCACTAGTGCTGGAACATGGACAAGTACTATAGAACACAGTCCTCCTTAATCTCTGGGCAGCTTCATATATGCTCTGGATCCACAGACCCAGCAGTGGTCCATTATCACTACTGTCCCATCCTTCATTCCTGGTACATCGAATATTCAACCACATTGCTTATTCTCTCCAACTTTTCTTGTGCCATTGTTTCTGAAGCATAGCTCTGCACTAGCCAGAGGCACTATCTGCAACGTGCCTTCTTTGTCTTCAACCGATGTGAGCAGCTTTGCAAGCTTCGGCCAGAGAGGTTTGCATCCTTTTTCCAAACGATCTATAACTGGATTGTGATGTCCTGTTACTGCCACAGCTCTGCATACAACTATCCCTTCTTCCCAGCCATCTGGAGAAAGTACTGTTCCCCTGATCTGCATCTGACCCCTCTCCTTGCATCTTCGTATTTCTTCATCAGTTTTTTTGTTGCAGTTGAGCTTCTTGTTATCTCCCATCTGATTCCTGCTCCTTTCATTCCAGGCTGCTCGTATCTGATCACATGATCTCTGGTGTGTGGTCTTTCTCTTGTCTTTAGATCTTGTACGTAATCATCTTCTGGAGCTGACCATTCTGTCGCCCATACCAAAGATTGCGTTCGACCCTGGAACTGACCTCTTGTATGGCAGAGAGCTAGATGAGTTGAGCAATGAGCTGTTTGGACATCTATTTCTATAGCTATGAATATTTTGGATTTTCCTATAGCATAAGGTAGGAGAGCGCAGACAAAGCAAATCTCCTCAGAGGTTCTCTTTCCTACCTCTCATGTGCTGATACCACGTTATTCCCCAAATGTGCTGCACTGTCTAGATAATTATGCAGCTCATAATCATCTTGCCTTGTGCTTCTTAGGTCTCGTTCTTGCCAAATAGGTTTGTATAAGAAGCTCAAGGAGTAAATCAGTATACATTCTTCCTACAGGGGGAATCATAGGAACACTCGTCAGTGAAATAGGTGATCTTACATTTATCACTGCTGCAGGGATAATCACATATGGCCTGGGTCTCTTTGCAAGAGCTACGCCTGCATAAGTCACTTGAGTGGGAAGGATCAGAGGGACTCCTACCTTTCTGGAACCAACAAGGTAAGCAATGTGGATCAGCAAAAACAGAAAACAATAATAAATGCTAAGCACGCATATGTTATGCACGGTGTCCAGTCATTATCTCGAAAAAAAATGTCGAATTACAATAATGTCGAAACAATAATGTCGAAAACAAAAATGTCGAATTGTTTTTTTTAAAATTTACATGTTTTTTTGGGGTTCCGGTGGTAAAAAAAAGGGGTAAAACATAAAATAAAAAATTAAAAAGGGGGGTTGGGAGGGGGGGGGGAACCCCCCCATTTCGAATAAAAATCAACAAAAAAAAGAAATTCGACATTTTTGTTTTCGACTTTATTTTTTCGACATTATGACTTTCGACATATTTGTATTCGAGATTATGACTATAAACCGTTATGCACCAATACATTAGACCCCACCATTGGTGCCTCTTCATACGTCGTCGAGTTTGCTCACTTTCTAGAACTGCATTATTCTCATCAGTCCACATCATGCCTGTGTACTACTTTTAAGGAAGGAAAACACCTTTTTAATCAGGCAGCCTCATTAGATGCTCGAGTAGCTGCAATATCTGCTCTATTATCGCTGCAAGCAATCTTCTAATCGCAGGACCATTCTTAGGATCCTGCACAAAAGTACGTAAGTCAGTGCTACGCCCAAGAAGAGCAGGGTAAGCTCAGGGTATAAAAATGAAGACGGCGAGAAGGAGCCTATGGATATCGATATCAGATAAATCCATGCGGTCTGACCAAAGAGAAACTCAGTGTGGAACGAATCAGGGAAATGCTCCCTTTTCCAGTCATATATAAAATCAAGATCTGGCATTTTTAGCACATCAGCACTTCTTAAGTCCAAATTAAGAATTTCTGTGGCTCAAGAACTTTTAGCACTCTTTATAGATATTTTATCAAGAGTTTCCAGGTAAGCCACAGTCCAAATGCACACTTGCATTTATTTAATCAGCAATTTTAGCGTCGTCCTTCGTCATCGGTCGAGTGTGCATGTGCTGAACTGCTTTTTCTTGTCTTGCTTCCGAATCAACCGGTGGCGGTATCACAGTCTCACCAGCATCCGGCTTCACGTCGCCCAGGTGAAGCCAGGCACGCCTTTCTTGAACTTTTACTGGAGATGGAGTAACATTTTCCACTATGAACGGTACACTGAAACGGGCTTGTGCCACTTCCTTGTGAAGTTGCGTACTAAAATGGGATCTCCAATAAACAACTTGGGTACAGATAATAATTTTTCACATCCGGTTGCTAAATGATCTTCATCTGTCTCCTGAGACCGACACCCCTTACGCTTGAGTTGATCTGAAATGACAGATACTAGCAGTCATACATGTCAAATACACACATAGCTCATTTCCTAACAATTCTGCAGTTGTCTGGGTATCACTTCTAGTCCTCGATGGAGGAGTCAGAGGCGTTCTCATTTCCCTCCCTGCAACCTACTCACGGGGTGTGAGGTGGTGGTCCGACCCAGGCTGATTCCTTAATGCATATAATGCAAGGGGTAGGCAATACAGCCATCCCTTCTTCAACATCAATTTGAGTTTAGCAATTCTTTCCTTGAGTCTCGCACATATTCCGTTCGCTTGCGGGTGATAAGCAGAAGAAAACTTATGTTTTATATTCAGCAACAAGCTAATCTGTTCAAACAATTAACAAAATGGGGTCCATTGTCGGATCTCAGCACCTCACATACTCCCCATCTAGGAAAGACTGGCATCAGGGTATTTACATGGACTGGCTTCAATCCATCTCGAAAAGGGGCAGACTACCACTATCATATACCTATATCCACTACATACTTGCAGCATGTCAACATAATCGATATGTAAACGCTGAAAAGGACCATTCGGTCGAGGAATCTCTCCTCTGATTGTTCGCAGTGTGTGCCCAGTGGTAATATTTGACATACGATGCAATTTACTACATAAAAGGCAACATGTTCTAACAGGTTCGGTACAAACCAATCCGCTAGTTACATGTGCTGGGTAGTGCAGCTGTTCAAGCGCCACCCTTAATTAAGGCTATAGGCATCACCAGCTTTCCAGTGCTGTCCTGTTGCCACAATGCTTCAGAGGAGGATAAAGAACACCCCCTCCACTGTGTTCTAGGTAAATGATTAAACCCTTCATTTACAATCATAATCATGACCACTTTTTCTTTTACATCGGCAGTATCAAAACTTGAAATATCAGGTGAATATGCAACCCTTTTGGCCTCTGTGGCTTCGTTCCCACGTGAAATAAAATCAGTTCTTAGTATGTGCTGCACATTTAACTATTGTGAGGGCTACTGGGAGTTTGTAGTGCCTTAATAAGTCTATCCAATAATGCTGCGTGGTGCACTGGAGTGCCGTCCGCTCTGAGTTAGCTCCTCCTTTTCCAATGTGCTAGCCCTGTGTGTACGGTCGATGTCACATAGGCGGAGTCACTGTACTCTGTCACTTCCTGCCCTTTGTGTCTTTCGAGTGCTGTAATAAGCACTACCAATTCTGCAGCTTATGCTTTCAAGTGAGACGGTAGTCTTGCATTTGTTACCACTTCAAATTTCCTGTTTGCTCTGTGCCTTACAACAGGAGAACCTGAATACCTTTCTCCATCAGTTTGATCAATTTTGGAAGACCTGTCAATAAAGAGAACCTCACCTCCTGCTAGAGCATTCTCCTTTACTCTTGGAATCTCGTCATAATACTCCTCGTAGTTCGAGCAATCATGTACATGCTCATCCGCTGCCACAGGTTCAGCTACAAATGTGGCAGGGTTCACTATTTTACACCTGAATATGGCTGGGTTTGATATAACTACCTCATATGCAGAAGCCCTCTGAGATGTCCATGTATCCTTAGGTTTCTCTAAAACAGCAAACAAAGCATGTTCAACAAATAGTCATAGAGCACCCCATCACAATGCTTGTAGACTTCTCAATGGCGAACGCGGCTGCTGCCAGCCATTATTCGCAAGGGACGTGCCCTCTCATAACTGGATATAAAATCCCCCTATAATATGCCAGGGATTTATACCCTAGTGTGGTCCTTTGTATAAGCACTGCTGTCATAACTGTCCCGTTCGTATGTGTATGTGAAAACAGGAAGCACTCCTCAAAATAATTGGGAATTCCTAACCTGGAGCTGTAAAAATGTCTTTTTTCAATTTCTCAAACCCTTCCTCCATTTCCTCAGTCCATTCTATTTTTTTCTTGTTCCCTTGTGCTTTCTTTAAAGCCTGCAAAAGGGGTTGTGTATATGAACTATAATCAAATACCCATGCTCTGGCATAGTTGCACAATCCCAGAAACTGCTGCTTTTGTTTTATCGTGTGTGTGGTTTTGCTGTTTTCATAATTGCCTCTGCCCTCTCAGGTGTGACCTTCTTTCCTTCATGTGAAATCAACTGGCCTATGTACAACACCTCTTCCTGACAATATTGCAATTTCTCCTTGTCTATTTTATAGCCCTTATCTGCTAGGATAATCATCAACTGAATTTAATTTTGCCTGCACTCATCTTCTGTTGTGCTACAAACTAAAATGTCCTCTACGTACTGCAGCACAGTGCTTTGCAAATCAATATTGCTTATGTCCATCTGCAGGACCCCATTAAAGATCGATGCAGACTCACAATACCCTTTGGGCAAACGAGTACTCTTCAGTTTGGTCTGACGAATGTGAATGACGTAAGGTCTTGGGAGTCCTCATGCAACAGGATTGAGAAAAATGCAATTTCCAAATCAATCACTGTGAAATATCACGCCTCTGCAGGAATACTACATACAATCGTTGCAGGATTTGGGAACTAAAGGAAACTCTGCTTCTACAATCTGGTTAATTGGCTTCATGTCCTGGATTAGTCGCCACAACCCTCTCTTTTATTTCTTCACAGGGTACACAGCCGTATTACACAGTGACTCTGACGTCACTAAGAGGCCTTGTTCCATCATGGCTGATAGTCTTCAAAATACCCTCATCTGCCTCTCTAGACATGGGGTACTGTTTTGCTTGAGGTAAAATTGCTCCTGGCTTCAGATTAATCTTAACTTCTCCCATCCCCTTCAATAAGCCTACGTCATAGGAGCCTGTAGTCCATAAAGAGGTTGGCACTTTTTCCATGTCCTTAAAAAATGCTGGCCTCTGCCGCACTCATCATTCATTGTGGGACATCCCTTCTCTCTATTCTGATCCAGTATGTAATACTCATTTCGAATACTACTTCATCTGATCGATCATTCCTAAACATAACTTTGTCTGTGACGCCAGTCAATCTATACCCTTCCCCAATAGCAATCACTGTTCTCCATGGCCTGCCCTCGTCATCGGTTCCTTCGAGCATGGCCAATTCCCCTCGCACTATGGCTGTATGTAATTCTAAGGGAGTAGCCTGTCTCCCCCTCTTCATCCATAGGTGCCTGTGGTCTAAACAAGAACTCATCAGGTATCCTTCTAATCTTTCCCACTAAGCCGGGTAGCCATGTCAACAGAATGCGCAGCCCATAAAGAAAGACTACTGGCTCTAATGGCATTCCTCATAGAGCCATTTGCCCTGTCAACGCCATTATAAATTCTCCCACGTTTAAATAATGTTTCCCTGGAGTGGAACATGCTATGCCTTCATCAGTCAAGGAAATTGTCATATTTAGCTTAGTCATTAAATCTCGCCCCAGAATATTAACTGGCGTCTGTCTTGAATACAATAATGGAACAGACCTATCACACTCTCCTATGGAGACTGGTAATTCATTAGCAAAAGGAACTCTACTTGTAGCTCCAGAGAAACCTTGCGCATTCATGTCATTTCCCGATAACGGATACTTTCCATCTTGTATACATGAGCGAGTTGCCTCGGTGTCTACTAAAAAAGAAAATGATTTTCCTCCTATGGTAACATAAACCCTTGGTTCCTCTTGAGGATCTGGTGTCACCGATAGTACTGAACACATCAAGTCGCACTGTGAGCTGTCCTATTGTGGATACACACTTATCCACATACCTGTAAAAGGACTTCCACCCTCTACAGTGACACCCCCTACTCTAGGTGTCAGTAGCTGTCCCATGTTTGCACTCTGCTGTATCTGCATAGGTGCATGCTGTGACTGTCCTTGCGGCGTATTCAATGGTGCTTGTTGTGGTTGCATTGCCTGTTGCATTTGCTGCACATGTGCTTAATGCACTGTTTGATCTTGGGCAAACCCATCCCTAACCTGTGAGCTGTATGCTGGAGGATAAGCTGTCCCCCTCTTGAGAATTGCCCATTCTGTACATGTCCTTGGCTCCCACATGTTTGCGTGATATGCCCTGTCATGCCACATGTCCAACAAACAGGAGGGCCTCGTCTAACTAGCCCTCCTTGATTAAAACCTTCTTGCCCACTTTGGTTATCATTCTGAAACCCGCCTTGGTTATTCTGAAAACCACCCCTTCCTCTGAAACCCATTCCTCTACCTTGATTGGCGTTGATTATTCATCTGCAATATAACCAATGCTTGCTGCGTTCCCAACCCTTCTTCACTTGTCAGTAGCCGACCGTGATGCACTATAGTCAACTGTATTTCTGCCCACTGCTTCACCTCCATTCCACCAATTTCTTGAGCTGCCTCTGTACTGACTCAGGCAATCCCTTACACAAAATGTGGTAAAATACTGGCACTGATTTCCCCCATGGCTCTCACATTTATAATTAAATGGTGCTCTGTCCTGAGCTGTGTTCTGTGCTGTGGCACTTGAGTAACCTCCTCTCGTCCAAATGTCATCAGCCCTTTCCCCAAGTATAGCTACTAGGAGACCTTTAATGTCCCCTATGGCTAGAGTATTTCCTCCTGTCATTTTTTCTAGCTCATAAATCCATTTCTCCACACCCGCAGTTAAACTAGGGAGTTTGCATCTTACATTATCCTTGTCCATTTGGGGCCATGGAATATACTGCAGTCTGGCCACTCCTTCCTCCAATAAGGGGAATTGTGTGACCCCAAATCCGCAATCGGCTCCCATCGTCTGACTATCCATAGTAGGGACAACGGTTCCTGATTGCCTCCTACCTGACAATGGCCTCAACCTGTTCACATATGGCGTTGATACCCCCTCTCACTATACGATCGTCCTTTAAGTCGCTCTGGGTGCACCATGGGATCTGGCGTTCTATCTTTAGGTTGGTCTAAATCTTGTTTCAGACATCCCTCGAGACCGCATGTACTTTCTCCCTCCTCCCCACGGAAGGTTTCCTTGTCTTCATCGGACATATCTAGTCCCCAGCTAGAATGGCTTTCATCTCTTTCGTCCCTATTTAAGGTCAGCCTGTCTAAAGACTAGGCTCTCTGCTAGAGACTGAATGGACTTCCCTTCTTGCTTCGTGACTGGGTAACTATAGATCGATCTTATTTTCCTCTGCTTTCCGATTTCCCATGCCCTCATCTCCTGATAAGCTTTATTGATCCTATCTCTGATGCTTCCTACCTCAAAATTCTTGTCTAGGTTTGTCCTAGATGGTCCTGGCGTTGCTCCCTGCAGCGGGAGAAACTCATCTGTCGCCCCATAATATTACTGGACTTGGTTCCATCAGCTCTTTCTAAATGTGATCAATGTCGCGTTCCTATTGTTTTCTTTTTTGTTCCATTTCTTCATCTAATTCTCTTTGTTTTCTTGCTTCTTGTCTAACCTTTTCCCCTTCTTGCCTTTTTTCTTCCCTTCTTTCGTTTGCTCTATGCACTTCCTCCTCCCTTCGTCTTTGCATTCTTTTATCCCGTAATTTCTGTTCTTCCTCGTCACTCTTCTTTCTTTTCTAACCTATCTCTTCTCTTACGTCCCGTCCCCTTTCCTCCATCTGCATGGGCGTCCCTTCCAAGGGACGGGAGATGGAACCTTTTTCACCAGAAAAAGCCTTCTTGCTCCTTTAAATCTAGAAGTGCGCATGGGTGCGGCCCTGGGAGCATGCGTTGCCCTAACACCGCCACCACACCTCAGTTCCCTTTTCCGCATCGCCGGGAACGGACCGAATTCACCAGTGCTCTTGGGTTTGGCTTCAGCCATGTAATTCTACACGTGGATACTTCGTCTCTTATGTCTTTTTATCATTCAGGTACTCTGTCCTCAGGCGTCACGCTCCTCCCCGGCGCATGTTTACTTCTACAGGGTTCAGCAGGTGTCCATCATGCGACTGGCTCTTTCCAACTAAAGACCCCCCAAGCCCTCTGCCTTGGCCCAGACAACGGCTGGCAAGCTCCTGCAACATGCTCTCCTCGAGGTCTCTGAAAAACAGACTAGCCAAGTGGAGGGAGCTCTTCCAGAGATCGCCTCCAGAGGACCTAAAGGACTTTGTCTATCAACGATCCAAGCCCAAGGTAGGGCTGCTCTTTTCCAGCACTACCCACAAGGGAGACTCCTTCCCAAGGACTTGCCCGCACAGGAGGGACCGCTCAGGTCCTCATACCAGCACGAGTACAGAGGCTATATCGGTTACCGGCTGGCAGGCCGAAGGGGTCGGTTGATCCTCCCAGTGACAGTGCTGAGGGACCGGAAGGTTATTTTACTGGGTCATTTTACCAGGTTGTTACCCGAGGGGCCATGCCCTAGTACTGTCAAAATGTCTGAGGCAGTGCCTATATGCAGTTCTACCGGCAGATCCGCTGAGGGCAAAACGCCTACCAGGCCTCGGCCTGAGGAACAGGGTAGGCCTCATGAACCACACTCAAGAATCCTGGAGGAGGCTGGGCCCAGTGAGCCAATCAACACGACGCAGGCATGTGGAAGGCAGCTCGACAAGATGGCAATCGTGCCTGACCTGAGGGACACCCGGCCGAAACTGCACCGAGGAAGGGAGCAGGTGGATGAACGAGTGTCAAGGTGGGACTGGTGTCAATAGGCCTATAGCCTATCCTTCATTTTCTCCCGCTGCATCCGTATGGGAAGGGCATGCAACGGCTCCAGCAGCTGCCTGCTATCCCGTCAATATGGCCTACCACCCCTACGGCCTGCGAGGAAAGGTTATTTGAAAGGTTCCTCAGGCTCATGAAATCTCCTCGGACGGGGGTCCTCCCACCAACGGCTCCGGTGCCGCAGGCCCCAGTACAGGTGCCCCTGCCCCCTGTGCAGCCTCCACCGCCTGCTCCGGCCCCCCAACCGATAGTGCAGGCAGTTCCGTACCAGCCTCCGCTGCAGCCTCTGTCTCCACTCCCACACCTAAGCCTGCGGCTCCCAGCACTCCGGTGCCGGACCAACCAGACCCCCTTGTGGACACAGATGAGGAAGAGGACCCCGACACACCGTCGTCAGCCAAGGCCTTCCACAAACATCTTGCAGGGATGGCTTAGGACTTGGGCCTTCCTCAACCCGTGGTCGACCAACCAGCAGAAGGGGTCCTCGCCAAAGTTCTCACACACTGTCCCGCAGCAAAAACGGGGATCCTGATGCAGAAGGACTTGATTGCCTTGGCCAAAAACGGCTGGCTCAAGCCCCACTCGGTCCAGCCGGTCCATCGACACCTGGAAGCTAAGTACAGGCAAATGGAGGGGGATACACTCTTGCTGTCGGCCCATCCTCAGCCACACTCTTTGGTGTTTGCTGCGGCATCACTGCTCCAAGCCTCAGTCGTCCTTGGCCTCCTAGTCTGTGGCACTGTTGGCAAGGAGAAGATCTTGGAGGCGTACGGGAAGAAGCTGTATTCCAACGCGCCCTTGCCTCTTTGTCAAGCCAACGTGGATGCCATGCTGGCAGCTGTTAATCAGAGGCTGTGGTGGGAAATTGCAGAATTCCTCCCAGAGATTCCGGCGCAGAGCCAATCATGATTCAAGGAGGGACTGGCAGAGGCCAAGATGGTGGCACAAGACATCATGGAGTCCACTGTGGCCCACATTGACACCTCTGGCTGGGCCATCTGCATTGCCACGGGCATAAGAACAACGGCCTGGCTCTGTGCTACGAAATTCAACCCGGATGTCGAGGAGCGCATCTTGGACCTGCGTTTAGAGTGGGGGTGACCTCTTCCACGCCACCATGGACGAGGAGCTATATAAAAAGAAAAACAGCTCACCAGTGGCCAAGTCTTTATCCATCCTTACAAAGACTACGCCCAAAATGTACACCCAGTCACAGCAGCGCTCAGACAAGGGGCGTACATACGCAGGGTTCTGTGGCTTCCAAGAGTGGAGGTCCTGGCAGCCGGACCGTTCGCTGACTCAACATCGGCGTAATCAACAAAAAGGAGCGGGGGTGGAGTAAGGGCTTATTCCAGTACCCCTCCTCCAAACAGCCTCGGAGGGAAAGAAGGCATGACATGCCCCTCCGGGTCCACGTGTCACCAGTAGGGGGCAGACTTGCTCTTCTTGCACATTTCTGGTGCCAGAATTCCGCGGACCCCTGGATCCTCTCTGTAGTATCCACGGGGTACCGCCTACCTATCCCAGCCTCTCCTCCCTCTTCCCCTCCACTCCCACAGGTTGGGACAGCAACTCTTTTGGCAGAGATCCAGTCGCTCCTCGAGAGCCAGGCAGTGGAAGAAGTCCCAGCCTTCCAAACAGGCTTGGGCTTCTACTCCAGGATTTTCGCCTTACGAAAGCAGAACCAGGCTGGCCTGAGAGTTGTGTTGGACCTCTCTACCCTCAACCTCTCCCTCCCTCTTCAAAAATTCAAGATGGTTATGTCAGCACTCATAGCAGAGACACTGTGCAGGGGAGACTGGATGTGCTCCCTGGATCATAAGGACGCTTATCTACACATCTCTATTTGGCAGCCTCATTGCTCCTTTCTGCGGTTCAGGATCATGAGCTGCCATTTCCAATACAAGGTTCTACCCTTCTGCCTCAACTCAGCCCCCAGGATATTTACCAGACTGATGAATACAGTGGCGGCCCTCATCAGGGCCCAGGGCCACCACGTCTACCCATACCTGGTTGACTGGCTCGTCAGGGCGAAATCTCCAGAGGCGGTTCATCGCACTTCCTCCACTCTGATGATCACTCTCCACGAGCTGAGATTTTCTATCAACCACAAGAAGTCTCAGCTGCAGCCTACTCGGGGCCTGACCTTTCTGGGCCTCAGCTGGGACACGAGCTACGAGAGAGTTTTCCCCTCGGAGGACAAGATCAAGGCTTTCAAAGGGGCCGTGAGTCACTTCCTCAGCTCAGAGGTGACCTCGGCCTGGTGGTACCAGCAGTTATTGGGTCTCATGGCAGCAGTTCTACTAACCGTACCCCACATGAGACTCAAGATGAGGAGATTACAGCTGCACTTCGCAGCCTCATGGAATCCTGAGTGGGCTCCCAAGCTGAACTTTTCAGCATTCCTCCTTCTCTCCACACGAACCTAACATGGTGGTCCAGGGACTGCAACCTGAGAATGGGCAAGCCCTTCTGGTCCTGTCAGGAGCAGCAGTCTCACATCAACTGGTTGCAGCTGAAAGCTATCTGGCTAGCCCTTAAAGCTTTCCTCCTGCTCATTGGGGGCAAGGTGGTCCTCATCCAGACAGACAACTCCACCAGAATGTACAATGTCAACAGGCAGGGTGGCACCAGGTCCTCTCCGCTGTGCAGACTAGCGGTCAGCATGTGGGAATGGACCCTGGAGAACGACTTCTCCATCCACCTTCCGGGAGAGTCCAACCTGGAAGCGGACAGGCTCAGCAGACGGCGAGCGGACAATTACGAATGGCAACTGAACGATCAGGTCCTGGTCAGGATCTTCATCAGATGGCGGCATCCCCAGGTGGATCTCTTTGCCTCCGGTCCAACAGGAAGTGGCAGCAGTTTGGGTCCTTGCAGGGCCCCGGCTCAGTGGGAAACACATTCTAGATTCAATGGAACGGCATGACAGTGTATGCATTCCTGCCCACACCCCTGGTCCACAGGTTGATCTGCAAGATAAGAGAATCATGTCACCTCTGCGTCATTCTGATAGCTCCGTGGTGGACGGCAAGACCATGGTTCTGGGAGCTCCTCAGCCTCTCGGACAGGCCGCCCATTCACCTGCCACTGGGCCCAGCTCACCTTCTCTCGCAGCAGGGGGGCAGGGTCTTCCACCCAGCTCCGCAGAAGCTAGCGTTCACAGCGTGGTTCCTAAGCAGGTCACACTGAAGCATCTGAGCCTGTCTCAGGCTAACCTGGACATCATTCGGGGCGCTAGGAGCAAGGTTACTAGGAGCCAGTGCAACAGTAAATGGACTAGGTTCTGTCATTGGGCGGGCTCTAAGGCTATCAAGCCCCTTGCTTGCACATTGGATTATATGCTCTCCTTCTCTGCACACCTCGCTCACTTAGGGGTGCAAATTGACACATGCCGCACCTACTTGGCAGCCATTGGCACCTACAGGAACTCTGAGGAAGAGGTCCTCTCCGCCAACCCGGTAGTGAAACGACATCTGGCGGGCATCACCGGTTCTACCCGCCCATCAAGAAGCCACACCTTGTGTGGGATCTCAATATAGTGTTGGGCGCCCTGGCGCGTAAACCTTTCAAACCAATGGCGTCCGCGGACATCAGACTTGTCACCATTAAAACAGCTCTGTTGGTGCACCTCGTCTCGTAGAGTCAGCGAGATCCAGGCACTGGTGGCTTCAGAACTCTACACTACTTTTCACAAGGATAAGGTGGTCCTGAGAATGCACTCTGCGTTCCTACCTAAAGTAGTCTCTTCTTTCCATCTAAATGAGGAGATGGTGTTACCTACGTTTTTCACTGACCCTAAGGACGATGATCAAAGGGTCTTGCACTGTCTGGATGTCAGACACGCTCTGAAATTCTATCTAGACAGGACCAAGAGCTTCTGCAAGTCAGACGTTCTGTTTGTCGCCTTCGGGGGGGTGGTCAAGGGCCGGATACCAGGCATCCAAGACCTCTATAGCAAGATGGATGTTTTCAGCCATCAAGGAGGCCTATGAAGGGCAGCCAACCCACTTCCATCTAACATGCATGCCCATGCTGTCGGAGGCAAGGCCATGGCTGTCGCATTCCAGAGACAGGTTCCTTGGCAGATCATCAGCAGGGGGCCACCTGGCCCATCCCCTTGGCTTTCTGCAAGAACTACTGTTTGGACGCCGGCTCTAAGTCAGACGCGGCAGGTGGTTCTAAGGAACTTGTTTTCTTAAAGAGGGTCACCTCTTCACCCTAGAGCTACATTCAGTTGTAATCACCCATGCAGTATGAAGGAAAGGGAACAGGATGTAGGAGTAATTAATAGTTACTCACCATAGTAACTAATGTACTCCTAGTCCATAGTCCCCTTTCCTCCATATATCCCACCATCCTCCCCCCTAATAATACTGGTGTCATTAGGCAATGTTAATATTGTCGACATGTCATTGGGGACTGAGTAGTGGCACCGGTGGACGGAGTCAGGGCAGCGCATGCTCCCAGTGCCGCACCCCATGTGCCTCTAAATTTAAAGGGGAAGAAGGTTTTTTTCTAGTGAAGAGTTTTCTGTCTCCCGTCCCTAGCGAGGGACGCCCATGCAGTATGGAGGAAAGGGGACTATGGACTAGGAGTACATCAGTCACTACAGTGAGTAACTATTAATTTTTTTTATACAGTGCACTGTATGTAATTTGTACATATATTTTAAAGACGTTTATATTTTTTTAGATTTGAAGGACTCTTTTTTTAAAAAAAAATATTTTTGTTAGATATGCAGCTGCTAGGTTGTATAAAGTGTCTTGTGATTTCCCCTTTTTGTATAAAACCCTGCTGGTGTACCAGAAAAGTATATAAGTAAACTTATAACAACAAAAGGAACCGTCCACTAGCATTCCTTTTCCGACTTTCCTTTTGTGTGCCGTTACTATAACCATGTGTCTCTTTCCTTGGGGGTATTTGGGGATCCTGTCCTAACGCTACCATCACCAGCTTCCCAGCAGAGCTCACCGAGGTGATCTTGAACCCAGGAGAGCATGGTTTGGAGACAGGTAAGAGGCGGGTCAAGGGTATATATTCTGTGCCTGCCTACACCCGTCTCCCAATAAGTTGTGCAATACATCACCCTGCTACAAAAGGATACATTCAAGCTTGAATTGTAAATGAAGACAAAGCCTTTGCAGCTGTGAAAGGATAGAGGTGATGAGATCAACCAGGCTGCATAATGGAGGGCCTTCGAAGGGACAAAAGGGCAGGTGGCAAGACCTGCATGTACTGCATTGCTATTGGGGAGGAAGGATAGCGCAGGGGCAATGCGTTTTGTCTAATCCCGATCCTGCACTTCGAAACCACTCATTGGTATTAAGTGTGTTATAAATGAACAATTAGAATAAAGGTTGCCCAGCCTGGAACTAAGCTTTGCCTGAACAACGCTGCAGCATTTGATTGGTGGGGGTGGAAGGGGGTTACAGAAAATCAAGAAATTGTTCTGGCGAAGTGAGGTCAATTGAATTAGACCTTAACTTCAAGGATCGTTGCAGGGCATCCTCCAATGATTATTAATTTCAGAGTAACTGTCCTAGGTTGGTAGTTCAAAGGACACCATGACCAGGACCCTCTCAGGCAAAGGTAAAATGACACCCTGTCCATTCATTGGTCAGTGTTCATCTTTGGCAGAGGTTCCAGATGCTGCAATTGAAGCAATCCAATGTGGAAAGGATTTGGATTTGCCGTGCTTGGCCACACCAGTGGTGCTACTCTGACCCGATCCAGCTGTCCACAGGGCCACATTGGACTCCCCTGTACAAAAGGAAGCACCTTTCCAAAATGACCCACAGTTGTACCATCGCTGCTGATCCCGACTACATGGGTCCCTCGTATTAACAATATAAAGGATCTATGTCCGAAGGCTGCGCACAAAACGTCACACCAAGGGCTTGCAGCACAAAAGTGCAACCCGCTCCCGATTGGTGGGGGGGTCCCCCCTGAATCCCCAACTGCTCCTGCCCCACTTGCCTGCTGCGGGCTCTGGCCTCCAGCTGCCTGTTCCTGTCTGCCATCTAGAGTGTGCGGTCAGAAGCCCGGGGGCACAGCACAGTGTATATAGTATGCTTCTGTGTCCTCAGGCTTCCGGCTGCGCTCTGTAGACGGCCAACAAATATTAAGGCTTCCGACTCCTACAAGAGTGCATGATAATGTTGAGGAAAGCAAGGCAGCCTTCTCCTGGGTGTCCTTTCCATGAAAGTGTAAGTGGTTCAACCTGCGTTGCTTGGAGAGAGGTGCAGAGCCCATGTCTGGCTGAGAAGAAGCCGTACTACTTCATCTGGAGAAACCTTATCTTGATCATTGCTCTTCAGCTCGCCTGAACTCTGATCAGCCTCTGCCAGCATATTCAACAGTAGGGGATCATTGGGGTTGCCTAAAAACAGACTCCTCTGCTATCCCACCCGCAAACTTTAGAGACTCCAGGGAATTTGATAACGCAGCGGGAAGGTTACTCATGGTACAACTAACCTTGTAATACATCAAAACCTCCTGGACTGCTTGTGCAGCTGGTCTAGATAGAACTCGGAAAAGAGGTGAAATACAATTTTCAACAAGTTTATTCATCAATTGTAAATAAGTTCATCACCAAGGACTTTCACCTGGGGGTGCCAATACACCAATCCATAAAAACAAATACGCAGCTCACATAAAATGGCACACGTTAAACACTTTACAATAAACAAGACCCTAAAGTGTAACCGTGCAGAAGTAAAGGGCTCAAGTGCTCTGTAAAGTACTTCCTGTAAACACCACCACTCACAATGTGCAAGGAATGCAACCTTCTAATTAGTCTAGAAGAGACGTGGCTCTATTGTGTCTACCCAACATGTTTCATTCCAAGAAACAGCCTTGACCTGGGCTGAAAATCATTAGACCAACTGAGGATCTTAGCTGTGTGCTAAGGTGATTAATCTTGCACACACTACCCCCTTCTATTCTTTTCTTGAACTGTGGAAACCTTTTTTTTTTTTATAGGGATTGACTTCACCCCCCCCCCCCCCCGCACCCCCCAATTCCCACCCCCCTCTCCCCTGCAAGTCACCGCGAGCAGAACTGCCCCTTTGGCATCCCAGTATTCTAGGCCACAGGGAGTCACAATAACAGGATGTCCCCTGACTAGATAGTGTGACGAACCCAGGAGCCTTAAGTTGCCGGTGGTATTCAGTAAATGGGAGCAGTTTCAGCTGAACGCTACCGGTGGTGTAGGAATGCAGAGAGAGGCCGGCAGGAGAAACGGGAGGATCCCGAGGCGAAAGAGAGGGGAAGAGAATCTCGCACAGAATGGAAGGAATTACAAGGTATCACGGGTAAGAAACACGGAGAAAAGAGAGAAAAACACAGATCAGACTACTTGCATCATGCCACAAGAAATGAAGCAAGGCACCTGCTTACCGCTGTGTAGGCAGTTTAAACTGCAGCGGACCAGTGTTGCCAGCCAGGTCAGAAGGAAAAACAAGCACACCTCTAAAACACTGTGGATAGGTCTTAGAAGTTGAAAAATAACTATAACACAAATAATACATACAGAGCGCATAAACATATGTTAACAACAAGCATTTATTAAAATTGTTATTTTCTAACAATTGGTGTCTATTTTAATTTCTTCCATGTGTGCAACTTATAAAAGCGCATCATTGGCTTTTTGGATCCTTGGCTGCTCTGGTCCTTGATTCGTCGCTCACCTCTGGTCCTTGGCTCCATTGATGGTACCTGCCAAGTAGCCCCATGTCCTTCATGACACTGAGTCCAGTTATTTCCTGTTAAATGCTAGGACTAGTATTGTACTTCTTCCCATTATAAGTATAGGCCTACAAGGACCAGT
This sequence comes from Ambystoma mexicanum, assembly GCF_040938575.1. NCBI lineage: Eukaryota > Metazoa > Chordata > Amphibia > Caudata > Ambystomatidae > Ambystoma > Ambystoma mexicanum. The sequence continues at coordinate 35,316,299 of NC_090931.1, forward strand.
ATGCAAAGTGAAAATCCAGGACTGGCTCATGGCAACACAAGTAACATAGCCCACACCCCCCTGCCATCTTCTTTTCTTTCTGGTATTTGGCGTAATAAGAAAAAGAATAGCCATTTACAATGTGTCGACTTCTACTCCCCAAGTGAACTAGCCAGGTGCTATGGCAGTACTGGTGAACGGACTCAGTCTTCCGGTTCACGCTAGAGTTGGCCTGTCAATGTACTGCGCAAGAAGGAAAATTTAAACCTACAGAAAAATAATACATGAACAAAAGCACAAGTGGGAAGATAAGAATCATACCCGACCAGTACCGCCCAAAACACCTTCTCATGGGAACTCTTTGAGCTCTCTTTAAGCCTTAACATCAAACTTTGCACTGGACAATGACTTAATGTGAGCTGTAAATGCTACTGGTGTAATAAAAATGCCTTAACCTGGTCTGCCTTCAGCCAATCAAGTTATAACCACTGTGTGTGCCCTTCAGTGAAGTCCTGTTAACAGTTTTGGGCTTTTAAAAACATATCAGGCATTTGCCAGGCACTGCCATTAGATGCCCAGGTACTTGCACCTGCTACCGTTCATACCATTAAAGACAGCAGGGCCTACCAAGGGCCTTTCCCATGCCTACACAAAAACCCAAACTATTGGCATTGCCAATGCTTGTTTCCATCATGACTAAACTAAGTGTTTCCGTAAATACCCTGCAATTGTTTACCTCTTTGCTAGGGAATGTGTCTTCAAAGGGTCTCTAATATTGAAAGAACCCATCAATGCAAAATGCCCCACACAACCTACAATGGGAGCGCTGGGAGTACTTGCAGGTCATTAAGAGGCTGCAGACAGCCCATCCAGGACGCTGCGCGTGGCTTTGAATTAGAATGGCAATCAGCCCGAGCCTCACAGAGTGTGCTTAACTGCTTATGGGAGGACGGGATGTTCGTGTTGTTTCACATGCATTTTTTTCTTTTTTGTAAATGTGGCCAAATCTAGCAGGGACTGGCAAACAAGCGGAAAAACACGCACACAATTAAGGTAAAACGCAGACAAGAACCGCAACAAGCGACCTGCAGATATTATAAGCGACGTTGGGCAAAAACAAGCCCAAAGTCGCTTATAATAAGCGGACATGGCAACACTGCAGCGGACTTCCCTCTCGGTCTTTGGTGCCGGCAGGACGCCATCTTGGAATCGACTAGACTGCTTGAAGCGGTATAGGCGGCAGGGGTAACACGCCGCCATCTTGGGAGGAGAAATGAATAGCATCTTCTGTATCTCACCCATATGGACCACAGGGACCAGTGAGGGTTCCGCTGATTCCTGACAAGAGGTCCATCATAAGGATTCATTACTGCCAGCTCACTTCCCGCACTTTCCCCCATCCCATGCACTTGCGCGATCTGAATGACACCAGGACTAGTAGGATCGTTGTCTGTCCTCCCTTTGTTCCCCGCCCCTTGCCTCGTCGCACCTTGAAACACCTGTGAATAAGCGCGTTATAAATGTCATATCATACCATATATCAGATCTTTAGGAAAGGAGCATGATGAAAATAAACACAAGAGGGGAGCAGAAGTGAATGAGGATGGTGTGTACAGGCACGTTATAAATGCAATATATCATACTGGCTTAAGTGTTGCAGACTGGTCCGCTACAATCAAGTGGCTGGGTACCTCTCGATGGTCTAAGGGCGAATGATAAGGGGCTGAAAAAGACAAGTCATATAAAAAAGTCTGGCACAGTTCAAGAAAAGAATAGAAGGATGTACAGTGTGCAACACGTCAGTGTGCAGTGGATAGGTCCACCCACAAAAATGGGGCTATAGATTGTAAGGCTCACAGCGTATCTGGTCATTGGATCGAATGCAATACCATTGAATGCCTTTCCATCTAAAAAAGTGCATCGAAAAAAAGCAGTGAATGCATGTTTTTTGAAGGTAAAGGGTTTAGTTTAATTTCAATAGGTTTTAAAGGCTAAAAATAGGGGGCTTTGGGGGGAGACCCTCCCAATAAAAAAAAAGATGCATTCGATGCAATTTTTTTGATGCATTTTTTTCCGATGGAATTTGTCTGTCAATGGTAAGAATTCGATGGAATGACTATAAACTGGCTCACAGCAGCATAGAGCCTGAAGAGGTTGGTAAATGATAGGTGTCAGCGAGATTAATCACCTTAGCACACAGCTAAGAGCCTGAGTTGGTCTAATTATTTTCAGCCCCTGACGAAGTTCCCCAAATGAAGGCCTTTTCTTGGAATAAAACATGTTGGGCAGACAAAATAGAGCCAAGTCTCTATTAGACTAATTGGAAGGTTGCATTCGTTGCATATTCGGAGTGGTGGTGTTAACAGGAAGTAGTTTACACTGGAGCACTTTACTTCTGCACTGTAACACTTTAGGATATTTTATTGTAAAGTTTTTAACATGTGTAATTTTATGTGAGTTGTGTATTTGTTTTTATGGATTGGTGTATTGGCATCCTGAGGTGAAAGTCTTTGGTGATTAACTTATTTCCAATTGATGAATAAAATTCAATTTTCAACAAGTTCTATCTAGACCAGCTACACAAGCAGTCCAGGTGGTCCTGTGATATCCGAACATATAGGAAGAAGCTCATGCAGACATCCGTATTCACAATTCCAATGATGAAAGGGATTTAAGCAATGGCATCCTTGGTTAGAAGGCCTCCTCTCCCTATAGACATTGTGTTGGCCTACATTTGGAGTTTCCTTTTGATCTCAGGCAAAATCCGACCTGCATCTGTTATGGAAAGAAGCCTTTTTAGAAGCCACATGTTTGCAAGAAGGGTTAACAAAATCCAGGCTCTCTGCATTGCCTGGGGGAAAAGAACATGCGACAAGCGTAATAAGTGCTCTTAACAGGTTTATACCGGAGTTCGATTTATAAGAAAGTAAATGAGGAGGGCTTAATAGACCTTTGATGTTTCCCAAAACGACTCCACTCCAAAAGGTCTGGAAGCACTAAGGGTCCTCCCTTATAAGCAGCAGGTGGTTGCTTCGTGGGCAATAGCCCTCTCAGTTTGAGCGATGCCCTGTTGAGTTCTGAGGTGGCACTGGAGGATGGCCTACTGGAAGGGTATGCAACTCTACCACGGGCACAATCTAAGCAAAACAGTTGTTTGTAAAAGGAGTAACAAAGTTCGGTGAAAGGGCATAGTCTAAAGGAACAGAGCCCAATTCTAAGTCTAAAGCACCCCTGGGTGTCTGCCCAGGACGGTGTTCTGCAGGACACTCGATAGTGGCACAGCACGCTTCTTTCAGGATGGCCTTTCCTTGTCATGATTTTGACACCTGGGTGTCTGCCCAGGACGGTGTTCTGCAGGACACTCGATAGTGGCACAGCACGCTTCTTTCAGGATGGCCTTTCCTTGTCATGATTTTGACACCTGGGTGTCTGCCCAGGACGGTGTTCTGCAGGACACTCGATAGTGGCACAGCACGCGCTTCTTTCAGGATGGCCTTTCCTTGTCATGATTTTGACACCTGGGTGTCTGCCCAGGACGGTGTTCTGCAGGACACTCGATAGTGGCACAGCACGCTTCTTTCAGGATGGCATTTCCTTGTCATGATTTTGACACCTGGGTGTCTGCCCAGGACAGTGTTCTGCAGGACACTCGATAGTGGCACAGCACCCTTCTTTCAGGATGGCATTTCCTTGTCATGATTTTGACACCTGGGTGTCTGCCCAGGACGGTGTTCTGCAGGACACTCGATAGTGGCACAGCACGCTTCTTTCAGGATGGCCTTTCCTTGTCATGATTTTGACACCTGGGAGTCTGCCCAGGACGGTGTTCTGCAGGACACTCGATAGTGGCACAGCACGCTTCTTTCAGGATGGCCTTTCCTTGTCATGATTTTGACACCTGGGTGTCTGCCCAGGACGGTGTTCTGCAGGACACTCGATAGTGGCACAGCGCGCTTCTTTCAGGATGGCCTTTCCTTGTCATGATTTTGACACCTGGGTGTCTGCCCAGGACGGTGTTCTGCAGGACACTCGATAGTGGCACAGCACGCTTCTTTCAAGATGGCCTTTCCTTGTCATGATTTTGACGCCTGGGTGGGTGTCTGCCCAGGACGGTGTTCTGCAGGACACTCGATAGTGGCACAGCACGCTTCTTTCAGGATGGCCTTTCCTTGTCATGATTTTGGTCTTTGTCTTCATCCCGATTCTTGGATTGGTCAAGGATGGTGTCTTGATCGTGATTTTTAAAAAACAATGAGTTCAAATATATTTCCCCCTAATATTTCCATGCCTGCAGACATTCTTTTGATGTCAAAAGAGCCATACTCTTATCTTAACAAAACGAAGGACATTAGAAAGTCTAAACAACAGTTTGTGAATCATGGAGTAGTTCAGGGGATGCCCAGCCTCAAAACCTTCCAATGCTAGAGGGGGGTAGTGTTATACATACTTCTCATGCAGACCCCAGCTCCCTCCTTCCCTCCTACTCTCTGGCTGCCCTCCATGGGTCCCCTCCCTTCACCCTCTTGTGAGGCAAAAAACCTTAGTGTCATCTTCAACTCCTCCCTCCTTCTCTTCTCACATCGCAAACCTTGCCAAGAAGGCCCACTTTCAGCTGCACCTCCTCAGGGACATTCTCCTTTTCCCACTCGATGTCTCCAGAGCTCTGGTCCTCTGCAGGCTGGACTACTGCAACAGCCTTTCCTTAATCTGCCAAACTCCTTCCTTTCCCCCTTCAATGAATCCAGAATCGGACTATGAGATTTATCCTTGGCCTCAAGCCCATGGATTGCATCTCTCCAGCCCTAGAATCTCGCCTCTGGCTCTCGGTTGTTGCGAGTATGAAGTTCAACAGCCTCTGTATCATCCACAAGACTTTTCAGGGCCCCGCAACATCCAACTCTCTCTCCCTAAATACCTCCCTGTTAGAGCCCTTCAGTCTTCTAGCGCCAACTCTCTGCAGATCAGGCAGTTTTCCAAGCAGAGAGTGGGGGGTAGATCTCTCTCTTCTGCAGGAGTCTCCCTCTGGAATTACCTACCTGCCCCTCTCAGGCTTGAGCCGGATCTCCTTAAGTTCTCGAAGCTTCTCAAGACAAGACCCTCCTTTTCTCTTCTTCCTTCCCTCTTCCCTGCTAATGTCCCTTTCTGCCGCATTTTGACTGGCTGCCTGGTTCCTTCTGAGTCATCCAGGTCGCCAGGGACTCCTTGCCCAGTCTACCCCAGCACCTCGCCCCCCCCACCTCCACTTGCCCTACTGGGCTCCCTTCCCCCTGTATTAGCCTGACAGGGCATGCCAGCCCCCTCCTCGCACCTAGCATGTGGCCCTCCATTCCCTGCATTTCCCTGGCACTTGTCCACCTGGCCTCCCCTTAGCACTCACCTAGCCCATAGCCCCTCTTGACTCCCCCCACCCTCCCTCCATCCCTCCCTCTCTCCATCCCTCCCTCTCAGCACTTGCATGTTCTCCACTCCGATCTGCACTTCCCTTCCCACCTTAGCATTATCACATTCTGCTCTGATGACACTTGCCCCCCCCCCCACTTCCCTGCACTTGAATGATCAGAATGACACAAGGCCGAGTAGGACTGTTTTTGTTATTATTCATCTTTGTCCCAACCCCTTTTTGTCTTGTGGCGCCTTGAAACACCACTTGCTGTATAGGCACATTATAAATACCCAGTAAATAAATATCAGATCTTGACATCAACCCAGTTTGCAAGACCCTTTCAGGAAAACCCATAACTCTTACTGCACCAGGGCTAGAGTACAGCTCTTCTAGAGTACTGCACTGGGGCTAGAGTTCTGCTCTTCTCCTCTGGAATAGCCCCATCTCACTCTTACTGCACTGGGGTTAGAGTACTGCTCTTCTTCTCGGGAATACCCCTATTTCATTGATCTTCACAGCAGCCATCTGGGAATACCTGCACACGTGCCGGCCATATTGCTTCGACTCCGATCTGAAAGCAGAACCCATATTAAGTCTCCTGGAGGAAGTTATGTGGATAAAGTGCCGGAAGGAAAGGTTGGCGTTGCAAGCTCTCACTCCAGGCCTATCCTTATCCCCAGATTAAGGGGATGGGTTTGTTGTTATTCGATCCAATGGTCATGATTATTCAATGATGGAGAGTACTTGTAGCTACAGGTATCGAGGTCATAAACCACCCGGCCACCTCCTCTGTGGTATGAAGAGCTGAGGTCAGGAATGAGTTTAAAAGGTTGAGATTGGGGGCATGGCCGAGCGGTGAACCATGCGGATGAAGGTCTTGTGAACTCCAACATGTCGAGCCCACATGTACCCCTCCCCTAGCCATCTTCATGGACGGGGAATGAAGAAAGATCACCCTCTCGACCGCAGAACGGATCTGGGCAGCTACATCATCTGAAATCTACTGTCCCAGCATGAATATCCCTACGAGTCTCGTGCCCAAAATGGCATCCGCGATCTGACCAGGGGCGCACCAGGACTGGCGGCCCCCACTGTGGCTTGGCCCTGGGGCTCCCTTGGAGGAGCTGGAGCTCCGGCGCCTACGAAAACAAGTACATAAAGGCCCCTATGCTGCTGGACAGGTGCCACTTTCCACATGGCCCAGACGGATGGCTCAAACCCTCTGCTCTGACGCCCACATGAAGGAGAGAGCAGGGTGTACGGTAGAACGACACCGCACCAGCAGCCTGGACGAACACACCCATGTGAATCCCTCCTGCGGATTGCAGAAGCAATGAACACATTGGGTCCAATTAGGAGGAGCCAGAGCTGCGGCTGAGCGGGGGGCTTTCCATGAAGAACAGCTGAGACCTGGCGTGCATGGCTAAGAGGAACCCCGTGGATGGGGAATCAGTCTTTCACCCCCCACTGTCCCCCCGAAGCACCACATGGGCGAGCTGGCCCATACCTAACTGGGGTGCAGAGTCCAAGAATTGGCGAGGAGCTGGTGGGCAAGGAGGGCACCATAATCATGACTGTAGAAGATCCACTGGGAGGCCTAGCCATAAACTAACCACTTAGAAGCAAACCCTTAGCCTCATAAGAACCATGAGTGAGAGATTGATGATCCGGGACTAACTTGATGCAACAATCATCTGTCCTATGTGGAGGAAGCTCTTTATACTCATCGTTGGAGAATACCATCTTAAATTCTTGATAACAAGGAGGAAGACCTTGTATCACATCTATCCTAGAAGAGGTACAGGCATCCTGGATAGTTTCCACTGTGGCATGCATACCAACAGTGCCCTGCCGCAAACAGTGGTCCACACAATGTTCTGACCCCAAGAAAATGGTGCTTGCTGTCCAATTTATATAGGGATTATATATCCTAAGCCAGGGCAAACCTAAAATCAGAGGGTAGTGGGTGGCCTTGATGAGGTCGAATTGGATGTTCTCAATATGGGTGGCGAATGACATAGATAACATGTCAGTGCTTTCCTTAATGGCTCCTGATGACCAGGTCATCACCTTCTACCGGTATGTGTCATTTCTTCATTAATCGAGGGAATCCATGAGACTGAGCCCAATCATGGTCCATGAAGTTTCCAGCAGCCCCATTCTTCTGCAGACAATGGCCCGCGCGTGGAACTGACTTGCATAGGTTCATCCTCAGCCTAAGGTTTGGCTGAAGGTCTGGCATAGTATCTTTAGGCGCCTTCCGACTCTGTTTCTTCTCTTCTCTAGTCTTCTCTTCTGGATCCAATATTCCAATTGCATTACTAGAGGTAGGAGCTCAGCTAGATTAGGAGGACGCAGAACTTTGGCAAGTTCATCTTTTAGTTCTTCAGAGAGACCTCTTCTCATCAGAGTTACTAGCGCATCATCGGGCCACGCAGTCTCATTAGCCATCTGTGTGAACTGTGTGAACTGTGTGATGTAGGTCAGGGTGTCCAGGGATCCTTGCTTAAAGTCTAGGAGATTCCCTCACCCCCTCAGTGGCCTTGTGAGAGTAAATCGCGGGACCCTTTCTGAAACTCCTGCAGGCAGGCCTAATCGTGTGTCTTGGCCCCGGGATCAAGCAAAGGGAAAAGGGCGAACAAAGCGAATATAAAACAGCTATTAATGATGCCAGATGCACCAACGACAAATGCAGACACCAGGTCCATGCTCCTAGAATTGAAGCAGGACATTGAGGGGAGTGCAGACAAGCTGTTGAGCTCAATTCCAGCACTCCAGACACATACATACCAATCGTCGCTGCAGGCAGAAGCCGACATTAGGAAGAAGGCCAAGGAATAAGGCCTTTCCTCCCCTGTTCGCCCCAGGACGCTATGGGCTACGGCTCCGACACCTCTAAGACCCGCTGGACTGTTCAGGGTCCCTCTACCCTCGCCCTCCTGGACACATGATCCTCATCAGAACTTTCGACTGACGCATGTGTCACTGCACAACGCCTTGCCCACGTGTCATTCTCTGATCGCTTTCATCCGGCTTAGACACACCAGACTGTGTCCTCCATACAGACTTGCAATATAATATCTGCATCTCACCCCTGCTTTGTCTGTTACTTTACCCGCCCAATCTCGCTCAGAAGCCTACTCGCAGTGCCCACCTACTCAGCCTCAAGCGTCACGTCCGACTCTCAGGTAGATTCGTCAACCTCCCTGCACGCACCGCTTGCTCGCATACAAACCTTACGTTTTAGAAAACCACCACATATTACGCTATGTGTTAGGAAGAATTCTCTGGTTAGGCTGAATTCCCTAACCTAGTGAGTCCCCCAGCAGCTTTGCTGGATTTTCTGGGTTTATTTTTTTTCTCCTGCCAAGAGTGAGACTCTTTTACCCTCACATGTTTGGAGTGTGTTTCTTTGGTTTGCCTTGTGTTGAATGGGCTATGGGGTCTTTTACTCCATAGGGCCTCATGTGTTTTTGTGAGATGGGTTATACAGCACCCTCAGTGCCGTAACCCAGGGGTGTCCTAGGGACCCCCCAACATAGACTCCATACCCTGGGACTGACTACTGTCTCCCAGGTTCTGTAAAGTCACCATTGACTTTACTAGTCTCAAATCCTGAACAGAACCAGTACAAACCATCATATTGTGGACGTACTGGCTAGGATAATTCCATTGCCCCGGGGTCTGTTAGTCGAGGGGGCACGTCTCCGTCCCCCCTCATCGAGTTTTGGCTGGTGGCAGTGGAAACTACTTTTTATATTCAACCGCGAATATTTTCCTATGGGATTTCCCATTGTTTTAGGCTAATACCTTTATTTATTTACGGTAGCCTTGAACATACCGCCGGGTTATTTCTTTATTATTATAACTCCGGTTGGTATTTTTTTGCCAAAACTTGATTCTAAAATGGCGTTGGTGTTCACCTCTGTAACTCTGACCCAAAGTGGAGCCCTTTGTTCCACTTTTGGCGGGCTTCTCCACAGAAGCCCTCCAAGGTGGTGCCACTCTGTCTGGGGTACTTAGGAGGGGTGGAGGGGGATTTAGGCACCCTGGACTGAGTTACCTTGGTAACTCAAGTCACACTCCGTCCTGATTGGCCCAAGTGGTGAGCCGGCCGGCTCACCACTTAGCATGTTTGAGTGACAGCTAGGCTGGGTGAATGGGGGTTTGCTGCATAAAAGCAGGGCTTTGGGGACTGGAACTTAAGAAGTCACCACAGGACCTAAGAAGCCGAAGAGGGAGAAGCTGAGCCGACCTGCCGAGACGACACCACCGGTGAAGCCCTGCAGAATCGTCTCACCACTTTTCCCGACGACAGAGGAGATCTCCCGCTTGAGAGTCTCCTTCCCTTAACTGGTGGGGACAACCAGTTGCTGCCTTCTTTTCGCTGTCCCGAAGCATCTCGTGGCCGCCTTGCTTGTGCCAAGCACCCTGGCAACCGGAATACCACTTTTTACCTCAACCGCGAAAGAGGGGTAAACTCCTTTGTGACCGGAAAACTCCACGGGCTGGCCTCATCCCTGGTAGTGCAACGACCTGCAGCTTTCCTCCACGTTGAGATCACCTCTTCCCCTGGACGACGCCGCGACTTGCACCTACTACCAGGAACAACTACCACCGCTGGAGGATCCTTTCCACGTTTAAAGGTACTGTGTTCTGCCCGGCTTCCCTTGCCACCGATTGTACGGGGTAGATTTAGCCCTCGGCTCTCGACCCTGGGTAAGCCTGGGACACCCTAACTAAACTTTTTTCTAAACTCAGTAAAACCTTTTCTACTCACCTGCAAAGACTTGTGACATTGTGTGATCTTGGGCATATTTTCGCCTGGCTCTCTCTAAAGCGGGCCACAAACCAATTCTCCTTGTTCCACAGTCGACTGCCTTTGCTAACCTTATGGGGAAAGTGTTTTACCTTGCTGCTTTCATTACTTCTGCTTTTCCCTCCCTTTTCTAATAACTTGTTGGAGTGCCATCTGACGTTAAGCGCTCACCTCTGTTTGGAAATAAGTGGTGTTAACTTAGACTTGTCCAACAAATGACTAGGGATGTACATATAAGTGATAGTGACTGTGTTTTGACTTTCTTATCTTTTCTATTGTGCTAGTGTAATTGATGAGTGTACCTTTAATAAATAAGTTTATACTTTTACACCTAGCTCTGGTCAGTGTTTGCTTGTGCTACTGTGCCTCTGTATCTATTGTGTATCCTCTGTATACTGTCTAACTCTTCTTGAGGGAAGTCTGACTGCTCAGCCACAGCTACCACAGTGAATCTGTGTGGTACAGACTGCTACCAAGTGGGTTTACTGCCAACACCTGTAGACTTAAATCTTTTGCAGTGGTCCCAGAGGGAACTGCACAGGTTTCTGCCTAACACTATGCCTTGATGGCATATTATCCCCCCGTGCCATACTCTCCACTATATAACTTTCTCACCACAATATCGCTTCCATGCCACTTGGAAGGCGATATAGCACTCACCCTCTCTCCTTGCTATCTGCAGCACGCTGCGCCTAGCCTGCTGATTCACTGATTTGCGATGTGTTTTGCCTTGTTAATTGTTTGCTTAGGTTTGTACCCAGTCCTCCAGTCTTAGCGCAGCTGTAATCAATTATATCTCGCCCCTTTGATCAAATGGGAATGTTATGTCCAGTCTGCTAACCAATTCCACAGTGCCTGACTGCCTCTCACTTCGCACCCCTTGCGAATCATGTCGTACCTTATCATTGTGACTCTGGACTCACTGCTTCTATCTTAACAGCCCCCTGTACTATACTTGACTGTGCCCAAACAGCCTGAACAGCCTGGAAAGCTGGAACAACTGTCACACCAGCTCCCTATGGCAGCGTTTCACAGAGCCACCCTCGCCATGGCCTCAATCCTCCCGTTCATCCAATCCATCACGCCCGCCAACTTCCTCCCACCATTTCAAGCCAACAATTACCTCACTCCCTCTATCAACTCTCACCAAAGAAACACTACCACCAACCTACTTAGCCCTCTGGAATGTATCCATCAGTACGCAACCCCTCTACTCCCTTGTTCCCATGCCCCGTTAACATAAGGAACTGGAGACTAGGACCACGTTTCACCACTCATACGTAGTCCACTAGGTTGCCTTCCCAATCCCCTAAATTCACTGCTAAATCCAGAGTGCACACTCCTGCCACTCCACCCTCAATATCTACCCTCAATATCTTCAGGGACACGTAAACAGCCCATCCCCACCACCACCCACACAAGCACACCACCAGCCACTAATTCACCAAGTTCGCATAAGCCAAACACTGCAGCAATACCGCCCCCCATCAAAGGAGCGTTGATTAACGCACGCTCTCTAGTTGCCCATGCTCCCAATATCGCAGACCTATCTCTGAAAACAGCCTCGATTTCCCAGCCATCACAGAAACCTGGCTCCATCAGGCGGTAGGTCCGGCCCTCGCCCTAGCCCTAGAACCACTCTGGGCCTTAGAGATACTACCCTCGTTTGCCTACCCTCAGCAGAACTCCTCTCTGCAAAAATCCCATTAACAGCAACTCAAACCATCCTCCTACAACTAATCTACCGACCGCCAGACCCCATCTCCTTCTTTAAGGAAGACATCACAGGCCTCCTATCTTCAAATACTAAACCAGGCTCCTGCATCATACTCCTTGGAGACCTTAACCTTGGGCTCCAGGACTTTAATGATGCCAATGCTCTAGCTCTGGAAATCTCTCTTTCCCAACTCGATTTCAAACATCGAATCTCTGAACCTACCCATAACAAGGGTCGCACACTAGATTGGCTATCCGACCTGAACTGCTCCATAAACATTCTCCAGAACAAACCCATCGCCTGGACAGACCACCACTACATATCCTTTGCCATTCAGGGAACCACACCTCCTAGTCCTACAATCGCTCCCCCTTCACTCTCTAGGAACACCCGTAACATAACACCACCCAATCTATTCCCACTAATCAATAACATTTTGAACAATACCAACTACAAAAACCTAGACCCCACTGAATTGGTCGGTCTCTACAATACCAGCCTGGAGTCCGCCCTGAACAACGTCGCCCCAGTTAAACTAAATAAAGCCAAAGCAGCCGCCTGCCCCAATAACTGGTTCACACCAGAACTTAAAATATTGAGAAACCTAAAACGAGCAGCAGAATCCACCTGCCATAAAGCACCCTCTACTCACAACAAGGCACTATTCTCCCCTGCAGCAGCTACCTACAAATCTGCCATCATCACCACTAAAAAGGAAATCTATAACAGAATAGTCAAGGCCAAATCCAGGACTAAGGAGCTATTCAGCATCCTAACGGAACTAGAATCCCCAACTCCACCCTCATCGGATTACACAAAAGATGCCGCCTGGTGTTCCAAAATTCAACAAGCCCTGGCGGACAAAATAGCTTCTCTCCAAACCAAAATAGAAGCCAAAAAGAATAGCCTTGCAAATAGCTCACCAGATAAAGTCCCTCCCAAGTCTCAACCTCCTCAGTGCCTGCCATTTTCATTCTCCACAGTCACACCCAGGGAAGTGGAAGACATCATCAAAGGCCTTAAGCCTTCAAGAAGCCAAGGCAATGCATGTCCGGCTCCTTTTTATCAAGGACTGTGCAAAGGACTTATCCCCTTTCATTGCCATAATGATAAACGCCTCGTTCAAGACCAATCTCGTCCCCAAAAACTTCAAAGAGGCCTGGGTCATGCCTCTTCTGAAAAATCCCAATCTAGATCCGAACACACCAACGAATTACAGGCCAATCACTACCGTCCCCTTCCTCTTAAAAATTCTGAATAGAGTTGCCTACCTGCAAATCCAGAAACACCTAAAGGACAACAACCTACTTGGTTTACGACAATCAGGTTTTCGGCCTAGGCATGGCACTGAAACCGCCCTCCTGGATCTGAAAATACAGATGGATGAGACGAGAGACAAAGGCAAACTGGCCATGCTCCTTCGGTTAGACCACTCCGCGGCATTTGATCTGGTTAACCACCAAATTCTCACTGAACACTTAACCTCGGCAGCAGCCTTTTCCACTAACGCTGCCGCTTGGATTAAATCATTCTTATCTAACCACACCACCATAGTCTTCTCACCCTCCGTATCCGAAGACCCAATCCCTATCCTCTGCAGGGTACCACAAAAATCTTGTATATCCCCAACCTTTACTACATCTTTACGAGCTCCTATTTCGACAGCCTTGACAACATGGGTGTCATCTACACAAACTACGTGTCATGGCCACTGGTCAAGGGCCATTCACTTTAAATCCTGCAGGGTCCCAATGGACCCAGTCTTGGCGCCTCTGGCACCAAGCTAATTTCAAAGTGTGCTCTGCACACAGTATGCTTAAGGCACGTGCACCCAGGCCAGGCGGGGCCATACAAATGCATGGAAGGCACGTGCTGAAGACAGGAGGAGTGGCAAGGTGGGGCCACAGGGTGGGGCCTAAAGGGAGAGGCTGGGGCCAGGCTATATAAGCCAGCCCCACCCGCATGCTGGCGCTTCGCGTTAGTCTGCTGGAGCAGCGTAACGCTTACCGCCGTCTACAGATCCATACCTGTTCAGCGCGAGCAGCTTAGTCTCTGGAACCCAGCCAGCATCTTACCTGAATCAGCCACGCCATCGCTGGAAGTTTTGCTATCCGCTTCCGACTCTGCAGCTACTGCGCGCATTTTACCTGAGATAAGCCACGCCATAGCTTGAAGTACTGCACTCGCTTCCAACTCTGCAGCGGTCGCACGCCTCTTACCTGTCTCCTCGAATCCACTGCGGGTGGCACCTTGCATCCTAACCTGTCTCGAACTCCCTTCAACATGGAGTCATCTTCTGGCGCAGCATCCTTGCGGATCCTCTCATCTGGCAGCCGGCAGGAGTTCGGTGAACCGCTTACCATGAAACGCCGACTGGCAGCACCTGCAAAGGAGACAAAGAGCACAAGGTTAGCAATTGCATAAACTTTAAACCGCTGGGCCGCGCAACTTGCGAACTTTGTGCATCATTCGGAAAGTCGACTTTCCACTTGTAGGTTTTCCGGATTGGACTCTCTTCCATCACCATGCACTCGTGGGCCATCTTCAAACCTAAGGAGAGAAAGAACAATATAACGTTATGGACAATAATCATTGTTAGGAAAACACCACAAAGGATACGGACAATAATCATTATTATAAACACTTACCTTCAAGGCGGAATCAATCGCAGCCGGTCTGAACCTCCACGCTAAGGACCAGTGACGCAACTAGGTCCTGTAGTGATAAACAGTACCCGCACCTCCATGGGATCCAGCCCTTTGTGCGAAGTAAATCACTCCTAATTACCTTCCCACACAAATAAGGTTTAAGAAGCACGATAAACTCAGTCTGGAAAAAAGCCAATCACACAGAATATGATGCTTGCATTTATTATCTACAATGACTAATGCAAACTAAGCAGCGATTTATAATAATGTGGAAATAGAGAGTGCAAGCTATATAATGCCAATTATCAATCACAGATGAATATGCAATTATTTGGTCTTACGCTCCTAATGAAATGTAGATGAAGATACGATCTGATCACATCCAGGACCCTCGCCGCTACCGGTGCCCGGCACTCCTCAGCAGAGGAGGGGAGGACTGGCCAAGCCCCCACAGTCCTACACCAGAGCGGGGATGTGATGTTAGGAGCCTCGGCCCTGATAGCGCACAGCTGGTCGTCCAGGCACTGTCCTTGATGCGCACGTCTTTCCAACAGTCCAGGATGAGTCCCCCCTCCCTGGTCCAAGTATAGTTCTCTTATTAGGAGCTGCACGTCAATCATCATGACGTGTCAGCTCTTCGAGAAGCTTCTAGGCTCTTCCCTCCTGGCAGTAAACATGTTTTTTGCTTGGAAAGTTACAAGACTGGAAACAGCCAGTCTTGGCTCCCAGGCTTCGGGCACTGTGTTTTTTTGCATTCTTGTCTTATCAGTGCACCTGACTCGCAGAGCGAAGACGGGCAAAACTATGCCTGGCTCCCACGAACTGCATGGAGCCTCTTGCTAAAGCACGATGTTTTATGTCTTCAAAAGAAAGGCCTTTGCAATTAACCCCTTGCAAGCATGCAGGCTCATCCAGTTTGAGAGTCCTGGTTGATGTCAGCATTTTCCTCCACGCTTCGAATAGGCTCTAATACACATAAGATAGCTCAGTGGGTTAGTGCAAATGCAGGTTACTGCAAGCGCCTAGCAGCTTATCACTACAGGTCCATCCACAGCATCCCTGCTGAGAGAAAGCAGGACGGAGAGCTCATCTTTACATTAAAACAGGTGAGCTTGCATGGGCAAACTATTGCTCACATCATTCTGGCACGAAAGGGTCGAGGGGGATCACGACACCACCACGCCATTCTCACTACCTCTCATCTTCTCTCAGGGGCAGTACCAGCATCCCGAGTCTTGGATTTCGCAGCAGCTGGGGAAGAGAGTTGGGAGGGCTCCAACCGTGCCCCAACGTACCCGTAGAGACCAGGTGAGCATAACAGAACGCGAAGCCTCTCCGAATCTCTGCCTGGACGTTATGAATACCTCAGAGACTGACCAGTTGGCCCAATTGCTGAGAGAACTATGGGCTGAAGTGCATGCCTCCAGACAAGAGACAAATTCCTTAAGGAGGGATTTAATTGTAGCTCGAACGAACCGACGAACTGGCAAGACAGGTGCTTCAAATCCATTCGGGCAAGTACCTTTACCTGGAATCGCACCAACCCCTTTGCCACCATCACCACCATTTCAAGTGGTACTCCGGGGGGCTGTACTGGAAGCCCCACCTGAACAGTTTACCGGTGACCCCAACAAATATGCCATATTTATGAATCAGTGCTGTCTTTACTTTTTGTGCCGTCCTGGAGCTTTCACTAACAATAGTGCCAGAGTTGCTTTCGTACTTTCATATTTAGGAGGCAGCACAGCAGACTGGTCCATACCATTAGTTAACCAGCATGATTCAGTACTCCACAATTTTGGGGAATTTAAACGGGAATTGGAAAAGTTGTTTGCGAGACACACCCAAGGATAGGCCCTTGATAACAAACTGTTGTCCCTAAGACAGGGAAATCATGATCTGCTGACGTACATAGCCACCTTTAATTGCCTCATTGCACAAACCAACTGGCCAGAAGCAAAGAGAACCACACTATTCTACCGAGGGCTATGTGGGGAATTAAAGGACGTTCTAGCCCAAGTGGTCAAGCCTCCCGAATGCTGTGCAGAATATAGTAATCGGACGCTGCAACTGGATCATAGATTACAAGACCGAAAAATGGATCGCACAAGAACTGAAGGGAGGTCGGTTTATATGCGACCCAGAGACAATCAAGTCAAGACCCATGAAACAACCGAACCCATGCAGATCGGGGGGTTACGGGCCCCTATATCTAAGGCAGAGAGAGAGAAAAAAGGAGGCAACAACAACTTTGTTTATATTGCGGCAAGGCAGGACATTTTTTTCGGGATTGCCCAATAATACCTCCCAAGAAAACTCTAGGTGCAACGGATAACAGCAAGGACAAACAAGACCAGACCCCTGAAAACTCCAGCGCCCGACAAGTGTAGGGGTCCACTTTTCAAGCAAAATGAAAAAAGTAGGTCAGGCCTCACATCTAGTCATTCCGGTACTCATAGTCCACCATCAGCAACCATCAAGGGTATATGCCTTGGAGGGGTATATTGGCAGTGGAGCTGTGGGTAACTATATTGATCAGGATCTAGCCGCACGAATAGGCCTCCCTCTTCGGCAGAAACTACAAGCGGAAAAAGTAACGGCAGTGGATGGCTCCCAATTGTCATCTGGGCCAGTAACGCAATACACTGATAAAGTTATGCTGATGTGTCAGGATGGTCATCGGGAAGACATCTCCTTTGATCTTATTGGGGCACCACAGTTCCAAATAATCCTAGGAATGCCGTGGCTAGAAACCCATAATCCCAGAATAGACTGGAAAACTTGAGTGCTGGCATTTCCGCAAGAATGCGCCAAAACTTGCTACCATAAGGACATGCAGAACCATGTAATCAAGGCAAAAGCGCTTCTGGGTCTTGCTGGTGCCTTACCCCCGGAGTATTTGGACTATCAAGACGTATTCCAAAAAGAACAAGCAAATACCCTGCCTCCAAATAGACCTTACGACTGCCAGATCGACCTGATACCCGGGGCTCAAATCCTGGGCAGTCGAATATATACACTTTAACGGAGAAAGAAAATCAACACCTAAGAACCTACCTTGACCAATACCTAGCTAACAGATTCATCCGCCCATCTAAGTCCCCTGCTTCCTCAGCGCTCTTCTTCGTACCCAAGAAGGAAGGCAACCTTAGAACGTGCATCGATTACAGGGCATTGAATCAAACCACGTTTAAGACCAGATACCCTCTGCCACTCATCCACGAATTACTCGATCAGGTAAAGAGTGCTGGAATCTACACGGAATTGGACCTCCGAGGGGCCTATCACCTTGTACGTGTTAAAAGTGGCGACGAGTGGAAAAGAGCATTCTGGACCAAATATGGACTTTTCACGTATCAGGTGATGCCCTTTGGGTTATGCAATGCACCAGCGGCATTCCAGTTCTTTATGAACGATGTGCTCCACTAACTATTGGATGTCTGCGTTCTCGTTTACATTGACGATATCCTGATCTATTCACAGTCTAAGGAAGATCATGTTGGCCATGTAAGAGCAGTGTTGGAAAAGCTCTGTCAGCACCGACTGTTTGCCAAATTAAAAAAAATGCTCCTTCCATGTCACGGAGGTCGAATTTTTGGGCTTCTTGCTTACTCCACAAGGAGTTCATATGGACACACGTAAAGTTGACGCTATCCTTCAATGGCCATCTCCGACATCCACCAAAGGGGTGCAGAGTGTACTTGGATTTACTAATTTTTACAGACAATTTATCCCATGATTTTCACAGATCGTCCATCCAATCACATCTCTTCTAAAAAAGAATAAGAAATTCTTTTGGTCCGCCGAGGCTGAAAACGCTTTTCAGGAATTAAAACAAGCCTTCACCTCAGCACCTATACTTCGACAAGGCTCAGTCTTCACGCCAACTCTGTTGGGCGCTATTCTTTGCCGAGTACGATTTTGTAATAACCTACTGACCTGGAGTGCGTAACGGAAACGTGTATGAACAAGCGTGCCACTAAATACAGCTACCCGCCTACACACATGCTAGGTGTGACTAGTTGCACCAAGTGTTAACAAATCGTGTTGGTTTATAAATCCAAACAGGAAAGAGAAATAGAGATAAACATATTTTAATCAGTACATGAGAAAACTCGACATGTTAAAAAAACAACAATGCATTTCGTTTACACAAAACATAAAAACATGGTTTGAAAAACAGCGTGTATCCTAACCAGAAAGGCAACAACTGCAAACATCATTTTTAAACAGTGTTGTGAGGTTAGTACAAGTGTGGTATTGACAATTCGCATATCCTTAATGGTTGTTATTATTATTTGTCCTTGACTCTGTCGACACAGAGAAATGTGTTTCTGGGTTCCAGCGGATGTTGTTGGAAAGAAAAACTCTGTAGCTGACGTTAGATTGCTATGAGACGTGTGCTGGACCCGTCTTCAGGACAATACTTTGTAGGGCCACTGGATAAATCTCAGGGGCACAATGGTAATGCTAAAAACCAAAAACACAAAAAAACGTGTTAGTGGTACCTTAAAAACTAATTGAAAATCTCTATGGGTGTACACATGCAACTGTTAGCACTAACCTTGCAATTGCTTTGTAGCTGTGTGTGGCATTGGATTTGGTGACCATGTAGACCGAATTCGATAGTAGTAACTGTGGGAACTCACAGTGAGAATGACTGAAAAGGAAAAATGGATTTTAGCTGTTTGTTTAAACAACATTTATTTGTGTTTTAATGATCGCATTCTGTGCGAAAAACTGCACAAACCCTAAGTGAGCAACTTGGGCTATTGAATTTTAATTCTTCGTGGACTATCCGTTTGTTTTAGTGATAGTCCTATGATTAAGAAATTGAAAAAGGCCTACATATTGACATGCAGAGTTTTACAATCGTGCTGGTAACGATTATTACCTTCATGCACTGGCCAAGGTGTGCCTGTTCGTTGATGTCGATCGGCACGGTGTTGGCCGAAATGGTGCGGCTAATACAGAGTGCTCTATTTCTCTTTCCTGTTTGGATTTATAAACCAACACGATTTGTTAACTCTTGGTGCAACTAGTCACACCTAGCATGTGTGTAGGCGGGTAGCTGTATTTAGTGGCACGCTTGTTCATACACGTTTGCATTTTGTCCTCAGCCACGCAGCCCCCTAAAAAAGAGGACTTTTCTAGCTCGAAATGCTTGATTTACTACGTGCGTAACAGAAAGGCAGACGCCTTATTGCGTATGGGAGAGGACAAAGACGCATTTAATCCATCCGAACCAATAGCCATTATTCCCGAAGAACGGATTCAACATCAGATAGCCGTAACTACCTGCTGGGAAAAATTAAAGACTGATCTCAAAGTACAGTTGGACCAGACAGTCCAAAAGGAATGGTTGAGTAAGGGGAACCAACACTTTATCAAAGATAAACAAGGAACTGCGAACCAAGATAATAGCCAACTATCACGAGTCATTGGTGGAAGGACATCCTGGGATCGCAAAGACTTGAGCCAAGATCCATAAAAATTATTGGTCGCCCTCTTGGAGGAAAGATGTTGCCCAGTTTGTTACAACATGCAGTGTCTGAGCACAAAACAAATCCCACAAATTAAAGCCTGCAGGGTTGTTGAGACCTTTAGGAGTACCACCAACACCCTGGCATACATTGTCAATGGACTTCATTACCGATCTGCCACCCTGTAATGGGTTTCGTAGTAGACCTGTTCTCCAAAATGGCACATTTTATTCTACTGAAGGGACTTCCTACCGCTGCTACTCTGGCCACAGTATTCCTGGAACAAATCATCCGTCTGCACGGTTTCCCATCCGTATTTGGGTTTTGACCGGCGAACTCAGTTTGTTTCAACCTTCTGGAAAAGATGGTGTAAACTAGCCCAGATCGACCTTCGTCTATCCACAAGTCAACATCCCCAAACCGATGGTCAAACGGAAAGGACAAACCAGACACTAGAACAATACCTGAGATGTATGTTGCAACAAACAGAAGGGTCCTGGAAAATGAATCTCAACAGACTACAAGTCTTACAGAACAACTCATTAAGATCTGCACTAGGCATCCCCGATCTAACCATATCTCTAGTCACAGACAAAAATCTTACTGGTTCCCAGTCGTGACAGAATCTCACTCCAAGGCCGCACCCAAATACCTTAGAGACAAGTTCTCCTTACACCTAGGCACCCGGAGCCAGCTTCCCTGTACAAGCTGCCAACCTCTGGAACTCCTTACCCCCACCATCAGACTAGAACCGTCCTTCAATGCCTTCAAAACCAGCGTCAAACTCTGGCTCATTGACAAACCTATTAACTATTGAGTCCAAGTGATCCAGCATCACAGCCTCCCTCATTTTTCTGTTAGTATTTATCTGCTCTCATCCTCTTTCTATTTATCTTGAAGGCTAGACCAATATGTAACCCAGGTCGACCCATTCGACTTTGCTATGCATACTCTCTGATGTCATTTTTGTACATATGCATACTCTCTTATGTAATGTTGTCTCCTGTCTGTAACATGTTAGGTTCTCCAGCGCCCAGTTACCTCAGGGTTAGGTGCGCGATACAAATAATAACCAAATACAAAAAATAATATAACAGCTGCAGAGTCCCGGCTAGAGGCATTGGAGACAACGGTGGGGGAATAGTCCTGTGGACAGGCTCTCCTATCGCTTAGGATGGAGGGCCTCCAGCAATAAATGGAGATCATCATGGCAAACAGGAGGACACAGAAAATTGCACAAGGTGAATATCTGCATCCGTGTGGTACCAAAGCAAGGCCCGGACCAAGAGCTGATTTATTTTGTCGAGAACCTGTTCTGCTCTATCCTACAAGTCTCAGACAGCAAAGAGATAATCCTGGATCGTACACATAGGGTCTATACAGCGTTTCAGATCAAGAAAGACCTACTCCTGGATGTCCTTACGAAGGTGCATTTTTACCACCAAAAAGATCTGTGAGGCGAGAAGATAGGAAACAGGGAGATTCACTTTAGAGACACTAAGCTAATGTTTCAGGATCTATCACAGGCTACCCTCTACAGCAGGGGCCTTCAAACATTTTCATCCTGGGACCCCCAGAGCAGAGTTTGGGCAGGCTGGTCCCCCTCAAAATTCCGAATGGCTGGTAAATCAAAATCACCATGAATTTATGGTGTGCTGTCGCACAGTCAGAGGCCTCCCCACCCCTTTCCCAGCACAGTCTCTGGGCTCCACAACCCCTCTCCCAACAGATTCCCTGGGTTCCCCCCACCCATAGCAGTCCATGGGTTCCTCACACCCCACTCCCAGCAGCCCCTGGGTGCCCTCACCCCCAGCAGTCCCTGGGTGTCCCCACCCTCTCCCAACGGTCTCAGGGTGCCCCCACTTCCAGAAGTCCCTAGGCTCCACCACCCCACTCCTAGCAGTCCCTGGGCTCCCTCGCCCTGCTTCTAGCACAGACCCGTGACTGCCCCTGCCCTGCTTCTATCTAGCACAGACCGTGACTGCCCCCACCCTGCCCCTAGCACAGACCCTGGATTGCCCCCACCCTGCTCCTAGCACAGACCCTGGATTGACCCCACCCTGCTCCTAGCACAGACCCTGGATTGCCCCCACCCTGCTCCTAGCACAGACCCTGGATTGCCCCCACCCTGCTCCTAGCACAGACCCTGGACTGCCCCCAGCAGTCCCATGGTGCCCTCTACCCCACTGCCAGCAGTCCCAGGGATCCCCCCAGCCCCCTTCCTTACCTGATTCCACAGCTTGTCCAAAAGCCTTGCCAACGATCGTCTGCAGCAGGTGGGAACAAACACAAATGGCAGTGCACTTTGTTGTCCTTCCATTTCTGTTTGTTTCCTGGGGGCAGCCATGCATGCTGACCCTAAGCCTGGCCCCCATCACACAGAGCATGTGTGGCGGGGGCATAGTGCATATCCCATCCAGCGCCCTGTTTTTGCTGATTTTATTTTTTTTATTTTTATCTGCTGTTTTTTTTTCTTCTTCAATGGTTTTTCCCCCCCTATTCAGCTGTGGGGCTCTGCCCCGCCCCTCAGGGCACGTCCCATAATTTAAAGACCAGTGCTCCAGAGGCATAAACGCCTGTAGTCACCTCCTGGTTGCGGGATAAGAAGATCTCATACAGACGGGGGTTCCATTGCGGGGGCGGGGCTTCCATTGCGGGGGCGGGGCTTCCATTGCGGGGGCGGGGCTTCCATTGCAGGGGCGGGGCTTCGGGGCTTCCATTGCGGGGGCGGGGCTTCCATTGCAGGGGCGGGGCTTCCATTGCAGGGGCGGGGCTTCGGGGCTTCCATTGCGGGGGCGGGGCTTCCATTGCAGGGGCGGGGCTTCGGGCTTCCATTGCGGGGGCGGGGCTTCCATTGCGGGGGCGGGGCTTCCATTGCAGGGGCGGGCCTTCGGGGCTTCCATTGCGGGGGCGGGGCTTCCATTGCAGGGGCGGGGCTTCGGGGCTTCCATTGCGGGGGCGGGGCTTCCATTGCGGGGGCGGGGCTTCGGGGCTTCCATTGCGGGGGCGGGGCTTCCATTGCGGGGGCGGGGCTTCCATTGCAGGGGCGGGGCTTCGGGGCTTCCATTGCGGGGGCGGGGCTTCCATTGCGGGGGCGGGGCTTCCATTGCGGGGGCGGGGCTTCCATTGCGGGGGCGGGGCTTCCATTGCAGGGGCGGGGCTTCCATTGCAGGGGCGGGGCTTCGGGGCTTCCATTGCAGGGGCGGGGCTTCCATTGCAGGGGCGGGGCTTCGGGGCTTCCATTGCAGGGGCGGGGCTTCCATTGCAGGGGCGGGGCTTCGGGGCTTCCATTGCGGGGGCGGGGCTTCCATTGCAGGGGCGGGGCTTCTATTGCAGGGGCGGGGCTTCCATTGCAGGGGCGGGGCTTCCATTGCAGGGGCGGGGCTTCCATTGCAGGGGCAGGGCTTCGGGGCTTCCATTGCAGGGGCGGGGCTTCCATTGCAGGGGCGGGGCTTCGGGGCTTCGGGGCTTCCATTGCAGGGGCGGGGCTTCCATTGCAGGGGCGGGGCTTCCATTGCAGGGGCGGGGCTTCGGGGCTTCCATTGCAGGGGCGGGGCTTCCATTGCAGGGGCGGGGCTTCGGGGCTTCCATTGCAGGGGCGGGGCTTCCATTGCAGGGGCGGGGCTTCGGGGCTTCCATTGCAGGGGCGGGGCTTTCATTGCAGGGGCGGGGCTTCGGGGCTTCCATTGCAGGGGCGGGGCTTCCATTGCAGGGGCGGGGCTTCGGGGCTTCCATTGCGGGGGCGGGGCTTCCATTGCAGGGGCGGGGCTTCGGGCTTCCATTGCGGGGGCGGGGCTTCCATTGCGGGGGCGGGGCTTCCATTGCAGGGGCGGGCCTTCGGGGCTTCCATTACGGGGGCGGGGCTTCCATTGCAGGGGCGGGGCTTCGGGGCTTCCATTGCGGGGGCGGGGCTTCCATTGCGGGGGCGGGGCTTCGGGGCTTCCATTGCGGGGGCGGGGCTTCCATTGCAGGGGCGGGGCTTCGGGGCTTCCATTGCGGGGGCGGGGCTTCCATTGCGGGGGCGGGGCTTCCATTGCAGGGGCAGGGCTTCGGGGCTTCCATTGCAGGGGCGGGGCTTCCATTGCAGGGGCGGGGCTTCGGGGCTTCCATTGCAGGGGCGGGGCTTCCATTGCAGGGGCGGGGCTTCGGGGCTTCCATTGCAGGGGCGGGGCTTCCATTGCAGGGGCGGGGCTTCGGGGCTTCCATTGCAGGGGCGGGGCTTCGGGGCTTCCATTGCAGGGGCGGGGCTTCGGGGCTTCCATTGCAGGGGCGGGGCTTTGGGGCTTCCATTGCGGGGGCGGGGCTTCCATTGCAGGGGCGGGGCTTCCATTGCAGGGGCGGGGCTTCGGGGCTTCCATTGCGGGGGCGGGGCTTCCATTGCAGGGGCGGGGCTTCGGGCTTCCATTGCGGGGGCGGGGCTTCCATTGCGGGGGCGGGGCTTCCATTGCAGTGGCGGGCTTTCGGGGCTTCCATTGCGGGGGCGGGGCTTCCATTGCGGGGGCGGGGCTTCGGGGCTTCCATTGCGGGGGCGGGGCTTCCATTGCGGGGGCGGGGCTTCGGGGCTTCCATTGCGGGGGCGGGGCTTCCATTGCAGGGGCGGGGCTTCGGGGCTTCCATTGCGGGGGCGGGGCTTCCATTGCGGGGGCGGGGCTTCCATTGCAGGGGCAGGGCTTCGGGGCTTCCATTGCAGGGGCGGGGCTTCCATTGCAGGGGCGGGGCTTTGGGGCTTCCATTGCAGGGGCGGGGCTTCCATTGCAGGGGCGGGGCTTCCATTGCAGGGGCGGGGCTTCCATTGCAGGGGCGGGGCTTCCATTGCAAGGGCGGGGCTTCGGGGCTTCCATTGCAGGGGCGGGGCTTCCATTGCAGGGGCGGGGCTTCGGGGCTTCCATTGCAGGGGCGGGGCTTTCATTGCAGGGGCGGGGCTTCCATTGCAGGGGCGGGGCTTCGGGGCTTCCATTGCAGGGGCGGGGCTTCCATTGCAGGGGCGGGGCTTCGGGGCTTCCATTGCAGGGCTTCCATTGCAGGGGCGGGGCTTCGGGGCTTCCATTGCAGGGGCGGGGCTTCCATTGCAGGGGCGGGGCTTCGGGGCTTCCATTGCAGGGGCGGGGCTTCCATTGCAGGGGCGGGGCTTCGGGGCTTCCATTGCAGGGGCGGGGCTTCCATTGCAGGGGCGGGGCTTCGGGGCTTCCATTGCGGGGGCGGGGCTTCCATTGCGGGGGCGGGGCTTCCATTGCGGAGGCGGGGCTTCGGGGCTTCCATTGCGGGGGCGGGGCTTCCATTGCAGGGGCGGGGCTTCGGGGCTTCCATTGCGGGGGCGGGGCTTCCATTGCGGGGGCGGGGCTTCCATTGCAGGGGCAGGGCTTCGGGGCTTCCATTGCAGGGGCGGGGCTTCCATTGCAGGGGCGGGGCTTCGGGGCTTCCATTGCAGGGGCGGGGCTTCCATTGCAGGGGCGGGGCTTCGGGGCTTCCATTGCAGGGGCGGGGCTTTCATTGCGGGGGCAGGGCTTCCATTGCAGGGGCGGGGCTTCCATTGCAGGGGCGGGGCTTCGGGGCTTCCATTGCAGGGGCGGGGCTTCCATTGCAGGGGCGGGGCTTCGGGGCTTCGGGGCTTCCATTGCAGGGGCGGGGCTTCCATTGCAGGGGCGGGGCTTCGGGGCTTCCATTGCAGGGGCGGGGCTTCCATTGCAGGGGCGGGGCTTCGGGGCTTCCATTGCAGGGGCGGGGCTTCCATTGCAGGGGCGGGGCTTCGGGGCTTCCATTGCAGGGGCGGGGCTTTCATTGCAAGCTGCTCTTTGAACTTGAAGGGAAGAAATACGCCATCTCCAAGGAGGAAGAAGCATCGCCTTTGATGGGAACTGAGGAACCAACAAAGAAGAGGACAACGAAGAACAACTAGTGAAAAAGGCCCGGAAAAACAAGAACAGAAATAAACTGGTCAGACCATCCTGTTGCTGCCCGGAGTCTTGTACCCTTGGGCTAGAAGTTTCGCCCTTAACTGTTTGTGTTACCGATCACGTGACCTGGTCCCTTTCCAAAGGGGAGACTCCGAGGCTGGTCTACTTTGATTCTGAGATATAAGAATTGAATGTGGGGGTAATGCTCTCGGGGTGAATTGAGGGGGAGGCATAGTAGGGTTCACTGAAAAGGTCAGGGGGGAACAGTTGTGAGGTTGGGTTTGGGGAGTGGTGCATTTGGCTTTGTCGTAATGGAAATCACCTTTACGTCAGAGCTACTTGAAGGGTTACTCAGTCGTCTTCTTTAAGGCTTGTAAACTAAACTGTTGGTTAATTTGGAAGAAGTTGAATTAATGTTACAAGTTCAGATCACCAATGCCCATGGTTTGTTAGCACACAAAGGTTTCCATTCCATGGCCCAAAGAGGCCTTTAACTCTTAGGGTCGAATAGTGTTGGACACACAGATGGATACTTTGCAAACCTAACGCTAGAACTGCGGCTGGACTTGTGGAATGTTCAAGGTCTAAACTGTCCGATTAAGCAGAAGTCAGTGCTGGGGCGTTTCAAGGCACTACATTTGGAAATTTGGTTTCTCCAGGAAACACATCTGCTGCCTCAAGACAAGAAGTGGATGAGAAACAGGGAGTTTAAACAGGGGGAGAGGGGTATTTTAGCAGTTCTGGAGTCAAGAAAAAAGGGGTGGCAATCTTGTTGGCTTGAGATTCTCACTACCAGGTTAGGCACACATTAACTGACACTGACGGGAGATGCCTAGCCATAAAGGGTTTATTTCATGGGTTCCCCTTGACTTGTTTGGTGCTGTATGGCCCGAATGGCAATCAAGACTTTTTCACGTACCTAGATTCTGATCATTCAATCGTTCAGAGAGGGGGAACTGATCATAGGAGGGGATTTCAATTGCGTCATAGAGCCTCTGGTTGATGAGACATATGAGGCCTCAGCGACAGATCGAAGTAATTTTAAGTCCATAATGAAGATGCTGTGGGAGCTAGGCATGATAGAGTCCTGGCGGATTCATCATCAGAACAAGTGGGACAATACATTCTATTCCGCAGTCCACAAGTTCTTCTCCAGAATAGATATGTTCTTGACAGCCTCCACTTTGGTTGCGAGAACTAAGGCAATAGATAAAGAGCCCATGTTGATCACTGTCTATGCCCCACCCACACTCCCCCGACAGGGGCTTTGCCCCCCACCACCATAGAAATGCACAGTGGCAAATGAATGAGACGGCCCTGAGAGATTCTGTGATTAAGCAGCATATGGTGGCGGTTATAAGACAACTATGGCCGTGAAAATGACCAGGGAGACATGGAACCGGTCCTAATTTGGGATGTGGGTAAGGCAGTGTTCAGGGGGGGAACTAATTGGGACGACCGCTGCCCTGATGCTAGCAAAAGTTTAGACTTGCTTCGATCTTGAGAGGGAGCCCAAAAATAAAGAGGGTGAACACAAACGGAAAAACTTGTTGAAGTCGCTGAGAGCCCTTCAAACTGTTTGGGCCAAACCCGAGGGGCTCCAGGCAGGTAGTGCTGCACAATCTATTCTACACGCGAAACAATTCTGCTTTTCAAAAGGTGACCAAGCCAACAGACTATTAGTACCTACATTGAAAGGGGTACAGCTGCAAAACCGAATTGGGGGCCCTTCGAGACTTTGAGGGAGTCATACAACGAGGTGAACAAGAGAAAGTCCAAATCATAGTCTTATATCACACACACCTACTTGGCAGAGACAGAGTAGCCCCGGACGATCTTTCGAGTTTCCTCAACTCAGCCCGACTTCCCCAACTCTCTGAATCTGATAGAACTTTGCTGGCGATCCGATCTCAGCATAAGAGGTGGACTCTGTAATTTGAAATCTCCCATGTAACAAAGCCCTGGGACCAGACAGCTTCCCTAACTCATTCTATACATTTTTCTGGACGAGCCTCATGCCTCGTTTGGTAAAGTTTTTTAATTCCTTCGGAACCACCACGAAAGGTTCGGAGACTATGGGGAATCTAAAACCTTGCTCATATTGAAACCAGGGAAAGACCCCTTGGAATGTAATTCCTATAGACCTATTGCGTTACTTTACAGCGATGTGAAAATATTTTCTAAAATCCTGGGCAATAGGCTCACTGAGATCCTACCAAACCTCATAAATAGAGACCACATGGGGGCAGATCCACCTAATATCAGACACACAATAGATTTAGTAAAGCTGTTTACTCATACACAGCAAAAGGCCTAGGTCCTATCCCTTGATGTGAATAAAGCATTCAATAGCCTGCTCTGGCCCTACCTGAGACCGGTGCAAGCAGCCCCTGGCTTGGCCTGAGGTTTTCCAAAATGGTGTTTGTAAATGTTCACGCCCAGTCTACCTGGCTCCTCCAGCCCACTTGAACTCCACCTTCTCTCCTAACTTCCAATGTTATGCGGATGACACACATCTCTCCTTCAAGCTTCCCTCCTCTGCCTCCCCCCTCTTCCTCTCTCCTTCCTGACTGCCTGTCTGCTGTTCATGCATGGTGCTCTGCTAACGATCTC
Organism: Ambystoma mexicanum; assembly: GCF_040938575.1. Classification (NCBI taxonomy): domain Eukaryota; kingdom Metazoa; phylum Chordata; class Amphibia; order Caudata; family Ambystomatidae; genus Ambystoma; species Ambystoma mexicanum. Next base: position 35,344,835 of record NC_090931.1, read on the forward strand.
TGCCTTAATGCCAGTAAGACAGAGATCCTTCTAATTGGGACCCCTGCTGCCTCTTTCCCTCCCACACTCTGGCCACCTTCCATGGGCCCCCTCGCCTCACCCTCCTGTGGGGCTAAAAACCTTGGCATCATCTTGGACTCCTCTCTCTCCTTCTCTCCTCACATCACAGACCTTGCCAAGAAGGCCCACTTTCAGCTGCACCTCCTCAGACACATGCTACCTTTCCTCATTTTCCCCCTGAATCTCAATGTCTCCAGAGCTCTGGTCCTCTCCAGGCTGGATTACTGCAACAGCCTCTTCCTTAATCTGCCAAACTCCTCCCTTAGCCCCTTCAACTAATCCAGAATAGGACTGCAAGATTTATCCTTGGCCTCAAGCCCAGGGACTGCATCTTCCCAGCCCTAAAATCGCTCCCCTGGCTCCCGGTTGCTGCGAGAATCAAGCTCAAGACCCTCTGCACCATACACAAGGCTTTCTGGGGACTGGGGCCCCGCTACATCCAACTCTCTCCCTAAATACCTCCCTGCTGGAGCCCTTCGGTCATCGAGCTCTAACTCTCTGCAGATCAGATGCTTTTCCAAGCAGAGAGTGGGGGGGTAGATCTCTCTCCTCCGCAGGTGCCTCCCTCTGGCATGGACTCCATGCCCATCTCAGACTTGAGCCGGATCTCCTGAAGTACTGGAAGCTTCTCAAGAGCTTCCTTCCCTTCCTTCCCTCTCCCCCACTAACGTCCCTTTCTGCTTCTTGACTGGCTACCTGGTTTCTTCAGGGCACCAGCCCCCTCGCCCCACCCATTCCAGTCTACCCCTGCAATTGTTCTCCCCAGATTCCCCCCTCAACCTGCACTTGCCCTTGGCCTTCTGTGCAACCTACCCCCGCACTTGCCTGGCTGGGCCTCCACCCTTGTAGCCCTTCTAGCCCCTTACTTCGTACTTAGCTCGTGGACATTTGTTCCCCTGCACTCTCTGCATCCCCTGGCCCTGCCCACCTGGCCTCCTCATTCCCTTGCTTTTTTTTTCATGGGCCCCTCTGCTCTGACCGACACTCCCACCTAACCCTCCACTCTCCCCTGCACTTGCACGTTCTGAATGTCACAAGGCCTAGTAGGATCGTTTTTGTTTTGTCCTTCCTTTTCCCCCACCCTATTGTCTTGTTGCACCTCGAAACACTGTGTATATGATTTAGAGACAGGGTGAGAGCATCAGGAACATATAGCTTCTGCGCTGAACTTGTCCTAGTATGGGTGTGATGTCGAAGCTGCCGGTTGCAGGAATCCATTAGAGCAGTGATCATGTGCCCCAAGCAAGGGATAAGTACATGAATGTTGGATTCCTACAATATTGGTGCTTTCTACACAGTTGGTAGGTTTAGGGTAAAATGCCTATGTTGTGTTGGATCAAGGTTTGTTGAGAAATGTAGTGCACTAGTTATAGATTCGTGCCATTAGGTCTTTATTATCACTGTGGGTGCTGACACATGTTTCAACCACTCAGGGGTCTTTATCAAGGCAAATTGTGATTAATCCTGGACATTGAGTTGGTGGGGCGTATTGCCAGGGATGGTTGAGTGCACTGAGTAGTGCTTCTTGAAGGCGTATTGCCTCTGTAGTGTGTATTTCTCGGTCAGTGATCAGTCTACTCAATCATCCTTGGCAATACGCAACACAACATAGGAATTTTTCTCTAAATCTACCAACTGTGTAGAAAGCGCCAATATCGTAGGAATCCAACATTCATGTACTTTGTGTATATGTGCATTCTAAAAATCCAATCAATACTAAAACAATCAGAATCAAAAGGGGAACCTGACATGGTTGCTTGCCTCTTGTCCCCGCTCTTATTTGCATTGAAAATGGAGCCCCTAGCACAAACAATCAGAGACAATTGCCTCATCTCGGGCATTACCACTCAGAGCCCAACACAAAATCGCCCTATATTTGGACAACATAATATTATTTCTCATTATTGCCAGTACATCTATTCCCCAAGCCATAGCCACAGTTGAAAGATTTGGCGCATTCTCGGGAATCACCATAAGCTGTGGGAATGAATATTAGCGAATTTGGGTTGGTATTGGAGGCTATAAAGCCACCACCTCAGCTGAAATGGGCTGACAATAAGATGAAGTACTTGGGCCTATTTTTGACACTGCCTTTTGACTCTTTGTACAAAGTAAACTTCTGGCTCTCTTTAAAGAACGCGAAGACGACCTCAAAAGGTGGGACAAGCAACAGATCTCATAGCTGGGCAGGTTGACCGCTGTCAAAATGTCCCTGGTCCCCAAGATTCTATATGCTTTTCATTCTCTCCTGACTAAAATACCCATGAAAACAATCAATCGTCTACAGGGAAAGATGCAGAAGTTCATTTTGGGGACAGAGGAGGGGAGAAACACCCATGAGTAAAGAAAGATATTTCTGTGATCAATCGGGGAGAGTGGCCTGGGAGTCCCGTCAATTAAGATAACTGGTAGCAGCAGAAATCAGCTTGACCTTTGACTGGGCTAAGGAGGATCGAAAGAAATGGGTAGATTTAGAACAAAGTGTCATGTCCATTCCTCTAGATAACCTTCCGATTCTACCCTTAAAAGGGCGTGGGACAAGTTTTGAGGTCTACTAAATCCTCTCTCACATACTGGGACATATGCTGCAGCATGTTGAAGATTCAGACTGGCCTGGGTCCACAATCGCCAGTCCTACTGAACCTGGAGTTCTGCCCAGGAATGGATGGTCGTACTTTCAAAGATTGGGAATCCTTGGGAAAATTTAGGCTAGGACACATGTATAAGAATTCAGAGCGCCTGACATTCGAATAATGCAAGACTATGTATGCAAGACTGTTTTCCCTGGAAGAAAAGAAGAGATTTAGGTATACCCAGTTAAGGGACTGGATCACGAATGTGGAAGTTAAGAACAGTGGCTCCAGAGAACCTAGGGGGGGGGGGTCGAGTTAACCATATCTGAGGGAAGTAGTAAAGGGCACACCGCAAAATGTTACCAACTGTTAGACAGGTCTGAGAGTGTACCATTTATGCAGAAATAGGAATCTGATTTGGGTATCGAAATTCAGGCCTCTTCCTGGAACCATATCTGGGAGCAGGTATATAAGGCCTCTCGGTGCACAGGGTGAAAAAGTGCGCATATAGCATTAGTTGGTACATGTCCCTGAATAGGCTGCACGAGATGCACTGAAGCACATCTAAATGCTGTGGGGTAAAGGGGCATGATTGGGCATTTATAGTGGTCTGCAGGATTTCACGAGATTACTGGCCACATGGGGAATAACACAGATACTCTGAGACGCTGTATATAGGACGTCACCCGGAATGGTAGGGTGTAGCGATACATTGGATGTAAACTTGGTGCAACACACTGCTCTATGATTAGCTAAAGGAGGGCAGGGACAAAAATAGCACAATCACAAATACACATAGTGGGAAATCCCTTGGGGTGGGCTGGATCTGGGAACTTTGCAATTTAAAACATGACCACAATGACAGGGATGTGCAAAGGGGAGGAGGCTCAATTTACTTGTCATACGAGAATGAACACAACCAGAAATTATAAGTTGGTCACCGTAGTGATTAATGTACTCTTAGTCGAGTATGGGTGTCCCTTCGAAGGGACGGGAGACAGAACATTTTTCACCAGAAAAAACCTTCTTCCCCTTTAAATTTAGAGGCGTGTGGAGGTGCGGCCCAGGGAGCATGTTCTGCCCTGACTCCGCCTTCCGGCGCCACACCTCAGTCCCCATTGACACGTCAACGATAGATTTAACATTGCCTAATGACACCAGTATTATTAGAGGGGAGGTTGGTGGGACGTATGGAGGAAAGGGGACTATGGAATAAGAGTATGCTAGTCACTACGGTGAGTAACTTATAATTACTCTTACGTCCCGTCCCCTTTCCTCCTGTATGGGCAATTACAACTGATTGTAGCCCCAGGGTGGAGAGGAAACGCTCATTAAGCAAATAGGTTCCTGAGAACCGCCTGGCCGAAGGCCGCATCAGATCTAGAGCCGGCATCAAAACAGTAATGCTTACAGAAAGCCGAGGGAGAGGCCCAAGTGGCCGCCCTGCTTATGACTTGCCAAGGGACATGGCGCTGGAATGCGATGCCGTTGCCTTGGCCCTGACTGCGTAGGCATGCATGTTGGCCGGAAGCGGCTTGTGCTGGCCCTCATACGCTTCTTTGATGGCAGAGACTATCCAGCAGGATATGGAAGCCTTGGAGGCCTGATAGCCTGGTCTCGAACCTCCAAAAGTGACAAACGGGGCGTCCGATTTCCAGAAGCCCTTGGTCCTGTCCAAGTAGAATTTCAGGGCACGCCTGACATCCAGGCAGTGCAGCACTTTCTGTGCTTCCTCCTTTGGATCGGGAAAAAAACGTAGGAAGGACTATTTTCTCGTTCAGGTGGAAAGCAGACGGAACCTTGGGCAGAAATGCTGGCTGCGTCCGCATGAGTACCTTGTCCTTGTGAAAGGTGGTTTAAGGCTCAGAGGCGACCAGCACCTGGATCTCGCTGACTCTACGAGCCGAGGTAAGGCCAACTAGTAAGGCTGTCTTGATGGTGACCAGCCTGATGTCCACAGACGCCATTGGCTCGAATGGTTTGTGCGTGTCATGACCCCTTCCCCTGGCCTTGGCAGACAGGACATCTGGGCTGCACCACAGTCTTCCATCATGGCCTCAAGGGCCCCATCATGTTCCCCAAGACTCTCTTGGAGTCAGTCCTGGTGCCTTTGGCACCAGGCTCATATGGGAAGTCAGAAAACTGGAACTTACAATAGCATTTACACAACATGGATGACCCCGCATGGCTCCGTTCCAGAACTAAGCCATGCGGTCTAGCATTTAGGGTGTGGCCAGGCCTGGGGGCACCTGGGATACCTGCAGGCTATATAAGCCATGCCCAAGCTGGGGAACACGCTTTGCGTTACTCTGCTGGTCTCAGCGTGACGCTCACCATGGCCTGTTGGAATCCTCATCTGCATTCCTGGCCCGATTACCTGCAAGAACAAGAACACTGTTAGTATTCGCTTACCTACAAGTGAGCCCTGCTTCTGTCCTCCGCTCCAGAATCCCGAACATCCAGCATCTCGGTGACCGCTCGCTCAATCTTGAAAACCGCAACCTGGGAAGAAAGAGAACGGAGACGCAGCATTAGTAAGCGTTTATTCTTAAACATTGAAAAACAACCCAAAAGGCGCATGCTTACCTGAAATTGACTTGCTCTTGGTCCACGTCCATTCCGGGCCATTTAACGACCTGCAAGAAGCACGAAAAGGCCGATTAACGCGTAGAAGTTCTAGAAAGCGGCTCATGCAGCGCTTTACTCACCCCTCCAATCCTCTCGGCAACATACAGTCTGGAACATCGCGGTGGCCTGCAAGAAAGGGAAAATGAACAGGTTAGCGCAAGAAAGGCACATAGGGCCGTGCTTCGCGCTTTCGCTTACCAGCTCGTGCACAGCCCCAGGCAGCACGGCATCACCAGAACCCCTTCCGCACCTAAGAAAGAAGGAAAGACATTAATTGGGGCAATTGCAAAATAAAGGACAAACTACCAAAACAGCAAACTTACCTGGCGAATGGAGTCGCAGCAGGCCTGGACTCTGAGGGGCCCGCACCAGTGAAGCAAATAGGCTGCGACGCGCCCATCCACAACGCGCCCCTGCACAGAACAGCAGGACGGAGGGCGTACCATACCAAAAAGCAAGGTGAGGAGAGCACTAAGGGGTTGGGGTCCACAAGGGAGGTGGGCTCCAGGCTAGGAGAGAAAAAAAAGCTAAATCCAAACTCCTGTGTTTTCAGACCCGGTCCTCAGCAGAACAAGAGTCCAAGGAAGTGAGTCTAGGGTCGGAAGCAGTCCAGCCAGACTGAGTGGCGTCCCCGTGGATATCAGGTGAGCGTTAGAGTGCGCCAGTTCACCCAAGACTATGTTAAGGTCCCACACAGGGTGCGGCCTCTTGACGGGCGGGTAGAGCCTAGCGAAACCCGTCAGATGTTTCTTTACGATATGATATGATATGGCATTTGTAACGTGCCTTTACACAAGTGTTTCAGGACAAGGGTTGGAGGACGAGAAAATGCCTTCCTCCGAGTTCCTGTAAGCCCCAATGGCTGCAAGGTATGTGCGGCAGGTGTCAACCTGCACTCCTGAATGAGCGAGGTGTGCCGAAAAGGAGAGCATGTCGTCCAAAGTGCACATCAAGGGGTCAATTCCCTTGGAGTCTGCCCAGTGGCAGACTCTGGTCCATTTGCTTTTGTACTGGGCCCTGGTAGCTTTGCTCCTGACGCCCTGTATGATCTCCAGATTGGCCTGTGAGAGGCTAAGGTGTCGAAGCATTACCTGCTCAGGTACCACGCTGTGAGGGCCAGTTTCCCTGGCGCAGGGTAGATGACTCTGGCCCCTTGCTGTGCCAGAAAATGTGCTGGTTCTGTCGGAAGGTGTATCGGGGGAACCTCCGAGAGGCTGAGTATCTCTGGAAAAACATGGCCTGGCCAGCCACCATGGAGCTATCAGAATGATGAGGAGTCGGCGAGACACCTTGATTTTGCAAATTACCCTGTGGATCAGGGGAGTGGGCGGAAAGGCGGTCCACTAGAGGTGAAATGCATGGCACAGAGAGCCGGGCCCTGACCTTGCCAGGATGCAAACTGGGGACACTTCTTGTTGTGCCACGGGGCAAAGAGATCCACGTGGGGGTGACCCCACCTGCTGAAGATCTCCTGAACAAGGTCGTTTAGCTTTCACTCGTAATTGTCCGCTTCCAGGTTGGATTCCCCCGGGAGGTGGACTGCTGTGAGGTAAATGTCGTTTTTCAGGGCCCACTCTGACATGCTGATCGCAAGTCTGCCGAGAGGAGGGGATCTGGTGCCCCCCTGTTTGTTGACGTTGTACATGCTGGTCGAGTTGTCTGTCTGGATGAGGACAACCTTGCCCCTGAGAAGTGGTAGGAATGCTCTGAGCGCTAGCCAGATGGCGTTCAGCTCTAACCAGTTGATGTGGTATTCCTGCTCCTGTTGAGTCCAGGTGCCGTTGACCGAGAGATCGTCCAGTGTGGCTCCCCAGCCCTCGATCGCGGAGTCTGTTGTGATGGTGGCCTGCGGAGAGGGCGGCCGAAAGGGCTTACCCGTCCGTAGGACGCAGTCCCTGGACCACCATGATAGGTCCAGGTGGAGGGATGGAGGAACGTTGATCATCTCGGATTGCGAGCCCCGCTCCTGATTCCATGAGGCCGCGAAGTGCAGCTGAATCCTCCTCATCCTTAGTCTTGTGAGCGGCACGGCTAATAAGACCGCTGCCAGTAGACCCAGGAGATGTTGGTACCACCATGCTGAGATCACTTCTGTGCTGAGGAAGTGGGCGGTGGCCCTCTTGATGGCCGAGATTTTGTCCTCCGACAGAAATACCTTCTCGGAGCACGTGTCCCAGATGAGGCCCAGGAATGTCAGACTCTGGGTAGGCTGCAGTTGTGACTTCTTGAGATTGAGCGAGAAGCCCAGATTGTGCATAGGGTTTTCATAAGGGCATGGGAAGAGTGGTGAACCGCTTCTGGAGAGGCAGCCCTGACGAGCACGTCATCGAGATATGTGGAGGCCCTGCGCCCTGAGGAGGGCCACCACGGCATTCATGAGTCTGGTAAAGACCCTTGGGGCCGAGTTGAGGCCAAAAGGAAGATCCTTGTATTGAAAATGGTAGCCCATGATCCTGAACCGTAGGAAAGAATGATCGGACTGCCAAATCAGTCTCCCTTGTCCAATGTCTCTGCTATAAAAGCTGGCGTAACCATCTTGAATTTTTGCAGAGGTAAGGAGAGGTTGAGGGTGGAAAGGTCCAGCACAACTCTCCGGCCCGCCAGGTTTTTCTTCGTAATGGTGAAAATCCTGGAGTAAAAGCCAAAGCCTCGCTGGGAGGCTGGGATGTCCTCCACTGCCTGGCTCTCTACGAGCGACCGGATCTCCGCCTAAAGAGTTGCTGTCTCAAACTGTGGGAGTGGAGGGGAGGAGGGGAGGACAGGCTGGGATAGGATGGTGGTACCCTGTGGATACTACGGAGAGGATCCAGAGGTCCGCGAAATTCTGGCGCCAGAAATGTGCATGGAGAGCAAGCCTGCCCCCCACCGGAGACACGTGGACCCAAAGGGGCATGTCATGCTTTCCCTCAGAGGCTGTCGCTGAGGATGGGACTGGAAAAATCCCTTACCCCCACCTCCTTTTTGTTGCTTGCGGCGGCTCTGAGACGCCAGACCGCTCGCCGGCTCTGAGACGGCGAGCGGTCCGGCTGCCTGGATCTGCGTTCCTGGAAGCCGCAGGACCCTCCATATGTATGACCCCTTTCTGAGCGCTGCTGAGATTGGGTGTCTGATTTGGGCGTGGTCTTTGTAAGGCTGGATAAAGACTTAGCTGTTTGTGAGCTGTTTTTCTTCTTGTTCAGCTCTTCGTCCGTAGAGGAGTGGAAGAGGTTCCCTCCCCCCTCGAACGGTAGATCTAGTATGCGTTCCTGGACATCCGGGTTGAATTTTGTTGCCCGGAGCCAGGCTGTTCTTCTCATGTCCGTGGCAATACAGATGGCACGGCCCGAGGTATTAATATGAGCCACTGTGGATTCCTTGAGGTCATGCGCCACCAGCTTGTCTTCAGCTAGCACCGCCTTAAAGCGTGATTGGCTTTGGTTGGGGAGTTCCGGGAGGAAGTCCGCAATTTTCCACCATAATCTTTGATTGGCGGCTGCCAGCTGCCAGCATGGCATCAGCGTTGGCTTGACGTAGATGTAAAGAGGCATTGGAATAAAGTTTCTTGCCATACGCCTCCAATATCTTCTCCTCCTTGCCTAGCAGCGCCGCAGAAGAGGCTGAGGACAACTGGGGTTGGAGTATAGTGATGCTGCAGCGATCACCGAGGAGTGTGGCTGAGGATGGGTCGAGAGCAAGAGTGTATCCCCCTCCACCTGCCTGTACTTGGCATCCAGGCGTTGAATGACCGGCTGGATCGAGTGGGGCTTGAACCAACCCTTCTTGGCCAGGGAGAATACATCGGTTTGCAGTGGAACAAGCCTGATTTGCATATGGTTTTTTCCCTTTTGTAATGTCTTGGCAGGCGAAGAACGATGGTCTGGAGGGTTGCCCAGAGCAATGCCAGAGGTTAAGATTTATTCTAAACCTTCCAGCCATCACCTCTTTTGTTTTGCTTTTGTCACCCCAAGTGGGACGGGTAATCCCAGACGTGGGTCCCGTGCCTGCTGGGCCTAGCGATCCAAGCTACTCCTCACTGATGATGCCCAACAAGGCTGAAACATGTCTGGGGATGCTTGTGGTCTCGTGCAGAAGGGATGTGACCTAGCAGTTCGGGCTGGACTACCCCTCTTGGGGTGGGACCAAGCCTGATTTGCATATGGTCTTTGCCCTTTTGTAATGGCTTGGCAGGTGAAGAACGATGGTCTGGAGGGTTGCCCAGAGCAATGCCAGAGGTTAAGATTTATTCTAAACCTTCCAGCCATCACCTCTTTTGTTTTGCTTTCGTCACCCCGAGTGGGACCGGTGTGCCCAGACGTGGGTCCCGTGCCTGCTGGGCCTAGCGACCCAAGCTACTCCTCACTGATGATGTCCAACAAGGCTGAAACATGTCTGGGGATGCTTGTGGTCTCGTGCAGAAGAGATGTGACCTAGCAGTTTGGGCTGGATTACCCCCTTGGGGTGGGACCAAGCCTGATTTGCATATGGTCTTTTCCCTTTTGTAATGGCTTGGCAGGCGAAGAACGATGGTCTGGAGGGTTGCCCAGAGCAATGCCAGAGGTTAAGATTTATTCTAAACCTTCCAGCCATCACCTCTTTTGTTTTGCTACTTGGCATCCAGGCATTGATTGACCGGTTGGCTGAGTGGGGTTTGAGCCAGCCCTTCTTGGCTAGGGAGACTACATTGGTCTGGATAGGAATCCCCAATTTGGCAGAGGGGCGTTGCGTGGGAACTTCAGCCAGAACCCCCTCTGTCGGCTGCTCGACCTCTGGTTGGGGAGGCCCAGGTACTCCGCCAGACCAGCAAGACATTTGTGGAAGGCCCTGGCTGAGGATGACGTGTCCGGATCGGTTCCCAGTCAATTGGTCGAAAAAATTTGGTCGACAGGACAATTGGTCGACACCATTTGGTCGAATGCCAAATGGTCGAATTCTTTTTTTTTTTTTTTTACACTTTTTTTTTTTATTTTTTTTGGGGGGGTCCCCCCCCAACCCCCTTTTTTTTCTATTTTTTTTTTTCGACACACGAAAACCCACAAAACACATATATATATATAAAAAAAAAAATTCGACCATTTGGCATTCGACCAAATGGTGTCGACCAAATGTCCTGTCGACCAGTTTGCTGTCGACCAATTGACTGGACACCGTCCGGATCCTCGTCCTTGTCCATATCCTGCGGATCTGGAGGGTCCTGTGGAGGAGGAGGAGGAGGAAGAGGAGTACTGGGACCGCAGCTGGAGGCGGCGGAGGTTGCGGAGTTGGCTGTGGAGCCAGAGGAGGCGGCTGCACTGGGGGCCTGATGGAGGCGTCTGTGGTGCCGCTAGCATGGCGGGCATGACTTCCCTGATGGCGTCTTTGATGATAACCCCCATCTGAGGGGATCTCATGAAGCCGAGGAACTTCTCGAAGAGCACATCCTCACTGGCCAAAGAGGTAGCAGGGGGTGCCGACGGGGTCGCAGGGGGCTTCTGGAGCCGCTGCATACCCTGTCCATATGGACGTAAAGGAAGGCTGCCCTGTGCAAATTAGGGATAGACTGTAGGCCACATACCTGGTTGAGGCCAGTCCCACCTTGACACTCGTTCTTCGCCGAATTCCTGGAATGGCGTCGGACGGGTGCCTCTTTCTGGCACAGTGGCCATTTTATCGAGCTGCCTGCCACGTGCCTGGGACATGGTGCTCGGCCCGCTGGGCCCGGCCTCATCCAAGACTCTTGCCTGTGGATCACAAGGCCTATCCTGCTCCTCTGCCCGGTAGGTGTGACAACCTCGACCCGGGGGTCGGTAGAGCTGCGTTTAGGCACCCCCTCGGATGTAATGCTGTTATTAGGGCATAGCCCCTTGGACGTATTGCTGGTATTAGGGCGTAGCCCCTCGCCATGGTGCCGGTGAAAGGGAGGAACCCCTCTGGTGTAGACCTGGTAAAAGAACGAAACTTCCAGTCCCTCAACACTGCGCCCGGGAGGATCCAAGGATCCCTCGACCCAAAAGCCGGTAGCTGAAGCAGCCTCAGTGCACGTGCAGGTAGAAGGACCTGGCCGGTCCCTCCCGCACAGGAGAGTACCTGGGAAGGAGTCTACCTTGCAGGGGTGCACTGGAAAATATCGGCCCTACCTTGGGCCTGGTTCAATGCTTCACAAAGTTGTTGAGATCCTCTGGAGGCGACCTCTGGAAGAGCTCCCTTCACCTGACTAGTCTGCTCTTCAGCGCCTTCGAGGACAGCAAGTCACACGCCGAACATGATTAACAACCGTGGTCTGGGCCTGGGCCAAGGCAGCGTAGGCAGAGGGCGTGGGGGTCTGAAGTTGGGAAAAGCATGTTGCAGGATGGACACCTGCTGAACCCTGTAGAAGTCGACATGCGCCGGAGTGGAGCGTGACGCCTGGGGACAGAGTACGTAATGATAGATGAGACAAAAAAGACAGAGAAGAAGTATCCGCACGTGGAAATACAAGGCCAAAGCCAAACCCAGGAGCGCTGGTGAATTCGGCCCATTCCCGTCGATGCGGAAAAGAGGACTGAGGTGTGGTGGCAGAGTCAGGGCAGCGCATGCTTCCTGGGCCGCAACCCGTGTGCCTCTAAATTTAAAGGGCAAGAAGGTTTTTTTCTGGTGAAAAAGGTTCCGTCTCCCGTCCCTTGGAAGGGACGCCCATACAATATGGAGGAAAGGGGACGGGACATAAGAGTACTGTGTGATGTAACTGCAGAGTGGTCAACCAAAGAAGCCGCCCTGCACGGTAGCGGTCATGGAGGCTCTGTTCCAGTGTTCTGGTCACATGACTGCCAAAGCCCATCAGCAGACGGCAGTGGGAAGGGAACACTGGACAGAGAGGCATTCCTCGGATGACCAATCAGACGATACGTTCCTAGGCTCTGATCAGGTAGCCAGCCCTCAAACTATCTACCACAGAGTTTGTGAAGGCCATTATCTAAGAGGTATTGTCTGAATGTCCCTTTTCCCACCAGCTGCAGGGTGTCTTGTGTCCCGATCTCAATGGTGCTGACCAATGGCAGTGTATTACAGTTCCGGTGGTCAGCCGAAATGTTGCTTCATTAATAACGAGATGTTCTGGAGTGGGTTGTGAATAAAATATGATACCACATGGGGAGGTGAGGTGATGGGAAACTATTGAACTGTTTGTTCTAATGACTCTTTCACTAACTAATGCATCACTGAGGAGGCTATGCAGACACTGATTTGGCGATGGTCTGCCAGGCCCCCAAGAGCCGTCCTGCTTTTCAGTGGAAGGGCGAACCCATGGTGGAGGCTTAGAGCAGAGGGTACTCTAGTGTATCCAGCACGTGAGTATAACCATGCAAGAAGATACTGCAAAATAGGTATATGCTAGTAGAAGGGGGAAGCATAGATTGCTTTTATGGTGTATAGGACGCATCTTTGAGATAAAGGAGGACGATCAGCCGTAGTAGTGCAGATATTAGAGTGTACCACACGATGGGGAGTGGGCACGCCTGTGGTAGAACGGGAGGGGTATGTGGCAAACTCCCTTAGACAGGAGTGGCGCGTAGTCCAGGCGATTTTATAGTTGCGTCATTAGGCTACGAGATGTGTTGGTTTTGTCTTGTAGGGAGAGACATGAATGTGGTAGTTCGAGTCATTGAATGGTGAGGGCTTGTAGTGGACAAGTCAGCACCCAGAGGTATCTTGTGTAAAATGGAGGCTTTTTGCATTATTAACAGCAGGAGTGTGCCGGTTGTGCATGGGTAGACACTAGACACTCTTGCACTAACACAGTGAGCCCATGAAAAGGGCTGTCAAGTACTAACATTGAGTGAGTGTTCTGCCTCTGGAGAGGGCCAGTGTGGTCGAGTGAGTGGTCTGGCCTGTGGAGAGGGCCAGTGTGAACGGGTAGAGTGAATGTTTCAGTCTGTGGAGATTGCCAGAATGAACATTGAACAGTGTGCTTGGGAATAAAGGAGGTGGTAAGAGTTGGGGGCAACAGAAAAAGGGGAAACACAGAGTAGTGGAATAAAAAAGAAAAGGAAATAATGGCATATATGGACAGCCCCTAAGACAGTATGTGCCGTAAATTGCCCCAGTATCATGATAAAATATTAAAATGCAACTTCCAGCAGGCAAAGGCAACTGCAGGGCAGTCTTTCCACGCCTGGCAGGAGAAGGGACGCTTGACAGTAAAATAATAGAGAATACGTTCAAGGCTCTAAGCTAAAAAGCAGGCAGAATATATTGGGTCTCTGGTAACTATACGAGGAGACTAAAGAGGACAAATTAAAGCAAGAAGAAGTGACAGTGGGAGGGGACAGACCAAGCTCACCACCCATACCCTACGGGTTATATCCCACTTTATGACCAGCCGCTGGGTACACTAACCCACAGCGGGATACATCTAATGAAGATCAGGAGAAAAAGGGAAGGAGGAACAAAGAGAGGAGATGCACATGCAGGGCAAAAGAAAATATCTAGCAGACATCGAAAAGAAAACATGGCAGTAAGTGGATGCGTTGTTCAGTGAAGCAGAATGGGTCATTGAAGAAGAGGTGAGGAGGAAGAACAAGGGGGAGAAAGGGAAATGGGCATTGGGAAGAATAAAATTCAAATTAGATGGGGAGGACAGAGAAGAGGAAACGAAAAAATACGATGAGAGGGCGGGGAAGACAAAGCATCAGATGAAGGGTTAATAGGAGACAAATGGAGTGACAAGGACAATGATGAATGGACACCCAACAAAGTAAGGAGAAGGGGAAGAAAAGGGCAGAGATGACAGGACAGACAGTTGAGGTTGGGATTGGTCCACCGCCTTATACAGTAGGACGTGGATTGTCAAAATGGGTTTAAAAAGTTGTCAGGGGAGGGGCGGGGGACCAAAAATGCAGGTAATGCCTTTATTAGAGAAGTGACATGGGGGAGCCCAATATGTGCCCTGGGAAACAAAGGACCAAGATAACCTAATATGTAGTTTACCTTCTCTCATGGCAGGGGCCAGTAAATGGATACAGGCACTAGAGAAAAAGACAGCAGGTGTGACGCAGACCATAGGGGATATGACAATCATAGGAGAACAGGCAGACAAAACTTGGAAGACTGGCTACAAATGCACATGACGGAGCTCCATTTAACAATTGTTGAGCTCGTGCTTTGGTCGTTCTAAGAAGCATGTATCCAGACAACTATGACCTAGGGACAGTGATGACTCATAAAATGAAAGGAGAAGATGACCTGGCAGAATGTATAAAGAGAGTTCAGGATTTATGGACCCGAGAGACACGAAGGTCCTGGGCCGAATGTATACCATTGTTCTATCACATACTAGTGAAAGGATTGCCAACAGAAGTACAGGCATCCTTAGACAAGATAGTGGGCAAGGTTTGCCTGAAATACAAGCCACAATAACACACTATTGTAAAGGGAAGCAGGAAAGCGAGAGGCAGGCAGCGTAGAATGCTGTGAAGGCAGAAAACAAATTAGCACAAAAGAAGCTGGCTAAATACACTATGGAAGGAGCACTGTTAGTGCCAGATGCTGCTGCCATGGAACAAGGAAGGTACATGCAGCCACAGTATGGGCCACAATGGGGAATACTACCGCAGGGGAACTACATGCATGGGGGTTACTTTCCTACAGGAAGAGGGTTTTCACAGTGAGAAAGAGGAGGATTATCAGGAAACAGGGTCTTTAGACCATGCTACATATGTCAGAACATGTGACACGTAGCACGCATTTGTCAGTTTATGCAACAGGCAGATGCACAGGCAAACCAAGTAACGCAACAGCAAGGACTCCAATGGCAGCCGATACAGAGTCCTCCAGTGCAGATGCAAGCACAGGAGTGGGGAGTGCAGCCCCAAGGATGAACAACTGACAGCAAGGCAATGGTCCCAGTGGTGACCGAGCCACACACAGTAGCAGGGGGGAACCACAGTAGTGCTAGGGCAAAACGTTGTGCCCCGCTATACAGGGGTCAGTGTGGTAGGAGGGAATCTCTTTCCCATTATACAACACACAGCAATAGGGGGGCCCACAGAAGGTTGTAGTGATACACAGAATTGCAACCTTGCCAATCAGGGCTTTAGAGGACAGCATTAGCCGCTGAAAGCCAATAGTGTATTCAAAGTATGTGCTAATAATGCTGACAGTAGTCTGTTGTAGCACTTCCATTATGCAGTAGTGAGCTACAAGGAATATGCAGGCCTAGTATGAGTGATAGGTCACATTATGCATTGTTGATAGACAGGCAGGGAGAGGGCCCTAGCTCTGTAGCTAATAGGTATTTTTGGAGTGTTTGGAACATTATGGCACCTATATAGCGCTTAGATAGCCAGTCTTAAGCGCTATGAACACTAAGCTATGAGTGCATGCCTTTTAGAGCTTGCAGATGGGGTTAATACATCCCTGCTTCCCTTAGAATATTCTGCCTCACTAACGTTAGCCCTGCATGGCCCCAAGCTAATCTCCTTTTCTCTGGGAAGGCACTGATAAGACATTCCTGAGCTTTCGCTCAGATGAGCCAGGGAGGGGCTCAGAAGAAGGAGCAGTGGAAATTAACAGAGTTGGGTTTTTTCCATGAGCCAGCCTATATTTTGCACAGGGAAAGTTCTGGAACTGTGCGTCACGGACGGGCAGCACGAGATTATAAAATATACATGCTCACATGACTCGGGTGGGAGATCGTCCTGTGGACTTGGTTCGAGCCAGATCAAGTGCCCGCAAATGGAGCTCTGACGGAATCCCGGCAGCGCTGTCCTCTGAGCGGGGCTTGTTACAGCTAGCTTATGAGGGCCAGGGTCTCCCAGTGCTGATTGAAGGGGCGTAAGACTGTGTTTCTCTATGTTTCTCTATATTTCTTTATGTTTATCTAAGTTCCATGTTTCTCTATATTTTGCATTTCTCTAAGTTTTATGCTTTGTAATCTTCTCTAACTTGAATCCCAAATGTATATGAAATTCACTGTTTAGAATAAAATACTAAAACTTATTGAAGGTGTCATTTGTCACTAGCATGAGATCACTGCTCAGCACAATAGAACCTGTATTTTGGGCTGAATTGGGTATTTTCTGCTCTCAAAGGGCTGGCCCCGAGGAAGATTTTGCCCATATCAAGACATTTGGTGGCAGCTTTGTGGGATTTGTGAAGAGCAGTGCCTTGCTGTGAAATGACAAATTGTGTGAGAGAACACAGTGTAGAGTGAGGAGCAGGCTGTCGCATTTCCTTGGTGGTCTCACTGCAGCTCTGAGACTTCAAAAGACAGCAGCGTTGTGTCGGCTTGCCGTGGCCGATAGCTTGTGTGGTTAAGACGCCCTTCAGTAAATCAGTCGTGACTGACTTATTGCTTGGGAATGGAGCAAGGGAGTACAAGGCGATAAACAAGCGGGAAATGGCTTTGTTTAAAGCGCTCCGATGAATGGTCAAGAAAGATGTATGTTCAATTAGGAAAGAATTTTATCATGCGGTTTCCTCAGTTTAAAGTTGTAATTTGAAATGCAAAGTGAGACGGAGTTCTCATCTCTATTCTGTCATGAGGGCAGGGAAAAATAGTTGCAAGGATTTGACATGCAAATTGTGAATAGTAATTTAACCATTGACTCAGCCCCAGTGTGCTAGCGAGTGGGGGGCTGTAATGTTCGGAGGCGAAGGTTCGCTTTTTGATGTATGCTTTTGAAGTGTTGACATTCCTGAAAAATAACGTGGAGCCGTGCTTAGGAGAAAGAGTAACATCTGTGCTGAGAGCCTAAAGGGTTTGTTTTTCTTTTGGCAACTGTAAATTCCATGTGCTGGTGGTACATTCTGTTTAAAGGAAACACACTAAAATGACTATATTGCATTTTAAGCTGTGCCATGCTTATAATGGGTGAGAGACTCACTTAAAAAAGAAAGTGAGTGATGTTATTTGGATTTTCGATTTTTGTATATTGATTTGAAATTGCAGAATCAGTTTGCAATGGTTTGGGGGGAAAAAACAATTTATATTTCTCTAAATTGCCCCTGGAGTATTTTTGACTGTTCCCACGCTATGCCATGGATTTGTACTGTTGCCTTATAAGTGATGCATGTTTGGAAATAGTGACCTGTTGACTGTGATACATGGTGAAAAATGTTGTTGACACAATAACAGCCCACAAGCAATATAGAGTGTGGGTTGCTCTTGCAGGGAAACCGTGCAGGGAGCTGCACTAAATATGGCATTTTTTGTTTAAATGCACTGAAATAAGTGGTTATATTCTGGCAATGGTACAACAGAATGAAAAATCTGTGTGTGATAAGATAGCACAAAGATTTAGTGGGTTGTGGGTTCTTTTGAAAGATCGCACATTGCATTGGAGTGAGCCCGTGAAGCCAAACTACAAGGTTACGAGGAAAAAGGAGAGAAAAAAAAAACGTATGCTTTTAAATGAGACATTAATCAGTTTAAAACAGGCTAAAAGACGCTTTGACATTTTGCTAAATTACATGGAGTAGAATCTGATGAGAAGAAAAAGTGCCTCTTTTGAAAATAAGAGTCTTGCTGTGTGTGCAGAGCTTGTGCCTTGAAGCTGTCTTGGGCGAGGTGCAGGAAGGCAAACAAAAGCAGAATACTGCACTCCTGTTTAATGAAATGGTGTTTCAGATATGGGAGCTTTTCTGAGTTGCTGGAACAGTGCAAGAAAGAGTTAATCTGGATGAACTGTCTGAAACGAGTGCCTTCCATTGAAGCCGCCACAGTTTAAGAGTTATAGGCAAAGAGATAAGCTTGCTGCGCGAAAGATAAACAATGACATTCCTGCATTCCATCCCCTGTGAGAGACACCGGCAGTGTGAAAAAAAAAACTGAGGAGAGGGGGTGCAAAGACAGAAATGCTGATGTACGCATGCTTTCTAACGGCATGCAATAACAGAGCTGATCAGAAGTAAAGAATTTGCCCAGTAACACTGGAAGGAAAACAAAGGCTGCATGCAGGATGGCAGATGGGCACATCACATCTGAACATTGGGGAACCTGTGCATCTGTGAATGGGCTAAGAAAAGACAGCTGCCCATTCCAACAGACATTGTTGTGCAAACCGCATCCCCATGCACCATGTGATGTGATGTGAAGTGAAGCGACATTGCTGTGCAAGCTGCATCCCAGTGCTCCATGTGATGTGAACTGAAGTAAAGCGCTGTGCACTGGAGAAGAAACCTCTAGGCGCTTTGAGAAGAGAAAATACACAGCTGGCAAAATGCAAGCTACATTGCCAGGGCTGGAGTAACTGACAAAGACATTATGGCATTCCAGATGGAAGCAAAACTGACAAAAAGCGCTTAGCCGTTTTGCAAGAGACAGCATGCAGAGCGGGGCTTTGGAGTACAACATGAACACTGCACATTAGCCATGATCCAGAAGCCTCACGGCTTAGTGCAAGAATGAATGATTTGTTGAAGCAACAAAAGAAACTGACTTAGACTATCGCGCTCAAAGGGGTGGGCCAAGAAATCAGCAAACACCCTTTGAGAAAAATGATAAGTGAAAAAACCAGAGGCTTGAAAGACACTAGCTGTATGGAGAAAAATAAACAAAGCTGCTTGTGCAACTGCAGGCGATATTGGACTGAAAGACTTTACCTTTGAAAAATGGAGTGATGCCAGCAGGGAAAACTAAATCAAGATCATGAGACACTGGAAGCAAGTTGGCGCCTGGCATTCGTGATCGCTTTGGTGAAAAAGAAAAGCATTGTGCGACCTGGGTACTTATTATATGGCTTTTGTAAAAGCACAGATCAGTCTGAGGTACCATTGACCAACTATGATTGCGTTGCACAAATGAGTTTGTGATTAGGCAGTTACACCCCGTATGGTTGAGTGTAAATAAGTCCCCAGAAACATGCAGAAGGGTGATAAATAATTGCAGTAGCGATGATAAAGTGTGTAGTTACCTGATGAGACGTCTGAAGATGGGGGTGGTGTTATGGGAAGGGGTGGATAACGCTGATATTGAAGTTTTGATGACATCCTAATGTGAAGAATAATGACACTGTAGTTTTGATGAAATCCTAACATTTCTGTTTGTATTTTGCCTAGGCAAAAAAGCAAGACAATAACAGAAATAGATGTGTTCAATTTGCGGGTGACACTGATCAGTCAAGCAGACGCATTCTCAGAGAAAGCGAATTACTGCGAAACGTCCTGCACCGCACTCAATGCTGCTAACATGCATGACGTATGAGGACATTTGTTCTGCAACCTGCGAAAGGTGTCCAACAGAGTAATCACTTTTGCTGAACTGGCACGGTGCAGACTTGGCTAGTTAGCAAATATTTGATGCTGCACATTCAACTGATCCAGTTGCTGGAAATGACTTAATTGACATGTCTTGCCTTTCTTGTTTAAAGGACTATGGACAATGGGTTGTGGACTGTAAGATCATACACCACAAACAGCTGTGTGACACAGCACTTGAATGCTAACACATTGAAAAATGGTTTTTAAATGCACTTTTTGAGATGAATCTGAAAAAACGAAATGGTTTTGCTCTTCCAACTGAATTGCTTTAACCAGAGATGTTTTGCTTTTTGAAAAAAAAAAAAACTTCTACGTTGCACGTAGGCAGGAAAATGATTTATGAATTGTTGGGGCAGCAGGATTATGCAAGCAGGAGCGTAATTTATTTTGAGATAAAATGAGTGCGCACATCAAAGTCACCTGTGCGTGGGTTAAGATCCTTAATTGAAGTAATGCTGCCAAGTGTGTGAGCTCTAATTTGAGATGGTAACCTTTGAAACACTGGATACTTTTACAGCCAGCTTAAGGCAGGTAAATGAAACCATGACTGACTTGATGTTTGATTTTATGACACAGTGTGTGACACGGTTTTTGTTAAACCAACCAGTTTCATGTTTTAGTGGGGACAGCTGTCTCCAGCACACTAATGCAAAGAGTCACCTTTTGATTGTAGACATTTGGAATAATTCTTTGGAAAAGCACTACAAATGAGTATCCACATGGAATTACTAGCGTACTGGCCTGGCACATTGTCGGGGATCTTTTGTCACTGAATGGTGATAACAACGATTTGTTTAATTTGTTTAATGTGATGTTTTTCTGACCAAGAACTGCAGCGAGTGTTCTCGCCAAGATTTTATGGACTATAACTTGACTAAATGCATTTTACACAATGGTGTGATGAAACAGCCACTGCCGGAGGGTGGTATGGTGTTTGTGGCTAAAACTAATATTGTATATGGTAGATATCCCACTTGAAGAAGGGTATTCTCCAAGTCACAATAGGTAGACACTGTGAACATGTTAGATTTTCCAGTAGTAAGGCAACATGTAAATTGTAGGCTGGTAATGCACACCTCCATTATTACAGTGATACACTTAGACATAGATTTATCATGAGGAAATGTTTCCTTAGTACTACCAAGCTGCTACAAATGGAGTCCATTTCTATGGCCCATCACTAGAGTGCGCGTAGCTAGGGAGCTAGATTCATTAATTGCAGGAGCTTTATATGTTTGTGACATAGAAACTGTGCACAATAAGCTAGCCACTATGGGTTCTGATGCCAGCTCTGCTATAGAACTTCTAGCCTAGTGGGGTTCATTGATACGCCCAACACTGCTACAAGTATTGGCAACCACAACAAGACTGCTAAATACACACGATGCATTGTATGGCAAACATTGTTTAATCAGCAGGTGTTGGCTTTTTACTGAGTGGGGGCGACCATCCTCCACACACTGGCACGCGGAGCTACAGTTACCAGCATACATATGGATTAAATTGCTTGCTTTTGATTGCATGAATAACACATGCCATGCTTTGATGCAAATTAGTAGAATTGTTTTTATTTAGATAACCTGGTGCCCATGGGTTCACCTTGTTCACGAAATTAGATGGTTTCTGGTTGGGTTCCACATACATGGGGGAAGTGTCTAGTCACACAGCCCATAGTCACGTTTGAATGCCCTGGGATCAGGGGGAGGGTAGGCCCTTAGAATGAAAGGATGCCAGGTTTTAGAATTGGTAACCATACATAAATACAATAGTACATTGTAGATTAGACTACACTGGATTGCCTTGACATTCTAACTGCATGCTGCTTTTTAACTGACAATCCGTTATACAATAATTATTTAGGTATTGTTGTGTAGGCCAGGTTTTGGCTAGGGTAAATGCCCATGTTCACTTTGTGTAGGTATTTTTGTGTAGGCCAGGTTTTGGCAAGGGTATATGTCACTGTTCACTTTGTGGACATTTTTGTTTAGGTAGTGTTTTACCTTGCATGCCACGCTGACTAACCGCTAGAAGATAGTTTGCTTAAACCTCTTGCAAAGCCCCCACGGTCTTTATCACTGCACTAAATACTATATTGATGGGTATTAGTCAGCATTGTCGCACACACGTTGAATAGGGGTGGAATGTAGTGATACACAGAATTGCAACCTTGCCAATCAGGGCTTTAGAGGACAGCATTAGCCGCTGAAAGCCAATAGTGTATTCAAAGTATGTGCTAAAAATGCTGACAGTAGTCTGTTGTAGCACTTCCATTATGCAGTAGTGAGCTACAAGGAATATGCAGGCCTAGTATGAGTGATAGGTCACATTATGCATTGTTGATAGACAGGCAGGGAGAGGGCCCTAGCTCTGTAGCTAATAGGTATTTTTGGAGTGTTTGGAACATTATGGCACCTATATAGCGCTTAGATAGCCAGTCTTAAGCGCTATGAACACTAAGCTATGAGTGCATGCCTTTTAGAGCTTGCAGATGGGGTTAATACATCCCTGCTTCCCTTAGAATATTCTGCCTCACTAACGGTAGCCCTGAATGGCCCCAAGCTAATCTCCTTTTCTCTGGGAAGGCACTGATAAGACATTCCTGAGCTTTCGCGCAGATGAGCCAGGGAGGGGCTCAGAAAAGGAGCAGTGGAAATTAACAGAGTTGGGTTTTTTCCATGAGCCAGCCTATATTTTGCACGGGGAAAGTTCTGGAACTGTGCGTCACGGACGGGCAGCACAAGATTATAAAATATACATGCTCACATGACTCGGGTGGGAGATCGTCCTGTGGACTTGGTTCGAGCCAGATCAAGTGCCCGGAATTGGAGCTCTGACGGCATCCCGGCAGCGCTGTCCTCTGAGCGGGGCTTGTTACAGCTAGCTTATGAGGGCCAGGGTCTCCCAGTGCTGATTGAAGGGGCGTAAGACTGTGTTTCTCTATGTTTCTCTATATTTCTTTATGTTTATCTAAGTTCCATGTTTCTCTATATTTTGCATTTCTCTAAGTTTTATGCTTTGTAATCTTCTCTAACTTGAATCCCAAATGTATATGAAATTCACTGTTTAGAATAAAATACTAAAACTTATTGAAGGTGTCATTTGTCACTAGCATGAGATCACTGCTCAGCACAATAGAACCTGTATTTTGGGCTGAATTGAGTATTATTTGCTCTCAAAGGGCTGGCCCCAAGGAAGATTTTGCCCATATCAAGACAAAGGTCACAGCATGTCCAGTCCTAGCAGTAACTGAAGACCCCGAAGAGGAACCCGAAGTCACAGTGAAAATAGGACTAATTTCTCATAGTTACAGAAGCAACCAAATGCTGCATTAGCGAGGGGGGATTCCCACTATCTTACAAAGTCATGGATACGCAGGGGTATTCTGGGGCAGTGGTTGCGGTTCCAATACCAAATGATTTACCATAAACTATAGGGATGCAACATCTCATAGCTACCTTACTAAACTCCAAAAACACACACATCAACATATTGGGGAGAGATTTGCTCAGTAAATTGAATGCAACCATATAATTCACAGAGAGAGGGATGGTGTGCTCCACGCCCAGGATTTACTATGCCCGGGTAGAAGCTCCTCTCTTGGCAGCACACCGAAAAGCACCTTGCAAGCACAGCAATTATATTGTAGAGGAGGTCCCAAGTACAGCCCGCACTCCAACCGTCCATTTTAAAGTAGCAGGAACGTTCACACCAAAGTATGTGACGTACGAGGAGCAAATAAACCAGCAGAGAGTCGCAGTGGGGCTCCGTCCAGTACCTATCAGAAGAAACACACCCATTGAGGTACCGACACCTAAGAAAACCTGGACAATAAAGTATCAATTGAGAAAACCATATCAACAAATGAAACGGAATGACGATTGTCAGAGTACAGTCCCTGAAGACGCCAAAAGGGTCTTAAAGGAAGAAGAATGGTGATGTCACAAGAACCCGGACTGACTCACATATAGAAGATATGACGACCTGCGAATGAAAAAAGGAGACAAAATGCCATGGATAAGGGACATTGTGAACCTAAAGTGAAAGGACGATGTCAAATGTAAGAAGCTTATGCCATGAGCACAGCAAAGATATTCAGTTAATTTACACATATGCTTGGAACTGCAAGAAAGCTAAGAAAACCGTGCGGCTTGCTATGCTTAGTAGTAAGATAGATTGCGGCAAGCGCCACCTGTACATACCTACCTCAATAGAAGCTGGGGGAGCTGACGTGCACCCTGCACCTGGCCAACCATTCTGCATGCTGCTAGGCAAAGTGGAAAAGTATGAGTGGGGTTGGTGCCAAACAAATCATAATGGACAAAGTAATGTAGGGTCCTATAGTTAGTAGAACCAATGAGACGTCATACTTTTAGTGATTTCTACAGTAGCCATTTTTAAGGTGGGGTTAGATGCCCCACCTGACAGTGTTCACCCAATCCCCTCACCCCGTTACCATATACAGATATAGTACCTATTTTAAAGTGACCTTCCTATTACCAATAGAATTGCATGCAACATTTTAAATGTTACGCGTCAGTGATGACAAGTTTTTAGTATACATTATGTGTTTTTTACGAAGTTTGTTGGAGTTGTGAAGCGAGAAGGAAGATCAAGCAACCGCTGATATTCATAAAACGCCCCATTTTTTGTACTTGTCATTAAACGGACTCCCTTTGCCAAACCATTGAGTTGTCATTATTGTTTTGATGCTTGAGTATTAATCTGCATCCCCAGCCATCTCACGGGTGCTGCTACTCATCTTAAAGTGCTATTGGGCAACCCCCAGCTTTTTGGGCCGATTGGGGTCCTAGCGCACACTAGATAGCAGAGATAGGATTGTTTATCGATTATCAATGAGATAAGACACCCATTGACCGTCGACATAAAGTAACTCTGGGTCCTCGGCAATATCACAAGTCCTTTGGCATCTGGCTAAGTAGACTGAGAAGCTCCCCGTAAACAGTGGTTAGAATAAATTGTAAAACCTGCAGGTTAAGGTCTGAAGGAACCTGTGCTTTCCCCCACAAACCCCTTCCCACTTCTACGAGCAGCCGATCGGGTGAACAGCAGGAGAGGCGGTGATGAAGGCAGTGATCCGGAGCACCCAGAGAGGAAAACATGCGAACGGTAAGTGAAAAACACTGAACGTTTTGGCAAAAAGTGCATGCCTTAGAACAAGGGAAGGTAACGGAGGGAGGCGGGAAACAAAAATACAGTTAGAAGTAGAGTAGAATATTTATATATATAGGGGAAGGAAATAGTGACTCGAGGGTGACCGAGCATAGTGGATAAGGATACCAGGAGGATACCTGAGCATAGAGAGAGATATACCAGGGGGGACACCCGAGAAGAGAGGAATTCCTACACATAATATAGCGGTTAGAAGAAGCCTGCATCCAAAGTCCTGAATAAAATAGGAATAACTAGGAGACCAAAGCAGTTAAAGACGCTTTCTTTGAAAGGGATGGGCTTGCACCCCATGTCGGGGTAAAATATAGGGGCAGAGATCTGTGTAGCCGGCTGGAGTCTGTCTAGTCTGTCAACGTCTGTCTTATGTGTTGTTTGTTGTGACGTCATAGGATGAGATATTTTCCTTTGAGGAATTAGCATAAAACTTACGCAATTGTTTAGCTGAGATATTGTATGATATGAATTGATGCTTGTTGTTTGAAAAAGAAAGTATCATTTTTTGTGAAAAAATGGGATTGGAGCTTGCGACGATTGGTGCTCCCTCATATTGTTGAAGTTGTTCAAAGACACGGAAAAGCACAACAGGTATTATATAAAGAGAAGGTGAATATATTTAAGCATGGAAGACATGACACCATTAATACACTTGTGCAAGCAATTGCCAAAACATGCTTCTAAGCTGAAAAAGTACAGTGCAGAATGGGTTAAAGGAACCACAAACAAAATGTTTATGCCATGGCCCCAGGGTGGATCGCTGTCTAAAATGGTCCTGCAGCACATGACGAAATATTTGCACGCCACATACACATGCAAAGAGTTAGACAAACGCCTAGCAAGTTTAGAACTTTGGAAGATGTACCAAGAGGATAAGGAGGAGGAGCCGCCAGTAGATTGGATACTTAACGTATGCACAGAGGGGGTTGAGACGCCTTCTGCACCACCCGCCCCATCTGAAACTAAAAGTGAAGTCAGTAAAGACGAAGGATTATACCCACTAAGGGAACTTAAAGCAGCCACGGGGTATAGCAACCTGGCATATGAGTCACCTACGCAAAGTAGTGACGAAAACCCAGATAAAGACAGAGATAGAACTATCACCTCCAAGGTCCTGAGGGACAAAGAGAGGCACAACAATGAGAGAGGGGACCAGGCACAAGCAAGTACATCAAGCAAGAGAGAGAGAGCAAAAGATGGAAAGGAAATGAGGATAGAACTGATGAGATACCATTCACACAGAACGAATGGATGGGAGGTCAGATCTATTTTATTGAAACGCGATGGTAAAGGTATCGATGACGTGAGACGAAAGGGGAAGCTAGACAGTTTACAGAGAAAAGAGAAGGAAAAGGAAAAAGGATTGAGAGATGAAAGGATCAGGAAAAAGGATAGGCAGAGACGAGAGCAGTTGTATCGTAAAGAGCAAGAAAGACAATCCAATCATAAACAGAGAACAGCTAACGATCAGGACAGACAGGAACAAAAGCGAATAGAAGAAGAAGAGCAAAATACATGGGAAAAAAGAATAAAGAGACGAAGGGATGAGGAAATATAAAGGGCAAATGAACGTAGAAATGCAAAGAAAATGGAAGAAAAAAGGGTCAGAGTGGAAGCGCGGAAGCGTAGAGAATTCGATGACGACGTAGAACGTAAGCGAAGACAGAGAGCATGTGATCTTGAATATCTGGAAAGAGAGGTTAAAAATCCTGATCCAGTAGTAGATTGGGAAGACATTGAAGAATTATTTCCTGAGTACGATTCAGTATCAGGCAAGTCTATGGCAAATATCGAGGATGACTTCGACACCAGAAGCATCGGAGAGACGATCGATAGGATATATGATGAAATGGGGCTAGAACAAGTACCCCAAGGGAAAGGAGAGGACCAGCCTGTAGAGCACTCAGCTGTACAATGCTGAGGATGCCTCCCGAAGGAGTAGAAATAGAGAACTGTCCCTAGACAGGTTGACAATCAATAAAAACGCGGAGGATGACAGAAGTTGCACGAGTTGGGCACAGACGATATCAGACACCAAAAGAGATGAACATGAAGAAAAGGAGGAATAGAGGAGACGCTAAAAGCGCTTCTTTGGAGGAAAAGGGATAAGATGATCAGATTCTAGAGAGTCTGCACCCAAGGCATCAGAGTCAGCCGCACAGTCAGACCGACACGAAGAAGTATCTTACGGTCAGAGGGGGGTGTCTCCACCCTATGTGAGCCGATTAAGGACATTACCAGGTAGGCAGCGATGTGGGAATATTACTCCTACAATAGACAGGAAAATGATGAGAGAAGAGAGGAAGGGCTACACGTCACAATTTCTGTTGCTCGAGAAAGGAGGAACGAGGCCACAGTATATTCCATGACCACACATGGATCTAGAAAACCTGAAAAATAAGCTTCCAACGTTGACATCGGGAGCTGGAAAATGGATACACGAGCTAGAAAAAATGACGGGCGGAAACACGTTAGCTATAGGGGATATCAATTTAATCGCCATACTTGGTGACAGAACTGACCATGTGAGGACACATGCAGGCTACCCTGGTGTGACTACAGTTAATGCTGCGCATGATGGAGCGCCATTTAACAATTGCCGAGCCGTGGTATGGAAAGCATTACGATTGCTATATCCGAATACTTCTGACATGGGAGCTATAATGACACGTAAAATGAAGGAGTCAGAGGACCCTTTGCTTTACATCCAGAATTTCCAAGATGCATGTGTACTGGAAACGCGGGAATCTTGGGGGAAATCTATACCAGTGTTTTACCACATATTATGCCAAGGGCTGCCAGTTCAGGTAGAGAAGCAGCTCAAGAAATTGGTAGGAATCGAGGCCAAACCATGGTCTGAAATACAATTGACCATAGCCCACTATTGCAGACTGCTGCAGGAAAAGAATCGCAAAAAAGAGGCTGCACAAAAAGCAGAAGAGGCAAAATTAGTGCAGAAAAAATTGTCAAAATATGCCATTGAAGGGGAAATGATAACTAACACAGATGAATCGAATATACAGCAGGTCCATAATTCACAGCAGGTTAATCAGGGCAATAAGGGGTTTTACCCCAAAGGGAGAGGATTTAGATGAGGAGGATGGCAAGAGTAATCAGGGAGGCTTTCAAAACGATCAGGGAAGCTTTCAAAACATGAAAAATGGCAATCAAGATATGTTGAATGGGCAAATAATCAGACCACCGCCAATATGTTGAATGTGTGGGATAACAGGACATATAGCATGCACATGCAGAAGTCAAGACATGGTGCAAAACGACCAAGGAACAAGAGCAGGTATGGTGAATCCACCTGTGTTTTTACAGCAGGGAGGAAATGGAGTTGCACAGAATCACACGGTGCAACAGCAAACGCCAGGAGCACAGCAAAGCTTGCAACCTCAGAACTTGATACATTTTCCACAAGGACAGTCTCAACAGTCGCTAACACAATTGGTACAGACAGTAAGTGCAGGACAGGCTGCGAATTCTGGAATAAGAGTTAACACTGGCGATGGAGGAAATCCATTAACGCAAAATGGGACAAAGTTGTATATGGACTAGGACAGCTCACTGAGAACCCTGATGTGTTCTATCCTATCATTGACACCAGAACCTAACCAGGAACCAAGGGTGGATGTCGTTATAGGGGATAAAGAATATTCTTTCTTAGTTGACACAGGTGCAACACACTCGTGTATACGTGAAGGCAAGTTTTCCTTGTCCGGCGATACTACAAATACTCAGGGCTTCACATGAGCAACAAGTCGTGTTCCTTTTACAGATACACTTCCAGTCTCTATAGGAGAATGTGATATGAATGTACCACTGTTATATTCGAGACAAATCCCAATAAATATCTTGGGACGAGACCTAATGACAAAGTTAAACATGACAATCTCATTCACAGAGAAGGGCATAATATGTTCAACTCCAGGAATGCACTATTTGAATGTATGCGAGATGATTAGAGCATACGCGGGACACACAGCTATGAAAGCTATCCCATTAGAGCCAGAAATATTTGCATATGGAGTATGTTTGTTAATGGCAGGGCTACACGCCCTTGCAGACAAAACCATGAGAACCCCAGATGAATTTCTATTTAGGCCAAGAATACCTATGCACGAGGAGAAGGGACAAGTATTTCCCTTGACGATACACACAGGTATAGTGCGAGGGGAAAATGGCCTTGATTGGTGGTTGCGATGACAGAGGCCAACAATGGTGCACGGTAATCGCCGTTGAAGAAGGGTACAGGTTGACTGACGTCACTGATGACGATCTGTTTAACGAGCAAGCAGATAGAGAAGAAACAACAGTTGAAGTGACTCTCACTTTTTGGGCAAAAATTATCAAAAGAGAAGTGCCTCAGAGAATGATGCTGGCACAGAATCGTCCTGAATATTTTGAGGATGACATGGCCCAGGTGCCTGTCTCAGTATGGACCACAGGCCCCTATGATGTAGGCTTATTGAAAGGAGTCAGAGAAGTAAAGATTAAATTGAAGCCAGGAGCAATTTTACCCAAAGTACGACAGTATCCCATGTCTAGGGAAGCAGATGAAGGAATTTTCAAGACAATTTTGGCTATGATGGAACAGGGCATTTTAGTGATGTCAGAGTCGTCATGCAACACCGCAGTGTACCCTATCAAAAATCAAAGGGAGGGTCTTAGAGACTAATTCAAGATTTACGTCTGATAAATGATATTGTAGAGGCCGAGTTCCCTTTGGTCCCTAACCCGGCCACAATCCCATGGAATATACCTGTTGAGGCAAAATATTTCATGGTGATTTACTTGAAAAATGCATTTTTCTCAATCCCATTGCACCAAGACTCACAAGATTTGATGTCATTTACATTCAGACAGATGAGTCTGAAAAGCATGAGGTTGCCCCAGGGGATCTGTGAGTCTCCTACAATTTTCAACAGAGTCCTGCTGCCATATGACATTATGTACTTATGGCAGCGTTCAATTGAACTTGATGGATACCTATTTTGCCATTTGCCGTTCTCTAACATACGGCCAGTCCGTGATAGGGTGTGCTGTCCATGTTTATGTTATACCATCTAGCACCCCTTTTGCTGGGGGGATGTAGCCTATGAGAATTTTCATTTGTTGAACAATTAGGTTTTGTCTTGCTAACACATGGACAGAGGGGTTGATCTGGAAACCATAATAATTTATGACTTATTGAGGCAGATGTCCTTTTTTCCTTATAGGTTTGGATTGGTGGTTCCTTCATTTCTTACCCTCTGTCTTTCTCTTTTTCCTTTTCTTTCTGTTTTTGCAGTGTCAGATATTGTGTAGGTGAGACTCACATCGAGTTCCCCCACATATGAACTTTATTCAATCAAGACATCACTGCCCCGGAACAGAGGGGTCCTCTCTTCTCTGCACTCTCTCTTGTGGCTTCACCCAGGAAGAGTGATTTTCTTCAATTTTGAAGGTGTGGACCTTTATGTTGAACTCTGAACTGTTAAGGTGTGCTATTCGGTTGGTTTATGCATATGCCACTGGGATTGTAGTGAGTACCCTGAGTAATTTAGATCCTCCTCTCCCCGCTACCTGCCCTGTCAGATTCATTTCATTGCATATCCGCGGCAGGGGACTAGGGACGGTATGCTTTTTCACCCATTAAGGTTTCCACATTATGACTCTAATTGAGCTTTCTGTGCATGTTTTTAGACTATTGTCAAGAACCACATCATAATTACTTGTATGGAGTAACTGTGGGGTTGCTAGGCTAGGTCAAGGATTTTTAATTATGTATTTTTAACTTTATTATGTATTTTTCCCTTTTTTTCTTTCCTTTTCTTTGACTATTTGATGTATTTTAGTTATGAATCGGATTAAGATGGAACGCATTAATCATCTATACATACAGAGGAAGAATCAGGCTACGGAAGGACACATGGAACAATATCAAGATGTCCACCAATTGTCTGTTTAAATTGTTTGTGTTCCGAATAACTATAACCATTTCTGTTCTGTCCTGAGGAAGACGACTGTCAAGCCTTCTCTCTCTTTTCTGTTAAAGAGATAGATGCCTTAGACAACTTTTTTAGGTCATCGAAACTACCTACCCAGAGATAGCAGTGTAGCACATGAGATTGGTGGTAGCTGCACCAGATTCTGGTTGTTGGCTGCTTAGGTCGAAATGGTGACAAGTGTTGCAATCTGTCGTTTTTTTACTATCTTTGCACTTTAAGCTTGTCAGATTATTCTTAAATTTAATTTGAAATAGGGACAATAATAACGACTCACAGGGGATAATGTTCCTTTTTCTTTAACCCCTGGTGTATTTTGCCCCCCCCCCCCATTTTCTTTGCATATTTCTGTTCTGATTTTTTCCATCACAATCTTGACGGTGGATTTCTTAATTGTGCACCATGTTCCTAATTGGCTTTTGCACTGTGCACTTTATGTCCATCCTGCATTAGTGTTTATTAGATAACTATGCACTTTAATTGTATATACTTAACATTGATTGTCTGTTTTTATGCTGTTTTACCATGGATTCACCGTTATGTATGTAATTCAATATGTGAATAATAAAGATTGATTGATTTTATACCATCCGTGACCTGGCCTATCCCCTCATTGGGCTCCTATACTGAGAGTAATTCATTCCGCTCGAACTCTCTAGTGGTTTGCTCCACGTGACCCCACTCCTCTTTGTTGCTTGTTCTGCAGATGGACTTAAGCAATATTGCATTAGAGAGTGTTGTCTTGCTATATGTGGATGGCATCCTAATCTGCAGCACGACAGAGGAAAGATGCAGACGTGATTCTGTTCAGCTATTGACCATATTGGCTGAGAAAGGATCTAAAGTTGACAAATAAAAGTTACAATATTGTCAGCAAGAAGTGCTAGACATAGGCCAACTGATCTCGCATGAGAGGAAAAGGGTTTTTTAGGTCTTTGCAATTATGTCAGGGCTTGGGTCTTTGACTACAGCTCATATACCAAGCCCTTGTTACAGGCCCTAAAGAAGGCACAGGTGACGAAAGGGAAAATTGAATGGTCTGAGACCATGGAAAACGGGTTTACTGAACTCAAGAGAGCCATTTGCACTGCGCCAGTTCTAGGGATTCCTAATTATGCAGAGGAATTCTACTTGTTTTCACACATGAATGGCAGCGTTATGACGGCAGTGCTCACACAGAGAACCACATTGGGGTACAAGCCCCTGGCATATTACAGTGGGAATTTGGACCCAGTGATGAGAGGCCACTTCCCTTGCAAACAAAGTTTAGCTGCCGCAGCATTCACCATAGAGAACGCTACAACCATTTTGATGGGATGCTCCATCATGTTGTACGTCGAGCACGCGCTATTTGCTATTCTAGAGAAACCAAAGGGCACATTGACATCTCAGAGAGCTTCATCTTATGAAGTGATCATATCGAATCCATTGATTAAAATAATTTGATGTAAGATAGTAAACTCAGCTATGTTCATAGCAGAGCCAGTCACTGAAGGAGAGCCAATACATGACTGCACGAATTATGAAGAATTTTATGATGAGATACCCAGAGTGAAAGAAAATGCATTGGCAGAAGGAGAAATTGTCTGTAACGCTCACCTGGTATCCACGGGGGCGCCACATGATGCTGGATGGGCAATTGCACGCTATTTTGGGCTTTCTATGCTTCGTTATGTGATGGTTGTATGTAAGGTTTTTACTGCAGGCATTTCCAAGACCACGGGGGGGTCCAATTTGGAAGTATGATGATGCCTTCCATACATGGTATAAAATGGACTCTGTCCAGTGCTGGTGTGTAGCGAATTGTTGTAGGCATATTCGGCTATCCATAGCACATCTTTCCAATTCCCTTCAACCTGATGTAGCATGCACTTTAGGTATTGTTCCAGTGTCTGATTCGTCCTCTCAGTTTGACCATCAGTTTGGGGATGGTGACTAGTGGATAGACGGATATCAATTTGGGCAATTTCAACACTTTTCTTCCAGAAGTTAGAAAAAAATTGGCTACCTCGGTCTGAGATCAAGATGGACGGAAAACCATGTAATCGTACGATTTGCCCTAAAAACACCTTCACCAAACTGGATGCGGTTGGTAGGACCTTGAGCGGAATGAAATGGGCCATTTTGGAGAATAGGTCAACTACCACCAAGATGGTGTTAAATCTGTGGCAGGGAGACAGATCTGTGATGAAGTCGAGGGAGAGTGTATGCCAAGGTGCGGGCGGAATTTCCAAGGCCTGTAGAAGGCCTGCAGGTTTTTGTTTCTGGGATTTATTCTGTGCGCAAATGCTGCATGATAACACAAACTGCGTGATGTCTTTTCGCCAGGTCGGCCACCAATAGTTCCTTTTTACCTTAGCTAGGGTCTTGGCAATTCCTGGATGTCCTTCTACCAGGGAATCGTGATAGCTGGAAACAACTTGTTCCTGTATTGTCTTACTCGGTAGAAATAGACGTCCTCTGAAGTATGGGAGTTGGTTCCTTGTCGTATGGTGTTCACTCCGGGTGGTCCATTCTTGTAAAGCCTCGTTGTGCATTAGGAGCTGAATTCCTTCTTGGAGATTGTCCAGAGACAACGTTGTCGTACGCCCTAGTAGTCTTTTACCCGGAATAATGGCTACAGGGTCTGGGGCAGAATATGCGTTTTCGTCGATACCCATGCAGATCAGGGCGACAGCCTTTCCGTTCCGGATTCCAGGACGGTAAGTGATCACATAATCGTATTCTGTGAAGAATAAGGCCCATCAGAGTTGACAGGATGATTGAGCCTTTGCTGTTTTATACAATGATCTGTGATTACCGTGATTTGTTCAGCTGAGCCTGGTAGAGCGGTCGCCGGGAGCCCTGAGGGAATTGCAGGCCCTGGAAGCCCTGCCCGACCCTAGCGGGCATCCGTGAGTAAATTGTGTGCTTTTAAAAAAGTGAAATTGCATCTGCGCTCAGAGCGAGTTGTTGTGCCTGCTCTCCCCTCCCCTCCCACTTCCTGGTTCTCCTCTCCCTCCCCCGCCTCCCTGCCCGCCCACCCCCCCCTCTGATTGGCTGCCTGGCCGCCTCCTTTCTTGGCTACTCGACGCCCGCTCCCCCTGCTCGCTTCTTTGTTCAGCTGAGCCTGGGAGAGCGGTCGCCGGGAGCCCTGAGGGAATTGCAGGCCCTGGAAGCCCTGCCCGACCCTAGCGGGCATCCGTGAGTAAATTGTGTGCTTTTAAAAAAGTGAAATTGTATCTGCGCTCAGAGCGCGTTGTTGTGCCTGCTCTCCCCTCCCCTCCCACTTCCTGGTTCTCCTCTCCCTCCCGCCTCCCTGCCCGCCCACACCCCCCCTCCCCTTCCTCTCCTCCCTCTTCCTATAACCACCTCCTTCTGGGCAGCCCTCTGCCCGGCAGCCCCCTGCGGCTAAGGGCCCCAAGGCCAAGGGCGACTCCTACAGTTGCGGCTCCCTGTGTGTCTGCAGGTGTCCGCAGGGGACGCAAGACGCAAGCTCAATTTGCCTTCACCACCTTCTCCCTGCCCACCCCACCTACGCCTGGCGACTGCATTCGCATGGTGTCTTCACCTCACTGTGTTCCACAGTTGTGGTAAACTAG
This sequence comes from Ambystoma mexicanum, assembly GCF_040938575.1. Classification (NCBI taxonomy): domain Eukaryota; kingdom Metazoa; phylum Chordata; class Amphibia; order Caudata; family Ambystomatidae; genus Ambystoma; species Ambystoma mexicanum. Next base: position 35,379,041 of record NC_090931.1, read on the forward strand.
GGTTTTCTCCCCTCGCAGGATTCTCAAACTTAGGTGGACTCTCCACTGTGTACCTAAAACGCATTACTGTTGCTGTTCTTAAATGTGGTAAACTAGGGTTTTTTCTCCCCTCGCAGGATTCTCAAACTTAGGTGGACTCTCCACTGTGTACCTAAAACGCATTACTGTTGCTGTTCTTAAATGTGGTAAACTAGGGTTTTTTCTCCCCTCGCAGGATTCTCAAACTTAGGTGGACTCTCCACTGTGTACCTTAAACACATTACTGTTGCTGTTCTTAAATGTGGTAAACTAGGGTTTTTTCGCCCCTCGCAGGATTCTGAAACTTAGGTGGACTCTCCACTGTGTACCTAAAACGCATTACTGTTGCTGTTCTTAAATGTGGTAAACTAGCGTTTTTTCTCCCCTCGCAGGATTCTCAAACTTAGGTGGACTCTCCACTGTGTACCTAAAACGCATTACTGTTGCTGTTCTTAAATATGGTAAACTAGGGTTTTTCTCCCCTCGCAAAATTCTCAAACTTAGGTGGACTCTCCACTGTGTACCTAAAACGCATTACTGTTGCTGTTCTTAAATGTGGTAAACTTGTGCTTGCCGCTCTCTTCCTGTCTGCAGGCTCTCACACCGTCTGTCTTCCCCCCCCACTCCCTCCTACTCTATGGTGCTCTCTATCTCGCCTATCTTCTCTAACTGCTTCTCTATTGACTATCCTGCTCTCCTCACTAAATCTGGTAGGAAAAAGTTTAAAAAGGACATCCTGGTCTCCAACCCAGGCCTCCCTATCGCTGACACCTACACTAGTGCCTGCTCTAAGGAAACTCTCACTGACATCCTCTTTTTTGTGCCTTCGCCTGACCTATGGACCCTTCATATGGTCTCTGTGCTCTCTCCTTTTTCCTCTTCTCCCATTAATGGTGGCACCCGCTGGGATGTCCTCTTGGCCCCCTTCCACTCTTCTAAGGCCATCATTAATGTCTACGCTAATGGGACCGTCTTGGTCCAAGGCCCTCAGGCCAACCTTCACCTCTTTGATAGACGCTTCCCTCGCCTCATCAACTTCCTCTCCTCTCCTGCTGTCCCCCCTCCTCTGTCCTCGGCTACCTTGCCTCTACCCTCCCTCCCTGCCCCCTCTCTTGCTCCTTCTTCACCTCCTTCTTCTACACCTCCGCAGGGCGTACCTCTGATCTGTACCCCTCCCCGGAAGTCCTTCAAGGATGGCAACCTTCTCCACATTGCCACTCTTAACTCTCGCTCTGCCATCAAGCATTCCTCTGATATCTGTCACCTTCTTGAGGAACTGGACCTTGACGTCCTCGGTCTCACTGAGACATGGTTCACAGCCAGCTCTGTCACCAGCTTTGACACACTCCTACCTGACGGTTACAAGATCCTCTCCGTGCCCAGGCCCAACCGTGCAGGGGGGGTGTTGCCCTTATCTTCCCTGAGTGGATTCCTGCCACTGTCACTCCTACGCAGACCTACTCCTCTTTTGAATGTCTTGTCTGCCGACTCTCTCTCTCTCCTAGCCATTCCCTTACTGTGGCTACTATCTATCGGCCACCTGGTCAAATTTCCTCCTTCCTCTCCGAGTGGGCTGACCTCTCCTCCTCACTCCTGTCCACTACCACTCAACTCCTCCTTCTTGGTGACTTCAACATCCACCTAGATGCCTCCTGTCCCCCCACTGGACTCTTTCGTGACCTCTGCGACTCTCTCTCACTCTCTATTCTCCCATCTGGGCCTACTCATTCTGCAGGGCACACTCTTGATGCTCTGATCTCTTCTGACCTTCCCCTCTCAGTCCCTCTCTCCACTCCTTTCTCCTGGAGTGATCACTTTCTCCTATCCTCCCACCTCACCCTCCCTACCCCACAGGCCAAGCCGCCCTCATCATTGCCACCCACCTTCTCGGTCATCCGACCCATGAAGCGCGTGTCAGTTGAGGCTTTCGCTGCCACCTTCTCCCCCCTCCCCCTTCGGCAGACTCCCACCCTGACACAGCCCTCTCCTTGCTCCACTCTGCTATTTCTGATACTCTTGATATCCTTGCCCCTGTCATGAGAATCCGCCTGAAGCCCAAAGCCAAATGTAACTCCTGGTATGATTCGGATCTCGTCACCCTAAAACGCAAGTGCAGGGTGGCAGAGAGGAAATGGCGTGCTTCTTGTTCATCCTCTGACAAACTGGCCTGCCGCCTGCTCCAAAGGCAATACCGTCTCTCCGTTCTCACCAAGAAGAGAGCCCTTATCCAAGCCCGCATCTCTGCGGCATCTAACAATTCGGCCGAACTCTTTAAAATCTGCAAGGAGCTTGCCACCCCTGCTGCAGTCTCTACCTCTCCTGTCCCCTCCCAGGCCCTCTGTACTGCACTGGCCTCTCACTTCATCTCTAAAACTCAGGACATCCTGTCCTCACTCTCCTCCTATCACCTCCCTCCCTCACTTCCCTGCTCTTCCTCCGGCCATTCTGCAGCCACCCCTCCTCCCTCCTTCTCTGCCTTTCCCCTTTTCTCTGCTGACGAAGTTTCCAGACAAGTCCGATCTATGAAAGTCTCGTCTAAACAGGTTCACCCCTGTTCCTCCAAAACTATCAAGGACCACATCGACTCCCTGGCTCCTGCCCTGGCTGACTTTTGCAACCTCTCCTTCGCCTCTGGAGTCTTCCCATCCCCCCTCAAGCACTCCCTTGTGCACCCTCTTCTTAAGAAACCCTCTGCCGACCCCTCCTGCCCGGCTAACTATCGCCCAATCTCCATCACTCCCTTCCTGGGCAAGCTCCTGGAGAAACTGGCCATCTCCCAGCTTAACCTCCATGCTGAAGCTGTTGGTAGTCTTCATGACCACCAATCCGCTTCAGAGCGGCCAGAAGCACGGAAACTACTCTCCTGAACATCCGTGATGACCTGCTCTTGAACCTCGACTCCAACACTCCGTGTGTTCTCATTCTGCTCGATCTCTCTTCTGCCTTTGACACTGTCAACCATGCCATCCTGCTCAACCGTCTCCACGATAACCTGGGTATCACTGGTCAGGCTCTGGCGTGGCTGACCTCTTTCCTTTCCAATCGACCCTCCCAGGTCCAACTTGTGTCCTTCCTCTCTGACATCTTTTTCTCCACCTGTGGTGTTCCCCAGGGTTCTAATCTCTCTCCCTGGCTTTTCAACCAGCATCTGGCACTTCTTGCCCACCGCATCGCCGCCCTCTGCCCCAACTTTCAGTGCTATGCGGACGATACCCAGCTCATTTTCAGGCTACCCTCGGCCTCCTCTTCTCCTGCCCTCATCTCTGACTGTCTGTCTGCTATCCAGGAATGGTGTGCTGCCAACGACCTCCGCCTTAATGCTAGTAAGACTGAGATTCTACTCATCGGCACACCCACTCCCTCCTTCCCTGCAGCTCTCTGGCCAGCCTCCCTTGGGCCTCTTCCTGCTCCTACCTGCAAGGCAAAAAACCCCGGGGTCATCTTTGACTCCACACTCTCCTTCTTTCCTCATATATCTGACGTCTCTAAGAAGTCACACTACCAGCTGCACCTCCTTAGAGGTATTCTGCCCTTCCTCTTCTTCCCCCAGAAGCTCACTGTCTCCCGAGCCCTGGTTCTCTCGAAGCTGGATTACTGTAACAGTCTCTATCTTAATCTGCCTGCCTCCACTCTCCGCCCTCTGCAACTCATCCAGAACAGAACTGCGAGACTTGTCCTTGGCCTCAAGCCCAGGGACCGTATCTCTCCAGGACTGAAATCTCTACACTGGCTCCCAGTGGCTGCGAGGATTAAGTTCAAAACCCTCTGCATTGTCCACAAGGCCTTCTGGGGCCTAAATACCTGCAACTCTCTCTTCCTAAATATCTTCCTTCCTGAGCCCTTCGCTCATCCGTCTCCAACTCCCTCAGGGTCAGCCGCTTCTCGAAGCAACGAGCTGGGGGTAGATCTCTCTCCGCGGCAGGAGCCTCCCTCTGGAACAGCCTTCCTGCCTCCCTGAAACTTGAGGAGAACCATCTCCGGTTCCGGAAGCATCTCAAAACCTTCCTCTTTGCTTCTGCTTTCTCTCTCCCTCTCCCCTGCTAAATTCTTCACTAAATTCTGCACTGAATCTGAAACTTGGCCACTCTCACCGACTTCGGTCCTGGGCCTAGCCACTCTCCACTTCACTGCCTCCCTGGCAACCCCTGTACTGCGGGACTGTCTCTGTATCCCTACAGCCCCCCTTCCCAGCACTTGCCTGCACTTACCTTGCACTTGCCACCAGCTGGCCCTATTTATTTATTTATCTATTTATTTTTATTCTACTTACCTTGTACTGCACTTTTCCCTTCCCCCTACCCCTGCACTTGCGCGGTCTGAATGACACCTGGCCTAGTAGGATCGTTGTCTGTCCTCCCCCTGTTCCCCCCTCCCTGCCTCGTCGTGCCTTGAAACACTTGTGTATAGGCGCGTTACAAATGCCATATCATATCATATCATATCATGGTATGTCTGGCACGTAGGAAATAATGTTGCCATGCCTTAAAGGCCACTTTGATTGCTAAGAGTTCCATATCTGTTATTACATAGTTAAGCTTACGCGACCAAAAGGCCACAGGGTGCAGCTGGCCGGTCTCGGGATCTCTTTGGGAGAGAACAGCCCCCATTGCCATGCTGGAGGCGTCGGTTTCCACTACGTACGGATGATCTCGGCAGGGGTGTCGCAGCACCAGGGCTGAGGTAAATCTTTTCGTTTGTTCCTGAAAAGCCTTTTCCACCTCATCTGTCCATTGGAAATGTTTGTTTTTACATAATAAAGAAGTAATCAGGTGTACAATCTGGGAGAAACCCGGGATAAATCGGCGATAAGAAATTGCAAAGCCGAGCATACTCTGAACACCTTTGACTGATGACAGTGATGGCGAGTTAAGAATGGCATCCACTTTATGCATAGCCATCCGGACACCTCTGGGAGTGAGGACAAAACCAAGGAACTCGACTTCGGTGACATGGAAGGAGCATTTTTCAAGTTTGGCGTATATCTGGTGCTGCCAGAGTTTTTCAAGGATGGAGCGAACGTTCCTGACATGGTCCTGCTTAGAAGTGGAATACACCAAGATGTCATCGATATAAACCAGGGCACACACGTCGATCAGCTCACGCAGTACGTTGTTCATGAAGTACTGGAACTCTGCGGGAGCGTTGCAAAACCCAAAGGGCATCATCTGATATTCGTACAGTCCATACTTGGTATGAAAGGTGGTCTTGCGTTCGTCTCATTTCTTTATGCGCATGAGATGGTATCCCCCCCGAGGTCCAATTTAGTGTAGATTTGGGCATCCTTGATGTGGTCCAGCAATTCTGGGATAAGGGGTAATGGATAGCGTTTTTTTACTGGTACTTGGTTTAATGCTCGATAGTCGATGCATGTTCTCAAGTCCCCCTCCTTCTTGGGTACGAAGTAGAGGGGTGAGGCTGACAGGGACTGGGATGGGCAGATAAAACCGTTTGCTAGGTTATTGGTCCAGATAGGATTTCAAATGGAGATTCTCAGGTTCGGTGACTGCATAAATCCAACTACATGGGATTTGAGCACCAGTTAAGAGGTCGATCTGACAGTCATATGGCCTTTGAGGGGGTAGAGTATTGGCCTGCTCCTTTTGGAAGACGTCTTGATAGTTTTGATATTCGCTTGGTAACGTGTTTGTTACGCCAAGTACCACCACCTCTTTACCTTGGACAAGTTCCTTCGGATATGACAATGACATTTCCACCTGGAAGCAGGTATGAGCACATTCGGTGGAGAAGGTCAGATGTTTTGCACGCCAGTTGATGTTGGGATTATGAGCCACCAACCACTGCATCCCTAGAATCACCCGGAACTGAGGGGCCTTGATAAGGTCGAAGGCAATGTCTTCCCGATGTCCGTCTTGACACAGAAGGATCATTTCCACTGTGCGTTGCGTCACAGGACCTGAAAATATTTCAATGCCGTCGACAGTGGTGACCTTCTCAGTTGTCATTTTTTGACAAAGGGGAAGCCCCATCCTTGTTGCCAGGTCTTGGTCTATATAGTTACCAATGGCTCCACTGTCTATGTATGCCTCCACAGAATGCATCCGAGACGGGTGTTGGTGACTGATAAAAATCACAGGCAGGGCAAGGTGCGAGGTCTGTGGCTCCTTCCTCTCGCTCGACAAGCAGACCTCTACGTTTGCCGGGCCTGGAAGTTTTCCGACTCTCGTTCTCCTTCCTCTTTATCTGTAGCCCCAACTGTTCTCCTGGGGGGTTTCACCAGACATTCTTTGAGGAAGTGACCTGATTTCCCACAGTACAGGCATAACTGATGTTGCCTCCTTTTGTCTCTTTTGGCTTTGGTTAACGGACTCCGTACCCCTCCTATTTTGCATGGGTTCAGAAAAGTTCTCTGATGAACTCAAAATGTTCTCCTTTGGGCGTACGTACAAAGCACGATTGTCCGTTCTGGCTCGGTCAGTTCTTCGATCTTGTAGCCTGTGGTCTAACTGTACAACCAGGTTGATGAACTTTGCACAGTCCTTTGGAGGGTTTACCACCTGGGCTAATACGTCCTTGAGTTCCCCTCGTAGACCCAGATGGAACAATGTGGTTCATTTCTCCTCGGGCCACCCAGTTTCAATGACAAGTCTGTTGAAGGTTGCGATAAATGTTAACAAAACTTGTCTGCCTTGGCGGAGAGATAGGAGTTAGTTGTCCAGGGCTTGGCCCTGGGTGTGTCGGGTGAACAGCTTCTCCATTTCCTGTTGAAACCCTCTGAAATCCCGCAGGAGTGGATCATCCTGACTCACTAATGATACTGACCAATCCGCAGCACTGCCACCCAGGTATGATAATACGAAAGCAACCCGCGACTGATCGTTAGGAAAGGCTCTGAGTCTGCAAAGGAAATGGAGGCGGCATTGGTTCATGAACACCGCATACTTTTTGGATCCCAAGTAAAATGTTCCGGTGGGGCAAAGGGGACTGCCCCAGGAAGGACCACCTGCACTGGGTTGACGGATGTGGCTGGAACCGACGGCATGCTACCTGGCAACAGGGATTGGCCAGCCTGCATCTGGAGTAATTTTCTGGCTAGCTCGTCGGTGCGGTCCTCGGTAACTATCAACTCCCTCCTAAGGGCGTTGGTTTCTTGCCGGGCGAAGTGCACCTCGGCCCGTAATTCCTCCAATAACTGGGCTAGCTGGTCAGGTTAAATGGGAAATCATATCGTACCTCCTTCTGATTTATATTGGCCAAAGCCTAGTCGCTCTGCGAAGAAAACCGCGTTGCAAAGTTCCGATTTTGGATCGACTTCGCCGCCATTTTGAATCATCTGCCATTTTGATTTCTGTTTGTATGTGAATTCTCTGTTCTAAAATGGTGGACTGTGTTTAACTTGCAACTGAGCCTTCCCGACCTTTTAGCCTTGTTAATGGTTAGATTTTCCGAGGGCCGACTGTTTAGGCTAGGTAATGCGACCTTGCATCAAGTTTGACTTGTTGTCCTAGGATCATCTGTATTAACAAACCTATTCCACGAATACACATCGATGACAATACTATGTAAATGTCGAGTGTGGACACTGGCAGAAATACATTGTGAAGCGATATGTACTAAGGCTCACTGCTAAATCCAGGAATACACTTCGCCATTGTAACTTGTTGGAAACACAAACCTATGTAATCCATGTGCATATTACTGTATGAGCTATATGTGAACTGGGCACAAACTCTAGACCGCAGATTATTAACCTGTAGAGGGGCTGGACAATATTGTAGGAAATGTATAAAAATGTAAACGTTTAGATGTCCAGCACTCTCCCTCCTCACTCTGACGGGCTGGTACTCATTGGGTGTCGAGAGCCAGATAGCTATCTGTATCAGATCTGTGTTTCTTTGTAACTGTGCAGTATTAAAGATCTGTGAATCTTTATAGCCCGTGTTTGGTGTATTTCCTTTTGTGGTACTCAGCCCCGATATTTCCTTGCTTTTACAGATGGCGCCCGAATAGGGACCCTCGAGAATGATGCCATCTCGTTGAAGTGTTGATGTGGCTATCGGACCGGGATCGGACCGTGAGAAAGGGGGCCCCTTCTTGGATGAGACGCGATACCTCAACAGTACTGCACGACCTGATCCCTGGATGGTGAGCCCACGGTCCGAGATGCCATCTTGACGAGGGTCCATATATCGAGGCGGGCAGTTTTGCCGAAATCACCAAACACGGGGGTCCTTTGTTGTCCTTTCTAATCCGATCGGACCTCCTTTAGTTCTTTGATCAGGTGAGTCGTGACCCGATTCTTAAGTATCCTGATAATTTGATTTGGCGTATTGTACTCGGGAGCACAATTATTGACCAGGTAACACCAGGAATCTGATATGCCTGAGAAATTGTCTGCCTGTTTCAGGGTATTATTCTACAGAGACAGACAATCTTTGGAATTTGGCCATCCGGCGCCACAGGAGGGGTTGCCGGTGTGTACTATGTACTATAAGCACGGCATTTGTAGTATAGTGTTTAATCATATTTGGCACAGACAAACTAGACATGCTTCCGAACTTCAGTGGCCATTCAATGGTAGCTTTGAGATTCCTCATATAGAATATTTAGGGCTATAAACTCCATGGCTGCCTCCAAACCGGGCTCATTTACCGGGCTCCCTGAATGGGGAGTTACCGGGCCATTCTGAGTTCAGAGGGCCCAGTAATTCCTCCCTCAGGGAACCCGGGCCCGGACCTTCCCCATTCCCATTGAGCCCCCATAGGGCTCAATGGGAATGGGAGAGGGAGCTAACAATGGGCCGATTACGACAGGCCCGTTGTTAGCTCCCTCTTCCCCTCGCGGGACCCAGTAACGACGTCTGGTTTTACCAGGCGTCCTTACCGGGTTCTGCGAGGGGACCTCGTAATCAGGCGGAATGGTGTTAACGGGCCCGCCACCATTAGCGGAGCCCGTTAACCCATTCCGCCTGACTTGTAATGAGCCCCATAGAGTCTATATTGTTGAAGAAAAAAGCGAGACCTGCAGCATTTGATGTATTTCAAAATTGGAAGAAAGAAGCTATGCAGCAACTTAAAAGTAGAGAGAAACATGCGCGCCGACATATGTCCAACGCAGAGAAAGCGTTATTGTATGATCAAAACAAATAATCAGAGTCAGTTAGAAATATGGATAGGGCTTTTCAACTTGGCATTCAGAAAATATATCTGTCTAAAGATTTTCATGTGTCTGATGAATTAATTGACAAGCTTCTAAATGAACGAAGGCCTGGTGCCACTGCGCCACCTCCGTAGGTTACTATTCCTGTTGCTTTACCTCTTCTTGCTGTCGTTCCTCCTCCCGTAGTAATTCCTGCTCCTCCTATCATTCCTCCTATTGCTCCTCTTCCTCCGGTTATTGTTCCTCCTCCTATCGGTGCTCATCCACCTGTACCTCCGCCTTTTCCTATTGTTACGGGTCTGGTAGATTTGTCTTCTACACTAGTGATAGTATCTCTGTTACCGATTGTACAAGATTCTTCTACTCTTTCTCTTCCAAGTGGTTCTGTTCCGCTTGTAATTGATAAGGGAGTGGAATCAAAGATCGTAACTCGCAGTACTGTGTCTAAAGAGAGAAAGTGTGATTTGACTGCATGGGCTAGACAGTGCATGGAGAAGGGTGAACAATCTGATGTTTTTGCCCACTCTGTAACCTAGAAAGTTTTCCAGAGAAAAATGTTTTTATCGAAGGACTGGGAATTCGTTTATCTGTAATGTGGAACAGACTGAATGATATAGATCTCCCACAAGGGTTGATGGATTTGAATGTTTTAGCATATTCAAGAGATACTGCGGAGAAAGTATATGGCACGTTGAGAGGGTTTTTGAGTATAGAAGGGAGTTAGAAAGGTTACGGAATAAAGAAACTGATGGTGATAGTTTGAGCACTATTTCTGTACAGAAATGGTTCCTTCCTCTTTGTAAATCGATGAGTGAGGAAACACGAATTTGCACAAAAGATGCAATTAGATGGATTTCAGAGATGTTGATATCTCCCGTAGAAGTATATGACACGTATAGTCAGTATACGCCAGAAATGCAGAGGAAAGTGATACAGGTTATGGTAGAATACCTACAGGATGAATGTATAAAAAGAAAGATTTGTTGTCCTGCAGAATTATTGAATATCTACAAGAGATCATTTTCGTCTGACACTCCTTCAGCTGCTTAAGCGCTCGATTTAGCTCTGTTGCTCAGTATGCGTTCGGAGTTTCCTATCTCTCAGTTGCCTATGAGAGAGGTTCCCCGGACATTTCTCCCAAAGGTTGAGGCTCCAGCTAATGCCACAGCAGGTACTGGTGCTTACGACATTCCTGCACATTATGTATCACAGTTTGTTCACATCCCGTTCTCGAGACAGGAAGTGAACACTATTAGACAATCCATCCCAGATATTAGAAAGAATCCAACAGGGTTCTCTAAAGAGATAGAATCTGTCTTGCAGTCGTCAGTATTTACATTGAGTGATATAGATTTGTTATTTTCCGTGCTCCTTCCCATTGATTTGTGGAAACAGATTAGGACAGTAGATGATGCAGCAGGGTTAGGGGACACATGGGATAATATGGTTAGACGAGATAGAGATAGACCAGCTGGCGAGAGACCGCCACAGGTAATACTGACTTTGCTTGATAGAATATTGACAAAACTGAAAGCCTTAATTCCTGAGAGAAGGTTTGTCTGGGACAAACTTACTGCTTGTGTCCAAGGAAAGTCTGAGGGTGCTACCGAATTCTTTAATCGGTTTGAACAAGTGATTTTGGATTTCAGTGGACAGGATTTGAGCATAGAATCTGGAAAAGGACTATTTGTAGACAAATTTGTGCTTGGATTGTTACCTGACATCCAGTCGCAAATTATGACTTCTGAGAGCGCTTGGCAAGCTAAGTCTCAGTCTGAAGTGTTGCATATGGCTCAGTATTATGAAAACTGAGTCAATAATGAAAAAGAGAGGATCGAAAAGAGAAAGGGAGACCTGAAAACTAAGGTTTTGTTGCGACAGATCATTGGAGGTCCTAGAGGGGGTAGTACACAGTTTAGGGGACAGTATGTTCCACAGGGTACTGCGCCGTTGGGTCCTGTACACGCAAACCAATGTGCTTATTGCAGACTAGAGGGTCATTGGCAAGCACAATGCCAGATCCTCCAGCAGCGGTTGAATAACACATTTGGTACTATAGGTAGACGATCCAGAGGCCGCCCTGGGGCAGGGCGTCCTGGTAGAAGTCCGTTTTCTCAGAACTCACAGCATTTTTCACAAGACAATCAGTCACCGAGTGTGGATAATAGAAACATTTTTGATCATCCTTCTACTGCATATCTCTCTGAAGACCTTCCCTTTGATGATATATTGTTTTGCTAGGATTGCCCGAAGCAGGGTTTGGAACCAAGGCCTATTCCCGTTAATCAGAAAGGTTCCTACGTTGAAATGATAGTCCATTCACAGATCACCGTCCGTTTCTTTTAACTACGAACTGTGGAGAGAATTTGTTGGGGTTGAATCTGTTGAAGGAATTACATGTGGTAATTCATTGTTCTTCAGATGGAGTGCGTTTGACGATTTCACCACAGCAACTTTCTGCCTCACAGTTCCTGACTAGACCTTTGCCGCCGGAATTTAGTGATGTTCTGGAGTGTTTATGGGCGATTGATGACAATGATGTCATTGTTTTACAAATTGAGCCTGTTAAAATCATTTTGAAACCTGCAGTAAAGTTGCCACGTGTTCCTCAGTATAAGATCTCGGTTGATGGTGAGCAAGCTTTGAAGTGTATAGTTTCCGATTTTGTATACCGTGGGGTAATTGAAGAAATTGCAGGTAGTTTGTGCAATAGTCTGATTTTGCCTGTGTATAAGAAAGGAGATAATGCAATTCCTTTTCGTTTTATCATTGATTTACGGGCCATCAATAAGATTGTTGCTCCACAATTTCCTATTGTGCCTGACGTAACGACGATATTAACTATGATCCCAGCTTCTGCTACCCATTTTAGTGTTGTAGATCTTAAGCATGCTTTCTTTAGTATTCCTATACACAAGGATAGCAGATACCTGTTCGCGTTCACCTTAGGGGGAGGCTCGTTTACATTCACCCGTGCGCCACAAGGATACACGGAAAGTCCGAGCATTTATAGTAGGGCTTTGAAAGAGCAGCTTGACACACTCGAGTTGCCTACCACTTGTACATTGCTTCAATACGCAGATGATCTTCTTTTAGCTGCTGATTCAGAAAGTGCCTGTAAGGAGGGCACTGTGTTGTTGCTTATTCACCTAGCAAAGCATGGACATAAAGCTTCACTGAAAAAGTTTCAATATTGTCGACAGGAGGTCGCCTATTTAGGCTATCTCCTGTCAAAGGAGGGAAGAAGGTTGACGCCTGAATGGATTAAAATAATTTCTAGCATGTCTGTCCCAAATACACAGAAGGAAGTCAGAGCCTTTATAGGAATGGCTTCTTACTGTAGGCAGTGGATCCTGAACTTTTCAGTAGTGATTAAACCAATGTTGGCTTCGACAAAGATGGGCATTTCTTTGCCATTGCCGTGGAACTTGGAACACCAGAAAGCATTTGATCTGCTCAAGACTGCACTGTGTTCAGCACCAGTTTTGGGCACACCAAATTATGAAAAGGCCTTCGAGTTGTATGTGCATGAAGGTGATGGATGTGGTTTGGCTGTATTAACGCAGGAACATGGAGGGAAAAATAGGCCATGCGGTTACTTTTCTTCCGCCCTTGATCCTGTTGCATGCGCTTTACCAAGATGTTTGAGAACTGTCACTGCTGATGCTGCGTCTGTAAAACAGAGCGAGGGTATGGTCCTAGGCCATGCTTTAACCTTGTTGGTACCTCACTCTGTAGATGTTCTATTAAATAGAACACAAACACAACACCTCACCTCCACACGATTAACAAGATATGAATTGATCTTCTTTGCAACGCATATAAAAAGAGGTGTTGTATATTGAATCCAGCTGAACTATTACCTTTCCCGCAAGGTACTGCTTGCAGTGACGAAATGTCACATGACTGCCTTTACACCACAGAACAAGAGACTAAAGGCAGGATTGACCTGAAAGATACACCTTTGAAGGACCCACAAGGGGAGCTGTTTTGCGATGGCTCTTGCTTCAAACTTCCGGATGGTACATCCACGGCTGCTTATGCCATCACCCCACTAAGCACGATTGTGGAAACCAAAAGAATTTCGCATAACTCTGTGCAGGCCGCAGAGATTATTGCATTGACTCGAGCTTGTGAACTTTCCGAAGGGCTTAGAGTAAACATATATACTGATAGTCAGTATGCTTTTGGCATAGTTCACAACTTCGGCAGACTTTGGGCAGAACGAGGTTTCTTGACCTCACATGGAACGAAGATTCAATATGGCTCCTTGATAGTGCGGTTACTTTCAGCGCTTGCACTTCCCACTCAGTTAGCAATCATGAAATGCGCAGTGCATCAGAAAATCATAAATGATGTAGGAAAAGGGAACGCTTTTGCTGACCAGATACCCAAACAAACTGCTAGTGATCTCTATACAGATATGTACACTACAAGGGAAGCCACAAATGTTTGCATCATAGATGAAGGTATTGAATCTGTAAAGAATATCCAAGCCGATGCCACTTTAGAAGAAACTAAGCAATGGGCTGAGGGTTTGGCGAGGTTGGATGATGATGGGTGTTGGGTGGATAAGTTAGAGGGAAAATGGATGCTGCCAGATGCATACATTACTATGATGGTCACAATGGCTCATGGGCCCACCCACATCTGTGCCAGGAAGGTTTGCAAAATGTTACAAAATGTCTGGGTGAATGATAACATCTCGAAGACAGCTGAGCGTTTTGTCCAGAGTTGCATGATCTGTCTACAGCACAATATGGGGAAGGGCACATCAACACCACAGGGTAGTTTTGGTCCACCTTCTGTCCCCTTTGAAGTGATTCACTTTGACTTTATTGAAATGGAGCGTTGTAATAATTTCAAATGTGTCTTGGTTGTTATTTGCGCCTTTAGTAAATAGGTTGAAGCCTTTCCTGTAAAAGATGCCACAGCAATGACAATGGTGAAAACCATGCTTAAGGAATATTTTCCTAGGTTTGGTTTGCCAAGGGTCATCTGGTCAGACAATGGTCCACATTTTGTCGCTGCTGTAATTCTGCAGATATGCGTGGGATTACAGATCGATAAACGGTTCCATTCGGCTAGACATGCTCAGAGTGATGGATTGGTAGAGAGACACAATGGAATTTTGAAGAACAAGCTCGCTAAGACGTGTGCCGGCACCAAATTGAAATGGCCGGACGCCTTACCGATAGTCTGTGGGGTGGTGCGCATTGACAGTAACACTAAGACTGGGCTCTCCCCATATGAAGTGGTCATGGGTAGGCCAGCTAACATTTGCAACCTCCCAAAACCCCGGCCCCTAATGGACATTGAGCATGTACTTCTTTCTGAGTACTGTGACCGGTTAACTAAAAATCTGTATTTGATTTACCAACAGGTGCGAGAAGCCCTTCCAGCAAAGTACGAGAGGATAGGTCATAGTATCCGACCTGGGGAGTGGGTGCTCGTCAAAGCATTCGGACAAGCATCCTGTCTTGCACCGCGGTGGAGAGGGCTGCACCGGGTTCTCCTGGCCACACAGACGGCAATTCGGCTGGAAGGCAAGAGGCACTGGATACACGCGTCGCATGTCAAGAGGATACCCTTCCCTTTGCCAGACGATAAAGGAGATACAGAGAAACCTACCTGCTCTGCTCCCAACGATCACTCCGCATTGAGCAGTACTTAGAGTGCTTCGGGGACATTTCCTGAGCCCGCGGGGCCTGGGGAAACAGTTGCTTTATCTCCACACTCTCCCACAGACCCTTTTGTATTTCAGTCTGGTTCTGCTGCAAATTCATCACTTCCATCAGGAAGCAACGACACGTTGTTCACAGATCACACTGTACCTTGAGTCACAAGGTACAATCTGCGTCCACAGAGCTAGACTTACTGCACGGTTCGGCTGTGCCAACAGGAATATCATCATAGGGCTTGTTTTTTGCCCTATCTTTTGCATACAAGGGAAAGTTGTTGGCTGGGGATAGGGAAAGACTAAGAAAACTTGTGATCTGGAGATCACCAGCAAATGAACTGCAGCGTTTTTTGTTTCAAAGGAACAATGCCTGCTATCGCCTCTACCCGTACGGAACAAATAAGTGACTCTGTGGCCAGTAAAGACAATGGACAATCGAATACATGGGGCCTCATTACGACCTGGGCGGTAAGGGATTACCGGTACCGGTAAGGGCACTGGTGCCGGTAATCCGTTACCGCCCGATTCCGAGGTCCCTTTGTGGGTCCTCCCTAACGCTTGGTTTTACCAGGCGTTACGGACAGGCCCTGCAAAGGGACTTTGGAGCTAATAACGGTACCGCAATTAACGGTACCGTTATTAGCGCCTTCCCCGTTCCCATTGAGCCCTATGGGGCTCGAATGGGGAAGGGCCATGGTGAATGGGGAATTACTCTCGTTTACCGCAACATGGAGACAAAGGGTTGGGCTGGTATATTCATCCTTTGCCTCTGACTACTGCATGTTATCCTTCTCTAAGGGCACTATTCTTTGGCCGATGGAATGATAGCATCTCGGGGAACTTTGATGGAATGAATTTGAACGAGTTTGAGAGACGAGTTCTAACGGGATCCTGTTATCAGGGGTATTTATAGCTAGTACTACAGAAATCTCTAGGGCTCGTCCAAGGGGGGATGAGAATGGTGATACTTCGTCGCAAGTTCTGGGTGACGTAGCAAAATCCGTTGTACCTTTCTGGCGGCAAATACTAAATTCCGAGGATATTAGGAGACTAGCGAGAGTATTGGAGAGAACCATCAACCGGACCACTGACATACTCTATAAAATGACTCTAGAACAGAAGGCAATAGGGTTAGTGGCACTACAGAATCGGATGGCGTTAGACGTCATCCTGGCTGAGCGTGGTGGAGTATGCCAATTAGTGGGGTCCGCTTGTTGTGTTTTCGTACCAGATTCCTCCCCAACCATCTTCGAGGCTATACAAAATCTGCACGTCCTTAGTTCAGAAGTGCATGTTCCCGAGGGAAATTGGGATCTTAGCTCTTGGTTTTGGGACTTCTTACGATCTTGGGGATGGAAGCTACTTTCAGTCTTACTAATTATTCTGGGTGTTTTGTTGTTTTTCTGTTGCTGTATACAATGGGCCTCATTACAAGTTTGGAGGTAGCCATGGCTGCCTCCAAAATCATACCGACTCCGGTCTGGTTGATGGAGCAATTAACGGTCTATTCTGAGGTCGGAGGGACCGGTAATTCCCCATTCACCAGAGCCATTCCCCATTCCCATTTGAGCCCCCATAGGGCTCAATGGGAAGGCGGCAATAACGGTACCGCAAATTGCGCTACCGTTTTTTACCCTGGTATCCCTTTGCGGGGCTCGTCCGTAACTCCTGGTAAAACCAGGCATTAGGAAAGGACCCGCAAAGGGAATTCGTAGTAGGGCGGTAAGGGATTACCGGCAACGGTGCCTTTACTGGTGCCGGGAATCCCTTACTGCCCACCTCGTAATGAGGCCCAATGTCTTCATGCCATATGTTCAATGCTAGGGGGATGTTGTGCACAGACTATGGGAACATTAGGACAAAAGGTACGCACACCAGAAAGAATGACCAATGAATTTGTGTTCAAAGAAATTTCTGTTACAGGCCTTATGGAGATTGATATCTCTGATGATTGTGATTCAGGTTGTATGGACATTGAGATGTGCAGTTATTCGTAAAGTGACTAGTTGTAGTTTAGCGCTTGGCTTAGGCCAAAAGGAGGGTTTATTAAATGGGAAATCATATCCTGCCTCCTTCTGATTTATATTGGCCTAAGCCTAGACACTCTGAGAAGAAAAACGTGTTGCAATGTTCTGATTTTGGATCGACTTCGCCTCCATTTAGGAATCATCCGCCATTTTGATTTCTGTTCGTATGTGAATTCTCTGTTCTAAAATGGTGGACTGTGTTAATGGTTAGACTGTCCGAGGGCCGACTGTTTAGGCTAGGTAATGCGACCTTGCACCAAGTTTGACTTGTTGTCCTAGGATTGTCTGTATTAACAAACCTAATCCACAAATACAATTTGAGGACAATACTATGTAAATGTCGAGCGTGGACACTGGCAGAACTACATTGTGAAGGGATATGTACTAAGGCTCACTGCTAAATCCAGGAATACAATTCGCCATTGTAACTTGTTGGAAACACAAACCTATGTAATCCATGTGCATATTATTGTATGAGCTATATGTGAACTCGGCACAAACTCTAGACCGCAGATTATTAACCTGTAGAGGGGCTGGACAATATTGTGGGAAATGTATAAAAATGTAAATGTTTAGATGTCCAGCACTCTCCCTCCCCACTCATTACGGGGTGTCGAGAGCCAGATAGCTATCTGTATCAGATCTGTGTTTGTTTGTAACTGCCAAGTATTAAAGATCTGTGAATCTTTATAGCCCTTGTTTGGTGTATTTCCTTTTGTGGTACTCAGCCTCGATATTTCCTTGCTTTTACAGTCAGTCACCAACGTTTCCATGATGCCCAGGTGGATGTTTAATTGAGGTTTTGCATTCTGTTATGCTCACCTGGTATCCACGGGGGCGCCACACGATGCTGGCTGGCCGACTGCACGCTATTTCGGGCTTTCTCTGCTTCATTATTTGCCTGGTGGGGGTAGCGCCTTGGGTTTATATGCGTAGAGCTCTCCGTCCTGCTTCCCTGTGCAGGGGCGCGTTGTGAATGCGGGCGTTCCGTTGGACCTAGTTTCTTCACTGGTCCGTGGGCCCATGCATCGGGCCTAGACTGGCTGTGATTCTGACTCTTCTTGCTGTCTTTAGGTGAGTTAGTTTCTTTTCAGAATCTAATCTGTCCATTTCGCCTCCCTCCGTTTTGCCCTTTTCAATGTTTGTATTTTCCGTCTATGCAGCCTCTCTAATAATGTCTTTTGTCTCCGCAGGGATGATTGCGGTTAAAGTTCTTGACAAGGCGCGGGATGAAAATGAACTTGCAGCGCCGAGTGTTGAAGATTACAGCTAAGTGTTGATGCACAGAGCGCAGCGATGTATTGGATTTATTGCAAGTTTGCTAACCTGTATTCTCTCTCCTCTTTCTCACCCGTACAGGTTCATGCGATGTTCCGGAGTGGTGAGCGAGCGCAGAACGGAATGATTCCAGGATCCGCTGCTTACCCAGGTAAGTGTTGTTAGTAATGCTGACCTTGTTTCTACCTCCTTTGTAGGTTGCAGAGGTTGCGGTGAGGTTCCAGGGTGGCGGGCGAGTGAAGTGCGGTAGGGTTTCTGATTCAGCTGCACACTCAGGTATGTGTTGTTAGTAATGCTGTTCTTGTTTCTTCCAGGTCGGTGATAGAATCCAGATCGATGACTTCAGGATTGGGCCAGAGATAAACAGGTAAGCAGGAGCTGGACACGGTGAGCGTTACGCTGCAAGAGTGCAGAATAACGCGAAGCGTGTGTTCCAGCCTGGATGTGGCTTATATAGCCAGCCACACCTCAAGGCCCCAACCACACCCAAAACACTGGTCTGCACAGTTCAGTTCTAGGAAAAGAACTGTGTTACAGGCCTCCATGTTGGGTTTAAACCCATGACTGATACTTGTCCTATTCCTGATAACTGACTCCAAGAGTTCTGATTATGGTGTTTAAAGGCCTTTGGGGCCACTTTTAAGGGCTGCAGTCCCACTGTTGCCGGGGGGGGGCTGTTATGCTTGAGGGGGTCAGGGACATGAACCGTGACATTATCTTCATTGACGGTTTCTGGAGAATCGACCAAAATGATGGGCAAAGATATACAGGCACTGCTGTGGTGAAACACACACAGCAAACAGAGAATTTCGAGTACTCATTAGTGCACGATTACCATCTCATTATTCAGCACAAGCTGCAGAATTATTGAGGTTGATACTCGCGATTGAGAATCACACAGACCAGGAAGTAACGGTGTACAGTGACTCTGCCTATGTGGCATCGACAGTGCATGCAGGTCTAGCACGATGGAAAAGGAGGGGCTACCTCCGAGCGGACAGCACACCAGTGCAGCACGCAGCCCTATTGGATAGGCTCATTAAGGCACTAAAGCTCCCAGTGGGCATAGCGGTCGTGAAATGTGCTGCCCACACGAAGGGGCACAATTTGATCTCACAAGGAAATCAAGCAGCAGACACAGAGGCCAAGCGTATGGCATCCAAAGACGAAACCATAATGAATGTGGAAATAACTGTTGTAAATTAAAAGAATAATTGTTGCACGAAGTGAACCTGAAAGCTATAATCACATGGGGCAGACCCAGTTAATGGAACTCCAGAGGGAGGCACCACAGGAGGAGAAGAACCTCTGGAAGCAGCATGGGTGTTCTTTAAACCCCTCCAAAAGCTTGTGGTGACAAGACAGCACTGGTAAACCAGTGAAGCCTCTAGCACTGTTAAAATTAGCGTTGGAGCAGTTGCACTATCCAGCACACATGACAAAAGAGAATCTCGCGGAAACACTCGCTGAAGACTGGTTCATACCGAATTTAGCAGAGCATGTTGCATTTTTTATGGTGAACTGTATAATCTGCCAGCAGTACATGGCTGGGCATACACTACGAGTAATTAGAGTCATCCCCAGGCCCAATGGACCTTTTCAGCACTTGCATGTTGATTACGTCGATATGATTCAAGTATGTAACGGGTACAGGTACCTAATTGTTGTCGTGTGTCCATTTTCTAGATGGATAGAAGCAGGTCCATGCACACACCCAGACTCTACCTGTGCGGCCAAATTTCTGGTGAGAGAGGTATTTCCCAGGTGGGGAGTATGTGAGGCTATGAGATCAGATAAGGGGCTCACTTTGTTAACAAAGTCTTTGAACAGATTAGCTTGCTGCTTGGTATACAGCACAGGTTTTCATCGGCGTATCGCCCGCAAGGTAATGGAATATGTGAGAAGCTCAACGGCTTGTTAAAGGAAAGGATAGCCAAGTTGAAGCTTACTCTAAGGAAGGGATGGTTACACTGCCTTCCTTCTGCACTGTATGCACTCAGAAACCAGCCTGGTTCTGACTATCATCTTACGCCGCACAAAAAAGCAACAGGCAGAAGGATGCGCACTCCCCAGACACGCCGAGACAGAGCTAGATGTGATGCCCTGCCAACAGGAGAAATCCTAGGGTCTGAAATGCAAAATTACTTGAATTTCATGACATCTTGTTTTACTGTAATTTCAGGCCAGCTGCAGCGACGACGAAAAGGGTGCAGGGCAGCACAGAACACAGAAGGAGATACTACTACAAACACAGTTCAGAGTTTATGTGTACCATCAATCTTCCCTGCAGACACGGTCCTGGTGAAGAATCATAAGAGGAAAAAGTGGGACGAGCCAAGGTTCAACTGTCCCTTCACAGTGGAAGACGTCACTCCCTCTGCAGTCAAGCTACAAGGAAGAGGAGCTTGGATCTTTCTGGGTGGCATCAAGCCATACATCGGAGAAGGCCCCCTGCCCGCACCCCAACATGTAGAGACTACAGACGACGGGGAAGAACCGCAGCATGTGCAGACGAGATCCATGACGAGGAAGAAGGACGCATGACCAGCAAAACAAAGACAAATAACTTTTGTGCAAAGTTGTGGTTTAAATTTGGATATTTCCTCTGAGCAGAAAAGGGGATAATGACATAAAAAATGGACACTCTGTGCATCCTAGTTGCAGGGTGAAGAAGAGATTTGCATGCATATGCCACAACAGAGGTTATTAACTTTGAACTTTGGACTGAGGCACACTGAAGCCATGATAAGAAAAGGATATGCCAAATTTTGATCGAGGACACACAAATTGGAAGAAAATACAGTATCCAGACTCGTTCCAAACGGAAATATTGTTCAGACTCACTTATGGTGTCACACAGTAGCGACATCACCAAAGAAATCCTGAGTTATTTTGACCTAGTCTTACGGTAATACCTGTCATTGGTGGGAAGGCTCCCCAGCATCACTGAATTTCTTCAAGATCCTGAAAACAAAAAGACAATAAGGAGGCTGCTCACTGTGATTGCCGAGCAGTTCCTCCTGCTTCCGGAGTACAGAGAGGAAAAAACAAATGTCCCAAGCAGAAGAAGAAGTGAATAGGCTTATCAGCATGCTGTTCTTTCGCTTAATTGAAGACTGTCCAGATCTTGTCGGGAGAAACACAGACGTTTTGACATTTCTTCGAGATCCAGCAAACACAGAACGTTTAAGTATAATCCTGAACAAATTATCATCCAAGTTGCTCTCCACACACATCGAGATTGCAAAAACCGCTCACAGTGAGTGAGGGCCAAACAGTTCCAAACTTTAGCAAGGGGAGGACAAATGTCCCTGTCACCAGAAGATATCAGATTGGCCAGCAACGTCTTCTTTCACCTAATTGAGTATTTTCCAGAATTTGTGGGGAGACCTGCCGGTGTTGATGTCCTCACATTCATCAGAGACCCAGCTAACTCTTCACAGATGAGCATGCTCTTGCATGGTATTGTGATGCAGGTCGAACTTTCTAAACATCAACAGAATAATCTGAGAAGATTTAAAACTTTCCGACGGGGGACAGATCGAGAAGGTATTGCCAGAGACTTCACTCTTGTTATACTGACAAGGACATGACGTCTTCTGGAGTGAAACAGATAAGAGGAATCGATTGGGAGCTCGTGTACTTTGAACATGCGCAGTAAAGAGACTTGCTGAACTGATCATAAGCGAACAAAAGAACTGTATCCAGAGACGATAAACAATCCATTGTCCAGGCAAAGAAGGACAATTTTTCAGTACTTGCACCCCACAAGCAGAAATGGCAGAATCCAGAGATAATATCACCTAGAATATATTAAAAGTTAGTTTTCCTTTCTCAGATGATCGAGATGGGCAACCAAAGTAGTGCTCTTGTCATCCCCCAGGAGGAGAGAAGCCCCTATTGTTCCAGAACTAAGTGCTGTAGATTAACCTACAGAGGAATCATGTATCTATGCATTGTATTCATCATTGTTTTACTGTCACTGACGATTAGAACTGCATTTTTTTATTGGTGCACAAAGTGTTATGATTCCAGTGCACCCACCTAATAATGTACACATGAAACCCACAAAGGCACACAGAACGTACATAGTCATTCCAGTCCCTAGAAGGTCTGATAGCGGAATGAGTGAACTTGAGATGGATCTGATTAGCAATGACACACACACACTTATGGTAACAAACAAATTGAAAAGCCGGAGACAGGGTTGGCAGAGTAAGAATGAAAGAAGGTTACTGACAACCGCACGCATGCAAATACTGAATGCACACACACCAGGTCTAGTGTCAATAATTATAGAACCACATGCCAAAGAAGACAGGAAGGTTGGACAGCCAACAATGAGAAGCTCTACTATAAGTGAAGCTAAAAACCAAATGAAGAAAGCTGAACTAGTGAAGATACAAAAGGAGTTGTAGAGGAAGCCAACTGAAACAACATTAATGAACACCCCTGATACAGCACTGAAAGAGGCAAGTGCCAGCCCAGAGAAAATCTCACAAGCACAGATGATAGCAGAATCAATATGGTCGTTCATAACCAGAGCCAGGAAAATACGAGAGGGCATGGAAATAATTGCCAGACTTTCTTCTACTCAACTGGCACAGATGAAGATGCCCGCACCATGGATTGGGATACCTGAGAATCCTCCAGCAAGAAGAAGCCATACGGATGCATTCAAGGACGTAGTTATAGCAAACTACATGAAAACCTTAAGCATCAAGAGAAGCCTACAAGGAGATGACGGTGAGCTAAACGACTACTTGGACGGCACAGCACATTTAGGAAATAACATATGGTACCAGCATATGAAAGAAGATGGAAGACGGAATTCAGAGGGGGAATGCTTTGTTTGTGCACTCCTACCATACAGCATGGGGAAGTCAAAGATCTTTGTAGCTGTAGAAATTGATGTCCAGACAGCATACTGTCTATCACACATAGCATTGTGCAAGACGAGAGGCTAGTTCATGGGAAGTGATGCCTCACTGAAATGGGAAGCTGAAGCAACTGATCCAAATGAAGATGATTATGTCCAGGACATAAATACAAGAAACAATGGAAAGAAAAAACACATTGTGATCAGATATGAGAAGCCTGGAGTTAAAGGAGCAGAAATAAGAAGAGAAGCAAATCACAAACTAAACGTTCAAGGGGAGACACCAGAAGAGGCTCGATAGTGGAAGAACAGAGGCCAAATGCAAATTTGGGGAACAGTGCTAACACCAGACGGATGGGAGAAAGGAGTAGTGATCTGCAGAGCATGGATGGTCTTCGGTCACTACGAGCCAACCATCAACATAGTGTGAAATGGATGCAAGCCATTATGGCCGAAGCTTGCAAAACTGCTAACATGGGTCGAGGACAGAGGAGGACCCTTGCAGATAGTACCGTTGGAAAGGCCAAAAGTCTGCTTCAGGAATAATGGCACAAGGAAGATGGGGGAGAATCAGAACTGTGGACTTTTTTTTTAAAATCATATTTTATTGAATATCGCATATGTTATAACATCACATAGCATTCCAAAGAAAAGATTAACAAAAAAATAATTATAACACACCCCCCCCACCCTCCCCTCTTATGCCTCCCCCTTATGCCTCCCCCTTATGCCTCCCCCCTCTAGTTCAAAGTCTGGTTTGCTGCTTGCTTAGCGGGTTCGTAAAGAGCATAGCAGTGTTATCATGATGTGACACGTAGCATGCCAAAGTCATTAGCCAAGCTTTGAAAAGTTCACAATCAAGTTGAGTTAGTGGGCAGCAGCCTGTCACCCCTGGGAGAGGAGCCCCTGGGGGGAGTGCGGCCCTTTAGGCGGGCGTCCATATTTATCAAAGAAGGGCAGCCATGTTTCTTCGATATTTGACTTAGCCTCGTCAAGTAGATGTGTAAGGAATTCCATATCGTAAATGGCTCGCACGTTAGTGACCCATGCTTTTCCCCCCGGCATTCCTGGGTTCTTCCATTTCTGTGCCAGATAGCACCTAGCTGCCACCAACATGATCTGTAACATATGGTCTTGGGTGTCCTCCTGGCCGTCACCGGAGTCTATACCAAAAAGGAGAAGCCAGGGGCAGGTGGATCGTTCAACCCTGTCAACCCCTTGGATCCAGGTTAATACCTCTCCCCAGTACTTTTGGACCACTGGGCACCCCCACCACATATAGATATAATCCCCCTTCACTGTTCTACACTTCCAGCAGTGTGGGTCATATCCTGGCCTCATTCTAGCAATCCTCTGTGGGGGGTAATGCCAACGGTGTAAAACCTTGAGGGCCTGGTGGCGATATTGGAGCGAAGCCGTGGATCGGTTAGCCCGCCTGCACATTGCTGCCCACCTTTCATCATCAATTTCCTCTCCCAAGTCCCTTTCGCATTGCGTGCGTGCCGGTGGCGGGTCTCTTGGGACGGAGAGCAGGAAGAGTTTGTAAAGGTGGGATATTATCCCCTTAGAGCCCCTGGCAGAGAGGAGGAGCTTCTCAAAATCTGTGAGGTCCCTCCTGAGGGTGTCCACCCATGATGGCTCAGTGAGGACTCCTTTGAGTTGAAGATAGCGGAAGGGGGACAGAGTACCTATTCCCAGGGCCTCCTCCAAATCTCTCAGGGGTAGGAACGTGCCCTCCACCCAGAGGTGGCCAGTCCTGCTAAGGCCAGCTTCGAACCATGTTTGGTATGCCGCTGGCTCAGCAATCTTGGCTAAGAAGGGGTGCCCCAGATGCAGCGCAATGGAGAGGGTCAGGTCGTGAGCCAGCGATAGTAACCTCCCTCCTTCCACAGGGACCACAGTACTTTTAGGACTGGGTGGTTCAGAACACTTCGAGGGATGTTCTTCCTAGGGACCCACAGCCATTCCTCTATTGTGACGGGTGCAAGAACCCTGTTATCCATGGCCACCCATTGTTTTTTCTGTACCTGGGGTGAAGTGGTCGATCAGGACCCTCAGATGGGAGGCCCTGTGGTATGTTTCCAAGTTGGGGTATCCCACCCCGCCCTCCTCCTTTGGCCTGGTTAATACCTCATAAGAGAACCTATGTTTTTTTCCCGACCAGAGGAAGTTGAGGACTCGCTTCGTTTCCATGAAGAATGTTTTGGGGATCAGTACCGGGAGCATTTGGAAAAGAAACAGGAATTTAGGGAGGATAACCATTTTTATAAGATTAAGGCGTGCCATCCAGGAGAGACCCGACCCCGCCAACTCTCCATGTCTTTTCTGATTGCGGACCAAAGGGGGGGGGGGGGAGTTAGCCGGGTATAGGTCCTCGGGGTCACGTGTGACCTGGACCCCCAGATACCAGAATCCCTCCTCTCGTAGATTAAAGGGGAGCCCACTCACGTAAGTTATCTCTGGGTCCGGTAAGTTTCCCCCTATGAATGCCACCGATTTCTCGAAGTTGATCTTATACCCCGACAGTTCCCCATAGCGTGAGAGACCCTGTAGCAACCTGGGGACTGTCTGGGACGGTTTTGTAATGTAGAGCAGTGCGTCATCTGCGAAGAGGCAGATTTTACATTGTGTGTCTCCCATCTGTACCCCCTGATAGCCTCATCCTTGCGGACCGAGATCCCCCATGGTTCCATCACAAGTGCGTAAATTAACGGGGACAGTGGGCATCCCTGACGTGTGCCGCGATCGAGGGGAAACATTCTCGCCTCTGTCCCACTTGCTACCACTCTGGCAGAGGGAGAGGAGTAGAGCATGGACATCCAACCAAGCCACCTCGGGCCCATCCCCAGAATCACGAAGACCTCCCCCATGAAAGCCCAACTGACCCTGTCGAAGGCTTTCTCCGCGTCAAGGGCCAGTAGGAGTGCGCACTCATCGCGAACCACTCTAGAGGTGAGCATGTGGAGAGTCTTCCGCATGTTATCTGAGCCCTGTCTATTTAAGACAAATCCTGCTTGATCGGGGTGTATCAGGCGAGGGAGGCAGCGTTCCAATCTGGAGGCCAGGATTCTCGCAAAGATCTTGGCGTCTGGGTTTAGGAGCGAGATAGGTCTATAGGACCCACATTCCATCTGGTCTTTACCGGGTTTTACAGTAATGAGGGCCTGCAAGAACGTCGGCGGGATTGAGTCTAGGCTCTTAATTTGATTAAATAATTTGAACCGATTGGGTCTGCTTATAGAAATCGGCCGTATAGCCGTCTCCCCCTGGGGCCTTTCCCGCTTTCAGTCTCTTTTTTTAAAAACTTGTTTATTTATCAAACAATACACAGGATAACAGAGCATTAACGATGATTACATCTCACAGGGCATGACAGACACTGGTGCCCCGTCCCCTACCCCCAAATTCCTGGAAGGCAGTGATACGTGTCTCATTTGGCCTGGGCAGGCGGCGAGTCCTCCCCCAGCGTATGGAGGGCTCTCGCAATCAGGCGTGGTTTGAAGGTCAGTGCCGGGTAGTTCTGGTCATAGTCTAGGACCGGGGCCCAAATGTCCGTAAATCGGTGGAGCAGACCCGCTTTGGCTGCCGTGACCTTTTCTGCTATCAATATGTGCCATGGGTTAAGCCACCATAGGGTCATCACCATCACCATAGTGGTCCGTCCGTGGACTTCCAGGTGCGGGCCACTGTGATTTTGGAGGCCAACAGGAGATGGGATATCAGCGCCGCCCTCCTCCCCGTTCTCGGGTATACGCCTGGGAGTGGGATCCCCAGGAGGACCAGCTCGGGCATCAAGGGGATTGCCACCTGGGTGATGTCCCGAATGGTGGCCAGACACTGGGTCCAAAATTCCTTCACTCTAGGGCAAGTCCACCACATGTGGAAGTAGGAGCCTGGGTTGCCACAGAGGCACCAGCAGTGGGGGTCCAAGGCGCTCTGAAAGTGGTGAAGGCGTAGGGGAGGGTAATACCAACGCAGCAGGAGTTTGTGGGCGCATTCCCGGTTGGTGACGCACCGGGATGACGTGCGTGTTCTAGTCCAGACATCGACCCATGTGTGGTCCTCAATCGCATGGCCCAGGTCTGATTCCCAGTGGCCCATATAGGAGGGCCTGACGTGGAGGGGGTCTTTCAGCAATAGTTTGTAGAGGGCCGAGATCTTTCCCATGGCTGGCAGGTCCTTCTTTGTGAGTTCCAGCGGGGCAAGGGGCCTTGTTGCGGCTGCCCGGGTCTGGGGGTGGGAGCACCAGTGCCTCAGTTGAGCATAGGTGAATCTGTCTGCCTCCGTTAGCTGGAAGGTTGATTTACAGCGTTCGAAGTTGAGGGGGGCTCCCCCTCCAAAGAGTTGGCCCAGAGTTTCGAGGCCTCCCTCCACCCAGTTCCTAAAGTTCTGTGGGCGGGCCCCCGGGGCGAAAGCGGGGTTGAGGAATATCGTGGAGGATGCGCTGAGGCCTCCTGGGATGCCTCCCCGTTTGCGGGCCCACTCCCATGCCTTTAACAATTGCTTCGTGGCAGACAGCACATCTGGCCAGGTGCGGCATAGCGCAGTAGGGATGAACGGGAGAAAGTGGAGCGGGAGAGGGAGGTGGGATTTTTCAATATCTCTACCCATTTTGGGCATCCAGAGCCGAGATCCCATGCTTGAAAGTGGGCCAGCTGCGCTGCGATATAGTATTTTCAAAGGTCCGGTACCCCGAGTCCCCCCAATCTCGTGCTGGCCATCAACCTTCTCCGAGGGATCTGTGGTTTCTTGCCCCTCCAGATGAAGCCACTGATTTTCCTTTGAAGTTGTTGCAAAGGGGGAGGGGAATTGCGGTTGGGAGGGCAGCGCACATGTAGAGAAAGCGAGGAAGGAGATTCATTTTGCTCGTCGTTATGTGCCCCAGCAGTGAGATCTCTTGAGTCTGCCAGCGGGCTAGGTCCTTTTCCAATTCCGTGAAAAAAGTGGGGGGGAAGTTGACCTGATAGTCCTTCGTTGGGTCGGCGGCGATCCAGACCCCCAGGTATGGGATCGCTTGGGTGCTCCATTGGAATGGGCTGTGGCTCTCCAGGGCTTCCCTTTCGCCCGATGGCAGGCCCACTCCGAGTGAAATCGATTTGTGGAAATTAATAGCGAACCCTGAGACTCCCGAAGGCCCGGAATTCAGCCAGGGCCGCCCTCATAGAGTTCCTGATGTTTGTGATGGTCAGCAGCACATCATCCGCATAGAGAGCAATTTTATGGTGGGTCGTGCCGATCCTCAGGCCAGAGATCAGGGGGCCCCGGCGAACTCGCTGGGCCAGCGGCTCCATGGCCAAGGCGAAAAGCAGGGGGGATAGCGGACACCCCTGTCGTTTTCTGCATGTGAGAGGGATCGGGTCCGACAGGCGGCCATTGACTCTTAGTCGGGTCCTCGGAGCCTGGTAGTTCGCCAGGGTCACCCTCATAAAGTTGGGTCCAAATCCGAAGGCCGCCAGGGCCAGGGACAGATGGGGCCAGTCCACCTTATCGAAGACCTTAGTGGCGTCTCAGGCTATCAGGGCTAGCTGCTGGGAGTCCTTACTGGCGATTTCAATCAAGTATAGTGCCCTGCGAATATTGTCCTTCGTTGATCTGTGGAAGATAAACCCCGTCTGGTCCGGGTCTATTATGCTTGGGAGAACAGGAGCGAGGCGGTTGGCCAGAACCTTGGAGTAGATGTTGGCGTCCAAGTTCAACAGGGAGATGGGCCTGTATGAGCTATTCTCCTGGGGGTCCTTTCCAGGCTTGAGAATCAACACCATGATAGACTCCTGCATTGATGGGGTGACTGTGCCAGAGGCTGCAAACGAGTTGAATAGGCGGGTCAGAGGAGCCACAAGTTGGGGGCGGAAGAGTTTATAAAAGCACGTAGAGAACTCATCCGGGCCAGGGGCCCTCGGCTTTAGGCTCTTAATGGCCTCCTCCATTTCCTCATTGGTGAGAGGTGTCTCTAGTTCCTCTCTCGCCTCTGGTTTCAAAAGTGGTAGCGACGCCTCCTGAATGTAGGAGTGCTGCTCAACTGGGTCCTGCGGGACAGCCGTCATTATTTCCGATTGGTGGGCGACCGCCAGCCGCGTTTTTTCGCCCTCCGTGTGGTGGATCTTTCCTTGTGCGTCGCGTAGACACAGGATGAAGTTTCTGCTCTTTTCCTTGGCCAGCTTGCTGACAAGAAGTTTATTAGCTTTATTGTTATGGGCGTAATACCATTGTTTGGTTCTGGTCAGCAGAGTAGCTGTAGCATCGGCCTAATGCGCCTCAAGTCTTTTCCTTGCCATTTGTAGGACCCTGTAGGACTTCAGGGACCAGCCCTTATGTTTATGGGTGGCTACGGCCTCACGGACCTCAGCTTCCAGAGTGGCACGAGTTGCCCTCATCTGTTTGTGGTGCGCGGCTCCTTGGGCGATCAGCTCTCCTCTAAGCCCCGCCTCCATGGTGTTCCAGCTCTTAGCCGGGGAGGTGTCCTCGTTGGGGTTTTCCGAAAAGAAGTTTTTGATGGTTCTGGTGATCGTGTCTCTCGTTGTATTGTTCCCCAAGATGAGGTCGTACAAAACCCATTGGCGGCGGGGAGGGGGGTCCGGGCCGTGTGCCCGTAGGGTAAGCGAGACCGGAGCGTGATCCGAGAGGATCCGCGAGCCAATCGTGACGCCGTCCGTGAAGGTCAGGATCTGAGGGGAAACCAGTAGTAAATCGATTCTGGAAAAGGTACGGTGGACGTACGAATAGAAGGTAAAATCTTTCTCCTCTGGTGATAGCACTCTCCAGGAGTCAATGACGTTCAGGGCGCGGAATAAGAGGAGCAGAGCTGTTGCCAAGTTCAGGTCCCTGGGCATTGGGGTGTGAGATCTATCCCTGAGGGGGTCGGGACCCCGTTGAAGTCACCGCCGACAACCACTTGCCCTTCAACGAATGGAAGAAGGGAGTCCTCCAAGTCCTGATAGAATCCCACCTGATGCTCATTCAGGGCGTAGGCCGAGACGAGGGTGTAAAGTTGGCTGATAACAGAGCATTTGAATGCCACAAAGCGGCCCTCGGGGCAACTCAGTGAGTCCAGGATCTGGGGCCGTAAGTCCTTAGCGAAAAGAGTAGCGGTGCCTCCCTTCTTGGTTCCGTTGGAGGCCAGGAATTGAAGAGGATAGAGTCTACTTCGTAAGCGAGAGAAGTCTGCTGGGAGAAGGTGCGTTTCTTGTAAGAAAGCAATTGAGGACCCCGCATCGTGCAGTCTTTGGAGGATGGATTTCCTCTTCGGGGGGGAATTCAAGCCTCTGACGTTTAAGGTGGTGAACTTCAATTTTAGGTGCAGGGCTGGTGCTCCAAGTCCAATTCCTGCGGGGGGGGGGGAATGGGAACGGATTAGGTCAGCCATAACTGTGAGGAGTATGCTGCATTGGGGTCTCCTGTGGCTGAGGGTTTTTTAGAAATGGTCTCCAACGGGAGATAAGAACTTCCAACGGCGGCCTCCAACGGGAGGGCCAAACTGAGACCGGGGGGGACCGATTTTGATCAGTCAGTGGCTCCCCCGGCCACTCCGGATGTTATAAAGTGACATCTCCAACATAGTTGAGAGTCTCTCCAGGGGTAAAAAAAGGTGACATCCACCCTGGAGGAGGGTATGGACCGCATTGGGTCCGCGGCGAGCTTGCGGGTATTCTGGTGGTTCCTGCGCTATGAGTGCTTTGGAGCAATCAGCCCCTGTTATCTAGGTTTTCGGTTTCTCTGCACCCTCGACCACGGGGTACGTCTTGGTTTGGGCAAGGCAGCGTTTTGTCCAGAACTCGTCTGGCTTGAGGAGTGCGGTTCTGTAGTCCCAGGGGAGTCCGGGCGGAGGATGGATGCTGCGTCGTCCAGGTGACTAATGGTGCGGGGAGTGCCCTTATACGAAAACTGCAGTGCCGTGGGGAACAACCAGCGGTAGTGGATCTGTTGATCTCGCAGGAAGAGCGAGAGAGGGCGCAGCAGCCTGCGCTTCTGAACGGTTAAGCGGGAGAGATCCTGGAAAATCTGTAATGGGGAGCCCGGGAAGGAGAGTTCATCCTTTGAGCGGCTGATCGCTGAGATGGCCTCCTTGGTAGTGTAAAAGTGCACTCTTGTGATGACGTCTGGGGGAGGGATCCTTATCCGATCCCCGGCGGGGGCGCAACCAATGAGTGCGGTCGAGCAGGAGCTGCGTCTCATCCATGTCTGGCAGCAGCGATTGAAAAAAGAGGCTTATGTATCTGGGAAGCTCCTTATCGGTGATCGCGGAGGGGACCCCGCGGATGCGGAGGTTGTTGCGTCAGGAGCGATTCCCCAAATCCTCCTGCTTAAATTCGAGAATTTCGGTTCTGTCCATTAGTGCCTGGATGGAGCGCTGGACCTCCGTTAATGCATTAGAGTGATCCGTCGCCAGTTCCTCGGACTCCCCCAACCTATGTTCGATGTTGCTGACTCGTTGTTCTGTTTGCTCCATTTTGGTCGTTAGTTCAGCCATGCAGGACCTGAATTCCTACTTGATGTTGGACTTGAAAGCCTGGAGGTCTTCTTTAGTTGCAAGCGACCCTTTATCATCAGTGGATTTCTGAGGGGTGAGTTTGGGGGGGTCTGTCTTCTTCCCCCTCTCCGGGGCCAGCAGCATGGTGGAGATGTCACTAGATTTAGTGTTTTTTAAAGCTTTAGACATGGCTCCTAGGTGAAGGACCGCTTCAGGGGGCTCAGCAACTGCGGACCAGGACTTCAGGCGCCGGCCGGAGGATCCGGGGAGATGGCAAGGGCTAGGGAGATGGGGTGGGCAGGGGCGCTCCAGGAGGCTGTGCAGATAGGCAGTGGTTAAATCCCCTCAATAGTGGTTAAGTACCTTGATGGCGTCACTCCCAGAGGCCAGGTGGTTGCAGGTCCGCAGGTCACCCTCCGTGGATTAGGTCGGGCTGCAGGGATCATAGGTCCACTCCCTTCGGCTGTAGGAATGGGGTTGGGCAGGGGCGCCCCAGGAAGTCAGTGGCGTAGCTTAGGCTGCAGGAGAAGGGGAGCGGCTCCTCTGGGCCACAGAGAAACAAGATGCACCTGGCTCAGGGGCCCCCAGGAGGAGGCTTGAAGATAGAGCAAGGTGGGTTCCTTGCCTTAGAGAGCGATGAGAAGCAAGTGTCCAGGGATGGGGTGTGTCTCCTTGCCGCCTTGGGGGTGGTGCCGGTCAGCACCAGGAGTGCAGGGAACAGGAGGGCGGCTGCGAAGGGAAAGGGGTTGCCCACTCCCATCCAGATAGCTCTGGCGCTGAAAACATGGAACCGGGGACAGCCGATTCTGCGTAGGAGCCCCCCTACCAGGGGGGGCCCAATAACTGGTGCTGAGTGGCCCCGAATCCAATACGGCGTGTGTACAGCTCCCACCAGGAGGACCCGACGGGGCCCAGGCAGACAGCAGGCTCCGGAGGAAGGAGGGGGGGAGAAGCCCCAGCGAGGTCCCCCAGGACTGAGGCCCCAGCCAGAGAGGAGTCTAGGGGCCAGCTCTGCAAGTTCAGGAAGAAGGCGGAGCCGGTCCACTACAGAGAGAGCGGGCAGCCTCAGACGAGTGGAGAGTGCAGGCGGGCCCCGCAAGGCTGCTGGAGGAAGTCACAGGGGAGGCAGCCGGCAGAAAGAGGGAGGTGGAGCCGGAGAGGCTCAAGCCCAGCGGGCACAGTCCGCGGTCCGCCTCGCGGTGATCCGCTGCACTCCAGCCGGGCCATGAGACCCAGAGGAGCCGGTGGCGAAGGCGCCCCCCCGCCCCGCGGGAGCCAGGTCGTGTAGCAGGGTCCGTCACCGGACGGGCCGGGCAGATGGGGGTGCGAGCAGCCCCGTGCAAACGTTGGGCGCAGACGGGCCCCGCACCACGCTAGGCAGCACTGCTGGAGGGAGGCAGCGGGCGAGGGCCGGGAGATGGAGTTGGCGGCACAGGCTCCGCAGGCAGGCTCGAGTGCGCAGAGGACTGCCGTGCCACCTCCGGGCCAAAGACCCAGGCCAGCCACCGAAGTCGAGTGGAGGGGCCGCTCAGTCAGGCTGCACCCGCATCGGTGTACCTCCGGATGAAGCTGGAGGGGGTCTGGACTCCTAAGCCAGGCCCCGGCGGGCTAGATGCAGCCAACGAGCCGTGGGGGGAGGGGCATACAGGGGCAGTCGCCATCTTGGGGGAGCAACATGCTGGCATCGGAGAAGCGCCCCTGCCGCATTTCGGCAGACCCGGGCCCGTTAAGCGCCCAGAGTGCAGTCAGCAATGCAGGGGAGGCTCCCACATCACATCTCAGGTCGTGGAGGCGAGTGGCAAGGCAGGAACCGGAGGAATCATGTTAATGGCCGCGGACCCGTGCATAGGCCATCAATGTAGCGGCCACATCGCTGGCGCTCCAGGCCACGCCCCCCCGCTTTCAGTCTCTTGATGGCGCCCTCCACCTCCTCCTCCGATATCTCCCCCTCCAAGTCCTCTAGCTCTGCTTCTGACAGCCTAGGCAGAGGGTGTTCTGCCAGGTAGGTGCAGATGTCATCTAGCGATTCACCTGCCTGTCTGGAGTAGAGTTTGCTATAGTAGTCGGCAAAACATTCCGCTATCTCCTCCCTGCCCCTGCAGGTCCCCCCCTCCCCGTCCTTGAGACAAGCAACTCCTCTCTCGACTCTACAGCCTCTGGCTCTTTGTGCCAGGAGGGTCCCAACCCTGTCTCCTCGTTTGTAGTACCTTTGCTTGGTGTATCGCATTTTCTTAATGACTTCCCCTATGAGGACCGTGTGAAGTTCTTGCCTTTTGCCGTGCATCTCCTCCAGGAGAGCCCCACGGCCTACCCCTGGGAGGCCCAGCCTTGTACACAGCCCACCCAATTCCGCGCGGATCTTATTTTCAATTAGGCC
Source organism: Ambystoma mexicanum (assembly GCF_040938575.1). Lineage (NCBI taxonomy): Eukaryota > Metazoa > Chordata > Amphibia > Caudata > Ambystomatidae > Ambystoma > Ambystoma mexicanum. Next base: position 35,412,884 of record NC_090931.1, read on the forward strand.
CCTTTCTCGTTTGTGCCTTGAGCCCTCTGCAATAAGGAGGCCCCTGAAGGTTGCTTTTGCAGCCTCCCACACCATAGACATATCGGTCTCGCCGTTATTGTTTATCTCGAAGTAGACCAACATTTCTTTCCTCATGAGGTCCCGGAATACGGGGTCCCTGAGGAGTGTGTCGTTGCATCGCCATCGGGAAGATCTTGGAGAGACGAGTTGGCTATAAGCAGTTCATGGTCAGACCATGTTATGGCCTCTACCTTCGGTTGTTACACCACCCCATTCCCCTCTTCGGAAATCAACAGGAGGTCAATTCTGGTGTAGGTACAATGCGGAGGTGAGAAAAAGGTGTACCCGCCCTGGCTTGGATGTGCTGTATGCCAGACGTCAACCCAATAGTGTTCCCTCAACAAGGTTTGCATGGCCAGATTATCTTTGGAAATCCCCCTGGGCATCCCTCCCTTCGCGGACCACCGGTCTAGACGGGGATCCAATATCAGGTTGAAATCCCCACCCAGTATCATGGCCCCTTCTGCCCATTCGTCCATTCGTCCATGAGATTGAAGATCTGGGTAAGGAAATGTATTTGTCCCGAATTGGGTGCATATAAAGTGGCTAGGGTGATGCGTTCCCCCTCGTAAGCTCCCTTAATACCTAGGAATCGACCCCCGAAGCCCTGTTTGGTTTCTACTCCTGTGAGATTAAACATCCTGCCCAGGAGAACGCCCACCCCCTCCTTCTTAGAGATCCTGTGTGAGGCCCAGTAGTTGCTACCGATCTCTTTCCCCTTTATTTTTGACTCCTTTCCTTGCTTGTAGTGAGTTTCCTGTAGGAAAAGGACTGTTAGGCGTTGTTTGCAGAACATGTTACTCGTAAGGGACCTTTTGTTCTGGGAGTTGATGCCCTTGACATTCAGCGTGCCTATTTCCCCTCAATCATTTTCATCTTTCATATTGTGCTCTCTGAACCCCTTTGAGTGTCCGCTGCTTAAAACCCGTTGCAAAACCAGTGTCCATGACTTGAGCTGGATTCCCCTCTTCCCCTTAACCCCGACAAAAACTCCATCTCCCCTTCCCCCCTCCCCTCTCCCTTACCCGTTTTGTAGGGCGTTCGCCGCCTGCTCCCCTGGAGGGGTTGAAGCGAGCAACGAACCACCAGGGTCACCCAGCCCCAGGAAACATAATTTTTAGTATGACACCTTAAGTCATGCCTTTCTCCACTAAGTGTCAGCCTTCTAGCGCCGGTGGTGAGGATCCGGCGGTGGTGCCCCCTCCCCCTTTTACCCTCCAGCCTAGGCATATGGTCAGCCTCCCTCGACCCTCTCAATACATGTCACAACGCGGAGTCCCAGGGCACCAACACTTCTTTAAGGAGAAACACCAAGTGTCACATTGTAAAACCATAAAACAGCCTCAAAATGGGCAACCTTTCAACTCTGACCTAGGTAATTTGAACAAAGAACTTGCACACCGTGGGGAAAACATACAGTGCCCAACAAGGTCCTCAGATCCACGAGGATTGCAAAAGAACATAAATCGAGCCTTGACATGGTGATTAAGCCTCGAATGCCGCTTGTGTAATCATGTAGGGTCCCCCCAATCCGTTGAGGGGTGTCTGGTCTTCCGAAATTTGCGAGAGCCTTAGACTTTTAGATTCCCCTGTGAGAGATCTGGGCCCCGAGGGTCACGACCGTGGTCCCTGTCGGTTTCAGTTTGATCAGCAGATGATCCCGTAAGGTCACCCGTGAGGTCGTCTGTGGCCCTTTGAATGTCTATTTCTGTGACTAGCTGGTATCTCTGGTCCTGCCACTCGAACGCTAGGTAAAATGGGTGACCCAGCGATATCGTACCCACTTCTCTTGTAGCCAACTGGTGATAGAGCCGCATTTCTTTCTCATCTGGAGTGTGAGGGAGGAGAGGTCTTGGTATATTGTCATCCTGGAATTCCTGTGCTGAATGTCCCATAAGGTTCTCGCCCTCTCCAGCACCCTAGCTTTGTCCCTATAGTAATGAAATCTTGCTAGGACTGAGCGTGGGTCCCTGCCGCCGCCGCCAGCCCGTGGACCCTGTCGAGCAGGAGAGTTTCGCCTGAGTCGGACCCCAGGACAATTCCGATGATGTCTTGGATTTTGTTTTCCAGTCCCACCGGGGTCTCTCCTTCCGTCTCCTCAAGGCTGAAGTTGTTTCTCCTCTCCCGGTTTTCCATATCATCGACCTTGAGCCGAAAATCTTCCTCGCAGCGCTGCAGCTCCTTAAGTCTGATGTCCATTTGCGTTTCAAGGAGGTCCGTTGATACCTGATTATTTTTGACCCCCTCCATTCGGTCCTCTAGCGTAGAAACCTTGGCCGTAAGGTCAGCCAGTTTGGCCCCCATGTCTGTCCTCATGCCCCTGATCTCCTCAAGGATCATTTGAATATTACGCTGCATGGCGTTCATGACTGGGGGCTGTGCGGCGGTGGGGTCGGTTTCCATTGGGTGGTTTCCTGGGGCGAACTGGTACTTCGCAAGAGTTTCCCTCCAGCTCATGGGGTATCAACTACCTTAGGGTGCCGGGACCTCACGGGGTATCTTCAAGGAGGGTACCAGGGCCCTGAATTGCCAGCACCGCCGTAGTGGCTTGAGTCCCTGTGGTTGTCTTCAAATGGTGGGGCTATATGCCAGTGTCAGTGCTCCGGTCTATGGTGTACCACTCTAGTTTCGCCGGGTGCGCAGCCACCCTTGGCACGGCCCTAGGCCGCTGGGGTTCTCTGGCCCACTGTGGTGTCCTTTCCGGGGGGTCCGGGCAGGCCTTGGATGGCAGCTGGAGGTTTGATATTGAGGTTTCCCCTACCCGGAGGCGGGACTGGCGTGGGTAGCTGCCCTGTACCCACTCAGTGCGGCGGGCCCCCTGCGCTGGTGTAATGGTTGCAGGGGGGTGTGGGCTCTAAAGGGGCCTCCTGGGTGCTCCACGGGTGGCTAGCGGGAGAACGGAGGCAGCTCCGGGGACCGCGTTAACTCCCTCGCGCTCCTTAACGGTTCCCCAACTCAAATTGCACCAGCAATCGACGCTCGAGAAGTTTCAAGGCACGTCTTCTAGGTTGTTTCCTGGGGCCATACGGGGAGCTTGAAGTTTTCACAGCCATTTTGCCTGCGCCCCCTGGTGGCCTCCTGGACGAGTTTTTTACGCTCTAGGAATGATACACGGTACTGCCACGATCATGGATCATTATTGGGCATGCGGATCCAAAGCATATATCGGATTGCCGAGAAACTGGGGGGGTATATGCACAATAGTGAATGTCCACGTTCCAGTGTTGGCGATTCCAAAAAGTGACCTGAATATTGACAGTTTCCCAAAAGCAGATGCTCACCTGAGGAAGAAGAGATCTGTGGAATTGATGAACCAAATGAAGCGAGAGAATTACTTTTTTGCCAAATCCATAGAAGCTTTTGATGCTATCCCTTATGAACATAGGCTGTTCAGTCAGACTTCTTCAGTGTTCACGACAATTTTCATGCCAAGAATTCAAGTTGGAGCAAATACTAAATGGTTGCAGATAACCAGATGGGAGTTATTGCAGACCATCAACTCGACCATAAAGGGATTAAATGCAATCAAGGAAGAGTTAAGAGCGATTCAACTAATGACTCTCCAGAACAGATATGTCCTTGACATGATCACAGCCAGAGATGGAGGTGTTTGTGCCAAAATCAGAGAATCATGTTGCACATTTATACCTTCTCACGACAAAGAAAATGGAACTCTAACAGAGGCCATAGGTATGCTAATGAAACTACAAAACAAAATGATGGAGGAAACTGACAAAGTGGACGACGACAGTTGGTTTGGCTCACTATTCTCATGGGTTCCGCAATGGATGGCAGACGCATTCAAATTCCTAGGAGCCCTGCTAGTAATGATATTGCTAGGATTCTGTGTTATCAAGATAATAATCTCTCAGTGTCAGAAAATTGACAAAAAGGCCATAGGAATGAAGATCATGATTGATGTCGAACCAGGGTGGAAGCCCAAAGACCTGACTGATGAAGAAAAACAAGTTACTTTCTTACCTGATAACGTTCTTTCAATGGGATGTTCCTCTGACGTATTCCACATCTATGACAGTAATCACCACAGCTGTGCTGCTTTGGAATTTTTTTTCGGCGTCTGTGTCGATGATTTCAATATGCTCCCTCGAGGACCTCCTCCGACAGCCAACATCACTGGATGTTATATGTAGGACGCACAACGCCCATAGCCTCAGTTGTAGTTTTTTCCCCCAGAACGTGTGGCACCAATCTTCTGCCAGTATGACTACAGAAAGCCTAGCGGTACCGTAAGCTGCAATCTCATAAGAAATTCTGTAGAGGGGCAGGCTGGGAGGGTGCGATGTGGAATACGTCAGAGGAACATCCCATCGAAAGAACGTTACCAGGTAAGAAAGTAACTTGTTCTTCGAGGGGATTGTGTCCTCCACCGTATTCCACATCTATGACAGACTCCCAAAGAAGTACCAACGTATGCAGGTGGGAAAGGAATTTAGAATATTAGAATGCCCAATCAAATTGCAGAATAGAGGACCGCCTTACCAAAGTCCAAAACTTGCCCATCGATATAATCCAGGGAGTAGTGTTTTACAAAAGTATGGACAGAGGCCCATGTGGCTGCTTCACAAATATTACGAATGGGAACACCCCCTGCAGAGCAGTAGAGGCAGCCACACCCCTAGTAGAATGAGCCCATAAGCCTACCGGAGGGTCCTTACCCGCCAAGCGGTAACATTCAGAGATCATCAAAATGATCCATCTGGACAAAGTCTGCTTGGTAACAGCTTGACCTAAACGCCTTCCAGCGTATCCTACAAATAGCTGATTGTCCACTCTGACCCGGAACATCCGTGAGAGATAGAAGCTCAAAGCTCTCCTCGGATCCAATCTATGGAGCCTCTCCTCTTCCTTACCAGGACGCAGAGGAAGATAGAACGCCGGAAGAATAACCTTCTGGCTCAAATGAAATTCCGACACAACCTTCGGAAGAAAAGAAGGATGAACGTTAAGGACAACCCTGTCCTTATGGAACACAGTGAAAGGTGGCTTGGTGGAGAGTGCCTGCAACTCACTCACTCTGCGAGCGGAAGTAACCACAACTAAAAATACAGTCTTAAAGGACAGCAGTCTCAATGGACAAGAATGTAAGCGCTCAAATGGAACCCCCATTAGGAACTTTAGAACTAAGTTCAAATCCCATCCGACGGTGGAAAGGCGACGGTGGAAACACATTAGTTAGCCCTTTTAGAAACTGAGAAATCAAAGGAATCTTTAAATAAGAACGCTCCTCAGACGAGCACTTAAATATATACAGCGCCACCAGGTAACCCTTAATGGTACCCACTTGCAGGCCCTTGTGGGCTAATGAAAGCAAAAAAGACAGAATCACAGGAATTGAACACTGAAAAGGATCCGCATTCTGTACCCTGCACCAGTCACAGAACTTTCTCCAACGGCAACGGTACAGGGATTTTTTTGCGGGCCTTCTGGCCGAAAGCAACACCTCCATCACGTCTTCAGGGAGGTCTCAATCCCTATACCTCAGCCTTTCAGATACCAAGCATGAAGGCTGAGAGACTTGACCTCTGGATGGAGAACCCGACCCCCCTCCCGTGAGAGCAGATCGTCTCGGTAGGGAAGATGGCGTGGAGGGCAGATGGACATGTCTAGAAGGTCCGGGAACCACGCTCTCCTGGCCCATGCCGGAGCAATGAGGATCATTCGGGAACCGAACCTCCGTAACCTCCGCAACACTTGCGGAATGACGGGGACTGGAGGAAACGCGTACAGCAGTGGGAAGGACCACTCCATTATGAACGCACCCCCTAAGGCTGCTCTTGGAGGAACTTCCCGCGAGCAGATCGCACTTCCGGTTGACACTGGTGGCGAAGAGATCCACTTGTGGGGTCCCCCAAAGGGAGAAGATCTCCAAAGAACTTCCTGAGCCAGCTCCCACTCGTGAGAGACTGTGCTCTGCCTGCTCAGAGCATCCGCCGCCATGTTTTTGTCTCCGGCCAGATGAACTGACGAGATCGAAATTTCCTGCTGGATGGCTCAGAACCAGAGCTGCATTTCCTCTTTGCACAGAGGGGGAGACCCTGCCCCCCCCATTTTGTTGAGGTAGTGCAGGACACTATTCCCCCGCACAGATGGCAGAAAAGCCTTCAGAGCTAACCTGACGGCCCTCAGCTCCAACAGATTGATATGGAGTCTGGACTCCGACGGAGACCAACAACCGCTGACTGTCAACTCGTTGGCATGAGCTCCCCATCCCGTTAGGGATGTGTCCATCACGATCGTTACCTCCAGCCAGGGTAGCCAAAATGGAGCTCCCTGCATCTTGAGTGCCCACTGCAGAGATCTCATCTGCAGCCTGGCCTCTGGAACCAGTAAAATGCAGGATGCCATGAGGCCGAGTAATCTCAAGAACTCGAACAGCGGGAGACTCAGGGCACAGTGAAACTTTTCCACCATCTGCAGAATGTGGTGATCCCTCACCTGGGGAGGCGAACACTGCCCCAGGGATGTGTCGAGCACTGCTCCGATGTACTGGAGCCGCTGGGTAGGTGTCAAATGAGACTTCTTTAAGTTGAGGGAGAAGCCCAGCTTGTGAAGGCAGTGGTAGGTGACTGACAGATGATCTAGGGCTTGCTCGGGAGAGCGCGCCCTGATCAACCAATCGTCCAGGTAGGGGTAGACATGAATCCGCCCCTTTCTTGAGATACGTTGCCACCACCACCATAAAGCTTGGTGAAGACCCTCGGGGCGGAGGTCAATCCGAACGGCAGGATATGAAACTGAAAATGCGAGTCACCAACCGCGAACCTCAGGTACTTGCTGTGCTTGGGATGAATCGGCACATGAAAGTAAGCATCCTTGAGGTCGAGAGACACCAACCAGTCCTGAAGTTGAAGGGCCTGGAGGACTTGAGAGAGAGTAACCATCTTGAACTTGTCCTTCCTGAAGAGCTTGTTCAAACCCCGCAAGTCCATGATGGGTCTCAATCCCCCGTCTTTTTTCGGGATAAAAAAATATGGGGAATACCATCCCTTGTTCCTCTCCGCTACAGGCACCAGTTCTATGGCGCCTTTCTCCAGGAGGGATATGATCTAATACGCAAGGAGCGGATCCGGACTCTTCAAAGAGAGCTTCCCCGGTGGATTGTCGTGAGGCCTCTGCCGGAAAGGAAGACAGTAGCCGTGGGCTATGATCTCCAGAACCCACACATCTGAAGTAATGGCACGCCATTCTACAAGATGCTGTGCCAGCCGTCCCCCAACCGGCGAACCATGGGACATGTTCTCATGACTGAGCGGAAGCGGCTGCGGCAGTGCCTGATGGCAAAGAGGCAACTGCCCGAAAGGCTTTGGCACCTCGAGTACCTTGCTTTCCACCTCTGGTACTCCTATGTTGGCCCCTTTGACTGGCAGCTCTGGTTGATCTACCAAAGGAAGAGTAGTATCGAAAGGAACCTCCCCTCCATTGCTGTCCCCTAGGACGAAAAGGCGGAGGTTGATGCACTGCAGCGCTCAACGACTTTGCTGCAGCTTTGGAGGGCTGCAACCTCTCACGGCTCTCGTCAGCCTTGTTGTGTTGCCAAAAAGATGGTCACCATCAAAGGGCATGCTGAGAAGCCGGGAGTGTACATCAGGAGCAAACCCCGACTTCCGCAATCGCGCAAACCTGCGCATCACAGTGCTTACTGCCATGGACTGGCTGACACAGTCTGCCACGTCCAGACCCGACTGAACGGATTCACACATGGCATCCTTGCCATCCTGCACAAGGGCAAGAAAACCATCCCGTTCCTCCCCTTCAGGAATATGTTCAGCCGCCAAAGATACACAATTCCACAGAGTGTGAGTGAATTTTTCCAAGGCACAAATGGAGTTGGCTGCCTTTAAAGTCATACCCCCAGATGAAAATACTTTCTTCGCCCAACCGTCAAAGTGTTTCTCGTCCCTATCCGGAGGGATGGTAGGGTACGCAGCCTGCTTAGCTGGGGCCATAGCAGCCTGCACCACCAAACTCTCCGGAGTGGGGTGCGTAGACAAGTAGCTGGGGTCGCCACTGGCTGGACGGTATTTTCTCAGTAGCGACTTATTCACTGCCGGGAGACTCTCCGGAGCAGTCCAAGCCGCTGCCACCCTTCTCTGTAAGGCAATATGAAATGGCAGCACCGGGTCAGAGCGTGGACCCTGGTCCAATATATCTGTCAGGTCATCCTGCAGAAAATCCACAGGTGGAGCAGACCACCCCAAGTACTCCGTCACCCTCGACATGAGACGCCTGTACGAAGACTTAGCGTGTATACCAGGCTCCAGCCTGCCAAACTAAACCTCCGGGGAGGTATCCAGACAACTGGCGTCATGCGAGGATTGACGCAGGTCTTCCATCTGGCTATGACCAGATAACAGGTCATCAGGAACCTCAGGAGGTACAAGCCCTCCTCATCTGACCCTTCTTCCACCTTTGAGATGTAATCCAAAGGCTGCAATAAATCCCTGGATGAAGGTACAGAAAAAGGCTCAAACACAGGCCTCATTGATTTATTCAAGGCCTTCCTCGAAGGTTCCATGGCCCTCCGGGGCACCTCCGGTAAATCCTCCTCAAAAGGCGCCAAGGGCGTCGATGGAATCAGCGTCGACGTTGAGCGAGGCACTGATGACTTTCACAACGGCTTAGAGGCTGCAGCCCCGAGCGTGTCCTTCGACAGCCTTGGCGCCAATGGCATCGACGTCTTCCTCAGAGCCGGAGCCTCGAGAGAGTCCCTCGACGGACATGGCGCTGATGGCGTCGATGCCTTCTTAGAAGGCCTCACAGGCTCCAACGGTCTCGAGGGCGTCGAGGATCGGGACCTGGATCTGGCACTGCTGTGGTGATCAACCTTGTACGATCGGGACCTCAACGGCTCCCGATGATTGCGCCGACCGCCCGAGCTCGAAGGCGTGCGAGCGGTTGCCCTAGCGCGTTCCTTGCCGCTTCTCTCGAAGGCGCGGATGGATCGTGCTCTGCAATTAAAAAATCGCCATCATCTCCTTAAGAAATGCGTCCCATTCTGCTGGTGATGAATGCTTGTTGGGACAAGAAAAAAGAGAGAAGAGAGAGAGAAATAAGTGGGCACCACCAGGTAAATGTTATTATTGTTTGTCGTCTTCAGTTCGTATTTGTATTTCAAATTATAGCAATTAAACACTTGCGGGAGCCGGCTGAGATGGGTCTGGAGTCACCCTGACCCAAGAAAATAAGTGAGGCAATAGACTAGATGAGAAACCTAGTCACACAACCGCTCTCCGTTTGTACCCAAACTGGGTAATTATATTAGAACAAACAGTTCCAAAAAACATTAGTTTGATTCTTCTTAATTTCAAAATTGGTCATAGAAAAAATAATAAGTTCCAAGTCTTTGTTAATGTAATGTATATTCTTTTATCAAAAAAATGATCACTAATCAAATCTTAGTGAGGGCGCAGCTGACATGTTGCTTTATACTAGTAGACTTCAAGTGCCAATGCATTTCGGAGTATAAAGCTCCTTCATCAGGGCAAGTCTATACTTATAGGAAACAATAATATCATCGAAAAATGCATACAATATACATAAAGCAAGAAATACATGATGGTATGAAATGGTAGAATAATGATAATAAAGCGCATAGAAGAATAATGGTTACATACCCAAATGGAAGAATACGAGTCAAGGTGTGATATGTAAAAACAGAGAAAAATGAAGTAAATAGAAATCAGTGTGGATTAGCGTTTAAAGTCATACAATTAATGTCATGGACTCATAGGTAGAAGAAAATTACCTCGCTTAAAGAGTGGAGTCAGGCGCGTTAAAACTGGAAAGAAACAGTATCGAACGTGTGTTCTCACAAAGAACACGATCGGATGCTGGAGGGAATCCAGTGTGCGATCTGTAAAAGCAAAATATGCTTCAGTGGGTGTGGTTGTAAAAGAGTAGGTGCACGGAGTGTAAGAAGCCACAACCGAAGCGGTTACCTGAGTTCAAAGAATAGTGTCAGCGGTGGACGCAGCGAGCCGTGGTGTATCGCTGATTGAAAGCGTTGCTAGGGAAACGGTAAGTGAAATAGGCACGTGACCGCAACCCGCTGGGCGAACCCGCGCGGTGCGTAATGTGATTCAAATGGCAGCATACTGACGTAGGGGGCAACAAAGGTGCATGAAAAAAACATTACGGAGGCAGCAAGGGCTGAGGCATGAATATTAAAACGAAAAAATAAAAATAAAACAAAATGTGCATAACATAGACATAGAAAAAATGCTCATCATGTGTAAACATCTTCATTATGAGTCAGACATAACTAATATAAAGCAAGTGTAATTAAATTCCATCATATTCAAAGATGTTATATAGAACTGAAAAAACGCAATGTGTAAAGGCTAATAGATATATAAAATAATGTACATTCAGACAAATAAACAATGTATTCGATCGATCCGCGGGTGGTGGTGCCAGATGGTACCACCTTGGGTCCCAGTCAAATGACCGGGAGAAGCAGACCGCTCGGGGGAATCATAATATTTGTAAAATGAAACAAGCAAATAAAACAAAAATAATTACCATGTGTATCTATGCCTATTGGCTAGTTGTGTTAGAACCTATATCATGTTTAAGAAAGAAGAGACACATCAAAACAAATACATTTCAATGGTAACAAATTGACTGAAAGTTAAAGCATTAAAGATAGCAATGAAAGTTTCTCTCTGGTTGAGGCGAAGACTCATATCTTCATGTGGATTAATCTTGGTTAGTACTTCCAAAATCAGGAACCAGTTTTTGCCTATCAAAGAAGCAGAAATCTCCGTGATGAACTTGTTCATACTAGACCTCCTTTAAAAGAACCTAGCACTCAACGGACGGGCACATATCCCTGCCTACACTGTGCTAACTGCAACATGGTGATCAAAGGAAATGTTGTGAACCATCCCCGTACAGGCAACAAGATTCTTCTGAAGTCTTTTGGCACTTGTGACAGTGTGAACATAATATATGGTATCAAGTGCCCATGTGGTAAATATTATGTCGGCCAATCGACGAGAGCTGCTAAAATACGATGGAATGAGCACCGCTCGTGCATCCGGAATTCAAATCCTAATTCTGCAGTGGCCAGACATTGGAGTGATAAGCGACATGGTTTGGCACAAATCAGGTTCCTGATTTTGGAAGTACTAACCAAGATTAATCCACATGAAGATATGAGTCTTCGCCTCAACCAGAGAGAAACTTTTTGGATCGATAAACTTGGGAGTTTGCAACCCAATGGTCTTAATGATGAGATTAACTATCATTGCTATCTTTAATGCTTTAACTTTCAGTCAATTTGTTACCATTGAAATGTATTTGTTTTGATGTGTCTCTTCTTTCTTAAACATGATATAGGTTCTAACACAACTAGCCAATAGGCATAGATACACATGGTAATTATTTTTGTTTTATTTGCTTGTTTCATTTTACAAATATTATGATTCCCCCGAGCGGTCTGCTTCTCCCGGTCATTTGACTGGGACCCAAGGTGGTACCATCTGGCACCACCACCCGCGGATCGATCGAATACATTGTTTATTTGTCTGAATGTACATTATTTTATATATCTATTAGCCTTTACACATTGCGTTTTTTCAGTTCTATATAACATCTTTGAATATGATGGAATTTAATTACACTTGCTTTATATTAGTTATGTCTGACTCATAATGAAGATGTTTACACATGATGAGCATTTTTTCTATGTCTATGTTATGCACATTTTGTTTTATTTTTATTTTTTCGTTTTAATATTCATGCCTCAGCCCTTGCTGCCTCCGTAATGTTTTTTTCATGCACCTTTGTTGCCCCCTACGTCAGTATGCTGCCATTTGAATCACATTACGCACCGCGCGGGTTCGCCCAGCGGGTTGCGGTCACGTGCCTATTTCACTTACCGTTTCCCTAGCAACGCTTTCAATCAGCGATACACCACGGCTCGCTGCGTCCACCGCTGACACTATTCTTTGAACTCAGGTAACCGCTTCGGTTGTGGCTTCTTACACTCCGTGCACCTACTCTTTTACAACCGCACCCACTGAAGCATATTTTGCTTTTACAGATCGCACACTGGATTCCCTCCAGCATCCGATCGTGTTCTTTGTGAGAACACACGTTCGATACTGTTTCTTTCCAGTTTTAACGCGCCTGACTCCACTCTTTAAGCGAGGTAATTTTCTTCTACCTATGAGTCCATGACATTAATTGTATGACTTTAAACGCTAATCCACACTGATTTCTATTTACTTCATTTTTCTCTGTTTTTACATATCACACCTTGACTCGTATTCTTCCATTTGGGTATGTAACCATTATTCTTCTATGCGCTTTATTATCATTATGCTACCATTTCATACCATCATGTATTTCTTGCTTTATGTATATTGTATGCATTTTTCGATGATATTATTGTTTCCTATAAGTATAGACTTGCCCTGATGAAGGAGCTTTATACTCCGAAATGCATTGGCACTTGAAGTCTACTAGTATAAAGCAACATGTCAGCTGCGCCCTCACTAAGATTTGATTAGTGATCATTTTTTTGATAAAAGAATATACATTACATTAACAAAGACTTGGAACTTATTATTTTTTCTATGACCAATTTTGAAATTAAGAAGAATCAAACTAATGTTTTTTGGAACTGCTTGTTGGGACAAGCCACCCGCCGTCTGGCGGAGTCCTCGGACGAGGACGGGGAAGGCGACCGGTGACGGCGCTTCCTAGAAGAGGCAGAGGAATGGCGGGACCCACTCCGAGAACGAGACCCCCTGGACTTACGCGGATGCGGAGACTCGCCCCTCGAATCGTCAGTCGAAAGCCCAGCGGGTTTCGACTTACGGGGCTTGGAAACCCTACCTACAGACAACTTCTTGTTTTGCTCCCGCAAGACCTTCGATGTCAAGGACTGGCATTCATCACAGTCATCGGTGGCGTGGCTCTCGCCGAGGCACCAAAGGCAGATGTCGTGCGGGTCCGTCAGGGACACCTTGGAAGCGCAGTCCCGACACTTCTTGAAGCCCAACCGCGGGGTAGAAGACGAAGACATTATTTACAATACCAAGTTAGAAGAACCGATTCAACAGAAGAAGAACCGAGGTGCGCCGTGATTCCGAAGCGAACACGTTCGCGGAAAAAACAGAACTGAGGCTACAGGCGTTGTGCGTCCTACATAGAACATTCGGTAACGTCGGCCGTCGGAGGAGGTCCTCGAGGGAGCGTATCGACGTCATCGACGCAGGACACTGAACATTTTTTCCGAAGCAGCACAGCTGTGGTGATTACTGTCCTAGATGTGGAATACTTCGGAGGACACAATCCCCTCGAAATAAGAGACTTTGTGAAAGCCAGCATTCATGCACCAGATGGAACAAAGTTTTTATATCCCAGGAAACATAGAAATTATGTGGGAAGATGGATCTATTGCAGCCCAAATGGACAGTGTCAACTAATGACGTGGAACAAAGATGAACACGTAAGAACAGCAGGAAGTTTAAAAAGAGTTTAAAAAATATGGACCCCAAAGAGACATTTCTTCAGACCGTCATGTACGGACCCAGAAGATGAAGTAAAAATGGACCGAGAGGACGACATGAAAGTGAATACCGAGGCTCTAAAGAAGATGGATACAAAGGAAGAAATTAAAGTGGTCGACGAATCGCCCAGAGGGGGGGGAGTGTAGAGGAGGTCCCAAGTACAGCCCACACTCCAACCATCCATTTTGAAGTACCAGGAAAGTTCACGCCGAAGTATGTGACGTACGACGAGCAAATAAACCAGCAGAGAGCTGCAGTGGGGCTCTGTCCAGTACCTATCAGAAGAACCGCACCCATTGAGGTACCGACGCCTAAGAAAACCTGGACAGTAAAGTATCCATTGAGAAAACCACATCAACAAATGAAACGGAATGAAGATTGTCAGAGTACAGTCCCTGAAGACGCCAAAAGGGTCTTAAAGGAAGATGAATGGTGATGTCACAAGAACCCGGACTGACTCACATATAGAAGATATGACGGCCTGTGAATGACAAAAGGAGAAAAAACACCATGGATAAGGGGCATCGTGAACCTAAAGTGAAAGGACGATGTCAAATGTAAGAAGCTTATGCTATGAGCATGGCGAAGATATTCAGTGAATTTACACGTGTATATATGCTTGGAACCGCAGGAAAGCTAAGAAAATTGTGTGGCTTGCTATGCTTAGTAGTAGGATAGATTGCGGCAAGCACCACCTATACATATCTACCTCAATAGAAGCATGTTATATAAGTATACTTCCACTACGCACAAGGGCAGAATCAACCAAAGGTTACTAGAGTTCGCATGAGGAGAGTTTCATAGTTAACAAATCAAGAATAAAAGACAGAAGCGAAACTCAGAAAGAGACAAATCGTGCCAAAAAACCAAGGTCGTATCAGCTAAAATAGGCCAACAGTAGCTACAATTAATTTTTTTTTTTTTTGGAAATATATTTATTATTTTCCATATCACAAAAAACAGAAACATCATCAGTCGTGACTGAAAAGCGTATCATAAATGACAGGAAGAAATAAACACCCAACTCCCCATTCCCCTCCCTCCTCCCACCAAGACCACGGTAAGGACAAAGTTCCTCATGAGTTCTAAAACGCTCAGGTCTGCATCTCCCTCTGGCTCCTTCTCAGGTAGTTCAGGATGAAGCAAAGGAACTGTTAGGGCCACCCAACGTTGTAGCTCGTCGCTAGAGTCCAATCTTTGCACCTGAATCGCCATCTCCCATGCTGCCGTTTCAGCCATGGTCCATTTTAAGAGGTCTCCCCACCATAAGAGTATAGGCGGGACTCTGGGGCTTTTCCAGCTCATGGCTATGCGCCTTTTGGCTGTGATGTATATGAGGTCTTTGAGTTTGTTTAGTGGTTTGTTCTTCCTGCTGCGCTTAAACCTGCCCAGGATACATGCCGAGGGGTCATCCACCTCAATGTCAATGTCTGCCCCGGCCACTCTGTCCCTCACTCGCGACCAGAACTCCCTTAGCACTGGGCAGCCCCAAAACATGTGTGTCACACCGGCCTTGGGTTCGCTGCATTTGGGGCAAAGTTGGGTGCCAGCTCCGGTGAATCTAGATATAGCTTCTGGGGTGAGGTATGCTCTGTTAATGATATACAATTGGATGAGCTGTAAGCGGGCATTAAGGGAGATCTTTTTGTGGTAATGGATAATGTCCCCCCAATCGGAGTCTTCGAAAACAAAGCCTAACTCAGCCTCCCATTTGTTCCGGCTTTTTAGGTCATCTTCGCTGGAGCTCTGCAGTAGGGCTTTGTAGATACAAGAGGTCTCATGGCCGCCTTCAGCAGCGTTCAAGATCGTTTCAATGCATACATTTTCCTCTATTTGGTCAGCAGCCTCAGGCCACCTACCAACCAAGGCCCGTGTGACCGCTCTATGCAGTAGAAATTGTCTAGTGGGGAGACCAGTGGCGTCGCAGAGTCGGGGAAGGCAATGAGTTCCTGTTCTTGAATCAGGTCTCCCAGCGTGGCCACACCAAAGGGCTCCCATAGCGTACGAGTCTCAAGGTGCCCCCATGGTTGGCCAAACATGAGTGCTGCAATGGGGATCTGCGGGGAGTACGGGTCCTTAGGCCCTACCAGCTTACAGGCCCTTTCCCAGAGGCGTATCCCAAGCTTGGCGAGGTAGGGGCAGTGTTCAAAGGTGCCCCTCCCAGTCCAGAGCAAGTCCCTGAGAAGTAGCTGGGGGAGGGCTGGCTGGAGAAGGCACGTGTCTATTGTGTCCTCGTCAGCAATCCACCGGACAACATGTCTCCATTGACCAGCGAGAAAATATAGTTCGAAGTTTGGGATCTTCAGTCCGCCCTTCTCGTATGGCCTCTGGAGGGTCTCTAGTGCTACCCTGTGTCTGCCACCCCCCAAAGGAAGCCCCTACAAAGTTTATTGAGGTCCCTGAAGAAAGAAGGAGGGATATTGTAGGGAATGTTGGTGAAGGTATGTAGTAAGCGAGGGAGGGCTACCATTTTGAGGAGGCCCGCCCTACCTGCCATTGAAAGCGGGAGCCGGCCCCAAAAGTCCATGGACTTCGAAAGCGAGTCCTTGGCCCTGACGGTGTTAAGGATATGTTCTGTAGCGGGGTTTCTGTGTATGGTTATCCCTAAATATTTGAAGGAGGTTGCTTGCCATTCCAAATCAAGGGGGGGAGAGACCCGTAACATTCGCTGTGAAGTGCAGCTAGGGGGAAGAGGCAGGATTTACTCCTGTTGATCTGGATCCTGGTGTGCTTGTGAAAGCAGTCCAGAGTTTCCAGAATATAAGGTAGGAGGTGTTCGGTGTCCTGCAGGTACAAGAGGGTGTCATCGGTGTACATGGAGATGAGGTGAGTCGTTCCGTTAATATGAATGCCTCCATCCCCGTATTCCTGTCTCAGGTAGGCCGCTACAGGCTCTGCAGCGATGATGTAGAGAATGGGGGACAGGGGGCAACCTTGTCGGGTGCCCCTGCACAGGGGCCACTTTTCAGAGCAAGTTCTATTGGTGTGTACCCTTGCAGTGGGGTTAGCATAGACCAACTGCGTCCATTTCAGGAATACAGGACCTATCCCCATCTTGGCCATGGTAGCATACAACCAGTCCCACCTTACGGAATCGAAAGCTTTGGTGGCGTCCAGTGACGCCACTGCGAGTTTCTGTGGTCTCCCCTCTGTACTATAAATAACATGATGTAACCTATGCAGATTTTCGGTAATGGAACGGCCGGGGACGTAACCAGTCTGATCTTGGTGGATCAACAGAGGGATCACTCTACGTAGTCTGTTAGCAAGCAGTGCCGTAAGGATCTTGCAGTCTGCATTCAACATAGAGAGGGGCCTATACGAGCCGCAATCGTTTCCGTCTTTCCCTGGTTTGAGCAGAGGTATTATCACTGCCTCACTCAGGGAGTCCGGGGGGGAGCCACGCTCAAAGGCCTCGTTATAGACCCTGGTCAATATGGGGGCGAGTGTGTCCTCATAAGTCTTATAAAACTCCCCGGGGAGGCCATCAGAGCCTAGGGTCTTCCCAGCAGGCAGCGATCTGATTACCATCTTGACCTCGTCAGGGGTAATAGGCTCATCAAGGGTCTCAGCCATATGCGAGTCCAGTTTGGGCAGGTTGATGACATCTAGAGCGTCCTCGATCTGTGTGTCAGAAGGGAGCGGGGTCTCGGAGTACAGGTTGCGATAGAAGTCAGAGAAAACCGAGTTTATTTCCTGTTGGGTATGCACGATAGTGACGTCAGGTGTGATTATGTGGCAAATGGGTGGTCTGGGGGTTTCCCTTTTATAAAGCCATGCTAAGAGCTTTCCCGGTTTGTCCCCCAGGGCATGGATTCTTTCTGTGTGTTTGGCGTGGCTTAATTTGCCCAAGAATTCCCAATGGGTTAGGCAAGTTTAAGTTCGGTGATTCTACATAAATAATCAGGGGATGAGTCAGCCTTCGACTCCAGGACCCTCAGGTCGCTCTCAGCCTGCTCCAGCTGGGTTGTGATGGATCTCTGGGCACCCCCAACCGCTGCTATCATCTACCCCCTCATAACCACTTTATATGCCTCCCAGGTGGTGCTCATGTGTTTGACGCTATTGAGGTTAAGTTGCCAATATTCTTCTGAGCTATCCCTTATGTGTTCCCTGAAGGCATTGTCGAGAAGGGCTTCAGGTCTCAATCTCCATGTGGGTATAGGGGGCATAGGCGGGAACACCTCCCAAGCAATCAGCAGGGGGGAATGATCCAACAGCACCCGGGGCAAATAATGTGCATCAACAAATGCGGATTGACGTGTTTGGCTGAGAAATATGTAATCCAGCCTGGTGTGTACGGCGTGCGGCGGAGACTAAAAGGAAAACTCGCGTTTCTCAGGGTGCTGATCTCTCCAGATATCACAGAGTTGTAGCTGTTGGACCAGTTTGGACAGGATTTTGGCCGAGGGGGAGGGGCGATCGTGCTTAGTTTCGGATCTGTCCCGTATAGGGTCGAGGGTGCAATTATGATCCCCTCCCCATATTATAATTCTTTTCATGTAAGGGGTAAGCCGTGAATAGAGAGAGTGGAAAAAAACAGTCGCGTCGTGGTTGGGTGCGTAGGCGCTAATTAGACAAAGCTCTCTGCCTTCAATAGAGCCACACACCACGACCATCCTCCCCTCATTGTCTAGTTTGGAGCTAGTAAGTTTAAAGGGGACCGAAGGGGCGATCCATATTAAGACCCCTCTGCATAGGAGGAGTAAGCGGAGCCCACTAGGGTGCCACGCCAGGACTTGGACAGGGCTTCAAGCTTCTTGGCAGTCAAATGGGTCTCCTGAAGCAGGGCGATTCTGATCTTGCATCTCCTAAGGTAGGATTGAACACGTCTTTGTTTAACAAAACTATTCAGGGATCTAACATTCCAAGTGACGATCTTGACTGTGTCATCCATTGGTGCAGTGTGGGCAGACGTTTGAGGCAATCTGAACTCGAGGTCCAGTTGTTCCAGCATCGCATATAAAGAGTTCCTGTGGTCTTGGTAATTTTAGTTCGTGGTACCCAACTATAACATTAACTCCCCTTATCCCCCCCTCCCCATAACTGCAACAAAACCCAACAAAGAACTCGCCCAGCGAGGTTTCCCTCGTTATGACATTCCCGTTTCTGCCCCTGGTGTCCACACATTGGTTCCCAGGTGCCCTACGGGTGGGTATATATAAATACCCTAAAAACGATGGGGTTACTTTCCAGGGGTCGGAGTGAACATTGACTCCAGCGTCTCCGAGTAAGGATCTAATCAGCTGTGTGAAAGCTCAGTCCGCCCACTGGCGGAGGGCAGAGTCCGCATGATTCCCATTAAGACTGCGGAGGAAACATTATCTGGGTTTATGCCGTCTGTCCTCAATATCAGGTATTTGTAGTCCATCCATCCAGTCTCTGGCCTGTGCAGTAGTATCGAACAGGTGTGCCTTATTGTTGTGTAGCACTTTGAGTCTTGAAGGGTACAGAAGCATATAGCGTAACCCAGCTGCCTTCAGTCTAGCCTTTGTATGTATAAACTGGGCTCTCTTTGTTTGAACTTGGAAGGTATAATCAGGATAGATTGCGATTTTGGCGGAGTCCCGTTTGATTTGACCCCCTGCTCGGGAAAAGGCCAGGATTACCTCTCGATCTTTGTGGTTAAGAACTTTTGCTATCACCGGCCTGGGTGGGGCGCCCGGTGGGGGTTTCTTAGCAAGAGATCTGTGGGCCCTTTCGATGGCGAAGCCTTGGGAGAGTTTGCCAGCTCCCACTTCCTGTAGCAGGAGGTTCTCAACGAAGTTAGTGGGGTGGGAGCCCTCAGCACCCTCCGGCAATCCGAGGAGATGAATGTTGTTACGGCGGGCCTTACCCTCCGCCGCCCTATCCTCCAGGTTTTTGACCCTTTGCTGGAGCTCGTCGACATCTCGGAGGAGGTGTGTTTTTGATTCAGTTTTTCCTTGACTTGAGCTTCAAGCACCTCCGTCCTGCCTACGAGAGAGCGGAAGTCCTGGCGCAGGAGGCCCAGGTCTATGGTGACGGCATCAATTTTATGTTCCATCGATGTTTGGAGCAATCTGATGGCTTCGAGGAGCTGGGCATTGCTGGGTTCAGGCGTTGTCGCTGCCGCGGGGTCCGATGGAGCGTCCGCGGTCACACTGTCCAGGCTTACAGGGTTCGGGGGCTCACAGGCCGCATAAGTGTCCATGGTGGTCTGTCGCTGCTTGAGCCTGCCATTTTTACCAGCCATCTTGTGAGAACCCAATCCACTCACACCCAGGTCGACAGGGGGGGTGTGCGGCAGGCCAGAATTCCCGTCGTGGAGGGGGGGTGCCTCTCCCTGAAGCTGCAGGGCCCACAAGGCTCCCGACTGGGATCTGGGCAAGGGTATAAAGTTACCCGGGTGTTCGGGGGGAGTCCGGGATCTGCTGTAGAGGGAGGAGAAGCCTTGGCACGGTGGAGCGGAGGCTGCACCCGTTTCAGGTTTCAAGGAAGGGGCGATGCACGGCCCTTCGGTGCGCGGGCTGCACTAGGTGGTCCTGCTCCGGCCCCCTTCCGTAATACAGTCAATTGGCACCCCTCTTCTGAGGTGAGTGAGCGGCGGGGGCCAAACAGGCAGTGATTACAGCGCACAAAAGGGGGGGGGGATGAGGTCCCGCACCCCCTGTGGGCGCAGGTGCCTGCGAGGTCGGTGTCAGGCAAATGAAATGCAGTGGAGCAGGTGCGGCAGCCCGCGGGGACACCAGTTCGCGCGGGCGCACAGCACACCCGGCGGGGCCGTCCTCAGTGTGGTTCACGGGGCCCAAGATGACTGCAGGCGTTGGGGGATCACTTGGTTGGGGGGGGACCTTCCTGCCCGCCCACACGCAGCGCCACGGGCCACCGCGGGGATCCACTCCCGCTCCGCACAGGAATATCAGCTTTGGGGAGGGGCCCGAGGTCCCGGCGCCTCGGGGAGGCCAGCCCCGTGGTAGGAGCTGCAGCCGGGGACAGGGCACAGATCAGTTACGGTTTCACCCGCGCTGCGTAGCGAAGCACAAGTCTGGGCCGTCCACTTCCCCACTCGCTCACCTTAGCGGCGCCGGCCGGCCGCAGGTCTCCTCCAGGCTTCACTGGGACTCAAGGGGCGCCGCTGCGCTCCCCGGGCACAACGCTGCAGCGCGGGGTCTGGCCCGCCTCCTCCTCAGCATGCACAGCCGCTCTGCCGTCTTCGCACAGCCGCGCAAGCAGGCTGCTTCAGTCCCCCCGCGGACTTCCGCCCACGACGTCCGCAGCGGTGTTGGTGCGATTCAGTCCCTCGATCACTGGGACGCGGGAGCCGCCATTTTCCTTTCGCTGCTCCGGCCCGACTCGCACGGTGCACAACGGCGGCAGATGTTCCAGGCAGCACAAATGTCGGATTCAGCGATGGCGGATGAGGTCCGGAGGAGAATGGTGCAAGTTTCAGCATTCAATAGTCACAAGAAATGTGTAAAATCCGCCTCGATGTGCCAACATAAGCTGGAGGACACAGGAGACACGTCCGCTCTACATGGCAGTTGGCCACGCCCTGCAGTAGCTACAATTAATCCTGCTCAGAAAGGTCAAGATAAGAAGCAAAAGGCAGGTGGTGGACAAAACGAAAATCAAATACACTAATTACATGGAGAATGAGGCAATTTTACGGTGTCTGAATCATGTGACCAGCCAAGCGAGAAGAAGGGGGACTGTCACACCTACGGATGGCGGTATGCCATGCAAAGATATCAGAACTTTTCCAGATAGAGATGTAGTCTGAAGGCCAACCACAGTGAAATAATTGACACATGACCACTGAAGTGATGATTGATTGTAGCAATAATTGGAGAAAGGCTGGGGGAGCTGACGTGCACCCTGCACCTGGCAGACCATTCTGAATGCTGCTAAGCAAAGTGGAAAAGTATTAGTGGGGTTGGTGCCAAACAAATCATAGTGGACAAAGTAATGTAGAGTCCTATAGTTAGTAGAACCAATGGGACGTCGTACTTTTAGTGACGTCTACAGTAGCCATTTTTAAGGTAAGGCATAGATGCCCCACCTGACAGTGTTTACCCAATCCCCTCACTCCGTTACCATATACAGATATAGTACCTATATTAAAGTTACCTTCCTAGAACCAATAGAATTGCATGCAACATTTAAAGCATTACGCGTCAGTGATGACGAGTTTTTAGTATAAATGATGTGTTTTTTATGAAGCTCATTGGAGTTGGGAAGCGAGAAGGAAAATCTAGCCACCGCTAATATTCATGAAACTCCCTGTTTTTTGTACTTGTCATTAAACAGACTCCCTTTGCCAAACCATTGAGTTGTCATTATTCATTTGATGCTAGAGTATTAATCTGCATCCCCATCCATCTCCCGGGTGCTGCTACTCATCTTAAAGTGCTATTGGGCAACCCTCAGCTTTATGGGCTGTTTGGGGTCCTAGTGCACACTATCACAGTATGTTCCTGTACGGGGTCAAAGTTCTGCTAGGAGAGGTCCTGGGAATACAGGGGAAGGTGTTGTGACTGCCTTCAGAATTCCTATTCAGACCACAGTGACAGAAGGATGACTTGAAGGGAAAAACAACAGTTGGAAGAAGTGGTAATATGCAAGGACACGGTGATTCTGTGTGGCCCAGTTGATAACTTGGAGTGGCGAACAGTGCTGTGCATTGACACCACTTTGACAATTACAGGAGTGTTGGAGAATAGCTGTTCACCGATGACAAGGAGGAAGGAGAGATGGTGTTCCAGATACAGATACCATGCCCAATTCAGGTAGTGGAAAAACTGGTGCCCATTCTAACACAGTTAGTGCAGGAGAAAAATTAACACACATAGGGAGATCTCAAAGAGGTGCCAGATAAGTTATGGACCTCACGATGTAGGGGTACTGAAAGGGATCGGGGCAGTAAAAAATAAAACTGAAACCAGGGGCCCTGCTTCCCCAACAATACCCATTGACCAGAGAAGCAGATGAGGGGATATATTCCACTCTGCATGCATTAATTCAGCAAAGCATAATTCAGACATCAACATCCACCTGCAACACCGCAATCTAACCACTAAAGAAATCAAAATGAGGTTTGTGGCATTTCATTCAGGATTTGCAACCCCTAAATGAAGTGGTAGAAGCAGAATTTCCTGTGGTTCAAAACCCACCACAATATTGTGTAATATACCAGCAAAAGGCAAAATACTCCAATCATTGATTTGAAAAACGCATTTTTCTCTATACGCTTGCACCCATATTCAAGATACCTGACCGCCTTTATGTATCGCAGAATCAGATTTAAACATACTCTTTTGCCCCTGGGGTACTGCAAATCGCCCAGCATCTTCAACAGAATAATACAAATGGATCTCTGCAACGTGCAAACATCAAGCACAGTGATTCAATATGTAGATGACCTGCTAATATGCAGTGAGACGGAAGAAGAGTGAAGAACAGACTTGGTACATATTTTGTCACTACTCGCAGAAAAAGGGTACAAGGTGGATGGATAAGGAAAAATTACAGTATTGTCTCGAAGATGTTGTGTAGTTGGGACAAATAATCTTTATTGAAGGGTGAAGAGTAATGCCCGTAAAAACACAGGCCATTCATTCAACCGCTCGCCCACGAACTGTGAATAAAATGCAGATGTTTCTAAGTTTATGTAATTACTGCAGAGCTTGGGTATTTGATTATGCCACATTCACTAAACCCCTACTGCAGGGCCTTAAGGAAGTGTAGAGAGAGAAGAGGGACATAAAATGGACATCTGACATGAAGGAGAGTTTCGCAGAACTAAAAGACGCACTAGCGATTCACCATCGTAAGCAACACCAAACTATAGCGATAGAAATTCTGTTTGTTCTTGCATTCAGATGGCTCAGTGATGACTGCTGTCCTCGTACAAAAGAAGCTGCAGGAATATCAACCACTAGCTTAATACAGTGGAAGCTTCAACCCAATAATGTAAGGACACTTCTTTTGTGAACAATTGCTTGCAGCTGCAGTGTTTGCAATTGAGAAGGCATCAACAATTACCATTGGGTCTCCCGTAGTATTGTACATGGAACACTCATGATTCGCTGTGCTTGAGAAATCAAAAAGCACATTGACCACGCAAAGGGCATCAGGATATGTGGTTATATACTGACAAACCCAGCCATAGCGGGGGTAAAGTGTCGAAGTGTAAACCCAGCAATTTACCTAGCAGAACCAACAGAGGAAGGGAATTACATACATGACTGTGCAGCACACATGGACAGGGTGGAAGGGGACATACAGGTAAAAGAAGAAGAAATAGCAGGGGAACACAGTGTATATTGACAGGTCCTCCAGTATTGATCCAGAGACAGGAAGAAGACATACCTGTGCAGCACTGGAATGCTGCATAAATGAGGAGTATGTAATAGCATCTCAGCAGTGGCTACCATAGCCTTATTCAGCACAGGCAGCAGAATTGGTGGTGAAGATAAGAGCACTAAAAATGGAGTGTCCCTCCATGTCACATCAACTATCCATTCCGGACTGGCACGGTGGGAAAGGAGGGGATTTAAAAGAAGTGATGGTTCTCCTGTACAACATGCAGAACTATTCAAATAATTAATTGAGGCATTAAAAGCTCCAGTAGAGGTGGCAATAATAAAATGCGCCATCCACTCAGGAAAACAAGACTGTGTATCAATGGGGAACTAAATGGCTGACAGGGCGGCAAAAGCAGCAGCATTATATTTACCAGAGGAAGGGGGAGTGTGGAGGTACTCTGTGGAAGGGGAAACGGTGCCACTGACACCAGCAGAAAGAAAGAAGAGTGGATATGAAGAAGGTTTCAACGTGATCCCCATAGTACACATAATAGAATTACAAAAAGTGCCAAAAGAGGAAAACAAATTATGGATACACAAAGGGTGTTCACTGTCACCAACTGACCTGATTTTTAGGCGGCAGAATAGCACAAGGAAACCTGTGATGCCCATCAAATTGTTAAATATAGCTTTAGAACAGCTGCATTTCCCCACTCATGCATCCAAAGAGAGCATAGCAGCAGATCTGAGTGAGGTATTCTAAGTTCCAAACAAGCATGACCGCGTAACTGAGTTTGTGAGAAATTGTATAGTTTGCAAACAGTTTCTGCCTGGTCACACATTGAAAACCTTAAGGGGAATGATACCACAGCCACTACGGCCCTTCCAGCATTTGCATATCAACAGTGTCGACATGCAAGAGGGATGTGCCTTCTACAGCTACCTAATATTAGTAGTCGGTCCATTTTCACATTGGCCTGAGGCAGTACCCTGTGCAAAGAATGGTGCCAAATCCATGGCGAAGTTTCTAGTGAGGGACATATTCCCAAGATGGGGCGTATGTGAAGCGATAAGATCAGATAATGGCCAGCACTTCGCCAATGTCTCAACTCCTTTGTTTGTATACCTTGCTGGGCGTAAAGCCATTAAAAGTGGTAGAAACTGCATGTGAAACATAAAGAGGACGGCGGATGTGACGTTTTGCGGTCCTCATGCTATTTTGACCTATACTTTTGTGCTAAATAACTAAAGGTATGTGGCATGTCATGAATGTAATTGTGTTCATACTTAGGGTTAGTTTTGAGTAATTTTGTTGTGTGTGCATTTGTGGTTCTCCCATTCAGTATACCTACCTCATGCCCAGTGAAGGGATTGTTCCATTTGTTGATGTGATCCGAATAGCAGGGTTCGACCATTTGTTCCATTTGTGGAATTTGAAACTTGTGCATTACAAGGTAATGGGCAATATTTCAATGTGCTACTAAGTCGATTTTGGGACTTTGTATAGGGGTGTTTTACGTTATGAAGACACTTTTTGATGTTATATTGACGATCTTTGGGGTCTGCATAGGCCAATCTAATTTTTTAGATAAGTGTGTGTCCTGTATGTTTGCGGTACTTAAGTGTGAATGTTTTCCTATAGATTTCCATGAAGATTTATCCTGACATGAACTTTTACGTTCCGAATTGGAAGAATATATCACCCCTGATGAATATCAGACATCAATGAGTCACTGGACAGAAACATGTTGGACCGTGTTTAAAAACACAACTAATTAATTCTTCTTGATTTCTTATGTTTAATGTTTGTTGTGTTGGATTAGGTTAACGTCATATGATTGTATTTTTGACAATTGTATGGTTTAAGTAATTGTCTTTTTGTATGACCTGGTTTTAGGTTTGTCTAAAGAATAGACTTTTTCATATTAGATGTGTATTTTCAATAAAATATGTACTTTTTGTATACATTAATTTTTTTATGAGGGGCAACACTATGCTTTTCCTACTGTTTTTCAATTGTTCTGTTCTCTTTGTATACTACAAGATACTGTCTTCATGGCCCTAGGCAGTAGAGAATAGTAGGGTTTTGCAATGGACCTGTTGGAGGGGTCTGATGTTCTAAAGACACGTTGTTTCTATGTGATATTCTTTGAGGAGATAACATGTCTCCTAGGATTAAACACAAACTTTGTACAGCTTACTGGCCACAGACGAACCAAATTGTGGAAAGATAACTGATTTACTAAAAGAGCGCTTGGCTGAGCTAACAAATACTGAGGGTAATTCAGAGAATTCAGCGCACAGGTGGCGCACGAGGCTGGCGCACAGTGTGCGCGTGCGAATCCCTGCGCCAGCCGCGTGCGCTAAAATCCATTTCTGCGCACAGCGTATTCATGGATTCCAGCCACCAAAACCAGCCGTGGCGCACAGTGGCGCAGCGACCCTGCAGCAGCGCCAGTTACGCCCCCAAGAACGCCTCTCGTGCAGGGAAAAGCCATCAATATACCCAATCCAACGCAAAGGGCTGCGCTAACCCTGTACCAGCACAGCAAGTGGGCTACGTGTATCACTGGGGTGCGCGGGAAGTACCTCATGCGATTGGCCCCGTGCGAGCAGGGTACGCGTATTTCAGGGGTGCGCGGGAAGTTCCACACGCGATTTCATCATGGTACGTGTATTTCAGGGGTGCGCAGGAATTACCACACGCGAATGGGCCCGTGCGAGCAGGGTATGCGTATCTCAGGGGTGCGTGGGAAGTTCCACACGCGATTCCATCAGGGTACGTGTATGTCGGGGTGCGCGTGAAGTTCCACACGCGATATCAGCAGGGTATGTGTATTTCAGGGTGCAGGGGAAGTTACACATGCGATTTCCGCAGGGTACGTGTATATCAGGGGTGCGCGGGAATTTCCACACGCGATTGGGCCCGTGCGAGCAGGGTACGCGTATCTCAGGGGTGCGTGGGAAGTTCCACATGCGATTCCATCAGGGTACGTGTATTTCGGGGTGCGGGGGAAGTTCCACACGCAAAATCAGCTGGGTACGTGTATTCCAGGGGTGCGCGGGAAGTCCCACACGCGATTTCATCAGGGTACGTGTATTACAGGGGTGCGCGGGGAGCACCACACGTGAATCGCACGTGTGGGTCCTCCCAGGTGTTCCCTCTACACCCTCCACGGCCCCTGCAGGTGGCTCACACCACAGGGGCCTACCCTGCACATGTCCTGCAGGCACACCATCCACCATGGCCATGACCCCCAGCCAACCCACATGTCAACTTGCACTACTGCCCACCAATGCATGTCCCCCTGCACCCCCAGTCACCAGGGGCACCCTCCACCAGGCCCCACCCATGTCTCCCACCACCCCCACCCCCCAGCAGTGCAGGGGCACCCACCACTAGGCCCCCACCCATGTCTCCCACCACCCCCACCCCCCAGCCACCAGGGGCAGCCTCCACCAGGCCCCCACCCATGTCTCCCAGCACACCCACCCCCCAGCACTGTGGGGCACCTGCCAGCAGGCCCCCACCCATGTCCAACTCATGTTCCCCACCACCCCCACCCCCCAGCACCGTGGGGGACCTGCCAGCAGGCCCCCACCCATGTCCAACTCATGTTCCCCACCACCCCCACCACCCCCACCCCCCAGCACTGTGGGGCACCTGCCAGCAGGCCCCCACCCATGTCCAACTCATGTTCCCCACCACCCCCACCCCCCAGCCACCAGGGGCAGCCTCCACCAGGCCCCCACCCATGTCTCCCACCACCCCCACCCCCCCAGTCACCAGGGGCAGCCTTCACCAGGCCCCCACCCATGTCTCCCACCACCCCCACCCCCCAGCAGTGCAGGGGCAGCCTCCACCAGGCCCCCACCCATGTCTCACACCACCCCCACCCCCCAGCACTGTGGGGCACCTGCCAGCAGGCCCCCACCCATGTCCAACTCATGTTCCCCACCACCCCCACCCCCCAGCAGTGCAGGGGCAGCCTCCACCAGGCCCCCGCCCATGTCTCACACCACCCCCACACCCAAGCCACAAGGGGCAGCCTCCACCAGGCCCCCACCCATGTCTCACACCACCCCCCCCAGTCACCAGGGGCAGCCCCCACCAGGCCCCCACCCATGTCTCACACTACCCCCACCCCCCAGTCACCAGGGGCAGCCTCCACCAGGCCCCCACCCATGTCTCACACCACCTCCACCCCCCCAGTCACCAGGGGCAGCCTCCACCAGGCGCCCACCCATGTCTCACACCACCCCCACCCCTCCAGCCACCAGGGGCAGCCCCCACCAGGCCCCCACACCCCAGTCACCAGGGGCAGCCTCCACCAGGCCCCCACCCATGTCTCACACCACCCCCACCCCCCCAGTCACCAGGGGCAGCCTCCACCAGGCCCCCACCCATGTCTCACACCACCCCCACCCCCCAGCAGTGCAGGGGCAGCCTCCACCAGGCCCCCACCCATGTCTCACACCACCCCCACCCCTCAGTCACCAGGGGCAGCCTCCACCAGGCCCCCACCCATGTCTCCCACCACCCACACCCCCCAGCAGTGCAGGGGCAGCCTCCACCGGCACCCACCCATGTCTCACACCACCCCCTCCAGTCACCAGGGGCAGCCTCCACCAGGCCCCCACCCATGTCTCCCACCACCCCCACCACCCCCACCCCCCCAGCACCGTGGGGCACCTGCCAGCAGGCCCCCACCCATGTCCAACTCATGTTCCCCACCACCCCCACCCCCCAGCACTGTGGGGGACCTGCCAGCAGGCCCCACCCATGTGCAACTCATGTTCCCCAGCCAACATGTCATCACAATCTAGATCCCTGGTCCCTATGGTCAGCCTCCAAATGCAAAACACCCACCCGAGTATTGCATCCACCCACTCATAATTTGCAATTACATCACAGAACACCAATTGGAAGTTCCGAAACAAACACATTTCCCTCACATACACCCAATGGGTGTCAGTGAATCTCAAAACACATATCATGAAATGCATGAAACCAATGAGATACCACACATTGAAGTTCACCAAATAAAATATGTATTAAAGGAAACATAAATAGAATAAAAAATGAAGAAATAGAAACGTGAATGTACAAAAATGAAAAGAAGCATGTCCGTTAAAAAAAGCAAAACCAAAAATAAAACTCCAAAGCAATGTTGTCCAAAGTCAATGTCCACAAAACAAAATCCAATGGGAAATAAAAAAGAAAGCCATAGCTCCATGGTTAAAACGTGAAAAAAAAATACAATCCAACTGCTAACTATTTACATGGGAACAAGCCAGGATCCATTATCCCAACAAAATAAAGGAAACCTATCTAACTACACTAACTAATAAAATAAACTATATACAAAAATGTGGCCAATGTCCGAAAGGTCCAAATAAAATAAAAACAAAAATGAAACCTAACACTACCTACATAACTATGTACAAGGGCAGCGGGCTAGTTTCACGGCTCTCTTGTGGATGTCCCGGGCCAGGGCATCATCGAACTCCTCCTCAATGTCCCAGAGGCGGTCCTCCTCCATGGCCCAGAGGGTCCGCAGGGCCGCCGACGTCTCCACCTCCAAACCCCTGCGGATTGCCTCGAGGCACTCGGCCCGCCTCAGGGCCCTCCGCATGGAGTTCTCCGCCCTGACCATTGTGAGCCGTGCCTCTTCCGCCCGCTGCCGCTCGGCATCTATGGTGTGGCCCAACCGCTGCCACACGGAAGACACTCTCTGTCCTGGGTCCTCCTGCCCTCCGGACGATGCCTGCCCCTCCGATGTCGAAGGCCCCGAGCCTTCATGGCTCCCACCACGTTGCTGCTGCTGCTGTGCCTCTGCCCGTGCACTGCCTCCTGCTGCCTGCACATCCTCTGCCGGCTGGGGTGCAGTTGTTGATGTGGCCACCCCTGCTGGACGTCCGACTCCCGACTGTGGCAGGGATGCCTCCTCCACCAGCCTGGCCGCACCGTCAGAGGCAGCTCCACAGGGCACCCAGGTGACTGATGGGTGGGAAGATGGCACAGAGGACGACTGGCGCGTAGGGGGTCCAGTTGAGGAGGGGGTCGGAGCAAGCCCCATTAGACGGAGTAATCCGGCCTGGGTGACCTGTCCCAGCAGGCTGACGTGGTCAACGAGCCATTCGAGATGACTTGCAGTCTCTTCATGAAAAGACTGCAGGTCACCTCGCATGGCCCGTTGACGCAACGCCACACCAGCCAGGACAGGCTCAACCCGGACCTGGATAGCCACGTCCGCAGGCAGAGAAAGGCCAGTTGACGTGAGCTCATCCCCTGCCTGAAAACGGGTCTGGACGTAGGCATCCCTGCTGGTGCAAGATGATGCAGGGACAGGATCGGGGACAGGATTGCACACAGGCACCTCCGCGGCGGCCTGTGCTGCCTCCTGTCCCTGGTCCTGCACTGCACCACTAGCACCAGTGGGATCCCCACCTCCAGACCCCGTCTCTGGTGCTTGCACGGCCTCCTCCTCCATCAAACCCCCCACCAACCTAGATGACTCCGTGCCATCTTCCCCTGTTGGGCCCTGTGGGGTCCCAGCTGCTCCTTCTGCTGCCGAGGAGTCCAACTCCAACCTCCGCCTCTTGGACCTCCCCCCGGCAGCTGCGGCCTGGGACGCGGCACCAGACTCCTCACTCCCCGACGAGATGACAACCTAGGAGGGGAGCCGGGCCTTGCGTCTCCGGCTGGCGGTCGGATCCCCGCCGCTGTGCTCCACAGCACCTTCTCCGCCCTCTTCATCAGTTGACGCTGCAGACAGGGAGAAACAAAACACAGGCATCAGGGCACTGTACAATGGACACATACACACATGACAGTTGTACATGAGTGGCATTGGCAAACCTCAGACATGTCATCACAATCCCCAACACACATGTCATTACAACTCGCACACATGAGCCATACCACAGCCATATCGCAACTGCCACCACCATCCATACACATACAACAGCATGAGCAGCCAAAGGTGAGCCAGACATCACATGCAACAGAGGAAATGCACCACACATGTACACACACCACCACACTTGCATGCATGTGTACACCTCTGCCAAGTGTCGCACTGTTCAGACGGGCATCCATGTCACATCTGCCAATCAGGCTTCCACATACCGCTGTCACATACATCCATGTTGCATCACTGTTGCACCATTGTCAAATACACACACATGCACATGTACACAGTGCTGATACATGCAGCCGAAAACAACATACATGCGTGACATCACGGACATGTCTACTTACATACACATTGATCCAAACATGTGTGCCCACACAACTGCATTTGGCATGCAAGCCTACACACACAAGCACCATCCATGTCTCACACATTACAGCCCTCGCATGTGTCAGCCCCATGGCCCTGTACACCCCCACCCATACTCGACCCCATACAAACAGATGTGCAACCTGCACACTACTGAATAATCACCACATGCACTGCTCACAATCAGGATGCATGTACACTCACCGCTCGACTCCAGACGGGTCTGCTTCTCTAGGACCTGGACGTGGAGCGCTGGGGATATGCGTTCCAGGACCCTCATCTGTTCTTCCGACAAGTGGCCCCGGCGCCCCTTGGCATCCGCTGCCTTCAAGAGGTGCCGGGCCTTGCTCAGGGTCCTGGACCTGAAGTCCTCCCAGCGCTTCTTGACATGTTGTAAATCGCGGACTGCCACCCCCTCCGCGTTGATGGCAGTCACGATGTCAGTCCAGATCCGAGTCCGTCCTTCCTTGTCGGCGCGGGAACTTCCGAAGAGGGCATCATACTGCCCCAGGACTTGCTCCACCAGGACACCAACTTCGGTGGCACTGAAGCTGGTGCCCCTCTGCCTCTCTGGCCGGGGGTTGTCAGTGGTCCCAGATGGTGTTTGCCCCGACATGACAACCCCAGAGGCAGGAGTGGGTGGGCAACTGGGTCCTGGGGCTGGGCTGTGGAGCGATGGAATCCCAGTCGGGAGTCTTCGGTTCCAGCAGGGGTGGTCACAGCAACAGCACCCCTGGCTGATGTGCAGGCAGCAGATGGCAGGTGGGAGCGTGCTCGGGGCTCTGGGGGGCAGTAGTTCGGCCTTCTGGGCAGGAGCGTGGTCTTCCGTGTGCTTACGCGTGGCCAGCTTGATACGGAGTGATTTGGCACGTGAAAAATCTGCACGTCAGCGTGTAATTCGAGGAAAGGCCCTTAGCGCGTAAGCGCGTCTGCACGCATATGCATTTTCATTGGACATAAGGCCCCTCAAGCGCAAGCGCCCCTGTGACGTGACGCGTACAGACGTGCATGGGCATTTCAGCGCGCGTGAAAAACTGCACGTCCGCGTGTAATACGAGGAAAGGCGCATGCGCGTAAGCGCGTGTGGAAACTGCACGTCCGCGTGCAATACGAGGAAAGGGCCCATGCGCATAAGCGCGCGTGAAAAACTGCACGTCCGCATGTAATACGAGGAAAGGGCCCATGCGCGTAAGTGACGTGACGCGCGCGTGCGTTTCCCTCAGCACGGGTTAAAGGTGAGCGGGCCCAGCAGTTCGCTGTACGTGCCTTTCGTGGAGACCGACGTGTGTTGCTGCTTCCTGTTGTTTCGCGCGCCATCACAACCTCACAGCTATCAAGGACGTATCTCTTCTTTTGGCGGGGGTATTGGCTGCGCGTGTTTTTCTGCATCGCGCTAGTCAGATGGTGAGTCGCACACGCTCTTTTTCCCACTGCGGGTGCCCCTGTGTATCGCACCCATTTTCGATGTCATAGTAGCCTGCGTGTCCCACGCATACGCGTTATTCGTGTTACTGGGTGCCACCGCGTACTGCGGGAGGTTGAATCCACGCACGTAGGCTGCAGGGTTGCGTGCACGGTTTTACTGCAGTTTTGGGGTGCCTGAGCGTTGCGTGACCCGTCACCACATCACCGGGGTCACATACAGCCTTGCAGGTGCAGGGGGGCTGTTAACATTTTGCTTCCCACCCCCTTCACCCCAATTGCCCAGGTCAATTGTGGTGTACACCTCCCATTGGCACCACTCCATCTGTGCCAGCACTACTACATCTGTGCCATGGTTGGGAGGCCACCAAAGGTGAGGGGCGCCTCAGCTTGGCGTACTCCTCATGGCGGGCGTGGTCGGGGACGTGGCCGTGGTGACCAGGGAGTAGGGGGACTCCAGGGTGTCCAGGGCAGCCACAGAGGGGGAAGAGACAGGGGTGCGCCACTTGAGCACAATGTTGTGCCATGTGTCGGTGCAGCCATGCCACCACCCCCTGTGGTTCCGGGGGATGCAGCTCCTGCATCTGGCACTGGCACCCATATGACCCGGCAATCCGTTCCATCGACTGCCATGGGCCCAAGGGTAGTGGTAGCTGCAGGTGCAGCTGTGGACACCGCCACCCAGGCTCAGGGTCTGCCAGCGCAGGCTGCGTTGGCACTTGAAGAGCCCTTGGTAGATCTCCAACAGGCCAGGGGGGAAACCATAGGGGCAGGCCGGGCTGCTCAGACCAAGACACGTGTCCCTGGGGCAGTCATGTCATCTGCTGCCCCGAACAGCCGGGTGTTGGCAAGTGCAGGGGCAGATGCACCCAACAGCACCCCGGTTGTGAGTCTGCCAACCAGGAGCATTGCGGCCAACGACCCTGGCACAGCTGATGTTGCTGCGCAGGGTCCATTAGTGGGCACCCAGCTGCCGCTGACACAAGTCAGGCCTTTGGTCATCCCTCCACCTGCCACTCCCTTGGCTCAATCCACCGAACCCACTGGCCATACTGGTCAGGGCGGCATTAGCCAGCCAGGGTCTGCGCCACAGTCCAAGAGGAGGAAGGTTGCACCTGCAGCACAGGCTGGGACCCCACACACAGCCACGACCTCCTGCACGTCGAGGAAGAAGCCTTTCTGTAAGCAGGAACTGGACTTCCTCGTGGACTACGTGCGGGGCCACAGCCGTGACATGCTAGTGGGTGCCAATAGTCAGACCACGTCTGCCCAACGTGACACCCACTGGAAGCATGTTGCGGAACATGTCAGTTCATTCGGCCATGAGGTGCGCACGGCGCAGGAGTGCAAAAAGCGTTGGAATCACATCAAGCGCAGCACTAAGGCCAAGCGTGCCTCAAATTACATCTTGACTCTGGTGACTGGCGGTGGGCCTGCACCAGAGGAGGAAGAACTCACTCCGCATGAGGCTCTCGTTGCGGAGTTCATACCACCTGAATTGGTCGAAGGAGTGGGAGAGAAGCTGGACTTTGATGCCCAGTCCAGTGAGTGTTGATGCGTGTTTGTTGAGGACGTGTGTGTTTCACTTGTGGGATGTGTTGTGCATGATTGCTGCTACATGTGACGTGTACATGGTTCTGATGTGTAAGTAATGCAATGCTACCGTCATGCATGTCTCCTCTGCCTGCATGCGGGACTCCATGTAGGCATGCTCCCTTGCCCCTCCTCCGCCACTCTGCACCCCAGTTCCACCTTTGCACTGGTCTGCTTCAATCTTGCCAATGTGTACTTTCTTGTTCATGTGTCCTGTGTAGATGCTAACTTCCAGCGTAGAATCTGCCAGACATATGCCGTGTGGTACAGCCTTAGTACTCGATGCAGGGTATCTCACTTGTACTGTGCATGGGTCAGATGTCCCGCAGGGACATGAGTGCCCATTCATGCTCCATGTGCATTGCACGCATGCCCCTATGTGTCCTTGACTGGATGATCACTGTAATATAAGTCCTTGGTTACATACATTGCCTGCCATCTCATCAGCCTTCCCATGTGAACTGTGGCTCAGTCCTGCGTTGAACACATGTTTAGGCTCTGACAATCTGTGTGGCTCACAGGCCTCAGCCTGTTCAATGGCCAATGACTCTGTCCAACTCTTGTTGTGTCTTCTTCACACGTGGGCGGCCTCCGCAGTTTCCATCATGTGTCCTTCCCACTGTCCCAGCATCATTTGCAGTGTTGTAATTTGAATCACATTAAGCTGTTGATGCCAGTCAACACTACCTGTCAATACACAGGTGTATGGTCAGCCTTTTGATACCATGCTAGGCATCCCTGCTTTGGTACTGGGGTGGAGGGGTGCTTGGCTTCTAGACATGGTACACATTGAATGCACATTGCACGTGATGTCTGAATTTGACATTGCACTGCCTTCACATTTCCTGGCACACACCATGTAGTGCTTGTACATGTAGGTAGTGAGTGGCGTACACATTTTCTGCACTGCATAGACCCACTTCCATGGAAACTGCCACCTTTCAACAGGTCTGATCACAGAAGCTGTTCAAAGTATACCCAGCATGCATGCCAGGTCATATGTTGTGTGTCACATTTCTGCCGGATGCCTTTGCTGTCGGTGTGTGTGTGTGTCGTGTGCTTCTGACATGTGTATTGACCTTTTTCTCTCTATTTTTCAGGTGATGACGCAATGGAGGAGGAGGATGGTGTTCATGCCAGACACAGGGTTGGTAACGCCACATCAACCCGGCACTAGTGGGGGTCGTGGGGTGGTAGGCCACGAAAACCCCCAAGTGCTGCAGCCCATCTTGTCTCTGGCTGCCTATGAGTCCAGCCTTGATGACGACTCTGACGTCCATGTTGAGTTGGATGAGCATCAAGTCCATGTGTCAGGGGTGAGTGATTCTGATGTGGACACTCCTCTGTCTGCGACACCTGCACTGAGGGATCAGACAGTCTTGGTTCCTCCGCCCGTGGTGGATCGGGACGCAGGGTCACCCTCCACACCAGTCACTGATGTGCCTGGGACATCACGTCGAAGGGGGCATGTAGTCGTGCAGCCGCAGGCGGTGCCAACACAGCGAGGACCCCCGGTCCTTGGGTCCCGCAGGGGTCAAGCCCGGCAACGCGGTCGCCGCGCGCAACCGCTGTATACTGAGTGGGAGCAAGACATGACTGCCAATTCCGAATGGCAGGGGGCAGCAATGGAGAACATCGCTGAAAGCATGGAGCGTGTGGCCCGATCTGTGCTCCCCACTGCTAGGCAGGTGCTTCTCCAGCAGCAGGCGGCACGGTCCACGGCCCGCTCGCTCAGGCTGGGCATGGCGGCCTCAGACAGGGCACGCCAGGCTGAAATGTCGTCTCTGCGTCAAGCAATTGCTGCTCACGCAGAGGCGCACATGGATGTCCTGAGGGAGGAGTATGCTTCCCTCAGATCCACTCTGGGTGTCCTTATGATGTCCCAGAGGCAGCAGGCAGAGGAGAGGTTTGCACAGCTTGAGCGTACCATCTCGGCTGAGCTACAGGCTTGCCGGGAGGTGCAGCGGTTGTCCAGCCAGGCCTTGCAGGAGGAACTCTGTGTTACACGTGCTACCTTGCAAGAGGAAGCACGTGTATCACGGGAGGTTCTGCATGCAGACCTACGTCACATCGCCACACAGAACCAGGCTCACCCGTCCGGCAGACTTGCTGCCGACGAGGGACAAGCTGCGGCTAGGCGTGGCCAGGCTACTGTGCCACGTCCTCCTTTCCAGGATGAGCCAGACTCGGACGACCATCTATCTCCCACATAGGTCATGCTGTGCAGGCGTTGAGCCCATGGAGGATTTTCTTTTGGCTCAGCATCATCGCATGTGGATGTTGAGCAGCACCCTGTACCTCCCCCCTCCTGGGTGCCTCCCCTCCCCCCCCGGGTCGTATGTGGCCATTTTTGATTTTTCTTTTAGTTTAGTTAGTTAAGTTTCTGTTTGATAGTTAGTTTAAATAGGTAATGTAGGTTTTCCATAGTTAGTGTAATTAGTTAATAGTTGATTTAGTTTAAAATTGCTAGTCTATTGTGCTTTCATGTGACGGTGCGGTGCTTTGTGGCTTTTGAAGGCATCCACTGTCTGTTCCAGCTGGGCCCTTCATGGTTGTCTTGTGTATGTGTTTGCTGCTTGGGTTCCTTGACTCACATATGCCACTCCTGCCTCCCTTATCCATGGGCTCGCAAGGATGGTTCGGTGTTACAGCATTTTACACAAGGGCTTTGGACTGTCATATCTGTGGCATGTCTGGTGCTGTGTGACTTGTGTTGACACCCCTAGTGGGGATGATTTAGGTGTCATTGTCCACTATTCAGCTTTTGCTAGATGGGATGTGTCATGATTAATGTGGACATTGATTGCTATGCATTGTGTAGTATGTTTCATATCTTTCCTGTACATGTGCTTGTTGCAATTCATGCTGTAGATAGTGTTCCACACTTTGGAGGTGAAAGACGGACTGATGGTGTGATTTGTGATGTGACTCTCTGACATGGTCAAGTAATGAGATGCCTGATGAGACACACACAGATGACTTTGAAGCATTAATCATGTGTTTCATGCCCTTTCTGCAGGGGGATGAGCCTCCAGAGCACCTTTGCCAGCAGACATGGCCCATTGGACGACGGAATTCTGGACCCGTTTGTTGGTGCCCACATGCACATGTGTGCAGAAGCAGAGGCACAGTGATTGCAGACCCACATCCTAGAACTGCTGACATGTTCCAAGGAACTCCAGGCAAGGTGAGCATCACAGGGGGGCCACGACACAGCAAAGCTTGCACCAGGCGAGTTGCACATGCAGGCTTAGTCACAGCACTGAGGGTGAGCTTAGATGAATATTGGTGTTGAAGCACACAATGCAGCTCAGATGTGTTTGTGGACTGATGGCTGCTGATAGTAGGGTTGTCTGGGACACATGCAGGGGCAGTGGCACATACCCTCCGGTACACCAAGGTCCATTGAGGCACTTGTATCAACCATGTAGCCTTCCGAGACATGGAAAGGGGCAGCTCACAGGGACATACAGCAAGGGACATACTCGGGTGCAGTGCATGTCTTTTCCACGTACTTCATGATAAATGCACTGCCAACTTTGTTTCGGTCATGGTGGTACACAACTTGCTCTGTAGTCATGGCTTGCTATATGGGTCTGTCTACTTACCCAGGGAACATTGCATGTTGTGTGAATTGTGACACATTGGTGTTCCATTTGCCACGCACCCAGCAGCGGCTGCCTTACTGCATTGACTGTGTATGACCCGTCACAGGGGTGATGTTATATATGGGTACGAAGCATCAACCACAGATTGTCTGTTTGTAGAGTAGTCTGTTGCTATGGGGCATGTTTGGTGTTGTGTTTTTGTGCAATTGGCACGTACAGGTTGTTCACTGTGTCTCTCTTTGCAGCATTGCAGTGCTCCTGTAACCGTATCTGAGAGTGCGCAGGCAGGAGGCCAGCACTCAAAACCAGAGCTAAGTGTCTTGTTGTTTTTCTTACGAACTGCTCTGCATAGGCTTGCTGGGGAGTGTACTGATGCATGGATGTATGTGTGGTTCAATTTGGTATGTTTTTTTCTCCCTAATCACCCGTGATCCTATGCAATTTTGAAACCTGTACCCTCTACCCGGTGTTCCTGCTTCCCGTGCCTATCCAAGCAACGTTCCCTGACCCTCTTTCCCCACTGGGGTTGCGGATGCCTGTGTAAGCCCCTAACTTGCAGGCGCAAAAACCCTAGAGGGGGTGGTTGGTTCGTACCACTCCTGAGCCTGGACTACAGAAGGCCATGACAATGATGTCCAAGTTTGTTTGGATTGTGTATGTATTCATGCAGGTTGTACATTTTCATGCATTCCCTAGTTTCATGTGTCATTCCTCCTCCCCTCTCCTGCCGCTCATTCCAGTCATCCAGTGTGTCAACACCTGTCCCGACTGCATATCCCTGAACCTCATTCCCCACCAGGGTCTCAGGGGCCTGTGTGAGTTTGACCTTGCAGGCACCCGGGACATGGTGGGGGTGGTTGTTTCGTGACACTCCCGCGCCTGTACAGGGGACCTGTGACAGTACACCTCCATTCATGGTGCATCATCCTATGTCATGTACCACACATGTCTCACATCCTGTCGTGACATTGTTTTGCTGTGCTACCTTGGTTGTTGCATCATTGTGGTAGTACTTGGCCTTTGTGAGGTACTGCTACGTCAAGTCATCTACTGCATCTACTGGAGAGTGTTCGGGTTCGTTTTTATGCCTTCGATTTTGTGATTTTGGAAATGAGTGTGGATTCTGAGGGTTCAGGCATCTTTTTACACACAAGGTGGGAGATGGTGACGAAGGGTAAAGGTGATCCTGTGGCCAGGTGGAATTGAGGTTTGGAGGCTCCATGACCCAGGTGCAGTTGTTCAGTGGGTCATGGTCATTTGTGAGGGGGGGGGGGGTTGTTGTTGATAGTTGCCTTGCCCTGCGGTGTGATGGGAACTCTGACATTGTAATGTTGTTGTCCTATGTACATGTTGTGTTCTGCTGATCAATGCCTGTTCATGTGTTGTGTTTTCCTTTCAGGTGCGAGGGGATAGTTGTGGTTTGACATGCTGGGGTGTACACATGGTGGATGTTCACATATGATGTGTAGGGAACACTGATGGTCACTTGAGTGCACATGCATATGTGGAGTGCATGTCCTTGCAGAACCACACACTTGCACTCTGATGCACTACATGTACTCCCACCCTTGCATATCCACGTGTACACTGTTTGCCTTCTGGTGCCCACTGTGTCCCGGCAGCACATGTTCTGTGACCGATCATGGATCCAGTACATGCCTAATTTGATGTTTGACGTGGTCTGTCACTTAGATGTGATGCTCAGGGTGTGCATTACACACAATGGCTGTTCACTGTGCTGTGCGCTGAGCAGTGTGATGCAGGAGTAGGACACTGCACACATGAGCTGCAGTGTTGATTTTGCAATGCATAATGTGCATGTAGACAGGCATTCATTGTGATGTTACGTCTACGACTGTTGTAATGCAT
This sequence comes from Ambystoma mexicanum, assembly GCF_040938575.1. NCBI lineage: Eukaryota > Metazoa > Chordata > Amphibia > Caudata > Ambystomatidae > Ambystoma > Ambystoma mexicanum. The sequence continues at coordinate 35,452,528 of NC_090931.1, forward strand.
TTGGAAATGACTTATTTTGGGTGGGAGGTTGTTGGTCTGTCATTTCATCTGATTCCGGGTCAGGCAGCAGTGTCCGATGCTACTGTGCATTTAGGACATGGCAATGTGTACCTTATCGTTACTGCATTGGTGTATGGGTATTGCGTGCCATGTCATGTTGATGTTTGGGAGGGTTTGCGTGACATGACAGTGATGGCCATGGCCTGGTTTGCAGGTGTGTGTGTGATGCACACCTTGCATGTCTGTGTCATCCGCTTCTCAGAGCAACTAGCTGGGGGTAGATTTCTCTCCGCAGCAGGGCCCTCCCCCTGGAACAGACTTCCGGCCTGACTTGAACTTGAGGGGAATCATCTCCAGTTCTGGATGCACCTCACGACCTTCCTCTTTGCTTCTGCTTACTGTCTGCCTCTCCCTTGCAGAATTCTCCACTGGAACTGCACAGGAGCTGCAACTGGGCCACTCTCACTGACCTCGGTCCCTGGCCCAGCCACTCTCCACTTGCACTGCCTCCCTGGCAACCCCTGCACTGCAGTACTGTCTCTCTATCCCTACAGCCCTCCCTTCCCAGCACTTGTCTGCACTTACCTTTGTAGTTGCCACCAGGCGACCTATGTATTATTTTTTTGGGCTACTTCCCCTGTACTGGACTCCCCCCACCCTTCCCCTTGCACTTTTCCCATTCCCCCTACCCCTGCACTTGCACGATCCCAATGACACCTGGCCTAGTAGTACCGTTCTCTGTGTTCCCTTGTTCCCCCCCTCCCTGCCTCATTGCGCCTTGGAATACTTGTGTATGGCCCATATCATGTCATATGTCATATGTGTGCCTTTTGGTCACACAGGATAGCTTGTGTTTAGGTAGCTAGGGATGCAGACGATATGGCACTTCCATGGCAACTTTCTCAGGGTGGTAGGGTTGTGACAGTTAACTGTCTCTTTGTCATCATCGATTGTCACCTGGTATGTGCCAGGCCTGTGTGCACTCCGCAGGGGTGGGAGTTTAGGTGAAAAATGTGGCCACAAGCTGGGTCCGGGCTTCCTCGCCACGTGCCCAGTCCCCTCCCATGGGCAGCGCCTGTGCCTGTGGTTGGGGATGTGGGGGCACCACCATGTCCACCGGGACGCCCTGCCGTGTTGCAACATTGTGCAGGACACATGCTGCCACAATGATCCTGCACACTACTGGTGGTGCATAGAGTAGTTGCCCACCAGAGCGGTCAAGGGAGCAGAAACGTGACTTGAGCACTCCGAATGTGCGCTCCACTATGCCCCTGGTTGCAATATGGGCGGCGTTGTATCTTACCTGGGGTGGTGTGGTGGGGTTCCGGATTGGCATCATCATGTGGTTGCTCAGAGGGTAGGCACTGTCCCCTAGGGAGGTGATAATAGACAAATATCCAAACCCTAATAATCTCAACTGTGTGTGACTTGCATGCATGTGCAAGGGCATTTGTACTGACCTAGGAGCCATGTGTCGCCATGCTGCCCAGCTTCCAAGGCCCGGCTCAGGGCGGACATTCTGTATATGAAACTCTCATCGGTGGAGCCAGGGTAGTTTGCATAGACAGAGGTGATGATTCCCTTTGCATCACATACCACCTGTACATTGATGGAATGCCAGTGCTTGCGGTTTCGGTAGATGTGCTCAATGGCCCTAGGTGGACGTGGGGCCACATGGGTGCAATCTATGGCACCGAGCACTTTGGGGAAGTGTGCCACCCTCAAAAAATCCAGGACAACGGCCTGCCTTTCTGCGGGTGTTCTGGGCATGTATATGTGCCTGCGGAGTGAGGGGCGCGCTGTCATGATTGCCAGTACCTGGTGTAGGCAGCGTGACTGCGTGGCCTGTGAGACCCCCCCCACTATGGCAGTGGTCCGCTGAAATGACCCAGTGGCCAAAAAATGCAGGACATTGAGCAGCTTTTCCAAGGGGCTCAATGCTTGGGAGCAAAGGGTGGGGGATGTGAGGTCATCTTCCCACTCCCTGACCAGGTCTAGGATGATATGGGGTGGAAACCTATACCTGCCATAGACCTGGTCGTCAGGCATCCCAAAAAGGCTTGTCCGTGGTGCGAAAATGCGTGCCCTGGCTATTCTCCTCCTCCTGCGGTGTCCCACGATCAGTGCAGCGACAAATGGGGCATTCATCGTAGCTGTATATACGCGTTTGTTGTTTGTGTGCACTTTTATGCTGTGCGCGGGGACGCTTCCGCCTGCCTTCATGTGGCAGACGCGTTGACGCCTGTGCACGTCTTTTGCCGTGCGCAGGTTTCCCGTATTCGGATACGGTCCGAGTGTCATCGCGTGTGATCGGAGGGGAGTGAGCGTACACGCAACTGGCCTGGGTACGTGTGTTTCGGGGTGCGCGGGAAGTTCCACACGCGATTAGCCTGGGTACGTGTGTTCCGGGGTGCCGGGAACTTTCACACGCGATTGGTGGAAATCCATGTGTGTTCTGTCATCACGTGCAATGAGGGAAACACCTGCGCGCGTCACGTCACAGACGCGCTCACGCGCTAAGGGCCTTTGGTCCAATGAAAACGCATATGTGTGCTGCCGTGCATACGCGGTAAGGGCCTTTCCTCGTATTACACACGGACGTGCAGTTTTTCACGCATGCTGAAATGCCCATGCACGTCTGTACTCGTCACGTCACAGGGGCGCTTGCGCTTGAGGGGCCTTCTGTCCAATAAAAATGCGTATGCGTGCAGACGCGCTTACGCGCTAAGGGCCTTTCCTCGAATTACACGCTGACGTGCAGATTTTTCACGTGCCAAATCACTCCGTATCAAGCTGGCCACGCGTAAGCACACGGAAGACCACGCTCCTGCCCAGAAGGCCGAACTACTGCCCCCCCAGAGCCCCGAGCACGCTCCCACCTGCCAACTGCTGCTGCCCGACTGCCTGACTGCCTGCTGCCCACGTGCACTGCCATTTGCTGCCTGCACATCAGCCAGGGGTGCTGTTGCTGTGACCACCCCTGCTGGAACCGAAGACTCCCGACTGGGATTCCATCGCTCCACAGCCCAGCCCCAGGACCCAGTTGCCCACCCACTCCTGCCTCTGGGGTTGTCATGTCGGGGCAAACACCATCTGTGACCACTGACAACCCCCGGCCAGAGAGGCAGAGGGGCACCAGCTTCAGTGCCACCGAAGTTGGTGTCCTGGTGGAGCAAGTCCTGGGGCAGTATGATGCCCTCTTCGGAAGTTCCCGCGCCGACAAGGAAGGACGGACTCGGATCTGGACTGACATCGTGACTGCCATCAACGCGGAGGGGGTGGCAGTCCGCGACTTACAACATGTCAGGAAGCGCTGGGAGGACTTCAGGTCCAGGACCCTGAACAAGGCCCGGCGCCTCTTGAAGGCAGCGGATGCCAAGGGGTGCCGGGGCCACTTGTCGGAAGAACAGATGAGGGTCCTGGCACGCATATCCCCAGCGCTACACGTCCAGGTCCTTGAGAAGCAGACCCGTCTGGAGTCGAGCGGTGAGTGTACATACATCCTGATTGTGAGCAGTGCATGTGGTGATTATTCAGTAGTGTGCAGGTTGCACATCTGTTTGTATGGGGTCGAGTATGGGTGGGGGTGTACAGGGCCGTGGGGCTGACACATGCGAGGGCTGTAATGTGTGAGACATGGATAGTGCTTCTGTGTGTAGGCTTGCATGCCAAATGCAGTTGTGTGGGCACACATGTTTGGATGAATGTGTATGTAAGTAGACATGTCCGTGATGTCACGCATGTATGTTGTTTTCGGCTGCATGTATCAGCACTGTGTACATGTGCATGTGTGTGTATTTGACAAGGGTGCAACAGTGATGCAACATGGATGCATGTGACAGCGGTATGTGGAAGCCTGATTGGCAGATGTGACATGGATGCCCGTCTGAACAGTGCGACACTTGGCAGAGGTGTACACATGCATGCAAGTGTGGTGGTGTGTGTACATGTGTGGTGCACTTCCTGTGTTGCATGTGATGTCTGGCTCACCTTTGGCTGCTCATGCTGTTGTATGTGTATGGATGGTGGTGGCAGTTGCGATATGGCTGTGGTGTGGCTCATGTGTGCAAGTTGTAATGACATGTGTGTTGGGGATTGTGATGACATGTCTGAGGTTTGCCAATGCCACTCATGTACAACTGTCATGTGTGTATGTGTCCATTGTACAGTGCCCTGATGCCTGTGTTTTGTTTCTCCCTGTCTGCAGCGTCAACTGATGAAGAGGGCGGAGAAGGTGCTGTGGAGCACAGCGGCGGGGATCCGACCGCCAGCCGGAGACGCAAGGCCCGGCTCCCCTCCCATGTTGTGATCTCGTCGGGGAGTGAGGAGTCCGGTGCCGCGTCCCAGGCCGCAGCTGCCGGGGGGAGGTCCAAGAGGCGGAGGTTGGAGTTGGACTCCTCGGCAGCAGAAGGGGCAGCTGGGACCCCAAAGGGCCCAACAGGGGAAGATGGCACGGAGTCATCCAGGTTGGTGGGGGGTTTGGTGGAGGAGGAGGCCGTGCAAGCACCAGAGACGGGGTCTGGAGGTGGGGATCCCACTGGTGCTAGTGGTGCGGTGCAGTGCAGGACCAGGGACAGGAGGCAGCACAGGCCGCCGCGGAGGTGCCTGTGTGCAATCCTGTCCCCGATCCTGTCCCTGCATCATTTTGCACCAGCAGGGATGCCTACGTCCAGACCCGTTTTCAGGCAGGGGATGAGCTCACATCAACTGGCCTTCCTCTGCCTGCGGACGTGGCTATCCAGGTCCGGGTTGAGCCTGTCCTGGCTGGTGTGGCGTTGCGTCAACGGGCCATGCGAGGTGACCTGCAGTCTTTTCATGAAGAGACTGCAAGTCATCTCGAATGGCTCGTTGACCAAGTCAGCCTGCTGGGACAGGTCACCCAGGCCGGATTCCTCCGTCTGATGGGGCTTGCTCCGACCCCCTCCTCAACTGGACCCCCTACGCGCCAGTCATCCTCTGTGCCATCTTCCCACCCATCAGTCACCTGGGTGCCCTGTGGAGCTGCCTCTGACGGTGCGGCCAGGCTGGTGGAGGAGGCATCCCTGCCACAGTCGGGAGTCGGACATCCAGCAGGGGTGGCCACATCTACGACTGCACCCCAGCCGGCGGAGGATGTGCAGGCAGCAGGAGGATGTGCAGGCAGCAGGAGGCAGTGCACGGGCAGAGGCACAGCAGCAGCAGCAACGTGGTGGGAGCCATGAAGGCTCGGGGCCTTCGACATCGGAGGGGCAGGCATCGGCCGGAGGGCAGGAGGACCCAGGACAGAGAGTGTCTTCCATGTGGCAGCGGTTGGGCCACGCCATAGATGCGGAGCGGCAGCGGGCGGAAGAGGCACGGCTCACAATGGTCAGGGCGGAGAACTCCATGCGGAGGGCCCTGAGGCGGGCCGAGTGCCTCGAGGCAATCCGCAGGGGTTTGGAGGTGGAGACGTCGACGGCCCTGCGGACCCTCAGGGCCATGGAGGAGGACCGCCTCCGGGACATTGAGGAGGAGTTCGATGATGCCCTGGCCCGGAACATCCACAAGTGAGCCGTGAAACTAGCCCGCTGCCCTTGTACATAGTTTCTAGGTAGTGTTAGGTTTCATTTTTGTTTTTATTTTATTTGGACCTTTCGGACATTGGCCACATTTTTGTACATAGTTTATTTTATTAGTTAGTGTAGTTAGATAGATAGGTTTCCTTTATTTTGTTGGGATAATGGACCCTGGATTGTTCCCATGTACATAGTTGACAGTTGGATTGTATTTTTTTTTCTATTTTTAACCATGGAGCAATGGCTTTCTTTTTTATTTCCCATTGGATTTTGTTTTGTGGACATTGACTTTGGACATTACTTTGGATTTTTATTTTTGGTTTTGCTTTTTTTGACGGACATGCTTCTTTTCATTTTTGTACATTCACGTTTCTGTTTCTTCATTTTTTATTCTATTGATGTTTCCTTTAATACATATTATTTTTGGTGAACTTCAATGTGTGGTATCTCTTGGGTTTCATGCATTTCATGATATGTGTTTTGAGCTTCACTGACACCCATTGGGTGTATGTGAGGGAAATGTCTGTTTCGGAACTTGAAATTGGTGTTCTGTGATGTAATTGCAAATTATGAGTGGGTGGATGCAATACTCGGGTGGGTGTTTTGCATTTGGAGGCTGACCATAGGGACCAGGGATCTAGATTGTGATGACATGTTGGCTGGGGAACATGAGTTGCACATGGGTGGGGGCCTGCTGGCAGGTGCCCCACAGTGCTGGGGGGTGGGGGGTGGGAAACATGGGTGGGGGCCTGGTGGAGGCTGCCCCTGCACTGCTGGGGAATGGGGGTGGTGGGGAACATGAGTTGGACATGGGTGGGGGCCTGCTGGCAGGTGCCCCTGGTGACTGGGGGGTGGGGGTGGTGGGAGACATGGGTGGGGGCCTGCTGGCAGGTGCCCCACAGTGCTGGGGGGGTGGGGGTGGTGTGAGACATGGGTGGGGGCCTGGTGGAGGTTGCCCCTGCACTGGTGGGGGTGGGGGTGGTGGGAGACATGGGTGGGGGCCTGGTGGAGGCTGCCCCTGGTGGCTGGGGGGTGGGGGTGGTGGGAGACATGGGTGGGGGCCTGGTGGAGGCTGCCCCTGCACTGCTGGGGAGTGGGGGTGGTGGGGAACATGAGTTGGACATGGGTGGGGGCCTGCTGGCAGGTGCCCCTGGTGACTGGGGGTGGGGGTGGGGGTGGTGGGAGACATGGGTGGGGGCCTGCTGGCAGGTGCCCCACAGTGCTGGGGGGGTGGGGGTGGTGTGAGACATGGGTGGGGGCCTGGTGGAGGCTGCCCCTGCACTGCTGGGGGGTGGGGGTGGTGGGAGACATGGGTGGGGGCCTGGTGGAGGCTGCCCCTGGTGACTGGGGGTGGTGGGAGACATGGGTGGGGGCCTGGTGGAGGCTGCCCCTGGTGACTGGGGGGTGGGGGTGGTGGGGAACATGAGCTGGACATGGGTGGGGGCCTGCTGGCAGGTGCCCCACAGTGCTCGGGGTGGGGGTGGTGGGGAACATGAGTTGGACATGGGTGGGGGCCTGCTGGCAGGTGCCCCTGGTGACTGGGGGGTGGGGTGGTGGGAGACATGGGTGGGGGCCTGGTGGAGGCTGCCCCTGCACTGCTGGGGGGTGGGGGTGGTGGGAGACATGGGTGAGGGCCTGGTGGTGGGTGCCCCTGCACTGCTGGGGGGTGGGGGTGGTGGGAGACATGGGTGGGGGCCTGGTGGAGGCTGCCCCTGGTGACTGGGGGGGGTGGGGGTGGTGGGAGACATGGGTGGGGGCCTGGTGGAGGCTGCCCCTGGTGACTGGGGGGGTGGGGGTGGTGGGAGACATGGGTGGGGGCCTGGTGGAGGCTGTCCCTGGTGACTGGGGGTGGTGGGAGACATGGGTGGGGGCCTGGTGGAGGCTGCCCCTGCACTGCTGGGGGGTGGGGGTGGGGGTGGTGGTGGTGGGAGACATGGGTGGGGGCCTGGTGGTGGGTGCCCCTGCACTGCTGGGGGGTGGGGGTGCTGGGAGACATGGGTGGGGGCCTGGTGGAGGCTGCCCCTGCACTGGTGGGGGGTGGGGGTGGTGGGAGACATGGGTGGGGGCCTGGTGGAGGCTGCCCCTGGTGGCTGGGGGGTGGGGGTGGTGGGAGACATGGGTGGGGGCCTGGTGGAGGCTGCCCCTGCACTGCTGGGGGGTGGGGGTGGTGGGAGACATGGGTGGGGGCCTGGTGGTGGGTGCCCCTGCACTGCTGGGGGGTGGGGGTGGTGGGAGACATGGGTGGGGGCCTGGTGGAGGCTGCCCCTGGTGACTGGGGGGTGGGGGTGGGGGTGGTGGGAGACATGGGTGGGGGCCTGGTGGAGGCTGCCCCTGGTGACTGGGGGGGGGGTGGGGGTGGTGGGAGACATGGGTGGGGGCCTGGTGGAGGCTGCCCCTGGTGACTGGGGGGTGGGGGTGGTGGGAGACATGGGTGGGGGCCTGATGGAGGCTGCTCCTGCACTGCTGGGGGGTGGGGGTGGTGTGAGACATGGGTGGGGGCCTGGTGGAGGCTGCCCCTGGTGACTGGGGGGTGGGGGTGGTGGGAGACATGGGTGGGGGCCTGGTGGAGGCTGCCCCTGGTGGCTGGGGGGGTGGTGGGAGACATGGGTGGGGGCCTGGTGGAGGCTGCCCCTGCACTGCTGGGGGGAGGGGGTGGTGTGAGACATGGGTGGGGGCCTGGTGGAGGCTGCCCCTGGTGACTGGGGGGGTGGGGGTGGTGGGAGACATGGGTGGGGGCCTGGTGGAGGCTGCCCCTGGTGGCTGGGGGTGGTGGGAGACATGGGTGGGGGCCTGGTGGAGGCTGCCCCTGCACTGCTGGGGGGTGGTGGGAGACATGGGTGGGGGCTTGGTGGAGGCTGCCCCTGGTGGCTGGGGGGTGGGGGTGGTGGGAGACATGGGTGGGGCCTGCTGGCAGGTGCCCCACAATGCTGGGGGATGGGGGTGGTGGGGAACATGAGTTGGACATGGGTGGGGGCCTGCTGGCAGGTGCCCCTGGTGACTGGGGGGTGGGGGTGGTGGGAGACATGGGTGGGGGCCTGGTGGAGGCTGCCCCTGCACTGCTGGGGGGTGGGGGTGGTGGGAGACATGGGTGGGGGCCTGGTGGAGGCTGCCCCTGGTGACTGGGGGGTGGGGGTGGTGGGAGACATGGGTGGGGGCCTGGTGGAGGCTGCCCCTGGTTACTGGGGGGTGGGGGTGGTGGGAGACATGGGTGGGGGCCTGGTGGAGGCTGCCCCTGGTGACCGGGGGGTTGGGGGTGGTGGGAGACATGGGTGGGGGCCTGGTGGAGGCTGCTCCTGCACTGCTGGGGGGTGGGGGTGGTGTGAGACATGGGTGGGGGCCTGGTGGAGGCTGCCCCTGGTGACTGGGGGGGTGGTGGGAGACATGGGTGGGGGCCTGGTGGAGGCTGCCCCTGGTGGCTGGGGGGTGGGGGTGGTGGGAGACATGGGTGGGGGCCTGGTGGAGGCTGCCCCTGCACTGCTGGGGGGGTGGGGGTGGTGGGAGACATGGGTGGGGCCTGCTGGCAGGTGCCCCACAGTGCTGGGGGGTGGGGGTGGTGGGGAACATGAGTTGGACATGGGTGGGGGCCTGCTGGCAGGTGCCCCACAGTGCTGGGGGGCGGGGGTGGTGGGGAACATGGTTGGACATGGGTGGGGGCCTGCTGGCAGGTGACCCACAGTGCTGGGGGGTGGGGGTGGTGGGAGACATGGATGGGGGCCTGGTGGAGGCTGCCCCTGGTGGCTGGGGGGTGGGGGTGGTGTGAGACATGGGTGGGGGCCTGGTGGAGGCTGCCCCTGCACTGGTGGGGGTGGTGTGAGACATGGGTGGGGGCCTGGTGGAGGCTGCCCCTGCACTGCTGGGGGGTGGGGGTGGTGGGAGACATGGGTGAGGGCCTGGTGGTGGCTGCCCCTGCACTGCTGGGGTGGTGGGGGGAGACATGGGTGGGGGCCTGGTGGAGGCTGCCCCTGGTGGCTGGGGGTGGTGGGGAACATGAGTTGGACATGGGTGGGAGCCTGCTGGCAGGTGTCCCTGGTGACTGGGGGGTGGGGGTGGTGGGAGACATGAGTGGGGGCCTGGTGGAGGCTGCCCTTGGTGGCTGGGGGGTGGGGGTGGTGGGAGACATGGGTGAGGGCCTGGTGGTGGCTGCCCCTGCACTGCTGGGGTGGTGGGGGGAGACATGGGAGGGGGCCTGGTGGAGGCTGCCCCTGGTGGCTGGGGGTGGTGGGGAACATGAGTTGGACATGGGTGGGAGCCTGCTGGCAGGTGCCCCTGGTGACTGGGGGGTGGGGGTGGTGGGAGACATGAGTGGGGGCCTGGTGGAGGCTGCCCTTGGTGGCTGGGGGGTGGGGGTGGTGGTGGACATGGGTGGGGGTCTGGTGGAGGCTACCCCTGCATTGCTGGGGGGTGGGGGTGGTGTGAGACATGGGTGGGGGCCTGGTGGAGGCTGCCCCTGGTGGCTGGGGGGTGGGGGTGGTGGGAGACATGGGTGGGGGCCTGGTGGAGGCTGCCCCTGCACTGCTGGGGGGTGGGGGTGGTGGGAGATATGGGTGGGGGCCTGGTGGTGGGTGCCCCTGCACTGCTGGGGGGTGGGGGTGGTGGGAGACATGGGTGGGGGCCTGGTGGAGGCTGCCCTTGGTGACTGGGGATGTGGGGGTGGTGGGAGACATGGGTGGGGGCCTGGTGGAGGCTGCCCCTGGTGACTGGGGGGTGGGGGTGGTGAGAGACATGGGTGGGGGCCTGGTGGAGGCTGCCCCTGCACTGCTGGGGGTGGGGGTGGTGGGAGACATGGGTGGGGGCCTGGTGGAGGCTGCCCCTGCACTGCTGGGGGGTTGGGGTGGTGTGAGACATGGGTGGGGGCCTGGTGGAGGCTGCCCCTGCACTGCTGGGGGGTGGGGGTGGTCGGAGACATGGGTGGGGGCCTGGTGGAGGCTGCCCCTACACTGCTGGGGGGTGGGAGACATGGGTGGGGGCCTGGTGGAGGCTGCCCCTGGTGACTGGGGGGGTGGGGGTGGTGGGAGACATGGGTGGGTGCCTGGTGGAGGGTGCCCCTGGTGGCTGGGGGTGCAGGGGGACATGGGTTGGTGGGCAGTAGTGCAAGTTGACATGTGGGTTGGCTGGTGGGCATGGCCATGGTGGATGGGGTGCCTGCATGACACCTGTGGTGTGAGCCACCTGCAGGGGCCGTGGAGGGTGTAGAGGGAACACCTCGGAGGACCCACACGTGCAATTCACGTGTGCTGCTCCCCACGCATCCCTGTAATACACTTACCCTGATGATATCGCGTGTGGAACTTCCCGCGCACCCCTGTAATACATGTACCCTGATGGAATTGCGTGTGGAACTTCCCGCGCACCCCTGGAATACACGTACCCTGCTGATGTTGCGTGGGATACTTCCCCCGCACCCCGAAATACACGTACCTTGATGAGATCGCGTGCGTGACTTCCCACACACCCCAGAAATACACATACCCCGCTCAATCGCGTGTGTAACTTCCCGCGCACCCCCGAAATACACGTACCCCGCTCAATCGCGTGTGTAACTACCCGCGCACCCCCGATATACATGTACCCCGCTCAATCGCGTGTGTCACTTCCCGCGCGCCCCCGAAATACACGTACCCCGCTCGATCGCGTGTGTTGCTTCCCGCGCACCCCCGCAATACACGTGCCCCGCTCGCACAGGCCCAATTGCTCTATGCTGCCACTTTTGTGATGCGCTGGGACTCTACCGCCTGCCTTCGTGTGGCGGACGTGTTTCAGCTTGTGCGTGTCTTTGGCTGTGCGTGGCTTTGCCCTATTCGATTCCATGAATACGTGTGGTTCGAGTGCGTGTGGGCGTTCCGTCTGCTTCCCTGCAGTACATCCCCAGTTACGCCCTTATTTTCGCGCGTTGATCCCCATTCCGCGCGTTACGCCCCGTGTCCCGCCCACTTTCTGGTGTATGCGCCGAGGTTGTGCGCTTTCACTGTGCGCGTCGCGCACGCCTTTCGGGATGTTGCAGTGACTTGTGCGCCATGCACGGGTTTGGCGCACATCCCGAGGTGAACACGCGCAGGGACTTTCATGAATCGCACGGGTGCGCCTGTTTCTTTGCGCTTGCGGCTGCTTGCGCAACGATTTTCGGCGCACGTTTGTTCCATGAATCGGCCCCACTGTGTGTCAAAATAAATTGGCTTTTTTTGCCTTCCTCTTGCACTCTTTGGCCTCCTTAAAACACCTTCTGCGGATCAACACCTGACTCTGCGTGAAAATGTAACAGGAAGAGTGCATTTGCCTATCCCCTCCTTCACATTCAATTTCAGACGCTAACCCTAGCTCACAAATCCTTGGAAAAATGAAAAACTATCTGCCTGAGATGACAAATGTGCTTTGCTACAGTTCCTGCCAGGTCCAGCAATCTACAAGCGCGTCAACTAACATTGAAGAGAGTGCACAAGCATTTCCACAAACACAGCCATTCTATCCACGGATAAGATCCTCATTCGAAACACAGTAAGAAAGTGGAAAGAACATCGGTTTTGTGGTCCGTTTGAAGTTCTGAATACCCACAGCAGTGAAGATAAAAGAACGTCGTCCATGGACTGATCATACCGATGTTCGACGAGATGCCAGTAGCACGTTGGAAAGAGGAGTGACTTGACGGAAAGTATAACTGAATTTACATTAACATTTGCTATTATAATAAGGTGTTATAGGAAACCCACAATGAAGATGGAATGTTGGACAAGGAAAAAGAAAAGGGATAGGATTAATGAGACGCGTGGGGCAAAAGTAAAAAGTATTATATTGTTCAACAACTTTGTTTTCGGTCTTCTTCTCTTCTGGTATTTAGCACATAAGGATAAATTGTGCACATGACGAGTGTGGGGAGCTGGTGAGTGCATAGAGCGGGTGAATGCGTAGAGCGGGTGAATGCGTAGAGCAGGTGATGGAACGGGTGTCATATATGGATAGAACGAGTGATATATGTGAATAGAATTGATCGCATATATGGATGGAACGAGTGACATATGTGGATGGATCCGGTGCCGTATGTGGATGGATCAGGTGAGGTATGTGGATGAAACGTGTGAAATTTGTGGACGGAAAGGATGAAGTATGAAGATGGTACGGGTGAAATATGTAGATGAAGTGCATAAAACAACTTAGAATACACAAAATGGTACGGGTGAAATATGTGGATGGAGTGCATAAAACAACTTAGAATACACGGAACGGATCGGAGTAAATAGAGTGGATTTGAGTGCGTGGGTGGACAGGAGTGCATGGAGCAGACAGAAGTACGTGGGCGGATAGGAGTGAGTGGGGCAGACAGTAGTGCGTGGGACAGACTGGAGTGCATGGGGCGGACTGGAGTGCGTGGGGCGGACTGGAGTGCGTGGGGCGGACTGGAGTGCGTGGGGCAGACTGGAGTGCGCAGGGCGGGCTGCAGTGCATGAGGGCATCGAGCGGACCGGAGGGTGTGGAGCAGACTGGGGTGCATGAAGTGGACTGGAGTGCATGGAACAGACTGGAGCGCATAGTATTGCGTGACGTAGCCTTATTTTAGCCTTATTGTGATTTTAAACTTAGATGGACTTTGCTGCTATTAGTGTTCATGCCTTTTTGAACAGTGCATTTCACCTTATTTACAGGCCTCCAGGCCCACTTGGCTCCTTTCAAGAAGATCTCACTAATATCCTGTCGGACAACCTCAAAAATACTTCACCAAGTCTTCTCCTAGGAGATTTTAATCTTGGTTACAAAGACCCTTCAGATCCCAATGCAACACAGATCATTGACTCCATTGAGGAATTAGACTTCACCCAAAGGGTAACAGGCGCCACTCACACTAAGGGCGGAACCCTTGATTGGATTGCGGAACACTATTGCGCAACGTCCATCAATGCCATAACACCTATACCCTGGTCTGACCATCACCTGATCTTGTTCGCTCTCGAAGCTACAGTCCCTCATCCTAACACTACTATAGCTCTGGCTATTCCTACAAGGAACAAAAAGAACATTACAGCTGAGAAACTCATTCCTCTGATCATCCCCACTCTGAACTTTCTCCCTGACTCTACAGACCCATCTACATTGGTCGAAGAATACAACAAGGTAATGTTATCCGCCCTGGACACCATAGCACCTTTGAAAATTAGAAAATGCGAACAGAAAAAACATGTTAATTCATGGTTCTCTCCCCACCTAAAAGCCATTCGACGTGATAAACGTAAATGTGAACAGATATGGAGATCAAACCCCTCTGAAAATAACAAAAACAACCTCACCAAACTAACTTCCCTTTACAAAAAAGAAATAATCCTTGCTAAACAAGAATCTTATAATTTACGCATTACCCAAGCTAAGTCTAACACAAAAGAACTATTTACTATCCTGAAAGAATTAGAAACACCTATCCAAGCCCCTGACACCTGCATTAAGGACAAAACTTGGTGCACTAACATTCAGAGTGCTCTATCTAATAAAATAACGACTTAACAGGCTAAAATCAACAATAAAAAAGAATCCCTTCTCCTAACCGCTAACTCTAACAATACTCTAGCCCCTGTGCCTTCGATCTCTTCCTCAACTCCCACATTGCCCGAAACATCCAAACCCCTTTTTAACTTTAAGAAAATATCTACTCTAGAAGTTGAAAAGGTTATCTTAACCCTTAAACTGTCCAACTGTCACGGCGACCCTTGCCCTGCACAAATCATAAAGGATGCCGCAAGAGACCTTTCCCCATTCATAACCAAACTCATAAATGCCTCATTCTCTTCCGGCACCATTCCTAACAATCTGAAACAATCGTGAGTCCTCCCACTTCTAAAAAAAACAAACACTTGACCCGACTATTCCCACAAATTACCGCCCCATTACGACAGTGCCATTTCTGCTTACAATTTTGGAGAAGGTAGCGTACCTCCAAATTCAACAATACTTGGAATGTAACCACCTTCTAGGAGTACGTCAATCAGGTTTTAGACCGCAACACAGAACTGAAACGGCACTGATTGACCTTAAAGCACAAATCGACACCCTGAGGGACAACGGCAACACAGCACTACTTATGCTGCTCGATCTCTCAGCAGCGTTTGACCTGGTTGATCATAAGACTCTTTGTCACCACTTAGATTCAGCTACTCACTTCTCGCAAGAAGCCATTGGCTGGATTCAATCCTTCTTAGATAATAGAACTATGCGGGTCTTCGCACCTTCAGCTTCCGCTGACCCTATTCCTATAACTTGCGGTGTGCCTCAGGGTTCATGTGTTTCGCCCACTAGGTACAACATCTTCACAAAGCCCCTTTTTGATGATCTAGATGGCCTGGGTATCACCTACACTAACTATGCAGACGATACACAGATCCTCATCCCGTTGACGGGAGATTACGACAAGGATTTGGCCTTTGTGAACAGAGTATATCTCATCATCCAGGCATGGATGGCCTCTCATGGACTATGCCTGAATGATGATAAAACGGAACTCCTCATTCTGGGCACCACAGCGAATCTCAATAAATTAGGCCATCTATATTCCTACTTCACCATAGACAATAACATTATCCCAGTAGCCACAGAAGTGAAAACTCTTGGCTTCTACCTGGACTCCTCTCTTACATTCAAAAAACAATTAACTCCTTGGCCTCGGCCACTGCCTATACGTGTAAGCTAATCAGAGCAGCTAAGCCATTCCTTTCACCTAACAATTGCATTACCCTAGCAAGAGACTTGGTATTATCCAAACTGGATTATTGCAACGCCTTATACATAGGCTGCAACAAATACACCACCAACAAGATTCAGATCATACAAAATAACGCTTTAAGAGCTGCCCTCAACATCCCTAAGAAAGCTCACATATCTGACCTTAGAAGATCTAACAACTGGCTTTCCACCAAAGATAAAATATTCCTTAAATCAGCCTCCCTAACTCATAAATGGTTACATATGGCCGCCCCGCAGTACCTTACTTCCAGATTCCGGAAACAATCTACTAATCGCCCTTCTAGGACAGCTAATACTAACTTACTTCAAGTGCCCAGATTCAAATGCTCGAAGTCTGGTGGTAGTAGCTTCCCGGTCAAAGCTGCCCAAAACTGGAACTCACTCCCACCTTCTCTAAGGGAAGACATGCCTTACTTGCGTTTCAGGTGCAACCTTATCCAACGGATTAAGGAGCACGACATCTGACCTTCCACCTTACCAACACACCACTGTCCACCTCTGTGCATAATTGTATATGTGTGTATATATATATATATATATATATATATATATATATATATCTGTATCTGCTCAATTGTATATTTTGCATTTAACTGTTGCTTGACTCCCTCGGTATCCTATGTTCACTTGTATGATTTCATTCAATCTTTTGTATGTTGTATGCCAACACTGCTTACCATTATTTTGCACTGTAACGCACAGCAATGTAACCCAAGCTGAACAATCCTCTTGTCCTTCCTTGCGCCCTAATACCCTTGGGTCTGGTGCGCATTAAAAATAAATAAACAAACAGTATATAGTATGGTTTGGAGTGCAGGGAACGTTTGAAAGTGCATATAACCCATCATATCACACCACCACGCTTACTCTCCTCTTTACACCACCACTCAACTAGAACACAGAGATACTATGACACCATTCGGTATAACTGTTCTCATACCAACATCTGCTGCACACTCCCCATCATTCTAAGTAAACACGGCTGGTTACACCCCCCCCCAGCCGGGCGTTCTCCTGAGGACTAACGCAGCCACATTCGGTCTGGATAAATCCTGCCAGAACGAACACATACTCCTGATCTCTCAACCGCCACACCTATCGCTAAGAAGCAGCTATCACACGAATACCGCACCAGCTGCACACATACCCGGTGCTCACACGCACCTTTGACTCTCTCTACTGATCTGAACTTCAGTTCCCAAGGGGGTTCAACCTACCAGCACCTTCAGACCATACCAATGGTATATAAGGCGCTATATAAATGCAAAATAACATATCTGGTGGTGATAGGGAAACGCGCACTAAGAGAAGTGTGCTTAGCACACTGGAATTATTAAACACGGTCGGGGAAGGAGTAGATCTGCCCTCAGAAAATATATGGTATGGGGGAAAGGAAGAAAGTGGGATATTGCTGTCTGTGCTCACTGATTCCACACCTCACAGGAGTGCCAAAGCAATTCTTGCCACAAGAGGTGACAGCAGAAGAGGGAGGGTGTCTGGTACATCTGGCCTTGTGCAGAACCAGGGGCATGTTCCAGGGACACAAGGTAGAAGTAAAGTGGATTGATGAGGGGGGAGAGGTATGCAAGGACAACTTTATACAACAGCAAAGCATGGCCCAGGAGTACAAAAAAAAGCACATGTTCTGGAATTTGTAACAGAGGGGGCCCAAAAGGGAAATCATGTGGCCACTGTCCACAAAAGAAAATATACCTCCACATGGTATCTATGTTTTAGGGTCAACAGATCAATAATGCTGGGGATGAATACTGGCTTCAGGAGGACAATGGACATCACATTGTTGCAGAAGGAGACCGCTGCTATTACTGACACTTGGTGGGCGTGCAGAACATACGCCCAACTACCACCATATCAGAAGGTAATTTGTGCATTGGTGACTCTTCATAAACCGACATTAGTGATGCCCCGTGCAGACTTGATACCGCTCAATCGCTGTCCATAGCTAAGGAGAAAATGGAAGCAGAAAAACAAACAAACCAACATAAGGTAACAAGGAAGAAAAGGTCCAGTAGTAACTCCATCTCGGCAGAGTCCACCAAGAGCTTAGAGAACATTCCATCTCATTTGAAACTGTTCAGTTCAGCATCTGTTTTCTTGTCTTCTCTTCTGGTACCTGGGGTGCAAGCTGCAGTCAATGCAAAATGTCTGCAGATCCCCCGCTACAAACTGCTCCAACTGGCAAATGCAACTGAAAATGGACTCAATGTGGTGATGGAAGAACTACAGGCTCTACGGTTGATGACCCTCCAAAACCGTTTTGTTCTCAATCTTATGACGGCAATGGAGGGAGGGGTGGATCATAAGATAGGCAGTTCATGCTGTACTGCAATTCCCACCACAAATGGAACCATCACTGAGGCGGTAGAGGAAATAAGAAGAGTATGCGAGAGAATGACAAATGAGACGCATGACATTTTATCAGAATCCTGGTTGCATTCATTGTTCGCCTGGGCACACAACTGGCTTGTGGCTATGTTTTAGATAACTGTTCCTCTGCTCGTCACGATCCTCATCGTGACCTGCATTGGTCGTCTGATCATCCAGTGGTGTAAATGGCACCAGCACAAGAAAGGGTATGCAATGGCAATGCATAAAATGCAGGTCAAAGAGGTATTGGGTGAGGAACACGCCAGCGTGAATGAGAGTGAAGAAGAAATTATATTCAGCACCACCACTAGAGTTGGTGAATTATCATGCATTATTGGGGGAGTGTTCACCTGACAGACCAAACATATTCATTTTAGCGTAATACTTGGATGGGTATGAGGAAGAAGGGGACATGACCAGGGTAACAAGGGTGTGGGTGTGTAAAGAAAAGGAGATGAAAGTGACAGAAGTATCGATCGAGAGATCGATCTATGGGGGAAATGTGTTAAAGATGTTAATTCAGCGCCAGATAGGCAGAGGCACCCATCAACTGTGGGAGTAAAGAAGATGCACAGTAGGGGTAGCCATATGGGGAATAACACAAATATTCTGAGTCAAAGACACAGTGCATACAGGACTTCACCTGGAACAGTAGGGGGTAATGATACAGTGGATGTACACTTGGTCCAACACACTGCTCTATGATTAGCTAAAGGAGGGGAGAGACAAAAAAAAAACACAATCACAAATACGCATAATGGGAAATCCCTTGCGGCTGGGCTCGGTCTGGGAACATTTCAATTTAAAACACAGGACCACAACAACAGGGATGTGCAAAGGGGGAGGAGACTGAAGTTACTTGTTATATGGGAATTAGATCAACCGGAAATGGGTGATGCAACCGCAGGGTGGTCAACCAAACAAGCTGCCCTGCAAAGTAGCGGGGAGGTTCTGTTCCAGTATGCTGGTCACATGACCACTGATGCCTATCAGCAGGCGGCAGTGGGAAGGGAACACTGGACGGAGTGGTGTTCGTGGGAGGACCAATCGAATAGTACGTTCCAGCCCTCAAAGTATCTACCACAGAGTCAGTGAAGGTCATTATCTAACAGGTATTGTGTCAATGTCCCCCCCCTTCCCACCAGCTGCAGGGTGTCTTGTGTCCCATCCTCAATGGTGCTGACTAATATCAGTGTATTAAAGTTCTGGTGGTCAGCACAAATGTTGTTTCATTAATAGCAACATGTTCTGGGGTTGGTTGTGAATAAAATGTGGCACCACATGGGGAGGTGAGGTGATGGGGAAACTATTGAACTGTCCATTCTAATGACGCTGTCACTAATGAATGTTATTATCGCGGAAGAGGAGATTGAAAACCAATCAAATCCCTGGGAAGCACAGAAAGAACAAATCCTCCAACTTGCATGTGCTGCTCCTGACTTCTGACTATTGTATTTCTTGTTATAAAACTACTGTTCATAGTCCATTCAGATGTCCACCCCTCGATCAGAGCTAATCCACTGTTCTGTTTGATTTGTGCTAACCCTGCTGCAATAAACAGTGTTGCTTCTTGCCCGGTTTGTGCTCCATTTTTGAGTATGTGCTTTTTATTATGTACTAATTAGCGGACTGCCGACTACATTTTTGGAAGCCCCCAGCGAGATGTCTCAGTCCTCCCCAGACTTCTGAGGGTATCCTGACTGCAGACCTATTCACAGCGCATCATTGAGGAGGCCCTGCAGACGCAGAGTTCACAAAGGTCTGCCAGGTCCCGAAAGCCATTCCATGTTTCCGTGGATGCGAGCCTGTGGTGGAGGCTCAGTGCTGAGGGGACTCGAGAGTTCCCAAGACGCGAGTATAACCGTGCAAAAAGATGCTGCACAATAGGTGTAGCAGAAGGGGGAGGGATAGATTGTTTTTATGGTCTATAGGATGTATCCTTGTGAGAAAGGAGGACGATCGGCTGTAGTAGTGTAGATATTAGAGCATACCACCCAATAGGGAGTGGGTGCAGGTGTGGGCACACCTGCAGTAGAGCGGGAGGGGTGTGTGGCGAACTCCGTTAGACAGGAGTGGTGCGTAGTACAGGCAATTGCATAGTTGCATCATTGGGGTACGAGTTGTGTTGTATTTTTCTTGTAATAATGATTTGCATTTATATAGCACTAGGAACCCTCAGGCATCCCTCAAACCCCCTTGACTACAGACCCTAGACTGATAATCTTAGGGGACTCAGGCAATGAAGATATATGCACCAAATAAAGGGGCGTCTGCTAAAGTGTTTACACAGCTCTTGATGGCTGTCAAGCTGACCTTGGCCGCATAAGGGTAATTACCAGGGGGTCCCCCAATGGCAGGTTAGCGCATGGATAACGATAACCATGGAAAAAATAACTGCAATACTTGACAATTCGTTTCAAGCTTTTTGTGGTGCAGGGTTCCCAGTGATGCAATCCCTAACTGTCCGAGAACACTTGACCCTCAAACCGCAGCTGTTGAGAACTGTGGGTTTGCTGCAAGGTGTGTTGTTACAGCCACTGCAATATTGATGGTCACTATTTTGGACGTACTCTATGCCTCCTCGACCCTCGAGACGCTATATCCACCTCACTCTCCCATCTCGGCTGGCTCCCATTCCTCTCACAACTGAAATTCCAATTCCTCTGCCTTGTCTCCAAATCTCTCTACGACCTCGCCCCCCCTATCTTTCCTCGCTCCTCTCATTCTACTCACCCTCCCCCTCTCTTCGCTCAGCTGACCTATACCTTCTCATTGTACCCCCTGCACCTTGTGCCTCCTCACGCTTCTGCTCCTTCCAACTCCTGGCCCCCCCCTCCACTGGAACTCCCTACCTCTCCCCATCTTTCCACTCCTCCCTGAAAGCCCTTCTTCTACACTCTCCCCCCTGACTCTCCTTCCCTACCTCTTCCCCCCCAAAACCCCTCACCCCGATCCCCTTTTATTGGCTGCTGTAACTACCCGTGAGTGTCACAACCATCTGGAAACACCCCCCCCCCCCCCTCCGCTCCTTTTGAGTAAATTGTTCTTCCTTTGAGTAAATTGTTCTATGTACTGCTCCACTGGCTTGTTTCAAGTGTGTAAATATGCTTCTTTCTCTTGTATTGTTGTTGTTATATTGTAAAGCGCTATATAAACCTAATAAACATAACATAACTTATGCTTACGTGATGCGTTCGGGCTCTATGATATATTGATTTCCAGAAAATGCTAAAGTTTGGCAAACAACAAAAGGTTGAGATCCATTACTCTACACATCTACCAACAATGATTCTCAGTGACAGTACAATGCCTTCTGGGAGCTGGCAGTACCGTGCGCCCAAATATTAAAAAAGGCCAATTTTCCATGCTTGCACATTCACTTTTTTGTTGATTGTTTTTAGAGCTTCTACCAGGTTGGAAATACGTTCAAAAACTACTGATGAGCTCTTAGCTAAAAACAGTGTTTTTGTGACTACAGGATCCTCCTGTCTGTGGGCGAAATCTCCAACGTTAATGTAATCAAGGAGGACACAGCGGATGGAGAACTAGAATTACAAGCGACATTTCTTCACCATCGTATCTACTGTACTACTCACCCATAGTCTGCTCCATGTAATGCTGATAAAGGGGAGAGGGCCATGTATGCTGCACCCCCTTCCAATTCTGGAGTATGGATGAAAGGCGGCACACTAGGAGCACTGTAGAGTTCTTCTGCCCGCCTGCCCCCTCCCCTGATATCAAAGTGTCTCGTGTAAAAGGGCCCTGCCTCATTTCTGTTCAAAATGACACCCCAACACAATATAGTAAGGCAATTGGTCTTATAATTTCCGTAGCCTCTTCCTGCAGGGCCCTTGAAAGTGGGAGGTAAGGCTCGTGCTAATCCCGAAGTACCAGTTCCCTTTAGGGTGTTCGTTTCCTGGCGAGTGTGCATCCATAGTAACTTCTCATTTTAAAACTGACGTTCTGGACCAAACATCAGGCTTGTTTGCATATGTGGCCAAAGGTTTGGAGTTTGCATATTCTCACCTAACAGTTGAGGTGCTGGACCATTTCACGAAATGTTGTTCTTCAAAACACAATGTAGCCTACATATATCATTTTAGAAATGTTTGAATTCAGTTGAGTTCATGACCTTTTGTCCATGAGCGTTTAGCACCATGCAATGACAGCAGCTAATGATTGTGCAGTGAGCTTTCTAGAAGGAAAAACAGCCTGGGCCAATTTGAAAACATACTGTAATGAAAAGAACACTTGAAATCATGAAATGGTAGGACAATACACATAAGAAACCAATTTCTGAAAGCTGGCTAGTTTACATAAATAACAGTCTTTAACCAGCACAGTTTTTGCATATCCCCAAACCAGTGTGGCCAAAGCCTCAGGCCTCTTCCTGGCTTGAAATGACGAATAGGATGCCAAGAATTTGGCTGCACTCAGTTTCATTCGGGAGCCCCTGCGTCCATCTGCAGGTTCCTGAGGGCAGGGCATGGTGGCTCTGAATGGACTTCGCAGTGCTGGCTGGCATCCGTGTGAAAAATGGCATATTGCACCTTGGTAACAAAGGATCAGTGAACAGGTGTGTGCACCTGCCCGCAAAAAGATTGGCAACCACCTTCTCATGAGGCTACAATTTCTAGATTGTCCCAACAAACCTGTGCAGGGTTGTACAGGATTTTAGTTGCAGACTCTTAAATCGGGCAACCGACCTTGAGTTCTCTGGAGCTGTGAGTCTAGCAAGAGCCTTCAGAGCAGGAAAAACCTAATGGGTTTTCATCCCCAACATGTCAATTGCAGGTGATGGCTCTGTGCTTGCGACCTGTCGTAGATCTTGGAATGTAGGTTGCTCCCTACAGTCAGTCACCAATTATGTAAAATTGTTATCATGGCCAAGACAGAAACTGGCTGGACCCCACCAATGGGCCCTTGTGTCAAAACTGGATTGCCTCTTTCAATTCTACAGGAGAAAGATCAGCTGGAACAAGATTCACAGCCTTTAGAGGCCTCGCTAATTAAGATGCCCCCACAAGCCTTAATACTGTCATTCTGCACCCAATGCCATATGGTCCACTGGGACAGTAATACAATTATCTTGTACTCAATGAAATGTAATTCAGGACGTGCTCGAGAAAATAGGCCATCTCCCGGTCTTGGAATGAGCAGAAACATGGCAATAAAGGAGACATTCCATCAGTGTAACATGCCCGCACCCCTTTGGCAGGATATACACACGTGATGGCCCCCCTGATGACCACATTTAACCCCACTGCTACAGGAAAGCTTTTCCAGGCCCACTGCGTGATGGGCCCAGAGGCCAATAACCAGTGTAGTTTGCAGAGCCCTCCATCCAAAGCCCTCATTTCCCTGTAGGATACGATACCCTGGATATTAATGCAGGCAGATATTAGCCATGACCACTGGCAAGTTTACCACAGGGCAGGAATGTTCTGGGGCATTGTGTGAGTGTGTTGTCATCATAACACTAGACAATGGGGAGAGAAGCCCCAAAGAGGCCAAACTCAGATGGTCGCAGGCTACTTAAATGATAGTACATGTTACAGAGGCCATCGCGTCTCTAATCCCACTCCTGAGCATTGCGGAGGTTGGGGGGTGGGGTTAAAGAATAGGCCACACTCCATAACGAGGCAGTGCAATGGGTGCAGATGCAATCAGAACACATTGTATATACTTTGAAGCAAACTAAAAACAACTGTAACACAACAAAACATGAACTCTGAGTAGAACCTTGCAAGTTACACAACAATATACTAGTAAATGCAAAAGTAACTATCACTCAACATAGGAACTCTTGTACTGGTAAATTCTTGCCCCCCCTTCCTCCAGACTACTGGAATATCACACCCAAGGTACTGAAAACTGAGCATGCGTGCCAATCGTGAAAAGGAGAAAGCCTGTGTACATGTACAGCTTCACCAAGACTTGCCTGCACCTCCCCCTCCCATGTAGACAGGTTGTTCACCAAACCGCAGCGCTGGCTCCATCAATGCCTCCGAGAATGGGAGCATTGCAGCCGAGTGTTTACCTATTGGAGTCTTACCCGGTGGTTGGCGCCTATAGTTTTTTCTGGGAAGCAGTTGTGTCCCGACAGGAAGAGGAGGGGCACTACCATAAAAACCCCATTGAGCGCGGATCACACGCATGTGGTCTCTGGGAGGCGTTCTGTGCTGCGAGTGGAGGGTTTCATTTGCATCCGCTAGCTCAGCCCCCTCGCTATTTATATATCCATATTTGGCAGCTATAAGTGTTTCATTTAGGTGCTTCTGTATATTGTTATTGCCGGGCTTTCTAACTGATGTCTCCCCCCACCGCCTTCATATAATCTCTGCAGCTCCAACAACTCCTCTACCCCGGATCAGCCTCCAGCGATATCGGGAGAAGCCGTTACGGCTCCTCAGGAATTCTTGTCCCTACCTTCTGTGTCTGAGCCTCCATTTGATCCAGCTCAGGCAGTGATTGACAAAAATGGAAAAGCTCTGGTTTATGATCAAGGTTCCGACCCGGATCACCGCTATGGCATCTGTGCAAGTGGAACGGGATGATTCTATTGTGTTAGCTGAATCGTTTCTTCGTATGCATCGGGTACTGGGGTGGGGTAAAACTCTAGATCCATCATTTTCCCACCACCTATACAATCTGTTATATTACAGAATGGATCCTTGTCAATACAGGCCTCACCCCAAACTCCTTCCCACACACAATCTGCTAATTTAGACTAGTTCACGCCTAGAAACGTCCAGCTGTGTAGGGATTCCAGCATTCTTCCCGAATTGGGTACTCTGCAGTAGACCTAGTTTTAGAGACAATTCTGAGACTCTATGATAACATCAAAGGCAAGACATTATGCAAGAAAAATTAGTGGGAATTGACCGGAAGTTGGCAGCCGTATTGGAGTTTCTTCCTAAGTCTGTGAATAACAGGGAATGTGGAGGGGCCGCTTTTTAAAAAAAAAAAAAAACTCAGTGGTCAACCTAAATGAGGAGGGAGCGATGGACAGTCCTACTCCCTTACTAGCATGCCAATCTAAGCTAAATTGTTCACCTGACATATTTGGCACAACAACACTGGCGATTGTAGTCTCCCCTTGAATCAGTAATTCTATTGGCTCATTCTAATATGGCAGAGGAGGCGAAGGCTCCATTGAGAAGGAAAAACGAGAATGTAAAAACAAAAACGTCCCAAGCTGACAAAAAAAAAAGTCAAAAAATACATTGACTACTAATCTCAACAGGAAACTATCATCACGGAAATGTCTCTGCTCATTACCTTTAGTGGATGAAATTATTGATCTTAATACCCAGCTGGAAGGAACTACGGGTCCAGAGGACACTACAGAAGTATTAGAAGCAACTCTAGCTGTCCCATCCCCCAATACTCCCTTAAACCTGAAGAAAAACTAACTGGGCAATGAGGCCCAAAAAAAATCTCTTCTTTTAGGATCCAGCAAGATTTACATTACCAGCGTACATCTACCGCTACATCAGAGTTAGTGACGGTCATTTAGGCTCATATTTGCCCAATTCCTGCAAGGGCAGAACCGGTTGCTATGGGGAACATGGAAAGAATGGTGCCCGATGCATCTTGCCCACGAGTTTCTATTCATGGTTTGGACAGCAGGGGGAGCTTCTTTGGCAAACACGGATCTTGCATACCAACAGTCTCTTAAGCAAAGATCATTTGATGACAGAGTCATCGGTTTTGAGAATATGGAACAGATTAATGGCGAGATCCAACAGAACCGGTCAAAGCTACTGCACGTTTTCTCTAGCTAATACATTCAGGTGATATAGACTTGGTTGAAATCCCTGACAGTGTCTAGAACACATTAGTCATGATCTTCTCTTCTAGCTTGGGATCAGCAGAACATTTTTAGATCCATGGGGTTTGATATGATTTTCAAAAGTACAGGGCATACTAAATTATTTTTGTAGTCGATTTGCTGGCCCCGCTGGCATGGAACAGCTCCAACCTCCATTATTCATTTAAAAAAAGGGACTTTAATACCACGCTTAGATCTGTCTCCAACAACTGGTCCCATGACTTTACTTTGCGATTGGTCTTGTCTTGCAGCATCTTTAAAGTCAGTCCCTTGAGAGAAGGGCTTGTTTTCCAATCTTTAGCGCTCGTCAGCTTAATATTCTGTCGCGGAATTCCTGTGCTTTGATGAATAAAGCCAAAGCGTCATCAGTGTATTCTATCTTTGTAGAAAAACAAATGCTGTTTCTGCTGCTGCAGGAAACAATGTTGATGGTCCCTCTTAAAAATAGAGGTTTTTTTCCCCTATTCCAAAATAGCTACTAGAGGTGCCCCAGGCCAGCCATCATTGGCTGCCGGGGGGCAGGGGAGAGGGGTCTTGCCATTGCTATGGATTTGAACCTCAAAATACATTAATTTGCAATTACCTCATTGAGTGCAGGTTTGCTGGCGATGGGGTTACGTTTGGAAGATCCACCTACTCAGTTGTCGGTTATACACCTACACTGGAACGCAGATACAGCATCTGTTATGCCATTAGCATTAGATGAAATTATAGCGGAAGGGCTAGGCTTTGGATATGCAAATAACATCCTTATTGGAGGCTATTATAACGCTTCTTGCGCAGCAAGCTTGTGGTCTGATTTTGTGTCAGGGCGGTTGCCAGAGGTAAGCTTCGAGAGGATTTTATAAACACCCTTTGCTCCTCATGAATTGGTCTTATTGCCTTCCAGTTTTTACTTGGAAAAGGGGGGTTCTAGCTGCTATTGGACAGATCATATCCATGTATCAGCAGACCTTTTGACAAGTTGCTAAATGCTTACCATTTCCAACCTTCATTTTAGCTATCTAGCATTCTTTGATCTCGAGTACTATACACATTCGAATGTGAAAACAGGAGATTTAACCTGTGTTGGCGTTTGGGACTCCAGATTTTGGGGATGGAGGTAGAGGGGGGGGGAATTGCCCGTTAATCAGTTTTCTTGCAATAAGTGTACAGTTATAATATAGGGCACGCTGGTGCCTGCCAATTGTGAGAACTCCTACAAAGCCTTTTCTGCCAAGCTCTTTAATGAGACCACACTGAGCTGCTTTAAGAAAACAGTGGCTAAAGGATGGTTGATGGTATCTAAGCGACATCTAGACACTTGCGACAGCAGAGTGGTCGCTGCTAAGAGGACAGCTCAGGCAAGTTACTAATAGCACGGATTTAGGGTGAGGCTTATAACCATAGATGGAATAAGATTCTACAGAGATATAGATATTGTATGAAGGCCCTAATAGCCCAGCTACCTTGATTAACACTAACAGTTCCAGATTTTGGGAGCTGCCAAATAAGGTAACCGAGAAAAACAGCCAGAGTGATTGAGGAAAACGGGTTACATTTTATGGGGCACTATATGCAAAAACGGGGGAAAATAATCATCCGATAGATTTTCATTGTGTAAACTGTCAGAGTTTGAGGGGTGGCAGTAAGCTGCTCTTTCAGTTATTGTAAAGCCTCTAGGGGCCCGGGGCCCAGGGCCCGTCCTCTATAAGAGCAACCCAGAATGGTGGTCGCTTACCTTGCATCGTCTATTGACTACACTTGACCTTTCCGCTTCCTGGGTGTTATGGTACATCATTCCCATCTTTAAGAAAGGTGACCGTGCACATCCTGCCAATGAGAGGCTGGTCACCATTCCAGATGCTTCGTTCTTTTGGTTCTGAAAGGGTCGGGAGACTGGGCACGTTGTCCCCTTGCCAGGTCAGCTGTAGACAATCTTTGGGACCCTCTCTGAATGTCACTTTCTGCCATTTTCTTGCAGCAGCGAAGAGAGCTGCAATAGGCACAGGTTACATTTCACCCATGGACAGAGTACATTCGACCTTCCAAGCCCAAGTGTTGGGGTAGCCAATGCCCATGTTGGGGGGGGGGGGGGGGGGATTTGGCACTGTCATGGGCAATTCCTATACACAGGCTTCAATTTTAATATACGGTTTGCCAGGCATGCTCTGTTGGTGGTAGGTGTTGTACAGATATTCCAGCAGTTCCAAGGGTAAACAGGCCACCATTACATAGAACTAGTTCTTTCTGGCAACCATGCAGGCAGTAACACTGATGTGGTCTCCCATCCCCGCCCCCCCACACACATACACACAGCAGTGGGCTCCTCTATAAAGGACTTAAAAAAAATATACAAGATATTTACATTTAAATAGAAATTTGCCCTCTGAAGTTATCAAAATATATCTTTGCAACATTTGTTTTTAAAACCAGAAAATATGAAGGGGCACGTATGAAAGTTGAAGCTGGTCCTGAACACGCAAAGCAATCACACTCCAGGTGGTCTAAAACCACAGACTTTGCAGCTCGGCTCCTAGATGAACCGTCGACATCTCCGAATGCACTTGGCGATCCCACAGACTTAGACATCCAGAGCAAGTCCATATTGAAGTCGCTAGTAATGCACAGTGTCCTCTTTCCTGAATAAATACATTTGTGCGCAGACCCAGTCCTGAGAGTTTCTGTGCCCAGCTCACAAAACCTAGCCGCTCATGCTGCACACTGGTCACAGGCACACACTTCAGTGTCACATGCTACATAGACACCCACAACGCTGGTCATGTAGGTGGTCGAGTGATAAGCAATCAGGTCAGCGCCAAGAGCACAGCTCACAGTGGCTACAATACCACGCAGATGTCCTGGCATCAACTTTGGCAAATGAGTTATGGAAAGTGTTAAATTCACGTCTAGACTTCCAAGCAGGCTCCTAGAAGCTCGATCCTTCTCGTGATGAATTCCTGATGAAGTTCTCCTTTGCACTGGTCCTTTTTGGCTTACAAGATCTTTGCTTTTCATATGACAAATGAGGATTTGTGCCTAAAGTCACCCTGAAACAAGAAAGAGGTGTTAGAAAATCAGCAGGTAAAGCACTTACAACATGAGAGGGGGCAGAGGCACGTGACACAGGTGGGGAGACTGACAGCGCTGCAGAGTAGGGGAAGGATTATTCTAATTAAGGGCAATTTAGGGCTGGTGCGACTAACACTCCCATCCGCCCTAGCCAGCAGTCAATGGTTATGGATAGAGCCCCCCCACCACCTTACATATTATTTGAAACTAGCTAGGCATGTGAATCAGTGCAGGACACAACAGGTACTACCTTTCTGATTCAAGTTATTAGGTCACGATTCTCCCTCTTGCAAAACCTACATAGAACTCTACTCAGGCGAAATAGACACATGGTCTTCACATGAAAAAGAATGCATCATAGCACCTCCTTCCCTCCCCACCAACCCACCCACCGTTTGGTATCTTGAGCTAGGGTACACCTGGGCCATGCACCTTTTAGTCTGAATAGCGGGATTTATGGAATTTCTGGGCATTCCAGAGCAGGTCCATTGGACAAAGCCATAGTAGGCAGCTCATATAAAGCACCCAGGCTACATTTACAAAATGAAGGCCTACCAAAGGATCACAAGATTAGGGAAGAGTACTAGTCAGCCCATGCGGTCAATAGGAGGGCATCAGGTACAGGCCAGTACAGTGTAACACAGATCAAACATCAATGGATGCGGTCATTGTGTGGAACAGACCCTTGTCCTGGACGCGTTTACTTGCATGTTCTAATCCCTCCCATCAGCAACAAAACACATTGGCACTCAGCTTTGCAGGCTGGGGCCACTGCTCTTCTGGCAAGAGGTTTGCTGAAGCAGTAGAAAGAGCTGCCTGAATGGGAGACTAGTTTACCAGAATATAAACTTATTGGTTTGAGGGAGGAAAAGACATTCCCCCACTGATCTCAAATGTGGAGGAAAGGGCGGGGGAAGTGGAGCTCATTGAAGGAACCACGTTATTAGTGCAGCTAGTAAAAAATAAACATCGTCTTTGACAAGACGCCAGTTAAACTCAATCACAATGAGCTTAACAGGCGCGAGGGGTCAGCAAGCTTACATTAATGCATGAACTTCATGAAGTCCACTCCACTGCAGGCAGCAATCCAGCCTCCAGCGATGGAGGTGGTCCTGCTCAGAGCAAGGCTCACGCTTCAATAACACTTATGTCCACACACAAAGATTCCGACAGACCCACACACAATCCTTTTGTTCTTCCCCAAAAGTACTTTTAGGTGTTTTCACTCATCCCTGTGCCATGGAGGCAGAGCTGAAGGGCTGTCGTTCCATACGACGACAACCCCATTCAAGACATCCATCTTGCAGCTTCCTACAGACCAGCTACCAAACAGCTTACCCTCCCACCCTCATTTAAGGAGGTCTTTTTGTCTTGCAGAAGAAACCTCTTTATACACCTGTATTCCCCAGCCTCACTATGGCCCCTCCTCCGACTCCACCTCCTACAGTACCCATAAGGGAGCCACACTCTTCCCCCAACAAACCCCCGTCCCTCTGTCGTCTTTCCGAATGTGCAGGAATTGGAGCGCACAAACCCACAGCGAAAACCCAGCACCTGAAGCTAGTCACCCCCACAGGGGCCAGTGGGCGAATGCATAAAAGCCTCCACGGGCCCGTGTCCACTATGGAGCTCAAGGAAAGACTTTGAAAACTGGAACCAGTGGCACAGCTCTGGCCTGCTGCCACTGGAGACAAAACCCAATCTGAAAATGCAAGCTGGGATTGGCAGGGCAGGTAGCACTGTCCAGCTCACAGGCTGGGCCAGAGAACAGTGTGCAGGCAGAACCATATGTGAAAATGAACCAGTGCAGGCAAGAGCACTGCAAAGGAAACACCCTGCCACATGTGCGGGTTCAAATTTAGGCTTGTGTAGCGTTTCAGGCATTGGTGGTACTCCTTGGTACTCTAGTAAATGACAAGTGGCAGTGTGCTTGCAGGTTAGATGAGAGGCACAGAAGCATATGTTACTTACCCCTGGTAACGTTCTTTTGACTGGATGTTCCTCATTTTATGATATCTTCCAGCTTCAGAAATAGATTTTCACAGAGGGCGATGTGTGTCAATGCCCCGCCACCCCCCCTCACTCCTCACCATTCCTTGCTAGGGTGAGGTGACAGGTAGAAAGTAGGAAGCACCATTTGTTTTAGGCTAAATGGAAATGAGACAATCTTTAGTAAAAAAAAAAGAATGCTTAACCACAAGGACAACCGCATCCTAGTAAAAACTGGTAAATGGAGCTTACTAGATAGGGGCTGCAATTCACTCACCCTGCGGTCTGATGTTAACGCAACTAACAGAATGGGTTTAAATGTAAGCAGTCTGAACGGACATGAGTGAAGTGGCTCAAAAAGGAGCATACATCAGGAAATTTAATATCAGATTAGGATCCCAAACAGGGACTGGAAAAGGTTCAGGAGGGAACACATTAGTGAGCCCCTTAAGAAACTATGCTCAAATGGCATTTTTAAGTAAGATACCTCGTGCGAGGTGCAATTGAAAGCACTGCCAAGTATCCCTTAATGGTCCCAATCCAGAGCCCCAGATTAGCCAAATGTAACAACAACAAAAAAAGACAACACCATAGGTATACATTGCATTGCAAAGGGTCCACATCATTTTCCCCTACACCAGCTGCAGAATTTGTTCCAATGGCAGCAGTATAAGGATGTTGTTGCTGGCCTCCTGGCCAAAAGCAAAATCTCCATTACGTCGTCCAGGAGGTCCCAATCCTTATATCTCAACCTCTCAGAAACCACACGTAAAGGAGGATTGTCTTGACCTCTGGATGGAGAACCCAATACTGTTCTGTACTCTCTTTGCAGAAGACGTACCACATCCTCCTTGCCCAATCAGGACCATGAGTTTCCCGAACTTTCTCAACCGCCTGATCATGTGAGGAGCGACAGGAACTGAAGGAAACACATACAGGAGTGGAAACACACAGTCCACTACAAACGCATCGCCTGGAGGTCCTCTTGGGGGAAGATTCCCTGGAGCAGACCAGTTCGCAATTCCGGTTGACTCGGGTCACACCCAGATCGACTTGAGGGGTTCCCCAAAGGGTGAAGATCTCGTGAAGGACTTCCTGAGCTAGTTCCCACTCGTAGGAGACTGTGCTCTGCCTGCTCAGAGCGTCTGCCGCTGTGTTCTCCTCTCCGGCTAGGTGAACTACGGATAGGGAGATTCCTTCTTTATTTGTCCAGAACCAGAGCTGCATCACCTCTCTGCACAGTGCCAGTGAACCTACACCTCCTCTCTTGTTGAGGTAGTACATGGCCACTGTGTTGTCATTATCAGGACATTTTTTTCCCCATATAGAGGGCAGAATGGCTTCCAGCGGTAGCCTGATAGCCCTCAGATCCAAACGATGGATGTATAGTTTAGACTCCCATGGAGACAAACTACCACGGTTTGTCAATCATTGTCATTGGCTCCCCACCCCATGAGTGAGGCGTCCGTCACTACTGTCATCTACAGTCATGGTTGCCAAAAGATTTCTCCCTTCAGATTGTTGTGCTTGCAGGCCCACCAGAGAAGATCCTGAATGACCCTGCTCGGAACCTGAAGGTGGTCTAACATCTTGCCTGAGAATTGGGACCACTGTGTCCCAAGAGCCCCTTGGAGGGATCTCGAGAAGTGAGCCTCTGCCACTAGGAAAATGTAGGATGCCATGAGACCAAGCAACCTCAAAAAAGTTGAAGGCCGGAAGACGCTGGGCACTCTGGAACTTGGCGACCATCTGCAGAATGTGTTGAGCCCTCACCTCAGGTGGCGAGACATTGCCCAAGGAAGCATCCAGGAATCACTCTGATAAACTGGAGTCTTTGAGATGGTATCACGTGGGACGTCTTGTAATTGGGGGAGAAGCCCAGCCTTTGGATGGAGTGGCAAGTTATGCTGAGGTGTTCCAGGGTCTGTTCAGGAGAATGTGCTTGGACCAGCCAATCGTCCAGGTACAAGTAGACATGAATCCACCCCCGCTCCTCTACTCTCCTGAGAATCACTATCACCATCAGCTTGGTGAAAACCCTTGGGGCGGAGGTCAGCCCGAATGGCAGAACTCGAAACTGATAACGAGAATCACCAACAGCAAACCTCAGGTACTTCCTGTGCTTCTGATGGATAGGCACATGAAAGTAAACACCCTGAAATTCCAAAGACAGCATCCAATCCTGGAGCTGGAGGGCCTGAAAAAGTGTGACCATCTTGAACTTGTCCTTTCTGAAGAACTTGTTCAAGCATCTCAAGTCCAAGATGGGTCTCAACTTCATCTTTGGGGGGGGGGGGGATTAGATAATAGGGATAGTAACCATCCTTTGACAGGGACAATAGCACCTTT
Organism: Ambystoma mexicanum; assembly: GCF_040938575.1. Classification (NCBI taxonomy): domain Eukaryota; kingdom Metazoa; phylum Chordata; class Amphibia; order Caudata; family Ambystomatidae; genus Ambystoma; species Ambystoma mexicanum. The sequence goes on from NC_090931.1 coordinate 35,485,390, forward strand.
CTCAAGCAGGCTCAAAATGTCTTGCACAAGGAACAGATCTGGAACCTTGAAATAGTGGCTCTCCGGTAGATGCTCCTGAGGCCTTTATAAAAGGGGAGGCAGTAACCCTGGGCTACTTTTTCCAATGCCACACCATTCTTGCAGATGCAGTGAGTCTGCCTCCCACCGAGGTCTTGTGGCTCAAAACCTCAGGTTTTGAGGCAGCTGAAGCAGCAGCTGATGCTAAAGTAGCAATTGGTTTAGCAGCCTTTGCACCTCTCCCTCGTCCACCATGATCAAATCTTCTCCAACTCCTTTGACAAGCCCGTCCTCTCACCTTTCCAACTGAGGAGTAGAAGCAAAAGGACTTACCCATCCAAGATGATCCACTGGGGTGAGGGTTGGTTCTATGTAATTCCACCCATTGTTTTCACAAACAGTTTTTGCCGAAAACACATTTAAAAATTATTTTTGGGGAGGGAATCCTCCCTCAAAACCCCTCCTCCGCTACCTATTTTTTGTTATTACCAACCCCCCCAACCCTTTACATACCCTTTCCCCACCCCCCAAAAAATTCCAATTAGTTTTTTCAGCAAAAACACCAGTCGAAAAAACAGATGTTGATGAAAGGGCGTTGTACACAATGGTTGTGGCTGTGATGGCGGCTAAAGGGATTTGGCTGCTACCTTTGAGGTCTACAGCTCCTGCAGGCTTTCATCAGCCTTGCTGCCAAACAGCTGGGTGTCATCATAGGGCATGTTGAGGAGCCTGGACTGCACGTCCGGTGCAAATTCTGAATCTCAACCACACAAACCTTCGTATTACCTTGCTCGCTGCCATCGCTCTGCTAATGCTATCAGCTGAGTCCAATCGTTATCGCAGTCGCATATAGCTTGCCATCTCTTTCAATGTTTCTTTGCTCGAGCCACTGACCATTCCTCCCCCCCTACCCCGAGCTGTAAACTGGAGAAGATGGGCTCCCCATCCTAAGAGGGATGCATCTTTGGTAGGAGTGGCCTGAACTGTGGGGGTGGTAAAGGATTTCCCTTGCAGGAGGTTTCCCTTTGACCACCATTGCAGTGATTGAACTCGGTTTTGCAAAATTATCACTAAATCATCCCACTGCCCGCTTGCCCGAGACCAGCGTTTCGCTAGCCACTTGCATAGGATGCATGCGCAGCCGGGCGTGAAGTACTATGTAAATGCAGGAAGCTATCATGCCTAGAAGGCACATGGGCCTTCCGTACAGTTATCGACCGCCTACATATTGTGGAATTTGCATCTGGAAATTTAGCACCCTCTCATTGGAGGGGGAAGACTAAAGTGCCTTTTGTCCAAATTTGGGCCCCAAGAAACTGTTTTGTTTGTTCTGGGGTGAGACCCGATTTGTTCTCATTGATTGAGAAAACTAGACTGAAGAGTAGGTCGATGGTATTTTTGGGCGTGAAGAAGACATTCCTGAGGAGTCTTTCCCGTGATTAGTCAGTCGTCTAGATAAGGGTATACCGGGATGGACTGCCTGTGCAGGTGAGCTACTGCCACCACCAGTACGTCGGCGAATACCCTTAGCACACACCAAAGGGCAGCACTTTGAACTGGTAGTGGGCTTTCCCCACTTAAAATCGGAAGAACTGAGTGTTTGTCATTCGAAACTTTTTGACACTGTTTGTCAGACAAGGTCTTTTATTAAAACTGTTTTTATTGGCATTTCAAACAGAAATCAAACACATTACAACTGAAAGTAGGGCAGTCACGCCCACATCGTATGCACCCATATCCCCCGTAAAGACAGCATAGGCCATTAATATGAAGCTACATCCACTTCACCACATGAGACAGTCTCTGTTTTGGGGCATAGACCTCAGCTTCAGGGTATCTGTGCAGGTACAGTATCATTTATTACAGATGGATAATCATTAACATCCTGTAACATTTATTAGGTGCTCCTTGTAATGCTTCACAGGGACGTGATTCAATAAATACCAAACGTCGGGAGCGTGAATCGCCACCAGGTCACCACAACAGTGTAGCAATAGATCAATTCTAGGGCACACTCTGTAGGGGCATGGGAGTTCTCTGCTCCTGTGAGCATATATGATCAAAAAGGGCCCAGATAACCAGTGGTCTGCTGTTGGCAAGAGGGGGGGGGGGGGGGGGGGGGTGTTCTGCGCATATTGTGTTTCCTTCTTCTTGCACATCAACATGTAGTTGAGCCATTCGTGGTAGCTAGGGGCCCTGGCCCTTCCCCATGTATTAGTGATCTGCCCACAAAAGTTACCATTCCTACTAGGCGTTTCTCGGCACAGGACCCTTGTTCCTCCACCAGCACCAAACAGCCACAAATCAGGGAATAACGTACTTGAGTATTCAACATTTGGGAGAGTAGCTGGGCAACTTATTCCAGAGAGCCTGCACTCAGGGGAAAGACCAGGCCACACGATAGAAGTCTGCCACGTTCTCACAGCATCTTTTACAACTATGGAACCTTTCCGTGTAAGAACTATGCAGGCGGGCTGGGGAATAATACATCTGGTCAAAAATGTAAAATGTATCAAATGAAACAGATTATTCATCGATATGGATCGGGTTTGTGTACATACAGTTTTCCACTGTTCCGTGGTCAGTGTCTTTCCTAGGGTGGTTTCCCACGTACTCGTATTTGCCAGCATGGGTGCGTCGTGACTGGATCATTTTATATAAAGAGGAGAACAGCTTGCCTGTGGTTGCAGGAGAGGTGACCTGTGCCAACAGCCTCCCTCCTAATGCTGTGTTTGGAAAGTCGGGCCATTTGGATCGTAGTACCTCACGGAGCTGGAAGTACAGAAGCATAGTAACCAGTGTTCACTCTCTATCCTTTAGGTCCTCCTCCCATGAGATAAACTGCCCGTTCGGACCAGTCCCCCAGAGTGTGGACCTTCAGTTTTACAAAATGTTGTTGGAAAATCTCCTCGTGAGTGTTATACCGCTGACTCGGTATATAGCCATCAGAGGGGAGTACTATTGCTCCAATCCCTCTCAACACCCCAGTTGATCCCAGACTCTGCGTGTGACAGCAAGGGGTTGCACCTCATTACTTGAATGTCTCTCCAGAGTGCTCCACAACAGCCCTCTTACGTCATCAGGTTGTAAGGTCTCTTTCTCGAGGAGGGCGTGCGGGAGGGCCACTGAGGAGGACCACCACCAGATTGAATATTGAATCTGCACTGCCATCAAGTACCTGTATAGGTCCGGCAAATCTAGTGCCTGCCCCCCCTCCCCCCTCCCCTATCATACGATATCCAGGCCTGTCCGCCAGCCCATATTAACAGCATCATTAGGCTCCTGAGCCGTGACCAGAAGCCCGGCTGAGGACACATCGGGAAATTATTGAAAACATCAAAAGTTTGGTAGGATCACCATCTAACCAGCAAGATCCTGGCTGCCTGAGCAGTGAGCAGGCGGATCCACGCGTCCACCTGGTGCTCCAGCACAACCACATTTTTGTCCCCGTACAACGCCACTGGGGGATCAGGACACCCGTATACTCAGGTACCGAATACCATGCAGGCACCATCCGAAGGCCTCACCAATGTCATGTCGATCAACACTGGGCGTCGGGGAGAGGACCTTCGATTTAGCCCGGTTGATCCGTAAGCCTAAGAGTTCTCCAAAGTCAGAAATCTCTTCCACCATAGAGGTTGTGCATTTTTTTTTAAATTTAGGTTTTTGACATATAGCATTCAGCGAAATAATGGAGTTGTGGGAATTAATCTTCACACCTCTATGGGCGTGTTATACCACTGCTGTGCGTTTTATAAAGGTTAATTATAAATTCACAGGCCAAAGGTTCGGCTGCAAGAGCAAACACTATGGGGAGAAGGGGCAGCCCTGCCCGTACCTCGTGACGGATATATAGCTTCCAATTGGTGTACGCTATGGCTTTGGGGGCAGTGTATAGGAGACAAATCCACTGTAGGTAGGAGGTGCCTATACCCGTACAACGAAGGACTTCGAATAGGAATGGCCATTCCACTGACTCAAAGGCCTTCTCGGCAGCTACTACAATCGGGATCACTAGGTTCACGTTGTGCATTACCATGAACAGTCTGCGTAGATTATTTTGGGTGGCGCGCCCAGGAATAAAGCCGGCCTGATCGGGGAGAACCAGGCTAGGCATATAAGGTAGAAGCCTATCTGCCAGGATTTTAGCTAGGATCTTATTATCAGCATTAAAGAGAAGGGCCTATATGAGGAACATTTACAAGAGTCCTTGTTGGGTTTCAACAGTACTGGCACTAGGGCAGTCCTAGTGGATTGCAGAGGTCCTAGCCACCTCGCACATGTCTCGTAGATATGGGGGGGGGGGGGGGGATCAGGGTACGCTTTGTATAGTTCGGCCGTGATCCCATCGGTACCCAGGGCCTTACCATTAGGAGGGGGAAGGATCACTCTACTGAACTGCTCGTCGGAGAGGCAGGGGGAGGGGGTCATTCAGAGATGCACCCTGGGCTGGGTCCAGCCACCCCAGGGCTAACCTGTCCAGGTATTGTGTTATCGAATCGTGGCCTGCAGTTGTCGGGGTGGTATGTAGCCAGGCATAGAACTTACAAAAGATTGTGCTGATCTTTTCGCTGTCCCTGGTGGACCCCTCCCCCTCTCATCTTCAACCTTTACTATAGTGTCTAATCATCACTCTTGTTTAATGGCCCAGGCCAGTGTCCGGCTTGGGCAATCTCCCTCCCCATATGTAGGTGTTGCTATGTGCCGCCCCCCCCCAGAAATCTCTCCTCCCTGGCGGTTAGAAGGCCCATTTCTTCCAGTTTTTCCTCACAGTAGGGTCTGCACTTCCAGGAACTCTTGGAGGCCTTGTTGGACCTTCAACTTCTTGAGGTTAACTTCTAGGGTAGAGACGGGCCTACAGATGCATTTCAGGACACCCTCATTCCTTAGCCATGCAGCAGCCCCAAACGTAGACCTTAAAAGGCCTCCCACACTACCCTTGGGTCAGGGACCAATCCCACATTAATTTGAAATAAAGTTGAGATGTCTTGTCGGATATCTTCCCAAAAGACTGCATCCTCTAGGGATGGCTCAGGCCCCTGACGTGTACTAAGACTAGGGAGTGATCAGATAAGGTCCTAGGGAGGATCTGGGTGTTTACAGAGTGACAGGGCCAACATGACAATCTATTCTGGAGGAGCCGCCATGTACTCCGAATAAAAGATGAATTCCCTGCAAGTGGGATGTAAGAAACACCAGGTGTCGATGAGATCATGATACTCTGCTATGGCTGCCCACTTAAGGGCCACCCTCGAGAGAGAGCAAGCTGGGTGGAGGAGGATCTATCCAGAGCTAACGAGAGCGCCATGTTAAATCCCCCAGCCCACACCACCTCAATTCGGGAAGGTGCACAGATGGTCGGCACAGCACTGGAAGAAGTCTGGACAATAAATATTCGGAGCATACACGTTGATAAAAAGAACCCACCATCCCACTAGTTCCTGTGCCACCAAAAGGTATCGCCCATCAGATTCCCCAATCTGATCATGGAGCTTGAACTCCAAGGAGCGATGAATATACATAGCCACCCCATGGGAGTGTGTGAATAGGAGGAGCAATGCCTATGGATCCTCCACCCTCCTAGGTTGGGGAGCCAGCCGCCCTTGTCCAAGTGTGTTTCATGCAGGCACAGAACATTTACCTTACGATTCCTAGCGTAGTTCGAGATCAGGCAGGCCTTTTTACCATTTGTGAACCCCTGAATGTTCTGTGATGCCACAGTCCAGATCACTCGCTCTCCCCTGCGCACCCATTGCGTACAGTAGAAGTCCTTTCGAGAAGAAGTACTTGTGGTACCCTTGGTGACTGTGGTATCATGTGCGGGACAAAAAAGCCCCTCTTCAAGGCCTTGGTGTGTATATTCTGAGCCTATCGTGTCTTGATGTAACAGAAACCCCTGAACCCGAACAACATTTCAGGTACCATTAACCCCAACAGACCCATATGTCCCATTAAAACCCACACTAGAAACCATAACATACCAGCCATATAACTATAACCCTCTCCCCTCCCTTTAATACAAAACAGTGTCTTTTGTCTTTGTAGCCACGGGGGGAGAAGGGTTTGAGGGGGTCATCAGGCTCCAGGATATCCATGGCAAACTGTTCTGCAGTCTCTGGTGTCGTGAAGATTATATTTTTGACTGTCTGAAATGTTTTCCTCTGATCCTGGACCCGAGGACTGAAGTCAGGGACCAGGCATATAGGGAATCTATTTTTGCCCCAGATTGTCAATACTGGATTTGAGAGACAAAAGTGTCTGGTCTAAGACAGATGTCTAGCTGAGTTGGTTCCTGCATCAACTCAGGTGGGGTTGGATTATGATCGATCTTTGCAAACTGGTCCATCTTGGCTTGCTTTTTTTAACGTTGCCCATGATGGTACGTGGGGGCGGGAATTAGAGCTCCTTTTTCCCCCCGGTGTCATGGCACACCCCACTGGAGTCTCCGCAAATATGGGTTCAATACTAGTTATTTGGATGCCCAGTATGAGCCACAGGGTGCTGGGTAGGAGGCCCCGCAGAGAGTGGACAATGCTGTGTCTTCCCCAGTTGGTATCAGCAGGCCTCATCGTCGCCAGTGTCAGTCGAGGCATCTCCGTGTCGTTGAATCGTTGGGATCCTTCGTTGCGTCGAGATGATGGTTGTTTGTCAAGCGCGGTAAAGACTAAATGAAATGGTCTATGACAAATATTTTGAAGACCGAAGTGAAGACTCTACGCATGAAGGACCATGGGTACGACGGAAGTCACAAAGGGGGTAGTATAACAAACACACCTAGTCAACTTCCCTTTTCAACTTTCGAAAACAAGCTTTGCAATACTCACACATACCACTAGATGGCGGCCTATAAAAAGCATGTGATTCAAAGTAGATTCAAAAGCCTCAGAAGTACAGACATATAGACACAGACTTTTATTCAAAGTACCCAACTCCCAAGAGCCTAGTTCATCAGGCAGCCTTTGCAGGAGCAAAACTGACAACCTTTCAAACATTTGCCCTCGCTAAAGACAGGAAGGCGATGAACACTATAGTGAAAGGTTTTTTGCCTCAGGGAGCAAAGTCTCCAAACCATTAACACATACCGAACCCCTTCCAAGTATTCATATATTTTGTGGGCAGCGATTTGCAAGGCTAAATTGCATATACCTGAAGCAGACAGACATTAAACCAGACTTAATGGCCGATGGGAAAGTCTCCAGGCGGGGCTGGATGCTACAGATTGCACTACCAGATCTATGGGCACAAGTTCAGTAGCCAGGAGGTTCTTTTGGCTTAGGGTATCAGGGTTTGCCCCAGATGTCAGGTAAATCTCTGACATGCTCATCAATGGGGAGCACTCATTCAGCCAAAAGGAGGAGGACTGCCTCGATATATCTGGCTGGAGAAAGAAGACAACGCTATTACAAAGTCACTTGGAGGGAACCTTGCTGCATTATACCTCAAACAGATGGCCACTGGTCACATTGCATATTCAAGGTGAAAGGAGTAGACCCCATGTCGTGTCCCACCTTTTTGTTGGCCACAGCCAAATCAGGCCTGCATCTCGGCACGGTGAAGGGGTATCTGACGGCTCTTTCACCTTTTTAAAAAAGTAAGCCAGAACAAGGTTCCTTCTTTACCATTCTGGTGGTGGCCCCAACTCTTTCCCTCCTCCACCTTTTGTGGTCCCTGGTGGGGATCTGAACTTGGTTCTCACCTTTCTGATAGCGGCACTATTTGAGCCTTTCCATTCAGGTCACATCAGACTTGTTACATTGAAGTAGCAATCCCGTGCACTAGAAGGGTCCGTGAATTGCAGGCATGCTCCCTGAAAGTGTGCCCTACATTTTTTTGACGTGGTGTCAGAATTTCATCTGGGACAGAGCATCAACCTACCAGCGTTTCACCCTCCAACTCCATGCTTCAAAGGACGAGGAGAGGCTCCACAGACTGGATCCCAAGAGGGCGCTGAGTTTTTACCTGGCAAGAACGGGCTCCATCAGGAAGGATGACCAGTTTATTGTTTGTTCACAATCCAGGTTGGGCGAGCAGTTACTAAGCAAACTAACTCTTGCTGGACAGTGCTATGCATTTCTGAATGCTCCCAGACTGTGGGCAAGGAGGTTCCAGCACAGCTTGGGCTCACTTTACCAGAGGGGTTGCGCCCTCCTCGGCTCCTCAGATGGGGGTGCCGGTTAGAGATATTAGTCACGCGTCTTCTTTGCACATGTTTGCCAAGCATTACACTTGGACTTGACTCATGGGGCTGACACACGCTTTGGTTTTTCTGCGCGATTTCCAACCCTCCTGCAGCATGGTTACTGCTTGTATCAAGATGCAGAATCTGTGGGAGAATACAATCTATTGAAGGACGCATCACTTACCAGTAATGTTCCTTCTACGGACTGCAGGGGTTCCGGAAAGTGGGCAAAGTATCTACTAAGTTGAAGTTTTATAGGCCCATTAGTCAACTACTCAGGAAAAGGAGAAACTACACGCCCCCATGCCGCCTATCCCCCTGTGTCGTCTATTGTTGAAAGATCCACCTGTTGTGTAAGAATACAAATCAAGGTTCTCGCTCACTTGCGATACTTGAGCCAGAACACTTACAGCATTGGCTAGAGAGTTATGGTTTCCCGTTAAGTAGAAGACTTTCACAGCTATTCTCCTTGACCCACGCAACCATGTACTCTTGTGGAAGCGAAGATATGCCAAACCTCCCACTCTCCCCCATCATGTATGGTCTATGGGTCGTTGCTGTGATGCCACACAGAACCAGCACATTCACCTTTTTGTTTGCATAGAGAAAATACTATAGCTAAATGGGTGGAGTTCAGTTCTAGAAGCCGAATATAAGGCAGTTAACCCTTGTCAAAGCGCAGCATTCACTAGCACTGCTACAAATCGGTCTCGATGTGACGCAAGCTAGCTAATGACAATTCTGTCTCGATGTGACGCAAGCTAGCTAATAATGACAAATCTGACTAGCTAGATCAGTTAGAGTGCCGGCCAACTAGATGTTAGATGCCGCTAGCTAACAGTTCTCCTGGATGTGAGACATGGCCAGACCACACAGTTCACAACTTGGTGCGTCTATATGGCGGGGGTGTTGCGGAGGGGCAGTTGCTAAATGAAAATGGGTACATGCCCAGTTTGTCGTTGCTGGATGACGGCTGGCTGATTGCCGCTTCACTAGCAGACACCATGTGGAGCTGCTTCTGTAGATCACATCGCTCGAGGGTGGTGGGGAGGAGGGATGGCGGCAGCAACATGGGAGACGGGAGTCAGAAGTGCGCGCTGTAGCGCGGGAAGGAGCCAAAGCGAATATATAGATTTTAAACAAAGGCGACGCCAGAAATCCCAGCCTTCACAGCTTGAAGAGACATTTTAACACCTCAACAACAGGTAAGCTCTTCACCAAACATCTCCAACTGGAGTCAGAAAATAGTAACCACTACGAAAAATGGTCCCCATTCACAGATTGCAACATGTGTCTCTTCACAATAAAGGGCAGTCATTTTAGGGAAAGTTAATATTGGTTAAAACTGGAGAATGCAAAGTAGGTCATAAAGTGCCCATATTGGCACAGAAAACTGACCAGTTGGACAGGCCCTTGGGGCATTACTGTATAGTCCAGCCCGAGACAGTCTACAACAGAAAAGTTCTTAGCCACTACATCTCCAAGACGGAACATGTGTGTTGAATATTTAAAATCGAATACGGTGGGACCAGTCACCCAACCAACCACATCTCACTGGATCAATTCATGCGCTATAAGAAGAGTCCGAAACTAGGGCGTCGAGCATCAGACAATTGCTCCTCCAGCAACTACTGCTCCGTTCCAGGAAATGGACATGAAGTCTATAGATCAGCATGGCGTGGTCTGACCATATGAGTGGGCGAGGTGGTTATGCGGTCAGGTGATCAGCATGGTCTTCCAGACTTCCTTTTACAAGACAGGTTTTAACAGACTCAGGTCACATTTAGCACTGCTCAATATTTTCATGCCAGCTTTCTCTCACTCCTCCCAATCCAACTCTAAGGGACCGCTTGGGTAGAGACGGAAATTACCCATTACAAGACTTCGCTGCTTGCTGATGGCTAGTACGCTACCGCTGCCGGTACTTTAAGCCACCCTATATCCTCTGAAACCCTGGAAAATGTGTTATCATGCAGTTGGGATTAAAGAGTCAGGTAAAAAGGAGGGTGCCCCAATTGCAACACAGATAATGGGCCAGATAATGCCGCGCCACAGCGTACCACCTGAACTAGTTCTAGATAAATTACATTTCTAGAATTCCACATTACCATGTTGGGAGACATGCAAGAAAGACAACACTTAAGAAACTTCAATTCTTTTGCAAATCTTTCATGGAGTGAAACGCGTCTAATAGTCGCCGTCGCCAGTATCCGTGAATCCAGAGCATCGATTTACCAATGCACTAAAAAAAGAACTGCAGCATCTCATTTCAAACACTCACCCTGCTCCCAATGAGGCAGCAAGACCTTAGCTCTACCCCTGCAGGTCATCCTTGCATTCCTTATTGCACATCATAGGAAGGGTGTCCTCAGGACACTGTCCCATTGCATACTTGTCAACATGACCCATTCCAATCTGTAGGTGCTCATCTAGTACTGTTTTTTTCTTTGCAATCTGGGACTTGTAGTCTGAGTTTTATAATGGGAAAAGTGAAACTATTAAAAACAGGCAAAGATAAAAACAGGACTGGCCAAGGGACGATTTTGAATCAGTTTCTAGAGCTATAGAAGAGAAACATCAGAGAATACTTGCATTATAAGAGGCTGTGGAGCGGTTTACTGCCAGGGGTGGACTGCCCACTTCTGGATAGTGGTCACAACCTCCCCTTGTACCGCCTCCTGCAATATTGGTGGGAGTTGGGACTGCTACTGCTATGGATGTACTTGTAGACAGTGTCATCAATTACTTCACTTTTAGAGGCTCAAAGACCATCACACGTGATTGCGACCCCCCCCCCCTCGCTTTCGTTACCTCATCCTCTGTCCGCAGATAATTTACGCAATCTGGTTTTGCTGGCGTCTTGTAGCTGCAACAAAGGAAGGACAATAGGATTATCTGATGGAATTAACAAGAAAAGCCAACGTTGACAATATCTTCCTTTGATACGGACATATTTTAGAGGTGGGCCAAGGGCAGGGTGTGCTCTAGACTAATAGCCACTGCATCCAAGGCCCCCACTCATTTTGAAGGCGGTGTGGTTTTACTGGTAAAACATTTAGGGTCACTTATTTTTTCATAAGCAATAGTATGGCACCAATGCGCAATAGGAGTACGCCACAGCCGAGCTGACTCCTACCTTCACAAACATATCTGGTAGAAGCCTTTACATTTAGGTGTTTGGAGCGCAAAAGGGGTTGGGGCACCTCTGGGAGTGGCATAGTGCAGAGGAGTGTATGGTGCAGGTAGGTACATATAAAAACCCTGAGGCAATATCATCAGGTGGGGGAAAAAAAAAAAATAGGCCGTAAGCTTTATTTTATCAAACATAATAATCATAAGAAGAAAATTAGCAATAAAAGAAAATGTGCTTTTGGACATCATGGGATCAGGGGCCCTGCTCCATCGTAGGGCCAACTCGAGGCTGATCCATGCCGTTGTCCCATCCGCGTACGATTGTTGCACATCGTTGAGCTGTGTATTCCATTTCACCCCCCCCCCCCATTGGACCCCTCCAGGCTTTTTGGGTAGGGTGGGTGTTTTTCCTGATCCTTTATCCATCCAGGTGCTGCCTCCCTGGGCTGCAGAGGCAGAAGAGATGTTTGGGATGCCTTGCACCCTACATTCGTATAGACAAAAAGGTTGCCCGAGGGCAGTGAGATACCTTGGCGCACTAAATTGGGAGACTAGTGGTACCAACCTGTCCATTTGGCGGCCATCGTTTGGTCTCTTGTTCTGGGGATGTGTGAACCCCATACAGGTAACATCAGCTGTTCAGAGCACTGCCGTAGCACCAGAGTGCTCGATTATGCCCCTCAGGTCCATTACATGCCACGAGGTCCAAGGAGAGCCTAAGATGGCCGCCGCCGTGGTTGCCATAGGAACCAGGAATCAACCTACAACTGAGGCCCGCAATTGGTCCCTTGGCCCAGTCAGCCCCTCCCCTCCTGCCTTTAATGGAGGGGAGATACACCGCCAGGCGAAGCCGCAGAGGAGCAAAGGCCAGGAGAAAAGGCCAAGCTCACTCTCTGCAGCTCTCCGTTGCTCGAAGGCGCAGAAGGCCACCAACCCATCCCCATCACTAGGTAAGCACAACCCGAAAGCCCTTGATGCCTGTATCCCTAGCATAACCCTGCAAAACGACCGACTGCGTGCGCACACGATCCAGTCACCAGCTAGTACATTCTGCCCGAGCAGTCTGCTAAGACTATACCGCCTCAGGGAAAGACTTGATAACCATTCAGGGCCATGCCTACCCCCCTCCTCCCCCAGTCGCTAGATAACACTTGCCTGTACTTCTCTGCACGTACAGCGCTCACCAAGGCCACCCACACTCACCCCTGGACTCCACCTCCCACCAAAGGCTACACCCCCCTCAACCGGCTCCTTCCCACGCCCAACAGGCCGGAGCACAATAGGGTAGGCATCCGCCCGGCTGCCCTCAACATACCGTTGCTCCGCCCATGGGTGAATCTTTAGCACCGCCTGTAAACTGGCCGCCTCAACACTCCATCACTGACCTCCTGGAAGACACGGAAGCACCCAACATCACTCAAGCAGAAATCAACTATTCTGCCCGTAATTATGTATCTCTTACCTGTAATACACCCACCAGTGGCTTGCGCGCCACACATCTGTGTCCTCTAACACTTCCCTGCCTACTTTCATTATGCCATGTACCATTGCCACTTTCACTGCCTTACCATCTATTGCTGCTAACACCACTTGCAATGTACCCACACCTACCTCAAGCGCCCCACTGCTATGCAATGCTCATCACGCTATCCTGCCTACTGCTAAGGTGCCCTGTATTGTTCAGCCTCCATGCACTGATGTTCCCTGTATTAAACATGCCACTATGCACTGATGTGGAAACTGCCTGCAATGTACTCCCACTTGTCTCACACGCCACGTAACAACTTCGACCCCTTAAGTACTACTGCTCTGTCTTCTCCCAGCTCATCCTCCCTTTTCCCACACCCTGAAGCCAACCTCAAATCTGTCCCGATTAACTCTCGATCCCTACCTACCCATGCACTAGATATACATGACTTGGTCACCAGCAACAAGCTTGACCTCCTCTTCCTTAGCGAAACATGGCTGTCAGAGTCCTCCGGACCAGCCCTCACCTTGGCAGTACCCGAGGTGTACATTAGCTACAGACAAGACCGCTCCTCCCACAGAGGGGGTGGTGTTGCCGGCATCGCCAAGGATTCCCTATCCATCATGACCATTGAGAACGATTATCTCCTACTCAAACTCAAGCGCTCGGACAACTGCACCTATACCATCCACCTCATTTACCGTCCGCCCGGGCCCCTCAAATGACTTTCAATATGCTCTAACCCACTCCCTCTCTAAAGACCCAGAAGCCAAAAACCTCAACAAATCACTGCGCACCTTGGGGTTCATGCAAGCCATCTCCAGCCCCACTCATATCAAAGGACGCACCCTAGATTGGATTGCCCACCATAACTGTTTGCTAAGCCACCCTGTGATCACCCCACAACCCTGGTCTGATCACCACTGTATTCTGTTCCACATCCTCACCTCCAGAGGTCCTCCACCGCCCACCATCACTCTTCCTGCATCCATCGCCCGCAGCTCCAAACTGCTCACCCACGACAACCTATCTAAGCACCTCAGGGTACCTGCTCTACTACCTCCCTTCACTGACGACCCTGATCACTTTGCCAATGACTTCAAGAAAAGTCATCACCCAGGCTGTTGACCTGGTGGCACCTCTCACCCCCAAAAAAGCTATGAAATCCAAACATTCTAACACCTGGTTCACTAAGGATCTCCTAAAATTATGTGGTGAAAAAAGGACTGCTCTCAATACATGGATGAACAACCCCACCGAGGCCAGTAGAATCGCCTTCAAATCCATCTCAAAACAATACAAAATTGGCATCACCAATGCTAAAGCCTCTTCCTATAATACCAGGATAGCTAATGCTAAATCTGGAAGTAGAGAAATATTTGCTATTTTCAGAGAACTCGAGACTCCCCCATCTCCAATAGTGAAGGATGAAGTCTGGTGTAACGCCATTCAGTCTGCCATGCTAAGCAAACTGGAAAACTTGCAAGCCAAAATCCTCACACCAAGAACTCACTAAACTGAAGCACTCAAGTTGACCTCACACCAGGAGACAAGCCCACCTCCCCCTCCCCTTCACGACCTTGCCCTTGCCCCTCCACCCCCCCTTACTTATCATGCAGAATCACCAAACCCGCCACCCTCAGACCGTCCAGATCCCCTTACTCTAACCTATCGGTTCCCAGAACCCGTAAGGTACGGGGAGGCAGCTCCAGCTTCCCTGCTGTCGCCCCCCCTACTCTGGAACTCCCTACCGCCCTCACATCAGGATCATCGAATCCCATTCAGCATTTTGCAAAGCCATCAAACCTAACCCCTTCGTCTGACTGCTTTAACTTGGATTCTTTGACAAATTGCACCTGGATGTATTCTGTGATACTCTGTAAACACTTTCTCTGAACTGTAACAAGCACTCTTGGACGGCTTCCTTGTAACCCTTAATCAAGCCTTCTTAAGCTCTGATATAGCGCCTCGAGGCCTGCGGGCTGTAGTGCACTCTACAAATTAAAATACATTTCCACTCTTCCAGGTCTGGGTGCCAGTAGTCTGCTACCTCCGTTCATGCCCAGCAATCTCCCTGCATATTTTAAAGCCCAAAGGAACTGGGCCATCTGTAAAACCCCTTCCCTTTGTAATGGGAGCAGAGAACACCACCCTTCATTTCCCCTGCCAGGCTTAATTGCCCGGGCTCTTTACCTACGGGTCCCAGCGAATTACTGTAGATACTCTTATGTCCTGTCCCCTTTCCTCCACACTCTTGGGATGGCTCCTGGAACAGGACTTGAGTGTGATGTTAGGCAGCAACTCCAGTTTACTCCGCATGCGGGAACGACCTTAGACAGACCCCCATCGACGCCCCCTCTCTTCTGCGCAACCGTCAGTCTCTTTCTCTGAATCAGACAGGACAGCTGCACGCTGCATCTTGGTAAAACTTCAAGGTATATATATACCCAACTGCACATAGTTTCTCCTCCGCGGACCTGCAGACTTTGCTTGCTTTGTTTGGGGGCAGGCCCATGTGTGGCTCCCTCTCACTTCGGGCTCTCCTTAGTAGGCAATCGTCACAGTGGGGGAAGTTTTGGGCGAGGGACTTCCAGCAGAGGAAGAAGACTTAATCACATCGAGTAAGTGACTTACTCTTTGAAAGGCCACGTTATGCAAGGGATACCTTACTGGGCATCACCCAGCAGGGGAAGGGTGCAAGAGGCCCTTTTCCCCTCCCCATTAGAGGGACATACCGGGCACGGCAGCACCCCACTCTGCAGCACCAATGGCCCACCAGACCGGGAAACCCCTAGTAGCGCCAAAAATTCACTGGCATCCTGTGCCTGTTCAGACTAGTTTGAACACAGGATATGATATGGTATTCATAACGCACCTATACACAAGTGTTTCAAGGTGCAACGAGGCAAGGGAGGGGGACAAAGGGAAGACAGACAATCTTACTAGGCCAGGTGACATTGAGATTGCGCAAGTGCAGGGGAGGGGGCAGTGCAATACACAGGATCAACAGTAAAATAAATAAAAACAATAGGTAAAAGTGCCACCAGCTTGTGCCAAGTGCAGGGCGACAACCAAGGTACCCAGTGTGAAAACGGCAGGGACAGAGAACCTAACCAATGTCCATGGTATGGGAATTATTCCCTGTGTGCACACTGTAAGACACAAAAGGGTACAACACGTGGAGGCCCGTGGACTAAGCCACTGTGCACACGACATCTGGAGACCCCCCCCCCCCTACTACCACAGGCACTGGCAGCATTTAAAAAAAAAACTAATGTTATGTTACTTGGCATTTATATAGCGCCTTTTGTAGAGAGAGCGAGAACCGGATATGTGTGCAGCTGGTGTGGGTGTTGCATGATAGCCGCTTCTTAGCAGTAGGTGTGGTGCTGAGGAAATCAGTTGGATGTGTTCAGTCTGGAGGGTGGACACCCAGACTGAGTTCTGACTGCGTCAGGTCTGAGGAGATGCCTAAGCTAGCCGGTATGTGCGCAGCTAGCTGGGTTTTATTAGGATGATGGGTTCTTGTTAGTATGAGAACAGCTAGGCCAAATGTCTCATAGCATAGCTGTGTTCTAGTTGAATGATGGTGTATAGGAGATAGTAAGCGTAGTAGTTTGATATGGTGGTTATCAGTAAAGCGCTTGTGACCAAACACGAGAGCAGGACGAGGGTGTACATAGCGGCATACGTATATAAAGCGACAGGATGGATAGGGTAAACATGTGATACATGTACATAGCATAAATAGGAGATACAGAGATTCAACTATACTACAGTGACGCTATTTTGGGGACGGCTTGGCAACGAGACGACCATAAGGGGCCAAAGGGGACTTCACTGGCCTGTGCCTGGTACGGGCCTCCCCGTTTGGTTCACCACAATGTTAAAACCACCCAGGAAGGAGAGCACTAGGACACAATACAGAAGTAAATTGTCATTGGTGCTGAGAGAGTGGCCCTTGCAAGGCGATACAGGATGAAATATAGCTTTCGGGCCTTGGTGAGGGTTGGGTGTTACCTGCCTTGGCCGCTCCCCAACGCGGGGGTGAAAGCCATTCACACCCCGGGGTTTATCCGGGGTGCCAATTGTATCTTTGTGGTGGCAGATTGGCTGCACTTACTGTGTGATGCCAAACTCCAGAGGAAAGAAAGAAAAGAAACATTCAATGGTCGGCGCCATAGGGATAAGGAAGCAAGTAAATATTCCATTTCTATGGTGGCGGCCAGGACGGGAGCGGTAAGTGGGGAGGAGGTGGGGGAAGGGGTTTTGTTTGTTTGGGGTGGAGGTGGACACAACTGGGAGACTCCCTGTTGCCTCCCCACAAACAATTTTTTTTTTTAATAAAACA
This sequence comes from Ambystoma mexicanum, assembly GCF_040938575.1. Classification (NCBI taxonomy): domain Eukaryota; kingdom Metazoa; phylum Chordata; class Amphibia; order Caudata; family Ambystomatidae; genus Ambystoma; species Ambystoma mexicanum. The sequence goes on from NC_090931.1 coordinate 35,502,538, forward strand.
CTGCTGTAGAAGAGGTCCCAAGTACGGCATGCACTCCAACCATCCATTTTGAAGTACCAGGAACGTTCACGTCGAAGTATGTGATGTATGATGAGCAAATAAACCAGCAGAGCCGCAGTGGGGACCTGTCCAGTACCCATCAGAAGAACAGCACCTATTGAAGTACTGACACCAAAGAAAACATGGACAGCAAGGTATCCATTGAGAAAACCATATCAACAAATGAAACGGAATGAAGATCATCCGAGTACAGTCCCTGAAGAAGCCAAAAAGGTCTTAATGGAAGATGAATGGTGATGCCACAAGAACCCAGACTGACTCACATATAGAACATATGACGACCTGAGAATGATAAAAAGACGAAACACCATGAATAAGGAACATCACGAACCTAAAGTAAAAGGACAATGCCAAATGTAAGAAGCTTATGCCATGCGACCAGCTTATGCATGTACATATGCTTGGAACCACAAGAAAGCTAAGAAAATCATGCGGCTTGCTATGCTTAGTAGTAAGATAGATTGCGGCAAGCGCCACCTATACATATCTACCTCAAAATAAGCATGTTATAGAAGTATACTTCCACTATGCAAAAGAGCAGAATCAACCAAAGGTTACTAGAGGCCGCATGTGGAGAGCTTCATATTTAACAAATCAAGAATAAAAAGGCAGAAGCGAAACTCAGCAGAGACACATTGTGCCAAAAAGCCAAGGTCTTATCAGCTAAAATAGATGAACAGTAGCTACAATTAATGAAGCAAGAAACAGAATATCCTGCTCAGAAAGGTCAAGATAAGAAGCAGAAGGCAGGTGGTGGGCAAAACTAAAATCAAATACATGAATTACATGGAGAAGGCGGCAAATTTACGGTGTCTGAATCACGTGACCAGCCGAGCGAGAAGAAGTGAGACATTCACACCTACCCATGGCAGAGTGTCATACAAAGATATCAGAACTTTTTCCAGACAGAGATGCAGTCTCAAGGCCAACCACACTGAAATAATTGACACATGACCCCTGAAGTGAGGATTGATTTTAGCAATAATTCGAAGAAGGCCGGGGGAGCTGAAGGGCACCCTGCACCTGGCCGACTATTCTGCATGCTGCTAGGCAAAATGGAAAAGTATGAGTGGGACCATTTAGTGGACCAAGTAATCTAGGGTCCTATAGTTAGTAGAACCAATGGGATGTCGTACTTTTAGTGACGTCTACAGTAGCCATTTTTAAAGGTAGGGCTTGGATGTCCCACCTGACAGTTTTTACCCAATCCCCTTACTCCGTTACCATATACAGATATAGTACCTATATTAAAGTTACCTTCCTAGAACAAATAGAATTTCATGCAACAGTTTAAGCGTTACACATCAGTGATGAGTTTTTAGTATAAATGATGTGTTTTTTTATGAAGCTCGTTGAGTTGTGAAGCGAGAAGGAAGATCACGCAACCGCGGATATTCATGAAACGCCCCGTTTTTTTGTACTCGTCATTAAACCGACTCCCTTTGCCAAACCAGTTGTCATTATTGATTAGATGCTCAAGTATTAATCTGCATCCCGATCCATCTCACGGGTGCAGATATTCCATCTTAAAGTGCTATTGGGCAACCACCAGCTTTATGGGCCGGTTGGGATCCTGGTGCACACTGCCACTCTGGGAAGCGCCCTGGGTGCCTGGGAAAAGCGGACAAAGAACGCAGATTCTAATCTGCTGTTCCAGCTAGCCGATTGGCTGGGCGGCCTTCCCTAGGTGTGAATATCTTATTGCAGCCCTGGGTTAATCATGGGTATCAATTGACTCCAGCAGAACATACAGCAGTCATACATGCCTTTCTGAACAAGGAAGACAGTAGTATGTTCATGGGCAACCCTATGGTGAAAAGGAGTTTCAATGGAGTTCTGAGGCTCTGTACCCAGAGGAGAAGAACTCATATTCTTTGGGATCTCAACATTGCTTTATCAGCACTCGTGCACAAGCCTCTCAAGCCACTGGGCTCAGATTTAAAGAGGGTAACCCTGGAAATAGAGACGCCAGACCATAGGCATCTTCCACAAGGACAGGGCATGGTTGTGATAAAAAACAAACCCTGGATGCTTCCCAAAGATCCTAAGCAGCTGCAACATAAATGAGGAACTTTCACTTCCTGTCTTGTTCCCTTCTATAAACACAGAGCCAGAAACTTCCCTGCACACCTTGGATGTGGCCAGGTCATTGGCATTCTAGTTGGATAGGCAAAGGGCATGTACTGTGGCATCAAAGGCATCCATATCATGCTGGAGGGTCTCAACTGTTTTGGAGGCATACAGGTTGCAGGGGAAAATCTCCCCTCAAGGGGCTACATGCTCATATATGAAAAGATGCATCTTGAGCAAACCCACACTCTTCTGTAAGTATTACACCCACGACCACAGCACGAGAAGCGATGCAGCTTTTGGCAAAGCCGCATTGATGACTTTATGCAATTCAACTTCCAGGGTAACCCCCCTGCCCCCGCACACCCAAAAAACGAATACAAAAACAGGGACGAAAACAGCAAATTTCTTTGATTGAATAGTTCGATGTTTTGGCACCTCTTTACACAAAAAATAAATGGGGGGGGGGTTGGGTTAGGGTATTAAAAACGGTGGGGGATCTTGAGGGGGCAGGGGAGGTCTACCCCAGCATTACAAAAAGTGCACAAAAGGAAAACGTTTTACGAAATTCAACCAAAACACATAGTATTTCAATGTAGAACAAACTTCCAGACGCTCTTTTTCTAGGGTGCTTTGAGTTCTCCCAGAGTATGGGGAAGGGGATGGGGCGTAAGAGTACTGAAATGTTACTCACTGTAGTGACACTTCGTCCATATGCCCTCCAGCATTGCCCACTCACGAGGTGTTAAGTCTTGACTTAATGAACGGACTGGTGCCTGGGTGAGGTGCGCGTAGGAGCTGCCATGCAGGTCGTGTACTGGAACATTCTATTTATACTGGTTTGCAACACGCTCCGGTCCTGTCCCCAGATCCATGGGACATCCCAAGAGTATGAAGGAAAGGAGACTATGGATTAAGAGTGCCAGTGTCCCTTCAGGACTATTTCCCAATTTGAATGTGGGAATTCCAGATTAGTCGATCAACCAAGTGCCTGGCTGTGGTGCATTTAGTCCACCAATGCAGCATGGCTAGTCTCATACTGCCCATCAGTGACAAAGGTTGCAGCGATGGGGGGGTTAGAGGGGGGGTAAGAGATAAGCTTAAGGTTGGGGCCAGAATCAGTTTGGCAGCAGAAAGGGGGGGGGCATGGGAGGTGACCCCCCCCCAATTAAACAAGGAGGGGTGTGGGGGCAGGGGAAGGTAGGTGGGTGGGTGGTTATGAGGGTCAGAAAGGTATTGGGAGAACCTATCCCCAAATCCCCTCACCCTCTCAAGAGAATGGGAAGATACATGTTTAGGGGGTCAGCAGCACCTGGTAAGCGGACAATTCGGGACAGTGTAACCAGGCAAAGGGGTGCTTGATATGAAAAGCTGGCAGGTTGGGGAGCAGGAACACGGCTAGAAACCGGCCCAGGGAGGGTGTGTTTCAGGGAGATCATGGTCTCTCACACCAGACTGAAGCTAGAGTTGCTCTTACCTTGTGCTCGGTTTGCTGTTTGCAAAGTAACCTTTTCGGTACGCAAAGCACAGCCCCATTATGATCAGGGCCAGGATCAACACCACAACAATAACACCGCCCACGATTGCTGCAATGTTCAGGTCATCTGGAAAAGAGTGAGCAGTGTTAGCAAAAATTAAAGAGTCAAAGATCATAACCGGACAAGGGACAATATATGTAAACCTTCTTCTCACCATAATGAGGAGCCTCCAAGTAGGAGTACTGAAGGCCCCTGCAGCACATTAATTCAAACAGTAATGAACCGGCTAGACTGGGGGAAAGTAACAGAACAGCAGGAGGGACATTGGAGACAGTCTAGGATGAGTGTAAAGAGAAGGAACATTCATCTGGAGATCCTTCACCTCATGAAGTCTAGGCTTCCATTTTACAGCAGGAGCTTTGGTCCATCTCTAAATGGCGGTCCTGCTCAGAGCAGGACCAACACATCCTCTCTTCCACGTCGGGTAACACAGGAATGGCATGAGACGGATCTCTGTACAGTCATTGTTCAGGGGATTCAGACCCCGACCACTCATCTAATCAATGGATCTGAACATAAGCCTCCGTTTGCTGCTCCCAGAAAGTAAGACGTGTGGAAAAACCCTGCAGTCATCGCATCAAGGATAAAGAGAATCTAGCTAGCAGTATGGCACCACCTTGACAAACATGATCCTGGTACTAAGTGAAGCGCTCCCCTGGTTCTAGATTACAAACGCGCAATTATCAGCGACACCGAGCGAAGAGTGGCCCCCACCAGACCTTGACTTGCGAGCCAGACCCAAAGTCTTACAACTTTTGAGAAAATGTATCTTGCACCAGATCCAGTCCTTTCAATCATGTCACCCACTGCCCCCTTTAAAGCCTCTCTAATGAATAACCGAGTTTGGGCATTGCTACGCCATTCGTGCATCAACCCTGTAGGCATTCACACTAGATTCCTTAAATCCACACGCATTAACAAACGATGCAGAGACACTTACAGACTTCCATTGAGTGACCTTCACATTTGGCCGATCCTGCTTGGTTTGTTGCGATGCAGTAGTAAACTCCTGTGTCTGCTTTTACCACAGATGTGAACGTCTGTACAAATGGAGAAATTGATCAGGCAGGCAGTATAGCAAATGCAAAGACATCAGAGATGGAGACCGCCAGGCAACAGGGCACATGGCGTGCAGTAGAAATCTGAGCAAATTTACCAGCGTGCCAGATTTGGGATCCACTTTGAAAGAAGAGTTCACGTATTTGGGATGGCTCTTGGATTCCTCTGGCAGGGGCTCGCTATTCCAATACCATCGGTATGTGGGATTCGGGAAGCCCTCCTTCTCGTCGCAGTAAAGAGCAGCAGCACTGCCCACAGGCACTGATTTGGGCACAATACATCTTGGAACTACTGGCTTCACTGGAGATGGAAGAGACACAGTGATGGGTTATTCTGGGCTTTTTCAGTTCAAATCACACCTGATACTGCCAGAAATCCATACACAGACGAATCCACCACTTTTTCACTAACAATAGTCCACCCCAGATTTTCCACTTGCGACAGCGATGCCAAAGACATTTCAATGGTGTTCCGAAATAGATCAATTAATCAAAGTATGTAGTCACTCGTCTCGTACTGCAGAGGTGTTTCATGGCATTGGGAGTAGTTTCATTAGCCCTGAGTTTTGGGTGCGATAAAAGCCCCCCTACAAGCATGCAAAAGGGTTAGCCTCCCCAACTCTCCCTCCCCCCCGACCCTCCCAATGGAAACATGACTGAGCAGCCAAGGCTAAACTTTGAGCTGTGCAGTTAAAGGTACAGAAAAGCACTTCATAGCATTAAATAAGGGAGTGGACATGCAACATATCTGTCGAAATATAGCCATACCACTAAGCAGGGCGGAAAAAAGCAATGCAGGTTTTTATAGGCAAGTAACTTTTTAAAACAGATGTTGGCATAGTGTCCTCCCAGATTCGTCTTCAGATATCTCCCGACTGGTGCACCCATTATCAGGAACGATGTTGGAGACGAGGAGTCCTCGGCGCAGAGCAGGTCCAGTGGTCAATTTAGCCTCTGGAAGGGACAGTAGCCATTGCACATATGGGGCATTTTATGTTTGTTTGTTTATTTGGTATAGCGCAGAACCAAACCCAAAGGGGTAGCTGGGCGCAGACAATACAAGGATACTTGAGAACTTGGTTACAGGAAAAATACAGTTATACAGTTCACATTAGTAACAAGGTGCATGTACAAGAAAATGCGACACTACAGTTCAAGCTAGTTAACCAGAAATCAATGTATCTAGTTACAGTCATCTAGGGTCTCTAGAGCAGGTGGCAATGGGACGGTCGAGCTAAGTGTCATTGGAACGTATCCAGGTGAGGACTTTCCGCCTGAAGCTAGGGTAAGGTTGGTCCATTCTGAGATCCAGAGGGAGTTTGTTCCAAGTTTGCGCAGCTATGACCGGAAAACTGGAACCGCCAGCTGTACTCTTTTTGTATCTAGGCACCACTAAAGTATAGGCATTGGTAATTCTAGTGGGACGGTTTGAGGTTCTCTTGTTGACTCTGTTTGCCAGGTAAGGGGGAGCTATGTTGTTAAGACATTTGGAGGTGAGGGAGAGTATTTTGAGGGCAATCCTGTCTTTGATTTTTAGCCAGTGGATATTTTTCCTCGAGGTGGAGATATGAGCTCTATTAGGAATATTTAAAGCTACTCTAATAGCGTTATTTTGGAGAGTTTGGAATTTATCAAGGATATACTTGTTCGATCCTGCATATAGAGCATTACAGTTTATGACCCGTGACCTCGGTTCTGTTTCCATGAGCTCATCACACTGCCTTGGGAAGATGTCTCTACCTCAAAATTGTCCTCTGCGTCATTTCAATTACAATGCCAAGTTCTTCTAAAGCTTTGGGTTCCAAACAGATTGCCAACCCCCATACGATATGCGTATGGTGTTTGGGGATGGACCACAATGTCTTATTGTGTGGTTCCTCTCAGGCAATTTATCCCCAAGATGCTCAGGGATAGTGTCTCCCACCTAAATCTAGAGAGACCACCTCCAGAAGGCGATCTTTGGTGGAGGGGTGTTTTCCACAACTAAAAAATGTCCTTCACGAGAAACGGATGTTAGGATGAAAGGGAAAACCACAAGAAACACCACAAAAGATCCTACTCAAGGGACAGGTTGTGCTAATCTTGTTCCTCTTCAGACTCCTCAAGAAATTCCGGATGGCAGCTTTAACAACCAAAGAGGTAGAGAACTTTAGGCTGAAAAGGCTTCAGATTTTAATCCCAGGCATCAGTGGCCCGTACACCTTGATGCAGACTGGTACAGAGGGTCCCTCCGCACCTACACGTGCAGACAAAGAACCCAAGAAGAGCAGTGTCCACACGCCTCAGTACTTGACACCGTACCAGGAAAGAAAAAGCACTGCTGCTTGAGGTTTTGACATGGGCCACCAGAATTTCAATAAACAAACCGCCTGCAGTTGGGGCAGAGGCACATCGGCCTTGTTGTGATACCCTCCGATTTGGTGTGCTGTGCTCCGGCCTCCAAAAGCCAGCATTTGCAGGTCATGCAAAGAATTTATGGGGAAAGTGACCAGATACTTTTTCACCTCAAATCCTTGGGGTGGGCCCGCAAGTGAGAAGTGACCATAGGCCTACAAGATTTGGCACGCAATCTGATCTTCGCAGAACCAGATCTCTTGGACCTTGTGGCCAATATTTAGAGATGTAAGCAGACTCAGCACATCCACAGACCGAGACATAGCAGAGACCTCAACATATAATCATCCAAACGCAGCGGTCCGGGAAACTATCCAAATGTTGGTTGATGGGGATTTGAGCACCATCTAAGCCAGTTCAACACTTAGCTCACAGACATCTTGGAATATCGCCACAAAGAGAAACTGAACTTCCATTTAGGCTGGCTGTCGCCGACCCGGTAATCGCCTTGTGGCAAACCCATTATTCAGCACCAACTGTTAACAGACCATGCAGAAAAAATATAAGCCAGCCTAGACTGACCAGATACACCTCTACATGCATCGTACTCATGAGAGCCTGGTGGTTCGAACAGCGACGCTCGGCTACAAAAGGAACAGTGTTTGCTTTGCTTACCCTGGACACAGTAAAACATTTGACGCCTTTGGTAAGAAGATCTGTGGGGCAGGTAGTATGCCCCTCAAGGCTAGTAACTAACTTGCGTTGGCAACATTCTTGCACTGTCTGTGGAAGTTGGTGTCAGAGGCAGCAAGCTATCTTCGAGGTCACGATAAGAGACTGGTTCAAGGAGGTAGCATGTCCGGTGTTGCCAAGAAGGCTGGACATGGCACATTTCGTGGCCAGGGCCACGGGGACTCCCCACAATTAACAGGCATTCATGGACGAGGACCGCCGGCTTTGGTGATGTTCAGTTATTTGGAGCGAAACCAATGAATCTTGGGAAAAGATTAAAGTTTCGAAAGCCACAGCCAAATCTTCAGGGTTGGCAGCAGTGCTCCAGATAATATTTTGGAGTGGGAGTATTTAACTCCCTATTTTGGGCGTAAAATACTTTTCTGTGGAGTAATAATGCAAGTACTTCCCATTGGGAGTATTTTATAAGCGGGTAACAATGTTTTAACTGGAGGAAAAAAACGATGTTTGTAATAATGGTTTCATCTCACCTAGTTATTCATGCCCATTAACAGATCCACGTGTACTTCTTCCGATTAGGCAATAAGTGCAGCTTCTTCCTGTGGCACCACATGCACCACTGGTCCAAACATATCCATGAGCCGTCTGGGTGCAAGCAGGGGCGAGTCGCTTTTCTCTTTTGTTGTGAACATTTTTAATCCCTTTTTTATTTTATTTTTTTATTTATTTATTTTTTTTTATTGGGACTAAAAGTGGCCAATACACCCCTTATCTGTAGGGCTGGTTGGCGGTGCTGCAGCCAACAAGTCAACCCTTTGCCTTCACTGCCTCGGCTTCCAAAAGAGGTTTTGACTTTAGACCTTTGCAACCTTTCGCACAGCGAGGAAAATCTTGCATTAGAACATCTACAGGGGTCCAGCGACTACACAAGACCAGGAAGGAGCATGCAAATCTCTCACAGTTGAGGACCTTTAGCATTTGGGTCAACCCCACAACCTGCCCCAGAAACCTCTGCAACTGGTGGGTGATTTGGTGTGGAGGGGGTCTCTTGGTTTGTGTGCACTTGGGAAGGCATTACATCGGACTCCCGGGTCATTGAGGTTGTTTCTTCCGGGTATTGCTTCCATTACATTCGAAGGTGCCCCAGGTCGCCTCCATCCCAAGAACCGTTGCTGATTGAGTTAGTTTGGGTCCCGCTCCTAAATGCAGTGATGTAACTGGTCCCAGAAAAGGAATGGGGAAAGGGATGCACTCTCCCCATTGTCTGGTGCCCAAGAAAGAGGAATACATTTGCCCTATTTTGGATAAGATTTATCAACACATTTCTGAGAAATGACAAGCACAAGATGGTGACATTGGTCCAGGTCCTAGAGGCCCTGGCTGATGGCCTTAGACCTCCATGACGCTTACTGCCACCGAAACCAAGCACTAAACCAACAGTCCATAAAACAAACAAAAATACAAAAATACTGCAAACCAGTAAGGGGACTTGGAGCTTGCAAAAGGAGTCAAAACCGAGTTTCTGACCCAACAGCTGGGGTTACATATTTCCATGGTTTCCTTGGCTTGAAAGGCCCCCCCATTTTTCACAGAATCACTTGGGATTTGGTGCTTTGCTGCACCATATAGTGCATGAACCTATGAGCTGCTGCTCCATTCCTCATGCCCTGCATTCTACCGCTCTTTATTGGGCGTTTTCATTTTGCAATATCAGCTTTCCTCCTCCCTGGTTGGTTTATGGGAAATGGAGTGCAACACGGTTCAACGTGAAAATCTAATGGACATTGCCCTTAGCGAAAGGGCCCTTCCTAAAGTTACAATACATGAGACCAAGGCCCATCCCTCCCACACTACTATGCCTCTTGCTGGGCATTGATCTGCAACCACTACCTTTCATAACCATTCCGGGGGATCAGTTATCCCTTTACATTCTGGGGCCAATTTTCCCGTTACAAAAAGGTGCCCCTTAGGAGGATGACAGTACCTTTATGTACATTGGGCCTTTCCTCCCACCCAACGCAAGAGTGATTACCAGGTTACAGAGACGTGTGGCTCGCCATATATGCCAAGCTCCAAATCACACCAGGTCACCTACCTTGGACTGTGAGTACAATTTTGATCTCATCAATGGTCTTCTCATCACTTTTGGCGACCACCTCACATCGGTAAGTGGCCGTATCTGTGCGAGTTGCGTTTTTGATCATAAGAGAGGCTCGATTCAAAAGATCAGCACGATTCTCGAAGGCACCTGAAAATAGAAATAAAGTAGACAGGTGAACCGGCATCAAAGCAGGTCTCGGTGCTGCCATGGTGGCCAAGAGACTCTGGCAAGGCTTCCCACTTCCCTTTAGCTCTAGTAAAATAAGGAGCCTTCCACTAGATACTGGCATAAACGATTGAACAAGTGTGACAGAAAGGGCCTATGGCGTACCGAGACCAAAACTAATAAGAAGGCGCCCCCAGCCCCTCAGAGGGACAAGGGATGAATAAAGGAACCCAGAACTGGACAGGGCCATGTGTCAGTTACCTGTACGCTCCATAACTAATCATTATGCCCGCAACGGTTTGCTGCATCTGGCTCATTTTTCAGCCTGAGCTATGAAGCCCTCCCTCAGTGATCTGCTCACGTTAGTTAGGCCACGGTTATTGAGCTCAGCCCACACTATCTATTGCACACTGCCAAAACAAACAGTAAATAGAGATCCGTTTGCTCTCCGCACTCTTGCATTCCATTTTGACTTAGTGTGGTGCAATTGTTCGAGGGCAGTGACTGCGACCAGTGTTGGGCTTTTGGGGAAAGTAAACTCTGGGAAGATAAAGCTTACGTAACGTATAATACCAAAAGCAAAACTTAGTGCTACATCTTGGCTCGCCCCGTTAGAATCTGCAGAAATTCTAAAACATTTTAGGCAAAATCTCTGATGACCAGGATTGATTCACCAGCTGTACTTGGAACAGACTAATCATTACTTACCCATAATACCCCTCAGTCATTCACTACTACCACCGTTTCATCTCCAAAACCACACACAACGGTGGAGACTCAATGGGGGGGGGAGGGGGGGGAGATGATATACTTCATGTATGCAAAAACTTGGAAAGAGGCCGGCCTCAGTCCAGCGGGCTCTCTAAACCCACCAGAATTATTGGATACATCCTCCCCCAAATCTAAAAATGGAACATTGACATATGGGAACAATCTTGAATGGACCAAGTAAAGATAGTTTAGATTCTTCATGAAATAACTTTTCACATTTGTAACAGGAATTAAATTAGATAATATTCTGTTATCAGGCAGCTCTGGGTCCTAACGAGCTCCGCATTAAACTTAGTATTAGTCTCTAACCATGACGGCATCAGTTGGAGACTAAATCACATTAATAGATTAAAAAAAAATAAAAAATAAAAAAAACAAGAAAAAAGACTAATTAAAGAAAACACAGCAATTTAATCACTCCTTTTAAGTCAAGGTTCAAATATGATGGTTTTTTTTTTAGATGTATTTATTGCATTTTGTAACAATACAACCAGCAGGGCCTCAAGGCGGCCTCATATAACTCCCTTAGAACACCCTCCCACCCTTCTTTACCTCCCTCCCACCCTCCCGCCCATCAAGACCGTTGCAAACTACACCATAAGTTATATATGTTTTTTCAATCTGGAATGATCGTGCTTTCACCCGAGGAGTCCACCATTTTGGGGCTGAATAGCGTCACTGTGAGCTCCACCCATTGCAGTAGATCGTCGGAGGAATCCTGTCCTTGTTGACGTTGGGCGATCTCCCAGGCCCCTGTTTCAGCCTGTGTCCATTTGCGGAGGTCTTCCCACCACGTTGCTAAGCTCGGGGCCTGGGGGCGTTTCCAACTCATGGCGATGCGTCGTTTCGCAAGTATATACATTAGGTCCTTTAGACTATTCAGTGGCCTATTTTTCCTCTTCCTGGGGTATCTGCCCAGAATACATGCTGTGGGTGTTTGCACCTCCAGGGTGATGTCGGCCTCGGCAACTTTGGTTTTGATTTGTGCCCAAAAGGACAGTATAGTGGGGCACCCACAGAACATATGGGTCATGTTCGCCTGGGGTTCGTTACACTTGGGGCATCCCGTGGTGCTGGCTCCGCTGAATCTATAGATGATATCTGGGGTGAGGTATGCTCTGTTCATTATGTAGAATTGTATTAGCTGGAACCTGGCGTTTCTAGATACTTTTTTGTGGTATCTAGTGATGGTTTCCCACTCTGTGTCCTCGAATTGCTGTCCGAGTTCCGTTTCCCACTTCGCCTTGCACTTGAGGTCGTGCTGTGCAGTGTTGTAAAGCAGTGTTTCGTAGATCCTAGAGGTCTCATGGCCCCCCCTTCTGCTGCCGCTAGTAGGCTTTCGATCCCTTTGTGTCCGGTGTCTAAGTTTTCCGTTGATGGCCAGCGGGCAGCTAAACTTTTTACCACAGCGTTGTGTAGTAGGAACTGTCCCGTGTGTATTCCCGAGGCTTCATGTAGTTCAGCAAAGGTCAAGATGCCCTGTTCATCCACCAGGTCCCCCAGGGTGGCAACGCCGCATAGCTCCCATGTGTCCCTTATTATTTTCCGACTCCCCGGTCTGTTTGCCATGATTGCAGCTATCGGAATCTGTGGGGAGTAAGGGTCTTTTAGGTCCATAGCTTTGCAGGCTCTTTTCCAAATCTCGATTCCGAGTTGGATCAAATGCGGATACCGGTGTTTTTGGCCTGACTCAGCCCATAGCAGGTCTCTTAGCAGCATTTGGGTGATTCCTGGCTGCAGCAGGCGGGTGTCAGTGGAGGCGTCGTCTGCCATCCATTGAATCACATGTTTCAGCTGTCCAGCCAGATAGTAAAGTTCAAAGTTGGGGACCTTTAGGCCGCCTTTGTCATAGGGTCTCTGCATCGTGTCCAGGGCGACTGTGCCTTCCTTCTTGCCATAGGAATTTCCTGCAGAGCTTATGCAGGTCGTTAAAGAATTGACGTGGTATATTGTATGGCACGTTGGTGAAATGATAGAGCAGCCTGGGTAATGCTACCATTTTGAGCAGTCCCACTCTGCCAGCCACCGATAGCGGGAGCCTGCCCCAGAAGTCCATTGATTTCACTAGGCCTTCCTTAGCTCTGAGTGTGTTAAGAGCGTGTTCCATATTGGGGTCTCGATGGATCGTGATACCCAGATATTTGAAGGAGGTGGGTTCCCATTTTAAGGCTAGTGTGGGGAGCTCTTTGGCCCCAAGCCCGCTCAGGGCCGCTTGGGGGAACAGGCAGGATTTACTGTGGTTGATTTGGATCCCCGTAACTCTGTGAAACCCTTCTAAAGTCTCCAATATATAAGGCAGTATGTGTTCGGGGTTTTTCAGATAGAGGAGCATGTCATCTGCATACATAGAGAGTAAATGGGTTACCCCGTCTATCTCGATGCCCGCGTCTCCATATTCCTGCCTAATGTATGCTGCAACAGGTTCGATGGCAATAATGTACAGCATAGGTGATAGGGGGCAGCCCTGTCTAGTGCCTCGGGATAACCTCCATTTGTCTGAAAAGGTGTTGTTGATGCGCACCCTGGCCGCTGGGTCGGTGTAGATGAGTGTGACCCATTTAATGAAACTGGGCCCCATTCCCATTTTGGACAGGGTAGCTAGTAGCCATTTCCAGCGCACCAAGTCAAATGCTCTGGAGGCGTCTAGAGACGCTACCGCACATTTCTCTTGTCTACCTTCGGTGCTGTGAATGACATGGTGCAGTTTCTGTAAATTTTCAGTGATAGTCCTGCCTGGCACGTACCCCGTTTGGTCTTGGTGGATTAGGATCGGGATGGCCCTGCACAGCCTCATAGCTAGCATTGCCGTCAGGATCTTGCTGTCTGCGTTTAGTAGGGACAGGGGTCTATATGATCCACATTCTGTGGTATCCTTATTAGGCTTTAGCAGTGGGATGATGGTTGCTTCGCCCATGGTGTCCGGGAGGTGGCCTAATTCATATGCCTCATTGAACACTTGGGACAATAACGGGGCCAGTATGTCTACATAAGTCTTGAACTCTCCTGGGAGTCCATCTGGTCCTGGTGCCTTCCCGGTGGGTAGTGATCTGATGACGACTGCCACTTCCTCTGGGGTGAGGGGGCCTTCTAGGGACTCTGCTATTTGTTCCTCCAGGTGTGGTAGCCTTATGATATCTAACACGTCCTCTATTGCCATGTCAGTGGGCGGCAAGGAGTCTGCGTAGAGGGCTTGGTAGTACGCTGTAAAGGTGCGGTTTATGTCTACTTGTGAGTGTATGTCTAGACCGTCTGCATCCCGGATGTGGCAGATGGGTTGTCTAGGGGCTTCTCGCTTATACAGCCACGCTAACAACTTTCCGGGTTTGTCACCTAGGGCATGGCTTCTTTCGATGTGTTTGGCGTAGCTGAGCCTACCGAGCGCCTCCCAGTGTTGCAGGCAAGCCTGCTTTAGTTCGACCGTTCTGCGTATGTGGGCAGGGTCCGATGAGGCGGCAGCTTCTAAGTGTTTTAGCTCGTCTTCAACAGGGAAGTGATGGATTTTTGGGCTCCCCCTGCGGCGGCTATCATTTCCCCTCTGATCACCACTTTATATGCCTCCCATGCAGTGCTGATACGCTGGACATTATCAATATTTATCTGCCAGTAGGCGGATGTACATTGTCGTATTTGTTCGCAAAAAGTATTGTCTAGCAACGCCTCGCTTCGGAGCCTCCATGTGGGTATAGGGGGCCTGGGTGCGGTTAAGGACCATGTGGTTGTCAAGGGGGAGTGGTCCGATAGACACGTTTGAGGACACACAATATTTGGCTAGAGTGCTAAGTGTTCATCACTGACTAGTATGCCATCTATTCTGGTGTGTACTGCGTGCAGTGGTGAGTAAAAAGAGTAAACTCTACCTTCAGGGTGCTGTGCTCTCCAGAGGTCGCTTAGGGCGTATTGTTGTGTGAGGGCCTTTAGTATTTTTGCAGGAGGGGAGGGCTGAGAATGTTTACTGTCCGATCTATCTACACATGGATCCAGGGTGCAGTTGTGATCTCCTCCCCATATTAATGGGGCATTCCGGCATGGACTCAGCCGGGTGTACAATGAGCGAAAGAAGACGGTGGCGTCATAGGTGTTGACCAGGCAGAGTTCTCTACCCTCTATGGTGCATCGTATCAGGACCATTCTACCTTCGTCATCAATGTTGGTGTGTATCACCTTTATGGGAATGGTGGGGGCTATCCATATTAGCACTCCCCTAGCATAGCTAGAGTATGTGGTACCTATTAAGGTTCCTCTCCACGCTCTGTCCAACACTGCTAATTTCCGTGCGTTCAGGTGGGTCTCTTGTAATAGGGCGATGCCTATCTTGTGGCGTTTAAGGAAGGTGTGGACTCTGTGCTGTTTGATGTAGCTGCTCAGCCCTCTGACATTCCATGTCATTATCTTGATCGTAGTAGCCATGAGTGTGGATTGGGTAAAAGTTTCTGGGTGGGTCGCGCAGTGGTGCCGGGCCCCGAGTCTGTTAGTCTGCCATGCGGCGAGCGGTCATGGTGGGTTCTCTTGGCATCTTTTGCGCGGATTAGTGGTGTGTAGTGGCTTTGTCGGTCCTGATATTCCCTGTCCCAACAAACAATAACCTTCAACTGAACTTGTAACATAACACGTCTAGCGGGGTATCCCCCGTTCTGACATTCCCGTTTCTGCCCCATGGGACTGAGTCCCTTGGTGCCCTACGGGCGGGAAATTACCCAAAAAAAAGATAGTCTTAGGGCGGGTGTGGCTTCACTCCTGATGTACGAATGTAAGGTATTCCGTAGTTGGCGTGGCTCCGGTTGCATCTGAGTTACCGCATATTGTCCAGTAGTTTGACTGAGCGGTAATGGCCGCCTGGGGGTGGTGTAAGCGAGCCCCTATGGCTCTGGCTGTTTTGGCTTGCACTGTTTTGGTACCCAATCAGGGATCTGTGCTCTGTCCATCCACTCGGTCACTTCAGCAGGAGTTTCGAATAGATGGGTTTTATTATTGTGTAGAACCTTTAATCTGGCCGGGTATAGAATCATGTATCGCAACCCTGCATTTTTTAATCTGGCTTTGGTGTGTTTAAACATGGCCCTGCTTCTTTGGACCTGCAGGGTGTAGTCGGGATAAATGGCGATCTTAGCGGAGTCTCTTTGTATGGAGCCGCCCAGCCTAGAGAAGGTTAGGATAGCTTCTCTGTCCTTGTAATTCAACACTTTTGCTATGATGGGCCTGGGTGGATTTCCTGGGGGCGGTCGTCTGGCCAGGGATCGGTGGGCTCTTTCAATAGTAAAACTTTGTGATAGCTTCCCCGCGCCAATTTCTTGTATGAGTAGGTCTTAGTTCGTGGGGTCATTGCCTTCAATTCCCTCAGGTAGGCCGACGATTCTTATATTACTTCTGCGGGCCCTTTCTTCGGCCTCCTCGGCTCTATCCTCAAGGTTCTTTACCTTCTGTGCTAGGGCAGCCACTTCTTTTGTGAGCTTCGCTTTTGACTCAGTGTTCTCGGATTTGGGTCTCAAGGGTGTCTGTCCTATTGGCGATGGCACGCACATCCTGCCGCAGCAGATTCAGGTCTATGGCTACCGCATCTATCTTGTGTTCCATGGTTTTCTGGAGCGTCTTGATGGCCTCCAGAAGTTGTGAGTTAGCTGGTTCGGGTGCTTCTGCATTAAGTGCCTCGCTGCTGACGTCTCCGTTAGCGTGGGTGGCATCTCTCCCAGGAGCGCTCGTGGCGGTAAAGGATTTCTATGGTGTTCTGCCTGTGCTTGCTTCTAGCGTTTTGGCTGACATTGCTAAAGTGGTGATGGCAATCCACCGTGGCCCTTAGAGTCCCCTTGTGTTGATAGGGGTGGTGTGTCTCTTGTGGGTGCAGTGTTGAGTGGATCGCGGTCCGATGTGGTCCGAATGCGTTGTCCACACACCCCTGGGGCCATGCAGGGCAGGTTGCGTTAATCCAGGGCGGAGGGCCGCCACGGCGCCAAGGTCCGGCAGGGAGGACTTTCTGCAGGCGTGTTTTTTAGCGCTGCTCAGAAGTTGTGGCCGACTTATTGAGCTGTGTGCTTGTATCCAAGATGCAGAGTGTCCCTGCGCCCCGTTAAGCTCGGGGTGCGAGGGGGAAGTTCGCTTGAACTGGGTCCATTTGGCAGGGCACTGAGGGGGGCGTCGCCTCTTGTGTGATGCGTAGGAGCTGTTATGGTTGCTGGACCCTACCCTGCTGGTCGCTTCCGCCCTGGACGCAGGCCTCAGGAGCGGTGTAGGCCCTCCGGGTTGTCTCGGCGGGTTGCTTTTGGTTCTGGGTGCCGACTATGGAGGCCCCAGCAGGTGCCCCGAGCCTCGTAGTGCTGGAGTGAGTGTGGCTCTCCACCTGGCGCGGGCGAGTCCGGCCGGGGGGGGGGGGGGGGGTGGGGGATTACTGGGTGTCAGAGTGCTGTGGTACCTCAATGGAATGAAGCGACCCCCGAGCCCCCGCCCCCCGGCTCCTTACCGTCCGATTTCTGGCTGGCCCGCCCGCTCCTCCACGTTCTCAGTCCGGGCCGCCCCGGCGCTCGATGCCCCCCGGTCGAGTCCGGCCTCGGCAGTCGCTGCAGTCCGCGCGCAGCCCAGCGCCAGCACGGCCCCCGGCCCGAGAGTGTGCGCGTGTGTTTGGCCTATGCTCCACGCGGGCAGCGCCGCTCAATTGTCCGTCAGTGGGGTGATGGGCGCAGAGGTTTTGGTGGCGCCTTCCGTCTCCCTGGCCCTCGGTCTCACTGGGGGGGGGGGGGGCTTGCTGGAACTCCCCCCCCAGGGCTGCAGGGGGAGCTGCGCCGCACTGTCAAGGTGAGCCAAGTCGGCGCCGGGCCCCTTTCACTTCACTCCCGGCATGTAATACGCGGGGTCAGCAACTCGCCCGCTGCCTTCTGTCCGCGGTCGTCCCCACCTGCGCCGACCCAGGGCACCAGGGCGCAGGACACAGCCTTCGTCTGCGCGGGTTGCTTTCATCCACCCGGATCACATCACCCGGCTCTCTCAGCTGTGGCAGGGCGCTTCACGTCTCAGCTGTCCCTCGTCGTCGCTGTTCAGCCTACAACGAGGAGACGGGTCTCGCAGTGGCCGCCATTTTCTGGATGTAGTGTTTTCCTTGTCTGCGTCGTGGTGGCAGAGCGGGCGGACGAAGCTACTCCAAACTTAAGCTTCGGGTGCCCCAGGCAATCATTGTCGGTTGAGGCGAATTTCAGTCGTTAGAATGCTTAAGGGCTAAAGTTAGCGGCGGATCACTAGGCGTATCATACGGAGCTGCTGGAAACACGGCTTTCCTACATGGCGGTTAGCCACGCCCCCCCGGTTCAAATATGATGTTATGTTCGGGAGAGTTGCATGCTTATTTTTCATGGGGAAATCAGATAATGTTTTGCAAGATGCCCCATGTGATCTGGAATTGGAACCCAACACGACAGCGATTGAGGTACAACATCTTCAACGTAATGAAGCAAGCTAAGGAGTTGTGGAAACATGCAACGAGAAGTCAAAGCAAAATAAATAAAAATACATTTCACGACTGGTCAAGGAAAGATCGCTACATTTATAATCGAACTACATAATGATTATACCCTAGAAAAAAAAAGTATCGGAAGAGCTGGCAGGTGAAGAAAAGTCTCTAAACAGAAAAAGAGCATAAGATTCAGGAGACATGTAAACAAAAGCACTAGCGAACTAATGTAAAAATTGAACTTTAGTACCCTTTTTCTTAAAAATCTAAAAAAATGCAGTGCTATGTCTTACTGTTTCAGGAAGAAGTTGAAAATGTGCTGAAGGACCAATCTCAAATGTATGAACTGGAAGATGCAGATTTAAAGAATTAAAATCACGGAACACGAAATGCTTGTGGAGTAATACAAAGATTGGTTAAAATCACAAGATTGTAGTGAATCTCAGAGATACGTATGTTAAGAAATATTAGTTCAAGACATTCATGAAACTGTTGGAAGTGTATAAATGGCACAGAATTGTTTCAATAAAGTATTTCAGGGCAAACTTCGGTGAAACACTTTTAATGTCATAGTGTTAAGAATACAGAAGCTACTTTTGAGCATAAGACTAACAGTTTAGCAGGGGACTTTTACCAGAGACTATTGAAGAAAAAGCACTGAAAGGGGCAATTGTGCCGATAGGCGGCCCTGTTTTATGGGCAGATATTCTTAGTGCTTTATTTATAGATATACATCTACGTGGTGCCAATAAACCAGAAGGAACAAGTTACTTGCCTGTAACTGTTCTCCAGCATGGGTCTGGCATGGATTCACATGCTCATGAATATTCCCCGTCGTCAGGCTGGGAATCCTCGGTAAAGAAAAAACCAGTATCTGTTTCGTTTCTGATCTGTCTTTCGTAGTAGTAACCAATCACTGATCTCTGCGTCATACTGACCACAGCCAATGACTGCCCTCTACCTAAGCCCCGCCTCTGGCAGCCATCTTCAGATTTGGTAGCACGTGAAGTGGCAGTATGACCAAGTGAAGAGCCGCAGAGGGGTAGGCGGGAGGGTTCGCATGTGAATCCATGCCAGACCCATGCTGGAGAACAACAGTTACAGGTAAGTAACTTGTTCCTTCTCCAGCATGGGGTCTGGCATGGATTCACATGCTCATGAATAAAGAATACATAGCAGTACACACATGCACAACCACGGGAGGTGGCAAAGGCTCAACATTAAGCATTATATCAACATTAAGCAATTCTTACCTCCTCACCAGGCTCACCTTAGGCGAACAGGTTGCGCAGCACTGCTCGGCCGACCCTGGACTCCTCCCTGGAATCCCGATCGACGCAGTAGAATTTCGTGAAGGTGTGCGTCGACCTAAGGGCACACCAGATAGGAACGCCGTGGTAGCTGCGATCGCTCTGGTGGAATGGGCTCTCGGACGGCCAGGCAGCGGTCGGTTTGCCAACCGATGACAGTACATGATACAGCCGGAGAGCCATCTGGAAATGGAGGCCTTTGAGAGAGCCTTCCCCTGATTGACAGGTCCAAAGTTCACAAAAAGTTGTGACGTCTTCCGAAAACTCTTCGTGCGGTCCACGTAGAACTTCAGCGCTCTAGCCACATCCAGCGAGTGCAAAGTCCTTTTGGCCTGCGACAAAGGCGACGGGAAGAAAACAGGCAACACCAAGGTTTCGTTGAGGTGGAAGTCCGACGGCACCTTGGGCATGAAGGAGGGGTGCGTCCTGAGCACTACCCTCGTGTCGTGAAAAGTCAAGTACGGGGGCTTGCAGGAAAGGGCCTGGATCTCTCCCACTCTTCGTGCGGAGGTGATGGCCACAAGAAACACTGTTTTCCACGACAAGAACTTCAACGGAGCCGAGTGCAGAGGCTCGAACGGAGGTCCCATGAGCTTGGTCAGCACCACGTTGAGCTCCCACGCCGGGGCCGGAGCCTTCACCGACGGGAACGATCTGAACAGTCCCTTCATGAATTCTTTCACCAGACGATGAGACCACAAAGACGTCCGCCCCGTGGTTCTGGTGTATCGGGAGATCGCAGCAAGATGAATCTTGATGGACGCGTGCGCCAGTCCAGCCTTGGCCAGCGTCAGAAGGTACGACAGTACCTGGGGAGCCGTAATCCGTAGAGGGTGAATCTTCTGTGCGTGGCACCAGACAGAGAACCTCTTCCATTTGTGTCCATAGCATTTAAGAGTTGGACGCCCTGGCCTTTGCAAGAACCTCTCTGCAGTCGGCCGGTATGTCGTATCCTCCAAACTCTAACGCTGCAGGAGCCAGGCCTGCAAGTTCAGCGACTTCGGGTCGTGATGGAGGATGGCGCCTCCTTCCCTGGAGAGAAGATCCGTGTCCACTGGCAGCTTGATTGACGGGAACGCTGACAAGTCCAGAAGGTCCGGGAACCATATCTGTCTCGGCCACGCAGGTGCGACGAGGATCATCCTGCA
This sequence comes from Ambystoma mexicanum, assembly GCF_040938575.1. NCBI lineage: Eukaryota > Metazoa > Chordata > Amphibia > Caudata > Ambystomatidae > Ambystoma > Ambystoma mexicanum. The sequence continues at coordinate 35,523,218 of NC_090931.1, forward strand.
CCGTGACCTCTTGAGCTGGTTGATGAGCCGGATCAGCAATGGCAATGGAGGGAACGCGTATAGAAACAGGCCCTCCCAGGGGACGAGAAAGCATCGCCCATGCTCCTCGGCTGGGGAAACCTGCTGGCGAACCTCCTGCACTTGAGTTCGTCGCCGTCGCGAACAGATCGATCTGGGGTGTGCCCCACCGTCGGAAGAGGCGGTCCACTAGATCCTGTCGTAGTTCCCACTCGTGGCACGAGCGCAGTTCTCTGCTGAGCGAGTCGGCGATGGTGTTTTTTATCCCTGCCAGATGAAACGGCACCAGAAACATCCTTTGGGCCTCCTTGGACAGGGCTGGGGATCTGGTCCCGCCCTGCTTCCTGATGTAGAACATGGTGGTGGTGTTGTCGGTGAAGATCCTCACCACCTTGCCCTTGAGGGACGGAAGAAAGGACCTGAGGGCCCAAAACACTGCACGGAGCTCCAGGACGTTGATATGGAGGGACTTCTCCGTCGGAAGCCAAAGGCCTCTCGCGTGCAGATTTTCGGTGTGCGCTCCCCACCCTTCCAGGGAGGCATCCGTGGTCACTGTCTCCTGGTGGCCTGGGGTCTGGAAGTCCATGCCCGCCGTCAGATGCGCGCGGGTGCCCCACCACCAGATTGCTCGTCGGAAACTCTCGTCGAGTGTGATCCTCTCCTCGAAGCTGCCCGTCGTCTGGATCCAACGCGCGTCCAGGAACTCCTGCAACGGGCGCATCTGGAGCCTGCACAGGCGGATGAGATAAATGCAAGAAGACATCATTCCGAGGAGGGACTTGATGGACCTCACCCTGGCCGCGTCCGCAGCCAGCATCCGCTGCGCCTTGCCCAAGATGGCCCTCGTCCTTTCCTCCGACGGAGAGGCCAGAAGCGACACTGTCGAGCTTCGCTCCCAGAAACAGTGCGTCTTGCACGGGCACCAGGTGGGACATGGCGTAGTTTATGGAGAATCCCAGATCCGTGAGTAGTTGGACGGTCCTTGCCGTGTGCTCCACGGCAAGCTCCTTCGTCTTTGCTCGGATGAGCCAGTCGTCCAGGTAGGGGTAGACGTGGATCCCCTCTCGGCGCAGCTGCGCCGCCACCGGTGCGAGGCACTTGGTGAACACCCTTGGTGGCAACCTCAATCCGAAGGGAAGGGCTTTGAACTGGTAGTGACGCCCTTGGACCACGAACCTGAGAAACTTTCGGTGTCCCTTTAGGATGGGAATATGGAAGTAGGCATCCTCCAAATCCAACGACGACAGGAAATCGCCCTCCTCCAGTTGACCCAGGACGTGTTGGAGGGTGACCATCCGGAACTTCTGTGCCTTGATGAATTTGTTCAGTCGTCGTAGGTCCAGGATGGGACGCCATCCTCCCGTCTTCTTCACGAGGAAGTATCTTGAGTAAACTCCGGAGCCCCGAAGCCTCTTTGGGACGAGCTCGATGGTGCCCTTCTTGAGCATCGCCTTTACCTCCAAGAGAAGTTGAGGGACGTGATGTTCTTTCCTGGCCACAGGGGGGACGCGCGGGCACTTCTTTAGAAACTCGAGCGCGTGACCCTGAGCTAGGGCGTCCAGCACCCAACGGTCGGAGATGGACTCCCACACGCTGACGAAGATCGCCAGCCGGCCTCCCACCGGGGTGCTTCGGTGGGGGCCCGACCCCACGGCCAGTTCAGTCCTGCTTCGACGAAGCTTTGCCGCCTTGTCCTCCTTGGCGACGACGGCGGGGTCTGCCTGACTTGCCTCGTCCCCTCTAAGCTTCCTGTGACGACGAACGGGCCGCTTGACGGTAGGTGGAAAATCCACCGCTGGAACCTTTGGAGGCACCCTGTTTGCCTCCGCCGCTCCGAAAGGGCGGCCGCCGCTGCTGGAGAACCCCAAGAGCCCGGGCCGTCTCCGTGTCCGCCTTGATGGCTTGAAGGGAATCGTCCACTGTTTTCCCAAACAGGTTGTTTCCGTCGAACGGCATGTCCAAGACTCTGGTCTGCACGTCCTGACGGAAGTCAGTAGCCTTGAGCCATCCACGCCGCCTAAGGCACACGCCGTTGCCCAACTGGCGAAATCCAGTGTCAGCAATGTCCGTCGCAATCGTAATGGCGTGGTCCGACGCCACCTCTCCTTCCTGCAAGATCTCTAGGGCTTCCGCCCTCTTGTCGTCTGGTAGGAAGTCCAGCAGGGGGGCCAGTTTGTACCACAACTCCCTGTCGTAGCGGGCTACGATAGCCAAGGCGTTGGCCGCCTTAATCGTCGTCGCTGCCGACGAGATGACTCTGCGTCCCATCGTGTCTAATTTCTTTCCCTCGCCGTCCGGCGGGGAGGTCGATGTAGAGGCCGCGCCCCCCCCCCCCGCTTTCTTCCTGGCCGCCGCGGAGACGACCGAGTCCGGGGTCGGCTGTGCCCGGAGGCACAAGGGGGCCGCGTCCGGGATCCGGTACTTCTTCTCGTACAGATCCCTTCTAGCCGGCGTTGTGGATGGGTTCTTGAGGAGGGCGAGGCCCTCATCCCAAATATCGTCTAGTAGAGGTACAGCGAGGACAGTCTTCCTCTTGGCCTCGCGCTGTTGATAAAGGAAACCTTCCTTCTCTTCCGGGCAGAGCTGGAAAAGCTCGGATGCCCTGGCGATCATGGAGTGAAGCGATCCAATCTCGTCGGGCGGGGAAGCCCGGGTGGGAGGTGACGATGGGAGATCCTCGTCGTAAACCTCGACGTCTGTACCCGTCGCGGCCGTGTCAGTCCCCGTATCATCCCCACGTGTCGTGGAGGAGTGCTGAACAGGGCGCGATGGCTGAAAAGGAGGTGGAGGATGAATCCTTCTCTTAGGGGGAGGGCTCCCAGAAGGGCCTGGCTCCGGGTCCCCCGTCGGGAGCGGTTCCTCCGTTGGTGGTAACGGCAGTCTCGTCCTTATCTCAGAGCATAAGGACTGTATAGCCAACAAAATGGCCGCCGAGTTGTCTTGCAGCACTGGTTGAGGGGAGTCCGACGGGCGGTCAGGAGCCCCGTCGGCACCCTCGACATTCTCATCATCTCCTACGTCGGGGTCCCTCCCGACGGGCTGGTCTTCCATGCCAATGCCGTGGCTTAAGACTTCGATCAGCTCCTCCTCAGAGGTTGAGGCCGAATCCACGACGACCTCCTGCCCCCCCCCCCCTTTTTCTTCTCCGGAGGTTTCACGGGGGTCCTGTCGATGGGCATGAAAGAGGACTCCCTCCGCAGGGAGACTCTGGGCCCCGAGGTCGCCACCACTGGTGTAGCCTCCACAGGCTGAGCCAGGGCCGCCGCGACGGTCTCGATAGAGGCCTTGGCCGGGTGGATTAAGGCTTTCACCACCTTAGGTGCACTCACCGCCTTCTCCTTGGGGAGGGGGGGGGGGAAGGGTCACCGCCTCGCTCCCCCTCCGATGGGGCCTTCGAGCTCGACCGGGGTCTCTCCAGGAGCTTCGCCGGGTGCTCGGCCTTCCTCTTACCCGAGCCAGAGCGTTGGCTCGTGGTTGATGGCGCCGGGGAGGAAGCGCCCTGTCTGGCGCCCCGTAGAGCCCGACCGTTCGGCGCTCCCGGTGCCAGCGGACTCGCGGTGCTTGGCCTTCTGTTGGACCCCCGTCGCCGGGGCGCCCTCAAAGGTCTTCGAAGACCGCTCGGACTTCTTCTCGCCTGACGGGCTCTTTCCTTCCAGCCAGTTGGCGAGACGTTGATGGCGGTCCTTCATGGTCCGCTCCGACATATTGCCGCAAAACGCACAGTCCTTCTCCACGTGCGTCTTGTCCTCATGTAGGCAGTAAAGGCAAAGGGAGTGTTCGTCCTCCTTAAAGACATTCTGAAGCTGGCATCCAGGGCAGACCTTGAACAGCTTTCCGGGCGTCGAGCTTCCCTTCTCCTGGGCCATGTCCGAGATGGGCCTGAGAAACTTCTGGAGTCCTCCAAAAGCGTGGCTCGACGAAATCTTCACCCTTGAGGGGCGTAGATGAATCCGACACGGGTCCCCGTTAATCGGATGAAGAAACGGTGGAGCTTGAGGCTCTTTTGACCGAAAAAAAGAGAAATTTTTCTGAGAAAACACGTGAAAAAAAGCACCAACGCTCGAGAGCAATAGCACGAGGATCCCAACACTTGAACATGCGGTAAAAATCCGAAGATGGCTGCCAGAGGCGGGGCTTAGGTAGAGGGCAGTCATTGGCTGTGGTCAGTATGACGCAGAGATCAGTGATTGGTTACTACTACGAAAGACAGATCAGAAACGAAACTGATACTGATTTTTTCTTTACGAGGATTCCCAGAGCCTGACGACGGGGAATATTCATGAGCATGTGAATCCATGCCAGACCCCATGCTGGAGAAAGGAGATACCACTAGTCCCTGCAATTCTCCGGAGAAGGAGGAACGAGCACGTCCCAGATCAACACGTGCATTTTATCCATGACAAATGGATCCATTTCAGCCCAGACACTGGTCTTAATTTGAAAAGAGTTGCAAAAATACCAAGTTGGTATAATATAAACGGTATTCAGTAGAAAACAATAAATAAGTCTCCATGGTTCTGATAAGCAGCTCCATCCACATAAACCACCACCTCTTAGAAAAGATATCCACCCTTCATGAAATCCTTCTCCAGAATGCAAATACTATACAATAGTTTTGCAATTGTACTTTATTCTTCTAACACATTTAGGTCTGTTTGTATTGAAAATACTTAAACACGCATTGCTGCACAAAAACGTGCAGCTATGGGTGGTCTCCACACTAAACGGGTAGCCCCCAACAGGAATCATACTTCGTGGATCGGTCTCAATCAGCATGAAATGTAGGCCTCTATTGTGTGCCTATAATGGACTTTTTGGGACTTCAAACACACACGTGAAATGGCTTCTTCCATCTCCATACTTTGTGCATTGTGTAACCACAAATGGAACTTCTCAAAATGTCCCCTTGTACCTCCCTAGGAACTCCAACAATGCTCCTTTCTAGGGTCACTGGGAACATTTCAAAATGCTTTTCTTGCATCTCGTTAAATAATTATTATTAACTTGAGTTGAACGTTAAGTTATGTTAAAGGTACTTATGTAGCCCACCGTCACAAACGGAATTGGTCCCCAGGCGCTCTGGTGGATCTGTAAACGAGAAGGTGGGAAGGGTTAGTAAGGTGAGGCAGTAGGATAGTAAGAGGGGTGGTATACTGTTGGCAGCTTCAACTCGGTGGACACTGGGTGCTGAGCTTTGGTGCAAGTATTGAATAGGTGTCAGTCCGCGTGTGCTGTTGGTGCAGCTTGTGTGTTGAGGTGTGGTGAAGTGTGTGCAGCTTGTTGTGCGAGAGATGGTTGGGTGAGTTTCAGTGATATAAGTATGTGCAGAGTTTGAGCTTATGTTAGTGGGTTGTATGAGATTTAACATGTTGGTCTACATAGTTCCATCTAAGTGTGGCACATGCTAACATTCACAATCCCATCTAGCTACGGCGCAGGCTAATGTTCGCAATTCTAAGTGTGCACATGCTAACATTCAAGTTCCATCCAGATATGGCGGGGGCTAATGTTCTAAATGTCCTCCATCTGTGACACTTGTTAACATGGATTAGTATTCTAGTGTGCAATGCAAAGCAACATTTTTAATACTGTCATGGAGGGATTTGGGTTGGTGGTCCCCGACCATTTCAAGTATGCATGGGCCAAGTCTATGGCAGTCTATGTCATGGAAATGTAAGGTAGAGTGGCGGGGGCTTTCTGGTGCAGAGTAATTGCTCTACACTCCACCCATGCCACACTTACGTTTTTTGTTGGTGTCTAGTAACTGCTGGTTTCTCAGGCTTCCCCTTCCGACACCTGCAGACACTCTGGAGCAGCCCTTTGCCCTGGGCCCTTAGCTGCAGGGCTGCACGGGCAGAGGGCTGCCCTGGGATTGTCACTTATGGCCAGGTAGGTTGGGGAGAGAACGGGGGGTGCCGGGAGCGGGTAAGGGGGCTCAAAGGCCACAAAAATAATCCCAGGAGGGTCCTGCGCTCGATCTTACTCACCCGGGTCACCAGAGATAATAGCACTTGCGCATCCAAACCAACAATTCAAGTTATGAATTTCTCTTTTGGCTTGGCTTGCCATTGCCTAGCTCTTCACTTGCTGGCAGTTGGCATTCGGCATTCTTTTCTTGGGTGTTTCAGCTGCCTCCAGATCTGGGCACTGGGCATTCCCCCTCTCTGGATCTGGGCATCCTTTTCTCTGCATGTCTATGGGGGCTCTCTGCATGCCTGCCTGCCTGTCTGTGGGGCAGCACCTCCTCGGATTGAGTTCTTCCGAGGCTGATCTTGTGGCCCCTTTATATACTATTTTTGGAGCTCATTATATGACATATCGATTGCCAATTGCTAAGGGCCAATTAAATGTAATCAAGTGCAAATGCGGAGGCTTACATTTCTTCATCAGGTGCCAACGAGTTCCCCTAGCTTATTTATTTGGTCATTGAAAATGTGCCGACATTAATTGATGCTTACATTACCTCAGACTCCCGTCAGCCATCTTATTTGATCAAACTTTCCTTTCATTATTTGCAACCTTGTTCTTCCCTTATCCATCTAAAGCCTTGCCATATGTGGCATCTTGCTTTGTACAATGTGTCCATGAGGTAAGAGCAGGGACTTGATCAGATGTGGCATTTCCTGACGGTGCACCGGCAGATTGGAGAAAAAAAAAATAACTTTTGGGCCTTTTAATTACAGTTTGTGGCGTCACTGTGCTGCCTCCACGCTAAAGTCTTAAGCACATGGAGGTAGGGTGTCTCCCGGCCTGGAAGAGTGTTGAATCACCACTGCTATGCTTTAGCCCAGTCTTGGCTGGTTCCATCTATTGCACCAATTATAGGACCATTCTTGGCTGGCTGGGTGTTTACTGTAAGGAAGGCATGGCATCAACAGTAAGACAGACACGTGACCACAGTTCAAGGGCGTTTATTGAACTTCAAAAAAGGGTATAATAAATGGCTATCTAATTCTAAATCTAGGATGGGAGCAAGCTACGACCATCAAATAATAACGCAGTCCTAGTGGTGTCTTGTCAAAATAAAAAGGGCCTATCCAAAAGAAAATATTGCCAATCATTACCTCTAAATATAAAGAGTGTGGGGGTAGGGTTTATGAAAAAGAAAAGTGTTCACAAAAATATGTCCGGATGTTCCGGCAGTTGGCCTCCCTTACTTACGTTTTCAGCATGGGGCAAGGCGGTGCACTCGAGCGTAGCACAATCGTTGGCTTCTTTGGCACGAGGATACAGTTCAATCATTAGCATCAGGGCCTTCTGTGCCCAAGTCGCTTTGCCTATCAAAGTCTCTTGATTCAGAGGGCCTGATGCAACAAAACAAAAGGACTCCTTTTACAAGTACTCAATTCAGGTAATTCACTATTCACCCTGGATCCCCTCAGGCAGGTTCAGATCCCCTTCATACGATGATTGTCATTTTGGATTCACCTCTTCCGGGCTCTTTCACAATGTTCCTAGAATATTCTTTTTTGGGCAGCTCGTGGTTCACCCTGGATCCCCCTTAGCCTTCCTTTTATACAATTAGTCTCCCTCAGCCGGGTTCGGACCAATTTCAGTTAGCATCAACTTGTGCATAGGGATTGGCTTGACCCGTTGCAGGACCACTTCGATTTCACAATTCCTTTTTACATTTGCCATCTTTCAGTTGTATACCTAACCGCCCTTTCGAATGAGCACCCACGTGATAGGATAGGTTATTTATAACGTGGCGGTGGAGCACTCTGCTTACGGCATCTGTCTTGGCTTCAAAGGTTCAGTCACTCATCTCCTGTTTAATTATATTAGCGTTGCTCATCACATACGCTTCACACGCTTTCTTTATACAATGTTGCGGCTTGCAACCTTGGCTTCAACACAAACAGGTCTGGTATGAGTCTCCCCAACTCTCTGGCTGAGCTGACTTTAATGGTGCCATTTTGTTGTATAAACCAAGGACAGTACCATGGCGGCAGACAATCCTCCCCACCTTTGCTATCGACGCTGTAGATCCCTGGTTACCTCCGGCACACAATGCAGGTTTCTTCAGCTTTGATTCTGGGTCTCGTGTTTCTTATTCTCGAAAACTTGTGAAAGTAACGGCCTTTCTCTGAAAAGGTCAATGGCACTCTCCCCCCCCCCACCCCCTTGCAACCCTCTATGGTTTTGCAGTCTCTCTCCTTGTATTAAACTGCCATCTTGGAACCACTGCTTCCTCGTGTGCTTTGCCTCGCTCAGTGTGCTTTCGTGCTCCACCTTTTATCCGTGTGGGGAAGCGTAATGAAGTCGGGGGTATTGCTCAGTAATTGCCAGACCCTGCCTGACCATTATATTGGGACATGTCAGGTATACAGCTCGGGTGTTAGTCCGTTTTCTCTCACAGTGACCGGTCTGTGAGAATGTGTGTAGGAAAAGGGGGCGGGCGGAGTTCCTAAGTATCCAACCTGGTAGGCGGGGGGGAGGAGTGGGGGGGGGGGCGGGGAGTTGTTACATGGAAGGGGATAACGTGTCTTGCCGTCCGGTGTCTCACTTCCACGCCCCGAAGTCCCCCATCCAGGTGATTCTACCGCACTGGTCCACCCCCAGGAACTGAATCTAAAAATGATGGCCATGTCCTGGCAGCTGAATCACAGATCCCCGGGGACTAGTGGATGAGACACCTTCAGGTTTCTCACACTACTCTTGTTATGTAGCATTTATATAGCACCTACTACCATTGGCACAGTGACTTGGTTTTTTTTTTGGAATATCAACCATCTGTGTCCTGCGCTGAAAGCAACGTGGCTGCTGGTCAGTGGAGTAACGGAGTGAATTTCCCCCTACTCCGGTAAGTACAAGAAGGTTTTGGGGCTCAGAGAGACCCACACTCCACTTGAGGTTGAGCGCCACAAAGCTAAATGACAAACACACAGGTTTGTTGCAATTTTGTGAGGTGTATTTGAATAAGGTAAGTGCCCTATATAAGACGTGTTTCGGCGAGTCTTTCGCCTTTTTCAATCAGGGCGATGATGAGTTATGGGTCAGATTTCAAATTTGGTGGTACATTTCTCAGGATAAATCCTGCCTCGCAAGAGGTGGTCTCCTTCACGAGCGTCGCTTCCAGACAAGAAAGCCAGCCACTCCAGAAACAAAGCCATATGTCCACAGCGTACATTTAAAAGAAAAAAAAAGGAGACTTTTTTTTATTAAAGAGTAGCAAGTGAGAACACAGGGGTAGCAATGGAGACATCAGGGGTTTGACCAATTACCACCGGCAAAACCAAGCTGCAACCCCCAAATGACGTCCCTGTAACTAACTGGCAGCCAACTAGATAATCCACAAGCAAGAACCCAAACAAACCTGGATCCAATCAGGACTACAAACCAAATACACCAAAATCAAAATAGCAACTTGGAAAACACCTTTGAAAAACCTCCAATAAGAATCAGAGGCATACTTGAGTCCATAACCATTAACACGCCCTACATTACCATAGAGTGGAAAAAGGCGCCCACACAACAACCGACCGGCACAAACCAGAACTAAGCAACCCTGCCATCAACCGAATTAGACTACTCAATGAAGAGACGGACCACCCAAGAACAATCCCAACAAACACCCCACCCAGGATGGAAACTCTAGTAATGGAAACCCGACAAACCACACCGGTTTGGACCCACAAGGGAAAACAGACATTCTTTACTGCAGCTTACTCAACGTAAGATCTATGGATAAACACAAAACAAAAATATATGACCTTAGCGAGGGAGGCACACATGCACTTTTCCTCACAGAAACATGGCAGACAACTACAAAACAATTGTGCACAAAGCCATAGCAGACAACTTAAAGCTAATAACTGCCAACAGAGAAAACAGAAGGTGCCGGAATCGCAATGGCAGACAATGAGCATATCTGTGCCACGCCACTCCTCCCAAATGACATGAGACTGTGAATCCCTCCTTGTCAACATCAAACTCAACCGCCAAGCCAACAATGTTCCTTCTGATCTATAGGCGGCCATCTTACAACGCAAACTATACAACGAAACTCACCGACTCCATCGCTAGCCTTTTCACCTTCTATAACCTAATCATCCTGGGAGACTAACATCTGTCTGAAAGAAACAAAACCTATAGCGAACTCACCCTGTGCCCTTCTGGAAATACTTCACAAATAGTGAACTGATCCACCCACAATGCCAGACACCTTGGGTGAAATATTGTGCAGAGAAGGACTCCACCCCACCGATACCAATGGTATGGAGGGATCACTATCTGATCCCACTCTGTCAAACGTTAAACCCGCATACTGCCCGATAAGGAATATTACATGCCACAAGGAAAAGAAACTGGAAGAGTCTTCTCTTGGAATCCTCAGCAGATCTCCTGGAACCTCGCCTCAACCGAACATCACCAAGCTGAACAGAATAACCCCAGACTTGGGTAACACAATCTCCTGGGTCACCGAGGTCATAGACCAATTACCACCGGCAAAACCATTCAAAGCAACAGCAAACAAATATAGCAGCAAGGTGGGCTGACAGAACTAAAAAAAAAAAAAAAATAAATAAACAAACCACAAACTGGAAAAAATATGGCACCACATCAATCCACCGGATTAAATAAAATACAAAGACAACTCAATATACAAATCGGCAGCCCTCAAGGCAAGAGAGACGCTGTACGCACAAGAATCCAATCAGCAACAAATATGCAAAAATAACTTCAAAATAAAAACTCTACATCCTGCAACAAAGGCATCACACGTTATGTTGATTTATACCATGCACCGCTACCACCCAAAGGTATTCTCTAGGTGCTCATGTTCTAATGTATTTTTGTTGTCAGCATCCATATAGCCCCTTTCACGATTACTATAGTTAATGCGCTTGTGGAGGGAACGCCATCGGAGACCGCAACATCAGCAACTACCTTGGAACAAAAATTGAAACGATCCAACAGACCATTGAAGCAAGCTGTGCTATAAACACCAACCACCAACAATTGGCGATCCACCAACCAGAGCAAGACTCGTCCAATTTGAACCAATAGATGAAGTTTTCTCCACACTAACAAAGGAGATCAACCTCACCATATCTCCAAGCGAACCTTGCCCCCCAGGCATCTACAAAGAAGTCCTCAACCACAACACCATAGCATCACACTTCCGGCTTCTAATGAACCGAACCCTAAACACAGGAATGGTACCAAAATCATTCAAATCGGCTTACATCAAGCCAATGATATAAAATGCAACGGAAAGTGCAGAAGAACCCAGTAATTACAGACCTATATCCAACTTGCCCTACCCTGCAAAAATATTACTACTTCGCTATGTAGACAAGAATGGAATACTCGACCACTCGCAAGTCGGCTTCAGACCCCATGAGAGGAACACAATTGGCACTCCTATCCATATGGGACTAATTACAAATAAATGTAGGCAACAGCACCCAATTTGCCCTCCTACTACTGGTCATATCAGCGAGAAGACTGGAGGAATGCAGTGTAAAAGACTATGCATTAAAATGGCTAAAATCATTCCTCATAAATCGAATAGAATGAACCCACCTACTGCCCTTTATCTTAAACACCAAATTCCTCTTGTGGAGTGCCACAAGGCTCCAGCCTCTCTCCTCTCCAACATCTGCATGTCCCCCCTGATGGAAATCATTTGAAATCATGGACTGACCGCCTACAACTACGCAGATAACTATCAAGATAGCCACGACCCAATACCCAAGTAACACCCTCTACAATTGCCTCAACGACATACAAAGCTGGATGACAGCAAACAACCTCAGATTAAACCAGGCCAAAACTGAAATATGGATGTCTCCCCTGCAGGAAAACAAAAAAACGACTCACAACTGTACTGGCCGCCTGCCATGGGAACCCAACCAGAGACATTGAACGTGGTAAAAACTAGACATACATGAACGGACTCTCACTGGAATCACAAGTCAACGCCATTACAAAGAAAAGCTTCTATATCCAGAGACTACTTGGGGGAGTTGCTCTTCTACCTCTCCTTCCCACCCTGAACCCTCGCAATCATCTCCTTAGTATTACTGAGAATAGACTATGCAAACAGCCTCTACTTTGGAACGCCACACCAAAAACTTCAACGCATCCAAAACACTGCAGCAAAGAGACTACTGAGATTAAATGGAAGAGACCATATCACACCAGCTCTTAGAAGCATACATTGGCTCCCAGTAAAAAAAACATTCAATTCAAAGCCCTCTGCATTGCCCACATATTACATGTCAAGGAGCCAAATTCATCCAGGCCAATATCAACCACTACCAACCAGGAAGAGACCCAAGATCAAGTGAGGACCCACAAATCAAAACAATACGAAAAAAGGAAATTTGCAAGAACTGCATTCTCACGTCCAATTGCTAATCTTTGGAACACAATACTGAAGGAAATTAGGACAGAAGACCACATCAGCTTCAGAGAACGACTGAAAACAAGGCTAATCAACTTCCAATGACCAGCTCAAAATGGACACTGCCAGCAATACCAATGGGGACCGAAGAAAAACCACCAACTACTAACCTACCTCCCCCACCACCCCCAACAACCCCTTCATTTCCAACTCCTCTCCAGCATACCCACACTTAGCTCACACGATCCTTGGATCAGTCTAATTCACACTGGAACACAGTTAACAATCCTCCACCCACGCACCCGGCAGATGTACGCGCAGCCGTGTTCCTTCACCTCCCATTTTTCACTCTAGCTTTCACTCCCCCTTTGAGGATACCGAGCCTACAGCCGTGCGAATTAGACGAGATTTCTGCATGCCCTGGAACTGAGGTGTACTCCAGGATTTGGCTGCCACCTTTAGAACCCTCCCGCTTCCTCATCTGCCATTCTAGATATGGCAAGCCAAGTCACCCGGAAACTTCCAACAAGCTTTTGCAATCTAGGACCCTGCCCCTGGGGACTCTTACCCTTAGCATAGGACGCGCAGTTATTAGGACACTTGCTTAACGTCCGTAGACTAATTGGTCCTATACTTCTTCTGTGTCTTATTTGGCCTCTTCTAGGACCAGTCCCCTGTGATCACCATTTCTCATTGTGAAGCGCTCGGACATCCAATGAGGCCTGACCCGCATTATATAAAAAGTGAAAATGAAGGACGGACAAGGCACTAGACTCGAGACTTAGGACAGGTGGGCTTCCTGAGACAATGGAGAAGAACAGAAGGGGGGGGGGGCAATGAGAATTGGGAAAGGGCAGGCTGGGGTTAAATGGAGAGAAGAACGGGAAGAGAGAACAAATAAAGGCTCCCTCCCTCCAATACACACCTGTTACTTCATCGTCGAAGTACACGTAGGTGGTCTCGTCGTTTCGAATCTTCTTCCATTCAATGCGGGGGTTGGGGGTTTTCGTAGATTTAATGATGCAGGAGAGCTCAACACCTGGAAAAGGAGGATGAAAATTAGCATCCGGGCGAGGCCATGTGCCCTCCAAGAGACCCAAAGGTGACAAGAGAACCAGTGCAGAGGTCCCGTCTCGGTCACAGCTACTGAAAGCAGCTTTCATTGACTGGCTGCAGCTGAATAAGGCAATAACTGAAACAAATCCATCCCACAACCAACCTTCTTGGGGGATATTCTGGGGAGTCGTTCTAATTCCAGCACCAGGAAGTAGCGCCGTGGGTTAAATGAGACGCTAGTTTAAGAAAAGGCTCCATGATCATAAGCACCAAATATTCCAACTGACGAAATAAGTCATTTACCGCTACATGTGAAGTACACGCAAAAGCACGTTTCATTTTGGGTGTCTTGAACCCCCAAAAGCAATGAAAAGATGACCAGTCAGTCTTTCCTCAAACACCATAGTGAAACACCCCAGCCCCCCTCCCCAAGTAGGAGGCTGGTATCTGGACCCCAAGGCAGTGGTTTGTCCCCCAACACTCGGTGCAAATAGATTTTTGGCCAATCACTCATTTGCACTGTGCACCCTTTAGCTACACAAGGCCCGTCCCAGGTACATGTAAACTCATTGAACTAAACGGACTGAGCAGATGTGCTCTATAGTGCTGCATTGGGCTGGAAGGGCTGAGCAGATGTGCCCTATAGTGCTGCATTGGGCTGGAAGGGCTGAGCAGATGTGCCCTATAGTGCTGCATTGGGCTGGAAGGGCTGAGCAGATGTGCCCTATAGTGCTGCATTGGGCTGGAAGGGCTGAGCAGATGTGCCCTATAGTGCTGCCTTGAGCTGAAAGGACTGAGCAGATGTGCCCTATAGTGTACTGCCTTGAGCTGAAATGACTGAGCAGATGTGCCCTATAGTGCTGCATTGGGCTGGAAGGACTGAGCAGATGTGCCCTATAGTGTGCTGCATTGGGCTGGAAGGGCTGAGCAGATGTGCCCTATAGTGTGCTGCATTGGGCTGGAAGGGCTGAGCAGATGTGCCCTAAAGTGTACTGCCTTGAGCTGGAAGGACTGAGCAGATGTGCCCTATAGTGCTGCATTGGGCTGGAAGGACTGAGCAAATGTGCCCTATAGTGCTGCATTGGGCTGGAAGGGCTGAGCAGCTGTGCCCTATAGTGTACTGCCTTGAGCTGGAAGGACTGAGCAGATGTGCCCTATAGTGCTGCATTGGGCTGGAAGGACTGAGCAGATGTGGCCTATAGTGTACTGCCTTGAGCTGAAAGGACTGAGCAGATGTGCCCTATAGTGCTGCATTGGGCTGGAAGGGCTCAGCAGATGTGCCCTATAGTGTACTGCCTTGAGCTGAAAGGACTGAGATGTGCCCGATAGTGCTGCATTGGGCTGGAAGGGCTGAGCAGATGTGCCCTATAGTGCTGCATTGGGCTGGAAGGGCTGAGCAGCTGTGCCCTAAAGTGTACTGCCTTGAGCTGGAAGGACTGAGCAGATGTGCCCTATAGTGCTGCATTGGGCTGGAAGGACTGAGCAGATGTGCCCTATAGTGTACTGCCTTGAGCTGAAAGGACTGAGCAGATGTGCCCTATAGTGCTGCATTGGGCTGGAAGGGCTCAGCAGATGTGCCCTATAGTGTACTGCCTTGAGCTGGAAGGACTGAGCAGATGTGCCCTATAGTGCTGCATTGGGCTGGAAGGACTGAGCAGATGTGCCCTATAGTGTGCTGCATTGGGCTGGAAGGGCTGAGCAGATGTGCCCTATAGTGCTGCATTGGGCTGGAAGGGCTGAGCAGATGTGCCCTATAGTGCTGCATTGGGCTGGAAGGACTGAGCAGATGTGCCCTATAGTGTACTGCCTTGAGCTGAAAGGACTGAGCAGATGTGCCCTATAGTGTACTGCCTTGAGCTGGAAGGGCTGAGCAGATGTGCCCTACAGTGCTGCATTGGGCTGGAAGGGCTGAGCAGATGTGCCCTATAGTGCTGCATTGGGCTGGAAGGGCTGAGCAGATGTGCCCTATAGTGCTGCATTGGGCTGGAAGGGCTGAGCAGATGTGCCCTAAAGTGTACTGCCTTGAGCTGGAAGGGCTGAGCAGATGTGCCCTACAGTGCTGCATTGGGCTGGAAGGGCTGAGCAGATGTGCCCTATAGTGCTGCATTGGGCTGGAAGGGCTGAGCAGATGTGCCCTATAGTGCTGCATTGGGCTGGAAGGGCTGAGCAGATGTGCCCTACAGTGCTGCATTGGGCTGGAAGGGCTGAGCAGATGTGCCCTAGAGTGCTGCATTGGGCTGGAAGGGCTGAAAGGAATGCACAGATTCCTACATACAGCCATTCTCTCCTATGGACTCGCTCTGTGGGGCTGTCATTTTCCAGTATTGCAGCGCTGCTGCCCAGCCCATCTTCCAGATCCTGTGCCCCTTCATTTTGACAGTCTGAAAATGATGCGTTCCACTCTCCCTATAGCTAAAATGACAGAAGGTCCTAGGCGGCCTCCACCTTTGGAAGAGACAGCCCACCTGTGACTAACTGTAGGATGGCAGATTTTATTAACTCAAAGTGATGTGCGATATCATTAATAGTTGACTTAATTGCATCATTGAATTCTTAATAGTGTTGTAATGCGCGTCATTCAGTTGGCTCTTTAAGTGCAGATCGGATGTTGCTACGCCATTTTAGTATTTGGCACCCGCCCGGGGACCGCTCGCTACCACCCCCACTTCAGCTGCCCCTTTGGTTCTTTTAGCGCAAGTCCCTGGGCTTGGTTTTGCTTTTGCCCTGGAGACCACCCGGTGTTCTGCTGTTAGGTCTGCCGGAGACCTGTGCTCCATGCTGTTGGGGGAAGTGCTCCCCTGACAGACCCAGAGACCTCCTGTGTACTGCCTTGCTGCTCCTCCCCTCGCATTGCTTGCGCCACACAGCAGGTGTGGTGGTCTCTGAACCGTCTTGCCATCCCCCAGCCACATGGGGGAGCTGCTCCCAGCAACATATACTTACCAGTATTCTCCCGTTCCTGGGTAGACTGCTTTTTTGCATGCCCCCTGCCTTGCCTGGTGCCCCCTGGCATCTTCCCTTTCTATCTAGTGCGTTAGCCGGAGCTTTGAGTTATGTGCTTTGCTGAACACTGGTGCGTTAACCTCAGCCTTTAAAAGGTGGTCCCTATGATCATTTTTCCAACCAACCCATTGTGTGATTGATGTCTAATATTTAGTTTATGTGCAGTACCTCAAACCACATCTAGAGGTCCCCCTCGGCTTTGCCATGGAATGTTTGCATGTATGCCCCTGTTTCTAATGTGCTGAATACTGTTTGGGGGGTTTTAAACATGTCCCCTGAAGGTGGGAACTGTTGGGCATGTATTTAAACGATGTGTGACCCTCTCAAATGTGAGTCATGCTGTAAATACGTTCACTCTGCTGTGAATTCTGGGTTTGTACGCCACTTCCTGGACTCTTAAAGCTCATGGATTATGCGTCAGCTTGGCCCCATTGATTTGGGGGTGGGGAGGGTAGTGCAGGAGTCCTGAAAGTTACACAAAGTGCCATGTTGATGAAAAACCCGAGGTGTGCCCGTATCTTACAGTCCTGGACCGTTCATTGTGTTGCATTTGCCAAATTCCTGGGAGTCAGCTCTGCCAGAGAGAGTTCTGGCCCTGCATGAGCACAACAGCCCCAAGAGCTGCGTGCTTTGGAGAAAGGGGGAATAAAGGGTGCTAAACCGTGTGCAAAATCCATTCGTTACATGTACATAACATTCATAATTACAGAAAAAGTTGAACCTCTGCGTTTAAGCTGCCATGATGGAAAAACCTGCCAGTGTTTATTTTGTATTGCAACTGGACATTGCACTGTAAAATGCACGTGAAACACTCCATGTCCTGCTTGTGGATCCCTCCTGTGTCTGAATGCAAATCTACCCACTCTGTTGTAGTGTTACCGCTCTTATTGTTTTGTGCAAACCAGTCACTAAAAGTTGTTCTGATTTCTATGATTTGCCGAAATGTGTGTTGTGACCAGCGTTCCGGCCACTCGGGATTTACTTCCCAGTCTATATACTAGTTGGCCTCATCCCATTGTGTCAAGAACTCGGGTCAAGAATCCCAGGTGACCCATGCATCGCTTCCCCCATCACTGAGCTAGTGCAGGCACCCTCCAAGTCCACTTACTCTGGAATTCCATCACCGTGGGAGTGAGGTTGTCCGAGCTCAGTTTGACCGCCTGGATTCTGCAGGCTGAAAACAGAGAGGGGAGAAAGTTAAGGGGGAAAGGGCCGATCATATAGGAAAGCCCTTCGGGGTATGTTTCCTCAGGGCAGCAGTCTATGCGCCTATATCCTTGCAAACAGGGGTTATATATCTTTTTTTATATATTTTATTTACTGTGTCAGGTTGGTTAAATATAACCTATAAAACTTTTCACATATCAAGTTATTAACTTGCATTGTATTTCCATTAGACAGTATTATAAAGAGTCTGGTTTCTTTACATGTCACACATCTTAAACATCTAATCTATGAATACAAAGTTGTGATTCGTTTAAAACCGTCATGATTTCCTGCCACATAAAATAAAGTTCATGATTAAGCTGGAACTCTGTGGCCCAGAATTGGTCAGTACTAAAAGTTCATATCCCTTTTCATAAACCAAGGTCTATTTACAGAAGTCAGTTAATAAGTGTCTGGCGGTCTCAGGGCCCAGGGCACGTGGCCTACACAAGCACTCGTTGAAAGGAATCTTGATCCACGCCCCTCGATTGGCCAAAGTAAGGACTACAAGTTTTAAATGCCAGATCATATAGGTACAGATGTAGTTAACCACAAAAGCTTGCCTTGAAAATATCTTCCGATTAGATTTCTCTGCCAGATGCATCATATGCTTATTGCGGTCCCAAATACCAGCCTTTTTTTATTTTGGCAAATTTAGAGGCCACATTTTCCTCTGGTTGGCAGGTGCAGCCAATCTCTTCCAGAAACGTTATAATCTCATCATGCCATTGACTTAAAGCAGGAGAGCAACGTAAATTACCATTCCCGCCCAAGAAGGGTGCATAGGGTGATTCCCGATTGCCGCTACTCATTAATTTTACATTGAAGATACATGTGCAACTATTTTGCCCAATTGAAAGCAAAGCGCTTCCATCAGGACCAATCAAGACAAACCTAGAGCATTCTTCCACAGCCTCCCTTCAAGCCTGGGTGCGCCCGCTTCTAAAAAAAACCACCCTCGACCCTGAAGTAGCTACCAACTACAGGCCCATCACCACTGTGCCTTTCCTGCTCAAGATTCTGGATAAAATGGCCTACACACAAATCCAGGATTATCTCGAAACCAACCATATCCTAGGAAAAAGACAGTCAGGCTTCCGACCAGGTCACGGAACAGAGTCAGCCCTACTTGATCTGAAAATACAGCTTGCAGACACTATGGATAAAGGCAAACCGGCACTCCTTCTCCTACTGGATCTATCTGCCGCCTTTGACCTTGTCAACCACGATATCCTAGGCATGCACCTAAAAAATGAAGCACACTTCTCCCCGGAAGCCATTGCATGGGTGGCCTCATTCCTAAATGGCAGACTCATGAAAGTCTTCTCAGACACTGCCTCGGCAACCCCTACCACCATCCACTGCGGCGTCCCACAAGGCTCCTGCACCGCCCCCACTCTCTACAATATATTCACCCTTCCTCTCTTCAAGGACCTCGACTGTCGTAACATAGCGTACACCAACTATGCAGACGATACGCAGGTACTACTCCCTCTAACTGGGACCTACGAAGAAGATGCTACTGCATTAACCAAAATCTACACAGCCATCCAAACCTGGATGGCGGCCAACGGCCTCTGCCTAAACGGGGACAAAACCGAAATCCTCATAGTAGGGACCAATGAAATTCTCAACAAACTCCCCCCCCAATACAAATCCTTCAACATTGACAACTCCACCATCTCAGTCTCCAAGTCTGTTAAAACCTTAGGCGTTCACCTAGATGCCTCACTATCTATGTCTCGCCAAGTCAACGCCATAGCCTCTTCCTCAGCACTTACCACCAAGATGATAAATGCTGTCAAGCCGTTTCTCTCCGCCAAAAACTGCCTGTCCATCGCCAGAGCCACTATAGGTACAAAACTAGACTACTGCAATGCACTGTTCCTAGGCACCTCCGCCCACAACCTAAAAAAACTCCAAATCACGCAAAACAATGCGCTCCGGGCAGCACTGTCCATTCCAAAAAGAGAACACATCTCGCAAGCAAGGAGAGATGCCCACTGGCTACCTGTGAAGGAACGCATACTGTTCAAAGCCATGACCATCACACACAGATGCCTATCCCTGGATGCCCCACCCTATCTCGCAGAAAGAATCACACCGAAAGCCTCCATCAGACCCACCAGAGCTCACCGCACCAACATGATTGATGTCCCCACGTTTCAAAGATCCAGGGCGGGAGGAACCAGCTTCCAACACCTCGCACCAAAAAACTGGAACTCCCTACCTACCTCACTAAGGAACGAAAAATCATACCATACCTTCCGTAAAAACCTCAAAACCCTCCTATTCCGCTAAAGTCTGCCACATTCACTCTCATGCTTGCATTGTAACCACAGCATAGCATAACCTTTAAGCTCAATGTTTATTACCAATGTGAAATGTACTATGTAACTCGGTTACATCTGTAAACACATTCCTATGCTTGTGTTCATGACTAAGTCTGCTGTAACAGCGCCACGATGCCCCAGGGCAGCTCTGTGCGCTTTATAAATGCAAATAAATAAATAAATAAAGAATGTCAAGCCATGCGGTCTCCGCGACAGTGAAAACCTCTAAACCATACAATATGCTGGGGACAATGCATGCATTATATAGCTTTACCGGCTCTTCCATTGAATAACCACCCACGCTTCAGATAAAAGTCTTGGCATTAAATTTGGCCATTGCTTTTGCCACAACAAATTTCGAAAGGCACTTTTAATCCAATTTGTTGGTAATTCGGGTTCCCAAAAATAAGTCGTTTGGTACTTCTTTTAGGAGGTTCATTTTGGATAGAGTTATCTTTTTATATTCTTTCAATTGGCTTTGACTATCATAATTTAAGTTTTATTTAGGTTGTATTGCAGATTAGGAGTTATAGAGTAGCTCTCCAAGGCAGTGAGGCCGTGTTGTAAACCTATAGCAGTTTGGTCCAAGAGGATAATATCAGCATATGGTAACCAGGTATTAGGATAGGTTTGCACACACAGAGGATTACTACTACAATTTCTAAAGGCCTTTTCCAGTCCGGCAATATAGATGTTAAAATAAGTGGTTGCCAAAGTGCAGCCTTGTTTCAGGCCAAAATTAACTGCCACCTTCTCACTGAGTGTGGCTCTTCATATGTGTCTAAACTTTTGGTCTCCAGGAGCTCGAGACTCAAGTCTCTCTCATGCACTCCTTAGAAAGGTACATTATTCCTTTCTTTCTTTGCAATGTAAACCCCTTTACTTCTGGAATTTTCTTTTCCTCTCTCTTGGGGCCTCTCATACCCTTTCCCACTGTTTGAAAACCCACCTCCTGGGGCCTTTCCTCTCGTTTTTGTTTCAAATGTCTAACTTATAACAGCAGTTTGGGCTTAACTCAGTATCTTTATCAAATTCTTTCATCCAAGAATGCCAGTAATCACAACAAGTTATACTATACAACTCTCTTGCTTTCTTCCAATATGGGGCTTCCCGTTCCCTTCGGCTTTCTACCATTAATTTCATTGGTATCTCTTCAGTGAAGTTCATGCAGTCCTCGTCGCCTCCCCCTTATTGGAATCACCGGGCTACCTTTAGTCAGCGCGGGTGGACACACCGGGCCCAGTGATGGATGGGATGCACTACTTTGTCTTCTTTTCGTCTCCGGTTTCGAGGCGCTCTTCCTAGCTCATCCTGCTCGCTCTGTTATCTTGCAGTTGGCGGCGCAACTTGGTCGATGGAGGATTCGGTCCTTCACCTGGTAGGGTCTTGGCGTTGTTAGGCGGGTCCTTGACCCACCACACTCTTCTCATGGTCATGCCACCCTTCGGGTGGTCTCCTGGACACCGTCCATACAACAGTTGCTCTGCTGTTTGCTATGCCGGGCCTTCCAGCGTTCTACTTCTCTCAAGTTGCTGCTGACTCTGCGGCTCAATCCTGCTACGGCTCTCCAATGTGTGCGTATGTCGAGGCCTTCCCGAGAGTATGCTTCTCGCTCCGCCTCCATGATTCGTTCAATCCTTTTGCAAGCTGTTAGGTATTTCCAGAAACGTTACATTTCTCTTCAGGTGTCGTACTCTGTCTAGAATTACTTGAAGCCAATACAAGGGAAACCATGTTATTGCTGTTTAAAGGTAATCCCATATATGCAGAGTTTTGCTTTTGTAGGGAGATCCTCGTGGGAATGGAGTCCTTGTCCCCTAGAGGGGAGTCACTCCCAGTGTGGTCCCATTTGCCCAGACCCCTAGGGAGGTTCTTGATGAGCAGGCTCATCTCACTAGTCTCAAAGGGGGTGGGCTCCCCTTTAGGGAGAAGGTACCAACACCCTAGATTCGTCACAATAGACCAATATTCTTTGGTGACTTTATCCTGCCATTCCCAAGCATTTGCTTAGGATTGTGGATCCGAGTACCTTGAATATGGATTCAGTGTAAGGTAAGTAATCAGTATCCTGCTACAACATAGTGTTTCAGATAATGCAGCCTTTCTTGACATCATTTCTGTTTAGTTGCCTTGTGATGCTTGTGACCTAGTGCGGATGGATGGTGAAGTTAAAAGGAGTTAATCTACAACATGGACCAATACAGACTCTGAAGTGCTTTATATCATCCAAGTCTTTCTTCAACAGTTGGGGAAATAGAGTGGTGAGCTCTGTGTATCCCTGAGGAAAGTGGATCCATGTGTACTGGGAGCCACTAAGTAAACGCAAACAGGTAACAGCTGTCGGGGCACACAGGGATAGTGAAGAAGGCAGAGAAAAGGCTGAGGACAGTAAAATCGATAACTGATGGTTGAATGCATGGCAATACAGTGGGGATGCATAGCAACACAATGGCATTCACTGCAAAGAGGTCATATACAAACTGATAAGTGTGGTTTCTGAGCTTCTTCACAGGGAGAATGGGAGTGTCACAAAGACTATTCAATGGAACGATTATTCCTGGATTCAAGAGCGACTGTATAATGGGGGAATCCCCTCTTCTGCATCAGGTCATAACTGGTAATGAGCAATCATAGCTAATCGTGCGGATGGATCAATTAAAAGACGGGTTCTGTAGCCTTCTTGTGTCATGTACCCTTAGAAGACAATTGCAAAGCAGCTGCATTGATGACATGAAGTCTCAGGGCAAATGCAGAATTTGCGCAAACGTTTTTCATGATATCGTGCATCACATTTAGATAGAATCATGAAGATTAGCAACCGAGAAAAACTTTGAGTACCCAACGTAGTAGCGACCCCCCCCCCCCCCCCCCCCCCCAACTACACATCCCTTGTACTATACACGCCCATGGGCTAGCCAAACCACACAACACACCCAACATAACCAACACTAGCATACAACAACACTCCCAGGCACTGGACTCTACCCCTACGGAAACAAGTCAGTGTGCACAACTATAACCATAATGTTTGCAATATTTGGTTCATTACATACTTTTTTGCATTTCCAAAGTTGATCCAAACCATCAAAACGTACATATGAAACATCAACCAATCCTGTAAAGCACAACTACCAAAAAATAAACACAAACTTCCTGTCAATTTCATCCCCTTAATCTTTTAAGATTTAAAAATAACGTCTAAAAAGAATCCGGAGGCCAACGCTAGGGAGGTATAACGCTAGGGAGGTATAACGCTAGGGAGGTATTATCACCCACTCCTCGGCAGATAAAGGGCTTCGGGAGTCCAAAGAGGCTTGATCTCGGTGCTGTCCAAGATGTGCGTTTTAAAGTTTGAGCCGCCCCCTGTACTTTACAGTAATCGCATTTCACTATCAACGGCCTCCTCAGTCTCAAAGACAGCATCTCTTGTTGGCATGAGATTTCATGAGATTTAATCGGATCCTCATGACCCGATATCTAAAATAACTGTTGGGGAATTTACTTAAATACGTTGGCAACAAGCCAAAAGCTCTTGCTGCATGGCCCAAATGATGGAATCATTTTAAATTGTTGGCTTCCTCTGAGGTGGAAATCAGTCCACTCACCATAGTTTTAATTTCACTTTCTCTGGGTTTCTCCAACACCAGAATTTGTTTTCCCCGACGTATTCTTCTAGTTCCCTTAACAATCTTTGCAATCCGATTGCTGTCCGATCTATTAAGATAAGATCATCGGCATATAGCAGTTAACTAATCTTGGGGTTTCCTATTGTGGGTGGAAAGTTTGTATCCTCGGATAGGCGGTCACCAAAACGCTGAACAATGCGGGAGCCACCACAGTTTCAACCCTCTCAGTGTCGGAATCTCCTCCGATAGAGATCCCTCCCTATTCAACCCAACTCGCATCAAGGTCCTAGTATAGAGTGCCTGTAGGCCATCTGGATAATTTCACTTGCCGAGTTCCCCCCTCCCCCCCGCCCTTAATGTTGGGAAGGAAACAGTCCTGAGCCCCCCCCCCTTCCCCCAGGTAAGAGGAATAAGCAACTCGTACATGGAGGACGAACCCCCCACCACCACTGCATGAAAAAGAGCCTCCTAATAGAGAATTTGGTGGATAACACCCCCCACGCCTCATTGTTAGGACTCCATTTTGTATTAGGCACAAACGCCACGTTTTGCTAGGCCCCACTCTACCACTAAGATCAGGGTCACTGTGGCCGGTATCCAAGAATCCGGGAGTTGTCTCTGCCACTCCGTTTATCCCAGGCACTGGACCTTATGGCCCTACGGACACAAGCCAGTGTGCACAACCATAACCTTAGACACTAGCCAATGTACACAATAAACACATGCACCCAACATAAGAGACATTTACATACAACAACCCACACATTGGGCCTCACCCTTACGGATACAGGCCCAACATGCCAGTGCATGCAATCAACCCAACGCGCACAGACGCCAGTTTCTCCTGGTACTGGACCTATCCTATCCCTCAGCCCTCACTAACCAACCCTGTCCTCTTTCTTGCATAGCCACGTGAGTGCCTGGAGTCTGCCCCTGGGTGGTGGTAGTAGTGCACGGTGGCATAAGTCGACATAACAACCTGTATTTATTTGAATGCAGACAAGGGAGAGGGAGGCGCAAGGGTATACTTGTACCAGATGTTCGGTACAAAAGGCATTTTGAGCCAGAGTGATGCCATTGCTGGGGCGAGTAAACAATAAATGGGGCCATTACAAGGTAGAAAGATTCCAAGGTGTTTATAAGGTGTGCTGGGGGTGGGAGGGATTGCCCCAGACACAGTAGCCTGTCTGGAGACATGGTGCGCTACTGGAGAAGCAGGCATACCATTTCACTGGGGAAGATTATAGCCCAGTCCTGGTTATAACTTTGGCTGCAGTGACATTTAATCCTGGGCTTATAATGCAGAAATCCAGCAGTACAAGGCCCAGAATGCAACGGTAAAAAGGAGCGAATCTGCATCTACCGAGTGAAACGGGGCATGTAAGGAGAAGAGATGTTATATGTGCAAGCGATCCAACTTCCCTGGTGAAACATCCTCCCTCCCCACCACCTGCCCCCTTGGGGGATTTATATTTCAGAGGCCCTTCTGCAATGAATTACCAGGAGCAGGGCTCGAAATCTGCACTCACAAGTAGCCATTCGCAAGTGAGAATGGAGTCTTGGTGAGTAAGAAATGGTGTGCTATGTGTATGTGTAGAATTGCGGTGGCCACTGGGCAGGAGGATCCATTGGCTAGTGAGAATGGAGTCTTGGTGAGTAAGAAATGGTGTGCTATGTGTATGTGTAGAATTGCGGTGGCCACTGGGCAGGAGGATCCATTGGCTAGTGAGAATGGAGTCTTGGTGAGTAAGAAATGGTGTGCTATGTGTATGTGTAGAATTGCGGTGGCCACTGGGCAGGAGGATCCATTGGCTAGTGAGAATGGAGTCTTGCTGAGTAAGAAATGGTGTGCTATGTCTATGTGTAGAATTGCGGTGGCCACTGGGTAAGAGGATCCATTGGCTAGTGAGAATGGAGTCTTGGTGAGTAAGAAATGGTGTGCTATGTGTATGTGTAGAATTGCGGTGGCCACTGGGCAGGAGGATCCATTGGCTAGTGAGAATGGAGTCTTGGTGAGTAAGAAATGGTGTGCTATGTGTATGTGTAGAATTGCGGTGGCCACTGGGCAGGAGGATCCATTGGCTAGTGAGAATGGAGTCTTGCTGAGTAAGAAATGGTGTGCTATGTGTATGTGTAGAATTGCGGTGGCCACTGGGCAAGAGGATCCATTGGCTAGTGAGAATGGAGTCTTGGTGAGTAAGAAATGGTGTGCTATGTGTATGTGTAGAATTGCGGTGGCCACTGGGTAAGAGGATCCATTGGCTAGTGAGAATGGAGTCTTGCTGAGTAAGAAATGGTGTGCTATGTGTATGTGTAGAGTTGCGGTGGCCACTGGGTAGGAGGATCCATTGGCTAGTGAGAATGGACTCTTGGTGAGTAAGAAATGGTGTCCTATGTGTATGTGTAGAATTGCGGTGGCCACTGGGCAGGAGGATCCATTGCCACTGGCTTCATTTTTCTTCGAGTCTGTGCCTAAACAGAGGCTCCATGCACCCACGTAATTAATGATCTACACTGATTTTCAACAGTTTACGAGTGCCATCATGTCGGTCTACAGAAACCGCGAGGAGTATGGGCACTTTTTGCTAGTAGAGTAATCCATTTCTAACTTGAATTAAACGTAGCATATATCATCTACTGATCACTACGTGGAGAGTGCAGACGCGGCAAGTTCATGCATCTACATGAATATGTGCTCCACTGTCCAGGGAAGGAGATATAATTTGGGATATGTCAGTAATGGCAGCTGCGCCATCTAAAAATATTCTGCTGCGATTGGCGAACGAAGCTGTGAGGCATGGGAAAGGCCATTAGTGTGCCAACATTTTGGGGGAGTCCATTTAAATGGTGGAGTAACAGCCATTTCCTTGAGTCGCCATTAGACAGGGGGGCAAAGCAATTCCTACTTAGTACACAGAGTGCGGATGGATCGGTTGGAACCATCTTCGCTTCATTTGGTGATATTCTGCATTTGGGGCACAGTTTAGATTTCTCGGACGATTAAAACCATTCCGTTATCGTACATGCAGACAAAGCACTAGATAGGAGCTTAGGACCATGCAATCGCCTACCTTCACTAGATGGGCAGGGGTTTGTACAAACGGGGAAGGCTCACGTTCACCAGTGGGTTGAGCCAGGATTGGAAGGATTTGTGCACCTTTGTTACCAGTCACCCTGGTAAAGTTGCGAAGAGATCTTCGTACTAAGCCAGAAGAGGATCTGAAAAGAACCGAACAATCACTGCCAGCCCCGCCAGTAGACCAGCTTGCATGGTGGCCCCAAAACCCGAGGTGGACCGCAAGCTTTAAGCCTCTGCATGTATTAATATGAGCAGCAGGTGATTCCAAGTGGTCTTGAGTTGATGCCAAACCCAAGGTATTCAACTCAAGATGCCCAAGTAGGAATGACTTTGGACAGAAACTAAAGAATGACACGATTGAAGGGGTGTTGGACATGAAGACCCTTTGCAGCCATCTCACATCTTTAGGATGGCCGAGTGTGACGATGTGGATATTGCCAACTGAGAAAGACCAGGGAAACCTAAACCACTCCACATGCACAAGGCCAGGATTTGAAGCAGTGCCCCCGTGCCCCCATGAAAGGGTGTCAAGTGCAAGCTGGTACCCAAGTGACTTAACATCCAGACTTCAAAGGGGATATTGGTGCTCACCACCGGTACAGGACCTACCGCCATTGCACCAGCTAGCCACCTAGCAGGCTGGGTCATTCAGGCACACATGCCTGTAGGAGACAGGGGCCCGGTCTACAAACCACGGATATTAGTAGGTCCTGCTTGCCTCCCTTTTAGAAAGTCAGTCTAGAGGGGGGAAGAAGCCAAGCTTCCCCACATTAAAAGCAGGACGACTTTGGCGTATGTTCCTTTGCAACGGTTACTTTTTGGGGGATAATTAAAATACTTCCAAGGGGGCAAGGGTTTGGACATTGGCTAGCCGTCACGTCTATTCTACACTGACCTCCCTCCTCCAAGCACAGAGGACTTTGCCTGCTAGTAAACCAGCCAAGGGAGGCAGCAGCCCACTAAGCCTCCAACCTGCCAACACCCCTCAACCTAAAATCTCCACCCACCAACCCCCCTGCGCCCCCAATCACAAACTCACCCCTCAGGACCCAGAACACCACAGCATTCAGGGCAGTCATGGACTAGAAAGTGGGCTGGGGGGAGGGGGGGGTGAAGCGGCAATGGTGGACCTTCCATTCTAGCCATCCCCTTAACTAGGCAGCGCCTTTGCCCCGTGGCATGTCTGACCTCAGCCCCCTGCTCCATCGCCTCTCTGAAGAGAGACAGTTGGCAGCGATTCTCTCCCTCTCTGCCCCATGTTGCACCCAACAAATGCCATTCACTGGCCACACAGGCAAAAGGTCCCAGCCATCGCACAAAGCAGAACCACAGAGTTCGGGTTGAGATGCATATGTCAGACATCTTTCTCTCCAAACCAAGAGTCCGTGCCCCTCAGAATGCTTGGCACCGCTTACGGCATGGCGTGAGTCTACAGACTCTCCCCTCATCTGCCAGTTCCCACATCCTTGTATGTACTTGTAAGAGAAGGGGGGGGGCACTGGCAGAGCTTGACAGCAGCGGAGTGGGAAAGCGGCTGCCAGCGGCAGGTGGGGGGGGGGGGGGTGGGACCAGGTGGTCTTGCCTCGTTCAGCCTGGCCCATGCTTTCCCCGACACACAGTGTGTTACTCCTTTGATGTCTTGCGCTATATGTGGATTCAACATTGCCTGCACCCCTCAACAACTTGCCCAACGAGATCTCGAATGACTGCGGCCCCACACAAGCATACTCCCATTCTATGATCCAACACACTAAGCATACCACAGCTAAGCCACCAACACACAACCCTCCCAACAGACATGAGAACACTGTACACTCAAGTTACACACTGCAGCCTTGGTGACTGCTAGCACCGCGGGCCCTGGGCTCCCCATGCCGGCACACTAGCTGCCTCCCCCCACTCAAGACTCAATCATTTAGAGACGGCACGGAGTTCCCTCCGATCCTCCCAGGGTTTGTCTGCCCTTCGGCGCGGCCAGACGTCCCGTAGTGGGGTAAACGGAGCCCATAAGAGGTTCCCAGGCATCAGCTCTGGCATCCCCCATAGCCCCGGCCCCCATGCCCCCAGGAATACACCAGCTATTACGGCTCTGGTTTTCCCAGCTGCCCGATACGCGTGGCTACTGGGGTCATTAGGCGCGACTCTATCTAGATTGTATGTAATTCCTATCTGGGCACCCCGAATGCCTGCGGCGAATCCGGGCAGGGGACTGAAGCTGGACGGTCCAGAGCCAGGAGCAGGTGGGCATGTGTAATGGGCGACTGCTCTAATCGCTGGAAGCCGGCCCTGCCAGACACAGACACAGACAGCAGCCAGGGGAGAGAGCGGGGTGGGGGCGACTGCCCTGGACAGACAGCTGATAGATTCCTTCCAAGGGCCCGAATGCTTCCCGGGCTCACATTATTAGGGAGGAATGCAGCATGCCCCCTCCCCATTACTATTATGTGGGTGCTTACTGGCAGCCTAGTGGGCGCCCCCCAATGGAAGCTTATTTTAGGGTGCGCCTCCATAAACGTATGCTATTCTGCAAGTCCATGGGAGGCCACGGGGGGGGGGCGCAGAGCTATACAGACCAGCGCGGAGGAGACCCGCGAAGTCTCCAAGAGATTTCATTTACAGCGAGGGGGGGGGGGGGCTTCCCTCCTGTTGCTGTGGATGTTTGGGATGCTGCGAGAAGGTCGTCGGCTCGAGGGAGCCGGACACAGAGAGGGGGTGCCGGTGGATGTCCCCCAAGAGCCTTACCCGTATGTGTTCTACTAGTGTCCTCATGTACCGGTCCCGAAGACGTCTCCCTGTGAGCAGAGACCCCGCCCATACCTGCGGTCCTGCTCATCTCCCAATGCAGCCGAGTCACACGTGTGTCACACGTGTGTCACACGTGTGTCACCGCCTCAGCCAGTAGCCGTCACTGGAAGGCCGCTGCACTTCTAGGCCCTGAACGATGCGAACATATTACCCCGGCAGGCCAGAGCCCACACGGGCACCCACCCTCTATTGCCCATAGTCTGCCATGGCAGAGGCCCACTGCAAAGCATCCCATACACGCCTGGCAGGGTGCTTTGCCTCAGTAATGCGGCTGCAGAAACAGCCCCAGGCTATCGCAGGAAATGCAAGGGGTGGGGGATAACTTTCCCCTTTAGTTCTACCTAACACTTCTAGCAGAAGTAAAGTGATCCACCCACACCGCGTGGAAATGAGGGCGACCCTGCACTTACGAGGACTGCAGAACTTGCAGGAAATGCCCGAAGACCTGGCTATCCATGAAAGCTAGGGCACCAGGGCTGACGGATGCAGAGACCAGACCCCAATCTAGTCTGCTCGCCTGCGCACCACACCCAGCACACATGCAACAGCAAGACCTTTCACGAGCACCAACCAGGAGGACCACCAGCCACAGGGGCAAGGCAGGGCCTCAGCCTGGCCAGCACCCCCAAACCAGGAACCTTGGGATAGTCCCTCCCCACCGTGTACAGGACCCACTGTTCACCACACACACCATGCTGAAGAACGCCTGCTAGCACCAGTCAGCAGGTCACATCAACTCTGCCACACAGCTCACAGCCCTCTATCCACTCCGCTCCACCACACCCCACAAGCCCCAGACCCAACCCCTTCCTTGACATACCTCGCTGGGCGGAGGTGCTGAGGGGGGATTCTAACACTCCTGGGGCCCCCCCCCCACCCTCTTCAGTGTTCCCGCTAAGGGAAGACTCATCTCAACTGGCACAGCATGTAGTTTGAGTTTTGTGTTCTGTCTATCAAAAGACTATATAGGAAGAATTCTGATAAAGTCCCTGTTCTGAGCCTCCTCGGAACGGGAGGCAGCCATCTTCTCTCACCAGGACCGGGGTAAGTACTCCCGGTGTCCCCTGCCTCCCCACCACCACCCTTTCCAACATATTTTTTTTTATTTTTTATTGTAATTTCTAGTTTTTTTTTACAAACTTTTATTACACTTGTCAACTTTCTTCATGAATTTCTTCACTTCACTTCCTTATTAATTTCATGGACTGGAAGCTTTTAATTTAACATTTTTTCCAGAAAGTTTATAGCTGCAACGGTCAAGTGAATTGAGGACCCACTTAAAATTCGCGTCCACAAATCGTCCATATTGTCAGTTAGTGGGGCGAACTTCAGCAGGTATAAGCTTCTTACATCTTTAAGCAACTGACATTCAGTAAGTATGTGTTTTGTCGTTTCCAGGTTGTTAGCGCAAAACCTACATTTAGGATCTTTTACATTGTCAATGTGGCGGACAAAGCAGGCTTGCCTGGTCTTATAGATGTTTGTTCTTAGTCGTAAGAAAGTGTCTCTGTGATATCTAGACGGGAATTTACTCAAGTACTTAGGCAATTGGTCCATTTTGTTCAAGGTTAGGCTCATATCCAGGGTAGTCTTTAGACCTTGATATTTTTCTAAGTTGTCGATCCAGAGCCATTCTCTCACTTTTTTCTTGGCAGTCAGAGGACGTTCCAGGAGCATCTCCATAGTGATATTTGCGGCCTGCATGATTGCTTTTACTTTCCCAAACCACAGGTCTTGTAATGTTTCTGTGTTACAGTTTTTAGAGGGTATGAACAGTTCAAATGCTGGTTGTGGATTCATCATTGACATCTTTCGCAACAGTGCCATCGATTTCCAAATGACGGCTCCGTGCAAGGGCTCCAAGCCTAATTCATAACGAATTACTATCGTTGATAAGTATTTGGGCAGTCTTAGTACGCGTCGCCAGAACAGTCCTTCTAGTTTAGACCAGATCTTATAGTCAATGTTCCAGCCTGACTCTGTTCCAAACGTAATTGCTGGTATTACCTTTTGTAGGTAGAAAGATCGTACCGGGATCAAGGAAAATTTTCCATATTGTGAATTGATTTTAGCTCCTTGGAGAGCTAGTGTTTTAATTTTTTTTTCGATTTCTGTAACCCAACTCCATTCGCTTATTGAGGTGCTAAAGGGTATGCCCAAATAGCGGATCTCGTTCACTTCCTCAATCTTGACGTTGTTTATTGTCCAATTGAAGTTCTTGTTTCTCTGGCCCTCAACAAGGCCAAATTTCAGTATCTTGGATTTTTCCACATTGATCCTTAGATCATTTTCGACCATGTAAATGTTCAACGTATTCAATAGCCTCTGTAGGCCTATTTGTGTCTGGATCGTCTGCGTAAATCAAACAGCTTACAGGATTTCCGTTGACTCTAGGGGGGAAACAAAGCGTTTTGGCTAGTGTTCCTGACACATCCGCAATATAGAGTTTGAATAATACCGCTGCCAACGGGCAGCCCTGCTTCACTCCCTTATTTGTGGCAATTGGTTGAGAAAGGTCGCCATTTTCGTTTAGTCGTATTCTTATCGTGGTTGACTTATGCAGGGCCTTTATGGGATTTAGTATATTATCGGGGCATTTCCATCTTTCCAGCTTTCCAGCTTTCCCCAAAGCCTTGCTCGATCTATTCCATCAAAAGCTTGTTGCAAGTCGATAAATGCCAGGAACAATTTTTCTTTCTTTCGCAAGGCTTCTAGTTTCAAGAGGTTCAGTATGGAAAGGTTGTTTTCTGTGCCAACTCCCTTAGTGAAGCCAGTTTGTCTTACATCGTTTAGCCCAGACTGGAAGGCCCAAGCTGAAATCTTTTCCTGTAAGAAGGAGGCAAATACCTTTCCAATAGTGTCTAATAAAGCAATAGGTCGATAATTGCTAGGGATGTCCCTGCTGCCTTTCTTATAATTTGGGACAATTATTGCCTCAGACCAAGATGATGGAATTTTCTTGGCTTTTGCTATTGTCGTAAACAGTTCAGCTATGAATTTGGCCCATTCACGAGAGTGATGTTTTAGCATAATATTCGTGATGCCGTCCGGGCCAGCTGCTCTGGAGTTTTTTAGCTTAGCTATAGCGTGAGCTATATCATCCACCGTCTCTGTTGTGTCCCAGCACGGGGCAACAGAGTTGTTTTCTTCATCTGGTGATTGCAGGTTGCAGAAAAATACTTTCTGGAAGTGGGTCACCCAGGCACCTTCCGGGACTCCGTTCGCCATTATTGCAGCTTGATTTTGATGATCGTGATTTAAAATTTTCCAGATATCGCTGGTGTTGTGTGTTCTTATCAAGGAGAGCATCGTCTCGCCGCGTTCTTGGTCTCGCTGGTTTGCAAATGCTATTAGCCAATTTCGATACCTTTGTTTGCGTTGTTTGATTTCTCGTGCTCTGTTGGTGCCAGCTCTTGATCGTAGTTCTTTTAAGTCTTTTCTCAATTTCTTTTTTTCACTATTCAACCTGTTACTCCACGTGTGTTTGTGGTTTAGTACTGGAAGAGGCGGTCTTAAGGGGTGCGTGCTCAAGTTTAGAAGAATTGCCGGGTAGTTGGTGAATTCGGAGCTTCCTTTATTTTCTGACTGGAACGTAGACGTTAGTTGCTGTATTTGTTTGGTGTTCAGTCTTAGTCTATTTCTGCCAGAATTTACTTCTAGGTTGGTGCAAGCCGTTCCACTCATGCGTTTACACTTTGGTTGCCAGGACATTTTCAGAGGGTAGTGGTCACTGGTCGTTGTCGGTGTTATCTGCAGATGCGTTATTGTATGCATCAGATTTTCTGAGACCCAAATGTAGTCTAATGTTTTCTTTATCCCCATGTTTAGCCACGTAATTTGTGGTGGGCAATCGCCGGGGACGTTTCCATTAACCATGGTACAGTCCCTGGATTCCATGGCGTCAGACCAACGTGCTCTTCTGGAAGAATCCCTGCTTTCTTCGTGTGCGCGGGGGTTGTTTTTCTGTTGGTTTGCATTAAACCAAGAAGTGTTTAGATCGCCGCACACAATGATCCAAAGATTTTGGAGACTCCTCACGTTTTTGTCAATTATTGTTGTTATTGATTGAATGAATGTTCCTGCCGAGATTTTTGCTGGGTTCCAGTATACATTAAGTAACAATAAGTATAGAGATGTATAATGCTCTTTTCCTGTTCCACTACTTTTCCTTTCAAGCAGGGTCGATTGGACGTAATTGTTTGGGTTAGATGAGTCCACCACTTCCCAACTTGTTCCTGTTTTTATCATCGTCAATAGCCCCGAGAAAGGACGACCTTTCGTGCCTTTGCCTGCAGAATTTATTAGGATCTGGTATCCATCTTTTACCGGGGGTTGACGCATCCAAGTTTCCTGTAGGCAAATTATAAAATTGTCTGATAGATCCACCGGAAAGTTGTTATATAGATGGCTAAAACCTCTGGTGTTCCATGAGATCAAGGTGTTAACGGAATCTCGTTCATCATTACCTAGTTAATGTTTTTTGCCAGAATGGTAAGTGGGCCTTATATTCGTAGCAGACATTGAGTTTGGATTCGGGTACTTGCAAGTCAAGTCGTGCCGATTTCTCGGGGGGCTCTTTGAGACTCGCATTTCTGCGTCATCAACTCCTTTTTGTCTGTTCGGTTGGTGATCCTCCGAGATCTCAAACCCAAGACTTAGTATGTCGTCCCTTGCGCCTATCAATAGCCTTCTGACTGCTTGGGAGCTGACATGAAGTAATACATTATCAACTCGAGCTTCTGAGATATATTCAACAATTTGTATGTCTTCAGATGTAATTGTCCTTAACAATGGCACTGAATGCAGCAGGCGCATGACGTTTCCACGGTTCAGATTTACATCGATATCGTCGCTCAGCACATTTGCCAGTTTGATTTTTTTTGGTAATGTGCGATTTTGTGCGTTGTTGTCAGTCTTTGATTTGAATTCTCCGGTTTTTTTATTGTAGGCAGCTGTGCACTTTGGATTTAATTCGATGACTCGCTTTCCCGTGCAATTTCGGGGGTGAACCGTCTTTCCTTCATCCTTTTGGTTATCAAACGTCATGGGAGTCGTAGCACAGTTCCCTCCCATTTTTTGGCAAGGAGGTAGTGTTAGTTTCGACCTGTTTTGATGGCTGTGGGTTTGGACTTCTTGAGAACTCATTCTTTGTTCTTTAAGAGTGACGTGGGATTTACAGCTGCCTGTTTCACTTTCATCATATGAGTAAGTTGACAAATTACATAGTTCTTCAAGTCCATCGCTGGTCGAATCACAGCTAGAGTCTAAGGCGACTCTCCTTCGTTTGTTTGAATTTGATCTTGATGGTTTAGACGCTGTCCTTGTGTCTTTTTCATTTGCAGTCGAATCACTAAGTGTTTTTTTCTTTTCATTTTCCTTATCGTATTCTTTTGGTGGTTCCATGGTGGTAAATAACGATAATTTATTAGTCGTTTTCCCTAGGGGTTTTTCACTTGAAGATGCCTTAAGTTTGGGAGGAGTTGTTAAATTTCTTATGAATTTCCTCGAATTTGTAGTTTGCTTCCTAACAGCTGTATTTTTTGTCTTTTCTTTCCTCTTTGTGTGTGGTACATTTCTTGCTGCCTCTCCTTGTCCTTCGACTTGGATGGTGCCTAGATTCTTTCTACTCTGGAGGTTTTTTGCTCCCCCGAGAAAAATGCCGAAAGACGCCTTTGAGTTGGAACTGCTTGGTATCATGGGCGGCAGGTCCCAAATGCTCGGTGGAAGTAGGCTTTTTAAGCCATCACTTGATAATTTTCCATCGTGCGGAATAGGGACCCCTAATCCATGGGAATGACTTTGCGCTGGATTGGCACCGTTTATGACCATTTCTTTCGTTTTTGTGACTTCCTTTATTGCGCTTGTGTCGGGACTCTCCTGGTGGAGTGTACTGAGTGAAGCGCAGGCTCGAATGTTATTGTCAGTTGGTAATCCTTGTGAAATGGATGGCTCTCCAGGGCTTGTGTCTGGCCGAGTGCCACTTCCTGGGTTTCCTGGAATTGGAAGTACTGAATTCTGATTCATGAAGACCTTTTTCATGAAGTTAGACAAATCGTCCATTTGGGTCCTGGCTTCGTTTGAATTTTTTTCAATTAGCCGAACTATTCCTTTGAATCCATCTTCCATCTCATTGTGTTCGTTTATCCTTTGCTGTTGTTGAGTAGTAAAGTTGAGTTCCATCAATGATAGTTTTTCAGCTAATTGTCCAATGGTTGCTCCATTGGTATGTAATGCTTCATTGACACTTTCGTATAATTTTATAAAAGGTAGTAGGGCTTGCGATGTCGCAGCTAGCACGTTGTTGTGTATCTGTATAGCTGCTGCGACGGACAAATTTGCTTTGGCTTCTGTAATTGACTCCATCAGACTTGCCCTCTTGTCCTTGCAGTGGCAAGTCATTTCTCGATGTTCTGGTTGTCTGGGCGAAAGTTGCTTCCCGCAGCGTGATTCTGGAGTTTTTCCCATGTGTGTGATTAAAGGAGTGGAACAGGTTGGAGCATTGTCATCTTTTTTTGTCAAATACTTGACACGTGGTGTTACCCCTCGTGACTTTTCGGGACATCCATCGCCGAAATCGTGGGGTCGATAAGATCCTGAGGCGTCCTTCTCCCATCTTGGCAAGATGCCAACTTCATTCTCCTTTTGCACCTGGTGTCTTATTTTTTTTAGGTGATTCCCACACCCTAGTTCCATGGCACTACGTTGTTCTGAGGTCATAATTTCTCTGGCACATAGGCCGTGACTATATTTGTCTTTAGAGAAACTTTTGACTAGCTTCTCTTTCATGGATTCGTAATCGGCTTCTAGCCTCGTTGAGAGTCTGGCTTCTCGGCCAGATAAGTCAAATTCGTTTGTATTCGATGTTGTCGTTTTCTTTTTCGTTGTAGACACTGAGGTGTCAATGTTTATTGTGTCCACATTCGATGTTATATTGCTCGCTAACTGGGTGATTAGTGGATGACTCATCTGAGTCGGTGACAGTGGTTCTGAGTTGGCATCAGTTTGGTCTGAGACCTGCTTCCGGAAGTGGAATCTTAACGTTTTGATACTTTTTTGGCTGCTAGGTGCGT
Organism: Ambystoma mexicanum; assembly: GCF_040938575.1. Taxonomy (NCBI): domain Eukaryota; kingdom Metazoa; phylum Chordata; class Amphibia; order Caudata; family Ambystomatidae; genus Ambystoma; species Ambystoma mexicanum. The sequence continues at coordinate 35,559,766 of NC_090931.1, forward strand.
CCGAATTCAAGAGTTCAGCATCTGTCACATCAAACGGAGAATAAAATAAGTCTTCGCCTTCCTCATTGAGCTCGTCTTGCATGCCACATTGTGGCTGTATTTTACTTGAGGCTTCACAGTTTGTTTTAGAGACAGAATGAACATCTCCTTCAGTCTTTGATGTGATATCATGTTTGTTCATAGGGTTTACAGAGTATTCCTCTCTGCCCGTGGCGAATGGTGTATCGGATTGGATGTTACATTTGCGCCCATCTACGTTGTTAGTTGGAGGCTTTGCCTCGGATTGTCCCGCTGAAGCGGCAGCTTCTATGACTAGGCTAAGCTTGTTATTTGACGCTGCAGACTGTATACAAGCCCCCCTCGGGGGCCGTACCCTCGGCTCTTCGACGGATTGTGTTTGTTGTACTTTAGTCACGTCAGAGGACGGAGGGGGGGTTTGAGAGGGCTCGCGATGTTCAGGCGTTAAATGATCCAGACTCGCCGGACCCCGTGTAGCGGGGCTCAACGGGATAGACTCAGGTCCCTCCTTCCCCGCACCCAGGCTACATAAATTATGAGCTGCCTCAGGCTCGGCCACCAGAATATTTTCCTCTGAATCGGCGGTCGGCGTGATCTGAGGCATTTCCCCCCCAGCACAATAATTTGTTTGTTTTACTTTCAAACGGGCTTGGGAACGTGTGTCCATAGTCAAAAGGTCTTACCTGACAGCTGGCTACCTGCCGCGGACTGCAGCTGATTGAGACTCCGCGCGCGCTCGGCGCTAACCAGACCTTTTTATGGTAGGTTAAGTGTTTTACTGAGGTCAAGATCTGAAGTTCTTATGCGCACCTCCGCGCAACAACCGCTTAACAGCCCAAGGCCTTTACCCCTGTCGGGCTTAACGCCGCAAGGGTGCCTCGCTGATGTTGAAGTAGCTCTGAAGGGTCACGTGATCCTCCACGTGACTGCCACAAGCCACGCCTCCTCCAGGAAGCGTGGAACGGGAAGAGCTGAGACTGCTCGCAGTGCCGTGCAGGTCCTTGGGAAAAATAGCGCCCTGGAAGCAGCGTTCACACTCGATTCAAGGTTCCCACATATTTAACCTCTCCCCAGCCCACTTACGTGGCGCTCCCTTGATGCTCGCTGGCTGCGCATCCCTTGGCAATGGCCTCCATGGAAAGGGAGATCTTACATGGTGGCCATCTTGGATTGTAGTTTTTTTTGTTTTCATTGAGTAATGGACGCGTTTGTCGTTTCTCAACTTGAAAAGGAAAAAAATAACGATTAGCATGCCGGTAAGACATGCAGTGATGCGAATAGCAGTAAACCTCTCGCGGGGGGGGGGGGGGTCATGAGTGTTCTTATGGGCTGCCAAATGGGGAGGGTCAAAAGGTGGTGCAGTTTCCAACACTTGCTCCATTTCAAGGCTTGTGTTAAACCATCACCTTAACATCACTTCACTTTCAGGGCTGGGTTCTACCCAATTGCACACCCCTTGCAGTATTAAGGTCTTCCCATTTGATGGATGTATGTTTGAAAGCTATACACACTATGTGGCCAACTGGACACCACTCCCCTTCTCTCCTCTCCCCTGTCAAGCCTGAGGTCGTCTGTAGACAAGTCTAGTCTATGAAAGCTTCTTCCAAACAGGTGAATCCCTGCCCCTCCAAAACCATCAAGGACAACATGGATTCCCTAGCTCCAGCCTCGGCAGACGTCTGCAAGCCCTCCTTCACCACTTGAGTTTTCCCCACTTCTCTCGAGCATTCTCTTGTGCACCCTCTGCTCAAAAACCCTCTGTCGACCCGACTATTCCGGCAAACTTATCGTCCGATCTCCATCACTCCGTCCTGAACAAACTCCTGAAGAATTTGGCTATAGCTCAGCTTCCCCTCCACACTGAATCTGTTGGTTGTCTCCATGACCATCAGTCTGGCTTTAGAACCGCCGGAGGCACGGAAACTGCTCTTCTGAACACCTGTGAAGACCTGCTCTCAAACCTTGATTCAAACTCTCCTTCTGCCCTCATTCTTCTTGACCTCTCCTCTGCTTTAAATACAGTAAACCACAACATCCTGATCTCATGTCCGTGAGACCCTGGGCATCACTGATCAGGCCCTAGCATGGCTCGCCTCTCTTCTCTCAGATAGCCCTTCCTAGGTTGAACTTGGGTCCTTTCTCTCCGCTATCCCCCTCTCTCCCCCTGGTTCTTCAATGTCTACATGCCCCCCTTTGCCCACAGGATATCTACCTTTACCTCCAACTTTCAGTGTTATGCGGATGAGACACAGCTCTCCTGCAGGCTACCCTCGGCCTCTTCCTCCTGCTCCTGCTCGCTCATCCCGGACTATCTGCACTTCAGTCCTGGTGTGCGGCTTATTATCTCTGCCTTAATGCCAGTAAGAGATCGTCCTCATTGGGACCACTGCTCTCGCAGTCCCACTTTCACTCTGGCCAGCCACCCTTGGTCCTGCACCCTCACCCACTAGTGAGGCAAAAGATCTGGGGGTCACCTTCACCTCCACTCTCTCCTCCTCTTCACACATTTCAGACATGTCAAAAAAGTCCCACCACCACTGCACCTCCTCAGGTATTCTGCCTTTTCTCACCTACCCACTGAGGCTCACTGTCTCCAGAGCCCTGGTTCTCTCCAGACTGGACTACTGCAACAGTCTTTCTAAATCTTCCTACTTCTACTCTCTGACCTCTTAAACTTATCCAGATCAGAACCTCAAGACTTATCCTTGGCCTCAAGCCCAGGGACCGCATCTCTTTCTGGTGCTGAAATCCCTCCACTGGCTCCCCGTGGCTGCAAGGATCAAGTTCCAGTCCCTCTGTATAGTCCACAAGGATTTCTGGGGCTGGGACCCTTACCAACTACAACGCTCTCCTGCTAAATACTCTTCCAGAGCCATCCGCTCAGCCTCCTCCAACTCTCTGCGTGGGAGATTTGGGCGTAAATCCTCATCCTCTGCAGGTGCCTCCCTCTAACAGCTGACCTGCCTCTTTCAGTCTTGAACCAGACCTCCTAAAGTTCCGGAAACTCCTCAAGACCATTCTCTTCTCCTCTTTCCTTGCTAACCTCTTTTCTCTCCTGCTTCCATCCTTTCTCTTCCCCAATCTGCTCAGCTGACTGGCTGCCTGGTGCACCTCCAGAGCCCCACAGGTCCCAGGCTCCCCCGCCAGTCCTGCACATGCCTCCGGGCCTCTGCACTCTGCCTTGAACTACTGCACTCAATACGTTCCATGAGTGTGACAACCGCTCTGCACTTAACCCTGGCCCCTGCTGGGCTGGGCGCACTGCCCCCCCTCCCCTCCCTTGCACTTCCTGTCTGTGCACTTGCACGACCTAGAATGTACTGGGTTTAGCAGGTTTGTCCTGTCCTCTATTGCCCCTCCGTAGCTTGGTTGTGCCTGCCTGCATGGGCGCATTGATGAACCTTTTCTGTCTTTGTATGTTCCTTCTCCCCACCCCACTACTCCCCTCCCACACATCTATACTAGTAGATATGCCTCTGGCCTAGTATGCTAGTTTTTGCTGTTAAATCATTCAGAATCTCCAAGGGCCAAGAATTACGATCTACCTTGTCCCCTTCCCGCCTTGAAGCGCTTTGAAGCCCTTCACATGTGTATAAGCGCTTTACAAATAAACAATTACAATTGTCCACAGTCCGGAATAGACACAAACTTCCGATATAGATTTAAAAAATGGAGTTCAACTGCCTTTCCATTCGGGATGACATTGCATAGAATCTGGGCTGCATTGGTTCGTTAATGAGGGTACAGGAGTTGCAGGAGTTCTTGGACAAGACTACGTGTCTTTCGGTCTCATTTTGCCATTGCACCCGGCGGTGAGATTGTATCCAGTTCTTATAGGACAACTTTAATTTCTTTGCCCTCAGCGTGTACTCTCGAGACGTCCCTCTAGTTTTACCTAGTAATCTCAGCTCTCGCCCAGGTACTTTTTTCCTGTTCTGCACTTCTGGTGCCAGTGGGTGCTTCAATGGCCCTGTGCCCTTAACTCAGGAGTCACGATATTTATCGTTTCCAGATTTAACAAAAGGACATTGGTCGGGGCTCAGAGTGGCGTTTAGTTCTAAACAGTGGTCAAAGTGAGCGGTAGCGGTCGGGAGCGGTGCTCCTCTACTTTTTTAAATTACCTTTCACAGCTCCTATACATTTATTTTAAAAAGAAACCGTTCTGGAATGGTTCCGTTTTAAAACAAAAGTGTAGGAAGAAGTTGAAATTTGCATTTTCAGTGCACTGCAATGAACGTTCCCTTAAACAGCAGGTGCAGTGCCTGGGTGTGTGTATTGTGTGTGGGAGGGGACGTGAAGATGGGGTTTGTGGGGAGTGGGTGCAGGGCAGCAGGGAACATAGTTCCACTACTTCTTTTCGTACACTTCGACCACTGGTTCTAAAGCACACACATTATGGAGCACCATGGCTGCCCCGGGCGCCTTGTAGTGAAGAGTACGATCACTTGGTGTAACATGGGTCCTTGAGGAGCTGGTACATTGAGCAGACACACCAGAACGCTGCGCTCACTAGAACCCGAGCCCAGAACCAGGTCAAGGGCAGATCATCGATGCGAGGCGCTTTAGAAGCACTCTCCCAAGCGTCCCTGGCTGGCACCCAGGGACGTCATTTGGGGGTCACCAGGGGTCGCAACTGCGACCTCTGTGGTGTCCCTTGCGACCTCTGTGGTGTCCCTTGCGACCTCTACTAAAAAAAAAAAAAAATTTTTTTTTTATTTTTTAAGTTATGCAAGCTCCTGGGCTGTGGCTCTTTACTTCTGGGGTGGCTGGCTTTCTTGTTCAGGCCCCTTAAAAAAAAAAACTTGAGGCACTTGTTCTTATTTTTCTTCTAACACTTTCAGCACTGACCCTAAATAAGAAAGAATAGGTATACCAAATAATGTGTCTTTCTGGAATTCTATACAGTAATTGCTGGCCTCATTAAATGTTTATTTCAGGCACACTTCAGGGGGTGAGTCACTGATTTAGTCTGTTCTTATACGCCTCACTAAGCCTAAGCCGTTCATCCTTCTGAGGTCGATAAATGAGTACCAACACAGGTTGGGTGATATTGGGTGTATATTTTTTCTATATAAAGCGCTTAATGATGTGTTATTATATAGCACTTACGCTTATCATTTGGTCATGGACGTCTGCTTGCATACACAGTCATTTGGTAATACGGGCCAATAAACACTGAACTTAATGATACATATGGCGATCCATTCTTGTATGAATGTACATCATATAGTGATATCATAACTATATTTTTCATAGTTTACAATGCTATGTGATGCCACTTCCTGTTTTTTCAACGGGTGAAATGTCGTGTACCATCGCTACCCGCTATATCACTTTGGGGCGGGGTCTAATGACATCACTTCCTGTGATGTCATCAGAGGGTCAAGGGTCGGGTGATGTCACTTCCGCTACCCCTGGCATTTTGGTGAAATGACGTCCCTGCTGGCACCCCCGCCCCCCTTCCACGCTCCCGTTCACTTGGACCATGCGCCATCCCTGAACCTCGTGCGGCCCCGACACACAGCATCTAGTCTGCAGTAATGCGGTTTCAAAGTCCCAAAAAAACCACCACCCTTTCCAAGTCCTGAATGCAAGTTGCTCTCATCTGAAAAGCACATGCTTTGACCAGGACAAAGCACCCTTCGCCTGGGCGAACATTTAAACTGTGCAAAGATTGGGCGGGAGGGAGGGTCATTGTGCTACGATGGCACCGGGGTCCACAGGAAGCGCCATTGGCCAGGAGTGAATGACTCCTATGCCAGTGCTGCTCCGCTCCCATTCACGGGCGTGCCAGCCCCTCGTGCACAGAAGGGTGGGGGACCTGGCAGGCCCATGTAGAACAATGACAAAGCCCCCAAAAGAATGGCAACACGAGTGCGCGCGTCGTGTCCAAATTAAGCACCATACCCAGCTCCCTCCCCTTCCAGGCGCTGCTGGGCGCTGATAGCAGCCAGGCACAAAGCAAGAGGCCGTGCCAAGGCCTGGGCAATCGTGCGTGCCCGCTGCCCTGCCAGAAAGGCTTGCTTTATGTCAGAGCCCACGCACGCCAAGGTGGCCCTCCGTAAAACCGAGTCAAGCTCTTATTTTAATTCATTATTTTAATTATATGTTATTGTTTAAAGCACAGACCTAGCTTGAGAACAGCAGAGCTTTGCACAGAGTGCGGGCAGCCAGCATTTTGGCTGGCATCTTTTAACAATAGATTAGTACTGTGAGGTCTGTGCGTCCGTGTGCGCTCCCATTAGAATTTGCCCTTGGTCAGGTGTTGTTGAAAGAGCCATGTTTCGAGAGATTTGCAAAATTGGAGAATTGTGGGGGCATTCTGAGCCGACCCATAGGGTGGTTGCATCGCAAGAGTAGGATTGTTTGCAGGTCCTCTTTTTGCAGACGAGTTGAGATTCAAGCCGGCTGGTGGATTTGCTGCACGAGGCGCGTGTGCCACCAGATATGTGGAGCTTAGCGGCAAGGTACGCCGATGTGCTACTTGTGACTGCTTTGTAGATGATGCATGCTGTCTTGAGCAGTATCCTGGCTTGCAGTGGAAGCCAATGTCGTTCACGTAGGATGGGGGTAATTCGGTCAACTTTCCGTGCTCCGTTAATAAGACATACTGCAGTGTGGTGGACTGCTTTTAGGGGAGCTATGAGCCCTGTCAGGCTAGCATGTCACCCATCGATAAGTGAGACCACAAAGGCCTGCACTCCAATCCAGTAGTCCTGCATTGGGTTGAAAGGTTTGATTTTTTTCAAATGGTGGAGATTCTGAGCTAGGCTATTTGGACCTTCTTGGCTAGGTGTTTCTGGAAGGACAGATTGCAGTCAAAGATTTTTCTGAGTCAGAGCTGTGGATCAAATCTTTCTAGGCACTTATCTCAGCCATTTTTGGACGAGTTGTTTTTTAGCGGCCGGACCGATGAGGACGAATTCAGTCTTAAAATATGGTATTGGGCATTTGTATAGCACCTTTTACCATTTGTATGATTTCTGAGTACTGTGCATTGAACGCCTTCGTAGACCATAGTCCAGGTCAGTGGAGAGAGTAGGGTAGCAAATAGTGCTTGGGGGCACTTAGGTGTGCAGCCAGGGCGGATTGCGAGGTGTGTAGCGGCTTCTAATGCTAGGCGTGGTGATGTGGTTGTGTGATATCAGTATGATGCGTGCAGCAAGTCCAAGTAGACTTGGGTAGCTGCATTCTGGTGGAGCTTGTGAATGGGATGGTGTGTGCAGCTAGGCTGATTTTTTTGTGAGGTATAGCTGCATTCAAAGACTGCTAATGTGCTCATGGGGTTGTGCAAGTGTGTGTGTGCAGCTAGGCCGAATTAACCGAGGGGTACATCTGCCTTCTATTGTTAGTTGGTGCAGAGGAGCATATTGAGTGTGTCCATATTGGAGGGAGCCCCTGTTCCTGATAACCATCTCCCTTTTGAGGTTCAGGTTCTTAGTTCAAGCGATTGCAGGTCTATGGTCATCCCCGTGTTTTGTTGAGTTTGCAATTGCTTATTGGAGTCACCTTCTCAGAGTGCAGTTGCATCCAGTTCTGTTCCATCGGACGTACGACTACATCCTAGAAATGACTGGTGGCCAGTGAACCTGAAAGGTCCAGAATCAGCATCTCTGGTCATACCCGTGTCATGTTGAGTCCAATTCCTTTTTGGAGTCACCTTCTCAGAGTGCAGTTGCATCCAGTTCTGTTCCATCGGACGTACGACTACATCCTGGACTTCTTGTGGGCGCTGTTAATATTATGTGCAGCAGATGTGTGTGGTCTGATCGATAGATCGGCTTCTACGGCTTTCAGTTCATCATATTCTTTCTCTTTATTAGCTTCAGCTTAAGGTGACAACACATCGATGTCCCTTGCCAGTGCTTTCCTTGCCAGATTTTTAGACTAATTGAAGAGCATATTCCCTGGAGGATGGAACGGAGACAGCCCATTTTAGTGACAGAATATGAGTGCAATTGGGTCCAGGGTGTCTGTTTACAGCGGGTGGTCGGATATTCCCGTCCTAGTTTATGGTGTGAAATTATGAAGTTACACTGCATCAATGTCCCTTGCGCTAGTGTGCTAGAGAGCACAATCGCTCATCTGATACAGTGCATATCAGGAGCGTAGTGCATATCAGCAACAGACAGAGCAAGCCCATCAAAGCATCAGAGCAAAGGTGATACTGTGCCCGGGTGAAAGGAGTACAGGGGGACGATACCCAGAACGATCAGGATAAGCATCGCCTGATCAGAGAACATTACATATCTTTTGGATGGCAATGGCCAGATCAGGCCCAAGCATATTGTTTGAATGCAAGTGCTAGTAGGATCTGGGTATGTAGTTCTGCTCGATATCTGCTGGACTGATAGCGTAGTGCACGCCTGGAGGAAGGCAATGATCAAACTCAGTCATGGCTTAAGTACTAAGTGCTAGTAGGCCTCGGGATTCCAGTCTAGGGCAATAGCTCAATATAATCCGAGATATCTCCCAGTATGAGAATGCAGTGTCAACCTGGATGAAGGACAACGAACAAACAGCAAGCACCTCATCCGGTGGACGGGTACAAGCCAAGCTCTTACAATGCAACTCATCCGCTGCTGTGGTATGAGATGTCAAAGTGGGCTCCTTCCGCAAATGCCACAATTCACAAAACACTGTATACAAAGTCAACGAGACGGCTAAGAAACAATGTCTTGCATCACTTTCCAAGCAGCATAGTGCATCAATAAGCAAGTCTATCCATACAGTACCACCAGTTCTGTGGTTGGTGCATCAATAAGCAAGTCTATCCATACAGTGCCACCGGTTCCGTGCTTACTGCATCAATAAGCACGTCTATCCATACAGTGCCACCAGTTATGAGCTTACAGCATCAATAAGCAAGTCTATCCATACAGAGCCACCGGTTCCGTGCTTACTGCATCAATAAGCACGTCTATCCATACAGTGCCACCAGTTCCGTGCATCAATAAGCAAGTCTATCCATACAGTACCACCAGTTCCGTGGTTGGTGCATCAATAAGCAAGTCTATCCATACAGTGCCACCAGTACCGTGCATCAATAAGCAAGTCTATCCCTACAGTACCACCAGTTCCGTGGTTGGTGCATCAATAAGCAAGTCTATCCATACAGTACCACCAGTTCCGTGATTGGTGCATCAATAAGCAAGTCTATCCATACAGTGCCACCAGTTCTGTGCTTGGTGCATCAATAAGCACGCCTGTCCATACAGTGCCACCAGTTATGAGCTTACTGCATCAATAAGCAAGTCTATCCATACAGTGCCACCAGTTAGGAGCTTACTGCATCAATAAGCAAGTCTATCCATACAGTGCCACCAGTTCCATGCTTGGTGTATCAATAAGCAAGTCTATCCATACAGTGCCACCGGTTCCGTGCTTAGTGCATCAATAAGCATGTATATCCATACAGTGCCACCAGTTCTGTGTATCAATAAGGGAATAGTTTCTTACCCGTAACTCCATTTCTCCACCGTTGGTATCTTTCATGGATTCACATGCTGTGAATATTCCCCGTCAGGCTGGGAACCTCGGTCACTTTAACCTAGCGTTTTCCTATGGAAAACTTCGACACTAAAGTGTCTTATCAATGTCCTTTTTGGGTGCTTTAGTCCCCACCAATAGGACGTAGGCTATAAATAGCCCTGCCCCAGCGGCTTCCCTTCAGATTTTAACCTCCAAAGTAGAGGGAACCCGAACCAGGTTTGCCTGCAGGGGCGGCCGGAAGGCGTGTGTGAATCCATGAAGGATAACAACGCTGGAGAAATGGAGTTGCAGGTAAGAAACTACTCCCTTCTCCAGCATTGGATCTTTCATGGATTCACATGCTGTGAATAGATTACATAGCAGTACCAATCATGCATGGTGGAGTGTAAAGGCAAACCAATACAGAAACAGAATCCCAGGACAACTAAAACCATCCAGTGATCAAGTCGAAAAATAAACACCCCGAAGCTGCGGGGCTTACCTTATTGAAATAGGAGTTGCAGGACCGCCCGTCCCACCTGCACATCACCATGCTGCTGCCCCAAACAGTAATGTCGGGTAAAGGTATGCGGCACCACCCAGGAGGCCAACTGGAAAATCAGCGGAATCCCCGACCATAATGCCGCCGACGAAGCCGTAGACCTCGTCGAGTGTGCCTTCGGAGTCCTTCCCAAAGGCTTCCCAGCTTTAGTGTGGTAGAACGCAATAGCAGAGGACACCCAACGAGACCGTCCTTGTTTGGAGATTGCCCGTCCCTTGATGGACGGCCCATAAGCCACAAATAGCCGTTTAGATTTTCTGAAATCATGAGTACGATTCAAATAAAACTTCAACACCCTCTTTACGTCCAGAAAATGCAGAGCCCGTTCTGCAGGCATGGATGCTGAAGCAAAAACCGAGGGCAAAACAATAGAAAAGAGTTTGTGAAATGTCGTTGGCACTTTAGGCATAAAGTGCGGATTGGTAGCCAACACAACCTTGTCCTTCAAGAACCTCAAGTATGGGGGGTCCACAACCAATGCTTGCAACTCCGATATCCTTCTGGCTGAAGTAATGGCCACCAGAAAAGCCACCTTCCATGACAAACTGCAAAGGAGTCATCAACAGCGGCTCAAAAGGCGGTCTTATCAGACCCGAAAGTACCACATTAGGCTCCACACCGGCGCAAACTTCTTGACCGGAGGAAAAGTACGAAACAAACCCTTCAAGAAATGCTTGATTAGGGGATCACTAAATAGAGGAGCCGCATGTCGCCTCCGAGTAAATCTAGAAATTGCTGACAAGTGTACCTTTAGCCAGGCCCCTTTCCGCCAACTGCAACAGGTAGGGGAGAACTTGTTCAGGGGAAATGTTCAAAGGGTCCACCCCCGGCTGGCCCTTACAGCAGACACAAAACCTTTCCATTTACATGCATAGGAGACATTCGTGGACGGTGCTCTTGCTGCCTCCAAAATTCGGGGATGGACACTGGAAAGCCTTAGCAGGCCAAACTCTGAGTAGTCCGGAGCCGAGCCATCAGGCTGAGAGATCCCCGATTGTGGTGCCACACAGCGCCCTTGTCCTGAGACAGAAGGTCCGGCATCGCTTTCAACCGCATCGGCTTCGCCACAGGCAGGTGACGGAGATACGAGAACCATGGCTGCCTGGCCCAGAACCGAGCCACCAGAATCACACGGCATGGGTATCTCCGAATCCACTGGGGTCCGTCGGATAAGCGGCAATGGAGGAAATGCATACGCAAACCGTCCCGTCCACGGGAACGCAAACGCATCCCCCAGACACTCAGGGTGAGCCCACCTGCTGGCAAACTCCCTGCACTGTTTGTTCTCCATCGTTGGAGAGATTCGACGGAGGATGGCCCCACTTCCTGAAGATCATGGACACCTGTTGCTCCTTCAGCTGCCATTCGTGCAGCTGACCTAGATCCCTGCTTAGCGCATCTGCCTGCACATTCAACACTCCCGGCAAATGAAAAGCCACAATGCCAATGTCGTGCAAAAGAGCCCAATGCCAAAGTTCCTGCGCTTCCTTCAACAGCACCCTGGAATGCGTGCCCCACCCACCCCCCCCCCCCCCGTTTCCTGAGATAAAACATAGTGGTGGTATTGTCCGTCAACCCCCTCACCACCGAACTGCGTATGCGCAGCAGAAACGATTTGAGGGCCCAATGAACCGCTCTCAACTCGAGCACATTTATGTGGAAGCGAGACTCCACCCGAGACCACAGGCCTTGAACTTGTGAGCCGCCGAGATGTGCCCCCCCCCCCCCATCCCGTCTGAGGCATCCGCCACAATCATAAATTGGAACTCCGGTTCCAGCAACGGCATGCTCCAAACCAGATTGGCCGAGCACCGCCACCAGAAACGAGCTTCCACCAGAGTGCCGTTGATCAACAACCTGTCTGACCAAGAGCTGCAACTCTGAGCCCACCAGTCCACGAGGAACTCCTGCACCTGCCTCATGAAGAGGTTACAGTTTGGCAACAGCGGAATGCAAAACGCCATGGCCCCCAGCAGCGACATGTAGGTCAGGACCGACACCCTTGCAACGATCTTCCACTCTGCCACCCTTTGCAGGAGCTTCATGACCCTCTTGCCCGAGGGCTTCACAGGTCCCAGTTGAGTCTGAAACTCCACCCCCAAAAACACCAAGTCCTTGGAAGGGGACAGAAAGGATTTCTCAAAGTTTATGGCGAAACCTAGCCGTTGCAACAGCTGCATGGTAGCACCGAGACTTTCCTGCGCCTGCCCTGGCGACGAACCTCGCACCAGCCAATCGTCCAAGTACGGGTATACATGATGACTCTCCCGTCGGAGCCACGCTGCCACTGGTGCCCAACATTTCATAAACGTCTTTGGGGATAACTTTAAACCAAACGGGAGTACCCGAAACTGGTAATGATCTTCTCCCATGACAAACCGCAGAAACTTGCGGTGCCGACGACGCATGGGAATGTGAAAGTATGCGTCCTGTAAATCCAAAGTCACCAGAAACTCGTTTGGCTGTACCGACCGGATGACTTCCTGAAGAGTGAGCATCTTGAACTTCAGGCGTTGCAGTCTTGTTCAACACCCGAAGATCCAGGATGGGTCGCCACTTGCCGTTGGGTTTCTTCACTACAAAGTAGTGGGAATGAACCCCTTGGCCGCCCTCTGCCACAAGAACCAGTTCTATAGCCCCTTTCTGTAGCATAGGAACTACCTCCTGCCGAAGGATGGGAAGGTGTGGTTGCAAGGCATACACTAAAAGGAATGGAAACCGGGGAACTCCAGCGAGTAACCTGAAGGCAGTCATTGTGGTTTAGCCTGCCTCCCCTTAGAGGTGGAGGGCTGCGCACCCCTTTTCCACTGGGCCTGAAAGCCCTGACTCTTCTGTGCCAATCTCCGATACTCCTGGGAGGAATAACCTGACCGACTGCAACCCCGGTTCTCTGGTGGAAGCAAACCGGGCATTACCGGAAGCCCCCCAGAACGGGCAAAAGGATCACCCACTCTGTAAAGCCCCAAATGATTTAGCAGTCTCAGTGTCTTCCTTCATCCCTTTCAGGGCCTCATCAATTTTCTCGCCAAACAAATGCTCCCCATCACAGGGCATGTCGATAACCTTATAATGCACCTCTGGGCGAAAGTCTGTGCACTTAAGCCAGACTTGGCGACGCAGCACTACCCCATTGTTAATCTGCTTAAAGCCAGACTCCGCTAGGTCAATGGCAATATCAATACTGTGATTGGAAGCTTCCTCCCCTTCACACACCAAGAGCATGGCGGTCTTGCGGTGCTCCTCCGGCAGATGTTCCAAAATAGGTGCGAGCCGATGCCACATCTCACGATTATAGCGTGCCATGATCGCTAAGGAATTGGCCGCTTTCACCGTCGTCGCCCCAACAGTCAAAACCCTCTTCCCGAAGGCATCCTGTCTCCTGGCTTCACTGTCCGGAGGAGTAACACTTGTGCTGACTCCAGGCCTTACGGCTGGCCGCCGCTAACACCATAGACTCAGGGGTGGGCTGTGACATCAAGCACTTCGGGGTAGATTCCGGGGCCTTGAACTTTTTCTCCAGTCTACCTTTGACAGCCGGTTCCATAAAGGGATGCTGTATAGTGCGCAGGCCCTCCTGCCACACGTGGTCCAGAATAGGCACGGAGAATACAGCGGTCTCTTGCCCATGTGATCGAACAGGAAGCACTCCTTCCGTTCTTTCTCAGGTGTCAGCCCAAATTCCATACACGCCTTAGCCATCATGTCGTGGAACGCCCCTACATCGGGAGGGGAAGGCTGCGCCATACTCGGGCTGTTCCACCTCCCTGTCCGTATCCCACACATCGGCCCTCGTCAGCGACGATGAACCAGTAGACATGGTGTCGCGAGGCACACTGTCCGACTCCGGCAGTTCACCCTCCTCAGGGTACGAACGTGGACGATCTCTCACCAGCAACCCAGCCGTGGCAGATGAACGCAGAGGAACACCAGCAGCGTCCATGACAGGCCCCACCGGGACCACATTCGGAGGGGGCAACCTCGCATCCAGCTGGCCTAACAATGATTGCAGCATGGACAGAACCTGGAGCGACAACAGACTGCGGGTTCACCAGTGGTTAACTAGCAGGACCAGCACCCACACCCACTGACGTCGAAGGTCCAACACTCTGCAGTCCCAAGGCAGACGGCCCCAACACCGCTCCCGGTCGTCGTACACCTCCGAGGACACCGAAAAAGATGCTGTCTCCCGATGTAGAATGGTGTCATGCATAAGCGAGTCAAAGGCGGAAGACTGCCAAGGCCCACTCGTCTGCAACAATCCTTCCCTGTCCATCCTCTGGCGAGAAAAGCATCAGGCCTTTATCAAACACGGTTGTCACCAGAGCCGATAACCGACAACAGAATCCCCGTCGACGAGCACATCATCTGAACCGCCACCTGCGGTGTAGATTTCCCCAGGAGACCCCGGCCTGCTTGGCAGCGCAGGACCAGTGCTTAGAGGACTCCCTGCTAGAGGATGACCTGGGATGGTCCCCTGAAGAGGAGCGCTTCGACGACGAGTCCTTCTTGGCCTTCTGCCACGCCAACTTCTCGGGCCTACCACCAGACCCTCGGGAAGAAGCACCCTTTGACAGCTGCTTACTCAAAGAGGATCTACCGCTCTTCCCCACCTCTGACAAGGGAGCAGGATGAGGTTTCTTAGCCGGAGGCTCGGCCGACGCCGCCCGGCGATGATCCGCCGACTGCAGAGGATAGGCTCCGGACCGACACCGGGTAGGTGACCTCATTAAGCCAACAAACCAACCGCCGATTGCGGTCTTTAAGAGTGTTTTGCGAAAACCCTCTACAAATCTTGCAAGAGTCTGCTGAGTAATGGGGTAAAGGCAGTAGAAGCAATCCATATGTCCGTCACCCTCATACACCTTCAACCCACAAGTCGCACAGGGCCGGAACAGACTTCTTCGGAGCCCCAGAAGCCATCTCAATACGCAAATAGCATACGCACGCGAACAAACAACGAACACAAGGTGATCCCAACAGTTTGGAGAAGGTTGAAATCTAAAGGGAAGCCGCGGGGGCAGCGCTATTTATAGCCTACGTCCTATTGGTGGGGACTAAAGCACCCAAAATGGACATTGATAGGACACTAAAGTGTCAAAGTTTTCCATAGGAAAATGCTATGTTAAAGTGACCGAGGTTCCCAGCCTGACGACGGGGAATATTCACAGCATGTGAATCCATGAAAGATCCAATGCTGGAGCAGCAAGTCTATCCATACAGTGCCACCAGTTCCATGCTCGGTGCATCAATAAGCAAGTCTATGCATACCGTACCACCAGTTCCGTGCATCAATAAGCAAGTCTATGCATACCGTACCACCAGTTCCGTGCATCAATAAGCAAGTCTATGCATACCGTACCACCAGTTCCATGCATCAATCAGCAAGTCTATGCATACCGTACCACCAGTTCCGTGCATCAATAAGGAAGTCTATGCATACCGTACCACCAGTTCCGTGCATCAATAAGCATGCCCATCCATACAGAGCCACAGTTTCAAGAGAAACCAAAACAATGCTCATTACTCTACAATATCCACTGCGTGAGATTAGGAGCAAACATTTCCAGGGCACAGAGGAGGCCCAATCATTAGGAATTTACAGGGGCAAACGCCCCTTTTTCATTTTTTATTTTGTTTTATTTAATGCTTTTGGCTAATGTTATCCTTTTGCATGCCGTGCAGGATTCTAAATAAAAGGATATTCTCTACATTTAATAACCTGAAAGAAAAATCAAACATTTATGACACTAAAAAAATATATATACTAACCCCATTCAGTCGATTCATTTACTACCATATGATAGTCGACATTTAATCTTTAAAAAACCTATTCACTTAAAAAATAAAGTAAACATTTCCATGTAACCCTTTTTGTGAAACGCAATAGATTAAGGAATCCAGCAAAAGAAGCCATCTACTGAAAATGTGTGATATTCATTGCCTAAAAAATAAAAAACAATCCAGTTTGCTATTTTTTTAGTAAGCCTTTGTGCCAACTAACGATTCGCATCATGCTGTTGCCAGCCCCGATGCTCTTAAGAGAAGATTTACCAACTAAGTTAAAGACCTTACTGCACGAGATTTCCTTTTTAGACGTTTCTTTCTGGTCATACTCCATGTTCACCACCCATTTTCCTTTCCGCATGTGGGCATTTTTGGCACTCAGGAGCAGCAGCCAAGGAATGCTCCTGGCAGGGGGTGGTATTCACATGATTTCTGCAGTCAGTCCTAAGGGCATTCCTGTACAAGATAAGGTCAGGCATCCCTGAAAGCCGAGACCAACGCAAGCTTCCTGTAATCTAGCTGCACACCTTGGGTTCTCAGTCTCCTACAAAACAATATTTGAACTCCGTGGTTGTGGAAAACATGGCAGCTCTCCTGGCATCGGACCTCGGCAGTTTTCAACACAATTGCAGCGGCTCCACAGCTAGTTCAGCATCACAGGAACACAGGCGATTTGGTATGGGCGCAGAATCCAATCCTCCTTTCTCCCAGAGAGTAACTCCCCAAGGAGGCCCACATTCATTGTAATTGGTTATTTATTACGTGGTTTCTAGGTGCGAATCAGTGATCGAACCTGTGTTGCTCCACGTCATCTTGCTTCCAAAGCAAGCGTGTTGCCCCTGAGCTATCCTCCCACATCACCCCCCAGGAGCCCCCCCACAGTCACAAACCCCAGGAGCCCCTCCCACCCCATTACCACCACCCCCAGCAGGAAAATTCCATGCGATATTGAAGGTCTATATTAATGGAGGAATCACAGGTCACACAGTAGGCACTTTCAACATACTGCCAGTAGTCATTTGTGTAGTGCCTTTTCCCATTAATATGGTTGAAGGCGCTAGTGGTGGGGACGCCCTTGGGGACCCGAGTCCAGAGTGTGGGAACATTCTCTGAAAGGCTTAGAATGAGTGGGTGTATTTGGGCAAGATAAGGAATTCGGTGGGCTGGCTGGGCTCCAGTAAGCAACCAGGTCAGGCATGTGGACGGGTGCCGAGGGAGGTCAGGAGAGTGCCCGAGTGCAAGAGTGCCCCCAGCTGGTCAAAATGTGTCATAGGTCGGCACTGCATGCTGATGCGTGCGTGTGGGTAGCCACGCCTGTGGCAGATGTCCACTGTGCGCGTTTATACGCACCTTGGGGCTCGGATGTTGACGCCGCTGTTTGATCAGGACGTCCGTGTGAGAGCCCTCTAGGCACATTTGCTGATTTGCCATAATTGGTCTAAGCGTCATAAACAAGTTATCATAATGCATCTTCGAAGCTCGATTTAGCAGTGCAGGTAAAATGATAGGAACCAGTCACAAGTTCATGTCTTTATATTTTAGAAGCCCAACCATAAAATGCGTGGGTCCAGTGCCCAAGTCACAGGTTTCAACACAAGGTTTCTCACAGGAAGCTGCTCTCCAAAGGGATGCAAAGGACTTGGGGTGGCTAAGCAAAAGAGCTCAAAACTGAAGACAAGCAAGTTCTCTCCAAGCCAGAGCCCAACCCAGGGGCAGGACACTCGACCCACATTCAACCGGTATCCAGTTAATATGTCGAAAACATTTTTTCGAAATGTTGTATCATTTTTTAAGTTAAAAAAGGGTTTAAAAAAGGGGGGTTGAGGGGAACCCCCGTTGCAAACAAACAAAAAAAAAAACGACATTTGAAATGTTTTTTTTTTCTTTTTTCGGTGAAATGTTTGACCTTATGGCATTCGAAAAAATGTTATTTGAAATACTCACTAGGAACCCATTCAACCGCCAGAGGCAAGTAAGAATGAGCTCGGATAGTAAGTGCTTTGCACCCAATGTTAATCCTATGAAGGACAGGGAGGTGGAGGGGGTTGGGGGTAGATGGCACAGGTATGCTTACTTACCCGACTAAGATACTGCCCAGTTATCTCAATGAATTGTCGGGGAGGTGGGGGTTTGCAGGGAGCCAGATCCTCTGCCCCCTCCGTTCAGCCCAGAGGCACCCAGGGGCTGCAGGTTTGAGTGCTCCCCTGGTCGGGTGCAGCTGCAAGATGCAAGCCCAGTCGAGGAAAAAGCAGATTTCAAAGATGCAGACCCACTCAGGGCACTCGCATGGCATGCAAGACCCTAGCAACCACCAAAGTACACAGGCAACAGGCGTCCCTCCAGTCACAGAAGCTGCGCCGTTCCAGGACAGGATCCCCTGAAGATGGGAAGCAGACACCATGGAAGGAGACTTCTGGCACAAGCGGACAACCACCAAAGCTCCAGGCTCAAACGCGGAACTGCGACTATTCCAGAAGGGAAACATACGAGCGAGTTGGTCAGTCTACCGAGCAGTCCAGTGATATTTCCCAAGGCTCCAGAGGCATGCAACCTCATGATGGTGACCCACCAGCTGAAGCCCCGACAGAGACCCTCAGCGATCAGGCAGAGGAACAGGGCCTCACCAGGCTGGCCACTGGAGAGGCCGCTGGTCCACTGCAGAAGCCGTCCACGGGCCATCAGCGGATGCACTTCGAAGGATTCTTGTCTCCAACGTAGATCCCAAGCAAGGCCGCAGGAGTCCTCGCATCCAAAACGGGAGTCGGAAACGAGCTCAAAGCCCACCAATGGCAGGGATCTGCAGCACCCAAACAGCCAGCAGTTTCCTATCAGGGACGACCACTAGCCCCATCCTAGCAAGAGAATCTCAAGCACCAGGGACGTGCACCGGGACAAGCCAGCCCCAGCACCCCCTCCCGATCCTCACACAAAGGCAGCAGCTCTCCAGGGCAAGTGCACAACCCTACAGGGGATTCTTTGGCTTGCACTGGGTGCAGATTGCCTGTAAGAGAAGAGTCGACCCCAATCTGATTAACTGGGGAAGGCATGTGGAGCTGGAAACCTTGGAAACTGATGACCCAAGGGTCTCTGGTAACGACGTATCCATCTATTCAATGAAGGAAGAGCCACAACCAACTGGAGTCTGGTGGAGCATGTGTTGTGCATCAGAGCCTTTTGCCTATATGGTGGAAGAGGAGTGTACAGAGAGGAACCCATTGGGGAAGTTCTTGCTAGTACAGGAGGTCTCCGCTTCCTTTCCTTAAAGCTATGGAATCCTCCCAAGACTTGCCTAGGGGCTCTGGAGAAGGAGGTTTGATGAAAGGGCTGCTGGTTAGGCGTAGTGAGGACAGCAAGAGACAGTCTGAATAGATGTATTCAGTCATCTGAGGAGTGGAAGATGTAAGGACTGTTAGAGTAGATTTCCCTTTTAGTATGAAATTCTCTCCACCAGCGAGCCCCACCAGAACCTTTTGCTGGACTACTGGATTTTTTACCAGTTTTCCTGAGTGGGAACCTTTTTCCACACTCCTTTTACTCTGATCCTGGGAACCTTCAACCACCTCTTTTTGGAGCCGCTTTCCTCCAGCTTCTCTGGCATCTACCTTTTACTACTATTGCAGCCCACAAAATTTTCTGTGCAGTGTTGCGGGGAGCCCCTGCTCTATTTTCCTTGGGTTAACAGATGCTACTAAGGACAGGGGGATACTTTTTATCCTACCTGTATTTTTTTTTTTGCGATGTGGTTTGTTACTGAAAAGGCCATTTTAATGCAACTACAACTGTGGTTTATGTCTTGAAGAATATTGCAAGTGTTCTATTGTTTTACTGGGTTGTACTACTTGAAAGTTACAACGGTGTGCCTTGGTGTAGGTATTAAATAACTATTTTGTATATAACTTCGAAGTGCATCAGTGCATGCTCTGGGTTCTTTGTGCCTCACTACAGCCCTCCTCCCTCCTTAGGCTAAGTGTGGCTGCTTGCCACTCTACCAAGCCCACATGTGGTCCAGGCTAAACCTAACTAGTGTAACCCTGTTCACCCAAGGTGGGCTTTCCGCAAGCGCGGTCTCAGACATTACTTGTGAAAAAACCTTACAGCAACTTTCTCTTCATATTCGATGGACCCCCAAACGTTTTGCTTTTGAACCGGTCCTGAATGTTTACAGTTAGTGAAGCCTTCCCAGCTTCAATCTTCTAACATTTTGCTCATTTTCTCCAGGGGAAACTGAACAGTCCTTCAGAGGCTCAGTACTTTTTGGTAATTGCGCACAGCATCTTTTGAAGCACCCTACACAAGTGTGGTGAAAGACAAGCCCATGGCAGAAGTGACCCTTTGACCCTTTGACCCTGTTTAGCCATATGGCCACTAAATGTGGCTAGTGCCCTGAAATGTCTGTCATGACATTTGCTTGGTTTGGCTAGATTGTTTGACCTTCTTGCCAGCTCAGGTCAGGACATCCCTTATAAGGCCAAGCACTTGGCAGGAAATCTGCTGCTTTTGTAGGCTAGTGATGGTAGTGTGTGAGCTTGGCCCAGGAAAGGGTGAGACTGTCTGGCCCCACTCCACATCCATGCTACTAGAAAGTCCGAGGTTAGGACATGAGTGAAACCCACAGTGGTCCGCGGTTGGACCACTGCTGTCAGTTTTGAATGGTGCAGAACCTTAATGTTGGCTGGCTTTGACTTGCTTCCAGCCAGGATTTATGTTAAGAGGACTCTTGCAGCCATTTCTTGAGATCAGCGTTGGAGCCCAGTATTCTGTGTAGAAGAGCAGCCGACAGACCCGTGGACTCCCACAGAAGCCCAGCTTACCCTTCCTGCGTTTGGCCCGATGAATCCCTACAGGACTAGCTGATCAGCAAAGGCACTGAGCAGTGCTTCAATCCTTGGACTAGTGGGACAACCAGTCTGGATCCAAAGATCCAGCCATCGGAAGTGTCCTATCCTGGACCACCCAGTGGGCTACCTCGGTAGAATAGAAGCCAATCGGCATTAGTCACGGGACTTCGGTGGTCGCCAGCTTGTGGGATAAGCCACCTTCCTGCTGAATATCATGCCAGTATCAAGGGATCCTGCTCTGAAAGGTCTTCAACCGCGACTGGGGAATAGCCATCGTCTGAGTATGGTGGTCAGCGTTGGAACTTTCCTTGCCCCGTCAGGTGAAGTGTCCGGAGGTCTGCATCAGTGCCTCCTGTTTTTCTTCACAAATGATAGCTAGATACCATTAAACAGGTCTTCTACCACGGACATGGCCACGTTCACCACACAACCCGCAGATCAGTCCTTTCTGGTGCCCATCAGTGTGGCCATTCATTCACTGTATGCAGGGATCCTGGCTTGGCAGAACATGGCAAATCCAGCACAGGCGCAGGAGCTTTGGCAATCCAGCACAGGAGCTTTGGCAATCCAGCACAGGCGCGGGAGCTTTGGCACAACACAACAAACCCAAGACGCAAGACTGGATTGCAGAGCACAAGCAACATGTTGGTCTTTTAGATCTGCCCAACCAGATGGCAGGGACAGAAACAGATGTTGGCGGCACTGCTAGAACTTTCCCCATAGCCCGTTTGATGCTCCTTTTGCCACCGACCCAGCATTGTCTCCAGCCTTACTCTTTCCTCAATTCAAACTTCACCCCAGAAATAGTTCCTGGAAATTTGCTCCACCCTCTCTCGAATTGGTCCAAATCCCTGAACCACTACTTGCATTCCCAATGTTTACACTCTGAAGAGGCGTTTCCTAGCTTTACTACTGGAACCACAAAAATGGGTGGGCCTGGACCTGGTTACGTATTTACAAGCCGGGAGGGTGGTCTGCCAGCACCCAGCGTTTCCTCAGCACCCTAGTTTATTTGCCACTGCGCCCGTGGGAAGCCTGGTAACGGGAGGGTGGTCTGCCAGCACCCAGCGTTTCCTCAGCACCCTAGTGTATTTGCCACTGCGCCCGTGGGAAGCCTGGTAACGGGAGGGTGGTCTGCCAGCACCCAGCGTTTCCTCAGCACCCTAGTGTATTTGCCACTGAGCCTGTGGGAAGCCTGGTAACGGGAGGGTGGTCTGCCAGCACCCAGCGTTTCCTCAGCACCCTAGTGTATTTGCCACTGCGCCCGTGGGAAGCCTGGTAACGGGAGGGTGGTCTGCCAGCACCCAGCGTTTCCTCAGCACCCTAGTGTATTTGCCACTGCGCCCGTGGGAAGCCTGGTAACGGGAGGGTGGTCTGCCAGCACCCAGCGTTTCCTCAGCACCCTAGTGTATTTGCCACTGAGCCTGTGGGAAGCCTGGTAACGGGAGGGTGGTCTGCCAGCACCCAGCGTTTCCTCAGCACCCTAGTGTATTTGCCACTGCGCCCGTGGGAAGCCTGGTAACGGGAGGGTGGTCTGCCAGCACCCAGCGTTTCCTCAGCACCCTAGTGTATTTGCCACTGCGCCCGTGGGAAGCCTGGTAACGGGAGGGTGGTCTGCCAGCACCCAGCGTTTCCTCAGCACCCTAGTGTATTTGCCACTGAGCCTGTGGGAAGCCTGGTAACGGGAGGGTGGTCTGCCAGCCCCCAGTGTTTCCTCAGCACCCTAGTGTATTTGCCACTGCGCACGTGGGAAGCCTGGTAACGGGAGGGTGGTCTGCCAGCCCCCAGTGTTTCCTCAGCACCCTAGTGTATTTGCCACTGCGCCCGTGGGAAGCCTGGTAACGGGAGGGTGGTCTGCCAGCACCCAGCTATCCTCAGCACCCTAGTGTATTTGCCACTGAGCCTGTGGGAAGCCTGGTAACGGGAGGGTGGTCTGCCAGCCCCCAGTGTTTCCTCAGCACCCTAGTGTATTTGCCACTGAGCCTGTGGGAAGCCTGGTAACGGGAGGGTGGTCTGCCAGCCCCCAGCGTTTCCTCAGCACCCTAGTGTATTTGCCACTGCGCCCGTGGGAAGCCTGGTAACGGGAGGGTGGTCTGCCAGCACCCAGTGTTTCCTCAGCACCCTAGTGTATTTGCCACTGAGCCTGTGGGAAGCCTGGTAACGGGAGGGTGGTCTGCCAGCCCCCAGTGTTTCCTCAGCACCCTAGTGTATTTGCCACTGAGCCTGTGGGAATCCTGGTAACGGGAGGGTGGTCTGCCAGCCCCCAGTGTTTCCTCAGCACCCTAGTGTATTTGCCACTGCGCCCGTGGGAAGCCTGGTAACGGGAGGGTGGTCTGCCAGCACCCAGCGTTTCCTCAGCACCCTAGTGTATTTGCCACTGAGCCTGTGGGAAGCCTGGTAACGGGAGGGTGGTCTGCCAGCACCCAGCGTTTCCTCAGCACCCTAGTGTATTTGCCACTGAGCCTGTGGGAAGCCTGGTAACGGGAGGGTGGTCTGCCAGCACCCAGCGTTTCCTCAGCACCCTAGTGTATTTGCCACTGCGCCCGTGGGAAGCCTGGTAACGGGAGGGTGGTCTGCCAGCACCCAGTGTTTCCTCAGCACCCTAGTGTATTTGCCACTGAGCCTGTGGGAAGCCTGGTAACGGGAGGGTGGTCTGCCAGCCCCCAGTGTTTCCTCAGCACCCTAGTGTATTTGCCACTGCGCCCGTGGGAAGCCTGGTAACGGGAGGGTGGTCTGCCAGCACCCAGCGTTTCCTCAGCACCCTAGTGTATTTGCCACTGAGCCTGTGGGAAGCCTGGTAACGGGAGGGTGGTCTGCCAGCACCCAGCGTTTCCTCAGCACCCTAGTGTATTTGCCACTGAGCCCGTGGGAAGCCTGGTAACGGGAGGGTGGTCTGCCAGCACCCAGCGTTTCCTCAGCACCCTAGTGTATTTGCCACTGAGCCTGTGGGAAGCCTGGTAACGGGAGGGTGGTCTGCCAGCACCCAGCGTTTCCTCAGCACCCTAGTGTATTTGCCACTGAGCCTGTGGGAAGCCTGGTAACGGGAGGGTGGTCTGCCAGCACCCAGAGTTTCCTCAGCACCCTAGTGTATTTGCCACTGAGCCTGTGGGAAGCCTGGTAACGGGAGGGTGGTCTGCCAGCACCCAGCGTTTCCTCAGCACCCTAGTGTATTTGCCACTGAGCCTGTGGGAAGCCTGGTAACGGGAGGGTGGTCTGCCAGCACCCAGCGTTTCCTCAGCACCCTAGTGTATTTGCCACTGAGCCTGTGGGAAGCCTGGTAACGGGAGGGTGGTCTGCCAGCACCCAGCGTTTCCTCAGCACCCTAGTGTATTTGCCACTGCGCCCTTGGGAAGCCTGGTAACGGGAGGGTGGTCTGCCAGCACCCAGTGTTTCCTCAGCACCCTAGTGTATTTGCCACTGAGCCTGTGGGAAGCCTGGTAACGGGAGGGTGGTCTGCCAGCCCCCAGTGTTTCCTCAGCACCCTAGTGTATTTGCCACTGCGCCCGTGGGAAGCCTGGTAACGGGAGGGTGGTCTGCCAGCACCCAGCGTTTCCTCAGCACCCTAGTGTATTTGCCACTGAGCCTGTGGGAAGCCTGGTAACGGGAGGGTGGTCTGCCAGCACCCAGCGTTTCCTCAGCACCCTAGTGTATTTGCCACTGCGCCCGTGGGAAGCCTGGTAACGGGAGGGTGGTCTGCCAGCACCCAGTGTTTCCTCAGCACCCTAGTGTATTTGCCACTGAGCCTGTGGGAAGCCTGGTAACGGGAGGGTGGTCTGCCAGCCCCCAGTGTTTCCTCAGCACCCTAGTGTATTTGCCACTGCGCCCGTGGGAAGCCTGGTAACGGGAGGGTGGTCTGCCAGCACCCAGCGTTTCCTCAGCACCCTAGTGTATTTGCCACTGAGCCTGTGGGAAGCCTGGTAACGGGAGGGTGGTCTGCCAGCACCCAGCGTTTCCTCAGCACCCTAGTGTATTTGCCACTGAGCCCGTGGGAAGCCTGGTAACGGGAGGGTGGTCTGCCAGCACCCAGCGTTTCCTCAGCACCTTAGTGTATTTGCCACTGAGCCTGTGGGAAGCCTGGTAATGGGAGGGTGGTCTGCCAGCACCCAGCGTTTCCTCAGCACCCTAGTGTATTTGCCACTGAGCCTGTGGGAAGCCTGGTAACGGGAGGGTGGTCTGCCAGCACCCAGTGTTTCCTCAGCACCCTAGTGTATTTGCCACTGAGCCTGTGGGAAGCCTGGTAACGGGAGGGTGGTCTGCCAGCACCCAGCGTTTCCTCAGCACCCTAGTGTATTTGCCACTGAGCCTGTGGGAAGCCTGGTAACGGGAGGGTGGTCTGCCAGCACCCAGCGTTTCCTCAGCACCCTAGTGTATTTGCCACTGAGCCTGTGGGAAGCCTGGTAACGGGAGGGTGGTCTGCCAGCACCCAGCGTTTCCTCAGCACCCCTAGTGTATTTGCCACCGAGCCTGTGGGAAGCCTGGTAACGGGAGGGTGGTCTGCCAGCACCCAGCGTTTCCTCAGCACCCTAGTGTATTTGCCACTGCGCCCGTGGGAAGCCTGGTAACGGGAGGGTGGTCTGCCAGCACCCAGTGTTTCCTCAGCACCCTAGTGTATTTGCCACTGAGCCTGTGGGAAGCCTGGTAACGGGAGGGTGGTCTGCCAGCACCCAGCGTTTCCTCAGCACCCTAGTGTATTTGCCACTGAGCCTGTGGGAAGCCTGGTAACGGGAGGGTGGTCTGCCAGCACCCAGCGTTTCCTCAACACCCTAGTGTATTTGCCACTGAGCCTGTGGGAAGCCTGGTAACGGGAGGATGGTCTGCCAGCACCCAGCGTTTCCTCAGCACCCCAGTGTATTTGGAAAGGCATCCCACACAGAGTGGATAAGGATCCCCCGTCATTCTTTTGATAGACTGCTTAGCACCCCAATGGACTCCGCTGGCGGAAGTGGGTCGGGCAGGACAGCACCAGGAAACGGCCTCCTCCGCCCGAGAACTGAGGATGCACGTGTCCTCATTTCCTCGCAATCGCCGGCATCCACCACGCCTGTTCGGGATTCGCTTCCTTCCTGTTCAAAGGAGCTATATTAAGAGCTGGCTTTCTCCCCAAATAAGAACCGCTCCACAAAGTCACGAAACGAATCAAAAAGGGAAAAGAAAGCAGAAAAAAAAACGAGAATTGGGAGACAAAAGAGGGGAAGGACCCGCAAAATAATTACACACGCCAATGTCTTTGTACAACACTAGGCCTCGTGTGCAAACTCCCATGAAGGCCTGGGAAGGCCGGCAACCTTAACCACACCCCCACGTCCATTCCCGGATTCCTAGACAGGGAGACCGCTCCCAGTCTGTGGCCCCGCTCCCCTGGCCACTGCAGTCCTTGGTCACCCTATCATGGCAAGTTCACCAGGTGACCCCAATTTATTTATTTGGATTTGTAGAGCGCATGTCAGCCCAGGGGCATCGTGGCGCTTGTTACAGAAGTATCTTAGCTGCATATACACAAGTAATATATAATTTACAGGAGCAGGTATGACATTTGTACAAATTTACAGTGCAGTATATTTACATAGGTTAGCGAGTGTCACATTATTGTGCAAGGAAGGTCGTCTTAAGTTTCCTACGAAAAATCGGGAGCGAGTTCTCCGCTCTAATGTCTGCAGGTAGAGCGTTCCAGGACTTGGCAGCAATGTAGGGAAAGCAGGCCACCGGCTTTGGCTCTTTTGATGCGTGGGATAAGTTGGTGTATTGCGTCCTGGTGGGATGTGAGGAGGAGGGTTTGGAGATGGTCTGATAGGTAGGACTGGGCGGAAAGAGAGGCATTTGTGTGAGGGTGAGGATTTTGAGTGTGATCCGCTCTTTGACTGGGAGCCATTGGGCTGAGTGTCTGTCCTGGGAGATATGCTCTCTTCTTGGGATACTAAGAGCAGCCCGGAGAGCATTGTTCGGTGTGACTTGTAGTCGGTTAAGGTTTTTTGCCGATGTGCCTGCTAGGAGGGCATTGCAATAGTCCAGTTTGGCTCCAATGGTTGCTCTGGCTATTGAAAGGCAGTTAGGTTTTGAGAGGTATGGCTTGATGGCGTTTAAATTTGGTGGTGTGCGCAGATGAGGAAGTGATTGCGCCGACTTGTCTGGTCATTGATAGTGAGGAGTCTAGGTATACTCCCAGTGTCTTGTGGATACGGGGATGGAGTTGTCAATGGAGAAGTTGGCGTACAGTTTGTCCAGGGTGCTCTGTTGACCTAGTATCATGATCTCAGTCTTGTCTCCATTAAGGCAGAGGCCATTAACTGCCATCCAAGCCTGGATGATGGAGTAGATCGTGTGGAGTGCCTTGGCGTCTTCGTGGTATGATCCCAAGAGAGGTAGAAGTACTTGTGTGTCGTCTGCGTAGTTCGTGTACGTGATATCATGTGAGTCGAGTTTGTCAAAGAGAGGCTTAGTGAACAAGTTGTAAAGTGTGGGTGCAGTGCAGGATCGTTGAGGGACCCCGCAATGGATTGTAGTGGGTGTGGTGTTAGCAGTGTCCAAGAAGACTTTCAGAGTTTTGTGGTTTTTAGTGATGGGAACAGAGAATTTGATACAGTTGTGGTCGGTCCAGGGCAGTGAGGTGTTAGAGGTGATAGTAGCGAGGCAATTATGGTCCGCGATCCAATCTAGAATGCGGCCTTTGGAATGAGTTGGACTTTCTACTTTCTGGGTGAAGCCTAAGTCATTAAGTTCCTTGGTGAGGGAGACCGCAGGTTTGTCTTTAGTATCATTGAATCCCAGATTGAGGTCTCCTAATAGAAGAGTTTTTGTGGAGATTTTGATATTGTTGCTGAAAATGTGGATGTTTTCCTGAGCGTCTAGGGTGAGGCCTGGGGGACGGTATAGTAAGTGAATATTGATGGTGCTGTTGGGTGACAGTGTGAGGTTGGCCGATAAGAGGTCAGAGTTGCTGGTCGAGGAGTGACTGACAGGTCAGAGCTGGAGGTTCTCCTTGTAGATGAAGGCTACTCCGCCTCCTACTCGTTCAGGTCTGTCTTGTTTGAGTATGGTGAAGCCAGGTGGTAGTGCAAGTGCAATGCCGGGGCCTGATGCTTCATGTAACCATGTTTCTGTGATGGCTAATAGGTCAATGTTATTGCTGGTTATGAGGTCATGAATATCTGATGCATGAGCTGGGAGGAAGCGGACATTGAGGAGGGCACATTTGATGTGAGGTGTGTGTGTAGTTTGTTAGTGGAGGCGTGGGTTTTGGATGTGTCTAATATGTTATGTGTGGTGACATTGTGGGGTATGGTTTGGTTAGTGGGTGGTTGTTTGGAGGGATGTGGAAGTTCAGTGCGAGGGATGTGTTTGGAAGTGGTGCGGGAGCTCAATCTATAGTTGTGTGTTCTATGGGAGGGGGTTGTGTGCTGATTTCTGCTGTCAGTGTGCAAGCTCCAAGTCTTTCTAGTCTATACATTGTGATGCAGGGTGTGCGTCTGCGAGGTATCCAGGGCAGTGGGTTGAGTGGGATTGGGGAAAGGGCTTTGTGGAGTGGGTGTGATGGGGTGGAGTGAGGTGTAAAGTTGGAGGGCAGTGAGTGTTGCAAGGAGAGTGAGCAGTGTGGTGGTAGCAGCAGCAAGTTCGCAGGAAGCTATGGCCAATATTGTATACTGGGAGGGCTGTGGGTAGTGGTGGGCACAAGCAAATTGGGTCGGGTGGCCCGGGCCAGTGGCGGCAGGAACAGATCGGTTCAGAGTGGGCTAAAAAGCATGCTATGGTACAGAGAAATGTCAATGTGGCCTACGAACCGGAAGAGGCACAGTCAAGAGGGCAAATATGGCGTATAAGCGACCATAGGTGCATTCAAAATGGCAGATGTGGCCTAGGACAGAGCAACATAGGCATACCATATAGTTCAGCTGTGGGAGTGCAGAAAAACCGTTCTAGCAGGGGGGGCTGAATGCGGTTTGCCAAATGTTAAACAAAATACAGTTTCATGACGTGCATACAAGGCAGGCATAATATGCAAATAGGTTACAGTGAATATTATGAGAAACCTTACTCGGATAGGCTATGTGGGAGGCAGTGCTAGTATAGAAGCAGGTTCAAACAGGGTAGATACTGGAGCATAGGTAAAACAAGGCAGTGTAGCACAAGTAATGAATAATAAAATGACTAGACTTACGGCGACATGTTTGTATCAAAGAGTCAGTGGCAGTTGTCTTGGCGGGGGCTCAGCACACGGTGCTCATGGTCACAGGGGTAGTGGACCAGAAAAAGGGCTGGGGTTCTGGGCTAACTGCGAGGAAGGCTGAGGACAGGTATTGGCCTTGTTTCCCTGGGCCTCGGTAGGAGTGGGCTGGCTTTGCCTACCGGCTCACGATAGGTGGCTAAGATCAGATCAATAGCCAATCGGTGCTCAGCATAGTCTGCTGGGCTCAGTTAAGCACTAGAGGTCGGTGAAAGATTGCAAGCGGCCATCTTTGAAGGTGCAAAAACTCCCTAATGCCGGCCCCAAGCCTCACGGCCAGCCCTAGGGCATCACCCCAAAGCCTCAGCCCTAGGACCAGCCACAAGCCTCAAAAGAGGGAAGAGTGCCCGTCCCTCTCCTCTTTAAACTCCTAGACTCTTGCGCCACCTGATGACATCAACCAGGCGCACGGCCAAGCCCACCCACCATCACGACATTCGGCCACCGACCACATGAAAACGTGCTACTATCAGCATAGCAATTGGGCCAGAACAAGACAGAGCAGCGATCCAAAGTTGGTCTTGCTTGAGGGCTGCCGGAGCTCCGAGGCCTAGGAAACTCCCAGCTCGGCTCCTCGGACCCTCTTCAGAAGCGGTCAAAAATTGCTACATAGGCCTTGCAATTTACAGACCAGAACAGATTCCAACTTGCTCCATTATTCACTGAAAATAGTTTGATTAATCACCATTCCAGACGACTTTCCAATGTAGAATTGTGGGCATTCTTATGTTCCACCAGGCTTGGTATCCACAAAGCAATTCTGTAATGCATGGCCTCGCTCCAGAGTTCCGCCCGCCCCTCCCTGCCAGCCGGATCGCCCCGTCCCCCATGGAGGAGAGGGTTCCCAGAGGACTGCAAAGTGTAAGCAGCTTCATGTTTTTACTACAGGTAAGGCGTGGGCCAGGAAGGGGACATCTGGCACATGGTGCACTGCTCACACACACCACCATCCCAACCAGTACAGAAGCAACACCCCGTGTACAGACGTCACAAAGCATCCCCCAAGGAAACCACACTCAAGGTGGCAGAGAAGATACAAGCAGTTTAGGGCCTGGTTCACAGAAGCATTTTATAACAGTGCAGTCCCATTGGAAAAGGCTCTGTGAATCAGGCCCTTAGTCTCATCACATTCTGTCACTCAAAAACACCACAACCATATCCAGAAGCTCTGCGCCTGGACTATGGGGAAG
This sequence comes from Ambystoma mexicanum, assembly GCF_040938575.1. Taxonomy (NCBI): domain Eukaryota; kingdom Metazoa; phylum Chordata; class Amphibia; order Caudata; family Ambystomatidae; genus Ambystoma; species Ambystoma mexicanum. Next base: position 35,589,847 of record NC_090931.1, read on the forward strand.
AAGTTGTCAACACCCACGGCCTATTTCTGCAATCACTCCTTTGCCACTGCAACTTCCCCTCCCCCTTGAGCCCTCCCTTCTAAAGAAGCCCTCGGGCAATCCTTCCTCGCAAGCTAACTATTGTCCAATCTCCATCACTCCTTTCCTGGGCAAACTCTTGGAAAAGCTGGCCATCTTCCAGCTTAATGTATATACTGATTCTGTTGGTTGGTTCCATGACCACCAGAAACACGGATTTTTTTTTCGCCCCTCTCCCCTCCCCCTCCCAGATTAACTAGAACAATCACCAATCTCAGAGGCTGGTGGGCAGCAGTAGATCGTCAGTAACGAGGGAAAGGCAGAGACTGGTAGAGCAAACTGAGGTGGCAAAAGCAAAGTGAGGTGGCATGGTTGGGCGCACAAACAGCACTCAAAACAAAATGCGGGACTAGGAAAGGGCAAAATCAGGAGATGAGAGGATGCGGTGGAGGGATGGGATGAGCTGGGCTTTAAACAGAGGAGCAAGACCTTAGGCTAGCAGAGGAGTGGGGGGTGCCAGGAGAGGCATGGAAAGGCAGTGCAGGAAAAGGCCTCTCCACCCCCCCCCCCCACAGACACCAATTAATTGTGCATTTTAGTGACTGTTACCCCCCCAATCACATCTTGGCTGCTGTAGGACCTCCTCTCCACACCCTCACCCCCCTCGTATAGACCTTATGAGGGGATGCTGCGACAATAAAATCCCCTCTGCAAAGCGCTCCAAGGCTTCTAGGGAGCAAGTCAGCACAATATGAAATTAGAAAAGGCTAGGACGAGGAAAGAGGCAATCAGGGATGGCCCAGTGTGCAATAAAATCAACCAGAGGGCTATGGACAGGAAGAGGTGGGAGGGCTTTAAGTGGGCCAGGGCCAGCCGGGGCCGAGCCCAGGCAGGCTTTGAAATCCCGTTTGGTGGCGGGGCCCTGTCGGGGCTAACTAATCTACCCTGGCAGCCCCGGCCACTACATGACAAGTATTTTTTTATAAAGCCCGATGGTCTCGCTCATGTGTGAGAGCTTCGGAATAAAATGCCTTTCATTCATAATGGTGGCGCTGCACCTGCAAGGCATCCCTTCAAGCCGGAGATGCCCGTGGGCCAGTGCCAAGATTATGGAGAGAAACACGAGGACGCTGGAAGCAGAGGCCTTGTTTTCTAAATTTCGTGGGAGTTGGTCTTTAGGAAAAAGCCTCCGCTTCCAGCGGCCTCACCCTTCAGCGTTAATGGAGATGCTGCCCCTCCCCAGCTGGCGAGGGGCAGCGCCACCATTAAGGCTGAATAGGCGAGGCGCCGTCCCCTGCCAGGCAAGCCCATAGAAAATAAATGCAGAGATTAGCACCCTCGCCCCCCACTGGGGCATGGCAGGGTTGCCTGTAGCCCATTGAGCTGGGGCCGTCCGGGGGCGTGGCCTAATGCCTCCCTGCTAGGCCACGCCCCTTGATGAGCCCTGGCTCATTTTGCTGTGCCACTTAAGGCATAGGGTAGCACTCAAACACAGGGCAGTGCACAAGTGTTTGGTCAAGCCACGCCTGCCTAACCTCCGGGTTCATCCCGGAGATGCAGGGTTATCATGCTCTCTGGGGAAGAGCGTGGAGTCTCGGGTTTACCCCTGCAGACCCATTGTTTAATAAACAATACACATCTGCAGGCATTTCCCGTCAATTCTTAGCTGGGGCAAGATTTGCTGTGGTGTGGAGATAGGCAAAGAGGCAAAGAGCAGGTGGCCCTGTTTAAGAGATAGAAATCTGCGACACCCTGTGATTATAAGCAGCTGCCAGACACAATGCCCTGTGATTATCTGCTCAGTCACATGGAAAACCGATGCCAACGACGGACACAGCAGACCAGATTCAGTAAAAGGACTCAACGCACCAAAAAGAGGACAAGCGCTTTAGAAGTGAAATGCTGAGAGTGCAGGGAAACAGCGCAGACCCATGATAAAAAGAGAATTTAAAAAATGTATTCGTATTTTCTCATTTTTTATAAATTTTTTTTACATGCCAACATACAAATGTAATTCACTTCAGGGAGACAAAATTAAGATCCAGGAACCCAGGGAGGCCTTTTGCAGCTTCTATTCGCATTACAGCAGTCCGTTTGCCTCAGCAGTCATAGTGGGTCCAAACATGCAAGCCACTGACACAGTAGACGATTGCGGCGGCTCCGCTGGCACCGAAAGGCTACCGCATTCAGGGGCACACCGACGGTAAGCGCGAGGATAGATCATCGGAAATAGCATAAATACTAACTCGCACACTTGCCTCCAGATACCGACAGGGCACTGGCAGATGGGCAACTTTAGGACCACGGCATTACGACCGCCGCTAGAACACGCAGGGTCAGGACACTCGCCGTGCATAACAGTATGGAACACTACTACAATACGCATCATTTCTTACAACACGTGCACTTTCCCAACGGAGCTGGTGCCCATTGACACGAGAGAACGAGTGAACATTGGTGTGTATGTATATATACACAGCGACCACCACCTAGTACGCTGCCGATTAGCATGGCTAGTTATTTTACGAATCATTAGCACTGAAATAGTTAACAGTGAACTTCAAACTAGAATATTCTTATTTCAGGACCCTCCATGCCCTTTACATTAACCTGAAAAGTGTTGTCATTTAAATGACTCGGAGATCTACTCAAGACACACGACATCTTCAAACCATTATCAGGTAATTGGGTCATTAGCACTTACCATATCTATATAATAAAACGTTACAGCACATTTTAGATTATTAAGACCCTATTAATGTATATTTCATAGGTGAATCTTCAGATAGTCATCTTACCAGCTATGCAATTAATTTAAGACTTGAAGGAAAAGGACCCATCAACTCACAATGGGAACAGCAGCTGATATACCAGACACATGAATGAACTACTGTCACGAACGCATTAGAAATGTGTACCTTATTTGATTACTAAAGATTGAAAATTATTTTTTTTGCTCCTGAAGAGAGAACACTTGGTAGAGCTTCACTCCTTTTGTTGAGATTTTTCCTTGATATGCATCTATTTAACAATTTCTTTTTATGTGAACAAATATGTAAAAGGAATTCATGAATAGGATGTTTTACAAATCAAGCAAAGGTTACATTTGACTGGTTACATTTGATTTGTACTTGATGAATTGATATGACATATGATTGAAATAAGCAACGTTTTGAATAAATTACCATAATTGGTAATGTACGATTTATGAAATTGGTTCATTATTGAACTTCTAGAAAGGATTGTTACACCAGATGGAAAGTACCTGTGAAATTCCGACGGAAAGATTCCTTTCAGTACTTCAAGGTGTGCAGGGGATGGGAGGGGCCATAAAATATAAACACTTTGTTTCCCATATGCGCTACGGACGTCCGATACCAGTCAGCGTATTCTCCCCCTTAACATACATGAATATAGGTAGAGCCACTGTTGGGCTCTTAATTAATCAAATAATACCACTTCCTAGACACAGGTGTGCTTTACCACTCTTCTATTGTGCTCTGCACCAACAAACAATAGAAAGCAGCTGCGCCATTCGAGTCATTTGGCGTAACTGCACACATATACACACATCGCCACGTTCACCTCAACAGTCTTTAGAACGCAGCTATACGTCACGAAATCGGCCTAGCTGCCCACACGTCATTCTCAAACACCAGCGCCACCAGAATGCAGATATCACAGTCCATTGGTCTTGCTGCACACATTCAACTGATCTCACACAACCCCCGCATCACACCTAGCACTAGTGTGCAGCTACACAGCACCCATTGCACTCTGATGCACACATGCACCTTGTACTACGCCACCCTCTCCTACTGACCTGGAATACGATCCCAGAGGGCTTTCAAGCTACAGCGCTTCGAGTCAATACAATGGTACAAGAGGCTATACAAATGCCCAATAAAATAATGTCCTCCGGCTCCCCCCCCCCCCCCCACCACACCCCCCCCCCCAGGACAAGCCAGCAACTAACCCGATCTACGCATAGCGACTCATCTAGGCGAGTCCTTGGGACACCCAAGTGTCCCTTCAACATCCCAGATTTGCTCCTGCAGCCCCCCCCTCCCCCAGTCCTGTCCTGCTTACAACCAGCCCCCACCCGCTTCTTTCAGAGGTAAGGAGGCCACCAAAATGGCAAAGGTGTGATATACAAGAGCACTATCTGGACGGGCTCTCCCCAGAGCTCTCCGCCGGGCGGGCTCTCCCCCGGGCGGGCTCTCCCCGGAGCTCTCCGCCGGGCACGCTCTCCCCAGAGCTCTCCGCCGGGCTCGCTCTCCCCAGAGCTCTCCGCCGGGCTCGCTCTCCCCAGAGCTCTCCGCCGGGCTCGCTCTCCCCAGAGCTCTCCGCCGGGCTCGCTCTCCCCAGAGCTCTCCGCCGGGCTCGCTCTCCCCAGAGCTCTCCGCCGGGCTCGCTCTCCCCAGAGCTCTCCGCCGGGCTCGCTCTCCCCAGAGCTCTCCGCCGGGCTCGCTCTCCCCAGAGCTCTCCGCCGGGCTCGCTCTCCCCAGAGCTCTCCCCGGAGCTCTCCACCAGGCCCACCACAGTAATGGGAGCTTCAGTGCGGTCCTCTTGTCATGCCATGGAGGTTATTAGGGCATTTAAGGTGCCCACACGGGTTTATCATTCCACCTAAAACACCTGGCCATAAAGTCAGCAGGGGTGCTGCCAGCCAAGCTCCTCTGTGCGCGCAACTAGATAGCGCCCGGGCACACGGCAGCTCACGTGTGAGGGGCCACCTGTGCCGTAGCTATAGCCCACTCCCATGATTCGGGACCAGTCCAGCAGACCGGACTGAAGAGCCATTGAAAGGTAATAGGTGGGCAGCCACATCTGAAGTCGGCCAAGGCAGGAAGAGAACTTGGAGAACATGTCTGCAGCCTGGATGATCACCTCTTTCCAGGGAAGGTTCCGGATGAGGTTCACTGAAAGATGCAAATGGTACCCCCTCTTCTTCCCTTTGGAAAATGCACGAGAGGTGCCACCAGTTCACAAGCGCCAAAAGAAAACAGGCAAAGAGCGCCATCCAAACAAAGGCAGATACCCGCGCCAATGACCATAGAGTCACTAGACGGGAAAAGACCACAATGGAGTCTGCACGGGTTACAGGTGCCTTCATAATAAATCGCAGTGCCCTCTGGAATGGGGTAGAAATCTGGCCACAGTATGGGCCTGCTCAGGACTTCCTTCATTCCATGCTGAAGAAACCACGGCAGCCCCAAAGTGAGTCAGCAACCGGCGACTGCCCCCGGGGGTCAGCTCTGCCCCCCCCCCCACCCCCATGCAAGCAGCAGGCAGCCCAGAGGGTTCCAGGGCACTGCCCACGCCGCGAGAGTCCAATTGAAAGACCATGTCCTTGCGGACTGAATCCCTCAGGCCACAGGAAAAAGCTTTCAAATGTAAACTGCATGGAACCCCGGGAACAAAGCTTTAAGACCCGCTTATTCTGGCCCTAAAGCATCCCAAAGATGTAGAGCCCCGTAGCTCATCGCCATGGATTCCAGGATCCACCTCTCGGCATCGATACCGAGGCTGGGGCAGCCCAGCAGACCATCGTGGAATGGGGCCACAAGCTTACCCACAAGTACGTACCTGTGTGAAGAACACGCCAAGTCTACCCTTCACACCCCGGCCCAGCGCAGGGCACATCCTAAAGCATGCCACGCCAAGACCGACTAGAAAGAAACGTGCAAGGGGCGTGCTTCCCTGCCCCTCTTCATGTCCGGGCTGGAGGAGGCGAGACGCCCCAGTGCCAGCCGGACATCATGCATGCAGAGCTCTGGGGTGGTGGAGGGCGGGGTTCATGTCTTCACCGCCTAATCAATACACAGATCCATAGCCTGGACTGGCCGCGGTTCAGAGGTCAAGAGAGGCCAGTGGGCAGGAACGATATTGAGGGCCACACTGTTCCCGCAACGAGGGAAGGTGACGGAGTTGCAGTGTCTCCTGCTAGTAGCAAGTTGTAGGCTGGACGCTGCAAGAGCAGCACTACACTCTTCTGAGAGCACGTTTGTAAACGGCGGCTATTTTGCGTGCAAGGACCTTCGCTCGGAAGGGAACAGCAACAGTGTTTGAAGAGTTACTGCAAAGTAGCTGCGTCTGAGGGCCACTCACGTCTAGATCAGATACAGCCCTGGGAGCAGAAGGGAAGGCAGACGTGCCCTGGGCTCCAAGTAGAAAAAGCGACTGTAGTGGCGTTTATCACTGGGGAAGAACGCAGAGGGCCCGGATGGGAAGATCAGAAAGTCGACGATTGCTGGGGTCTGCATTTTCCATGCCCGGGGTCCATATGTTGGGTCTATTTTTTGTGGCGGATCCTTTTAAAGGCTCTCTCCCAGAAGACGTCCGTCCACCCTAGTCTGCCACCCAGAGCCCACCCATTCAGCATTACCTCCGTGCACGAGGGACGCCTGCATTTACTAGGGCGAATAGCTCCTAACCTGTACATACTGGCTGCCAAAACACACCAGCAACACGCGCTCCATGGGTGCGAGTAGCAGGAGGGCGATTCAGCCCCACATGCTCCCGAGGCCACCGTTATATTGGGAAATAACGCCCGCCACGGAGCCTAAAAGGAGAGAAACTGGCATGAAGCGCTAGATAAAAAACAGCACAGGACGACTTTTGGTGCAAGTATATACACGCTGCCCATGATCAAGTAGTGGCCGAGGAAGCGGAGGGTGCACACTGCATGGGGGGGGTGGGGGATACGCACCCCCAGAAGTCCTGGGCGCCAGAGAATGGTGCAGCCACGCCACTGGAGAGGCGTCTCTCTCCTCCTGGCAGGAGAAGGCTGGCGAACAGCATGCACGGGAGGACTAAGCGCCTATACCGCTCGTACCCGGTGGAGATTAAACCCCGGCAGAGGAACGCAAAGACACCTCCCTCCGGGATTTACAAGCAAGCGCCCGGCAGATCCGGACTGAGCAAGAGCCGCTTCCTAAAGGCCGTGTGCTCCGGTTATCCCCCAGCTCGGACCACCCAGCCACCTGCAGAACCCTTAACTAGCACTGCTTCCCCTCCATGTCTCGAGTTTGACCAACTCCTGATAACATTACAAATAACTGCACACATTTGCGAATCAAGAAGGTGTGTCTGGTAAGCAACTGGCGAACTCTGCTAATCACGTGTTTCCAAGTGCCTCCGTTGGCACGCAGGCCCCCTATCCTGCTGCCTCTGCACCCTCGTCCATCACGTGGCCTCTTGGCTGAGGCGGTCCACTCTGGAGGTGTAGTGGGGTAGAAAGATCAAAAGGTCACCTCACCACGTTAGCTGTTCACAGGGTAGAGAAGGCTCTGTACCTTACATATATTTATAGCGATTTGAGAGATGTTGACACGAGAGAGGGCACAGGCGGCCAGAGGCCGAAAGGCTTCTGGGAAACCCTTATCCTTCCAGAAAAACAAGTGAGTAATCCGCACTAATTGCTGTGCTTAGAGCTCCTGGCAATCCACGGGGATGGACATTCGTCTGGCGGGGGTAGAGGGGTGGCAGGGTAATCTTTCAAGTCCTACTGCTGTGGAATAATGTAGGAAGAAAGAGAGCTTATTTCACTCCATCAAACTGCCGCAGCGGACCTCACAATTCCGGATGCGAGTTAGTCTCTGCATCAGGAAACGAACATTGGCAAAGCCAACAGTTTGGGCTTTTATGTAGACATTTTCCAGGCACCTCTATATTAGTAATGGCTACAGTTGGAAAATGGTGAGATTACCTGGGCAAACCATGGCAGTGCCAATCTAATGCATCTAACGGGGCCAAAACATATTGGCTTTGAGCATGCCGGTTACCAGGTATTCAGGCGAAAAACAATTCCAATAATCAACGGGCTGAAGGCACACATTGTTACATTATTAGACTAGGAGCTAATTTACAGCTCCTATTGAGCCATTAGCTCTCACGGTGGCACTCCCCACCCACAAAAACAATCCCAAACGATAAGCACTCAAGGAAGACAGCAGCCTTTGCTGTAGCACACCCGCAACATCCTCACCGCAGCCCCCGCCCACATGAGAGAGCAGGAATAATGAGATCAGTAGCACAGGCTAGCACACACCCATCACTAAGGAATCACTATGATTGTTAACCAGTGTCTCTCACTCAGGGAATTCTCAATGCTAGCAATCGCCCACTACACATGTACTCTCAACCTAGAGGTAACAAACCATTGGTGACTTCTATTACGGATACCTACAGTACTATAGGCTGAAACCTACGGCCTTGTGAAGCCTAGACCCCTTCCCCACCATACAGGAGCCTCGAATTCAGGTGTAGCCTCCTTCTCCGTTTTATGACGATACATACTGCATTGTAAACATAGGCCTCTCTCCCACTATACAGGATTCTCAAATCTAGGTTCAGCCTTAGTCTTTGTTTCATGTATGCTGAAATCTGCTACATTGCAAAATCTAGGCCCATTGTTATAGGACTCCCAACTCAAGACCATGACAAATATCACCCCAGTCATCGCAGCTCATGGTACGTATAGCTCACAAGACTACTGTGGACACAGGCCGCAGGCACGGCCAAGCATCCATGCACTATAGAATACGCCTAGGCTATGCATATCCGGTTCAGCATCACACATAGCCGCCCAGACTGAAACACCGGACGTACCGCAACACCTCTGCCACTAGCATACAGCAACTACCACCCAAAAGGAACCCGGTGTAGCTGGCCTCACATAGACACTCTCTCAACAACAGCACCCACCCACGTGTCTGACCTCTCTTGGGCTGCTTAGTCGAGCCCTGCCAGCCACCCAAGTCTTAGAACGGCAACATGCACACATGCACCTCCTAAGCCAAACTCCCTAGAATTTCCAACCAACCACATCGACTACGGTCACCAAGGGCGTTCTAACCGAGAAGTGCATTGAGGCCACACAAGTGGGAAAAGAGCACTATATAAAATAACCAAATACAATACAAGAGTGCTTAAAAATAACATTGTCATTCCCTTAACAGTACAGAGCAACCGCAAAGAAATACTGGGGAATAGGAGATTTTGGGTAGAAATGGGTAGGTTTTGGATGGAATGGCGATCGGGACCACCACAGCCATGAGTGGTCAATAGGTTGGTAAACAGACTGCCTTTCACCCCCTCGCATATCCCCATCGCTCCATCTTCACCTCCAATGACAATAGTTCTGGCTTACAGGCAGCACCACCCAATAACCAAAACTAAAAAGACAAACACTGTCAGCATACTTACAGGAGTGTAAATTACAACAAAAATATTCTACAAATAAAAAAAGTTCACAAACAAAGATCAGCTCAACTGGTTTTATTCCAGTCCTAAATCTTGGCAAAGCTAGAACAGAAAAATACAATCTTCTAAAAGAAAAGGAAAAAAAAAAAAATGAATAAAGAAGTTGCCTTTTTTTAAGCAAAGTAGTAGCACCAAACATGTACATGCACGATTGCAGGAAGTCCTAGCCTAGCAAGAGCCCTCATCTTTTCTAGCAAGGAAGCAGAGACCCTCTCCGCAACTCAACACGTGCTAGCCTGGGCTCCCTCAACGTTAGCCTGGCTCATTTTCAAAATCGACAATGTACACTTCTATGCCAACGCCTGCCTACTTTACCACAGTCAAGACTAGCTTAACTGAGGGGGGGTGGGGGCGGCCTCCTCGTCGCCGCCTAACCTAAGAAAATGTCGGAGGTTGTAGTGCATACATGGTGGTCGGGTATCTTCAGGTGTACAAGGCCGAGCATTACACATTAAAACGTCTAGGCTAATCACAGGATAATTGCATTCAAATACTGCAAGGATCTCTGGGTGAAGCCACAAGATTAGTGCGGCTCTGTCGCAATTGGGGCATGGCACCCAACAATCCCAGAAAAGACAAAATGGCCGTCTTGGGGAAACTAGCTCTTGCCAGCTGCTTCTATCCGGCCTCCTTTCTGTTGGGCCAGTTCACATGTGCAACGTCCAGTCACAAACGTACAAGTGTGCAGCAGCAGCAGCAGCTGGAACGCCATTCCAAAGCAGTTCCGAAACTCTACTGTTCAAAACACTGTAGACGCAGCGGCAAGAGACGGCCACGCAAACCCAGTAAGGCAGACGGCCCCCAAGTCTGGCCTTGCTGTGCTGCACGGGTGGACCGAATTATCCAGTTTGCACAATTCTTCAAAAAGGCCACTTCCCATTTAGTGCAGTTGGGGGTCCCTTAAATACTAGGACGACTCTGGGCAATGACCTTATGGTCACTGAAGTACCAGTCTCATAAATACTAGAAAGCGGGTCTAAAAAGATTCCCAAAGCAGAGGTTGCTGCAGACTTCCATCACCATACCGGCAGTGCCATGGGCCATTGGTCAAACCTACTACCTGGGCTAAAATAGCAAGGCTTTAGAGTTTACTGGGCGGCCAGAGATGCAATCCACGCTAACGCGCAGGATTACGGCATCACGGGCGCACCCTGGGGCTGATAGGACATATATTTCCCCCTCCTATTTCTGATGAACCGCAAGGTCACCGTTCCGGTGAAATTGGAAGACAACCAGGAGATTGCACCTAAAGTGTGCCGCAGGGAATGTGGCAAACCTGGGCATAGCTGTTCTGGTGCCACTGGATCCCCAGAAGGGAATCAACGGTTTGTGATCAGTGACTAGAAAAAGCTCCGTGCCCACACCCCCCTCTCAATTGTGGCACAGCTTTGTTCTCTTGTATTTAAAGATTATGGCAAATGCTACTCATTTCTCCTAGCTCCTTTCTTTGGAGCGAGGGCCGCTCCCACACTATATGCACTAGCACCTGTAGTACCGCAAGTGGTCCATTATGGATTGACAGTGTTTTGCAGCATTCCCTAATCAGTTATAACTTTCTAAAATTCTTCCTGGTGCCAACAGGCTAAGGATATTCTGAACCTTGCTTGACCACCTCATGTGGCCGGTCCCTTGCGTAATAAGACCCAATTGGACCCAAGTTCCTCATTTCTGGTCACAGCTGCTTTAGTTATTACATTAGGAAGATTTAATTTCTGTTTTAAGCACTAGATCATGGCATATCACAAGTACTCCACAGTATTAACCTTGAAATCGCATCTCATGCTAGTGTCGAATGCCTACGTTCCCCAATCCTCACGGGACCCTCTCCAATGCCCATGAGTTTCTTCATGCTAGCCATATACCAGCATGGAGTTTAGAAAGTACCATACATGTTCTTCTCCAACAAGTATGGAGTCCATCATACGTTGAAATATTGAGGCCAACAACAATAACCCGGAAGGCACGAGAGAAAAGTGAAACACCCCGTAGGATGTTGTGAGTGAGGCTTCAATTCCTTACATAATTTGATCTAGGGCTGGGCGATCTTTCAAGTGTCAGATATATCGATACATATTAAAAAAAAAATTATAGTACACAGCCATGGCAAAGTTATTTAAGTTGCTGTTTCCATAGGAAGAGCACCTTTTGGGCAGCCTATAACTCCGCTCCCCCTGGACGAATCCTCACCAAACTTTGCAAAAAAAGGTATATGGGCCACTCTGAATTTTTTTTGCAAAGTTTGGTGAGGATTCGTCTTGGGGGGGTTGCAAAAGGTCTTTTTTTCCCCATAGACTGAATGGGGGGGAAAAAAAAACTTTGTGCACGGCTACAGGCCAAACCGCTGGACGGATTTTCACCAAATTTGCGGCAGGGGCTTGGTCCCGAAAGTGTGCTTTTGTAAATTTGGTAACAATCCGGCGAGTAGTTTCCTTAAAAACGATCAAAGTAGGTCTCTAAAAATAGTGATATGTCCGCTCCGTGGTCACACTTCCCTGTTCGCTCCGTGGAACAGATTTCAATTGGTTATTCCGTGGCGTGCTGCCCGCGACCATGTTGCGCTTTCACCGATTGGTTGTGCCACAGCGTGAAGTGCGTCATAATCTTTCGATACGGCCGCCATGTTTACTATCTTTTTCTGTTGTACGCGCTCATTGCCGCTAAGATACATTAACGAAGAAGACACTAATGCACTTGTTACACTTATGGAACACTGTTTCAAAAGGTGAGCGTTAATGAGATGTGGCACTACAAAGTCATACATTGATGTGTTCTTGTTACCACCGTCATACGGTACAGTGGGACTTGCTACTCATTGTACAAAACGTCCATGTTAAAATACATAAACAACACATTACTGCGGTCAGACTGGCGGTTACAGTTTAAAATCTAAGCCAGCCATCTGCACTATTTCATACACACAGCACTTCTGCACGTTTACAGGAGTAGCTGTTCTCATGAATAGCTGCTGATATGTTGCAAAATGGGAATGTATTTCCATTCAGAGTGAAGGTCACTTGATTTTCTCTTTTCAATACGAGCTCAGTACGGCCACATATTTGTCGGCACCCATAAGGGTCACTTGTTTTTTTAACCTTGAGCTACAGGGAAAAAGCAGAAAGAATGCAGGGAGTAAAAGTTAGAAAAACATATCGTTTGATAAGGTTATGCTTCAAAAATGTTTGTACCGAACATGAAATACCAGTTCCCGAAGAGGCACTCTTCCAAATATACTACTGGCTGACTGTTCTGAACGCAATGGAGGCGGTCCACATAATGTAAGTTTATTTTTGATGCCTATATACCGAACTGACTTTAAATTTAATTTCCCTAAATACAAGGTTTCTGTGCCGTTGAATTTTTCCCAATATGGACATTGCACATTGTCACCGTTTGTAGGGTTCCACTACATTTCCACAAATTAAATTCATATTTAGTAAAAAAATGGTATTTGTTACAACTTTGTTTGTGCAGAGGTTGCGTATTGATTGTAACGCTCACCTGGTTCCCACGGGGGCGCTGGTCTAGTCTGGATTGCTGTGGCCTCTTCTAGCGTGATGCGCAGGACCCGGAACACCGATTGGACAGGACCTCCAAATCGTGCTTGCCTGGCCTGTAGGAATATCCTTCTGCAGATGAGAAAGGGGATTAACAGTCTGCAGACTAGTGTGCTAGCTCCCCCCTTTCCCCCCTTCGTTCCTCTCTAACTTCCTTCAAACCCCGGTTTAAGCTCACCCTATGGTTTGGAAGGATGAACTCTCCATCCTGCTTCTGGTGCAGGGGCGCACGTTCGTCCAGTTACTTCACTGGTTTTCAGAATGGTGCTGGCAAAATCCACTTGACTTTCCTGAGCGATGCGCCGTAAGTATGAAAGTTCAAAGTTCAAGTGAGGCCCCCTTTATGTTGTCTTTCTAACCTGTGATCTGTCCTTTATTTCAGGTGCAGAATGAAGGCGATGCGTCGAGGGGTTAAACTGCCGAGGTGAGTAGTGATGAGGGCGATCCCTCTAAATGTCCTTATCATTCCCCAGAAATGTCTCTTGTCCTTTCCCCATAGGGGACGGGGTACGGTACCTGCCAACGGGGCGGCGCCGACCCGAAATGTGGAAGAAAAGCCGGTAAGTATTATGGCTGTTAATCAGGCGTGTTCCTTCTGCTCACCTTTTGTTTCTTCCTCTCTCCCCTAGGTGCAGAGATGTGGCGTCCGATGCCGACAGCCGCGATGGAGCCGGGAGATGTCTCGAGGACAGGTGAGTGAAGCGTGGCGCTGCAGCGAGCAACGCAATGCTTTTAAATGGAAGTCTTTCTTCAGGGATGCTGGCGAGAAGATTCCGGATGCAGGTAAGAAGTTTGAAATAGTCCTTGGTTTTCACCTTTCTCTTCTCTTCCTTCCTTGCAGGTCTTCCAGGTTCGAGGCAGGCGTGGCTGGAGTCCAGGAGCAGGAGCAGACACTGAGCGTTAAGCTGCAGGAAGCAGAACAACGCGAAGCATGAGCTGCTGTCTGGGCGTGGCTTAAATAGCCTCCAAAGAAGTCCAAGCTATGTATCCTTCCCCAACTAGGTATGTATCCTTCCCTGGCCACGCCCGAGTGAAAAAAATAGTCCCTATGAAAAAATAGTCCCTTTCAGGTCTCAGGGAGGCCTGAAGCGTGCAGCATGGTCTGCATCAGGTAAGTGCACAAAACACCTCCCTTTATGAGCCTGGCGCCTGTGGCGCCAGGACTGATGTCCAACATGAGCCTGGCGCCAAAGGCGCCAGGACTGAGTCCAAAGAGCCCCTATAAGGGGCCGCTGGGCTTTTACCCGAGGGCATGATGCCTGCTTCTGGGGGTGCTGGGCCTGGCCTGGTGCTCCAGGGGTAGGCATCATGACAGCACTCCCCCCCCCCTCCCCCCCAAGGCCCCTCCCAAGGTCGTTCCTTCTGGAGGTTTCGGTTTGTTTGGGAAATTCCGATGGAACCTTTTTACCAGCCGAGGTGCATGTACGTGATCACTGGGTTCCCAAGACCTTTCCTGAGGCCCGTACCCTTTCCAATCAATTAGATAGAAAAGTTTTGATTTTGAGATCTTAGAATCCAAAATGTTCTTCACCTCGAATTCAGGCTCCCCATCTATCTGAATCGGTTCTGGTGGCTTTGTTAATCTGGTTCCTTGGTGCACTGGTTTCAAAAGTGACACATGAAAAACGGGGTGAATCCGCATGTTAGCTGGTAGATCGAGCTTGACTGCCACTGGGTTGATTATAGCTTTGATCGAGTAAGGGCCTAAATACCTTGGATTAAAAGTTCGAGGCCCCTTGAGTGATAGGTGTTTGGTAGCCAACCATACTTGATCCCCTATTTGGTATGGAGGCGCCTCTCTTCGATGCAGATCCGCATTCTTTTTGCATTTCCCTTTCGCATGTTGCAAATGTGCAGTTGCATCCTTGAAGGCTTGAGTAATCGTAGAATGCAAATGGTCCACTGCGGGCATTTCAAGGCTCAGAGGCGAGTCCAAGTCTGAAGTACGAGGGTGATGTCCATATAGGGTATAAAAGGGGCTCTGACCAGTTCCAGAGTGTATCGAGTTATTGTATGCATATTCAGCCACCCATAAAATGTCCTTCCAATTACCCTCCGATTGGTGCAACATACATCGTAGATATTGTTCAAGGGTCTGGTTCGTTCTCTCCGTCTGACCATCGGTCTGTGGGTGGTGGCTGGTCGAGAGTCTTACGTCGATTGGTGCCAGTTAACACTTTTTCCAAAAATGAGAAATAAACTGGCTTCCCCGATCGGAGACTAGTATGGACGGGAATCCATGCAAACGGATGATATTTTCGAGGAATTCCTTGGCAAGAACAAAGGCTGAAGGTAATCCTTTCAACGGAATAAAGTGGGCCATTTTGGAAAATAAATCCACCACGACCAGAATAGTATTGTAACCATTACAAGAGGGCAGGTCCGTGATAAAATCTAGTGACAGGGTGTGCGCCAAGGTGCTGGTGGAATGTCTAAGGGCTGAAGAAGACCGGCGGGTCTTGTCTTTTGACCTTTGTTTTGGGCACAAACTCCACAGGACATCACGAAAGATTTAATATCCTTTCGCCAGGAAGGCCACCAGAATTGTCGTTTAACCTTTTCCTCTGTTTTGGCAATGCCAGGATGTCCTTCCATCAGGGTATCATGATGACGGGAAATAACCAGTTCTTGCAATTCCTTTTCTGGCAAAAATAAGCGTCCTTGGAAGTAAGGTAAGCCATCCTTGACTGAAAAGTTAGACCCCCTTTTGATCCAATCCTGCAAGGCTAAGAGTCCAGGAATTGTTTCACTCGTGCTTGAATGTCTTCAAGGGTTTGTAAAGTGGTTATCCCCAAAATTCTTTGTTCGGGAATTATCGGCACAGGTTCTGAGTTTGTGTCTATTTCTTCCATTCCAATTCAGGATAGAGCGTCCGCCTTACCATTCTTATAGCCGGGGCGGTAGGTGATTACAAAATCGAACTCAGCAAAGAACAAAGCCCATCGGAGCTGTCGAGACGATTGAGCCTTGGCAGTTTTTAAATATTGTAAATTTCGGTGATCAGTGATCACGGTGATGGTATGCCGGGCGCAGAGGAGATAATGCCGCCAAGCCTTAAAGGCGGACTTAATGGCTAATAGTTCCTTATCAGTGATCGCATAATTTATCTCCGGCGGCGAGAACTTTCTGGACCAAAATGCTACGGGGTGCAGTTGGTTGGTTTCAGGGTCTCTCTGAGACAGGACAGCTCCCATGGCGAAGCTGGACGCGTCGGTTTCGATTATATATGGGAGATCAGGACGCGGGTGCTTCAAAATAGGTGTGGACGTGAACTTAGCTTTCAACTCCTGAAAGGCCTGTTCGGCTTCCTCGGTCCATTCAAAACGTTTATTTTTTCGCAAGAGTGCAGTGATGGGTTGCACCACACGTGAAAACTCCGGGATAAACCTGCGATAAAAGTTGGCAAAACCAAGCATGCTTTGGACACCTTTCACCGAACGAGGTGATGGCCATTTGAGGATGGCATCCACTTTCCGTGAATCCATTCGGACCCCTTTAGGTGTCAGGATGAATCCGAGAAACTCAACCTCGGTGGTATGGAAAACACATTTTTCCAGCTTGGCAAACAGTTTGTGCTGGCGCAGTTTCTCTAGGATGGCCCTGACATGCTTTCTGTGATCAGATTCCGAAGAGGAGTACACAAGAATGTCATCGATATACACGACAACACAGACATCGATGAGTTCCCGAAGGACATCGTTCATGAAGAATTGGAAGGCTGCAGGCGCGTTGCACAACCCGAAAGGCATCACATGGTATTTGAATAGTCCATATTTTGTACGGAGGGCCGTTTTCCATTCGTCGCCTTCTTTTACTCGTACCAGATAAGCCCCCCGGAGATCTAACTTGGTGTATACGCAAGCGTCCTTCACCTGGTCAAGGAGTTCAGGGATCAGAGGCAGAGGGTAACGATTTTTAACAGTTATCTGGTTCAATGCGCGGTAATCGATACAAGTTCTAAGGTCGCCTTCTTTTTTTAGGCACGAAGAACAAAGCTGAGGATGCCGGGGACTTTGACGGGCGAATGAAACCATTGGCGAGGTATTGATCTAAATATTGTCTCAAATGCAGATTCTCTGGTTCAGTTAGGGCGTAAATCCTGCTACAAGGGGGTTGTGCACCGGGCACCAGATCGATTTGGCAATCGTACGCTCTGTGGGGAGGTAACGTGTTGGCCTGTTCCTTTTGGAAGACGTCCTGAAAGTCTTGGTACTCTGGAGGTAGTTGCACGGGGACAGAGGTTACTGATGCTAGATTAATCTTTGGATTTTCTGGGTAGCAGGTTTGTGCACAATCCGGGAAGGTTATTCTCTTCGCTCGCCAATCAATTCGAGGATTATGTGTCTCTAACCAAGGGATTCCGAGAATAAGCTGAAACTCTGGAGCCTTGATTACATCAAACACAACTGCCTCCCGATGGCCATCCGGACCTACAAGTGTCACCTCAGCTGTGGAATGCGTTACCGGTCCAGAGGCAATTTCGGTTCCATCTACTGTGGTGATGACATCTTTGTTGGTTTTAGGATGCAGAGGGAGGTTTATCCTAGAGACCAATTCTCGATCCACATAGTTTCCTATAGCCCCGCTATCAATGTATGCCTTTATAGCATGCAACCGTTTAGGCTGTTCCGGATCTACGAGGACCATTGGCACAATGAAATGCGAGGTCTGAGAGTTAGTTTTCAAGCTCGGCAAGCGGACCCCTACGAACAGCCGCTGAGATATGACAACACAAAGGCTACCTTGGTCTGATCATTAGGGAAGGCCCCAGGTCTGCAGAGGAAGTGCAAACGACACTGATTCATGAATACGGCGAATCATTTGGGGTCCCCAGCAAAGCGTTCAGGTGGGGCCAGCAGCATGTTTCCAGGTAGATTAATCTGCACCGGGTTACTGGAAACCACAGGAGCGGGGTTCCCCCCGGAACCGGGTAAAGGAGTTTGTCCAGCTTGACCTTGCAAAAGCTGTCTAGCCAGGTCATCAGCTCTATCCTTTATTACAATCACTTCCCTCCTGAGGGCACTAGTCTCTTGACGAGCGGCGTGTACTTCGGCCCGTAATTCCCCCAGTAATTGGGCCAACTGGTCAGTTTCGGAAGTTTCCATAGCCCCTGGGTGGGAATTTGTAGGAAGGCTTCACGTTCTGTAACGCTCACCTGGTTCCCACGGGGGCGCTGGTCTAGTCTGGATTGCTGTGGCCTCTTCTAGCGTGATGCGCAGGACCCGGAACACCGATTGGACAGGACCTCCAAATCGTGCTTGACTGGCCCGTAGGAATATCCTTCTGCAGATGAGAAAGGGGATTAACAGTCTGCAGAATAGTGTGCTAGCTCCCCCCCCCCTTCCCCCTTCGTTCCTCTCTAACTTCCTCCAAACCCCGGTTTAAGCTCACCTTATGGTTTGGAAGGATGAACTCTCCATCCTGCTTCTGGTGCAGGGGCGCACATTCGTCCAGTTACTTCACTGGTTTTCAGAATGGCGCTGGCAAAATCCACTTGACTTTCCTGAGCGATGCGCCGTAAGTATGAAAGTTCAAGTGAGGCCCCCTTTATGTTGTCTTTCTAACCTGTGATCTGTCCTTTATTTCAGGTGCAGAATGAAGGTGATGCGTCGAGGGGTTAAACTGCCGAGGTGAGTAGTGATGAGGGCGATCCCTCTAAATGTCCTCATCATTCCCCAGAAATGTCTCTTGTCCTTTTCCCCATAGGGGCCGGGGTACGGTACCTGCCAACGGGGCGGCGCCGACCCGAAATGTGGAAGAAAAGCCGGTAAGTATTATGGCTGTTAATCAGGCGTGTTCCTTCTGCTCACCTTTTGTTTCTTCCTCTCCCCCCCTAGGTGCAGAGATGTGGCGTCCGATGCCGACAGCCGCGATGGAGCCGGGAGATGTCTCGAGGACAGGTGAGTGAAGCGTGGCGCTGCAGCGAGCAACGCAATGCTTTTAAATGGAAGTCTTTCTTCAGGGATGCTGGCGAGAAGATTCCGGATGCAGGTAAGAAGTTTGAAATAGTCCTTGGTTTTCACCTTTCTCTTCTCTTCCTACCTTGCAGGTCTTCCAGGTTCGAGACGGGCGTGGCTGGAGTCCAGGAGCAGGAGCAGACACGGTGAGCGTTAAGCTGCAGGAAGCAGAACAATGCGAAGCATGAGCTGCTGTCTGGGCGTGGCTTAAATAGCCCCCAAAGAAGTCCCAGGTATGTATCCTTCCCCAACTAGGTATGTATCCTTCCCTGGCCACGCCCAAGTGAAAAAAATAGTCCCTATGAAAAAATAGTCCCTTTCAGGTCTCAGGGAGGCCTGAAGCGTGCAGCATGGTCTGCATCAGGTAAGTGCACAAAACACTTCCCTTTATGAGCCTGGCGCCAGGACCGATCTCCAACATGAGCCTGGCGCCAAAGGCGCCAGGACTGAGTCCAAAGAGCCCCTATAAGGGGCCGCTGGGCTTTTACCCGAGGGCATGATGCCTGCTTCCGGGGGTGCTGGGCCTGGCCTGGTGCTCCGGGGGTAGGCATCATGACATTGATTTCCCCTTTTACCGCTCAGCTACTTCCAAACAAAAATTGTATTATTCCAGCTTTCTGTGCCGTTGAAATGTCCCCCCCCCCCCCATTATGGAGATTGCACATTGTCGCCGTCCATAGGGTCCCACAACATTTCCTCCTATTGCAATAATTATTACTGAAAATGTTATTTATTACAACTTTGTTTTGTTCAAAGGTTGCGTATCGATACCCGTTTTATTTCCCTTTTCCCCCTTCAGCTACTTCCTTCCCTATTGCGATTGTCACGGATTGCAGCTGCCGAGTGACTGCTTTTTTAACCGTCAAATGCAACTGTTCGTCATCGGTTGTCTGTGCGTTATAATTCAGTGGGATGACCGTGTCGGACCTCTATGCCCTTAAGCTGCTGTCGCAATAAGGAGTAACATTCCATCCTTTCTGGTGGTGTAGATCACAGCCATTGGCGTCGTTTTGCAAATCAATGTGCAATGAAAACGACTACTGTGCCGGCAACGCTTACTTTGTGTGGGAAAACAACAACGTGGCCATTACCATTAACATTTTCATTGTCGACCAAAGAGGAAAACGTACTACTTTTATGGAAATGTGAATAGGGCGGTCATTTCGCAGTTTATTGTGAAACAAACCTACTTTACTAATTCCATAGGGCGATGATTTCGCTCAGTTTATTGTGAAATAAAACTACTTTACTAATTCTTAAATGTTAGTGTTTTTTTAACAAATCTACTCTATTTCAAAATGTGGCGTGCTACGTTGCAGGTCCTAATGTGTTCTTTTGTAGGTGATGCATCATGGCACGCAAGTCCTTATGGACGCATTTGGTTTACGGTGCCAAGGAACGTTATGGAGAAAGGTATTGCATACCACTTGCTTTGACTACGGGAGGGTCAGGCCAATCTCATATGCTTTAGTGCCGTCAGGCCAATTTCTGTCACCGTCAGGCCACTTTCTGTCACCCAGATGCCCCATTAACCAACATTAGTTCAGAATGATTAATATCTTTCTAAAAGAGGAAAACTGAGGTAAGGTACACTCAAAGTGTTTGCTGTACAGAAATGTTTGTACAATAATACACGGTTACACCCTCCCAATACACATTTTCACACCTTTCGACCTGTGCCACTTACGAAATTATGTGTCGAAAGGTGAGTGGTAATGTTGTTGCTTGCAGTATTTGACGTGATTGTGCTTGCCATCACAGAGTTTGGGATTTTGTGCAGACGTAATAAGACTAATCCTTTGCGTTTTGTACACATTTTTATAGACAAAAATTACTGCATGTACAGCACATGTATGTAAAGGTCATTGACAGCGACCGAAAAGCTTTGTGTTGTGCATGTGGTAGTGTTTTGCTCTTTAACAAGTGTCGTCATGTACCTAACAAATCAACGGTATAGCGTCTGTCTCGGAGGGGTAGGTTCTATGTATAGTTAGTGGCCACAATGTCGGACTGGCCATTACTGTAAGGGACAAAATATTGCTTTGAAGTCGCCATGTCCACCAGGGACTCTTTCTGCTAAAGGTCTTGCTCATAACGACATTTCTCAAGGAACAAAAATGTGGTGCTGCCATTACGGTCACACAGTTTCATTTTTGCTTTCTGCAGGCTATAATGGAAAGCGAAGAAGGGTTTCTATCCAACACCCTTCTTCCCTTTCTATGGTGGCCATCTTGGAAAAGGATTTGTTTTCTTCAGCCGGGAACGCCAGACACGTTCCGGTTGAAGACAAATAAAGTCCTCATTTTGGTACCACGGGTTACTGCTGTAAAATCTCGATTGCTAATGGCATTCATCCCCCATTTTTTGGGGAGGAATGGTGGTCAATGATCCAGAGACGTCGTTATGCACTCTTGCTTCTATTGTACTGCAAACTTGCCCTGTGAAGTTCTGCGCCGGAAATTTTGAAGTTACAAGTTCCTACAAGAATATACAATGTACTTCCGCACTATCAACCAGGCACACGTTATTGTGAAGTGTGTATGAGTTTTCGAACATGCCCTCGTGCTGTGCGCCAGCATATGATAATGTGCCATTCTTCGGAAGGTGGGCAGCTACTTCAAATGTAGTATGCTTATTTGTTACTATTAGAACCCTCAAATGCAGTAGAAAAATGTTGCTAACGTAAAGTTATGATTCAATTACACTACTAAAAACCTATGCAATTCACTGAAAAAAACTGTCAAAGGGACGTTATGGTTATGTTGCCCTACGAAAAACACGTAAAAGTCACTACAAAAAAAGACTTTGTTAAGGGGACGTTATGATTAAGTTGACCTACCAAAAACGTATCCTCTTCACTAAAAAAACACTTTTCCAGCCTGCCATTACGGATCACATTACAACCTAAAAACCCCTGAAATTCGCCCGTTATGGTAGGCCAAGCACCCACTCCTGCCATTAGCACTGTGCACTGCTACCGATATCCCCCAGAACATGAAGGATGCCATTACAAATGTCATTGATGACACCACTGACGACATGACATGTTTCGCCCCTTTGTTTTTCTTCACTGATGTGAAAAAAGTTTGTTACTGGGCCGTTATAGTTCACAGTAAAACCGAAAAACAATTGACAATCCCTAAATATGGGACGCTAAACAACCATAACTCGCACCACCTATGTGCATTCCTAACACTAACACCCAGAACATCAAAGATGACATCAGAAATGTCATTGATGACATCACATGTGCTCTTAATTTTCATGCAGAGTCCCCACAAGGGATTGTCATTACAATATTGGCAGCAAATTGTCAGATTATTGCAGAACTATTTTATGCTAAAAAGTTCATTACCTAATCCATTGATCAACAATTCCATTCCAACACTGACTTTTTCCTTGCATGAACGACCTCATAAAGTCACGTACACACTGTCTACAGCCTGTGCTATAGAGGTGCAATATTCTAAATCTTCCCATTTTAGCTACTAAATTGATATAACCTTTCAGTACAGAATTTTTCAAAACTGTGAAACATAAGCATCTACGCATGCTTACCTTTCTGTACAATTGCACTATTAAACAAAGAACAAAGAAACCACAATGCATACAAATATAAGCATATACAGGGAACGCCAAGTAAGCAAACACATATGCAGTATTACCACAAACTGTTCATACCTGACTTCATTACCTTCATGCACAGTAAAAATTATTATATCTCAGGAGTTTACGTTTGCTATCATGTAAATGTCCCCTAAGGAAAGTATTGCAAGAACATATCACAAGGGTTGGGGCTACAAATATAGCCATTTTTACTTTTTACTGACTGACTGAAGAAATGCACCTGCCTTAGATAGGTCAGGGAACAACAATAGAGGCAGGTAGAAGTGATGCCATCAGTGTTGTCATCAATGACATTTCTGAGGTCATCTTTGAGGTTCTGGGTGTTAGTGTTAGGAATGCACGTAGGTGGTGCGTGTTATGGTTGTTAAGCGTCCCATATTTAGGGATTGTCAATTGTTTTTCGGTTTTACTGTGAACTAGAACGGCCCAGTAACAAACTTTTTTCACCGATATATATATATATTATATGGCAGTGAAGAAAAACAAAGGGGCCAAACATGTCATGTCGTCAGTGGTGTCATCAATGATATTTGTAATGGCATCCTTCATGTTCTGGGGGATAGTGGTAGCAGTGCACAGTTTTAATGGCAGGAGTGGGTGCTTGGCCTACCATAACTGGCGAATTTCAGGGGTTTTTAGGTTGTAATGTGATCCGTAATGGCAGGCTGGAAAAGTTTTTTTAGTGAAGAGGACAGGTTTTTGGTAGGTCAACTTAACCATAACGTCCCCTTAACAAATATACATATACACACATACTCCCATATTTTATTTACATTTTGATATTTACACAGCTGTGTATTCTCATACAGGAAGAGGAACCCTGTAATTTGCACTTTATTCTGATCAAGGTTTTATGAATAAAGGCGTTTGTAACATCTCACATGTAGTTGGCAGATTGCAACTGAGCATTGAAACCACAAACAATAGAGATATATTGTATATCGCCATCCAGCCCAAACATATCGAGATATGACTTTTGGTCCATATGGCCCAGCCCTAGTTTGATCCAATAGGAGTGTCACATTCGTCTTTGAAAACATGTTTTGCACCCTTTGGCATTCGGCTCAATTATCGATTCTCCATTTAAACCTCTGAAGTCGACGCATATGCATAGAGCTCATGATTGGTGCTTCTTAATGAGAACCACTGGGCTTAGCCACGCTGAAGATTCAACTGCTTCTATGGTTGCTTCTTTAGCTTACTTTACTTTTCCACCTGAGCTTTTAAAGCCATACATGCCATTGCTGGTGCTGAACACACATTATGCTTTACTTGTAAGGAATTTCACTCGAGTGAATGCAGCAGTGCCCACACCCCTTTACAGAAACCACAGTGTTGTAGAAAAGCATGCCATATTTCCTTTTCACATCAATGATACAGGGGTACTACTTGCTCTTCTCCATTGGGGCCAAGCTTTATCTTGGGCGACACATACTCGTCCCAGTCCAATCCTAGCTGTCCATTTTCTACAGAGTAAACCCAGGTTTGTGCAGTCCGTCCTTTCAGCTCTTGGGCATTTGCGATAACTTAGTAAGGCCACTGTCACTGCTTGATCTTCCACACAACTACATCTCAGTAACCTTCATCTGTGTCTGTGCCGATTGGAATTCAGGTCACGTCTGAACTAGAGTCGGACATTATTCTGTTCAGCATGCCATCTTTTTTTCTGTTTTAATGTGTGTGAGGAATTCAACCATCCACACAGTGGGTGTGCGCTCCCCTGGGCTTTTTGAAATTTTAAAAGAAATTGAATGATGGAAGATCAACCTCTGGAAAATGTGTGGGGCTAATCCGCACACATTTTCCTATGCTCACCGCACAACATACACAGACTGGTTTACTCTGGATGGAAACGGACTGTAGGCGGCACCCAACCTGTCATATTTAGTTGGGATATGACAGCCAGGATTACACCATGTCCTATCAGAAAGGGGCGGGGAAAAACATTCCCTCTGCCATGGCAAGCCTAATTCTTTTTTTTAAAACAATTTTTATTTTATAACCCACCAAACATTACAATAATTGAGACTTCCATATTCAGGTTTAACAGCATAACATTACAAACTACGTTCTTCAGTCCCCGCTCCCTCCCACCCCCCTAACTTGAGCCGATATGTCCATGTCATCAGCCTGCGATTCTTCATGTAGGTTTATCGTCATCTCGTTATCCGTATCAGCATCACTCTGATCGGACTGGGCCCCCCCCCCCCATAGTAGCCACCAGCTGCCTCCATTCAATTAGGGGTCCTACCTCCTCCTCCCCTCCCCTACAAACCGCGTCAAACCAAGCAGCTGTTTCTGCCTCTGCCCATTTCAAGAGGTCAGCCCACCACAACTCTATCCTTGGCCTCTGGGTATATTCCAAACAGGCCCACATGGGTCGTGGCTGCAGAGGTTAACGAAGGAGACAGGAAACCCCAAATATTTGATGTGCACCATCAACCTGAAGCCAGCTCCCAACCTTCGTATTAATCAACAGTGAAAGGTCATGTCTGGGACTGCATGTTTACAGTGGTCATCCCCGGAGGGATGCCCCATTCAGAAGGTACAAGTATGTGGTATGACAGTCTGTTCTCACCGCAGCTTCAAGGGAGACCTGCCGCTTTAATCAGGAACCACAGAGAGCTTCATTAACCAGAGAGACCCTTTGATCCACAACAGAAAGGAATATGGGTGGGACCGAGTATTACATGTTTTCACCCCTTTACCTTTTCTGTTGCAAAGCACTTATGACCTCACACATACAGGAGATTGTTGGCGGGGGCCCAGGATTGGTTAATAAAAAGGTAGGCTTAACCTACACCAATCACGGGGGCTATTTGGCAGATCTGAAGACTACACAAGAAGCAGGAAAGAAGAACTCAGCATTGGACCCTAGCTGAAGGTACAGTCTGACCTACATCTTCCACCAGTGAAGGACGGTCAGGACTTCCAAGAGGGAAGCAAGATCACTCCCCTAAATATCTCACGGGGAAGAGAGGGAGACATTGAATCCAGAGGACCCTCCAGCAGCTACAGAACTGGTACCCAGCCAGTATACAGCGTGCCCTGCTAGGCTCTGCAGCAAGCTTCCTAGGTGGGAAGTGCCAGATACTGCAGCTCTCCCCTCAGCTTTGGGTGAACCGCCTTAAAGGACAACACAAGCCCAGTGAAGAAGCTAGAAGTGCCTCTACAAGCATCTACAGACGTCTGCCTTAAAAGGACATTTTTGAGCCAGTCGAGCCCTTCAAGCTGCAACCGACTGCACCGCTGACTGTCCAGCCTCGCTAACCGAACTGCTTGCCGCCTCATACCCGCCGCAGTCCCCAGTCTTAAACTGTCGCAGAAGCTGCAAAGCGCCCTGAAACTGACTGGAGTGTGTCGAGCACCAAGAACATCTACAGCACAAGGTACATTGTGGTTCGGTCCCCCTGGTCCTTGTCTGAAGGCCCCTAGAGACTATGACCCATTGCTCACTTTGTGCTGAAATCACGTATCTGTTGCGACTACCCTCCTGTCAGTATCCAGAGGGCATCCCTTTTCCTTCTTTGAAACGGTCTGTCCCTTCTGATGTACTAGATGTGTGGGACTGATTGATGGTTTAGAAACGGATATTCATCCCTGGACCACAGGTGCCCCGGAAGTTGATTTGTCATAATGTGCTTTTTCGTGTTAATTTGACACAGTGCTGATGGCGCCCTTTATCGGATGAGCACTCTCCCCGATGGCGCTCGCTGCCTACTATGGTCACCTTTTTACTCTTTCGATGACCCTGGCCCTTGCTGGTCGCCCATCCTAGGCTACATGTCTCATACTTCTGCGCCCGTAGCATTTCAGCAATGCTGTGGCCCCAATGTGCGAGTTTTGTACAGTATGTGTGTTCCGAGTATTGCACGTTTGCACGTTTGCACTTCATGGCGATCGCTCCCCTAGCTTCCTTGCATCTACTGATGGCCTCCTCAGAGGCAGTGCACTCTGGTGGCCCTGGCGTCTCTGGAAGGTCACGAGTCATGCTTTGTACATTACTCCCAGCTCACATAGGCTAGGGCCGACATAATCACCCATGGTACACCAGGTTCCCGCTTCCTGGTGTAGAAACACACATGATGCAGCATTAGGCTTCTCGCCCGGATGCTCCTCACCGCCAAAGCCTATACGTTCTCATCCGCAGACGGCGGCTCTCAGGGGCTCAGCAATGCCAAGAGCCTTTGCACTTCCAAGGCAAACACCTTGCATCCCCCCACCTCTACAGATGTTGCGAGCTATGGAAACCAGGGTCTGCACTGCAATACCGGCCTACCTACCTGGCCTTGGCAGGCTCGGTGGGTGTGGCACGTGGGCGAATGTATGTGGAAACTCCCCTTGCGTGGAAGGGGGCCACAAACCAGAGATCCACATGAAAGCTTGGCATTAGTGGAGCGAGCGAGAGGGTCCCGTGCGTCGTGCAGAGCTCTCTGCAATTCTGTGGGCTCGAGACTCGCAATGCCACAGGGATCGGGTGTGGGCAGAGGGTTAAATTCAGTGAATGCCACTCTGGTTTTAGCCCCGAGCAATGCTTTGGGTGGGGCTACAAAAAAAAAAATACATACTCAAAAGGAAAAATAGAGCAGTTTGATCTATGCTTCCCCGTCCCCCCCCAAATCCCAGCCATCTCGAGCTGTCCCGGCGCACCCCCACTTTCCATCAAGGCCTGGCGTGTAGAACGCAGCACTAACAGACGCTCAGACTGGCCCAAGACTGCACAGCACACCTCAGACCCGAGTCAACGGTGGGGTGAGTCAGTGCAGTATTCTATGGCCTGGAGGATGAGTGGGCAGAAAAATGCACCCCAATGGTGCTTGCCGAAATCCACCTCCCCTCTTTCTAGGAGGCTTTCTGGATAATACAGACATACGTTTTCCCATCCCCCCCCCCCCCCCCACATTCCGGCCCCGAACGCCCTTTCTGATACTCCTAGACATTTTTTTTCTGAACCCCCTTTCTATTCCCACTCACTTCCATCGCCCCCACCATAAAGCCTTCGACTGCACCTCCACTCCCTCCTTGCGACAGCCTCTTCTGTAATGCGCCCACAAGACACGGAACATACATACACCCCCAGTAGTGTGCCACCAAATCCAGGACGCCTGGCAGGTGCCTTTTAGTCCAGGGATATGAGGGGTGCAGGGGATGGGCGCCCCATGCCCTTTTGGCAGTCTGCTGCAGGCCGGGCAGCCACCTTCTGGTACACCAGCAGCAGCAGGTGGGCCTGGCGAGTCTTCCTAGCCAGCCAGGCCTCTTCCTGCCAGAGTCACGTGACGGGGGAGGGGGCTTCTCTGGCAACCATCAGGCAGGGTTCCTCCCTCGGCTGGCACTTTAGCAGGCCAGGGCCAACAGCAAGCTGGGCCACGGAGTCCGCTCCCCAACCAACCGTCCTCAGCCCGCCCCCCCCACCCCCCACAAGGCACATCATTCTGGATATACGTCATGACCCCCCCCCCCCCAACGCCCTCACATGGCCCCCCGACTATACGCGCTACACGGCCCCTACACTCAATTACACCTCACTGGCGAGACCAAAGCATGCACGCCCCACACGCACACGATGCCCCGCTCTGGACACACGCGCCTAGGATGGCGGCACAGGGCAGCTCGGGTACTGCCTGAAGGCAGAGGGAGCAGCTGCCCCCCAAGGTGCCCAGTGCAGCCCCAGCCTCCCCATTATCCGCCCTACAGGCACTGAAAGGGGTCCCCGCTACGGTCTGCAGGCAAAGAAAGCCATCTGGCATGGGCTTCCTCTCCTGCTAACCTAAACCAGCCCCCCACTTTCAGATCCACCAGAGCAGAAGAGAACTGGGGGCGTCGACCCATGGGAGGTTAATGCTCAAACATGAGGCCGGCCCGCGGACGCGGCCAAGCGCTTCCCCAGCCTGGGACTGGGAGGGCTCAGGCTTACAAACGTTTCCTACAAAATTCAGGGGGCAAACGAACGGCTAACTCTGAAGACGTGCAGGGCCCGGAGAATTTCAGAAGTCTTTCCAGACTGTGTTTGGAAGGGAGATTAAACCATAATCCGGATGGGAGCCAGCAGTGCGAGTGCACCCTGGGTAATCGCTCACTGCAGACTTCAGGATGTGCAGAGACAAGCCAGAACCTGACAAGCCAGACAGTCCCAAAGCTCTGGCTTCCATACGCATGACACATTCGAGACGTGAGGACACGGGCTCCAAGGCTGACAACACTACGATCCAGTCGCCTGCCACATGCCTGGGTCTGCCCGATAGTGTTCTCCAGGTATGCAGGTGTGTTCAAATCTCAAAAGTGCGGCAAGACCCGATTAGGGACCTTTCCTTCCTCGGGCACAACTAGCTCTAGAAGGGGAGACGTTTGAGAACAACAAGTAACAGACTAGTTATCAAGAATGATTACTATTGGTCTAGAGCAGACCCACCTGGTCCACGGACAGATCACCAGCTGAATGAGGCCCATGTAGCAATCGCATGATCCCGATCCCGTGGAGAGCATCACACGAGCCGCCCAGCCCGTGCAGAGCATCACACGAGCCGCCCAGCCCGTGCAGAGCATCACACGAGCCGCCCAGCCCGTGCAGAGCATCACACGAGCCGCCCAGCCCGTGCAGAGCATCACACGAGCCGCTGGATGCCGATGAAATGGCAGGGCTGGGCTTGGGAGGACAGGCCCAGCAGTGGATCAAGGAAAGCCCAGGTCAGAAAGTATGGAGGGGGGGGCAAGGCTATAAAAGCATTCACTACGGGGGCTAGTAATGGAAGGGAGCGGCTTAACATTCTCTTGAACGAGGCAGATGTGGCTCACAGACTACCCCCTCCATATCATCAATGAACAGAGCGACCACGATACACACTGATCAATCAATGGGAAAAGCCAAGGTAAACATCCCACGACATACTAAAGGACCAACCAAACGGGAGACAGCCGCAATACGACCAAAGACAGTAGACATAGCAAACTAAGACAAAGACTAGAACAAATCTTCAAGAGGACCAGAACCCTAACTATTACCTCCCCAACAGCCCTAAGGACAAAATACAGAGGGGGAAAGGAAGCACTGCACCACGGGCCCCAATGCAATGGGTGAGAAACAGAATGTTTCATCACTACACACTGTCCACCACCAATACATAGCAGGAAGCCCAATACCCCACCACACAAAACCACAACTAAACAATAGTCCCAAGCATGGTCACCCCACGGAAACCAAAGAACCAGTCAGGATAGAAGGATATGAAGGTCTGAATACACAGGCTCACCAAGATGGATCCACCAGGACAACACATGAACACGACTCCGACCCTGAACCATTCAAAGCCTTAACCGACCAGGGTCACTCTAGATAACCTGAGAATAGATATTACATACCCAGTCACACACCTGAAGATTAGGTTCAGACGCACCTACCAATCCAAACTATACTCAATAGGATAAAGTTGGATCAGTGCAACATAACCAAAACGAGTCGGCCCACGAGGAACCAGCAACACTCCAACCCCCAGGTATACAACTGTAATGGAACCATAAGTACCTGAATCAGGACACAGACCCCACTAACCCAGCCATCAATCTTCTGCATACTTAAACCCACACAAAGCCACCCAACCATCTCTCTCCCAGCAATCCGCACACACTTTACCACACTGCATCAACACAAACATCACCTACAGCACTTGAGGTCTCGTCCGATCTGATACTAGCACCAAAGTTCAGCACTCCGTGTATACTGAGCTGAAGCTGCCAACAGAACACCACTTCTTCCACTCTCCTTCTCCCCTCCTCCCGACTAACCTTACTCAACCTTCCTGTTTACAGAAACGCCAGAGCGTCTGGGGACCAATTCCGTTGGCGACTGTGCACTATACAAGTCCTGCTAACATAACAGAACATAACATATGGCCCCTGGAAAGGGCTCACATTCTGGGACTGGCTGGAGAGGTCAGTGATTGGCCCATCCAGGGTGGTGGGAGTATGAGGCAGTGCCGTCCTGCCTCATACTCGGTCTCACTCGCAATATACATGGAGGCCCAGGCACTCTGGTCCAGTGTGCATGGCCATAATGTCCCTGCGGGGAAGGGGCACTGCAAGCCAGGTTTCCCGGAGCGTGCCCTGTCCACAGGCTATCACACCAGCAGGTCCAGTGTAGGGGGTATCACAGTGTGTTGCAGGAGCACCGGCCGGGCCGCCCCTCCCTCCCTAGGTGCAAGCCCGGTGGTTGCTGTGGTTAGCCCATCTGCTAAGCATTCACTTATTTGCGGTGGGTTGGCATCGAGACCTTGCGCGCAGAAGCCAGGCCCTGCGTCACTTCTGCACCAGGCGCAGCTTGCGCACCTCTCCACTCAGGCCTTGCGCTTCCCTCTGCTGTTTATGAGCTGCAGTGGAAACTTTGCGCACGGTCGTCAGCCTGGAGCCTTCCGGGGCCTGGCCGGACCGGATCCCCCTGGCCCTGGGATGCATCACAGAGCGCGGAGAGGCGCAGCCCCTTCCAGGGAAGCGGCACCGCCTTGCACGGAGGCGGGGGTGCAGGAATGGCATGTAGTAGCCACTCCCTCCCCCACGCCACGAGCCCGTCTTCTTAGGTTCTGTAGCCAGCAGGGGAGTGAGTTGGGAGGCGGGGCGAATTTGTTTATTAGGTCCTCGTTTTAGGAGCAGATTAAAAAGCGCGGTGGGCAGTTTCCAGTTAGTCCTTGTGCCACAGGAGTGCGCAGTGTCAGATGAGAGTGGGCACTGCCCTCCTACCGGGCTGCTTATAAGGTTTGGGGAGGGCTTACTGTAACTGCCTGCCCGGGGCCCTTGCACCCAAGCACAACTGCTGCCAGTGGTGGACTGGCCTAACTCCTAGGGGCCAGCTCATCGCCGCCGTGTTTTCCCTTATTCTATAGCTTTGATTTTCCAAAGATAGTGAGTGTTTGGGGAAGGGATAGAAGGGGGGGGGGGGCGTGCACGGTTTTCTGTTCCACCCTACATGGACTTTGCTATGACGCCTTCAGTCGGTTATTCCTCCCCTCACTCAAACGTGAGATGCCAGTTTTCTGTTATGGTGAACTACTTTTTAACCCATATATTGGGACCATGTGCTTTCAAATTCACTACTTGGCCCCATTTTTCCCCCAAAACGGGAGTCCAAATGCTAAAAAGGTGGGATAGAGACAATATATATATTTAAAGTGATACTGGGGGGATTTTGAGCACTTGTAAAGCTGAGAAAATTAAACTGATAAGAATTTGCCAAGGGGGAAAAGAAGGCAATACAGAGAATGTTTATTTTTACTGAACTGTGCCAATATATTCAAAAGGAAGGTTGAGACTGAAAATAAGGCATCTATGAGTTGGGCCAGGCAGAAGCGCCCATCGAAGCCTCCCCTTTCTTACAGTGGTCGGGCCAGTTCAGTAGGAATGGACTCAAGACTATTTATTTTGGACTTCGAAGAGCACCCTCAGTTTTGTTTTAGCAGGCAGGGAAGTTCCCTCATGAGCAGCCTTAGTTTTGTTGTAGGAGGCAGGGACCTTCCCTCATGACCAGCCTTCGTTTTGTTTTAGCAGGCAGGCAACTTCCCTCATGACCAGCCTTAGTTTTGTTTTAGCAGACAGGGAACTTCCCTCATAGTGATGGGGCTGGATAGGCATTTTTATTTAAATAAGCACACTTGAATCACGGCCCACTGTAGTCAGTCCGTCTTCTGGATCACCACATACTTCATTTTTTTCTAATCTGGATATCAAGATTTCACATGGTACCAAATTAAGATTAATTGAGCAGGAGCTAAAGCCAACTACTGGGTGTCGGCATCACCCAGTAGGCAGGTGTTACCCCTGAGGAAATGGCATACCTCGATAATCTAAATTCCAAAAGGAGAGGCAAAACTTTCTGCCCATCATACTTACATGTGTACCAGATGTGTCCCAATTTAAATTCTCAAATACTCAAAGTTAACATGACTACAAGAGCCATCAAGGTTTCAACCTTGTCGCATGAGCCAGCCAGCCACTTCTTTTCCAGCACATCCCATTTTGTTGGCTACTGATTTCAGAGTGGTGGCCAGAGTGGAGAACACCAGCAGGCCACCAGTGGATGATCGGCATCAATAGGGGGGGAGCGGGGGGGGGGGGTCGCCTTCACTTACAGATCTCCATTCACCATCATCTAAACAGGACTTGCATCCCTCCACCATTTTGAACGAAGTATATTTCTTTCTAAACAAATCATTTTTGACAGGGGGCAGTAGGGCTGGTCCGAGGCACAAATATGCCACCTGACCAGTGCTCTGGAGGGTGCCATGAAAGACCTGGAAGAAGCCAATTCAGGTGTAGCACACGGTGAGGGGTGGCGAGCGGTACCCCGATATTGGCATGAGCAGGCACTGCCACCATCTGCCAAGTACAGGCGCAAGTGGGCCAATGATGCCATCATATGTCAGGTAGTAAGCTCTTGCCCCTCCCATGGCACGGGTCCGATCAAATTCCAGCAAGGGCAACTCACCCCTTTATTGCATACTCTGAGTAATGGCAGCCACGTTTGCAACACTTCAAAACAGGTGGTGCTGGGCATGAACCGGATATCATCACACGCCTGGGGGTGGGGGGGCATCAAAAAGACACTTCAAGGGGTGGGGGGGGATAGGTCTCTTGCACATTTGGCCCCATCGAACAGAAAAAGTGGGCAGCTGCAGCTGAGACAGTTCCCATGAAGAGCAACAGCATAAACGAGTCTTCAGAAAATGTTCAGTGCAGAGCCTGGAATGGCCACAAATCCCCTGGACTCGGAATCAGTGTAAACTACGACCTCTCACTCCCCGCCCCCTCCCCAATTTTCTATTTAATTTAAAAATAAAGCCACTTAAAAAAATAAAATAAACCCCATTTACAACGATGCAAATGTCAACAACGGTTTGTTCTCGATGTAAAGAGGTCTCTACCCAGAGCACGGATAGGCAGGTAGATGGCAAAGCAGAGGCACCGATGCCCCCTGGTCTGAAAATTCCCTCCTCCACACGTGGCTCACACTATGTGGCACTTGCAAATATTGCCAATCAATAGAACCCATTGCAGTCTTCATTTTACCAAAATGACCACCCAGGTATCAACGCAAACATGAATCAGCGTGAAAGTTCAAGCCACTGGCTTTGCGAATGCTTGAGGGCTACTAAGCGAACAAGCCCCCAATTCACAGCAATGGCCGTAAAGACAAGACAACGTTCAGGAAAAGGAGGAGACAAACAGTTCTCAGCCAGGATATGGGGGATGGCAAGGGGTCCATGCAATGAAGGGTAAAGCTGGAGACCCTAGTTGTGTGCCAGGAGAAGGCAGGGCAACGGGCCAACTGAAGGGGCCCGGCTGTCCCATTCCACAGGAGTCCAAGTGCTTTGAAAAGACCTGTGCATAATACGTGAGCTTCAAACAATGGAAGAGGTTAAAATGAGGCCACAGGTGGGCCACACAGTGACAAGTACAAAGAAAACGTACAACTAAACACGCGAGGAGAAAATGTGGAGTACACCGCCGCCGACCTATGGCCTGGCCATGCAGCAAAGTACAGGGTTCGAAATTAAGGTTGGATAAAAGCAGCTCTTGGGTTCCAGCATTACCCGTTGACCAGGAGCTGCCACTGGGCAACAAGGAGCCAATTGAACTTCCACATAAGATTCAAACTTATCATTATGTACAATATTTAGGACTCCTTCTGCTTTCACAGTTGTTTAGAAGTGTCCTAATGATAGTCCCAAAAGCACAGAATTAAATTCAAATAGGCATGTTTGTTCGGCAGGAGTTTGCCTGGGGAGCCAAAAGTAGCTCCTCGTAGCTCTCGGCTTCAAGCTAACCCAGCTCTTCTAGGCTCCCAGCAGGCGCTAAATAGCTCCCAGTTCCCCTCCATTTCAAATCCTGGAAATAGGTTGGCAAACCTCTGAGGGGGCGAGTTCTCTTTTTTTTTTAACCTTTAGCTACAGAGTATCATTCTTTCCAATTTTTAGTTTTGAGAACTGATTGAGACTATTGATATGAATACTGCGATTAACAGAATTAGATGGAACACATCTAATATAGAGAGAAAAAAAAATCTTCTCATAACCAGCGTGGACCCGGATAGGATGGGCCTGAATGTGGCATTAGGCTGCCTTTTCATTTCATTGGGCTTTGAAGACCCTGAATGTGACATTAGGCTGCCTTTTCATTTCATTGGGCCTGGAGCACCCTGAATGTGACATTAGGCTGCCTTTTCATTTCATTGGGCCTTGAAGACCCTGAATGTGACATTAGGCTGCCTTTTCATTTCATTGGGCCTGGAACACCCTGAATGTGGCATTAGGCTGCCTTTTCATTTCATTGGGCTTTGAAGACCCTGAATGTGGCATTAGGCTGCCTTTTCATTTCATTGGGCTTTGAAGACCCTGAATCTAGCATTAGGCTGCCTTTTCATTTCATTGGGCCTTGAAGACCCTGAATGTAGCATTAGGCTGCCTTTTCATTTCATTGGGCCTTGAAGACCCTGAATGTAGCATTAGGCTGCCTTTTCATTTCATTGGGCCTTGAAGACCCTGAATCTAGCATTAGGCTGCCTTTTCATTTCATTGGGCCTGGAAGACCCGGAATGTGGCATTAGGCTGCCTTTTCATTTCATTGGGCCTTGAAGACCCTGAATGTGGCATTAGGCTGCCTTTTCATTTCATTGGGCCTTGAAGACCCTGAATGTGGCATTAGGCTGCCTTTTCATTTCATTGGGCCTGGAAGACCCGGAATGTGGCATTAGGCTGCCTTTTCATTTCATTGGGCCTTGAAGACCCTGAATGTGGCATTAGGCTGCCTTTTCATTTCATTGGGCCTTGAAGACCCTGAATGTAGCATTAGGCTGCCTTTTCATTTCATTGGGCCTTGAAGACCCTGAATGTGGCATTAGGCTGCCTTTTCATTTCATTGGGCCTGGAACACCCTGAATGTAACATTAGGCTGCCTTTTCATTTAATTGGGCTTTGAAGACCCTGAATGTAACATTAGGCTGCCTTTTCATTTCATTGTGCCTGGAACACCATGAATGTAACATTAGGCTGCCTTTTCATTGGGCCTTGAAGACCCTGAATGTAACATTAGGCTGCCTTTTCATTTCATTGTGCCTGGAACACCATGAATGTAACATTAGGCTGCCTTTTCATTGGGCCTGGAACACCCTGAATGTGACATTAGGCTGCCTTTTCATTTCATTGGGCCTGGAACACCCTGAATGTAGCATTAGGCTGCCTTTTCATTTCATTGGGCCTTGAAGACCCTGAATGTGGCATTAGGCTGCCTTTTCATTTCATTGTGCCTGGAGCACCCTGAATGTGACATTAGGCTGCCTTTTCATTTCATTGGGCCTGGAAGACCCGGAATGTGGCATTAGGCTGCCTTTTCATTTCATTGGGCCTGGAACACCCTGAATGTAGCATTAGGCTGCCTTTTCATTTCATTGGGCCTTGAAGACCCTGAATGTGACATTAGGCTGCCTTTTCATTTCATTGGGCCTTGAAGACCCTGAATGTGGCATTAGGCTGCCTTTTCATTTCATTGGGCCTTGAAGACCCTGAATGTGGCATTAGGCTGCCTTTTCATTTCATTGGGCCTTGAAGACCCTGAATGTGACATTAGGCTGCCTTTTCATTTCATTGGGCCTTGAAGACCCTGAATGTGGCATTAGGCTGCCTTTTCATTTCATTGGGCCTTGAAGACCCTGAATGTGACATTAGGCTGCCTTTTCATTTCATTGGGCTTTGAAGACCCTGAATGTGGCATTAGGCTGCCTTTTCATTTCATTGGGCCTGGAACACCCTGAATGTAGCATTAGGCTGCCTTTTCATTTCATTGGGCCTGGAACACCATGAATGTGACATTAGGCTGCCTTTTCATTTCATTGGGCTTTGAAGACCCTGAATGTGGCATTAGGCTGCCTTTTCATTTCATTGGGCCTGGAACACCCTGAATGTAGCATTAGGCTGCCTTTTCATTTCATTGGGCCTTGAAGACCCTGAATGTGGCATTAGGCTGCCTTTTCATTTCATTGTGCCTGGAGCACCCTGAATGTGACATTAGGCTGCCTTTTCATTTCATTGGGCCTTGAAGACCCTGAATGTGGCATTAGGCTGCCTTTTCATTTCATTGGGCCTGGAACACCATGAATGTGACATTAGGCTGCCTTTTCATTTCATTGGGCTTTGAAGACCCTGAATGTGGCATTAGGCTGCCTTTTCATTTCATTGGGCCTGGAACACCCTGAATGTAGCATTAGGCTGCCTTTTCATTTCATTGGGCCTTGAAGACCCTGAATGTGGCATTAGGCTGCCTTTTCATTTCATTGTGCCTGGAGCACCCTGAATGTGACATTAGGCTGCCTTTTCATTTCATTGGGCCTTGAAGACCCTGAATGTGGCATTAGGCTGCCTTTTCATTTCATTGGGCCTGGAACACCCTGAATGTAGCATTAGGCTGCCTTTTCATTTCATTGGGCTTTGAAGACCCTGAATGTGGCATTAGGCTGCCTTTTCATTTCATTGGGCCTGGAACACCCTGAATGTAGCATTAGGCTGCCTTTTCATTTCATTGGGCCTTGAAGACCCTGAATGTGGCATTAGGCTGCCTTTTCATTTCATTGTGCCTGGAGCACCCTGAATGTGACATTAGGCTGCCTTTTCATTTCATTGGGCTTTGAAGACCCTGAATGTGGCATTAGGCTGCCTTTTCATTTCATTGGGCCTGGAACACCCTGAATGTAGCATTAGGCTGCCTTTTCATTTCATTGGGCCTTGAAGACCCTGAATGTGGCATTAGGCTGCCTTTTCATTTCATTGGGCCTGGAACACCCTGAATGTAGCATTAGGCTGCCTTTTCATTTCATTGGGCCTTGAAGACCCTGAATGTGGCATTAGGCTGCCTTTTCATTTCATTGGGCCTTGAAGACCCTGAATGTGGCATTAGGCTGCCTTTTCATTTCATTGGGCCTGGAACACCCTGAATGTAGCATTAGGCTGCCTTTTCATTTCATTGGGCCTGGAACACCCTGAATGTGACATTAGGCTGCCTTTTCATTTCATTGGGCCTTGAAGACCCTGAATGTAGCCTTAGGCTGCCTTTTCATTTCATTGGGCCTGGAAGACCCTGAATGTAGCATTAGGCTGCCTTTTCATTTCATTGGGCCTGGAACACCCTGAATGTGACATTAGGCTGCCTTTTCATTTCATTGGGCCTTGAAGACCCTGAATGTGGCATTAGGCTGCCTTTTCATTTCATTGGGCCTTGAAAACCCTGAATGTAGCCTTAGGCTGCCTTTTCATTTCATTGGGCCTGGAACACCCTGAATGTAGCATTAGGCTGCCTTTTCATTTCATTGTGCCTGGAACACCCTGAATGTGACATTAGGCTGCCTTTTCATTTCATTGGGCCTGGAACACCATGAATGTAGCATTAGGCTGCCTTTTCATTTCATTGGGCCTTGAAGACCCTGAATGTGGCATTAGGCTGCCTTTTCATTTCATTGGGCCTGGAACACCCTGAATGTAACATTAGGCTGCCTTTTCATTTCATTGGGCTTTGAAGACCCTGAATGTAACATTAGGCTGCCTTTTCATTTCATTGGGCCTTGAAGACCCTGAATGTAACATTAGGCTGCCTTTTCATTTCATTGGGCTTTGAAGACCCTGAATGTGGCATTAGGCTGCCTTTTCATTTCATTGGGCCTGGAACACCATGAATGTGACATTAGGCTGCCTTTTCATTTCATTGGGCCTTGAAGACCCTGAATGTAGCCTTAGGCTGCCTTTTCATTTCATTGGGCCTTGAAGACCCTGAATGTGGCATTAGGCTGCCTTTTCATTTCATTGTGCCTGGAACACCCTGAATGTAGCATTAGGCTGCCTTTTCATTTCATTGGGCCTTGAAGACCCTGAATGTGGCATTAGGCTGCCTTTTCATTTCATTGGGCCTGGAACACCATGAATGTGACATTAGGCTGCCTTTTCATTTCATTGGGCCTTGAAGACCCTGAATGTAGCCTTAGGCTGCCTTTTCATTTCATTGGGCCTGGAAGACCCTGAATGTAGCATTAGGCTGCCTTTTCATTTCATTGGGCCTTGAAGACCCTGAATGTGGCATTAGGCTGCCTTTTCATTTCATTGTGCCTGGAGCACCCTGAATGTGACATTAGGCTGCCTTTTCATTTCATTGGGCCTTGAAGACCCTGAATGTAGCCTTAGGCTGCCTTTTCATTTCATTGGGCCTGGAACACCCTGAATGTAGCATTAGGCTGCCTTTTCATTTCATTGGGTCTTGAAGACCCTGAATGTAGCATTAGGCTGCCTTTTCATTTCATTGGGCCTTGAAGACCCTGAATGTGACATTAGGCTGCCTTTTCATTTCATTGGGCCTGGAACACCCTGAATGTAGCATTAGGCTGCCTTTTCATTTCATTGGGCCTTGAAGACCCTGAATGTGACATTAGGCTGCCTTTTCATTTCATTGGGCTTTGAAGACCCTGAATGTGGCATTAGGCTGCCTTTTCATTTCATTGGGCCTTGAAGACCCTGAATGTGGCATTAGGCTGCCTTTTCATTTCATTGGGCCTGGAACACCCTGAATGTAGCATTAGGCTGCCTTTTCATTTCATTGGGCCTTGAAGACCCTGAATGTGGCATTAGGCTGCCTTTTCATTTCATTGTGCCTGGAGCACCCTGAATGTGACATTAGGCTGCCTTTTCATTTCATTGGGCTTTGAAGACCCTGAATGTGGCATTAGGCTGCCTTTTCATTTCATTGGGCCTGGAACACCCTGAATGTAGCATTAGGCTGCCTTTTCATTTCATTGGGCCTTGAAGACCCTGAATGTGGCATTAGGCTGCCTTTTCATTTCATTGTGCCTGGAGCACCCTGAATGTGGCATTAGGCTGCCTTTTCATTTCATTGGGCCTTGAAGACCCTGAATGTAGCCTTAGGCTGCCTTTTCATTTCATTGGGCCTTGAAGACCCTGAATGTGACATTAGGCTGCCTTTTCATTTCATTGGGCCTGGAACACCCTGAATGTGACATTAGGCTGCCTTTTCATTTCATTGTGCCTGGAACACCATGAATGTAGCATTAGGCTGCCTTTTTATTTCATTGGGCCTGGAACACCCTGAATGTAGCATTAGGCTGCCTTTTCATTTCATTGGGCCTTGAAGACCCTGAATGTAGCATTAGGCTGCCTTTTCATTTCATTGGGCCTGGAACACCCTGAATGTGACATTAGGCTGCCTTTTCATTTCATTGGGCCTTGAAGACCCTGAATGTGGCATTAGGCTGCCTTTTCATTTCATTGGGCCTTGAAGACCCTGAATGTAGCATTAGGCTGCCTTTTCATTTCATTGGGCCTGGAACACCCTGAATGTAGCATTAGGCTGCCTTTTCATTTCATTGTGCCTGGAACACCCTGAATGTGACATTAGGCTGCCTTTTCATTTCATTGGGCCTGGAACACCCTGAATGTAACATTAGGCTGCCTTTTCATTTCATTGGGCTTTGAAGACCCTGAATGTAACATTAGGCTGCCTTTTCATTTCATTGGGCCTTGAAGACCCTGAATGTAACATTAGGCTGCCTTTTCATTTCATTGGGCTTTGAAGACCCTGAATGTGGCATTAGGCTGCCTTTTCATTTCATTGGGCCTGGAACACCATGAATGTGACATTAGGCTGCCTTTTCATTTCATTGGGCCTTGAAGACCCTGAATGTAGCCTTAGGCTGCCTTTTCATTTCATTGGGCCTGGAACACCATGAA
The DNA here is from genome assembly GCF_040938575.1 of Ambystoma mexicanum. Taxonomy (NCBI): domain Eukaryota; kingdom Metazoa; phylum Chordata; class Amphibia; order Caudata; family Ambystomatidae; genus Ambystoma; species Ambystoma mexicanum. The sequence continues at coordinate 35,630,029 of NC_090931.1, forward strand.
TGTGACATTAGGCTGCCTTTTCATTTCATTGGGCCTGGAGCACCCTGAATGTGACATTAGGCTGCCTTTTCATTTCATTGGGCCTGGAACACCCTGAATGTAGCATTAGGCTGCCTTTTCATTTCATTGGGCCTTGAAGACCCTGAATGTGGCATTAGGCTGCCTTTTCATTTCATTGTGCCTGGAGCACCCTGAACGTGACATTAGGCTGCCTTTTCATTTCATTGGGCTTTGAAGACCCTGAATGTGGCATTAGGCTGCCTTTTCATTTCATTGGGCCTGGAACACCCTGAATGTAGCATTAGGCTGCCTTTTCATTTCATTGGGCCTTGAAGACCCTGAATGTGGCATTAGGCTGCCTTTTCATTTCATTGTGCCTGGAGCACCCTGAATGTGACATTAGGCTGCCTTTTCATTTCATTGGGCCTTGAAGACCCTGAATGTGACATTAGGCTGCCTTTTCATTTCATTGGGCCTGGAACACCCTGAATGTGACATTAGGCTGCCTTTTCATTTCATTGGGCTTTGAAGACCCTGAATGTGGCATTAGGCTGCCTTTTCATTTCATTGGGCCTGGAACACCCTGAATGTGACATTAGGCTGCCTTTTCATTTCATTGTGCCTGGAACACCATGAATGTAGCATTAGGCTGCCTTTTCATTTCATTGGGCCTGGAACACCCTGAATGTAGCATTAGGCTGCCTTTTCATTTCATTGGGCCTTGAAGACCCTGAATGTGACATTAGGCTGCCTTTTCATTTCATTGGGCCTTGAAGACCCTGAATGTGGCCTTAGGCTGCCTTTTCATTTCATTGGGCCTTGAAGACCCTGAATGTGACATTAGGCTGCCTTTTCATTTCATTGGGCCTTGAAGACCCTGAATGTAGCATTAGGCTGCCTTTTCATTTCATTGGGCCTGGAACACCCTGAATGTAACATTAGGCTGCCTTTTCATTTCATTGGGCCTGGAACACCATGAATGTAGCATTAGGCTGCCTTTTCATTTCATTGGGCTTTGAAGACCCTGAATGTAGCATTAGGCTGCCTTTTCATTTCATTGGGCCTTGAAGACCCTGAATGTAGCATTAGGCTGCCTTTTCATTTCATTGTGCCTGGAACACCATGAATGTAGCATTAGGCTGCCTTTTCATTTCATTGGGTCTTGAAGACCCTGAATGTAGCATTAGGCTGCCTTTTCATTGGGCCTTGAAGACTCTTTTTATATTTTGGGACTCCATTAGGTCTGATCTTACCTCGCTAGCCTCAGCAGCAAGATGCCCTGGCCTTCTGTGGCGCTATACAAGTGCCATTAAGATAAATCAGACCCACCCACTCCCAACTAGCTACGAATCCGCTCTTGATCACATTGGGATTAAGAAGGACACACATCGATACATTGAATATTCTATAGCAGTCAATATCCAGTTCCTGGCGAGTTCCTTAATACATTTCTAATTGTTTTGTTTAGAGGATAGATTAGTTGTCAAGCAAAAGATTATTTATCCCTTTTGTTGTGGCTGCTACATAACTAAAAATTGAAAATAATGCAGGTTTGGGAGAAATGTTTTTTTGCACCAACTTAAATTGTTTTGGTCCCCTTGTTTGTTTTCAACTTGAAAGAAAAAATTAATGCAAATTGAAGCTTGTGTCACAAGTTTATTTGTCTCTCAGTTTGCCTCTCGACACGCGTTTCACCGTTCCTATTCAGTTTGGAAGGGATCACAGGTAAATTGAAATTAAGAATATCTTAATTAATAAGAAGGTGATTGCTCCTTAAATCAGAAAAAAATATTTTTCCATATAGTTTACAAATTCACACACTTTCCTTTGCTTGGCTAGCAATTTCTTATTAGTGTGTTAAATTCAGTTTGCCTGAAGGATTAAAAATGAAAACTAAGTTTAGGGCTCAAAATTCCGCCTTAATTCTTATTGGTAGATTTAAAGGCTCTGGGTCCGCCTGATGCTGCCTGTAGGATACAATGTTAATAAGAAATGGTCCCGCCACCACCAACACTACGGCTACTTCATCACAGCCAACCACTGCGGCAAGAACTAAGGCGGCAGCTCAGGGGACATAGATGGCAAATAGAAAAGGCTGGCAAGCGCTGGCACACTCGTCCATCTGGCAGATCCTAGTACGGACTTCAAGCCAATGGTTGCCCTAGGTAACGGAGCATCTATTAATGCTTGGACCCCACATCTTCTAAATACCATTGGACTATGTCCTCCCAATATGGAAAGTGACCACCGCTTAAGCCCTGCGCGGTCCATTACATCAGATAGATGATTGTTATCAAAAGCACAAAGCAGTCCCGGGCACCGGGACCAAATGGCGCCTCCAACCTATTTCTTAAAAAGAACCCTGTATAGTGGGCCAACATATTACATCGACTGATATTTTAGGTAATTAGCATTTTGGGGAAATTGCCAAAGTCCTGGGCAAATGGTGTCATCAAGAGGCAGGGCGATGATCCCCTTCCAGAAAAGCATTGATTTTTTAGCAGAGCTAGATTAACCTGCTAAGATCGTTGCACGAGTGCTTAACATCTGGATCTCAGCAAATTATATCATACTCGTGAATCAAACAGACTTCTGAACAAATCCAGCACGGTTGACAATATATTGACCCTAGTGACCATCTTGCAGTCTGCCTGGGCGTCATGTACCCCGGAGCGTGGAAACTTTGGACGAAATGGACGAAGGGCCGCCGCCATTGAACGTGCCTTTACGTTGTGCACGTTGTATATGGCAACGGTCTAGTGTTTGCTTCTCAGTGATCGGAGCCGCCGAATTTATACACTTCCTTCCGGTGGCCCTGGTGCGTTGCAACTGCAGTGTCTTTCAGACTGCCACCTCAACGCTTAGCACCTACTCTTTGAAGCGCTTTCCTTCATTCGCTAATGCAAACTTTCTCTTACAGCACCGCCTTGCTGCTTTTTCCTATTTCTTTTTCCGTTCTGTTAGGCTTTCCCTTTTTCTTTGTTGCCTCCGTTTACTTTCTCCGCCTGTTCCTTTTTGGCTCCTCCCCCGCTTTTGCTAAGGCTTCCTTTCGTCCTCCGCCTCCTTTTCACTAACCGTTGGGGACCCCGTTTGCTCCTGCCTTCCTTCCGCTGGACCTTGCATACGAACATCGTGGAGATTCCATTACCTTCTGCATTACGTTCTTTTCCATAAGGCAACCACCGGACTGGACTCCAATTCTACTTTGGGTTTTTTGCCTCTTGGCTTTTTCCCCCCCTTCCGGCTGTCCCGGAAGGGGGTCTCCATCAGAACCTGGAAATTGTGATTGCGGCTTCTTTCCGTGACGAGCCACTGCTCCTAAAAAACTAAAAAATAAAAACACACCCCGGAAGATCCCCACACTTTGCGTAAGGACCTACAGAACGTCTTCTCTACGGACTCATCCGACACAGGTGAGGAGAGCGGGAATAGTGATTCTGAGAAATCGGAGAGTGGCGACACTGGGGTAATCACCAGCAACCCGTTCAGGTCACCTGTTCGATTTCAGCTCGGCTTTCGACACGGAGGGATTTGCTCTGGTGTAAAATAATGGACTGGAACATAACAGGGACTGCTATACACGATTAGGGCTCTACACACAAATACCAATGTGAAAATAAGATTCAACGTAAAGGATACAGTGAATGATTGGATACCGACTCACGACTGTCTCAAACAAGGGTGCATATTGGCCAAACCCTTTCCAATCCTTACCTAGCACAGCTTCCTGTGGCCTTGACTGTCGAAATTGTCCTCGAAATTGTCCTCAAACCGATGGACGCTGGAGGATGCTTGTGTGGCACTCCTCTTAGTTTCTTCGCAGGGCTTGTGTCCTTTCAAAGTGGACGGTCCAAAGCTCAGGAGGGTGTTAGCAGGCAACAGCCCTGTCCTTTACTTCCCATCTAGGAAGCTTGCTGTTGGAACCTAACAGAGCATGCTGTGTGCTGGCTGGGTAACGGTTCTGGAGCTGCTGGACAGGTCCTCAGAGTCCGGTATCTCCCTCTGTTCCCTGGGAGATGTTAAGGGGAGAGATCTTGCTTCCCTTTTGGAACTCCTAGCATTCCTTCACTGGCGTAAGATGTAAGGTAGACTGTACCTTCAGCTCAGGTCCAAATGAGTCCTCCTTATTCCTTGCGAAGTCTTCAGATCTGATCAGTGAGGGGGCTCAACCCTCATTTTTTTTTTTTTTTTTAAAGGTTTATTTAACAATTTCAATTACAACAATGTGAACCCCAGGCCGTTCCCCAACTCCCACCCCCCTCCCACCCCGGAAGGATCTCGTTAGTTCTTCATTTCTGTGCAGGTTTATGTTCTCATTAAGTCCGATATTCTTATATTAGGAGGGCACCATTGCTCCATGTAATCTGATTGTAAATATTCAAGTATTTCTCCCCATTCCTTTGTGAAGGTCTCTTTCGTTCCTTGTAGAGTATGTGTTAGCTTCTCCATGGTCAGTTGTGACCATACTTTCTGGAGCCAAGTAAACATAAGTGGGGGCTCTCGTTTTTTCCAGTTTTGGGCTATTGACGCCCAGGCGGGTATTAGTAGGCCCATGAAACCCCGCCATTGTGATTTCCTGAATTTCTTAGCTGCCTGATCTTTGAATCCGCAAAGCCATACTTTTTCGCCTAGGTGTTCTCAACCCTCTTTTAAAGCCAAACAGGGGCCAGGGATTGGTGTAGGTCATTCCCAACTTAAGTAAGCTAATCCTGGATCTCCACCAACAAACTTCAGTGATGCTTCAGGTCAGAATGACAACATATACTTCTATGTCCCACCCATCTTCCTGTCTGCTGCACATCAAAGTGGCTCCCTAATTAACTGAGCCTATGAGCGATGGTGCCAAACTAAGGACTTTCTTTCCAATAGCCCATAAAGGCATTGTAGATCTGAAAATCTCCCGGTAGAAAAGCTCTATGTAGAATTCAATGTGTGCAAAACCAGCTCAACTTTGGTCTCACGTAGGCTCAACTATCATTGGAAGATGACCCATTCCTGCGGCTGGCTAGGAGCCAAACCCCCACCTTCCTTCGAAGCAGTGCTGTTTAACATATCTTTAATACAGCCAGCACGTGGGCCCCATACCGTGCAGAGGCTACGGAGCTGAATCAACAGGTTTTAAATCTTGCCTAAAGAAACCGCCAATGACCTACATACAGCGCAACATATTGTTAATTTGGCAACAAAAGTCAACCACGAACTCCTGGGTAAATGTACCCACCCCCATTCTTTGTGTGCGCATTCCCAAATAACAGAATACTGCGTGGCTGGATGAAGATCACGTTTCACATTGCAGGCCTTAGGAGCTAGGATAGGGGCAACTAGATCTACAAGAACATGTTGATTGGGTGGCGAGGATGTGTTAGAAACCACAATGCACCGGATGATGGAAAGTGGCAGTCTAGCATATCTTCGTCGAACTGGTTAGCTAGCATATGGTAATACAGTAGCAAGGAGGAAATATGGAACAGCTATATGTAGGGTAATGATTGGAATTTGATTTCCTTTGACTGTTTTAGAACGACATACGTGAACTATGGACTGCGATGAGGACTAGGACCATCCGCATGGTGGGTGTGCGCTCGCCTGGCCTTTTTTTAAATGTTCAATGAAATTGAATGATGGTAGATCAACCGACGGAAAAATGTGTGCGGCTAATCCGCACACATTTTCCTATGCTCACTGCACGGCATACACATAGACCTGTGTACTCTGGGTGGACACAGCCTACAGGCGCAGTCCCTCCCCCATGTCATATTTAGTTGGGATATGACAGCTAAGAGTACACCATGTTATCTCAGACCAGGGAGGGCAAAACCTTCCTCCTGCCATGGCCGACCTAATTAACTAACAAAGGTCCCATGGATCTGCACTGTCCTTTTGTTTAGATCTGTAGGTGGGGGCAGCAATTAACATACTAATGGAGTGTACTTCAAGCAGGCCCACATGGGGCCTGGCTGCAGAGGCTAGTGCATCGACAAGCATCTACCGACGTCCACCTTAAAAAGGACATTTTTGAGCCAGACGAGTCCCTAGAAACTGCCAACCAAATGCAGCGCTGACCGTTAAGCCGGGGACGCTAAAGCCATCCAAGACGCCTCGGCCAGTGCTTCAGAACAGCCAACCAGAACCGAGAACGATTCCTGACCCCAAGCCGCTGCGTAGGCCAGCCTGCATTCATCTGTCCAGCCTCGCTTGCTGAACTGCCGGCCGCTTGATACCTGCAGCCGTCTTCCGCCTTGAACTCCATCGCAGAAGCTTCAAAGTGCCCTGAAAATGACAACGCTGTAGAGCACCAAGAACATCTACAAGCGCAAGGTACATTGTGATTCTGTCCCTCTGGTCCTTCTCTGAAGGTCCCATGTGACATTTTACAACCCATTGCTCCCTTTGTGTTGAAAGCAAGTATCCTTGAACTATTGTGATTAATTACTTTACAGACTACCCTCCTGTCAGTATCCAGAGTGCATCCCTTTTCCTTCTTGAAACTGTCTGTCCTCTGCATTCCTTTACAGGCTGGATTGTATTTTGTAGTGTGCTAAAACTGACTGTTTAATAATAAAGTAGCTATTTTATACAACCTTGACTGGACAGTCCCTTTGATCACTGGGTTATAATTGCACTTCACTGTGTTGCAACTAAACAACGATCCACGACCTTGCGGAGATAAGCCTGCCATTCCATCCACGTTACCAAAATTGAACAAGGTGGTTTATAATTTGCTTGTGTTTCCAACCTGTTCGGATCCCTTCTGGTGTATTAGAGGTGTGGGGCCGATTGATGGTTTAGAAACCGATATTCACCCCCTGGACCACTGGTGCCCAGGAAGTTGATTCGTCACAATTGTAACTATTTATAATTGAATTATTTGAGGACTATGTTAACATACGTGATAATTCAATTCTTTACTTGTTGAGTTGTGCATGTGATTTGTCATTTTCATTCTCGTATGTGCATTTGTGTAAAAAAAAGTCTTAATTGACTATTATACATTTTAATACAATTTTAGTTCTGACTGTGGTGCAGCTAGGTGGGATATGACAGGAAAGGAGGGGCAAACAGCTGGGGGTGGGGGTTATTTCCTCAGCCATTGACTACCCATGGCCCTGCTCATCCCTATGGCCCACTACCTGCCCATCCCTGCCCAAAACACCTCTTCCTGGGATTTCTTGGAGCTAGCTTTAGCAGGCATTAACATACTTTGGCATGCCATTGTTATTTAGAGTGAATGGCTTAATTGCAGCTGCAAATCCGACACTGGCTGAATAAAAAGGTCTTCGCCAAGAGTGCTTGGATCTGTTCCTGGCACTGAGCTCATGTTAAAAGCAAGACTTGACCAAGCCAACGGTTTGGGCTTGTGTATTCTGCATTTTCCCGGCCCTGCTATTATATGCCTTGATAATCGCACCATTTCCAGCGGTTGCCATTTTATGGCCTGGTAGTGCCACTATGGCAGTGCCTGGCAAGTTCTAATCCCTTGCCTACATTGCCTACACAAAAGCCAGAACAGGTGGCCTGCCAATGCTCTTCGGTGTATTATAGCGCTTTGGAACCATCTAGTAAGATACTATTGGTTTAGAGTGTGCAGATGTGGGAGCAGAAGTGTCATTTGGTGGCTTAGAGCCACCTGGCGAGGGCCTTTAGCGCTGCACCGCTACTGATGTTAGCTCGTAGGCGGCGCTTTGCCCTGAAGGAGCCGGGAATATTCATCAAGAGACAGGAGGTGGGGTCTGCTGCCGACACTGCACACTGAAAGGTTCTGGACCGGGGATGTGGGCGGGCAGTGCAGGGCTGCCACATAACCCTCTCCTGGTGGTGCCGCTACAACCATGCAGGCCACCTTCCGGGGGGCCCGAACAGTCGAAGCACTTCCTGTCAGGAAAGAAACACTTGCTTTGCCAAAGTTCATTTAACTGTCAAGGTATATATAAAAAAAATGCCTTCCTGACTTGAACAGAGGGATGTAGACCCCGAGGCTGCTGGAAAAGTCCTCTACTGAAGTAAGGGACGTGTACTCCAAGCGCCAAGAACCCCCCCCCCCCCCGCCACACACTGACCAACACCACCTCCATATGCTGCGAGCCGATGACAGCACCGTCTGCTTCTGCCACATGCCTGCGCTTGGGAGAATGGCATCCCAACAGGCTGTTCTCTAAAGCTGCCACACGTGGCCTTGGGCGACCATCTTGCACCATGGCAGAGTCACACATCCAGCTCACTGTGAGCTATGTAGTGCTGGGTCTTGTTCTGGCACTTCAGCAGTACTGGATTCCAGGTGCTGGCACAGTACACATCTGCAGGGGATGGGACTAGGCATGACCCTTTCAGCGACACCCGTTTTTACGACGGGTGTTATTCCGCGGAATTTTTGCCGGAAGAAAAAGAAAAAAAAAATTCTACATTTTTTGCGGTGGGAAAGGCCATATGAAGGGTTGGGGGGGCTTGGTGGGGGATCCCCCAAACAAAGTGTGTGAGGAGAGGGAGGGAGGGAGAAGCCACTGCGACACAGTGCGAGAGAATGTATTTAGGAGGTAAGAATCAATGTAAAATACCGCATGGAAGCAGGCGAACTAGGTGCAAGGAGACCGTCAGATGAAGGGCAAGCGCCCCTATACGTTCTGTATGGCCTTCCTTGTCCTTTGTTCAGATACTCTCTGGCACTTCCCACCTAGGAAGCTTGCTGGCAGAACCTAGCAGGGCACATTGTATGCTGTCTGGGTACCGATTCTTGAGCTGCTGGATGGGTCCTCCGAGTCCGGTATCTCCCGCGGTTCCCTGGGAGAGGTTTAGGGGAGGGACCTTGTTTCCCTCTTGGAACTCCTGGCCTTCCTACACTGGCGAAGATGTAAGGTAGACTGTACCTTCAGCTTCGGTCCAAACACGTTGTTTTTCTTAGTCCTTTCAAAGTCTTAAGATGATCTGCTAAGTGAGGTGTTCAGCCCTCTTAAAGCCAAATGAGCCCCATTGATTGGTGCAGGCTAAGCCCACCTTAATGAACCAATCATGGGTCCCCACCAACATTCTTGATATGTATGAGGTCAGGATCAGAGTGCTCTGCAACAGGAAAGGTAAGGGGTGACAACATATACCCAAGTCCCACCCATCTTCCTGTCTGTTGTAGATAAAAGTGTCTCTCTGGTTAAATAAGCTCTCTGACTCTCGATTAAAGCATACCTCTCCATTGAAGTTTGTGACAAGAGCAGACTTATCTCACACAATTCTACCCTCTGAAAGGGGTCCATTCTGCAGGGGTACCTATGGTAACTGAAGTACCCATAATATAACCCAAGATTTTTGACCCACATGGTGGGTATAACAACAACCTAATGGGATGACTACATCACATAAAATTTCAACAGACAACATTTGGAATACACTATGCATTTGAACAGAGTGCCATTTAACAATAACCATATCCCGACATGTTTCAGTTCTTCATAGCTTCTTAATGCTTGAACTTTCTTCAGGGGAAAAAACCTTTCTACATTAGTTTTCACCACCATGTAATCCCGGGTTAGGAATAAAACGATCCAATGAGTAGGGTCACCTGCATAGGACAACAACCAACACCACAAGAAGACAGCGAGTCACGTTCTCCAAATAACTCCACCACACCGGTGTCTGGAGGACTAAGGTACAGGTCTCAACTAGGCCTTCCCTTAAAAGAAGACTACTATACCTCTGAATGCGACTTTAGCAGTGCTAATGCCAACGTCCCAACAATAGCAAAAAACTTCGTGAATCAAGTTTATGTTTTTAAATATGGGTTCTCAAAGTAACCCTTGCTCGCTCCGAGATCTGTACAGACAAAAAGGGAAACAAGTCCGACATACCACCACGTTACAAATATATATAACGTTAAAGCCACATGCTAACTACACCTTATATCCCAACAAGCTGTATTAGTCATATCACCTTCAATTAATAGCCATTATACAACAGGTCATGTATTGTCTTCTAATACACACCACAACCAATCACCTTGAGTGTGCCAGTGCTATTAAGAATCCAGATTACCACCATAGAATGTCTAACAAACACCAAAAACCATCACCTTTGTATTAGAAAAAGGGGTAATGTGATCATTACCTCAATTCGGTTGGTAAAATAATTACCAGTATTCACTGCGAGTTACGCTTCCGTATCTCACACGAGGAAATTTCATCAATGAAGTCCTATACGTTCTCTAGTATCTATGAAATCAAAGATGCAAAGGATAAGGCGTGGCCCAAACAAAACAAAATGCTAATTCCAATTTCATAAATGACAGCATTGTTCACGCGTGGTCGAATTACCCAACCGTGCCACTGAACGAGTTTCCTAACCTCAATCCCTGAGAGTGTTAAGGAGCATCGACATTCGCTGTGCGTGTTGTAAATAAAGCATGTAGAACACAAACAACGGACTCACGCCATCAATCAAACCCGGCGCACAATCAATAGAGCACAAGGAAGGACTAACCCCTAACTCAGCTCATACACAAAGCCACAATGAGCCGATCTGGCCACTCATTATCATGAAAGTAAAACACCCAAAGTATTCAATAAAAAACAGTGTTAAATAAAAACAGAGTGAAACTACAGCGATGGATGGTCTAGGCACATGTCTAGCGGTGCCGTCCATGAAAGACTTGTAAATTATACGAGCGCCATCTTGGAATGGAGCACATATACAGGGTTCCATGGTGGTAAAACCTGTGGATGTACACTGATGTGTCCAATGTACGCTTGATAAACAAGATTACGGAACAAACTAACAGCACACCCCATGTCTACAATCTTCAAACCCACTGAAGACATATTAGCATCCTATAGAGCAAATTAAATGCCTTTGTTTTAAATAGTCATCGCAATTAAAAGAATATAGCAATTTTTACAATTTGTCAGTCAAAGCAATTTAAAGAAGCAATGCAATTTCGAAACATTAGTGTATAACATATCCAGAAGGGATACCATATACGGGCAACTCATAAATTGCCATGGTGCCATTCCACTTCTTCATTGTGCCCTCTAATATGGCTCTGACACTTATCATTTTTTGTACAAAATTAGAGAGTCTCTGATCCGTTTCTTGTTTCGCGGAGCCTTGGATCTTTTTAAGAATGACCCATCTAAAATCTTCATGTGTATGCTTCATTTCTAAGAAATGTTTTACCATGGGGGCTGCAATTACTTTATTCTTAATGCAACTACAATGTTCTATCATTCGTGTTTTGCATTTCCTATTGGTTTTTCCTATGTATGTGTACCCAGCCATGCCATTCACTGCCTTTCATATAGAGGGGTGGGAACTAGCTTCAAGTTGACACATCATATATCAAAGAGGTGTTAGCCCCACCTTCCTGTTGTCTGTTCGGTAACCAAGCCCCTTACCCTGGCTTACCTCAATTATCTCTCATTAGCATGCACTGCCACCAGCCGAACTAAACAATAGGAAAGCAGATCCATGGAGCCTTTGATATTTCAATTAGGCTGCCCATGGCCGGAGGAAGGTATGCCTTCCCCAGTCTTGAGATGCTTTATGACGTACCCGTGACTGTTGCATTCCAGCTGAACATGTCAGGGGAGCCTGTAGGCTGTGTCCTCCCAGAGTACACATGACTATGCGTTTCATGTACTGAGGAGAGAACATGTGTGGAATGGCCAGGCATTTTCAGAGGATGATCTTGAATCATTCATTTTCATTATCAATAAATAAACAAATACAAAAATTAAATAAAAGCCCAGGTGGGTACCCACTCCCCGTGCGGATGGTCCAATTCCTCACAGTAGGTGTGTAACAAACCTCCCTCTAGGCACAAAGTAACTTCATTAGCTTCAGGACCAGTCAGAAGCCACTAACTACACCTGAACCCTACACCTGAACACTGAGAAGGTTTACAGGTTATTCATGATAAGTGTTAGGGAGAATTTTCATGTCTGTGCCTATTCCCTTCAACCTTAGAGACTCCCAGCTTTTTTGCTTAACTTAGGACTTTTTAATTTTAACCCCCCCCCCCCCCCCCCCCCCGAGTGGGTGGGACCCTTTTCTCACCCTCTGTGTTTTTACCCGATTTGGAGTTTGTGTTTTCACTGTTTTTGGAGTCTGACAAACTCCATAGGCATCTGCTTTTTGTATGGCGACACACAGCACCTTGTGCAGGGTCACTGAGAAATCATTTAGATTCCTCATAAGGTTTAAATACCTTTTCTTGTGTGAACTACAGTTCCCAAGAATAGTAAAGTGAAATTGACTTTACTAAACTTTTCTCTTTCTAGGTCCAGCACACACCATCTTATGTGGAATGCGGGGGGTTCCTTAGTAGCCCCTTATCCTACTTTCCCCATGTAACATTTTTATGTTAACCTCAATACTTTAAATGGCTGATGGCAGTGGTTTACATTTTTCCTACCATTGCACTTTTCTACCGCAGGCTGAACCCTCAGCAGCAGTACAGCACCCATGGGTGACCATTTTGTCAAAATGGGCAGTCTTATTTTTTTCACCATTTTCTGTTTGTGAGCCCTTTGACTTGCCTTTGGCGGGCTTCAGCCCTGAAGCCCACCCCTGACTCCAGTGTGTCAGGAAGGACAGGATGTGAGGGAGGGTCCCGAAACTTCCCTGTCCTTTTTCTCTAGGAATGCCTGAATTAAACTAGTCCCGATTGGTGGGCTGTCCTTTTAGGACAGCCATCCTTCTGTGTGAATGACAGCCAGCCTGTGCATGAATGGGAGAAACCTGCTAAAAAAGGCGAGGTTTTTGTGACTACAGGCAGAGTCGACCACTGGAAGAACATCCCAAGAAGAAACCGCGAACGAAGCTTGCTGCAACCTCCTGGACCTTCAATTGCCCAGTGAAGCCCTGCTGCTGTGCAGACCTCCTTTTTAACCTCGGCAGACAAGCTCCTCAGGAACTTCTCCCTTTGGGTTAGTGGGACCAACTAACCCCGAGAGGAACTCACTTGGCGCCCTTCCCGACTTGCTGTGCCTCTCCGTTGCTGCAGAAGCCCAATGCCCAGGGTCAAGGGACCAGAATCGAGCGCAACATCTGCTGCGGAACGACTCCGTCCAAAAGCTCCAGGAGCCTCCCAAGGACCCTCCAGAAGCAGGACATCCCGATTCAGAGTCCCTTCACCAGCGTGCGGGACTGAGGGAGCATGGAAAGTCCAACCAGTGTCCACGATCCACATCAGTGCTGTTTTACTAAATCGCTGAAACCGCAAAGTGCCACTGAAGTGAAAAGAGCCTGTAGCTGCTGACGACCTTCCAGAGTACTGCCACAGGAGCCCTCCAGACATCCTCCCTCTTGTCCCAACAACTGAGGCTCAGGAAAGAAGGTCTGCTTGCCTGTAGCAAGATGGAATCCAGCTGGACAACCCTTTCTTCTAACCAGAGGTACTGTTTGGGCTTGGAGGTACTTACCTTAAGTTGTGCTGTCTCACTTGAGGCCGGCACCTACTTACTGAGTTGATTTCAACTGCCTTTTAACAGTCTTAACAGCTAGTGGCCCTACAAGGAGATTTTTTCTGAACCATCTAACTTTGTGCAAGACTCTTATCCAAGAAGTGCATCAGATCCATAGACTGTGTCCTGGCTCCCCGAAGGCACTCTTAATCCATGGACTTTGATATTGCTGGTCTCGTTACTGCTGGGCAAGGCTTGCCTAGACTTCATTGGAGGATTCAGTAGTCCTCACATATTCCAAGAATCTGTTCTAAACGTTTTGCTTCTTTAACCTTTCCTTTCTGCAACTCTGAATGTGCAAAGTATACTGGTGTAAAATATAAATGCAAATACTATCCTTGTGATTGAAGTCACCTCCGGGTGCACAGGAAGTGTATGAAGCATATCCAAAGATTATTCGCTGGCTTGTTTGATTCTCAAAGGTAATTTCAAAGTTTATTTGTATTGTGACAATCTGTTGCCTTTTTAAAGTACGCTTATTTAAAACTGATGAGTAAATAACTGTTTATAACTGAAACCTCGAGTGGAAGTGTTACTTGGCTACTTGTATTTACGGATTTTAATTGTACAGCTCACATTTTACCCCTCTTGAGATAGGCCTGGTTGCTCAGTCACCCCACCAACTTGTGTAGTACAGACCTATACCAAAAGGTGGGTTACCCAATACCAAGCAGATACGTCTTGTGAGCAAGCGGGAGAGAGACAACATTCCATTCTCTCCAATGTCCATCTCCAAGCACAACTTTAACATTGCACTGCGTGGCACTACCTCTCCCCGCTTTCCTGGCCGAAAGGTAATCCACTCACCTGGGAGCCACACCAGAGAGTCCGGAGGGCCATGACCTTCTCTGTGATGGAGTGACTTCTCGGAGGATAACTTGCTTCTCAGAACCATCCTCGGGCTGCCTTTACTGAGGTTCTCCTATCTGACTGCGCTCAAAGTAACTTGCTCTGCATATCTACTGCACTAACCCTACCCAACTACTGTTGCCAAGAACCTTCTCCCTCAAAAGAATAGGTGAAAAGGATCCTTTAGTCGTGCCCTTCGTAATCTGGTGGCACCAACCCTCACAGAACTCACTCCTTCAAAAAGGAGCGCTTGCAAAGAATAAGGGACTACTCACCACCGTGGCAATGAAGGGAAAGGAAAGCATGCCTGATGAGAGCCTCACAGACGCCCACCTAACAGTGCGAGAAGCTCACAAAGTAAGCAGCCAAGGGCTGGAAGAGGGAAACAGTGTTGGGAAGTTCTCCAGCACCCACATAAGGACATGCATATTTAGCAGGGAGGAACTCTCAAAGTGTACCAGCTTCACCATCAAACGAATGAACTCGCAGCGACAATCTAGATTTGGGAGATCCCCACCTCGGCTTCCAAGGCTGCGCTCAGACCAATGGAAATGAGGCTTTTGGACTTGCCGCATTACAGAGAAGGTGAAACACCCCGAAAGAAGCGCTGAAATAGGACCACTTCTGGAACAGAGGACTGATTTTTAATGAAAATTATCAAACAAGTGTTCTCGGGCACAAGGTCAGTTGAAATGCAACGCTGAAGTCAAAAACATTCCAATACCTAGAAAACGGCTTCCAGCAATCCTCTATATTTCCAAGAGACCCTGGACGCACCAATACTGAAAGGTGCTGTAGTCTGTAAAAGTACATATCTAGGGATCACAACTGAACATACTATTCACACAGCAACCCCTCTAATCTATTCCTACAGGTTTGTACTAAACCTCTGCATGGACACGGGTGCAGCTAGACTCCAAGAAAGCAACCCTCTTCCTGTCTCATGATAGGCAGGGCCTTCCAACTTTGGGCAGAAACAAGGAGCAACTCTTCTGGACATCAGGGGAGAAAACGGTCCATGTACCAAGACAATGCGACAAGTGTGCTTTGAATCTCGCCGTGGCCTTTGATAGCGTAGCCCACTGTGCTTACCTTAGACAGATAAGAACCCATGGCAAACCACGTTCTATGCCTCTCTCACAAATGGCAGTCAGCGCTTTACAACTAGGAGCTTTCTTTTCAGCACCCTCCAACACCAGCTGTCGAGTACCCCCCAAAGGTCCCTGCTTTCCCCCAATTGTATTAAACATGTATAGGGCTCCACTCTCCAAAGTCGTCATCCATAACAGTAGGTATCATATGTATGCAGAGGATACTCCGTGGTATATCAAACTCTCAAAAGGTTCCCGAGGCCACCATCTTGAATTGCCTCAACGCCCAACGAATTAAACCAGGCAATCATGGTGTCAATAACCCAAACACCTTTTTTTCGCCATATGATTGAATGTCTCGAGAGGATAGCTCAGGGGCAACATGTTCACCTTGGAAGCAAGATGACACGGAACACCACAGGTTCGATCCCCGTGTCCGCGCTTAGAAACCTCTGGGTATTAAGCGCGTTATAAATAACCCATCATATATCAATGCCACCATTGGGCTCTACTCCTACCAACACACAAAATTCACAGCGACTATGATCTACAGTGCTGCAAAGGGAGGGTCAAGAGCCAAACCACCTGCTCAGCACCACACTACTTCTAAACCAGCGGTTATGCAGACACAGCCCGACGAGTACACCACCTTCACCTTTTCTGGTAGTGCAGACCAAGGGCAGGCTACACACTCTTCAGGAGGGTCGTGACAGTGACCCAGACACAGCCCGACGGGCACACCACCTTCACCTTTTCTGGTAGTGCAGACCAAGGGCAGGCTACACACTCTTCAGGAGGGTCGTGACAGTGACCCAGACACAGCCCGACGGGCACACCACCTTCACCTTTTCTGGTAGTGCAGACCAAGGGCAGGCTACACACTCTTCAGGAGGGGCGTGACAGTGACCCAGACACAGCCCGACGGGCACACCACCTTCACCTTTTCTGGTAGTGCAGACCAAGGGCAAGCTACACACTCAGGAGGGGCGTGAGGCGACACTATTAGCAGCAATCTAAAAGACATGCAAAAAATTCCAATAGTCCAGCATAAAAGAATGCTCAATCAAGATTCATTTAACCCAAACAAAATGCAAAACAACTAACCAGAAAACATTAGGAAAGCCCACCCCGGGAAAAAACTGAATGCAGACAGGTGAAAAGGGCACCGTGTAGATGAGCAGAGGTGCTCAGACAAAAGATTGTCACAATGACAGAGTTCAAAGTATGTATATAAGAACGTGTTAGAAAAGCAGGGTTTAAAAGTCACTACAGATCCAAAAGGGGGCCAGTAGGAAAGGGCCTCTTCACAGTACTTTGTGTTCTCGTCTTTAGGGGCCAAGAGCATTGACCCAGGCTTTTCACCAACAAACCCGGAGTCTAGGTTCTTCCCGTGCTGTGCCGATCTCGAGCATGGAGCAGTGGGGCCGGACCCAACGCAGTGCTATTCAGCGGCAGCAACAGCTAGTGGGTCAAAGACGCTGGGGGCTGCAGACAATGTAGGTTGTGGGTGCTCAAAGACTAGACTGCGGACAAGTGACGACTGGCCTTCGGCAGCGAATTGGTTCAGCTGGCACAACAAAGCATCAGGGTACTGCAGCAGCCTCTCCTTGGAGCTCAAAGTAGCTGATTAACCAGGCAGCAGTGTCGAGTTGGGGATGCTAGAGGTCTCGTGGGTCTCAAATGTGGAGATGGCAAAACGTGTCGCTCGTTGGTGTGGAGGTTGGAGGACTCCAGCGGTTTCCATGCAGCAGTTTTTTAAAGTGTCAAAGGTGCCCAAACTGTGTCCATGCAAGGAGAGCCAGGGGTCAGGCACTTTGTTCTGTGGTTGCTGAGTCCCAATACAGAGTCTTCAGGACAAAGTAAGCCCCTCTGCACACCCACTCCAGGGAGTTTGGCTTACACCTACCGGTGATCCTTCACCTACAGTGCACAGGAGCCTGGTTCCAGCGCATCCAGTATAGACGCCTTGCGCCAACAGCCATCATCCAATTGTTTCCTGTGGCTGGCTAGAGGATCAAGCTCTCCTCTACCTTGGATGGCGTCCATTTCCCCCTGCTTGGCAGAGAATTTGGGCAGACTGTACCTCCCAAAACAGATGCAGCTGAATCCTTCTTACATATTCCAAAGTGAATCAAAGAATGAGGAGGTGCCCCCTCACCTTATAAAATGCCAAACGACACAAGGGATTGGTCCAAAACAAGTGCATTTGCCTTAGGACATCACACCCAGAGTACGTTGCCCACAGGAAATGGAGTGGACAGTAAAAGTAAGAGACCCAACAGAAATTAAGACAGTGGGTCTCCGCTCCTAGCTACTCTAACTGGTATCAGGTAATATTATCCCCACCAATAATATCGCCATATATATGGTCGTCGGGAACAGCCATAGGCGATATTATTAGTGGGGATAATTTAGGGGGTAAATGGGAGCAGGGGTGTTCCCCGCAGGTTCAATGCGTTAATATTGCCGCAAAAATATGGCAACATTCTTGTGTTATATCCCTGCAAAAATATCAACATACATGGAACCCTCCAACTCTGCCCCCCTTCCTATGCCGGCTGACTTCAAAGGCACTCCAGTAGTCCGCACCATGGTGCGAGTGGCTCAGTTATGCCTGTGCTGCCTCTGAAGCACAGTTTCCCAGGAGACCTCCTGGGAACAAGTTCCTATGCACTGGGTGAAGGGGTTACCCTTCCTGCAGGAGAATCGAAGAGGCAGCATCCTGGCAATTATTCAATATGGCTGTAGTGGAGACAGTCAGACCCCAAAACCAATTCACATCAGTTTGGTCATAGCTGACTACGGTCAGAGCGGACATTGTGCGATATCAAATGGCTGTGGCCGTATAATTGTGTGCTCTTATTAGTCACCACACCACAACCAGGCAGGACTTCTATTTACAAGCTTTACATGTCACCAGATTAAGGTATACAATTAAGATCAGAATTGTATAAAATCAAAAAGCCACCCTGCCTGTGGGAACTTTGTGTCCCAGTAGCCGTCAGTGATGCACATGTGACCTGTGAACTGGACCTGCACCACTACAGAGATGGTGCTGAGGCCGTTTGTAGACTATATTTGCACTATGGTTTTGGCATGGAGCATTTATGAAAAGGAGGTCTGATGAGTAGACCTCCCTTTCAACATAATTACCTGAATCCTTTTATGGGATTAAAAATAAAGGCGGCTCAGGGTATCCCGCCCTTGCGCATGGCAGTCCTTCACACCCACAAGCTGGGTGCAATCGTTTGACGGCTCTGTAAAATTAGGAAAGGAAGATGGCCTACTTCATCATCCCCTCAGATTCCTTAAAAGACTGCCTCACCTCGGACAGTTCCCAAAACGACTCCAAGGACACCTTGAACAGCCCTTTAGGCAAGACTTTATCCAAGGAGTACAAAACCATGCATATTCGCTATTTCCAGTACAACTCTACACTCGCCTGCCCCTAAATTACAGCTTTGGCTGCCTATCAAACAAGAATTGAAAAAGCCATGCCCTGTACTCTGCAAACTATTTCTAAATTGCAAGTTAACCAGACAACGGAGGAACCGGAAAGCACCCTCGAGCCCCTTTCAACAATGAATCCTCTCCCCCCAAAGAACGCTCTTCCTTCACAGCACCGATGGGAGAACATGTTTATAAAGTTATTTATAGAAATCAAAACCTTTTACAAGAAACATATAGCTCATACCTCACTCCTCCAAAACATTGTAAAAACCAATGCCCCATGCCAACCTTCAGGAAAAAGGCAGGGTACAGGGTACGGAAGATAAAGGTATAATACCAAATGTTATTAAAAAAGACGATATCCAACACAAATGTTTGCATTATATTCTTAAACGAAAAGTACCCTTTATTTAATTTTTTTTATAACACCAATACCATACCAGAGTTGGGTTTCTAAATGCGGATCCGGGATTCGAACCTCTGTTGCTCTGTGTTGCCCCTGTGCTATCTGCCATTCACAATATAACTGCCTCCTTGAGCCTTTCTTACTCACAAACGTTTGGCCGAGATATGCAAAATTCTACCACTGTAGTTTTTTCTTTTAGAAAGCGTACATTTATCTTGCAACTAGCCATAGTATCGGGTGGGTGCACTCCCAAATATCCTTCGGACCCCTCCCCCAGTCTCTCTGCATCCTATTCACAGCAGCCCTGAGAAATCCCAGTTAGTCCTACTAAGCGTTACAGACACCGCAGTGGGACGGCCCATTAGGTTTGCCAGAGAGAAGCTAATAATACAGTGAGAATTCCCCAAAAGGAAGTGGTCCAATATCATCTGGCCGTTCTTTCCTCCTGAGATGAAATGAAAGAATAAAACAAGTAAAAAAAGTAAAATACCAAAAAAAATAATAATAGTTATCCTCATGGTCCTGTAAAGATTGAAAAAAATGCTCACTTTGCCCGACCAGAAAGAGGACCGAGCCAGCCAACTCTTTTCAGTCTTCTTGCCGTCAATGGCTTTCTCGGGCTTGAAAGAAGAACATCAATGAATCATGGGAGGTCTCAAAGCCCTCACCTGTCCTCGCCATGGCCACTTACCTGCTCTTGCTCTCCTCATCTGCCAATTTTACTGATTAACACAGAAACCGAGACTCTATTATGGGGCCAAACGTGCACCAGAAGCTGCAGGCTCTTTAGTGACTGATGAATAGCTTGGGAGCTACTAGGATCACCGGAGGGAAAATATCCTGGGGAACCTACCATAAACACTATGTGCAGACTCCGCTTCCCGGCCAATAGAGCCATGAACCAGAACTTTCTTGGGTCCCCATTAAACCACCTTTACGTGGCCCACCGCCACGGTTACTCACAGACACTCGGGGGGCAAGTGCAGGTCATATCAACTACTAGGCCAATGATTCATAGGACTCCAGCATAACTGATCCACAGTGGGAACCCAGTGACTCCCAAGGGTAGGGAGGAATGGAAAGTGGATTGTCCTCGAGTTCCCGAAGGAGCAACAGATCAGCACAATGAGACGCAGGACGGAGCCTAGCACTGCAGTCAGGTCGCTGGTCACATTTCTACCACTTTCCAGTATCCATCTCATTATAGGTTGGACAAGTGGCTGGGGTCCAAGCAACATGCTGGGGCTCCCAACAGCAGCCTCACTGAAACACGCAATACTTCACCAATCACTCAACATGGTTGAAGATGAGATCTACAACAACTGTCGAATTTCCAAGTGACTCTTGCTTATTCATGTATGGCAAATACGGTCCCACTCATCAGCCGTCAGTCTATTCTGCCACAGTGCGCAGGTCCCCCCACGGAAGGGTTTGGCACCAGTTCACTGGTTCCAGTCTCCAAGCGCCGGGCCTGGTAACTGTACTAAAAAGCCTAAGCCCAACAGTGAACGCTATGTCCACCCCTCTTGCAGCTCTGGAGTTCACGCACACCCAGTGGCTCGTGCCACTATTTGCCCGTCCCATTGGGAACACTGGTAAGGTTACCAACCACACAAACGCTTCCCACCGCACTGAACCCTTCTAAAGATACTGCTCTGCATCGTTTCTTCATCCGTGGACATCATCCAGTGCATAGCATGCACCGTTCACAAGGTCAACCACCTGCAGCTGGTAGAGATGTTGGACCGGGGGCTGCCTCCGCCCACTTCCATATCACCTTTCTGAGGAACTGGGCAAGGCTTTCTTCTGCTCCTCAAAGGCTGAAATCTAGAAGCATTACCCTGATCCATGATGATCACGCTGCCCCTCTCGTTAACCACTCGTTAGGTTGAGGCCTCGGATGCCTAGTTGGCAAAGAAACCCCACCCAGTCAAGTGACCGTGATCCAACACATGGGCAGATTTGAAAGAATAATTTTCCCATGGCTCGTTCCCATTCACTGGCAATCGTATTTACTAATCAATATGTGGAAGAGGAGGGTGCGGAGGTGTTCAATAATCCGATAAAAGACACATGCCCAGGACTAGCTGCAGATACTTCAAATGACCTAGAAAAGACTAAAGGTACTAGGGTGGAGAGACAAGTTTGACATAGCATTGTTAAACGAAAAAACACCCAATCAGGTAGACCTATTAGGGACCAGTTACCTATAGAAGATCTGGTCACTTGGAAAAGGGGGTGGGGCAGGGGAGGCAGGCACAATGCAGAAGAAGTATTCATGCGTTTCAAGGGTTGACCATTAGGTAGAAGCGCCACCTGTAAACTAAAATTATTGCATTTGAGTACCGAAAAGGGAAACAGGATGCGAGATGACACTGCCGGTTGCCGTTGTATGGTTATTTATCCACCCAATGAATGCCTATGGTCATGCTAATCACAATGGCCAATCCCACCCGCTGCCTACCTCTCCCTACTGGGAGCTCCTTGGACTGGCTCTACCAAATTTTGTGCTATAAAAGCCCGTCAGTGTTTTTTCTAACCGCTCTTTGTGACGTTGGTGGCTCAATGGCTACTGTAAATGAGCTCCTGGTGCAATAAGATCAGTCAAGTGTGCCTTCAGCCAATCAATGTACTACTGCGTGCCCTGGCATCAGCTTCTTGCAGCAAAGCCTTGAAAAAACCAAGAGTTTCAGCCTCTGCATAGTTTCTGCCCAGGCACTTGCACCACATGCCCCAGTACTCACGCCATTTGCCAGCTGTTGTGCTTTTATGGCCAGGTAGTACCATTGAGGCAGTCTCAGGAAAATGCCTACACAAAAGCCAAAACTGTTGGCTTTGCAAAGCTGGTTTTCTAAAAGGTGTTAGAAAGCAGTTTAGGTACCTAAATAAAAAACATCTGCAGAAAATAGACCCCGTTTTGTGTGCGTGTAGCCACCCTTCAATGGAATCAGAGACCGGGCCTTGTGCCAGGAACAAATTATAAAAAGCAGTTGGTCATTCAAAAAGTTCGACAACAAAAATAAAAAATGAGAAGAGAGAACGACCACGCAGATCAGATTTGAGACCAATAGGACATTGGCCAGTGACTGCTGTACAGGACCTTGCACAGGGGGCATGAATTCACATTGCAAGCTACTAGCCGGCCAGAAAAAGTGCCACCTCAATTCTACACATGTACTTACGAGGTGTCAAAGATCACTAGGCAATGGCTAGTGCCGAGTGCAAAGCAAGCAGCCTGGCTGTAGCATTTACATCATAGAAAGCTTTGCTAATGATCTTGGGGCCTCTTTAGAAGCGTGGTCTTTGCACCCTAACAAACTGGAGCAGCGCCATCCTCGCCACTCACTCCCCACCAAAAGAACATGCTTTGAGATGGAGCGTGAGAGCATCTCAGCAGACACCGGGGTACTGCGGCCATGGGCAGGCCTTAAAGCCATTGTATTGGCCCTTCATAAGCTCCCTCCTCAGTAGGTTTCCCTCCATTGGGTCACTTGGATGTGCACTGGTGGACGATGCGCCACCAGAATGTGTGCGGCTTGCAGAAGGTGCAATCTTCCATATATGTACCATAGATCTTCAGGAGCTTAGTGTTAGGAAAGACTTCATAGTTGTATGCAATTTTCCCTCCATGTGTCAACCCCCAAACATTTTGCTGCTGTGTAGACACCATTGACTGACTTTGCCAGAGAAGCACAACCCTCAGCTGCACTCCTCTGGGCTTTCCCTCACTTTTTATGGGGAAACTGGCAAGCCCTTAAGACAGTCAGTACTGGGAGACTTTGTTTCCCTTAGTCCTTTCCTCATGTTGCAACTTTTGTGCAACATGTAACAAGTGTGCAATGTATCTTACCATACAGCACACTTGGGTCTATAGTCATTTCAAAAGGCCCTAGATACTTGCTGGACTTTTTATGAACTGTGCAGATGTGTCATGGACAGGACTGGTGGCAGACTGGTGGCAGCTATCGTTTTGCTTTATTTTTAACCATTTCCTACCATGTTAACCGTGTTTGGCACGAAAAGGGTGGCCTGGCTCCAAAATGGCCATGCCACGAGGTTCTTTGTCCTGTCCTTCGGCCATCTTGCCCCTTCATCTTCCCCAGGTCGAGGCGACCCAGGCCAATCCTTATTTGGTCATGCATTTTCCGGCAAATCCCAATGCTTTCGTGGGCTTCTGCGTGCCTTGTGTGTGTCTCCAGGATGTGGGCTGGGATATCTGGTCCCAATACACATCCTGGGTGCCAGAGAGTCTGGAGTGTCCTGAATGCATGAGACCACCGTGGTCTGTGATTGGTCCATGTATGGAGGGAGTGTTTGTGAGCAGATCTCCCATTGGGTCCTCTCCGTTTTGGCGCGAAGGGAACTTTGGATAAGAGGAGGCTGGAAACACTACTACCATTTCGACCTAAGTTCTCACTGAACAAAGGATAGGATCCAAGTATCCTGCAACTACGAAGCTGAGTCGAGGAACCGCTGGAAGGTTTGGCACCCTGAGCCCGCTGTCGTCCTGTGGGACCCCTCTGCATCTGGTCATCCTAGAAGGTCTGCGAAGACGCGTCGACCCATTGGAATAGCGGGACCAACTATTCTCGGCACCTTCACCAAAACCTGCAAGTTAAGCTTTCTCAGAAGTGTCCCTGGGCCAACCAGTGGCCTGACCATCTTACGTAGGACCTTTGCTCTGTCGCCGTCGTTTCAAGGTGGCCCTCGAAACTTGGTACACCGCTAGCTCTGTGTCCACAGCACCCTCACACCGAATTTCGTACGCTTGGCATTCCCAGGTCAGAAGTGAGACGAGTGCGCCCGGACCGGAGTAAACGTGGTTACCGTGTTGCGGCAACGTCCTTTGCAAGTCTGCTGCATTTGTGACCCTCTTGCCCCTGAAGCCTGCTGCAGTGAAACTGGGGCGATTCATCCACCTGGAGCAGAGAAATCGCCAATGTCCCGTTTGAGAATCCTCGCTGGATCTCAGGAACTAAAAGGGTGCCGAGACGTCCTTTTTGCCGCCTTCGAACCTGCCACCGAATTGGACTAACCTGCCGAAGTTTGGGTCTCCTTGCCTCAGGGACCGGTGAGCATGAGCAGAGTCCATCTTTACGCATGAGTGGCCCCTGGGGGCCCCTCTCCTGTCCACGCCTATTGCGAAATAAGGACTCCATCCCGAACTCTCGAACTGCCTCTGCCTTCAAGTGGAGGTCCTTCTTGAATAGTGGGAACTTATTCTTCATCGCCTTATCAACCTTCCCGAGCTGCTAGAGACCCCTGAAGAGACTGGACAACCGCGTGCATTGGCATACATGTACTATTGAGCACAAGTATCCCCTCTTCTTAGGGCTTGGACTGCCTCTTAGTTAGGTGAATGAATTGGGCCTAAAGATTAACTGAACTGCCCGTTTCCTTCCCCTCTAGGTTGTTAACATATTTCGTGCAGTCACCCTTTTAGACCCCCCACTGGTCGTGTGTGTGTGTGTGTGTAATATATATATATATATATATATATATATATATATATATATATATATATATATATATATATATATAGTATCAAGTGTGATGTATTGGTTTACTTAATGTCACTGATTCTTTGCTATGGTCTATGTTACAAAGGCCTTGTAATGAATGTGTCTTTAGTTTTAATATAAAACCTGTCTGGAGTAATTTGTAAGTGTCCTTGCTCTGTATGCTCACTGAGGTCCTTCAGTCACCCTCACCCCTCCTGAGACTTAGTCTTGACTGCCTGCCATAGCTACCCTGACTGGTCTGGCTTGTCCAGAGGCTACCCTGTTCCTAGAGGACAGAGTTTGGAAATCATTCTTAACACTTATTTTCACAAAGTTACTGTTCTTGACCCAAGCTTCATTTTCTGGGGCATTGCCAAACTTCTATGAGTAAAAGAAGGTCCTATTGAACGAAGCTTTACATACGCCGCTACTCCTGCACTGAAACTGCAGTAAGTGGAAAGGGTATTGAAAATCTTCATTGCTGCCCATTTGTGATAGCCGTCAAGGTTGAGACTCTCGTTGTGGTGCCCTTGGCCTTTACATCATACCTTAAGACTAATGGTTTCATGGTGGCCAGCGAGATGACACCCAACATTCGAGCCTACCTGGCAATCGAGGCAGGGTTGAAACATACAGCAAACACCACTCATTTGCAGGATCGACCCCACTTCCACAGACAGTTATCCCACGGAACAGACATACAACAGGTTAAAGTCACTGCTCTCTGTGCCCCCAAGACTCTGGAACCTCCTCCCCATAAACATCCGACTCACCCCCTTGCTTCTAAAGTTCAGGAAGGAGCTCAAGACCCACCTCTTCAAGGAACATCTCCTTCCTAACATCTAGGTCCACACACCATCCGCTCCCCACCATACCCTAGACTGGGTGATCTGATCCCCACCATGTTACTTGTAGATCGGGTGCCAACAATTGCCCTCCCTCCCCTGTTGTACGAGCCCCACTCCCTTGTTCCTCTGCTCCCTAACCTTGTTCTTCCCCAGATGATGGTAAAGCGCTCCCGTGCTTCCCGAAGCCAGGCCTCTGCTCAATAAATATCCTAATAATTATAACAGTAACTCATCTAGAAAGTACGCATTTGACTCCCTCTAGGCCACGGGTGCACAACATACGGCCCGCGGGCCAGTTGCGGCCGCCATGCTGTTTTGTCCGGCCCGCCCTCCATTAGGAAAGTCTTTGAAACTCTTCTGGGCAGGACAAAACACTGGCCCTCATTGGCTCAGCACACACGCACCATGTAGCTCCTGCGAGCCACGTAGTGCGTGTGTGCTGCACCAATGGAGGGCCAGCACTACGGCTGGTGTGGCCAGTAAGGCTTGATTCTGGACGGCATTTCAGCCTTCCATGCCCACGCCAGCCGTAGTGCCAGAGACCTCGCCAGCGTTCCAGCACGTCCGGTAAGTGGTCTGTTTGGGTGTCGGGTCTGCATGAATGTTTGTTTTTAAGTGCAAATGCAGCGTATGCTGAGATGCGGGGTGTCGGGTCTAGGGGTGTCATGGTATTATTTTTATGACTGTACGATAACCTTCTTGCCAAATGACTGTATATCATGGTTATCGCGGTATAGAAGGTGGAGTTAACTAATCTTAACAAATATTTTCTAAAAGGTCATAAATTGCCAGATCAAACACAAAACTAGGCACCCAAGGCATGAATTGGGATTTTCAACATACTTTCCACTGAAATGCCACCCCTTGCTTCCACCAAACACAAACACATGTGAGGAGAATAGCTTTTCTTAAGTGGTCATTTAGGCTTTTAGCTCGGCTACTGGTGAAGATGAACATGTTGCCATCTTGATAGCATGCATGCCACAGATCAATGGAGGCTGATTATAGTATATGCTTGTGCGCATACACACACGCACTCTTTACGTTACAGCCTTTCCAAATCAGATTGAAAAGCACACTTAACGATATACCGGTATAAACATGTGACGGTTATTATTGCTCAATTAAGTGGTTCACGATATCTTTAACGTTATACCGTTACATTTCTAGTCGTGTCTGCTTGAATGTTTGTTTTTGAGTGTAAGTGCGGTGTATGTTGAGATGAGGGGTGAGGGGGGGGGGGTCAGGTCTGTATGGGTGCATGCTTGAGAGTGTGAATGCCGAGTTGTGGGGGTGGGGGCTTTGGGTCTGTATGGGTGCATGCTTGAGAGTTTGTGTGCCGAGTTGGGACCCGCCCTCCCCCCCATTTACTTTTCGGCCCTCTATAGGTGGCATGTAAGTTGGTTGAGGGGTGGGGGCCAATGTGGCATAGTGCTGCACTCCAAGAGTGAACTCAATAATAAAGCTAAAACAGGCACAGTTAGGAGATGTACATCCTTTGCTTTTTTGAGGAAACCTGACTCAACGAAGGCCATACTCCTCTTGGGCAACCCAAACAGCAAAGTATAGCAGTCCAAAATAATGGAATGTCCAATCAAGGGTCAATACAATATATATTATTTAATTAAACAGACAATATACAATAGAAATAAATTATAACAATGGAAAATGTGTAGTACAAAATGTAAGTTTGAAATACAAATAAAAATCGCTACACTTCAAAAACGTATTCTTTTTCCATGTGTTTAATACAAATTGGGGGTTGAAAAAGCCTCCTGCCACTCCCCTCCTACATTTACTTTTCGGCCCACTATAGTAGGGGTGTCACGGTATTAGTTTTATGACGGTATGATAACCTTCTTGCCAAATTACGGTACATCATGGTTCTCGTGGTATAGCAGTTGGAGTTAACCAATCTTAACAAATATTTTCTAAAAGGTCATAAATTGTCAGATTTATCATCACAAACAAAACCAGGCACCCAGGGCCAGAATTGGGCTTTTCAACATACTTTCCACTGAAATGCCACCCCTTGCTTCCACCAAACACAAACACACGTGTGGAGAGGAGGAGGGGGGGGGAGCCCTGCTGCGACTGGCAAAGCAAACTAAATAGCTTTTCTTAAGTGGTCATTTTGGATTTTAGCTCCTCCACTGTCTACTGGTGAAGATGAACATGTTGCCATCTTTATAACCTGCATGCCACAGATCAATGGAGGCTGACGGTAGTATAAGCTTGTGCGCATATACACACACACACACACACGCTCTCTTTACGTTACAGCCTTTAGTTTACTTGCGGGCCAAAAGGTGTTCATGTAATCAAAGACATGTTACCCTTTGGTATGGCAGCAGGGAATACCCATAGAGATGAGTGAATTTCGCAGTGTGACTTATTATATGTAAATTCAATGATAGAACCAGGCAAATACCCCATTGTCATATGTTTAGCAAACATTATCCATTATAAATATATAAACCCCAAAGTCGCCAACCCAAAGTAAACCCTTTCCCTTCTTGGCACTGTATTTATTCTTCCTATTGCTAACATATTGATTTTGTGTCAGGCACGTGTGGTTTATGCAATGGCATTAAAAACTGCTCCAACTGTAACCACTTGGCAGATGGCACATAAACAGTGCAAGAACAAGACTGCGCAGCACTTGCTTACTGCAGCCTTTCCCAATCAGATTGAAAAGCACACTTAACGGTATGAACGGTATACCGGTATAAACAATGTGACGGTTATTATTGTTCAGTTAAGTGGTTCACGGTATCTTTAACGTTATACTGTTACATCCCTACACTATAGCCATTATGTAAGGTACTTTCGGCCCTCTGTCAGAATCAGTTGTGCCCCCCCTGCACTAGGCCATTCTTCTACTTGCCCCCAAACCTCTCTGCATATCCAGAGTCGAGCAATGAAAATCTAAAAATAAAAGCACAGGTGTGTACACACATTAAGCACTGTGGTCACCCAGGCCGACCACCTGTCGGTACGGATGTGCCTAACACATGGTGTGTGGAAGGGTCAGCAGCCGAGTCTAGGCCCAGCTGCCCACGAGTTCATACTATTGACTGGGCCTACATAACAAGGCCAGCTGCGACCCAGCCAGGAAGTACCAATGAGCGAGCAAAGGATGTCCGCCTAAGGGAAGCATGGAGTAACCTCGCAGGAGCTCCAGAATGGCCAGAAATGAGTCACTCCTGCACAGCGAGGCCAAAGGCCAACAGCAACTTCCTATAAACAGCGAGGAGGCGGCGCGCGGAGGGGCCAGGGATAACCCCCTCCCCCAGCCATGGAAGCTTAGGAAAGATTAAAAAGATTCCATTCCAGTGAGCGCACCCTGGCGTGGTCCACCGCAGCAGAGCACGCCAGGCACATAACGCGGAGGCTGACCTGCACAGGGTGCAGCGCACCACCACTCAAAACACGCATCTGGAAAGCTCCGGGGTTGGTCCTTAAGGGAATAGTCACATATGTTTATCGCCGTACTGTCATGCTTTCTTACTAATTGTCAGGCCTCTCGTAGGTACACAAAGGCTATGCAGTCAAAGAGCACAGTGCAGTGATGTCTTGAGGTGGTGGAATGTATTGTCAGGAATGCGTGCTCGTTAAGGAGTCGAGAGTGCTGGGTGGGCGTGGGCAATCCCGGTGTGTTCCCTACCATCCCGGATGTACAAGAGTGCGCGGGACTGGTCATGAAAGAGCCCAACCTAGCAAGCAACCGAGTGCTCTACAAACACGGATTGGCAAAGCCAGCTATTTTGGCTTTCGTGTAGTCGTGGGACAGGCATTTTCCAGTTACTGCGGTAAGGACCAGGCCATAAGAAGGGTAAAGCTGGGCAGTGTCAGCTTTCTGGGCATAAGTTAGCAGTTTCCCGTCAAAACCTATACAAGAGGCAAAACAGTTGGCTTTGCCAATGCTCGTTTTTGACAGGACTCCAGTGCAAGGACACGCACTTGGCTTATACAATCAAGCGGCTCAAGGCGCTATTACACCAGGAGTAGCTTTACAGTGGCATTTAAGCCATCCCCTCCAGAAGGCAGCATGGAAATAACATGGCTGTCCCTATGAAAGAGCAGAGCTAAATCAGTAGGCAGTGGGCATGTAGCGGGTGGCAATGGGCATTGTGACTAGCATGGCGTGGCGGTGAGGGGGGCTGTCAAGTGATGGCTGAAAAGCCAAATACTAACCGAACGCTGTGTATCCCTCCTGACCTCGCGTGCCAAAAGAGTCTCAGTTCAGCTAATAGCCAAAACCAAAAGGGAGAGACTTCAGAGGGGGGACAAAGCTGTCGATGGCAAGGGGCTAGAGGCAGGAGGAGCGGTTATCGGGGAGTCCAAAAGCGTCAAGCGCCCCCCCCCCCCGCCTCAACCAGCCCCCCTACATGGAGGAAGCCATGGTTTGCTTATTTGCAGGGTACTTGGAACCGGCTAGAGTACCACACCGATATTTGGTTCAACAAGTAAACCTTTCACAATAAGCAACGTAGAAGAAACAGTTACAGAAAACGAGAACGAAAAGTAAAATATAAAAACAAGATAGTGTAATACAGTGCCCACATAGTGACATGTGGTTATATCCTATTTTAAATGAATCGCTTAAACACCTCAGTTAAAAGCAATGTCACGAAGAAAAACGAGCTTAAAAACCCAAGAGAAGCTGGTTTCAGTGAAATCTGAAGAGCAGCCAGCGCCTTATGGCAGAATTCTCCCAGTGAAATCACTTGGAAGTCGCCCAAAGCTTTCCCGAGTACAACACTCCACCCTAAGGCACTCGAGCGTTTCCACCTTGTTTGAGGTTCAGCACAGGGAATACGCTCCCCATCGAGAGTCCGGAAGTTATTCCAAGTTATCAGGCACCGTGCGGTGGCTTCTCCTCTGAGCAACATAGGAAAAGATGCAGGAATTCTTACAATCCTTAGTCGATATCCAACCGTCTATCCATCGTTTTCGTCTTCATTGTGCTTCTTTATTTAATTTGACTTGTAAAGCGCGAACAAGCCCCCAGGCATCCAGGCGCTAACGAACCAGTTACATGGGGCACAGCGGCATAAGGTTACAGAGGAGCAGTCAGCGTACATCGTGCAACAAGTGGGGGGAGGGGGGGAAAGCAGACTTGGAGATACATTTATGAGTGATGACGAGTCTTAAAAGTGATTCTTTCTGTGATAGGAAGTCAGTGGACCTTTCTGAGGGCAGTTGAGATCTGCTCTGAACTGGGAAAATTCAGAGCCAAGCGAAGAGCATCGTTTTGTATAGTCTGGAGTTTCAGGACATTGCAGTAGTGTAGTCTGGCACGCGCCACTAGCGAGCAATGGTTAGACCATTGTCATTGGTGAGGCAGGGTCTATCAGCATTGATATGTTTGGTGGAGGAAGCTGCTGCTGAGGAGATGGCGTTGACTTGGCGGGTGAGGGATAAGGTTGAGTCAAGATACACTCCTAGGGTTTTCACGGAGGCAGAGACTGGGAACACAGCCATCACTGTTGAAGGCGGAGTACAGAGGGAGGGTTTAGTTGCTTCAGTGCTGAAGTTGAACCAATGGTGAGAAGTTCCGTTTTCTCCTCATTGAAGCAGAATCCATGGGTGGGATGGTGGCATAGGTGGAGTTTAGTGTGGCAGGATCATCGTAGGAGGATCCAGATAGGGGAAGGAGGATTTGTGCGTCATCAGTATAGTTTGTGTAGGCGATGCCAAGGGAGTCTAGGAGATCGAAGAGGGGCTTTGCGAAGATGTTTTATAGCGAGGGGGACACGCAGGACTCTTGTGGCACCCCGCAGTTAATGGGGAGGGTGATGAACAGGCATTTTCTGCAAAGACTTTCAGAACTCCACCCTCGAGAAAGGAGGCAATCCAGAAGGCAGCTTCCATAGAAAAAAAGGCTGAGGAGATGAGATGTTGGCATAAGATGCCATGATCAGCCAGGTCAAAAGCAGCAGGCAGATCAAGAAGGAGGAATAAGGCTAACTTTCCCCCCTGTCTCCGATTTCATATAGCTGGATTTTCAGGTCCACGAGCACCGATGCCGTGCCATGTCCTAGACGGAAAACAGATTGATGCATGCCAAGGATTTGCTTAGACGCAAGATGTTGAATTTGGATGTAGGCCGCCCTGTCGAGAATTTTGAGGAGGAAGGGAATCGTAGTGATGGACCGGTAGTTGTTGGGTGAGTTAGGAGGAAGGGTGTTTTAATTTGTATTTTTTTTATTATTTTTTTTTTTTAGATGCAGGAGGACCCAGGCTTCCTTTTAGCAAGCCGGATCAGCCCAGAGGTGAAGAAGTGTTAATGAAAGTAGTGATGAAGGGGGCTAATGTTTCGGCACATTCTTTGTTCAAGGGGGCAGGGCAGACATCACCTTTATAGCATGACCGCTCGAGGCATAGGAGAATGCGCAGCGATTCCTGTAAGGTAATTTTGTTGAATGTGAACAGGGGGACTCTAGACTTATTTAGGATGGGGCAAAAACAAAGAGGTAATGGCTGGAAGGTTTAGAATGAATCTTAACCTCTGGCATTACTCTGGGCAACCCTCCAGACCATAGTTCTTTGACTGCCAAGCCATTACAGAAGGGGAAAGACCATATGCAAATCAGGTTTGGGCCCAACCCAAAAGGGGCAGTCCAGCCCAAACTGCTATGTTACATCCCTTCCGCACGAGACCACATGCATCCCCAAACATTTTCAGCCTTTTTGAGCCTCATCAGTGAGGAGTAGGTTGGGTCTCTAGGCCCAGCAGGCACAAGACCCACGTCTGAGCATACCTGTCCCACTCGGGGTGACAAAGCAAATACAAAGAGGTGATGGCTGGAAGGTTTAGAATGAATCTTACCCTCTGGGCAACCCTCCAGACCATCGTTCATTGCCTGCCAAGCCCTTATAGAAGGGGAAAGACCATATGCAAATCAGGCTTGGTTCCACCCCAAAAGGAGCAGTCCAGCCCAAACTGCTAGGTCAGTTTGGGGAGCGCTCAGTGAGCTCCCTCATATTATGCTCACGGGTTAGAGAAAAGGACCACAAGCGTGGCAGCCACCTTGGTTAACATATCTCAACAATAACGCTGCAGCCTGCACAAGCAGGGAATCTTCATTGTGTGGCATATCTTGCTTGTCGCAGTACCAGAGCAACATAGGATGCACAGGACACCTTCCTTGTCGCAGTACTTTTGGCACTGGCATCGAGAGAACTTTTCAGTGCAGTTTATCAGCACAGTGGAGTGTAAGTGGTTTACTGGCCTAGTGCATTAAGCCCCCTGTAACAGTTTCTCAGAGCAGGAGTGAAGACTGCTTAGCGAATAAGGGCAAGGTTTTTGACTGTTGCAGAGGTGGGAGGAGGTCAGTGACAGTGCACCCTCCCAAAACCTTCCTGCCGAAAGCAGGGGCACCGACTACTCCCTGGAGAGATTGGAGGCAATATTGGGAGTATGAAGGAATGGCTCCCAAGAAGAAAAATGTGTTTGCTCTGAACTCTTGGGCGGGATGTTCAAAAGAAATATATAGAAATGCTGCAAATAATCGACGCTCGTGTATGTGGAGACTTGGACGAGTACCAGAAGACTTTAACTGAATGCCTACTATACACCCAAGACACATATAGCAATAAACCATTATAACTTTTAACCTCGAAAGCAAGATGACAACCAGTCAGTGGAGGACGATGTCAGCAGCTTGAGGACATTAGCAAGTATGTGTGAATTCACTGTCAGATTGGGGGAGAGATCAAGGTACAAAGGATTTGCGGATGTGTGGGAATCCTACCTTGGAGGAAGCAATAGAGATTGCCAAAAAAGAAAAGCGACATGGCAGAACAGAGCAAAGCAGAGAAGTATTGAACATGGGGTCAGGTGAAATTGGTCACCAAAAGAAACAAGACAAGGCAGTTCAAAGAAGGTGGATCCCAACAAAGAAATCGAAGTTAGAGGGGAGAAGAAGAAAGCTTTGGGGTTGCGAGATGGCGAGAAAGGGAAATTAAACGGTGTGGTCAAACAGATCACTTCGCCAGCTCCAAGTTGTGCCCTGCCAGCAATCAGAAGTGTTCGAATTGTGGCCTTAAGGGTCATATGTCAGTGACGTGGCGGCGGAAGAAGAAGAAAGTAATGAGTTCAGGAAGGTAAGGAGGATGAGAGCTAAGATGACGAAGACTATGTAGTAGCTGTGCAGGAGGCCAAGAAGACTTCCCATATGAAATGTCCCAGCTGCAAGATTAGAATTGAAGGTGGATAGTTGCTCACCTTATTCGATCTTGCCCAAGAACAGATGGAAGAGGCTGCAGGAGGCTGGCCTTAGGAGTCCATGTAAACGTTCGAACATCAAGGCCCCTGGAGGATATGAGGGTTCCGGAATTGTCATGAAGGGGATGGTTCAGGGCGCGGTGGAATATAAAGGAAGGTTGCCTGAGATTAACGTGTAGGAGGCAAATAAAGGAGTAGACATACTAGGGTGGCGTGATCAAGACGTTTTGGAGATCAGGCTTTAGCCCAAAAGCGATATACCAGTGTTTGTAGACAACAATGCCACCAAAGAACAATTTCCAGGAGGTATGTAACGAGAAGGTGGGTTGTTTGCAAGGATTTGCTCACAAGATTGTGTTGAAGTCTGAATAGAGACCTGTATGCCACAAGCTGAGGCACATTCTGATGTCGATCAGAGAGGAAGTAGAAACTGAACTGGAGGGACTCCTTGAAGGGGGCCTAATTAAGTGAGTGGGTCAGTCCTCAAGACGAATGGCAAAATCAGGATGCGTGTAGACCTCAGTGGCATCTATAACTTTATGGTGGACACATTTTCGCTGCCTATGATCGCCGAAATGCTGAACACTGTCAGAGATGCTGTAATGTTCACGAGCCTTGACTTGGCAGCGGATTGGATACAACTTATGGAGGATTACCAAACCCTGGCGATGCTCATTATGCTATTTGAACTTTTCTGCCATTGTAGCAAGCCGTTTGGTTTAGCTTCAGCAGGGTCCCAGAGAGGGATGAATAAGATACTCAAATGGGTTGATGGTACACTGGTGTACCCAGGTGACATGTTGGTGTATGGGAGGAATACCTTTGAGCATGATAGGAGGCTGCGTGAGGTATTGAGCCGAGAGACAAAGGGTTGATAATTGAGCCAAGTAAAGGTCAGAGTGAAAGAAGTGGAATATCTTGGACATGTGGCAAGTGGAGACGGGCATCGTCCAAAGGTGGACACCATTCAAGCTTTTAGAGAGGCACCAGTATCCAGGAACAAGGAAAATATCAGGGCATTTTTAGGTCTTACAGAGTTTTATAATAAATCCGTTACAAATGTTGCTGTGTTGCCAGAACCTATTTGTAGGTCCGGCAAAACAGCCCCATGCCCGCCTCCTCCTTGAGAGGGGCAGAGCCAATGAAGCCAATGGGAGGAAACCATGATTTTATGTGCCACTCAGACATGATCCTGAAATGCCACAGGAGTAGAACACTTCCTCAAGATAAAGCTGCCAAGAAAGATTCTCCCCCACGGTAGAACCACAGGTGTGGACCCCAGACCTGGACAAACTTGGAGTAGGATTTGCAAAGTGGCCAGAAATCTAATCAGCCACCATCTGAAAATCCAGTCGGACTTGAGCAGAGTCAGTCACCCAGGCCCGCCCGCCAGCCTTGGCAGTGCTTTTCTATCCATTATATCCAACTAAAACGTATTGAAAGGCAAAGTAGGAAGGAAGAGAGGAAAAGGGGCAGTGGTACTGTAGAAACACGGAGGCAGAAAAGCCTAAAATTGGGAGGAGTTGCTTAATGACTTGCTTCCGATGGGATCTTCTGGGGGAAGGCGGTGGGAGAATAACAGGAGAACCCACTGGTCTTCCTTTCTCATAGTAGCAGGCAGCAAGGGCTACTCCAGGACTTAGCAATGCAGTTATTGGAAATGCATGGAAAGCTAGCTTCAACAGTAAATGACTGATGTGCCCGCAGCTGGAGTCAGGCAATCCGCTCTACAGAATCACCCACTTCATTTAGCAAAACCACCGAAAAACATGTCTTGTGCGTGCACCCCGTCCCTCTGCTTTCTCCCAGCATGCACTGGTGGAAGCACAGGTCTGTGCCCAGCAAAGATCAGAGGGAAGGGAGTCAGTCGGTCGGACTGTGGAATCCACAAGCAGAGCCAAGAAACCTCCCATCAGGCACTAGGGGCAGTCCTCGCTTTATTCGTATTGACTTCTCAGCAACAGTGCCCCCATGGTGCTTGAACTTTGGCAAGGGCGCTGCATACCTGAACCAAAGTGGACGGGGGCAGCAGATTCCAGGCGCTCCGTGAGACTCAGACTGCCCCCACACCCCCTGTGTGATAAACAGGTCTGTAAGGGGCACACTGCCAAGGACCCCCCCCCCGGGGCTGGTCGGGGTTCCTTCTCACACGTCTTGCGTTTCACTCCCGAGTCTTTCTTGAGGGAGAATGCGCTGGGCTGGCATGTCTTGGACAGCTGGGCCAGGCCGCACCTCCCGATGCAGCGGTCCGTTTGTGGCAATGCCAGCGAGCCCACCACAAGCCACCCTGTTCTGCTCAGCACCCAGATAGCAGTTCACAGGAGATGCGCCGGGCATGACAGCCGGCGCCAGGCATGGTAGCTCAGCTGCCTGCTCAGGACCGTGCCCGCTTCTCTGTGTGTGACAGATGGCAGCCTGTGCCGGTGTGTGGAACCTGCCAACTGACTCGGCTCTCACCCACAACGGGCTCTCTTGCATAATGGACATTCCTCGCGGCCAGTGCACAGAAGGCAATACCAGGGGCCACGGCCATTTCCACCCATTGACGTCTCACAACACATTGCCCACATTCCTGAGCGGCTGAGCACTCCACGCGAGAGCACCAGGGCCACAGCTGAAACAGGGCTTGCACCACAAGCGAAGAGCGCGCCATCGTTCATGGCAGGCCAACAGCATCTCCCCAATGAGCCCCCGAACACTCGGCACTCCCTGCCCCAAAGGCCACCCACCTTACGAGGTACAGACACCATACAAGCAAGTCACACAAGTGGAGAACATTTTCAGCCAAGTCTGCTTGGACTGGGCACAAACCATGATTAAAGAGTGCCCACCCCCCCTTCCACTCAACTGGGTTAGTATTCAGGGATCCTTCTCAAAAGCACGAGAGCTACACAGTATATGCCCAAATTCTTGGGCATAAACCCCATGTGATGAGAAAGGCGGGGAGTGTCAAACTGTACTGAGTACAAACCCCATGTGATGAGAAAGGCGGGGAGTGTCAAACTGTACTGAGTACTCCACTTGCAGATATACTTAGTAACTAGGTAGGCGTAGGC
The DNA here is from genome assembly GCF_040938575.1 of Ambystoma mexicanum. Taxonomy (NCBI): domain Eukaryota; kingdom Metazoa; phylum Chordata; class Amphibia; order Caudata; family Ambystomatidae; genus Ambystoma; species Ambystoma mexicanum. Next base: position 35,666,905 of record NC_090931.1, read on the forward strand.
CAACACTGGTATCGGGCTCTGCTTCCAAGAGTCTTAAGAAGCTATTTTATATCATGATTTGACAATGGTGAACAGGTCCAAGGTTGGTGGTAAGTATGGTGGGCTGGCACCACGCACAGCTTACCACTAGGGGGCGAACCTCCGCACACAACCAATGTCCTAGGTGATGTCATGGATAGGCACATCACAGACACGTCGCACTAGCTAGGCCTCGGTTTCCCTAAGTCAATCTGTGTTGTAAAGCGAGTTGGCCTTCTTCTGTCTCACTGGCCACCAAGGCATGCTGATGTTGCTGTACCCATCATGGACAGCTCAAGAGGATGTGTATGTGTGTGGGAGTGTTCTGTGAATGGCAGTTGGGGGCCTGAGCAATCTTAACCACCTTAGTAATAGAAAGCCCTGCCCAAAAGGACGTCATGGCGTGGGGACCCTGGTACATTGCTCGGCCTTCTGAAGTTACGCCACTTCCCCTGCTGAATTTCATTTTTTCAGATCAACCCTTATTCCCCCCCCCCCCTTAGCCCCAAGGAGGCAAACCCAGAGAATACAAAATCCGGAATGTAATGTTACGGTTCTTGATTTAGTTGATGCACCTCCGGCAGCAATCTGTGTGCAAGCTGCAGGCCACAGCATATGCACCCTTCATGTGCCTGCAAATAGTCCTTATAGGGCCGATACACTGAGTATCAGTGAGTATCAGCGGGTCGCATAGCCACCAGTGGGCGGAAGCCCCAGGTGAGCCTTCACCAGCAGGTGGATCCCAGAGGTCCAGGATGGTGGCATGCGCAGAAGGAAGCAAGCCTCTGGATTAGGCAAGCAGCCCCTCAACTCCCCACACCTAAAAGCAGACTGGCATTGCCTTTGCAAACCATGTTTGAGCAAGGCTTTTGTGCAGTGATAAACAATAGGATCCATTCAGGTAGAACAATTTGCCCAGGAACACACAGATTAGTGTTACTGGGAAACCAAGCTGTGTGCACAGGTTTTCCAGCTGCAGCAGCTTTTGTTCCGAGTAAAGGATGGATTCTTGGCAAGCTCTGGCTTTTCGTCTCCCACCACACTGCATTCGTATACAGTGCAAGCATAAAACCAGAGAACAATCCGGCGTGAGCCTCTGGCATGGCCAGTGCAGCGGTCTTTCAAATGCACGCGTCATAACATCATCAGCTCGGACCCTAAACGGCTGACCCAATGACCCAAAGGGGGCTTTCTGATTCATGAACTAAATGCTTATGAAGTCTTCAACACAGGAGTTGGTTTTTCGCTGGTCTAGTGAAGCCATTAACACTGTTATATAATTCAGAATGATTCTGCTACACATTTGAGCAAATAAGTATTCTGCAGTCTCTCTAGAAACCTATTACAGAGAGACCGTTCAGGTTATACCTACCATCTAGGGTAGTATATTGATTAAGTTTGGTATAATCTGTTTTTCTCCCCTACATCTTTCCTTTTTTACTACCTGTGACCTACTTTGGAGGCACGTTTTTCTCCCTTCACATCACACTTAACTTTTACCTTTCTTTTTCCAAACCAAGATTGGGGTTTTGTTGACCACTGATCTGAGAAATTTCAGCCCCAAGTGGGGGAACCTTGTATTTTCATGTGCTCGTTATAGTGGGCTGTACACTAGAGATTGTGTGTCGACAGTGTTTTCTTAGATTTATTTTCTTTGTATCATTGCTCTCTCGTTGTATTGTTTAAATACAGAACAATCATAATTCATGATCTATTTAAATGTTATGATTTGTTGTTTCATTGAACAAGTTACATACCAAATGAGGTGATAAGGGTCTGACTCAGCCCAGGCCCGATGAGGGATATTTCACCAACATTGCATTCGTTCACATAGTTTAGTGTGCCCAGCTGCTTGCGAACATATAAACATACAGCAAGTTGTATCAACAGAAGTTCTAAGAAAACGCTCCTTCGGTGTAACTGCCGGTAGAGAAGTGGTAATTTGTTTTCAACACAAACACGTGCTCTGCTTGAAGTGCAGCAGGTGACAGCGGGTAGGGGGGGTGTCCCCCTTCTCACAGTTGCTGATCCTGCTTTGCCAGCCCTCAGGGGACAATAATTACCGGGCAAACACAGGCGGGGTTTAAGACTATTTCGGGCAGCTTGCTAGCCCTCGGCATCAATGATCCCCAACAGGTTGCTGTCACCCCCACGGATTTTTTCAGTAGTCCGTCCATCTGGGGGAAGAGTGCCAGTCTCACACATGTATCCAGTGCAGCAGCGTATTAACAGGCTTAGAGGGCTGTGAGCGAGGTCAAAGTTCATAGGTAGGAAGGCTTATGTGGCCAGACCCTCGGGCGCCTTCCTAACACCCAGCCCTTGAGGCCAGCCAGAACAATGGGCCGCAAACTCACTAATGCAACAAAGGCCGAGTCTGACACAGGCCCAGCTGGAGGGCACAATGATCGAAAGCTCGGGGGATGGGCTGCGCCTGGCACCAGCGGCGCGAGGGGAGCGCATTCATGCCCCCGACCAAGTGGGATCGACTCAACAAAACAGGCTTGTTCACACACGTGCATCAGAGCGCCCCACGCACTGGCCGCCCATTCCGTCCTGACCCACGCGTCCTCCTGCCAGCCGCACGCTCTCCAATTATTATACACCCAACATCTCGTGCCCACCCCGCCACTCCATCCCCCTGGCCTCACTATGCCCTACCCTCCACCGCTTCTGCCCCATGACCCCTTTCTGCTAACACCATCCCTTTCTAAATACCCCCTCCCCTCCCTTACTGTTCTTCCCAATCTCCTCCTGCACTGCCCCCCCGAGCCCCTTCTGCCAAGCTCACCTTCCTCTTGCACTGCCCTTCTTTTACTGTCCACCACACAGCAATGACGCCCGAGCCACTTTCTTCCCTGAAAACGGACCCCCTGGCCCAACCAAATTACCTTTGCTTCCCTCACATTTGTGCACCCCATTACAGGACTAATGCCCCCTACTGCAATGTTTGCATATCCCGGCCTAATGCCCCCGTGTCTGTTAGCACCCGCATCTTGTGCCATGATGCGCTAGTATTAATGTGGTAACACCTAGCCAGACACGCCCATACTAAAACTTCTCCCCGCTTCCTAACGCACACCTCATCTCGCTCCCAACTCAATCACCCCTTCACAGAGCCCTCCACCTCTCTATCCACCCTTCTTCCTACCCAGAACTCACGTTGCCCCGCCCCTCTCTAGCCACCACTTTCGCCCTGCCCACCACTCCTGCAAGGGCATCCTTCCATTCTGCCCCGCACCACAGATCCCCCTAACCATATTGGACTGCCCGAACGCCCCTCCCCCCTCCCATCTGCTATCACGGGTGGCGGGGCTCCGCGGAAGGGACTGGAGTGAACAGGGAGCATTTCCTAATGTCCCCATTTCCTGCCCCGCTGTGGAGACTTTGCCAGGATATGTCATTAAGGAGCATTGTGTGTAAGGAGGAAGCGCTGCCAGGAGTAAACATTCATTACATCGGGGGCTCCACGAATCATATGTTTGGTCCAAATACTAACGAGTGTGGAGAACGTTCATCAAAACCACCACATAGGAAACCTACAAGCGGGTGTGCGCCCCCAGGGGGCGATGAAATGCTGGCGGGGATTCCCCCCAAATACCCGGAGGCCCCCTCAGTAGCCAGATTCCAATGGGGGGCGGGGGTTGTGTGGCGTCAAGAGTAATGTCAATGCACAGATGCTTAAAGGGGTGCGCTCACCAACAGGAGATGTGGGGTTAAGCACCCACAATATCATGGCACTGAACTGTGTGTGGGATTACACAATAAAATGCAAACTCACACGATCCAAATGAGATATAAAGCACACTCACTTGATGACACTCGCCCCCCCACCACCAAGGAAGCCAGCGCGCCCCCCAACCACCAAGGTGGCCGGGCGAGCGCAACGCTCGCCCTCCACCACCACCAAGGTGGCCGGGCGAGCGCAATGCTCGCCCTCCACCACCACCACCAAGGTGGCCGGGCGAGCGCAACGCTCGCCCTCCACCACCACCACCAAGGTGGCCGGGCGAGCGCAACGCTCGCGTACCACCACCACCAAGGTGGCCGGGTGAGCACAACGCTCGCGTACCACCACCACCAAGGGTGGCCGGGTGAGCACAACGCTCGCGTACCACCACCACCAAGGGTGGCCGGGCGAGCACGATCTAGTGTCAGTGGGACATGTCCCTCACAATAGCAGGGTATGAGGGACCTTTTCATAGCTGTGAGGTAGGCACCCTCTCCATTGGGGTGGGGTGGGGTGGGGGGGGGGGGGAGTCTTCCACAGACTCTAATGTACTTAAACCCTGCACTCATCATCTCTTAAGTAGAACTCCATCAGTGTGTGCAATGAGTCGTCAGAATCTACACCCCCCCCCAAATCGTCACCTTGCTCAGACAGCACCTCCCAGCAACAGGCTCAGCCCCCCCTGGGCCCCCAGGCTCACCTCCCAGCAGCGGGCTGAGCCCCCCCCTGGGCCCCCAGGCTCACCTCCCAGCAGCAGACTCAGCCCCCCCTGGGCCCCCAGGCTCACCTCCCAGCAGCAGGCTCAGCCCCCCCCACTCTCTCACCTCCCAGCAGCAGGCTCAGCCCCCCTTGGGGCCCCAGGCTCAGCCCCCCCCACTCTCTCCCCTCCCAGCAGCCGCAGGCTCAGCCCCCCCTGGGCCCCCAGGCTCACCTCCCAGCAGCAGACTCAGCCCCCCCCACTCTCTCACCTCCCAGCAGCAGGCTCAGCCCCCCTGGGCCCCCAGGCTCACCTCCCAGCAGCAGGCTCAGCCCCCCCTGGGCCCCCAGGCTCACCTCCCAGCAGCAGGCTCAGCCCCCCCCCCCCACTCTCTCACCTCCCAGCAGCAGGCTCAGCCCCCCTTGGGGCCCCAGGCTCACCTCCCAGCGGCAGGCTCAGCCCCCCCCACACTCTCCCCTCCCAGCAGCCGCAGGCTCAGCCCCCCCTGGGCCCCCAGGCTCACCTCCCAGCAGCAGGCTCAGCCCCCCACTCTCTCACCTCCCCCCACTCTCTCACCTCCCAGCAGCAGGCTCAGCCCCCCACTCTCTCACCTCCCCCCACCTCCCAGCAGTGGGCTGAGCCCCCCCTGGGCCCCCAGGCTCACCTCCCAGCAGCAGACTCAGCTCCCCCCCAGGCCCCCAGGTTCACCTCCCAGCAGCAGGCTCAGCCCCCCCCCGGGCCCCCAGGCTCACCTCCCAGCAGCAGGCTCAGCCCCCCCAGACCCCCAGGCTCACCTCCCAGCAGCAGGCTCAGCCCCCCCACTCTCCCACCTCCTAGCAGCAGGCTCAGCCCCCCCGGGCCCCCAGGCTCACCTCCCAGCAGCAGGCTCAGCCCCCCCGGGCCCCCAGGCTCACCTCCCAGCAGCAGGCTCAGCCCCCCCACTCTCCCACCTCCAAGCAGCAGGCTCAGCCCCCCCCCCGGCCCGCAGGCTCACCTCCCAGCAGCAGGCTCAGCCCCCCCACTCTCCCACCTCCTAGCAGCAGGCTCAGCCACCCCACTCTCTCTCCCCCCCCTAGGCCACCAGGCTCACCTCCCAGCAGCAGGCTCAGCCCCCCCACTCTCCCACCTCCCAGCAGCAGGCTCACCCCCCCTGGGCCCCCAGGCTCCCCTCCCAGCAGCAGGCTCAGCCCCCAGGCTCACCTCCCAGCAGCAGGCTCAGCCCCCCACTCTCCCACCTCCCAGCAGCAGGCTCAGCCCCCCCACTCTCCCACCTCCCAGCAGCAGGCTCAGCCCCCCCCACTCTCCCACCTCCCAGCAGCAGGCTCAGCCCCCCCCTCTCCCACCTCCCAGCAGCAGGCTCAGCCCCCCCCACTCTCCCACCTCCCAGCAGCAGGCTCACCCCCCCTGGGCCCCCAGGCTCCCCTCCCAGCAGCAGGCTCAGCCCCCAGGCTCACCTCCCAGCAGCAGGCTCAGCCCCCCCTGGGCCCCCAGGCTCACCTCCCAGCAGCAGGCTCAGCCCCCCCGGGCCCCCAGGCTCACCTCCCAGCAGCAGGCTCAGCCCCCCCCTGGGCCCCCAGGCTCACCTCCCAGCAGCAGGCTCACCCCCCCCTGGGCCCCCAGGCTCACCTCCCAGCAGCAGGCTCAGCCCCCCCACTCTCCCACCTCCCAGCAGCAGGCTCAGCCCCCCCTGGGCCCCCAGGCTCACCTCCCAGTAGCAGGCTCAGGCTGAGCCCCAGCACCGCTCCGCTCTGCGCCGGCGCCATCTTGACTCTGGCCTCCGAGGCTCGGACACCGGCGGTTGCCAGGGCGCGAGGAAAGCAAGCTAGACGCCCCTTCAAAACAAGCCCAAAACTAGCTGACTCCCATCCCAGCAAGCCGAGCCAGCACATGCACACCGACAACGAAGTGGATAGCGCACAAAAGTAAGAAACAGCATAACAACATACACAGAAGTACACAGACATAGTTGGCTCAAATACAAATACTTCATTATAATTGCATTTCTTTGACAATTAGTATCTCTTTTATTTTAATTCACTTTAATTTCTTGTATGCATACAAAGGCTCTATAAAGATCATTATTAGTGGTGCAAAACTAGGTGACACAAATATGGGGGGGGGGGGGGGCGGGTCCCCAAACAAGTCAGGGTTGAAATGCTCAACCGGTGTAAGTAAGCATTTATTTTTTACCAAGCGGTTTGCATTAATGAAAAAGATGACATTATGCAAGTTTCAGAGAAGGTTTATCCCAAAAAAGGTTTGCATTAAGTTATCGAACACCCTGAAAAAATAATATGTTAAACGGTTCCAAAACAGCTCGCAAAAACTTCCAAAGACACGTTTTTTGCTGTGTGATTTTCTTTGAGTACATTTCATCATCCTTTGTTGCTATAGCTTAAAATCAATTGATTAAAAAAACACATAGAAAGGAAATAGTCTGCTAGCACACAACCCCCCCCCCCCCCACCACCCCCTCATCGGCACACTCACACATTGCAATATTCCAACATGACAGTTCTGCGGTCTTCCTTAAAGTGTCCACTCAGAACTTTAAACAGATAACTATAACAATGTTCTACTTAACCCTTCTCCATTAATTAAAGTTTAACAATAATAATATTATCACGTTTTTATCTAGCACTTCGTGGCAGATACTGCCAGGGCTGAACTGGCCCACCGGATTTACTTCCCTTATCTAAGAGCTGTAGTAAGTGTTAACACTTCCCAACTTCATGTTCTTAATGGCAAGGTAGTCAGGACATATATCCATTTTGCCCGCTAATGCACCCCTCTCTCCTTCTTGAGGCTGGGCTTAGAATATATGACAGTGCATCTTCCCCGGAGCCTAGACTACATACATATCTCAAGTCAAGGAGAAATTGAATCCAACGTGGGAAAGATCCTTTGCCGAGGCTCTAGTTGATGCAGAACAGTGATGCAGAGTGCCAAAAGACATCAATATAGAAGTTGCCAAGTTCAAAAACTGCCTGATTCGACAAGAAGAAAAGAAGGGTGCATTAGCAGGCAAGAATCTATATATGTCCTGAAGAAGGCCAACATTTGAATAATTGGGAAGTAATTTCTATGACTATACCAGTTCAAGGGTCTGAAACACAGATGTGTCGACAGATAGATGTTTGTGAGGCTTGTGGGTGTTATTGTTTGACAGTCGGATTAAGGGTATCTGTTATAGTGCAGAGCACTTTATGGCTGCTCTAAATGATTCAGTTGATGTGTCTAAAAATATAGAACTTAGAACAGCGATAGGACAGATATCATTGGAACTCTATTAACTTTCAGGGATACCAATCCTTTGTGGGAAGAATTTTCAATCGTATCATGCAAGTACACTTGAGATGGTGAGAAGGAAAGATGTATAGATTCACTTATTAACCCCTATCACTTTAAAATGAAGGCTTCATTCTATTTTTATGTGATTTTAGTGAAATGTGATGTGCACAACTTGCTGTAATGAATACAAATTGGATTTGAATTCATTTTAGAGCACCCTGATGCATTTGACCTAATTAGCGATATCATCACTCACTTGTTCCTATTAGCTGGTTGGTAGTGCATGCAAGCAAGAGACAACATACCTTTATTGAGAAGACATCACTCATAGTTCAACTACCTAATTGTACGCACTTAGCATGAGAGGGGGTGCTTTTATCTTCAAAAGACATCAATCCCAGCTCAGCTTCAAACATTTTGTTGTCAAATACAGTCTGTTCAACAGGAGAGATATCACCCACAGGCGCAGAGTGCAGGGGTAGAAAATAGGCAAATTCCCACTCAGTGCTTTGGCAAAGGGGGCAAGAACATCACTTTGCCACCGTAGATGTGTTTATAGGTTTCATTTTTCTGATTCTATATCAAGACGGAGACGAGCATTATGCTTCATCTTCACTTTATTTCTGTCTCCAGCAGTTTCAACAATAAACACATTTTTTATAACTTCCCATATGGGAACGAACATTTTTTTATTATTATTTTTTAACTTATTCAACCAAAAAACGACATTTCCCTTTTTTGTCCCAGGCCAACTGTAGTCAATGTCCGGACCACGTGATCCTAGTCCTTCAACTTCCTGTTCTCTCCCTCTTCTTTCCTGCTCTCTATGCAGATAAGTAGCATTTCTTATAGCTGCGTAGTGTATGCTTAAAGGATAGTTCCGGGACTTTTTTTTTATTGTCCCTACGGGTCGGCCATGTGTTTGTAAGCATAAATCGGTAGATCGTAGGAAACTTTCCTATGGACCTTACCCTACTTTTCGCCCATTATCGCACTCGAAATCAGCCTCCATTTTGTGATAATCCTATCATTTCGCCCCATCGACCTGGCTCACCTGCCTTTGCGGCACTAAATCAAATCCCCCGCCCCTGAGCCTGACATCAGCAGACGCGTACTGCCCATTTCAAGCACGTCTCGTGTCAACAATCGCTGCGCCTCAGCTATTGACGTGTTGCCATGGAAATGGCAGGACGCCTCTTTCCCCAATAAGTATAAACAGACCGTTTCACAACATACAGCAGCAGATTTTCGATTCCATTCCTCTCTCTGTGTTACTTTGAGTATTCTGTGACTCGTTTCAGTGCTCTGGTCAGCTACCTTCGCCGCTTGTAGCCCGTGTGAACACCTGTACCATCTCTGTAAATTATTTTACTATCTTTACCGCACAATGGCCACAATAATGCCGTATATGTACGAGCCCGAGTACACCGAGGAGGAACTACTGGAAAGGCAAGCACGCGAAAACGATGGGGATTCGGACGGCAGTTGGGAGGACCAGTCAACGGATGAAGAGCCTGGACCATGTCGCATGGACGGCGTCTCCACCTGGTGCACGTGCAATCGGTGCGAGCTAATGCCAACTGAGGAGGAGAACTGCTGCTGCCGTGAAAATTCCGGGTGCTTGGCCTACATTTCGGAAAGCGAGCAAAGTCTGCAGGAAGGCGAGCAAAGTCCGCAATGCATCACCGAGCTGCCAGAGTTCAGGGAAGCCTGCCTCTCACGGACAGTGTTGAGGATGATGATGGTGCTTATGCACGAACTTCGTGGCACTGTTCGTCCGCGTAATCCGAGTAACGAGTAAGTATACTCTGTTTGTGATGTCAGTGATGCCACCACTATTTCATGGTCGTCTCCCACATATAAAATTACATTTACATATCATTCGAACGCATGTAAATTGGTTCCATATAGTGCATTTTCTAGATATAATTTTTTTCTAAGAAAAATGACATGTGTTACCTGAATCGACATTGATAAGAAAGTTTGGTCAGTTTAATACAGTTTGCATCTTTTTTTTTCACAGGTGGTACAGGCTGGTGGCCTATCGTTGCTTCACTTGGTGGCTTCACGGGAGGCTCGGACACCCCGTTCGGAGAGTAATACCTGCCTGTGCGGTACTTGCCATTAGACAACATTTCCCCAGTGACAGTGGACAATACCGCGGATTTTCCCTCGATGTGCTGCAACCTCAACTTTACAATGTGTAATGTTTATTATTTATGTTTAATTAAAATCTAAAATAAAGCCCAACATATATTTTAACAATGGTTGTTTTGATTTTTTAAATGAATCTAGTGTGTCTCCGTTGAATAGCCTTCCAGTGCCTTGTCTTGTCACACCACATGTCTCCGGCCAGCATCCTCCCTCACGCTGGCCGCACACCTTCAATCCACATAACCGTTGAACCCATATATGCAGCAGTCATACATATATTATTTTGTGGGTTGGCATCAAGCGTTGGCAATAAAAAGCTGTTGGATTTTATTGATACAAAACATGGTTATAGGTAAATGATAAATATGGTTGATCATAATAAATCCTCTTTTTGGGCACCGGGTACAGAGATGACCCCCATATATTCTCCTGGGAGGGTGAGTTATTTATAAACTCACCCCCCTGCCTTCCATGTAGTAGATCCTGCAGCCATCCTCTTACATTCAGTTAGATGGCCTCTCCTTGGTGAGGCCCTGCGGCAAACGGGTCTTGTCTGCACGACCACCGCCCCGATCCACCCCCCGCCCTATCAAAGGCAGTTCGCACCAGGGTACTTGTGCTGGCAAGTGGAGCTGTCAGGGAGCGATAAAGGCCAAGAGGTGCCAAAGACCATGTACACTTCAAAGTGGTCTATAGAGCATGGGTTGTTGTTCCCATGTCTACCTCCAGACCCCGTGTCTCCTGCCAAGCATCCCCCCTCACGCTGGACGGCCCCCTGCAATCCACATAAGTGTGTCTCCATTCACGAGTCTTCCTGTGTCTTGTCTGCACGACCACCGCCCCGATCCACCCCCCGCCCTATCAAAGGCAGTTCGCACCGGGGTACTTGCGCTGCTGGCAAGTGGAGCTGTCAGGGAGCGATAAAGGCCAAGAGGTGCCAAAGACCATGTACACTTCAAAGTGGTCTATAGAGCATGGGTTGTTGTTCCCATGTCTACCTCCAGACCCCGTGTCTCCTGCCAAGCATCCCCCCTCACGCTGGACGCCCCCCTGCAATCCACATAAGTGTGTCTCCATTCACGAGTCTTCCTGTGTCTTGTCTGCACGACCACCGCCCCGATCCACCCCCCGCCCTATCAAAGGCAGTTCGCACCAGGGTACTTGCGCTGCTGGCAAGTGGAGCTGTCAGGGAGCGATAAAGGCCAAGAGGTGCCAAAGACCATGTACACTTCAAAGTGGTCTATAGAGCATGGGTTGTTGTTCCCATGTCTACCTCCAGACCCCGTGTCTCCTGCCAAGCATCCCCCCTCACGCTGGACGCCCCCCTGCAATCCGCATAATGCCACGACATATACACGTCATTCATTCACAAACACACCCCTGTTTCGAATTCTTTATAACCCACTTCATATTTCTAATGAGAACTTCTTTGCGCTTTGCTAGTCAACCCGTGAAGGTGCTGGTTATCTGCTCTTCGTCTCTGTGAACTTCCGTGACCACTTTGAGCAAACTCGTCAGTTTGCAACCTGTGAACTGCTACCTGTTCTACGACAAGAAACTACTCTGATCCCTGCATCTAACTGTTTGTTCGTCAAGGTAAGTCCATGTACCATAATCATTTTGCGTCCAATTTTTTAATTTATATCTATTTGCTAGTAGTCATCAAATTGCATCCATGTTTTCTTTTCGTTCACGACAGTACATGCAAGGAACTAGTCACATGTTCTGAGTTTAGTCAAATTACTTTTTCTATTTTTTGAAAGTTATTGAAATACTTATCCGCATGTGAATAACGTGTATAGTTCCAAGAACCAAAACGGACCTTGCATTGAACCTTTTATGTGTCATTTAATGTTTTAACACATTGGTATTCATAGAGAATTGTTGATCTTTACTTTTCAGAACTTTCCATAATGCCTGCCTGTTCCATTGGCGGTTGCCCTTCGAAGACCCATAACAAATCTGAAGGTACTATAATGCATGTTTTCCCTAAGACAATAGATCAGATAAGAGAATGGGTCCGATATTGCGGATATCCAGCCTCTGAGCTAGAAAGTAGAGTCCTAGAAGTCTTTGCGGACAAGAGGGGTGATCGATACCGCATCTGCAGCAGGCACTTTAGCCCAGACATGTACTCCACATCATTGCTAATAAAGAAGAAAACACCGCGAGCGAGGCGAAAATTGCTCTCAACCGCTATTCCCACTCTATTCGTCCACATCCCTCCACTGGTGAGTCAAGTTTACGTATTTATCTCTCGGCATTGCGGTAGTGTGTAGCATTAGCTAACAATAATTTCCCCATTTATGTATCCACTCAATATGAAGGCGGAAGATTCTCCATCCGTGTCGTTATTGCAGTCATCAGCCACTTCAAGCGCCTATCGGGTAATCTTACTTAGCTATTCTGACACTGACTTGTTTTAGGCATGTAAATCAATAGTTTTAATTGATCGTGTAATTATTTTACCTAATGGTACACCACAGTACTCGTCCTCTAGTCTTTCTTTTCAGTTATAATTATTGTTATCCAAAATAATGCAAGTACTGTCTTTCAGGGAGATGCTGAGGAGTCCAACGCATTGACGACAACCGTAGATGTCACTCAGATGCTCGAGGTACGTTTCCGGACAGTTCCATCGATGGAGATCATCAGATCTTGCATTCTTGTAGCGTGATTGTTACACACAATGTTTCTTTCGTTTTTAGCCATTTCGTCCTTCTGTCGTCGCCCTCCTATGTGTCTTCTTTTTTCAATATTGTGTTCATTACTAATGAAAGTCCTATGTTTCAGGGAGTCGATGGAGCATTAGTCCAAGAAGAAGGGGGAGCATGCAGTTACGGGTCGGCGCAACAGCTTGCAGAAGTGTGCACCGCAGTTACAGCGTCCCTTGATGTTCTTATGCATTTCGAGGTATGGATACTGACAGATCAATCATGCGAGATCAAATGACGTGATTACATCCGCTATACTTCCTTCTTTATTAACGCAAGTACTATGTTTCAGGGAGCTGACGGAGCTTCTTCAACAAGAACATCACCCCTAGTAGTTGATGCAGATCTCTGGGTGGTGACACTTCCAACGATGGAGCAAATCGAATAATATTTAGATATCCATTATTTATTTTAGACAACTGATCATTTGTGCAGGTCTATTTAGATGAGCCGTTGACGCCTGCAGAAAGTTTATGTTCTTTTAAACAAAATAGAAAACCATACTAATGCAATTACTGTGTTTCAGGGAGTTGCTGAAGCGTCATCTTCAATAATATCATCAATGGAAGTCTATGCGGAGCCCGAGGTATGGATCTTGACAGTTCAATCTAACTAGATCAACAATGCGTGAACTATTGTCGTTTGAATGTTCTACACAATGCGTTCATTCGTGTTTTGCTATTGAGATGTACGTATGGGTATTGGTCCCCAAGTACATTTTGTGTTTTCAATATTATTATACATACTAATGAAAGTTCTATGTTTCAGGGAGTCGATGGAGCCTCAGTGAGTGATGGATGTGCTTATCATGAAAATATAGTCGTTGCAGCGCGAGAGGAAGTGGAGACCTGCACACACGAGTCGGAGCAACAGCGTCCAGATGTTGAAGTTCGAGGCAAGAAAGTTTCAAAGAAAAGAAAGCAAAAGAAGGTTAGTGTCCTGTTCACTATATTATGTTGTCTTTCACTGTCAATAGTTCAATACTGTAAGTTGTGTTTAAACTGAACATCCCTTTTCTAATCTGTCCTCTAGTTGCGAGTGGGTGTAAGAACTAGATCTACACAGACAGTGAAGCGAACGAGAGATGTTGCTTGTCAAACCTTTTGGCAGGGACTTGAGACTGGAGATGCATCGTGCCAATGGGAAGAATATGAAGTGATTGACAACGGAGCTATACCACCACCAGCCATTGATAGCGAATGTCCTCCTGGTAGTTTGGATGCAGTCGGAGATCAATTCACAGAATCCACACCCGCAAAAAATAAGAGCGCGCGAAAGTTGAAGACATTGTTTTTTTCTCCCATCTCCGGACAAGGAACAGTTGTTGCAGTGGAAGAGAATGACATGGACGACAATGAAACACCATCAATATCACTCAGCATAGCGGAAGACGATATCAGAGATTGTACCTTTCATGCGAGTGACATGTCCTCAACGTTACAGGCCGAACCAGCTGGGATGCAGAGTGACAGTATAAGGAAAGAGGCCAAATTCATTGTATTCGATAGCTGTTTGATGGATATTATTATGATGATGAAATGTGGGCATTGGGTTGGTGGGGAAGTATGTGGGGAGCCATTGATTAATGTGACTCGTGCAATTCGAGGCACTAACCTTAAAATACATGCCACCTGTACACAATATCATCCGTTCGCATGGTCTGCACAACCCATGCTGGGGCAACTGCCAGCAGGCAATCTACTTTGTGCAGCGGCCGCACTTTTTAGTGGTTCAAGTTTTAAAAAGTTACAGTATTTCTTTCAGTTTGTGGGAATCCATTTCATTGAGAAAACTCAGTTCTACAAATACCAAACCGATTATCTATTTCCAGCCATCAGCGAAGCTTGGAGAATGGAAAAAATGTCAATGGAAAGTACATTCGCGGGCAAACGCTTCAGGCTAGCCGGTGATGGACAGTGCGACAGCCCAGGATTTTCAGCCAAGTACTGCACCTACCACTTTCAGGACATGGAAAGTAAGAAAATTGTGAGTTCGGTGGTCGTGCAGGTGTCACAAAGTACATCCTCAGTGGCCATGGAGAAAGTTGGCTTTGTAGCATCATTGCAAGAACTACAATCGCGGGGAATGGTGATCGACCTGATAGCCACGGACAGACACGTTTCAATTGCCAAGACAATGAGAGAAGAGTACAAAAATATAAATCACCAATTTGACGTATGGCATCTTGCAAAAACAATCAATAAAAAATTGTCGGCTGCAGGAAAAAAAAAAGATATGCAAGGTATTTCACAGTGGTCCAAGTCAATCAGCAACCATCTTTGGTGGAGCTCAAAAACATGTGAAGGGTCGTTGGAAATTCTACTGGAAAAATGGCGGTCAGTAATGTTGCACTGTAGCAACGTACATCGATGGTCGACAAATGAACATTTCCACAAATGTGAACATGGCCATTTGTCCACAGAGGAGGCACGGAAGAAGAAGTGGTTGATTCCTTCATCACCCACTCACAAGGCCATTGAAAAGATTGTATTTGATAAAACTATAACAAGAGATTTGAGGGGACTCACGGAATTCTGCCACACAGGAGATTTGGAGGTGTTCCACAATATGTGCCTAAAGTACAGGCCCAAAAGATTGCATTTTGGCATGGAAGGCATGATAAATCGGACTCTTCTAGCGGTCTTGGCACATAACCATAATGTTGGCCGTCAACAAAGTAGGACGACCGGAACTTTAGGGACGCTTCGCTACAATAAGGCCTTCACTAAAAGAAGTAAACAATGGGTGATCAAACCAGTGTTTGAGGATATGCAATATGAGTTTATTGAGAGACTTATCGTAGATGTCCTCGATAGGCACATACATGGAGTGGTGAACGAACCTATGCAGGGGACAACTGCATTGCCACCCAACATTGCCTCTGTTCCATGTCCACCTAAAGCAGAGCTCATTGAGAAATACACATCACGGTTTAAATGATTGTAATTTGATTGTCTGTTCTCTCGAGTCTCCTCATGTTGCAGGCCCAAACTAGAAATGTGTGCTCGCTCAAAGTGAAGGTCAGCTGCTTTGATGTTTTGCTCGGGTGGCAGAACGGCCCACGACCCAGTATAAGGTTCTATGCTGATTTGACCTTGACAGGCCGGGACCATCCCGAAAGACTAAGAAAAGATAATGAATAAAATTTCAGAAACGAAACGATGAGCCACGTTCATTAGAAGAAGTAACGTCGGCAAAGAAGGAGTGGTGTTTCGGGTCTGCCCTACACAGAGACACAATGGAAAATGCAAATATAATGTAAGTAACTTTTGATGAGTTTATACCGCAATTTCATTACTATACAGTGGCTTTAAAGACGGGTTCAGTTGTACTTGTTCGTTCTATGTGGCATATTGTTTTCTACCGCGCACTATCTTGAGGAGAAACATCTGCTTTTACTGAAGTACCTCAAAACCTTCCTCTTTGCTTCTGCTTTCTCTCTCCCTCTCCCCTGCTACAACTGGTCCACTGTCTGCGACCTCGGTCCTGGGCCCTTCCACTCTCCACCTGCACTGCCTCCCTGTCAACCCCTGCACTGGGGGACTGTCTCAGTATCCTACAGCCCTCCCCTTCCCAGCACTTGTTCTGCACTTACCTTGCACTTGCCACCAGCTGGCCCTATTTATTTATTATTTTATGCTACTTACCTTGTACTCCACTCCCCCCCCCCCCTCCATGCCTCGCCACGCCTTTAAACACTTGTGTACACCCAGTAGCGCTGTCCTCGCTATGAAATGAATAATTTTAATAAGGATCTGATGGTGAGACTAATTTCATTTTTTATGTTTTTAGGTACATCATTCACTACTGTCTGTGTCACGAGTACCAGACACCGGCGGACGGCTTCTACAGCCGCCAGTTGCTTCTCCGCGTGAACAACGTTACCACCCTGACCATTTTATGGGACGATCGCCAAGTACAAGTATGCCCTTACGCGGTACTAACGGTTAGATGCAACATACCTACCGTTGTGGTGGCCTAGTGCCTCGTTGTTGGAACAGCCATGCGATTATCAGTGCGACCGAAGAGCTTATTTTTATCGTAAACCAACACCCTGTGTACTGCACACGAACATCGCTTCCCTCAATACGAACTTTTTGGAACATGAGCAAATAAAAATGCAAATCGCTGAATATTCTCTAAACATTTGATGTCAAATAAATGTACTTTACCACATTTACAATCTTGCGGTTTGATTTCAAAGTACAGTTTCATATTCCGAATTGTGGTGCGCTGTATTGTGAGCTGATCTGTGTTGATTTCCGGGGTCTGTGTGGAGTCGCGTAGAAGACGCCTGGGCGCGTTTGCCTACGCAGCTCAGTCACGTCACGGATAGAGGCGGGGAATATGAATGTTTTGATAAAGTCTGTTTCAGGGGCGGGGGATTTGATTTAGTGCCGCAAAGGCAGGTGAGCCAGGTCGATGGGGCGAAATGATAGGATTATCACAAAATGGAGGCTGATTTCGAGTGCGATAATGGGCGAAAAGTCGGGTAAGGTCCATAGGAAAGTTTCCTACGATCTACCGATTTATGCTTACAAACACATGGCCGACCCGTAGGGACAATAAAAAAAAAGTCCCGGAACTATCCTTTAAGTAAATACAGCTTATTAGAAACGCACAGTCAACAGAAAGCCTTGACAGATTTAAAAGTGACATGATTAAGTGCGCGTGACGTATTGCCAGATAGCGATATTTCTGTTTTGGTAATTAGTTTAGAGACGGCGGCCACGTGCCACACTCACGGCATACTTGGGGATCGCCGTCCTCCGCATACACTGTGTAGGAGCACCCTCCCTTGGAAAGGAGGAGTAAAGCTTATTCGGCAAGCGCGATGCCTAGCAGCCCCCACCCTTGGGGGGGGCAGGGCTAGGCTTGTGCGCCATAGCTGACACGCAACATGAGAGAGCAATTCGCTCACTGGTCAGGGAGGAGCCCCCCCCTCTGGAAGGAGGGGCCTCTTTCCAGCAAACGCATTGTGATTCTAGAAGGTACACGCTTTGCTACAGAGAGCGTAATAGTACAGTGAATACTGTAAATTTCACCCGCTGAAGCGGACAGGGAACACTGGAGTCCCTAACAGCAGCTGCAGGAGAGAAATAACACTCCCAGAACACCCGACAAAGGCTGCTCATAGAGCCCACAGCAAATATTAGCTGTGCAACGTTAGACATAAGAATGTTGTATTGAAGCCTGCTCTGCAGGCCAGAGGGTGCAGCCTCACAGTAAGATATACAGTGAGTCAGTGGACGTGCCACTACACCTGAGCAGGTATTGTAAGGCACAATCAGCACAACATGACAGAGTTCGAGTGGAGCGAAGAGGATCTGGAGGCATTCTATTCAGAAGATCTGGCCTATAGTTTCAAATAAGTGCTTGGAGACTCACTTGTAGAGGCAGTGGCTCAATGGGTGAGGCCCCTACAAGAAAGACTAGAAACAATTGAGACATATCTGAGCCAGAAAGAGATGAGCACCATATCCAAAGAAAGCACACCCACAAGGGTCACGCCAGAGGACCCATGGGTGTTTAATAAGACCCGGAAGAGAAAGAACTCTTCTGACCCCCAGGGTCATTCAGACAGGGCAGAACTGAAGGTCGCACTCCTCTGATAATGGAATTCCTTGTGAATAGCTCTTCTGATCCATCACTCCTTTGGTGTTGAGTCTCTGGCAAGTCACTGTTAAGACGGATTTCTGAACTCTGTCCTGGCGGCGCAGAAGTTCAGAAGGCCAACCTAATTAACCTCTGGACAAGCCAGACCAATCAGGGTAGCGATCGCAGCGGTCAAGACTAGGTCTCAAGAGGGGTGAGGGTGACTGAAAGCCCGCAATGAGCACACAAAGCAAGGACACTTACAAACTACTCCAAACAGGTGTTATATTCAAAATATATACACATTTATTCCAAGGCCTTTAAAACAATGACCGTAGCGAGAAATCACAATACAACTCTAGTAAACCAACACATACCAAACCAATACAATATATATACAAATACAAACAAGTCTGAAGCGTTAGATGCACAAAATGTGTAGTCCACCTAGAAGGGAAGGAAAACAGGCAGTGCGAAATAATGCTTAGACCCAGTCCGCCTTCAGAGGCACCTAACTAAAAGGAAGTCCGAGCCCTAGGAAGAGTGGAGCCTTGTGCTCAAAAGTACCTGCACACTCTGGTGCCAACGGGCAAAAAGGGGAGTCTCTTCGAGGGAATCAGGCAGTTCAGTTTAGTGCACAAATGAAGAAGAACAGAGTTCCGCGACTCAAGCGCAGCCTCCACTGTGGGAGAAGCAGAGCGCGAGTACGGAAAGGCGTGCTGTTTTGACACAGCGGGGAAAAGCTATGGGCTCCTGCAGGAGGGCGACCAGTTCCTAGCTATGCTACTCACCGGTCCCCGATGCAAGCAGACCCAGGCTTCTCCGCGTCAGTTTCAGTGCTGGCAGGTTCAGGAGAGCAGGGGACGTCTCGTCGTCGTGTAGATTCTGCAGCAGCAGAGTTGAGTTAAAGATGTCCCAAACGAAGTGAAGCCGCACAGTTTGTTACCACAGCAAGGCAACGGAGCGGCCGTGTGTATCTCAGCCAAATGTACACTACTGACTTCAGACCTGGGAACGCCAAGTGTACGAATCGTGTGAGAGTGACAAGGACTAGAAATACAACACAACCTGGCGGCGGTTACAGAGCAAGACTCCTGTGTAGGCTGGTCAGTCTGCTGGATGGCCCAGAGACACTTCCGAAGGCTTATGTGCAGGAGATGGTGAAGATGCCGAGAATAGCTGTTCCCGCTATTCCAAGGGTCGAAGTACCAGTACAGGCCTTCTGGTTCGATCAGAGGTAAAAAGGGTTTCACAAGGCGACAGCAGTGCAGAGGAGCAGTCCTTCAGCGGGTCACCAGCGATTCCTCGGTTCAGCCTCGTGGTTGCAGGATACTTGGCTCCTGTATTCCTTCGTTCGTGAGAACTCAGGAGATCGACATGGTAGTGGCGTTTCCAGCCCCTTCTTATCCACGGTTCCCTTCGCGCCAAAATGGAGGGGACCCAATGGGAGATCCGCTCATCAACACTCACACCATACGTGGACCTATCACGGACCACGATGGCCCCAGGCATTCACACCACCCTAGACTCTCTGGCACCCAGGATGTGTATTGGGACCAGACATCCCAGCCCACATCCTGGAGGCACACACAAGGCCTATAGAAGCCCGCGAAAGCATCCGTGTTTCGCGGGAAAGTACATGCCCAAACAAGGAAGGCCCCGGGTCGGCTCGACCTGGGGAAGGTGAAGGGAGCAAGACGGTCAGCGGACAGGACAAAGGAGCCTCGTGGTCTGGCCATTTTGGGAGCCAGGCCACCATTTTGGGCTAAGCGCGAGAAACGCGCTTAAAACGCCAAAAGGAGCTCAAAACACAAGAAACGATCGCTGCCACCATTCCCGTCCGTGATTCACTTGCACCGATCAGTTACAATCCAAAAATAGTATCTAGGGCCTGTAGAAGGCTAGAGACCCAAGAGAGCAGTAACTTAGCTTACAGTGCCCTCTTGTGTCATGTTGCACGAAAGCAGCAACATGATAAAGAAACTACGGAAAACAGCGTTTCCCGGTACTGACTGTCTTAAGGGCATGTCAGTTTCCCCGTAAGAATGGAGCGAAAGCCCAGAGGAGTGCGGCAGAAGGCTGCACTTCTCTGGCAAAGTCTAGATTATGGTGAAAAACAACAGCAAAAAGTTTAGGGGTTGCCACATGGAAGGAAAATTACCCACAATTACGAAATCTTTCCTAACACTCGGCCTTCCCAGACTATGGACAAGGGGAACTAATCCACCCCTGGATGAGTCTCTTGTTCAGGTCGGTTAAACATTCTGGACAACCCATCAGCATTGCTATGTTGGACACCTGGCCTATGCTCAATAGTGAAGTCGAAGCCTTGTAGACTTATGGACCACCTAAGCAACTTTGGATTCTCCCCCTTCATGTTCATTAGCCACTTTAAGGGCTTATGGTCAGTTTGCACAGTGAAGTGGGTCCCATAGAGGTAGGGCCTCAGCTTCCGTAGGGCCCACACAACAGAGAAACATTCTTTCTCTACCGTGGACCATCTGAGCTCTCTGTCCTTAAGCTGGCGGCTAATAAAACCAATAGGGTGTTCCTTACCCTTCTCATCTACTTGCGATAGTACAGCTCCTATCCCAGTGTCAGAGGCGTCCGTCTGCACAATAAAAGGTCTTTGATAATCCGGGGCCCTGAGGACAGGGGCCTGGCACAAAGATTCTTTTAAGCCATTGAAGGCCTTCTCACACTCGTCAGTCCAAGTTACGTTCTTGGGTTTCTTCGGAGTGGTGAGGGCAGTCAGAGGGGCAGCTATGGTGCCATAATCTGCCACGAAGTTGCGGTAATACCCCGTGAGTCCTAAGAAGGCTCTCACTTGGGTCTGCGTAGTGGGGGTAAGCCAGTCTTGTACTGCTTGTACTTTACTGGGAAGAGGCTGTATCATCCCGCCACCTACTTCATGTCCAAGGTAAACCACTGAGCCTTGTCCAATCTGGCATTTACTAGCCTTTATGGTCAAGTGTGCTTTCTGAAGAGCCTGGAGCACAATCCCGAGGTGTTTCACATGGTCTTCCCAGGTGGCACTGAAAACTGCTATATCGTCCAGATATGCAAGACAGAATTCGTCCAACCCATTCAACACATGATTCACAAGCCTCTGGAAAGTGGCAGGTGCATTTTTCAACCCGAACGGCATTACCCGGAATTGGTAAAGGCCGTCTGGAGTCGAAAACGCTGTCTTCTCCTTGGCACGTTCTGCTAAAGCTATTTGCCAATAGCCAGCAGTGAGGTCAAACGTGCTGAGGTACTTGGAGGCACCCAAAGTATCCACCAGCTCATCTGTTCGAGGCAAGGGGTGTGCATCTGTCTTGGTGACAGCATTCAGAGCCCTGTAATCCATGCAGAACCTCAATTCAGAAGTGCCTGCCTTTGGAACCAAAACCACAGGGCTGGACCAAGGACTACTAGAGGGTTCAATCACCCCAAGGTCTAACATCTTGTTGACCTCGGTCTTGATATAAGACCGTACTTTGTCTGACATCCTGTATCCCCTACTTTTGGTAGGTACACTGTCTCCTGTGTCTATGTTATGTTTGTACCAAGGTGTCAAACCAGGCGACTGTGAAAACAGGGGGGAAAACTGCCTAAGCAAACTTTTCACCTCAGCCTGCTGATCAGAAGTCAGGTGAGGGGCCACCCGGACACCCTCAAAGGAGCTATCTGAAGGACCGCTTTGGAACAGGTCGGGGAGAGGTTCAGACTCCTCTTCCTCAACATCGGAAGCCAGTAGCAGTGCTGCGATTTCGACTCTTGGGATGAAAGCCTTCAGCCTATTTACGTGAAACACTTTTGGAGCCTGTCCAGGCCTTCCAAGGTCCACTAAATAGTTAACCTCAGCCAGGGGCTCCACCACTGTGTAAGGGCCTGACCATTTGTCCTGTAAAGCTCGAGGCCTTATAGGATTCATGATCAGGACTTGCTGACCAGGTGTAAAGTTGATGAGGGAAGCTTTCTGGTCGTACCAATGTTTCACCAGCGCTTGTCCTGTCTTCAATTTATCACTAGCCAAGCCCATCAGAAGTACTTTCCGTTTTCTGAGCCCCAGCACATAATCTACTACGTTGGTAGTAACAGGGGGAGTGGACATCTCCCATCCCTCTTTGACTATGGCTAAGGGTCCCCGTACAGGATGACCGAACAGAAGTTCGAAGGGGCTGAAGCCAACCCCCTCCTGTGGTACCTCTCGGTTGGCAAACAGTAAGCATGGTAAAAGAAGATCCCATTTTCTTCTCTGAGGTTCTTCCAGAGCCCCAATCATGCTTTTTAACGTTCTGTTGAAACGTTCCACCAGACCATTGGTCTGGGGGTGGTATGCAGAAGAGAACTTGTAGGTGGCCCCACGTTCTTTCCACATAGCCTGTATATACTTCGACATAAAGTTGCTGCCACGATCCAACACAACTTCTTTAGGGAAGCCAACCCTAGTAAATATGCCAAGTAACGCTTTTGCAACTCACTTGGCAGTTACAGTTTTCAATGGGATGGCCTCAGGATATCTGGTTGCATGGTCGACCAGCACCAGGATAAACCTATTGCCTGAGGATGTTTGCGGGTCAAGGGGACCAACGATGTCGATCCCTACCCTTTCGAATGGTATTCCCACAACTGGGAGTGGTACCAATGGAGCTTGGATTGTCGAGCCAACCTTCCCAGGTAACTGGCAGGAGGCACAACTCCTGCAGTGACTTTCTACTTGCACCCCCATCTTGGGCCAGTAGAAGTGCATGGATAACCTTTGCTTGGTCCTCTTAATACCAGGGTGACCAGCAAGGGGCACTTCATGCGCCAACTGCAGGAGGAAGGGTCTTACAGCAAGGGGAACCACCAACCTCCTATGGTCTCCTTCTGTTGGCCTTTACTGAATTCGTCTCTATCAGGACCACCTTCTACTAACAAGTCTTTTAGTTCAGGATGGTCGTTGGGGTCAAATACTTCAGGCATCGCCACCTCCTCGTCAGGCCCGGGCGATTGACCAACTTCCTTCACCGCAGTGGTAGGCGAGCTCGGGGGAATATTCTCTTTCCCTCGACTTGACTTGTTTACTCCTTTCGCCTTGGGTTTCCCCTTCGGCTGGGGCGGCGTGTTGGTCTTGGCCAATGCTGCCCGTGCTTGAGACCGTGTGTAGGGTCTTTCGGCAGTGTCTCCTACGAGCCCTAAAGCTCTGAGATCATTACCTAACAAGACCTTTCCGGGGATGTTTCTCTGAATGCTCACTGGAATCCTGACTGCTGTACCATTTAAAGTAAGATTTACAGGTATTACTGGGAACATACGGAGTGGGCCGTCAGCCAACTTAGTGGGCATCAGAGTAGCTCTGGCAACTTCCTCTGAGTCTACCAAGGTAGAATCCACTACAGTTCGACTGCACCCACTATCCCTAAGAGCTGGAGTATCTACTCCATTGATCAGCACACTGTCTTTAAAGTAGTGCTTGGTATTATCTGGAATCCTAGCATAAGCCTCTGCGACTTTAGGCTCCCAGGAACCCAGGGAAACTAAAACTACCTCAGCTTCTATCCCGCTGGGAAATGAGTCTGAGGAGAAGGATGCTCCTGTAATCTCTTCTTCCTCGTAGGAGGAGAAGGCCAGATTAGCGGAGTGGACCCCCAAAGGTCTAACCTTACACCGGGGATCCCCCTTCACGTGGTCAGTTGCCCCACAAGCAAAACAAGATCCATTGGGTCTGTTTACATAGGGAGGCTTATTGTACCCAGAGTTCTGTTTCGGAGGCTGACCTCCACTACCCTGTGAGTTCTCTTGTGTCTTACCCTTATTTTTCTTTCTGTGGCCCTTTTGAGAAGAAGATTTATCAGATTCTCCACCCTCCTTATCTTTGGACTTTTTCCCTTCCTCCTGCTTACCAGGATGAGTTTTGTCCTTATGGGACACTCGATGTGACACCCATAAGTCTGCTGCAATGGCCAGCTTCTTAGGATCTATCTCCTTCGAATTGGCCAAATGCTGCTTAAGCTCCGGGGAAGAAGATGCAAAAATGTGTTCCAGCATGACAAGATTTATCATGCCTTCAAAGGTAGAAACCTTATAACCTTCGACCCAGCCAGTCAAGTTTTTTAAAGATTCGGTTACATAAGATACCCAAGTACAAAAAACCCAGATCGAAGTCCTGAAGGACAAGGGCAAATTAGCAATGCTATTACTCCTCGACCTTTCCGCCGCATTTGATTTGGTTAACCACCATATCCTTTGCAGGCACCTCCACTCTGCTGCCAACTTCTCTCCCTCCGCAGCGGCCTGGATCAAATCGTTCCTGAGCAACAGATCTATGAGGGTCTATGCACCTTCCGCTGCCGCAGTTCCCTCCCCTATTCATTGCGGTGTTCCTCAGGGTTCTTGCGTGTCACCTACTCTTTACAATATCTTTACGAAACCACTCTTTTATGTGCTTGATTATCTGGGTGTCTCCTACACCAACTATGCGGACGACACCCAGATACTCATTCCCATCTCTGGTGATTATCTTGCTGACACCAAGGCCCTCAATGACGTCTACTTGGTCATCCAAGCCTGGATGGCCCAGCACCAGCTATGTCTGAACGACGATAAGACGGAGCTACTTATCCTGGGTACATCACAACGCCTGAGCAAACTTGAGCCATCCTATCAGTCCTTCATCATAGACGGCAACTCCAGACAAGTCTCGAAAGACACTAAAACACTAGGCTTTTACCTGGATTCCACCTTATCCTTGTCAAGACAAACTAATGCAGTCAGGTCCACCTCCGCCTACACGTGCAAACTCATTTCAGCCTGCAGACCATTCCTCACCACCCACAATAGCGTCACACTAGCGAGAACACTTATCATGGCAAAAATAGATTACTGCAGTGCTCTATATTTAGGCACCAGCCAAGAAAACCTGTCCAAACTCCAAACCACCCAGAACAATGCAATTCGAGCGGCCCTGAACATCCCTCGTAACCACCACATCTCAGAAGCCAGATCTAGCCTTAAGTGGTTACCCGTGAAGCAGAGAATTTCCCTAAAAACGCTTGCCCTCACGCACAAATGCCTAGCCAACAAGGCTCCGATCTATCTCTGCAGTCGGCTTTCGTACCACTCCACTGCCCGACCACTAAGAATTGCTCAGACTCACTGCCTTACTATCCCTAGGTTTAAGCTCCAAAAAGCGGGAGGCACTAGCTTCCCTGTCCTAGCCTCCAAACTTTGGAACACCCTCCCCGCTGCCATCAGAGCTGAAGACTCCTTCAACACCTTCAAGAATAAAACCAAATCTTGGCTCTTTGACCAGCAATAGTTGTGTTAGACATCTGTCCTACTTACCCAGCCCGCCTGTTCCCCTGCACGATTTCCGGTCTGCTACCTTCCCAACTACCTCAGGGATACTTCCTCTGCGGAGCCTAGGGACACTGTACCATGTGTAATATTTGTAATTATTAAGATTGTTATTATGCTGTATTGGTATACTTTTATTGTAATTTATCTCCCTGTATGTTCTTTTCTTGCAACCCTGTACAAATTGCGCCCTGATGCCCCCGTCCTGATGGTCTGCGCGTTATAAATAAACAAATACAAATACCACCTTCTTTTTTCTTGTACTCTCGGAATCGTTTTAAATATTGGGCCAGAGTCTTTCCAAACTTTAAAATGAGAGTTTGCTTTAACATTGCGAAATCAGCTCGCTCAGCCTTCTACATTTCCATAATGGCACTACAGCCAGAATGGGGCAGTCTGCTGAGTAACCAGGCAATTTTATCAGCATTGTCAACTTGTTGAACTTCGCATGCATACTCAAACGCATTCAGCCAGTCCATAATGTCATTCCTTTCCTCATACACACTGAGCAGATCTTTCGGAAACCGTGGATGAGAGGAGGCCCCAGACCCATGTCCAGCACCCTTGGACCCATTTGCAACCTGAAGCTTGGCCAGTTCCAACTGGTGATCCCTGTCTTTCTGTTTTTCTGCCTGTTCGATTTTTAGCTTGACCCTATTGAACTCAAGCTCTTCCTGTAGTTTGGCCGTATTGAACTCAAGCTCCTTCTGCCTAAACAGCAGCTCTTGCTTCTTGAATTCAAGCATGGCCTTCCCATCGACACTGGCAGAGGAAACATTAGACATCACATCCTCCCTGTCCTCGTGATCGCGGTGGATCAGTGCAGCGGCAGAACCGTCGGTTCTACCAGTGAGAGCAGCCCCACCTCCTTCCGCACTGTCCTCAGAAGTTATAGCGTCAAGCTGCGCTTCTTGCCACGCCACGATTCTTTGGATCATATCCAATTTAGTGCCTTGAGAGGAAACACCTCTCTCCGCACACCTCTTTTTCAATGTTTCTGATTTGGAAGCATTTAAAGTTAACAAGGTATTTGTTTCCATACTGTTAGATAGGACTATGGCCTTTTTAAAGTTAAACTATAATAATTCACTACGTGTCCTGGTAGGAATAACTTGAAATGCCTTAGTTCGTGCGCAACATTGGATACCTTCAGTCGTATCCCACCGCTGTACACCAATTTGTTAAGACGGATTTCTGAACTCTGTCCTGGCGGCGCAGAAGTTCAGAAGGCCAACCTAATTACTTGGAACAGGGTAACCTCTGGACAAGCCAGACCAATCAGGGTAGCGATCGCGGCGGTCAAGACTAGGTCTCAAGAGGGGTGAGGGTGACTGAAAGCCCGCAATGAGCACACAAAGCAAGGACACTTACAAACTACTCCAAACAGGTGTTATATTCAAAATATATACACATTTATTCAAGGCCTTTAAAACAATGACCGTAGCGAGAAATCACAATACAACTCTAGTAAACCAACACATACCAAACCAATACAATATATATACAAATACAAACAAGTCTAAAGTGTTAGATGCACGAAATGTGTAGTCCACCTAGAAGGGAAGGAAAACAGGCAGTGCGAAATAATGCTTAGACCCAGTCCGCCTTCAGAGGCACCTAACTAAAAGGAAGTCCGAGCCCTACGAAGAGTGGAGCCTTGTGCTCAAAAGTACCTGCACACGCTGGTGCCAACGGGCAAAAAGGGGAGTCTCTTCGAGGGAATCAGGCAGTTCAGTTTAGTGCACAAATGAAGAAGAACAGAGTTCTGCGACTGAAGCGCAGCCTCCACTGTGGGCAGAAGCAGAGCGCGAGTACGGAAAGGCGTGCTGATTTGACACAGCGGGGAAAAGCTATGGGCTCCTGCAGGAGGGCGACCAGTTCCTAGCTATGCTACTCACCGGTCCCCGATGCAAGCAGACCCAGGCTTCTCCGCGTCAGTTTCAGTGCTGGCAGGTTCAGGAGAGCAAGGGACGTCTCGTCGGCGTGTAGATTCTGCAGCAGCAGAGTTGAGTTAAAGATGTCCCAAACGAAGTGAACCCGCACAGTTTGTTACCACAGCAGGGCAACGGAGCGGCAGTGTGTATCTCAGCCAAATGTACACTACTCATTTCAGACCTGGGAACGCCAAGTGTACGAATCGTGTGAGAGTGACAAGGACTAGAAATACAACACAACCTGGCGGCGGTTACAGAGCAAGACTCCTGTGTAGGCTGGTCAGTCTGCTGGATGGCCCAGAGACACTTCCGAAGGCTTACGTGCAGGAGATGGTGAAGATGCCGAGAATAGCTGTTCCCGCTATTCCAAGGGTCGAAGTACCAGTACAGGCCTTCTGGTTCGATCAGAGGTAAAAAGGGTTTCACAAGGCGACAGCAGTGCAGAGGAGCAGTCCTTCAGCGGGTCACCAGCGATTCCTCGGTTCAGCCTCGTGGTTGCAGGATACTTGGCTCCTGTATTCCTTCGTTCGTGAGAACTCAGGAGATCGACATGGTAGTGGCGTTTCCAGTCCCCTCTTATCCATGGTTCCCTTTGCGCCAAAACGGAGGGGACCCAATGGGAGATCTGCTCATCAACACTCACACCATATGTGGACCTATCACGGACCACGGTGGTCCCAGGCATTCACACCACCCTAGACTCTCTGGCACCCAGGATGTGTATTGGGACCAGACATCCCAGCCCACATCCTGGAGGCACACACAAGGCCTGTAGAAGCCCACGAAAGCATCCGTGTTTCGCGGGAAAGTACATGCCCAAATAAGGAAGGCCCCGGGTCGGCTCGACCTGGGGAAGGTGAAGGGAGCAAGACGGTCAGCGGACAGGACAAAGGAGCCTCGTGGTCTGGCCATTTTGGGAGCCAGGCCACCATTTTGGGCTAAGCGCGAGAAACGCGCTTAAAACGCCAAAAGGAGCTCAAAACACAAGAAACGATCGCTGCCACCATTCCCGTCCGTGATTCACTTGCACCGATCAGTTACAATCCAAAAAGAGTATCTAGGGCCTGTAGAAGGCTAGAGACCCAAGAGAGCAGTAACTTAGCTTACAGTGCCCTCTTGTGTCATGTTGCACGAAAGCCGCAACATGATAAAGAAACTACGGAAAACAGCGTTTCCCGGTACTGACTGTCTTAAGGGCATGTCAGTTTCCCCGTAAGAATGGAGCGAAAGCCCAGAGGAGTGCGGCAGAAGGCTGCACTTCTCTGGCAAAGTCTAGATCATGGTGAAAAACAACAGCAAAAAGTTTAGGGGTTGCCACATGGAAGGAAAATTACCCACAATTACGAAATCTTTCCTAACAGTCACTCTCCTCCGGTCAGTCATGCCTCTGGTCCTTGGTTTCCTGGTGGGTCGCTCACCTCTGATCCATCAGCCTTCTGGTCATTGGCTCCCTTGTGAGTTACTCCTCTGGTCCTTGGTTTGCTGGTGGGCCGGCCGCTCTCCTCTGATACATCAGCCTTCTGGTCATTGGCTCCCTTCTGAGTTGCTCTTCTGGTCTTTGGCTCCCTTGTAGCTTGATCTTCTCTGGTCCATCAGCCTTCTGGTCATTGTCTCCCTTGTGAGTTGCTCCTCTGGTCCTTGGTTTCCTGGTGGGCCGCTCTCCTCTGATCCGCCAGCCTTCTGGTCATTGGCTCCCTTGTGAGTTGCTCCTCTGGTCCTTGGCTCCCTGGTGGGTCGCTCTTCTCTGGTCTATCAGTCCTCTGGTCATGGGCTTCCTTCTGAGTAGCTCCTCTGGTACATCACTCCTCTGGTGTTGGCTCCCTGGTGAGTCACTCTCCTCTGTTCCATCACGCCTCTGGTCCTTGGTTTCCTGGTGGGTCGTTCCCCTCTGATCCATCAGCCGTCTGGTCATTGGCTCCCTTGTGAGTTGCTCCTCTGGTCCTTGACTCCCTGGTGGGTTGCTCTTCTCTGGTATCAATCCTGTGGTCATGGGCTTCTTTGTGAGTAGGTCCTCGAGTAGGTCCTCTGGTCCATCACTCCTCTGGTGTTGGCTCCCTGGCGAATCACTCTCCTCTGTACAGTCACCCCTCTGGTCCTTGGTTTCCTGGTGGGTCGTTCTCCTCTGATCCGTCAGCCTTCTGGTCTTTGGCTCCCTTGTGAGTTTCTCCTCTGGTCCTTGGTTTCCTGGTTGGCCGCTCTCCTCTGATCTGTCAGCCTTCTGGTCATTGGCTCCCTTGTGAGTTGCTCCTCTGGTCCTTGGCTCCCTGGTGGGTCGCTCCTCTCTGGTCTATCAATTCTCTGGTCATGGACTTCCATGTGAGTAGCTCCTCTGGTCCATCACTCCTCTGGTGTTTGCTCCCTGGCGAGTCACTCTCCTCTGGTCAGTCATGCCTACCTATGGTCCTTGTCTTCCTGGTGGGTGGTTCTCCTCGGAACCGTCAGCCTTCTGGTCATTGGCTCCCTTGTGAGTTGATCCTCTGGCATTGGCTCCCAGGTGGGTCACTCTTCTCTGGTCCATCAGCCTTCTGGTCATTGGCTCGCTTGTGATTTGGTCCCCTGGTCCTTGGTTTCATGGTGGGTTGCTCTCCTTTGGTCTAGCACTCCTCTAGTCATGGGCTTCATTGTGAGTAGCTCCTTCACTCCTCTGGTGTTGGATCCCTGGCAAGTCACTCTCCTCTGGTCAGTCACACCTCTGGTCCTTCATTTCCTGGTGGGTCTCTCTCCTTTGATCCGTCAGCCTTTTGGTCATTGGCTCCTGTGTGAGTTGCTCCTCCGGTCCTTGGTTTGCTGGTGGGTCACTCTTCTCTGGTCCATCAGCCTTCTGGTCATTGGCTCATTTGTGAGTTGCTCCTCTGGTCCTTGGCTCCCTCGTCGGTCTCTCTTCTCTGTTCCATCAGCCTTCTCGTCATTGGCTCCCTTGTGACTTGCTCCTCTGACTCTGGCTCCTTGGTGGGTCACTCTTCTCTGCTACATCAGCTTTCTGGTCATTGGCTCCCTAGTGAGTTGCTCTTCTGGTCCTTGGTTTCTGGTGGGCCGTTCTCCTCTGATCTGTCAGCCTTCTGGTTTTTGGCTCCCTTATGAGTTACTCCTCTGGCCCTAGGTTTCCTGGTGGGTCACTCTTCTCTGGTACATCAGCCTTCTGGCCATTGGCTCCCTTGTGCATTGCTCTTCTCTGGACCATCAGCCTTTTGGTCATTGGCTCCCTTGTGAGCTGCTCCTCTGGTCCTGGGTTTCCTGGTTGGAGGTGCTCCTCTGATCTGTCAGCCTTCTGGTCATTGCCTCCTATGAGAAACCAGAAGGTGTCTCACCTGCTAGTCCCTGGGGATCTCTCTCTCAGGTAGCCAGGGAACAGCCATCACCTTTGGATCCAGACCCTGGGGGTGGACCACTGCGGGAGGATCACCTGGGTGGACTTCGGGTTGTGGGATTGGGACACCAGATGGCGAAACACGGTATCCCTCCCCCTGTAACACCTTTACCCCATCCTACCAGGTAGGATACGTGGAAACTTTGCCCCCCCCCTCTCCCCTCTTTTCCCTTAACAAACACTTCCACATGGACAGCCCACTCTGGGAGAAAATAGATTCACACCCGAGCAGTGTACCTGAGATGTCACGCTACTATGGTCAGACGAAGTCAGGAAATTACTGACAATCACTCACACCAGACTTCCATTAAACTTCCCCACATGGATAAAAGGCGGAGCATGAGAGGGTGTCCAGCCAAAGGATTGAAAAAAAAGGATCGAATGCACTTTTTTTTAATCCAAAAGGACCTAAAAAAAGGGTGGTATGCTTTTCTATTTATTTATTTATATATTTTTAGTTTGGTATGCAAAAAAAAGTTTTTTTAAAAAAGGAAACAGGGGTTGAGGGGGGAACCCCCCCATAAAAAAAATAAAAATAAAATTCGACCCTTTTTTCGGTCCTTTTGGTGTCGAAAAAAAGGCATTCGATCCTTTTGTTTTAGATCCTATCACCTATAACTGCATGAGAGCACACTCTGAGCGAGGCAAAGCACATGAAGGAACAGCAGTTTCGAGTCGGCAGCTGAGCGAGGGGAGAAAGACGGGAAACCAAGAAAGGTTTGCAAGGAGGGAAATACCCTTCACCTTTTCGGCAAGACACCGTTACTTTCCATGAAACCTTCCAAGCAGAAAGCAAAAGGCCAGGAAAACAGACTGAAGACTCCTGCAGTGTGTGCCGGAGATACCGGAGGCTACACCACGTAACTAACCAAAGTGGGGATGAGCGGCAGCCGCTGGAGTATCGTCCTTGGCTCCAACAACAAAGAAGCATCAGAGAAATCAACACAGCCAGTGAGTTGTGGAGACTGATTCAAGACCGGTCTGTGTTGAAGTCAAGGATGCAAGCGGCAATATTGTATAACGAACGGTGGAATGAACATTGTTAAATGCGTGTGATAAATTTCATTCGAATACAAGGTTGGCTTCGGCCGGAAGTTTGGTCAATGCCAAAACAAGCTCGACCACGGTTATTGAGTGGGTCAATATTCCGCAGTTGATGTGGGCGGTGGGTGGGACAAAGTTGGGGCAGATGTTGTGGGTTCCTGATGTCAGATCGGGATGGTTTGGGGAGTTTCTGTTTAAAGGAGTTTGATTGTTAAAATCAGAGAGCGGTTACATGGCAGAATGGCCGTATCACTTGCGACAGGGGCGAGGCTACGGACAGATGATCTTTACAACATGCGGGTATGTAGTGATACACAAAATTGCAACTTTGCCAATCAGGGCTTTAGATGACAGCATTAGCCGCTGAAAGCCAATAGTTTATTCAAAGTGTGTGCCAAAAATGCTGACAGTAGTCTGTTGTAGCACTTCCATTATGCAGTAGTGAGCTACAAGGAATATGCAGGCCTAGTATGAGTGATAGGTCACATTATGCATTGTTGATAGACAGGCAGGGCGAAGGCCCCAGCTCTGTAGCTAATAGACAATATTGGAGTGTTTGGAACATTATGGCACCTATATAGCGCTTAGATAGCCAGTCTTAAGCGCTATGAACACTAAACTATGAGTGCATGCCTTTTAGAGCTTGCTCTAATAGGGTTAATACATCTCGGCTTCCCTTAGAATATTCTGCCTCTCTAACGGTAGCCCTGTAAACTAATCTCCCTTTCTCTGGGAAGGCACTGATAAGACATTCCTGAGCTTTCGCGCAGATGGGCTCCAGGGAGGGGCACAGAAAAAGGAGCACAGTGGAAATTCACAGAGCTGGGTTTTTCCATGAGCCAGCCTATATTTTGCACAGGGAAAGTTCTGGAACTGTGCGTCATGGACGGACAGCACGAGATTATAAAATATGCATGCTCACATGACTCAGGTGGGAGATCGACCTGTGGACTTGGTTCGAGCAAGATCAAGTGCCCGGAATTTGGAGCTCTGACGGCACCCAGCAGCGCTGTCCTCTGAGCGGGGCTTGTTACAGCTAGCTTATGAGGGCCATGGTCTCCCAGTGCTGATTGAAGGGGCGTAAGACCGTGTTTCTCTATGTTTCTCTATGTTTTTCTAAGTTCTATGTTTCTCTATATTTTGCATTTCTCTAAGTTTTGTGCTTTGTAATCTTCTCTAACTTGAATCCCAAAATGTAAATGAAATTCACTGTTTAGAATAAATACTAAAACTTATTGAAGGTGTCATTTGTCACTAGCATGAGTTCACTGCTCAGCACAATAGAACCTGTATTTTGGGCTGAATTGGGTATTTTTTGCTCTCAAAGGGCTGGCCCCGAGGAAGATTTTGCCCATATCAAGACATTTGGTGGCAGCTTGGTGGGATTTGTGAAGAGCAGTGCCTTGCTGTGAAATGACAAATTGTGTGAGAGAACACAGTGCAGAGTGATGAGCAGGCTGTCGCATTTCCTTGGTGGTCTCACTGCAGCTCTGAGACTTCAAAAGACAGCAGCATTGTGTCGGCCTGCCGTGGCCGATAGCTTGTGTGGTTAAGACTCCCTTCAGTAAATCAGTCGTGACTGACTTATTGCTTGGGAATGGAGCCAGGGAGTACAAGGCGATAAACAAGCGGGAAATGGCTTTGTTTAAAGCGCTCCGATGAATGGTCAAGAAAGATGTATGTTCAATTAGGAAAGAATTCTATCATGCGGTTTCCCCAGTTTAAAGTTGTAATTTGAAATGCAAAGTGAGACGGAGTTCTCAACTCTATTCTGTCATGAGGGCAGGAAAAATAGTTGCAAGGATTTGACATGCAAATTGTGAATAGTAATTCTAATCATTGATTCAGCCCCAGTGTGCTAGCGAGTGGGGGGCTGTAATGTACGGAGGCGAAGGTTCGCTTTTTTAAATGTATTCTTTTGAAGTGTTGACATTCCTGAAGATAACGTAGGGAATGAGCCGTGTTTAGGAGAAAGAGTAATGAAAGAAGACGTCGCACTCATTCATTTGTCTAAGATTTAATGATACGGAGCTCGCCAGTCGCCCCTCTCACATCAGGCCACCAAATTCCTTTCTCCCTCTCTAACCGCCGTTCCTCGCTGCGGTCACGCGGCGCTCATTAGAATCTAGCACAAGAGCACGCGCGACCGCCGCGAGGACACAGCGGTGCTTTACATTCTCTACATATCTTCCCCCTCAAACAGGGCAAAAACACTTTATATAATACTTATAACTGTAATGTAAAACTTAATAATGGGGTACAATTTGTGTCTGGGGCAATGAAGAAGTTTCTTGCAGGATATAGTATAAAACACACAAGGACCGCTCTGTATAATCCTAAAGCAAATGGACTTGTTGAAAGAGTTAACAGGTATATAAAAGGGGGACTGCAGATGGCCATGAAATCGAGGCAACCATGGAGGGAAGTATTAAAGATGCTGACGTGGGGTTCCACCTCTGCTGAAGTTTTAATGTCCCGAACACACCCCTCTTATGCTGTCTTCCATGACTCTGAATTTTTCCTTTACTGCCCCTCCTCCCTGGCTATGCCCCCAGCCCCCCCTCTCCCTGCTCCTCACCTTCGTGTCCAATGAGAGGGGGAGTGGGCGGCATCCACCAGGACAAACAGCCTTTCCTTGAGTGGCCGTTCTAGTGAGAGTGGGGAGAATGTCCCCCTGCAGCGCCACGCTCCAAGGCACTGCGGAGACAGCTGCTCTTTAGGCCCCCACCTCTCCACAGGCTTCCTCCTGTCTTCGTTTAATCACAACACGTTCCGCTTCAAAGGAAACGTTGCTGGGCTCCTTGGCAAGCTCCGTAATCCCATCCTCGTCGCCACTTGAAAGAAGACGTCGCACTCATTCATTTGTCTAAGATTTAATGATACGGAGCTCGCCAGTCGCCCCTCTCACATCAGGCCACCAAATTCCTTTCTCCCTCTCTAACCGCCGTTCCTCGCTGCGGTCACGCGGCGCTCATTAGAATCTAGCACAAGAGCACGCGCGACCGCTGCGAGGACACAGCGGTGCTTTACATTCTCTACAAGTAACATCTGTGCTGAGAGCCTAAAGGGTTTGTTTTTCTTTTGGCAACTGTAAATTCCATGTGCTGGTGGTGCATTCTGTTTAAAGGAAACACACTAAAATGACTATATTGCATTTTAGTTGTGCCATGTTTATAATGGGTGAGAGACTCACTTAAAAAAGAAAGTGAGTGAATGGTATTTGGATTTTCGATTTTTGTGTATTGATTTGAAATTGCAGAATCAGTTTGCAATGGTTTGGGGGAAAAAACAATTTATATTTTTCTAAATTGCCCCTGGAGTATTTTTGACTGTTCCCACGCTATGCCATGGATTTGTACTGTTGCGTTATAAGTGATGTATGTTTTTGGAAATAGTGACCTGTTGACTGTGGTACATGGTGAAAAATGTTGTTGACACATTTAACAGCCCACAAGCAATATAGAGTGTGGGTTGCTCTTGCAGAGAAAAAAAACGTGCAGGGAGCTGCACTACACATGGCATTTTTTTTTTAATGCACTGAAATAAGTGGTTATATTCTGGCAATGGTACAACAGAATGAAAAATCTGTGTGTGATAAGATAGCACAAAGATTTAGTGGGTTGCGGGTTCTTTTGAAAGATCGCACATTGCATTGGAGTGAGCTTGTGAAGCCAAACTACAAGGTTATGAGGAAAAAGAAAAAAAAACGTATGCCTTTTAAATGGGACATTGATCAGTTTAAAACAGGCTAAAAGACGCTTTGACATTTTGCAAAATTACATGGAGTAGAATCTGATGACAAAAAAGTGCCTCTTTTGAAAATAAGAGTCTTGCTGTGTGTGCAGAGCTTGTGCCTTGAAAATAACTTGCACTGTCTTGGGAGAGGTGCGCGAAGGAAAAAAAAAACTGTTGGAGGAAGGCAGAAAAAAGCAGAATACTGCGCTCCTGTTTAGTGAAATGGTGTTTACAGAAGCTGGTAGATATGGGAGCTTTTCTGAGTTGCTGGAACAGGGCAGGAAAGAGTTAATCTGGATGAGCTGTCTGAAAAGAGTGCCTTTCATGGAAGCCGCCACAGTTTAAGAGTTATAGAGCAAAGAGATAAGCTTGCTGCGCGAAAGATAAACAATGATATTCCTGCATTCCATCCCCTGTGAGAGACACCGTCAGTGTGAGCAAAAACTGAGGAGGGGGTGCAAAGACAGAAATGCTTAAACAGAACTGAAGGCAATAATTGCTGTGAGTGAGAAAATAAAAAAGAGCACAATCTACCGTACACATGCTGATGTACGCATGCTTTCTAACACCGGCATGCAAAAACATAGCTGAGCAGAAGTAAAGAATTTGCCCAGTATCAACACTGGAAGGAAAACAAATGCTGCATGCAGAATGGCAGATGGACACATCACATCTGAACATTTGGGGAACCTGTGCATCTGTGAATGGGCTAAGAAAAGACAGCTGCCCATTTCAAGAGACATTGCCGTGCAAGCTGCATTCCCATGCGCCATGTGATGTGATGTGAAGTGAAGAGACATTGCTGTGCAAGCTGCATTCCAGTGCTCCATGTGATGTGAACTGAAGTAAAGTGCTGTGCACTGGAGAAGAAACCTCTAGGCGCTTTGAGAAGAGAAAATACACAGCTGGCAAAATGCAAGCTACATTGCCAGGGCTGGAGTAACTGACAAAGACATTATGGCATTCCAGATGGAAGCAAAACTGACAAAGGTAGCCGTTTTGCAAGAGACAACATGCAGAGCGGGGCTTTGGAGTACAACATGAACACTGCACATTAGCCATGATCCAGAAGCCTCACGGCTTAGTGCAAGAATGAATGATTTGTTGAAGCAACAAAAGAAACTGACTTAGACTATCGCGCTCAAAGGGGTGGTCCAAGAAATCAGCAGACACCCTTTGAAAAAATAAATGACAAGTGGAAAACCAGAGGCTTGAAAGACACTAGCTGTATGGAGAAAAATAAACAAAGCTGCTTGTACAACTGCAGGCGGTATTGGACTGAAAGACTTTACCTTTGAAATATGGAGTGATGCCAGCAGGGCAAACTAAATCAAGATCATGAGACACTGGAAGCAAGTTGGCGCCTGGCATTCGTGATGGCTCTGATGACAAAGGAAAGCATTGATCCATTGAGAAGTGCGACCTGGGTACTTATTATATGGCTTTTGTAAAATCACAGATCAGTCTGAAGTACCATTGACCAACTATGATCGCATTGCACAAATGAGTTTGTGATTAGGCAGTTACACCCCGTATGGTTGAGTGTAAATAAGCCCCCAGAAACATGCAGAAGGGTGACAAATAATTGCAGTAGCAATGATAAAGTGTGTAGTTACCTGATGAGACTTCTGAAGGTGGGGGTGGTGTTAAGGGAAGGGGTGGATAACGCTGATATTGAAGTTTTGATGACATCCTAATGTGAAGAATAATGACATTGTACTTTTGATGAAATCCTAACATTTCTGTTTGTATTTTGCCTAGGCAAAAAAAGCAAGACAGTTGCGTGCCATGATTGAGGTAGATGTATGCAATTTGCGGGTGACACTGATCAGTCAAGCAGACGCATTCTCAGAGAAAGCGAGTCACTGCGTGATGAAATATGCGAGTCACGTTGAACGTGTCCTGCACCGCACTCAATGCTGCTAACATGCATGACGTATGAGGACATTTGTTCTGCAACCTGCGAAAGGTGTCCAACAGAGTAATAACTTTTGCTGAACTGGCATGGTGCAGACTTGGCTAGTTATCAAATATTTGATGCTGCACATTCAAATGATTCAGTTGCTGGAAATAACTTAATTGACATGTCTTGCCTTTCTTGTTTAAAGGACTGTGGACAATGGGTTGTGGACTGTAACATCATGCACCACAAACAGCTGTGTGACACAGCACTTGAATGCTAACACATTGAAAAATGGTTTTTAAATGCACTTTTTGAGATGAATCTGAAAAAACGAAATGGTTTTGCTCTTCCAACTGAATTGCTTTAACCAGAGATGCTTTGCTTTTTTGAAAAAAAAAAAAACTTCTACGTTGCACGTAGGCAGGAAAATGATTTATGAATTGTTGGGACAGCAGGATTATGCAAGCAGGAGTGTAATTTATTTTGAGATAAGATGAGTGCGCACATCAAAGTCACCTGTGCGTAGGTTAAGATTCTTAATTTGAAGTAACGCTGCCAAGTGTGTGAGCCCTAATTTGAGATGGTAACCTTTGAAACACTGGATACTTTTACAGCCAGCTTAAGGCAGGTAAATGAAACCATGACTGACTTGATATTTGATTTTATGACACAGTGTGTGACACGGTTTTTGTTAAACCAACCTGTTTCATGTTTTAGTGGGGGCAGCTGTCTCCAGCACACTAATGCAAAGAGTCACCTTTTTGATTGTAGACATTTGGAATAATTCTTTGGAAAAGCGCTACAAATGAGTATCCACATGGAATTGCTAGCGTACTGGCCTGGCACATTGTCAGACATCTTTTGTCACTGACTCATATGACTGGTGTCTATGAATTCCTAGGCCCAAATGTTTCAGTGAATGGATACAGCGATTTGTTTAATTTGTTTAATGTGATGTTTTTTCTGACCAAGAAATGCAGCGAGTGTTCTCGGCAAGATTTTATGGACTATAATTTGACTAAATGCATTTCACACAATGGTGTGATGAAACAGCCACTGCCGGATGGTAGTATGGTGTTTGTAGCTAAAACTAATATTGTATATGGTAGATATCCTACTTGAAGAAGGGTATTCTCCAAGTCACAATAGGTAGACACTGTGAACATGTTAGATTTTCCAGTAGTAAGGCAACATTTAAATTGTAGGCTGGTAATGCACACCTCTATTATTAGATTGATACACTTAGACATAGATTTATCATGAGGCAATGTTTCCTTAGTACTACCAAGCTGCTACAAATGGAGTCCATTTCTATGGCCCATCACTAGAGTGCGCGTAGCTAGGGAGCTAGATTCATTAATTGCAGGAGCAGCGGAGAGTAACAGGAGCTTTATATGCTTTTGACATAGAAACTGTGCACAATAAGCTAGCCACTATGGGTTCTGATGCCAGCTCTGCTATAGAACTTCTGACCTAGTGGTGCCCATTGATACGCCCAACACTGCTACAAGTATTGGCAACCACTGGAGATGGCAGAATTTTAGGTATGAAGACATTTTTTCTGCCATAGGGCAGGTCAACAAGACTGCTAAATACACATGATGCATTTTATGGCAAACATTGTTAAATCAGCAGGTGTTGGCTTTTTGCTGGGTGGGGGCGACCATCCTCAACACACTGGCACGCAGAGCTACAGTTACCAGCATACATATGGATCAAATTGCTTGCTTTTGATTGCATGAATAACACATGCCATGCTTTGATGCAAATTAATAGAATTGTTTTTATTTAGATAACCTGGTGCCCATGGGTTCACCTTGTTCACGAAATTAGATGGTTTCTGGTTGGGTTCCACATACATGGGGGAAGTGTCTAGTCACACAGCCCATAGTCACGTTTGAATGCCCTGGGATCAGGGGGAGGGTAGGCCCGTAGAGTGAAAGGCTGCCAGGTTTAGAATTGGTAACCATACATAAATGCAATAGTGCATTGTAGATTAGACTACACCGGATTGCCTTGACATTCTAACTGCATGCTGCTTTTTAACTGACAATCAGGTATACAATAATTATTTAGGTATTTTTTTTATGTAGGCCAGGTTTTGGCTAGAGTAAATGTCCATGTTCACTTTGTGTAGGTATTTTTGTGTAGGCCAGGTTTTGGCAAGGGTATATGTCACTGTTCACTTTGTGTACATTTTTGTTTAGGTAGTGTTTTTACTAACCTTGCATGCCACGCTGACTAACCGCTAAAAGATAGTTTGCTTAAACCTCTTGCAAAGCCCCAAGGTCTTTATCACTGCACTAAATACTATATTGATGTGTATTAGTCAGCATTGTCGCACACACGTTGAATAGGGGTGGAATGTAGTGATACACAAAATTGCAACTTTGCCAATCAGGGCTTTAGATGACAGCATTAGCCGCTGAAAGCCAATAGTTTATTCAAAGTCTGTGCCAAAAATGCTGACAGTAGTCTGTTGTAGCACTTCCATTATGCAGTAGTGAGCTACAAGGAATATGCAGGCCTAGTATGAGTGATAGGTCACATTATGCATTGTTGATAGACAGGCAGGGCGAAGGCCCCAGCTCTGTAGCTAATAGACAATATTGGAGTGTTTGGAACATTATGGCACCTATATAGCGCTTAGATAGCCAGTCTTAAGCGCTATGAACACTAAACTATGAGTGCATGCCTTTTAGAGCTTGCTCTAATAGGGTTAATACATCTCGGCTTCCCTTAGAATATTCTGCCTCTCTAACGGTAGCCCTGTAAACTAATCTCCCTTTCTCTGGGAAGGCACTGATAAGACATTCCTGAGCTTTCGCGCAGATGGGCTCCAGGGAGGGGCACAGAAAAAGGAGCACAGTGGAAATTCACAGAGCTGGGTTTTTCCATGAGCCAGCCTATATTTTGCACAGGGAAAGTTCTGGAACTGTGCGTCATGGACGGACAGCACGAGATTATAAAATATGCATGCTCACATGACTCAGGTGGGAGATCGACCTGTGGACTTGGTTCGAGCAAGATCAAGTGCCCGGAATTTGGAGCTCTGACGGCACCCAGCAGCGCTGTCCTCTGAGCGGGGCTTGTTACAGCTAGCTTATGAGGGCCATGGTCTCCCAGTGCTGATTGAAGGGACGTAAGACTGTGTTTCTCTATGTTTCTCTATGTTTTTCTAAGTTCTATGTTTCTCTATATTTTGCATTTCTCTAAGTTTTGTGCTTTGTAATCTTCTCTAACTTGAATCCCAAAATGTAAATGAAATTCACTGTTTAGAATAAATACTAAAACTTATTGAAGGTGTCATTTGTCACTAGCATGAGTTCACTGCTCAGCACAATAGAACCTGTATTTTGGGCTGAATTGGGTATTTTTTGCTCTCAAAGGGCTAGCCCCGAGGAAGATTTTGCCCATATCAAGACAGGGTATGGCACAGGCTGATAGGGGCTTAGAAGTCAAGCTACTCTCTTGGAATATTCACGGGCTTAACAACCCGGTGAAGGCGAGGAAGGTGTCAGCATATGTTACACGTCACGATCCTCATATTCTTTTCATTCAAGAGACGCACGCACTGGGTAATGTCAATTCTGCATTCCTGCCAAGATGGGGCCCCCAGAGATACTACACGGAATACTCAACACAGTCTAGGGGAGTGTTAACCCTCATACACCCCAAGCTGTGCTTTAAATACCACTCCACTAAAATAGATCCGCTTGGCAGATATGCAGTAGTCTGGGGGGAGTTGGCGGGATACCAATTAATACTTGTTAATACATATGGGCCAAATGTGGACGATCCACAGTTCTATTGTACGATACTTGATATGCTGACTACGTCAGGGGAGGCACTGATAATTTGGGGCAGCGATCTCAATACTAATTTCGACCATCCCTTGATCGGTCCTCTACTGCCCCCAGGTACCCCTCCAGAGCCACATTGGTTGTGCGGCAGTTATTGGAACAGATGGATGTGGTAGACGCTTGGCGCACACTGCACCCTACTGAGAGGAAATTCACCTTTTACTCTTCTGTCCATGATTCCCATTCACGTATCGATTACTGGTTCATCAGCTCACCCCTTGCCGGCATGGTCACCAGTTGTGAAATACACCCCCGAACCCTCTCTGACCACTCACCAGTAACACTTGGCATTCAGCTGGGTGATGCCCCTCCTCCAGTTAGACGGTGGAGAATGCTCCCCGCCATACTCAGGGACACTAATATTTGCGAAGCCCTCCATACTGAGATCACAGAATTTATTGAAATAAATGAGGGATTGGTAACCACTTATGCTACCCTCTGGGAGGCATTCAAGGTCTGGATCCGGGGTACTATCCTGGGCAAGTCCAGGGGTATGCTTAAAGCTGTAAAACGGGAGCTGGGCGTAGTTGAAACTAAAATAGGCCTGTTACAAACTAAATATGGCGCCACACAGGACAAGGCAACACTATCGTAAATGATCGAATTCGAATCGAATTCCTTCAACGCGTTAGCCAGCAGGGAAGTCTTATACATGGCTGCGCCTGCCAAGGCCCATAGATATGGGGAGAGTAATAAGGCCAGGAAATTCTTAGCCACCATGCTTAAAACAGATAGACATCGTAGTCCAATCCCTGGTATTCTGACACCCACTGGGGCTTTGGTTAATAAGGAGCAAGACATTAATTCCACCTTCGCTGAGTTTTATTCCTCCCTTTATTCCAATCATGACATCAAAAGTAAAGAAGACACGTTCCGGTATTTGGATAGCCTAGACCTCCCTACATTGACCACTGAGACCCGTAACATACTGGATCAGCCCATCACTATTGAAGAAATTGTAGAGGCCATTAAATCTCTGTCAGGGAGCCGCGCCCCCGGCTCGGATGGACTTAGCGCGGAACTATATAAGGAATTTAGGTCTGAACTAGCCCCACTACTGTTAAAAGTATGGGAGGAGGTGATGGATCAAGGGAACCTTCCAGAATCGATGCGCAAAGCTATTATTACTGTCCTCCTGAAACCCCGTAGACCTGCACATGACACAGGTCCGTATAGACCGCTCTCCTTGATTAATACCGGTGCAAACATTTTCGCCAAGGTGTTAGCCACCAGGCTCCTGCCGTACATGTCGATCCTTGTTCACTCAGACCAGGCGGGCTTTATACCAACTAGATCTACAGCTCTCAACCTGAGGCGCTTGTTTAACGTTATGGCACACATTGATCCCGCAACAAAGGCTGCCGTGGTGGCCCTTGATGCCGAGAAGGCCTTCGATTCTGTGTCCTGGTCTTATCTCTCCCTGGTGCTTGAATGGTTTGGCTTCGGCCGATACTTCATCAAATGCGTACAGCTACTATATACTCACCCGACTGCTAAGGTTCTGACCGACGCCAATTTGTCCCCCTCTTTTAGGCTCTACAGAGGTACCAGGCAGGGCTGTCCCTTTTCACCTATACTTTTTGCACTTACTATCGACCCGATGGTGGAATACATACGCCAGAACCACTCACATAGAGGGCTTAGGATGTCCGCCCCCCCCCCCCCAGATCATTTCACTATATGCAGACGACACCCTGCTATATGTCTGCGACCCAGAAGAGAATGTCCACCACATAATATCAGACATACATGAGTTCTCGGAATATTCAGGGTACAGAATCAATGTTCCCAAGTCCGAAATATTTCCCCTTACAGATTGTACGGGTAACATTGCTGCAATTGCTGGGCTTAGGCCCACCCCGACTCAAGTACGTTACTTGGGTATTATGGTGGCCAGGGACAAACAATTGTTATATACACAGAACCATGGTGAACTGTTACTGAGTGTGACGACCAAGTTCCAAACATGGGCTAGCCTTCCCTTGTCCTTGTATGGTAGAGTGGCTATTCTCAAAATGGTAGTCTTACCCAAACTCTTATATTATTTTAACAACATTCCGATATGGCCCGGCAAGTCCTTTTTCATGAAACTCAAGTCGCTCGCCTCTAATTTCATTTGGAATGGGAAGACGGCCAGATTGGGGTGGGATAAGATGGTGGAACCATTCTCACGGGGTGGCATTGCTGCGCCAGATTTTGAAATATATTATCTGGCTGCACAGGCTCAATTTGTTAAACACTGGTTTGACCCTGAGGACACATCTCCCCACATCCCCATGGAGA
Organism: Ambystoma mexicanum; assembly: GCF_040938575.1. Lineage (NCBI taxonomy): Eukaryota > Metazoa > Chordata > Amphibia > Caudata > Ambystomatidae > Ambystoma > Ambystoma mexicanum. The sequence goes on from NC_090931.1 coordinate 35,710,556, forward strand.
AACATGCTGATCGCCCCAATGACATCAGATCACTTCTTCTTAACCCTGTCTATGGAGACACATGCCCGTTTGACCCGGTATATACAACCATACGCGCCTGGGCCAAGATATAAAACAGATTAGGCCTTGAGACCCCCTATGACCCTGAGGTCCCCTTGTGGAACTTCGCGAGTATATCCCCAACATTTGATAAAGCCATTCAACAATCCTGGGATCCTAACAAGCTATTCACACTAAGGGACATGTTCCCAAATGGCACATTCTGTGAACTCATTGACTTCATCGGGATGGTGGGAGGAGGCCCACTTAAATGCTTTCAATATCATCGTATGAAAACTGCTTTTACGGCTAGATGGCCATCTTTCCCGTTGGAACCCCAGGTACACGAATGTATTAGGGCAATGGTATCCCCTAATAGTCACAATAAAGGGGTCTCGTTGGTATACTCGTTAGTACAAACCCACTCCCCGTCATATAATACGATAAGAGAGACCTGGGAGCGGGATACAGGCACTCAGATTGATGAAATACGGTGGTCACGCTTCTGTCAACTCACCAGATCCGTCTCTATGAACGCGGGGCTACGGCTGATCCAGTTTAAAGTTCTGAATCAGCTCCACTATGCCCCCGCCAGACTAGCCAAATTTGTTGAGGGTTGCACGGGAGCCTGCCCCAAGCGCAATGCACCAAACGCTAGCCCCTACCACATGTACTGGTCATGCCCTTTGATTATGGAATTCTGGCGGGAGGTGGCAGAACTCCTCTAAGACATAACGTCGATTCCGGCGACTCTGTCCCCCTTGAAGTACTTGCTTGGTGACATTGGTAAGGTGAAAGAAACTACGAGGCGCTTATTTAATATTTCATGTGTTGTCGCCAAGCGCTGTATCCTTAAGTCATGGAAGTCTACAACTGCACCATCCAGAGCCAATTTCTTAAAAGACTCATGTTTGGTAAACGGCGATGAAGAACTTTTTGTTTTATCGGTCCCGACACAGTGTCGGCCCAAAGATTTTTGGTCGCTGTTGCGTATTTATTTGTGTTCCCAGATACCGGACGAGGATGCTACGCCTCTCTCTTCACCATGATGCGGGATGTTTGTTGTGTTTTTCCTGCTACTCTGTATATATGTGCCAATACTGTACATGCCTCAATACCATGTCAAATTCTTTCTTTTGTGGACGGTCTGAATGCTAACCTGCTCTCTTAATAAAATAAATGTTTAAAAAAAAAATGCGTGTGATAAAAGATGTGAGTAAAGCTAAACTGCTGATGAATGTTTGAACTTGAGAAGGAAAGATACAATACCGTTAACAGAGTGGTCCGGCACTGTGAGTGTGCTCAATCGAAGGTCTCTGTAAGGTATCCCGCCCAGTGGTCGAAGTGTACTAAAAGAAGTAGTGGAACTATGTTCCCTGCTGGCCTGCCCGCGCTTCTCACAAAACCTATCGCTGCGCCCCCCCCCAACACTCAATCCAACTCCCAAACAAACACACCTGCTATTTAAGGGAATGTTCAGTGCAGTGCACTGAAGTGCAAGCTTCAACTTATTCCTACATTTTCATTTTAAAACTAAAGCATTCCAGAACGGTTTCATTTAAAAATAAAAGTATAGGAAAAGTGAAACTTAAAAATAAAAAGTATAGGAGCACCGCTCCCGACCGCTCCCCCCCACTTTGACCTCTGATCCCTCCAAGAGAAAAGAAAGCCAAAATATTGATGAGAATATTGTATGAAGTGAATCGAAGTGGTCCTGCGATGGTTTAAGCAAAACCCAATCGCACTTTTGAAAGTCATCAATTTTGATATTAAGAGGATCTGAGCCCGAACGAGAGATGCCCATGGTCTGAGCCCAAACGAGGGAGACCAAGAGTAAACATTGTGGTACAGAGGGTCCAAGCCTGAAGGAGGGAGGCACATGATAAATTCTGGAAGCGAGAACTTGTACATGTGAAGATCCTAATAGAAATGGAACTTTGATATTTGTTTGTTACGACAAGCCCTCTGCAGTAAGAGACTGTTAGTGGAAAAGAGACTTTGGCAGAAGGCCCTGATGTCTATGCTTTGAACTGTGTCCTCGTGGCAGAGAAGCCAGAGTGTGTGCGAACGTACCGCTTTGCCCCGTGCTGAAAACGTGGGTAAGAGAAGCCAACTGCTCAACCGTCCTGACATATTATTTCTTGAACACTTTTCTTTGTTTCATACATTATTGTCCCAAACCCTTTTGTATTTAGAAGTAAGGATTGGCAATAGGTTTATTAGTATAGGAGGCCCTTTTATTTTGACAGGGACTCGACTAGGACTGCATTATTATTATTTGATGGTCATAGCTTGCTCCCACCCTTAGATTTATGTTAGATAGGCGTTCAATCAACCCATTGGAGTCCAATAAACACTTTTGAACTGAGATCACTTGTGTCTGTCTTCACTGTTTGATTACGTGCCTTCCTCACATATGGTGTCAGGAGTGGGATGTGACTCAATTGAGACAAATTGGGGGAACCTAAAATTCCAGAAACATAGTCACAGAGCCTCAGATCCCTCTACCGCCATGAAAGAGTCCATAGGCTTTGACATTTGTAGTAGCAGAGACAATACTATTCCTCCACGGAAAAGAGGGTTGGTTCCCATGGACTTAGTCCTAATACCTGAGGGTTGTGTAAGGAAGTCATGGTGGCAACAGTAAACCCAGACACAAGTGATCACAGTTCAAGGGTGTTCATTGAACTTTATACTGATATGATATGGCATTTATAACGCACCTATACATAAGTGTTTCAAGGCGTGACGAGGCAAGGGAGAGGGAACAGAGGGAAGACGGAGACAGAGATCATACTAGGCCAGGTGTCATTCAGATTGTGCAAGTGCAGAGGAAGGGGGAAGGGGAACAGTGTGGGGGGGGAAGGAGAGGGGACAGTGCAATACATGGACTAAATAGAATAAATAAAACAATAAATAGAATAAATAAAAGCAATAAGTAAAAGTACGGCCATCTGATGGCAAGTGCAAGGTAAGTGCAGACATCAGCTGTCAAGTGCTGGTAGGGTACTGTAGGGATACAGAAAATAGTCCCCAAGTGCGGGAGTTGCCAGGGAGGCAGTGCAGGTATGCAACTGGTGGCAGAGGGGACCAGTGCAGTTTGGTGCAGTTTCAGTTTCAGCCAGAAGTTCAGCAGGGGAGTGGAGGAGAGACAGCAGAAGCAAAGAGGAATATTTTGAGGTGCTTCCAGAACCGGAGATGGTTCTCCCCAAGTTTCAAGGAGGCAGGGAGGCTGTTCCTAAGGGAGGCCCCAGCCGAAGAAAGAGATCTACCACAAACTTGTTGCTTGGATAAGCGACTGACCCTGAGGGAGTTGGAGGCAGATGAGTGAAGAGCTTGAGTAGGAAGATATTCAGGAAGAAGGAGTTGAAGGTATTTAGGCCCCAGGCCCCAGAAGGCCCTGTGGACTATGCAGAGGGTTATGAACTTAATCCTTGCAGCCACTGGGAGCCAGTGCAGGGATTTCAGGCCTGGAGAGATACGATCCCTGGGCTTGAGGCCAAGGACAAGTCTCGCAGTCCTGTTCTGGATGAGTTCCAGAGGAAGAAGAGTAGAACCAGACAGATTTAGAAAGAGGCTGTTGCAATAGTTCAGCCTAGAGAGAACCAGAGCTATGGAGACAGTGAGCTTCTGGGGGAAGGAGAGGAAAGGAAGAATACCTCTGAGGAGGTGCAGCTGGTAGTGCGACTTCTTAGAGACGTCAGAGATGTGAGGAGAGAAGGAGAATGTGGAGTCGAAGAGGAACCCGAGGTTTTTTGCTTTGCAGGTAGGAGCAGGAAGAGGGCCAAGAGAGGCCAGCCAGAGAGTGACATGAAAGGAGGGAGCGGGTGTGCCGATGAGGAGAATCTCAGTCTTACTGGCATTAAGGCAGAGGTCATTGGCGCACACCACTACTGGATAGCAGGCAGACAGTCAGAGATGAGAGAAGGAGAACAGGTGGCTGAAGGTAGCCTGAAAATGAGCTGAGTGTCATCCGCATAACACTGAAAGTTGGGGCAGAGAGCAGCAATACAGTGGACAAGAAGTGCCAGGTATTTGTTGAACAGCCAGAGAGAGAGGTTAGACCCCTGGGGTACACAACAGGTAGAGATAGAGATAGAGGAGAGGAAGGACCCAAGTTGGACATGGGAGGGTCGATCAGAGAGGAAAGAAGTCAGCCACGCCAGGGCCTGACCGATGATACCCAGGTTATCACGGTTGAGCAGGATGGCATGGTGGACCGTGTCAAAGACAGAAGAGAGATCAAGTAAGATGAGGACACAGGGGGGGTTGGAATCAAGGTTGGAGAGCAGGTCTTCACGGATGTTCAGGAGAGCAGTTTCGGTGCTTCTGGCAGCTCTGAAGCCAGACTGATGCTCATAAATAAAACCAACAGATTCAGTGTGAAGATTAAGCCGGGCAGGTCGGGTCGGAAGAGGGTTTCTTAAGAAGAGGGTGAACAATGGAGTGCTTCAGGGGGGGTGGGAAGACTCCAGCGGCGAAGGAGTTGTTGCAGAAGTTGGCCAGAGCAGGAACCAGGGAGTCAATGTGGTCCTTGATGGTTTTGGAGGAGCAGGGGTGAACCTGTTTTGATTAGACTTTCATAGATCAGACTTGTCTAGAAACCACATCTGGGGAGAACAGGGGAAAGGCAGAGAAGGAGGGAGGAGAGGAGGCCGAAGAAGGGCCAGAGGAAGAGCAGGGAGTAGAGGGAGGAAGGGGAGAGGAAGAGAGAGAGGACAGGATGTCCTGAGCTTTAGAGATTAAATGAGAAGCCAGAGCCGTGCAGAGGACCTGGGAGGGGACAGGAGAGGTAGAGACTGCAGCAGGATTGGCCAGTTCTTTGCAAATTTTAAAGAGTTCGGGTGAGTTGTTAGATGCTGCAGAGACGCAGGCTTGGATGTGAGCTCTCTTCTTGGTGCAGACAGAGAGCCGGTATTGCCTTTGGAGCAGGCGGCAAGCCAGTTTGTCAGAGGATGTACCAGAAGCACGTCATTTCCTCTCAGCCATCCTGCACTTGCATTTGAGGGTGACGAGGTCCTAGTCGTACCAGGAGTTGCACTTGGCTTTGGGCTTCAAGCGGATCCTCATGACAGAGGCAAGAACATCAAGAATATCAGATATAGCAGAGTGGTGCATGGAAAGGGCAGTGTCAGGGTGTGAGTCAGCCAAAGGTGGAGGGGCGGGGGGTGAGAAAGGGGCGGCGAAAGCCTCCGATGACACACGCTTCATGGGTCAAATAACCGAGAAGGTGGGTGGCAGTGCTGGAGTTGGCTTGGCCTGGGTGAGATAAACACCTAATTTAAACCTACATCTAAGATGGAAGCAAGCTACGACCATCAAAAAATAATAAGACAGACCTAGTGGCCTATACTAATGTATAGTGTTTCTCCCCTTTAGTCTTAGGGGTGATTAAGCAGCAACCTGTAGGAGACTTGAGCATCAGGGTCTAACCCCTTACGGCACACATGTGCACCAGAAAATTAAAACCCAGGGGGACGAATGATGGACCCTCATCCGGGCCTAGAGACGGTCAGCCCAGATGACAGACAGCTATACTAGTGCCCCTGAATAAATAAACAGACACAGCCTTATTTCTTATAGCAAGCCTGAACCGCTTTTGTTTATGTAATTGAAATCTGACAAACCCACTCTCAGTACACTTGAGTAATATTACATCACTGCGCTCCTAGCGGAGGCGCTCTCTGCTAGTACTTGCAAGAAACAAAACTTAAAAGTTCTCTTTCCTTCCGCTCATGGTATGAATAATTGCACTTTACTTACCATAATATTGAAACCGGTCCAGTGGGAACACCTGAGAACCAGTACATTCACCTTTGCTAAATATATGATCCACTAGACCAGTGGGATCACTTTTAGATCCAGAGCATTCACAGTTGGTAAATAAATAATGAAATAGATCAGTAGGGTCACCAGAGAACACATGCATTCAGCGCTGGTAAATAAATAATTACATAGATCAGTGGGATCACTTGAGAACAAATGCATTCACTGTTGGTAAATAAATAATTAAATAGATCAGTGGGATCACTTTTATATCTAGTGCATTCACAGTTGGTAAATAAATAATGAAATCGACCAGTAGGGTCACCTGAGAACAACTGCATTCACTGCTAGTAAATAAATAATTAAATAGGTCAGTGGGATCCCTTTTAGCTCTAGTGCATTCACAGTTGGTAAATAAATAATGAAATAGATCAGTAGGGTCACCTGAGAACAAATGCATTCACTGTTGGTAAATAAATAAATAAATAGATCAGTGGGATCACTTGAGAACAAAAGCATTCACTGTTGGTAAATAAATAATTTCTTGGTCGGACTAGTGTCTCATCACTACGATTGGCAGCAGGATGCCATTGGGACGTACAACACTTAATACGAACAGCCAACAATCACCCAGTCAGGACACACCGGGCCGCACTTCACCTCTGCACTGGGCTAGTCAAGCCCCTTCCGTTAGGTCCCAGCGGGACTCCTCAGATTGCCCACCCAGCTGGCTAGGGCCCAGTTCAGGACTGCGTAAATCACTGCTCCCAGTACGGATACAACTTCGGGGCGTGAAACAGTATCAAACATACCACACAGACCAAGACAGGCCTTTGGAAGATAAGCGGGGCGATTCCCCTACTCCAATGAACAAACCCTTGCAGGGCACCACTGGGTCTTACATGCCGTGTCCCCTGAGGCGGCCAAATCCACCTCTTTGTAAAGAGCGTTACCTCATCCCCACACCACCGCAGAGCGACTGAGTGTTAACAGCCTCTCAGCGTCACCTGGAACGGTGTGGAGAAACTTTACCTTCCGACTAAATCAACACTGCCCTCGTGTTCACCGAGTGCCAGCACATGCAGGGCACGATGTCCCTTTTCTCACTCTGCCCTTTCCTACCTGGCTCCTACGCCTCAGCGCGAGAACCGGCCCGCTCTCTCTCTCTCTCTCGCGGATGGCGGGCAGGGTATAGCACTGGCCGAGAGCTCCTTCAGATAATGAACCCCGGCACGCTCTCTCGACCCCTGGTGGGGGAGAGAGAAATGCTGTCCCCGACAGGCGGACGGCCCTGGGTTGGAGGGACGTCCCTGATACAAAGAGGGCCTGGAAGCCCGCTGCAACGGTCAGAAGCTCTCTTCTCTCACATCTCTCCCGGCGCTCTCCGCCTCTCGAGCCCCTCAGGGCTCTTAGGCTCCCCAGGGACTTTCCACTTCTTTCTGCCAGCAGGGGGGCTCGTGTCAGTCCTGAGGTGAAATCCCCTCACAGGCAGCCCCGCTCCCCCTGCTGTTGGAACCTACCATGTCTCTACTGACAAACTCGGCACGCCAAAAACGCGCAGCAACATGAAACTGACAACAGGACGGAAAGAAAGACAAGCATGCCCGTCAAACAAAGTGTGACACATAGCCCATGCACACATGGAAAACCCACAGGGAATGCGGGTTTACACACAAAAAAAACTATTGCCAATCCTTACTCCTAATTACAAAAAGTGTGGGATAACTTTCACCAGAAAAGAAGGAAGTGTTCACAAAATGATAAGTCAGGATGGTATGGCTGGGTATCTCTTCCCCACGTTTGAGGCACGGGACACTCCTGGGCCTCGACAGCACAAGGTTCTCAGTTCAGTTCATCGATATCAAAAACCCCTTCAGAGGCTAAGTCTCTTTCCTGCAAAAGTCTCTTGCCTTAGAAGGTTTGCTGATTAGAAGTAACAAACAAACATAAGTTCTCTCAGTGTTCTTGCACCTTCGGCAATTGCCCTTTAGCCCCTAGGATCTTCCACCGCCATGCTCGGATCCTCCTTCGCAAATCGGGGCTCCCTCCGTCATGTTCATTACAGCCTCTGGATACCGCACATAATCTTTAGGAGCTTTAATGTCCGTTTAGACAAACAAAAAAAATAACAACCCTCTACCGGGTTCACTCATGTTGACACACTGCTCTCGAGTGTATTCTTCTTCACCCCTTTTCATAAAATGGCAAACAAATAAACAACCAAAAGTTCTTTGGGCGATTGATCTTCACCCCTTAGGATCTCCCTCTGCCGGGGGTTTCTTTCTCTTTAGCTTTCTTTCAGCATCCCTCTGTCAGGTTCACTTTTGCCAATTATTACAATTCACAATCATAGTGGAAAGCGGGGTTCCCTTCCCCTAGCTTTCCTCTGGCAATGGGTCAGAGACCTTTGATTGTACAAGGGATTTGATGTGACCCTTGTAGGACCACTAACGCCTCATGCCACCCTTTCCTAGGACCTCCTGGTTGTTGTAGTTTCAGAATCAGGTCCCAGTCAGAGCCTTTCGAATGAGCACCCCTGTGGTGCTGGACCCCCCTGCACCTAGACCTCAACTGGACTTTCTTTAAAGTTCAAACATACACACAAGTCTTTTCTTCTTGCGTTAAAAATGTTGCTACTCGCAACCTTGGGCTTAACACAGTTCGGTTTGACATCAGCTTCCTCCGACTCATCGGCTGTGCTGAATCAGTTGGCTTCTTTGTTCACTGGAGTCAAGGATAGTACCACGGTAGCCAGCTTGCCTCTCCGCCTGCGTTATCAACGCGGGAGGCCCCCATGTACCATTAACATCTGTTGCTCCGCATGCCAGCTGTAACTCCCATTCTTATGATTACCCTTCTGGAGGCTTTGTGGGTCTTAGTTGAAAAGGGCAAGGGCGATTCCCCCTGCATCGTCCTTGCAGGTCTCACCGTTTTTCTTCTCCCTTTGTACTGCGGGTTTGGTGTAGCTGTCTCCTCGTGAGTTTGGCCTTGCTCTCTGCCTGCTTTTGTGCTCTGATTTTTATCGCTGTGGGGAAAGTAAAGGGTCATCAGGTTTGCATGGTTACTGTCAATTGCCTGACTCTGTCTGACCCTTGTGTTGGGACATGTCAGGTGAACGGTTTTGGTGTTAACACGTTGTCTGTCACAGTGTGAGAAAGTGTTAATGTCGGAAAAGGGGGGAGTTAGAGTTTCTAAGTATCCTGTGGGGCAGGATGGAGAAAAAGGGGTGCAAGAAGTTATCTCCCTCTTCCTAGGGGTTGTGGTGAACTCAGAAGGGTAGGTTTTGTAGGGTTTGTGAAATGAGTGAGAGGGATTGTAGGAGCTATAGTGTTTTGTTACAATCAACCGGGGACTCGGAAAATAATAATTAGAGGGACAGGGAGAAGAATGATTGGGAGTACTCGGGCAGGTAGCCGGAAAGTATGGACTCTGGGAGAAGTAGTTCCACATGATAACATTGTTCAGGTTCCTACTTTATTTCACAGACAAGGAGGGGCTGTTAGATTATGATAAGGGAGAATGATTGTGGGGCAGGGGGTTGACTTTGGAATAGCTTATAAAGGACTCAAGGACTTCGTCCTCCTCCCTGGTGTAATACCTCGCCTCATCTGGGGCATTTCCCTGAGCATAACCCCGGGTTCCCTCATTCAGGTGATCCTCCCCTGCTCGTCTGCCGCCAGGTTTGGGATCTGAGAGCGGTAGCCCTTCACTCACCACCAGAATAAGGGATTCTCGGGGTATGTTGGGGAGAATGCCCTCAGGTTTCTCACAGTTATGATATAAGACTGGCCCCAAAATCTGTCCTAGCAGGCGTCATAGATCCCAACTTCCGGGGAGACGTAAAGGTTCTCCTACAGAATGATGTCAAAACTCAATTTGAAATATATTGTGGGGGCAAGATTGCACAGGGAATTCTTGAGAAGGTTCTATTTCCCTGTTTTAAGGAAAAGAGTGAACCAGAGGAAGCTGAGAGAGGTAGCTTAGGCTTTGGATAGACTGATGAACCCCCCATCATTGAGGAAAAGAGGGAAGAAGAACCTACCATCCTTTCGATTTAACATTCACCCAGCAAAATGATCCAGCACTCGCAGAGGCTTTCATACAGGTAATTCCTGAGGGAGAAGAACAAGAAAAGGGGAGCCCCTTTTTCTTTCTGAAAAAGGGATTACTATATAGAAAGAAAACCTCCAGAGAAGGCCTAAGTAAAGTTCAAGTAGTAATCCCCAAAGCCCATCGTAAGATTGTGTTAGAGATTGCACATTGTTATTTGACAGGGGGACATTTAGGACAATCTAAGACCCAAGTTCACCTCAGTGGGAAATGCTACTGTCCTGGAATCCATGGAGACATAAAGAACTTCATCCAGACATGCGAAATATGCTAGAAAACCAGTGCACATATTCCATTACCTGCCACTCTAAATCACTTACCAATCATAGAAGTCCCTTTTCCCCGAATTGGGATGGATATCATTGGGCCGTTGGATACCTCTAGACCGGGTGATTAATATTTCCTTGCAATCGTTGATTATGTGACCCAATACCCAGAGGCATTCCCCATTTGGAACAATACAACCCAACAGATCTTAAAACATCTTTTACCACTCTTTTCTAGGGTTGGTTACCCCAGGGAAATTATAACGGATCAGGGATCCAATTTTATGAACAAATTGATGAGTGAAGTCAAGGAATTACTACATATCTCCACCTTAAGAAGCTCACTTTACCACCCCCGAATGGACAGATTGGTCGAGAGATTTAATAAAACTCTTAAGATGATTTTGAGAAACTGTTAGATCAGGATAGAAAGGACTGGCATAGCATCATTCCATGGGCCCTACGTGCAGTAAGAAAGACCCCTCAGGCATCCACAAGTTTCTCTCCTTTTGAATTACTTTACATTAGAGAACCAAGAGATGTCTTAAACATGCTCTGAGAGACCTGGGAAAAAAGGGAAGAGACCCCTATTCCCTTTTCACAAACAGCTACCCGATTATGAGAGCATATGAACTTTGTTTGAAATCTAATCTACACTCACATGTAAAAAGCTCAAGCCCAACAGAAGTTAATCTATGACAAGGAAGTACATTTAAGATCTTTTTCAGTAGGACAAAAGGTATTAGTCCTCTTACCTACCTTTGAAAATAATCTTGTCTCAAAGTGGCATTGGCCATATGAGGTACTAGAGCAAACCGGGACCTGTACCTATAAAATAGCCCAACCTGATAAGAAGCAAGAAACCCACCTTTACCATGTAAATTGCTTAAAGGAGTGGACAGAAAATCCTTCTGCTGGCTCAAACTGGATATTGTTTTGTTCAGAGGAGATAGACAATTCAGAGCTCATTCCCCAAGAACTATCTAGACAAAAGCAAGACGATTTAAATGACCTGGAAATGGCATTCTCTGATGTATTATGCGAAAAACCAGGGAGAGTACATGGTACTTATTATTATATCAAAACTCCAAAGGAAAAGTGTTCCATTTAAAATGCTAAAGACTCCCAGAAGCCCAGAAACAAATAGTGGTAGAGGAAGTGAAACAAATGCTAAAGTCAAACATTATTGTGCCTTCTTCTAGCCCTTGGTCCTCCTCTATTGTATTGGTAACACAACCTGATCATTCTTGGAGGTTTTGCAAAGAGTTCATACAGCCTAACGCCATCTCTGCCTTCGATGCCTATCCTATGCAATGTATCAATGAGTTAATAGATAAACTTGGAAGTACCATCTTGAATTGTGCCAACTCGTGAATTGGAAATCGTAAAACAAAGAAAGAAACGAACACAGACAGTGAATTGGGAAGCGCACGGAGAGACCGGTGTGTGTTAAAGAAAGTTTGAAGTGGCTACATATATCACAAGTGAAGGCTGCACATGTGTAGATGAGACGCAAAGAAAGGCAGACCTGTGAATGAACTTTCAAGTAAGGACAGCTGTGAAATCAGTGATACTGAGTAACGGAGTGGTCTGGAGCAAGGAAGTAGCCCACTCGAAAGTCTCTGTGAAAGGTCTATTGTTTGTAATGATACTGCAAAAGCGAAGTAAGCAAAATTGACCCTGAGAGAATGGGAGAGTGAAAAGCTGAACCTTGAATTTTGAGTTGAAGTGGTGACCTGCGGAGGTCTGTAAAGAGAGCCATGCACATTTGAAAATCTTCCACATCTGAAAGCGGTCTGAGCCAGACTAAGGGAGACCCAAAGTCTAAAAAGCTTGGGTAAGGGAGCGCCCTGCAAGTATTGTTGAACTTTGGTTTTGAAGAGGTGAAGTCTGAGCCAGACAGAGGGGGACCTACGTGAACTTTGTTGTGTAAGGTATGACCTTAGGTGTGCACTATTTGAAGGTCATCCAGATACTTTACGAACTCTCCCCTTTGGAATGGGGGCCCATTGTCACTTTTTATGGACTTGGGTAATCCATGCGTCACATACATCTTCTCCAGGGCCAGCAATACTGCTTCTGCTGCTAATGAGGGAACTACCTCCACTTCCAGGTATCGGGAGTACTCCTCGATGGCTACGAGGAGGTATGTTCCATCCTGCACCGTGCAGAAGTCAATGCTGACTGCCTCCCATCGTGAGGTGACTCTCTGGGTGGATTGGATTGGGTCTCAGTGGTGTTCCCGTGGCCTGGCACGGGGGGCATGAGGATATGATTGCTTCCACCTTTGCATCCACCTGCGGGAACCACACTCGGTTCCTTATCTGTGCTTTCATCCTGACGATGGCTTGATGGCCCTTGTACGTGAGGGCAACAATCCTGTCCTGCAGATTGAACGGCACCAGGTTGCGCGTGCCCCTCAGTATGAGACCCTCACTCGTGATGGACAATTCGCAGTTGTGATTGGTCTGTAGAAAATAGTTCCACTCTCCTGCCAGTATTGCATTCCTTACCAGGTTACAGCAGGGGTCACTGTTTGGGGCCCCCACTTTGTGTGACAGACTAACTGCCCTTGGTTTTTTTGCTTGAATGACAAGGCAGGTGCGTTACTCTGTTTCTGAGGACTCCGTTATTTCTGCTGCTGTGGTGGCGCGAGTTTGCCTGGATAGGAAGTCTGCAGGATTGTCCGCTCCTGCCCGGTAGATAATGTCAAAGTCATATTGTTGTAATTTCAGCAGCCACTTTCTAATCCGGGCCATGGGGTGAGGCCCTGAGCCGCCAGTAAAGATGTGAACCAATGCCTTGTGGTCAGTGTAGGTCTTACACTTCTGTCCGTTCAGGTACAGGTGAAAATGCTTGCCCCCTCTCAGGATGCCAATGGCTTCTTTCTCCGTGTGCGAGTAGCGTTCTTCTGTGGGGGTCAGAGCCCAGGACGTGTATGCCACTGGTTTAATCTCTCCTGTGGGGGTGTTCTGTGCTGTGACGGCTTCCAAGCCCACCGGGCTTGTGTCTGTTTGTAGGTGGGCATCATAGTACACCATGGTGGTACTGGCAGATAGCGACTTTTTTATGCCCTTGAATGCTTCTTGATATGACTTGCTCCACTCCAATTTGGTGCCCGATTCGGACAAGGCGCACAGCGGTTCTGATAGCGTAGCTAGGTTGTTCATAAACCTCCAGCAATACATGGCTAATCCCAGGAAGCTGCACACCTCGGTAGGCGTGTAGGTGACACTGCTCCCTTAATGTCGACAACCTTGAGGGGGTCTGCTGATGCACCCATGCCCTAGCCAAAGAAGGTTAGCTCTTTTTTGAGAAACTCGCACTTGTCCTTGTGGATGGTCAAACCAGCTTTATCTAGCTGGTCGAGGACTGCTGCCAATCGACGCATGTGTTCTGTTTGTCTTTTGTGTGGATGAGGATGTCATCACTGACATTCAGGACCCCGGGGAGGCCCTGCAGGACAGTCTGTATGATCTGCTGGAAGACGTCTGTTGTGGAAGAGATGCTGAAGTTTAACCGTTTGTACCTTCTCAGTCCCAGGTGCGTCTAGAACGCTGTGATGTACCTCAAGTCCTTATGTATCTTGAGCTCGTGGTAGCCTGCATTTAAGTCTATCTTTGAAAAGATTTTGGACTCTGTGAGGTCTGCAATGATCTGATCCATCGTTGGAGTCATGCGTCTCTCCTGGATGATGGCAGTATTCGAGAGGCGCATATCAATGCATATTTGGACCTTCCCTTGTTGTTTGGGCTTCTTAGTCACGACCATCAGGGAGACCCACGGTGTGGGGCCTGTCACTTCTTCAATTATCCCAGCTTTTTCCAGCTCATGCAGTTCTTTTGTGAATATGTCCCTTCTGTGGAAAGGCGTCATCGTGTGATATCACAGGATGACGCCTTTCCACAGAAGGGACATGGTCACAAAAGAACTGCAAGTCATAGTATGGGTGTGTCAATGTGTAGATTGACCTAGCAAAAACAAAGAGGTGATGGCTGGAAGGTTTAGACTTAATCTTAACCACTGGCAATGCTCTGGGCAACCCTCCAGACCACCGTTCTTCGCCTGCCAAGCCATTGCAGAAGGGAAAGACCATATGCAAATCAGGCTTGGCCCCACCCCAAAAGGGGCAGTCCAGCCCGAACTGCTAGGCCACATCCCTTCTGCACGAGACCACAAGCATCCCCAAACATGTTTCGACCAAACGAGTGAAACGACACGGAATGCCGCTGCCCCTTGGAGCAACACGTACACTAAATGCAGAATTGTTTGCAGGATACAGGAGGAGTGAAAATGTAATCTGAAATAGAGGATGAATTGGCAACTTTGATAATTTACAATCACCTAGAATCCCGAGGATGGCGTAGAGTACCTCGTATGCAGTTAAAAAAGAACACAGTTCAATTGGGCCCTTATGAAGAAGAGGTTACCCTCGAAACGCGTCGGCCACTCCACAATTGGACAGCATCACCTCTCCATCATTTATTGCTTCTTCGCAATTTGTTTTAATATGTTAAACGTCACGAATTACTTTGTACAACAGAATGTGCCTTTTGGCAAATTTTGTTTTCCTCTTTGCCAAATAAATTGTTATATGCTCAACTAACAAACTGCTGTTATATATCTATATCCATATATTTGAAGGCCCTATGTGGCATCAGTAAACAGTGTGCAGGGGACGGGAGGGCCCCACTTTTTGGGTCCTCTTCTATTTTCTCTTTTCTGATTTAGGCTTTGTGCCAAGGCCTTTTTTCCTCCCCCGCACCTTTAAATTCTTAAACCAGCTCTTCTGTACATATAATGATGATTTGAATTTCTATATCAATTGTTACCAGGTGTGCACCACTGTCAGCATTTTTGTTTTTTACACACACACTCTTTCCCTCCCCACGGAAGGATTCTCTCTCTGCATCTGACATTTCTTGTCCCCAACTAGTATGGCTCTCCTCCCTTTCACCCTTGTCTAAGGTTAGCCTACTTAAAACAGGGCTCTGTGCTCAGAACCAAATAATCTTCCCTCTTCATTTTGTGATTTGTAGATTATAAATCGACCTCCCTTTCCTCGGTTTCCCAATTCGCCTTTCTCTTAAATCCTGATATGTTTTATCGATCCTATCTTAATGCTGCCTACATCGAAATCATCATCGAATGTAACTTTAGATGCCCTGACGTTGCTCTCTGTAACGGGAGGAACTCTTCTATGTCACTCCACTGTATCAGTGAACTTGGCTCCATTAATTCATTCTGTATCCGATTAATCTCACGTTCGCGCTGTCTCCTTTTTCACTCTAATTCTTAATTTACTTCTCTCCGCTTTCTTGCCTCCCATCTAATTCTTTCTTCTTCTATTCTAATTCCTTCTCTCCTTTCCCCCGCTCTTCTTTCTTCCTCTTCCTTTCGTCCCTGTATCCTCTTATCTCTCAATTTCTGTTCTTCCTCTTCTTCTCTCTTCCTATCCTGTCTATCCCATTGTACCATTGCTTTCTGTATGTTATCATACTTCCTTTGTTCCTCTGCCCTTCCTTCTTTCTTTTGTTGCTCCTCCTGATACAGCTGTTCTCGCTGCTGTCGGCTCTTCCTTTTCTGCTCATCTTCATTTAATCTCCTTTCTGGTTCCCTGGCTTTCTTATCTTGCTCGTCTCGATCTTCCCTTTGCCTAACTTCCTCAATGCTTTTCCCATCTAACTTAAGCAATATCCGTCCTCCCATCCATTTGTTCTGTATGAGCGTTACCTTGTCAGCTTTATCCTTCTCTGCTTTCCATCTCATAATTTCTCTTTTTATATCTGTCGATACATTTGATCCCTCAACTTTCTCTTCCCTGTTTTGTAAGGCCTTAAAGTTCTCCTGTTTTCTCTTCATCTCCTCTGGACTATCGTCACTGCTATAAGCAGGAGGTTCGTATATCAGATTACTATACCCTATCGCCGCTTTCAGTTCCTTTAATGGATACAATCCTGTGCTTTCTATAGTAAATGCTTTTATATCTCAGATGAGGCAAGGGGAGCAGAAGGCTTAACACCTTCCTCTTTACACACTGATTAAGCATCCAATCCTCAGGTGGCGGATCCTCTCTCTCTTCCTGGTACATCTTCGAAAGCTCTAAAATAGCTAACCTCTTCTCCAATTTCGTTCCCGTGTACGCAGTGTGCAAGTATGTGGTCATGGGTTGCCGTATTGCCATTGTCAAGGATCCCCCTTGTGGCCACGGCATGAACATCTTATCTGCCGTGCCTTTCACCCATTCCACACTGTACTGTTTGAGCTTGGCTATGTGTTTTGGCAGAGTTTTAGACAAGTGCATCAAAGGTGTAACATCTTCCATTGTGACAAGTCTTAATTGACTGTCAATACTTACCAGTGCTCTATTTTTCAATAATCTCAGTTCAGCTTATGTCAGTACTGATAACTTTTATAGCTAGATGCTATGTCTTCTTAACCTCTCTTAATTTATTTTACAAATTTGTCGCTCTTCGACACCTCAACACAACACAAATACAAACAGACAGACTAGTCGACTCTTCACATTAATCCTCAGCACTTTTTCCTTATCTCTGCCCCTAAATATACCCCGATAGGGGTTTAAGTTGTTATCTTATAGGGATCTATCCTCTGCGTAGCCTAGATTACTTCGACTGAAGTTTATAACGACTTCTTCTGAAATTCCCTTGAACCATGACTTCTTGGGCTTATCTCCTTATCTCTTATCTATACACACAAAAAACAACTCATTACTTTTCTTACACTATTTTCTATGTTCCCGGTTACTTTTTAAACTACACAATCCCATCCCCCCAATTTGCCATTCCCCTTAGTCTATTTTGGTATCGACTCCCCTCTCCAATGGACCACTTCCGCAATGCTTCTGTGGAAACCAGAAGGGAATTTGTCAAAGAGGGACATGTCCTACCTGTATTGATCTTCTTACAAGAATTCTATATCGACCCCTCTCCACAGGAAACCTTGCAATCCTCCGTCTAGATGGCGAAGGGCACTCGATCGTTTGAAGCACTGGAGTATATCGGTCAATGGTTCTTTGCGGCAACCATCCGACATGCTACCACGTGAACCCTAGAGGCCCTTTTACTCAAGGTAACATGTCGTACTATGGATGATGTGAAATAAATGGGCGGAACCTTCTTATTTGGTAAAGGGGGCCTGACTCTTGAGGGTATGGAATACAATGAGAGAAAAGGTAGAGTCAAAGGCTACCCTAACCTGAGGCATGACATAGGGTCACAGAATTGCAGCGGAGCTAGGTGGTTACTAGCTCAGAAAAACAGATCACCCTGGGATACAGAAATATAAAAAAAAGGGGTTTATTTAGACTAACACAGAAGACATATTTACAGAAAGTGCCGTAGCACAGGTGATATGCAACGTTAAGCACATTATAGTTGCATAATCGTGGGTTAATAGGCAGAGTGACAATTTATTACATGTATTGTTTTAAGATAACAATACGTTAACATTGTCGACACACAAGTAGGTGTTTCTGGTTCGGTATTGATGGCAGAAGGCAGTGGCTGTGTAGAGTAAAGCAGCGCTGCTAGGTGGTACCGAACGGTCTTCAGGACAGAAATAAGTGGTCAGAACGATTTTGAGTAAGATGTGCGTCCACCTAGAGTTAAAAGGGGACTGGGTTAGTGGGGTGAAGGTGATGACAACTATTGGAGAAGAAGGCTGCAAAAACCGTGGACCTACCATGTACATGTAAGTAGACGCCTCGGTTTCTATCTTGTTACGCCAGTATGGGATTTCACTGGGGAGCAAACTGCATAAGTCAGATGCCAGGAGCTAAATAGTGTAGGAATGAATCAGGTAAGTACGTGGTGACCTTCGTGCAAAAAAGCAAAAGGTCTCTGGTGGCCTGCTAAATGGCATTTGAGACATAATGCATCGCAGTGAATATGGTGATGCGGCGGTGACAATGGCATATGGTAAATCATACTGTGTGCCATGGGTGCGAGTCAAGTATAGAATTGATTGTAATACCTCGAGATATTGGTGAGGTGAGGTGTCTCAATATACGTGGGTGAACCAGGGGAGTCTTGAGTACTTCAGGAGGTAATCACATCCACATAGTGGTGCGAGTAACATAGTTAAAAAACGAGGGTCCAAAATGGCTCCAGACGTCCTGGAGGTGCTCACTAATGGTGGTTGAGCTATGCCGTGTGCAGCGGTGTGGGCCGCTGCGGTGGCAGTGTTGGTGCATTTACCATTAAGTTAAAATTACAGTGGGGCTGGGGAACCCAGCCTGCCTAGGAGCCCTAATGTGGCAAGAATCGAGCTAGGGATTACCTGTTCAGTGGATGAGCTGTGCGGCTGCAGGGGCTCTATCCCGTCGCAAAATGAGCTGTGTCACTGCTTGGAAACGATTGTGCGCATGCGTTTTAGCAAAACGTATAAAGAGGAAAAAACCTGGTCAGTGCTTCGCATGTCACTGGGGAAAGTGTCTCCCAGACAATTCTCTAAACACCACCCTATACCGGAAACCAACATCCAAAAATACCCTCCTGGAGTACTCAAGTGCTCCAGGAGGGTATAATTCATATGGCCATCATCAGGACGGGTTCTGTGTGAAATGACGTCTGTGCTGCAGGGGAGGGAGACCACAATCAGACGGGTGTATGAGCAAAATAATTTAAAAAGAATAAATCAGAGGTATTGTGTAATCAATGTGATTAGAAAACACACAGGTTACCTATGGGGTAAATTCACAGGCACTGTATAAGAGATCCGCTAGCCGCGTTGGCTGGTCTCTAGGTAATCCTGTTATACAAAACAGAACAAGTACTATTGGTGGGGAGTTGAAAAACCCTCCAGTGTCATGTACATAATAGTTATAAAAGTACATGCTTTGTTGAATGTAAATGAGTCTTACCTCTCACCGGCAAAATCCAGGTAAGAAGGTCAAGGAGTGCTCTCTCAAAAAACAACAATCCGCCGTTGGGTGCACGGCTAAAAGATAAATATAAAGTAACAATGAGAGTCCAGAACTACAGGATCCTCGTTTTAGTCTAAGCTGGGGACTGTACAAGTAAAATTACCTCGGATCGTGTATCAGGCAGAACTGGTAGTCTGCAAGAAAAAGACAGCGGCAGCGGCTCCTATTTCCCTGAAACTACAGCACATATATTGCTGTCCACACATGCAAATTTCTCTTTTGTGTCCTTGCAAATGTTTTATGTTGTTTTAAGAATCTTGTTTTGTAACTTCACACCATTGAATTGTGCATTTTTGACAAACCCCCACACAGATTGGGTTTGTTATGCACACACTGTCTTCATTTTTGCCTGAAAAACGCCTTGATACAGTGTGTTGAAAACATATTCTTGTTTGTTCTGTTGTGGTCCAAGAAACCATTTTGATGTCTGTTTTCTCCCTGGAATTGTGCTTTTATGTATACCACTTACACAGTTCCAATATATAAAATAATTGTGTCTGAGAGATTTTTTTCTCTACGATATAACCTCTATGAGTATTGTCTCATTGAAGAAACGGCAGAGTTTACACAAACAATTGTGGGATTTCGCGTGTATGAGCAATAGTGTTCTTGAACCTATTCACTTGTGTGCTTTGTTCTTCAGTTAACCCTCCTGGGTAGAATAGGCTCCACACCACGAGCCCAATTGTTTGATTCTGTACATGGTAGGTCCATGGTTTTTGCAGCCTTCTTCTCCAATAGTTGTCATCACCTTCACCCCACCAACCCAGTCCCCTTTTAACACTAGGTGGACGCACATCTTACTCAACATCGTCCTGACCACTTATTACTGTCCTGAAGACCGTTTGGTACCACCTACCAGTGCTGCTTTACTCTACACAGCCACTGCCTTCTGCCATCAATACCGAACCAGAAACACCTACCTGTGTGTCGACAATGTTAACGTATTGTTATCTTAAAACAATACATGTAATAAATTGTCACTCTGCCTACTAACCCACGATTATGCAAACTATAATGTGCTTAACGTTGCATATCGCCTGTGCTACAGCACTTTCTGTAAATATGTCTTCTGTGTTAGTCTAAATAAACCCCTTTTTTGATATTTCTGTATCCCAAGGTGATCTGTTTTTCTGAGCTAGTAACCACCTAGCTCTGCTGCAATTCTGTGACCCTATGTCACGCCTCAGGTTAGGGTAGCCTATGACTCTACTTTTTCTCTCATTGTAATATGGATGAGACAGAGAATAACTTCTCAAACTAAATAATAAAACCGACTAAGGTAGTTGGCAAATAAGTCTGGTTTCATATCAATTGTCTAAAACAGGGAGTACAACGGACATCAACGGCATAATCTCAAAGTATCTCGTAAAAAATCACAGTTATATACTAAAGGTTTGTCATATGTGATGTCATACTACGCAGTGAACTAAGAAAACCTACGGGAAATTGTGGTTGGCTCAAAGGGGACATCTAAGTATACTCTCTTTATGGGATAGGATTGTGATTGGATTTCTACAGTCAGGTGGGCACTCATGCCTTCCCTCAGGCACTTAGCACTTTTTTTTGCATCCAGCACTTTATTTCCTGGTTAGCATTCGCTTGCAATTAGCACTCAATTATTAATTGGGTTTACAGCAATTCTATCTTTTGAATGCAACTTATAAATGAGACAGTGATGTTTTTATCTCGATCAATACAAGGTTATGAATTGTGGTAGTTTAATTGTGTCTGAATATTTCGAGGCATGAGATTTGACAACAATTTTATACAAAAATTAATTCTTCCTTTTCATTGATGTTTAGATGTTTATATATCATGCGATTTTACTATGATAATAAATTAAAAATTAAAATGTGAATATCTATGTCTGAGCTTCCTCCTCTTCTTTGCCTCTAGTTTTAATAATTGAGTACTCTGACTAATATAGTACTTTTCCATGTGAACTTCTTTCCCCCTACGGGGTTTTCTCGTGCTATTATATACTAAAGGTTTGTCATATGTGATGTCATACTACGCAGTGAACTAAGAAAACCTACGGGAAATTGTGGTTGGCTCAAAGGGGACATCTAAGTATACTCTCTTTATGGGATAGGATTGTGATTGGATTTCTACAGTCAGGTGGGCACTCATGCCTTCCCTCAGTGCAAGTCATAGTGCAAGACATCTTCAACAGTAATTAGAAACACAACACTTCATTGGCTCTTAAACTATAAGGCTCTTCGTTATACGGCCTTCTACAATTGGTTGGCAAACATTTAGCCTTCTGGAACATTCAGTGCTCTCTAGCAGCTCGTAAACTGGTACCCCACGTGCTGGTGGGTGAACTTGACTGTATCATTCCCTGACATCTCTCATCACTCATGCCTTCTGCCATTCACATTGTCTTTGAACTCGGCCTTCTAGTAGCTTTGCGTCTCCGGGAATATAAGCGAGTGTGAGTACTCGCCATCTTCAATCTGGTGCACCCTGCTCTCCATCTATTTTCATCCTCAGCTTACGTGATCAGAGACTGTGAATTTGCTCGTATTCTAGCATTTTATAATCCTTAATGAAGAAACTTGGCACTAATGGTGTTCTCTCTTTGCAACTTAACAAGGGATACCTCGGCTTCTCACGTATATTGTTCTTTGCAGCTGATAACCAGTTCTTGGCTGCTTCCAGTCTTTGACATGAATCCAGATAGAGTCTTTGGTCTTGCTTCAGATCCGAGCCTATTCTTTGCTGCAACACACATAGCTTCCAATCTGTCTTCTTCCATGGAGACTTGCTTACTGAAATTGTATCATCGAATGTCCAGAATTCTATATACATATATGTTGGCGGCACCGCCTGCAGTCTATAAACTACGTACAGCAAGCCTTATGAATACTTAATCTACTTGCGTTGGTGCGTCTGTACAGTTGTAAAACAGATTGTTTTTTCTGCAGTGCTTTTCGCACCTGCAATCTTTATTCCACGCATGAAAGTCTTCACGATTCTTTACTTAGCCATCAGATTCTATACCAGGTATGCATTCTCTTCTCGGGTCATCCTTCCCAGCGCTTCACTCTCATTTTTCGTGACGTCCCCAGCTTCTTCTTTTCACATCCTCACACTTCTTCAGGCGCTTCTCTCAGGAGACCATCAGTCTTTCGGGGATACTTCACATAGGGCTTTCTTAGTGGATATCTCATCTCAAAGATTCTTCGTGGTATAGATACCATTACTGGGGTTGCACATGTCGCAATTTATGGTTTCCAACATATAGGCAAAAAAGGGACCGGACTTCCTGTAGAGGCATTCGGCTGCTCCTCTACAGTAGATTAGGCATAGTGTAAAATGTAGGAGGAGGCAGTGTGAGGAAGTTCAGGAGAGAGTCTCTAATTTTGGAAATGTTTACAGAACGGTATTCAGCTAGGCTATTAGCCATGAGATGAGAGTTGATAGTCATTTGTTTAGAAGGAGTGAGGAGTGAGTTTAGAGTGCCCTGTAGCTGGTGAGGATGGTTGGAGTGAGAGTCGATGAAGGTGAGGTAGAATTCTCTTTTCACTCTATCAAAAGAGGACTTGAGAGAGTTCAGGGCAGAAAGGTAGAGTTACAGGTCCTCGTCTGAGTGGGCACGCCTTCATTTGCGCAGCAGCCAACACATATCTGTTCAGAGACTGCGTATGAATCGGGTAACCCATGGCTGAGGATGCTGTGATTTAGGGATGAATGGGGAAGCTGCTGGAGAAGTTGGCATTGCCCTAACTCAACTATCACACTGAACATGCTGATTGTCTCCAGGACCATCAATCTGGATTCGGAGCATCCAGAGGCATGGAAACTGCTCTTTTGCACACTTGTGAAGAACTGCTAACATCGCTGGACTCCAACTCCCCTGCTGTCTTCATCCTTCTCAATCTCTCCTCTGCCTTTGATACAGTCAACCATTCCATCTTCATACAAAGGCTCCACGATACCCTTGGTATCTCCGAATGGGCACTGGACTGGCTGACATCCTTCCTTACTGACTGCTCTTCCCAAGTCATCCTGGGCACCTTCTCCTCTCCTACTTCCTTCTCCCCCTGTGGTGTCCCCAGGGTTCTATCCTCTCCACATGGCTCTTTAACATCTACCTTGCTCTGCTTGCATGCCTCATCTCCTCCTTCTCCTCCAACTTCCAGTGTTACGCAGTTGACACACAGCTCTTTTTCAAACTTCCTGCTGACTCTCTTGCACCCTCCATCTTCCCCAAATGCCTATCTGCCATCCAGTCCTGGTGCACCTCCAACGATCTCTGCCTCAACGCCTGTAAAACTGTGAACCTTCCCATCAGGACCCCTGCTCCTTCCTTCATCCCTTCACTCTGGACTTCCTCATTGGGATCTCGCCCGGCTGCTTCTTCTGAAGCCAGAAATCTTGGAGTCATCTTCGACTCCTCTCTCCTTCCTCCCTCACACTCAGGAAATTGCCAAGAAGTCCCACTTTCAGCTCTTCCTTCTCAAAGGAATTCTCCCATTTCTCACTTTCCCCCAGAAGCTCAATGTTACCCGAGCCCTGGTTCTCTCTAGGCTTTACTATTGCAATAGCCTCCTCCTGAATCTACCTTCTTCCACTCTGCAACCCCTCCAGCTAATCCATAATAGGGCAGCAAGACTTATCCTTGGCCTTAAGCCCAGGGACCGCATCTCTCCTGCCCTATAAAGTCTTCACTGGCTCCCAGTTGCTCCACAGATTAAATTCAAATCCTCTGCATCATCCACAAGGCTGTCTGGGCCCGGGGACCACACTATCTTCAACTTTATCTTACTAAATACTCTCCCTCTAGACCACCAACTCTTTGTGTGTAAAGCGTTTTGCGAAACAGAGGGCAGGGGGTCAATCTCTTTCCTCAGCTGGCTCCCTCCTATGGAACAGCCTCCCCCTGCCTATGTGCCTTAAGCAGGGCTTCCTTAGATTCCGGAAACTCCTCAAGACTTTCCTCTTTACCTCCTCCTTCCCTTCTTCTCTTCACTGCTAATCCCACAGTTGCTGTGATTGGTGTCCGTGGCCCTTATACATCCTCAGAGCCCCTGACCTCCCGCACCCAATCGGCCCAGCTCCTGTCTACCCTCAACACTTGCCCTGGCACACCCTCCACACTGGAGGTTCTCCTAAATTGGCCCTGGCCATGTAGCACTCAACAACCCAAGCACTTCATCTGTGGTTCACCCATGAGCCCAGACTCCCCAGTACTTACGCCCTCTTCCCTCTTCCTTGCTGCACTTGCACATTCTGAATACTCACAAGGCATAGTAAGTTTGTCCTTCCTTCCTTTTCCCTCCACTGTTCTTCTTAAATATTGTGTTTTGTAATGTATTGCACTCCCTTGTTCCCTCTCCATACCCCGCGGGTGCTTTGAAATGGTATTTTACTTGCTATATACGCGCCTAACAAGCAAACAATACATAAATCAATAAATAAGCTGTGGGAAGTGCGAGGGAAATGAGTCATATAGGAGGAATTGTTTGTTTGTTTATTTATTTGTAGCGCGCGCCAGACCCGAAGGTATCCGGGCGCGTGGTCAAGAATATTTTAGGTTTACAAGTTGCAATACCAGATTAGAAGGTTACAAAGAGAATGGTTAACAGCATTAGGATATAGGTACAACACAGTAAATGTATACACAAATAGTCAATGTACAGGATAAGGTCAATACAATGGGGGAAATATATATACACACACAAGTATGACGAATGCAAAGCGAGTAACAAGGTTTTGTTTATGCATGGCTCAAGTGGTCAAGGAGGCTAGATTAATGGTTGTTTCCTTTGAGCCACTTGATGAAGTTTAATCTAAAGTGTAGGTAGGACTGGTCAGACCTTAGAGAGGTAGGCAGGGAGTTCCACAACTGGGCTGCTTTGACCGGGAAACTGTTTCCTCCGGCAGTAGTCAGTTTGAAAGATGGCACGGCTAGACGGGTGGTGTATGCTTCTCTAGTGGGTCTGTTAGTGGTTCTTCTTTTGAACCTTTCTGTTAAATATTTGGGTGCTAAGTCATTTATACTTTTGAAAGTTAATGAGGCTGTTTTAAGTTTAATTTTGTCGGCTGTGGAGAGCCAGTTAGATTGTCTTCTAACTTCTGATATGTGCTCTCTTTTTGGGATTCCTAAGGCGGTGCTAAGTGCATTATTTTGCAGTATTTGGAATTTTTTGCATAGTATGTTTATTGGACCCCAGGTATAGAGCGTTGCAATAATCCAGTTTGGATAGTACTAGTGCTCTTGCCAAAGTGAGATAGCTAGTAGTGGACAAGTAGGGTTTTGCTGCTCTGATCAACTTGCAAGGTTATGAGGTAGCAGAGGCCATCGCATTCACTTGCTTTGTTAGAGTAAGGCAGAAGTCGAGGTAAAAACCTAGGGCCTCATTCCGAGTTTGGCGCAAAGGGATACCGGTAATCCCTTTGCGCCCTATTCCGAGTACCCTTGCGCCCTATTCCGAGTACCCTTTGACCTATTGGGGCTCAAATGGGAATGGCTTTTTCAATGGGGATTTACCGGTCCTGCAAAGGTCGGAATAGACCGGTAAGTCCCCATTGAACGAGGGCAGACTTGGTACCGGTACTGGAGGTAGTCATGGCGCTAATAGCGCCATGATTACCTCCAAACTCGGAATGAGGCCCCTAGTGTTTTTACCTCTTTAGCTACTTTGATAGTGTGGCCGTCTATAACAAAGGAGGAGTAGTCTAGGTTCCGTTTTTTTATGTTTTGTGTAGTCCCCAGTATAATGTGTTCCGTTTTATCATCATTCAGGCATAGACCGTGACGGGACATCCATGCCTGGATGATGAGGTATATCTTATTCACCAAGGCCAAATCCTGTCCGTAATCCCCCGAAAGTGGGATGAGAATCTGGGTGTCATCTGCATAGTTAGTGTAGGTGACACCTAGAAGGTCTAGATCATCAAACAGTGGCTTGGTGAAAATGTTATACATAGTGGGAGAGACGCAGGAACCCTGTGGTACGCCATATGTAATGGGTACGGGGTCAGCTGCTGCTGAGGTAGAGAAAACCCTCATAGTTCTTTTGCTTGCTTAAGAATGATTTGATGCATGCTATGGCATGTGAAGATAAATGAGTGGCAGATTCTAGGTGAGTGCAGTCCAACGCTGCTGAGAGATCCAAAAGGAGGAGTAGGGCAGTTTTTCCTTGGTCTCTCAGCTCGTCGACTTGGGTTTTGAGGTCGATGAGTGCAGTTTCTGTATCATGCTGTGGTCTGAAACCTGACTGCCGGGTACCTTGGAGTTGATGCAGTTCCAAGAATTTTTGGATCTGTAGGTACGCCACTCTATCTAGTATTTTTAGTAGAAATGGAACCATTGTGATCGGCCTGTAGTTTGTAGGTATGGCCTGGTCTAGGGTTTGCTTCTTAAGGAGCGGTAGGACCCAAGATTGCTTAAGATTATTTGGTATCATGCCTTATGAAAAGGAAGCATTAATGAGTTTGGATATAAATGGTGATAGATCTCTCGCAGCATCTTTTATTAGTTGTGCTGGGCAGATGTCACTTCGGCAGTTTGAAGGTTTGAGCGAGAGTATTATTTTCTCAACCTCTAGGATGGTTACTTTAGTAAAGTTAAATCTTAGTTCAGGTTTTGGAGTAGTGGGTAGTTCGCCCCTATGATTGGTAGTGGGAGGCAGATTTTGTTTTGTTTGTCTATTTTGAGTTGGAGGGTAGCAATTTTATCATTCAGTGCTTTTTGGATGCTCGAGCACCACGTTTTATTTTTGTCATAGTTATCAGGTACTGGGATAGGGTTTTCTAGTTCCTTTAGTATAGTGAATAACTGTTTAGTCCCGGAGTTTGCCTGCATTATTCTGTTGTCAAAGCTATCTTTTTTAGCTCTCCGTATTTCGCTTTTGTATTTGTTGGAGACGTTGATAAGGGCTGCTTTATTAGTCTCTGATGGTGTCAGTCTCCAGGAAGATTCGCACCTGCGTTTTTCTTTCCTTAGTGATTTAAGGTATGGGGTGAACCAGGCATTTAGGTGTGCTCTAGGCTTGCTATTGCTATTGAATTGGAAGCTGGAGAAGGCAGTGTTGGTGGAAGAGGCATCAGGCGTGATGGATCACAGTGCGAAATGTAGGTCGGAGAGAAAGGGAGGAATGGCAAAGGATTACATTTCATTTTAGTAATAGGTTAGGAGAGGTCAGAGGGTGGAAAGGAGATGGTGGTGGAAACAATGGAGTGATCAGATATGGATTGCATGACAGTCGTATTAGTGGCTGAGAGAGGCGAAGATGAGCATGAGATCCAAAGAGTTACCCCTAGTGTGGGTACGTAGGTACGTAGGTTAGGGATAGAGTGGAGGGCGTGGTCACCAAGAAAAGACTGAAGTTCAGGTTTCTGAGGAGTAGTTGGCGAGGGAAGGTTAAAGTCACCTAAGAGAATGAGGTGATGTTTGGTGGAAAGAGAATCAAGAAGTTGCCCAAGTTTATTAAAGAATGGTCCAGTGGGACTTGGAGGGCGATAGATGGAGATGATGTGAAAAAGTAAGACAGAGCAATAGTAGAGATGGTGAATTCAAAAGAGGTAGGAGAGGATGTGGCACTGGAGATTTGTGAGGCATTGAGGAGGGAAAAGAGTAGGAGGTCTATGGGAGTTGAGCTGGAGTGAAAGTAGTCAGCGATAACGTTTTCTTGCATACAGACTGAGTATTCCAGAATGCAATGCTCAGTTGATGCTGTAAGGAAGAGTAGAGTTGAGTCTTAGAGGAAGAGGTGCATAGGTATTAGGGCTGGTGCGGTTTGCTGGTCGGCTTTGCTGGAAGTAGGTGGTGCAAGAGAGATGGAGTTGTGGGAGTTTCGAGATGCAGGTTTTATGACAGGGTGTGAAGATTATCGGGATCTCATTGCTTCTCCCCAGAGGGGTGCCCTTCCCTATGAGGCTAGGCAACAATCCGTCCAGGGGTGGCGGTAAGCAGGACCTCACAGGGAGAGTCTTCCCTCATGGAGACAATTACTTCAGTTACATGGTGGAACTCCGTAACCCCCTTACCTCTGAGACCATGAAATCCTTGAGGTCCTCCAAGAATCAACCTGAGAACACTGTACTGTTTGTTAGTGCAATACTACCTCTTTTTCCTACAATACCCAGACGAGGAGGAACACACAAAGGACTGAGAAGAGGAAGATTAAAGGAATGATGCAAACGACTCATTTTACAAGTCTAGACAGTACTGAGAAGAGGTGGCCCCAAGGAAGCATGAAGAATACTTCATCGATACAAAAGAAGGACTCTGGCATTCCGCTGAAATGGACCCAGCTACAGGACAAAAAAAACAAGAAGGGACTGAATGAGAGAAGAACCCTGGTGTGAAGCCTGTCAACCTCGGGAGATTCAAACCTGGGAACAAGGAAATTAGCAGGAGAAGCTGGTCCTTGGTCGTGAGGATGCCGTGGAAGGCACAGAAGAACTCTGTTGTGAAACAGGGAACTGACCTATGCAGAAGCTGGAGAAAGACATACGGAGGTGTGACCTCAGGGAGGTGGACCATGCAGTTCTTCAACTATGCAAAACCGAAAGGCCCAGTAAACCACAGAGCCAGTGCGGTGCAACAAGGTGCAGAGAGAGGGGAGCGGGAAGCGTTCAATGAAAAGACGTGAAACTAACATCCCGGGATGAACCAGTGACAAGTTGCCAGGGCTCTCCTGGGCATTTTTACCCGGGTTGGATTCCCTAAGGAGGTTGTCTCTGACAGAGGATCCAACTTCATGTCTAGTTACATGAAAACCATGTGGGAATTGTGTGGGGGAACCTACAAGTTCTCCACCTCTAACCATCCCCAGACCAATGGTCTGGTTGAGAGATTTAACAAAACTCTCAAGGGCATACTAGGCGCTTTGGAAGAGCCCCTAAGGAGGAAATGAGATCTCCTCCTGCCATGCCTGTTGTTTGCGTACATAGAGGTACCTCAGGTGGGTGTTGGTTTCAGCCCCTTTGAGTTACTCTTTGGACATCCTGTTAGGGGGCCCTTTGCCTTGATCAGAGAAGGTTTGGAGGTCACCCCTCCCGGTCCCGCCAAGCAAGTGGGGGACTATTGGTTAGGCCTCAGATGGAGGATGACACAGATGATGGGTCAGGCAACAGCAAATCTCAAGGCCATCCAGGAATTGAATAAGTACTGGCATGACCTTAAAGCCTCGCAGGTGGATTGGACTCCGGGACAGGAAATGCTTGTGATGGAGCCTACCAAGCCTAGAGCTTTGGCAGACAAGTGGACTGGACCCTTCAGGATCATCTCCAAGATGGGCGAACTCAATTATCTGGTTGACATGGGAGTCCCGGGGGTAGCCCCTCAGGTATTCCATGTTAACAGGCTCAAGCTTTTCCATAGGCGAGCAGAAGTCTCATGTCTCTTGCTAGCTTCAGAGCAAGAAGAGGAGGAGAGCGAGCCCCTTCCTGATTTGCTGCATAGCAACCCTCAGGATGGCTCAGTGGAGGGAGTACATCTCTCGCCAGATCTGAGGACAGAGCAGCAGAAGGCCTACAGGGGCTTTGCTCCGGCAGTATGCCTCTCTGTTTTCACTGACACCAGGCCTTACACTGTGGTGTAGGCACGAAATTGACACTGGTGACGGTGTGCCTGTCAAAAGCAGGTGCTACCGTATGTCAGATACCGTTAAGAACCACATCCATGTTGAGGTTGCCAAGATGTTTGATCTGGGTGTTATTGAACCCTCAACCAGTCCCTGGTCCAGCCCCGTGGTCCTTGTACCCAAGGCAAGTTCCCAGGCAGGTACCAAGGATTAGAGGTTCTGTGTGGACTACCGAGGAGTCAATGCCGTCACCAAAACTGACGCGCACCCATTGCCCAGGGCTGATGAACTTGTGGACACCATAGGTGCTGCCAAATTTGTGAGCACCTTTGACCTTACCTCAGGCTATTGGCATTTAGCTCTGACGGACCATGCCAAGGATAAGATGGCGTTCTCAACACCAGAGTGACTCTACCAGTTTAGGGTCATGCCTTTTGGGTTGAAGAATGACCTCGCCACCTTCCAGAGATTGGTCAATCATGCGCTCAATGGGCTGGAGGCCTTTTGTGTGGCCTACTTAGACGACATTGCCGTCTACAGTTCCACCTGGGAAGAGCATTTGACACATCTGGATAAAGTGTTGCAGGCCTTGAAAAGGGCTAACCTCACTATCAAGGCAACCAAGAGCCAGGTAACTCAGGGGAAAGTCACATATCTTGGTCATGGGGCAGGAGGGGGTCAAATCCAACCTCTCCCCAGTAAAGTACAGGATATACAGGACTGGGAGACGCCCACTACTCAAACCCAGGTGAGAGCCTTTTTGGGCCTCACTGGGTATTATCGCAATTTCATGGCAGGCTATGGAACCATAGCTGCACCCCTGACAGCTCTGACGTCACCCAAACAGCCTAGGAAGGTTAATTGGACTGAAGACTGTCGGAGGGCCTTTGATGGCTTCAAAGACAGGCCCTCCAGGTGCCTGCCGCTGTAAAATGCGACCCAAAAAATGCATTTTTATCCTGTTTGAGGAACAGAAATGCAAGCGACACAGCAGCAGTTCATACCCTAAAAGAAATTCATGACAGGGTCAGGAAGGACCCTGTCATGCAGTTGGCAGCCCCACATCCTGTGCGCGTAGGTTTGCCTATAATTTCTGCACATTTAAAAGTGCATCTTGCTTGGAAATGAGGGATGCGCTTTTAAATTGACAGAAACGCCACTTGATCAAGGAGGTGAAAAAGGCCATCTGAATGGGCACGCATATAAAATGTGCCCATTCATGTGTCCCTTGTGGATTGGGCTGCTATTTTTTGGGGCGCAAGTGATGAGATGTGTTAGTGCATTTCATTTCTTGTGTAAAGAAAGTTGAGAACCTGGCACCCTGAGTATTATTTTTTTTTAAACAGTAATTTTTTCAGATTACTTTAAAAAAAAGTTTAAAAAAATAACTTTTTTTTAAAGATAATGTTTTTGCACAAAATAGCCGTTTTTGCGGCATTTTGCGCAAAACGTCAGTTTTCGCTCATTTTGCGGGATCGCAAATTCGCTATAAACTGGAGGGTCTGGAAAGAAAGTCTGTGTAGGGCACCTGTGTTGTGTGCGCCCGATTACAGCAAGCCCTTTATTGTTCAAACTGATGCCTGCGACACTGGAATTGGAGCTGTCTTGTCCCAGTTAGATGACAAAGGGAGGGAACAACCTATCATATTCATCAGTAGACAACTCAAGGGTAGAGAACTTAGGTGGGCTACTGTTGAAAAGGAGTGTTTTAGCATAGTTTGGAGCCTTAGGCGTTTTAGACCTTAATTTACAGGGTCTACTTTCAAGGTCCAAACAGATCATAAGCCCCTGAAGTGACTTATGCAGATGAAGGGTGAGAACCCGAAACTGCTCAGATGGTCCATTAGCCTGCAAGGGCTAGACTTCACCATAGAGCATAGACCAGGGAAGAGTCACAATAATGCAGATGGCCTTTCCAGAAGGTATGTTGACCGTCTGGATGAGGGTGTCTATCTCGTGGGAGATTAAGCACCCTAACCTTAGTCTTGGGGGGGTGAATTTGATGCTGGAAAGCAATCGGAGGGACAGGGCCTCCGTATCCTTGTCCTTTGCTGCCTTTTATCGTGTGTTCTGTTGTGTTTTCCGTGCAGGTGTTCATGTGGGACTCCTGGCAGTGCAGCTCTCTCTTTTAGTTTGGTGTACAGACCCATGGGATACCCTTATGGCACCCATGGGTGGGGGTACAATCCTGTACCCCTAGTGTATGTTTTTGGGCACCTGTGTGTGGCCCACAGAGCAGAGTATGGGCTGGTGGCAGCTCCATGCTGAATTTGACAGGTGCTCTGAGTATCCTCCATTTTGGGATGCCCAGGCCCTGCCATTGGAATCAGTTGACTCCTGATAGGAAACAAGATGGCCACTGTGGCCTCTTGCTTTCTATTGCCTGTTAGCTTGTTTCCCAAAGTCCTGGGAAGCCCTGACTCTGTCCCTTCCCCGACTGGCTGTTTGGTGGAAGTTCCATATATGGTGTTGTTGTGAAGTCCAGGGCAGACTGGCTGGAGCCTTCACAGTGACTGTATGTTGTGGGTACACCCTGTGGGTGGGAGCTGAGTGAATGGAGTGTTGAACAAATAAGCATTCTGTGTTTTGTATGTCTAGTATCTGGTGTTTGATACAATGACTGAGACAGCCCTGGCCGAAACTGGTATGAATGCAGTGTGGAGTGTTGAATGGCTGGGTACTTGTCCCAATACACATAAATTGTTGTGAGTGTCTGGAGAGAAGTGAATGGCCTGAATGCACTATGTACCTGATTGGATGCCTGCCTGCACGAATGCCCTTCTGACCGATCGGTTGCCTGAGTGTGACCCAGCAGAATGAATGGGAGATCAACTAGTATATCTGGGGGACTCTCACTGCTAGAATTCATGTTCAGAAGCTGAAGAGAAACTGGAGTTGGAACTGAAGCTTAACCTTGAAGCCCTGCTGGAAGAGAAGTCTTGATGCTGCTCTACTTCATCAATCTGAAAGCTGCTGTGTCTCCAAGGGCTGACACAGAGAGGACCTGGTAAGGCGCCCTCTTCCCGAGCTACGAGAGACCATTGTGCACCAGCTGATCTTTGCCAAAGCTCACTGGTAGACAGACCTACCACAGGCTGCCGACCGGAGACGGGGACCGCCGTGGAATCACAAGGGGAAGCGCCCGGACACTGTTGTCCATCATCGTCGACGACCACAGTCGTCGACCGGAGCCGCTGTGCTCCCTTTGCCTAAGTAACATTTGATCCACGAACGCTCTCGCCTGCACCGTCGACCGCTTTGTCCTGCCGGAGAAAGTCAAGCCTCCTGATGCGCCGAGGAGCATCTGCCGGTGGGTTTCCCGCCACCTGATGACCGTAGAGACGCCGGACGACTCGACGCCCTTGCTGGCCCACAGTTCTTCACAATCCCTTTGCGGTCCGGAACTATTGTCATCGAGGTGCCCCGCATGCCTCTTCCTTGAAGGACGCCAACACTCCGTCGTCGCAGAGCACTGCTAGGAACGAAGCTGCTGCCTCGCCGTCATCAGTCACCCCTTTTTCCTCGTGGGATCTCGACGATCCGTGGCTCCTGCCTTAAAGGGAGCCGCTCAAGAAGGATCCGTTGACGACCCAACGACGAACTCTGCTATTCCAGGTACATTGGGGTTGTAGAACTATTTTAGAAAGAAATAAGACTCTTTTGAATAATATATGGACTGGGCTTGTATGATATATCTTTATTTACAGGTTGCCCAGGTGGGGAGAGCTCCACACAGAATTGTGGCTAGTTGGTAGGGGTCAATATTCTGCCAATTGTTCTAACCAACTGCTTTCCTCCTATATCTATTGTTGGTTACTTTTATTCCTTAATCTGTGTGAAATTTGACCAGAGTATAGTTGATGCACTTAAATGAGATCTTATAATAATTGTGGCACCACTTTAGAACTGTATATATTTGCCATTGTAGATTTTCTGAGCACAAAGTGAGTTATTGTGATAGTTTACATAACCTTGAATATTAATTATATAAAGACTGTGTTTTAACTAATACAGTGTGTGGACATTCCTTTGTGGGGGCTTGGGGACAACACTGTACTTAAGAACCAGCCTGCATCACCACCTGAGAAGCTTGGCCTTGGCGTGCACCGATCACCAGGGTTAGGCACTCACCCTGGACCCTCACCGACAGCCATTTGGTCACCCTGTACCCCTCAACAGGGAGCAGATTAACAAGGGGGGTCCTGGGAGTCCCTCTGCCAGACATTAGTCCTGGTTACGAGAGACTTACCCAGAGTCTTTAGCTCACTATCTTTCACAGAGAAGAAATATCCCAAACATATCAGTCTTTGTCCTGCCCTGGGGCAGTCCAGCACCGAAATTCTAGGCAATTCTCCTCTGAACAAGAGTACCAACAGAAACCCCAGACACGTGTTTCGGTCTGGTTGGACCTCATCAGTAGGGTGGATCTGTGCCTCTCTAAGAATAGTGAGCAAGGGATCCACGTCTGGATTCCCCTAGTAACTTAGGGTGAGACCCATGGGTCCACCCTAGAGAGGCACAGATCCACCCTACTGATGAGGCCCAACCAGACCGAAACACGTGTCTGGGGTTTCTGTTGGTACTCTTGTTCAGAGGAGAATTGCCTAGCATTTCGGTGCTGGACTGCCCCAGGGCAGGACAAAGACTGATATGTTTGGGATATTTCTTCTCTGTGAAAGATAGTGAGCTGAAGACTCTGGGTAAGTCTCTCGTAACCAGGACTAATGTCTGGCAGAGGGACTCCCAGGACCCCCTTTGTTAATCTGCATATTTAAGTAACTTTGGGTCTCACCCTAAGTTACTAGGGGAATCCAGACGTGGACCCCTTGCTCACTATTCTTAGAGAGGCACAGATCCACCCTACTGATGAGGTCCAACCAGACCAAAACATATGTCTGGAGTTTCTGTTGGTACTCTTGTTCAGAGGAGAATTGCCTAGCATTTCGGTGCTGGACTGCCCCAGGGCAGGACAAAGACTGATATGTTTGGGATATTTCTTCTCTGTGAAAGATAGTGAGCTAAAGACTCTGGGTAAGTCTCTCGTAACCAGGACTAATGTCTGGCAGAGGGACTCCCAGGACCCCCCTTGTTAATCCCCTCAACACGGAGACCATAACAGAGCTTATCACAATACAGGATGACATAGGGAGCAGGATCAAAATCCAGACAGATGTGCCTTTACTGCTGAAGCTAGTGTCCATCCTACAATTCCTTGGAACTGGCACTTTGAAGCAAATGTGATTGCTGTGCTGGACTGTACCCATGTTGCACTGGTGGCTCCCTAGGACCACAAAGCAGTGTACCATAACCACAAGCACTACCACTCCCTGAATGTGCAGGTGACCTGCGACCCCAACCTGTACATCATCCACTGCTGTGCTCGCTGCCCTGGTTTCATCCACAATGTCATGATCCTACGGAAACAGCACACTCTGAGGATACATGGAGAGGCACAGAGGACAACAGACCTGGATAGTGGGTGATTAGAAAAGCCAGCACACATGTTCTGTGAAGCACATGCCCAAATTGGGGGGAGGGTGCAAATAACTACACAAAGGCTGGCATGACAAGCAAATGTGAATTCCGTACTTGACCACCTCCCGCACCAATGTAACAGTACAGGCCAGGGAGCATGCACATGTCGGACTTACCTGCATGGAGAAGCTGATGTCCACATACATTAGCAACTATAAAAACCAACATGACTACAGGTACCACAATGCAACATGCACTTACCAAAGCAATGTTGACAAATGGCCACATCGACTCACACAAGAATAACCGTGCCAGTACCACAGCCATGCACCCATGTGTGGCCGGCTCACAATGCCCATTCGGTTGCACCAGATGCCCAGGGACGGCCCATGCGGAACCCAGCATGCCACATGCACGGTGTACATACACTATGAAAACAAAGTTCCCAAAGGCGTGGTTACTCTTGTCCCCTGCACACTATCAAGAGCCGAATATCACAGCCAAAAAATTACTCTATGTAAATCAAAATAATACATGGAAGCAATTTCAGGATTGAGTGTATAGTTAAACATTCCTCGTGAGAAAATGAATTTCAGAACTTTCTTTTCTTCTTCACAGTTTTAACTGTAATGGGAAGCCAAACGCGTTTCGAGCTACAATACTCCTCATCAGGAGCACTCTACTCTAAGATACGTTAACTCAGATTCACTATCAGCTTGATTGTATAATAGAAATCTATCTTCTGGTGTCGTGTATGATCTATTTATAGTTTCTAGATACATTCCATTTGGTGTAACAATGACCTGGAGAAAAACAAAAGGTGAAATCTAATTGGACCTCTATAATGGTATATAAACTAAAAAGGTCCCAGTCTAAGTGGGGGTCTAAATTGCGAAAAGAACAGTAAGGTAAGTCTATAATGATTTTCTTACCACTGTATTGATAAAGTCCAAATTAGTGCTGCATAATATTGTCAAACTGAGCACGTCTTTGCTTTTGGGTACAGTGTCCAGACTCTGTACGGGAGGGAACACAAGTCCTCCTTAGTCTAAACTAATATATCATTGTTCTGCACTCTGTCATTCACGTTAAGAAGCACACCATCATCTGTTGGGTGTCTTTCCCATTCGGTCTTATGCGCGTGCGTACAGAGCATATCTGGGATGTCTGGGAAGGGAGTATTCTTCCTGGGCCATGGCTGCAGCAAGGTCCTCTAATATCACGAGCCCGTGTCACTGGGGGAGGGAGACGAGACGCTCTCAATTCCACAAGTGGCAGAAAGGTGTGAGCTGTCACTTCATTCCAAATAGCCGGGAGAATAGGGACTCACCTGGGTGGAGGGCTGATGTTCACAGCTGCTAGAGAAGGAGTTGCAGTCTGGGCTGTGAACGCTCTGGGCTCACCAATCTAAAATACACGTCACAAGTATAACTCTACTTGCTGCTGTTCGTCACAAGGCCAGGCAAAGCAGCTATCAAAGGAGCTTTACACTAAATGTCTCTTACCCTTCTGGGAGTCTAATAATCCAGCTCCTGCAGTCTCTGCAGCAGTCTCTGCAGCCGCCCTCCCCCCCCGCGGGCTGAAAATGACAGGAAATGGCTGCCGCTGTATATGGAAAATGCACGAGACGCAACGACATTATTGCGCACGTTGCCGCATTGAATGTCATTTTTCACCCTAATAGCGCCGGGATCGGCAGCGGTAGCGCTATTAGTGCTGGTTTCTCGGCAGTAACCCTTATTTCGGCACAGTTTCTGCCGGGCGCTAAAAGCGTTACCGCTGGAGTCGGGGGCACTTTCAAGCCAGCTTGTGCTGCAACGCTAGTACCGCCGGACGACCTGCCAGTAACGCTATTTCTGCTGAGCGGAAATTGCTTTAGATTACTGCCCAACTTGTGATGAGGCCCATTGTCAGGTATCTGCCAGTGGCCCATACATCTAAGAACAAGCCTGAAGCAAGATATGGTATCACCAGGAACATGGCCAAAAGTGCCAGAGCTGCAGATGGGAAGAGGAAATCATACAGAAACCAGGGCCGCATAGGGACAAGGCAGGGTACATAGGAACAAGGCAGCCTGCAAAGGGACAAGGAAGACTGCACAGGGACAAGGCCGGCTGCACAGGGTAAAGGCAGACTGGATAGGGACAAGGAAGGCTGCATAGGGACAAGGCAGGCTGCCTAGAGACAAGGCAGGATCCATAGGGTGAAGGCAGGCTGCCTAGAGACAAGGCAGGATCCATAGGGTGAAGGCAGGCTGCATAGAGACAAGGCAGGATCCATAGGGTGAAGGCAGGCTGCATAGGGATAAGGCAGGCTGCCTAGAGGCAAGGCAGGATGCATAGGGATAAGGCAGGCTGCATAGAGACAAAGCAGGCTGCATAGGGTGAAGGCAGGCTGCATAGGGATAAGGCAGGCTGCCTAGAGGCAAGGCAGGCTGCATAGGGATAAGGCAGGCTGCCTAGAGACAAAGCAGGCTGCATAGGGTGAAGGCAGGCTGCATAGGGATAAGGCAGGCTGCCTAGAGACAAGGCAGGATCCATAGGGTGAAGGCAGGCTGCATAGGGATAAGGCAGGCTGCCTAGAGGCAAGGCAGGATGCATAGGGATAAGGCAGGCTGCATAGAGACAAAGCAGGCTGCATAGGGTGAAGGCAGGCTGCATAGGGATAAGGCAGGCTGCCTAGAGGCAAGGCAGGCTGCATAGGGATAAGGCAGGCTGCCTAGAGACAAGGCAGGATGCATAGGGTGAAGGCAGGCTGCATAGGGATAAGGCAGGCAAGGCAGGCTGCATAGGGTGAAGGCAGGCTGCATAGGGATAAAGCAGGCTGCCTAGAGGCAAGGCAGGATGCATAGGGTGAAGGCAGGCTGCATAGGGATAAGACAGGCTGCCTAGAGGCAAGGCAGGATGCATAGGGTGAAGGCAGGCTGCATAGGGATAAGGCAGGCTGCCTAGAGGCA
The DNA here is from genome assembly GCF_040938575.1 of Ambystoma mexicanum. Lineage (NCBI taxonomy): Eukaryota > Metazoa > Chordata > Amphibia > Caudata > Ambystomatidae > Ambystoma > Ambystoma mexicanum. Next base: position 35,748,656 of record NC_090931.1, read on the forward strand.
AGGCAGGATGCATAGGGATAAGGCAGGCTGCATAGAGACAAAGCAGGCTGCATAGGGTGAAGGCAGGCTGCATAGGGATAAGGCAGGCTGCCTAGAGGCAAGGCAGGCTGCATAGGGATAAGGCAGGCTGCCTAGAGACAAGGCAGGATGCATAGGGTGAAGGCAGGCTGCATAGGGATAAGGCAGGCTGCCTAGAGGCAAGGCAGGCTGCATAGGGTGAAGGCAGGCTGCATAGGGATAAAGCAGGCTGCCTAGAGGCAAGGCAGGATGCATAGGGTGAAGGCAGGCTGCATAGGGATAAGGCAGGCTGTCTAGAGGCAAGGCAGGATGCATAGGGATAAGGCAGGCTGCATAGAGACAAAGCAGGCTGCATAGGGTGAAGGCAGGCTGCATAGGGATAAGACAGGCTGCCTAGAGGCAAGGCAGGATGCATAGGGTGAAGGCAGGCTGCATAGGGATAAGGCAGGCTGCCTAGAGGCAAGGCAGGATGCATAGGGATAAGGCAGGCTGCATAGAGACAAAGCAGGCTGCATAGGGTGAAGGCAGGCTGCATAGGGATAAGGCAGGCTGCCTAGAGGCAAGGCAGGCTGCATAGGGATAAGGCAGGCTGCCTAGAGACAAGGCAGGATGCATAGGGTGAAGGCAGGCTGCATAGGGATAAGGGAGGCTGCCTAGAGGCAAGGCAGGCTACATAGGGTGAAGGCAGGCTGCATAGGGTGAAGGCAGGCTGCATAGGGTGAAGGCAGGCTGCATAGGGATAAAGCAGGCTGCCTAGAGGCAAGGCAGGATGCATAGGGATAAGGCAGGCTGCCTAGAGACAAAGCAGGCTGCATAGGGTGAAGGCAGGTTGCATAGGGATAAGGCAGGCTGCCTAGAGGCAAGGCAGGCTGCATATGGATAAGGTAGGCTGCCTAGAGACAAGGCAGGATGCATAGGGTGAAGGGAGGCTGCATAGGGATAAGGCAGGCTGCCTAGAGGCAGGGCAGGATGCATAGGGTGAAGGCAGGCTGCATAGAGATAAGGCAGGCTGCCTAGAGGCAAGGCAGGCTGCATAGGGTGAAGGCAGGCTGCATAGGGATAAGGCAGGCTGCCTAGAGGCAAGGCAGGATGCATAGGGATAAGGCAGGCTGCATAGAGACAAAGCAGGCTGCATAGGGTGAAGGCAGGCTGCATAGGGATAAGACAGGCTGCCTAGAGGCAAGGCAGGCTGCATAGGGATAAGGCAGGCTGCCTAGAGACAAGGCAGGATGCATAGGGTGAAGGCAGGCTGCATAGAGATAAGGCAGGCTGCCTAGAGGCAAGGCAGGCTGCATAGGGTGAAGGCAGGCTGCATAGGGATAAGGCAGGCTGCCTAGAGGCAAGGCAGGATGCATAGGGATAAGGCAGGCTGCATAGAGACAAAGCAGGCTGCATAGGGTGAAGGCAGGCTGCATAGGGATAAGACAGGCTGCCTAGAGGCAAGGCAGGCTGCATAGGGATAAGGCAGGCTGCCTAGAGACAAGGCAGGATGCATAGGGTGAAGGCAGGCTGCATAGGGATAAGGCAGGCTGCCTAGAGGCAAGGCAGGCTGCATAGGGTGAAGGCAGGCTGCATAGGGATAAAGCAGGCTGCCTAGAGGCAAGGCAGGCTGCATAGGGATAAGGCAGGCTGCCTAGAGACAAGGCAGGATGCATAGGGTGAAGGCAGGCTGCATAGGGATAAGGCAGGCTGCTTAGCGGCAAGGCTGGCTACATAGGGAAAAGGCAGGCTGCCTAGAGACAAGGCAGCTGCATAGGGTGAAGTCAGGCTGCATAGAGACAAAGCAGGCTGCATAGGGTGAAGGCAGGCTGCATAGGGATAAGGCAGGCTGCCTAGAGGCAAGGCAGGCCGCATAGGGATAAGGCAGGCTGCCTAGAGACAAGGCAGGCTGCATAGGGTGAAGGCAGGCTGCATAGGATGAAGGCAGGCTGCATAGGGATAAGGCAGGCTGCCTAGAGACAAGGCAGGCTGCATAGGATGAAGGCAGGCTGCATAGGGTGAAGGCAGGCTGCATAGGGATAAAGCAAGCTGCCTAGAGACAAGGCAGGCTGCATAGGGTGAAGGCAGGCTGCATAGGGATAAGGCAGGCTGCATAGGGTGAAGGCAGGCTGCATAGGGTGAAGGCAGGCTGCATAGGGATAAGGCAGGCTGCCTAGAGGCAAGGCAGGCTGCATAGGGATAAGGCAGGCTGCCTAGAGACAAGGCAGGATGCATAGGGTGAAGGCAGGCTGCATAGGGATAAGGCAGGCTGCCTAGAGGCAAGGCAGGCTACATAGGGTGAAGGCAGGCTGCATAGGGTGAAGGCAGGCTGCATAGGGTGAAGGCAGGCTGCATAGGGATAAAGCAGGCTGCCTAGAGGCAAGGCAGGATGCATAGGGATAAGGCAGGCTGCCTAGAGACAAAGCAGGCTGCATAGGGTGAAGGCAGGTTGCATAGGGATAAGGCAGGCTGCCTAGAGGCAAGGCAGGCTGCATATGGATAAGGTAGGCTGCCTAGAGACAAGGCAGGATGCATAGGGTGAAGGGAGGCTGCATAGGGATAAGGCAGGCTGCCTAGAGGCAAGGCAGGCTGCATAGGGATAAGGCAGGCTGCCTAGAGGCAAGGCAAGCTGCATAGGGATAAGGCAGGCTGCCTAGAGACAAGGCAGGCTGCATAGGGTGAGGGCAGGCTGCATAGGGATAAGGCAGGCTGCCTGGAGGCAAGGCAGGCTGCATAGGGTGAAGGCAGGCTGCCTAGAGGCAAGGCAGGCTGCATAGGGTGAAGGCAGGCTGCATAGGGATAAGGCAGGCTGCATAGGGTGAAGGCAGGCTGCCTAGAGGCAAGGCAGGCTGCATAGGGTGAAGGCCGTATTTTGCAAGTCTGCCAAAGGGGCAAGAATAGAACAGAAATGCACAGGAAGGAACTGCGCAAAGGAAGCCCATTCATTGGCAAGGAAGCGCCAGTTGTCGGCACAGGGAACACTTAAATGTAGTGTACTTACACCCACATCAGGATGGAAATAATTAGCAATCTTCATCCGTGTCCCGGAGAGAGGCGCCCTGCAGACTGTTGCCACTTTCTGGGTCCCTGGGACCAGAGCCACCCGGAGCTGGAAAGACACAGTCCTAACGCAGCAGCGGTGCAGGGGGTTGTGCATGATACTGTTTGTAAATTCTGTGACATCACATGACCGTTGACCCCAGGGCATGACAGGGAGTGATAGCAGGCGTTTAAATGAAATGGATAAGGATTTCATATATTCTTACAATTAATTACTTAATAGTTACAGGTACCCTAAATCTCTCAGAATTTGGACGTATTAATCAAAATCCCACATTTTACATTTGTACAGAATAGAAAGCACTCATGATATGTGATTTGGGGGATAATCAGGCTTGCGACACTAAGGGGTGCTTTACAGCAAGATGTTATTTTGCTGGTTCTTGAGAAAGGGGACAACTTAAACCAACTCAGCTTACCTATTTCTTTACCCAGAATCCCCTCTGCCACCACTCCCAATGTTCCCTTCCCTGCAGGTCTAATGGAAACCGTCTTTAGATGCACGGGGTGTCACTCAGGTTTAGCAGAATGGAGATTCTTTGGAACAGGAGAAAAGGGGGGAAATAAAACAGTCTTCCCACAGGTGCCACTTGGGCAGTGTCCCCTTCAGGTGGACTTGATAATGTAACACAAAAGGAAGTCTCTTGAAGGGAAAAACGAAAAGGGACATGATGCTCTGCAAACAGCAAGAGGCCTCTTTCACTCATAGTTCCCGGGTTGGTTGGCCCTGACGGCCATATTGAAGTGAAGATGGAGGTGGAGAGCCAGTTGACTGCAGTCGGGGGACAAGCTCTCCTACCCAGCGGTCTTCGATCAGAGCCTTCGCCGCACATTCTGTGATCCATGTAGGACCAAGCTCAAATGTAACACACAGCTTATTGGTGGGAGATGGCGAAGGAGTGTGGGTACACCAAGGGGTTTTACCAGTGTCCCATAGCCTTCCATAGCCAGCCACAGCCTGCGTCCCTGAGTGGCATTAGTCGCCGGTGCGCCCCATACGTGCTGTTACCACCACCCTCGTTTGTGTGTCTTTCTCTTTTTCCTGCACAATGCTTAATTGTCGTGTTGTACACACACCCTGCTATTCATGAATACGCCTGCTCTTGATATTGTGGAGATTGAAATAACACCTAGGGCGGTCTTGCGCAGTGAATCACTAAAAAGTGTGAAACGAGCACAGATCCCTTTGAACTCCCGCAAAGGCCTTATAGATGCACCCAACACTAAACCGGGTAGAAATGAATGCGCAACTGCTGGAAAGCCCCTGTGACCAGACTGCATTTACTGGCTATTTTCAGGCCGTAAGTCAGCCCAGTTCACAAATCATAATGGCCTACCCACCATCACGTTGCTTGGTGCTCCTGCCATGAGATACAGTTATTTTCCCCCTTCCCGCCCAATCATAAATGGAATTGGCTCCATCACAGAAAGAATTTCACAGTTCATTGACATCCACCTTCAACCTTTAACCATGCAATTAGCCTCTTTTATTCGTGACACCAAACACATTATCCAACAACTTGATTCAATACCATGGCAAGAAGACTATCTCTTTGTGACACTAGGGGGGTAATTCATAGAATTCAGCGCACAAGTGGCGCACGTGGCTGGCGCACAGTGTGCGCGTGCAGCAGTCGGCGCCAGCCGCGTGCGCCAAAACCCATTTCAGCGCACAGCGTATTCATAGATTTTAACATCCAAAACCAGCTGTGGTGCAAAGTGGCCCAGCGACCCTGCAGCCGCGCCAGTTACGCCCCCAAGCCGGCCCCGTGCGCCATGAACAGCGCACAAATCCAGTACATGGTGCAAAGGCCAGTGGACCAGCATACAGCCCCCCCAACCCTGAAAACGCGTGGCAAACTCCCCGCGCACCCCTCAGAATACACGTACCCCTCTCGCACTAGCGAAATCGCGTGTAAAACTCCCAGCGCACTCCTCAGAATACAAGTACCCCTCTTGCGTTAGCGAAATCGCATGTAAAACTCCACCCTGTGGTGTGGGCAGCCAGTGGGACATGCACTGGGGTGATGGGCTGCCTGTGGGGAATGTTGAGGGTGGATGGGCTGCATGCGTGTATTCCTGGGGTGCGCGGGGAGTTTCGCACGCGATTTCGCTGGGCGAGCGTGGTACGTGTATTTCTGGGGGTGCGCGGGGAGTTTCACACGCGATTTTGCTGGGCGAGCGGGGTATGTGTATTTCTGGGGGTGCCTGGGAGTCTGACACGCGATTTCGCTGGGCGAGCGGGGTACGTGTATTTCTGGGGGTGCGCAGGGAGTTTCACACGCAATTTCGCTGGGCGAGGGGGGTACGTGTATTTCTGGGGGTGCGCGGGGAGTTTGACACGCGATTTCGCTGGGCGAGCGGGGTACGTGTATTCTGAGGGGTGCGCGGGGAGTTTCACATGTGATTTCGCTGGGCGAGTGGGGTATGTGTATTTCTGGGGGTGCACGGGGAGTTTCACATACGATTTCGCTGGGCGAGCGGGGTACGTGTATTTCTGGGGGTGCGCAAGGAGTTTCACACGCGATTTCACTGGGCGAGCGGGGTACGTGTATTTCTGGGGGTGCGCGGGAAGTTTCACACGTGATTTCACTGGGCGAGCGGGGTACGTGTATTTCTGGGGGTGAGCGGGGAGTTTCACACACAATTTCGCTGCGCGAGTGGGGTATGTGTATCCTGAGGGGTGCGCGGGGAGTGTCACACGCAATTTCGCTGGGCTAGCGGGGTACGTGTATTTCAGGGGGTGCGCGGGGAGTTTCACACGCGATTTCTCTAGCGCTTGAGGTGTACAAGTATTCTGAGGGGTGCGTGGGGAGTTTCACACGCGAATTGGCAGTGTGGTTCTTCCCAGGTGTGCCCTCTCCCCCCTCCCCAGGCCCTGCAGGCAGCCCATACCACAGGGGACTACCCTGCACCCCTGGGCATGCCCCGCAGGCAGCCCATCCACCCTGGCCATGCCCCGCAGGTAGCCTATCCACCCTGGGCATGCCCCCCAGCCGGCCCACATGTCACCATGCACTAGTGAGCACCGACTCAGGTCCCCCTGGACCCCCACCCACCAAGCAGTGACGGGCACCTGCCAGCAGGCCCCGACTCATGTCCCCCTGCAACCCCACCCACCCAGCAGTGACGGTCACCTGCCAGCAGCCCCCGACTCATGTCCCCCTGCACCTCCACCCACCCAGCAGTGACGGGCACCTGCCCGCAGGCCCCAACTCATGTCCCCCTGCACCCCCACCCACCCAGCAGTGACGGGCACCTGCCAGCAGGCCCCAACTCATGTCCCCCTGCACCCCCACCCACCCAGCAGTGACGGGCACCTGCCAGCAGGCCCCGACTCATGTCCCCCTGCACCCCCACCCACCCAGCAGTGACGGGCACCTACCAGCAGGCCCCGACTCATGTCCCCCTGCACACCCACCCAGCAGTGACGGGCACCTGCCAGCATTCCCCGACACATGTCCCCTGCACCCCCACCCACCCAGCAGTGACAGGCACCTGCCAGCAGGCCCAGACTCATGTCCCCCTGCACCCCCACCCACCCAGTAGTGATGGGCACCTACCAGCAGGCCCCGACTCATGTCGCGCCAACACGTCATCATGTTCCACAATCATTGCCCTTATGGCCACCAAATCCCACTGCACGCCACCCCTGCCCAAAGAACCAACCAAGTATTACATCCACCACACATTGAAATGCCCATTACATGATACAACCCAAATGGCAAGGATGTACATCAACACATGTCCGTCACACACACACAATGGGTGCCAGTGAATATGAAAACCCACATCGTGACATGCATGAAACCAATGAGAGAATACCACACATTGAAGTATGAAACGAAAATGTATTGAACACAAAATGAAGGTAATTAAATGAAAACACACAATAATGGAAATAAGAAATAAAATGCAGCATGTCCCAAAATGAAAAAAATATATGAAATCCGAATTCAAATAAATCCAAATGAAAATGTGTCCAAAGTCTCCGTCCAGCAAAGCAAATCCAAAGGGAAAGAAATAAGTAAAATCCACTGCTCCAAGGTCAAATAAAAAAAAATGATGATAAACCCACTGTTCAACTATATACAAATAACAAATCCAGGGTCCATGAGCCCAACTATTGAAATGAAACCTACCAAAAAGACTACCTAATAAAGAACTATCTACAAGAAGGTGGGGCATAGTCCAAGCGCCCCAAATGAAAGAAAAACATAAATGAAACCTAACACTAACTAACTATATACAATGGCGGCTGGCAAGTCCTACGGCTCACTAGTTGATTTCCCAGGCCAGGGCATCATCAAACTCCTGTTCAACGTCCTGGAGGCGGGCCTGTTGCCTGGCCCTGAGGTCTCGCAGGGATAACGCCATGTCCACCTCCAACTCCCTGCAAATTCCCTCGAGGCACTCAGCCCGCCTCAGCGCCCTGCGCATGGAGTTCTCCGCCCTGACCATAGTGAGCCGTGCCTCCTCCGCCTTCCGCCGCCCTGCATCTATCCGCTGGCCCAAACGCTGCCACACGGAAGACACTCCCATGCCAGGGTCCTCCTGTCCTCTGGCTGATGCCTGACCCTCTGATGTTGATGGCCCCGAGCCATGATGCCTCCCACGTTGAGCCTGCCGCTGCCTCCGATGCAACTGCCTCTGCCAGCACAACAGCATCCAGGCTGATGGAATCCACCGGTGCCGTCGTGCACATGCCCTGCCCGATGCTGCCGGCACATCCTCCAACTGCTGGGGTCTAGTTGCTGGGGTGTCCACCCCTGCTGGACCTCTGACTCCCGACTGTGGCAGAGATGGGATCTCCACCGAGCTGGCTGCATTGGTTAGGGCAGGTCCACAGGGAGCCCGGGTGGCATCTAGGCCGGAAGACGGCATGGAGAATGACTGGCGCATAGTCTCCACAGAAGAGGATAGGGCCACCAGAGTGCTCGATACATGTACGAAACCCCCGACCAAGGACCCTCCCAATTGGGCCACGTTGGCATGCAGTTCTTCGTGATGATGTGCGTGCTCCCCCCAGGAAGCACGCACGTCATCACGAATGTCACGTGTGCGCAACGCAACACCAATCAGGACGGTCTCCATACGGGTACGGGCACCTCGTCCGCAGGTAGAGGAGTGTCAGATGACGTGGACCTCCCCCCTACCTGCGGACGGGCCTGGGATGGGGCATCCTGCTGGTGCATGGTGGTGCAGTCACAGTGTCAGGGACAGTGACATGCACAGGCCCCTCCATGGCAACCTGTGCTGCCTCCTGCCCCTGGACTGCACCACTTGCACCAGTGGTGCCACCCCCACCAGGCCCCATGTGCGGCTCAGTAGCGGCCTCCTCCTCCTCTGTGGAAACCACCAACCTGGATGGCACCACACCGTCTTCCGCCGTTGCAAGCCCCTGTGGGGGCTCACCCACCCCTTCCGCTGCAGCCGTAGTGGCAGACGCGGCACCAGTCCACTCGCTCCCGGATGATGGTAATTCCTGGGAGGGTGACTGGGCCTTGCGTCGCCAGCCATTGGAGGCATCCCCGCCGCCTTGCTCCACAGCGCCGTCTCCGCCCTCTTCTTCACTCGCCGCTGTGTAGAGGGAGACATAGAACACAAGCATCAGAGTACTGTACAATAGTCCCCTAGACAGGAAGCAATAGCACATGAGTGGCACTGTCAAACGTCACTTCCATCATATACCTCCACAACACATGGGTCAGTGCAGGCAAAACACATGCAGTAACAGGCATGGCGCATGCAAAGAACATTTGCATTCATGTCCAAAGAACTGTTGAAACATACAATGGTGGTTCGAAACTCGCATGCATCATGGCTCATACTGATCACATGCACACACATCACCGTAGTTTCATCCATCTGGCCTCGTACACCCCAGACACAGTGGAGACAAGGATGACTAAGCTGCCTCAGTGAGTCGCAACATAGTCACGGACATGTGTCATGCATCCATGGCGTTTACAAGTCACACACACGCTACTCAGACACATAGACATGTACACCATACATGTCCTTGACAACAGCACCCATCTCTCACATCCCATCCATGTCCAACAACAGAGCCAGGCATGCATTCATGTGTGCATTCCGCATGTTGCCCGGCATGTAGCATTGTAACACATGCACCATCCATGTGGTTCACGCATGACTGGTCTCACATGCAGCACCATGATGTCCCTGCACAAACACATCCATACATGGCCAATGTCACACATACAGGCAAGTAGCTGACTACCAGCACACTACAACATGCCCTGTTTCACACAGCAATGCATGGCCACTTACCGCTCGACTCCAGACGGGCCTGCATCCTGAGGATCTGGTGGCGAAGCACTGGGCGAATGCGCTCCAGGACCCTCATCTGCTGGTTGGTAAGCTGGCCGGGACTTCTTGAGGGTCCTGGACTTGTAGTCCTCCCAGCGCTTCTGGACGCGTTTCAGGTCGCGGGCTGCCACCCCCCCGCGTTGATGGCACCCACTATGTCCGTCCAGATCCTCCTCCGTCCTTCCTTGTCGACGCGCGATGGTGTGAAGAGGGCATCATACTGCCCCAGGACTCGCTCCACCAGGATGCCAACTTCTTCGGAAGTGAAGCTGGCAGCCCTCTGCCTCTCTGGCTGGGGGTTGCCACTGGTGCCGGAAGGTGTTGTGTTGGACATGGCAACCCCCGAGGCAGGTGTTGGTGGGCAACTGGGTCTTGGGGCTGGGCTGTGGAGTGATGGAACACCAGTCGGGAATCTTCTGATCCAGCAGGGATGGTCACTGCAACTGGACCCCTGCAGATGGCAGATGTGCAGGCACCTAATGGCAGGGCACGGTGGCAGCAGGCAGGCAGCAGCAGATGGCTCGTGGGAGGCTGCTCGGGGCTCTGTGGGGGCAGGAAAATGGCCTTCTGGGCAGGAGCGTGGTCTTCCGTGTGTTGTTGCGTGGCCAGCTTGATACGGAGTGATTTGGCACGTGAAAAAACTGCACGTCAGCGTGTAATTCGAGGAAAGGCCCTTAGCGCGTAAGCGCGCCTGTGACGTTACGCGCGTGGGCTTTCATCTCGTGATGGGTACGTAGTGAATCAGCATTCCGAGGAAAGGGCCTAAGTGCGTAAGAGAAGTGACGCACACGCGTGTCCCTCAGCACGGGTTGAAGGTGAGCGTTTCCCGGCAGTTCGCTGTACGTGCCTTTCGTGGAGACCGACATGTGTGTTGCTACTTCGTGTTGTTTCGCGCGCCATCACAACTTCACAGCGGATCAAGGACGCATCTATTCTTTTGATGGGGGCATTGGCTACGCGTGTTTTTCATTATCACGCTAGTCTGACGGTGAGTCGCGCATGCTATTTTTACCACTGCGGGTGCCCCTGTGTATCGCGTACCCATTTTCGAGGTCATAGTAGCCTGCGTGTCCCACGCGTACGTGTTTTTCATTTCCCTGGGTGCCACCGCATACTGCGGGAGGTTAATTCCACACGTGGGCTACCGGGGGTTGCGTGCACGGTTTTACAGCAGTTTTGGGGTGCCTGAGCATTGCGTGACCTGTCACTTCATCACCGGGGTCACATACAGCCTTGCTGCTGTTAACATCTTGTATCCCACCCCCTTCACCCCAATTGCCCAGGACAATTGTTGTGTACACCTCCCATTGGCACTACTCCATCTGTGCCAGCACTACTCCATCTATGCCATGGTTGGGAGGCCACGTAAGGTGAGGGGCGCCTCAGTTGGGCATACTCCACATGGTGGGCGTGGTCAGGGACGTGGCCGGGGTGACCAGGGAGTAGGGGGACTCCAGGGTGTCCAGGGTGGCTGCAGAGAGGGAAGAGGCAGGGGTGCGTCAGCTCGGCATGATGTTGTGCCACATGTTGGTGCAGTCATGCCACCACCCCCTGCGGCTCCAGGAGATGCAGTTTTTGCATCTGACACTGGTGCCCATGTGACCCGGCAGTCCGTTTCATCGACTGCCACAGGCCCAAGGGTAGTGGTAGCTGCAGGTGCAGCTGTGGACACCACGACCCCAGGCTCAGGGTCTGCCAGCGCATGCTGCGTTGGCACTTGAAGAGTCCATGGAAGAATTCCAGGTGGTCAGGAGGCACACCGTAGGTGCACACAGGGCTGCCCTGACCGAGGCACGTGTCCCTGGGGCAGCAATGTCATCTGCTGCCCGACCAGCCGGGTGTTGGCAAGTGCAGGGGCAGATGCAGCCGACACGACCCCGGTTGTGAGTCTACCAACCAGGACAGTCCCGGTCAATGACCCTGGCACAGTGGATGTTGCTGTGCAGGGTCCATTCCAGGGCACCCAGCAGCCACTGATGCAAGTCAGGGGTTCACGCCATGTTCCACCTGCCACTCCCTCAGCTCATTCCACCAGCGCCACTGCCCATACTGATCAGGGCAGCATTTGCCAGCCAGGGTCCGGACCAGCATCCAAGAGGAGGAAGGTTGCATCAGCAGTAGAGGCTGGGACCCCAGACACAGCTACGGCCTCCAGCACGTCGAGGAAGAAGACTTTCTGCGAGCAGGAACTGGACTTCCTCGTGGACTACGTGCAGGAACACAACCGTGACATGCTAGTGGGCCTGAATTGTCAAACTACGGCTGCCCATCGTAATACCCACTGGAAGCAAGTTGCGGATGATGTGAGTGCATTCGGCCATGAGGTGCGCACAGTGCAAGAGTGCAAAAAGCATTGGAATGACCTCAAATGCTGCACTAAGGCAAAGCGTGCCTCAAATTACAACATGACTCTGGTGACTGGCAGTAGGAAGACCTCACTCTGCAAGAGGCACTCGTTGCGGAGTTTATACCAACAGAATTGGTCAAAAGAGTGGGAGAGATGCCGGACTTTGATGCCCCGTCCAGTGAGTGTTGTTGCCTGTTGGTCGACGACATGTGTGTTTTGCTTGTGTGATGTGTTGTGCTTGACTGCCACAGCATGTCATGTGTACATGGTTCTCATGTGCAAGTAATGCAATGCTTCGATGATACGTGCCTGCTGTGCAGGATAGTGGACATGTAGAGCAGACAGGGACTGTCCTCACCACCACGCTTGCACCCTAATCACATGCTAGTCACTCAGCTGCCCCTACAGTCCATGTTCCAGCTCAATGGCCCTTCTGCATGTAGCCTGGGGTGTGTTTCCTCTCAGCACTGGGACTATGTCATTGCATGACTGACGTGCATGTGTCCTCTGCATGGATCCGGGTACTCCACGTAGGCATGCTCCTTTGCCCCTCCACCAACCCTGCGCCCCAATTTCAACATTGCACAGGTGTGCATCACGTTGGCATACTGCAATGGCCTGTTCAAGACTCCTGTGTACATGCAAACCTCCACCAGCCAACCTGCCAGACACATGCAGTGGTGTACATCCTCTTCATGCAGGTTGTCTCACTTGGACTATGCAGGTGGCAGATGCTGCGCTGGCACATGGTTTCCCATTCATGCTCCATGTGTATTCCATGCATGCCCCTTTGTGTCCTTGACTGGATGATCATTGTAGTACGTGTCCAGAATGACCTACATTTCTTTGCTTTTGATAATCCATTCCATGCCCACTCTGGCGCAGTCCTGCACCACACACATGTTTAGGGTGTCACAGTCTGTGCAGGGCACAGGCCTCCCCCCGTTTCAGGCCCACTGACTCTGTTCAACTGGTGTAGGGGCTTCTGCACACATGTCTGTACTACTGAGGGGTCATCACATGTCCTGCTTTCTGCCCCATCATCATCTGCTGTGTTGTCAGTTGACTCAGAGGATGCAATTGATGCTAGACAGCACTGTCTGGCAATACACAGGTCTCTGGTCGCCCTTTCGCTGCCATGCAGTGCATCCCTAAATTTTCACTTAGGGGGGGTTTGCTTGTAGCCATGCAACACATTGCATGCACATTGCACGTGATGCCTGGACTTGCCCTTGCACTTCCTTCAAGTCAATTGATACACATCATGATGTACTTGTTCATGTAGATAGTGGATGACGTACACATGTCCTGCACCGCATCAACCCACTTCTGAGCTATGTTACACCGTTCTACATGCCTAGTCCCTGATGCTATGTCAAAGTGACCTTGCATGCATGCCAGATTCACATTTGTGTGTGACATGTGTGCTTCATGTGTTGTCAGTCTGTGTGTGTGTTATGTGCTTCTGACATGTGTACTAATGTACATTTTCTCCACTTTCCAGATGATGACGCAATGGAGCCAGAGGATGGTGTTGTCATGTCAGACACAGGTTTGCTATTACACCAGCAACCCGGCACAAGTGGGGGTCAAGGGGTGGTAAACCACGAAAACCCACATGTGTTACAGACCATCTTGTCTGTGGCAGACAATGAGTCAAGCCCGGATGATCACTCTGACGACAATGTCGAGTTCGATGTGCATCGGGTCCATTTCTCTGGGGTGAGTGATTCTGATGTGGACGCTCCTCTGTGCGTGACACCTGCACTGAGGGGCCAGACGGTGGTGGGACCTCCGCCTGTGGTGGATCGGGATGCAGGGTCACCCTCCACACCAGTTTCTGATGTGCCTGGGACATCACGTCGACAGGGGCATATAGTCCTGCAGCCGCGGGCGGTGCCAACCCGACAAGGACGGCCGGTCCTTGGGACCCGCAGGTGTCAAGCCCAGCAACGCGTTGGCCGCGCGCCACCAAGGTATACTGAGTGGGAGCAAGACATGACTGCCAATTTAGAACGCCAGGGGGCAACTATAGAAAACATTGCTGTGAGCATGGAGCGTGTGGCCCAATCCGTGCTCCCCCCTGCTAGGCAGATGCTTCTCCAGCAGCGGGCGGCACAGTCCACGGCCCGCTCGCTCAGGCTGGGAATGGCGGCCTCAGACAGGGCATGCCAGGCTGAAATGTTGTCTTTGCGTCAAGCAATTGCTGCTCACGCAGAGGCACACATGGAGGCCCTGAGGGCTGAGTATGAATCCCTCAGATCCACTCTTGGTGTCCTCTTGATGTCCCAGAGTGAGTTGTCAGAGAAGAGGTTTGCGCAGCTTGAGCGTACCATCTCGGCTGAGCTACGTGCTTGCCGGGAGGTGCATCAGTTGTCCAGCCAGGCCACGCAGGAAGAACTCCAGGAAGAACTCCATGTTACACGTGCTACCTTGCAAGAGGAAGCATGCGCATCACGAGAAGTTCTGCATGCTGACCTAGGTGTCATCGCCGCACAGAACCAGGCTCACCCGTCTGGCATACTTGCTGCCGACGAGGGGCAAGCTGCACCTAGGCGTGGTCAGGCTCCTGTACCACGTCTACCTTTTCAGGAAGAGGCTGACTCGGACGACGAGATATCTCCCACACAGGCCGGGCTGTGCAGGCGTTGAGCCCGTGGAGTTTTTTTTTTTTACTTAACATCATCGCATGTGGGTGTTGTACCTCCTCCCTCCTGGGTGCCTCCCCCCGGGTCGTATGTGGCCATTTTTGATTTTTAATTTTAGTTTAGTTAGTTAACATTGTTTTTGATAGTTTAATTCGGTAATTTAGGTTTTTTATAGTTAGGTAAATTAGTTAATATAGTTTGTCTATTGTGCATTCATGTGACGGTGTGGTGCTTTGTGGCTCTTGAAAGCATCCACTGTCTGTTCCAGCTGTGCCCTTCAAGCTTGTCTCGTGTATGTGTTTGCAGCTTGGGGTCCTGACTCACATAGGCCACTCCTGCTTCCCTTATCCATGGGCTCGCAAGGATGGTTCGGTGTTACAGTCATTTACACAAGGGCTTTGGACTGTCATATCTGTGGCCTGTCTGCTGCAGTACTGCTTGTGTTAACACCCCTAGTGGGGATTGTGGGGGTTTTATCCACGGCATGTCTGCATTAGAATTGGGTGGGTTCATGATTGATGTGTCCATTAATTGATATACATTGTGCTGTATGTTTATTTTATTTCCTGTACATGTGCTTCATGCACTTCATGCTGTAGACAGTGGCTGGCACCCTTTGCCTGTCAAAGTCACACTCATGGTGGGAGGAATTCTGATGTAGGTGTCTGACATGGCCTAGTCACAACCAGCATGAAGAGACACACACAGGGAACTTTCCTGTGTTAAGTATATGTTTTGTGCCCTTTCTGCAGGAGAATGAGCCTCCAGACCACCTTTGCCAGCAGACATGGGCCATTGTACGACATACAGCTGGCCACGTTCGGTGGGGCAGACATGCACATGTGTGCGCAAGCAGTGCCACAGGGCTTGTGCTCAGACAGCCAACAGAAGCAGACTTGTTTCTAGGAGCTCCAGGCAAGGTGAGCATCGCAAGGGGGCCACACCGCAGCCAAGTTTCCACCAGGCCACTTGCACATGCATGCTAAGTAGCGCCACTGATGGGGAGCTAGGACAGATATTATTGTTGAAGCGCACAGTACAGCTAAAATGCTTTGGGGGACAAATGGCAAGTTGCTTACCAAGTTGTCAGGGGCACACGCAGGGGCTGTCACACATATCCTCCGGTCCACCCTGCTCCACAGAAGCAGAGTCATTGGCGCAGTAGCGTTCCTAGCCAGTAAATGAAGCAGCATACAGGGACACCCAGCGAGGCACAGGCTTGTGTGCAGTGCATATCATTTACATGTGCTAATTGACACGTGCACTACCTATTTTAATCTGCGGATGCCAGAACACAACTTGTACTGGAGTCGCACCTCGCTATACGCGTCTAGCTGCTCACCCAGGGACTATTGTATGAATTGTGATTCTTGACGTATTGTTCTTCCATTTCCCGTGCGCCCACGTGTACCTGCCTTACTGCATTGACAGTGTATGGACCTTCACGGGGGCAAGCTAACGTATGGCTACAAAACAGCAGACAAGAGTGTTTGTTTGTGGAGAAGTCACTTACTTTGGGGCATTTATGGTGTTGCGTGTGTGTGTTGTAGACACACACAGATTAGTAACTCACACTCTCTTTGCAGCATTGAAGTGCTCCTGTTACCGGACCTGAGCGTGCGCAGGCAGGAGGCCAGCACTCACCCCAGAGATAAGTCTCTCTTTGGCTTGCATTTGACTCATTTGGTACAATGTGCATGATGAACATGTTTTCCCTGATTGAGTATGTATTATTGTGAATAGTTGTATTTTGTATTTTCCCTACTTTCCCTTGACAATCCTACTCCCCTCTCCTGCCCCTCTTTCCGGTTATTCTGAATACCAATGCCTATCCAAACAACATATCCCTGACCCTCCTTCCCCGCCGGGGTCTCAGAGGCCTGTGTAAGTTTGACCTTGCAGGCGCCCAGACCACGGAGGGGGTGGTTGGTTCATGCCACTCCTGCGCCTGGACACCGGAGCTGTGACGCTACCCATCAGTTGGTGCATCATCATTGCATATTATGCACCGAACATGATACCCATCCTGTTGTGGCATTGTTGAACTGTGCTACCTTGGTTGTTTTATCATTGTGCTTGGCCTTGTGCTTGGACATTTTCTGCTACTTCGTCAACTACTGGAGACTCTTCCAGGGTTTTTGGTGCCTACAGGCTTTTTCCATGGTTTGTGGGTTTGGCTCCATGAAGTTCCCTGCGATTTGTTTTTTTTTGCCAGTCAAGATGGCCTCTGAGGGGGCTGGACCCTATTTACACACAAGGTGGAACATGGAGACCAAGGGGTAGGGTGATGCTGTGGCCAGGTATACTTGAAGGAAGACTGGCAGACCACTGCGGACATCATTAGTGCCCTTGGATTTGTGAGGCGCACAGCTGATGATTGCTACAAGCGGTGGAATGACCTGAAACGCAGAGAAAAGAACAAGCTGGCTTGCAATCATGCCTCAACTCTGGCGACTGGCGGTGGGTCTCCACAAGAGGACAACAAACTCACTGACCATGAGTCTGTTGCTGGAACCTTCGTCACAGAGGAACAGATCCAAGGCGTGGGAGACCTACCAGATTACGACGCATTGTACCGTGAGTGCCCATGCATGTGTGTGTAATCCATGTGTATGTTGTTTGGGTGACGGGTTCTGATTGAGTGCCAGGTGAGGGTGTGTACTCCTGCGTGGTATGGGTGGGTCACCCATGTACTTCCATCCTGTCCCTCCACAACACATGGGTGAATGCACGCAACACACATGCAGAAACAGGCACGGCGCCTGAAATCAACATCAGCATCCATGTAAAAGGGCCTCTTTCAACCAAAATGTTGCCTTCAAACTTACATGCATCATGCCTCACACAGATCCCATGCACACACATCACCGGAGGGTCATGCATCATGGCTTGTACACCACAGACACAGTGGATAGACACAGTGGATACAACGGTGACGGCACTGCATGAGTGAATCTACACATCATCACGGACATGTGTCATGATCCATGGCGTTTCAAAGTCACACACACACTTCTCAGACACACACACATGTGCACCATACATGTACATGACAGCAGCACCCATCCCTCACACCCCCTCCATGTCCAAGAACAGAGACTGGCATGCTTTCATGTGTGCATTCTGCATACAGCTCCCCATGTTGCATTGGAACACATGCACCAACCATGTGGTTCACACATTACTGGTCTCACATGCATGACCATGATGTCCCTGCACACACACATCCATACATGGCCTATGTCACACATACAGACAAGTATCAGACTACCAGCACACTGCAACATGCCCTGTCTCACACAGCAATGCTTGTCCACTTACCGCTCAACTCCAGACGGGTCTGCCTCCGAAGGATCTGGGCGTGGAGCGCTGGGCATACGCATGCCAGGACCCTCATCTGGATGTTGCTCATGCTGCCCCGGCCCCCCTCCGTGAGGCGCTGGGCCTTGTAGAGGGTCCTGGACCTCAAGTCCTCCCAGCGCATCTTGATGTGCTTGATGTCGCGGGTTGCCACCCCCTCCGCGTTGATGGCAACCACTACGTCCTCCCATATCCTATCCCGTCCTTCCTTGTTGGCGCGTGATGTTCCGAAGAGGGCATCAAAATGCCCCAGGACATGCTCCACCAGGACACCAACTTCCTTCTCACTGAAGCTGGTGGCCCTCTGCCTCACTGGCTGGGGGTCGCCAGTGGTCTCAGATGGTGTTTGCCCCGACATGGCGACCCCCGAGGCAGGCGTGGGTGGGCAACTGGGTCCTGGGGCTGGGCTGTGGAGCGATGGTATCCCAGTCGGGAGTCGTCTGTTCCAGCAGGGGTGGACATAGTAACTGGACCCCTGGCTGACGTGCAGGCACCAAATAGCAGGGCATGTGGGCAGCAGGCAGGCAGGCAGCAGCAGATGGCAGGTGGGAGCGTTCTCGGGGCTCTTGGGGAAAGGAAAATGGCCTTATGGGCAGGAGCGTGGTCTTCCATGTGTTTTCGCGTGGCCAGCTTGATACGGAGTGATTTCGCATGTGAAAAAATTGCACGTCAGCATGTAATTCGAGGAAAGGCCCTTAGCGCGTAAGCGCTACTGTGACGTTATGCGTGCTGGTGTTTCCCTCGTGACGGGTGCATGTTCATTGTACACGTGCAAAAACTGCACGTCCGAGTGTCAGCTTGTGTAATTGGAGGAAAGGGCCTTAGCGCGTACATGCGTAAGTGACGTTGTACGTCGGGGCCGGTTTAAAAGGTACGTGTAGGACGCCATTTTCTTGTACGTGCTTTTCGTGGAGAGCGAGTGGGTGAATTTTGTACTTCTTGTCGGTTCACACGCGATTACTTCACAACAGTTCAGGTTTGTACTCCCTGTTACCTCTGACAGCGTTCAATTCTTATTTTTGCCTGTTTCCTCAAACAGCGTTCACTTCTTCTTTTGTCTTGTTTCCTCAGACAGCATACAATTCTTCTTTTGGCGGGGGTGTTGCCAACGCGCACACTCGCGTCTTTTTCACATTCTTTTTCCAGGCATAGGGTGAGTCGCGCACGTATTTACCAACTGTGCTTGCCCCGTGTGTCGCGTACCCCTTCAGAGATCATTGTAGGCTGCGTGTATTACGCGTACGCTTATTTTTATGTTCCTGGGTGCCACAGCGTAGTGCAGGTTCATTTTTCCACGCACGTGGTCTACGAGGGGTTGCGTGCACGTTCATTTTTGTTTTCGGGGTGCCTGTGCGTTGCGTGACCCGTCATCTTCCCCCAGGGGTCACAGACAGCCTTGCTAGAGCACTAGGGTACGTATTCCATCTAGTACCCTACCGCTTTAACCCCCAATTGCCCAGGACAATAGTTTACTGCAACTCCCATACGCACAAGAACATCAGTGCCATGGTTGGGTGGCGACCAAGCGGTAAGGGAGGCAAAGGTGGCCGACCTTCAAAAGGTGGGCGTGGAGGGCGCGGTAGGGGACGTGGCCAGGATTTGCTGGGTGCCCCTAGACCCCCGTGTGTGGAGGACCAATCAGGGACACCCATGCCCCTCCCCCATGGTTGTGGGTAACATAGCTGACACCATCCCAGCTCAGCCCTTGTTGGACCGGCCAATTTTGGCACCTGAACCGGCACAGGATGACTCCCAGGCTGACTTCCAGGTCAGCAAGTCTAAGCCACGTGTGGCGGTGCAAGTTGCTGTCACCAGGCCGCGTGGATCTTGGGCAGCAATGTCATCTGCTGCCCCAAGTAGGCAGGGTGGGGAGGCTGCAGGGGCAGCTGCACAGCTCTATCCACCCCAGTTCTGAGTCTCCCAGCCGGGACAATGTCGGTCCAGGTCCATCAAACCGACGTTGGCCCTGCCAACATCACCCTGGAGCCAATGCCTGCACCAAGACCTATGGTCATTGTGCATTTGCACACTCCTAGTACCCAGTCCACCGGCGCTTCTGCCCCTACTGATGTACCTATGGGGCCTTTCCATATTCCGCCTTCAAGGCCCTGACTCACCCATGGCTCCTCAACTACTTTCCTGATGCTTTGAGACATGCTCGAGACTTCTCCCATTACTCTCAAACATCCTGTGAGGTTGGGGTGTAAGTGACTCTCACTGTTATTCCTCCTCCTCCTCAAATCTTACTCTTTCCTCTCACCACTTTACTCCTCCCATCTCCCCCAGCACTTGGGGTCTGTATCTGTAACCCTACAGTTCCCTCTCTCTGCACTTATGAGCCACCCGCTGGCTGCACTTCCTGATTACTTGCACTGAGCCACCTGCTGGCTGCACTTCCTGATTACTTGCACTGAGCCACCTGCTGGCTGCACTTTTGATTACCTGCACTTCTGCATCTCCCCAGCACTTCTTCCATTCTCCTTACATGCGCGTGCGCGATCTGAATGACGCAAGGCCTAGTAAGATTGTTGTTTTGCCCTTTCTCTGTTTCTCCTTCCTTGTCTTGTCGCACCTAGAAACACTTGTGTACAGGCGCATTATAAATGCCATATTATATCACATCACATCACATCACCATCTGCTCCTCAGCTCTTAATCCCACTTCTTGCTCTTCTGATCTTCCTTTGAAACCTTAACATGTGGCTTTTTTCAATCAATCGTTCACCTGTTCCTTCTTCTGCTTCTCCTTTCACCCCCTCCTTCTTGTTAGGTCTTAATCTCTGCTCTTCCTTTTATGACCACCTCATCCTCTGACTGAGCAGCTACTCCTTGCACCTCCATTCTCCTCTTCTCCACCAGACTCTCCTGTCTCCAACGTTCACCTCAACCGTCCCCTACCCCAAACTCTCATACTTAGGATCCTTTTGGGCGTCTTTGTTTATGCCCCTGTCCCCTCCCCCTGGGCTGGGCTCCTGGTGCAGCTATGCACCCGTGACTGATTTATTTTGTCAATATGGGGCTGGCCAGGTTCTAACATTCCTTTTATTTTGGGCAAAATTGTGTGATGAACGTGTCTCTTCCACATTCTCTGGACCAAGGCTACAGGAAGCCAAGCTGGATTCTATCTGATACTCGTGCATGCACAGAAACTTCAGAACTCTGTGCATAGAATCTGGAGCCAGAAATGCTGCGTTGGTGGCTTTTAATGGTTGAAAATGGGCCTTGTTATTAGTTTGCCGGTCCGGATCAGCCAACTCCGAGTCTGCCTGCCGTGGCCGCTGTGCCTGACAGGTCTGACCATGCCGGGTGCTTTGGCAGGGTTACCGCCAGACTCGTAATGAGGCCCAATGTGTCTGTTTGAACCCCAGTGGTGTGGTCACTCTTTGGGAATTATACTTTGCTTGAGAAAAATGAAAAATGTTTCCCCACGGCAGTATCTGAATTAAAGGGCCTTCAGAGCTCGTAAGACGGCAACATTCCTCCAATACTTAGGGAATTCTGTAAAGGGTCAGATGCTGGGCCCTGACTAGAGGATGCTCCTCACACCACCCCAGCACAGCATCATGAAGCGGGTGGCAGCATCCGGCCCCCATGGTCACTTTTAGCCACAAAGGACATTTCCTCAGCCTACATCATTGCAATCCTGCCAGTATTGTGTTGCAGCAGTAGTGATGCATGTTTTTTGTGCACCCCCACAGTTTTACAAAAAAGTTGTGTTACTACCTATGCAGACACGCCAGGCCGCCTGTGCGCTCTTGTAATGGTGTGTACCCCTAATTCTGTTATATCTAGGTGAAGAATTCCTATTAGCACCAGGGGCAGAACGTTGGAATCCTGGCAGCCAATGACTAATCCCCCACACTAACGTGAGATGGGGGTTTAGATTCTATTAAAGACAAGGAGGCAATTATTATGCATTACAATCTTTACTCTAAAACCACAGCAGCAAAGAAAAAACTTTTACAAACAAAAAAGTTGTAAAGAACAGAACTAAATAGAGTTCAAAGGCAATGTATGGGAGCTCCCCAATCCATCATGGAGGACAGGTCATGCCCTGCAGGCGACCAATGAGCAGGGACCCTTCCCCATATAAGTCCATTACTCCAATCTCAACCCCTCTTTCTGTAGCTGTCTTGAACCAGACGTCCACTGCACAGATCAGACGATAAACGATGAAGGCCAATCCAGTGAAGCTCTCGTACCACGCACTCCATAACTTGTAACTGCGAGCCACACTCCTGATCAGGACCTTAAACCATAGCTGTAAAAAACAACAAGCAAGAAGGGTGGGTGGTTGGGCAGAACAACAAACCAAAGAATGTTTTCACTTGAACCACCCATGTACATGCATATCACAATTGACATATCATATCATATCCAGGGTGGGAGGGTGGGATAATAATCGCCTCCTTGTCTTTAATAGAATCTAAACCCCCATCTCACGTTAGTGTGGGGGATTAGTCATTCTATGACAAGACAGGAGGCTCATATTATGCAAGTTCAAAGCCCTTGCATCTCATTAGTACAACTTGATCCATAATAGAGCCAATATAACGAATAATAAAATAATAGGAAAGGAAACCTTAAATGTTTTCATTAAATAATCAGCTGACCGCAAGAGAATTGCCCAAGACTAGGATGCCCGAAAAACTGTCTTATAAGGCATAGACAAATCCACTGCAAGAAAACTGGAAAATGTGTCAATTCCTGTGTTCCTTACCAGCCACCAAAACCAACTGGTTAAAAGAAGGGAAAACATTGAACAAAGTTCTCCTATACTAATAGGTTAGGACAAAACTCATCTGAAATAAACACCTCTGTTGTCCAATCAAACATTTAAAACACTTAAATTCATACCCTTTTTGGGAGCCTAGAAAGCAAACCAAAGAAAATAAGCACCTAGCTCTCCTGGAGATAAAGAAAAGAAAGGTACCCCATAGGGGTGAAAGTCTTGTAGATTCCATCCCATGCATTAAAGGAAGATATCGCATTAGAAATAGGGCATGTCGCAGAACTACACTGGGAACAAAGAGGGAAAGACAAATCTTCAAAAGGTAAAATGGGAGTAAAAAGTCATGTCTTTTTTTAAAATTTGTAATAGGACAACCCTTCCTGAGCAGAGAGGAAAAGCAATAGACTTAACCCACAATTGTCTTCAGACATATGTGTCTACTAAGGAGGGATATCTTCTGGAGGCAGAAACAGAATGGAAGAGAGGGGCCCCACCTGAGAAGCTAAACCCATCAAACCGCCAACACGGAGACCTTCAGACCTCCCTAACTCTCGCAGAAGGACTCTGCTACATGACAAAAGTCAAATATTTACAAACCTGATCCTTAAGAGGGCAAACTTGGCAAGGAGAAAAAATGGATCTGACATCCAATCGCCACCATTATAGTGATATGTAAACCCCCTTGTAGATATGCCCGGTGTTTGAACCTTGATCCCTCCTCCCTGGAGATAAACCCCCTAGAGGATCAAAACTAACCGAAGGAGGACACTGAAATTCCAAGGTCTTAGCAAGACTCTAAACTGCAAAGAACTAATCACTAAACAGTTAAACTGAAGTTGCACACCAGAATAGGTCCAGCAAATATTTCCGCCAATTTGCAGATCCTTGAAGCTCACACCACCTTGAGCTGGCACCTTACTGTAAAAACGAACTCTTGTGAAAGAACCCAAAGGACCACCTGCCATGCAGGCGACTATGAGAAC
The DNA here is from genome assembly GCF_040938575.1 of Ambystoma mexicanum. Taxonomy (NCBI): domain Eukaryota; kingdom Metazoa; phylum Chordata; class Amphibia; order Caudata; family Ambystomatidae; genus Ambystoma; species Ambystoma mexicanum. The sequence goes on from NC_090931.1 coordinate 35,772,116, forward strand.
CAAGTCAGTAACTAAATATATATCCCAGCCCTCAGGGAATCGTAGCGGCAGACACCTTCTGATAGTGAATGTATAGACGCTAGAACACATCAATAGAGGGTCATGAGAACGTGGATGGGGAATTAGTATCACTCCCAGACCCCTCTATCCCACCAAAGGATATTGAGTCCTCCCAAAAGAGGAGAAACCTCCCCCACTTATCCAAGGGAAAACCTTGCAACCCAGAAGAAAGCTACCCTGAGGGCCACATTAAAGCACCGCTTTACACCCTTAAGAGAAATAAATACACTATAGCACCTCTAACCAACCCCTGACCGTGGACAGGATCAGCTTAACTTCTTGAAATACCAGAGATTAGCAGAAAGGAAAGTAACTGACGGGAGGGAAATGCTCAGTGCGAGTCTGTACTGGTCACGCGTCAGAACTCCTGTAAAAAAGGAAAACGGAAAACCATCGGGTGTTACTCCCAGAGGTGTAATAATATGATGCAATCTCCCCCAAGGATGGCGAGAAGGAAATGAGGGGGAAAGGACTCTGGATAATTATCAATGCCCCGTAAATGTAAGGTTGAGAAAGAAACTGGGACCACTGTCCCCTCAAACCCTGAGGACTGAATCACTGTATTCATGTGAGGCCGACTGGCCACTAAAGGAATCAGGGAATGAAAAACTAAGCACCTTGTCCATAGCAAACCAGTACTTATACAGTACGACGAACCCTCAGGTATACGAGAGGTGCTTACTTATCGATCGCAGCAGGATAAAAGACAGATTTAGACCTTTCCAAATTTAGGAACCTGCATCAGTAGGGTCAGCACAGATATGAAAACAGTACTCTATTTGGTGCACTATAGAAAAATGTATATGTATAAAGAGGTTAAGCAACGCTCATGAGGGTACAGAAGCCTACTTGTACTCCTCAAGCAGAGGAGAAGTTGCAATATACTATTAGACAGTAAGCTGAACCATACGCCAAGCTTTGGGAGGAAATCCATGGGGCAGGCACCATAAAGTTATTACTTGGCAACTCATCTATCTGATACCATCAAGTGTTTCCATCAAGTGTTTCCAAACATTCCATCCAAGTAAAACATGGTTGCTCAACTTGTCATGCAACAGAAACTGAACAGTTACCCTCGAGCTGACCCTGTCTCCACCAAAATCCAATAGAATAATGAATGTCCAATGGAACAAAAGTAGGGGAGAAAAACATGTCCCCACTAAAGAGAGCCTTAAGCCCTGCAGACCTCACTAGAGACACTCTTTTTTCTCCTCATGTTCAGAGAAAATAATGTAGCTTAATCAGCACGAGTATTGGGTGGAGCAATTGAGGTCGGGGAAGCAAACCTAAGGAAAGGACTGAGTTGTCCTGAACTAACTAAGGTAAAGGGCGACAGAATTTTTAACTAAAAGACGAAGGATAATACCAGAGAGATGGTTAGAGAGGAAGGTACAACCCCTCCATATGGGTCTGTTTACAACCACTTCCACACTCTCTTTTCTTCAAAGTACTTAATAAATAAATAATATATAAAATATATAATATATCCAACGAAGAGGGGTTACGCCCTCACAGGGGTCCGAACCCCCGGCCCTTATATAAGCTGATACTCACTGAGCTATCCGGGCCACTGACAATTCTGAAAAACGCAAATGTGCTCCAGTCAACACTTAAACATATTGTTTATCAAAAGCGTACACTGAGCAAGTGCACCTCAACTGGTCACCCCAGCAGGGTGTGGCAACTAATAGTACACAAGGGAGCACCTCGCAGTATAAACCAGGCGAAGCCTGAAACCGACGGTTACTGCACGCCTACCAGAACAAACAATGGCGTCAGCCATATGCAGCACTTAAACAAAGCTGCCGACCTTAAGGGAGTAATACAGTGAGCAAGTGCATCTCCAACTGCTCGCCCGAGCAGGGCGTGATAATCAGCAGTATACAAAGGGGTAACCTCGCATTAGAACTCAGGCAGAGCCTGAAACCGAGCAGGTTATGGTGCATGCCAGTTAAGGTAATTACCCAAGTTGCCGACTTTAAGGGAGGAAACACTGAGCAAGTGTACCTCAAACTGCTCACCCTAGCAGGGCGTGGACCCAGCAGTATACGAGGGGACCCCTCGCAGAAAACACAGGCAACCTTGCCACCGAGCAGGTGACTGCACCTTTCCAGGGAAGATAATGACATCTGCCACCAGCAGCCCCCAAACAAAAGAAAACTGTCAGGTTTAAGGTAGGAAACACTGAGCAAGTGCACCTCCAACTGCTCGCCCGAGCAGGGCGTGATAATCTGCAGTACACGAGGGGGTAACCTCGCAATAGAATTCAGGCTGAACCCGAAACCGAACAGATGGCACCTACAGTGAAGGCAAATCACCTAACTTAAGAAATAAGTAAATAAATAAACAATAAAATAAAAACTGCAGAATTGGCAGTGTATGAGGCTCTGCAGTAGGCGAACCAGTGTTAATATAAGTTGAAATATCAATATAAACACAAAATAAAATATCAATTTTTAAATATATATATATATATATATATATATATATATATATATATATATATATATATATATATATATATATATATATATAAATACATAAACATTCATATTCAAAAGTAATTAAAATTACACATAATCTTGTTAGAGTGGAAAAATGCGGACGGGCTGTCTCAAGTGGTCTCGCATAACTAGGGTGAACAGGCAACCCGGATTCCATTTGAGAAACCCCTCTGGGATTTGCATGGTTGGGCGGTATGGAAAATAAAATTGTAATTATTCACCCCAACACGTTCCGAATTTTTAAGTTGGAGGATTGGTTCGAACCTGGAACCTTCCAGATACCAGTGACAACCCCTACTGACTGTGCTACAGAGACTGGCTTAAAAAAAAATAGAAAAGAAGGAAACATAGGAAATATATAGCGGCCCAAGCACGCCCGCAGCACCTGGCAGTCCCAGATGTAATTCAAAGAAAAAAAGAGGTGCAAATTAACCATACATACATTTTGTAAAATATCCATGATGTTCCGCACATTGGGCCTCATTACGACTCAGGCGGTAAGGGTTTTACGGCGGCGTAAACAGCGCCGACCCTTACCGCCTGAGTACGAGGTCCCTTAGCGCCATGGCGGATTTAACACCTGCTTTTAGCAGGTGTTAAAATCCATGGCGCTAAGGGACCATGGAGTTAATTACGCCACCGTAATTTACGGTGGCGTAATTAACGCCTTCCCCACTCCCATTATGCCCTATGGGGCAAAATGGGAATGGGGAAGGGAAAATGGGAAAATGGGGACTTACCGCCCCGCCAAGGTTGGAATGGGGCGGTAAATCCGCCTACCACCATGGCGTAAACATAGTTTACGCCATAGTGGTAAAGTCACGGCCCAGGCGGTAACTTACCGCCTGGGTCGTAATGAGGCCCATTGTATTAGAACCCTGGCACCCAGCCTCCCAACACCAAGCACTTAGTTGTTGAGCCACTGGAGGCTGTGTTATGCAAAGAAACACTGCAGCCCACCAAAGGGCTTTGTACACGGGTTGCCAGCAGTGCAGGCCCTGAATAAGCTAATGTAACAAACACGGAGGGCTTAAACAAACAAAAGAGCGGCTCGCGTGCGCTGGTCCTGAAGCTTATCAGCTTCAGTCCAACATGCTCCACGGCCGTAAACCATAAATAAACACACGACTGCTCGCGTGCGCGCACACCTGCACAAAGCATTAGCTTCTGTTAGCCAATAAATCTTTACATCAAGAAAGCTTCCACTCAGACCAGCGTGCAGGGGATAAAGAAAACAGTACACGCTTAAACATAATGCCCAGAGGCAAACCAGCGCGGCGGCGAGCGTTGGAAAGTTAAACAAACAGTACTTTAAAATATATCTTAAATGTATCACAAAGAAATGCTACAAGCATACAATATTTGTTCCCATAATATAACCAATTAAGGTTTAACTTCTACTGACAATATGTAAGACACAAACTGAAAGGAGTGACTTAACTGTGGTGTCAGCAGCAAAGAAAGAGGGGTTGGGATTGGAGTAATGGACTTATATGGGGAAGGGTCCCTGCTCATTGGTCGCCTGCAGGGCATGACCTGTCCTCCATGATGGATTGGGGAGCTCCCATACATTGCCATTGAACTCTATTTAGTTCTGTTCTTTACAACTTTTTTGTTTGTAAAAGTTTTTTCTTTGCTGCTGTGGTTTCAGAGTAAAGATTGTAATGCAAAATATGAGCCTCCTGTCTTGTCATAGAATAGGGATCCAGGGCTCCATGTAGCGTTGGATCCCGACGCTTGATTGGAATGTAACGTTCGCCCTGGCGCTCCACACTCCCTGTTGCCCCACTGCCTACACAGAAATGTACGTGTTGGTAGTGGCTGCTCGCCAGCCCACTCCTTAATCCCCTCAGCCTTACAATGGGGCACCTTGTCCCTGGCTTCCCAGTCCCTCTGCCTCCAGGCCATGGAAATGGAGAACAGACTTGACTTCACTTCCTGAGTGGAGGGGCCCACCGGGGCTGCTATTGGCCAGAGCCAAGATCTGTCAGCATTGCATAGACTGAGGTCTTATTCCAGGAAACAAGTCATTTTTAATCCAGTGCATGGCTATATAATGAGTGACATGGGGTTGGTGGCTCCATGTGAGTTCGGCAACAATAAGGAAAGTAAAAGGAAGTGACGCTGGACAAAGAGTGTCAGAAGACCTCCAGGTGAGAGGCAAAGACATCGTGGCGAAGTGCACACATACCAAATGCACAGGAAAGGTGAAGCTAAGGGGCAATATATAGAAAGCAAGGGGAGGTTCACTAGAAGCAGCGATCCACAGAAGTGCCACATGTGTGGAAATTATATGATATGATACGGCATTTATAAAGCGCCTATTCACAAGTGCTTCAAGGCGTGACGAGGCAGGGAGGGGAACAGAGGGAAGACAGACAACGATCCTACTAGGCCAGGTGTCACACATCTGGCCAGCGATGAACAATGTGCAGCAAAGACAAGAGAAGGCAGCAAATGTGACACAATAGGTCATGTTGGTAAAGCCTGCCACTTGAGGGAGCGTAAAGCATTAATCATCAACACAAGATGGGGAGAAATTGAGGAGTCATCATCAGATGATGGTGTGCGAACAGGACTGGCAGCACTATCAGAAAAACACAAGGAAAATAGCGCTCAATGACACTATGACTGGCAGAGAAAGGCGGGTGCTGGCAGAGTCTGGCTAAGACAACATTGGGCTTAAGATAAGGGCGAAGTGAGGAGAACGACGGAGAACCCAAAACTGTTTGGATGTTCTAGTGGACGCCTATTGGGCGGGCATCAGAAATGTCAAAATAAGGGAACGGGAAGATAGCTCAGGGGCAAAATGCTCGCCTTGGAAGCAAGACGACGCTGAGCAACACAGGTTCGATCCCCGGGTCGCGCTTAGAAACCTCTGGGTATTAAGCGCACTATAAATAACCAAATATAATAAATTGAATGGAGGGACCTGCCACAGCTGCTCTGAGCCGGCCGACCCTGGTGCTAGAAGAGGCCCACGCGTTCTGCAAACCCGATATATACGATGCATATCTCAGATCAAGCGGCATAAAGAATCCAGTCTGTGCACGGCCTTTCCGGCGTTCCCATGCACTCGCCTGACCCCTCTGCTGTCCCCGCTTCAGAGGATGACAGACAGGCTCTTTACTGTGCAAAGAACAAAATGTCTCCTACTTTCAAGTTGACATTCTCATTTGCAGCAGCCGACGAGACACGTGACCCACACGTGACCCCTTGCACACTAGAAAAAGCCGGCAGGCATTAAGTTACATACCGAAAAATGTGTGTTCAGTGGAATACTGAGGGCAAGGCATAACATCATGTCATGCCCACATGGACCCCCCCTGGATTCTATTGTGGGTGCACCTGCACCCGCACCCGCAAATTACGGCCACCCAGAGTGGAGCACATCCAGCAGCACTGATGCAAGAGCTGCAGTCTGGGTGCCACACTAATGTAGAAGGTTGCCTGTATGCCCACCATGCGACACAGTGTTCACCGTCCGGGCTCCAGGTCGCACTGGCGAACCCAGGACCCCCACGTTTATTACGCACACACGGTGGAGTTGCGTCACTCCGCCGCCTGTGTGCCCTTAACGGTAAAGGCGCCACACTCCTCCTTTTCATAGCAAGCAAATACAATAGGAGCCACCACATATAGTTCAAACATTTAATTGCAAACTTAACACACCCCTTTATTTACTTCCCTCCCAGGCCTACAAGTTTATGCTCAGCCTGTGGAACGGGCACACCAATTCAGGGGTCCAACACATAGGGCCTCATTACAACCCTGGCGTTAAGGGGTTAACGGCGCCTTAAAAGGCTGTGGTGCCGTTAAACCCTTAACGCCCGATTCACATTTTAACGCCTGCTTTTTGCAGGTGTTAAAGTCCAACCCGCTAAGGGACCTTGGTGCTAATTACGGCACCGTAATTAGCGCCTTCCCCATTCCCATTGTGCCCTATGGGCCAAAAATGGGAATGGGGAAGGGGCCATGGTGAATGGGGAATTACCGCCCCACCAACCTTGTAATGGGGCGGTAATTCCGCCATCCACCATGGCGGAATCCGGCATGGACCATGGTGCTAATAGCACCATGGTCCAACGCCAGGGTCGGAATGAGGCCCATAGTCACTGAGATGAGCAGGCTTCCCCCTCCCTGCCCTCTGGTGCTACCTCCTACCCGTCTCTCGGATCAAGCTCTCCTCACCTGCGTCCACTCGACCCAGGGGACTCGACGGATAGGCCAGGCCACCACCCTCGTCCACTACCTCATCACAGTCTCGTTGCAGGGTTGCCTCCGGCCTGGTCTCCCCCACCTTCTTAAAGAAGCTGGCATTTCGGGTGACAGTGGCAGTTCTATCCGACGCAGTCACCATAGAGCCACGCACAGCTACGACGTCCATGGGACTAGGCTCATACGTCAATGACCACTTGCCTTGGGGATGACGGTTTCTCACCAACACTTCATCACTGGGGATCAGCTGATGGGGTCGGAGTCCTCTTCTCATGTTCTCTCCTTCTGTCCTCCATCTTCTTTCTCGCTACACCTGAGCGTCATCGATCACTGCTGGTTCGCACTCCACCACCTCGTGTATTAACCCCCTCGGACATCGTCGAAACATTGCTTCCGCTAGTGCCACTCCAGTTGATGCATGTGAGGTGGCCCTGTACTCCCTCAGAAAAGGGTACAACGCCTGTTGTAGGCATTGGCTTTGTCCATGAGCGATCCAGAACACTTTGCACGGGCCAGACTGGTGTGATCTTCCTGTGGTGCATGCCATACTCCCCCTTCAACTGAGCGAAACTGTCTCCTTGGAATGGCAGTCCATTATCGGAGCACAGGCACAGGGTATGAGGTAGCCCATGCGTGGCAAAGATCTTCTAAAGGGCAACTGCCACCTTGTCAAACGACACTGACTCAATGAACTCGACCTCGGGGTATCGTTTCCACTCGTCCACCACCAGGGTTCTCTCTGCACCGGGGGAGCCGTCTGACACCACACACAGGCCAACACAAAATCCTCCACACGTTTCTCGAAGTCAGGGAACCACACCGTTTGCCATAACCTCGCCTTCGTCTTGGCCATCCCTTGATGCCCCTGGTGCGGAAGTTCAATGACTTGTGGGATTTTGCACATCAGTACCACTATGTGGTCTCCCCGGAGCAAAAGCCCCAACTCGACAAACGTCAGCTCATCCTTCACGCTCCACAACTGCTCCAGCACCACCCGTACCTCTTGGGTTCTTTGTGCCAGGGTGTCCACCACCGACTTCCAGGACCCCTGATGAAGGGCCGTCTTCAGTATTAGGAAGCACTCATCTGCAGCTGCCACCTTTTTGAGCTCCTGTAGCGGCACTGAGTTTGGGGTTGCCGATTTAACGAGCATCTGCACATGCTCATCGACCTCCTCACCACTGATGTCTTTGCTTTCTTCCACACCACCTCTTGGGTGCCTCAACAAATAATCTGCTGCATTGTTACTGCCCGGACGATACACCAGCTCCCATACTCTAGGAGCACTAGCATCCACCTTTCAATGTGGGCTGGGGCTTTGATGACGAACCGTCACCGGCCAACCAAACACGTAGAGTCGAAAGTGCAGACACCCCCACAAGACCGCCAGGGCCTCCCGCTCAGTCTGTGAATAGCGCTGCTCCATCTCAGACAGTGCCCTGCCCACATAGGAAATCGGTATGATCTCGCCTTGTGCATCCATCTGGGTAAGGACCGCACCCAGACCAAACGGGCTGGCGTCCACCACCACCTCCGATGACAACAATGGATCAAAAAATGCCATGGTGTCTTCCACTGTTAGTGCCCCTTTTACATCCTCAAAAGCTGTTCGTTCTAGCGGGCCCCACTGCTCACGTCGAGTCCTTCAGTTACATTCTCCGGGGCCCTTGCCTCCATGATGTCCTTGACCTTCGGGGGGCTGGGGGACACACCCCTTTCCTTGAAGACGAACCTGAAGAATTCGATCTTTCTTTACAGGAATTGGCACTTCTCTTTTTGCAAAGGCAGCCCCAGTGCTTGCAGCCGCTACAGAGTATTCACCAGCCGTTCCATATGTTCAGTCTCCGTCTTGGCAAACACCAGAATGTCATTGCTGATATTGAGAACACCATCCAGATCCGCCAGGGCCCCTCGGATGATGTTCTGGAACACTTCCGCTGCTGATGACACCCCAAAGCTTAGGCATTTGTAACAGTACAGGCCCTGGTGTGTGGTAAAAGTGGTGATATATCTCGAGTCCGGGTGTAACACCACTTGATGATAGCCAGCACACAGGTCGAGTTTCGAAATGAACCGAGGCCCTTGCAGTTCCGCGATGATGTCATCGATCGTGGGCGTGAGGTGTCTCTCTCGCTTTATTGCCTTGTTCAAGAGCCTCATATCTACACAGATACTCATCAAATCTGGCTGTTTCGGCTTCCGCACAATGATTATAGGCGACACCTATGGTGTAGGTTCATCCACCTTCTCTATAATGTCCAGTGATACCAGATTTTCCAACTCCTTATCCACCAGGTCCCGCAGATTGAATGAGACTCTGCAGTGCTTGAGTCCTATTGGCTGTATAGATTTGTCGATCTGAAGCCTCACATGTTCGCCAGCCATGCAGCCTACCCCCTCAAACAGCTGACTGTATTTCATGAGAAGACCCTGCACGTCCTCCACATACACCGCATACGCGAAGCTTACAACGCCCAATGCTTCGGCTGCTGCACAGCTCAGGAGAGTGTTGCTGATTTCTTTCGTCACATAGAAACGAGCTTTGATGGATGTTCCATCATGCTCGAACTTCGCCACTTGTTTCCTGACGACAGGAAGGGCAGGAGTCCTCTCCCACCATCAGCTGCTCATAATCCACACAGCGATTACCAACCCCGCTGCAGGAGCAGCGAGGCCACTGGAGGCCTCCACTTTACCTCTAGCATAGAAGGTGAGGCTCATGTGCATTCCAGCACACCCATAGCACCTGCATATTCTCAGGCAGGCTCGCACCCACATTGTCCGGTGCCTCACTACCGACGAGACCTGCGCCCACCTAAGATGGATGCCCAACGCTGATTGAAAAGTAACGTTGTTTGTTTATCATTGCTAAGGAATGGATCACGCTTTAAACCACGGAAGCAGGCCCAGCGTAGAGAAGGCCCAAGGGAAAAGGCCCTGTTCGCGCCTGTTTGCGTGTGGAAGGCGCGACGCGGCCCACTCCCTTATCCCTGCATTCTAAAAGGTCCGACATTGGCCCCTAATTGTAGACTAATTGTGACCACTTGTTTGTACGCCCGAGCGGTGTATGCATCACAGCTGTGCAAAAAGAGTGCATGTTCGGCGTGTTGAGACGCCTTGTGTATGACTCGCATCCGTGGTCTACCACCTTCAACACAAACCTAAGACAATGTTATCATAACGATCCATGCCTGATCATAGACTTTCTAGCTACTAACAAACTGCAAAGTTGTTTGACCTGATTGTTGACGCTCCTCAGCCACACTAGCCTATTCACAATATTGTTTAACTTGATTGTTGCCGCTCCTCAGCCGCATTAGCCTAACTGCAATGTTGCTTGACATGATTGTTGTTGCTCCTCAGCCGCACTAGCCTAACTGCAATGTTGTTTGACCTGATTGCTGCCACTCCTCTGCTGCACTACCCTAACTGCAATATTATTTGATCTGGTTGTTGCTGCTCCTCAGCCGCACTAGCCTAACTGTAATGTTGTTTGGCCTGTTTGCTGCCACTCCTCAGCCGCACTAGCCTAACTGCAATATTGTTTGACCTGATTGTTGCCACTCCTCAGCAGTACTAGCCAATCTGCAATATTGCTCAACCTGATTGCAGCTGCTCCTAGCCTAGCTACCAGCCAAACTGCTAGTATTCAATGCTCATAGTGACACATAATCACAAAGAAAATAAGGCCTCACATCTTAGTCGCTTCTTAGCCATCATACCCATGCTCACATGTGGTATATCACATGTATTTCTCAACTAAAACCATCCATACAATGATAGGCATCCTGAGCACCATCGTGTTCCCTTTTTGTATAATGCCCCACACCATTCCATGCACAGGAGGATACTTCATCAAGATATATGAAGGCTTAGCCAGATTGGGATGTCAGCGCCACCACCCCATCCCCTGCCCCACCCTATTCCTACCATCCCTCCTCTCATTCCCCACCCCTACCTCACCTAGAAACAATACCTCTTCCGAAGCCACGAATAAAGCAGTTCGAACCAACCCTAGCCCCATTCATAATATTGCTAAACTCCCCCAACCTAAAGAGACTAACAACAAGACTATACCCACCTTGGGCTTTGACAGACTCAACAGAGACTCAGTTCTAGAACTAAAACTATCCACCGAGCTACCAATGAGACAGATATTAAAACAACACCTACCATGGGTATTGACAGACTCAACAGACTTAAATCTAGAACTAAAACCATCCACCAAGCTACCACACCAGCCACAACCACAGCTACACCTCCCAAATTAGATACCGCCTCTAACAATTTCCAACAAAAAGATCTCTCCAAAAAACCAACTAAACCCTTAAGAAACTCCAAAACCACTACTCACACACCCAACCCAGGCAACACACCGCCTCGAGACACCATCTCCACCATCATAGGAGCACTTATCACTGCGCACTCCCTTGGAGCACATGCCATAGAAATTCACAACCTCATTGTGGATCAACAACTTGATATCTTGGTGGTCACCGAACATGGCTACACCCTGCTGCTGGCCCACTCCTAGCTCTTGCCATTCCCCCAGGATTCAGCATCCTTAGGACAGATAGGACCAACACCTAAGGAGGCAGAGTCGTCTTAATAGCAAAAACTACATTGCAAATCAGAGCCAGCCCAATGGAACAAATAAAGCGGTATGAACTCCTACTAGTAAAATTCACCTGCAATCCCAAAACCACCACTAACTTCTTGGTAGTGTATAGATCACAGAACAAAAATACTCCCCCTTACATGGAAACCCCTCTACTACTAACACTACTCATAAAGCCCAACATCAAATGCATCATTCTCGGAGACATAAACCTAGGCTTTAGCGATCCCCCAGGTCTTGATGCATTAGCCTTACATACAGCTATGTTAGATATTAATTTTGTGCAGTTGATTAATGGACCAACCCACACCAAAGGTAGAACCCTGGATTGGATCCTCACTCTCAAATCACAAGTCACCATTGACTCCATCACCCCCGTAGATTGGTCAGACCACTTCATTATCAGCTTTACACTTAAAAACAACATCACAGACCGCACCATCGCCAAGAAACCTGATACTTTTGAATCCAGAAATATCAAAAAGCTCTCAGCAGACAACCTCTCCCCCGCCCTGATTGCAGCACTGGCCAATACTTCTCCAGACACCAACAATTCTGCTTACCTAGCAGAATGCTACCAACAAAGCCTCACCCATACTATCGACCTACTTGCCCCCATCACTACTAAATCCCGGAAGACAAACGCTACTGTTTCTGGTTCAATGAGGAACTAGTCTCCCTGAGACGCACAAAAAGATCGCTTGAGCACCTCCACAGAAAAACCAACACCCCAGAATCAGCAAAAGCCTTTGAAGAAGCCAACAGAAATGACAAAACAGCCATAATCACCCAAAAAAGCTTATGCCTTCAACCTTTGCATCACCAATGCTACCTCAGATAGCAAAGAATTGTGCTCCATCCTTAGAAAGTTAGAGAATCCCTGTCAAGTTATAACACCTACCAATGCCAGTAAAGCCTGGTGCACCATAATACAAGAAGCTTTAGCTTCTAAAATCCTAATGCTACAAAAGAAAATTGATAGCAAAAAAACACTTCTAGCAGAAAAAACCCTACCCACCATCTCAGCAAGCCCACCTAACACCATACCTCGCACACCCTTTCACTTCACACCGGTCTCACACAAAGAAGTGCTAGACACCATAACCAAATTCAAAGCTTCCAACTGCAAAGAAGACCAATTCCCATCCCACCTAGTCAAACTCTGCACCCCCACCCTATCACCCATTATCACCGAATTTGTTAATGCCTCTTTCAAAACCAACATGGTACCTACTAGCATCAAAAAAGCATGGGTGACCCCCCTCCTAAAAAAAACAACCTTAGATCCCTCAATCCTCACAAACTATCGACCAATTACAACGTCCCCATTTCTCCTGAAAATAATTGACAAAATAGCATACTCCCAAATACAAAACCACATAGAACACCACCAACTACTGGGGGCCCGACAGTCAGGATTCCACCCTAACAACAGCACAGAGACAGCCCTTCTCGACTTGAAGATCCAAATGGATGCCACCAGCGAAGCAGGCAAACTCTGTCTACTAATGCTACTGGACCTGTCGGCAGCATTCAACCTGGTCGACCATGACAAACTTTGCGTCAAACTAGCTAACAACTTCAACCTATCCAAGGATGACACTGACTGGATCAAATCCTTCTTAGCAGATAGGACCTCAAGAGTATCCATCGGCAAAGAATCAGCCAACCCCATACCAGTCCCCTTAGGTGTCCCGCAAGGCTCATGCCTTTGCCCCACTCTCTACAACGCGTACACTAAGCTGCTATTTGCAGCTCTGGATGCTATGGGTTTCATCTACACTAACTTTGCTGATGACACCCAGATCCTCATCCCACAATCAGCCAACCACGAGCAAGACTCACTGCTCATCAACCAAATCGACTCACTCATCCAAAACTGGATGGCCAATAATAGCTTATGCCTCAAAGATGATTAAACCGAGATACTCATATCGGGTTCAGCCTCCAAAATAGACTCTTTACAGCCCGCCTATACATCATTCATCATTGATGGCACTACAATCCCAGTCCTAAAACAAGTTAAGACACTTGGTGTCTACTTAGACGCCACATTAACTATGTCAAAACAAGTCAACACCCTGTCCTCGTCCACCTCCTACACCTCCAAACTCATTTCCCTAAGCCGCAAATTCCTCACACCGAACAACTGCGTTACATTAGAAAGAGCGCTAATACTATCCAAGCTCGACTATTGTAATGTCCTCTTCCTAGGCACCTCCAACACCAACATATCCAAACTCCAACTCATGCCGAACAAAGCCCTCCAAGCTGCACTAGGCATAAAAATGTCTTAACACATCTCCAACATCAGGAGAGACAACCACTGGCTCCCTATCAAAGCCAGGATACTATTAAAAACCCTGAGTATCACATCTAAATGCATCACCAATAAAGCCCCTAAATACCTCATCAATACAGTCATGAAAAAATCCCACACTAGACTCCTGAGATCTAATAATAACTCATACCTCGAAATCCCACGATAAAAAAGCGAGAAAGCTCGGGGCAGTAGTTTCAAAGTCCTTGCTCCCAGACATTGGGATGCCCTACCCACCATCAAGAACGAAACATCCTACGCACATTTCAAAACATCACTGAAAACTTGGCTATTCAACCAATTTTAAACAGAGCCACCACCCCTATGTGTGAATGTAGACTAGCATCTTGACCAGACCTCCACCCCCAATTGTATATACATTGTATGTTACCTCACTCTTGTTTTTATTGTGTTTTCATTTATAATGTAAAGATTGTAATGACCCTTTGCATGTAACTACTCTGTGATACCTGGCGTCTAGGCGTATAACAAATGTAATACATAAATAAATAAATAAATGATCCGGCCAATGGAATAGGCTGCTCACCGCCAAACGTGAAGAACCGCACTTTCGACTTCTGCAGCGTGGGCGGCACCAACATGGCATCATAATGCACTCTTGCCATCACGTTCGCTGATGCCCTCGTGTCCACCAGCACAGGTACCGTTGACTACTTGACCTGTATCAAACACTGCGGTTGCCTTCTGGTGGTGGCGGGCAGCGTGCTGAGGCTGGAGATGAAGAAGATATTTTCTTCCTCGTCCTCCTCCTCCACTTCCTGAGTCAGTCTGTCTTGCCCTTGGTCCACCTGAGAGACATTGGGTGGGCGCTGCTGCCGAAAGAAACCTGCCCGTACCAGCCCTCTCTGCACCACCACTGGCACTGGTGCCCTGCACATACAGGGATAGTGATCAAGTATTCCACAGCGTCTGCACGCCTTCCCATGCGTGGGGCATTCTGCCGGGTGTGGGAGATCATAACTGCACTTAAGGTACGACTCCAGAGTTCTGCCCCCTCTGTCACGCTGGCCACCACTCGGTCATCGGGCACCTCTCACTCCTTGAACTCGGTGGATGGCACACGCCTCCTCTGTCTTCCCCGGCCGAATGGCTGTGCCCATTTTTCAACGCCCTCACTTCAGACACCTCATGGGGCCGGCCCAGCTCCAGTATGTGGGGCAATGTGAGGCCAGGTTCTCGTAGCACCTGCCTTCTCAGCTTGACAGACGAACAGCCCCGAATGAGCTGTGTTCTCATCATGACCTGAGCATTGTCTCCAGACCAGACACATTTCCTGGAACACACCCATGCATGAGCTGTGGTAATTGTAATAACATCAAAGGCAATATGGTTACACATCTACGAACAGGAAAGAAATTTACATTGAAACAACATGCCACTTGTCTATCTGAGAACGTTATTTATGCGATCAGGTGTCCCTGCGGGAAATATTACGTAGGAGAGACCTCACGCAAAATCCACATTAGGATGAAGGAACATAAATCGAATATCAGGAACAGGAACAGAACGTCAGCCGTTGCAAGACATTTTAAATTAATGGACATTCAGTTAGCCAATTAAGGTTTCTAATACTCGAAGTGATACCCCCCAAAGATTTTACCCGGGACATCAAAAAATGGCGAGCCCAGAAAGAAGCATTCTGGAGCGACAGATTGGTCTCATTATCACCAAATGGGATGAATGAAGAACTCGATCTCAGCTGTTTCCTTTGACAGCAACAGCTTATATTCAAGAACAGACTTTTTACATTACTTTAATTTTATCGCATATATTCAGTTTTCACATTCTAATTTGTACCTTGTTAAGATTCGAGAAAGCCATGTAACTAGCTGATACAATACTGCACTGGATGTATAACCTTTACTAACTATGTGGTCACACATTGTTAGTTTTGGAGATTAGCAGTATAGCCAAGTTAGTACACAGTGAATAGTATGCAGATCAGCCTATAGTCTTTGGTTATATTTATCGCACTTTATCTCAATTATTTCTACTTCCTACCTTTTCACCACATCTGAGCACAATGGCATTTTGAGTTGTTTCTGTCTTTGGTTTTTCTGAACCTATATTTCCGCCAGGACAATACTCTAACGATATACTTTCATCCCTTTGATGTAAATATTTTTAGAGATATGTACTTCAAGACGTACATAGATGGTCTTATAGAACCAGTAATCACACTTTTGAAACCTTCCATCATACGAACGTTTGGGTCCGACATTATAGGACACGTAAGCGCATCGGCGCAATTCCATCATGTCCTTCTAAACAGAGAATAACATATCTTCATCTATAAGCGCTCATAGTCCACGTTGACTAGTGGCATAAGAAGTTCTCGCAAAGCGTTCTTGGCTTCTGCATATGATGCATCCACTGGTTGCAGGGATTGAAAGTGTTGTGCACTGCCGGGCCTGCCGAGTACAGAAGTGTGTTACCTTACTGTCATCATCAGTCTCACCCGTGGCACAGAAATACATACCCATATGGTCTATCCAGAGTCTCCACCTCGGTCCAAGGCTCGATTCTGCCCCAGAAACATCAAATTCAGGCATCTGTGTAAGCGCACCTTTACTGTCTTGGCACAATCGCACCCACTGGGGCTGCGGGCCTTGCTGGCGCCTGTGCTCCTGCACCATCTTCCTGGTTGGTGGTGAGCATACAAGCACCCCACGTGGAGTCCGGGGCCGCAGCTCACACCGGCCGTCCTCCAGGCAGATTGCACCCAAAAATTGAGCATGCTCAAGTAGCCAACACTCCACCCTCGGGTTTGCTGTAAAGATTGACCCCTACCCCAGTGTCCAACCAGCCAGGAAGAACCTTCCCAGCACAAAAGCCAAGTCTCCAAAAATTGAGATGGATGGGACAAAGGAAAAAAAAGTTCCATGGGCCTCACCCCTCTCCTCACCTTAATAATGAAGAGAGAAAGTCCAGAAATCTGTTCAAATCCAGTTTCCAGCAACAGAATATCACCCCCTGCGTGAGCAGAGTCCAGAAATTGATGTGGGAGGTGCACAAGCACTCCCAATGGAAGCCGCAACCTTCTCAATCACGTGTAGACAAAATGGTGGCTGTCCGCACTGCAATCTCCAATTCCGTGGCATAGATTTCAAGAGAAATACCCTCAAGAACCCTCAAGAAACCTCACTGCCTCAGACGTGCTTGTGTGAACACTAGCATTCTAGGTGCTGGGTATCTAAACTCCCTCTGGGACTTCCTAACTGTCCCGACACTATCCAGGCTATCCAGGTGTCAGTAACCCAGGACTAGTGCTACCGACTAGTAACCCCTAGTGTCTGAAGGCGTGCTTGTGTGAACACTTGCATTCTAAGTGCCGGGTATCTAAACTCCCTCTGGGACTTCCTAACTGTCCCGACACTATCCAGACTATCCAGGTGTCCGTAACCCAGGACTAGTGCTACCGACTAGTAACCCCTAGTGTCTGACGGAGTGCTTGTGTGAACACTTGCATTCTAAGTGCCGGGTATCTAAACTCCCTCTGGGACTTCCTAACTGTCCTGACACTATCCAGACTATCCAGGTGTCAGTAACCCAAGACTAGTGCTACCGACTAGTAACCCCTAGTGTCTGATAGGCATGCTTGTGTGAACCCTTGCATTCTAAGTGCTGGGTATCTAAACTCCCTGTGGGACTTCCTAACTGTCCCGACACTATCCAGACTATCCAGGTGTCAGTAACCCAGGACTAGTGATACCGACTAGTGTCTGATAGGCGTGCTTGTGTGAACACTTGCATTCTGAGTGGCAGGTATCTAAACTCCCTGTGGGTCTTCCTAACTGTCCCGACACTATCCAGACTATGCAGGTGTCAGTAACCCAAGACTAGTGCTACCGACTAGTAACCCCTAGTGTCTGATAGGCATGCTTGTGTGAACCCTTGCATTCTAAGTGCCAGGTATCTAAACTCCCTCTGGGACTTGCTAACTGTCCTGACACTATGCAGACTATCCAGATGTTAGTGTTCTAAGGGGAATTGGGACAGTGTCTTGCAAGAACACTGTTGGATTCAAGCTTCTTCTAACATGACCACTCTCATCTCTTCTCTTCAACTCGTACTATCACCCCCTGCGTACACCACACACCAGTGTCCCTCTGATGTTTCACTCCTTCTAATCCTCACCTCCATCATTTGATGTTACCTTTCCTCCCACTCTTTGTACTGCTCCTCCTCCCCACTACTGCTCCCTACTTCTCACTACTACTCCCCTCCTTACTACTTTGCTCATACTCCCACTACTACTCTCCTGCTCCCACTACTATCCTCATCCACTACTTGTCTCCACTGCCACTGACTCTCTCCTCCTGCCACTACTACTCTCCTCCCACACTACTACTCTCCTCCCACATTAATACTCTCCTCCCACACTACTACTCTCCTCCCACATTACTACTCTCCTCCCACACTACTACTCTCCTCCCACACTACTACTCTCCTCCCACACTACTCTCCTCCCACACTACTACTCTCCTCCCACACTACTCTCCTCCCACACTACTACTCTCCTCTCACACTACTACTCTCCACCCACACTACTACTCTCCTCCCATACTACTCTCCTCCCACACTACTACGCTCCTCCCACACTACTACTCAGGCACCCTCCTTTCACCCTATATCATTCACTTCACAACCACTCTTAACTCTAATCTCACTAATCAGTCGCCACATAAGCACACACATTCACAACACAGTACCCCTGCACTCTCCAAACTGATACCTCACCATCGCAAATAATATCTGCCACACTGCCCCTCTTCCTCATTCCTTCTGCTGGTCTCTTGGCCTGCCACCATCTCCTCCTCTGACCTCAACCGAACAGCCCACACTTCCTGCTTTCAGTTGCCCCGTGTTGTATCCAACCTCATTTGGTGATTGGTGCTCCCACTCTGGTCAATCTGGCCCTGTCTTCCCCATGTGTTTTTTTTTTACTGTAGAAAACATTACAAAATGCATCCTAAACCCCGCCCACCTTTTCTGCAAGTCCTCACCACAGAACAAACACCACGTTGGGGCAAGAAGGAAAATACTTGAGTTTGTTTTACCACTGTAATCAAATAAGGCACAGTTCTGTGGGGTGGGAGTATGCGCCCTCTTGTTGGGGGAGGGCTCACAGCTTTCATCCGCGTTCAGGCACACCAAGAATACGCGGAGCCGCGGGTTCTGTCAACCATCTTTATTCGTCCCCTTCACTTAACTCCCGTTCTCTCCCCAGCCCTCTCCCCTTGCGCCCTCTTCCCACCTTCTCTCTTGTGTCCCTTCTTAAAGGGGCTGTGTCCCGTTCCATTCATGTACAACACCTCCCCCGTACTTAACATGGAAATCCAGTTACATCTGTTCGATGAGTCTCACTGGCTTCTTTATCGTTCTGAGCGGCCTCCCTGGAGATTCTCTGCTTTCACCTGACATTTCCAGTGGGGGCTCTATTTCATCTTTTCCTTCAGAGTTGTCCACCGCTATTTCTTGTGTCTCAGGTTCCTCGAGATACAGTCTCTTAAAGAATGAGGAGTTTCGGGTGATGTCCCCTGGTTCTCCGGTCTCTGTGATCATGGGTCCTTTGATGGCTGTGATGATCCTAGGCTCTGGGCTATAGCGCATGTCCGTCTTTTTGCGTTGGGTTTGTCAGACAAGGACAGTTTGTCCTACTTCCAGGTGGTGTTCTTTCGCTCTCCTCTTCTTGTCAGCCCAGTGTTTGGCCTGTCTTTTCTTTTCAGCGTCCCGTTCCTTGATGGTTGCATCTTCTTCTGGTGTGTAGTCTTCCTACCGGGGGATGCGTGTCCGGGGTTGGTACCTCACCATGAGTTCGGCGGGCGGCTTTCCCGTCGTGTCATGTTGAGTGTTTCGATAGCTTCTGAGCATGCTGCAGATGGCCTGCATGTGGGGCGTTTGCTCTGCTACAGCTTTCTGTCGGGTCAGCTTGATCGTGGCCATAAACCGTTCCACCATTCCGTTGGCTTGGGGCCAGAGTGGTGTAACTTTCTGGTGGTGGAACCCTAGGTGGTCTGCGAGTCTTGCAAATTCCCGTCCTTGGAACGGGGATCCGTTGTCTGTCTTGACAGTGTTGGGGATGCCCCACTCGCTGAATAGTTTGTCTATGACAGGCGCTGTTTCCGAGAATTATGTTGACGGTGTCTGCTTGATAAATGGGAATCTGGAGTATTCATCGATTATGACCAGTAGGTATCCCCCTTCTTCCAGGGGTCCGTAAAAATCCATCGCAACTTTATGCCATGGCTTTGTTGGAAGTGTGGTTAGTTGGAGGGGGTTTGGTGTTGGCCCCTTTGCTGCCAGTTGGCAGGGTCTACAGTGCATTAGCATGTCCTCAACTATTACATCCATATAGGGAAACCAGACATAGTTTCTGAGAATTCGTTTTGTGTTGTCGATTCCTCGATGACCCTCATGAGCTAGTGTTACCAGAGTCTTCCTTAGGTCCCTCGGGGCTGCCAGTCTGTCTCCGCGTAGTAATATCCGTGATCAGTGGCTATTAGTTCTTCATGCACTTTAGCTATCCGATCAAGCTCCTTCTTGTCTGCCTCTTCCGTTCTACTCCCGCTTGTTTGGCGCTCTCTCCACTTGTTGGAGCGGGTGAGTGCAACCGCGGTTCTGATTGTGGGGTCGGCTTTGCTCCTTTCTTCAAATGTTGCGATTGAGATTGTTGGCGGCATGGCATTTGAGGATAGGTAAAAGATGTAGTCAGCAGCCTCATGGGCTAGAGTGTCGTCTTTGTTCATCGTGGGGTGTCTGGACAGGTAGTCCGCTGGGTTGGCATCCTCCCCCGGGCTTGTGGACAATCTCATAGTCGTATTCTTGTAACCTTATCCCCAGCGTTCTATTCGGGGTGGCATTTTGGTTTTCGGGTTGCCAAATATTGAGAGGAGTGCCTGATGGTCTGTTACAAGGGTGAACCTGCGGCCAATGACGAAGTGGTGGTACTTCTCGCAGGCTCATACTGCGGCTAAGCTTTCCCTCTCTGCTTGTGAGTAAGCCCTTTCTGTGTGTGACAGGGCGCGGCTGGCGTATGCCACCAATGTGTGCGGGTGTTGTCTTCGGTGTCGGTCTGGGCGAGAATGGCTCAGAGTCCAACTGGACTGGCATCTACAGTAATGATGGTGTGCAACTCTCGGTGAAAGTACGCCAGCTGGCGGTTGTTGGTGAGGCTTTCCTTTATGGTTACAAATGCTGCTTGGCAGGGTGCATTCCAGACAAACAGTTGGTCCTTCTTCAGGAGGGTGCAGAGCGGGTCAGTGATGGTGGCATAGTTCGGGAGGTAGCGTGCACAGTATCCTGTCATGCCCAGGAAAGAGCGTAATTCAGCTGTTGTCGTGGGGGCTTGGAGGTCAGTAATGGCCTTGATCTTGTCCGGGTCGGCTGTGATTCCTTTGTCAAAGAATATGTGCCCGAAGAATTCGAGACTGGTCTTGTTTATGTCACATTTGAGTTCATTTAATGTCAAACCTGCTTCTTGGAGGATTTTGCAGACGGTCGTTAGGGCCCTGTCGTGTTGTATTTGGTCCTTCCCAAAAATTAGAATGTCATCACGGTAGTTCAGGGAATTCGTCTCAGATGCTATCAGGAGTCTGATTGTCTCTTGAAAAATCTCTGCGGCAGATGATATACCAAAGTTCAATCTCTTATATCTGAAGAGTCCTTTGTGGGTAGCGAATGTGGTGATGGATCTCGAATCTGGGTCCAGGATGAGCTGGTGGTAGCCCTGATTGAGGTCCAGTTTTGAAAAGTGCCTCGCCTCATTTAATCTGATTAACATGTCTTTCAGGCTTGGGCCTGTTTGCCTCTCCCTCTTGAATGGTGGTATTCCGGATGCACATGTCGACGCTAATGCGTAGGCATCTGTTCTCTTTGGGCACTATCACTATTGGGGACACCCATGGCGTTGGTCCTACTGCCTTCTCTATGATATCATTGAGGAGGAGGAGCTGGATTTCTTTTGATACTCGTTCTTGAAGGTGGAAACCTACTTTACGGGGGTGCTGTGGCACTGGCATGATGTTGTGGTTGATTTGCAGTTTGATGGGTGAGTTCTTGAGCATCCCCACCCCTTCAAAAAGTTTGGGGAACTGAAGTTTGAGGTCTTCTTTTGAGAGGGGTCGGTCTGATATTGCCATGATGGTTTCTTGCATTGCGGGGTGTCCTTTTATTATTTCTGATCTGTCATAGTGTAGGTCAATCAGTCCCAGAGCACTGGCAGTCCGGTAGCTGAGAAGACAGCGTCCTATAGATGGGCTTTTGATGACGTGGATTGTGGATGATACCGTAAGATTGCGGTGTGTGAGGTTGCATTGGAATTGTCCCTTTGATGTCATGGGTTGGGCTGCTCCCCGTTGGAAGATGTGTGTTTTGGATTCTTGAAGGGGGTATAGAGAGGCGATGCCATGGTACAGGTCTTCATTCATGACGTTTACCGTCGCTCCCGTGTCGACCACAAACTTGTTCATAGTATTCCCCATCTGGACTGTCACTTTGGGAGCTGAGGCGTCTTCAACATTGGCGCTGAGGAGTCGGACATACTCCCTCTCGTAGCCATCTTGTAGGTAATATGTTTGTTCATCTTCCCCTTATTGAGGTATCGGTGGGGGGTTAGTGTATGAGTCTATGTCCTGGGCATGAGATGGCAGGGGGTCCCCCAGGTATGTTGCTCCTTGTTCCAGGGATGGTGATCGTTCACGTTGGTGGAGGTTATATAATTCATAATCCCTCCTGTCTGGCTCAATTTGGAGTCCTTCCAGCGCTCTCACAGTGTTAGGGCGTTGGTAGGAGTACGTGGGGTATGTTGGGTTTCTTTCGATGGTGCGTTGCGGTTCGGTATGTGTTTCTGCCGCGCGGCTCGTAGGTGGTTGGCGAGTTGAGCTTCCCTCAGGGAGTTGTTCCTTGCACATCACTTGGAAGTGGTTTTCCATTCCACATCGTAGGCAGCGCTGGCCGGTGGCGGGGCACGGTCCCCTGTGTGGATACTCAAATCTACAGCGGTAGCATTGGCGGTCACTCTGGGTCAGTTGAGTGGAGTATCTGGGAGTGGTTCTGTTTTGTGAGGCTGGGTGCTGGGCATAGGGGCTTACAGCAGCGATGACATCACCCTTTTTTGGATTCTCAATGGCTGCGGCTTGGACATCCACCCTTTCATAAACTCTGGCCAAGTCTAGTACTTCCTTCAGGTAGAGGGTTTTTTTTAGGAGGTGTTTCCTGAACATTGAGGATATTCAGCCTTCTATTATACGGAGTCGGATAGCCTCATCATCGTTAAAGTTGGCAAAGTCACATTTAGTTATCTTCCTTTGGAGGCGGATGACAAATTCTCCTATGGATTCATGGGGAAGCTGGCCACATTGATTGAAAGTGTATCGCTCGTAGTCACGGTTGGGTGAAATGACAAGTTTCTCGTTGATGGCTTCTAATAGTTTTGGGTATGTGGTACGATCTCGTGGAGGAATCGTGCGTATGATATTTTTAATTTCTCTCCCTGCCACTTTGGCGAAGATGCTAAGTATGTTGGGTGGTTCTTGTGTGCCGATGGCACCTACAAAGTCGTCAAACTCTTCTACCCATTCTTCCCATCGCTGACCCTGATCGTGGCGTGGGTTCAGTGTGAACGGCGCTGGTCTTCTCATTAGGCTAGCGTGAGAGGCTGGCCCTCCTGGTGACGGTGGCGGGACGTTGGCATCAGCAGCATTTGGCGCGGACATGGTGGTGTCGTTGAGTGCAGTATAATGTCTTTGTGATCAATGAGGTGGAATGGTGGAGTAGTGAAGTCCACCTCTTGTGGTCTCTGGTGGTGGGCGGGTTATTGGTGGTTGATTGAGGCTGCTTGAACAGTCAGAGATGGGGCCCAGGGTCTACTCTTGGATTTGCCTGTTCCCTTTCCTCTGTTTCCGGATTTTCCTTTATTAAAATTATTATTTTTAATTTTTTTGAAGTGTCACTAGTGGAGAGACACGGGGTACTGTAGTGTGGCCGTGAGTCTTTTGGTCACGCGACTGGGAGGCGCGGGGCTTGAAGTCTGTGTCTTCTTTCTTACCCTCCCTTCCGCCGGCACCGGAACTCCTTACTTGATAGCGGATGCGTCCGCAATGCTTCCTTCACTCGATCCGGTCTCCGCGTTCGTTCCGCTGCAGCTGGGCTCCCTCTTCTGTTTTCTCACGTGGCTGTTAGCAGGGTCGCGGTGGCTATGTGGATGTCGGCTTCCTTCTCCTGCAGGGCACCTTCTTCCTCCTCAGGCCGCAGAGGTTGTCCTCGCCTGTCACACGGGCCTGTAGGCGGAGGGCGCACGGTTCCTCTTCTCTTGGGCATGCAGGCCCACCTTGTTAGCCGGGCTCACGGGCCTATAAGCGTTGGGCACACGGGCCCACGCAACCTGCCGGGCTCACAGGCCCATGAGCGTTGGGCACACGGGCCCACGCAACCTGCCGGGCACACAGGCCCACGAGCGTTGGGCACACGGGCCCACGCAACCTGCCGGGCACACAGGCCCACGTATACTGCCGGGTGCACAGGCCCACCACACTTGCTGGGCACACGGGCCCTCCTGCCTTGTTGGGCTTACGAGCCCTTCACACTGCTGGTCCTCCGGACCTCCGTTACTGTGATCTGCAGGGCTCACGGGCCCATCAATATAGCCGTAGAGCGGGGGCTCATATCGGCCTCATCGCCAGTTGTTGGGGGGGGGGCTCACAGCATTCATCCGCGTTCAGGCACACCAAGAATACGCAGAGCCGTGGGTTCTGTCAACCATCTTTATTCGTCCCCTTCACTTAACTCCCATTCTCTCCCCAGCCCCCTCCCTTCCGCCCTCTTCCCGCCTTCTCCTTTGTGTCCCTTCTTAAAGGGGCTGTGTCCCGTTCCATTCATGTACAACACCTCTCAAGTCCTTGGAGAGCTAGGAGGTTGTCTCTTTCATGCTGTGTCCCGAGTGCATTTAGGCGGCAACAGGCAGCTCCTCTCTCCACCACTTATGCCAGCAACTTTCCCCTGCGGCTCTCTCTGGTCCGCTCATCGGGTTGTTCTGTTCTGGTGTCAGCCTGCAGGATCTGTGGCTGATTCTTTGGTGACTGGCAGTGTTGTTAGTCTTTTGTGTTGGTTGGCTTTGCCCAATTGCATTCTCTGAGGTTGTATGTTCTCTCTTTTGGTTTTCTTGTATTTCTTTCTACCTGCAATGAAAAGAGAACAACTGGTGAGAATTCTTAAAAGAAGGTATGGTTTGAGTAAGTGGGGTACTACAGAATGGCATGCTAGCTCAAGGGTAGGTGGCAGGACTTGGTACCCTCTTGACTGAGCCTGCTCTTAGGATTAGGGCTGGTTCTGGATTCCTCCGCACCCTCCCAACCCTCTGTAGAGAGGGGTTCCCACCCCCCTTTGATAGTGCCAGGTTACTGGCCTTGTCGCAATAGCCAAGAGGAGCTTTGCTGGAGCTCTGGTTAATGTCATACCCTTCCAGAATGAGCAGGGAATGAGTGAACTCACCCGAATAACCTGCTATTATGAATCTTTACTTGATTATTGATGCTCAGCTTCTGGGGCTTATTTGCAATGAAATTATATTTTATTTATATCGCGCACTCGTACACAAGTGTTTCAGAGCGTGACCAGGCAAGGGGAGGGGAACAGGGGAGAACAAAAACATCGATCTTACTAGGCCCAGTGACATTGAGAACGCGCAAGTGCATGGAAAAGGAGAAAGGGGGAAAGTGCATCGAAGGGGTAGATGTAGAAAGTGCAGAACAGAGGAGAGAAAAGAATAATTAATAATAAGTAAAATAAATAAATAAATAAATAGTGGTACTGCAGCCAGCAAGTGGCAAGTGCTAGGTTAAGCAGATAGGGTATATCTGATAAGTGCAGAAGAAAAGTGGGTGGGACACTGTATGGGTACAGATACAGACCCCAGTGCAAGGGGTGGCCCAGAGGCAGTGCAGGAGGGTGGCAGGGTGAGCAGGTACCTGGCCCGAAGGTCAGAGGGTGGCCAGGTGCACGTGCTGAGAGAGAAAACAGATCAGCAGGGGAGAAGAGGGGCAAAGGCAGAAACAAAGAGGTAGGTCTTGATGTGTTTCCGGAACCGGAGATGGTTCTCCTCAAGTTTCAGAGTGGCAGGGAGGGTGTTCCAAAGGGAGGCCCCAGCCGAAGACAGAGATCTGCCCACAGCTCGTTTCTTTGAAAAACGACTGACCCTGAGGGAGTTAGAAGTAGAGGAGCAAAGGGCTTGAGAGGCAAGGTATTTACGGAGGGATAGTTGAAGGTATTTTGGACCCAGGCCCCAGAAACCCTTGTGGACAACGCAGAGGGTTTTAAATTTAATCCTAGCATCCACTGGGACCCAATTAAGGGATTTCAGAGCTGGAGAGATACAATCCCAGGGCTTGATGCCAAGGACAAGTTCCGCAGTCCTGTTCTGGATTAGTTGTAAAGGGCGGAGAGTGGAGGCAGGAAGATTTAGAAAGAGGCTGTTACAGTAGTCCATCCTAGAGAGAACCAGACCTTGGGATACAGTGTGTTTCTGGGGGAAGGAGAGGAAAGGCAGAGTACCTCTGAGGAGTTGCAGTAAGAAGTTAGATTTTTTAGAGATGTCAGAGATGTGTGAGGGGAAGGACAGTGTAGAGCCAAAGATGACCCCAAGGTTCTTGGCCTCGCAGGTAGGGGTAGGAGGAGGGCCAAGGGAGACCGGCCAGAGAGTGAGGGGAAAGGATGGTGAAGGTGTACCAATGAGGAGGATCTCAGTCTTGTTGGCATTTAGACAAAGATTGTTGGCGGAACACCAATTTTTAATGGCAATTAGGCAATCACAGATGAGGGAAGGAGAGGAGGTGACTGAAGGAAGCCTGAAAGGAGTTGGGTGCCATCAGCATAGCACTGGAAATGTGAGCAGAAAATGGAAATCCAGTAGACAAGGATTGCCAGGTATTGGTTAAAAAGCCAGGGCGAGAGGTTAGACTCCTGGGCAACACCACTGGTAGAGAGGGAGATAGAAGATAGGAAGGACCCAAGTTATACCTGGGAGGGTAGATCACAGAGGAAAGAGGTCAGTCAGGCCAGAGCCTGATCGGTGATACTCAGGTTGTCATGGAGACCGTTGAGCAGGGTGGTATAGTTGACTGTGTCAAAAGCAGAGGAGAAATCAAGTAGGATGAGGACAGAAGGAATGTTAGAGTCAAGGTTGGAGAGCAGATCTTCACGGATGTTCAGGAGAGCAGTTTCCATGCTTCTGGCAGGTCTGAAGCCAGATTGGTGGTAATGAAGAGAGCCAACAGAATCGAAATGAAGGTTAAGCTGAGTGATGGCAAGCTTTTCCAGGAGTTTACACAGAAGTGGAGTAATGGAAATTGGGTGATAGTTAGCCAGACAAGAAGGATCAGCAGTGGGTTTCTTGAGGAGAGGATGTACCAGCAGTGCTTCAGTGGGGAGAGGAAAGATCCAGAGGCAAAGGAGAGGTTGTAGAAATCGGCAAGGGCCGGAACAAGGGTATCAACGTGGTCCTTAATAGTTTTAGAGGAACATGGGTGGACCTGTTTTGATGAGGCTTTCATAGATCGGACTTGTCTAGTGATCTCATCAGGGGAGAAAAGAGGAAAGGAGAAGAAAGAGGGGGTGTAGCTGAGGGAGGGTCATCAAGAAGAGATGGAGGGGGCAGAGGAGGGGGAGCGGAGGAGAGGGCGGACAAGATGTCCTGGGTTTTAGAGATTAAGTGAGAAGCAAGGGCATTGCAAAGAGCCTGGGAGGCGAGAGGAGAGGTGGAGACTGCAGCAGGGTTGGCAAGCTCCTTACAGATTTTAAAGAGTTCGGCCGAGTTGTTAGATCCTGCCGAGACATGGGCTTGAATGTGTAATCTCTTCTTGGTATGGATAGAGAGCCGGTATTGCCTTAGGAGCAGGCTGCAGGCCAGTTTGTCAGAGGATGAACAAGAAGCCCTCCATTTCCTCTCAGCCACCCTACACTTACGTTTAAGTGTAGCTAGGTCAGAGTCATACCAGGAATTGCACTTGGCTTTGGACTTCAAACGGATCCTTATGACAGGGGCAAGAGCATCAAGAGTATCAGAAATAGAGGAGTAGAGCAGGAACAGGGCTGTGTCAGGGTGTGAGTCAGGACTGGAAGGAGGGGGAGGAGAAAGTGGCAGCGAAAGCCTTGACTGACACATGCTTCATGGGCCAGATGTCCGAGAAGATGGGTGGCAATCTTGGGATAGGCTTGGCTTAAGGGGAGGAGATGGAAAGATGAGAGGAGAGGAGGCAGTGATCACTCCAGGAGAGAGAAGTGGTGAGGGGAATAGACAGGGGGAGGCCAGCGGAAATCACGACATCAAGTGTGTGACCAGCAGAGTGAGTCGGGCCGGAGGGGAGGATAGAGAGGGAGAGTGAATCACAGAGGTCACGAAAGAGTGCAGATGAGGAACAGGGAGAATCAAGATGGATGTTGAGGTCACCAAGGAGGAGGAGTTGAGTGGTTGCGGCCAGGAGGGAGGAGGAGAGGTCTGCCCACTCGGAGAGAAACAAGGTGATTTGACCAGGGAGAGTGTAACAGTAAGAGAGTGGCTAGGAGAGAGAGAGAGAGAGAGCCTGCAGACAAGTAATTCGAAAGAGGAGTAAGTCTGAGTGGGGATGATAGAGGCAGGAATCCACTCAGGGAAGATCAAGGCTACACCCCCTCTGGGCCGGGTGGATCTGGGGGTGGACAAGATCTTGTAGCCATCAGGGAGGAGAGTGTCAAAACTTGTGACAGAGCTGGCCGTGAACCATGTCTCGGTAAGAATGAGGACATCAAGGTCAAGTTCTTCAAGGAGATTGAGATGGGGCCGAGGAGGAAGGAGAAGAGGGCAAGGAAGCCAAGGGAGGAGAGTAAGAGACAGCTGGAGATGAGAGGAAGTTGATGAGGTGAGGGAACTGCCTATCAAAGAGGAGAAGATTGGCCTGAGGGCCTTGCACCATGACAGTGCCATTTATGCAGATATTAATGATGACTCTGGAGGAGTCGAAGGAATCCATACGCACTTCCCAGCGGGTGCCACCATTAATGGGAGAGGAGGAGACAGGACAGAGCACAGAGATCATATTAGGGGTACAGATATCCGGCGAAGGAACAACAAAGAGGATGTCAGTCAGGGTTTGTCTGGCTGACGCGCTGGAATAGGTATCAGTGATGGGGAGACCTGGGTTGGAGGCCAGGATATCCTTTGTACATTTGTTCTTACCAGACTTGGTGAGAAGGGAAAGATAGTTGATAAAGAAGCAGTTGGAGTAAATAAGAGAAACAGATAATGCCATGGGCAGGAAGAGAGAGGAGGCACTAGGAGAAATATGGAAGTACAGCGGTAGTAACAGTCACTGGACTAGCAGGTTACAATTGAGGGCCAAAGTTAAATGAAAAACACACCCAAAATTAACGTTCAAAAACACACCCAAATTAGACTTTCAAAAACCCACCCAAATTTAGCTTTCAAAAACACACCCAAATTACACTTTCTTTTTTTTAAACTTTTATTTTTATTGCACTTGGTCACTACTTTCACTTGGTTACAGAGACATCATAATTATAGACATTACATTTTACAATACTAATCACATTACAGTATCAAGCTGTTCAAGTCCGCTTTTCTCGGCCAGATACTGTTTGTACCTGCCCCAAATGTTTTTCGGGCGCGAGGCTGGGAGCACAGTGTCGATATACAGTTCCTCCATGTCGTTCGCCCATGCCATGTCCCTTTCCCAGTCCGCCTTAGTAGGGGAGTGCGCACTCTTCCATCTGAGGAGGATCGCCCTTTTGGCGAGGAGCAGACTTACATTCAGAAGCTTTCGCCAACTCGGGCTTATTTTTTCAATTGACCCCAACAGGCATAACCGTGGAGTCCACTCTAGCGGGTGGTCAGCCATCTCGTCTATCGTCTGACATACTGCTTCCCAGTATCCCCTCAGTGCAGTACACTCCCAAAGCATGTGATAAATGCCTGCATTGTCCGCATGGCATCTCGGGCATTCCCCTGTCATGGTTGGGTATATGCGTTTGAGTTTCACTGGGGTGTAATGTGTTCTCTGAAGAATTTTATAGTGGATTAGCCTGTATTTGGAATTGCAGGATATCTGTTTCACAAGTGCACAGTATTGAGACCACTCCTCTTCCCCCACCTCCTCTCCAAGGTCCTGTTCCCATTTGGCCCTAGCCGTACGCTGCTCTTGTGGGCGTGTGTGAAGTATGGTCTTATACAGTGTGGAAGCTGTTATTTTTTGGCGTCCCCCCATAAACATGTATCCCAGACCCATGTTGATTGGGGGTTCATCGGGGAAGGTTGGCCATATATTCTGTGTAGCTGCCCGCAGACCAGTGTATTGTCGCCTAGCCGTAGGTGTGTTACCCACCTCCTCCCTGATATCCTCCCATCGAATGAACCGCCCGTCCACAAATATTTGCCCCCATTGTGTTATGCCCTTAGCAGACCAGTGGCGGGCCGTCTCTCCCTCTAAATTAAAAGGAGTCTGCGGCATACCCCAGAGCGGCATACTAGGGTGATAAATCCTTTCAGTATTGTACATTTCAACAATCCTGGACCACGCGGTGATCACCACTTTAGACGGTCTCAGGGAGTTATAATGCTTAACACCAGACCGTGTAATTTGGTGGAGTGCTAGTGTGGCCTCTTTTTCCAGTTGGTTAGGTACTGGGCCTGCTGGGTTGATAAACGTCGTCGCCCATTGGTTCGCATGTTGTGCCTGCGCGCTCAGGTAGTAGAGTTCAAAGTCTGGGGCCATCAAGCCGCCGGCCATGTAGTCGTTTGTAAGTGTCCCCCGGCCCACTCTCGGATGGCCATCCCACACAAATGAGGAGCACGCGCCCGCCATTTTAGCAAATAAAGCACGCCCAGGCCACACCGGCACCGTGCTAAATAGGTAAAATAGCTTCGGAAGGATTATCATTTTCACCAGTGCAATCCTACCCATCATGGATACAGGGAGGGCCCCCCAGCGCTTTAGTTTCAGACACAATGAGTCCACAAGCAGGTTGTAGTTCAAAGCGCGAGATAGCTGAGCGTTCCGAGCAATCCATGCTCCCAGATATAGAACATGCGTCGGGCACCACTGCAGCCCATGCAGGTCCATTGGCTTATCCGTGGCCCCTGTAATAGGGAACACTTCTGATTTATTAGTGTTAAGTCTGAGTCCCGAGAGTCCACCAAACCGCTCCACCACTGCAAGGACCCTCCCCAGCGTTCTGTCTGGATCTCTCAAGTATAGCAGAATGTCATCTGCGTACAGGTTTATGATGTGCATTGTAGCCCCTATTTTTAGCCCATAGGCGCCGGCAAGAGCCCTCAGTACGTCTGCTAATGGTTCAATTATCAGGGCAAACAGCAATGGTGAGAGCGGGCAACCTTGTCTCGTGCCCCCCCGGAGCTCAAACTGCTCTGTTAGGGTGCCGTTAATTCTAATCCTGGCTTGTGGGGACGTGTACAGTAACTTTACCCATCTCAGGAAGTTCGGGCCAAATCCATAATTTCGCAATACCCCGAACAGGAATGGCCAGGACACCGTGTCGAATGCTTTGCGCATATCCAGCGACACTGCTATCGCCTGCTGATCTGGGGGGGTCGTGGTTAGGACCTCATGGCATCTCCTAATATTAGTAGCTGCTGACCTGCCGGGGATGAATCCGGCCTGATCTTCGTGGACCATAAATGGCATCCACGGTGTCAGCCTTGTGGCCAGTATCTTTGCTAACAATTTGGCATCTGTGTTGATTAGTGATAGAGGTCTATAAGACCCGCAGTCCCCTGGGGGTTTACCAGTCTTAAGCAACAGTGTTATCACCGCTTCCCTTGTGGTCGCTGGGAGCTCCCCTCCCTCCAGAGCCTCGGTCCACATAGCCAGTAACCTGGGTGCCAGAAGGAGCTTAAATTCTTTATATAATTCTGCGCTTAGGCCATCTGTACCCGGGGCCTTCCCATTCGGGAGAGCTTCGATGGCCCCTATCACCTCCGCCTCAGTTATCGGGGCTTCCAATACCTCTCTCGTGTTTGCAGCCAGCAGGGTCGTCGGGATACGGGAGAGATACTGCTCGATCTCACCTTCAGTGGCGTCTCACTGAGGTGAGTATAGCTCCTCGTAGAATTTATGAAACGTGGAGCGTATACTGCCCTGATCAGTAGTGACCGTGCCCTCCGCCGTTGTTATACATGAAATGTCGGTCGGTCCCCTCTCCCCCCTCACTGCTCTAGCCAACAACCTCCCCGGGCGTTCGCTCTCACCATAGCGGCGAGCGGCCGCCGGTCTGTCAAAGTAGCGGATCTCTTGATCAGCAGCCTCATTGAATTCGTCCAGTGTGTTTTTTAGGTCCAATGCTAACTGAGGTGTCGGTTGAAGCTCATATTGTGATTGTGTAGCAGCTATTTGTGTTTCAAGGCGTTGCATCCTATTCCTTATATCTTTGAGGATGCCACTCTCACTCGATATAGAGGCGCCTCTAATATACACCTTGAATGCTTGCCACAAAGTCGCCTGGCGAGACACAGAGTTGTCATTAAATGCAAAATACTCCTGTATGTGCTGTTCCAGCGCGTTCCTATAGACCAGGTCACGCAGCGCTGCAGGTTTGAACCTCCAAGGAGGTCTACTCACTGCTTCGCCCGGTAGTCGGAGGTCTAGCACTATTGGTGAGTGGTCAGAGTATGTCCTGGGCAGTATCTGTGCTGCGAGTGCCCAGGCCAACACCGCGTTATCCAGCAGCCACATGTCTATCCTGGAATGCATGTCGTGCACCGTGGAGTAATAGGTGTATCCCCTCTCGAATGGGTGTAATGTCCTCCATGCGTCTTTTAGTCCCAGGTCTGCCATATGAGCCATTATCGCCTGGGCGGCCTTAGTTAAAGTTCTCACTTGTGTTGAGGTGCGATCCATGTCTACATTCAAAATGGTATTGAAGTCCCCCCCGCAAATCAGGTGGGCTGCTGGATAGTGGGCCAACATCCCGAAAAGTTTGGTGTAAAACACTGGGTCATCCAGGTTGGGACCATAGATATTAAGGACAACCACCTCTCTATCTTGCAAATTGCCATGCACCAAGACGTACCTGCCCCCCCGATCGCACCTCACCTCCTTGCACGTAAATCGGAGGGTTCTGTGTAACAGTATTGCTACTCCTCTGGCCCTATTCGAGTAGGTTGTGAAGTATTGGTGGGTTCCCCACTTCGGCACCAGTTGTTCCCCGTGTTGCGAGCCAATGTGTGTCTCCTGTAAGAATAGGATTTGTGGGGCATGTCTGTTAATGTAGACCATGATTTTCCTTTTCTTAACCTTAGAACCCAGGCCCCGAACATTCCAACTCATGAATCTGATATTCTCAGAGATAATTCCAGCCATCCCATTCAATGTGAATGCATTGTGAGTCTGCAGAAGAGTGTCTCATATAATTCCCATTTGTGCAAGTGTGTTGTAACCTTGTGCTTTTAACTTTCGCCCCATAACAACAATAACACATCCCCAATTCCGTCCCGATCCCACCTCCCCCCACCCTCACAGCACCCCGAACTTCTACTGTGCATAGAGAATCCCCCTCCCTCCCACTAACTTTTAGCATATGCACCTGCAATTGGGGGGCCTGCAGAGATTCCCAGGGCCTATGCTCTTCCAAACATGAAAACACTTAGTCGGATCCGGCATTACTCTCACACATGTTAATGGCGGCAAGGAAAGTCACCACGTAGCACAAACCGTAGACAATGATTTCCCACCTTAGTGAATGTCCCCATCCGGGGGGAACTGTTGATATATGTGGAGCGGGCATGCAATGCCGCACCTCTCCGGGCCTTCCCCAGCGAAGTCATTCTTGATTAGCGTCCTCGGTGCTCCCCACGTCCGCAGGGATGTGCGTCTCCACAAAATTGGCGGCCTCCTCAGGGAAGGTGAAGAAATGGACTTTGTTCTTGTACAGGATCTTCAGTCTCGCCGGGTAGAGCATTGCATATTGGACCTGTCGCTCTCGTAGCAGTTTCTTGACACCCGTAAATTGTTTCCTTTCTTGTTGCACCGCCAGTGTAAAGTCAGGGAAGATCCGTATCACGCTAGCCTCCCATCTCAGCTCCCGCTTCTCTCTTGCCGTACGTAGTATCAAGTCCCTGTCCCTGTAGTTAAGCACGCGTGCGATTATTGGTCTCGGGTACGCTCCGGGTTTCGGCTTTGGAGCCATAGATCTGTGTGCACGCTCTATTAGGAACACGGGGGACCATCCTGGGTCGCCCAGCAGATCGCGGAGGAGGGCCTCAACTCCCTTCTCCATACAGCCCTTCATCGCATCTTCAGGCACACCTACAATACGGATATTGTTGCGTCTTGATCTCGCCTCCAAGTCCTCGCATTTAGATTTAACAGTTCCTAGTTCAATCGCCATTGTGGACACCGTGCTTTTCAGGTTTTCGAGCGTATCTTCCGCGCCTGATATTCTGGTTTCCGCTTCGGTTATGCGCGTCGTAGTCTTATCCAGTTTAGCCTTAATGGATGCCACGTTTGCGGTGATCCCGTCGAGTTTGTCGTTCAGGGCACCGAACCCTTGCTGCATAGCGAGAAACACCGCTTGGGGATCCATCTGGGCTTGCGGTGTCGCTTGTTGATCTGGGGTGGGCGCCGGAGGCTCCATCTGCGATATGGTTTCCTTCTGGATATTTGTGGTGTACTTGTCGATGGCCCCCCTGGTCTTCTTGGATCCTAGGCTCTTGGACATTATCCGCTGTTATTTGTATGGGCTGATCGCCCCAGGACACCACGAGCGAGAGGCCCGGTACTGACAAGCGTCCCCGGTGCCACCGGGCGTTCAACAATGTGGGGCGAGCCGGTGGACCTATATAGCCCGGTTGCGCAGGGTTGATGTCCCCGTGGCTGCCCCCCGTGGGCCGCCGCCCCCTGGCTCACGTCGTCGCGTGGTCGAGTGTCGCCCCCCCTCGGCAAACCTTTAGCGGACTGATTTTGGGTCCCTAATGTTCAGGTCGTGCGTTGTCGTGCGTTGTCGAGCCACGGGGGGGGGGTCTAGAGACCGTGCCGGAGAAGAGACCACAGGCCTCTGGATTGAGGGCCGTCAGGAGCCCGGTTAGCAGCAAGGAAGTGTAGCAGTCGGCCCCCGCCGGGCGGGTAAGGTTCCCGTGTTCAGCCGCAGCAGTCGATGGGTGGTGGGGTGAAGCCGAGGGGCCGAGAGGAGGCCACAGTGTCCGCCGGTATGGCGGGGGGCTAAGCAGCGCGGTGGGGAGAGGCCAGTAATGAAGGTTCCTCCGCGAGCAGGCCGCGGATTGCGCTCGCTTTCTCCCGGGCTCCTCCCCTCTTCAAGGCGGCCCGAGTATAGGCCCCGCGCGCGGGCACACTCAAGAGCCGCGATAACTCAGGATAGCAGCCAGCGTTCCGCCCGAAATTTCACCTCCAGGTAGCCCAGTCACCGCCGCACCCTCCGTGCGTCGCCCGGGTGTAACCGGACCCGTTGTACGGATATATTTGGAGTTCGGCCCTGGTTCACTCCAGAGCTCACACAGAAGCGGCCATCTTCTTCTGTGCGCAACAGCGCCCCCCCAAATTACACTTTCAAAAACCCACCCAAAATTGACTATCAAAAACACACCCAAATTTAGCTTTCCAAAACACACCCAAAATTAACTTTCAAAAACACACCCAAATTAGACTTTCAAAAGCCCACCCAAATTTAGCTTTAGAATGTGATTCATGTAGCGTCCTGGTAGCGGACATGGAGCAGACAGGGGCCTTCGTCAGGGCCTTATAGGACTGGACAGCGCCCGCCTCCCGGTTGATCCGATTGGCCTATCAAGGCCAGGCAACCAATGGGGGGAGGGAGAGGAGCCAGGCAAGGCCACTTAATGCCCCAAAAGCAGTGCGGCCATCTTAGAAGGGCCGTAGGAATAGTAAGGCCAATGCAGGAATCAGCAAAAGATAGAAATACTCAGTGGGTGGATGGAATCAGGGCAAGGACAGTACTTCCTGCAGACCAGCAGCCAAATTGCAGTTAAATTACAACATTTTCATTTCTTTTTTGCAAATAAATGTGGAAATCCGCACACGTGCGTAAGGCAGGCAACAAAGAGGGATGGCTTACCCCAGCACAGCAGGGTGATTTAGCAGCGAAGATCTTTGTGCTGAAGGGCACAGCAGCGTGGTTCCAGGCAGAATGAAGATGCAGACATAGAATGAATGAAACAAAGAAGGCCTTGTCAGGGCCTTCGTAGGACTGGCCGGCACCCGCTTCTCGGTGGATCCGATTGGCCTATCAAGGCCAGGCAACTAATGGGAGGAGGGAGAGGAGCCAGTCAAGGCCACTTAATGCCCCAAAAGCAGTGCAGCAATACTTAATTACAGTACCTTTTACAGACACATGGGGTTTATCTGAACAGTGCTAAAGGGCGTATATTGGCAAGGTCAAGGGATAAGGTACTCTGGGGAAGTTCACCAGGGGTCAGTTAAGAGGGGGTTGGAGGGAGGGAATCAAGCTCTATATAGGTCCTTCCTGCAGATTGGGGAACAGAGTTACTGGGCCTCCAGTGATTAGTAGGAGACCCTTTCTTTCTCCCCTGGTCTTTGGGGAGGCAACACTCCTTCTCCTTACAGTTACAGGGGCTGGAGGGATCTGGTTCACAGGAGAGGCAGCAGTAGAAGCAGTGTGGCAGATCTTCTCCCTCGCTCCTCTCTGGTTCTCGGGCTGTGGAACTGAAGCAGCTCTCACAATCTGAGGTACGCTGGGGCTCCGCAGGCGACACAGCTACATCTGCTGTGTCCCCACAGCAGCAATCAAACCTGGATACAGGATAGGACAGGTCGCTGGGTAAAACACCCAGAAACAAGGCTGCAGGTCAAGGCCTAGATCAGAGCACAACTGGATGCAAAGTTAGGCTCCCTGGAAGAGGGTCTGGAAAACACAGGACAGCACAGCAACAGGCTCCTGTTGAGGGGGCAAGATAGGTGTGCAAACCAGCGCAAGGCTCAGCTTCTCAAGGGTTTGGGAACATCGAAAAGACAGGTGCAGGAGGGGGGTTTCCAGAAGGATGTATCAGGTACCCAATATGGCATAAGAGTGCAACAACTATACATTTTAGAAACAAAGTATAACATTGGAAAGCTGGTGGAAAAGCAATGGGAATGGACTTTAAATAATATAAACCCGAAATGGGGAAATAGAGTCGCATAATGTTTTATGATAAAATAAAAGTGAATTCTTTAATTAAAACATTTACACATGCAAGGTACACATTTAGGGCAATATTAGGTCAGGAGAGAGGGCATCCTCCTCAGTGGTGGCTGGTAAATATTTAATTGGAGGGTCGTAAAAAAAGATGTGTGCCTGGATTAGGTGCAAGTGACCGAGCATAGTAAAGGAGCTGGAGCCAAACCAAAGGCCTTTGGGGGAGTTCTTTCATGAGAAATGTTTTAAGTAATGCGTTTAAATGGTGTTTTTTACAGTACACTTTCTGTGAAAAGCTGGTTAAAAAGTCACACAGTTTGCAATCGGGTTTGTAGGGTATCACATGAAAAATATCCAATGAATGAAAACCACCAGCAGTGCCAGGAGCAATTTCTAACACATTTTCATGATGCCTTTACCCATAATATGAGCCAGTACATAAACGTATTTTCATGCGGGCTGTGTCCATACATGTCCATACAGGCTGCACAAATCTATGCCAATATATAGAAATACTTACTCCGGTTGGCTTTGCCAGCCAGTAGAAAATGCCACACCACAGTATGAAAGTATATCCAGACTGGCTGTACCAATGTTGGCCAGTCTAGCCACATAATAACACTTATCATGCTTGCTTTACCCTTGAGACCAGGTACAAAATGCCATGCCAATGTAAAAATGTATATACCCGGTGAAGCGACCAATGTAGGCCAGTTTAGACGCATAGGGGCCAATTCATAGAACAAATGTGTGCCGAAAATCGTGGTGCAAGCTGGCGCAAGCATGAAAAAGCAAGCGCACCCGCAGGCATGCGATTCATTGAAGGCCCTGCGCGTGTTTTCCCCGGGATGTGCACCAAATCCGTGCGTGGCGCACACAGGCGCACACATCATTGCAACATCCAGATCGCTGTGCGCGACGCGCACCGCGAAAGCGGACGACATCAGCGCACACACCAAAAAGGGGGCGGAACATGGGGCGGAACACGCAGAATGGGGAACAACGCGTGAAAAAGAAGCTATAACTGGGGAAATACTGCAGGGAAATACACGGAACGCCCACACGCAGGCGGACAACATGTATTCATGGAATCAAATACGGGAAACCCACGCATGCCAAAAGACGTGCACAGGCGTCAACACGTTCGCCACACAAGGCAGGTGGAAGCGTCCCCACGCGCAGTATAAAAGTGCACACAAACAACCAACACGTATATACAAACACGATGAATGCCCCATTTGTCGCAGCACTGATCATGGGACATCGCAGGAGAATAGCCAGGCCCCGCATTTTTTTGCCCCGGACCAGCCTTTTTGGGAGGCCTGATGACCAGGTCTATGGCAGGTATAGATTTCCACCTCGTATCATCCTCGACCTGGTCAGGGAGTGGGAAGATGACCTTACATCACCCACCCTGTGCTCCCAAGCATTGAGCTACTTGGAGAAGGTGCTAAATGTCCTGCATTTTTTGGCCACTGGGTCATTTCAGCGGACAACTCCCATAGTCGGGGGTGTCTCAAAGGCCACGCAGTCACGCTGCCTACACCAGGTGTTGGCAATCAAGACTGCGCGCCCCTCAGTCCGCAGGCACATATATATGCCCAAAACACCCGCAGAAAGGCAGGCCGTGGTCCAGGACTTTCACAGTGTGGCACACTTCCCCAAAGTGCTTGGTGCCATAGATTGCACCCATGTGGCCCTACGTCCACCTAGGGCCACTGAGCACATCCATCGAAACCGCAAGCACTGGCATTCCATCAACGTACAGGTTGTATGCGATAACCATGGAATCATCACCTCTTTCTATGCAAACTATCCTGGGTCTACCCATGACAGTTTCATTTACAGAATGTCTGCCCTGAGCCGGGACCTGGAAGCTGGGAAGCATGGCGACACATGGCTCATTGCTGAGTACATTTGTCTGTGCACATTCATGCATGTCACACACAGAAAAATACACAAACCCAACTAATGACAACCATCCTAACCTCCCCAGGGGACAGTGCCTACCCTCTGAGCAACCACATGATGACGCCAATACAGAACCTTACCACACCACCCCAGGTAAGATACAACGCTGCCCATATTGCAACCCGGAGCATAGTGGAGCGCACATTCGGAGTGCTCAAGTCACGCTTCCGCTCCCTTGACCGCTCTGGCGGCCAGCTACTATATGCACTCCCAGTAGTGTGCAGGATCTTTGTGGCAGCATGTGTCCTGCACAATGTTGCAACACGGCGGGATGTACCAGTGGACATGGTGGTGCCCCCACATCCCCAACCACAGGCACAGGCGCTGCCCATGGGAGGGGAAAGGGCATGTGGCGAGGCAGCCCGGACCCAGCTTGTGGCCACATTGTTCACCTAAACTCCCACCCCTGCAGAGTGCACACAGGCCTGGCACATACCAGGTGACAATCGATGATGACAAAGAGACAGTCAACTGTCACAACCTTACCACCCTGAGAATGTTGCCACGGAAGTGCTACATTGTGTGCATCCCTAGCTACTTAAACATAACCAATCCTGTGTGACCAAAAGGAACACATGCAAGGTGTGTATCACCCCCCCCCCCCTTCAAAACAGGCCATGACAATCACTGGTATGTCACCCAAACCCTCCCAACCCACATCACCCTTGTCTGTCACACCATGATATGGCATGCAAAAGCAAAAGCCCAACACATGACCAATTAGATACGAAGTGACATGTGATAAATGGAAAGAGGCCCGAGACAATCACACCTGACATGGAATCAGATGAAATACTGACCAACAACCTCCCACACATACAAAGTCATACACAAATGCATGCCACCAGTGGTACCATCAACAAAAGATTGAATGCCTGTTCTCATGCACATTGGCCAAGCCAAATCCTCTAATCCCTAACCCGTGTGCTGTGTGTGTCTCCTG
This sequence comes from Ambystoma mexicanum, assembly GCF_040938575.1. NCBI lineage: Eukaryota > Metazoa > Chordata > Amphibia > Caudata > Ambystomatidae > Ambystoma > Ambystoma mexicanum. The sequence continues at coordinate 35,811,943 of NC_090931.1, forward strand.
CAACACACTGCACACAGCACAGTGAGCAGCCATTGTGTTGGGGATACAACTTGAGCATCACATAAAAAGGATAAGCAACAAAAATAACCTATTGACGCATGTACACCATCCCCAAATGATAAGCGATCATGCGCTGCAGGGACACAGCATGCCAGAGAAGGCAATCTGTGTGCACGAGTGGGCACGGAGGGTGGTTGTATGTGTGGTGGAGCATTGTGTAAGTGTGTGTGTCAGTAGGGACATGCACTCAATACATGCATGTGAAATCAAGTGACCCTCAGTGTCCTGTACACATCACATGTGAACATTGCCCATGTGTACACCCCAGCATGTCAAACCACAACAATCCCCTGACACCTGAAAAGTAAACACATCACGGGAACAGCCATTGACCATCAGAACACATCATGTACATAGTACCCCACAATGACAATGTCAGAGAGTGCCCAAACACTGTAGCCCAAGCGTACTGTCCCACAACAAAAGACACTCCCTCATTGACACATCACCATGACCGTCTAAAGAACTGTGTCTGGGGTCCGTTGACTTCTTCCTTCTAGTCTACCTGGCTTCAGGGTCCCCCTACCCCTTGGTCTCAATGTTCTAGCTTGCGTGTAAATAGGGTCCAGCCCCGTCAGATGCCACCTTGACTGGTAAAAGTACCAAATCGCAGAGAACTCCAAGGAGCCAAACCCCCTAACCAGGGAAAAAGCCTGTAGCCACCAAAAAGCCCTGGCAGTCTCCAGTAGATGACATGAAGTTGCTGAAAATGGCCAAGCACATGTCCAAGCAGAATGATAGAACAAGCAAGGTAGCACAGTTGAACAATGGTTCAACAGAATGGGTAGCATTTTCAGTACACAATATACAATGAGGATGCAAGAACTGATGGGTAGTGTCACAGCTCCGGTCTCCAGGCGCAGGAGTGGCATGAACCAACACCCCCCCCTCCGCGGTCTTGGCGCCTGCAAGGTAAAACTTACACAGGCCTCCGAGACCCCGGCAGGGAAAGAGGGTCAGGGATCCGTTGTTTGGATAGGCATCGGTATTCAGGATAACCGGAAAGAGGGTCAGTAGAGGGGAGGTGGATGGGCAAGGGAAAGTAGGCAAAAGACAAAATACAACTATTGACAATGACACATACTCAATCAGAGAAACCATGTTCTACATGCAGATTGTACAAAATGGGTCAAATGCAAGCCAAAGAGAGACTTATCTCTGGGGTGAGTGCTAGCCTCCTGCCTGCACACTCTCAGGTCCAGTAACAGGAGCAGTTCAATGCTGCAAAGAGAGCGCGAGTTACTATTCTGTGTGTGTTTTCAAAACACACACAACACCATTTATGCCTCAAACTTAGTGACTTCTCCCCAAACAAACACTCTTGTCTGCTGCTTTGTTCGTATATTTTGCTTGCACCTGTGATGGTTCATACACTGTCAATGCGGAAAGGCAGCCGCACATGGCCCCGCGGTAAATAGAAGACCAATGTGTTAAGAATCACACATGATAGAATAGTCCTTGGGTGAGCTGCTAGACGTGTGTGGAGAGGTGCGACTTCAGTACAAGTTGTGTTCTGCCAGCCGCGGATTTCAATAGGTAGCGCACGTGGCAATTTGCATATGCAAATGACATGCACTGCACTCGAGTCTGTGCATCGCTGGGTACCCCCGTGTGCTGTATTCGTTTCTGGCTAGGAACGCTACTGCGCTAATAACTCTGCTTCTATGGAGCAGGGGGGACTCGAGGATATGGGCGATGCACCCTGTGTGTGCCCCTGACAACTTGTAAAGCCACTTGCCATTTGTTCCTTAACGCGGCTTAGCTGTACTATGCGCTTCTTCCCCAATGCCTGGCCATGCTCCCCAGCAATGGCGCTACTTAGCATTCATGTGCGAGGGGCCTGGAGGAAGGTCGTCTGGGGTGTGGCCCCTCGTGCTGCTCATCTTGCTTGGAGCTCCTGGAAACACATCTGCTTCTGTCGTATGTCCGAGCACAAGCCCTCTGCTTCTGCTTGTGCATGCATGCACACGTGTGCACCACCCAACGTGGCCAGGTTGCTGTAGTTCTTGGCCCCGTGTCTGCTGGGAAAGGTAGCCTGGAGGATCATTTACCTGCAGAAAGGGCATAAAAGCTTTTAACAAGGCTGGAAAGTTTCCTGTGTGTGTGTCTTCATGCTGCTTGTCACTGGGCCATGTCTGAGACCTACAGCCAACCTCCTCCCACCATCAGTGTGACTTTGACAGCCAAAGGGTGCAGGCTACTGTCTCCAGCATGAATTGCATCAAGCACATATACATGCAAGAAAATAACATACATCAACATCAATAAATGGACATATCAATAATGTACTCACCAAAAATGATTGCAGACATGCCGTGGCGAAAACATACATAATCCCCTCTAGGGGTGTTAGCACAAGTAGTACAGCAGCAGACAGGCCACAGATATGAAGAAAGTCCAATGCCCTTGTGTAAATGGTTGTAACACTGAACCATCCTTGCGAGCCCATGGATAGAGGAAGCAGGAGTGGCATATGTGAGTCAGGACCCCAAGCTGCAAACACATACACGAGACAAGCTTGAAGGGCCCAGCTGGAACAGACAGTGGATGCCTTCAAAAGCCACAAAGCACCACACCGTCACATGAATGCACAATAGACTAGAAATTTTAAACTATATTAACTAATTAAACAAACTATAAATATAAAAAATGGCCACATGCAACCCAGGGACCGGGGGGAGGCACCCAGGAGGGGGGAGGTACAGGGTGCACCTCAACACCCACATGCGATGATGTTGAGATTAAAGAAAAACCTCCATGGGCTCAACGCCTGCACGGCCCGACCTGTGTGGGAGATAAGTCGTCGTCCTCCTCACCCTCTGACTCAAAAGGTGGACGTGGCACAGTACCCTGACCACTCCTAAGCGCAGCTTGCCCCTCGTCAGCAGCAAGTCTGCAGGACCGGCGAGCCTGGTTCTGTGCAGCGATGACACGTAGGTCAGAATGCAGAGCCTCGCGTGATATGCGTGCTTCCTCTTGCAAGGTAGCACGTGTAACACAGAGTTCTTCCTGCATGGCCTGGCATGACATCTGGAACACCTCCCGGCAAGCTCATAGCTCAGCCGAGATAGTATTCTCAAGCTGCTCCAACCTCTCCTCTGTCCGCTGCCTCTGGGACATCAAGAGCACGCCCAGAGTAGATCGGAGGGATTTATGGTCATCCCTCAGGGCCTCCCTGTGTGCCTCTGCATGAGCAGCAATTGCTTGATGCAGAGACACCATTTTAGCCCGGCGTGCCCTGTCTGAGGGCGCCATGCCCAGCCTGAGTGAGCGGGCCATGGATTGTGCCGCCCGCTGCTGGAGATCCACCTGCCTAGCAGGGGGAGCACGGATTGGGCCACACGTTCCATGCTCTGAGTGATATTATCAATTGCTGCCCCCTGGTGTTCGGAATTGGCAACCATGGCTTGCTCCCACTCAGTATACCCCGGTGGCGCACGGCCACCGCGTTGCTGGGCTTGACACCCATGGGGCCCAAGGAGCTGCGGTCCTTGTTAGGTTGGCACCGCCCGCGGCTGCAGGACTACATTCCTCCATTGACGTGATGCCCCAGGCACATCAGCAACTGGTGTGGAGTGTGACCGTGCGCCCGATCCACCACAAGCGGAGGTCCCGCCACCATCGGGCCCCTCAGTGCAGGTGTTGGGGACAGAGAATCGTCCACATCAGAATCACTCACCGTTGACAAATGGACATGACGCGCACCCAACTCGACATTGTCGTCAGAGTGATCATCCGAGCTAGACTCATTGCCAGCCCTAGACACGATGGTCTGGAGCACAAGTGGGTTATCGTGGTCTACCACCCCACGACCCCACTTGTGCTGGGTTGCTGGTGTGATAGCAACCCTGTGTTTCGCCTGACATCACCATTTCTCTGGCTAGATTGCATCATCATCTGAAAAGTGGAAAAAACAAACATGAGTACACATGTCAGAAGCACATAACCCACACACACATAGGGCCTCATTACGACCCTGGCGTTAAGGGTTTAACGGCGCCGTAAAAGGTGTCGGCGCCGCTAAACCCTTAACGCCTCATTACAAGTTCCCTTTGCGGGACCCGACCTTAATGCCTGATTTTAGCAGGCGTTAGAGTAGGGTGCCGCAAAGGGACCTTGGTGCTAAGTATGGTGCCGCAATTTGCAGCACCGTAGTTAGCGCCTTCCCCATTCCCATTGAGCCCTATGGGGCAAAAATGGGAATGGGGAAAGGCCCATGGTGAATGGGGAATTACCGCCCCGCCAACCTTGGAATGGGGCGGTAATTCCGCCATTCACCATGGTGGTCCCCGGCATGGACCATGGTGCTAATAGCACCATGGTTTAGCGCCGGGGTCGTAATGAGGCCCATAGACATCACATCGAAGGTCAACACATGAAGCAGACATGTCACACATAAATGAGAACCTGGCATGCATCCAGTTGCATTGATATGCAAACACATCCCAAAAGCAGAAATGGATGTGTCTAAATAGCAAAGCCTACACAAGTAGAAATTGTAGTATATCACCTGCATCAGACAACACCTCGGACAGGCACATGTCACAGGCAGAAAAGACAGATGGCAACAAAGAGATGGCACATACCATAAGCATGTCTGAACTGCAAATTGACCACAGCTACAAGTGAATCCAAACACACAATGACACACGCAATATGCATGTACACATGCAGCACTGAACCATCATCACCATTATAGCTTCATCCATCTGCAGCTCGCCCCATACCGGGTGTCATGGGTCATGTAGACATATTGAATATCCCGAGCGAAGCAAGGGCCTGCAACCAGGCATGAGGGACCATAACGCCCAGTACGGTCTGAGCTGCAGGCCATGAAGCCTCCAGAACACCCCTCAGGTCCCGATTGAGCACATTTTGCTATGAATGTGCCATATTCCATTATTCCGTGTGTAAATTCTTCACGGCCAGGCCCCACCATATTAGCTAAGTGGGCCTGGGCGTACACATACTGCACAATAGTGCACCTTCAGGATTATGCCGGTTCAACATGACGTGCGCAATGCTGAAATCTCACCAGCGTTAACATCAATCAACTACATATTAGTCAGCCAACAAAAAAGCTGCAGAAGACACATGTGTAAATGAACACTTTCACACACACATAAGTGAGTAGCCGCAATGTTGCACTAAACAACGTTGAAGCTGCTTGCATATGTACATGTGAAAGCTTTCAAAAACACCCCTTTCCCTATACACATATATTGTGAACATGAACAGCATCCAATACTGCAAAGGAAGCAGCTACAACGCTGCTTGCTTTGATGTATGTGAAAGTGTACACATACACACGTGAAGGCAGCTCCAAAGTCATTACAACCCGATTGGCAGGCTACATTCAATCTGCGCCCTATACCAGTTGGTATAGGCCGCAGATTGACCAATCAACTTTCCTAAAAACCCACTAGGGAGTTCCAATACGGACTACATGTGTCACAGGATGCACCTGTGTCCATGGCATTCATGACAGTGAAGGGATGAAAATCTGACCATACATGCCAGGTCACTTTGACAATGCAGCAGTGAGTAGGCATGTAGAACGGTGTAACACGGCTCAGAAGTGGGTTGGTGCAGTGCAGAACATGTGTACGTTACCCACTATCTACATGAACAAGTACATTATGATGTCAATCAATAAACACAAAGGCAGTGTAAGGGCAAGTTCAGGCATCACGTGCAATGTGCAGCAATGGGTTGCATGGCTACAGGCAAACCCCCCCCCCTAATTGAAAATGCAGGGAGTCATTGCATGGCACGAAAGGGTGACCAGAGACCTGTGTATTGGCAGACAGCGTTGACTAGCGTCACTTGCATCATCTGAGTCAACTGACAACACAGCAGATGAGAATGGGACAGTAAGCAGGACACATGAGGAACCCTCAGTAGGACACCCATGTGTCGAGAAGCCACTACACCAGTTGAGCCAGGGGCCTGGAACAGGGGGAGGCCTGTACCCCACACAGGCTGTGCCACCCTAAGCATGTGCGTGATACAGGACTGAGCCAGAGTGGGCATGGAATGGATGATCAATTGCCATTTTATGCATGTCATCCTGGACACGTACTAAAATGATCATCTGGGCAAGGACACATAGGGGCATGCATGGAATGCACATGGAGCATGAATGGGCACTCATGTCCCTTCGCAGCATCTGCCATCTGCACAGTCCGAGTGAGACACCCTGCATCAAGGACAAAGGATGTACACCACTGTATGTGTCTGGCAGGTTGGCAGGGGGAAGTGTGCATGTACACAGGAGCGTTGAGCAGGCCAGTGCAGTACTCCAACATGATACCCACCAGTGCCATGGTGAAATTGGGGAGCAGGGGGGTGGAGGGGCAAGGGAGCATGCCTATGTGGAGTACCCGCATGCAGGCAGAACACACATGCACGTCATTCATGCGATGACATCGTCCGAGTGCTGAGTGGAAAGAGACCCCAGGCTACATGCCAGTGAGCTGGAACATGGACCAGAGGGGCAGCCGGGTGACTACCATGTGAGCAGGGTGCAGGTGTGGTGAGGAGGACAGTCCCCATCTGCTGTACATGTCCAGCATCCTGCACAGCAGGCACACATCAGTGAAGCATTGCATAACTCACACATGAGAACATGAGAACATGAGAACATGAGAACATGAGAACCATGTACACATAGCACGTAGTGGCAGTCAAGCACAACACATCACACAAGCAAACCACACATGGTCTGGACAAACACGCGACAACACTCACTGGACGGGGCATCAAAGTCCAGCATCTCTCCCACTCCTTCGTACAATTCTGCCGGTATGAACTCCGAAACGATCGACTCTTGTGGAGTGAGATCTACCTCCTCAGGTGGTGACCCACCGCCAGTCACCTGAGTCATGGCATAATTGGAGGCACGCTTTGCCTTAGTCCATCGTCGGAGGTCATCCCAAAGCTTTTTGCACTCCTGAGCTGTGCGCACCTCATGTCCGAATGCACTGACATTCTCCGCAACATGCTTCCAGTGGGACATACGCTGGGCAGCCGTAGTGTGACAATTCGGGCCCACTAGCATATTACGGTTGTGTTCCGACAGGTAGTCCACAGGGAAGTCCAGTTCCTGTGTGCAGAAAGGCTTCTTCCTCGACGTGCCGGAGGCCGGAGCCGTGTCTGGGGTCCCAGCCTCTACTGCAGGTGCAACCTTCCTCCTCTTGGACAGTGGTCCGGACCCTAACTGGCAAATGCCGCCCTGATCAGTATGGGCAGTGGTGCTGGTGGATTGAACCAAGGGAGTGGCAGGTGGAACAAGGATGGAAGCCCTGACTTGTGTCGGTGGCTGCTGGGTGCCCCTGACTTGACCCTGCGCAGCAACATCTGCTGTGCTAAGGTCACTGACCGGGGATGTCCTGGATGGTAGACTCACAGCCGGTGTGCTGTCGGCTGCATCTACCCATGTACTTGCCAATACCTGTCTGCTCGAGGCAGCAGATGACAATACTGCCGCAGGGACATGTGCCTCAGTCAGGGCAGCCCTGCGTGCACTTCGCATGTGCCTCCTGAACTCCTGGAAATCATTCTGGGACTCTTCAGGTGCCAACGCAGCATGCGCCGGCAGACCCTGAGCCTGGGTGGTGGTGTCCACAGCTGCACCTGCAGCTACCACTACCCTTGGGCCCTGGCAGTCGATGAAACGGACTGCTGGGTCACATGGGGACCAGTGCCAGATGCAAAAGCTGCATCTCCTGGAACCACAGGGGGTGGTGGCATGACTGCACCAATACATGGCACAACATTGTGCCGAACTGGTGCACCCCTGCCTCTTCCCCCTCTCCGGCCACCCTGGACACCCTGGAGTCCCCCTACTCTGTGGTCATCCCAGCCACGTCCCTGACCACGCCCGCCACGTGCAGTACGCCCAGATGAGGCACCCCTCACCTTTCGTGGCTTCCCAACCATGGCACAGATGGAGTAGTGCCGGCACAGATGTAGTAGTGCCAATGGGAGGTGTACACGACAATTGTCCTGGGCAATTAGGGTGAAGGGAGTGGGATACAAGATGTTAACAGCACCCCTGTGCACCTGCAAGGGTGTATGTGACCCTGGTGATAAAGTGACGGGTTACGCAACGCTCAGGCACCCCAAAACTGCAGTAAAATCGTGCACAGAATCCCCAGTAGCCCACGTGTGTGGAATTAGCCTTCCGCAGTACGCGGTGGCACCCAGGGACACGAAAAACACATACGCATGGGACACACAGGCTACTATGACCTTGAAAATGGGTATGCGATACACTGGGGCACCCGCAGTGGGAAAAATAGCATGCGCGACTCACCGTCTGACTAGCGTGATAATGAAAAACACGCATAGCCAATACCCCTGCCAAAAGAAGAGATATGTCCTTGATCCACTGTGAAGTTGTGATGGCGCGTGAATCAACCAGAAGTAGCAACACACGTCGGTCTTCACGAAAGGCACGTACAGCGAACTGCTGGCCCCGCTCACCTTTAACCTGTGCTGAGGGAAACGCCCGTGTGCATCACGTCACTTACACACTTAGGCCCTTTCCTTAAATTACACGTATTAATATGCGGACGTGCTGTTTTTTCATGTGCTGAATCACTATGCACCCGTGATGAGGGGAACGCCCGTGCGTGTTACATCACAGACGCGCTCACACGCTAAGGGCCTTTCCTCGAATTACACGCTGACGTGCTGTTTTTTCACGTGCCAAATCACTCCGTATCAAGCTGGCCAAGCGACAACACACGGAAGACCACGCTCCTACCCAGAAGGCTGAATTACTGCCCCCCAGATCCCCGAGCAGCCTCCCACAAGCCATCTGCTGCTGCCTGCCTGCCTGCTGGCCACGTGCCCTGCTATTTGGTGCCTGCACGTCAGCCATCTGCGGGGGTCCAGTTGCTGTGACCACCCCTGCTTGAACAGAAGACTCCCGACTGAAGTTCCATCACTCCACAGCCTAGCACCAGGACCCAGGTGCCCACCCACACCTGCCTCAGGGGTTGCCATGTTGGGGCAAACACCATCGGAGACCGCTAGCAACCCCCAGCCAGAGAGGCAGAGGGCTACCAGCTTCAGTGCCGCAGAAGTTGGTATCCTGGTGGAGCAAGTCCTGGAGCATTATGATGCCCTCTTCGTAAGACCATGCACCAACAATGATGGACGGAAGAGGATCTGGAAGGACATCGTGGCTGCCATCAATGTGGAGGGGGTGGCAGCCCGCCACATACGACACGTCCGGAAGCGCTAGGAGGACTTCAAGTCCAGGACCCTCAAGAAGGCCCTGCGCCTCTTGGCGGCAGCGGATGCAAAGGTGTGCCGGGTCTGCCTTACCAACGACCAGATGAGGGTCCTGGAACGTATACACCCAGCGCTTCACCTCCAGGTCCTTAGGAGGCAGACCCATCCGGAGTCGAGCGGTAAGTGTCCATGTGTACTGATTGGACGCAGTGCATGTTGAAGTGTGCCAGGTGTGTGCATCTTGGACATATGTCTTAAAAGGCCCATGTATGGATGTGTATGTGCAGGGACATGAGCCTGCCACATGTGAGTCCAGTCATGTGTGAGGCACATCAATGGTGTATGTGTTCAAATGCATGATGCACGAATGCATGTGCGATGCACACATGTTAGCATTTCTGTGTATGTACTATGGCATGGTTGGGGTGTGACACATGGATGCTGGTTCCACCTTCATGTACGTGCACGGCATACATGTGCGTGTGTGTGTTTGACATGTGCGCAAATGTGATAAGCTATGGATGCATGTGACACAGACATGTTGGAACACCATTGGGAGATGTGACATAGTTGCCGATGAATTCACTGTGACAGGTGGTGGATATGTACAGATGCATGTCTGTCTGTTGGCGCGTGTGCATTTGTCCGGCACTCCCCATGTTGCTTGGGACGTCATGCCAACCTTCGGATGCTCATGCTGTTGTGTGCGTATAGATGCTGCTGCCTGCTGCACTATTCCTGTCAAATTCTGCATGTGTGTGGGTTCAAATGATATGAGTGTTGGGGAGTGTGATGGCATCTGTGAAGTTTAACACTGCCACTCATGTGCAACTTTGACATGTGTATAAGACCATTGTACAGTGCCCTGATGCCTGTGTTCTGTCTCTCCCTGTCTGCAGCGTCGACTGATGAAGCTATGGAGCACAGCGACAGGGATCCCACCGCCAGCCGGAGACGCAAGGGCCAGCTCCCCTCCCATGTTGTCATCTCTTAAGGGAGTGAGGAGTCTGGTGCCGCGTCCCTGGAAACCTAACACTAATGAACTATGTACAATGGCGGCGGGCAAGTCCAACGGCTCACTCCACAGAGACGTCACTCAGCCTGTTCTGACCTCTTACGACCTTGAACCCTTCCCTGGAGTCTACTCGACTGGAGACTGGGCCTGAAACACAGGATTGGTAGAGTTTAACTCCCTATTGTCTCTATGTGTTTGTACCCCTTCTTCCCCAGGGTCCAACCCTTCCCTTTGATCCACAGCTCACCTTGTTTTCTTGGAAAGTGTGCTCTCCGTCCTGCTTTCAGTGCAGGGGCGCGTTGATTGATGCAGGCTCATTGCTGCCTAGTTATTTCACTGGCAAGAGTCCGACAGGTAAGTATAAAGAGTCTTTTGAAAAGTTCTCTAACTTCGTTCCTATCCTTCCTTAGATGATGGCCGGCGTCCGGGGATGGCGATGTGCTGCTGAGATGAGTAGCGTTGAAGGTGAGTGAGAGCGCGATGCACGATGCGACCCTTTCATATTTGTATTGAACTGAGTTATTTTTCTGTGTCTTTTAGGTGCCGTGACATTTTCAGCGTGGATGCCGGTTATGAAGAAGAAATGCGGTGAGTAAGCACGGTATGCGGCGCCTCTAGATGTTTCCACGCTAACCTGGAGTGTCTTTTCCCTCTTGCATATGGATGAGAAGTTCCGGAGACAGAGTTCTCCCAGAGCGGCTGGGATTCAGGTAAGCGTTTGAAGCTCGTACAGTCTTTAAAAATAAGCGCAGATTTGCTGAATGCTTACTAATGCCTTTTTTCTGTTCTTTTCCCTTTTCCTTAGGAAGCAGCGTGCCGGGATGGGAATGACACCGCCGAAGATGCCCGCAGAACAGAAGGAGCGATGAATGATGGGCAGAAGTGCCTCAAGGTAAGGCTGTTCCTAATGGTGTTCTTGTTCTTGCAGGAGCTGAACGCAGAAGAAAGATGCAGGCCTACTGGAGACCGATCCGAACACGGTGAGTGTCACGCTACAGGTGCAGAAAACACAAAGCATGTTTCTCAGCCTGGGTGTGGCTTAAATAGTCTCTGGGTATCCCAGGTGTCTCTGGGCTGAACCACACCCAAAAGACTAGACTGCACATGCAGTTCTGGGAACCGAAATATGTGGGGGCATCCATCTTGTCCCCATCAATGTACTACAAATCCAATCCCCAATGCTATCCTATGGGAGTGAGTGAGTCCGGTGCCACAAGCGCCAAGTCTGACTCCAAGTGTGTCTTTGGAGGGATGGAGAGGCCCTTGAGGGCCATGTAGGTGATCGTGGCCTGGCTCCAGTCTGACATCTTGGAGGGCTGGGGACATGAGGGGCAGGAATCATTACAGCACTCCCCCCCAAGGCCCCTCTCAATGTGGCTCTTCTGTCTGGTCCTGGTTTGTTTGGATGGTTTTGATAAAATCGTCTAAGCAAGCGAGGTGCATGGATGTACTCACAAGGCTCCCATGTCCTGTCTTGTGGACCATACCCCTTCCAGTCTACTAAGTACTATAATTTGGATCTGACGTACTTTGAATCCAGGATGTCCTTGACTCCAAATTCTGGCTCCCCGGCGACTACTACTGGCTGCGGTGGCGTTGCTACCCGGGTCCCAGGTTGAACAGGTTTAAGGAGAGACACGTGGAACACAGGATGAATCTGCATGCTTGACGGCAAAGCTAGTCTGACCGCCACAGGATTTATCACGGAGATGGCGGTGAATGGACCCAGGTATTTTGGATGGAAAGTACGGGTTCCTTTAATGGACACGTGTTTAGACGCCAGCCAGACTTTGTCTCGCACTTGGTAGTTGGGGGCCTTTGCTCGGTGTTGATCAGCAAACTTCTTTTGGCGATTCTTAGCTTGAAGTAGGTGTTCATCTGCCCCTTTAAAGGTTTGAGAAATGGTTGTGTGCAAGGTTTTGACTGCTGGCATTTCCAGGGTTGTAAGAACGTCCAATTCAGAAGTACGTGGGTGCCTGCCATACATGGTCTAAAAGGGTGTCTGCCCAGTGCTGGTGTGTAGGGAATTATTATAAGCATATTCAGCTATCCATAATAGGTTGAACCTGCTTCCTTCAGCTTGGTGTAACATGGAACGCAGATACTGCTCGAGAGTCTGATTTGTCCTCTCAGTTTGACCATCCGTTTGGGGATGGTGACTGATGGATAGCCGGATGTCGATCTGGGCCATAGAGCAGCATTTTCCCCAGAAGTTAGATACGAATTGAGTACCTCGGTCTGAGACTAAAACTGAAGGAAACCCATGGAGCCGTACGATGCCTTCAAGAAATACCTTTGCCAGAGTGGAAGCATTTGTGAGCCCCTTAAGAGGAATTAAATGTGCCATTTTTGAAAATAGGTCCACGACCACAAGAAAAGTGTTAAACCCTTGACTGGGTGGTAAATCAGTAATAAAATCGAGGGACAACGTGTGCCAGGGTGCTGGTGGGATTTCCAATGGTTGTAATAGCCCAGCCGGTTTCTGCTCGGATGACTTGTTTTGAGCAAGATAGGATGAATTGGATAATGTCTTTACGGCACGTGGACCACCAATAATTTCGTTTTACCTTGGCTAGGGTTTTAGCGATTCCGGGGTGGCCCTGGATCAAGGAATCATGATAACCGGACATGACTTGTTCTCGTAGTTCTTGCTTTGGTAAGAATAAATGATTCCTGAAGTAGGGCAACTGATCTTTTATCATGTAATGTTCTCCTTGTGCACTCCACACTTGTAATTGCTCCGGACTCATCAGGTTTTGGATTTCTTCATGTAATTCTTTCTGAGTTATGGTTGCTGTGATTCCTAGGAGCTTGTCACTCGGGATGATTGCTATTGGGTCAGGGCTCTGATACCCTTGCTCTTCCACCCCCATACGGGAAAGGGCATCTGCCTTCCCGTTTTTCACCACTGGTTGAAAAGTAATCACATAGTCATATTCAGCAAAAAAAAGAGCCCAACGTAGTTGTTGTGAGGATTGGGCCTTTGCCGTTTTTAGGTACTGGAGGTTCTGGTGGTCATTTATTACGGTGATTGAGTATCTGGCGCCTAAGAGGTAGTACCGCCATGCTTTAAAGACTGACTTAATAGCCAAGAGTTCTTTGTCTGTGATAGCGTGATTGAGTTCAGGGGGTATGAATTTACGCGACCAGAAGGCAACAGGGTGTAACTGGCCCGTTTCGGGGTCCTTTCGTGAGAGGACGGCTCCCATAGCCATGCTTGAGGCGTCCATTTCCACCAGGTATGGGAGATCTGGGCGAGGGTGGCGTAAGATTGGGGAAGATGTGAATCTTGCTTTGAGTTCCTGGAAAGCTTCCTCGGCTTCTGTTGTCCACTGGAACTTTTTGTTGCTTTTCCTTAGCAATGACGTGATGGGATGCATGATTTGTGAAAATCCTGGGATGAACCGGTGGTAGAAGTTTGCAAAACCCAGCATACTTTGAACCCCCTTGAATGAATTTGGGGATGGCCAGTTCAGGATAGCATCTACCTTGTGTACATCCATTCGGATTCCTTTCGGGCTGAGAATAAAGCCCAGGAATTCCACCTCAGAGACGTGGAATGAACACTTTTCGAGCTTGGCGTAGAGCTGGTGTTGACAGAGTTTCTCCAATACGGATCGGACGTGTTTAACGTGGTCCTGCTTTGATGCAGAATATACTAGAATATCATCAATGTACACTAGAGCACAGACATCAATCAATTCCCGTAGGACATCGTTCATGAAGTATTGAAATGCTGCAGGTGCATTGCAAGGGCCAAAGGGCATTACTTGATATTCGTACAAGCTGTATTTGGTGCGAAAAGTGGTTTTCCATTCGTCTCCCTGTTTTACGCGAACAAGGTGATATGCCCCCCTCAGGTCTAGTTTTGTGTAGATTTGGGCATCTTTGACTTGATCAAGCAATTCAGGGATCAGTGGCAGGGGGTAGCATTTTTTTACGGTAATCTGGTTCAGTGCGTGATAATCGATGCAAGTTCTCAAGTCCCCCTCCTTTTTCGGTACGAAGAATAGAGGACTGGCTGCTGGAGACTTCGAGGGACGGATGAACCCGTTGGCCAGGTATTGGTCAAGATAGGCCTTCAGGTGCTGGTTTTCTGGTTCCGTGAGTGCGTAAATTCGCCACAAGGGATTTGGGCGCCGGGTATCAGGTCGATTTGGCAATCGTATGGTCTATGCAGTCGCAGGGTATTAGCCTGTTCTTTCTGAAAGACATCTTGAAAGTCCTGGTATTCACTTGGTAGGGTGCCGATTGCCACAGTCGCAAGCGTGGAGGTTCTGGTGTCTATTGGTTGTTTCTCTTGGCAATAACATGTGTGGGCGCAAGTCTCGGGAAAGGCCAATTCTTTTGCCCGCCAATCGATTTGAGGATTGTGAGCTACCAACCATGGCATTCCCAAAATAAACCGGAACTGTGGTGCCTTAATGAAGTCGAAAACGATAGATTCTTGGTGTCCAACCTGGCACAAAAGGGTTAAAGCTGCAGTGCATTGGGATACTGGACCAGAAGCTATTTCCGTGCCGTCCACAGTGGTAACAGTGTCGGTGGTTGATTTAGGGCGTAACGGAAGCCCCATCTTTGCCGCAAGATCCTGGTCGATGTAATTCCCAACGGCTGCACTGTCAATGTACGCTCTTACTGCGTGCATCCGAGATGGTTGTTGGTGATTGATCAATACCGCAAAAAGGGAGGTCTGTAGTTCACTTTCTTCGTTCGACAAGTGGACCCCTACACTTGCCGGGCTGGGGAGTTTTCCGATTCCTTGATGGTATCTTCCTTGTCCGTGACCCCTACAGTCCTCCTTAGTGGCTTCACAGGGCACTCTTTAAGGAAATGACCTGACCTTCCACAGTACAGACATAACTGCTGCTGTCTCCTTTTATCCCTTTCAGCTTTAGTCAAGGGGGATCTGACCCCCCCGATTTGCATTGGTTCTCGTGAACCTTCCGTTGTGCAGGCAATATTGTCCTTTGAACGCACATACATAGGGCGAGGGTCTGGTCTGGTTCGATCTGCTCTTCGGTCCTGCAACCTATGATCCAGTTGAACAACAAGGCCAATGAATTCTGAGCAGTCTTTCGGGGGGTTCACTACTTGTGGGAGAACATCCTTGAGCTCCGCCCGCAACCCCCGATGAAATAACGTGGTTCTCTTCTCCACTGGCCATTCTGCTTCAACTAAGAGGCTATTGAACGTGGCTATGTATGTTAACAGGTCTTGATTTCCTTGGCGTAGGGACAGAAGTTCGTTGTCTAATGCCTGCCCATGAGTACGATGGGTGAACAGCTTTTCCATCTCCTGCTGAAAGCCCCTGAAGTCATGCAGGAAAGGATCGTCTTGGGCCACAAAGGGTACAGACCAGTTCGCGGCGCTACCACTCAGGTAGGATAGCACAAAAGCGACCCGTTGATTGGTCATTCGGAAAGGCCCCTGGTCTACAAAGGCAGTGCAGGTGGCACTGGTTCAGGAATGTTGCAATCCTCTTGGGATACCCCGTAAATCGTTCGGGCGGGGCCAAGGGAACTGCCCCAGGAAGGGTTATCTGAACGGGATTGGCTGATGGTGCTGGCATCGAGGGCATGCTTCCCAGCAATGGTGCATCATGCCCTGCTTGTGACTGGAGAAGTTGCCGGCTTAAATCATCAGTGCGTTCTTTGGCTACTATCAGCTCTCTCCTCAGGGTGTTGGTCTCCTGCCTGGCTGCATGTACTTCGGAACGTAGCTGCCCCAACATGTGGGCTAACTGGTCGGTTTCTGACGTTTCCATGATGCCCAGGTGGATTTTGATGTGAGGCTTTGTGTTCTGTAATGCTCACCTGGTATCCACGGGGACATCACTCAGCCTGTTCTGACCTCTTATGACCTCGAACCCTTCCCTGGAGTCTACTCGACTGGAGACTGGGCCTGAAACACAGGATTGGTAGATTTTAACTCCCTATTGTCTCTGTGTGCTTGAACCCCTTCTTCCCTGGGGTCCAACCCTTCCCTTTGATCCACAGCTCACCTTGTTTTCTTGGAAAGTGTGCTCTCCGTCCTGCTTTCAGTGCAGGGGCGCGTTGATTGATGCAGGCTCGTTGCTGCCTAATTACTTCACTGGCAAGAGTCCGACAGGTAAGTATAATGAGTCTTTTGAACAGTTCTCTAACTTCGTTCCTTTCCTTCCTTAGATGATGGCCGGCGTCAGGGGATGGCGACTTGCTGCTGAGATGAGTAGCGCTGAAGGTGAGTGAGAGCGCGATGCGCGATGCGACCCTTTCGTATTTGTATTGAACTGAGTTCTTTTTCTGTGTCTTTTAGGTGCCGCGACGTTTTCAGTGTGGATGCCGGTTATGAAGAAGAAATGCGGTGAGTAAGTGCGGTATGCGGCGCCTCTAGATGTTTCCACGCTAACCTGGAGTGCCTTTTCCTTTTTGCAGATGGACGAGAAGTTCCGTAGACAGAGTTCCCCCAGTGCGGCTGGGATTCAGGTAAGCGTTTGAAGCTCGTACAGTCTTTAAAAATAAGCGCAGATTTGCTGAATGCTTACTAATGCCTTTTTTCTGTTCTTTCCCCTTTTCCTTAGGAAGCGGCGTGCCGGGATGGGAATGACACCGCCAAAGATGCCTACAGAACAGAAGGAGCGATGAATGATGGGCAGAAGCGCGCAAGGTTAGGCTGTTCCTAATGGTGTTCTTGTTCTTGCAGGAGCTGAGCGCAGAAGAAAGATCCAGGCCTTCTGGAGACCCATCCAAACACGGTGAGTGTCACGCTGCAGGTGCAGAAAACACAAAGCATGTTTCTCAGCCCGGGCGTGGCTTAAATAGTCTCTGGGTATCCCAGGTGTCTCTGGGCTGAACTACACCCAAAAGACTAGACTGCAAATGCAGTTCTGGGAACCGAAATATGTGGGGGGATCCATCTTGTCCCCATCAATGTACTACAAGTCCAATCCCCAATGTTATCCTATGGGAGTGAGTGAGTCTGGTGCCACAAGCACCAAATCTGACTCCAAGTGGGTCTTTGGAGGGATGGAGAAGCCCTTGAGGGCCATGCAGGTGATCGTGGCCTGGCTCCAGCTTGACATCTTGGAGGGCTGGGGACATGAGGGGCAGGAATCATGACACCTGCACATGGAGTTCTCCACCCCGACCATAGTGAGCCGTGCCTCCTCCGCCCGCCGCCGCTCCGCATCTATCCGCTGGCCCAGCCGCTGCCACACGGAAGACACTCCCAATCCAAGGTCCTCCTGCCCTCCGGCCGATGCCTGCCCCTGTGATGTTGATGGCCCGAGCCATGATGCCTCCCACGCTGAGCCTGCTGCTGCCTCCGACGCAACTGCCTCTGCCACCACAACAGCATCCGGGATGCTGGAATCCACCGCCGCTGCCATGCACGCTCCCTGCCCGATGATGCTGGTACATCCTCCATCTGCTGGCGTCCAGTTGGTGGGGTGGCCACCCCTGCTGGACCTCCGACTCCGACTGTGGCAGGGATGGGATATCCACTAGGCTGGCTGCGTTGGTTGGGGCAGATCCACAGGGGGCCCTGGTGGCATCTGGGCCGGAAGACAGAACAGAGAACGACTGGCGTATAGTGTGCACAGAGGAGGAGAGGGCCGCGATACTGGCCCTCACATGGATGAAACCTCCGACCATGGTGCTTCCCAACTGGGCCACGTTGGCACACAGCTCTTCGTGATGACATGTGTGGTCCCCCCGGAAGCACGCACGTCATCACGAATGTCACGTGTGCGCAACGCAACACCAATCAGGACGGACTCAATCCAGTCACGGGTCCCATCATCCACATGTAGAGGAGTGCCAGATGACGTGCACCTCCCCCCTACCTGCGGACGGGCCTGGGATGGGGCATCCCTGCTGGTGCAAGGTGATGCAGTCACAGTGTCAGGGACAGAGACATGCACAGGCACCTCTGCGGCGACCTGTGCTGCCTCCTGCCCCTGGACTGCACCACTTGCACCAGTGGTACCACCCCCACCAGGCCCCATGTGCAGTTCTGTAGCGGCCTCCTCCTCCTCCGTACACACCAGCAACCTGGATGGCTCTGCACCGTCTTCTGCCATTGCAAGCCCCTGTGGGGGCTCATCTGCCCCTTCTGCTGCAGCCGTAGTGGCAGATGCGCCACAAGTCCCCTCGCTCCCGGATGATGGTATTTCCTTGGAGGGTGACTGGGCCTTGTGTCGCCGGACAGTGTGAAGAGGGCATCATAATGCCCCAGAACTTGCTCCACCAGGATACCAACTTCCTTTTCACTGAAGCTGGTAGCCCTCTACCTCTGTGCTGGGGGGTTGCCACTGGTCCCGGAAGGTGTTGTGTCAGACATGGCAACCCCCGAGGCAGGTGTGGGTGGGCAACTGGGTCCTGGGGCTGGGCTGTGGAGTGATGGAACTTCAGTCGGGACGGGAGTCTTCTGTTAGAGCAGGGGTGGTCCCTGCAACTGGACCCCTGCAGATGGCAGATGTGCAGACACCAAATGTCAGGGCACGGTGGCAGCAGGCAGGCAGGCAGCAGCAGATGGCTCGTGGGAGGCTGCTCGGGGCTCTGGGGGGCAGTAATTCGACCTTCTGGGCAGGAGCGTGGTCTTCCGTGTGTTGTCGCTTGGCCAGCTTGATACAGAGTGATTTGGCACGTGAAAAAACAGCACGTCGGCGTGTAATTCGAGGATGTGATGTAACACGCGCGGGCGTTTCCCTCGCTACGGGTTGAAGGTCCCACATGGGTTTCCATTGCTCTGTACGTGCTCTTCGTGGAATGCGGTACGTGTATTCTGGGGGTGTGTGTGGACTTTTACATGCGTTTCCGCTAGCGTGGAAGGGGTACGTGTATTCCAAGGGTTGCGCGTGGACTTTTACACGTTTTTTCGCTAGCGCGAGCGGGGTATGTGTATTCCGAGGGGTGAGTGTGGACTTTTACATGCGTTTTCGATAACGCGAGCGGGGTATGCGTATTCCGAGGGGTGCGCGTGGACTTTTACACGCGTTTCGCTAGCGCAAGCGGGGTACATGTGTTCCGAGGGGTGCGTGGGGAGTTTTCAACGTGTTTTCGTGGTTAGGGGGCTGTATACTGGTCCACTGGCCTTTGTGCTATGTAGGGATTTGTGTAATTTTTTGGCGCACGGGGCAGGGTTGGGGGCATTACTGGCGCTGCTGCAGGGTTGCTGCGCCGCTCTGCGCCACGGCTGGTTATGGATGTTGAAATCCATGAATATGTTGTGCGCTGAAATGGGTTTTGGCGCATGTGGCTGGCACAGAATGCCGCACACGCACTCTGTGCGCCAGCCGCATGCGCATTTGTGCGCCAAATTCTATGAATTACCCCCATAATGGGCTTCATTACGAGTTTGGAGGTAGCCATGCTGTTTTTACTGGCATGGCTACCCCCAAACTCGGGTCCAGGTCTCAAAAAATGGCAATTACCGGGCCATTCTGAACTTTGCGGGCCCGGTAATTCCCATTCGTGGGACCTGGACCCGGTACGTCCCCATTCCCATTTGAGCCCCCTTAGGGTTCAATGGGAATGGGGAGGATGGCAACAACGGTCCCGTTAATAATAGGACCGTTGCTACCATCCTGTTCTGCTCGCGGGTGCCGCTCTGCACGCCTGTTCTGACCAGGCATACAGAGTAGCCCTGCGAGCAGAACTCGGAATGTTGCGGCGAGGTAACAACGGCGCCGGTAGCACTAGCAGCACCGTTGTTGCCTTACCGCAACACTCATAATGAGGCCCAATGACATTTATCATGTTTGCTTTACCCTCGATGCACAATAAAAAAATGCCATGCCACAGTAAGAGTATATGGTCAGACTGGCACCATCAATGTGGCCCATTCTATCCACATAATAAAATGTATCAAGTTTGCTGCACTCTTGATGCTCAGTACAAAATGGCATTCAAGAATTAGAAAGTATTTGAAGAATGGCAGCACCAATGTAAGTCAGTCTAGTCATGTAACAACACTTATCATGTTTGTGTTACTGTCAGGATTCCCACGCTGGCCCGTGCTGCATCTGTTCAATCTAGACAAGGTTTTGTCCCTACGACAGTTCACAGCTGGAAACTGCCTTGGAGATTACAGGACAGAGTGCATAGGCAAAAAACTACATTTCCCAGCAGGATGTGCACAAACGCCTGTTCGAAGGCGTCCCAGGTCCCTATGATTGAGAGGCAGACCCTGGGCACATAAGGCTTGTGTTATTCATGGATCATCGCTTCCCAACTGATCTACGTGTCGGAAGAAAGAGCTGCTGCTGATTCAGTTTTCTACTCGGCTGGCCCTGCTTTCTAGCTACGAACTTTGGCAACACTTAATGGACTCTTCTTTTTGATTTTCCTTGTTCGATTTGGTGAGCTCTCGGATTGCTTTCCTGTATTACTGAATTTTGCTGCTCTCTGGATTGTCTTGGATTACGTCTTTGGATTTGTGCAGAGTACTTTGCTTTCATTTTTTTGTTTAGCCCAGAACGTCGCTGTGGATTGCCTTGTTTTCTTTTGGGCTACTATCTTCAGACCTGCTGTTTCCGTGACCTCCCATCCCGTGGAGTGATCAGCCGCCCCCGGTTGGTGTGGGATATGCCACTTTCTCACATGAATACTCTACTCCTCTCTCCCTTCACAGCTGCAGGGTATCCGGTGGTGCTTCCTGCTTCCGTCCTTCTTTCGCTGTATAGTATTGTCTGGCTGCCTGATTGCAGTCAAGGGCATCGGTGCATCTGGAATCCTGGTCCGGACAGAAACCTTGACAGTTACACTTGATGCACAGTAAGAAAATGCCATGCCACAGTAAGTAAGTATATGGAGACTGACACCACAAAAGTGGACCAGTCTAGCCAAATAATAATAGTTATCATGCTTGCTTTATCCTGGATGCCACATGGACTTCTTTACTGTGCATCTAGAGAAAAGCAAATCTTGCTACCAACAGCCCCTCCACCCACTGCCTTCGTTGAAAGTTCCTTCTGACTGCCATGTTGGCTGCGGCCAGTAGGGCGCAGGCACCTGCATGTTAGGTTTATATATATTGTCAACTGAAGCACGGAGAACCGCAGTGCATTGGTTGACAGTATATTTAAGCAAACTCTAGCCGCTCAGTGTATGCAGGGCCGGTCTTACACCAGATTGCACCCCAGGCGGAAAGCATCGATGGCGCTCCCCCACCCCCGACTTCTAACAAAAGACAACCAAAAAATGTGTTACAAGTGTTGTAAATAGGGTACTTCATTAAGAACCAGATAGAAATACAAATGCAATAAAAAATGCATACACTAGACACTAGGTGACAGTTTTAGAATGTTACCTGTATCATGTGTTCAAAAAGTAACGTTTCTTGACTTTGCCCTTGCGAATTGAAGCACAGCGTCGGATAGATCCAGGGATTGGCCAATGTCATTTTCGATTGATAATATAGCAAGCAATGTCAGTCTTTCATTGGCCATTGTTGATCGAAGGTATGTTTTAATGAGCTTCAGTTTGGAGAAGCTGTGCTCACCACTTGCAACTGTGACGGGCAGAGTGAGGAGAACTGGTAGTGGTGTAACTGTCCCTCTTGGTAACATGTAGCGTAAATTTTCCAATTCAACATGAAGGTCCTTGCCATTGATGTCAGAAGATTCGCCATGTTTTAGTGTCTGGTGCAGGTTTGTACAATGCTCCAATAGTGTTTTTTGTCCATAGGAAGCTTGCTAAGGTCATACAGAAAGCCCCAGCCTTGTTCATGATCCTTCATTTGTCCAAACCTTTCTTCAATTGAACCATGGGCTGTGTCAACAAGCACATAAAAAAACTCCCTCTTGAACTTTTCCTCTGGGCTTTGAGTCTGTGTTAGATCATCTCTGCCCTCATAATCAAACTGCCTCTTTCTTTGACGAATACGAATCGCCTTGAATGCAGACTCAATTCCTAGGTCAGCTGCCATTTCTTTGGCAGCAATGATGGCATTTTCAAATCCATTGTCTCTGTAGGCTACAAAGAACTGAATGCATCTTTTCATCAAGGAAGTAGCACTCACAATGTCCACTGATTTATGTTGTAATGTCTTGCTCACAATGTTAATCTGAAACACGATATCGTGCCAAACTACAAGAGAAACCAGGAATTTGAAGTCAGTTATCTGGTTAGCCAGACTTTGGGCCTCATGTCTGACTCCAGCATCAGCTTTGCTTAACTGTGCTAATTCCATTAGGGCGTCATAGATGTCAGTCACTTGGAACCTTACTGCTTTCACGCTGTCAATGCGACTCTCCCAACGGGTGTCGCTTAGCGGCTTTACAGTGAGATTTCTAACATTATTTGTGAGGCCTTTCCACCTAATAGTAGATGCAGAATAAAGAGGGCATATTCTTTGTAGTAATCCAAAGAGAGTTACTGAATCCAAAGATGACAAGACACCATTATTTTAACTTTTCAGTGTCTTGATAAATATGGATTCATAAACAAAACAGTACTCAGCCAGGCATCATGAAAGGTTCCCTACCCAGCCAGCAAACAATGCAGTAGTCTATCTGAAACTGAGATTGTGAATTTTTGGCTAATGGCTTAGTAAGTGATGTGCCAATTAAATGGCAGAAACAACTCAAATGAGCACAGGCCGGGCCAGTCTTCTTTACCTTGTGTTATGACACATTCGATATACATGTTCCGACATTACCACAGAGAATGGGTCACACTGACTGTCTGTCCCTGAAATTCAGTAGAGGCAGGAAAGTGAACATCCCCTACCCACTCTCCAAAAACCCATCAGGACTGAATGAACGGAATACTTTGATATGAAGAACCTGGCTTTTCCATCCTGGGCTCCCATCATTTCCAAGTGTCCCAATAGGCTCAGCCTTCTTAGGCTTCTACACAAGAGGAACATGAGCACACTCTTTCTGCTTACCACATTTCAATATGCAGTGTCGGATTGGCCCGTCGGCCGATCGGCCCGTGGCCGATACGAAATCCTTAGAGGCTGGCGAGGGGCCGGGTTTCAAGCCCATGCCTGGGCCGGTTTCGCTCTGGCTCAGGGCTGCCTGCAGTGCTGATCTGCTCTGCATGATCAGGGCCTGCGGGCAGCAAGTCGGCGCGAGACTGACACCATGGCGCTGCTGCTAGGTGATTGTGAAGGAAGTGTTACTTTTTTACAAAACACTGGTAGTGGGTCGGGATGGCCTCAGCCTGGCCTGCTACCAGTGTTTTGTAAAAAAGTAACAGATTCCTGCAACTGCTCGTCCTTGAAGGACCTGGGGCAGCAGCAGGCAGTCTGATGGAGGAGCCTGGAGGCCGCCTGCAGGGCTGGGCTTGGCCAGAGGCAGGATAAGTTGCTTTCAACTTTGCAGGAAGCAAGTAACACATTTGTTGCACGCCACTTTGCAAAGTTGAAAGCAACTAATATTGGCCATGGCCAATGAAAATGCAGCGAGACTCCGTGCCGCCACCACCCCTCACTCCCAGCCCAGGTCAGGATTGGAGCTGTAGCCTGCAGGAAGCTGCGCACAAATGAGGACCTTACCAGTGCCATGGGCGAGGTTGTCTCCACACCACAGCAAGAGTCCCTCGACTTGTCTCCAGCAGTGCAGCAGAGGCCAGCCCAGGAGGGCACACAGGCACTCGAGCACGGGCGACCCCCCGATCCTCCCTGCCCACACAGTCACCACCCCACAGCGTCAGCGGAGATGGAGAGACACCCCTGGCTGAGCTGAGGAGGTAAGAGTCACCGGCCGTAAATGTGGTTATGGGCGGTAAAATAGCTCAGCGGGTTGAGCGCTCACTGCTGCAATCTGAGCGTGATCTGCAGGTCGCAGGTTTGAATCCCGGCAAGGCCAACTCAGCCTTTCATCCTTCCGAGGTCGATAAATGAGTACCAGTTTTGGTTGGTTGATATTGTATGTAAGTATGTAAAGCGCTTTGGATTAAGGCGCTATATAAATAACACATCATTATCATTAATGCCCCCCCACCTGTCTCATTTTGTATCTCTTAGCTCCACACCCTGATAACCAAAGCTCCATTCTTTGTTGCCCTTCCATTTTCTCCCACTGCCTCCCCTTCACCCTTTTTGATCACTACTCTTACAACTCTCTCTCCACCAGTGCCCACCACAGCATCATTAGATCCCAGGAGCAGCAAGCTATGCTGTTGGGGTGAAAGAGGAACATTCCTGCCATGCATGTGGGGCAAAAACATGAGATAGCGACCCGCAGGGCATGCTCCTACTCACTGCTTGCCATGATTGGGCGTTGCTGTGGAGAGTTGTGACTGGCAGCTAGGAGCAAGGAAAGACTACTATGGTTGGCCTCTAAATCTGGTTAATGGACAATTCAGATGAAATCGGATGTTTTTGTTTTTGATGATTTAGGCACATTGAAGTCTATGGAGGGGTCTTGGGTTTGACGTGAGGGTGTACATTGTCCAGGGCTGGTGACACCCACCCAAAGAGAGGGAATGGAGGTATGCACCACAGGGCATCGCAACTCTGCGTGATAAGTAGAGCGACAGACTGTGGCATGTTTTCCACACTGCACTCTGCATGATTGTGGAGACGGGCACTTCCTTTTTTTTATGCTCAGACTCGAGCCCCATGTATCTGCAGTGCTGGATGGCAGTAGCTGCCGGTCTACGAGGTGGCTCATAAACTTCGCAGACCCCTCCAATTGATGATGGCCTGCAATGGAAAAACATCTAGCGTGGTCTACATCATACACACGAGGGAATGCTTGGGATAATTAGCAGTGGACTGGGGGTGGGGCCATTTACATCTCAAAGCAAATGTTCCATGTTGCTTTGGCACACCTTTGCTTGCTCAAGCTGACTGTTTAGTAGTTTATTAAAAAAATACTCTTATCACAAATTTCGCCATACTTGGAAAGCACCTGTGTGTGAACTCATTTCCAGAAAATGTTTTGGGTCATTGGCTGTCAGGCTGTCCCATAAAAGGGCAAGCTGACAGGACCACTGCGGTCACATACATTCATGTTTGTTGTTTGACGGGGTGGATTTGCACCACGCAGGCACAAAGGGGGCCAGTGTGTTGCTGTTGGGTGGAGGGAGGGGGCTACCTACGCTCTAGTCTGAGTGTAACATTAGGAGACACTCCTGGATTCTCCTTACTGGGGGTTGTTGTGTTCGAAGCCTAAGGTGCCCTTCATTGTTATTTTTTGCAACACCCTGGCAGCTCTGCCTTCTTTGGTGTTCGTTCGCTCGCCAGGGTGGACGGTCAGTAGGTTTCTGTGTGTGTCATCCATAAAAAGTGTGATTTATTACAAAGGCTCCTGAGTCCTCTCCCTTTCTCCTCCCTGTTGCTTCCACAGACAAGCTCCAGTTTCCTGATTTTTACATCCACTTAACACTAACACGAGACGCAGAGAGGAGTTGCTGAATGCATCATTGAGGGCACACATGTGTCCAACAGATGAGCTCTTCATGTATGTGGTTTGTGAACTATAAATAGTAAACACACTCCAGTATAATTGGGCCCAAGCAAGAAACATACCTTTTGAAAAAGAGCTCACATTTTTGCAAAAAACAGGCATTTTACATAATATTTTAAATTAGTGAATGTAATGATAACTGACAGCATACAGTATACATCATACGGACTACATGAGGGCCTGCTGCAGTGTTACGGATTGCTGCCCAACTGCCACTGCTAAAATGTGCCGATTTTTCAGAAATCATGCCATGGTAGCTATTAACTAACCAAAAAAAAGGTTCCATCCCAGTCAGTGTGGGGGATGGGAATGGAAGTAGCACATCGTACTATTTAGAATAATGCACAGTCAGATTTGTAATGCAGTATCACCGCAAACCATATTCCCCGCAGTAGCCTATGAGGGGAATACCTGATGCTTGGTAATCAAGCAGTCAGTAACAAGAAAGCACTGCCTCTTTAGCTGTAGTCCCGTGAAGCCAGGATGCCTGAGTTCATACTCCAGCTTACATGTCAGTGTGATTGAACCTATACAAAACACTTTGCTTCCATTGCCCCATTACTGAAAGAATAAAAACAAAAAGGTGCAACGGATGCACCTTCTTTAAATGCTGCCTGCCTCTTGGAAATGTGGAAATCCTTGCGCCTAAAAGCTTGTGCTCAGTGTAGAAATATTTGACCATGCACATCAAGTGGCCATTGACTAGTCTTCATTGTGCCACAATGAATGCTGTGTTGTAATGTGTCTATCTTTCCTATCTGCATAGCATGCTGTTCAGGATGTTTGTTTGCATGTATGAGGTAACGAGTGCTCAGAGTATGGAATGTCCTGTGAGGGTGCTGCTTTCCCTATTTTGCCAACCTCTGATCTGAAGCCCGAAAAGTAGATGCACGCAGTCTTGAAATGCGGCCAAATTTGCACAGACTTGCAGATGAACTTAACTGGTCTGCTGTTAAATCTCAGTTACCAGTTTAATGGTATCCACTACATAACAATTGCTCAGTTTACTATTGCTGATTTGATAGCTCAGTGGGTTGAGCGCTTGCTTCTGCGATGTGTGTGTGTGATCTGCAGGTTGCAGGTTCGAATCCCAGCAAGGCCATCTCAGACTTTCATCATTCTGAGGTTGATAAATGAGTACCAACACAGGTTGGGGGATATTGTATGCATATTTGTTCTATAAAAAAGAGCTTAAGAGTAGATGCTATACAATAACATATTATCATTTGGCCTTGGACGTCTGCTTGCATTGATGATGGTTTGAGGGCCACTTTTCTTGATGCAAGGGGTGGGCCACTTTTTGAGGTGACCTTGAAGGCTGGGCCACTTTTTTGAGGCGAGGGATGGCCACTTTTTTTTGGGTGTCCGGGCCTATTTCTTGTTCCAGTCCGACCCTGTCAATATGTAATGCATGGATTTGTTGTGTTGCACTTCTTAAGTAATTTCTATACAACTGAGTATTCTTAAAAGCCAATCCTAAGCTCAAATTTCTAATAATTAGACATGAGACCATATTTGCTTACCTGAGTTACAGACTGGTCTCAAATGCCAGCTTCACCACAAAGTGTGTGATCCTGGACACATGATTTTATCTCACTGTGGCTTATCTGCCAAAATTCGAAGAGCCTAGAAGTTATTCAATCCATACTATAGCATACATGCCAGCAACACATTGACTTACCCTATTGATCGGCAGAGAAGCAGAAGCACTCGGCACCCGCGGGCTGCACAGACCGGTCACAGTGGCCCAATGGCAAAGTTAGCAGGCTCTGGCTCACTGGGTCTGGCTGCGGCTGGGCCTTCTGATTCGTTCACGATTCCACGCAATTTCTGACTGACAAAGACTAGTCTCGGGACAGCAGGTCAAAGAAGGGCAGGCTGCCCATGCCCAGCAGCTCTCCTCCAAGCTGAGTGAATAAACCCTACTCAGCAGGGGTCAAGTCCTAAAAATTAAAGTGAGGGGACTCATCAACAAATACAATGGGATGTGACGTTGCCAGAAATTAGCATACCAAGGTGAAATAAGCACACTACACCAGCTGCACACATATCCGGTGCACCCACGCACCGTGCAACACTCTCTTTCTCTACTGACTTGAACTATGGTTCCCGAGGGCATTCATCCTACCAGCGCTTTGAGATCATACCAATGATACATAAGGCGCTATACAAATGCCAAGTAATATAACATAACATACTATTTCATTAAATTGGCTTTGCATAACCACCCAAATTGCACAGGACGAATGGCATTTGCCTTTTCATAAAATCAACACACACAAAACCAATAGAGGATATTTTCTTTTAATAGTGTTTTTGAAAACGTTAAAAGGTGTGCATGTTTTAAACTCTAAGAACCAATACAAATGTTTTCCCGGGATCTTGCAGCACTGAAATGGGACATTTCACCTTTAGCTGTTTGTTATTTTTCATCAGGCTTCTTATACTTTTATGTCCCAACTAATAAGGCAGGTACTGCAGGGTTTGACGGGATTTGAGGGCGGGTGGGAGCAGAAATTAAATATTGGTCTTGAGAGGCCAACCATCTCCAGATTGTTGCAAGCAATGTGCTAGAGGAGCATAGGGAGGTCTAGAGTACCTCCTCCTCCCCTGGAAGTTCACCCCTCTGCCTTTCTTCCTTGGAAGGCCCCACTCCCAGACGACTGCGCCTTGCAATCAGGGACTGACCCAGCATCTGTGGGAGAGGGAGGAGCAAAGACTTAGAATGACGAGGTCTAATGCAAAGTGGCTCTAAGCTGGATCATTTCTCCTTTGTTCACCTCATGTTTCCTCTCAATGACTGCACCATGTCAGTGGAACGGGGGTGCTCTTCAGCCATGCAGACTAGCTTCATGCGTCCTTGGGAGGATAGCTCAGCGGCAACGTGCTCGCCTTGGAAGCAAGACGACACGGAGCAACAGAGGTTCGATCCCCCGGTCTGTGCTTAGAAACCTCTGGGTATTAAGCACGTTATAAATAACCTATCAATTCAATTCAATTCCTGTGCATGGATTCTAGCTTCTAATTGTGCTGCCCAGGCGTGCAAACTCACTGCAAGTCACAAGATTTGATTGTGAAAAAGTACACCTGCAAAAGGTAACATGTACTCACAATGCATTTAAGTGGCGGGGCAAGAATGGAGAAGAAATTACATAATTTACATTCACTAACAACTTTTAACATATTCATCTGCCCCTTAGTCCAGATCATTCATCATACCGGGCCCACTTGAGCACCTCTGGGGTCCGTCATGCAACCACTCAACATCTAACTCCATCTAGTTCCACGCTTCACCCGTTCTAAAGATTGCCATCACAGCTCATGCTTACCAAAGACTTATCACATGTGAGAAATTACTACTTTGACAACCATATTCCCTCTCACTCGTCTCAGTTGCTTTTCCTCTGTTTTTGATCATTCTGCTTTTCTTTCCTATCACCTCCTCCCCAAACCTCCCCTTCCATTCCACAGACTAAGGGCTGGCCACGGCCTGGGAGGATCACAATAAGCCGACCTTTCATGCCAAGGCCAGACACCGTAAGACCACGACGGTGATGAGGGGCGCAGTATAAATACTGGATAAGAAAGCCTAGCATATGGTCGGGACTAGCACAACTATATGCATGGTACTACGTTATTCTCAGGCTCCAAGTCCAAAAGCCTCCAGAATCATCAGCTCATTCCTGCTGCACATCGTCCACTGGAATATGACCGTTAACCAGCTGAGGCGGGATCCTTCCAAACTGGAAATGATTGACCCTGCTCTAAAATGCCACCTTTATCTATGATATGTTATTTATAACGTGCTTAATACCCAGAGGTTTCTAAGCGCAGACCCGGGAATCGAACCTGTGGTGCTCCTTGAAGGCTTGCTTTCAAAGTGAGCACAGTGCCGCTGAGCTATCCTCCCGAGACTATGGTCCAGATGCCTGAACCCTGGCCACCAGACCTGGATCCAGCCCCTGTAGCAAGAGAGGATGTTTGGGATGTAGGGGCACTTTTGACAGTAAGTTCTCAATAAGGTTCCAAATAACTGCTGTTTAAAAAAAGTGGTGCAATGTTGATGGTTTTATCGAAGGTCCTTAAGTCGTGTATTTAATTATCCAGTCAAACCGCAACGCAGGGGTGGACTTGGAACCAATAGAGGCTCTGGAAATAATGTTCAAGGTGGCCCCATATTGCACATTTTGAGCAAGACCAACCTTTTTCCCATGAGAAAATGTGGAAATAAGATGGGTTACCACATAAAAGAGGCCCATCGGGACATCTCTAGAGGTCCCTATCGGCCAGTCTACCCATGCCTCAAGGAATTGGTGTGGCTCTGGCCCTACTGCTGTCACCAATGGATTATACAAGTTGAGTTTATCTAGCAACTCCTAAACATGATATGGCTACAGAATGCCCAATCGGGAGCAGCTAGGGTTATTTGGCCAGATATGCACCTGCAGTTGGAGTCAGGAACTCCATCCCCGGGAGTTATTCACACGAGAATCTTATTCCAAGTTCTCTGTGTCATTCGTAAATTAAACGATACACAAATCTGGCCCATCCTTGCAGATTTTTGGGCCACTGCCCAGCGAGACACTTTCGATCGGGAAACAGGGCTTCACTTAACCTTAGAAATCCGTGCGCATAAACTGGTGACGTTTGATCTTTGTATGTCAGGGGGCGTATCACTGCTGGGACAGCCTATCCCTAGAGGAAAGGAACGTCATTGACCGCATGCTTTTTTGGAGAAAACTCAAACGTTAATTTATGCACATTCTATTTAGCCAGGGCCCGAATGTTAATTTTGGTGCCCCCACTGCCCAGCGCCAAGATGCCCGTATTAAAAGACTGTTGGCGCTTTACAGGTTCATGTGTAAACAACATAGGCTGGATACGGAGCAGTGATTCTTGTCCCAACCCCTTTAGCCAGTCACCGACACCCTGGGGTCAGCCTGGCAGTAGGTGTACAGCGTTGTTGTTTCGTTTCCCATTCAGGCCCTGTACTGCGAACTCTGAAATTGTTATGTAACCAGAATCGGCCAAAAAACAGAAGCACTCTGGGAGAGCAGAGACCCCCCACCACAATGCCCCCAGTGCAGGGCCGTCTGCTCACTGGAAAACCTGAGGCCCAACCGGCAGCTGCGCAGCATAGTGGAGCTGGTGAAGCAGATGCAGGCGGAGAGAGCCCTGGAGAAGCACAAGTGTGAGAAACACGAAGAGACAGCCCTGGAGTACAAAGTATGGAAGAACGCATTAGTGAGTGCACAAACTCACCGCGCCAACTTCCCTGCCAGTGCCGACAGAGCCCAGAGTACAGGGTGAGACGAGATCACATTAGTGAGTGCACAAACCCACTGCGCTAACATCCCTGCCAGTGCCGACAGAGCTCAGAGTACAAGATGAGACAAGATCACATTACCCAGTGCACAAACCAACCGCGCTAACATCCCTGCCCACAGAGCCCAGAGTACAAGGTGAGACGAAATCACTTTAGTGAGTGCACAAACCTACTGCGCTAACATCCCTGCCCACGGAGCCCAGAGTACAAGGTGAGCCGAGATCACATTAGTGATTGCACAAACCCACCACACTAACATCCCTGCCCACAGAGCCCAGAGCACAAGGGGAGACGAGATCACATTAGTGAGCGCACAAACCCACCACACTAACATCCCTGCCCACAGAGCCCAGAGCACAAGGGGAGACGAGATCACATTAGTGAGCGCATAGTGCAGTGGGTTTAACATCCCTGCCCACAAAGCCAGAGTATAAAGTGAGACAAAATCACTTTAGTGAGTGCACAAACCCACTGCGCTAACATTTATGCCCACAGAGCCCAGACATTAATGCAGCAAAAAAAAAGTATTATATTGCGACGCCCGCCCCAACTCCCCAAGCCCCCGACGCAGTATTTACCTGATACTGGATGCAGCAGGTGCATCCACACACTCGCTCGCTCCTGTTTTTTCTGCGGGGCCGCAGGGGCTGGCCTGGCAACAATAACACCAGGCAGCCAGAGCCCCAGCCCCAAGCTATCAGTGCGCAGACCGCAGACGCGCACATAGCCTGAGGGGCCCGGG
Source organism: Ambystoma mexicanum (assembly GCF_040938575.1). Classification (NCBI taxonomy): domain Eukaryota; kingdom Metazoa; phylum Chordata; class Amphibia; order Caudata; family Ambystomatidae; genus Ambystoma; species Ambystoma mexicanum. Next base: position 35,843,732 of record NC_090931.1, read on the forward strand.
CACACGCTGCACGTGCGCCCATGGGCCTGGCTGGCGGCCTGGCGCCACCGGGGCCCTGGGGGCAAGTTTAAAGCAACAAACAAATGTTGCTGCGAGTCAATTGCAGTGCACTCTTTGCTGCTGACCTGAGGGCAAAGGCCAGCGCTGCTCTGCTCGCTCGCTTAATAACACATCAAAATTAAATCAGCCAGGACTCAGAGAGAGCACCGCGGCGCGGCGCCCCCTAGAGGCTGACTGGCACAAAGACCGGCCCTGAGTGTATGGAGCTGTCCTGGAAGTGAATGCTCCTGCGCACATAGGCTTCTGTGTCCTGCTTGTCATGTTTGCGGGACACAGCAACCTATTTGTGCATGTACTGATCGGCAACTGTTTGCTTAAATATACTGTCAACCAGGGTCAGACTGGGACAAGAAATAGGCCCGGTCAACCATAAAAAAGTGACCCACCCCTCGCTTCACGACCCTTGACCTCTGATGATATCACCGGAAGTGATGTCATTTGACCCCACCCCAAAGTGACATCCGGGGAAGCGATGAAACATGACCTTTCGCCCCTTGACAAAAAGTGGCATCAAATAGCATTGTACCTAAGTACTCTACATTACTGTGAATCCAAGCAGACTTCCAAGGCCAAATGATATGTTATTGTATAGCACTTATGCTTAAGCTCTTTTTTATAGAACAAATGTGCATACAATATCACCCAACCTGTGTTGGTACTCATTTATGACCTAAGAAGGATGAAAGGCTTTTTGGCAAAAAAAGAAAATTGGAAAAAAAAAGATTTCTAAAAAAAAAATGTCTTCCAACCCGGCGCAGGCATGGGCAGAATCCGGCCCCCACAGGCCGGGGAGCTATTCCGACCCTGCTATCAACCAAGCCCTGCACTGTTCCATGCTTCCTGAATAGCTCAGCGAGCCTAACAAGGACCAGCGGCGGAATGTCCGGCTGCGTCTGGACCGTGTAACATATATGGTGCAGCACTGCCATCTACTGTCAGATTAATATTATAACATGCTGAGAGATCCCCAACACATTGATACGGTCCTTTGCAGCCTGACAGGGTCCAGCAATGAGAGGTTTTGTAACACAAGCCGGGGGTCATTACAAGTTGGGCGGTATCCCAGCACTAAATCCATCGGGTTACTGCCCAATGCAATCAGCGTCAGCACAACTTGGTCCAGCGCTATCAGCGCCGGATCCCAAGTTGCGGCGGTCCAGTAGATCCCAATTTTTCCCTGAGTCCATTGAACTCAATGGGATGTTTTCGGTGCAATTGCCGTGGTGCTAATACTGCCGTGGCAATTGCATCAAAAATGTGCAGAAAGTCAGCGGATTTACCCCAGCTCAGAGCTGGGGGTGAATCCTCAGAGGGCCTCATCACAGGTTGGGCAGAGCGGTAAAAATGTGGCGGTAGAACTATTACTGCTGCATTACCGCTCCGCCCAGTCCTGAGTTTGGGCGGACCTCGGAGCGTTCACCTCCAGCTTTGAGCTGGAGGTGAAAGCACCAGCATTCTGCCCATTTTCAGCATAATTACTGCGGCGCAATTAGTGCCGCTGCAATTGTGCCGAAAATGCCCGACATGGTCCTATGGATTCCAAATAAATGGGGATTTACAGCGATACCGCAACTTGGGATCCAGGGCTAAAAGCCACAGACCAAGTTGCAGTAACACTAACTGCATTGGGCCAGTGGATTTACTGCCGGGATACCGCCATACTTGTGATTACCTGCCAGAGTCTCACAATACTCGCGACTGGGCGGAGCGGTAATGTGACAGTAATAATATTAATGCCACATTTTTATTGATCTTTCCATCCGCTGATGAGGCCGGTTTGTTACGTCTTTGACTAAACACAATATTCTACAGATACAATATACAGTCAACATGTCTTAATAAGTCTCCCCACCCCAAAATAAAACACACAAAAAAACTAGAAACTGTATAACAGAGCTAGTACATGTCCAGGAATCTACCCCATATTTTCTCCCAAAAAACCATTTGCAGAGTCTTCTCCGGAAATCACTCAGTCTTACCCACTCCCAGTGCATTGATTTCCAAGGAGCACACTCTGTGATTACAACCCCAACAGTCACTCGTATCAGAGAGACCTCTCTTATGTAATCTCTCAGGCATCCAATACACCCTAGTCAGGATCTTAATCTGACGCAGTCTCTCAGCCAGATTTACAGAAGACGGGCAAACATTCTTACAAACCATCTCCCATTGATCCTGGGTCATCTCACAAGTCATTCTCCTTGTCCATTCTTCCAGGAGGGATCTATTGATCAGGACCCAATCAGTTTATAGTATTTACTCACTAGCACACTTTCCACTTTGCCCCTAGCGTTCAGACTCCTGAAATCAGTGCCCTCCTCAGACTCAATGGGCTTCATTACACGGAAGGCGGTAGGGGATTACCGGCACCGGTAAGAGCACCGGTGCCGGTAATCCCCACCGCCCTACTATGAGGTCCCTCAGCGGGTCCCGTCCTTAACATGTGGTCAGACCATGGCAGATCAACCGGTAGACCATGGCTACCGACTTGACTTTTTAAACTTGTGGTAATCAAGTTGTGAGCAATTTTGTATTTGCCATGGCAATTGGGGACATTGAGTCTGAGGACGGAACTTATTTCAGGACCCTAAAGACTGGACTCTCCCGCTATCCGCACGTGGCTGGATTTCATGCGCTGATATTCCATCCAGAGAATCTGTATGCCATATTGTCGATGCCCGGGGAAAGCGCGCCCAGACCACAAACAGCTCCTGATATTAGCACCAACAGCTGCAACTTCAAAGTTCGGAGCTCAAAGCAGAACAAGAAGAATGCAAATAGTCAGAGCAGCTCATCACAAAGTCAGCCCCTAAGGGACGGCCAGACCCCCTACACGTCTTTAGTCTCTTGCAACACTAAGGGGCATTTGCATCTGAAATAAACAAGCTGACCACGCTTGGAACGCAGAAGATTCCATCTGACATCAGGAAACATGGCTCCCAACAAAGCCCGCCCTGGAAGGATATGTCTCCTTCATAATTAACATGCAATAACATCCCTGAGGGGCCGCCCTGCTGCAGGTTTATTGACGCTGGTAAAAAATGGGGCAACCTTTTCACCACTTACCTCAACTAACCATGGCCCACATTTACATATGACAATACTAAAACATACTCTCAAATGAAGGAATCTAGATTTCTGGTACTGATCAATACATACTGGAACCCGAAAAAAAGAGGCAAAGACCAAATTCTGCGGGATGTAGCGAAGCTCGTAGATGAAGCATGCAACTCCGCCGATGCCTCTATTATTCCCTCTGGTGATTTAAACCTGGTTTGTGGAGCTGGTCAGCCGCCGCGAGGTCTAGCGCTGTCAAACACTGTGCCCCCGAAAAATAAAAGGGGTGCGCTGTGGGCGAGGTTGATGAAATCCTGCGACATGTACATGCTCAATGGATCTTTTGAAAAGGCAAACCCTCGCGGCATTCTGGGAACCGGGCTTCTGTTATTGACTACATCTTTGTCTCCAGAAGTCTGATTGGGGCAATGAAACCCCTGGAGGGACCCCACGCGCTTAAAAGCTATCACAACATTCTTAAGGCTCATTGGTTTGAAGCTATAACACCTCATCCACAGGCATATAAGTTCAAAATATAGGTGGATAAGGGAGGGATTAGGTTAAGGATAGCTAAACAAGATGTCACCATTCTGGCCCGAAACCTGCGCAATCAGCCAGTAGACGGTGTCCAACAGAGTCTTGATAATGCCACTGACTATAGACCACTGCTCTTGATACATCATAAACCAAAGACCCCCCATGCAGGACATCCAAACAGCTCACAGTCATGCCTATGGTCTGGAAAGAGCAAAAGGAAAACTAAAATCAAACTAGGATTAAAGGAGAAAGACTTGTCCGTAGTAACTAAGAAAGTCAACGTATTGAAAAACACCTATTTTATGTTATTTGGCATTTATATAGCGCTGTATATATCATTGGTATGACCTCAAAGTGCTTGTAGGTTGAACGCCCTTGGGGACTGCAGTCCAGGACAGTAGAGCGAGAAGAGAGTGTTGGCGTCGTAGGGTGCATGGGTGCAGCAGTTATGTGTGCAGCTGGTGTAATTACCTGATGGTAGCTGCATCCTAGCATTAGGTGTGGTGGTGGAGATATCAGTCGAATGCGTGCAGTCTGGTGGGCCGGGTTCTGGCTGCGTTATGCCAGCAGGACGCTTATGTGAGCAGCTAGGCTGGTCTGTCATGGGATATAGCTGCGTTTTATTAGAGTGATGGGGTGTTCGTATGCAAGCAGCTGGGCTGAATGTATCGAGGGGTATGGCTGTACTCTAATTGAGTGATGGCGTAGAGTAGAGAGTAAGCGTAGTGATATGATATCATGGTTCATGCATGAAGTGCCTAAGGATAATGCACTTCAAAGCAAGTGGTGCGGTACGGACAGTGGGTACATGCCAGGAACAGTACATGAGGACCGGGAGGGCTGGGTACATATCGCAGGGAGCCGTGCTAGGGACGAACAGCAAGCATGCAGGGGCCTGGGTGCCGAGGCATTACGGGAGCAGAGAGGCTGGCTATAAAGTGACATAAGGGGACTTCAGAGGGCTGGGCAGGCAGTCACTACATGGCACACGAGAGGCGTATGGGTGCACCGAGGTGTCACAGGGGACCAGGAGGATGGCCGTATTGCATCACCGTGGGGGGCAAGGGCTGTGTACATAGTTGCATCATATTGTACCGGTGCTTTTGGCGCAACTAAACCTGGGTGACAATAAAAGATGCACAGCTGATGCTGGGAGCCTTGATAAAAAAGAACAGTTCCAGGGAGTCGCGGGCAATTATCAACTCTGCAATCGGCATGGAAATCATGCTCGGATTAACGGTGTCTCAGAAAGAAACTGGAGAAGGTTCTATGAAGACCTAAACGCTCAACCTAGGGCAGAACCTTGTAGGATCAGCTCAGTTAGAGACCCAAGAAACCCTGCAACATCATGTGACTACTTATGTGGCTCTAACAGAATTGAGAACTAAGCACTTGGCTACATTTCTCAAACATGCAGGAGCCCTATCACCACACGAATGGTGGTCCATGGCTTTAAGAGGGGAACGTGTGGGCCTTAACCATCGCATGATACCATCGCGATGAATCGCTATGATTGACTTCATTCGAGAGCGTCCAAACCCAAATGGACAGATTCAGGAATTGCTAGAAGGTGGCAGGTGGGCTTGCAATAGTACTTCCGTGTATAAGAGGAGCGCTGGACACTGTTCTAGGCCCGGAGGAACATTGCTATTATTGTTATCGTAATCATTTTCGTGTGACCTTCTGCCTAGTTGGCTAAGGGCAAAGAAAAAGCGAATGATAATAATAATAATAATAATAGTAATAATCTTGAATCTCAAATTTAAGGAAGAGACAGATTTTGTGTGAGGCTTCGGGAAGTAAGGGGATTGTGGTTTTGTAAAAGTTTTTTTTATTAAACTAATTATACCATAACAAAATAAATAAATAAATGAATACATAAATAAATAAATAAAAGTCAACACCTAAACCCACACACAAATCAAGGGCAGGGGGGCACGACAGAAGAACACAAACAAGCACATTCACTGCAAAGCAGCGGGATGGAGGAAGCAGCGTCCAACCTCATTGCTCTGCAGCAAATCCCACAACTTGTATCGGCTGCTCTGGTGGAGATGCAGCAGGCAGCCCCCAGCAAGCAGCCCCAGCAGGCAGTCCCCAGCAGCTCCCATCAGGCAGTCCCCAGCAGCCCCCATCAGGCAGCCCCAACAGCCCCCAGAAGCCCCCAGCAGCCAGCCCCCAACATCCCCCAGCAGGCAGCCCCCAGCATCCCCCAGCAAGCAGCCCCTAGCAGGCAGTCCCTGGCAGCTCCCAACAGCCCCAGCAGGCAGTCCACAGCAGGCAGCCCGTCCCCAGCAGCTCTCAGCAGGTATCCCCAATGGTAGCCCTCAACAGCCAGTCCCCAGCAGGCAGTCCCCAGCAGCCCCCATCAGGCAGTCCCCAGCAGCCCCCATCAGGCAGCTCCAACAACCCCCAGCAGCCCCCAGCAGCCAGCCTCCAGCATCCCCCAGCAGGCAGTCCCCAGCAGCCCCCAGCAAGCATCCCCCAGCAGGCAATCCCCAGCTGCTCCCACCAGCCCCAGCAGGCAGTCCACAGCAGGCAGCCCGTCCTCAGCAGCTCTCAGCATGTAGCCCCAATGGCATTCCTCAACAGCCAGTCCCCAGCACGAGTCCCCAGCAGCACCCATCAGGCAGTCCCCAGCAGCCCTAATCAGGCAGCCCCAACAGCCCCCAGAAGCCCCCAGAAGCCAGCCCCCAAAATCCCCCAGCAGGCAGTCCCCAGCAGCCCCCATCAGGCAGCCCCAACAGCCTCCAGCAAGCAGCCCCCAGAAGGCAGTCCCAGCAGCTCCCAAAAGCCCCAGCAGGCAGTCCACAGCAGGCAGCCCGTCACCAGTGCTCTCAGCATGTAGCCCCAATGGCAGCCCTCAACAGCCAGTCCCCTTCAGACAGTCCCCAGCAGGCCTCATCAGGCAATCCCCAGCAGCCCCCATCAGACAGCCCCACCAGCCCCCAGAAGCCCCCAGCAGCCAGCCCCAGGATCTCCCAGCAGGCAGCCCCCAGCAGTCAGCCCCCAGCAGTCCCCACCAGGCAGCCCACAACTGCCCCCAGCAGCCTCCAGCAGGCAGCTTCCAGCAGTTCCCAGCAGGCAGTCCCCAGCAACCCCAGCAGGCAATCCCCAGCAGCCCCCAGCAGGCAGCCCCCAGCAGCTCCCAACAGGCAGTCCCCAGCAGGCAGCCCCCACCAGCTCCCAACAGGCAGCCCCCAGCAGCCCCCAGCAGGCAGTCCCCAGCAGCTCCCAACAGCCCCAGCCGGCAGTCCCCAGCAGGCAGCCCCAGCAGCCCGTCCCCAGCAGCTCTCAGCAGGTAGCCCCAATGGCAGCCCTCAACAGCCAGTCCCCAGCATGCAGTCCCCAGCAGCCCCCATCAGGCACTCCCCAGCATCCCCCATCAGGCAGCCCCAACAGCCCCCGGCAGCCCCCAGCAGCCACCCCAGCATCCCCAAGCAGGCAGTCCCCAACAGCCCCCAGCAGGCAGCCCTCAGCAGCCCCTAACAGGCAGCCCCAACTGCCCCCAGCAGCCCCCAGCAGCCTCCAGCAGTTCCCAGCAGGCAGTCCCCAGCAACCCCAGCAGGCAGACCGCAGCAGCTCCCAGCAGGCAGTCCCCAGCAGCTCCCAACAGGCAGTCCCCAACAGGAAGCCCCCAGCAGCCCCCAGCAGGCAGCCCCAGCAGCCCGTCCCCAGCAGCTCTCAGCAGGTAGCCCCAACGGCAGCCCTCAACAGCCAGTCCCAGCAGGCAGTCCCCAGCAGCCCCCATCAGGCAGTCCCCAGCAGCCCCCATCAGGCAGCCCCAACAGCCCCCAGAAGCCCCCAGCAGCCAGCCACCAACATCCCCCAGCAGGCAGTCCCCAGCCCCCCCATCAGGCAGCCCCAGCAGCCCCCAGAACCCCCCAGGAGCCAGCCCCGGGATCCCCTAGCAGCCCGTCCCCAGCAGCTCTCAGCATGTAGCCCCAATGGCAGGCCTCAACAGCCAGTCCCCAGCAGGCAGTCCCCAGCAGCTCCCATCAGGCAGTCCCCAGCAGCCCCCATCAGGCAGCCCCACCAGCCCCCAGAAGCCCCCAGCAGCCAGCCCCCAGGATCCCCCAGCAGGCAGTCCCCAGCAGCCCCCAGCAGGCAGCCCCCAGCAGCCCCATCAGGCAGCCCCAACTGCCCCCAGCAGCCTCCAGCAGGCAGCTTCCAGCAGTTCCCAGCAGGCAGTCCCCAGCAGCCCCAGCAGGCAGCCCCCAGCATCCCCCAGCAGGCAGTCCCCAGCAGCTCCCAACAGGCAGTCCCCAGTAGGCAGCCCCCAGCAGCTCCCAACAGGCAGCCCCTAGCAGCTCCCAGCAGGCAGTCCCCAGCAGCTCCCAACAGCCCCAGCCGGCAGTCCCCAGCAGGCGGCCCCAGCAGCCCGTCCCCAGCAACTCTCAGCAGGTAGCCCCAACGGCAGCCCTCAACAGCCAATCCCCAGCAGCCCCCATCAGGCAGTCCCCAGCAGCCCCCATCAGGCAGCCCCAACAGCTCCCAGCAGCCCCCAGCAGCCACCCCCAGCATCCCCCAGCAGGCAGTCCCCAACAGACCCCAGCAGGCAGCCCTTAGCAGCCCCCAACAGGCAGCCCCAACTGCCCCCAGCAGCCTCCAGCAGGCAGCTTCCAGCAGTTCCCAGCAGGCAGTCCCCAGCAACCCCAGCAGGCAGCCCCCAGCAGCCCCCAGCAGGCAGTCCCCAGCAGCTCCCAACAGGCAGTCCCCAGCAGGCAGCCCCCAGCAGCTCCCAACAGGCAGCCCCCAGCAGCCCCCAACAGGCAGTCCCCAGCAGCTCCCAACAGCCCCAGCTGGCAGTCCCCAGCAGGCAGCCCCAGCAGCCCGTCCCCAGCAGCTCTCAGCAGGTAGCCCCAATGGCAGCCCTCAACAGCCAGTCCCCAGCAGGCAGTCCCCAGCAGCCGCCATCAGGCAGTCCCCAGCAGCCCCCATCAGGCAGCCTCAACAGCCCCCAGCAGCCCCCAGCATCCCCCAGTAGGCAGTCCCCAATAGCCCCCAGCAGGCAGCCCTCAGCAGCCCCCAACAGGCAGCCCCAACTGCCCCCAGCAGCCTCCAGCAGGCAGCTCCCAGCAGTTCCCACCAGGCAGTCCCCAGCAAACGCAGCAGGCAGCCCTCAGCAGCCCCCAGCAGCTTCCAACAGCCCCAGGAGGCAGTCACCAGCAGGCAGCCCCCAGTATCCCCATCAGGCAGCCCCAACAGCCCCCACCAGGCAGCCCCCAGCTGTCACGACTCGCTCCCTTCGCTCCCGTTCCCGCCACTTGGGGGCATGTTTTGGGGCTTATTCCTTGCTGGACATTTCCTCCGAACCTAATGCCACAGTGCTGTAATGAATTGGGAGCGCAAAATCCCTATTTTCCAAACTACTTCCCTTCCGGATCCATTCCAGGTCTTTGGCAGCCAGCATGCTTCTTTAACCAAATGACTGTGTTTCCCAGAATGCCTGGCCTCCTGCTCCACCTCCACCCTTGCAGGACTAGGTTGGGTGGAGGATAAGCAACACCTGTGGCTGCAGGTGCAGCAGTCAGCACACCTGAGGCGTGTGCTCGTTTAGCAGCTTTAAAAGCCACAGTCTCACTTCAGTCCAGCGCTGGTCATCGTTTGCAGTGTTCCTGTTTTTGACTAGTCCCGTGTTCACTGTTCCTTGCCCTTTTACCTAGGTCCTGGTTCCTGTTTTCTTGTTCCCTCCGCCCTGAATCTCTGATTCATGCTCTAATTGATTTCTGCTCCCTTGTTTCCCTTTTTTCCTTCCTCTGTTTACAGGCAGCATTTCTCAGTGCTTTCCCTTTTCAAATGCAGCCCAGTTGGTATTTCTTTGACTCTGTCCTTTGCTGCTGTTAACCCGTATGCCTTAGCCTTCCTCTTTAGCTTCCTGTCTTTTCCTTGGAAGGATAGGGAGAAGTTTGCATTGGTTATTTAGCTTTTTCCCTGCTCCTGATCCTTACTTCTTTTGGGATCCATTCCAGGTTTTCCTTAGCACTTCTGCATTTATTTTCCCATTTGATTTTAGGTGTGGTGTGCGGTTGTAAGCTAGCTCCTGTGTGAATGCTTATGTTTTCCTCACTATTTGTTATCACTATTTCAACTTAGGTATTTAGAGTTCAGCAGCGGATCACTCTCGGCTGCCTTCCAGCCTTCACCCTTGCCCTGTCGGGCTCCCCACATAACAGCGGATCACGCTCTGCTGCATTCCAGCCTCCGCCCTTGTCCTCTTGGGCCCCCTGTTCTACAGTCTACCTCTCCCTGGCAACCTACAGCCCGTGCACTCTGGACCTTCCTACTTCTCCCATTGCTGTTCTAGCCTCTCGGGGTCCCAGTTCATCAACAGGATTCATGGGCTAGCTGACGTTCAAGAGGTTTATTCTCGTCCTTGTGAGTACAGTTCTTTAGTTCCCTTATTTGATACCATCAGAGTGTTAGTTCACAGATCCTGTCATTGCTTGCCCTCTACGTGGGTTTAGCGCTGTCAGTACCTGTAACAGCAATTGGGGGTAAGGCGCTTGCCGACTATCCTCGCGGTCAGGTGCTTACCCCACATCCCTTTTCACATATTGGGTTTAATATCACACTCTGTTTGCACTCCTGGCTTCTAGCATACATGAGTTGTTGTTCCTATGTGCACATTTCCCTTGCCATATTCGCTGCCTTAGTATTCGCAGGACTAATCCTGACACCAGCAGCCCCCAACAGGCAGTCCCCAGCAGCCCCCAGGACCGCCAGCAGGCAGTACCCAGCAGGCAGCCCGTCCCCAGCAGCTCCCAGCAGGCAGTCCCCAACAGCCCACAGTAGGCAGCCCCCAGCAGCCCGTCCCCAGCAGCTCCCAGCAGGCAGCCCCCAGCACCCCCCAACAGGCAGTCCCCAGCATCCCCCAGGACCCCCAGCAGGCAGTACCCAGCAGGCAGCCACCAGCAGCCCGTCCCCAGCAGCTCCCAGCAGGCAGCCCCCAGCAGTCTCCAGCAGGCAGCAGAAATCCCCCAGCAGGTAGTCCCCTGCAGCCTCAGCAGGCAGCCCCCAGCAGCCCCCGGCAGGCAGTCCCCAGCAGGCAACCCCAACAGCAGCATCGTTCCCAGGGAAGGAGAAGGCGCGTGCTCAGGGGCACTGGTCAGGGTTTTCTACCCTAGATATTAAGCCCCCATAGATACTTACCGGCAGACCCTATTTTACCCGAAAGGTGTCTGGCAAGCACTCTTTCCATTTTGGAACTTGTATTCTGGATTTATAATGGTGCAATGCAGGGCTGCAAGTCGCTGAATGCAGAGAAAAGCCAGGCCTGGACGTGCACGCCCTGGCTGGCACTGGGCATGTTGGCATGTATTCGGCTGGATATGGCCACCGTACACACAATCTCGGCTTCAGTACCAGATAACAGAGAGATGAGACCAGCAATAGCTCCCGTGTTTAAGAAGCCCACTGTGTTGCGCTCCAGTGCACACGACTCATTCCACACCCCCAACGGGCCTGCACATGGCATCATATAGCCCTGTTTCTCCAAAATGCCAAGCCAGTTCCTACATGCTATGGTGTGCTACAAGGCGGAGTTGCGGGGAGTTGCAGTCTGTGCGGACAGAACTGCACACCCGGCCTTCCTGTGTGGCTATACCCAGTGCCCCCAGTGGGGGGGTCACCTGCTGGCTCATTAGGTCACGCCCATTGACGGCCCTGGCTCAATGGGCTACAGGCACCCCTGCCAGGCAGCCTTTTGTAGAGATCGGCACCCTCTCCCCATGGGGGAGACGGTGCTGATCTCTGCATTTATATTCTATAGGCTTGCCTGGCTGGGGCCAGCCCTCACCTTTTCAGCCTTAATGGTGGCGTTGCCCTTCGCCAGCTGGCGAGGGCCAGCGCCACCATTAAGGCTGAAAGGGTGAGGTCGCTGGAAGCTGAGGCCGTTTTCCTAAAGATTGAAACTCCCACGAATGAATTATGGATGAAAGGCATTTTTTTCTGAAGTCTGAAGCTCTCGCACACGAGCCCGGGCTATACCGCTGGTCGAACGAGCAAAACGTGGGAGGAATGGCTTTACCTGTGCCCCGCGATAGGGAGCAATTTACGGAGAGTTGCATGGGGCGCTTCAATGCCCACATTGCTGCAAGTGTGATAATGCCGCGGACCCCCCGGTCGGAAACTTTGGCACGTCTTTGGTTACTGGAACAACGTTCTGAGCTGCATTGTTTCTGTAGACATTCAACCATCCTCTTAGGCGAGTATTCGCGTGTTCACACCTGGGCATTGCATCATTTCTGGCCTAATAAAGATGGCTGCTCTTTGCTCCTCATTGGGTGTTTTGTGTGTACGACCTTCGATGTCTGAAATCCGCCCATATCAAGGACACTAAAACGTTGGCTGCATTAACCCCCCCCCCTCCCTTCCAAGCCCACGACCAAAATTCTGAAAAAGACTCAGAAGTGACAAGACTTGAAGTTGTTGCATCTCGTAACACCAGAGAAGCCCCCCAGTCCCTTACACCTATCGACTTATGTATGTATTGCCGAAGGAGCCTCACTTACCCTGCATAATTCAGTCTCTAATGATGTATGATATGACATGATAGGTTATTTATAACGCATTTAATATCCAGAGGTTTCTGAGCGCGGATCGAACCTGTGTTGCTCCGTGTCGTCTTGCTCCCAAGGCGAGCACGTGGGCAGAGCTTTGTGGATACTCCACCTGATTTGGGGGAAAGAAATGTTCTGGATTTGAGTCTTCTCTTTCCTCAATTTCTTCCTCACTATCTCTAGCCCCCTCTTGGAGGTTTTCATCAATACCGCCTCAAATGGATAATATTAGGGGCAACGCATCGAATCAGGCACTAAAAAAAATTAATCAGGTACTTTGTATCCTTCTTGCACTCTATGAGGGCCTTAAACTGGAAACAAAATCAACGTCAGTGCTCCTGGAATGATTGCTTTTTAAATTCGACAATATCCAATTCCATCTGACAGCCAACGAGTTCTTGTTTAATCAAAACTTGGAGAAACATGAGGCCCATAGGTTTATCCATTACTAGACACTAATCTGCCCGCCATGTTATCTGCTTGCGACAAGTGCCAGATGTTTTGGAACTTCATAAGACCTCAAACAGTCAGTTATTTGGTGTGAACAATCAATTAGCCAATGGGGGGGGGCTAGTGTCTTTGGTTCCCAACGAGGACGTTGGCCCACAAAAAGCTCTTATTTCTGAAGCTATCTCTAATAATGGGGTACACAACACAATTCTACGAGGGGCATCCCCTGTGTTGGAGGTTATGTTAGTGGAATAGCTTACTCTCACCAGGAGAGCTCTAATAGTGAACATTACTCGGGCTCTGGAGTATCATCTCTTCACTGCCTCGGAAAAAGAGGGGATCGCAGATAAAACGACTGAAGAATCCCCCTGCGCTAAGGAAGAACGATCAAGTGTCACAGCGAGTTCTGCAGACCCTATTAATCCAAGCCGCTGTGAAAGCACTATTGTCTTAGTGAAGCCTCCTATGGGTTGCAAGAGGTTAGAATTACCCACCCTCCCTCTCACTCTAATACGCAGGGTACCATACAGGAATCTATGCAACACGCTGTCGATAACCCCGTTTGTGGTCCTTTTGTTCAACGGGCATACTCAGTGCAACCTACTAATTCTGGGGAAGGATTATTTACACATGGCCCAACTGTAGTGTAGGCGGGGGAATATCTTTCCACCATCTCAAGTGTCTGGGTCTTGGGCCCCCATTGTTTCACAAGAATCCGTTGGGGAACCACTTTTTAGGGCTTGTTCTGGGTATATCCACAACAAAAAGGTGGACGATAGAGCTCTCCGCCTCGGGGTTGCTGCAGCACCACCTACCTATCCAGTATTTCAAGGTGTGAGGATCCAAGGGGAAGGTGAAGGTGGGCTTCTAGAGTGGTACCCACTGTGCCGGTTCTAGGTCAAAGGATCGACAGTAAAAGGTTTGAGAGGTCAAAGGATCGACGCCAAAGGGTCGACAGGTCAAAGGATCGAATTTTATTTTTTTTTTTCACTTTTTTTGGGGGGGTTTCCCTCCCAACCCCACTTTTTTTTGTGGTAAAAACCACTTTTTTTCCCCAAAAGACCCCCAAAAAATGTGAACAAAAATAAATAAAATTCGATCCTTTGACCTGTCGACCCTTTGGTGTCGATCCTTTGACCTGTCAACCCTTTATATTCGATCCTTTGACTAGAGACCCACTGTGCCCCAAAGCCCTCCTTAAAAACTGCATGCAAGATCCCAAGGCGCAGCAGAATAGCCAACCTCTGGGTAGATTTAGTAGAATCGAGGATGCTCCAGCGGGGCCACCTTACATAATTTTATTCGAGAGTGTTCTTCCTGAAAACAGGCCAATTATGTAAAATCGTTCAGCTATTCTGGCTTTACTCCCTTAGATTCCTACATTATCAGGTATTTCCTCAGGGGACCTACAAAGAGTTGATTTCAAAGATCTGTATAGAACTGACCATTCGATTGTTTATTTTAGTTCACGTCTATGTATTTTTGTTTCTTTGCAAGCATCAAATGTACTAAAAAATCTTTCTTTTGCAATTTATGTCTGAGCAATTAAAAGACGTAGGGCCTCATTACACGGAAGGCGGTAAGGGTTAACGGTCACCGGTAATGGTACCGGTGACCGTTAACCCTTACCGCCTTACTACGAGGTTCCTTAGCGGGTTGGTACTTTAACGCCTGCTTTTAGCAGGCGTTAAAAACCAACCCACAAAGGGACCAGGGTGCTAATTATGGCACCGCAAATTTGCGGTACCGTAATTAGCACCTTCCCCATTCCCATTATGCCCTATGGGGCAAAAATGGGAATGGGGAAGGGCAATGGTGGAAGGGGGAATTACCGCCCCGCCAACCTTGGAATAGGGCGGTAATTCCCCTTTCCACCAAGGCGGTGCCGGTATTTTACCGGCATGGACCAAGGTGCTATTAGCACCTTGGTGCACCACCTACCGTGTAATGAGGCCCACAGTGTAATCACATTTTGTTCACCTCAAGACTCTTTTTGGACAAGCGCAACTCAGGGCTTGCCATATTTCTTTAAGTCATACGTAGTCCTGACCAGTCACAAGACATAGCCCCAGTTAGCAGCCTACCAGGAGACTTCATATAATTTACTGGATAGCGCCATAGCTGGTGAAGACCGGATATTCTAATAACTTTTTTTCACGTCTCATATTTGATAGTGTTTTGCATGAACAAGAGAATCTTCGATCTTTTGGTTTTGACCTTTCACAATATAACGAAAAGACAAGACCTGTCTTTGAAGTGTTGAGGACTGAGAATGAAACTGTTAGTGGGGAGGAAATTCAAGTCTTAAAACAGAAAAAGGAAGATCTCAGAGGAAACTAAAGATCAGTCCTGGTTACTGAGTGTGATGCACCATGCATGTCATCCAACCACCAGCTACTGTTGCCTTACAGGAGTCTCATTTCTCAATACTTTCATGGAATTCTTGTGGGCATTAACATCTTCTCTAATCCTGGTGTTAACCTGAAATCTAAGTCTTTTACAGATTTTTCTTTACAAGAAACATGGTTGAAACTCCTTCCGTGTTTTGACGACTATGTTATTTCAATTCAGGCAGCCAAGCAAGGAGCAATGGGTCACCCTTATGGCTACTTATTGACGCTAGTGCAATCCTGTAAGATCATCTCAGTTATTGGGAATATAGATGTCTGCTTTGGTGCCCTGGCAACCCATTGCCGGATTACTACTGAAGACTCTTCGGAGTTTCCATCTTGGCATGATGGGAGTAGCGGTTTGAATGACTGCATGGATTGCCTCACTTGCTGCAACAATGAACGGATGGATGTGTTTGTGGGTGGACATATTATCCTTGTGGGTGATTTGAACTCTGACTGCATTAATGTGGATCTTTGAGCTGAATCTGGCCCTTCACGACACAGGAATCATAACAAGAGAGAATTTGGTAGAAAGTGGTTGGAGGGCATGAGAGGCCTTGGCTTGTCGCTCTTGAATGGTAATGTTAAGGTGACGTCCCTCGTTGATCAACATGGTCTAATGATATTGTCCATTCAACCATTGTCTATGCTTTTGCCGATGGCTGGCTGTTTGATAAGTGCATCTGTTTGACCATCTCCCCTCTTGCTTTAGTGATCATTCAATGCTTGAGGTCCAACTTGAGATCAATTTAGGACCCAAGGATTCGTATGGGTTTGGTTTATCAGCAGTAGGGATTAATGTAGCTGGCAGCAGAATAAGTTGGAATCCTGTTAAAATACTAAAGATAAATCGCTTCCTTGAGAATGTATTCTCCTCATATTCGGAGGAGTGGAAAAGTAACACTTTTACTTTGGATAATTTCGGGATCTTCCTGGATTATCTCTTAATGCCCGGATAAACAAGTAGGAGAAAGGGAGAAAATGAATTAAAAAGTAAGCACCTCCATGATTATAATCAGGACGGGACTCCCCGAAAACGAGAAATGAGAAGGGAGCTTAAGATTATGCAGAAAAGGAATTATCTAACCCTTGTGATTAAGGCCCAGAGAAGTAAAACTATGTGCCAGTCGTACTAGAATTGGCTTCTCTGGAGCTGAGCCCGGAGGTACCCGGAAGTACCAGGAGAATTCTGAAGCTATGGTGTATACTTTAGGTAGTAACAATGCTCATGCTTTTTTGTATCTAATTAATGAGTAGACTCTTCTTCTTCCAGCAACCAAATGAATGCAGTATTAGAGGATGACTGAGTTGTCCATTTTCGCTCACTATATGTGCAACCTATGGAAGTGAATTTAAAATGACCATGCAAGGTTGAGAGTAAATCTGATTGCTGCCTTGAATTTGGCTATGAGGAGGTATTTGATGTCATCCCCAAAATCAGCTCCTCTCGAGCCCCTGGTCCAAAAATGTTATCGAGTGTTCTACTTAAATCGGCCTCTACGGCGTGGGCCTTGACATTATCCTATTTGTTTAAGAATATTATGAACTACAAATCCATTCCTGCCACTTGGTCTACAGCGTATATAATCCCTATATATAAAAAGGGTCTGAGATCTGACCCTGTAAATGACAGAGCCACAGCCATATTGGATGTGCGGACAGTAAAGTCTTTGCTTCTTTGCTTTTAACGCATCTGGAATCTTGCGCAGTGACGTCAGGTGGACTACTAAAGTGGCAGATTGGAATTAGGAGAAACATGGGAACATCCCTGAATGGTCTCTTGTTGAATTGCATTTGACATATAACTTGGGGAGGGAAATATGATTCAATTGACGTTGCGTCAGTTGACCATAACATGGCGTTTGATGCGGAGGAACGCAACTTGCTGTGGTCCAACCTTTCTTTAGTGGGGTATTCCTGTGGGTCTCCTTAGGCTAATCATTGGCTTCTATACGGATTCGAATATTCAAGTACAGTTGAACATTTCTGGCCAATTATCCCGTAACATCCCAACTCATCGGGATGCCAGGCAAGGTTGCGTACTTGCTCTTTGCCTGTTTAATCTATATATGGTGGACATAGGCGAGTATTTGAAACCTGCAGCCTTTCTTTCCCCAAACCTTCAACACTTGAGCCCACTCTGTTTGGACTATGCAGGTGATTTTCTTGTTTTTGACTGCACCCCTGCCGCCCTTCAATGCCTGATTAATGCTTTTTCAGCCTTTGTGAATAAACATCCCCCGAAGATGAACCCAAATTATGCATTGTACTGAGGATAAAAAGGAGAGAAGATTTACCAGGCGATTTGGCTCGCAACCTATCGGAAAAGTAGAATCCATAATGTATTTGCGATTCTTGGTAACCTCTAGACCTAGCCTATCAAAGATACAACTATGGTATAAAAAACGTCCTTCTGTAATGACCAATCAGATAGTAAAGATTGACTTTGGTATACATTTAAGATTCGACCTGCAATCCGATATTATGAAGGGAAAATGCGCCCTAAATTGTTATATGGGATATACACTTATTCTTTGGCCATGTTAGATTATTTACCCATTCTTGAGCCTCTGATCTGGAGAGAGTTGTTCGACTTCCTAATACTGTTCCCATTCATGCCATCAGATACGAGATGGGTATTGTTTCATTGAGGACCAGAGCTCGTTGGAAGGTCTTATCACACTTAAATAAGATTTTATGTCTGAGTGCGGACTATTTGTTGATTTTAAGTTGATACTTGAGGTAAATGGCAGTGTTTGGTTTAGCGACATACAAAAAGCCTGCCTTGATCTCCTTACTAATTTGGGTAGTTAATCAACATTTTTCACATTCCTGTCAAGGTTAAAAGTCTCGTATTAAATTTGGACTGGATTAAGTCCACCGAGTCTATGCATTCGTATTGTTCCTTGAGTGATTTACAGGGAGAACACAAGAAGGCAAGGGCCTTATCTCCTTACTTGGCTATCTACCCAAATAAGGGGGTAATTCATAGAATTCAGCGCACAAGTGGTGCACGCGGCTGGTGCACAGTGTGCGCGTGCGACAGTCTGCGCCAGCCGCTTGCGCCAAAATCAATTTCTGCGCACAGCGTATCCATGGATTTTAACATCCATTACCAGCCGTGGCACAGAGTGGCGCGGCGACCCTGCAGCAGTGCCAGTTACGCCCCCAACAGCCCCCCGTGCACCATTTACAGCGCACAAATCCCATACATGGCGCACAGGCCAGTGGACCAGCATACAGGCCCCCAACCACGAAAACGCCTGTAAAACTCCCCGCGCACCCCTCCAAATACACGTACCCCACTGAGTGGGGAGAATCACATGCGATTGGCCCTGTGCGAGCGGGGTAGGTGTATTTCAGGGGTGCGCAGGAAGTTTCACACGCGATTGGCCCTGTATGAGCTGGGTACATGTATTTCAGGGGTGCGCGGGAAGTTTCACACGCGATTGGCCCTGTGCGAGCGGGGTACGTGTTTTTTGGGGGTGCGCAGGAAGTTTCACACGCGATTGGCCCTGTGCGAGCGGGGTACATGTATTTTGGGGGTGCGCGGGGAGTTTCACACGCGATTGCCCCTGTGTGAGCGGGGTACATGTATTTCGGGGGTGCGCGGGAAGTTTCACACGCGATTGGCCCTGTGCGAGCGGGGTACGTGTATTTCAGGGGTGCGCGGGAAGTTCACACGCGATTGGCCCTGTGCGAGCGGGGTACGTGTATTTCGGGGGTGCGCGGGAAGTTTCACACGCGATTGGCCCTGTGCGAGCGGGGTACGTGTATTTCGGGGGTACGCAGGAAGTTTCACATGCGATTGGCCCTGTGCGAGCGTGGTACATGTATTTTGGGGGTGCGTGGGAAGTTTCACACGCAATTTCGCTGTCAGAGCAGGGTACGTGTAACCAGTGGGGTGCGCAGGGAGTCCCACACGTGAATTGGCAGTGTGGGTCCTTCCAGGTGTGCCCTCTACCCCCTCCACGGCCCCTGGAGGCAGCCCACACCAAAAGGGACTACCCAGCACCCCTGGTCATGTCCTGCACGCAGCCCATCCACCATGGGCATGCACCCCAGCCAGCCCACATGTCACCTTGCACTAGTGATCGCCAACTCATGTCCCCCAGCACCCCCACCCCCCAGCTGTGAGCCAGCAGGCCCCGACTCATGTCCCCCAGCACCCCCACCCCTGAGCAGTAAGGGGCACCTGCCAGCAGGCCCCGACACATGTCCCCCAGCACCCCCACCCACCCAGCAGTGAGCCTCAGGCCCTGACTCATGTCCCCCAGCACCCCCACCCCCCAGCAGTGAGCATCAGGCCCTTACTCATGTCCCCCAGCACCCCTACCCACCCAGCAGTGAGGGGCACCTGCCAACAGGCCCCGACTCATGTCCCCCAGCACCCTCTCCCCCCAGCAGTGAGGGGCACCTGCCAGCAGGCCCCGACTCATGTCCTCCAGCACCCACACCCCCCAGCAGTGAGCCTCAGGCCCTGACTCATGTCCCCAGCACCCCCACCCACCAGCAGTGAGGGGCACCTGCCAGCAGGCCCCGACTCATGTCCCCCAGCACCCCCATGCCCCAGCAGTGAGCCTCAGGCCCTGACTCATGTCCCCCAGCACCCCCACCCCCCCAGCAGTGAGCCTCAGGCCCTGCCTCATGTCCCCCAGCACCCCTACCCCCCAGCAGTGAGGGGCACCTGCCAGCAGGCCCGGACTCATGTCCCCCAGCACCCCCACCCCCAGCAGTGAGCCTGAGGGCCTGACTCATGCCCCCCAGCACCCCCACCCACCCAGCAGTGAGGGGCACCTGCCAGCAGGCCCCGACTCATGTCCCCCAGCACCCTCACCCCCCAGCAGTGAACCTCAGGCCCTGACTCATGTCCCCCAGCACCCCCACCCCCCAGCAGTGAGCCTCAGGCCCTGACTCATGTCCCCCAGCACCCCCACACCCCAGCAGTGAGGGGCACCTGCCAGCAGGCCCCAACTCATGTCCTCCAGCACCCCCACCCCCCAGCAGTGAGCCTCAGGCCCTGACACATGTCCCCTAGCACCCCCACCCCCAGCAGTGAGCCTCAGGCCCTGACTCATGTCCCCAAGCACCCCCACCCCCCAGCAGTGAGCCTCAGGCCCTGACTCGTGTCCCGCAGCACCCCCACCCCCCAGCAGTGAGGTGTACCTGCCAGCAGGCCCCGACTCATTCCCCCAGCACCCCCACCCCCCAGCAGTGAGCCTCAGGCCCTGACTCATGTCCCCCAGCACCCCCACCCACCCAGCAGTGAGGGGCACCTGCCAGCAGGCCCCGACTCATGTCCCCCAGCACCCCCACCCCCCAGCAGTGAGCCTCAGGACCTGACTCATGTCCTCCAGCACCCGCACTCCCCAGCAGTGAGCCTCAGGCCCTGACTCATGTCCCCCAGCACCCCCACCCACCCAGCAGTGAGGGGCACCTGCCAGCAGGCCCCGACTCATGTCCCCCAGCACCCCCACGCCCAGCAGTGAGCCTCAGGCCCTGACTCATGTCCCCCAGCACCCCCACCCACCCAGCAGTGAGCCTCAGGCCCTGCCTCATGTCCCCCAGCACCCCTACCCCCCAGCAGTGAGGGGCACCTGCCAGCAGGCCCTGACTCATGTCTCCCAGCACCCCCACCCCCCAGCAGTGAGCCTGAGGCCCTGACTCATGCCCCCAGCACCCCACCTACCCAGCAGTGAGGGGCACCTGCCAGCAGGCCCCGACTCATGTCCTCCAGCACCCCCACCCCTAGCAGTAAGCCTCAGGCCCTGACTCATGTCCCCTAGCACCCCCACCCACCAGCAGTGAGCCTCAGGCCCTGACTCATGTCCCCCAGCACCCCCACCCACCCAGCAGTGAGGGGCACCTGCCAGAAGGCCCTGATTCAGTCCCCCAGCACCCCCACCTCTCAGCAGTGAGCCTCAGGCCCTGACTCATGTCCCCCAGCACCCCCACCCACCCAGCATTGATGGGCACCTGCCAGCAGGCCCCGACTCATGTCCTCCAGCATCCCCACCCCCCAGCAGTGAGGGGCACCTGCCAGCAGGTCCCGATTCATGTCCCCCAGCACCCCCACCCACCCAGCAGTGAGCCGAAGGCCCTGACTCATGTCCCCCAGCACCCCCACCCCCCAGCAGTGAGCCTCAGGCCCTGACTCATGTCCCCCAGCACCCCCACCAACCCAGCAGTGAGGGGCACCTGCCAGCAGGCCCGACTCATGTCCCCCAGCACCCTCACCCCCAGCAGTGAACCTCAGGCCCTGACTCATGTCCCCCAGCACCCCCACCCACCCAGCAGTGAGGGGCACCTGCCAGCAGGCCCCGACACATGTCCCCCAGCACCCCCACTCCCCAGCAGTGAACCTCAGGCCCTGACTCATGTCCCCCAGCACCCCCACCCACCAAGCAGTGAGGGGCACCTGCCAGCAGGCCCCGACTCATGTCCGCCAGCACCCCCACCCCCTAGCAGTGAGCCTCAGGCCCTGACTCATGTCCCCCAGCACCCCCACCCCCCAGCAGTGAGGGGCACCTGCCAGCAGGCCCTGACTCATGTCCCCCAGCACCCCCACCCCCCAGCAGTGAGCCTCAGGCCCTAGCTCATGTCCCTCAGCACCCCCACCCACCCAGCAGTGAGGGGCACCTGCCAGCAGGCCCCGACTCATGTCCCCCAGAACCCTCACCCCCCAGGCAGTGAGCCTCAGGCCCTGACTCATGTCCCCCAGCACCCCCATCCCCCAGCAGTGAGCCTCAGGCCCTGACTCATGTCCCCAGCACCCCCACCCCCCAGCAGTGAGGTGTACCTGCCAGCAGGCCCCGACTCATGTCCCCCAGCACCCCCACCCCACAGCAGTGAGCCTCAGGCCCTGACTCATGTCCCCCAGCACTCCCACCCACCCAGCAGTGAGGGGCACCTGCCAGCAGGCCCCGACTCATGTCCCCCAGCACCCCCACCCCCCAGCAGTGAGCCTCAGGACCTGACTCATGTCCCCCAGCACCCCCACCCCCCAGCAGTGAGCCTCAGGCCCTGACTCATGTCCCCCAGCACCCCCACCCACCCAGCAGTGAGGGGCACCTGCCAGCAGGCCCCGACTCATATCCCCCAGCACCAGCACCCCCACCCCCAGCAGTGAGCCTCAGGCCCTGACTCATGTCCCCCAGGACCCCCACCCACCCAGCAGTGAGGAGCACCTGCCAACAGGCCCGACTCATGTCCCCCAGCACCTCCACTCCCCAGCAGTGACCCTCAGGCCCTGACTCATGTCCCCCAGCACCCCCACCCACCCAGCATTGACAGGCACCTGCCAGCAGGCCCCGACTCATGTCCCCAGCACCCCCACCCCCCAGCAGTGAGCCTCAGGCCCTGACTCATGTTCCCCAGCATCCCCACCCACCAAGCAGTGAGGGGCACCTCCCAGCAGGCCCCAACTCATGTCCTCCAGTACACCCACCTCCCAGCAGTGAGCCTCAGGCCATGACTCATGTCCCCCAGCACCCCCACCCCCCAGCAGTGAGCCTCAGGCCCTCACTCATGTCCCCCAGCCCCCCCCACCCACCAGCAGTGAGCCTCAGGCCCTGACTCATGTCCCCCAGCACCCCTACCCACCCAGCAGTGAGGGGCACCTGCCAGGAGGCCCCGACTCATGTCCTCCAGCACCCCCACACCCTAGCAGTGAGCCTCAGGCCCTGACTCATGTCCCCTAGCACCCCCACCCCCCAGCAGTGAGCATCAGGCCCTGACCCATGTCCCCCAGCACCCCCACCCACCCAGCAGTGATGGGCACCTGCCAGAAGGCCCTGATTCATGTCCCCCAGCACCCCCACCCCTCAGCAGTGAGCCTCAGGCCCTGACTCATGTCCCCCAACACCCCCACCCACCCAGCATTGATGGGCACCTGCCAGCAGGCCCCGACTCATGTCCCCCAGCACCCCCACCCCCCAGCAGTGAGGGGCACCTGCCAGCAGGTCCCGACTCATGTCCCCCAGCACCCCCACCCACCCAGCAGTGAGCCTCAGGCCCTGACTCATGTCCCCCAGCACCCCCACCCCCCAGCAGTGAGCCTCAGGCCCTGAATCATGTCCCCCAGAACCCCCACCCACCCAGCAGTGAGGGGCACCTGCCAGCAGGCCCCGACTCATGTCCCCCAGCACCCTCAACCCCAGCAGTGAACCTCAGGCCCTGACTCATGTCCCCCAGCACCCCCACCCCCCAGCAGTGAGCCTCAGGCCCTGACTCATGTCCCCCAGCACCCCCACCCCCCAGCAGTGAACCTCAGGCCCTGGCTCATGTCCCCCAGCACCCCCACCCACCCAGCAGTGAGGGGCACCTGCCAGCAGGCCCCGACTCATGTCCGCCAGCACCCCCACCCCCCAGCAGTGAGCCTCAGGCCCTGACTCATGTCCCCCAGCACCCCCACCCCCCAGCAGTGAGGGGCACCTGCCAGCAGGCCCTGACTCATGTCCCCCAGCACCCCCACCCCCCAGCAGTGAGCCTCAGGCCCTGACTCATGTCCCCCAGCACCCCCACCCACCCAGCAGTGAGAGGCACCTGCCAGCAGTCCCCGACTCATGTCCCCCAGAACCCTCACCCCCAGCAGTGAGCCTCAGGCCCTGACTCATGTCCCCCAGCACCCCCATCCCCAGCAGTGAGCCTCAGGCCCTGACCCATGTCCCCAAGCACCCCCACCCCCCAGCAGTGAGCCTCAGGCCCTGACTCGTGTCCCGCAGCACCCCCACCCCCCAGCAGTGAGGTGTACCTGCCAGCAGGCCCCGACTCATTCCCCCAGCACCCCCACCCCCCAGCAGTGAGCCTCAGGCCCTGACTCATGTCCCCCAGCACCCCCACCCACCCAGCAGTGAGGGGCACCTGCCAGCAGGCCCCGACTCATGTCCCCCAGCACCCCCACCCCCCAGCAGTGAGCCTCAGGACCTGACTCATGTCCTCCAGCACCCGCACTCCCCAGCAGTGAGCCTCAGGCCCTGACTCATGTCCCCCAACACCCCCACCCACCCAGCAGTGAGGGGCACCTGCCAGCAGGCCCCGACTCATGTCCCCCAGCACCCCCACGCCCAGCAGTGAGCCTCAGGCCCTGACTCATGTCCCCCAGCACCCCCACCCACCCAGCAGTGAGCCTCAGGCCCTGCCTCATGTCCCCCAGCACCCCTACCCCCCAGCAGTGAGGGGCACCTGCCAGCAGGCCCTGACTCATGTCTCCCAGCACCCCCACCCCCCAGCAGTGAGCCTGAGGCCCTGACTCATGCCCCCCAGCACCCCACCTACCCAGCAGTGAGGGGCACCTGCCAGCAGGCCCCGACTCATGTCCTCCAGCACCCCCACCCCTAGCAGTAAGCCTCAGGCCCTGACTCATGTCCCCTAGCACCCCCACCCACCAGCAGTGAGCCTCAGGCCCTGACTCATGTCCCCCAGCACCCCCACCCACCCAGCAGTGAGGGGCACCTGCCAGAAGGCCCTGATTCAGTCCCCCAGCACCCCCACCTCTCAGCAGTGAGCCTCAGGCCCTGACTCATGTCCCCCAGCACCCCCACCCACCCAGCATTGATGGGCACCTGCCAGCAGGCCCCGACTCATGTCCTCCAGCATCCCCACCCCCCAGCAGTGAGGGGCACCTGCCAGCAGGTCCCGACTCATGTCCCCCAGCACCCCCACCCACCCAGCAGTGAGCCGAAGGCCCTGACTCATGTCCCCCAGCACCCCCACCCCCCAGCAGTGAGCCTCAGGCCCTGACTCATGTCCCCCAGCACCCCCACCCACCCAGCAGTGAGGGGCACCTGCCAGCAGGCCCGACTCATGTCCCCCAGCACCCTCACCCCCAGCAGTGAACCTCAGGCCCTGACTCATGTCCCCCAGCACCCCCACCCACCCAGCAGTGAGGGGCACCTGCCAGCAGGCCCCGACACATGTCCCCCAGCACCCCCACTCCCCAGCAGTGAACCTCAGGCCCTGACTCATGTCCCCCAGCACCCCCACCCACCAAGCAGTGAGGGGCACCTGCCAGCAGGCCCCGACTCATGTCCGCCAGCACCCCCACCCCCTAGCAGTGAGCCTCAGGCCCTGACTCATGTCCCCCAGCACCCCCACCCCCCAGCAGTGAGGGGCACCTGCCAGCAGGCCCTGACTCATGTCCCCCAGCACCCCCACCCCCCAGCAGTGAGCCTCAGGCCCTAGCTCATGTCCCTCAGCACCCCCACCCACCCAGCAGTGGGGGGCACCTGCCAGCAGGCCCCGACTCATGTCCCCCAGAACCCTCACCCCCCAGGCAGTGAGCCTCAGGCCCTGACTCATGTCCCCCAGCACCCCCATCCCCCAGCAGTGAGCCTCAGGCCTTGACTCATGTCCCCAGCACCCCCACCCCCCAGCAGTGAGGTGTACCTGCCAGCAGGCCCCGACTCATGTCCCCCAGCACCCCCACCCCACAGCAGTGAGCCTCAGGCCCTGACTCATGTCCCCCAGCACTCCCACCCACCCAGCAGTGAGGGGCACCTGCCAGCAGGCCCCGACTCATGTCCCCCAGCACCCCCACCCCCCAGCAGTGAGCCTCAGGACCTGACTCATGTCCCCCAGCACCCCCACCCCCCAGCAGTGAGCCTCAGGCCCTGACTCATGTCCCCCAGCACCCCCACCCACCCAGCAGTGAGGGGCACCTGCCAGCAGGCCCCGACTCATATCCCCCAGCACCCCCACCCCCAGCAGTGAGCCTCAGGCCCTTACTCATGTCCCCCAGGACCCCCACCCACCCAGCAGTGAGGAGCACCTGCCAACAGGCCCGACTCATGTCCCCCAGCACCTCCACTCCCCAGCAGTGACCCTCAGGCCCTGACTCATGTCCCCCAGCACCCCCACCCACCCAGCATTGACAGGCACCTGCCAGCAGGCCCCGACTCATGTCCCCAGCACCCCCACCCCCCAGCAGTGAGCCTCAGGCCCTGACTCATGTTCCCCAGCATCCCCACCCACCCAGCAGTGAGGGGCACCTCACAGCAGGCCCCAACTCATGTCCTCCAGTACACCCACCTCCCAGCAGTGAGCCTCAGGCCATGACTCATGTCCCCCAGCACCCCCACCCCCCAGCAGTGAGTCTCAGGCCCTCACCCATGTCCCCCAGCCCCCCCCCACCCACCAGCAGTGAGCCTCAGGCCCTGACTCATGTCCCCCAGCACCCCTACCCACCCAGCAGTGAGGGGCACCTGCCAGGAGGCCCCGACTCATGTCCTCCAGCACCCCCACACCCTAGCAGTGAGCCTCAGGCCCTGACTCATGTCCCCTAGCACCCCCACCCCCAGCAGTGAGCATCAGGCCCTGACTCATGTCCCCCAGCACCCCCACCCACCCAGCAGTGATGGGCACCTGCCAGAAGGCCCTGATTCATGTCCCCCAGCACCCCCACCCCTCAGCAGTGAGCCTCAGGCCCTGACTCATGTCCCCCAACACCCCCACCCACCCAGCATTGATGGGCACCTGCCAGCAGGCCCCGACTCATGTCCCCCAGCACCCCCACCCCCCAGCAGTGAGGGGCACCTGCCAGCAGGTCCCGACTCATGTCCCCCAGCACCCCCACCCACCCAGCAGTGAGCCTCAGGCCCTGACTCATGTCCCCCAGCACCCCCACCCCCCAGCAGTGAGCCTCAGGCCCTGAATCATGTCCCCCAGAACCCCCACCCACCCAGCAGTGAGGGGCACCTGCCAGCAGGCCCCGACTCATGTCCCCCAGCACCCTCACCCCCAGCAGTGAACCTCAGGCCCTGACTCATGTCCCCCAGCACCCCCACCCCCCAGCAGTGAGCCTCAGGCCCTGACTCATGTCCCCCAGCACCCCCACCCCCCAGCAGTGAACCTCAGGCCCTGGCTCATGTCCCCCAGCACCCCCACCCACCCAGCAGTTAGGGGCACCTGCCAGCATGCCCCGACTCATGTCCGCCAGCACCCCCACCCCCCAGCAGTGAGCCTCAGGCCCTGACTCATGTCCCCCAGCACCCCCACCCCCCAGCAGTGAGGGGCACCTGCCAGCAGGCCCTGACTCATGTCCCCCAGCACCCCCACCCCCCAGCAGTGAGCCTCAGGCCCTGACTCATGTCCCCCAGCACCCCCACCCACCCAGCAGTGAGGGGCACCTGCCAGCAGTCCCCGACTCATGTCCCCCAGAACCCTCACCCCCAGCAGTGAGCCTCAGGCCCTGACTCATGTCCCCCAGCACCCCCATCCCCCAGCAGTGAGCCTCAGGCCCTGACTCATGTCCCCCAGCACCCCCACCCCCCAGCAGTGAGGTGTACCTGCCAGCAGGCCCCGACTCATGTCCCCCAGCACCCCCACCCCACAGCAGTGAGCCTCAGGCCCTGACTCATGTCCCCCAGCACCCCCACCCACCCAGCAGTGAGGGGCACCTGCCAGCAGGCCCCGACTCATGTCCCCCAGCACCCCCACCACCCAGCAGTGAGCCTCAGGACCTGACCCATGTCCCCCAGCACCCCCACCCCCCAGCAGTGAGCCTCAGGCCCTGACTCATGTCCCCCAGCACCCCCACCCACCCAGCAATGAGGTGCACCTGCCAGCAGAAGCCCCCGACTCATGTCCCCCAGCACCCCCACCCCCCAGCAGTGAGCCTCAGGCCCTGACACATGTCCCCCAGCACCCCCACCCACCCAGCAGTGAGGAGCACCTGCCAGCAGGCCCGACTCATGTCCCCCAGCACCCCCACTCCCCAGCAGTGAGCCTCAGGCCCTGACTCATGACCCCAGCACCCCCACCCACCCAGCATTGACGTGCACCTGCCAGCAGGCCCTGACTCATGTCCCCAGCATCCCCACCCCCAGCAGTGAGCCTCAGGCCCTGACTCATGTCCCCCAGCACCCCCACCCACCCAGCAGTGAGGGGCACCTGCCAGCAGGCCCCAACTCATGTCCTCCAGTACCCCCACCCCCCAGAAGTGAGGGGCACCTGCCAGCAGGCCCTGGCTCATGTCCCCCAGCACCCCCACCTCCCAGCAATGAGCCTCAGGCCCTGACTCATGTCCCTCAGCACCCTCACCCACCCAGCAGTGAGGGGCACCTGCCAGCAGGCCCCGACTCATGTCCCCCAGAACCCTCACCCCCCAGCGGTGAGCCTCAGGCCCTGACTCATGTCCCCCAGCACCCCCATCCCCCAGCAGTGAGCCTCAGGCCCTGACTCATGTCCCCCAGCACCCCCATCCCCAGCAGTGAGGGGTACCTGCCAGCAGGCCCCGACTCATGTCCCCCAGCACCCCCACCCCACAGCAGTGAGCCTCAGGCCCTGACTCATGTCCCCCAGCACCCCCACCCACCCAGCAGTGAGGGGCACCTGCCAGCAGGCCCCGACTCATGTCCCCAGCACCCCCACCCCCCAGCAGTGAGCCTCAGGACCTGACTCATGTCCCCCAGCACCCCCACCCCCCAGCAGTGAGCCTCAGGCCCTGACTCATGTCCCCCAGGACCCCCACCCACCCAGCAGTGAGGAGCACCTGCCAACAGGCCCGACTCATGTCCCCCAGCACCTCCACTCCCCAGCAGTGAGCCTCAGGCCCTGACTCATGTCCCTCAGCACCCCCACCCACCCAGCATTGACGGGCACCTGCCAGCAGGCCCCGACTCATGCCCCGAGCACCCCCACCCCCCAGCAGTGAGCCTCAGGCCCTGACTCATGTCCCCCAGCATCCCCACCCACCCAGCAGTGAGTGGCACCTGCCAGCAGGCCCCAACTCATGTCCTCCAGTACACCCACCTCCCAGCAGTGAGCCTCAGGCCATGACTCATGTCCCTCAGCACCCCCACCCCCCAGCAGTGAGCCTCAGGCCCTCACACATGTCCCCCAGGCCCCCCCCCCACCCACCAGCAGTGAGCCTCAGGCCCTGACTCATGTCCCCCAGCACCCCTACCCACCCAGCGTTGAGGGGCACCTGCCAGGAGGCCCCGACTCATGTCCTCCAGCACCCCCACCCCCTAGCAGTGAGCCTCAGGCCCTGACTCATGTCCCCTAGCGCCCCCACCCCCCAGCAGTGAGCCTCAGGCCCTGACTCATGTCCCCCAGCACCCCCACCCACCCAGCAGTGAGGGGCACCTGCCAAAAGGCCCTGATTCATGGCCCTCAGCACCCCCACCCCTCAGCAGTGAGCCTCAGGCCCTGACTCATGTCCCCCAGCACCCCCACCCACCCAGCATTGAAGGGCACCTGCCAGCAGAAGCCCCCGACTCATGTCCCCCAGCACCCCCACCCCCCAGCAGTGAGCCTCAGGCCCTGACACATGTCCCCCAGCACCCCCACCCACCCAGCAGTGAGGAGCACCTGCCAGCAGGCCCCGACTCATATCCCCCAGCACCCCCACCCCCAGCAGTGAGCCTCAGGCCCTGACTCATGTCCCCCAGGACCCCCACCCACCCAGCAGTGAGGAGCACCTGCCAACAGGCCCGACTCATGTCCCCCAGCACCTCCACTCCCCAGCAGTGAGCCTCAGGCCCTGACTCATGTCCCTCAGCACCCCCACCCACCCAGCATTGACGGGCAACTGCCAGCAGGCCCCGACTCATGCCCCCAGCACCCCCACCCCCCAGCAGTGAGCCTCAGGCCCTGACTCATGTCCCCCAGCATCCCCACCCACCCAGCAGTGAGGGGCACCTGCCAGCAGGCCCCAACTCATGTCCTCCAGTACACCCACCTCCCAGCAGTGAGCCTCAGGCCATGACTCATGTCCCTCAGCACCCCCACCCCCCAGCAGTGAGCCTCAGGCCCTCACTCATGTCCCCCAGGCCCCCCCACCCACCAGCAGTGAGCCTCAGGCCCTGACTCATGTCCCCCAGCACCCCTACCCACCCAGCGTTGAGGGGCACCTGCCAGGAGGCCCCGACTCATGTCCTCCAGCACCCCCACCCCCTAGCAGTGAGCCTCAGGCCCTGACTCATGTCCCCTAGCGCCCCCACCCCCCAGCAGTGAGCCTCAGGCCCTGACTCATGTCCCCCAGCACCCCCACCCACCCAGCAGTGAGGGGCACCTGCCAGAAGGCCCTGATTCATGGCCCTCAGCACCCCCACCCCTCAGCAGTGAGCCTCAGGCCCTGACTCATGTCCCCCAGCACCCCCACCCACCCAGCATTGAAGGGCACCTGCCAGCAGAAGCCCCCGACTCATGTCCCCCAGCACTCCCACCCCCCAGCAGTGAACCTCAGGCCCTGACACATGTCCCCCAGCACCCCCACCCACCCAGCAGTGAGGAGCACCTGCCAGCAGGCCCGACTCATGTCCCCCAGCACCCCCACTCCCCAGCAGTGAGCCTCAGGCCCTGACTCATGACCCCAGCACCCCCACCCACCCAGCATTGACGTGCACCTGCCAGCAGGCCCTGACTCATGTCCCCAGCACCCCCACCCCCAGCAGTGAGCCTCAGGCCCTGACTCATGTCCCCCAGCACCCCCACCCACCCAGCAGTGAGGGGCACCTGCCAGCAGGCCCCAACTCATGTCCTCCAGTACCCCCACCCCCCAGCAGTGAGGGGCACCTGCCAGCAGGCCCTGACTCATGTACCCCCCAGCAGTGAGCCTCAGGCCCTGACTCATGTTCCTCAGCACCCTCACCCACCCAGCAGTGAGGGGCACCTGCCAGCAGGCCCCGACTCATGTCCCCCAGAACCCTCAGCCCCCAGCAGTGAGCCTCAGGCCCTGACTCATGTCCCCCAGCACCCCCATCCCCCAGCAGTGAGCCTCAGGCCCTGACTCATGTCCCCCAGCACCCCCACCCCCCAGCAGTGAGGTGTATCTGCCAGCAGGCCCCGACTCATGTCCCCCAGCACCCCCACCCCACAGCAGTGAGCCTCAGGCCCTGACTCATGTCCCCCAGCACCCCCACCCACCCAGCAGTGAGGGGCACCTGCCAGCAGGCCCCGACTCATGTCCCCAGCACCCCCACCCCCCAGCAGTGAGCCTCAGGACCTGACTCATGTCCCCCAGCACCCCCACCCCCCAGCAGTGAGCCTCAGGCCCTGACTCATGTCCCCCAGCACCCCCACCCACCCAGCAGTGAGGGGCACCTGCCAGCAGGCCCCGACTCATATCCCCCAGCACCCCCACCCCCAGCAGTGAGCCTCAGGCCCTGACTCATGTCCCCCAGGACCCCCACCCACCCAACAGTGAGGAGCACCTGCCAACAGGCCCGACTCATGTCCCCCAGCACCTCCACTCCCCAGCAGTTAGCCTCAGGCCCTGACTCATGTCCCCCAGCACCCCCACCCACCCAGCATTGACGGGCACCTGCCAGCAGGCCCCGACTCATGTCCCCAGCACCCCCACCCCCCAGCAGTGAGCCTCAGGCCCTGACTCATGTCCCCCAGCATCCCCACCCACCCAGCAGTGAGGGGCACCTGCCAGCAGGCCCCAACTCATGTCCTCCAGTACACCCACCTCCCAGCAGTGAGCCTCAGGCCATGACTCATGTCCCTCAGCACCCCCACCCCCCAGCAGTGAGCCTCAGGCCCTCACTCATGTCCCCCAGCCCCCCCCCCACCCACCAGCAGTGAGCCTCAGGCCCTGACTCATGTCCCCCAGCACCCCTACCCACCCAGCAGTGAGGGGCACCTGCCAGGAGGCCCCGACTCATGTCCTCCAGCACCCCCACCCCCTAGCAGTGAGCCTCAGGCCCTGACTCATGTCCCCTAGCGCCCCCACCCTCCAGCAGTGAGCCTCAGGCCCTGACTCATGTCCCCCAGCACCCCCACCCACCCAGCAGTGAGGGGCACCTGCCAGAAGGCCCTGATTCATGTAGCTCAGCATCCCCACCCCTCAGCAGTGAGCCTCAGGCCCTGACTCATGTCCCCCAGCACCCCCACCCACCCAGCATTGATGAGCATCTGCCAGCAGGCCCAGACTCATGTCCACCAGCACCCCCACCCCCCAGCAGTGAGGGGCACCTGCCAGCAGGTCCCGACTCATGTCCCCCAGCACCCCCACCCACCCAGCAGTGAGCCTCAGGCCCTGACTCATGTCCCCCAGCACCCCCACCCCCCAGCAGTGAGCCTCAGGCCCTGACTCATGTCCCCCAGCACCCCCCCCAGCAGTGAGGGGCACCTTCCAGCAGGCCCCGACACATGTCCCCCAGCACCCCCACCCCCCAGCAGTGAACCTCAGGCCCTGGCTCATGTCCCCCAGCACCCCCACCCACCCAGCAGTGAGGGGCACCTGCCAGCAGGCCCCGACACAAGTCCCGCAGCACCCCCACCCCCCAGCAGTGAACCTCAGGCCCTGGCTCATGTCCCCCAGCACCCCCACCCACCCAGCAGTGAGGGGCACCTGCCAGCAGGCCCCGACTCATGTCCGCCAGCACGCCCACCCCCCAGCAGTGAGCCTCAGGCCCTGACTCATGTCCCCCAGCACCCCCACCCCCCAGCAGTGAGGGGCACCTGCCAGCAGGCCCTGACTCATGTCCCCCAGCACCCCCACCCCCCAGCAGTGAGCCTCAGGCCATGACTCATGTCCCCCAGCACCCCCACCCACCCATCAGTGAGGGGCACCTGCCAGCAGTCCCTGACTCATGTCCCCCAGAACCCTCACCCCCCAGCAGTGAGCCTCAGGCCCTGACTCATGTCCCCCAGCACCCCCATCCCCCAGCAGTGAGCCTCAGGCCCTGACTCATGTCCCCCAGCACCCCCACCCCCCAGCAGTGAGGTGTTCCTGCCAGCAGGCCCCGACTCATGTCCCCCAGCACCCCCACCCCACAGCAGTGAGCCTCAGGCCCTGACTCATGTCCCCCAGCACCCCACCCACCCAGCAGTGAGGGGCACCTGCCAGCAGGCCCCGACCCATGTCCCCCAGCACCCCCACCCCCCAGCAGTGAGCCTCAGGACCTGACGCATGTCCCCCAGCACCCCCACCCCCCAGCAGTGAGACTCAGGCCCTGACTCATGTCCCCGAGCACCCCCACCCACCCAGCAGTGAGGGGCACCTGCCAGCAGAAGCCCCCGACTCATGTCCCCCAGCACCCCCACCCCCCAGCAGTGAGCCTCAGGCCCTGACACATGTCCCCCAGCACCCCCACCCACCCAGCAGTGAGGAGCACCTGCCAGCAGGCCCGACTCATGTCCCCCAGCACCCCCACTCCCCAGCAGTGAGCCTCAGGCCCTGACTCATATCTCCCAGCACCCCCACCCACCCAGCATTGACGTGCACCTGCCAGCAGGCCCTGACTCATGTCCCCAGCACCCCCACCCCAGCAGTGAGCCTCAGGCCCTGACTCATGTCCCCCAGCATCCCCACCCACCCAGCAGTGAGGGACACCTGCCAGCAGGCCCCAACTCATGTCCTCCAGCACCCCCACCCCCCAGCAGTGAGCCTCAGGCCATGACTCATGTCCCCCAGCACCCCCACCCCCCAGCAGTGAGCCTCAGGCCCTCACTCATGTCCCCCAGCCCCCCCACCCACCAGCAGTGAGCCTCAGGCCCTGACTCATGTCCCCCAGCACCCCTACCCACCCAGCAGTGAGGGGCACCTGCCAGCAGGCCCCGACTCATGTCCCCCAGGACCCCCACACCCCAGCAGTGAGCCTCAGGCCCTGACTCATGTCCCCCAGCACCCCACCCACCCAGCAGTGAGGGGCACCTGCCAGCAGGCCCCGACTCATGTCCCCCAGCACCCAACCCACCCAGCAGTGAGGGGCACCTGGCAGCAGGCCCTGGCTCATGTCCCCCAGCACCCCCACCCCTCAGCAGTGAGCCTCAGGCCCTGACTCACGTCCCCCAGCACCCCCACCCACCCAGCAGTGAGTGGCACCTGCCAGCAGGCCCGACTCATGTCCCCCAGCAGCCGCACCCCCCAGCAGTGAGCCTCAGGCCCTGACTCATGTCCCCCAGCACCCCCACCCCCCCAGCTGTGAGCCTCAGGCCCTGACTCATGTCCCCCAGCACCCCCACCCACCCAGCAGTGAGAGGCACCTGCCAGCATGCCCCGACTCATGTCCCCCAGCACCCCCAACCCCCAGCAGTGAGCCTCAGGCCCTGACTCATGTCCCACAGCACCCCCAACCACCCAGGATTGATGGGCACCTGCCAGCAGGCCCCGACTCATGTCCCCCAGTACCCTCAACCCCCAGCAGTGAGCCTCAGGCCCTGACCATGTCCCCCAGCACCCCCACCCACTCAGCAGTGAGGGGCACCTGCCATCAGGCCATGACTCATGTCCCCCAGCACCCCCACCCCCCAGCAGTGAGCCTCAGGCCCTGACACATGTCCCCCCGCACCCCCACCCACCCAGCATTGACGGGCACCTGCCAGCAGGCCCCGACTCATGTCCCCCCCTACATTACATAAAGATGCACAATCATGGCCCACATCTCCACCAAAATACCACAGCACACCACCCCAGTCTTGAGACGCAATGATTTCCCAATCCACCCCACACTGACATGCCTATCTCAAGACACAAACCAAAAGTCAACTATGTACATCAACACATGTCCGTCACACACACACACTGGTTGGCATTGATTGTGTAAACCGACATTTTCACATGCATGAACTCAAAGAGCGAATTACACACATGGAAGTAAAATATCAAAATGTATTATGGACAAAAATAAAGCAATGAAATGAAAGCATAAAAAAATTGCAAACATGAAATGAAAAGCATGTCCAAAAGATGAGTACATGAAAAGTATAACCAATCCAAAGAAATCCAAAAGAAAAATAGTCCAAACTCTCCCTCCACCAAAGCAAATCCAAAGGAAACGTAAAATTGAAAATCCATTAATCCATGGTGAAATCCAAATAAAAAGTTCCAATAAATCCATTGTCCAACTATGTACAATCAATTGTCAAGGGTCCATGAGCTCAACGAAAGAACAGAAACCTATGAAAACAAACTACCTAATAAAAAAACTGTATACAAATGTGTGGGGCAAAGTCCAAACACCCCAAAATAAAGGAAAACGAAAATGAAACCTAACACTAAAAACTATATACAATGGCGGCAGGCTAGTCCGTCGGCTCACTTTCCGATTTCCCGGGCCAGGGCATCATCGAACTCCTGCTCAATGTGCTGGAGGAGGTCCTCTTCCATGGCCCCGAGGGTTCGCAGGGACGATGCCATGTTGGACTCCAACTCCCTGCGAATAGCCTCAAGGCACTCGGCCCGCCTCAGTGCCCTCCGCATGGAGTTCTCCGCCCTGACCATTGTGAGCCGTGCCTCTTCTGCCCGCCGCCGCTCCGCATCTATACGCCGGCCCAACTGCAGGACACACCCATTCCAGGGTCCTCCTGCCCTCTGGCCGATGCCTGCCCCTCCGATGTCGAAGGCCCCGAGCCATGATGGCTCCCACCTACAGCCTGCTTCTGCTGCTGTACATGTGCCCTGTCCGATGATGCCTGCACATACTCCATCAGCTGGTCTCCAGTTGTTGTGGTGTCCACCCCTGCTGGACCGCCGACTCCCGACTGTGGCAGGGATGGAATCTCCACCAAGCTGGCTGTGTTGGTCAGGCCAGGTCCACAGGGGGCCCTGGTGGAATCTGGGCTGGAAGATGGCAGGGAGAACGACTGGCGCATAGTCTCCACAGAGGAGGAGAGGTCCGCAAGAGTGCGCGACACATGTAGGAACCCACCGACCAGGGCCCCTCCCAACAGTGCCACATCGCGATGCTGCTCTTCATGATGGCGTGCGTGCTCCACCATGGAAGCACGCATGTCATCACGAATGTCACATGTGCGCAACGCGACACCAATCAGGACGGAGCCCATATGTTCATGGGACCCCTTGTCCGCAGGTAGTGGCGAGGCAGATGACGTGGCACTCCCCCCTACCTGCGGACGGGCCTGGGACGGGGCATCCCTGCTGGTGCATGGTGGTGCAGTCACAGGGTCAAGGACAGCGACATGCACAGGCCCCTTCGCGGTGACCTGTGCTGCCTCCTGACCCTGGCCCTGGACTGCACCACTTGCACCAGTGGTACTACCCCCACCAGGCCCCATGTGGGCAAGAGCATTGTCTTCCGTGTGTTTTCGCGTGGCCAGCTTGATACGGAGTGATTTGGCACGTGAAAAAAGTGCACATCAGCGTGAAATCCGAGGAAAGACCCTTAGCGTGTAAGCGCGTAAGTGATGTTACGCGCCCGGGCGTACCCCACAACACGGGTGCATTGTGAATCAGCACGTGAGGAAACTGCACGTCACCGTGCTATTGGAGGAAAGGGCCTTAGCGTGTAAGCGCGTAAGTGACCTTGCACATGTGGGCTGGCTTAAAAGGTACGAGTATCACGCTATTTTCTTGTGTGTGCTTTTTGTGGACAGCGAGCGGGTGTTTCTTGTACTTCTTGTCGGTTCACACGCGATTACTTCACAACGTTTCCAGTTCGTACTCCCTGTTTCCTCAGACTGCGTTCTTTTCTTCTTTTGGCGGGGGTGTTGCCAACGCGCACATGCGCGTCTTTTTCACGTACTTTTTCAACAGTGAGTCGCGCACGTATTTTCCAACTGCGCGCTGGTGTTTCCCTCGTGGCGGGTGCATGTTCATTGTACACGTGCAAAAACTGCACGTCCGAGTGTCAGCTCGTGTAATTGGAGGAAAGGGCCTTAGCGCGTACACGCGTAAGTGACGTAGTACGTATGGGTCGGTTTAAAAGGTACGTGTAGGATGCCATTTTCTTGTGCGTGCTTTTCGTGGAGAGCGAGTGGGTGAATTTTGTACTTGTCGGTTCACACGAGATTACTTCACAACGGTTCAAGTTCGTACTCCCTGTTACCTCTGACAGCGTTCAATTCTTATTTTTGCCTGTTTCCTCAAACAGCGTTCACTTCTTCTTTTGTCCTGTTTCCTCAGACAGCATACAATTCTTCTTTTGGCGGGGGTGTTTCGCGTCTTTTTCACGTTCTTTTTCCAGGCATACGGTGAGTCGTGCACGTATTTACCAACTGTGCTTCCCCCGTGTGTCGCGTACCCCTTCAGAGATCATTGTAGGCTGCGTGTAACACGCGTACGCTTATTTTTGTGTTTCTGGGTGCCACAGCGTAGTGCAGGTTCATTTTTCAACGCACGTGGTCTACCAGGGATTGCGTGCATGTGTACTTTTGTTTTTGGGGTGCCTGTGAGTTGCGTGACCCGTCATCCTCCCCCGGGGGTCACATACAGCCTTGCTAGAGCACTAGGGTACGAATTCCATTTAGTACCTTACCCCTTTCACCCCAATTGCCCAGGACAATTGTTTACTACAACTCCCATACGCACAACAACATCAGTGCCATGGTTGGGAGGCGACCAAGCAGTAAGGGAGGCAAAGGTGGCCGACCTCCAAAAGGTGTGCGTGGTGTTATACGGTAGGGGACGTGGCCAGGATTTGCAGGGTGCCCCTAGAGCCCAGTGTGTGGAGGACCAATAGGGGCACCCTATGCCCCCTCCAATGGTTGTGGGAAAAATGTAGCTGACACCATCCCAGCTCAACCCTTGTTGGACCGGCCCTTTTTGTCACTTCAATCGGCACAGGATGATTCCCAGGCTGACTCCCAGGTCAGCAAGTCTAATCCACATGTGGCGGTGAAAGTTGCTGTTACCAGGCCACGTGGATCTGGGGCAGCAATGTCATCTGCTCCCCCAAGTAGCCAGGGTGTGTCGTGAATCTCCCCCCGTCTCACCTGAGATCGCTTCTTGCAGGGATCCGTGGGAAGATTCTTCTTGCGGGCGGATCGGGTTTTGTACAAGGCGGCACAAGTCTCTTCCGACTCCAGTGTGCGTTCAGCATTCCAGGATACTCGCGCGTTCAGGACGTCCAGGAAGGAAGAAGCGGTCGCAAGGATACATGGATTCCAGGAACAGGATGTAAAGGAGAGGGTGGAAGGAGTGGGAATAAGGGACCAGGTACTTGGATAACAGAAGGGTTTGCCAAGCTGCGAAGTACACGTCTAGTCACTACCTGTTGATAGCTTTGAGACGCGCGGGGCTGCAAGTGCGTGGCATATTTATGGGATATACTACGTCCGCCGTGAGGGCTGGTGCGAGCAAGCCCCACCGTGTTAAGGACCAGGAAGTCCAGAAGGGGCGCGTTCTGTGGGTCATGACTGCATGCCTCCTCCGAAAACCTGTTCCACCAGGTTTGCCCGGGTGTATGAGATGATATCTTCGGAGCAATCGGGGGGTGTTCAGGTTAGAAAGTGGTTCCCAGGTTCTTTCACTAGGAGGATATCCTTTCCACTCAACCAGGTATTGAAGTTGACCCCGATTATACCTGGAATCGCATATTCTGGATACTTCATATTCCAGTTGGTCGTCCACAACCACAGGACTGGGTCTGTAGGATTTCCGGGAGGATCGGATGTAGGGTTTCAATAAAGAAGTGTGAAAAACTGGGTAAATTTTCTTCCAGGAGTCTGGTAGCTTGAGCCGGAATGACACTGGGTTGATGACTTCTTTTATGGGAAATGGCCCATAGTACCGGGGGGCCAATTTGTTTGGTCGTAAATGTCGTGGTAGTAGTTTTGAGGACAACCAGACTTGATCACCGACTGAATAAGAAGGACCTGGTCTTCTCTTGGAATCTGCATAACGCTTAGTGTGTGTTTGGGTCTTTTATAAATGTTCTTGGGCTTCCTTGTGTATGTTGATGAGAGTTTCGATCCATGAGTCGACGGTAGGTACTGGTGTAGGATGTGGAAGAACAGAAGGTAAAACTGACGGGTGGAATCCTTGACTGCAATAGAAGGGGCTGGTCTTGACTGCTGAGTGATCGGAATTGTTATAGGCGAATTCAGCCACAGGTATAAGTAGCGACCAATCATCCTGTACCTTGGTGGCAAAACAACAAAGGTATTGTTCTAGGGTCTGATTTACACGTTCCATAGCTCCGTTAGTTTGTGGGTGATAACCAGATGAAAGAGTACGTTGGATTCCTAGAATGTGACAGAGATGTTTCCAGAATTGTGAGATGTATTGAGGTCCTCTGTTTGATATGAAGGAAGTCCATGAAGGCAGAAAATGTGTTCCAGGAAGATTCCAGCGAGTTCTGATGAGGATGGTAGTTTGTACAGGGGTGTAAAATGAGCCATATGAGTGAACAAGTCAATGGTGACCATGATAGTCGTGTATCCCCTGGAAGATGGTAATTCCACAATGAAGTCTGTAGCGATGAATTCCCATGGCCTTGTCGGTAGTGTAGGTTGCAGTAGGAGGCCCGCAGGTCTCTTGTTATCGTGTTTGTTTTGACTGCAGATAGAGCAGGCTCGGATGTACAGTTGTATGTCAGTCTTCATTCTAGGCCACCAAAATTTTCTTTGTATAAAACGGAGAGTGTTGGTGATGCCACGATGTCCGGAGTGGAGGGTATCGTGGCAGAGGTTTATTATCCTTTGTTGTAGTTTCTGTGTGGGAATGACTAGAGCGTTATCTTTGAACAAATATCTGTCCTTGGTTCTCAGATTCCATGGATTCTTCCTTGAAATATCCTTCCAGAGCTCAGAGGATTGGGTTTGCATCCGGACTTCTTCCAAAAGACTGACTGCTTGAGCTACAAAAATCGTGTGGGGAAACATCTTGGGATAGGCCCGATCTTCAAATGTTTCGTACTCAGGACGTCGAGATAAGGCGTCAGCAATTATGTTTTGTGATCCAGGAACATGACTGATGTGGAACTGGTACTGGGCAAAGAAGAAGGCCCAACGGGCCTGACGACTGTTCCTACACTCCAAGGATTGTAGAACTTGAAGGTTTCGATGGTCCGTGCGAACCTGGACTGGATGTCTAGCTCCCAGGAGTAGATGTTGCCATTCTGTGAAGGCTTGGCGGATGGCTAACAGTTCCTTTTCCAAGACTGAATAATGTGTCTCACTGGGAGTCAGGGTTCGTGAAAGGTAAGCAATGGGGTGTTCCAACTTGTCCTCAAATTCTTGCTTCAAGACTGCTCCTATGGCGTAGTTAGAGGCATCCGTCTCCACTAGCAATGGCCGATTAATGTTGGGTTGGGCTAAGATGGGGGCTTGAGTAAACTCTGTCTTTAGGCGTTGGAATGTCTTGTCTTGAGGTGCAGACCAGAGAAAGGGAGTGTCTTTCTTCAAGAGAGCGATGATCGGTTGAACAATCTCAGAAAAGGTGGGCATGAACTTTCGATAGAAATTTACAAGCCCCAGGAAGGATTGAACTTGTTTCACGGAAGTGGGAGCCGGCCAAGATAGTATGGCCTTTACCTTCGAATGATCCATACCAATTCCTTCTGGACTAAGGACAAATCCTAGATAATGAACAGAAGTAACGTGAAACAGGCATTTCTAAGGTTTGGCTAGGAGTCTGTGTTCACATAGTCGTTGTAAGACTGC
Source organism: Ambystoma mexicanum (assembly GCF_040938575.1). Lineage (NCBI taxonomy): Eukaryota > Metazoa > Chordata > Amphibia > Caudata > Ambystomatidae > Ambystoma > Ambystoma mexicanum. The sequence continues at coordinate 35,884,083 of NC_090931.1, forward strand.
CTTTACATGCTCTTCATGCTTTAAAAGGTCCTTGGAGTAAATCAAGATATTGTCCAGGTAGACGATGACGAAGAGAAACAGCATGTCAGAGAACACCCTATCCATGAATCGTTGAAAGACTGCAGGGGCATTAGCAAGTCCAAAGGGCATGACCAGATATTCGAAGTGTCCAAAAGGTGTTCTAAAGGCTATTTTCCATTTGTCTCCTTCCTTGATACGAATCAGATGATAGGCACCCCTGAGATCCAGTTTTGTGAAGATTACAGCACCTCTGACCGCTTCCAGAATATCCGAGATCAAGGGTAAGGGGTAGCGGTCCTTGAGGGTGCATTGATTTAATCCATGATAATCGAGGCAAGGTCTAAGTTCCTTGGTGTCCTTGGGAAAAAAGAACAGGGAGGCTCCAGCTGGGGATTTCGATGGTCTTATGGTGCCATTTTCAAGGTTGGTATCCAAGTATTCTCGGAGGGCCTTTTTTCAGGTTTGGATAGGATAAACATCCTCCCAAAAGGAATCACTGCTGAAGGCTCTGTGTCTATGGCGCAGTCTTCAGGTCTGTGAGGGGGTAGAGCCTGAGCTATGGCAGTTGAAAACACATCAGCATAACTTTGACAGGCCTTTGGGACCTGAATGATATTGGAAACCATGAGTGCCTCTTGTTGATCTGCTGGATTACTTTCAGACAATATTGAGGAGGGATCCAGGGATAAACAATGAGACAGACAATACTCTGAACCAAGAAACAAGGATCCTGCTGTCCAATTGATGTATGGATTGTGTTTCTGCAACCAGGACATGCCTAGTACCATGGGGTAGTGGGCTGATTTGATAATATCGAACTTGATCAATTCCTGGTGATGGTTTGTTGAAAGTTGTATTTCCTTGGTCTGTGTTAGACGATCCTCTGCACACCAGGCCACGACACATCAGAACACTGCTCACATTCCCCCAACATCTCCTCCCAAGCTTCGAGGCTCAAGTGATTCGGTGAAGCCACAGAACCGAAAACTCCGTACCGTTGTACGGGCTCGATTGCAACCCTTTCTGCATTGGCAACTGCCTTGGAGAACGTATAGCAGAAAGGGCGGCTCTACGTCTCCACGCCGGTCACGTGATACGCTATGGCGTTCCCCATGTGATCTTGGTGGACGTCACATGATCCAGAGAAGTCACGTGACCCAGGGGCGATCAGTATAAAGGTCTGAGAGACAGAACGCTCATTGCTTCTCAGCTGGCTTTGGACACTGTTTGGCGTTACATCTTGCTCCTTGTTACCTTGATCACGGAACTCTATCTCGGACTCCCTTGGACACCCCTTGGTACTTTTGCTTGGAACTGTTTACCTGTTGCCGGATATTTGGACTGCACCTCGACTTGTCTTTGGATCATCCCTTGGTACCTTGCTGATCTTCTACGCCTTTTCCCTACTGGGGATTCAAGTCAAGCCCTGACTCCCACAGGTGGCTACCCTTCATCCACGCTAAACTGCGGTTCTACTATTCCAGGGACCGCCGCAGCTAATGAGCCTCGAACCTCCCTACTAGGTTACCTGGGTCTCCCTTACACCATATAGGTAAGACACTTTAGATTCTTTCGTTTACCTGCCTGTATTGTGATTGCCTGGTGCTTAACCTCCTTCCTTCTTGACAGCAGCATCGGTGTTCCAGAGGCTCCGTGGATCTGGGAAGACATCTCTCACCTGTGGCCTCAAGGGTCGCACAGAGGGTTTCTATTTCGTTCCCCTGTGCGTCACTTGGGGACGGAGGTCTCATCGGTCTACACGACACTCAAGTCAGAACAGACTGAGAAGCCACATAGTCGTGTTAGACGATGCAGGGATCCACGGACGAACCCATAACTGCTTTAGTTCAGGCAATTACAATACTAAGGGCAGATATGGCCGCCGCGAACACAGTGATCCACCAAAGGTTGGATACCATACAGAGCGTTCAGCATCCCCTTCCTGCAGACCCGGAGTTTGGAGAGGGCAGCTCCTCCCCTACACCGCCAGTACCGACTCCAATAGTCCTCCCAACTCCTTCCCCCCTGGCTGCTCCTGAACGTTACCAGGGTGATCCCAAGACATTCAGAACCTTTGTTAACCAGTGCAAGTTACATTTCTTATGCAGGCCTTTGGCTTTTCCCACGTCCACTGCTAAGGCCGCCTTCGCCCTTTCCCATTTAGCTGGAACAGCTGCCGCTTGGGCTAATCCCCTGTTAGAAAACAATAGCCCGGTTCTTTATGACTTTGATTTATTGGTCCTAGAAATGTCCCGAGTATTCGATACTCGGCACAAGGCACAGTCTAGGGATTTGGAGTTGTTGGAATTGACTCAGGGCAAAAGAACGCTGATAGATTACATCACCAAGTTTAATCAGCTAGTTGCGGAAACATCATGGCCAGAAAATAAGCGGGCGGTGGTCTTTTACAGGGGGTTGAGTAACACCATGAAAGACGCTTTAGCAGTAATCCCTTCTATGCCTACTCAGTACCAGGAATTGGTTGATCTCGTCCTGCAGGTAGATGCACGCCGAGCGGAGCGTAGAGCTGAATCGGGGGCCTCCTCCTCTCCTCCTCTTGTTAATACTCACGTTTCCGTTACTGAAGAACCTATGCAAGTGGGAGGGGTACGCAGTCCTATTACTACATCTGAGAGGGAACGAAGAAGGGTTGATAATGCGTGCTATTACTGTGGCACCACTGGACATTTCGTGAAAGAGTGTCCTCGACGTCCCAAGAAGAGTCAGGTTTTTCGGATGGCTCGACCTTAGGACCGGAGACCAGGTCGAGTGTCCCATCATCTTCTCCGGGAACCCCTCTTACCTTTGCTCGTGTTCAACCTATCTCCGTAAAGGCTACTCTATGTCCCTCTACTGGCCTTCTGCATGCAGTCAATATCATTATTGATTCTGGTGCCACTGGTAATTACATAGATATTGATTTGGCCCATTCCCTCAATCTGCCTTTAGTGGTAAAAACACGACCGGAACCTGTCCAAGCCGTAGATGGCTCCGCATTGATTTCTGGTCCTGTTAGACATCAAACCGCACCCCTCTTGTTGAACATACAGGACATACACACAGAAACCTTGAGTTTTGATTTGATCACCGCACCTCAATTCGGTATCATACTAGGGATACCCTGGTTACGTGAACACAATCCATTGATCAATTGGCAAGCAGGCACTGTACTCTTTGAGTCCGATATTTGTCAGAATTATTGTCTCCCGATCCATCAAGCCCCTGACACACCCTCTCGGGTCTTGGGAGCCCTAGCACAACTCACACTGACGGTTGACGATCCAGAAGTCATACAGTCCCATACTGTTGGGGGGTTGGTGTCTGGGATCCCGCCAGAATATCTGGCTTTCGAATCAGTATTCGATCGAGGCTCGTCTGAGGTACTTCCTCCACATAGACCTTATGACTGCCCAATCGAATTGCTTCCTGATTCCACCGTTCCTTCGGGCAGGATCTACTCTCTGTCTCCTTCGGAGGAACTGGTGTTAAAAGAATATGTACAGAATGCCCTGCGTTTAGGACACATCCGCCCCTCCACTTCACCAGCAGCAAGTCCTATCTTCTTTGTACCTAAGAAGGAGGGGGATTTACGTCCTTGTGTGGATTATCGGCGTCTTAACGCGATCACCAAGAAGGATAGATATCCCATCCCGTTAATCACTCCACTCTTAGATCATTTAACACATGCTACCGTTTTTACCAAACTCGATCTACGCGGCGCATACAATTTGGTACGCGTTCGCGAGGGAGACGAGTGGAAAACTGCTTTCTGTACACGTTACGGATTGTACGAATATCTTGTCATGCCCTTTGGCTTATGTAACGCCCCGGCCACGTTCCAACGATTCATGAATGACATTTTCAGGGATATTCTGGATGTGTACATGGTTGTATATCTGGACGACATCCTGATCTTCTCTCGTGACCTGGATGATCATGTAAAACACGTCCGAGAAGTATTAACCCGTTTAAACAAACATTCCTTATTTGCCAAACCTGAGAAATGTCAGTTCCATAAGACCTCTGTTGAGTTTTTGGGTTTCCACATCACCCCTGGGGCGGTATCCATGAACGAGTCTAAGGTCAAAGCAGTCTTAGATTGGCCAGTACCTCAAACACTCAAGTCCTTGCAGGCCTTTTTAGGATTCGCCAACTTCTATAGGCGTTTCATCTCTTCCTTTTCCACGATTGTAGCCCCACTCACGGCCCTGACTAGTCCTCGGGTACCATATCAGTGGCAGAGAGAACAGCAGGAGGCTTTTGAGACTCTGAAAACCGCCTTTACTACCGCACCGGTACTCCAACATCCCAATCCGGATCTACCGTTCATAGTCGAGGCTGATGCCTCTTCCTTTGCCCTCGGGGCGGTGCTGTCACAAACGTGTCCTAATACCGGCAAATTACATCCAGTGGCATTCCACTCCCGTAAGTTTTCCAGTACTGAGTCTCATTATACCGTTACGGAAAAAGAACTCTTGGCGGTCATGGACGCGTTCCGTGTTTGGCGTCATCATCTTCTGGGGGCTAAGTATCCTGTCACAGTATACTCCGATCATCGGAACCTGCAGGATTTGGCCTCCCTGAAATGCATTAATAGCAGACAGGTCCGATGGCATCTTTTTTTTTCCTCCTTCGACTTCCGTATTATGCACCGTCCTGGAACGGCGCATGGGAAGGCGGATGCCTTGTCACGTTCCCCGGGGGGGGTCCAATTGCCTATTTTTCCCGACACTGTTCTCGAAAAGAGTCATGTGGTTTGTCTCTGTACTCCCTCATTGTCACTGATAGACTCGGTTCGATCCTGGACTAGCGATCATTCTGACCAGTTACGAGAATGGGATCCGGTATATTCTGATGGTTTACCGTTCGTACATGAACGCCTGTTCCTTCCTACACCTGATACACGTAATCTTGCCCTTGAGTGGTCTCATGACGCCCCCTTTAATGCCCATCCCGGACAAGAGCGCACTTTAGACCTTCTTAAGCGTTGGTGTTGGTGGCCTTCTATGAGGCGCGATGTGGAGTGTTACGTCAGGTCTTGTGCGGTATGTGCTCAGGCTAAACATCAGAGGGGTCGACCGATTTGGTTGTTGCTTCCGCTTCCGGTACCTCCCAGGCCCTGGCATACATTGACGATGGATTTCGTTACCGATCTCCCCAAGTCGAAAGGCTTCGATACCATCTGGGTAGTGGTGGACACGTTCACAAAAATGGCCCGTTTTGTCCCTTGCAAAGGTGTCCCTTCGGCCCCTGTCTTGGCGGACTTGTTTTTTGAACATGTGTTTATGCTATTCGGCCTCCCTTCGGTCATTGTTTCCGATCGAGGGTCACAGTTCACCTCTCGGTTTTGGAGATCCTTGACGAAACTATTGGGCATTGATACGAGGTATTCTTCGGCCTATCATCCGGAGACCGATGGTCAGACCGAAAGGACGAATCAATCGATGGAACAGTACCTTCGTTGCCTCATATTGCAACACCAGTCCTCTTGGTTGGCCGTTTTGCGGCTTGCGGAGTTTGCGTATAACAATGCGGCTCATTCAGCTACTGGTTATTCTCCTTTTTACGCCCTCTATGGTCAACATCCCAAGGTTTTGCCGGTCCCTGATGCCTCTGGTTCTTCGAATCCTGCGGCCACGACATGTCTTAGGGATCTTTCTGCTATTCATGCGAGTACAGTGGTTCATCTCACTGAAGCTAAGGCCTCTATGAAGGCCCGTGTGGATGGCAAACGTCGTGCTGCTCCCCCTCTGGGGGTGGGTTCTAGGGTCTGGTTATCTTCCCGACATCTTCGCCTAGTGGGTTGCCGGAAATTGCTGCCTCGCTTTGTCGGGCCGTATGTGATCTCACAGGTTGTTAATCCGGTGGCTTTCCGTCTAGTACTCCCCAGCTCTTGGCGTATCCATCCTGTGTTTCATGTCTCCCTCCTCAAACCCTGTCCTGACTCAGTCCGTCTTCGTACCCCTGTTGCGCCGGTGTCCTTGACCTCTCCTGATGTTTTTGAGGTATCGGCCATTTTGGGTTCTAGATGGTTTAGGGGTAGGCTCCAGTATCTGGTGGATTGGACGGGTTACGGCCCGGAGGAGCGTTCGTGGGTTTCTGCATCTGATGTGAACGCCCCGCGGTTGGTAGCCCGCTTCCATAGGGATCATCCGTCCTGCCCACGGGGTCGTGGGCCGTTGGGGGGGGGCTATGTTAGACGATCCTCTGCACACCAGGCCACGACACATCAGAACACTGCTCACATTCCCCCAACATCTCCTCCCAAGCTTCGAGGCTCAAGTGATTCGGTGAAGCCACAGAACCGAAAACTCCGTACCGTTGTACGGGCTCGATTGCAACCCTTTCTGCATTGGCAACTGCCTTGGAGAACGTATAGCAGAAAGGGCGGCTCTACGTCTCCACGCCGGTCACGTGATACGCTATGGCGTTCCCCATGTGATCTTGGTGGACGTCACATGATCCAGAGAAGTCACGTGACCCAGGGGCGATCAGTATAAAGGTCTGAGAGACAGAACGCTCATTGCTTCTCAGCTGGCTTTGGACACTGTTTGGCGTTACATCTTGCTCCTTGTTACCTTGATCACGGAACTCTATCTCGGACTCCCTTGGACACCCCTTGGTACTTTTGCTTGGAACTGTTTACCTGTTGCCGGATATTTGGACTGCACCTCGACTTGTCTTTGGATCATCCCTTGGTACCTTGCTGATCTTCTACGCCTTTTCCCTACTGGGGATTCAAGTCAAGCCCTGACTCCCACAGGTGGCTACCCTTCATCCACGCTAAACTGCGGTTCTACTATTCCAGGGACCGCCGCAGCTAATGAGCCTCGAACCTCCCTACTAGGTTACCTGGGTCTCCCTTACACCATATAGGTAAGACACTTTAGATTCTTTCGTTTACCTGCCTGTATTGTGATTGCCTGGTGCTTAACCTCCTTCCTTCTTGACAGCAGCATCGGTGTTCCAGAGGCTCCGTGGATCTGGGAAGACATCTCTCACCTGTGGCCTCAAGGGTCGCACAGAGGGTTTCTATTTCGTTCCCCTGTGCGTCACTTGGGGACGGAGGTCTCATCGGTCTACACGACACTCAAGTCAGAACAGTCTGCAAGGATATGGGTCCTGAACTGAGGGGTCTTACATCAATTGCCTCCACAGGTTGCATTACACCACGGGCTTCATATGGAATGTGGTGCTTAAAGACCCAATCTTGATCAATGAATACTCTCATAGCCCCACAATCCACCAAGGCCAGGATGGGGTAGGTCTCTTTCTTTGATAACGATAAGAAGGCTTGCAGAACCACTAGGTTGTTCTGTCCAGGAGAATTCAAGGATGGAATAGATGTGGAGCAAACATCTCTCTCCCGACACCTCGCTCCATCTAGGATCGGGAGCTGGCATTTCCTGAACGCCGTGGAGGGGCTAGAGGACATTTTCTAACCAGGTGTTTATCCGATGCACAATACATGCACAAGCCTGTGTGGATCCTTATAATCCTTTCTTGTGGGGGAAATGGGTCCAGGGAAGGCTCCTATTTGCATGGGTTCCGGGTCAGTGTCAGGGATTGGAACAGTCTCAAGAGAACTTTTCTGGAAGGGCATCTTGGTCTTTATTCTCTCTGCCTTTCTGTCCTGGATACGAATGTCTATCTGCATGGCTAAATCCATAAGAGCCTGGAATGAGCTAGGACGAGCCACTCTGGCTAATTCATCTTTTATATCCTCTTTTAGGCCCCTACGGAAGAGAGTGAAACTTGCTTCTGAGGACCAATCTGCTTCCTTGGCCAATTGTTTGAATCTTGTGACATACATTAGCATGTCCTGGGATCCTTGCCGAAAGTCAAGTAGGCGTTCCTGGGCACTATAAACCTGTTCTGGGCAGTCGAACATGGTTTTGAGAACCTGTATGAATCCATCATAATCATCTAGGATGGCATCTCCAGAATTGACTAAGGGAGTAGCCCAAGTCAATGCATTTCCTGTGAGGTGCGAGATTATAAAGCCCACCTTTGTCCCGGAAGTTGAAAAATAATAGGGCTTAAAGGTAAAATGCACCAAACAGGAGTCCAGGAATCCACTAAGGGATTTTGCAGACCCATCATACTTGTCTACGACACCACCCAGTAACACACTGTCTTTTGTAGCAGAATCGCGAGACAAAACAAGTTGCTTTAATGCGGCATTTTCCGCTTTTAAGTTCTGCACCTCGGTTGTTAGTTCTTGCATGCCACGCATGAGATCCTGGACGGCCTTTTGCATATTGGTTTCAATATCGGTCGTTCGGCGTCTCAAACTGCCGTGAATCGCCCCGTCTCACCTGAGATCGCTTCTTGCAGGGATCCGCGGGAAGATTCTTCTTGCGGGCGGATCGGGTTTTGTACAGGCCGGCACGAGTCTCTTCCGACTCCAGCATGCGTTCAGCGTTCCAGGATACTCGCGGGTTCAGAACGTCCAGGAAGGAAGAAGCAGTAGCAAGGATACGTGGATTCCAGGAACAGGGTGGAAAGGAGAGGGTGGAAGGAGTGGGAATAAGGGTCCAGGAACTTGGATAACAGAAGGGTTCGCCAAGCTGCGAAGTACACGTCTATTCACTACCTGTTGATAGCGTTGAGACGCGCGGGGCCGCGGGGCATGGCATATTTATGGGACATACTACGTCCACCGTGAAGGCTGGTGCGAGGCGTGTCACATGATATGGCCATGTTGGGAGAAACAATGTATGCAAGCCCTGCCGCGATAAGGACCAGGAAGTCCAGAAGGGGCGCGTTCTGTGGGTCATGACAGGGTGGGGAGGCTGCAGGGGCAGCTGCAGCTCAATCCACCCCAGTGCCGAGTCTCCCAGCCGGGACAGTGTCAGTCCAGGTCCATCACACCGACGTTGGCCCTGGTAACATCACCCTGCCGCCAATGCCTGCACCAAGACCTATGGTCATTGTGCCTTTACAGGCTTCTAGTACCTAGTCCACCTGCGTTTCTGCCCCTACTGACCAGAGCGGCGTAAGCCATTCAGGATCCGCACCACCTTACAAGAAGAAGAAGAAGGGTGCTCTTGCACTACAGGCTGAGACCCCAGACACGGCTACACATTCCGGCACATCAAGGAAGCCTAGCTTCAATGACGCAGAACTTGATGCACTTGTGGCCTATGTGTCGGCACATAGCCGCAAAATGTTGGCTGTAAGACTACGACTGCTCAACGTAGGGCCCACTGGCAGACCATCGCGGACCACATTAGTGCCCTTGGATTTGTGAGGCGCACAGTTGATGATTGCTACAAGCGGTGGAATGACCTTAAATGCAGAGCAAAGAACAAGCTGGCTTGCAATCATGCCTCTATTCTGGTGACTGGCGGTGGGTCTCCACCAGAGGACGACCAACTCACTGAACATGAGTCTGTTGCTGGAACCTTCGTCACAGAGGAACAGATCCAAGGCGTGGCAGACCTACCAGATTATGAGGCATTGTCCGGTGAGTGCCCATGCAAGTGTGTGTAATCCATGTGTATGTTTCTTGGGTGATGTGTAATAATTGAGTGCCAGGTGAGGGTGTGTACTCCTGAGTGGCATGGGTCACCCATGTGCTTCCTCCAAACCATTCACCGCCCAGTATCCCTTCTGACACAGTAGCCAATTAGCGCCACATTACTGCAGTTGCCCTTGAACTGTCATCTTGCAACAACATTGTTCTGATTTTCCAGTGTTCATTCAGCCTGATTGTTTCAATCCTCCCATTTTTGCAACACATTTTTCTGACCTAATGCCACATATGTGACATGCTCTGTCATAGATTACAACACACATTGGCCCACATTTATTACCTTGTTATGGGAATGATTTGACCATTCAGGCTGATTGACTAAGGGCCTGCTCACATAATTGTTTGGGGCCTGTTTGAATGTGGAACATGATTGTTGTTTCCTGTCATGTTGAAGTGACCAACCATTGATGTATCCACCTGCCTGCCATCACTGTATTAGTGCACACTGGATGTGTTGCAGTGTGTGGCACATGCATATTTTATCACACTATTTTGCATTTTTCATCTCATCATGTCCATCTCACATGGATGGGTGACAGTACTCATTCACTGACATATGGCTGTACTTGTCAAATGTACCATGGCTATGCTACGTGCCATCTGTGTGCTGGCATGTGTCATGTATGTGGATTGCCCATGCCACTCACAGGCTAATCTGTGATGCCAGTGCTATCCAGCATGCAGCACATGTGTTGCTTTTCCATATTGGAGTCCTCAGTGTCTGCTTTTTGCCTCCCCTTCCAACTCATTGACAGTGCATGCATTCCAGGGTTATAGTCGTGTGGGACATGTGTTATTCATGTACTCGATCTCTGCCTTGTCAGGCCTATGTGTTTGCTATGGTGCTCATGCCTGTTTCCATTTGTTGTCTTTCATGTTTTTGCAGGTGATGACGCACTTGATGCTGTTGAGGTGGAGGAGATGGTGCAGACCCAGGAGGAATCTCAGCCACGACCTGGCACCAGTGGAGGACATGGTGTGGTGGTGGGTGAAAACCCTATCCTCCTGCAGACCATACTGTGCACAGGTGTTTCTGGGTGCACCTCCCCAGACCTCTATGATTCAGGTGCTGAATCGGACAGTGGGACTTATGTGCTGTTGCAGGTGAGTGTTTCTGGCAGGGATGCTGTTCTGTCCAACCCACCTGCACTGGGGTAGGCCCCTCTATGGGGATGTCAGTGTTGGTAACTCCACCTTTGGCGGTTACGGATGCAGGGTCACACTCCACTACATCTGATCCTGTTCCTGGGCCAGCAGATCAGAGGGGAATGCAGTCCTGCAGCCTCAGGCAGTGCCAGCACAGAAAGGTGCAGATCGCCTTGCCCCAAACAGGTGTGGTGCCCGCCGACGCAGTGGCCGTACGCCACCAGGAAATACTGTATGGGAAAACTCCATGTACAGTATAGCAGCACAACAGGAAGCATCGGTTGGAATGATGGCTCAGGCAATGGAGAGGGTAGCCACTTCCATTCTCCCACCTGAAAGGCAGATGGAGCAACAACAGCAGGCAACAGACTCCATTTGCCAATCACACAGGGAAGACATGTTGACGTCCAACAGGGACCGACAGGCGGCACTGGAGACTCTGCGCGAAGCCATATCTGTAGAGTCACGGGCCACAGGGAAGCCCTAAGGTTAGAACTCCATTTCCTCAGGGAGACTCTGGGTGAACTTGAGGCTTCCTGGAATTTTAGGTCAGAACAGCAGCTGGAGCAGCTCACACGTTCGCTCTCAGCTGAGCTGCAGCCAACTCGTGAGGAGATCCGGGCATCACGCGAGGCCGTGCGTGGAGAAATGCAGGCAACCCGTGATGTGCTGCATGGGATCTCCATTCTATCATCCTCCAGAACAAGACCTTCCACACCCACATGCTTGCTGCCATGGGGGACCATACCAGGGCTTTGCATGGGCTGCCTCTCATAGCACTGCCACCTCCTGATGTAGCAGCAGAGGGTGAAGAGAGCGACAGCAGTTCTCCCACATTGGCGTAGCCGTGCAGGCCATGAGACCATGGAGGTATTTTTTTTTTTGCAACATCCACGCAGGTGGGTGTTGGGGTGCACCCTGTCCTCGAACCTCCTGGGTGCCCCCCCGGTCCACACATGGGGCCTCATTACGACCCAGGCACTAATGGGTTAACAGCGCCGTAAAAGGCTGCGGCGTCGTTAAGCTATTAGCGCCTGATTACGAGGTCCCTTTGCGGGACCCGACCTTAACGGCTGGTGTAGACCAGCCGTTAAAGTAGGGACCCGCAAAGGGACCTTGGTGCTAATTACGGTGCCGCAATTTGCGGCATCGTACTTAGCGCCTTCCCCTTTCCCATTGAGCCCTATGGGGCAAAAATGGGAATGGGGAATGGCCATGGAGGAAGGGGGAATTACCGCCCCGCCAACCTTGTAATGGGGTGGTAAATCCCCCATTCTCAAAGGCGGAGTCGGTAACTTACTGGCATGGACCATGGTGCTAATAGCACCATGGTCTTCTGCCAGGGTCGTAATGAGGCCCATGGCCATTTTTGATTTTTCTATTTTTTTTGTAAACATTTTTTTTTACAGTGTGTTGCCTTGTGTGGCTCCTGTGGACATCCACTGTGTATTTCAGCTGGGCACATGCAGGCTTGTCCTGTCTTTGGGTTAGATGCTTGGGTTCATGACACACACACCCCTCCTGCTTCCCCTTTCCATGGGCTTGCAAAGGGTGTGACCAAGTGACAGTGACTTACACAGTGACATTGGGCTCCCATGAGCTGTGTGGGCAGTCTGTAGTCAAAACTGTGTGGACATCCCTAGTGGGGATTGTTGTTGTATTGAGCACTGCATGGTGTATTGATATGTGCTTGTGCATCCATGTCTTCCTCCTTATTCACAGGTACCTTCTTCATGTCTTCACAAGGCCGTCTCCTTTGCAGATGCAGTTCATGTTGTATGGAGTACACTGACACATTTGCCTGACAGCAACACTCTGCAGTTGGAAGGGGTCGATGTGCTGGCTTATTCAGGTTGTAAGACTTGCACTACTTTGATTTTGTACTGTCATATTTTGCCACTGTTTCATCCCGTGTTGCTGTATTGTGTTGCTGGTAAGTATTTGTTCATATGTGCTGTTTGTTATTGATTACTGGGAGCATATTGTCTGGCCTGTTTCCATTTGGGACAGTGCACTTTGTGACACTTGTGTCATGTGTTGTGCATTCATTTGGTTGCTTTCACATTGCATGACATGCCATGGTGTGTTGGGTAGCTGAGATGGGGAGGGGTTTGGTGACATGGCACTATTTTCATGTTGTATTTTGCAAAGGGGTAGTCATTCATGCAGCATAAATGTGTGTCTTTTTGTGACACAGCATTGGTTGTCTTTCAGTTGGTAGGGATGCACACAATGTAACACTTCCAGGTGACCAATCTCATGCTGGTATGGTTGTGACAGTTGACTGTCCCTTATGTCATCATCATTGATTGTCAGCTGGTATGTGCCAGGGCTGTGTGCACTCCACAGGGGTGTGATTTTAGGTGAAGTAATTAGCCACCAGCTGCGTACGGGCTGCCTCACCATGTGCCCTTTCCCCTCCCATGCGCAGCGGCTGTGCATGTGGTTGGGGATGTGGGGGCACCACCATGTCCACTGGAAGGCCCCGGCAGGTTGCAACGTTGTGCAGGACACATGCTGCCACTATGATCCTGCACACTACTGGGGGCGCGTATAGCAGCTGCCCACCAGAGTGGTCAAGGGAGCGAAGCATGACTTGAGCACTCCGAATGTGCGTTCCACTATGCCCCGGGTTGCAATATGGGCTGTGTTGTATCTTACCTCGGGTGGTGTGGTGGGGTTCCGAATTGGCGTCATCATGTGGGTGCTCAGAGGGTAGGCACTGTCCCCTGGGGAAGTGATGGGTATCATTAGTGGGGTTGTGACATTACTCAGTATCTGACATGCATGCATGTGCAGAGGCATTTATACTCACTAATCAGCCATGTATCGCCATGCCGACCAGCTTCTAGGTCCCGGTGTAGGGGTGACATTCTGAAAATGAAACTGTCATGGGTGGACCCTGGATAGTTGGCATATACTGAGGTGATGATTCCCTTGGCATCACATACTACCTGCATGTTGATGGAATGCCAGTGCTTGCGGTTTCAATGCTCAGTTGCCCTGGGAGGACGTAGAGCCACATGGGTGCAATCAATGGCACCTAGCACTTTGGGGAAGTGTGCCACCCCGTAAAAGTCCTGGACGGCAGCCTGCCTTTCTGCAGGTGTTCTGGGCAGGTATATGTGCCTGCGGACTGAGGAGCGTACATTCATGATGGCCAACACCTGGTGTAGGCGGAGTGACTGCGTGGCCTGTGACACCCCCCCCCACTATGGCACTTGTCCGCTGAAATTAACCAGTGGCCAAGAAGGGCAGTACATTGAGCACCTTTTCCAAGGGGCTCTGTGCGTGGGAGCACAGGGTGGGTGATGTGAGGTCATCCTCCCACTCACTCACCAGGTCGAGTATTATGTGTGGTGGGAACCTGTACCTCCCATACACCTGGTCATCAGGCATCCCAAAAAGGCTGGTCCTGGGTGTAAAAATTCTGGGCCTGACTATCCTCCTCCTCCTGCGGTGTCCCACGACCACTGCTGCGAGGAATGGCATATTCATTGTAGCGTCTGAGCTTGTTTGTTGTTTGCGCGCACTTTTATGCTGCGCGTGGCCGCGTACCCCTGCTTCCTGCTGGCGTACGTGTTTCCGGATTAGCGTGTATTTTTTGGTGCACGCGTTTCCCCTGTTTGATTCCATGAATACGTGTTGTAGGCGCGCGTGTGGGCGTTCCGCGCATTTACCTCCTGTACTTCCCCCGTAACGCCCACATTTTCATGCGTTGTTCCCCATTCCGCGTGTTACGCCCCGTGTTACACCCATTTTTGTTGTGTGCGCCACGCTATGTGCACTTTCGCTGTGCACGTAGCGCACGCCGTTTGATGACGTGTGCGCCTGCATGCGCCACGCACGTTTTTTACGCGTGCGCTGCGATTCGCACGCTTTTGCACGCTTGTGCAGCGATTTTCGGCGCACATTAATTCCATGAATCGGCCTGTAAATATATTAGGCAGCTCTTCCTGCATTTTAGCTGGAATTTGATTCTGACTAAACAGATTTTGGTGAGATACGGTTTGCTCCCGGACGAGCAAGCAACTTGCCGCTTTTGTAATTTGGATAGCCAACAGGAAACAGTTCAGCACCTATTGGTTTTATGTAAGGCTGTCGAGGCTTCAAGAGGGAGTTATCTAAGAAAACTTGAAGGTGTGCTCATGAGAGATCAGGAGGATTTGGTATGGTCAATTTGCTTATCGGGTTCTACCACCAATACAGTTCTTGCTGTCACCGGTTTTCTAAAATGCTTGAAATTGGACACCCATTTCACCCGAGTGTGGGGGCTATTTTACCCGAGTGTGGGGGCTATTTCACCCGAGTGGGGGGGGCTATTTCACCCGAGTGTGGGGGCTACCTGGAGTTGTAATTTCTTTTGCTGCTAAATATGATATTTTTTCTAACAGGAGCAATGACAAACATCTTCTTTTAATAGAGGTTATGCATGTGATTGATGGATTTGCATGTAGTTTGATTGTTCTTTATGTTGTTCAATATAAATTTTATGAAATATTGTTCATTTGTATGTTGATTTTATGCACGTGTGTTTAACGCGGCATTTTAGTTTATATCTTTTTTTCTATTTTTCTTTATGTGATTTGTAAATTAAAAATGGTTAGAGGTTAATTTATTTTGTTTTTTGACCATATAACTATAAAAGAATTAAGAAAAATATGTGCCACACAAAACGTGTACATGAATGCATCTTATCACAAGGGGACATGAATGATTGTATATATGAAGGCATCTTATCACACAGGGGAACATGAATGATTGTGTACATGAATGCATCTTATCACAAGGGGACATGAATGATTGTGTATATGAAGGCCCTCCTTACGAGTGGTGCAGAGGGGATGGGACATGTCCTGTAGCACAAAGTCTCCCTGGGCAGTCTCATGGGACGACTTTACCAGTGCTCAATCGCCTTCTCATCACCACTCAGTTTCTTCTGGGTGCACCATTGGTGCACGAGTGACATTGAAATTGACCTTAAGGGTCGCACCAGAACTCCCATGCAAAGTGCAGCACCTGGCCCTTACATGGCAAGGCCAACCCTATAAACAGACATGTTGAACGTGTTAGTTATGCACGCCAAAAGCACATTCAACCCTTTAAAATGTAGAAAATGCCTGTACCTCGCAAAATCCAGTGTGTATGTTGTGTACATGTGTATGTTTGTAGGTTCATTTATTTATTATTTAAATATCTGTATAGATGCATGTTTGCTTGTGTTATGAGTGAGTGCATGATTGGTGCTCGTGTGAATGAGACAGAGAGTGCTTACTGTGTGTACGTTGTCTAAATGTATGCGTTTGTTCATTTATTTATTTAAATATGTGTATGGATGCATGTATGCTTGTGTTATAAGTGACTGCATGATGCGTGCTCTTGCGAATGAGATAGCAAGTGATTTGAGTGTGTATGTTGTGTAAGTGTGTGCGTGTGTGTGTGTTTCTGCTGGTCCGAGCTGATTTTGGCAAGTGGGGATAGGAGGTTTGTACAACAAAGACATTTAAAAAATGCCTTTGTTGCACAACCCCCCTCCTCACCAGCCAAAATCCGCTCTCCGCCTGATGTGCTGTGAATTCCACGGGACAGGGATGGCATTTTTTTATTGGACATCTATCATAGATATGTAGTCAAAAACACCATGCCTTCCCGCTGGGCATCCCAACACCTCGCATACACACATAATCATTTTGATTGTGGGCGTGTGTTTGGTTCAGTGGGGCCCAGTGGACAGGAGTGTCATTTTTTTTACTGGTCATCTATGATAGATGTCCAGTAAAAAAAAAAATGCCTGACCCCAGTGCCCCCAGCGCCTCGAATACACACAATCACATTCATCGTGTGAGTGTGAGGCACTGGGGCCCAGGAGGCAGGCATGGTATTGTTTTCTGGGTATGCCCAGTAAAGAATAGCAGCCCAGTCCGCTGTGATTTCTAGCACCTCTCATGCAATGTGAAGTCTGACCCCTAAGCCCCCAGTGCCTTGCATGTACACACAATTGATTACATGTGCATGTGAGGCGCTGGAGGGCAATGAGGGAAGGAATGCTATTTAATATTATTAAAAAAATAAAAAATGTGGGGGGACATCACAGTGGCCAGCCTCGCCCTGGGAGAACCACCTGAGTGATCATGGTGTCTCCCCTGCCAGTAAAACATACTATGACTGGGCCCCCAGCACATCGCACCCACACAATTAATGTGTGCCTGTGAGGCGCTCGGGGCCTCAGGGGCAGGCATGACAGTTTTTCCTTGGCATCTATGCCGAATAAAGTAAGCCATGACTGTACCCTTGGACCCCAGCTCCTGACCCACATCTTCCCCCTGGGCCCACCGGCGCCTCGCAATCACACATAATCACTTTCATCATTAATGTGATTATGTCCAAGTGCAAGGTGCAGGTGCACCATGGAGCAGGCATGGCATTTTTTACTGGCCATGGTTGATAAAGCAAGCATGATAAGTGTTATTATGCAGCTAGACTTGTATTTTAATGCATCCAGTCTAGCCATTTTTTTATTGTGGTATGACATTTTAGATTGGGCAGCTTTGACAATGCAGGCATAATCAGTGGTATTATTCTTTCGGTGGCATGATATTTTGTATTGGGCATCTTTGGTAAAGCAAGCATGAAAAGTGTTAATATGAAGCACGACCATCACTTTTATGCAACCAGTCTAGCCATTTCTTATTGCGCTATGACATTTTGTATTAGGCATTTTAGATGATGAAGAAAGCATGATAAGTGTTAATATGTAGCCAGACGGGCAATTCAATGCAGCCAGTCTAGTTATTTCTTACTGTGGTATGACATTTTGTATTGGACATCTTTGATAAAGCAAGCATGATACGTGTTAGGTAGCTCGACTGACATTTCAGTACGGCCGGTTTGGACATGTTTTCATACTTTAGCATACATTTATTGTGGTAAAGCCAACTGGAGTATGTTCTTACATGAGAATACTGCCATATATTGGCAGAACAAACATGGACATGTTTTCTTAGAGTATCATTACTGGAATTATGCGTAAAACAAACATGAGGATTTTCTTATATGGGAATACTAGGGTATTATGGCGCAGTCAGTGTGGAAATGTTTTATACTGGCACATAATGTGAGAAGAGGCATCATGAGAACGTGTTGGAGAAATACTCCTGTGCACTGTTGGTGACTTGCATTTATTGGATTTTGTCATGAGTTACCCTACAAAACCCAATTGCAAACTGTTTGGCTTTTTATTACATTTTTAAAGAATCGTGCTCTAAAATCCACCATTTTAACTGATTGGAGAACGGCCCCGAACACTCCCTTCTTGCTGCGGGGTCCCTCGCTACGCTTGCCGCTGTTGCATATCTGGGACATTTATGTATGCCCCTCCAATAAAAAAATTCCCCAGCCGCCACTGCTATGCTCTCAAAATGGCGCTCAGGATCTAGAAGATTCTGGGGGTCATTACGAGTTTGGAGGTAGCAATGGTGCTATTTGCACCATGGCTGCCTCCAAACCCGGGTCCGGGTCCGGTCTCACTGAATGGGGACTTACTGGGACATTCCGACCTATGCGGACCCGGTAAGTCCCCATTCAGTAAACTATTCCCCATTCCCATTTGAGCCCTCAGAGGGCTCAATGGGGAAGGCGCTAATAATGGGCCCGCAAATTGCGGGCCCGTTATTAGCTCCAAGGTCCCTTAACAGGTCCCGCAAAAAACGGCTGGTCAGACCAGCCGTTCATGCTGGGACCCGCTAAGGGACCTCAGAATAGGGCAGTAAGGGTTTACCGGCACTGGCATCCTTACCGGTGCCGGTAAACCATTAACGCCCAACTCGTAATGACCCCCTCTGTCAAGGGCCCATCACATACTGGCCGTCCATAAAACAGGTGTGGACACCTCCTCCGGTGCAGACTCTATCCCTCCTTGAGCACCTGAGAGTCTGGACTATATGATTGGACAGGCTCGGTAACAGGCACTAACAGATGTCATGGAAGGGATTACTCAGATTGTTGGGTCCCTGTTGCCTGCCCTGATGGTTATAGTGAGCGAGTGTTGGCATGTAGGTGTGTGCTCCGCGCATGTCAGCTCAGAGAATGTTGGCTGAAAGCGTTTAATGACTGTTGCATGAGAGGGTCAGTGAGGGACTGAGCTGCAGTGGCCAGAGGGCTTCTCCGTGTATTGGGGCCTCCTGCGTCATCACTGGGGTGAGCACAGAAGTCATCGTAGCTCAGACCCTTGTGGCCCTCCACGTCACAGGGGCTCTGGAGACCAGCAACGCGCTACCCTCTGCACCTTCTTTTTTTTGGATAAAACATTTTTATTATCATTTAACTACAACATAAACAAAACAACCAAAACCAAAAAGGGAGGAACAAGAAAAAGACGAGGCAGTTACATCCACTGGGCCGGCCCGGCCCACCTTACAATAATAACTGTCTTGCATCACCATCCTCATGGGGTACGGTCACGGTTCTCCTTATAAGTGTTCAGAGGGATGTCCCCGGAGTCTGTATACCTCAGGGCCCTCCCTCTTCCCATGCCGCCCATATTTTGGAGGCCTTATTGGGACAGCCTCTTGCGGTGTAGATCCTCCTTTCAATCATAGCACATGTGTCCATGTCCAATGCCCATTGCTCCAGCGTCGGAGAGTCCGGGGCTCCCCAGTTCTGTGCAATATTGCGCTTGATTAGGGCTGCTGCCGTATGCAATAGCAATTCTTCCCATTTGTTCAGTTTGTGCTCTCCCGGTGTTCCCAGGATTAGGACCTTTGGGTCCATGTCTATAGTTTTGGAGAGTATCCGGGTCCGTTCCCGACAGCAGGCTTCCCAGAAAGTACGCATCTGGGGACAGGACCAGAGGATGTGAAAGAAGGTCCCCTCCTCCTCCCCGCACCTGAGGCAGTTCGGGTTCGTTGCTTTCCCCCACCCAAACATAAAAGTTCTGGGATAATACACTCTATGCAGTATTTTCAGTTGCACCAGTCTAAGTCTCGAGGAAATGGCGGCTTCCCGTGGGTGCATTAGTACCCGGATCCATTCCTCAGGGTCGATCTCCTCTACATCTATTTCCCACTTGGCCTTTAGATTGGTCAACTCAGGGGTTGCGAAGGAAGTGATGGCGTTGTAGAGAATGGATATGCATTTGGAAGGGATATATTCGGGTAAAATGTAGCGTTCTAGAGGCGAACATTCCGGGATATTGTCCTCTGTGGATATATGGACTCTCAGGGCATGGGACATTTGCATATGATGGTATCTCTCATTGTCTGGGAGCTGGAACCTGCATTGTAGGTCCGCGAACGGGGCAAGATTCCCATCTTTCAAGACATCCCCCACCCTCTGGATCCCAGCCCTCAACCAGCACGGCCAGGGCTTGAGCTTCGCAATTTCTTTCAGGTTGGCGTTACGCCACAGGGGTTGCGCCACCCCACAAATTTGTGTACGCTCCTCCAGGTGGTAATGATCTGTGCCTTCATTGTTAGTGAGGAAGATCTGGGGGGGGTTTGGTACAGTAGTTGGAATGGGTCGGTGTCAAGCATAGTTCCCACCTCGGCTTTTATATGGGGTAATTCCCGGTCTCCGTGCAGACGGTCATTAACCACCACCAATTGGGAGGCCCAATAGTAGGTCTGAAAGTGGGGCACTCCAATCCCACCCTCCCAGATCGACCTCTGGAGTGTGGCCAGGGCTATACGTGCTTGTCCTCCGCCCCACAGGAGCTCCCTGAGAAGGGTCTCCACCCGGCCAAATTCTGCCCCCGAGATCTGCAGCGGGGCGTTTTGAAGGACGTAAAGGAACCGCGGGAGGGCTAACATTTTAAAAAGGGCGGCTCTACCCATGAGGGTCAAGGGGAGAAGCTTTCAGTGTTGTACATCGTTGGAGAATCGGTCCATGATCGGTTTGAGATTGTGCATGGTATAACTGGTAAGATCTGTTGTTATCCAGATCCCAAGGTATCGAAAGCCAAATTGTTCTATGTGGTATGGACAGTCAGGTGGATCAGGCTGACCCCTACCCTTCAGCGGGAAGAAGACTGATTTCTTCCAATTGATCCTTAGACCGCTAAATTCCCCGTATTGGACAAGCATCCGGGTCACCACGGGGCAGGTTCGGACAGGATCTCCCAGGTAAATCAGGAGTTCGTCCGCGTATAGGGATATCCGGTCTTCGTGTCCCTCTGGCCACCTGAATCCTATCCAGGATGTGCTCTGGCGAAGCCATATGGCCAACGGTTCCATCGCGAGAGCGAAGAGAAGGGGCAAAGGGGGCACCCCTGTCTTGTACCCCTGCCCAGTCAGATAGAGCGAGAGGTCCACCCATTCACCCTGACCTCCGCCCGGACATTTGTGTACAGCAGTTTCACCCATCCCAGGAATCCCTCCCCGAAGCCCATCCGTTCCATGATCTCCCAGAGGCCATCCCATCGGACCGAATCGAAGGCCTTCTCAAAATCAATCGCTAGGAGAGCAAGCGGGTCGTTAATGGTGGGAGCCCTCTCTAACGCCAAGTGGAGTCGACGCAGGTTCATACGGGTCGATTTGTGTGGCATAAAGCCACATTGAACTGGGTGTATTAGGGCCTCAGCCACCGGTTGTAACCTGTTGGCTAGGAGTTTGGCAAGGACCTTAGCCTCGCCATTGATTAGCGAGATTGGCCTATAGGAGGTGCACTGATCCTGGGGCTTGTCAGGTTTAGGGATGACCACAATGGTGGCCTTACAGAGGTCCTGCAGGAGGGTGCCCTGTTCCCGGGCTGTCAAAAACATTTTATGGAGGGAAGATGTAATGTTGCCCTCCCCCAGCTTCCGCCAGGTTTCAGCTGGAAACCCATTTGGGCCCGGTGTCTTCCCGGTTTGCAATTGCGCTAGTGCTTCGGCAACCTCGGTCTCCGAGAGGGCAGAGTCGAGACTCGCCCTTTGCTGTACTGAGAGAGTTGGGAGTGGTATGTCACTAAGGAGAGTTGGGTCCAGTTACAGGGTCGGGGCCCGATAGAGTGTTTCATAGAATTGGGCGAAGGCCTCGGCTATCTCAGCGTCCGATGTGCACCTTTCACCCCTTGAGGTGATAATCTCACGAACGCAGCGTTGTCCCTCATCCCTTTTCTCCAGCCAAGCTAGCATTCTGCCGGCCTTGTCCCCATGTTCATACATTCTGGCTCGAGAGTCCCAATGGGCTTGTTTAGCATTATCCAATAAGAGGTTTTGGAGCCGCTCAGTGGCTCGTTTAAGGGAGAGCTGGGTCTGTGGGGATGGGTCAAGAATGTGATCGCTCTCGCGTCGGGCCAATTCGCCCTCCGCTGTTGCTATGTCTTGGAGTCTCACCCGCCTCCTATTTGCCACCCAGGAGATTATGGCGCCCCGCAAGAATGTCTTATAGGCCTCCCATACCACCACTGGGTCCTGTTCTCCGGTATCATTAAACTCAAAGTATTCAGTGGAGGCTTTCGTAAGGTGGTCAACTAGCTTGGGGAAACCCAGATAGTAATTGTTCAATCTCCAGGTTCTAGGGGAGGGACCCTGTGTGCGAATTTCCACAAGTAGGGGTGAGTGGTCTGAGATGCCCCGGGGAAGGAAGTCGGCCGCTCGTTCCCTGTAAAGATCTGTGTGTGGGATAAAGAGATAGTCGATCCTGGAGAGGGAGCTGTGGGCTCCAGAGTGAAAGGAGTACCCTCTGGTGTCCGGGTGCAACTCTCGCTATATATCACCCAAACCTAAAGCAGATGCAAAGTTATACAATTTCGTAGGGGTATCTGGGTTGCGGTGTTTGAGGTGCGTACGGTCAGTGGTATTGCACATGACATCATTAAAATCTCCCCCCAGAAACAGCTTATCAGGTTGATATTTTCCAATGAGGACCGTCAAGTCCTCCAGCAGCTCCTGCCCCAACCCAGGTGGGGAGTACACTGAAGCAAAAGCGACCCTCTCCTCCCAAAGCGTTCCCAGAATCAGCACATGGCGGCCCCTAGGGTCCTGTTCGAGGCTCTGAATAGCAAAAGGAATGCGCTTGTGTACAAGAATGAGGGTGCCCTTGGATCCCATTGTGTAACCCGCATGGAAGGCCACTATGTAGTTTGTGCGTTGGAAATGGGCACAGTGTGATCCGGCAAGGTGCGTTTCGGATAGCAGGGCCACTTCGGGAGAGTGTCTGCTAAGTAGTTGCTTAATCAAGCACCTTTTGATCGCGGAGCCCATCCCATTTACGTTCCAGGTGAGAACCTTAAAATTTGGGGCGCTCAGTCGGGCTCGACTGGGGTTGTATGGATGCCATCCGATAATCGGGATAAGAGATTGGGCGGGTGATTCCCAAGGAGGGTGTCTCCGTCAGTGGTGGTGTATAGCGGTGTCTACCCAGGGTTAATGGTTTTGTACTGTCTGGACCATCTGTGGCCTCGTCTTCCCATGAACCTCAACAAACCCTGGAGTTTGCAGTGATGCGTTGCTCCCAGGGTAACAAAAAACTCCCTATAACTTTCCCTTCCCACCCCCTCCCCATACTCCACCCCAACACGAAGTACCTGTAGCCCCAACATCGTTGACTCTCAAAAAGGGTAGAGCGTCAACCTTGCGAACCCCCATTTAGGTTAAAACTGAAGAAGTTAGGGGGGGCCCCCGGTAGTCTACTCCCAGGTGCGATGGAGATACGCCACCGCTAGCCACAATATTAACGATGTAAATGACTTACAACTGTTTCGTGGCACCACCTGGCTTAGTCCGTGGTTTCAGTTCGGTCTCACACCCGCTTGTGGGATCGGTCCCCCCCCGAGGGGGGGGCCCGCCAGAGTCAGTCCCCGGCTTCTGCCGGTTGGTTCGGTGAGGGTGGTTGATCCGGCTCCGGTGGGTGTCGTGCCGGTGGCCTGGGATTTCTGTCTCTGTTGGCTCGAGGTGCCAACCAGTCTCCCTCGATATGCTGCTCTGCCCAGCGCCAGGCCTCCCTTGGGTCACTGAAGTGGACCGTTGTGCCCTTGTGGCAGATTTTCAGCTGCGCCGGGAAGAGGAGGCCGTATTTGACTCCCATCGCTTGCAACTGCCTTTTCAGTTTTTAAAAGGATTGTCGTGCTTTCTGGACCTCCCGCGTGTAATCCGGGAAAAAGGCTATCTTGGATCCGTTAAAGGTGATCGAGCCTTTGGTTCGTGCAAGGTGCAGCAGCGTGTCTCGATCCCGATAGTTCAGTAGTCTTGCTATCACGGTTCGCGGGAGAGCACCGGGCACTGGTCTACCCGTGGGCATTCAGTGGGCCCTTCTGCACCTTCTTGGCATGGACACGGGTGATGCATTGGGGTGCATAGGTAGTTTGTGGGGTGCAAATGGGAAAACAATGTATTGTGTGAGAGGGCTTTCTTTCCAGCCCCCCAACATCGAGGTGGGATAGTAAAGTGAAAATATAATGAAAAGTCCAAGTGCACAAAGCTCAACATCCTAAGGTGCAGAGAGACATGAAGTGAAATGAAAAGTGTAAATGTGCAGGGGGTGGGGGAGGGTCTGGGGAGACCCAGTGCTTAATTTGTACAAAAATAAGTGGCAGTGCCCAAAAAATATTTGCCCCATAATGCCACGCGGGGCGCCGCCTGCAGTGCAGGAGCGCGGCCCACGCCAGTTCAGTGCTAGACCCAGATCGGCCCACCACCAGCCTATCACAATGCTGCTGCTCCATGTCACATGTTTGGTACTGCAGCAGCTGCTGGCACAGGCTAGTAGTGGGATGGATGGGGAAGGGCACACATGGGTTGAGAAAGTATAATGCTTTAAAATTGGAAAACACTTCTTGATTGTCGGAGAATGAGGCTGTTTCCCTCACCTCCCCATGCCTTTAAGCCTGAGATAGGGGATGGTCTAGACCGCTCCCCCAACGCCCCTTTTGCACCTCCTTGCTCCCTCCCTTCTCCTGTCTTCTTGTGCCATCCAGTCTGAGGAGGTCCCACCACCCCTGATCCCCCCATCCTGTTGTTGGAGGGGGATGGGGTACATGGGCCCGGGTGTGTCCGGCTGCGTGTAGTGGCTATGATGGTGTCTGCTACATTCCTCCTTGCACTCGGCGCATCCCCCTGCTTAGCCGCAACACCCCACACCGGTCTTCCACGGGCCCTGTATTTGATTTACCTGGTTTATAAATTCACTTTGGTTTAACCTGTGTCCCTCCACACATTTCCCTTTTCCCATACCCTCCCCCAACACCCCCCAGAAATAATACACTGACTCGGGTTGTGGATGTACTGGCCGCAGTTGCTTTATTAGCAGGAGGTATCTTACAGGGGCTCCCTTACTTGTTACTTGGTAATACAGCATCAGGTTATTCTGCTCTGAGCTGCACACCCTTACACTCCCCACTCTGTGGCGAGCAGCATCCGCTGATCGGAAGTGACACCGTTACTTTTCCACTTTAATTTTTATGACCTCAAACTTGAAGGTAGGAAAAAGAGAGCCTAGGGCACAGTGGGCCAAATCTGTAGGTATTGCAAGTGAGACATTTTACTAACAGGGCAAAGTTTCTATGGCAAGGTGGACTTAACATGTTACACACTGCACAATATTTTACTGACCTCCATCACGGCACCCACAGACATATGTTTGACTTGCACTTGCCTTCAAAAATGCAGAGGGGAAGAAGGGGGTAGAGTGACACCCTTTGCAGTTGAAGTCAGGGTGAGATTACATTATTTGCCCGGGATCACACACTTATGCTGAACCGCAAGGCAGGGATTTTAACCCAATTTGGGAACAGAACAGCCACCTTCTTCCATGCTTACATGGAACAAATATTTCAGTTTTGGTGGTCAACAAGACCTACAATACTGTCCTATAGTTTACTTGCAAAATACACAAATTGCATAAAAGCTTCATGACAACATGTAAATCCTTATAGCAGCAACTTGGGCCAAAATAATATCAGTGTCCCTTTATTTTCCACATCCTGGATGGAAAACTATAAGATGCAAAAGGCAAAATATTTATTTACCCACCTTATTGTCATCGCTTTAAGACGCACAATGAAATAAGTTGTGTCATAAACTCACTTAGGTTTGGTCTATACTGATTGCTCTAGCTGTCTGGCTACGTGTGCCAAACAAGACAAAGTCCTCACTGGCACATACAAGAACTTTCTTTTTTCAGATCTTGTTCTTGCCATCTTTACCAGGGTTGGAGGTAGGTATCCATTGTGTACTCCCATCAAGTAAAGGTCCCTTTTCACTGCTGCGTTGCAATCATTGTCCCTGGACTCAGGATAGCTCAGCGGCAATGTGCTCCACTTGGAAGCAAGACGACACGAAGCAACACAGGTTCGATCCCCGACTCCTCACTTAGAAACCTCTGGGTATTAAGTGCGTTATAAATACGCAACTAAGGCATGCTCCTCCTGTAACTGCGCCTCGATACCCCCGGCTGTGCGAGCGCTTTAAAAATGCAAATAAATAAAAAAACATTCTGTTTCAATCACTGTTGCACTGTATTTGTCTGTACCACTTCTGCCCCATCTGACAGTCTGTTAAAGTACACCAAATATCGTTAATCGGATACCTCCAGGAAGAGCACCCTCCACTCGGCCTGTTCTTCAGTTGCCTCATCCAGGTGCTTTGTGTAATCAATTTACTCTCAAGCCCTTATCAGTCCACATCTCATAAATGCACCCCCCCCCCTTCACCCTTCCTTCAAGCATGAGCATGGTGTTGTTGGGGCATACATTTGTCTCGAGTCGGGCACCAATAAAAAAGTGGCCAAAGTTGCAAACGACAATTCATTCCTTTTGTGACAGACTAAGTAGTACCCACGGGGGAGGCTTTTTGATAAAATGTGAGGCAAATTGTGCATTTTAAAGAGTATTTTTTCAGTGACACTGGCCCAAACTACTAGCCGAATGGTGAGATAACTCGTCAAACTGGCCCACATGGGACAAAAAAGTGGCCCACATGGACCAAAAAAGCTGGCCCACAGTAGCATTTTGGGTTTTTGGTTTGTGCATTGCCCTATAGGCCAGTCCGAGCCAGATGCTATCTTTGCCCTATAGGCCAGTCCGAGCCGGTGCTATCTTTTCAATGAAAACGAAACACTCAGCCCCTGCATCGCCCGAATCCTTTCCGGTACTCTGCCGGGTGTGCGTTTTGGGGTGAAGGCAAGCAGTGCAGTATGTTAGTGCGGTAGTGAGAGGCATAGGTGACAAGACCATGGCTGCTCCTGCCTGCAATCAAAATGGTGTCAAACGGGCGGACGGGGGCCCGAAGGATCTAAATTATGGAAAAGGAAATATGCAAGTGTAAAAACCTGCACATGGCCTCGTAGTGTACCGTGTACCGCGTTGTGAAGGGGGGCTAAATGCACGTCACTTGGGCCAAGGATTTCGGGACCCCAACCCACCCCCTCAGAATATTGCGGCTCCGCTCAGGTGATGTGGGGCATGGGGCTGGATTGCTAACTGACACAAGCGAAGCTGCATGCGCTGTGCAGTCCTGAGGGGCTGTGCTGTGCACAGTGTCCTGGAGGGCTGTCTGTGCAAGTGGTGACCTGGGGGGCTGTGCATGTGGTGACCTGGAGGGCTGTGCACAAGGGGACCTGGGGGGCTGTGCATGCGGTGTCCTGGGGGGCTGTGCATTAATGATCCCCTTGGCTACCTGTGCACGTAGTGTTCTGGTGGGCTGTGCTCACATTGTTTCAGGGGTCTGTGGCTGTGCTCATGGAGCAGAGAGGGGGTGGGAGGGCTGTGCTCACAATGTCCCGGGGCTGCGCTCATGGTGACCTGGGGGCTGTGCACGTAGTGTCCTGCGGTGACCCATCCCGTGTTCAATACTCGCAACTTACCCGAGACACGAGGGCCACCCGGCCACTGCCACCCCAGTCCGACTCTAATACAAAGGGGTCACAGACCCAGCAGGACTCAACCAGGATGAGGACCACGAAGCCGCTCGTGTCTCGCCTGGTCTTGGGCCTTGCTGCCTGAGCTACTTCAATCACTTTAGGCTACCATCCGTGGGGCCGCGTGCCACCGCGGCCATGCTGATGACAAAAATAGGTTTGCAGTGGCCCCACGGAAGGTAAGATTTTAAAAGAAAAAATGTATATTTGGGCGGCTGGGGCCCATCACTTTCTAAGTGATGGGCCCCAGCCGCCACTCAAAAATACTTATTTCTTTTAAAACCTATCTTCCGTGGGGCGGGGTCGCAGCCGCGGCCCCACGGAAGGTCAGGTTTAAATAGAAAAAAGTAAAAAACATACTAATTTGAGCACAATCCACGAGCCCGCACCGCGGCAGAGTCATCCGACTCAGCCTGCACCACGGCAGCCCTTCCTGGTGGTCACAGAAATTGGCCTGGGCCTGGCACTGCAGTCAGCAGCACACAGGTCACACAGACAGAAGCCCGGGTGCGGATGGGCCCCTGGTGGGGTCCTGACTCGTGGGCAGTCAGGACACCACCAGGGGACCACGCTGCCGCCCGGGCCCTGACCTGGGCCTTCTTTGCCGGATCACTGTGACAGGCTGAGGGCAGGCTGCTGTTTTACGGTACAGACTTACCTGCTTTGCCGACTGGGACTTGGTCTTCTCTCCTGTCGGGGCCTCAGGGTGGGGGGCGCACACTGGCACAAGTGAAAAAGCAGGCAGTGGGGGGCCCCAGGAAGCAACTAGGCCGCAGTGCAGCAGGGCAGGCTCTCTCTCACATGCCACGCCTAGACACCTTCACTTTACAGTAACTTGTGAAATGAAGGTGGCGCCGCGCTGCCTCCTGTAAGAACAACACGTCACCATGTAATTTCACTAGCCCAGAAGAACAGCCAATGAAAACTGTGTTACTATACAGAATGTATCAAATACTGCATAGAAACAACAGAATGGCAGTTTTCATTGGCTGTTATTTGTAAATTGTTGTTCATTGCTATTGCTGGCCCCTCCCAGGCCCAGCCAACCATGGCCTGCACCTGCAAGCACGAGAGATCACAATGACAAACGAACCCAGTGATTTATAATGAAGCAAAGTGAAGTGGAACAACAAATAAAGCAATTGCAAGTGTGCTGGTCCCGCATGATTAGTTCCGGTGCCCAAAAAAGAGTGCTGGTGTTGGGCACCAGCAACCACCCCCACAAATTAAGCACTGGGAGACCCCCGTGAGGCACAGTGTGCACGGCAGTGTAGAATGTCGAGGCTGTAATGCTTGCACGAGTCACCTGTAAGTCCCCAGCTGTGGCCGCTCCTTCCACACACACCACACAGGTTCCCCCTGGGGGAGGGGCGCACGCAATGGGGCAGTGGGCCGCATAAACCAGCGGTTTAAGTGCTTGGTAAATGGGACGCCAGAAAGGCTCTCGTGTGGGCTGTCCCTGTCACGCTCTCTGCCCACGATGCATGGAGGCTGGCAAGACTCCCGGCTGAAAAGCTGCTTACTCACCGGCCCAGGAGCACGCCCCCTTAAAGAGACCCCCCCAAAGCCAGCAATTAGGGCGGGCACATTTCATCCTGGTCATGACCACTCTGAGCTTTGCAGTCAGAGAAGAGGGGCGCTGAATGGGGCACGCTAATCCCACGGGGCACCGTGGAGCATTTGCTGTGACAAGGCAGAGGCGGTTGAAAGGGGAGATGGCCGCATTTCTCCTCAAGCACCCTCAAGCCTAGTTACTGAAAGACCCGTGGCGCAGATCTCAAGTGGATGTCAAACAACCACATTAAAATGTCAAACACATGCCCTCTGGCAAGAAGATGCCTGGGCAGCCCACCTGCCCGTCCACTCAATGGCTAAGAAACTACTTCGGCACTTGTCCACAATGTCTCTGTGCTATTAACTCACATTATCTCCCCAGACCTTGTTTTAACTTGTTGTTACCCTCACATGTGATGCCGCTACTGGCACCAACACGCAAGCAAAGTACCATTACTCGCACAACTCGGATTTCCCAGGAACTCCTCTGGTGCCAACTGCGAGGTAACGAGTCCAATAAGGAACTGCGCGGGGTGCTGGGTAAGTGGCGTTTCTTCATAGCCACACACATAGCGGGGCTAACCCCTACCATGGCCCCCTACATAGTAACAGTAATGCATAATATCTCATACTTTGTTCACACCCAATGAGATGAGACAGAGACCTTATGAAAATTGGAACCATATTACACTTTGTTGGAAATATACGGTCACTTTATTTGAGTCATCCTATCGGGCGGCCCCAGCCCTGCTCAGGTCTTCTGAATTCTTGGCCCAACACATAGTCCTTTCCCGGGTAGCTCTGCCAATCCCATCTTACAAAGTCCAATGTTCAAAAACCTGTGAGCCTTCTCACTTCCATTTCCATGCTTGCGAGAACGGCCTGCCCTGGTATACGACTGCCAGTTCAGTCACTCCCACTTAAACAATGGAGCGAACAAGAGGGACGTCATTTCACCAAAATGCCAGGGGTATCGGAAGTGACATCACAGAACCCTTGACCCTGAAGTGATGTCATTTGACCCCACCCTGAAGTGATATCGCGGAAGCGATGGAAGACGACCTTTCACCCATTGACAAAACAGGAAGTGGCATCATATAGCACAGGAAGTGGCCTCATATAACATTGTACACTACGAAAAATATGGTTATGATATCACTATAATGTGATGTACATTTCATACAAGATTGGATCGCCATATGTATTGTTAAGATCATTGTGTATAGGCCCATATTACCAAATTACTGTGAATGCAAGTAGACGTCCATGACCAAATGATAATGATGTGTTATTATACAGCACTTATGCTTAAGCACTTTATATAGAAATAATATACACCCAATATCACCCAACCTATGTTGGTACTCATTTATCGACCTCAGAAGGATGAAAGGCTGAATTTAGGCATTTAAGAACAGACTAAATCAGTGACTCACCTCCTGATGTGTGCCTGAAATAAACCTTTAATGAGTTTAGCAATTATTATGTAGAATTCCAGAAAGACACATTATTTGGCTTTCCTATTCTTTCTTATTTAGGGTCAGTGCTGAAAGTGTTAGACTTGTGGCACTCCTGTTCTTAATTTTCTTCTTTTTGGGGCCTGAACAAGAAAGTCTGCCGCTCCAGAAGAAAAGAGCCACGTGTTGCTGGCCACAGCCCAGGAGCTTGCATTACAAAAAAAAAAAAACGTTTTTTCTTTTTTGTTTTTTTAGGGTTCACAAGGGAGACCTCAGAGGTCGCAAGGGAGACCTCAGAGGTCACAGTTGCGATCTCTGGCAACCCTTAAATGACATCCCCGGTGAACAAGGCCACTGAATCAGTTGTTGAGGAGCCCCAAACATCCCTATTGGTATCAGTGCCAGTGTCACGCCATCCTGGATGAAGTAGCCAGTGGTTCTAGCTCACGGAACGACTGCAGCGTGCCTCCTTCTCTGGGACCACCCTTGTAACTCTGCCATGCTTTGGAGTGGCCCCCCACAACCCCCAATGCCCTCACTAACTAGCAACATGTCGCCCTAATCCCTTAGCACCATGTGCCTTCCCGCCTTCTCAGTGCTCTGAACATACTCCTCAGAAACCCCTCGTTGTCCTTGTCATACTGGTGAAACCCCAACCTTTCATTGCCCAATCTCCTATTGCCGAAGCAAACAAACACTCCGAACGCGTCGATCTTTCTACCCTGCCGCCAGCGAACTGTCGCTTCCAGTCCTTCCTCCTACTGGGTGGCCCATTGATGTTTTTGAGACGTAACTCTCACCCTTCGTTGCGCCTAGCCCGGGACTTCTTCTCCTTCGATGAGCGGCCCGGTACTTGCATATTCTCCGTACTTCATCCTGGGTGACCCACGGCCTTACCCGGGCATCCTGGGCATCCATTTGCCCCAACCGCTCATCGCACA